>NW_028270183.1:48495394-50962894 GCF_037043375.1 Chiloscyllium plagiosum
TGGGGTTTTGGGGTTGGTGGAGAAAGGAGGGACTGTGGTAATAGAGAGATGAAGGAAGGGATAGCATGTGATGCAAAGTCTGAGAAAGGGTGGGGAAGAGGTCTCCACACGAAGGATAGTCAATGAGGCCATTCACGGGCCAATCCTGAGGATCCTGAAGAGGACCAGGATCATTTAATGGGGCAGGGGGATGATGGGCAGAAAGGACTCCATCTGTGATGCAAACTGTGAGAAACAAAAGCTCACTCACTTTAATAATTTCAGTCCAAGCCAAATATCTGAATCAGCCGTTTATTTGTACACCTATAGGTGGGTGCTTTGTCTAATTACCAGGTAAGGCAATGAGAAAATGCACAGTATATCCCAAAAAACCCTTGCAATTTATACTGTTTTTTCCCATATGTTTTCCTTATTCCATTGTCTGTTCCCTGCTTCGCTTATGTCCCAGATTTCCTTGAGACTTATCCCACAACTTCTGTTTATCCTGTCTTGTCCGTGACAAACTCTTATCTCTGACTCCCATAAGGGTGTTTGACGTCAGTCTATTGTAGATTATTGATTAGGCATATATTTTCTTCTATCAGCATCTATTTCCATCCAGAGGCCACTTTGACCTCTTTGATTAGGGTTTGTTCCTGTGTCCCCGTGTAAGGGGGAAACAGATGCTTTCCTGTTTGCCCATATATCCATCATTGTTCTGTATTCACGTCTCATGCTAACATATTCTTTCTTTTTGCTGAATATGTATTTTCTCATTCCTGTTCTGTATCAGAATTTATACTTGCAGAAATAACATTAATTCATTTATATCCCACAATTTCCCCTTTTTCTTTTCATTACTATCTGTTATCTTCTGCATTTTTTGTCTCCTTTTTTTTAACATTGTTCCCAAAATTCGCAAGCATCATTTCAGAGATTTCATCCATCTTAGGCTCACTCATCTCCTTATTATTTAGTTGATCAAGTTCCTCTGTCTGATTACCCTCAGGGGCATTCGTTTCACCAAGGCTGTTTCAATCAGCCTCTGGGTGAGCCCTCGTATATAGGGTATGACACAACAGCCAATGGCCACCAATACCCCGACTACTACTATCAGGGAAGTAAGGATAAAATCCACCACCCCCTTTCTCTGCTAAAATCATATCAAGGGCTATTCTGTTTTCGCATGCCATCCTACTCGTCGCATCAAGCTGTTCTGATATTCCTTTAACCGCCTCTCATGTATAATTTATAAATCGCTGTTGATTATAGAAAATGTAATTTATCCAGTCTACATTTATATTAATTGTTACCCACCAAAAGAGAGCTGACTCTAAGCCTGCTGCAATCTGGTTACGAGTTTTGAATTCAGGTACTCCCCTAGGGACTCCTACCGAATCAAGATAAATCCTGTCATCAAAAGAAGTATCTAACAGTAATCTCTTACCCCTTCCCTTTTTCCCTACTATCTTTTCCTTCTCAAATGCCAAGGTAAATGGAATTGCCAATTGTACAATTGTGCATATCCCTTTCCAATCTGGAGTTAGGGTGGGTCTCAATATTTTTCCTCCACAGTACCACCACAGATCCGCTCGGGGCACCTTTAATGCTGAGTAGTTCCCTCCCTTCTCCGTTTCGGTAACATTCTTAATCTCTGGTCATAATTTCAGCTCCCCCAAATGTCTCGACCGACTCGTACCTCGCCTGTGCACACATGACGTGTGATTTCCAACTGCGGCGGAAAATGTGGGGGGAACTTTTGCATCTTTCTCCTCCAAGGGAGGGAACATCAGAGATAGGGAGGTACAATTCCTATCATTCCATGCAGTCTCATCCTGATACAGGGCTATCATACATTTCATGCCCTTCCTGTCTCGCTTCCACCCGAGTGGAAAGGGAACCACCTGGGCCACTGGCCTACCGGAGGCACATGCATAGCAATTGCTTTTGTTCAGACTTTTTACAGTATACTTTACCCATTCAACCCAGGCATTTGCATCCCCGTACCCAGTCTCTATCTCGATGGTCTGTTTCAAATCCTTTACCTCTATAATTTTTACTACTTTAGGATCATCGGGAGGGGTGAAAGGTTGTATCTCATTACCCAGTAATTCTACCCGTTTTCCCTGTCCTACGCTAATTCGAAAATAACAGCCCACAAACTCCTTCCCATTTGCTTTCATTTCAATCCCCAATGTTTCATTTAATTGTACCTCATAAGTGCCACCTCCCAAAACTGCTTCGTGCCATGTGGTTTTCCTTATCGTTAAATATATGGGGTTACACTTTTTATTGAGACAATCGCGTGCTGGTCGGAAGGGAGCCCGGTGTATTGTGACAAGACCATTATACCAGGTACCATCCCCGAGGCCATCCCCATAGGACCTAAGATGTATCTCTGAGTTGTGGTATTGTCTCTGATTAGCTACATTCCCACAATTTACTAAGCTACATACATCAGTGTCGATTACTTGTGGATTATCAGACTCAGGAACCATTAATAATACATATGAAAATGATATGTGACAAAATCCCAAAACGAAGAGGGCTAGCATCATAACTCTAAGCATTCCCAGTATTCTGATCATTATGCTAAAACACAAAAAGGCTTACAGAATCTTACAGAATATACAATCTTACAGAAATAATCCCGCACCCGCGTCGCCACTGTATAGTCAATTACTCAAAGTCTCTTTAGTCTGAGTTTGAGCGGGTCTTGCGTTGATTCGGCTGTCCAGACTTCTTCCTCAACTGGAGGGTCCACTGGCCCTTTGATCTGAGTATAATGAGTCCAGCCTTTCTCCGCCGTCCTTATTGCCGTTTCGGTAGTCAAAAGAGCCTGGTACGGCCCTTCCCAGTCTGGCTACAGCTTAGTCTCTGTCCATGATTTTATTAAGACCCAATCTCCTGGCCGGATGGGATGAACAGCAAATTCAAGGGGCGGAGTCTGTGCCAATAGACCCTGTTTTCTGAGGAAAGATAAAGAGGAGGACAAGCCCAGTATATACTTCTTTAAAAACAAATCTTTAGTTTCGGGAATTGGCAATTCTCCCTGCGTTCCCAGATAAGGTCATTCAAATAAGATTTCATAGGGGGATAGTCCCAAATCTTTCCTCCGCCAAGGGACAAGCCCAAAAGGCATCCTTTAAATCTATCACACTAAACCTGTAATCTGTAATCATGATGGATCTTACTTAATAACGTGTAGGGGTTTGGCACCACTGGGTGCCTGACCTGTACTATCCGATTTAATGTTCTCAAATCCTGCACCAATCGATAAGTTCCATCAGATTTCCGCACTGGTAGAATTGGGGTATTATAAGGAGACAGATATTGTTCCAATAGTCCAACTCTAATCAGTCCCTCAATTACTGGCTGCAGTCCTCGTTTACCTTCTATGGAAATAGAATATTGCCATTCACAGATAACGTCTCCTTTTCGTTTTAAATTTATTGTAAGGGGAGGGATCTGTAGTTTTCCACGATACCCTTCTCTAGCCCATACAATAGGGTCTATCTTTCTCTCTGCATCCTCTGTCAACATCGCCAGTTGTACAACTAATTATTTTTCCTGAATTCCAATCTCCAGTCCTAAAAGGATAATTAGGTCTCTCCCCAGTAAGTTACTTCCTATATCAGGGATATACAGCAGTTCCCCTGTAACCCTACCTTTAGGACCTTCTATCATCATAGGTTCAAATACTGGAACAGTAAATCCTTCCCCTTTTACCCCTGAAACAAAGAAACAATAATTGACCGTGTTAACATTTCTACTTTCTTTGGTTTAAAATTTAGCGATGACCGTGCTGCCCCCGTATCTACTAGGAAGACTACCTCTTCCCTCCAGGGTCCCACCTTCAAGTTTATCAAGGGTTCCTGGTGGGCCCCCGAGGGCAGGAACCCCTGACACCCCTATTCTTCATGTAGGGGGTGGTGTAATTTTTAAATCATTAACTGTTGTAGTAAGCACATAGTAAGTACAAAGCCACCATTTTAGTCTTCTCTACCTTGTAGTAAGCAGAGCAGACACTCCCCCAGATTTTCATGAATGGAACAATGGAAACAGCTTTCCTCGTGGCTGAGGGACCGCCCACAACCACGGCTGTACGTCATCATCCATATAAGGGAGAAGCGGGGAACTCGAACACTGATTGGCTGGGTGAATAACCAAATAATCTCATACATCAGGAGGACAGTGGGGAACTTTAACACTGATTGGCTGAGACAGTAGAAGGCCCAGCCCACTCCTACATGTATATAACGTGCGGGGATTACAATCTGTGTGTGTGCCTCGTGGGAAGCCATTGAGGTAACACCTGGTTCTGCAGAATTGAATAAATAGTTTTGGACGAACTCCTCCGTGTCTTTGTTCTTGGGAAGGGAAGCAGAGTGCCTGATGGGGGTCGCAGAGTCCCCTATCTTGCACAATTGGGGGCTCTTCCGGGATGCAATAATTATTGCCGGGGCTCTCTTCGGCTCGTGGATCAAGTCTGATACAAAAAGACGCGTCTGGTATATATTTATACTGCTCACTGGATCGGCTTGGTCCGTCAGCCGTCGGCCAAGAGAGTGACCCGGCTCATTAAAATAATTTTGGATCCCGAGAAAAGGAACACACGGACGAGTGTTGGGACGACCGGTTAGTGACTATACACGGGGGTACACACATTTAAAAAGGCCAGACAACTCCGTGCACGGATCAAGGTAAGAGATTTTTTTTGTTCTTCCTTGTTGGCCACGTGGTTTTGACGGTCATCTGTGAGAACTCTTTAAGCGTTTAAGACCAGGACCGAAGATAAACCACGGGAAATTGTGGTTTTGACGGTTATCTGTGAAAATGCTTTAGGCGTTTAAGACCAGGACCGAAGATAAACCACGGGAAATTGTGGTTTTGACGGTTATCTGTGAAAATGCTTTAGGCGTTTAAGACCAGGACCGAAGATAGACCATGGGAAATCAGACTTTTAGGTCCACTAAGGACAAGTCAGGGAGGACTGTAAATGGAAAAGAAATACCCCCCGATAGTCCACTAGGTCGGAAATTGAGTTTATGGACGGAAAGCAGTAGGACAAAGGACTTAAAGAAAGAGACTATGATAAAATATTGTTGTTTTATATGGACCAAAGAACCTATCCGCGCCCCCTCGGTAGTTTGGCCCAAGTATGGGTCTGATGAAGACTGGGTGTGTCAACTCCGAAATATATATGTTAACAGAAAACAACCGTTTAACCCAGAAGAGAGCAAATACGCCGCCGCCTGGTTGGCGAGTGACTGCGGGGACCCCACGAGTCTCTATCCTCTGATTCCCCAAACAGACCCGAGAAAGCCCCAGAAGTCTTGGGACGTCCTCACCGACGGTTTGCCCCCTTCTGCTCCGCCCCCGTATGTACAACCCGCGCACGGCCAGGTGTCCAGCGCGAACCTCCCTCCTGCGTCGGATAATCCCGGTTCCCGGCAGGTCATGCTCAGTGAGGGAGAGCCTGCTGGGGGGGGGACACAGGAAGGGAAGAAGAGCCCACCCCAGGCATTAGGAGATCAGCCCGAATTGAGATGTGGAGAGATCAAGAAGAGAGATTGGGTGCTGAGAGGGTTAACAATGTTGAACAGATGAACCCTTTACGAGATGTGCCGTTTGGGAACGAACGGACCGGATTCGTAGTACAACCTTTAAATTCTGGGGATATCCGAGAACTCCGTAATGAACTACCCCGTCTACTGGACGACCCTGTCAGTGTGGGAACACAACTAGACCAATTTCTGGGGCCCAGTATATACACATGGGCCGAATTGCAGGCCATGATGAGAATACTATTTAATTACGATGAAATTGTCATGATCCGGAATCGTGCAATGGCCATTTGGGATAGGGAGCATCAGGACGGCCCTCAGCGTGGAGAGCAGAAGTACCCCTTAGAGGACCCCCGGTGGGATCATAATGATGAGAGGGGACGGGCTAATATGACAGACCTCAGAAACCTTATAATCAGGGGAATCAAAACCTGCGTGCCTAAACAGCGGAATTTAGCGAAAGCATTCGAAGTTGGACAGAAAAAGGATGAATCCCCGAGTGAGTTTTTAGACCGTTTGCGGGAGTCCATACGAAAGTATTCAGGTTTAGACCCCGATGGGGAAATAGGCAAGGGCATGCTTAAGGTGCACTTTGTGACTAAGTCATGGCCTGACATTCAGAAGAAATTACAGAAAGTGGAGGATTGGGCTGAAAAAGATGTTGCAGAATTATTACGGGAAGCACAGAAGGTGTACGTTCAGAGGGATGTAATAAGGGAGAAACAGAAGACAAAAATGATGGTGGCAGCCGTACGGGAAGCTTGTAAATCCACCGGAATGGGGGAAGAAGGTTATGGGATGGAAAGAGGAAGGTCGAGGAAAAGTTGGAGAGGGAGAGGAGCGAGACGAATAGAAGTGGGAGAGGAGGATCTTATGGAATCGAACGGCCTCAGGCGGCCGGATGTTACCATTGCGGGAAACTGGGACACTTCAAGAGGGATTGTCCCGATTTTAAAAGGGAGCGAGAAGGGATGTATGAAATGGAGCGCGAACAAATGGATTAGGGAAGTCAGGGGAGGATCGGAACACGGGCCTACCAAGAACCCCTGGTACATTTACGGGTGGGCCCATTTAGACAAGATGTTACTTTCTTAGTTGACACAGGCGCCGGCAGGTCCTCAATCCCCCTCCATCCTAGGGGGGTTGGCTTCCAGGCTAAAACATTAAACATTTCAGGAGTAAAGGGTGGGGTTTTCAGTGCAAGAATATTTGAACCACAACCCTTGCGGCTGGAGGAGGAGGAGCTCTAAGTGGAACTCCTTCACCTCCCGCACCTTCCCTATGGGTTGTTGGGACGGGATTTAATAGTCCGTTTCGGACTACGAATAGAAGTGGGAGAAGAGGAAGAATTAGCCATTACCATGTCATACCTTAGTGAGTCCCGATTGACAGAGATAGACCCTAGGGTTTGGGTCGCCAAAGGGAACCGGGGGGGGCTCGCAATTCGACCTGTGGAGGTAAAATTAAAGCCCCAGAGCCCCGACGTCAGAGTGCACCAATACCCCATCTCTTGGGAAGGGAGGCAGGGCCTGAAGACAGTTACCAAATGCCTACCCCTCGCCCTGTTGCAAATTCGCACCCAGCCAAGACGGGATTTGGGCGTCTCCCCTTACGAAATGCTGTTTGGCCTCCCGTTCCATGGGCCGAAGGGAGAACCTCCCTTATTCGAGTCTCGGGACATGTTTGTGCAAAAATATGTGGTGGCTCTGGGGTCTGCTCTATCTCGTTTACGCCAACAGGGACTTTTGGCACAGACGCCGCCCCTCGAGTTTGCGGTGCACACCGTCAAGCCGGGTCAGTGGGTCCTGATTAAAAGCTGGAAGCAACGCACCCTCGAACCAACTTGGGACGGTCCCTTCCTAGTACTTTTGACTACCGAAACGGCTGTCCGCACGGCCGAAAAGGGCTGGACACATTATATTCGGATCAAGGGACCGGTGCCACAACCGACGGAGGACGAACAAACCTCTCTGACAGAGGCATCTAAGGAACAGAGACCCTGAGAACAGACTAATTGGACTTTGGCGAGTTTAAAGGACTGTGTCCTCCGGCCGGACACGAGTGTTGCAACAAAATGCAGTCAATCGTATTGTTAACTTGCTTTGCCATTATCCTTCGGCTGGGTCATAGTGTGCGTGTTACCCAATTCGGCCTCTGGAAAAAAACAGGCAGAGGACCGTCGGTGGCTCTCCATCTCCGTTCCCGCCAACAAGCCAACACAGACACTTAGTTTAGACCTATGTGGGTTGGTGCCCTGTGCGACTAAAAGTGAACTGAATCAGACTAAGCGTAACCTAGAGAGAGAAAGGGGATTCCAGGGTCAGACGTTAGTATTACAGTTGCATGGCAAAGAAGGCATCAATAGGCCTCCGGCCCCCGGGGTCCAGGCTATGGTGTCAATTGTCCGTGATCCCATCACCCCTGGGCGGAATTGTGAGCAGAATCAGTGCAATCCACTCTATCTGACCATAAAGACCTTGGGGAACAACGGGACGAGCCTTAATGGAACGATCCTGGGTATTAGGGTTGGGGGCCAGGCAGGACAGAAGGGGTTGCAGCTGTGCTGCACAACCATCACGGTCATTGAAGCTGGGTCTGGGGCCTCATCCACCCCCGATGAGCAGGAAAAGGTTAGGATAATTGAGGTGATGGACTTGGAAAGGACCTTTGAAATAGAAACGGGATACGGGGAGGCGAATGCCTGGATGGAATGGGTCAAATATACGGTAAGGAGCATGAAAAAGAGTGATTGCTACGCGTGCATGGGTGCCCGTCCTAACCCTCAGGTGGTCCCATTCCCGCTGGGATGGGAGAAACATCCACAAGCCTTGGACTGCATGGTAAGGCTGTACCAGGACCGAGAGGCCTGGAACGACCCCACTTGTCGACCCTTAAGTTTGAAGTTTCCTCCCGTCAGTCTAAAGGGGCGCCCCGCCCTCCGTCATTCACAGGGGTAACGGGTACGCACCAAGCCTGCGTCTCTCGGACGGGACCGCAATGGGACAATGATGTGGGGACATTTGACAAGTGCAGCGGATCAATTCGGCGGGTCAACGAA
This sequence comes from Chiloscyllium plagiosum, assembly GCF_037043375.1. Classification (NCBI taxonomy): domain Eukaryota; kingdom Metazoa; phylum Chordata; class Chondrichthyes; order Orectolobiformes; family Hemiscylliidae; genus Chiloscyllium; species Chiloscyllium plagiosum. Next base: position 48,503,999 of record NW_028270183.1, read on the forward strand.
ACTACCGGGGGCAGGAATTACTCCCACATTCATGTACCCAGGGCAGACCTCTGGTGGTACTGTGGTGGGAGGATTCTGCGACCGACCCTGCCCCAAAAATGGGCGGGCACTTGTGCAATCGTTCAATTGGCCATCCCATTCACCGTGGCATTCGAAAAACAAGAGCAACCCCGTTCCAGTAGAAGAACTAAGAGGGCTTTGGAGACCTCTTTTGATAATAATATATATTTAGATGTCATAGGGGTCCCCAGGGGTGTTCCTGATGAATACAAGGCTAGGAACCAGATAGCGGCGGGTTTTGAGTCGTCACTGTTCTGGTGGGTGACCATCAATAAGAACGTGGATTGGATTAATTATATTTACTACAATCAGCAGAGGTTCATTAATTATACTCGGGATGCAGTGAAGGGAATAGCAGAACAACTAGACGCCACTAGCAGAATGGCGTGGGAAAATAGGTTGGCCCTGGACATGATGTTAGCAGAGAAGGGGGGTGTTTGTGTCATGATATGCACTCAGTGCTGCACTTTCATCCCCAACAACACAGCCCCTGATGGGTCCATCACCCGCGCCCTGGATGGGCTCACCACATTGGCTAATGAACTCGCCGAAAACTCGGGCATCGATTCTGGCCTCACGGGTTGGTTGGAAGCTTGGTTCGGTAAATGGAAGGGGGTGGTCGTTTCCTTTCTCGTCTCATGTATAGTGGTGGCAGGGGTACTAACTGCCCTCGGGTGTTGCATCATTCCCTGCGCCAGGGGGTTAACTCAGCGACTGATCGAAACCGCCCTTACTAAGAGGGATGTTCCCTATGGGCAGGTCGAAAGGATGAACCTCGAGATAGAACAGTCTGAATCCCTCTTGGGCGGGGGTAGCATTAGAGACGGGCAGCTTGATAAACAAGCTCGGGAGCTATTGGACGCCCTGGAGAAGAAATTCCCAGTTTAAAAATTACAAACCGTAAGAAAAGACACGGGGGATTTGTAGGGGGTGGTGTAATTTTTAAATCATTAACTGTTGTAGTAAGCACATAGTAAGTACAAAGCCACCATTTTAGTCTTCTCTACCTTGTAGTAAGCAGAGCAGACACTCCCCCAGATTTTCATGTATGGAACAATGGAAACAGCTTTCCTCGTGGCTGAGGGACCGCCCACAACCACGGCTGTACGTCATCATCCATATAAGGGAGAAGCGGGGAACTCGAACACTGATTGGCTGGGTGAATAACCAAATAATCTCATACATCAGGAGGACAGTGGGGAACTTTAACACTGATTGGCTGAGACAGTAGAAGGTCCAGCCCACTCCTACATGTATATAACGTGCGGGGATTACAATCGGTGTGTGTGCCTCGTGGGAAGCCATTGAGGTAACACCCGGTTCTGCAGAATTGAATAAATAGTTTTGGACGAACTCCTCCGTGTCTTTGTTCTTGGGAAGGGAAGCAGAGTGCCTGATGGGGGTCGCAGAGTCCCCTATCTTGCACATTCATCATAATTCATAAGCGGAATTGCCTTTTCTTCCCTTTGTAGATCAGGACACTCCCGCTTAAAATGCCCTATCTTTCCACAATAATAGCATCCTGCCTGTAGCGACTTCCATCTCTGCCCCTGTCGCTCAAACTCTCTATCAAATGTTCCCCCTTGTCCTCTCCCTCTCCCTCTTCCTCTCTGTCCTACATGCTGCCTCCTGCCGCTCCGGTTGCTCACTATTGGTTCCATTCTCCCCTTAATTACCCCATCAACCGTAGCTACCATCATTTTCACCTTCTGTTTTTGTCTCTCATCCTCCCTTTTTACAAACACTTTCTGTGCCTCTCTCAACAATTCATCTAATGGTTTTTCGCTCCATCCTTCTATCTTCTGTATCTTTCTCTGTATAGCTGGCCATGCTCTTGTCACAAAATGTACTTTCAAAAGACCCTGTGCCACTGCGTCCTCAGGGTTCATTCCAGAGTAGTTCCGCATTGAGTTCCTTAATCTTTGCAAGAAAGCTGAGAGAGTCTCATCTTTCTCCTGTCTAATTTCAAAGGCTTTAATCAAATTCTGTGACTTCGGAACTGCCTCTCTTATTCCTTTTAGAATCAGGTCTTTCAATTCCCTCCTTTCTTCTCTATGCTCCGGGTTTTGGTTTTCCCATTGGGGGTCTTGAGGGGAAACTTCACCTCCCCCTGTCCAGCATCCCCATCTCCAATCGGGTGTTCCCTGTCCCATATTTTAATGGCAGTTCCTCGTGTAAGTCCCCTTTCTTCCCCAGTAAATAGTATATTCAAAATAGACATTAATTCCGCCCAGATATACAAACTGGGCCCCAAAAATTGATCAATTTGTTCAGACAACCCCACCGGATCCTCAACCAGGACCTTCATTTCCTTTTTAAATGTTCTGACCTCCCCACTGGTGAGGGGGGCACTTACAAACCCAATCTCTTTGTCCCCTATGGGTACCTCCCGAAGGGGATAAGTCGTTACGTTCTTCCCCTTTGTTTTTTTTTTAAAGAAATATTGCAATATTTCTAGCTTCCCATAACTTCAAACACCAATTCATCAATTCATGCTTGACTAACCTTTAAAGCCTGTTCCTAACTTATAAATATATTTATATATATTTACGTTCATTTCTTCAGTATTTAATAGTTAAAATGCAAAATGCATACAGTTCCCAATTTTGCAATTCACTGTAATTACCCAGTTTTAGTCCTTTAATTTAGATCCAAAATTAGTTTTCTTAAATAGTCCTGACCGATCATTGCTCAATTACAATACTATAGGTCGTAAAATAATCAGAGCTTGCCTGAAAAGAACTTGTCTACTCAAGTTTTTTTTTAAAAAAACTTCTAATGCATGAACAATGGCTGAATCCAAGGTCACAGATATTAACCATAGAATTTTGCTTTTACTACAATCTAATGTTGAACTGAAACTTCAACTGTCCTCCATAAATCGCTGTTATGTAAAGATAAAAGAGATTAGTTAGAAACTGATAGTAAGGCAGTCATGATCTGTAAAAAGAACAGGAGTTATCATTCCTTTTTTTTCTTCATAATCTCAATAGAATCCTTAACCTTAAAAGAAATCATGTTAAGTTTCCAATACAAAATCAGATTCAAAACAGTCCTGGAACACACGCTCCAGGGAATAAAACACAAACATTCAATCACCAACAAACAAATGTTCTCTCAAACCAAATCACAAAGGGTTATACTTCCTACCAGCTCTACAGCTCTTTACATTCTCTCTCTCTCTCTCTCTCTCGCACATGGACATATTAACTCAGATATTCACAAACCCATTCTTCGTCCGATCTGTACTTTGGCCAGAAGAGAGCGGGACGAAGAAAGGATTCCTTAGTCCATACAAAGCAACAATATTTAATCATCTTTCTCCCTTGTACAAGTATTATTTTGCCAATTTCCACAACATCCTGCCCAAAGGACTTTCCGGAGGAATGTTGTAAGGGACCCCGCCTCCATTTCCATTGCCGTTTCCTTACTTTGTTTCCCCGGAGGCTTTTTCCTTCCCCACAGCGCAAGCCATAGTGAGTTCCTTCGTTAGTCCCTTATTAACTACTAAAACTCAATTCCGGCCACCAAGGCAATACTTAAAAGTCAATTTTCTTACCTTGGTCTGTGCACAGAGTTGCCTGGCCCCTTTTATCACCGTATCTTCTTTCGACCTCCTATCACTGTCTGATTCAGATGTCTCTCTTATAGGATTCACATCAGTCACCCAAGGAGCAGACCAAACCAGGACACGAGACCGCTCCTCAATGGGGAACGGGACGCGTCTTCCCAGTGTCCAAGGCCAGCCACTCCCCCCAGTGATGGAAGAAAATCCCGGACACGAGCCCCCAATTGTGAGAAACAAAAGCTCACTCACTTTAATAATTTCAGTCCGAGACAAATATCTGAATCAGCCGTTTATTTGTACACCTCTCGGTGGGTGCTTTGTCTAATTACCAGGTAAGGCAATGAGAAAATGCACAGTATATCCCAAAAAAACCCTTGCAATTTATACTGTTTTTTCCCATATGTTTTCCTTATTCCATTGTCTGTTCCCTGCTTCGCTTACGTCACAGATTTCCTTAAGACTTATCCCACAACTTCTGTTTATCCTGTCTTGTCCGTGACAAAATCTTATCTCTGACTCCCATAAGGGTGTTTGACGTCAGTCTATTGTAGATTATTGATTAGGCATATCTTTTCTTCTATCAGCGTCTATTTCCATCCAGAGGCCACTTTGACCTCTTTGATTAGGGTTTGTTCCTGTGTCCCCGTGTAAGGGGGAAACAGATGCTTTCCTGTTTGCCCATATATCCACCATTGTTCTGTATTCATGTCCATGCTAACATATCCATTCTTTTTGTTGAATATGTATTTTCTCATTCCTGTTCTGTATCAGAATTTATACTTGCAGAAATAACCTTAATTCATTTATATCCCACACAAACCTTCTGTAATTATCGGACTGGGATCTTGCTGTACATTAAAATAAGTCACAGGCCAGTCAGTCAACCCAGACACATTTACCGGTGTGAGAAAGTGAGGACTGCAGATGCTGGAGAGTCAGAGTTACAAAGTGAGGAGCTGGAGAAGCACAGCAGGTCAGGCAGGAGAGTCAATGGTTCAGGCCTGACCTGCTGGGCTTTTCCAGCTCCACACTTTTCCACTCAACTCCCTATGCCCCAGGGAGTGGGGCTCACAGCAATGTTGAGGGGGCAGGAAAATAGTTGAGGGGGGCACAGTTGGTGAGGTAGGTATTTTGGAGGGAAGGTATTTGGGGAAGGGAATAAATTTGGGAGGAGAGTGAAAATGATGGCCAATTGTTTTTAGGGGATTCAAAATTGGGTGAGCACTTTCAGGTCTGAAATAAAGAAAAAGAGAAAGGGAGGGTGAGAAAAAGAGAGAGAGGTCGAGAGAGTGGGGATGGAGAAGGGGGATGAGAGAAAGATGGGGCAGAGACAGACAGTGAGAGGGAGGGTGTGAGAGAAAGGCAGATTGAGAGAAAGAGACAGACAGGGAGAGAGAAGGACAAAGAGAGAAGGAGAAGTCAGACTGAGAGAAACAGGCGTTGAAGCATGGACAGACTGAAGGGGTGACACTCGGTGTTCCAGTTGGTTCCAGCTCCCTCTCTCTCAATGGTTTTTCACACTCCCTCTCTCCCATGCTCCTGGGGTTTCCTTCAGCTTGTCTCGCTCCCTCTCTCTCTCCCTCTCTCTGGATGGTGAGCTGGTCTCTGTCCCTTGCCATGTTGATCACCTCAGAAAGCCTCCAGAAAATTCAAGAGATCAGTCTGCAGGTGAACCCTGGTTTTGTTCATTTCTGGATGGTTTCCCAGAACTTTCTCTCCTTCTGGCCAATTCGGAGAATCAGTTAATAGTTTGAAGCGCAAGCCCCGGTGCCTTCCTGTCTGGACACTCCTTTGTTTTGTGGAGACGTTGTTAGGGATATGTCTGCCCAGGGGAACTGTTGCCTTTGACATTATGCTGATGGGATAACCATCTGGCTGCTGTCTGGCTTTTGTGATTTGGGAGTATAACTTGTCCAATATACCCAGCATCTCTTGGCTGTCTATCTGTGTTTTAGCAAGGAGGCCGCAATACTTCACCCATTCCCCCTCCCCCACCCAGTCTTTTGAATGGAAAGAAGCTTATACAATGAATTACAACCTAATTTTAAAAGCTGGTTATGTTTGTTGTCAGAGCAGCCTGCTGTTTGAGCGAAAGACATTTTGTACATTGGTCAAACCGATTGTCATTGGGCTGATAAGTGATATCATAGAATCCCCACAGAGCAGAAACAGGCCCTTCAGCCCATCGAGTCCACAATGATCATCTGAAGAGAATGCAACTCAGATCCATCCCCTGATGATATCCCTGAAACCCTGCATTTCCCATGGCTATTCCAGCTAACCTGAATATCCCTCGACACTACGGGCAATCTGTCAAAAATGTGCACCATGGAACAGTGGGAGAAAACCCATGCAGATGCAGGGAGAATGTACAATCTCCACACAGGCAGTCGCTCAGGAGTGGAATCAAACCCAGGTCTCTGGCGCTGTGAGGTAACAGTGCTAACCACTGAGCGACTGTGGCACTCCTAACTGTTTCGACAAAATATATTCCGTTCTGAGAATCCATACAGAATTGTGATGCATAGCCAACATCCAGTGAGCAGAATAAATGCAAGGGAATGAGACCTGCCGGCTTAAACTCCAGGAATTCCCTCCCTGAGGACCTTGTGGGTCCACCACCTGCAACAGTTCAAGGAGGCAGCTCACCACCAAAACCACCTCCCGAGCAGCTACGGACAGGCAATCAATACTGGGCCCAGCCAGGAACACTCATACGCTGCAAATGAATGAAACTAAGGTGATCACCCAGGGAGTTCCATCTACCTTCCAGCCCCTGAGGGTGTGTCCAGGTATTATTCACCATGATCGTACCCATCTGTTACAGCCTGCAATCCTAACCACCGGTATCCCGAGGTATATCAAGGTGAGTGCGGTTAGGACCACAGCTGATGTGGTCCTCTCTCTATCACTCCTCTCACGATCTCACCCCTCTCTCTCCCTCAGCGCTTCTCTCTCACACCGCTTCTCTCTCTCTCAGCCCTCTCTCACTCTCACCCCTCTCTCTCACCCTCTCTCTCTAACCCCTTCTCTCTCACACACACACCCTCTCTCTCACCCCTCTCTCTCTTACCCCTCTCTCTTCTCACACCTCTCTCTCTCTCCCTCAGCGCTTCTCTCTCACACCGCTTCTCTCTCTCTCAGCCCTCTCTCACTCTCATCTGTCTCTCTCTCTCACCCTCTCTCTTACCCCTCTCTCTTCTCACACGTCTCTCTCACTCTCCCTCAGCGCTTCTCTCTCACACCACTTCTCTCTCTCTCTCACCCCTCTCTCTCTCTCACCCCCCTCTCTCTCACCTCTCTCTCACCCCCTCTCTCTCACCTCTCTCTCACCCCCTCTCTCTTGCACCTTCTCTCACCCCCTCTCTCTCAGGCCCTCTCTTTCAGTCCCCCTCTCTCTCTCACCCCCCTCTCTCACACCCCTCTCTCTCTCACACACACCCTCTCTCACCCCTTTCTCTCTCACCGCTTCTCTCTCTCCTACTTTCTTTCACACCCTCTCTCAGGCCCTCTCTTTCAGCCGCCCTCTCTCTACCCCTCTCTCTCACACACCTCTCTCTCTCAACCCCCTTTCTCTCACACCCCCCTCTCTCTCTCTCTCTCACCCTCTCTCTCACCCCTTTCTCTCTCACCCCTTCTCTCACCGACTCTCTCTCACGCCTTCTATCTCAGGCCCTCTCTCTCTCTCTTGCACCCTCTCTCTCAACCTCTCTTTGTGTCACACCCTTCAATCTCTCTCACCCTCTTTCTCTTACCCCTCTCTCTCTCTCACCGCTTCTCTCTCTCACCCTCTCTCTCTGTCTACCTGTCTCTCTCTCTCACACCCTATCTCTCTCACACCCCCTCGCTCCCTCACTCCTCTCTCTCTTTCACCCCTTTATCTGTCACCCCTCTCTCTCAACCTTCTCTCTCTAACCCGTCTCTTCCTCTCTCACACCTCTCTCTCTCAGCCTCTCTCTCTCGCGCCTTCTCTCTCCCTCTCTTTGGCAGCCCTTCTCTCTCTCAGCCCCTCTCTCTCTCCTCAGTCTCTCCCACCCTGATCTCTCTCACAGTCCCTCTCTCTCACCCCTCGCTCACTCTCATCCCTCTCTCTCTGATCCCTCTCACTCTCACCCCTCTCTCTCACGCACATCTCTCTCATCCTCTCTCTCTCACCTCTCTCTCTTACCCCTCTCTCTCACCCTCCCTCTCAACCCCTCTGTTACCCCTTCTCTCTCAGCCCTCTCTCTCTCAGCCCACCTAGTCACTCCAGTCTTTCCCACCCTGATCTCTCTCACACACTCTCTCTCACTATCTCTCTCTCTCACCCATTCACTCTCTCATCCTGTCTCTCTGTCAGCCCGTCTCTTTCTCACCCGCTCTCTCTTCCACCACTCTCTCCCTCAACCCCCCTCTCTCAATCCTCTCTCTCTTAACCCTCTCTCACACCTCTCTCTCTCACCCTCTCTCTCTCTCTCTCTCACCCCTACTCTGTTAGCCCCTCTCTCGCACCCCCCTCTCTCAGGCCCTCTCTCTCTCACCCCTCTCTCTCTGTTTCACCCCTCTCGCTCTGTTTCACCCCTCTGTCTCACCCCCTCTCTCACCCCCTGTCTCTCTCAGCCTGTCTCTCTGTCACCCCCTGTCTCTTTCTCACCCGCTCTCCCTTCCACCCCTCTCTCTCCCTCACCCTCCTCTCTCTCTCACCCCTCTCTCGTTCACTCCTCTCTCAGTCTCTCGCTCTTACCCATCTCTCTCTCTTACACACCTCTCTCTCTCACGCCTTCTCTCTCACCCTCTCTTTCACAGCCCCTCTCTCTCAGCTCTTCTCTCTCTCATCCCTTTCTCTCTAATCCCACACTCTCTCACACCTCTCTCTCACCTCCTCTCTCACACCCTCTCTCTCACACCCTCAAACTCTCTTACCCCTCTCTCTCACACCGCTTCTCTCTCTCTCACCCGTATCTCACTCTCACCCCTTTCTCCCTCTCTCATCCCACTCTCTCTCACTCTCTGTCAGCCCCTCTCTCTCAAGCCCTCTCTTTCAGCCCATTGCTCTCTCACCCCACCTCCCCCACACACCTCTCTCTCAACCCTCTGTCGCTCTCACACTCCTGTCTCTCTCTCTCTCTCTCTCTCACCCTCTCTATCAACCCTCTCTCTCACCCCCCCCTCTCTCTCAGGCCTTCTCTTTCAGCCCCCCCTCTCTCACACACCCTTCTCTCTCTCACCCTTTCTCTCTCACCTCTCTCTCTGTCACACACCCTCTCTCTCTTACCCCTCTCTCTCTCACACACCTCTCTCTCACACCCATTCACTCTCTCATCCTGTCTCTCTGTCAGTCCGTCTCTTTCTCACCCACTGTCTCTTCCACCACTCTCTCCCTCAACCCCTCTCTCTCAACCCTCTCTCTCTTAACCATCTCTCTCACACCTCTCTCTCTCACCCTCTCTCTCTCTCACCCCTACTCTGATAGCCCCTCTCTCGCACCCCCCTCTCTCAGGCCCTCTCTCTCTCACCCTCTCTCTCTGTTTCACCCCTCTCGCTCTGTTTTACCCCTCTGTCTCACCCCCTCTCTCACCCCCTGTCTCTCTCAGCCTGTCTCTCTGTCACCCCCTGTCTCTTTCTCACCCGCTCTCCCTTCCACCCCTCTCTCTCCCTCACCCTCTCTCTCTCACCCCTCTCTCTTTCGCTCCTCTCTCTCACTCTCTCGCTCTTACCCATCTCTCTCTCTTACACACCTCTCTCTCTCTCTCACGCCTTCTCTCTCACCCTCTCTTTCACAGCCCCTCTCTCTCAGCTCTTCTCTCTCTCATCCCTTTCTCTCTCATCCCACTCTCTCTCACACCTCTCTCTCACCTCCTCTCTCACACCCTCTCTCTCACACCCTCTCTCTCTCTTACCCCTCTCTCTCACACCGCTTCTCTCTCTCTCACACCCTCTCTCTCTCTTACCCCTCTCTCTCTCACACCGCTTCTTCTCTCTCACCCGTCTCTCAACCTCACCCCTTTCTCCCTCTCTCATCCCACTCTCTCTCACTCTCTCTTTCAAGCCATCTCTTTCAGCCCATTGCTCTCTCACCCCCCACACACACCTCTCTCTCAACCCTATGTCGCTCTCACACTCCTCTCTCTCTCTCACCCTCTCTCTAAACACTTTCTCTCACCCCCCTCTCTCTCAGGCCCTCTCTTTCAGCCCCCCTCTCTCTCACACACCCTTCTCTCTCTCTCTCACCCTCTATCTCTCTCATCCCCTCTCTCTTACCCCTCTCTCTCTCACACACCTCTCTCTCACCCTTTCTCTCTCACCTCTCTCTCTCTCACACACCCTCTCTCTCTCATACCCTCTCTCACCGCCCCCCTCTCACCCCTCTCTCACCCCCTCTCTCTCACCGCCTCTCTCTCACACCCCTCTCTTTCACCCTCTTTCTCACTCCCCTCTCCCTCACCACCCTCACTCTCACACCACTCTCTCTCTAACGCCCTCTCTCTTACCCCCTCTCTCTCACCCCTCTCTCTCTCACCCCCTCTCTCCCTCACCTCACTCTAGCTGTCGCCCCTCTCTCTCTCTCTCCCCTCTCTCACTCTCCCACACCCTCTCTTTCTTAGCCCTCTCACTCTCTTACCCCCTCTCTCTCATGCCTCTCTCTCACCTTCTCTCTCTCACCTATTCTTTCTCTGCCTGTCTGTCTCTCACCCCCTCTCTCTTTCTCACCTGCTCTCTTCCACTCCGATCTCTCTCACACACGCTCTCTCTCACCCCTCTCTCTCTCACCCCTCTCTCTATTACCTCTCTCTCTCACACACACACCACTCTCTCTCTCAGAACCATCTTGCTCTACCCAGTTTCTCACAACCTGATCTCTGTCACTCACCCTCTGTCTCACGCCTCTCTCTCTTACACCTCTCTCTATCTCACCCCCTCTCTCTCAGACCCTCTCTCTCTCACCCTCTCCTGTCTTTCACCTCTCTCTCTCTCTTACCTCTCCCTCTCACCCCCTCTCTATCACACGTCTCTCTCTTTCAGCCCTTCTTTCTCTCACACCCCCCTCACAGACCTCTCTCTCAACCCTCTGTCTCTTTCACACACCTCTCTCTCTCACCCTCTCTCTCACCCCCTTCTCTCTCTCACACACTTCTCTCTCTCTCACCCTCTCTCTCTCTAACGCCTCTCTCTCACTAACCACTCTCGCTCTTAACCCTCTCTCTCTTTAACCCCTCTCTCTCTAACCCCTCTCCCTCTTAACCCTCTCTCTCTCAAACACATCTCTCTCACCCCTTCTCTCTCACCCCTCTCTCTTACCCCACTCTCTCTCACACACACTCTCTCTCACCACTTCTCTCTCACTGCCTCTCTCATCCCCCTCGATCAGGCTATCTCTTCCAGCCCCTCTCACTCTCGCACCCCTCTATCTCTCTCACCCTTTCTCTCTCACCCCCTTCTCTCTCATACCCTCTCTCTCAGGCCCCATCTCTCTCTCACCCCTCTCTCTCAACCCTCACTCTCTCACACCCCTCTCTCACCCCCTCTCTCTCTACTCCCTCTCACCCCCTCTCTCTCATCCCCTCTCTGTCACACACCCCTCTCCTTCACCACTCTTTCTCACACACCCCCTCTCTCACCCCCCTCATTCTCACACACCTCTCTCTCTCACCCTTCTCTCTCTCTCACCCCCTCTCTCCCTCACCCCGCTCTATCTGTCATCCCCTCCGTCTCTCCCTCTCTCTCACCCCCCCCACTCTCACACCCTCTCTTTCTTAGCCCTCTCACTCTCTCACACCTCCCACTCTCACCACTCTGATTCTCTCCCACCCCTCCCACTCTCACCACTCTCATTCTCTCTTACCCCTCTCTCTCTTTCACCCCCTCTCTGTCTTACCCCTCTCTCTCACCCCCTCTCTCACACCCTCTCTCTCCCCCATTCTCTCCCCCCTTTCTCTCCCCCACTCTCACTCACCCCCTTTCGCTTTCTCACTCCGATCTTTCCCATCCCCTCTCTCTCTCACACTCTCTCAGCTTTCTCTCTCTTTCCCCTCTCTCTCTCTTACCCCCTCTCTCACGACTCTCTCTTACCTTCTCACTCTCACCCTCTCTTTCTCTGCCTGTCCCACTCTCACACCCCGCCACTCTCTCACCCCTCTCTCTCTCACTTTTCTCTCTCAACCCTCTCTCATTACCCCTCCCTCTCACACCTCTCTCTCTCCTACCCCTCTCTCTTACACCTCTCTCTGTCTCTCACCTCTGTCCCTCACCCTCTGTCTCTCACCCCTTCTCTCCCACCCTCTCTTTCAGCCCCTCTCTCTCACACCCCCCTCTCTCTCACACACCTCCCTCTCAACCCACTGTCTCTCTCACACCCCTCTCTCTCTCACCCCTGTCTCTCTTACCCCTCTCTCTTACACACCTCTCTCTCACCCTGTCTCTCAACCCCCGCTCTCTCTCATCCCCCCTCTTTCTTACACCCCTCTCTCTGTCACATCCCTCTCTCTCACCCCCTCTCTCTCACCCCTTCTCTCTCACTCCCCCCTCTCTCTCACCCCTCTCTCTCTTACACCCCTCTCTCTGTCACACCCCTCTCTCTCACCCCTCTCACTCTCTCACACCTCTCTCTCTCATTCCCCTCTCCCACCCCCTCTCTCTCACCACCTCTCTGTTACACCCCATCTCTCTCACCTGCTCTCTCCTTACGCTCATTCTCTCTCTTTCTCACTTACACTCTCTATCTTTTTCACTCACTCTCTCTCTTTCTCACCCCTCTCTCTCACCCCTCTCTCTCTTACACCCCTCTCTCTGTCACACCCCTCTCTTTCAGCCCCTCTCACTCTCTCACCCCTCTCTCTCTCTCACCCTCTCTCTCTCACCCCTCTCTCTCTCACCCTCCTCTCTCTCACCCACTCTCTCTCACTCATTCTCTTTCACCCCCTCTCTCAGGTCCTCTCTCACACACCTCTCTCTCACCCCCTCTCTCTCTTACACCTCCTCTCTCTCTCACACCTCCCTCTCCCTCACCCCTCTCTATCATCCCGCTCTCCCTATCACATCTTTCTCTCTCATCCCTCTCTCTCTCATACCCTCTCTCACCGCCCCCCTCTCACCCCTCTCTCACCCCCTCTCTCTCACCGCCTCTCTCTCACACCCCTCTCTTTCACCCTCTTTCTCACCCCCCCCTCTCTCTCACCACCCTCACTCTCACACCACTCTCTCTCTAACGCCCTCTCTCTTACCCCCTCTCTCTCACCCCTCTCTCTCTCACCCCCTCTCTCCCTCACCTCACTCTAGCTGTCGCCCCTCTCTCTCTCTCTCCCCTCTCTCACTCTCACACACCCTCTCTTTCTTAGCCCTCTCACTCTCTTATCCCCTCTCTCTCATGCCTCTCTCTCACCTTCTCTCTCTCACCTATTCTTTCTCTGCCTGTCTGTCTCTCACCCCCTCTCTCTTTCTCACCTGCTCTCTTCCACTCCGTTCTCTCTCACCCCTCTCTCTCTCACCCCTCTCTCTATTACCTCTCTCTCTCACACACACACCACTGTCTCTCTCAGAACCCTCTTGCTCTACCCAGTTTCTCACAACCTGATCTCTCTCACTCACCCTCTGTCTCACGCCTCTCTCTCTTACACCTCTCTCTATCTCACCCCCTCTCTCTCAGACCTTCTCTCTCTCACCCTCTCACTGTCTTTCACCTCTCTCTCTCTTACCTCTCCCTCTCACCCCCTCTCTCTCACACGTCTCTCTCTCTTTCAGCCCTTCTTTCTCTCACACCCCCCTCACAGACCTCTCTCTCAACCCTCTGTCTCTCTCACACACCTCTCTCTCTCACCCTCTCTCTCACCCCCTTCTCTCTCTCACACACTTCTCTCTCTCTCACCCTCTCTCTCTCTAACGCCTCTCTCTCACTAACCACTCTCCCTCTTAACCCTCTCTCTCTTTAACCCCTCTCTCTCTAACCCCTCTCCCTCTTAACCCTCTCTCTCTCACACACACATCTCTCTCACCCCTTCTCTCTCACACCCCTCTATTACCCCACTCTCTCTCACACACACTCTCTCTCACCACTTCTCTCTCACTGCCTCTCTCATCCCCCTCGATCAGGCTATCTCTTCCAGCCCCTCTCACTCTCTCACCCCTCTATCTCTCTCACCCTTTCTCTCTCACCCCCTTCTCTCTCATACCCTCTCTCTCAGGCCCCATCTCTCTTTCACCCCTCTCTCTCAACCCTCACTCTCTCACACCCCTCTCTCACCCCCTCTCTCTCTACTCCCTCTCACCCCCTCTCTCTCATCCCCTGTCACACACCCCTCTCCTTCACCACTCTTTCTCACACACACCCTCTCTCACCCCCCTCATTCTCACACACCTCTCTCTCTCACCCTTCTCTCTCTCTCACCCCCTCTCTCCCTCACCCCGCTCTATCTGTCATCCCCTCCCTCTCTCCCTCTCTCTCACCCCCAGTCTCACACCCTCTCTTTCTTAGCCCTCTCACTCTCTCACACCTCCCACTCTCACCACTCTGATTCTCTCCCACCCCTCCCACTCTCACCACTCTCATTCTCTCTTACCCCTCTCTCTCTTTCACCCCCTCTCTGTCTTACCCCTCTCTCTCACACCCTCTCTCACACCCTCTCTCTCCCCCATTCTCTCCCCCCTTTCTCTCCCCCACTCTCACTCACCCCCTTTCGCTTTCTCACTCCGATCTTTCCCATCCCCTCTCTCTCTCACACTCTCTCAGCTTTCTCTCTCTTTCCCCTCTCTCTCTCTTACCACCTCTCTCACGACTCTCTCTTACCTTCTCACTCTCACCCTCTCTTTCTCTGCCTGTCCCTCTCTCACACCCCGCCACTCTCTCACCCCTCTCTCTCTCACTTTTCTCTCTCAACCCTCTCTCATTACCCCTCCCTCTCACACCTCTCTCTCTCCTACCCCTCTCTCTTACACCTCTCTCTGTCTCTCACCTCTGTCCCTCACCCTCTGTCTCTCACCCCTTCTCTCCCACCCTCTCTTTCAGCCCCTCTCTCTCACACACCCCTCTCTCTCACACACCTCTCTCTCAACCCACTGTCTCTCTCACACCCCTCTCTCTCTCTCACCCCTGTCTCTCTTACCCCTCTCTCTTACACACCTCTCTCTCACCCTGTCTCTCAACCCCCGCTCTCTCTCATCCCCCCTCTTTCTTACACCCCTCTCTCTGTCACATCCCTCTCTCTCACCCCCTCTCTCTCACCCCTTCTCTCTCACCCCCCCCTCTCTCTCACCCCTCTCTCTCTTACACCCCTCTCTCTGTCACACCCCTCTCTCTCACCCCTCTCACTCTCTCACACCTCTCTCTCTCATCCCCCTCTCCCACCCCCTCTCTCTCACCACCTCTCTGTTACACCCCATCTCTCTCACCTGCTCTCTCCTTACGCTCATTCTCTCTCTTTCTCACTTACACTCTCTATCTTTTTCACTCACTCTCTCTTTTTCTCACCCCTTCTCTCTCACACCTCTCTCTCTTACACCCCTCTCTCTGTCACACCCCTCTCTCTCACCCCTCTCACTCTCTCAACTCTTTCTCTCACCCCCCTCTCTCTCAGGCCCTCTCTTTCAGCCCCCCTCTCTCTCACACACCCTTCTCTCTCTCTCTCACCCTCTATCTCTCTCATCCCCTCTCTCTTACCCCTCTCTCTCACACACACCTCTCTCACACCCTTTCTCTCTCACCTCTCTCTCTCTCACACACCCTCTCTCTCTTACCCTCTCTTTCTCACACACCTCCTTCTCACATCCTCTCTCTCACCCCTTCACTCTCACCCCTCTCTCTCACCCCTCTCTCAGGCCCTCTCTTTCAGCCCCTCTCACTCTCTCACCCCTCTCTCTCTCTCACCCTCTCTCTCTCACCCCTCTCTCTCTCACCCTCCTCTCTCTCTCACTCATTCTCTTTCACCCCCTCTCTCAGGTCCTCTCTCTCACACCTCTCTCTCACCCCCTCTCTCTCTTACACCTCCTCTCTCTCACACCTCCCTCTCTCTCACCCCTGTCTCTCATCCCGCTCTCCCTCTCACAGCTTTCTCTCTCATCCCTCTCTCTCTCATTCCCTCTCTCACCGCCCCCCTCTAACCCCTCTCTCACCCCTCTCTCTCATCCCCTCTCTGTCACACACCCCTCTCCTTCACCACTCTTTCTCACACACACCCTCTCTCACCCCCCTCATTCTCACACACCTCTCTCTCTCACCCTTCTCTCTCTCTCACCCCCTCTCTCCCTCACCCCGCTCTATCTGTCATCCCCTCCCTCTCTCCCTCTCTCTCCCCCCCCACTCTCACACCCTCTCTTTCTTAGCCCTCTCACTCTCTCACACCTCCCACTCTCACCACTCTGATTCTCTCCCACCCCTCCCACTCTCACCACTCTCATTCTCTCTTACCCCTCTCTCTCTTTCACCCCCTCTCTGTCTTACCCCTCTCTCTCACACCCTCTCTCACACCCTCTCTCTCCCCCATTCTCTCCCCCCTTTCTCTCCCCCACTCTCACTCACCCCCTTTCGCTTTCTCACTCCGATCTTTCCCATCCCCTCTCTCTCTCACACTCTCTCAGCTTTCTCTCTCTTTCCCCTCTCTCTCTTACCCCCTCTCTCACGACTCTCTCTTACCTTCTCACTCTCACCCTCTCTTTCTCTGCCTGTCCCTCTCTCACACCCCGCCACTCTCTCACCCCTCTCTCTCTCACTTTTCTCTCTCAACCCTCTCTCATTACCCCTCCCTCTCACACCTCTCTCTCTCCTACCCCTCTCTCTTACACCTCTCTCTGTCTCTCACCTCTGTCCCTCACCCTCTGTCTCTCACCCCTTCTCTCCCACCCTCTCTTTCAGCCCCTCTCTCTCACACACCCCTCTCTCTCACACACCTCTCTCTCAACCCACTGTCTCTCTCACACCCCTCTCTCTCTCTCACCCCTGTCTCTCTTACCCCTCTCTCTTACACACCTCTCTCTCACCCTGTCTCTCAACCCCCGCTCTCTCTCATCCCCCCTCTTTCTTACACCCCTCTCTCTGTCACATCCCTCTCTCTCACCCCCTCTCTCTCACCCCTTCTCTCTCACCCCCCTCTCTCTCACCCCTCTCTCTCTTACACCCCTCTCTCTGTCACACCCCTCTCTCTCACCCCTCTCACTCTCTCACACCTCTCTCTCTCATCCCCCTCTCCCACCCCCTCTCTCTCACCACCTCTCTGTTACACCCCATCTCTCTCACCTGCTCTCTCCTTACGCTCATTCTCTCTCTTTCTCACTTACACTCTCTATCTTTTTCACTCACTCTCTCTTTTTCTCACCCCTTCTCTCTCACACCTCTCTCTCTTACACCCCTCTCTCTGTCACACCCCTCTCTCTCACCCCTCTCACTCTCTCAACTCTTTCTCTCACCCCCCTCTCTCTCAGGCCCTCTCTTTCAGCCCCCCTCTCTCTCACACACCCTTCTCTCTCTCTCTCACCCTCTATCTCTCTCATCCCCTCTCTCTTACCCCTCTCTCTCACACACACCTCTCTCACACCCTTTCTCTCTCACCTCTCTCTCTCTCACACACCCTCTCTCTCTTACCCTCGCTTTCTCACACACCTCTCTCTCACATCCTCTCTCTCACCCCTTCACTCTCACCCCTCTCTCTCACCCCTCTCTCAGGCCCTCTCTTTCAGCCCCTCTCACTCTCTCACCCCTCTCTCTCTCTCACCCTCTCTCTCTCACCCCTCTCTCTCTCACACTCCTCTCTCTCTCTCTCACTCATTCTCTTTCACCCCCTCTCTCAGGTCCTCTCTCTCACACCTCTCTCTCACCCCCTCTCTCTCTTACACCTCCTCTCTCTCACACCTCCCTCTCTCTCACCCCTGTCTCTCATCCCGCTCTCCCTCTCACAGCTTTCTCTCTCATCCCTCTCTCTCTCATACCCTCTCTCACCGCCCCCCTCTCACCCCTCTCTCACCCCTCTCTCTCACCGCCTCTCTCTCACACCCCTCTCTTTCACCCTCTTTCTCACCCCCCTCTCTCTCACAACCCTCACTCTCACACCACTCTCTCTCTAACGCCCTCTCTCTTACCCCCTCTCTCTCACCCCTCTCTCTCTCACCCCCTCTCTCCCTCACCTCACTTTAGCTGTCGCCCCTCTCTCTCTCTCCCCTCTCTCACTCTCCCACACCCTCTCTTTCTTAGCGCTCTCACTCTCTTACCCCCTCTCTCTCATGCCTCTCTCTCACCTTCTCTCTCTCACCTATTCTTTCTCTGCCTGTCTGTCTCTCACCCCCTCTCTCTTTCTCACCTGCTCTCTTCCACTCCGATCTCTCTCACACACGCTCTCTCTCACCCCTCTCTCTCTCACCCCTCTCTCTATTACCTCTCTCTCTCACACACACACCACTCTCTCTCAGAACCCTCTTGCTCTACCCAGTTTCTCACAACCTGATCTCTCTCACTCACCCTCTGTCTCACGCCTCTCTCTTACACCTCTCTCTATCGCACCCCCTCTCTCTCTCAGACCCTCTCTCTCTCACCCTCTCACTGTCTTTCACCTCTCTCTCTCTCTTACCTCTCCCTCTCACCCCCTCTCTCTCACACGTCTCTCTCCCTTTCAGCCCTTCTTTCTCTCACACCCCCCTCACAGACCTCTCTCTCAACCCTCTGTCTCTCTCACACACCTCTCTCTCTCACCCTCTCTCTCACCCCCTTCTCTCTCTCACACACTTCTCTCTCTCTCACCCTCTCTCTCTCTAACGCCTCTCTCTCACTAACCACTCTCCTTCTTAACCCTCTCTCTCTTTAACCCCTCTCTCTCTAACCCCTCTCCCTCTTAACACTCTCTCTCTCTCACACACATCTCTCTCACCCCTTCTCTCTCACCCCTCTCTCTTACCCCACTCTCTCTCACACTCTCTCTCTCAACACTTCTCTCTCACTGCCTCTCTCATCCCCCTCGATCAGGCTATCTCTTCCAGCCCCTCTCACTCTCTCACCCCTCTATCTCTCTCACCCTTTCTCTCTCACCGCATTCACTCTCATACCCTCTCTCTCAGGCCCCATCTCTCTCTCACCCCTCTCTCTCACCCCTCACTCTCTCACACCCCTCTCTCACCCCCTCTCTCTCGACTCCCTCTCACCCCCTCTCTCTCATCCCCTCTCTGTCACACACCCCTCTCCTTCACCACTCTTTCTCACACACACCCTCTCTCACCCCCCTCATTCTCACACACCTCTCTCTCTCACCCTCCTCTCTCTCTCACCCCCTCTCTCCCTCACCCCGCTCTATCTGTCATCCCCTCCCTCTCTCCCTCTCTCTCACCCCCTCACTCTCACACCCCTCCCACTCTCACCACTCTGATTCTCTCCCACCCCTCCCACTCTCACCACTCTCATTCTCTCTTACCCCTCTCTCTCTTTCACCCCCTCTCTGTCTTACCCCTCTCTCTCACCCCCTCTCTCACACCCTCTCTCTCCCTCATTCTCTCCCCCCTTTCTCTCCCCCACTCTCACTCACCCCTTTCGCTTTCTCACTCCGATCTTTCCCATCCCCTCTCCCTCTCACACTCTCTCAGCCTTCTCTCTCTTTCCCCTCTCTCTCTCTTACCCCCTCTCTCACGACTCTCTCTTACCTTCTCACTCTCACCCTCTCTTTCTCTGCCTGTCCCTCTCTCACACCCCGCCACTCTCTCAGCCCTCTCTCTCTCACCCTTTCTCTCTCAACCCTCTCTCATTACCCCTCCCTCTCACACCTCTCTCTCTCCTATCCCTCTCTCTTACACCTCTCTCTGTCTCTCATCTCTGTCCCTCACCCTCTGTCTCTCACCCCTTCTCTCCTACCCTCTCTTTCAGCCCCTCTCTCACACCCCCTCTCTCTCACACACCTCTCTCTCAACCCACTGTATCTCTCACACCCCTCTCTCTCTCACCCCTGTCTCTCTTACCCCTCTCTTACACACCTCTCTCTCACCCGCTCTCTCTCATCTCCCCTCTTTCTTACACCCCTCTCTCTGTCACACCCCTCTCTCTCATCCCCTCTCTCTCACCCCTTCTCTCTCACTCCCCCCTCTCTCTCACCCCTCTCTCTCTTACACCCCTCTCTCTGTCACACCCCTCTCTCTCACCCCTCTCACTCTCTCACACCTCTCCCTCTCATCCCCCTCTCCCACCCCCTCTCTCTCACCACCTCTCTGTTACACCCCATCTCTCTCACCTGCTCTCTCCTTACGCTCATTCTCTCTCTTTCTCACTTACACTCTCTATCTTTTTCACTCACTCTCTCTCTTTCTCACCCCTTCTCTCTCACCCCTCTCTCTTACACCCCTCTCTCTGTCACACCCCTCTCTCTCACCCCTCTCACTCTCTCACACCTCTCTCTCTCATCCCCCTCTCCCACCCCCTCTCTCTCACCCCCTCTCTGTTACACCCCATCTCTCTCACCTGCTCTCTCTTTCTCACTCACTCTCTCTTTCTCACTTACACTCTCTATCTTTTTCACTCACTCTCTCTCTTTCTCACCCCCTCTTTCTCTCACCCCTTCTCTCCCAACTCCTCTCTCTCTCTCGCCCTCTCTCTCTCCCCTCTCCCCCACTGTCACTCACCCCCTTTCTCTTTCTCACCTGCTCTCTCCCCCACCCCAATCTTTCTCATCCTCCCTCTCTGTCTCACCCTCTCACCCTTATCCCTCTTTCCCCCCTCTCTCTTACCCCCTCTCTCACGCCTCTCTCTCACCTTCTCTCTCGCACTCTCTCTTTCTCTGCCTGTCTCTCTCACACCTCGCACTCTCTCTTTCTCTGCCTGTCTCTCTCACACCCTTTCTCATCCTCACCCACTCACCCTTCCACTCCGATCTCTCTCACACCCCCTCTCTCTCACCACTCTCTCTCACCACTCTCTCTCACCACTCTCTCTCTCACCCCTCTCTCTCACACCCCCTCTCTCTCACACCCTCTCTCTCTCTCACCCCTCTCTCTCCCGCACCCCCTCTCTCTCACAACCCCTCTCTATCACACCCCTCTCTCTCACACCCCTTCTCTCACCCCTCTCTCTCTCACACCCCCTCTCTCTCACACCCCCTCTCTCTCACCCCTCTCCCTCTCACACCCCTTCTCTCTCCCACCCCCTCTCTCTCACACCCCCCTCTCTCTCTCCCCTCTCTCTCACATCCCTCTCTCTCTCACCCCTCTCTCTCTCTCTCACCCCTCTCTCCACCCTCTCTCTCTCAGCCCCCTCCCTCTCTCCCCAGTCTCTCCCACCCTGATCTCTCACACACCTTCTCTCACATGCTTCTCTCTCTCACCCTCTCTCTCTCCCACCCCTCTCTCTCTCATTCCCCTATCTCTATCTCACCCCCTCTCTCTCAGCCCCTCTCTCTCTCAGCCCCCTCTCTCTTTCATACCTCTCTCTCTTACCGCCCTCTCACCCTCTCTCTCACCCTCTGTCTCTCATCTTTGTCTCTCTAACTCAGCCTGTCTCTCTCTCACCCCCGTCTCTTTCTCACCCACTCTCTCTTCCACCCCAATCTCTCTCTCACACCCTCTCTCTCTCCCTCACCCCTCTCTCCCTCACCCTTCTCTCCCTCTCACCCCTCTCTCTTGCCCGTCTCTCTCTCTCTCTCTCTCTCATCCCCTCTCTCTCACCCCCTCTCTCTCACCCCCTCTCTCTCATCTCCTCTCTCTCATCCCCTCTCTCTCACCCCTTCTCTCTCACCCCTCTCTTTCACCCTCTCTCTCTCAGCCTGTCTCTCTCTCTCACCCCCTCTCTCTTTCACACCCGCTCTCTCTTCCACACCGATTTCTCTCACACAAGCCCTCTAATTCACCCCTCTCTCTCACTCACCCCTCTCTCTCTCCGACCCCTCTCTCTCTCACCCTTCTCTCTCTCCCCCTCTCTCTCACATCCACCTCTCTCTCGCCCTCTCTCACGCCTACAGTTCTCTCACTTTGCCCTCTCTCTCTCACATCTCTCTCTCACCCTCTCTCTCACCCCTTCTCTCTCACATCCTCTCTCACCCTCTCTCTCTCCTACCCGTCCATTTCTTACCCCTCTCTCTCTCACCTCTCTCTCTCACCCCTTCTCTCTCACCCCTTCTCTCTCACACCCACTCTTTCAGCCCCTCTCTCTCACTCTCCCTTCCCTCTCACACACCTCTCTCTCATCCTCTGTCTCTCACTCCTCTCTCTCTTACCACTCTCTCTCTCACCCCCGTCTCTCTCTTATCCCTCTCTCTTACCCCTCTATCTCACACCGCTCCTCTCTCTCACACCGCTTCTCTCTCTCACCCTCTCTCTCTCACCCCCTCTCTCTCTCAACCCCTGTCTCTCACCCCTCGCGCTCTCACCGCTCTCTCTCTCACTCCCTTTCTGTCTCACCACCCCCTCTCTCAAACCCACTCACTCTCTCATCCCCTCACTCTCTCACACCCACACTCTCTCACCTCCTCTCTCTCAATCCCTCTTTCTCACCCCGCTCTCTCTCACACCTCTCTCTCTCCACCTATCTCTCACCCCCCTCTCTCTCATCGCCCCCTCTCTCAACCCCCCTCACTCTCTTACCCCTCAATCTCACCCCTCTCTCTCTCCCACCTCCCTCTCTCTAACCTATCTCTCTCTCTCAACCCCACCCCCTCTCTCTCTCAACCCCCCTCTCTCTCATCCCCCTCTCTCTCACCC
The DNA here is from genome assembly GCF_037043375.1 of Chiloscyllium plagiosum. Classification (NCBI taxonomy): domain Eukaryota; kingdom Metazoa; phylum Chordata; class Chondrichthyes; order Orectolobiformes; family Hemiscylliidae; genus Chiloscyllium; species Chiloscyllium plagiosum. The sequence continues at coordinate 48,526,251 of NW_028270183.1, forward strand.
CCCTCACTCCCTCATTCTCTCACCCCCTCTCTCTCAACCCCGCTCTCTCATCCCTCCCGCTCTCACCCGTCTCTCTCACCATCCCCTCTCTCAACCCCCCTCACTCTCTCATCCCCTCAGTCACTCACACCCTCAATCTCTCAAGCCCTCTCTCTTTCTCAAACCCTCTCTCTCTCCCCCTCTCTCTTCCCCTCTCTCTCACCCCTCTCTCTCAACCCCTCTCACACCCTTTCTCTCTTACCCCGTGCTCTCTCTAACCCCCCGCCTCTCACCCCTCTCGCTCACCCCCTCTCTCTCACCCACTCTCTCAATCACACCCTCTCCTTCTCACTCCACTCTCTCTCTTACCCCCTCCACACTTTCTCTCTCAATCACCCCTTGTCTCTCAACCCCTCTCTCTCACCCCTCTCTCTCACCCGCTCTCTCTTTATTACTCACACTCTCATTTTCTCACTTACACTCTCTCTCTCTTTCACTCACTCTCTCTCTTTCTCACCCCCTTTCTCTCTCACACCCCTCTCGCTCACCCTTTCTATCTCACCCCTCTCTCTCTTACTGCTCTCTCTCACCCCTCTCTCTCTGACGCCTCTCTCACATCCCCTCTCTATTCCCCACTTTCACTCACCCCCTTTCTCTTTCTCACCCCACTCTCTCCCCCACCCCAATCTTTCTCATCCTCCCTCTCTGTCTCACCCTCTCACCCTTCTCCTTCTTTCCCCCCCTCTCTCTTACCCCGTCTCTCTCACACCTCTCTCTCACCTTCTCTCTCTCACCCTCTCTTTCTCTGCCGTCTCTCTCACCCCTCTCTCTCTCACCTCTCTCTCTCAGCCCTCTCTCTCTCTCAGCACCCCTCCCTCTCTCCCCAGTCTCTCCCAACCCTGATCTGTCTCACACGCGTCTCTCTCTCACCCTCTCTCTCTCCCACACTCTCTCTCTCTTTCCCCTCTCGCTATCTCACTCCCTCTCTCTCACACCCTCTCTCTCTCAGCCCCTCTCTCTCTTTCACCCCATCTCTATCTCTCTCTTACCTCCCTCTCATCCTCTCTCTCTCTCACCCCTGTCTCTCGAACTCAGCCTGTCTCTCTCTCTCACCCCCGTGTCTTTCTCACCCGCTCTCTCTTCCACCCCGATCTCTCTCTCACACCCTCCATCGCCTCACCCCTCTCTCTCCCTCAACCTTCTCTCCCTCTCACCCCTCTCTCTCTCTCACTCACGCCTCTCTCTCTCCCTCTCTCTTACCTCTCTCTCTCTCTCACCCACCTGTCTCTCACCCTGTCTCTCTCACCCCCCTCTCTCACACCCTCCTTCTCTCACAGCTCCCTCTCACACCCCTTGTCTCTCACCGCCTCTCTCACCCCTCCTCTCAGTCCCTCTCGTTCAGCCCCTCTCTCTCACACCTCTCGCTCTCACCCCCTCTCTCTCACCCCCTCTCACTCTTACACCCCTCTCTCTCACATCTCCTCTCTCTCTCACCCTTCTCTCTCTCTCTCAACCTTGTCTCTCTTTCCCATCTCTCTTACCCCGTCTCTCTCACGCCTCTCTCTCACCTTCGCTCTCACCCTCTCTTTCTCTGCCTGTCTCTCTCTCACCCTCTTTCTCTCTTACCCCCCTCTCTCTCACACACCTCTCTCTCTCACCGCTTCTCTCTCACACCTCTCTCTCCCCTCAGTCTCTCCCACCCTGATCTCTCTCTCACACCTTCTCTCTCACATCTCTCTCTCTCAGCCCTCTCTCTCTCCCCAGTCTCTCCCACGCTGATCTCTCTCTCACACCTCTCTCTCACCCTCTCTCTGTTACCCCTCTCTCTTTCACTCCCCTCTCTCTCTTACGTCTCTCTCCCCTCTCTCACTCACCCCCTTTCTCTTTCGCACCCGCTCTCTCCCCCACCCCTATCTTTCTCATTCTCCCTCTCTCTCTCACCATCTCACCCTTCTCTTTCTCATTCCCTCTCTCTCTCTCTCTCTCTCTACAACCCCCTCTCTCCTACTCCCTCTCTCTCACCCCCTCACCTCCACTCTTTCTCTTACCCCCTCTCATTCTTTCCCCTCTCTCTTTCTCCCCATCTCTCCCTTTTTCACCCTCCTCTCTCTCTCTCACCCCCTTCGCTCTCTCCCTCTCATCTCACCCTCTCTCTCACATCCCCTCATCCACTCTCTCTGACACCCTCTCTCTCACCCCATTCTCTCACCCCCTCTCTCCCTATCCCCTCTCTCTCTCTCAGCCCCCTTTCTCTCTCAGCCCGTTCGCACTCTCACCCCGCTCTCTGACCCCCTCTCTCCCTACCCCCTCTCTCTCAGCCCCCTCTCTCTCTCAGCCCCCTTTCTCTCTCAGCCCACTCGCTCTCTCACCCCGCTCTCTCTCACCCCCTCTCTACCTAACCCCTCTCTCTCAGCCCCTTTTCTCTCTCAGCCAGTTCACTCTCTCACCCCGCTCTCTCTCACCCCCTCTCTCCCTACCCCCTCTCTCTCAGCCCCCTTTCTCTCTCAGCCCGTTCGCACTCTCACCCCGCTCTCTGACCCCCTCTCTCCCTACCCCCTCTCTCTCTCTGCCCCCTCTCTCTCAGCCCCCTTTCTCTCTCAGCCCACTCGCGCTCTCACCCCGCGCTCTCTCACCCCCTCTCTCCATACCCCCTCTCTCTCAGCCCCCTTTCTCTCTCAGCCCACTCGCTCTCTCACCCCGCTCTCTCTCACCACCTCTCTCCCTACCCCCTCTCTCTCTCAGCCCCCTTTCTCTCTCAGCCCGTTCACTCTCTCACCCCTCTCTCCCTTACCCCCTCTCTCTCAGACCCCTTTCACTCAGCCCCCTTTCTCTCTCACACCTTGCTCTATCTCTCATCTCTTCTCTCTGCCCCTCTCTCTCACTGTCTCTTTTCCTCTCACCCCCTCTCTCTCACCCCCTCTCTCTCATCCACTCTCTCTCAGCCCCCTCTCACTCAGCCCACTTTCTCTCTCAAACCCCCTCACCCCACTCCCTCTCTCATCTCTCCCCTCTCTCTCACACACTATCTCTCTCTCACCCCTCACTCTCTCTCTCACACCCCTCAATCCCCCCTCTCTCTCCCCTCTCTCACACCCTCTCTCTCTCACTGCCTTCTCTCTCACCCCCTCACCCCATCTCTCACCTACCCTCTCTCTCACACCCCTCTCTCTCTCACTGCCTTCTCTCTCACCCCCCTCACCCCATCTCTCATCACCCCTCTCTCTCACACCCCTCTCTCACCCTCTCTCTCCCACCCCCTCACCCCCACTCTCTCACCTGCTCTCTCGCTCGCTCAAACCACCTCTCTCTCTTAACCCCTCTCTCTCTCTCACGCCCTCTCTTCCACCCCTCTCAGTCTCACCTCCACTCTTTCTCTCCCCCTTTGTCTCTCCCCCTTTGTCTCTCCCTCTTTCTCTCTCGACCCCCTCACATCACCCCCTCTCTCACACCCCCTCTCTCTCACCCACTTCTCTCTCCCTCACCCTCTCACCTCACCCCTCTCTCACACACCTCTCATCCCCTCTCTCTCTCTCACCTGCTCTCTCGCTCTCTCAAACTATCTCTCTCTTACCCCCTCTCTCTCATTCCTCTCTCTTTCACTCTCACCCCTCTCTCTTTCTCAGCATCACTATCTCACCCCCTTCTCTCTCTCAACCCCCTTTCTCACTCCCCTCTCAACCCCTCACCCACATTCTCTCTCGCTCTCAAACCTCCTCTCTCTTACCCTTCTCTCTCTCCCTCCCTCCCTCTCTCCCACTCAGTGTCTCTCTCTCTCACCCCATCTCACTCACACCGTCTCTCTCTTTCAACCCCTCTCTCTCCCACGCCCTCTCTCCCAGCCCCTCTCTATCTCACCTCCACTCTTTCTCTGACCCACTCTCACACCCCCTTTGTCTCTCCTCTTTTCTCTCTCACGCCCCTCACATCGCCCTCTCTCTCTCTCACCCTCTGTCTCACTCACCCGCTGTCTCTCCCACCCTACTCTCTCTCCCACCCCTCTCTCTCTCTCCCACCCACTCTCTCTCGCCCCTCTCTCCCACCCACTCTCTCTCACCCTCTCTCTCTCTCATCCTTCTCTCTCTCTCTCTCTCTCTCACCCCTCTCTCTCCCATCCCCATCGCTCTCCCACCCTGTCTCTCACGAACCCCTTTCTCTCTCACACCCTCTCTCTCAACCCCCCTCTCTCATCCCCCTCTCTCTCATCCCCCTCTCTCTCGATCCCTCTCTCTCAACCCCTCTCTCACTCCTCTCCCTCAATCTCTTCTCTCTCTCAACCTGTCACTCTCTCTCCCCCTCTCTCTCACCCTCTCTCTCTCTCACCCCCTCTGTCTAACCCCCTCTCTTTCTCACGCCATCTCTCTTTTACCCCTCTCTCTCTCTCCCCTCTCTCTCACGCCCCCTCTCTCCCCCTCTCCCCCTCTCCGCCTCTCTCTCCCACTCTCTCCCAGCCCTTCCACCCCGTCTCGTTCACTTTCCCTCTCTTTCTCACCCCCACTCTCTCTCACTCTCTATCTCACCCTTCTCTCTCTCACCCTTCTCTCTCTCACCCCGCTCTCTCACCACCCCTCTCTCTCACCCCCCTTTCTCTCACCCCCCTCTCTCTCTCATCCCCTCTCTCTCAGCCCCACTCTCTCTCACTCTCTCTCTCTCAGCCCTCTCTCTCACCCTGCTCTCTCTCAACGCCCCTCTCTCTCAACCCCCTCTCTCTCACCCCCCTCTCTCTCACCGACCCTCTCTCTCGGTCCCCCCTCTCTCACACTCCCTCTCTCACCCCCACTCTCTCTCACTCTCTCTCTCACCCTTCTCTCTCTCACACCTCTCTCTCTCACCCCACTCTCTCTTACCGTCCCTCTGTCTCAACACCCTCTCACATTCCCCTTTCTCTCACTCACCTCTCTCTCTCTCTCATCCCTTCTCTCTCACCCCCACTCTCTCTCACTCTCTCTCTAACCCCTCTCTCTCACCCCGCTCTCTCACCGCCCCTCTCTCTCACCGCACCTCTCTCTCACCCCACCACCCCCCCCACACTCACCTTTCTCTCACACCCCTCTCTCTCATCCCCTCCCTCTCACCCCCACTCTCTCTCTCACTCTCTCTCCCAAACCCCTCTCTCACTCCCCCTCTCTCACCCCCTCTCTCTCACCCCCTCTCTCTCTCACCGCCCCTCTGTCTCACCCGCTTTCTCTCGCACCCCCTCTCTCACCCCATCTGTCTCAGCCCATCTGTCTCACCACCCCTCTCTCATACCCCTCTCTCAACCCCCATCTCACAACCCCCATCTCTCAAACCCCTCAATCTCTCCCACCTCACTCCCTCTCTCACCCTCTCACCCTCTCTCTCTGTCACCCCTCTCTCTCCCTCGCACCCCAATCTCTCTTATTCTTATTCCCCTCTCTCTCACCTCCCTCTCTCACTCACTCTCTCACACACACTCACACACATCCTCCCTCTCTCCCAACCCTCTTTCTGTCTCTTTCTAATCCCCTCTCCGTCCTTCTCACCCCGCTCGCTCTAACCCCCTCTCACTCTCACCCGCTCTCCCTCACCCCTCTCTCATAACCCCCTCTCTCTCACTGTCTCTTTCTCATCCCCTCTCCCTCCTTCTCACCCCTCTCTCTCCAAAACACTTCTCTCTCACTTTCTCTTTCTCACGCCCCTCATCCACCTCTCTCTCTCTCACCCGCTCTTACTCGCTCTCTCAAACCCCCTCTCTCTCGCAACCCCCCTCTCTCACCCTCTCTCTCTCACCCCCCTCTCCCCCTCTCTCTCTCTCACCCGCTCTCTCTCGCTCTCTCAAACACCCTCTCTCTCTCAACCCTTCTCTCTCACTCTCTCTCTCACCCCCCATCCTCCTCTCTCTATCTCACCCGCGCTCTCTCGCTCTCTCAAGCCCCCTCTCTCTCTAAAACCCCTCTCTCTCACCCTCTCTTGCTCACACCATCATCCTCCTCTCTCTCTCTCACCCTCTCTCTCACCGCTCTCATCCTCCTCTCTCTCTCTCACCCGCTCTCTCTCGCTCTCTCAAACCCCCTCTCTCACGAAACCCCTCTCTCTCACCTTCTCTCTCTCATTCCCCTCATCATGCTCTCGCTCTCTCACACACCCGCTCTCACCCCCCTCATCCTCCTCTCTCTCTCTCTCACCCGCACTCTCACGATCTATCAAACCCCCTCTCTCACTAAAACCCCTCTCTCTCACCCTCTCTCTCTCACCCCCCTCATCCTCCTCTGTCTCTCACCCGCTCTCTCTCGATCTCTCAAAACCCCTCTCTCTAAAATCCCTCTCTCTCACCCCACTCATCCTCCTCTCTCTCTCTCACCCGCACTCTCACGATCTATCAAACCCCCTCTCTCACTAAAACCCCTCTCTCTCACTCTCTCTCTCACCCCCTCATCTTCCTCACTCTCTCTCACCCACTCTCTCATTCTCTCAAACCCTCTCTCTCTCCAAAACCCCTCTCTCTGACCCTCTCTCTCACCGCCCTCATCCTCCTCCCCCTCTCTCACCCGCTCTCTCGCTCTCTCAAACCCCCTCTCTCTCAACCCTTCTCTCGCACCCTCTCTCTCTCATCCCCGTCATCCTCCTCTCTCTCTCTCACCCGCTCTCTCAAACCCCCTTTCTCTCTAAAACCCCTCTCTCTCACCCTCTCTCACTCTCTCACCACCCTCATCCTCCTCTTTCTCTCTCACCCACTCTCTCTCGTACTTTCAAACCCCCTCTCTCTCAACCCGTCGGTCTGACCCTCTCTCTCTCACCCCCCTCATCCTCCTCACTCTCTCACTCGCTCGCTCTCGCTCTCTCAAACCCCCTCTCTCTCTCACACCCCTCAACATCCTCTCTCTCTCACCCGTTCTCTCTCACTCTCTCAAACACCCTCTTTCTCTAAACCCTTTCTCTCTCACACACTCTCTCTCAACCCCCTCATCCTCCTCTCTCTCTCACCCTCTCTCTCTCACCCCCCTCAACCTCCTCTCTCTCACCCGCCCTCTCTCACTCTCTCAAACCCCTCTCTCTCTAAAACCCCTCTATCTCACCCTCTCTATCTCACCCCCCTCATCCTCCTCTCTCTCTCACCTGCTCTCTCTCGCTCTCTCAAACCCCCTCTCTCTCAACCCCTCCCTCTCACCCTCTCTCTCACCCCCTCATCCTCCTCACTCTCTCTCACCCGCTCTCTCACTCTCTCAAACCACCTCTCTCTCAACCCCTCTCTCTCACCCTCTCTCTCTCAAAACCCTCATCCTCCTCTCTCTTTCTCACCCTCACTCTCTCACCCCCTCATCCTCCTCTCTCTCTCACCCGTTCTCTCTCGCTCTCTCAAACCCCTCTCTCTCTAAACCCCTCTCTCTCACCCTCTCTCTCTCACCCCCCTCATCCTCCTCTCTCTCTCACCCGCTCTCTCTCACCCCCCTCATCCTCCTCTCTCTCTCTCACCCGCGCTCTCGCTCTCTCAAACCTCCTCTCTCTCAACCTCTCTCTCTCACCCTCTCTCCCTCACCCCCCACATCCTCCTCACTCTCTCTCACCTGCTCTCTCTCGCTCTCTCAAACTCCGTCTCTCTCTATAACCCCTCTCTCTCACCCTCTCTTTCTCACCCCCCTCATCCTCCTCTCTCTCTCTCACCCGCTCTCTCTCGCTCTCTCACACCCCCTCTCTCTCAACTCCTCTCTCTCACCCTCTCTCTCTCCCACCGCTCTCATCCTGCTCTCTCTCTCTCACCAACTCTGTCTCACTCTCTCAAACCCCCTATCTCTCGCAACCCCTCTCTGTCACCCTCTCTCTCTTTCAACCCCCCATCCTCCTCCCTCTCTCTCACCCGCTCTCTTAAACACCCCCTCTCTCTCAACCCCTCTCTCACCCTCTCTCTCTCGCACTCCTCCCATCCTCCTCTCTCTCACCCGCTCTCTCTCAAACCCCCTCTCTCTCTAAAACCCTCTCTCTGACCCTCTCTCTCTCTCACCCCCCTCATCCTCCTCTCTCTCTCTCTCACCTGCTCTCTCTCGCTGTCTCAAACCCCCTCTCTCACTAAAACCCCCCCTCTCACCCTCTCTCTCTCTCGCCCCCCTCATCCTCCTCTCTCTCTCACCCGCTCTCTCTCGCTCTCTCAAACCCCATTTCTTTCTAACCCCCTCTCTCACACCCTCTCTCTCACCGCCCTCATCCTCCACTCTCTCTCTCACCCGCTCTCTCAAACCCCCTCTCTCTAAAGCCCCTCTCTCTCACCCTCTCTCTCTCTCATCACACCTTATCCTCCTCTCTCTCACCCACTCTCTCGTACACTCAAACGTCCTCTCTCTCAACCCCTCGCTCTCACCCTCTCTCTCACCCCCTCATCCTCCTCACTCTCTCTCACCCGCTCTCTCTCACTCTCTCAAACCACCTCTCTCTCAACCCCTCTCTCTCACCCTCTCTCTCTCAAAACCCTCATCCTCCTCTCTCTTTCTCACCCTCACTCTCTCACCCCCTCATCCTCCTCTCTCTCTCACCCGTTCTCTCTCGCTCTCTCAAACCCCTCTCTCTCTAAACCCCTCTCTCTCACCCTCTCTCTCTCACCCCCCTCATCCTCCTCTCTCTCTCACCCGCTCTCTCTCACCCCCCTCATCCTCCTCTCTCTCTCTCACCCGCGCTCTCGCTCTCTCAAACCTCCTCTCTCTCAACCTCTCTCTCTCACCCTCTCTCCCTCACCCCCCACATCCTCCTCACTCTCTCTCACCTGCTCTCTCTCGCTCTCTCAAACTCCGTCTCTCTCTATAACCCCTCTCTCTCACCCTCTCTTTCTCACCCCCCTCATCCTCCTCTCTCTCTCTCACCCGCTCTCTCTCGCTCTCTCACACCCCCTCTCTCTCAACTCCTCTCTCTCACCCTCTCTCTCTCCCACCGCTCTCATCCTGCTCTCTCTCTCTCACCAACTCTGTCTCACTCTCTCAAACCCCCTATCTCTCGCAACCCCTCTCTGTCACCCTCTCTCTCTTTCAACCCCCCATCCTCCTCCCTCTCTCTCACCCGCTCTCTTAAACACCCCCTCTCTCTCAACCCCTCTCTCACCCTCTCTCTCTCGCACTCCTCCCATCCTCCTCTCTCTCACCCGCTCTCTCTCAAACCCCCTCTCTCTCTAAAACCCTCTCTCTGACCCTCTCTCTCTCACCCCCCTCATCCTCCTCTCTCTCTCACCTGCTCTCTCTCGCTGTCTCAAACCCCCTCTCTCACTAAAACCCCCCTCTCTCACCCTCTCTCTCTCTCGCCCCCTTCATCCTCCTCTCTCTCTCTCACCCGCTCTCTCTCGCTCTCTCAAACCCCATTTCTTTCTAACCCCCTCTCTCACACCCTCTCTCTCACGCCCTCGTCGTCCTCTCGCTCTCTCACACACTCTCTCTCACCCCCCTCATCCTCCTCTCTCTCTCACCCGCTCTCTCTCGCTCTCTCAAACCTCCCCTCTCTCTAAATCCCCTCTCTCTCACAACCCCTCTCTCTCACCCCCCTCATCCTCCTCTCTCTCTCACGCGATGTCTCTCGCTCTCTCAAACCACCTCTCTCTCTCAACCCCTCTCTCTCACCCTCTTTCTCTCACGCCCCTCATCCTCCTCTCTCTCACCCGCTCTCTCTCGCCCTCTCAAACCCTCTCTCTCTCCAAAACCTCTCTCTCTCACCCTGTCTCTCTCACCGCCCTCATCCTCCACTCTCTCTCTCACCCGCTCTCTCAAACCCACTCTCTCTAAAGCCCCTCTCTCTCACCCTCTCTCTCTCTCATCACCCCTTATCCTCCTCTCTCACCCACTCTCTCGTACACTCAAACGTCCTCTCTCTCAACCCCTCGCTCTCACCCTCTCTCTCACCCCCTCATCCTCCTCACTCTCTCTCACCCGCTCTCTCTCACTCTCTCAAACCACCTCTCTCTCAACCCCTCTCTCTCACCCTCTCTCTCTCAAAACCCTCATCCTCCTCTCTCTCTCTCACCCTCACTCTCTCACCCCCTCATCCTCCTCTCTCTCTCACCCGTTCTCTCTCGCTCTCTCAAACCCCTCTCTCTCTAAACCCCTCTCTCTCACCCTCTCTCTCACCCCCCTCATCCTCCTCTCTCTCTCTCACCCGCTCTCTCTCACCCCCCTCATCCTCCTCTCTCTCACACGCTCTCTCTCGCCCTCTCAAACCCTCTCTCTCCAAAACCTCTCTCTCTCACCCTGTCTCTCTCACCGCCCTCATCCTCCACTCTCTCTCTCACCCGCTCTCTCAAACCCCCTCTCTCTAAAGCCCCTCTCTCTCACCCTCTCTCTCTCTCATCACCCCTTATCCTCCTCTCTCTCACCCACTCTCTCGTACACTCAAACGTCCTCTCTCTCAACCCCTCGCTCTCACCCTCTCTCTCACCCCCCTCATCCTCCTCACTCTCTCTCACCCGCTCTCTCTCACTCTCTCAAACCACCTCTCTCTCAACCCCTCTCTCTCACCCTCTCTCTCTCAAACCCCTCATCCTCCTCTCTCTATCTCACCCTCACTCTCTCACCCCCTCATCCTCCTCTCTCTCTCACCCGCTCTCTCTCGCTCTCTCAAACCCCCCTCTCTCTAAAACCCCTTTCTCTCACTCTCTATCTCACCCCCCTCATCCTCCTCTCTCTCTCTCACCCGCTCTCTCTAGCTCTCTCAAACCCCTCTCTCTCTCAAAAACCCCACTCTCTTACCCTCTCTCCCTCACACGCCTCATCCTCCTCTCTAACTCTCTCAACAGCTCTCTCTCGCTCTCTCAAACCTCCTCTCTCTCAACCCCTCTCTCTCACACTCTCTCTCTCACCCCCCTCATCCTCCTCTCTCTCTCACCCATGCTCTCTCGCTCTCTCAAACCCCCCTCGCTCAACACCTCTCTCCCACGCTCTCTCTCTCTAACCCCCCTCATCCTCCTCTCTCTCTCTCACACTCTCTCTCTCTCACCGCACTCATCCTCCTCCCCCTCTCTCACCCGCTCTCTCTCGTTCTCTCAAACCCCCTCTCTCTCTCAACCCCTCTCTCGCACCCCCTCTCTCTCTAAAACCCCTCTCTCGCACCCTCTCTCTCTCTCACCCCTCTCATCCTCCTCTCTCTCTCTCACCCACTCTCTCATACTCTCAAACCCCCTCTCTCTCAACCCATCGCTCTCAACCTCTCTCTCTCACCCCCCATCCTCCTCACTCTCTCTCACCCGCTCTCTCGCTCTCTCAAACCCCCTCTCTCTCAACCCCTCTCTCTCACCCTCTCTCTCTCTCACCCCCCTCATCCTCCTCTCTCTCTCTCACCCACTCTCACGTACTCTCAAACCCCCTCTCTCTCAACCCCTCGCTCTCACCCTCTCTCTCTCACGCCCCTCATCCTCCTCTCTCTCACCCGCTCTCTCACAAACCCCCTCTCTCTCTAAAACCCCTCTCTCTCACCCTCTCTCTCACCCCCCTCATCCTCCTGTCTCTCACCCGCTCTCTCAAAGCCCCTCTCTCTCGCAACCCCTCTCTCTCACCCTCTCTCTCTCACCCCCTCCTCCTCTCTCTCTCACCCACTCTGTCTCGCTCTCTCAAACCCCCTATCTCTCTCAAACCCTCTCTGTCACCCTCTCTCTCTTTCACCCCCCTCATCCTCCTCCCTCTCTCTCACCCGCTGTCTTAAACCCCCCCTCTCTCTCAACCCCTCTCTCACCCTCTCTCTCTCTCACTCCTCTCATCCTCCTCTCTCTCACCCGCTCTCTCTCAAACCCCCTCTCTCTCGCAACCCCTCTCTCTCACCCTCTCTCTCTCACCCCCCTCCTCCTCTCTCTCTCACCCACTCTGTCTCGCTCTCTCAAACCCCCTATCTCTCTCAACCCCACTCTGTCACCCTCTCTCTCTTTCACCCCCTCATCCTCCTCCCTCTCTCTCACCCGCTCTCTTAAAACCCCCCTCTCTCTCAACCCCTCTCTCACCCTCTCTCTCTCTCACTTCTCTCATCCTCCTCTCTCTCACCCACTCTCGCTCAAACCCCCTCTCTCTCTAAAACCCTCTCTCTGACCCTCTCTCTCTCACCCCCCTCATCCTCCTCTCTCTCTCTCACCCGCTCTCTCTCGCTCTCTCAAATCTCCTCTCTCTCTAAACCCCTCTCTCTCACCCTCACTCTCACCCCCCTCATCATCCTCTCGCTCTCTCTCGCTCTCTCTAACCCCCTCTCTCTAAAACCCCTCTCTCTCACCTTCTCTCTCTCACCCCCCTCATCCTCCTCTCTCACTCACCCGCTCTGTCTCGCTATCTCAAATCCCCTCTCTCTAAAGCCCCTCTCTCTCACACCCCCTCTCTCACACCCCTCATACTCCTCTCTCTCTCTCACCCACTCTCTCTCGCTCTATCAAACCCCCTCTCTCACTAAAACCCCTCTCTCTCACCTTCTCTCTCTCACCCCGTCATCATCCTCTCGCTCTCTCACACACTCGCTCTCATCCCCCTCATCCTCCTCTCTCTTTCTCACCCGCGCTCTCTCGCTCTCTCAAACCCCTCTCTCTCAACCCCCCTCTCTCTCACGCCCCTCATCCTCCTCTCTCTCACCCGCACTCTCAAGCCCCCTCTCTCTCTAAAACCCCTCTCTCTCACCCTCTCTCGCTCACACATATCATCCTCCTCTCTCTCTCACACCCTCTCTCTCTCACCGCCCTCATCCGCCTCTCTCTCTCTCACCCGCTCTCTCTCGCTCTCTCAAACCCCCTCACTCTCACAACCCCTCTCTCTCACCATCTCTCTCTCACACCCCTCCTCCTCTCTCTCTCACCCGCTCTCTCAAACCTCCTCTCTCTCTAAACCCCTCTCTCTCACCCTTTCTCTCTCACACCCCTCCTCCTCCTCTCTCTCTCTCACCCGCTCTCTCTCGCTCTCTCAAACCGCCTCTCTCTCTCTCAATCCCTCTCTCTCACCCTCTTTCTCTCACCCCCCTCATTCTCCTCTCTCTCTCTCACCCGCTCTCTCTCGCTCTCTCAAACCCCTCTCTCTCTCTCAACCCCTCTCTCTCACCCCTCTCTCTCACGCCCCTCATCCTCCTCTCTCTCATCCAATCTCTCTCGCTCTCTCAAACCCTCTCTCTCTCTCCAAATCCCCTCTCTCTGACCGTCTCTCTCTCACCCCCCTCATCCTCCTCTCTCTCTCTCACACTCTCTCTCTCACCGCACTCATCCTCCTCCCCCTCTCTCACCCGTTCTCTCTCGTTCTCTCAATCCCCCTCTCTCTCTCAACCCCTCTCTCGCACCCTCTCTCTCTCATCCCCCTCATCCTCCTCTCTCTCTCACCCGCTCTCTCAAGCCCCCTCTCTCTCTAAAACCCCCCTCTATCTCACTGTCTCTCACTCTCTCACGACCCTCATCCTCCTCTCTCTCTCTCTCACCGACTCTCTCTCGTACTCTCAAACCCCCTCTCTCTCAACCCCTCGATCTCACACTCTCTCTCTCACCCCCCTCATCCTACTCATTCTCTCTCACCGGCTCTCTCGCTCTCTCAAACCCCCTCTCTCTCAAACCCTCTCTCTCAAACTCTCTCTCACACCCCCCTCATTCTCCTCTCTCTCTCACCCGTTCTCTCCCGCTCTCTCAAACACCCTCTCTCTCTAAACCCTCTTTCTCTCAAACTCTCTCTCTCAACCCCCTCATCCTCCTCTCTCTCTCACCCTCTCTCTCTCACCCCCTTATCCTCCTCTCTCTCACCCGCTCTCTCTCGCTCTCTCAAACCCCATCTCACTCTCAACCCCTCTCTCTCACCCCCTTATCCTCCTCTCTCTCACCCGCTCTCTCTCGCTCTCTCAAACCCCATCTCTCTCTCAACACCTCTCTCTCATCCTCGCTCTCTCACCCCCTCATCCTCCTCTCTCTCTCTCACCCGCTCTCTCGATCCCTCAAACCCCCCTCTCTCGAAAACCGCGCTCTCTCACCCTCTCTCTCTCACCCCCCCATCCTCCTCTCTCTCACCCGCTCTCTCTCGCTCTCTCAAACCCCCTCTCTCTCTCAAAGCCTCTCCCTCACCCTCTCTCTCCCACCCCCCTCATCCTCCTCTCTCTCTCTTACCCGCTCTCCCTCGTTCTCTCAAACACCCTCTCTCTCTAAAACCCCTCTCTCTCACCCTCTCTCTCACCCCCCTCATCCTCCTCTCTCTCTCACCCGCTCTCCCACTCTCTCAAACCCCCTCTCTCTAAAACCCCTCTCTCGTACCCTCTCCCTCGCTCTCACCCCTCTCATCCTCCTCTCTCTCTCTCTCATTCACTCTCTCTCGCTCTCTCAAACCCCGTCTCTCTCTATAACCCCTCTCTCTCACCCACCTCCTCCTCTCTCACTCTCACCCGCTCTCTCTCGCTCTCTCAAACCCCCTCTCTCTCTCAACCCCACTCTCTCACCCTCTCTCTCACCCCTCTCATTCTCCTCCCTTTCTCTCACCCGCTCTCTCTTGCTCTCTCAAACAGCTTTTCTCACACTCTCTCTCACCCCTCTCATCCTCGTCTCTCTCTCTCTCTCAACCGCGCTCTCTCGCTCTCTCAAAACCACTTTCTCTCTAAAACCCCTCTCTCTCACCCTCTCTCTCTCACCTCCCTCCTCCTCCTCTCTCTCTCACCCGCTCTCTCTCGCTCTCTCAATCCGCCTCTCTCTCTCTCAACCCGTCTCTCTCACCCTCTTTCTCTCACCCCCCTCATTCTCCTCTCTCTCTCTCACCCGCTCTCTCTCCCTCTCTCAAATCCCCTCTCTCTCTCTCAACCCCTCTCTCTCACCCCTCTCTCTCACGCCCCTCCTCCTCCTCTCTCTCATCCAATCTCTCTCGCTCTCTCAAACCCTCTCTCTCTCCAAAACCCCTCTCTCTGACCCTCTCTCTCTCACCCCCTCATCCTCCTCTCTCTCTCTCACACTCTCTCTCTCTCACCGCACTCATCCTCCTCCCCCTCTCTCACCCGCTCTCTCTCGTTCTCTCAAACCCCCTCTCTCTCTCAACCCCTCTCTCGCACCCCCTCTCTCTCTAAAACCCCTCTCTCGCACCCTCTCTCTCTCTCACCCCTCTCATCCTCCTCTCTCTCTCTCACCCACTCTCTCATACTCTCAAACCCCCTCTCTCTCAACCCATCGCTCTCAACCTCTCTCTCTCACCCCCCATCCTCCTCACTCTCTCTCACCCGCTCTCTCGCTCTCTCAAACCCCCTCTCTCTCAACCCCTCTCTCTCACCCTCTCTCTCTCTCACCCCCCTCATCCTCCTCTCTCTCTCTCACCCACTCTCACGTACTCTCAAACCCCCTCTCTCTCAACCCCTCGCTCTCACCCTCTCTCTCTCACGCCCCTCATCCTCCTCTCTCTCACCCGCTCTCTCACAAACCCCCTCTCTCTCTAAAACCCCTCTCTCTCACCCTCTCTCTCACCCCCCTCATCCTCCTGTCTCTCACCCGCTCTCTCAAAGCCCCTCTCTCTCGCAACCCCTCTCTCTCACCCTCTCTCTCTCACCCCCTCCTCCTCTCTCTCTCACCCACTCTGTCTCGCTCTCTCAAACCCCCTATCTCTCTCAAACCCTCTCTGTCACCCTCTCTCTCTTTCACCCCCCTCATCCTCCTCCCTCTCTCTCACCCGCTGTCTTAAACCCCCCTCTCTCTCAACCCCTCTCTCACCCTCTCTCTCTCTCACTCCTCTCATCCTCCTCTCTCTCACCCGCTCTCTCTCAAACCCCCTCTCTCTCGCAACCCCTCTCTCTCACCCTCTCTCTCTCTCACCCCCCTCCTCCTCTCTCTCTCACCCACTCTGTCTCGCTCTCTCAAACCCCCTATCTCTCTCAACCCCACTCTGTCACCCTCTCTCTCTTTCACCCCCTCATCCTCCTCCCTCTCTCTCACCCGCTCTCTTAAAACCCCCCTCTCTCTCAACCCCTCTCTCACCCTCTCTCTCTCTCACTCCTCTCATCCTCCTCTCTCTCACCCACTCTCGCTCAAACCCCCTCTGTCTCGAAAACCCTCTCTCTGACCCTCTCTCTCTCACCCCCCTCATCCTCCTCTCTCTCTCTCACCCGCTCTCTCTCGCTCTCTCAAATCTCCTCTCTCTCTAAACCCCTCTCTCTCACCCTCACTCTCACCCCTCTTATCATCCTCTCGCTCTCTCACACACTGTCTCACCCCCCTCATCCTCCTCTCTCTCTCACCCGCTCTCTTTCGCTCTCTTAAACCCCCTCTCTCTAAAACCCCTCTCTTTCACACTCTCTCTCTCAAACCCCTCATCCTCCTCTCTCTCTCACCCGCTCTCTCTCGCTCTCTCTAACCCCCTCTCTCTAAAACCCCTCTCTCTCACCTTCTCTCTCTCACCCCCCTCATCCTCCTCTCTCTCTCACCCGCTCTCTCTCGCTATCTCAAATCCCCTCTCTCTAAAGCCCCTCTCTCTCACACCCCCTCTCTCACACCCCTCATACTCCTCTCTCTCTCTCACCTACTCTCTCTCGCTCTCTCAAACACCCTCTCTCTAAAACCCCTCTCTCTCACACTCTCTCTCTCACCGCCCTCATCCTCCTCTTTCTCTCTCACCCGCCCTCTCTCGCTCTATCAAACCCCCTCTCTCACTAAAACCCCTCTCTCTCACCTTCTCTCTCTCACCCCGTCATCATCCTCTCGCTCTCTCACACACTCGCTCTCATCCCCCTCATCCTCCTCTCTCTTTCTCACCCGCGCTCTCTCGCTCTCTCAAACCCCTCTCTCTCAACCCCCCTCTCTCTCTCACACCCCTCATCCTCCTCTCTCTCACCCGCACTCTCAAGCCCCCTCTCTCTCTAAAACCCCTCTCTCTCACCCTCTCTCGCTCACACATATCATCCTCCTCTCTCTCTCACACCCTCTCTCTCTCACCGACCTCATCCGCCTCTCTCTCTCTCACCCGCTCTCTCTCGCTCTCTCAAACCCCCTCTCTCTCTCAACCCCACTCTCTCACCCTCTCTCTCACCCCTCTCATTCTCCTCCCTTTCTCTCACCCGCTCTCTCTTGCTCTCTCAAACAGCTTTTCTCACACTCTCTCTCACCCCTCTCATCCTCGTCTCTCTCTCTCTCTCAACCGCGCTCTCTCGCTCTCTCAAAACCACTTTCTCTCTAAAACCCCTCTCTCTCACCCTCTCTCTCTCACCTCCCTCCTCCTCCTCTCTCTCTCACCCGCTCTCTCTCGCTCTCTCAATCCGCCTCTCTCTCTCTCAACCCGTCTCTCTCACCCTCTTTCTCTCACCCCCCTCATTCTCCTCTCTCTCTCTCACCCGCTCTCTCTCCCTCTCTCAAATCCCCTCTCTCTCTCTCAACCCCTCTCTCTCACCCCTCTCTCTCACGCCCCTCCTCCTCCTCTCTCTCATCCAATCTCTCTCGCTCTCTCAAACCCTCTCTCTCTCCAAAACCCCTCTCTCTGACCCTCTCTCTCTCACCCCCTCATCCTCCTCTCTCTCTCTCACACTCTCTCTCTCTCACCGCACTCATCCTCCTCCCCCTCTCTCACCCGCTCTCTCTCGTTCTCTCAAACCCCCTCTCTCTCTCAACCCCTCTCTCGCACCCCCTCTCTCTCTAAAACCCCTCTCTCGCACCCTCTCTCTCTCTCACCCCTCTCATCCTCCTCTCTCTCTCTCACCCACTCTCTCATACTCTCAAACCCCCTCTCTCTCAACCCATCGCTCTCAACCTCTCTCTCTCACCCCCCATCCTCCTCACTCTCTCTCACCCGCTCTCTCGCTCTCTCAAACCCCCTCTCTCTCAACCCCTCTCTCTCACCCTCTCTCTCTCTCACCCCCCTCATCCTCCTCTCTCTCTCTCACCCACTCTCACGTACTCTCAAACCCCCTCTCTCTCAACCCCTCGCTCTCACCCTCTCTCTCTCACGCCCCTCATCCTCCTCTCTCTCACCCGCTCTCTCACAAACCCCCTCTCTCTCTAAAACCCCTCTCTCTCACCCTCTCTCTCACCCCCCTCATCCTCCTGTCTCTCACCCGCTCTCTCAAAGCCCCTCTCTCTCGCAACCCCTCTCTCTCACCCTCTCTCTCTCACCCCCTCCTCCTCTCTCTCTCACCCACTCTGTCTCGCTCTCTCAAACCCCCTATCTCTCTCAAACCCTCTCTGTCACCCTCTCTCTCTTTCACCCCCCTCATCCTCCTCCCTCTCTCTCACCCGCTGTCTTAAACCCCCCCTCTCTCTCAACCCCTCTCTCACCCTCTCTCTCTCTCACTCCTCTCATCCTCCTCTCTCTCACCCGCTCTCTCTCAAACCCCCTCTCTCTCGCAACCCCTCTCTCTCACCCTCTCTCTCTCACCCCCCTCCTCCTCTCTCTCTCACCCACTCTGTCTCGCTCTCTCAAACCCCCTATCTCTCTCAACCCCACTCTGTCACCCTCTCTCTCTTTCACCCCCTCATCCTCCTCCCTCTCTCTCACCCGCTCTCTTAAAACCCCCCTCTCTCTCAACCCCTCTCTCACCCTCTCTCTCTCTCACTCCTCTCATCCTCCTCTCTCTCACCCACTCTCGCTCAAACCCCCTCTGTCTCGAAAACCCTCTCTCTGACCCTCTCTCTCTCACCCCCCTCATCCTCCTCTCTCTCTCTCACCCGCTCTCTCTCGCTCTCTCAAATCTCCTCTCTCTCTAAACCCCTCTCTCTCACCCTCACTCTCACCCCTCTTATCATCCTCTCGCTCTCTCACACACTGTCTCACCCCCCTCATCCTCCTCTCTCTCTCACCCGCTCTCTTTCGCTCTCTTAAACCCCCTCTCTCTAAAACCCCTCTCTTTCACACTCTCTCTCTCAAACCCCTCATCCTCCTCTCTCTCTCACCCGCTCTCTCTCGCTCTCTCTAACCCCCTCTCTCTAAAACCCCTCTCTCTCACCTTCTCTCTCTCACCCCCCTCATCCTCCTCTCTCTCTCACCCGCTCTCTCTCGCTATCTCAAATCCCCTCTCTCTAAAGCCCCTCTCTCTCACACCCCCTCTCTCACACCCCTCATACTCCTCTCTCTCTCTCACCTACTCTCTCTCGCTCTCTCAAACACCCTCTCTCTAAAACCCCTCTCTCTCACACTCTCTCTCTCACCGCCCTCATCCTCCTCTTTCTCTCTCACCCGCCCTCTCTCGCTCTATCAAACCCCCTCTCTCACTAAAACCCCTCTCTCTCACCTTCTCTCTCTCACCCCGTCATCATCCTCTCGCTCTCTCACACACTCGCTCTCATCCCCCTCATCCTCCTCTCTCTTTCTCACCCGCGCTCTCTCGCTCTCTCAAACCCCTCTCTCTCAACCCCCCTCTCTCTCTCACACCCCTCATCCTCCTCTCTCTCACCCGCACTCTCAAGCCCCCTCTCTCTCTAAAACCCCTCTCTCTCACCCTCTCTCGCTCACACATATCATCCTCCTCTCTCTCTCACACCCTCTCTCTCTCACCGCCCTCATCCGCCTCTCTCTCTCTCACCCGCTCTCTCTCGCTCTCTCAAACCCCCTCACTCTCACAACCCCTCTCTCTCACCATCTCTCTCTCACACCCCTCCTCCTCTCTCTCTCACCCGCTCTCTCAAACCTCCTCTCTCTCTAAACCCCTCTCTCTCACCCTCCCTCTCACCCACCTCATCCTCCTCTCTCTCTCACCCGCTCTCTCTCGCTCTCTCTAACCCCCTCTCTCTAAAACCCCTATCTTTCACACTCTCTCTCTCTCACCCCCTCATCCTCCTCTTTCTCTCTCACCCGCTCTCTCTCGCTCTATCAAACCCCCTCTCTCACTAAAACCCCTCTCTCTCACCTTCTCTCTCTCACCCCCCTCATCCTCCTCTCTCTCTCTCACCCGCTCTCTCTCGCTCTCTCAAACCCCCTCTCTCTAAAACCCCTCTCTCTCACACCCCCTCTCTCACACCCCTCATCTTCCTCTCTCTCTCTCACCTGCTCTCTCCCGCTCTCTCAAACCTCCTCTCTCTCTAAACCCCTCTCTCTCACCCTCCCTCTCACCCACCTCATCCTCCTCTCTCTCTCACCCGCTCTCTCGCTCTCTCTAACCCCCTCTCTCTAAAACCCCTATCTTTCACACCTTCTCTCTCTCACCCCCTCATCCTCCTCTTTCTCTCTCACCCGCTCTCTCTCGCTCTATCAAACCCCCTCTCTCACTAAAACCCCTCTCTCTCACCGTCTTTCTCTCACCCACCTCATTCTCCTCTCTCTCTCTCACCCGCTCTCTCTCGCTCTCTCAAACCCCCCCCTCTCTCTCTCAACCCCTCTCACTCACCCCTCTCTCTCACGCCCCTCATCCTCCTCTCTCTCACCCAATCTCTCTCGCTCTCTCAAACCCTCTCTCTCTCCAAAACCCCTCTCTCTGACCCTCTCTCTCACACCCCCTCATCCTCCTCTCTCTCTCTCACACTCTCTCTCTCACCGCACTCATCATCCTCCCCCTCTCTCACCCGCTCTCTCTCGTTCTCTCAAGCCCCCTCTCTCTCTCAACCCCTCTCATCTCACCCGCTCTCTCAAACCCCCTCTCTCTATAAAACCCCCCTCTCTCTCACCCTCTCTCACTCTCTCACCACCCTCATCCTCCACTCTCTCTCTCTCACCCAATCTCTCTCGTACTCTCAAACCCCCTCTCTCTCAACCCCTCGCTCTCACCCTCTCTCTCTCACGCCTCTCATTCTCCTCATTCTCTCTCACCCGCTCTCTCTCGCTCTCTCAAACCCCCTCTCTCTCAAACCCCCTCTCTCAACCTCTCTCTCACACCCCCCACATCCTCCTCTCTCTCTCACCCGTTCTCTCCCGCTCTCTCAAACACCCTCTCTCTCTAAACCCTCTCTCTCTCAACCTCTCTCTCTCAACCCCCTCATCCTCCTCTCTCTCTCACCCTCTCTCTCTCACCCCCTCATCCTCCTCTCTCTC
The DNA here is from genome assembly GCF_037043375.1 of Chiloscyllium plagiosum. Taxonomy (NCBI): domain Eukaryota; kingdom Metazoa; phylum Chordata; class Chondrichthyes; order Orectolobiformes; family Hemiscylliidae; genus Chiloscyllium; species Chiloscyllium plagiosum. The sequence goes on from NW_028270183.1 coordinate 48,547,067, forward strand.
TCACCTGCTCTCTCGCTCTCTCAAACCCCCTCTCTCTCTAAAACTCCTCGACCTCACCCTCTCTCCCACCCCCTCATCCTGCTCTCTCTTTCTCTCACCTGCTCTCTCTCGCTCTCTCAAATGTCCTCTCTCTCTAAAACCCCTCTCTCTCACCCTCTCTCTCTCACCCCCTCATCCTCCTCTCTCTCTCTCTCACCAGCTCTCTCTCTCTCAAAGCTCCTCTCTCTCAACCCTTCTCTCTCATCCTCTCTCTCTCACCCCCTCATCCTCCTCTCTCTTTATCACCCGCGCTCTCTCGCTCTCTCAAACTCCTCTCTCTCAACACCCCTCTCTCACCCTCTCTCGCTCACACACATCATCCTCCTCTCTCTCTCACCCTCTCTCTCTCACCGCACTCATCCTCCTCCCACTCTCTCACCCGCTCTCTCGCTCACTCAAACCCCCTCTCTCTCTCAACCCCTCTCTCGCACCCCCCTCTCTCTAAAACCCCTCTCTCGCACCCTCTCTCTCTCTCACCCCTCTCATCCTCCTCTCTCTCTCTCATCCACTCTCTCTCGCTCTCGCAAACCCCGTCTCTCTGTATAACCCCTCTCTCTCACGCACCTCCTCCTCCACTCTCACTCTCACCCGCTCTCTCTCGCACTCTCAACCCCCCTCTCTCTCTCAACCCCTCTCTTTCACCCTCTCTCACCCCTCTCATTCTCCTCCCTTTCTCTCACCCGCTCTCTCTTGCTCTCTCAAGCACCTTTTCTCACACACTCTCTCATCCCCCTCATCCTCGTCTCTCTCTCTCACCCGCGCTCTCTCGCTCTCTCAAAACCACTCTCTCTCTAAAACCCCTCTCTCTCACCCTCTCTCTCTCACCCCCCTCCTCCTCCTCTCGCTCTCTCACCCGCTCTCTCTCGCTCTCTCAAACCGCCTCTCTCTCTCAACCCCTCTCTCTCACCCTCTTTCTCTCACCCCCCTCATTCTCCTCTCTCTCTCTCACCCGCTCTCTCTCACTCTCTCAAACCCCCTCTCTCTCTCAACCCCTCTCTCTCGCCCCTCTCTCTCACGCCCCTCATCCTCCTCTCTCTCATCCAATCTCTCTCGCTCTCTCAAACCCTCTCTCTCTCCAAAACCCCTCTCTCGCACCCTCTCTATCTCATCCCCCTCATCCTCCTCTCTCTCACCCGCTCTCTCAAACCCCCTCTCTCTCAAGCCACCTCTCTCAAACTCTCTCTCACACCCCCCTCATCCTCCTCTCTCTCTCACCCTCTCTCTCTCACCCCCTCATCCTCCTCTCTCTCACCCGCTCTCTCTCGCTCTCTCAAAGCCCCTCTCTCTCTAAAACCCCTCTCTCTCACCCTCTCTCTCTCACCCCCTCATCCTCCTCTCTCTCTCTCTCACCTGCTCTCTCTCGCTCTCTCAAACCCCCTCTCTCTCTAAAAAACCTCTACCTCACCCTCTCTCTCAACCCCTCATCCTCCTCTCTCTGTCTCTCAACTGCTCTCTCACTCTCTCAAATCCCCTCTCTCTCTAAAACTCCTCTCTCTCTCACCCCCTCATCCTCCTCTCTCTCACCCGCTCTCTCTCGCTCTCTCAAACCCCCTCTCTCTCTAAAACCCCTCTCTCTCTCACCCCCTCATCCTCCTCTCTCTCTCACCTGCTCTCTCTCGCTCTCTCAAACCCCCTCTCTCTCTAAAAAACCTCTACCTCACCCTCTCTCTCAAACAATCATCCTCCTGTCTCTCTGTCTCACAACTGCTCTCTCACTCTCTCAAATCCCCTCTCTCTCTAAAACTCCTCTCTCTCTCACCCCCTCATCCTCCTCTCTCTCACCCGCTCTCTCTCGCTCTCTCAAACCCCCCCCTCTCTAAAACCCCTCTCTCTCACGCTCTCTCTCTCACCCCCTCATCCTCCTCTCTCTCTCACCTGCTCTCTCGCTCTCTCAAACCCCCTCTCTCTCTAAAAAACCTCTACCTCACCCTCTCTCTCAACCCCTCATCCTCCTCTCTCTGTCTCTCAACTGTTCTCTCACTCTCTCAAATCCCCTCTCTCTCTAAAACTCCTCTCTCTCTCACCCCCTCATCCTCCTCTCTCTCTCACCAGCTCTCTCTCTCTCTCACCAGCTCTCTCTCTCTCAAAGCTCCTCTCTCTCAACCCTTCTCTCTCATCCTCTCTCTCTCACCCCCCTCATCCTCCTCTCTCTTTATCACCCGCGCTCTCTCGCTCTCTCAAACTCCTCTCTCTCAACACCCCTCTCTCACCCTCTCTCGCTCACACACATCATCCTCCTCTCTCTCTCACACTCTCTCTCTCACCGCACTCATCCTCCTCCCACTCTCTCACCCGCTCTCTCGCTCACTCAAACCCCCTCTCTCTCTCAACCCCTCTCTCGCACCCCCTCTCTCTCTAAAACCCCTCTCTCGCACCCTCTCTCTCTCTCACCCCTCTCATCCTCCTCTCTCTCATCCACTCTCTCTCGCTCTCGCAAACCCCGTCTCTCTGTATAACCCCTCTCTCTCACCCACCTCCTCCTCCACTCTCACTCTCACCCGCTCTCTCTCGCACTCTCAAACCCCCTCTCTCTCTCAACCCCTCTCTCTCACCCTCTCTCACCCCTCTCATTCTCCTCCCTTTCTCTCAACCGCTCTCTCTTGCTCTCGCAAGCACCTTTTCTCACACACTCTCTCATCCCCCTCATCCTCGTCTCTCTCTCTCACCCGCGCTCTCTCGCTCTCTCAAAACCACTCTCTCTCTAAAACCCCTCTCTCTCACCCTCTCTCTCTCACCCCCCTCCTCCTCCTCTCGCTCTCTCACCCGCTCTCTCTCGCTCTCTCAAACCGCCTCTCTCTCTCTCAACCCCTCTCTCTCACCCTCTTTCTCTCACCCCCCTCATTCTCCTCTCTCTCTCTCACCCGCTCTCTCTCGCTCTCTCAAACCCCCTCTCTCTCTCAACCCCTCTCTCTCACCCCTCTCTCTCACGCCCCTCATCCTCCTCTCTCTCATCCAATCTCTCTCGCTCTCTCAAACCCTCTCTCTCTCCAAAACCCCTCTCTCGCACCCTCTCTATCTCATCCCCCTCATCCTCCTCTCTCTCTCACCCGCTCTCTCAAACCCCCTCTCTCTCAAACCACCTCTCTCAAACTCTCTCTCACACCCCCCTCATCCTCCTCTCTCTCTCACCCTCTCTCTCTCACCCCCTCATCCTCCTCTCTCTCACCCGCTCTCTCTCGCTCTCTCAAAGCCCCTCTCTCTCTAAAACCCCTCTCTCTCACCCTCTCTCTCTCACCCCCTCATCCTCCTCTCTCTCTCACACTCTCTCTCTCACCGCACTCATCCTCCTCCCACTCTCTCACCCGCTCTCTCGCTCACTCAAACCCCCTCTCTCTCTCAACCCCTCTCTCGCACCCCCTCTCTCTCTAAAACCCCTCTCTCGCACCCTCTCTCTCTCTCACCCCTCTCATCCTCCTCTCTCTCATCCACTCTCTCTCGCTCTCGCAAACCCCGTCTCTCTGTATAACCCCTCTCTCTCACCCACCTCCTCCTCCACTCTCACTCTCACCCGCTCTCTCTCGCACTCTCAAACCCCCTCTCTCTCTCAACCCCTCTCTCTCACCCTCTCTCACCCCTCTCATTCTCCTCCCTTTCTCTCAACCGCTCTCTCTTGCTCTCGCAAGCACCTTTTCTCACACACTCTCTCATCCCCCTCATCCTCGTCTCTCTCTCTCACCCGCGCTCTCTCGCTCTCTCAAAACCACTCTCTCTCTAAAACCCCTCTCTCTCACCCTCTCTCTCTCACCCCCCTCCTCCTCCTCTCGCTCTCTCACCCGCTCTCTCTCGCTCTCTCAAACCGCCTCTCTCTCTCTCAACCCCTCTCTCTCACCCTCTTTCTCTCACCCCCCTCATTCTCCTCTCTCTCTCTCACCCGCTCTCTCTCGCTCTCTCAAACCCCCTCTCTCTCTCAACCCCTCTCTCTCACCCCTCTCTCTCACGCCCCTCATCCTCCTCTCTCTCATCCAATCTCTCTCGCTCTCTCAAACCCTCTCTCTCTCCAAAACCCCTCTCTCGCACCCTCTCTATCTCATCCCCCTCATCCTCCTCTCTCTCTCACCCGCTCTCTCAAACCCCCTCTCTCTCAAACCACCTCTCTCAAACTCTCTCTCACACCCCCCTCATCCTCCTCTCTCTCTCACCCTCTCTCTCTCACCCCCTCATCCTCCTCTCTCTCACCCGCTCTCTCTCGCTCTCTCAAAGCCCCTCTCTCTCTAAAACCCCTCTCTCTCACCCTCTCTCTCTCACCCCCTCATCCTCCTCTCTCTCTCACCTGCTCTCTCTCGCTCTCTCAAACCCCCTCTCTCTCTAAAAAACCTCTACCTCACCCTCTCTCTCAACCCCTCATCCTCCTCTTTCTGTCTCTCAACTGCTCTCTCACTCTCTCAAATCCCCTCTCTCTCTAAAACTCCTCTCTCTCTCACCCCCTCATCCTCCTCTCTCTCACCCGCTCTCTCTCGCTCTCTCAAACCCCCTCTCTCTCTAAAACCCCTCTCTCTCTCACCCCCTCATCCTCCTCTCTCTCTCACCTGCTCTCTCTCGCTCTCTCAAACCCCCTCTCTCTCTAAAAAACCTCTACCTCACCCTCTCTCTCAACCAATCATCCTCCTGTCTCTCTGTCTCTCAACTGCTCTCTCACTCTCTCAAATCCCCTCTCTCTCTAAAACTCCTCTCTCTCTCACCCCCTCATCCTCCTCTCTCTCACCCGCTCTCTCTCGCTCTCTCAAACCCCCTCTCTCTCTAAAACCCCTCTCTCTCACGCTCTCTCTCTCACCCCCTCATCCTCCTCTCTCTCTCACCTGCTCTCTCGCTCTCTCAAACCCCCTCTCTCTCTAAAAAACCTCTACCTCACCCTCTCTCTCAACCCCTCATCCTCCTCTCTCTGTCTCTCAACTGTTCTCTCACTCTCTCAAATCCCTTCTCTCTCTAAAACTCCTCTCTCTCTCACCCCCTCATCCTCCTCTCTCTCTCACCAGCTCTCTCTCTCTCTCTCTCAAAGGTCCTCTCTCTCAACCCCTCTCTCTCACCCTCTGTCTCTCACCCCCCTCATCCTCCTCTCTCTTTCTCACCCGCGCTCTTTCGCTCTCTCAAACCACTCTCTCTGAACCCCCCTCTCTCACCCTCTCTCTCTCACGCCCCTCATCCTCCACTCTCTCACCCGCTCTCTCAAGCCCCTCTCTTTCTAAAACTCCTCTCTCTCACCCTCTCTCGCTCACACACATCATCCTCTTGTCTCTCTTTCACCCTCTCTCTCTCACTGCCCTCATCCTCCTCTCTCTCACCCGCTCTCCCTCGCTCTCTCAACCCCCCTCTCTCTAAAACCCCTCGCTTTCACACTCTCTCTCTCACCCCCTCATCCTCCTCTTTCTCTCTCACCCGCTCTCTCTCGCACTATCAAACCCCCTCTCTCACTAAAACCCCTTTCTCTCACCTTCTCTCTCTCACCCCCCTCATCCTCCTCTCTCTCTCACCCGCGCTCTCTCGCTCTCTCAAACCCCCTCTCTCACAAAAACCCCTCTCTCTCACCCTCTCTCCCTCATCCTCCTCCCTCTCTCACCCGCTCTCTCTCGCTCTCTCAAACCCCCTCTCTCTAAAACCCCTCTCTCTCACACTTTCTCTCTCACCCCCCTCATCCTCCTCTTTCTCTCTCACCCGCCCTCTCTCGCTCTATCAAACCCCTCTCTCACTAAAACCCCTCTCTCTCACCTTTTGTCTCTCACCCCCTCATCATCCTCTCGCTCTCTCACAGACTCACTCTCACCCCCCTCATCCTCCTCTCTCTCTCACCCGCTCTCTCTCGCTCTCTCAACCCCCCCTCTAAAACCCCTCTCTCTCACACTCTCTTTCTCACCCACCTCATCCTCCTCTCTCTCTCTCTCACACCCGCTCTCTCTCGATCTCTCAAAACCCCTCTCTCTAAAACTCCTCTCCCTCACACCCCCTCTCTCACACCCCTCATCCTCCTCTCTCTCTCACCTGCTCTCTCTCGCTCTCTCAAACCCCCTCTCTCTCTGTCTAAAACCCCTCTCTCGCACCCTCTCTATCTCATCCCTCTCATCCTCCTCTCTCTCTCTTATCCACTATCTCTCGCTCTCTCAAACCCCGTCTCTCTCTATAACCCCTCTCTCTCACCCACCTCCTCCTCCTCTCTCACTCTCACCCGCTCTCTCTCGCTCTCTCAAACCACCTCTCTCTCTCAACCCCTCTCTCTCACCCTCTCTCTCACCCCTCTCATTCGCCTCCCTTTCTCTCACCCGCTCTCTCAAGCCCCTCTCTTTCTAAAACTCCTCTCTCTCACCCTCTCTCGCTCACACACATCATCCTCTTGTCTCTCTCTCACCCTCTCTCTCTCACTGCCCTCATCCTCCTCTCTCTCACCCGCTCTCCCTCGCTCTCTCAACCCCCCTCTCTCTAAAACCCCTCGCTTTCACACTCTCTCTCTCACCCCCTCATCCTCCTCTTTCTCTCTCACCCGCTCTCTCTCGCACTATCAAACCCCCTCTCTCACTAAAACCCCTTTCTCTCACCTTCTCTCTCTCACCCCCCTCATCCTCCTCTCTCTCTCACCCGCGCTCTCTCGCTCTCTCAAACCCCCTCTCTCACAAAAACCCCTCTCTCTCACCCTCTCTCCCTCATCCTCCTCCCTCTCTCACCCGCTCTCTCTCGCTCTCTCAAACCCCCTCTCTCTAAAACCCCTCTCTCTCACACTTTCTCTCTCACCCCCCTCATCCTCCTCTTTCTCTCTCACCCGCCCTCTCTCGCTCTATCAAACCCCTCTCTCACTAAAACCCCTCTCTCTCACCTTTTGTCTCTCACCCCCTCATCATCCTCTCGCTCTCTCACAGACTCGCTCTCACCCCCCTCATCCTCCTCTCTCTCTCACCCGCTCTCTCTCGCTCTCTCAACCCCCCCTCTAAAACCCCTCTCTCTCACACTCTCTTTCTCACCCACCTCATCCTCCTCTCTCTCTCTCTCACACACCCGCTCTCTCTCGATCTCTCAAAACCCCTCTCTCTAAAACTCCTCTCCCTCACACTCCCTCTCTCACACCCCTCATCCTCCTCTCTCTCTCACCTGCTCTCTCTCGCTCTCTCAAACCCCCTCTCTCTCTGTCTAAAACCCCTCTCTCGCACCCTCTCTATCTCATCCCTCTCATCCACCTCTCTCTCTCTTATCCACTATCTCTCGCTCTCTCAAACCCCGTCTCTCTCTATAACCCCTCTCTCTCACCCACCTCCTCCTCCTCTCTCACTCTCACCCGCTCTCTCTCGCTCTCTCAAACCACCTCTCTCTCTCAACCCCTCTCTCTCACCCTCTCTCTCACCCCTCTCATTCTCCTCCCTTTCTCTCACCCGCTCTCTCTTGCTCTCTCAAACACCTTTTCTCACACTCTCTCTCACCCCCCTCATCGTCGTCACTCTCTCTCACCCGCGATCACTCGCTCTCTCAAAACCACTCTCTCTCTAAAACCCCTCTCTCTCACCCTCTCTCTCTCACCCCCTTCCTCCTCCTCTCTCTCTCTCACCCGCTCTCTCTCGCTCTCTCAAACCGCCTCGCTCTCTCAACCCCTCTCTCACCCTCTTTCTCTCACCCACCTCATTATCCTCTCTCTCTCTCACCCGCTCTCTCTCGCTCTCTGAAACCCCTCTCTCTCTCTCAACCCCTCTCTCTCACCCCTCTCTCTCACGCCCCTCATCCTCCTCTCTCTCACCCGCCCTCTCTCGCTCTATCAAACCCCCTCTCTCACTAAAACCCCTCTCTCTCACCTTTTCTCTCTCACCCCCTCATCATCCTCTCGCTCTCTCACACACTCGCTCTCACCCCCCTCATCCTCCTCTCTCTCTCACCCGCTCTCTCTCGCTCTCTCAACCCCCCCTCTCTAAAACCCCTCTCTCTCACACTCTCTCTCTCACCCACCTCATTCTCCTCTCTCTCTCTCTCTCACCCGCTCTCTCTCGATCTCTCAAAACCCCTCTCTCTAAAACTCCTCTCTCTCACCCTCTCTGTCTCTCACGCCCCTCATCCTCCTCTCTCTCACCCGCTCTCTCTCGCACTCTCAAACCCCCTCTCTATCTAAAACCCCTCTCTCTCAACTCGTCTCTCTCACACACCCCTCATCCTCCTCTCTCTCTCTCACCCGCTCTCTCTCGCTATTTCAAACCCCTCTCTCTCTAAAACCCCTCTCTCTCACCCTCTCTCTCTCACCCCCCTCATCCTCCTCTCTCTCGCACCTGCGATCTCTCGCTCTCTCAAACCCCATCTCTCTCAACCCCTCTCTCTCACCCTCGCTCTCTCACCCCCTCATCCTCCTCTCTCTCCCTCACCCGTGCTCTCTCGCTCTCTCAAACACCATCTCTCTCTCAACCCCTCTCTCTCACCCTCGCTCTCTCACCCCCTCCTCCTCCTCTCTCTCTCTCTCACCCGCTCTCTCGATACCTCAAAGCCCCCCTCTCTCGAACACCCCTCTCTCTCACCCTCTCTCTCTCACCCCCCATCCTCCTCTCTCTCACCCGCTCTCTCTCGCTCTCTCAAACCCCGTCTCTCTCTCAACCCCTCTCTCTCACCCTCTCTCTCCCAGCCGCCTCATCCTCCTCTCTCTCTCTTACCCGCTCTCCCTCGTTCTCTCAAACACCCTCTCTCTCTAAAACCCCTCTCTCTCACCCTTTCTCTCACCCCCCTCATCCTCCTCTCTCTCTCACCCGCTCTCTCTCTCACTCTCAAACCCCCTCTCTCTCTAAAGCCCCTCTCTCGCACCCTCTCTCTCTCTCACCCCTCTCATCCTCCTCTCTCTCTCTCTTATCCACTCTCTCTCGCTCTCTCAAACCCCGTCTCTCTCTATAACCCCTCTCTCTCACCCACCGCCTCCTCCTCTCTCACTCTCACCCGCTCTCTCTCGCTCTCTCAAACACCTTTTCTCACAGTCTCTCTCACCCCCCTCATCGTCGTCACTCTCTCTCACCCGCGCTCTCTCGCTCTCTCAAAACCACTCTCTCTCTAAAACCCCTCTCTCTCACCCACTCTCTCTCACCCCCTTCCTCCTCCTCTCTCTCTCACCCGCTCTCTCTCGCTCTCTCAAACCGCCTCTCTCTCTCAACCCCTCTCTCACCCTCTTTCTCTCACCCACCTCATTCTCCTCTCTCTCTGTCACCCGCTCTCTCTCGCTCTCTCAAACCCCCTCTCTCTCTCTCAACCCCTCTCTCTCACCCCTCTCTCTCACGCCCCTCATCCTCCTCTCTCTCACCCAATCTCTCTCGCTCTCTCAAACCCTCTCTCTCTCCAAAACCCCTCTCTCTGACCCTCTCTCTCACACCCCCCTCATCCTCCTCTCTCTCTCTCACACTCTCTCTCTCACCGCACTCATCATCCTCCCCCTCTCTCACCCGCTCTCTCTCGTTCTCTCAAACCCCCTCTCTCTCTCAACCCCTCTCTCGCACCCTCTCTCTCATTCCCCTCATCCTCCTCTCTCTCACCCGCTCTCTCAAACCCCTCTCTCTCTAAAACCCCCCTCTCTCTCACCCTCTCTCACTCTCTCACCACCCTCATCCTCCACTCTCTCTCTCACCCAATCTCTCTCGTACTCTCAAACCCCCTCTCTCTCAACCCCTCGCTCTCACCCTCTCTCTCTCACCCCCCTCATTCTCCTCATTCTCACTCACCCGCTCTCTCTCGCTCTCTCAAACCCCCTCTCTCTCAAACACCCTCTCTCAACCTCTCTCTCACACCCCCCTCATCCTCCTCTCTCTCTCACCCGTTCTCTCCCGCTCTCTCAAACACCCATCTCTCTCTAAACCCTCTCTCTCTCAACATCTCTCTCTCAATCCCCTCATCCTCCTCTCTCTCTCACCCTCTCTCTCTCACCTCCTCATCCTCCTCTCTCTCACCCGCTCTCTCTCGCTCTCTCAAACCCCCTCTCTCTCTAAAACTCCTCTACCTCACCCTCTCTCTCACCCCCTCATCCTGCTCTCTCTTTCTCTCACCTGCTCTCTCTCGCTCTCTCAAATGTCCTCTCTCTCTAAAACCCCTCTCTCTCACCCTCTCTCTCTCACCTCCTCATCCTCCTCTCTCTCTCTCTCACCAGCTCTCTCTCTCTCTCAAAGCCCCTCTCTCTCAACCCTTCTCTCTCATCCTCTGTCTCTGACCGCCCTCATCCTCCTCTCTCTTTCTCACCCGCGCTCTCTCGCTCTCTCAAACCCCTCTCTCTCAACCCCCCTCTCTCACCCTCTCTCTCTCACGCCCCTCAGCCTCCTATCTCTCACCCGCTCTCTCAAGCCCCCCTCTCTCTAAAACCCCTCTCTCTCACCCTCGCTCGCTCACACACATCATCCTCCTCTCTCTCTCACCCTCTCTCTCTCACCGCCCTCATCCTCCTCTCTCTCTCACCCGCTCTCTCTCGCTCTCTCAAACCCCCTCACTCTCACAACCCCCCTCTCTCACCATCTCTCTCTCACCCCCCTCCTCCTCTCTCTCTCTCACCCGCTCTCTCTCGGCTCTCTCAAACCTCCTCTCTCTCTAAACCCCTCTCTCTCACCCTCTCTCTCACCCCCCCCATCCCCCTCTCTCTCTCACCCGCTCTCTCTCGCTCTCACATACCCCCTCTCTCTAAAACCCCTCTCTTTCACACTCTCTTTCTCACCCCCTCATCCTCCTCTTTCTCTCTCACCCGCTCTCTCTCGCTCTATCAAACCCCCTCTCTCACTAAAACCCCTCTCTCTCACCTTCTCTCTCTCACCCCCCTCATCCTCCTCTCTGTCTCTCACCCGCGCTCTCTCGCTCTCTCAAACCCCCTCTCTCACTAAAACCCCTCTCTCTCACCCTCTCTCCCTCATCCTCCTCTCTCTCTCACCCGCACTCTCTCGCTCTCTCAAACCCCCTCTCTCTAAAACCCCTCTCTCTCACACCCCCTCTCTCACCCCCCTCATCCTCCTCTCTCTCTCTCACCCGCTCTCTCTCGCTATCTCAAACCCCCTCTCTCTAAAACCCCTCTCTCTCACACTCTCTCTCTCACCCCCCTCATCCTCCTCTTTCTCTCTCACCCGCCCTCTCTCGCTCTATCAAACCCCCTCTCTCACTAAAACCCCTCTCTCTCACCTTTTCTCTCTCACCCCTTCATCATCCTCTCGCTCTCTCACACACTCGCTCTCACTCCCCTCATATTCCTCTCTCTCTCTCTCACCCGCTCTCTCTCGTTCTCTCAACCCCCCTCTCTAAAACCCTTCTCTCTCACACTCTCTCTCTCACCCACCTAAACCTCCTCTCTCTCTCTCTCTCACCCGCTCTCTCTCGCTCTCTCAAACCCCCTCTCTCTCTGTCAACCCCTCTCTCTCACCCCTCTCTCTCACGCCCCTCATCCTTCTCTCTCTCACCCAATCTCTCTCGCTCTCTCAAACCCTCTCTCTCTCCAAAACCCCTCTCTCTGACCCTCTCTCTCTCACCCCCCTCATCCTCCTCTCTCTCTCTCACACACTCTCTCTCTCACCGCACCCATCCTCCCCCCCTCTCTCACCCGCTCTCTCTCGTTCTCTAAAACCCCCTCTCTCTCAACTCCTCTCTCGCACCCTCTCTCTCACCCCCCTCATCCTCCACTCTCTCTCACCCGCTCTCTCAAACCCCCTCTCTCTAAAACCCCCCTCTCTCTCACCCTCTCTCACTCTCTCACCACCCTCATCCTCCTCTCTCTCTCTCACACCCACTCTCTCTCGTACTCTCAAACCCCCTCTCTCTCAACCCCTCGCTCTCACCCTCTCTCTCTCACCCCCTCATCCTCCTCATTCTCTCTCACCCGCTCTCCCTCGCTCTCTCAAACCCCCTCTCTCTCAAACCCCCTCTCTCAACCTCTCTCTCACACCCCCCTCATCTTCCTCTCTCTCTCACCCGTTCTCTCCCGCTCTCTCAAACACCCTCTCTCTCGAAACCCTCTCTCTCTCAACCGCTCTCTCTCAAACCCCTCATCCTCCTCTCTCTCTCACCCTCTCTCTCTCACCCCCTCATCCTCCTCTCTCTCACCCGCTCTCTCAAACCCCCTCTATCTCTAAAACCCCTCTCTCTCACCCTCACTCTCTCACCCCCTCATCCTCCTCTCTCTCTCTCGCCTGCTCTCTCTCGCTCTCTCAAACCCCCTCTCTGTCTAAAACTCCTCTACCTCACCCACTCTCTCACCCCTCATCCTGCTCGCTCTCTCTCACCTGCTCTCTCGCTCTCTCAAATGCCCTCTCTCTCTAAAACCCTTCTCCCTCACCTTCTCTCTCTCACCCCCTCATCCTCCCCTCTCTCTCTCACCAGCTCTCTCTCTCTCAAAGCTCCTCTCTCTCAACCCTTCTCTCTCACCCTCTCTCTCTCACCCCCCTCATCCTCCTCTCTCTCTCACCCGCTCTCTCTCGCTCTCTCAAACCCCCTCTCTCTAAAACCCCTCTCTTTCACACTCTTTTCCTCACCCCCTCATCCTCCTCTTTCTCTCTCCCCCGCTCTCTCTCGCTCTATCAAACCCCCTCTCTCACTAAAACCCCTCTCTCACCTTCTCTCTCTCACCCCCCATCCTCCTCTCTCTCTCTCACACGCGCTCTCTTGCTCTCTCAAACCCCTTCTCTCTAAAACCCCTCTCTCTCACACCCCCTCTCTCACCCCCCTCATCCTCCTCTCTCTCTCTCACCCGCTCTCTCTCGCTCTCTCAAACCCCCTCTCTCTAAAACCCCTCTCTCTCAACTCGTCTCTCTCACACCACCCTCATCCTCCTCTCTCTCACCCGCTCTCTCTCCCTATCTCGAACCCCTCTCTCTCTAAATCCCCTCTCTCACCCTCTCTCTCTCACCCCCCTCATCCTCCTCTCTCTCGCACCTGCGATCTCTCGCTCTCTCAAACCCCATCTCTCTCAACCCCTCTCTCTCACCCTCGCTCTCTCACCCCCTCATCCTCCTCTCTCTCCCTCACCCGTGCTCCCTCGCTCTCTCAAACCCCATCTCTCTCTCAACCCCTCTCTCTCACCCTCTCTCTCTCACCCCCCTCATCCTCCTCTCTCTCGTACCCGCGATCTCTCGCTCTCTCAAACCCCATCTCTCTCTCAAACCCTCTCGCTCACCCTCGCTCTCTCACCCCCCTCATCCTCCTCTCTCTCCCTCACCCGCTCTCTCGATACCTCAAACCCCCCTCTCTCGAAAACCCCTCTCTCTCAACCTCTCTCTCTCACCGCCCCATTCTCCTCTCTCTCACCCGCTCTCTCTCGCTCTCTCAAACCCCCTCTCTCTCTCAACACCTCTCTCTCACCCTCTCTCTCCCACCCTCCTCATCCTCCTCTCTCTCTTACCCGCTCTCCCTCGTTCTCTCAAACACCCTCTCTGTCTAAAACCCCTCTCTCGCACCCTCTCTCTCTCTCACCCCTCTCATCCTCCTCTCTCTCTCTCTCATCCACTCTCTCTCGCTCTCTCAAACCCCGTCTCTCTCTATAACCCCTCTCTCTCACCCACCTCCTCCTCCTCTCTCACTCTCACCCGCTCTCTCTCGCTCTCTCAAACCCCCTCTCTCTCTCAACCCCTCTCTCTCACCCTCTCTCTCACCCCTCTCATTCTCCTCCCTTTCACTCACCCGCTCTCTCTTGCTCTCTCAAACACCTTTTCTCACGCTCTCTCTCACCCCCCTCATCCTCGTCTCTCTCTCTCAACCCGCGCTCTCTCGCTCTCTCAAACCCCCTCTCTCTCTAAAACCCCTCTCTCTCACCCTCTCTCTCTCATCCCCTTCTCTTCCTCTCTCTCTCTCACCCGCTCTCTCTCGCACTCTGAAACCGCCTCTCTCTCTCAACCCCTCTCTCTCACCCTCTTTCTGTCATCCCCCTCATCCTCCTCTCTCTCTCTCACACTCTCTCTCTCACCGCACTCATCCTCCTTCCCCTCTCTCACCCGCTCTCTCTCGTTCTCTAAAACCCCCTCTCTCTCAACCCCTCTCTCGCACCCTCTCTCTCATCCCCCTCATCCTCCTCTCTCTCTCACCCGCTCTCTCAAATCCCCTCTCTCTCTAAAACCCACCTCTCTCTCACCCTCTCTCACTCTCTCACCACCCTCATCCTCCCCTCTCTCTCTCACCCACTCTCTCTCGAACTCTCAAACCCCCTCTCTCTCAACCCCTCGCTCTCACCCTCTCTCTCTCACCCCCTCATCCTCCTCATTCTCTCTCACCCGCTCTCTCAAACCCCCTCTCTCTCAAACCCCCTCTCTCAAACTCTCTCTCACACCACCCTCATCCTCCTCTCTCTCTCACCCGTTCTCTCCCGCTCTCTCTAAACCCTCTCTATCTCAAACTCTCTCTCTCAACCCCCTCATCCTCCTCTCTCTCTCACCCTCTCTCTCTCACCCCCTCATCCTCCTCTCTCTCATCCAATCTCTCTCGCTCTCTCAAACCCTCTCTCTCTCTCCAAAACCACTCTCTCTGTCCCTCTCTCTCTCACCCCCCTCATCCTCCTCTCTCTCTCTCTCACTCTCTCTCTCACCCCCTCATCCTCTCAACCCCCTCATCCCCCTCTCTCTCTCACCCTCTCTCTCTCACCCCCTCATCCTCCTCTCTCTCACCCGCTCTCTCTCGCTCTTTCAAACCCCTCTCTCTCTAAAACCCCTCTCTCTCACCCTCTCTCTCTCACCCCCTCATCCTCCTCTCTCTCTCACCTGCTCTCTCTCGCTCTCTCAAACCCCTCTCTCTAAAACTCCTCTACCTCACCCTCTCTCTCACCCCCTCATCCTCCTCTCTCTCTCTCTCACCTGCTCTCTCTCGCTCTCTCAAATCCCCTCTCTCTAAAACCCCTCTCTCTCACCCTCTCTCTCTCACCCCCTCATCCTCCTCTCTCTCTCTCACCAGCTCTCTCTCTCTCAAAGCTCCTCTCTCTCATCCCCTCTCTCTCACCCTCTCTCTCTCACCCCCCTCATCCTCCTATATCTTTCTCACCCGCGCTCTCTCGCTCTCTCAAACCCCCTCTCTCTAAAACCCCTCTCTCTCACCCTCTCTCTCTCACCCCCTCATCCTCCTCTCTCTCTCTCACCAGCTCTCTCTCTCTCAAAGCTCCTCTCTCTCATCCCCTCTCTCTCACCCTCTCTCTCTCACCCCCCTCATCCTCCTATATCTTTCTCACCCGCGCTCTCTCGCTCTCTCAAACCCCCTCTCTCTAAAACCCCTCTCTCTCAAACCCCCTCTCTCTCTCAACACCTCTCTCTCACCCTCTCTCTCCCACCCTCCTCATCCTCCTCTCACTCTCTTACCCGCTCTCCCTCGTTCTCTCAAACACCCTCTCTGTCTAAAACCCCTCTCTCGCACCCTCTCTCTCTCTCACCCCTCTCATCCTCCTCTCTCTCTCTCATCCACTCTCTCTCGCTCTCACAAACCTCGTCTCTCTCTATAACCCCTCTCTCTCACCCACCTCCTCCTCTCTCTCTCTCTCACCTGCTCTCTCTCGCTCTCTCAAATCCCCTCTCTCTAAAACCCCTCTCTCTCACCCTCTCTCTCTCACCCCCTCATCCTCCTCTCTCTCTCTCACCAGCTCTCTCTCTCTCTCAAAGCTCCTCTCTCTCATCCCCTCTCTCTCACCCTCTCTCTCTCACCGCCCTCATCCTCCTCTCTCTCTCTCACCCGCTCTCTCTCGCTCTCTCAAACCCCCTCACTCTCACAACCACTCTCTCTCACCATCTTTCTCTCACCCCCCTCCTCCTCTCTCTCTCTCACCCGCTCTCACTCGGCTCTCTCAAAACTCCTATCTCTCTAAACCCCTCTCTCTCACCCTCTCTCTCACACCCCTCATCCTCCTCTCTCTCTCTCACCCGCGCTCTCTCGCTCTCTCAAACCCCATCTCTCACTAAAACCCCTCTCTCTCACCCTCTCTCCCTCATCCTCCTCTATCTCTCACCCGCTCTCTCTCGCTCTCTCAAACCCCCTCTCTCTAAAACCCCCCTCTCTCACACTCTCTCTCTCACCCCCCTCATCCTCCTCTTTCTCTCTCACCCGCCCTCTCTCGCTCTATCAAACCCCCGCTCTCACTAAAACCCCTCTCTCTCATCCTCGCTCTCTCACCGCTCATCCTCCTCTCTCTCTCTCTCTCTCACCCGCTCTCTCGATCCCTCAAAGCCACCCACTCTCTCTCTCACCCCCTCATCATCCTCTCGCTCTCTCACACACTCGCTCTCACCCCCCTCATCCTCCTCTCTCTCCCTCACCCGTGCTCTCTCGCTCTCTCAATCCCCATCTCTCTCTCAACCACTCTCTCTCATCCTCGCTCTCTCACCGCTCATCCTCCTCTCTCTCTCTCTCACCCGCTCTCTCGATCCCTCAAAGCCACCCTCTCTCGAAAACCCCTCTCTCTCACCCTCTCTCTCTCAACCCCCATCCTCCTCTCTCTCACCCGCTCTCTCTCGCTCACTCAAACCCCCTCTCTCTCTCAATCCCTCTCTCTCACCCTCTCTCTCCCACCCCCCTCATCCTCCTCTCTCTCTCTCTTACCCGCTCTCCCTCGTTCTCTCAAACACCCTCTCTCTCTAAAACCCCTCTCTCTCACTCTCTCTCTCAACCCCCTCATCCTACTCTCTCTCTCACCCGCTCTCTCTCACTCTCTCAAACCCCTCTCTCTCTAAAACCCCTCTCTCGCACCCTCTCCCTCTCACCCCCTCCTCCTCCTCTCTCTCTCACCCGCTCTCTCTCGCTCTCTCAAACCGCCTCTTTCTCTCTCTCAACCCCTCTCTCTCACCCTCTTTCTCTCACCCCACTCATTCTCCTCTCTCTCCCTCACCCGCTCTCTCTCGCTCTCTCAACCCCTCTCTCTCACGCCCCTCATCCTCCTCTCTCTCATCCAATCTCTCTCGCTCTCTCAAACCCTCTCTCTCCAAAACCCCTCTCTCTGACCCTCTCTCTCTCTCCCCCCTCATCCTCCTCTCTCTCTCTCTCACTCTCTCTCTCACCGCACTCATCCTCCTCCCCCTCTCTCACCCGCTCTCTCTCGTTCTCTCAAACCCCCCCTCTCTCTCAACCCTTCTCTCGCACCCTCTCTCTAATCCCCCTCATCCTCCTCTCTCTCTCACCCGCTCTCTCAAACCCCTCTCTCTCTAAAACCCCCCTCTCTCTCACCCTCTCTCACTCTCTCACCACCCTCATCCTCCTCTCTCTCTCTCTCTCACCCACTATCTCTCGTACTCTCAATCCCACTCTCTCTGAACCCATCGCTCTCACCCTCTCTCTCTCGCCCCCCTCATCCTCCTCATTCTCTCTCACCCGCTCTCTCTCGCTCTCTCAAACCCCCTCTCTCTCAAACCCCCTCTCTCAACCTCTCTCTCACACCCCCCTCATCCACCTCTCTCTCTCACCCGTTCTCTCCGGCTCTCTCAAACACCCTCTCTCTCAAAACCCTCTCTCTCTCAACCTCTCTCTCTCAACCCCATCATCCTCCTCTCTCTCTCACCCTCTCTCACCCCCTCATCCTCCTCTCTCTCACCTGCTCTCTCTCGCTCTCTCAAACCCCCTCTCTGTCTAAAACTCCTCTACCTCACCCTCTCTCTCACCCCCTCATCCTCCTCTCTCTCTCTCACCTGCTCTCTCTCGCTCTCTCAAACCCCTCTCTCTCTCTCACCCCCCTCATCTTCCTCCCCCTCTCTCACCCGCTCTCTCTCGTTCTCTCAACCCCCCCCTCTCTCTCACCCCCTCTCTCGCACCCTCTCTCTCATCCCCCTCATCCTCCTCTCTCTCTCACCCGCTGTCTCAAACCCCCTCTCTCTCTAAAACCCCCCTCTCTCTCACCCATTCTCTCTCTCACCCCCCTCATCCTCCTCTCTCTCTCTCTCACCCTTTCTCTCTCTCACCCCCCTCATCCTCCTCTCTCTCTCTCACCCGCTCTCTCAAACCCCCTCTCTCTCTAAAACTCCCCTCTCTCTCACCCATTCTCTCTCTCATCCCCCTCATCCTCCTCTCTCTCTCTCTCACCCTTTCTCTCTCTCACACCCCTCATCCTCCTCTCTCTCTCACCCGTTCTCTCCCGCTCTCTCAAACACCCTCTCTCTCAAAACCCTCTCTCTCTCAACCTCTCTCTCTCACCCCCCTCATCCTCCTCTCTCTCTCTCACCCTTTCTCTCTCTCACACCCCTCATCCTCCTCTCTCTCTCACCCGCTCTCTTTCGCTCTCTCAAACCCCATTTCTCTCTCAACCCCTCTCTCTCACCTTCTCTTTCTCACCCCCCTCATCCTCCTCTCTCTCTCACCTGCTCTCTCTCGCTCTGTCAATCCCCCTCTCTCTCTAAAACTCCTCTACCTCACCCTCTCTCTCACCCCCTCATCCTGCTCTCTCTTTCTCTCACCTGCTCTCTTTCGCTCTCTCAAATGTCCTCTCTCTCTAAAACCCCTCTCTCTCACCCTCTCTCTCTCACCCCCTCATCCTCCTCTCTCTCTCTCTCACCAGCTCTCTCTCTCTCTCAAAGCTCCTCTCTCTCAACCCTTCTCTCTCATCCTCTCTCTCTCACCCCCCTCATCCTCCTCTCTCTTTCTCACCCGCGCTCTCTCGCTCTCTCAAACCCCTCTCTCTCAACCCCCCTCTCTCATCCTCTCTCTCTCACGCCCCTCAGCCTCCTATCTCTCACGCGCTCTCTCAAGCCCCCCTCTCTCTAAAACCCCTCTCTCTCACCCTCTCTCGCTCACACACATCATCCTCCTCTCTCTCTCACCCTCTCTCTCTCACCACCCTCATCCTCCTCTCTCTCTCACCCGCTCTCTCTCGCTCTCTCAAACCCCCTCACTCTCACAACCCCTCTCTCTCACCATCTCTCTCTCACCCCCCTCATCCTCCTCTCTCTCTCACCCGCTCTCTCTCGCTCTCTCATACCCCCTCTCTCTAAAACTCCTCTCTTTCACACTCTCTTTCTCACCCACTCATCCTCCTCTTTCTCTCTCACCCGCTCTCTCTCGCTCTATCAAACCCCCTCTCTCACTAAAACCCCTCTCTCTCACCTTCTCTCTCTCACCCCCCTCATCCTCCTCTCTGTCTCTCACCCGCGCTCTCTCGCTCTCTCAAACCCCCTCTCTCACTAAAACCCCTCTCTCTCACCCTCTCTCACTCATCCTCCTCTCTCTCTCACCCGCACTCTCTCGCTCTCTCAAACCCCCTCTCTCTAAAACCCCTCTCTCTCACACCCCCTCTCTCACCCCCCTCATCCTCCTCTCTCTCTCTCACCCGCTCTCTCTCGCTATCTCAAACCCCCTCTCTCTAAAACCCCTCTCTCTCACACTCTCTCTCTCACCCCCCTCATCCTCCTCTTTCTCTCTCACCCGCCCTCTCTCGCTCTATCAAACGCGCTCTCTCACTAAAACCCCTCTCTCTCACCTTTTCTCTCTCACCCCTTCATCATCCTCTCGCTCTCTCACACACTCGCTCTCACCCCCCTCATCCTCCTCTCTCTCTCTCACCCGCTCTCTCTCGTTCTCTCAACCCCCCTCTCTAAAACCTTTCTCTCTCACACTCTCTCTCTCACCCACCTCATCTTCCTCTCTCTCTCTCTCACCCGCTCTTTCTCGCTCTCTCAAACCCCCTCTCACTCTGTCAACCCCTCTCTCTCACCCCTCTCTCTCACGCCCCTCATCCTTCTCTCTCTCACCCAATCTCTCTCGCTCTCTCAAACCCTCTCTCTCTCCAAAACCCCTCTCTCTGACCCTCTCTCTCTCACCCCCCTCATCCTCCTCTCTCTCTCTCACACACTCTCTCTCTCACCGCACCCATCCTCCCCCCCTCTCTCACCCGCTCTCTCTCGTTCTCTAAAACCCCCTCTCTCTCAACTCTTCTCTCGCACCCTCTCTCTCACCCCCCTCATCCTCCTCTCTCTCTCACCCGCTCTCTCAAACCCCCTCTCTCTCTAAAACCCCCCTCTCTCTCACCCTCTCTCACTCTCTCACCACCCTCATCCTCCTCTCTCTCTCTCTCACCCACTCTCTCTCGTACTCTCAAATCCCCTCTCTCTCAACCCCTCGCTCTCACCCTCTCTCTCTCACCCCCCTCATCCTCCTCATTCTCTCTCACCCGCTCTCCCTCGCTCTCTCAAACCCCCTCTCTCTCAAACCCCCTCTCTCAACCTCTCTCTCACACCCCCCTCATCTTCCTCTCTCTCTCACCCGTTCTCTCCCGCTCTCTCAAACACCCTCTCTCTCTAAACCCTCTCTCTCTCAACCTCTCTCTCTCAACCCCCTCATCCTCCTCTCTCTCTCACCCTCTCTCTCTCACCCCCTCATCCTCCTCTCTCTCACCCTCACTCTCTCAAACCCCCTCTATCTCTAAAACCCCTCTCTCTCACCCTCACTCTCTCACCCCCTCATCCTCCTCTCTCTCTCTCACCTGCTCTCTCGCTCTCTCAAACCCCCTCTCTGTCTAAAACTCCTCTACCTCACCCTCTCTCTCACCCCTCATCCTGCTCTCTCTCTCTCACCTGCTCTCTCGCTCTCTCAAATGCGCTCTCTCTCTAAAACCCCTCTCCCTCACCCTCTCTCTCTCACCCCCTCATCCTCCCCTCTCTCTCTCACCAGTTCTCTCTCTCTCTCAAAGCTCCTCTCTCAACCCTTCTCTCTCACCCTCTCTCTCTCACCCCCCTCATCCTCCTCTCTCTTTCTCACCCGCGCTCTCTTGCACTCTCAAACCCCTCTCTCTCAACCCCCCTCTCTCACCCTCTCTCTCTCACGCCCCTCATCCTCCTCTCTCTCACCCGCTCTCTCAAGCCCCCCTCTCTCTAAAACCCCTCTCTCTCACCCTCTCTCGCTCACACACATCATCCTTCTCTCTCTCTCACCCTCTCTCTCTCACCGCCCTCATACTCGTCTCTCTCTCTCCCCCGCTCTCTCAAACCTCCTCCCTCTCTAAACCCCTCTCTCTCACCCTCTCTCCCACCCCCCTCATCCTCCTCTCTCTCTCACCCGCTCTCTCTCGCACTCTCAAACCCCCTCTCTCTAAAACCCCTCTGTTTCACACTCTTTTCCTCACCCCCTCGTCCTCCTCTTTCTCTCTCCCCCGCTCTCTCTCGCTCTATCAAACCCCCTCTCTCACTAAAACCCCTCTCTCACCTTCTCTCTCTCACCCCCCTCATCCTCCTCCTCTCTCTCTCACACGCGCTCTCTCGCTCTCTCAAACCCCCTCTCTCTAAAACCCCTCTCTCTCACACCCCCTCTCTCAGCCCCCTCGTCCTCCTCTCTCTCTCACACACTCTCTCTCTCACCGCACCCATCCTCACCCCCTCTCTCACCCGCTCTCTCTCGTTCTCTAAAACCCCCTCTCTCTCAACTCCTCTCTCGCACCCTCTCTCTCACCCCCCTCATCCTCCTCTCTCTCTCACCCGCTCTCTCAAACCCCCTCTCTCTCTAAAACCCCCCTCTCTCTCACCCTCTCTCACTCTCTCACCACCCTCATCCTCCTCTCTCTCTCTCTCACCCACTCTCTCTCGTACTCTCAAACCCCCTCTCTCTCAACCCCTCGCTCTCACCCTCTCTCTCTCACCGCCCTCATCCTCCTCATTCTCTCTCACCCGCTCTCCCTCGCTCTCTCAAACCCCCTCTCTCTCAAACCCCCTCTCTCAACCTCTCTCTCGCACCCCCCTCATCTTCCTCTGTCTCTCACCCGTTCTCTCCCGCTCTCTCAAACACCCTCTCTCTCTAAACCCTCTCTCTCTCAACCTCTCTCTCTCAAACCCCTCATCCTCCTCTCTCTCTCACCCTCTCTCTCTCACCCCCTCATCCTCCTCTCTCTCACCCGCTCTCTCAAACCCCCTCTATCTCTAAAACCCCTCTCTCTCACCCTCACTCTCTCACCCCCTCATCCTCCTCTCTCTCTCTCACCTGCTCTCTCTCGCTCTCTCAAACCCCCTCTCTGTCTAAAACTCCTCTACCTCACCCTCTCTCTCACCCCCTCATCCTGCTCTCTCTCTCTCACCTGCTCTCTCGCTGTCTCAAATGCCCTCTCTCTCTAAAACCCCTCTCCCTCACCCTCTCTCTCTCACCCCCTCATCCTCCCCTCTCTCTCTCACCAGCTCTCTCTCTCTCTCAAAGCTCCTCTCTCTCAACCCTTCTCTCTCACCCTCTATCTCTCACCCCCCTCATCCTCCTCTCTCTTTCTCACCCGCGCTCTCTCGCTCTCTCAAAACCCTCTCTCTCAACCCCCCTCTCTCACCCTCTCTCTCTCACGCCCCTCATCCTCCTCTCTCTCACCCGCTCTCTCAAGCCCCCCTCTCTCTAAAACCCCTCTCTCTCACCCTCTCTCGCTCACACACATCATCCTCCTCTTTCTCTCACCCTCTCTCTCTCACCGCCCTCATCCTCCTCTCTCTCTCTCACCCGCTCTCTCTCGGCTCTCTCAAACCTCCTCCCTCTCTAAACCCCTCTCTCTCACCCTCTCTCTCACCCCCTCATCCTCCTCTCTCTCTCACCCGCCCTCTCTCGCTCTCTCAAACCCCCTCTCTCTAAAACCCCTCTCTTTCACACTCTTTTCCTCACCCCCTCATCCTCTTCTTTCTCTCTCCCCCGCTCTCTCTCGCTCTATCAAACCCCCTCTATCACGAAAACCCCTCTCTCACCTTCTCTCTCTCACCCCCCTCATCCTCCTCTCTCTCTCTCACACGCGCTCTCTCGCTTTTCTCAAACCCCCTCTCTCACTAAAACCCCTCTCTCTAACCCTCTCTCCCTCATCCTCCTCTCTCTCTCACCCGCTCTCTCTCGCTCTCTCAAACCCCCTCTCTCTAAAACCCCTCTCTCTCACACCCCCTCTCTCACCCCACTCATCCTCCTCTCTCTCTCTCACCCGCTCTCTCTCGCTCTCTCAAACCCCCTCTCTCTAAAACCCCCCTCTCTCACACTCTCTCTCTCACCCCCCTCATCCTCCTCTCTCTCTCTCTCACCCGCTCTCTCTCGATCTCTCAAAACCCCTCTCTCTAAAACTCCTCTCTCTCACCCTCTCTGTCTCTCACTCCCCTCATCCTCCTCTCTCTCACCCGCTCTCTCTCGCAATCTCAAACCCCCTCTCTATCTAAAACCCCTCTCTCTCAACTCGTCTCTCTCACACCACCCTCAACCTCCTCTCTCTCTCTCACCCGCTCTCTCTCCCTATCTCGAACCCCTCTCTCTCTAAATCCCCTCTCTCACCCTCTCTCTCTCACCCCCCTCATCCTCCTCTCTCTCGCACCCGCGATCTCTCGCTCTCTCAAACCCCATCTCTCTCAACCCCTCTCTCTCACCCTCGCTCTCTCACCCCCTCATCCTCCTCTCTCTCCCTTACCGTGCTCTCTCGCTCTCTCAAAGCCCATCTCTCTCTCAACCCCTCTCTCACACCCTCTCTCTCTCACCCCCTCATCCTCCTCTCTCTCGTACCCGCGATCTCTCGCTCTCTCAAACCCCATCTCTCTCTCAAACCCTCTCGCTCACCCTCGCTCTCTCACCCCTCTCATCCTCCTTTCTCTCTCACCCGCTCTCTCTCGCTCTCTCAAACCGCCTCTCTCTCTCTCAACCCCTCTCTCTCACCCTCTTTCTCTCACCCCCCTCATTCTCCTCTCTCTCTCTCACCCGCTCTCTCTCGCTCTCTCAAACCCCCTCTCTCTCTCAACACCTCTCTCTCACCCTCTCTCTCCCACCCTCCTCATCCTCCTCTCTCTCTCTTACCCGCTCTCCCTCGTTCTCTCAAACACCCTCTCTGTCTAAAACCCCTCTCTCGCACCCTCTCTCTCTCTCACCCCTCTCATCCTCCTCTCTCTCTCTCATCCTCTCTCTCTCGCTCTCTCAAACCCCGTCTCTCTCTATAACCCCTCTCTCTCACCCACCTCCTCCTCCTCTCTCACTCTCACCCGCTCTCTCTCGCTCTCTCAAACCCCCTCTCTCTCTCAACCCCTCTCTCTCACCCTCTCTCTCACCCCTCTCATTCTCCTCCCTTTCACTCACCCGCTCTCTCTTGCTCTCTCAAACACCTTTTCTCACGCTCTCTCTCACCCCCCTCATCCTCGTCTCTCTCTCTCTCACCCGCGCTCTCTCGCTCTCTGAAACCGCCTCTCTCTCTCTCAACCCCTCTCTCTCACCCTCTTTCTCTCATCCCCCTCATTCTCCTCTCTCTCTCTCACCCGCTCTCTCTCGCTCTATCAAACCCCCTCTCTCTCTCTCAACCCCTCTCTCTCACCCTCTTTCTCTCATCCCCCTCATTCTCCTCTCTCTCTCTCACCCGCTCTCTCTCGCTCTATCAAACCCCCTCTCTCTCTCTCAACCCCTCTCTCTCACCCCTCTCTCTCACGCCCCTCATCCTCTTCTCTCTCACCCAATCTCTCTCGCTATCTCAAACCCTCTCTCTCTCCAAAACCCCTCTCTCCGACCCTCTCTCTCTCACCCCCTCATCCTCCTCTCTCTCTCACACACTCTCTCTCACCGCACTCATCCTCCTCCCCCTCTCTCACCCGCTCTCTCTCGTTCTCTGAAACCCCCTCTCTCTCAACCCCTCTCTCGCACCCTCTCTCTCATCCCCCTCATCCTCCTCTCTCTCTCACCCGCTCTCTCAAATCCCCCCTCTCTCTAAAACCCCCCTCTCTCTCACGCTCTCTCACTCTCTCACCACCCTCATCCTCCCTTCTCTCTCTCTCACCCACTCTCTCTCGTACTCTCAAACCCCCTCTCTCTCAACCCCTCGCTCTCACCCTCTCTCTCTCATCCCCTCATCCTCCTCATTCTCTCTCACCCGCTCTCTCAAACCCCCTCTCTCTCAAACCCCCTCTCTCAACCTCTCTCTCACACCCACCTCATCCTCCTCTCTCTCTCACCCGTTCTCTCCCGCTCTCTCTAAACCCTCTCTATCTCAAACTCTCTCTCTCAACCCCCTCATCCTCCTCTCTCTCTCACCCTCTCTCTCTCACCCCCTCATCCTCCTCTCTCTCACCCGCTCTCTCTCGCTCTCTCAAACCCCTCTCTCTCTAAAACCCCTCTCTCTCTCACCATCTCTCTCTCACCCCCTCATCCTCCTCTCTCTCTCACCTGCTCTCTCTCGCTCTCTCAAACCACCTCTCTCTCTAAAACTCCTCTACCTCACCCTCTCTCTCACCCCCTCACCCTTCTCTCTCTCTCTCTCACCTGCTCTCTCTCGCTGTCTCAAATCCCCTCTCTCTAAAACCCCTCTCTCTCACCCTCTCTCTCTCACCCCCTCATCCTCCTCTCTCTCTTTCACCAGCTCTCTCTCTCAAAGCTCCTCTCTCTCATCCCCTCTCTCTCACCCTCTCTCTCTCACCCCCCTCATCCTCCTATATCTTTCTCACCCGCTCTCTCTCGCTCTCTCAAACCCCTCTCTCTCAACCCCCCTCTCTCACCCTCTCTCTCTCACCGCCCTCATCCTCCTCTCTCTCTCTCACCCGCTCTCTCTCGCTCTCTCAAACCCCCTCACTCTCACAACCACTCTCTCTCACCATCTTCCTCTCACCCCCCTCCTCCTCTCTCTCTCTCACCCGCTCTCTCTCGGCTCTCTCAAAACTCCTAATTCTCTCTCACCCGCTCTCTCAAACCCCCTCTCTCTCAAACCCCCTCTCTCAACCTCTCTCTCACACCCCCGTCATCCTCCTCTCTCTCTCACCCGTTCTCTCCCGCTCTCTCAAACACCCTCTCTCTCTAAACCCTCTCTCTCTCAAACTCTCTCTCTCTCAACCCCCTCATCCTCCTCTCTCACTCACCCTCTCTCTCTCACCCCCTCATCCTCCTCTCTCTCACCCGCTCTCTCTCGCTCTCTCAAACCCCTCTCTCTCTAAAACCCCTCTCTCTCACCCTCTCTCTCTCACCCCCTCATCCTCCTCTCTCTCTCACCTGCTCTCTCTCGCTTCTCAAACCCCCTCTCTCTCTAAAACTCCTCTACCTCACCCTCTCTCTCACCCCCTCATCCTCCTCTCTCTCTCTCTCACCTGCTCTCTCTCGCTCTCTCAAATCCCCTCTCTCTAAAACCCCTCTCTCTCACCCTCTTTCTCTTACCCCCTCATCCTCCTCTCTCTCTCTCTCCAGCTCTCTCTCTCACAGAGCTCCTCTCTCTCATCCCCTCTCTCTCACCCGCTCTCTCTCACCCCCCTCATCCTCCTATATCTTTCTCACCCGCGCTCTCTCGCTCTCTCAAACCCCTCTCTCTAAACCCCCCTCTCTCACCCTCTCTCTCTCACCGCCCTCATCCTCCTCTCTCTCTCTCACCCGCTCTCTCTCGCTCTCTCAAACCCCCTCACTCTCACAACCACTCTCTCTCACCATCTTTCTCTCACCCCCCTCCTCCTCTCTCTCTCTCACCCGCTCTCTCTCGGCTCTCTCAAAACTCCTATCTGTCTAAACCCCTCTCTCTCACCCTCTCTCTCACCTCCCTCATCCTCCTCTCTCTCTCACCCGCTCTCTCTCGCTCTCTCAAACGCCCTCTCTCTAAAACCCCTCTCTTTCACACTCTCTCTCACCCTCTCATCCTCCTCATTCTCTCTCACCCGCTCTCTCTCGCTCTATCAAACCCCCTCTCTCACTAAAACCCCTCTCTCTCACCTTCTCTCTCTGACACCCCTCATCCTCCTCTCTCTCTCACCCGCGCTCTCTCGCTCTCTCAAACCCCATCTCTCACTAAAACCCCTCTCTCTCACCCTCTCTCCCTCATCCTCCTCTATCTCTCACCCGCTCTCTCTCGCTCTCTCAAACCCCCTCTCTCTAAAACCCCCCTCTCTCACACTCTCTCTCTCACCCCCCTCATCCTCCTCTTTCTCTCTCACCCGCCCTCTCTCGCTCTATCAAACCCCCTCTCTCACTAAAACCCCTCTCTCTCAACTTCTCTCTCTCACCCCCTCATCATCCTCTCGCTCTCTCACACACTCGCTCTCACCCCCTCTCATCCTCCTCTCTCTCCCTCACCCGTGCTCTCTCGCTCTCTCAATCCCCATCTCTCTCTCAACCCCTCTCTCTCATCCTCGCTCTCTCACCGCTCATCCTCCTCTCTCTCTCTCTCTCTCACCCGCTCTCTCGATCCCTCAAAGCCCCCCTCTCTCTCACCCTCTCTCTCTCAACCCCCATCCTCCTCTCTCTCACCCGCTCTCTCTCGCTCTCTCAAACCCCATCTCTCTCTCAATCCCTCTCTCTCACCTCTCTCTCCCACCCCCTCATCCTCCTCTCTCTCTCTTACCCGCTCTCCCTCGTTCTCTCGAACACCCTCTCTCTCTAAAACCCCTCTCTCTCACCCTCTCTCTCACCCCCCTCATCCTACTCTCTCTCTCACCCGCTCTCTCTCACTCTCTCAAACCCCTCTCTCTCTAAAACCCCTCTCTCGCACCCTCTCCCTCTCACCCCCTCCTCCTCCTCTCTCTCTCACCCGCTCTCTCTCGCTCTCTCAAACCGCCTCTTTCTCTCTCTCAACCCCTCTCTCTCACCCTCTTTCTCTCACCCCACTCATTCTCCTCTCTCTCCCTCACCCGCTCTCTCTCGCTCTCTCAACCCCTCTCTCTCACGCCCCTCATCCTCCTCTCTCTCATCCAATCTCTCTCGCTCTCTCAAACCCTCTCTCTCTCCAAAACCCCTCTCTCTGACCCTCTCTCTCTCACCCCCCTCATCCTCCTCTCTCTCTCTCTCACTCTCTCTCTCACCGCACTCATCCTCCTCCTCTCTCTCACCCGCTCTCTCAAACCCCTCTCTCTCTAAAACCCCCCTCTCTCTCACCCTCTCTCACTCTCTCACCACCCTCATCCTCCTCTCTCTCTCTCACCCACTCTCTCTCGTACTCTCAATCCCACTCTCTCTGAACCCCTCGCTCTCACCCTCTCTCTCTCGCCCCCCTCATCCTCCTCATTCTCTCTCACCCGCTCTCTCTCGCTCTCTCAAACCCCCTCTCTCTCAAACCCCCTCTCTCAACCTCTCTCTCACACCCCCCTCATCCTCCTCTCTCTCTCACCCGTTCTCTCCCGCTCTCTCAAACACCCTCTCTCTCTAAACCCTCTCTCTCTCAACCTCTCTCTCTCAACCCCCTCATCCTCCTCTCTCTCTCACCCTCTCTCACCCCCTCATCCTCCTCTCTCTCACCCGCTCTCTCTCGCGCTCTCAAACCCCCTCTCTCTCTAAAACCCCTCTCTCACCCTCTCTCTCTCTTTCACGCCCCTCATGCTCCTCCCTCTCTCTCACCCGCTCTCTTAAACCCCTCTCTCTCTCTCAAATCCTCTCTCTCACCCTCTCTCTCTCACTCCCCTCATCCTCCTCTCTCTTTCTCACCCGCTCTCTCCCCCTCTCTCAAAACTCCTCTCTCTCTAAACCCCTCTCTCACACCCTCTCTCTCACCCCCTCATCATCCTCTCGCTCTCTCACACACTCACTCTCACCAACCTCATCCTCCTCTCTCTCTCTCACCCGCACTCTCACGCTCTCTCAAACCCCCTCTCTCACTAAAACCCCTCTCTCACCGTTTCTCTCTCACCCCCCTCATCATCCTCTCGCTCTCTCAAACCCCCTCTCTCTCAAACCCCCTCTCTCAACCTCTCTCTCACACCCCCCTCATCCTCCTCTCTCTCTCACCCGTTCTCTCCCGCTCTCTCAAACACCCTCTCTCTCTAAACCCCCTCTCTCTCAACCTCTCTCTCTCAACCCCCTCATCCTCCTCTCTCTCTCACCCTCTCTCTCTCACCCCCTCATCCTCCTCTCTCTCACCCGCTCTCTCTCGCTCTCTCAAACCCCCTCTCTCTAAAACCCCTCTCTCTCACCCTCTCTCTTTTACCCCCTCATCCTCCTCTCTCTCTCACCTGCTCTCTCTCGCTCTCTCAAACCCCCTCTCTGTCTAAAACTCCTCTACCTCACCCTCTCTCTCACCCCCTCATCCTCCTCTCTCTCTCTCACCTGCTCTCTCTCGCTCTCTCAAACCCCCCTCTCTCTCACCCCCTCATCTTCCTCCCCCTCTCTCACCCGCTCTCTCTCGTTCTCTCAAACCCCCCTCTCTCTCAACCCCTCTCTCGCACCCTCTCTCTCATCCCCCTCATCCTACTCTCTCTCTCTCACCCGCTCTCTCAAACCCCCTCTCTCTCTAAAACCCCCCTCTCTCTCACCCATTCTCTCTCTCACCCCCCTCATCCTCCTCTCTCTCTCTCACCCTTTCTCTCTCTCACCCCCCTCATCCTCCTCTCTCTCTCTCACCCGCTCTCTTCCGCTCTCTCAAACCCCATTTCTCTCTCAACCCCTCTCTCTCACCTTCTCTTTCTCACCCCCCTCATCCTCCTCTCTCTCTCACCTGCTCTCTCTCGCTCTGTCAATCCCCCTCTCTCTCTCAACCCCTCTCTCTCACCCTCTCACTCTCTCACCGCTCTCATCCTCCTCTCTCTCTCACCCGCTCTGTCTCGCTCTCTAAAACCCCGTCTCTCTCTCAACCCCCCTCTCTCACCCTCTCTCTCTTTCACGCCCCTCATCCTCCTCCCTCTCTCTCACCCGCTCTGTTAAACCCCTCTCTCTCTCTCAAATCCTCTCTCTCACCCTCTCTCTCTCACTCCCCTCATCCTCCTCTCTCTTTCTCACCCGCTCTCTCCCCCTCTCTCAAAACTCCTCTCTCTCTAAACCCCTCTCTCACACCCTCTCTCTCACCCCCTCATCATCCTCTCGCTCTCTCACACACTCACTCTCACCAACCTCATCCTCCTCTCTCTCTCTCTCACCCGCACTCTCACGCTCTCTCAAACCCCCTCTCTCACTAAAACCCCTCTCTCACCGTTTCTCTCTCACCCCCCTCATCATCCTCTCGCTCTCTCAACACTCTCTCTCACCCCCCTCATCCTCCTCTCTCTCTCTCTCTCACCCGCTCTCTCTCGCTCTCTCAAACCACCCCCTCACTCTAAAACCCCTCTCTCTCACACTCTCTCTCTCCCCCCCCATCCGCCTCTCTCTCTCTCTGACCCGCTCTCTCTCGCTCTCGCACCCCCCTCTCTCTCTGAAACCCTCTCTCTCACCCTTTCTCTCATACCCCTCATCCTCTTCTCTCTCTCTCTCACCCACTCTCTCTCGCTCTCTCAAAACCCCTCTCTCACCAAAACCCCTCTCTCTCACCCTCTCTCTCATCCCCCTCATCCTCTTCGCTCTCTCTCTCTCACCCGCTCTCTCTCGCTCTCTCAAAACCCCTCTCTCACTAAAACCCCTCTTTCTCACTCTCTCTCTCTCATCCCCCTCATCATACTCTCTCTCTCACCCGCTCTCTCGCTCTCTCAAACCCCCTCTCTCTCTAAACCCCTCTCTCTCACCCTCTCTCTCACCCCCCTCATCCTCTTCTCTCTCTCTCTCACCCGCTCTCTCTCGCTCTCTAAACCCCCTCTCTCTCAACCCCTCTCTCTCTCACCCTCTCTCTCTCTCACCTCCTCACCCTCCTCTCTCTCTCTCACCCGCTCTCTCTCGCTCTCTCAAACCATCTCGCACTTTAAAACCCCTCTCTCACCCTGTCTCTCTCACCCCCCTCATCCTCCTCTCTCTCTCACCCTCTCTCTCGCTCTCAAAAACCTCCTCTCTCTCTCAACCCCTCTCTCTCACCCTCTCTCTCTCATCACCCTCATTCTCCTCCCTCTCTCTCAGCCGCTCTCTCTTGCTCTCTCAAACACCTTCTCTAACACCCTCTCTCACCCCCCTCATCCTCCTCTCTCTCTCTCACCAGCTCTAACGCGCTCTCTCAAACCCCCTCTCTCTCACCCTCTCTCTCTCACCCCCTCATCCTACTCCCGCTCTCTCACCCGCTCTCTCTTGCGATCTCAAACCCCTTCTCTCTCTAAACCCCGTCTCTCTCACCCTCTCTCTCTCAACACCCTCATTCTCCTCTCTCTCTCCCACCCGCTCTCTCGCTCTCTCAAACCCCCCCTCTCTCTAAAACCCCTATCTCTCACCCTCTGTCTCTCACCCCCCCTTCATCCTCCTCTATCTCTCTCACCCGCTCTCTCTCACACTCTCAAAAACCCTCTCTCTCTAAAACCCCTCTCTCACACCCTCTCTCTCTCTCACACCCGTCTCATCCTCCTCTCTCTCTCTCACCCGCTCTCTTAAACCCCGTCTCTCTCTATAAATGATCTCTCTCATCCTCTCTCTCACCCCCCTCATCCTCTTCTCTCTCTCTCTTACCTGCTCTCTCGCTCTCTCAAAACCCCCCTCACTCTAAAGCCCCTCTCTCTCACACTATCTCTCACCCCCCTCATCCCCCCCCTCTCTCTGTCTCTCACCCGCTGTCTCTCGCTCCCTCAAACCCCGTCTCTCTCTAAATCCCGTCTCTCTCACCCTCTGTCTCTCACCCCCCTCATCCTCCTCTATCTCTCTCACCCGCTCTCTCTCGCTCTCTCAAACCCCGTCAATCTCTAAAACCCCTATCTCTCACCCTCTGTCTCTCACCCCCCTCATCCTCCTCTCTCTCTCTCACCCGCCATCCCTCGCTCTCTCAAACCTCGTCTCTCTCTCTCTATAACCCCTCTCTCTCACCCTCTCTCTCACCCCCTCATCCTCTTCTCTCTCACCCGCTCTCTCTCGCTCTCTCAAAACCCCTCTCTCTCAACCCCTCTCTCTCACCCTCTCTCTCTCATCCCCCTCATGATACTCTCTCCCTCTCACCCGCTCTCACTCGCTCTCTCAAACCCCCTCTCTAAACCCCTCTCTCTCACACTCTCTCTCACCACCTCCTCCTCCTCTCTCTCTCTCACCCGCTCTCTGAAATGCCCTCTCTCTAAACCCCTCTCTCACTCTCCCTCTCTCACCCCTCTCATCCTCCTAATTCTCTCTCTCACCCGCGCTCTCTTGCTCTCTCAAACCCCCTCTCTCTAAACCCCTCTCTCTCACCTTCTCTCTCTCTCACCCCCTCATCCTCCTCTCTCTCTCTCACCCTCTCTCTCGCTCTCAAAAACCCCCTCTCTCTCTCAACCCCTCTCTCTCACCCTCTCTCTCTCATTACCCTCATTCTCCTCCCTCTCTCTCAGCCGCTCTCTCTTGCTCTCTCAAACACCTTCTCTAACACCCTCTCTCACCCCCCTCATCCTCCTCTCTCTCTCTCACCCGCTCTAACTCGCTCTCTCAAACCCCTCTCTCTCACTCTTTCTCTCTCACCCCCTCATCCTACTCCCGCTCTCTCACCCGCTCTCTCTTGCTATCTCAAACCCCTTCTCTCTGTAAACCCCGTCTCTCTCACCCTCTCTCTCTCAACACCCTCATCCTCCTCTCTCTCTCTCACCCGCTCTCTCTCGCTCTCTCAAACCCCCCTCTCTCTAAAACCCCTATCTCTCACCCTCTGTCTCTCACCCCCCCTTCATACTTCTCTATCTCTCTCACCCGCGCTCTCTCACTCTCTCAAAAACCCTCTCTCTCTAAAACCCCTCTCTCACACCCTCTCTCTCTCTCTCACACCCGTCTCATCCTCCTCTCTCTCTCTCTCACCCGCTCTCTCTCGCTCTCTTAAACCCCGTCTATCTCTATAACTGATCTCTCTCACCCTCTCTCTCACCCCCCTCATCCTCTTCTCTCTCTCTCTCTTACCCGCTGTCTCTCGCTCCCTCAAACCCCTCTCTCTCTAAAACCCCTCTCTCTCACCCTCTGACTCTCACCCCCCTCATCCTCCTCTATCTCTCTCACCCGCTCTCTCTCGCTCTCTCAAACCCCGTCAATCTCTCAAACCCCTATCTCTCACCCTCTGTCTCTCACCCCCCTCATCCTCCTCTCTCTCTCTCACCCGCCATCTCTCGCTCTCTCAAACCCCGTCTCTCTCTCTCTATAACCCCTCTCTCTCACCCTCTCTCTCACCCCCCTCATCCTCCTCTATCTCTCTCACCCGCTCTCTCTCGCTCTCTCAAACCCCGTCAATCTCTCAAACCCCTATCTCTCACCCTCTGTCTCTCACCCCCCTCATCCTCCTCTCTCTCTCTCACCCGCCATCTCTCGCTCTCTCAAACCCCGTCTCTCTCTCTCTATAACCCCTCTCTCTCACCCTCTCTCTCACCCCCCTCATCCTCCTCTATCTCTCTCACCCGCTGTCTCTCGCTCCCTCAAACCCCTCTCTCTCTAAAACCCCTCTCTCTCACCCTCTGTCTCTCACCCCCCTCATCCTCCTCTCTCTCTCTCACCCGCCATCTCTCGCTCTCTCAAACCCCGTCTCTCTCTCTATAACCCCTCTCTCTCACCCTCTCTCTCACCCCCCTCATCCTCTTCTCTCTCACCCGCTCTCTCTCGCTCTCTCAAAACCCCTCTCTCTCTCCACCCCTCTCTCACCCTCTCTCTCTCATCCCCCTCATGATACCCTCTCCCTCTCACCCGCTCTCACTCGCTCTCTCAAACCCCCTCTCTAAACCCCTCTCTCTCTCACTCTCTCTCACCACCTCCTCCTCCTCTCTCTCTCTCACCCGCTCTCTCTCTCGCTCTCTGAAACCCCCTCTCTCTAAACCCCTCTCTCACCCTCCCTCTCTGACCCCCCTCATCCTCCTATCTCTCTCTCTCTCCCGCTCTCTCTTGCTCTCTCAAACCCCCCTCTCTCTAAACCCCTCTCACTCACCTTCTCTCTCTCACCCCCTCATCCTCCTCTCTCTCTCTCACACGCTCTCTCTCGCTCTCTCAAACCACCTCGCTCTCTAAAACCCCTGTTTTTCACCCTCTCTCTCACCCCCCTCAACATCCTCTCTCTCTCTCTCTCACCCGCTCTCTCCCGCTCTCTCAAACCCCCTCTCTCTCAAAAACCCCTCTCTCTTACCCTCTCTCTCTCACACACGCCTCATGCTCCTCTCTCACTCTCTCAACAGCTCTCTCTCGCTCTCTCAAACCTCCTCTCTCTCAACCCCTCTCTCTCACCCTCTCTCTCACCCGCCTCATCCTCCTCTCCCTCTCTCTCTCTCAGCCGTGCTCTCTCGCTCTCTCAAACCCCCCACACCCCCCCCTCTCAACACTTGTCTCTCACCCTCTCTCTCACCCGCCTCATCCTCCTCTCCCTCTCTCTCTCTCTCAGCCGTGCTCTCTCGCTCTCTCAAACCCCCCACACCCCCCCTCTCTCAACACTTGTCTCTCACCCTCTCTCTCTCACCCGCTCTCTCTCGATCTCTCAAACCCCCTCTCTCTCACCCCCCTCATCCTCCTCTCTCTCTCTCACCCGCTCTCTCAAACGCCCTCTCTCTAAAACCCCTCTCTCTCTCACCCTCTCTCTCTCTCACCCACCATCCTCCCCTCTCTCTCTCTCTCTCACCCGCTCTCTCAAACACGCTCTCTCTCAACCC
Source organism: Chiloscyllium plagiosum (assembly GCF_037043375.1). Classification (NCBI taxonomy): domain Eukaryota; kingdom Metazoa; phylum Chordata; class Chondrichthyes; order Orectolobiformes; family Hemiscylliidae; genus Chiloscyllium; species Chiloscyllium plagiosum. The sequence continues at coordinate 48,581,284 of NW_028270183.1, forward strand.
CTCGCTCTCACCCTCTCTCTCTCACCCCCCCATCCTCCTCACTCTCTCTCACCCGCTCTTTCTCGCTCTCTCAAACCCCCCTCTCTCTCAACCCCTCTCTCTCTCTCAACCCCCTCATCCACCTCTCTCTCTCTCTCACCCGCGCTCTCTCGCTCTCTCAAAACACCTCTCTCTCAACCACACTCTCTCACCCTCTCTCTCTTTCACCCCCTCATCCTCCTCCCTCTCTCTCACCCGCTCTCTCTCGCTCTCTCAAACCCCCTCTCTCTCTCAACCCCTCTCTCTCACACTCTCTCTCTCACCCCCCTTATCCTCCTCACTCTCTCTCAGCCGCTCTCTCTCGCTCTCTCAAACACCCTCTCTCTCTCAACCCCTCTCTATCACCCCCCTCATCCTCCTCTCTCTCTCACTCTCACCCGTTCTCTCTCGCTCTCTCAAACCCCTCTCTCTCAAAAACCCCTCACTCCCACCCTCTCTCTCTCAACCCCTCATCCCCCTCTCTCTCTCTCACCCGCTCTCTCTCGCACTCTCAAACCCCTCTCTCTCTCTAAAACCCCTCTCTCTCACACACCCCTCATCCTCCTCTCTCTCTCTTACCCGCTCTCTCTCGCTCTCTCAAACTCCCTCTCTCTCAAACCTCCTCTCTCTCTCAACCCCTCTCTCTCACCCTCTCTCTCTCACTCCCCCCATCCTCCTCTCTCTCTCTCACCCGCTCTCTCTCGCTCTCTCAAACCCCCTCTATCTCAACCCCTCTCTCTCACCCTCTCTCTCTCACCCCCCCATCCTCCTCACTCTCTCTCACCCGCTCTCTCTCGCTCTCTCATAACCCCTCTCTCTCAACCCCTCTCTCTCTCTCACCCCCCTCATCCTCCTCTCTCTCTCTCAACCGCTCTCTCTCTCGCTCTCTCAAACACCCTCTCTCTCAAAAAACCCCCTCTCTCACCCTCTCTCTCTCACACGCCTCATCCTCCTCTCTCACTCTCTCAACAGCTCTCTCTCGCTCTCTCAAACCCCCACTCTCTCAACCCCTCTTTCTCACCAGCGCTCTGTCTCATCCCCCTCGTCCTCGTCTCTCTCTCACCCGCTCTCTCTCGCACTCTCAAACCCCCCCTCTCTCTCTCTATACCCCCTCTCTCTCAACCTCTCTCTCTCACACCCCTCATCCTCCTCTCTCTCTCTCACCCTCTCTCTCTCACCCCCCTCATCCTCCTCTCTCTCACACCCGCTCTCTCTCGCTCTCTCAAACCCCCTCTCTCTCAACCCCTCTCTCTCACCCTCTCTTCCTCATCCTCCTCTCTCTCTCTCACCTGCTCTCTCTCGCTCTCTCAAACCCCCTCTCTCTAAAATCCCTCTCTCTCACCCTCTCTCTCTCTCACCACCTCATCCTCCTCTCTCTCTCTCACCCGCTCTCTCTCGCTCTCTCAAACCCCCTCTCTCTCCAAATCCCCCTATCTCACCCTCTCTCTCTTCACCCCCCTCATCCTCCTCTCTCTCTCGCTCTCTCAAGCCCCCTTTCACTCTCAACCCCTCTCTCCAACCGTCTCTTTCTCACCCCCTCATCCTCCTCTCTCACTCTCTCAACAGCTCTCTCTCGCTCTCTCAAACCCCCTCTCTCTGTCAACCCCTCTGTCTCACCCTCTCTTTCTCACCCCCCCTCATCCTCCTCTCTCTCTCTCTCTCACCCGCTCTCTCTCGCTCTCTCAAACCCCTTCTCTCAACCTCTCTCTCTCACCCCCCTCATCCTCCTCTCTCTCTCTCACCCGCTCTCTCTCGCTCTCTCAAAACCCCTATCTCTCAACCCCTCTCTCTCACCCTCTCTCTCTCACTCTCCTCGTCCTCCTCTCTCTCTCACCCGCTCTCTCTCGCTCTCTCAAACCCCCTCTCTCTAAAACCCCTCTCTCTCACCCTCTCTCTCTCTCACCACCTCATCCTCCTCTCTCTCTCTCACCCGCTCTCTCTCGCTCTCTCAAACCCCCTCTCTCTCCAAATCCCCCTATCTCACCCTCTCTCTCTTCACCCCCCTCATCCTCCTCTCTCTCTCGCTCTCTCAAGCCCCCTTTCACTCTCAACCCCTCTCTCCAACCGTCTCTTTCTCACCCCCTCATCCTCCTCTCTCACTCTCTCAACAGCTCTCTCTCGCTCTCTCAAACCCCCTCTCTCTGTCAACCCCTCTGTCTCACCCTCTCTTTCTCACCCCCCCTCATCCTCCTCTCTCTCTCTCTCTCACCCGCTCTCTCTCGCTCTCTCATACCCTCTCTCTCTCTCAAACCCCTTCTCTCAACCTCTCTCTCTCACCCCCCTCATCCTCCTCTCTCTCTCTCACCCGCTCTCTCTCGCTCTCTCAAAACCCCTATCTCTCAACCCCTCTCTCTCACCCTCTCTCTCTCACTCTCCTCGTCCTCCTCTCTCTCTCACCCGCTCTCTCTCGCTCTCTCAAACCCCCTCTCTCTAAAACCCCTCTCTCTCACCCTCTCTCTCTCACCCCCTCATCCTCCCCTCTCTCTCTCACCCGCTCGCCCTCGCTATCTCAAACCCCCTCTCTCTCCAAAACCCCCCTCTCTCACCCTCTCTCTCTCTCACCCCCCTCAACCTCCTCTCTCTCTCGCTCTCTCAAGCCCCCTTTCACTCTCAACCCCTCTCTCCCACCGTCTCTTTCTCACCCCCTCTTCCTCCTCTCTCTCTCACCCGCTCTCTCTTGCTCTCTCAAACCCCCTCTCTCTGTCAACCCCTCTGTCTCACCCTCTCTTTCTCACCCCCCCTCATCCTCCTCTCTCTCTCTCACCCGCTCTCTCTCGCTCTCTCAAACCCCCTCTCTCTCTCAAACACCCTCTCTCAACCTCTATCTTTCACCCCCTCATCCTCCTCTCTTTCTCTCACCCGCTCTCTCTCGCTCTCTCAAAACCCCTCTCTCTCAAACCCCCTCTCTCTCTCAACCCCTCTCTCTCATCCTCTCTCTCTCACTCTCCTCATCCTCCTCTCTCTCTCTCACCCGCTCTCTCTCGCTCTCTCAAAACCACTCTCTCTCTAAAACCCCTCTCTCTCAACTTCTCTCTCTCACCCCCCTCATCCTCCTCTCTCTCTCACCCGCTCTCTCTCGCTCTCTCAAACCCCCTCTCTCTCAAAACCCCTCTTTCTCACCCTCTCTCTCTCACACCCTCATCCTCCTCTCTCTCTCTCACCCGCTGTCTCTTGCTCTCTCAAACCCCCCCTCTCTCTCAACCCTCCTCTCTCACCCTCTCTCTCTCACCTCCCTCATCCTCCTCTCTCTCTCTCTCACCCGCGCTCTCTCGCCCTCTCAAACCCCCTCTCTCTCTCAACCCCTCTCTCACCCTCTCTCTCTCACCCCCCTCATCTTCCTCCCTCTCTCTCACCCGCGCTCTCTTGCTCTCTCAAACCCCTTCTGTCTCACCCTCTCTCTCACCCCCCTCATCCTCCTCTCTCTCAGGCTCTCTCTCTCGCTCAATACCTCTCTCTCTCTCAACCCCTCTCTCTCAACCCCTCATCCTCCTCCCTCTCTCACCCGCTCTCTCTTGCTCTCTCAAACCCCTTCTCTCTCTAAACCCCCTCTCTCTCACCCCCTCTCTCTCACCCCCTTCATCCTCTTCTCTCACTCTCACCCGCGCTCTCTCGCTCTCTCAAGCCCCCTCTCTCTCTAAACCCCCTCTCTCTCACCCTCTCTCTCTCACCCCCCTCATCGTCCTCTCTGTCTCTCCCGCTCTCTCTTGCTCTCTCAAACCCCCTCTCTCTGTCAACCCCTCTGTCTCACCCTCTCTTTCTCACCCCCCCTCATCCTCCTCTCTCTCTCTCTCACCCGCGCTCTCTCGCTCTCTCAAGCCCCCTCTCTCTCTAAACCCCTCTCTCTCACCCTCTCTTTCTCACCCCCCCTCATCCTCCTCTCTGTCTCACCCGCTCTCTCTTGCTCTCTCAAACCCTCTCTCTCTGTCAACCCCTCTGTCTCACCCTCTCTTTCTCACCCCCCCTCATCCTCCTCTCTCTCTCTCTCACCCGCTCTCTCTCGATCTCTCAAAACCCCTCTCTCTCAAACCCCCTGTCTCTCTCAACCCCTCTCTCTCACCCTCTCTCTCTCACTCTCCTCATCCTCCTCTCTCTCTCTCACCCGCTCTCTCTCGCTCTCTCAAAACCCCTCTCTCTCTAAAACCCCTCTCTCTCAACTTCTCTCTCTCACCCCTCTCATCCTCCTTTCTCTCTCACCCGCTCTCTCTCGCTCTCTCAAACCCCCTCTCTCTCTCAACCCCTCTTTCTCACCCTCTCTCTCTCACACCCTCATCCTCCTCTCTCTCTCTCACCCGCTCTCTCTTGCTCTCTCAAACCCCCCCTCTCTCTCAACCCTCCTTTCTCACCCTCTCTCTCTCACCTCCCTCATCCTCCTCTCTCTCTCTCTCACCCGCGCTCTCTCGCCCTCTCAAACCCCCTCTCTCTCTCAACCCCTCTCTCACCCTCTCTCTCTCACCCCCCTCATCTTCCTCCCTCTCTCTCACCCGCGCTCTCTTGCTCTCTCAAACCCCTTCTGTCTCACCCTCTCTCTCACCCCCCTCATCCTCCTCTCTCTCTCAGGCTCTCTCTCTCGCTCAATACCTCTCTCTTTCTCAACCCCTCTCTCTCAACCCCTCATCCTCCTCCCTCTCTCACCTGCTCTCTCTTGCTCTCTCAAACCCCTTCTCTCTCTAAACCCTCTCTCTCTCACCCCCTCTCTCTCACCCCCTTCATCCTCTTCTCTCACTCTCACCCGCGCTCTCTCGCTCTCTCAAGCCCCCCTCTCTCTAAACCCCCTCTCTCTCACCCTCTCTCTCTCACCCCCCTCATCGTCCTCTCTGTCTCTCACCTGCGCTCTCTCGCTCTCTCAAACCCCGTCTCTCTCTAAAACCCCTCTCTCTCACCCCCTGATCCTCCTCTCTCTCTCTCTCTCTCACCCTACTCTCCCTCAATCCCCATCTCTCACCCTCTCTCTCTCACCTCCCTCATCCTCCTCCCTCTCTCTCACCCGCTCTCACTCGCTCTCTCAAACCCCTCTCTCTCTAAAACTCCTCTCTGTCACCCTCTCCCTCTCACCCCCTCATTCTCCTCTCTCTCTCTCACCTGCTCTCTCTCGCTCTCTCTCACCCTTTTCTCTCTCAACCCCTCTCTCTCACCCTCTCTCTCTCACCCCCCTCATCCTCCTCTCTCTCATTCTCTCTCTCTCTCACCCTTCTCTCCCTCAATCCCCATCTCTCACCCTCTCTCTCTCACCCCCCTCATCCTCCTCTCTCTCTCTCTCACCCGCTCTCTCTCGCTCTCTCAAACCCCCTCTCTCTTTGTCAGCCCCTCGCTTTCTCACCCCCGCTCTCTCAACCCCTTTCTCTCTTACCCCCTCTCCCGCGCTCTTTCTCACCCCTCTCTCTCAAATCTCCTCTCTCATACCCTTCTCACTTACTCACCTCTCTTGCACCCCTCCCGCTCTCACACACGTCTCTCTCTCTCTCTCTCTCACCCCCTCCCTCTCTCCCACCCTCTCTCTATCTCTTTCTCATCCCCTCTCTCTCCTTCTCACTCCCTCTCTCTCACCCCCCTCATTCTCACCCTCTCTCTCATCCCCTCCCTCTCTCCCACCCTCTCTCTCTCTCTCAACCCCCCTCTCTCATTCCCCATCTCTCACCAACCTCTCTCTCATCCCCCCCTCTCTCTCACCCACCTCTCTCTCTCAGCCCCCCTCACCCCCTCTCACACACCTCTCTCTCCCCCACCCCCCTCACACCCCGTCTATCTTCCCCCACCTCCCTCACCCCCTCCAAACCCCTTTCCCACCCCCATCCCCCACACACCCCCTCACCCACCTACCTCCTTACCCCCCTCTCTCACCCCCTCTTACACCCTCTCTCTCTCTCAAACCCTCTCTGTCACCCCTCTCTTTCTCTCACCACTCTAACTCTCTTACCTTCTCCCCTCCCCTCTCCTCTCTCTCTCTCCCCCGTCTCTCACTACTCTCTCTCACCCTCTCTCTCACCTCTCTCTCTCTCACACACACACCCCTCTCTCTCACATCCTCCCTCTCTCATCCCATCCCACTCTCACACCCTTCCACTCTCACACCCTCCCTCTCTCCCCCCTCTCTCCCCTCTCTCTCAGCCCTCTCTCTCACACCTCTCTCTATCACCCTCCCTCTCTCATCCCGTCCCTCTTTCCCCCTCCCACTCACATCCCTCCTCTCTCACAATCTCCCTATCTCACCCCTCTCTTTCAGCCCATCTGTCTCTCAGCCCATCTCTCTCTGAGCCCCTCCCTCTCTCAGCCCCTCTCTCTCTCAGCCCATCCCTCTCTTGCACCCCCTCTCTCCTTCAGCCGTTCTCTCTCACTGCCCTCCTCTCTCTCACCCCCTCTCTAATTCCACTCTCTCTCCCGCTTTCTATAACACCCTCTCTCACACACCCTACTAACTCTCTTACCCTTTCACCCCCCTCTTCACCACCTCTCCCCCTCTCTCTCCCCCTCTCTCACCCCTCTCTCATGCCCTCTCTCTTACCCACTCTCTTTCTCACGCCCTCTCTCTCTCACCATTCACTATCTCTCTCACCCTCTCTCTCTCACTGCCTCTCTCTCAACACCCTCTCTCTCAGCCTCTCTCTCTCTCAGCCACTTTCTCTCACACCCCCTTTCTCTCTCACCTTGTTATCTCTCTCCCCCTCGCTCTATCTTACCCCCTCTCTCTCCACCCTGCTCTGTCACTCTCACCCCTTTCTCTGTCACCCCTCACACTCTCTCCCCTTTATACCCTCTCTCACTCCCTCTCTCGCTCACCCCTTCACTCTACCCCCCCCCCCGCCCACACCCCATATCTCTTACCCACCTCTCTGTGTCTCTCTCTCTCACCCCTCTCTCTCGCACCCCTGTCTCTCTCCCGCACTCTCTCTCGCTCTATTGCCTTCTGTCTCATGCTCCCTTTTTCTCTCTCTCATTCCCCTTCCCTTCCGTGCTCTGTCTCACACCCCCGCTCTCTCTCTCTATATATACCCCCTCCCTCGTGCCCTCTTTCTCTCATTCACCCCATTTCTCTCTCTCTTTTGACCCCTTTCTTCCTCCCTCCTCCTTGCTCTCATTCTGTCACTCTCTTGCGCCCACTCTCTCAGCCCATCTCCCTCACACCACTCTAACTCTCTCATCTATTCACTCGTTCTCTCTCTGTCTGTCTGTCTGTCTCTCTCTCTCTCTCAACCCATCATTCACTGTCTATCTCACCCCCTCTCTCACCCCTTTCGCTCTCTGTCTCACGTCCCATCTCTCTCATCCCTCTTTCGCTCGCTGCCCCCTTTCTCTCTCACCCACTCTCTCTTACCCCTCGCTCTCGCGCCACTCTCTCTTACCCACTCTCTCTCACACCCTCTCCGTCTCACTCCACTCTCTCTCTTACCCCCCCCCCACTTTTTCTCTCTCAATCAACCCTTCTCTCTCAACCCCTTCTCACCCCCAGCCCCCTCTCTCTCCACCTCTCTCTGCCCCTCCATTTCCCTCTTTCTCCATCCCATCTCACGCTCTCACCCCACTTTCTCACTCTCACCCCACGTCTCTCTCTCTCTCTCTCCACCTCCTATTTCTCACACCCCTTCTCTCTCACACCCCCTCTCTCTCACACACCCCTTCTCTCTCTCACACCCCTTCTCTCTCACAACTCTTCTCGCTCTCACACCCCTTCTCTCTCAATCCATCTCTCTCTCACCACCCCTTTCTCAACCCCTCTCACTCTCTCATCCCCTCACTCTCTCACACCCTCAATCTCTCACGCCCTCTCTCTTTCTCAACCCCTCTCTCTCTCACCCTTCTCTCTCTTTCATCCCCTCTTCACCCCTCTCTCTTACTCCCTCTCACACCCTTTCTCTCTTACCCCACGCGCTCTCTCTAACCCCTACCCCTCTCACCCCTCTCGCTCACCACTCTCTCTCACCCACTCTCTCAATCACACTCTCTCCTTCTAACTCCACTCTCTCTCTTACCCCCTCCCCACTTTCTCTCTCTCAATCACCCCTTGTCTCTCAACCTCTCTGTCTCGCACCCTCTCTTTCACCCATTCTCTCTTTCTTACTCAAGCTCTCTCTTTCTCACTTATACGCTCTCTTTTTCTCTCACTCTCTCTCTTTCTCATCCCCTCTCTCTCACCCCCTCTCTCTCACCCCCGTCTCTCTCACCCTCTCTCTCTCTCCCCCTCTCTGTCTCCCCATCTCTCTCTCCCTTCTCTTTCCCCTTTTCTCTACCCCTTCTCTTGCCTCCCATTCTCCACCCTTTCTCTCCCCCTGTCTCTCACACCCCCTCTCTCTCACTCCCATCTCACTCTCTCACCCCACTCTCTCTCTCTTAGCCTACGTCGCTCTCTCTTTCCCACCCCCTCTGCCTCACACACCTTCTCTCTCACATCCCTTCTCTCTCACACCCCTTTTCTCTCACACCCTGTTTCTCACCCTCTCTCTCTCTCAATTCCTCTCTCTCACCCCCTCTCTCTCAACACCTCTCTCTCTCAGCCCCCTCTCTCCCCCTCTCTCTCTTCCCTCCCTCTTCCCCCTCTCTCTCCACCCTCTCTCTCTCTCTTCCCCTCTCTCTTTCCCCCTCTCTCTCTTCCCCCTCACCCTCTCTCTCCTCCTCTCTCTCACCCCTCTCTCTCACCCACTCTCTCTCTCACACCCTCTCCTTCTCACTCCACTCTCTCTCTTACCCCCTCCCCACTTTCTCTTTCTCAATCACACTTTGTCTCCCTCACCCTTTCTCTCACACCTCTCTCTCACTCCCTCTGTGTCTAAGAGCTCCCTCTCACCACCCCCTCTCTCAACCCCCCTCACTCTCTCATCCCCTCTCGCTTTTACCTCTCTCTGTCTCCCCTCTCACCCCTCTTCCCTCTCACCCCCTCACCCCCTCCCTCTCTCACCAACTTTCTCTCTTACCCCGCGCTCTCTCTCTAACCCCTCCCCCTCACCCCTCTCGCTCACCCCCTCTCTCTCACCCACTCTCTCTCTCACACCCTCTCCTTCTCACTCCACTCTCTCTCTTACCCCCCACTTTTTCTCTCTCTATCAACCCTTCTCTCTAAACCCCTTCTCACCCCATCCCCCTCTCTCTCCACCTCTCTGCCCCCTCCTTCTCCCCCTCCATCTCCCTCTGTCTCTCTCACCCCCACTCTCTCCATCCCATCTCACTCTCTCACCCCACTCTCTCGCTCTCACCCCACGTCTCTCTCTCCCTCTCCACCCCTATTTCTCACACCCCTTCTCTCTCACACCCCTTCTCTCTCTCACACCTCTTCTGGCTCTCACACCCCTTCTCTCTCACACCTTCTCTCTCTCTCACCCCTCTCTCTCTCACCCCTCTCTCTCTCACACCGACTCTCTCTCAAACACACCCTCTCTCTCACACCCACTCCTTCACCCCCTCTTTCTCACCCCTCTCTCACTCCCCTCTCTCTCTCCTCCCCTCTCTCTCCCCTCTTCCCCCCCACCCCTGTCTCTCCCCTGTCTCTCCCCACTCTCTCCCCCCTCTCTACACGCTTTCTATCCAGCACCTCTCCCCCAGTCTCTCTCTACCCCTCTCTCTCCCCCCTTTTTCTCCACCTATCTCTCCCCACTCTCACACCCTCTCTCACCAACCCCTCTTTCACCCCCCCTCTCTCATCCCCCTCTCCCCCCTCTGTCTCCCCTGCTATCTGTCTCCTCTCTCTCTGTTGCCCTCTCTCTGACCCCTCTCTGTCCCCTCTCTCTCTGTCCCCCCTCTTTCTGCCCCCTTGCTCTGTTGCCCCTCACTCTGTCCCACCTCTCTCTGGCCCCCTCTCTCTGATGCCCCCTCAGTCCCCTCCTGTCCCTCCCTCTGTCCCCTCTCTCTCTGTCCCTTCTCTCCCTGTCACCCTCTCTCTCTGTCCCCCTCTTTCTCTGTCCCCCTCTCGCAGTCCCCCTCTCTCTGTTTCCCCCTCTGTTCCCCCCTCTGTGTCCCCCCTCTGACCCCCCTCTCTCTGTCCCCACCTCTCTCTGCCCCCTCTCTCAGTCCCCCTCTCTCTGTTCCAATCTTAATTCCCCCCCTCTGTGACCCCCCTCTGTCCCCTCTCTCTGTCCCCCCTCTCTCTGTACCCCCTCTCTCTGTCCCCCCTCTCTCTGTCCCCCTCTCTCTCTTCCCCCTTTCTCTGCCCCCTCGCACTGTTCCCCGCTCTCTGTCCCCCATCTCTATCGCCCTCTCTCTGCCCCCTCTCTCCCCCACTCTGTCCCCCTCCCTCTGTCCCCCTCCCTCTGTTCTCCCATCTCTGTTCCCCCTCTCTGTCCCCCCCTATCTGTCCCCCTCTCTGTGCCCCCCCCACTCTGGTCCCCCCCGTCCCTCCATCTGTCCTCTCTCTCTCTGTCCCCTCACTCTCTGTCCCCCTCTCTCTCTCATTCCCTCTCTCTCTCTGACCCCTCGCTCTGTCCCCCTCTCTCTGCCCCCCCACTCTGGTACGCCCCTGTCCCCCCTCTGTCCTCTCTCTCTCTGTCCCCCTCTCTCTGTCCCTCTCTCTGTCCCCGTCTCTCGCCCCCCCCCACTCTGTCCGCATCTCTCTGCCACCTCTCTCTTTCGCACTCTCTCTGCCCCCTCTCTGTCACCGTCTCTCTGTCCCCCCTCCCTCTGCCCCCCTCTCTCTGCCCCCCTCTCTCTGTCGCCCCTCTCTGTGTCCCGACTCCTTCTCTCTCCCCCACTCTCTATCCCCCCTCTCTCTGTCCCCGTTTCTCTGTACCCCCTGCTCTCTGTCCCCCTCTCTGTGCCCCCTCTCTGTCACCATCTCTCTGTCCCACCTCCCTCTGTCCCCTCTCCCTCTGTACCCCTCTCCCTGTCCCCTCTCTCTGTCCCCCTCTCTCTCTGTCCCTCCACTTTCAGCCCCCCTCTCTCTTTCCCCCCCTCTGTTCCCCTCTCTGTCGCCCCCTCTCTCTGCCCCCTCGCATTGTTCCCCGCTCTCTGTCCCCCCATCTCTATCGCCCTCTCTCTGCCCCTCTCTCTCCTCCACTCTGTACCTTCCATCTGTTCCCCTCCCTCTGACCCCTCCCTCTGTCCCCCTCCCTCTGTCCTCCCTCTCTCTGTTCCCCCCTCTCTGTCCCCCCCTCTCTGTCCCTCTCTCTCTGCCCCCCCACTATGGCCCCCCCATTCCCCCCTCTGTCCTCTCTCTCTCTGACCCCCTCCCTCTCTGTCCCCCTCTCTCTCTGTCCCCCTCTCTCTCTGTCCCCTCTCTCTATCCCTCTCTCTCTGCCCCCCTCTCTCTGCCCCCTCGCTCTGTTCCCCGCTCTCTGTCACCCTCTCTCTGCCCCCTCTCTGTCACCGTCTCTCTTTCCCCCCTCTCTCTGTCCCTCTTTCTCAGCCCACTCTCTGTCACCGTCTTTCTTTCCCCCCTCTCTCTGTCCCCGTCTCTCTGCCCCCTCTCTCAGTCCACCATCTCTCTGTCCCAAACCTCTGTCCCCCCTCTCTGCAGCACTCTCTCTGCCCCCTCTCAGTCACCATCTCTCTGTTCGCCCCCGTCCACCTCTCTCTGTCGCCCGCTCTCTGCCCCCTCTCTGTCACAGTCTCTCTGTCCCCCTCTCTCTCTGTCTTCCCCTCTCTGACCCCCCCCCCGTAGCCCTTTCTCTGCCCCCTCTCAGTCACCATCTCTTTGTTCACCCCCCGTCCACCCCTCTCTGTCCCCCTCTCTCTGTCGCACTTTCTGTCACCGTCTCTCTGTCCTCCCTCGGTCTGTCTCCCTCTCTCTGTCCCCCTCTCTCTGTCCCCCCCTCTCTGTCCCCCTCTCTCTGCCCCCTCCCAGTCACCATCTCTCTGTTCCCCCTCCCTCCGTCCCCCTCCCTCTGTCCCCCCCTCTTTATCCCCCTCTCCCTGTCCCCTCTCTGTCCCCCTCTCTCTCTGTCCCCCTTTCTCTGTCCCTCCTCTCTCTGTCCCCCTCTCTCTGCCCCCTCTCTCCCCCACTCTTTCCCCCATTCTCTCCCCCACTCTGTCCCCCTCTCTCAGTAGCCCTCTCTCTCCCCCACACTCTCCACCACTCTCTGTGCCCCACTCTCTGTCTCCCTCTCTCTGTCCCCCTCTCTATGTTGCCCTCTCTCTGTCCCACTCTCTCTCTGACCCCCTCTCACTGATGCCCTCTACCTCCCCCGCTCTCTGTTCCCCGCTTTCTGTCCCCCTCTCTCTGTCCCCCTCTCTCTGACCCCCAGCTCTCTGTCCCCCCGTTCTCTGTTCCCCCCGCTCTCTGTCCCCCTCTTTCTATGTACCCCCCTCTCTGCCCACTCTCTCTGTCCCCCTCTCTCTCTGTCCCCCCTCTCTTTCCCCTCTCTCTGTCCTCCTCTCTCTGTGCCCCCTCTCTTTCCCCCTATCTCTCTTCCCCCTCTCTCTCTGTCCCCCTTCTCTCTCTGTCCCCCTCTCTCTGTCCCCCTCCCTTTCTGTCCCCCCTCTCTGTCCCCCTCTCTCTCTCTGTCCCCCCCTCTCTCTGCCCCCTCTCTCTCCGCCGGTCTCTGTCCATCTCTCTCTGTTGCCCTCTCTCTGCCCACTCTCTGTCCCTCTCTCTCTGCCCCCCCTCTCTCTTTCCACCTCTCTCTGTCCCTCCTCTGTCTGTCCCCTCTCTCTGTCCCCCTCTCTCTCTGTCCCCCTCTCTCTCTGTCCCCCTCGCTCTGTCCCCCACTCTCTCTCTCCCCCTCTCTCTGTCCCTCCTCTCACTACCCCCCTCTGTCGCCCTCTCTCTGCCCCTACTCTGTCACCATCTCTCTGTCCCCTCTCCCTCTGTTCCCTCTCGCTCTGTCCCCTCTCTCTGCCCCCCCCCCACTCTGGTGCCCCCCCATCCCCCTTCTGTCCTCTCTCTCACTGTCCCCTCTCTCTCTGCCCCCCCCTCTATATCCCTCTCTCTCTCTGACCCCCTCTCTCTGCCCCCTCGCTCTGTTCCCCGCTCTCTGTTCCCCCATCTCTATCGCCCTCTCTCTGCCCCCTTTCTGTCACCGTCTCTCTGTCCCCCCTCTCTCTGTCCTCGTCTCTCTGCCCCCTCTCAGTCACCATCTCTCTGTTCGCCCCCCCCCCGTCCACCCCTCTCTGTCGCCCGCTCTCTGCCCACTCTCTGTCACAGTTTCTCTGTCCCCCCCTCTCTGTCCCCCTCGTCCCCCTCTCTCTTTCCCCCCCTCACTGTCCCCTCAGTCACCGTCTCTCTGTTCGCCCCCCCGTCCATCCTCTCTCTGTCCCCCCCCTCACTGTCCCCTCTCTTTGTTGGCCTCTCTCTGCCCCTGGTCTGTCACCGTCTCTCTGCCCCTTCTCTCTCTGCCCCCTCTCTCTCTCTGTCCCCCCTCTTTCTGCCCCCTCTCTCTCTCCCCCTTTCTCTGTTCCCTCTCTGGTACCCCCCTCTGCACCCCCTCTGCCCCCCTCTCTGTCCCCCTCTCTCTCTGTACCCCCTCTCTCTCTGACCCCCTCTCTCTCTGTCCCCCTCTCTCTCTGTCCCCCTCTCTCTGTAACCCCTCTCTCTCTGTCCCCCTCTCTCTCTGTCCCCCTCTCTCTCTGTCCCCCTCTCTTTCTGACCCCCTCTCTCTCTGCCCCCTCGCTCTGTTCCCCGCTCTCTGTCCCCATCTCTATCGCCCTCTCTCTGCCCCCTCTCTGTCACTGTCTCTCTGTCCCACCTCTCTCTGTCCCCGTCTCTCTGCCCTCCCCCCTCATTCCACCCTCTCTCTGTCCCAAACCTCTGTCCCCCCCTCTCTGTAGCCCTCTCTCTGCCCCCTCTCAGTCACCATCTCGCTGTTCCCCACCGTCCACCCCTCTCTGTTGCCCGCTCTCTGTCCCCCTCTCTCTGTCCCTACTCTCTCTGTCCCCCCTCTCTCTGTCCCCCCTCTCTCTGTCCCCCTCTCTGTCCCCCTCTCTCTCTGTCCCCATCTCTATCTCTGTCCCCCTCGCTCTGTCCAACTCTCTCTCTGCCCACTCTCTCTCTTTCCCCTCTCTCTCTGCACCCCCTCTCTGTCCCCCCCTCTCTGTCCCGCTCTCTCTCTCTGTCCCCCTCTCTCTCTGACCCCCTCTCTCACTGTCCCCCTATCTGTATCCCCTTTCTCTGTCCCCTCTGTAGCCCTCTCTCTCCCCCTCCCTTCCCCCACTCTGTCCCCCACTCTCTGTGCCGCCACTCTCAGTCCCCCCTCCCTATGACCCCCTCTATCTCCCCCTCTCTCTGTCCCACTCTCTCTGACTCCCTCTCTCTGACCCCCTCTATCCCCCCCTGTCTCTGTCCCCCTCTCTCTGTCCCCCCTCTCTCTGTCCCCGTCTCTCTGTCCCCATGATCTCTCTGTCCCCATCTCTTACTGTCCCCCTCTCCCTCCACTCTCTGTCCTCTCCCCCCCTGTACCGCACGACCCCATCTGTCCCACTCTCTCTGACCCTCTCTCTGTCCCCCGCTCTCTGTCCCCCGCTCTCTGTCCCCCTCTCTCTGTCCCCCTCTCTCTTTCCCCCCTCTCGCTGTCCCACTCTCTCTGTCCTCCTCTCTCTGTACCCCCCTCTCTGTCCCTCTCTCTCTCTGTCCCCCTCTCTCTCTGACCCCCTCTCTCACTGTCCCCCTCTCTGTCCCCCCTTTCTCTGTCCCCTTCTATCTCCCACCCGGCTCTCTCTGCCCCTCTCTCTCCCATCCACCTCTCTCTGTCCCTTCTTCTCGCTGTCCCCCTCTCTCTGTCCCCCTCTCTCTGTCGCCCTCTCTCTGCCCCCTCTCTGTCATCTCACTTTGTGTCGCCGTCACTCTGTCCCACTCTCTCTGAACACCTCTCTCTTCTCCCTCTCTCTGTCCCCGCTCTCTGTCCCCCGCTCTCTGTCCCCCTCTCTCTGTCCCCCTCTCTCTGCCCCCCTCTCTTTCACCCTCTCTCTGTCCCCCCTCTCCCTTTCACCCTCTCTCTTTCCACCCGTTCTCTGTTCCCCTCTTTCTATGCCCCCCCTCTCTGTCCCCCCCGCTCTCTGCCCACTCTCTCTGTCCCCTCTCTCTCTGTCCCCCCTTTCTCTGCCCCTCTCTCTCCCATCCGCCACTCTCTGTCCCTCCTTCTCGCTGTCCCCCTCTCTCTGACCCCCTCTCTCTGTCCCGGTCTCTCTGTTCCCCTCTCTCTCTGTCCCCCTTTCTCTGTCCCCCTCTCTCTCTGTCCCCCCCTCTCTGTCCCCCCCTCTCTGTCCCCCTCCCTCTCTGTCCCCCCTCTCTGCCCCCCCTTTCTCTGCCCCTCTCTCTCCCATCCGCCTCTATCTGTCCTTCCTTCTCGCTTTCCCACTCTCTCTGTCCCCCTCTCTCTGTCCCCCTCTCTCTGTCCCCCTCTCTCTCTGTCCCCCTCTCTCTGTCCCCCTCTCTCTCTGTCCCCCTCTCTCTGTCCCCCTCTCTCTCTGTCCCCCCTCTCTGTCCCCCCCTCTCTGTCCCCCTCTCTCTCTGTCCCCCCTCTCTGTCCCCCCTTTCTCTGCTCCTCTCTCTCCCATCCGCCTCTATCTGTCCCTCCTTCTCGCTGTCCCACTCTCTCTGTCCCCCTCTCTCTGTCCCCCTCTCTCTGTCCCCCTCTCTCTCTGTCCCCCTCTCTCTGTCCCCCTCTCTCTCTGTCCCCCCCTCTCTGTCCCCCTCTCTCTCTGTCCCCCCCTCTCTGTCCCCCCTTTCTCTGCCCCTCTCTCTCCCATCCGCCTCTCTCTGTCCCTCCTTCTCGCTGTCCCCCTCTCTCTGTCCCCCTCTCTCTGTCACCCTCTCTCTGCCCCCTCTCTGTCATCTCTCTCTGTGTCCCCGTCTCTCTGTCCCACTCTCTCTGACTCCCTCTCTCTGACCCCCTCTATCCCCCCCCTCTCTCTCTGTCCCCATCTCTCTTTCCCCCCTCTCGCTGTCCTCGTCTCTCTGTCCCCATGCTCTCTCGGTCCCCATCTCTTACTGTCCCCCCTCTATCCCTCCACTCTCTGTCCTCTCCCCCCCTGTACCGCACGACCCCATCTGTCCCACTCTCTCTGACCCTCTCTCGGTCCCCCTCTCTCTTCCCCCTCCCTCTGTCCCCGCTCTCTGTCCCCCTCTCTCTGTCCCCCTCTCACTGTCCCCCTCTCTCTTTCACCCTCACTCTGTCCCCCCTCTCTCTTTCACCCTCTCTCTGTCCCCCCGTTCTCTGTTACCCCGCTCTCTGTCCCCCTCTTTCTATGTCCCCCCTCTCTTTCCCCCCTCTCTCTGTCCCCCTCGCTCTCTGCTCACGCTCTCTTTCCCCATCTCTCTCTGCCCCCCTCTCTCCCACTCTGTCCCCCTCTCTCTGTCCCCCTCTCTCTCTGTCCCCCTCTCGCTGTCCCCCTCTCTCTCTGTCGCCCTCTCTCTGCCCCCTCTCTCTCCCCCGGTCTCTGTCCCCCTCTCTCTGTTGCCCTCTCTCTGCCCACTCTCTGTCCCTCTCTCTCTGCCCCCACTCTCTCCCACTCTGTCCCCCTCTCTCTGTCCCCTCTCTCTCTGTCCCCCTCTCTCTCTGCCCCCCTCTTCCCCCCCATCTCTCTGTCCCCCTCTCTCCGTCCCCCCTCTCTGTCCACCACTCTGTCCCCCACTCTCTGTCCCCCTCTCTCTGTCCCCCTCTCTCTCTGTCCACCTCTCTCTCTGCCCCCCTCTTCCCCCCTCTCGCTGTGCCCCTCTCTCTGTCCCCCCTCTCTCTGTCCCCCTCTCTCTGCCCCTCTCTCTCTGTCCCCCTCTCTCTCTGTCCTCCTTTCTCTGTCCCTCTTCTCTCTGTCCCCCTCTCTCTGCCCCCTCTCTCCCCCACTCTTTCCCCCATTCTCTCCCCCACTCTGTCCCCCTCTCTCTGTAGCCCTCTCTCTCCCCCACTCTCTCCACCACTCTCTGAGCCCCACTCTCTGTCCCCCTCTCTATGTCCCCCTCTCTATGTTGCCCTCTCTCTGTCCCACTCTCTCTCTGACCCCCTCTCACTGATGCCCTCTACCTCCCCCGCTCTCTGTCCCCCGCTTTCCGTCCCGCTCTCTCTGTCCCCCCTCTCTCTGTTCCCCCCGCTCTCTGTCCCCCTCTTTCTATGTCGCCCCCTCTCTGCCCACACTCTCTGTCCCCCTCTCTCACTGCCCACTCTCACTGTCCCCCTCTCTCTCTGTTCCCCCTCTCTTTCCCCCTCTCTCTCTGTCCTCCTCTCTCTCTGTACCCCCTCTCTTTCCCCTCTCTCTCTGTCCCCCTCCCTCTCTGTCGCCCCTCTCTGTCCCCCTCTCTCTCTCTGTTCCCCCCCCTCTCTCTGCCCTCTCTCTCCCCCGGTCTCTGCCCCCCTCTCTCTGTTGCCCTCTCTCTGCCCACTCTCTGTCCCTCTCTCTCTGCCCCCCCCACTCTGTCCCCCTCTCTCTGTCCCCCACCCTCTCTGTCCACCTCTCTCTGTCCCACTCTCTCTGTTCCCCTCTCTCTGTCCCCTCTCTCTCTGTCCCTCTCTCTCTGTCCCCCCTTTCTCTCTCCCCCTCGCTCTGTCCCTCCTCTCACAATCCCCCCTCTGTCGCCCTCTCTCTGCCCCTACTCTGTCACCATCTCTCTGTCCCCTCTCTCTCTGTCCCCCTCTCTCTCTAACCCTCTCTCTCTCTCTGACCCCCTCTCTCTGCCCCCTCGCTCTGTTCCCCGCTCTCTGTTCCCCCATCTCTATCGCCCTCTCACTGACCCTCTCTGTCACCGTCTCTCTGTCCCTCTCTCTCTGTCCCTCCACTCTCTGTCGCCCTCTCTCTCTCTGTCCCCCTCTCTCTGTCCCCCTCTCTCTGTCCCCCCCTCTCTGTCCCTCTCTCTCTCTCTGTCCCCCTCCCTCTCTGACCCCCTCTCTCAGTGTCCCCCTCTCTGTCCCCACTTTCTCTGTCCCCTTCGCTCTCCCACCCGGCTCTCTCTGCCCCTCTCTCACTCATCCGCCTCTCTCTGTCCCTCCTTCTCGCTGTCCCCCTCTCTCTGACCCCTCTCTCTGTCACCCTCTCTCTGCCCCCTCGCTGTCACCTCTCTCTGTCGCCCTCTCTCTGCTCCCTCTCTGTCACCTCTCTTTGTGTCCCCGTCTCTCTGTCCGACTGTCTCTGTTCCCTCTCTCTCTGTCCCTTTGCTCTCGCTGTCCGCATCTCTTTCTGTCCCCCCTCTCTATCCCTTCTCTCTCTGTCCACTCCCTCTCCGTCCAACCCAAACCCAGTTCCCCACTCAGTCCATCCCCCTCTCTCTGTCCCCCAGTCTCTGTCCCCGGCTCACTGTCCCCCTCTCTCTGACGGACTCTCTCTCCCCAACTCTGTATCTCTCTCTCACTCCCCCATTCTCTGTCCCCCTCCCTTTGTCCCGCTCTCTCTATCCCCCTCCCTCTGTCGCACTCTTTCTGCCCCTCTCTCTGTCCCCCTCTCTCTCTGTCCCCCTCTCTCTGTCCCCTCACTCTGTCCCACTATCTCTGTAGCCCTCTCTCTCCCCCTCCCTTTCCCCCACTCTGTCCCCCAATCTCTGTGCCCCCACTCTCTGTCCCCCTCTCTCTGTCCCCCTCTCTCTGTCCCCCTCTCTGTGCCCCCCTCTCTGTCCCCCATCTCTCTGTAGCCCCTCTCTCTGTAACCTGTACCCTCTCTCTCTGTCCCCCACTCTCTGTTCCCCCTCTCTCTGACCCCCTCTCTCTCTGTCCCCCTCTCTCTGTCCCCCTCTCTCTGTCCCCCTCTCTCTGTCGCCATATCTGTCACCGTCTCTCTGTACCTCTGCCTCTGTCCACCCCTCTCTCTGTCCCCATCTCTCTCTGTCCCCCCCTCTCTATCAACCCCTCTCTGTCCACCTCTCTCTTTCGCCTTCTTTCTGACCCCCTCTCTCTCTGCTCCCCCCCTCTGTCCCCCTCTCTCTGCCCCCTCCCAGTCACCATCTCTCTGTCCCCCACTGTCCTCCTCCCTCTGTCCCCCTGTCTCTGTCCCACTCTATCTGACCCTCTCTCTGTCCCCCTCTCTCTGTCCCCCTCTCACTGTCCCCCTCTCTCTTTCACCCTCACTCTGTCCCCCCTCTCTCTGTCCCCCTCTCTCTGTCCCCCTCTCACTGTCCCCCTCTCTCTTTCACCCTCACTCTGTCCCCCCTCTCTCTTTCACCCTCTCTCTGTCCCCCCGTTCTCTGTTCCCCCCGCTCTCTGTCCCCCTCTTTCTATGTTCCCCCCTCTCTTTCCCCCCTCTCTCTGTCCCCCGCGCTCTCTGCCCACGCTCTCTTTCCCCATCTCTCTCTGTCCCCCCTCTCTTTCCCCCTCTCTCTGTGTTCCCCTCTCTCTCTGTCCCCCTCTCTCTGCCCCCTCTCTCTCTGTCCCCCCTCTCTGTCCCCCTCTCTCTGTCGCCTCTCCCTCTGTCCCCCTCCCTCTGTCCACCCCTCTCTGTCCCCCTCTCTCTGTCGCCCTCTCTGTCACCGTCTCTCTGTCCTCCCTCAGTCTGTCCCCCTCCCTCTGTCCCCCTCTCTCTGTCCCCCCTCTCTCTGTCCCCCCTCTCTGTCTCCCTCTCTCTGCCCCATCCCAGTCACCATCTCTCTGTCCCCCTCCCTCTGTCCCCCCTCTCTGTGTCCCCCTCCCTCTGTTCCCCTCTCTCTGTCCCCCTCTCTCTGTCCCCCTCTCTGTGCCCCCCTCTCTGTCCCCCATCTCTCTGTAGCCCCTCTCTCTGTACCCTGTACCCCCTCTCTCTGTCCCCCGCTCTCTCTGTTCCCCCTCTCTCTGACCCCCTCTCTCTCTGTCGCCCTCTCTCTGTCCCCTCTCTCTGCCCCCTCTCTCTGTCGCCATATCTGTCACCGTCTCTCTGTACCTCTGCCTCTGTCCACCCCTCTCTCTGTCCCCCCTCCCTCTGTCCCCCTCCTTCTGCCCCCCTCTCTCTGTCGCCTTCTTTCTGACCCCCTCTCTCTCTGCCCCCCCCGTCCCCCTCTCTCTGCCCCCTCGCTGTCACCTCTCTCTGTGTCCCCGTCTCTCTGTCCGACTGTCTCTGTGTCCCCCTCTCTCTGTCCCCCAGTCTCTGTCCCCCTCGCTCTGTCCCCCCTCTCTGCCCCCCTTTCTCTGCCCCTCTCTCTCCCATCCGCCTCTATCTGTCCCTCCTTCTCGCTGTCCCACTCTCTCTGTCCCCCTCTCTCTGTCCCCCTCTCTCTGTCCCCCTCTCTCTCTGTCCCCCTCTCTCTGTCCCCCTCTCTCTCTGTCCCCCTCTCTCTGTCCCCCTCTCTCTCTGTCCCCCCTCTCTGTCCCCCCCTCTCTGTCCCCCTCTCTCTCTGTCCCCCCTCTCTGTCCCCCCTTTCTCTGCTCCTCTCTCTCCCATCCGCCTCTATCTGTCCCTCCTTCTCGCTGTCCCACTCTCTCTGTCCCCCTCTCTCTGTCCCCCTCTCTCTGTCCCCCTCTCTCTCTGTCCCCCTCTCTCTGTCCCCCTCTCTCTCTGTCCCCCCCTCTCTGTCCCCCTCTCTCTCTGTCCCCCTCTCTCTCTGTCCCCCTCTCTCTGTCCCCCTCTCTCTCTGTCCCCCCTCTCTGTCCCCCCCTCTCTGTCCCCCTCTCTCTCTGTCCCCCCTCTCTGTCCCCCCTTTCTCTGCTCCTCTCTCTCCCATCCGCCTCTATCTGTCCCTCCTTCTCGCTGTCCCACTCTCTCTGTCCCCCCTTTCTCTGCCCCTCTCTCTCCCATCCGCCTCTCTCTGTCCCTCCTTCTCGCTGTCCCCCTCTCTCTGTCCCCCTCTCTCTGTCACCCTCTCTCTGCCCCTCTCTGTCATCTCTCTCTGTGTCCCCGTCTCTCTGTCCCACTCTCTCTGACTCCCTTTCTCTGACCCCCTCTATCCCCCCCCCCCCTCTCTCTCTGTCCCCCTCTCTCTTTCCCCCCACTCGCTGTCCCCGTCTCTCTGTCCCCATGCTCTCTCGGTCCCCATCTCTTACTGTCCCCCCTCTATCCCTCCACTCTCTGTCCTCTCCCCCTTTGTACCGCACGACCCCATCTGTCCCACTCTCTCTGACCCACTCTCGGTCCGCCTCTCTCTTCCCCCTCTCTCTGTCCCTGCTCTCTGTCCCCCTCTCTCTGTCCCCCTCTCACTGTCCCCCTCTCTCTTTCACCCTCACTCTGTCCCCCTCTCTCTTTCACCCTCTCTCTGTCCCCCCGTTCTCTGTTACCCCGCTCTCTGTCCCCCTCTTTCTATGTCCCCCCTCTCTTTCCCCCCTCTCTCTGTCCCCCTCGCTCTCTGCTCACGCTCTCTTTCCCCATCTCTCTCTGCCCCCCTCTCTCCCACTCTGTCCCCAAATCTCTGTCCCCCTCTCTCTCTGTCCCCCTCTCGCTGTCCCCCTCTCTCTCTGTCGCCCTCTCTCTTACCACTCTCTCTCCCCCGGTCTCTGTCCCCCTCTCTCTGTTGCCCTCTCTCTGCCCACTCTCTGTCCCTCTCTCTCTGCCCCCACTCTCTCCCACTCTGTCCCCCTCTCTCTGTCCCCCTCTCTCTCTGTCCCCCTCTCTCTCTGCCCCCCTCTTCCCCCCCCTCTCTCTGTCCCCCTCTCTCTGTCCCCCCTCTCTGTCCACCACTCTGTCCCCCTCTCTCTGTCCCCCTCTCTCTGTCCCCCTCTCTCTCTGTCCACCTCTCTCTCTGCCCCCCTCTTCCCCCCTCTCGCTGTGCCCCTCTCTCTGTCCCCCCTCTCTCTGTCCCCCTCTCTCTGCCCCTCTCTCTCTGTCCCCCTCTCTCTCTGTCCTCCTTTCTCTGTCCCTCCTCTCTCTGTCCCCCCTCTCTCTGCCCCCTCTCTCCCCCACTCTTTCCCCCATTCTCTCCCCCACTCTGTCCCCCTCTCTCTGTAGCCCTCTCTCTCCCCCACTCTCTCCACCACTCTCTGTGCCCCACTCTCTGTCCCCCTCTCTATGTCCCCCTCTCTATGTTGCCCTCCCTCTGTCCCACTCTCTCTCTGACCCCCTCTCACTGATGCCCTCTACCTCCCCCGCTCTCTGTCCCCCGCTTTCCGTCCCCCTCTCTCTGTCCCCCTCTCTCTGTTCCCCCCGCTCTCTGTCCCCCTCTTTCTATGTCGCCCCCTCTCTGCCCACACTCTCTGTCCCCCTCTCTCACTGCCCACTCTCACTGTACCCCTCTCTCTCTGTTCCCCCTCTCTTTCCCCCTCTCTCTCTGTCCTCCTCTCTCTCTGTCCCCCCTCTCTTTCCCCTCTCTCTCTGTCCCCCTCCCTCTCTGTCGCCCCTCTCTGTCCCCCCCTCTCTCTCTGTTCCCCCCCCTCTCTCTGCCCTCTCTCTCCCCCGGTCTCTGCACCCCTCTCTCTGTTGCCCTCTCTCTGCCCACTCTCTGTCCCTCTCTCTCTGCCCCCCCTGTCTGTCCCCCACCCTCTCTGTCCACCTCTCTCTGTCCCTCCTCTCTCTGTCCCACTCTCTCTGGTCCCCTCTCTCTGTCCCCTCTCTCTCTGTCCCCCTCTCTCTGTCCCCCCTTTCTCTCTCCCCCTCTCTGTGTCCCTCCTCTCACAATCCCCCCTCTGTCGCCCTCTCTCTGCCCCTACTCTGTCACCATCTCTCTGTCCCCTCTCTCTCTGTCCCCCTCTCTCTCTAACCCTCTCTCTCTGACCCCCTCTCTCTGCCCCCTCGCTCTGTTCCCCGCTCTCTGTTCCCCCATCTCTATCGCCCTCTCACTGACCCTCTCTGTCACCGTCTCTCTGTCCCCCCTCTCTCTGTCCTCGTCTCTCTGCACCCTCTCAGTCACCATCTCTCTGTTCGCCGCCCCGTCCACCCCTCTCTGTCGCCCGCTCTCTGCCCCCACTCTGTCACAGTTTCTCTGTCCCCCCTGTCTCTGTCCCCCTCATCCCCCCTTTCTCTGTACCCCCTCTCTCTCTGTCCCCCTCTCTCTCTGTCCCCCTCTCTCTCTCTACCCCCCCTCTCTCTGTCCCCTCTCTCTGTCCCCCTCTCTCTCTGTCCCCCTCTCTCTGACCCCCTATCTCTCTGCCCCCTCGCTCTGTTCCCCGCGCTCTGTCCCCCCATCTCTATTGCCCTCTCTCTGCCCCCTCTCTGTCACTGTCTCTCTGACACCCTCTCTCTGTCCCCGTCTCTCTGCCCCCCCCCCAGTCCACCCTCTCTCTGTCCCAAACCTCTGTCCCCCCTCTCTGTAGCCCTCTCTCTGCCCCCTCTCAGTCACCATCTCGCTGTTCACACCCCCGTCCACTCCTCTCTGTCGCCCGCTCTCTGTCCCTCTCTCTCTGTCCCTCCTCTCTCTGTAGCCCTCTCTCTCTCTGTCCCCCCTCTCTCTGTCCCCCTCTCTCTGTCCCCCCCTCTCTGTCCCTCTCTCTCTCTATTCCCCTCCCCTCCCTCTCTGACCCCCTCTCTCAGTGTCCCCCACTCTGTCCCCCTTTCTCTGTCCCCTTCGCTCTCCCACCCGACTCTCTCTGCCCCTCTCTCACTCATCCGCCTCTCTCTGTCCCTCCTTCTCGCTGTCCCCCTCTCTCTGACCCCTCTCTCTGTCACCCTCTCTCTGCCCCCTCGCTGTCACCTCTCTCTGTCGCCCTCTCTCTGCTCCCTCTCTGTCACCTCTCTTTGTGTCCCCTTCTCTCTGTCCGACTGTCTCTATTCCCTCTCTCTCTGTCCCTTTGCTCTCGCTGTCCGCATCTCTTTCTGTCCCCCCTCTCTATCCCTTCTCTCTCTGTCCACTCCCTCTACGTCCAACCCTGCCCCCAGTTCCCCACTCAGTCCATCCCCCTCTCTCTGTCCCCCAGTCTCTGTCCCCGGCTCACTGTCCCCCTCTCTCTGACGGACTCTCTCTCCCCAACTCTGTATCTCTCTCTCACTCCCCCATTCTCTGTCCCCCTCCCTTTGTCCCGCTCTCTCTATCCGCCTCCCTCTGTCGCCCTCTTTCTGCCCCTCTCTCTGTCCCCCTCTCTCTCTGTCCCCCTCTCTCTGTCCCCTCACTCTGTCCCACTATCTCTGTAGCCCTCTCTCTCCCCCTCCCTTTCCCCCACTCTGTCCCCCACTCTCTGTGCCCCCACTCTCTGTCCCCCTCCCTCTGTCCCCATTTCTCTGTCCCCCCTCCCTCTGTCCCCCTCCCTCTGCCCCCCTCTCTCTGTCCCCCTCTCTCTGTCCCCCTCTCTCTGTCCCCCTCTCTCTGTCCCCTCTCCCTCTGTCCCCCTCCCTCTGTCCACCCCTCTCTGTCCCCCTCTCTCTGTCGCCCTCTCTGTCACCGTCTCTCTGTCCTCCCTCAGTCTGTCCCCCTCCCTCTGTCCCCCTCTCTCTGTCCCCCTCTCTCTGCCCCCTCTCTCTCTGTCCCCCCTCTCTGTCCCCCTCTCTCTGTCCCCTCTCCCTCTGTCCCCCTCCCTCTATCCACCCCTCTCTGTCCCCCTCTCTCTGTCCCCTCTCCCTCTGTCCCCCTCCCTCTGTCCACCCCTCTCTGTCCCCCTCTCTCTGTCGCCCTCTCTGTCACCGTCTCTCTGTCCTCCCTCAGTCTGTCCCCCTCCCTCTGTCCCCCTCTCTCTGTCCCCCTCTCTCTGTCCCCCCTCTCTGTCTCCCTCTCTCTGCCCCATCCCAGTCACCATCTCTCTGTCCCCCTCCCTCTGTCCCCCCTCTCTGTGTCCCCCTCCCTCTGTTCCCCTCTCTCTGTCCCCTCTCTCTGTCCCCCTCTCTGTGCCCCCCTCTCTGTCCCCCATCTCTCTGTAGCCCCTCTCTCTGTACCCTGTACCCCCTCTCTCTGTCCCCCGCTCTCTCTGTTCCCCCTCTCTCTGACCCCCTCTCTCTCTGTCGCCCTCTCTCTGTCCCCCTCTCTCTGTCCCCCTCTCTCTGTCGCCATATCTGTCACCGTCTCTCTGTACCTCTGCCTCTGTCCACCCCTCTCTCTGTCCCCCCTCCCTCTGTCCCCCTCCTTCTGCCCCCCTCTCTCTGTCGCCTTCTTTCTGACCCCCTCTCTCTCTGACCCCCGGCCCCCTCTCTCTGCCCCCTCGCTGTCACCTCTCTCTGTGTCCCCGTCTCTCTGTCCGACTGTCTCTGTGTCCCCCTCTCTCTGTCCCCCAGTCTCTGTCCCCCTCTCTCTGTCCCCCCTCTCTGCCCCCCCTTTCTCTGCCCCCTCTCTCCCATCCGCCTCTATCTGTCCCTCCTTTTCGCTGTCCCACTCTCTCTGTCCCCCTCTCTCTGTCCCCCTCTCTCTGTCCCCCTCTCTCTCTGTCCCCCTCTCTCTGTCCCCCTCTCTCTCTGTCCCCCTCTCTCTGTCCCCCTCTCTCTCTGTCCCCCCTCTCTCTCTGTCACCCCTCTCTGTCCCCCCCTCTCTGTCCCCCTCTCTCTCTGTCCCCCTCTCTGGCCCCCCCTTTCTCTGCTCCTCTCTCTCCCATCCGCCTCTATCTGTCCCTCCTTCTCGCTGTCCCACTCTCTCTGTCCCCCTCTCTCTGTCCCCCTCTCTCTGTCCCCCTCTCTCTCTGTCCCCCTCTCTCTGTCCCCCTCTCTCTCTGTCCCCCCTCTCTGTCCCCCTCTCTCTCTGCCCCCCCCTCTCTGTCCCCCCTTTCTCTGCCCCTCTCTCTCCCATCCGCCTCTCTCTGTCCCTCCTTCTCGCTGTCCCCCTCTCTCTGTCCCCCTCTCTCTGTCACCCTCTCTCTGCTCCCTCTCTGTCATCTCTCTCTGTGTCCCCGTCTCTCTGTCCCACTCTCTCTGACTCCCTCTCTCTGACCCCCTCTATCCCCCCCCTCTCTCTCTGTCCCCCTCTCTCTTTCCCCCCTCTCGCTGTCCCCGTCTCTCTGTCCCCATGCTCTCTCGGTCCCCATCTCTTACTGTCCCCCCTCTATCCCTCCACTCTCTGTCCTCTCCCCCCCTGTACCGCACGACCCCATCTGTCCCACTCTCTCTGACCCTCTCTCGGTCCCCCTCTCTCTTCCCCCTCTCTCTGTCCCCGCTCTCTGTCCCCCTCTCTCTGTCCCCCTCTCACTGTCCCCCTCTCTCTTTCACCCTCACTCTGTCCCCCCTCTCTCTTTCACCCTCTCTCTGTCCCCCCGTTCTCTGTTACCCCGCTCTCTGTCCCCCTCTTTCTATGTCCCCCCTCTCTTTCCCCCCTCTCTCTGTCCCCCTCGCTCTCTGCTCACGCTCTCTTTCCCCATCTCTCTCTGCCCCCCTCTCTCCCACTCTGTCCCCCTCTCTCTGTCCCCCTCTCTCTCTGTCCCCCTCTCGCTGTCCCCCTCTCTCTCTGTCGCCCTCTCTCTGCCCCCTCTCTCTCCCCCGGTCTCTGTCCCCCTCTCTCTGTTGCCCTCTCTCTGCCCACTCTCTGTCCCTCTCTCTCTGCCCCCACTCTCTCCCACTATGTCCCCCTCTCTCTGTCCCCCTCTCTCTCTGTCCCCCTCTCTCTCTGCCCCCCTCTTCCCCCCCTCTCTCTGTCCCCCTCTCTCTGTCCTCCCCTCTCTGTCCACCACTCTGTCCCCCTCTCTCTGTCCCCCTCTCTCTGTCCCCCTCTCTCTCTGTCCACCTCTCTCTCTGCCCCCCTCTTCCCCCCTCTCGCTGTGCCCCTCTCTCTGTCCCCCTCTCTCTCTGTCCCCCTCTCTCTCTGCCCCCCTCTTCCCCCCCTCTCTCTGTCCCCCTCTCTCTGTCCTCCCCTCTCTGTCCACCACTCTGTCCCCCTCTCTCTGTCCCCCTCTCTCTGTCCCCCTCTCTCTCTGTCCACCTCTCTCTCTGCCCCCCTCTTCCCCCCTCTCGCTGTGCACCTCTCTCTGTCCCCCCTCTCTCTGTCCCCCTCTCTCTGCCCCTCTCTCTCTGTCCCCCTCTCTCTCTGTCCTCCTTTCTCTGTCCCTCCTCTCTCTGTCCCCCCTCTCTCTGCCCCCTCTCTCCCCCACTCATTCCCCCATTCTCTCCCCCACTCTGTCCCCCTCTCTCTGTAGCCCTCTCTCTCCCCCACTCTCTCCACCACTCTCTGTGCCCCACTCTCTGTCCCCCTCTCTATGTCCCCCTCTCTATGTTGCCCTCTCTCTGTCCCACTCTCTCTCTGACCCCCTCTCACTGATGCCCTCTACCTCCCCCGCTTTCTGTCCCCCGCTTTCCGTCCCCCTCTCTCTGTCCCCCCTCTCTCTGTTCCCCCCGCTCTCTGTCCCCCTCTTTCTATGTCCCCCCCTCTCTGCCCACACTCTCTGTCCCCCTCTCTCACTCTGTTCCCCCCCCCTCTCTCTGCCCTCTCTCTCCCCCGGTCTCTGCCCCCCTCTCTCTGTTGCCCTCTCTCTGCCCACTCTCTGTCCCTCTCTCTCTGCCCCCCCCACTCTGTCCCCCTCTCTCTGTCCCCCACCCTCTCTGTCCACCTCTCTCTGTCCCTCCTCTCTCTGTCCCACTCTCTCTGTTCCCCTCTCTCTGTCCCCTCTCTCTCTGTCCCCCTCTCTCTGTCCCCCCTTTCTCTCTCCCCCTCTCTCTGTCCCTCCTCACACAATCCCCCCTCTGTCGCCCTCTCTCTGCTCCTACTCTGTCACCATCTCTCTGTCCCCTCTCTCTGTCCCCCTCTCTCTCTAACCCTCTCTCTCTCTCTGACCCCCTCTCTCTGCCCCCTCGCTCTGTTCCTCGCTCTCTGTTCCCCCATCTCTATCGCCCTCTCACTGACCCTCTCTGTCGCCCGCTCTCTGTCCCCACTCTGTCACAGTTTCTCTGTCCCCCCTGTCTCTGTCCCCCTCATCCCCCCTTTCTCTGTACCCCCTCTCTCTCTGTCCCACTCTCTCTCTGTCCCCCCTCTCTCTCTGTCACCCCTCTCTGTCCCCCCCTCTCTGTCCCCCTCTCTCTCTGTCCCCCTCTCTGGCCCCCCCTTTCTCTGCTCCTCTCTCTCCCATCCGCCTCTATCTGTCCCTCCTTCTCGCTGTCCCACTCTCTCTGTCCCCCTCTCTCTGTCCCCCTCTCTCTGTCCCCCTCTCTCTCTGTCCCCCTCT
The DNA here is from genome assembly GCF_037043375.1 of Chiloscyllium plagiosum. Taxonomy (NCBI): domain Eukaryota; kingdom Metazoa; phylum Chordata; class Chondrichthyes; order Orectolobiformes; family Hemiscylliidae; genus Chiloscyllium; species Chiloscyllium plagiosum. Next base: position 48,609,030 of record NW_028270183.1, read on the forward strand.
CTCTGTCCCCCTCTCTCTCTGTCCCCCCTCTCTGTCCCCCTCTCTCTCTGCCCCCCCCTCTCTGTCCCCCCTTTCTCTGCCCCTCTCTCTCCCATCCGCCTCTCTCTGTCCCTCCTTCTCGCTGTCCCCCTCTCTCTGTCCCCCTCTCTCTGTCACCCTCTCTCTGCTCCCTCTCTGTCATCTCTCTCTGTGTCCCCGTCTCTCTATCCCACTCTCTCTGACTCCCTCTCTCTGACCCCCTCTATCCCCCCCCTCTCTCTCTGTCCCCCTCTCTCTTTCCCCCCTCTCGCTGTCCCCGTCTCTCTGTCCCCATGCTCTCTCGGTCCCCATCTCTTACTGTCCCCCCTCTATCCCTCCACTCTCTGTCCTCTCCCCCCCTGTACCGCACGACCCCATCTGTCCCACTCTCTCTGACCCTCTCTCGGTCCCCCTCTCTCTTCCCCCTCTCTCTGTCCCCGCTCTCTGTCCCCCTCTCTCTGTCCCCCTCTCACTGTCCCCCTCTCTCTTTCACCCTCACTCTGTCCCCCCTCTCTCTTTCACCCTCTCTCTGTCCCCCCGTTCTCTGTTACCCCGCTCTCTGTCCCCCTCTTTCTATGTCCCCCCTCTCTTTCCCCCCTCTCTCTGTCCCCCTCGCTCTCTGCTCACGCTCTCTTTCCCCATCTCTCTCTGCCCCCCTCTCTCCCACTCTGTCCCCCTCTCTCTGTCCCCCTCTCTCTCTGTCCCCCTCTCGCTGTCCCCCTCTCTCTCTGTCGCCCTCTCTCTGCCCCCTCTCTCTCCCCCGGTCTCTGTCCCCCTCTCTCTGTTGCCCTCTCTCTGCCCACTCTCTGTCCCTCTCTCTCTGCCCCCACTCTCTCCCACTATGTCCCCCTCTCTCTGTCCCCCTCTCTCTCTGTCCCCCTCTCTCTCTGCCCCCCTCTTCCCCCCCTCTCTCTGTCCCCCTCTCTCTGTCCTCCCCTCTCTGTCCACCACTCTGTCCCCCTCTCTCTGTCCCCCTCTCTCTGTCCCCCTCTCTCTCTGTCCACCTCTCTCTCTGCCCCCCTCTTCCCCCCTCTCGCTGTGCCCCTCTCTCTGTCCCCCTCTCTCTCTGTCCCCCTCTCTCTCTGCCCCCCTCTTCCCCCCCTCTCTCTGTCCCCCTCTCTCTGTCCTCCCCTCTCTGTCCACCACTCTGTCCCCCTCTCTCTGTCCCCCTCTCTCTGTCCCCCTCTCTCTCTGTCCACCTCTCTCTCTGCCCCCCTCTTCCCCCCTCTCGCTGTGCACCTCTCTCTGTCCCCCCTCTCTCTGTCCCCCTCTCTCTGCCCCTCTCTCTCTGTCCCCCTCTCTCTCTGTCCTCCTTTCTCTGTCCCTCCTCTCTCTGTCCCCCCTCTCTCTGCCCCCTCTCTCCCCCACTCATTCCCCCATTCTCTCCCCCACTCTGTCCCCCTCTCTCTGTAGCCCTCTCTCTCCCCCACTCTCTCCACCACTCTCTGTGCCCCACTCTCTGTCCCCCTCTCTATGTCCCCCTCTCTATGTTGCCCTCTCTCTGTCCCACTCTCTCTCTGACCCCCTCTCACTGATGCCCTCTACCTCCCCCGCTTTCTGTCCCCCGCTTTCCGTCCCCCTCTCTCTGTCCCCCCTCTCTCTGTTCCCCCCGCTCTCTGTCCCCCTCTTTCTATGTCCCCCCCTCTCTGCCCACACTCTCTGTCCCCCTCTCTCACTCTGTTCCCCCCCCCTCTCTCTGCCCTCTCTCTCCCCCGGTCTCTGCCCCCCTCTCTCTGTTGCCCTCTCTCTGCCCACTCTCTGTCCCTCTCTCTCTGCCCCCCCCACTCTGTCCCCCTCTCTCTGTCCCCCACCCTCTCTGTCCACCTCTCTCTGTCCCTCCTCTCTCTGTCCCACTCTCTCTGTTCCCCTCTCTCTGTCCCCTCTCTCTCTGTCCCCCTCTCTCTGTCCCCCCTTTCTCTCTCCCCCTCTCTCTGTCCCTCCTCACACAATCCCCCCTCTGTCGCCCTCTCTCTGCTCCTACTCTGTCACCATCTCTCTGTCCCCTCTCTCTGTCCCCCTCTCTCTCTAACCCTCTCTCTCTCTCTGACCCCCTCTCTCTGCCCCCTCGCTCTGTTCCTCGCTCTCTGTTCCCCCATCTCTATCGCCCTCTCACTGACCCTCTCTGTCGCCCGCTCTCTGTCCCCACTCTGTCACAGTTTCTCTGTCCCCCCTGTCTCTGTCCCCCTCATCCCCCCTTTCTCTGTACCCCCTCTCTCTCTGTCCCACTCTCTCTCTGTCCCCCTCTCTCTCTCTACCCCCCTCTCTCTGTCCCCTCTCTCTGTCCCCCTCTCTCTCTGTCCCCCTCTCTCTGACCCCCTATCTCTCTGCCCCCTCGCTCTGTTCCCCGCGCTCTGTCCCCCCATCTCTATTGCCCTCTCTCTGCCCCCTCTCTGTCACTGTCTCTCTGTCCCCCCTCTCTCTGTCCACGTCTCTCTGCCCCCCCCAGTCCACCCTCTCTCTGTCCCAAACCTCTGTCCCCCCCTCTCTGTAGCCCTCTCTCTGCCCCCTCTCAGTCACCATCTCGCTGTTCACACCCCCGTCCACTCCTCTCTGTCGCCCGCTCTCTGTCCCTCTCTCTCTGTCCCTCCTCTCTCTGTAGCCCTCTCTCTCTCTGTCCCCCCTCTCTCTGTCCCCCTCTCTCTGTCCCCCCCTCTCTGTCCCTCTCTCTCTGTCCCCCTCCCTCTCTGACCCCCTCTCTCAGTGTCCCCCTCTCTGTCCCCCCTTTCTCTGTCCCCTTCGCTCTCCCACCCGGCTCTCTCTGCCCCTCTCTCACTCATCCGCCTCTCTCTGTCCCTCCTTCTCGCTGTCCCCCTCTCTCTGACCCCTCTCTCTGTCACCCTCTCTCTGCCCCCTCGCTGTCACCTCTCTCTGTCGCCCTCTCTCTGCTCCCTCTCTGTCACCTCTCTTTGTGTCCCCGTCTCTCTGTCCGACTGTCTCTGTTCCCTCTCTCTCTGTCCCTTTGCTCTCGCTGTCCGCATCTCTTTCTGTCCCCCCTCTCTATCCCTTCTCTCTCTGTCCACTCCCTCTCCGTCCAACCCTGCCCCCAGTTCCCCACTCAGTCCATCCCCCTCTCTCTGTCCCCCAGTCTCTGTCCCCGGCTCACTGTCCCCCTCTCTCTGACGGACTCTCTCTCCCCAACTCTGTATCTCTCTCTCACTCCCCCATTCTCTGTCCCCCTCCCTTTGTCCCGCTCTCTCTATCCCCCTCCCTCTGTCGCCCTCTTTCTGCCCCTCTCTCTGTCCCCCTCTCTCTCTGTCCCCCTCTCTCTGTCCCCTCACTCTGTCCCACTATCTCTGTAGCCCTCTCTCTCCCCCTCCCTTTCCCCCACTCTGTCCCCCACTCTCTGTGCCCCCATTCTCTGTCCCCCTCACTCTGTCCCCATTTCTCTGTCCCACCTCCCTCTGTCCCCCTCCCTCTGCCCCCCTCTCTCTGCCCCCCTCTCTCTGTCCCGCTCTCTCTGTCCCTCTCTCTCTGTCCCCTCTCCCTCTGTCCCCCTCACTCTGTCCACCCCTCTCTGTCCCCCTCTCTCTGTCGCCCTCTCTGTCACCGTCTCTCTGTCCTCCCTCAGTCTGTCCCCCTCCCTCTGTCCCCCTCTCTCTGTCCCCCTCTCTCTGTCCCCCCTCTCTGTCTCCCTCTCTCTGCCCCATCCCAGTCACCATCTCTCTGTCCCCCTCCCTCTGTCCCCCCTCTCTGTCCCCGTCTCTCTGCCCCCCCAGTCCACCCTCTCTCTGTCCCAAACCTCTGTCCCCCCCTCTCTGTAGCCCTCTCTCTGCCCCCTCTCAGTCACCATCTCGCTGTTCACACCCCCGTCCACTCCTCTCTGTCGCCCGCTCTCTGTCCCTCTCTCTCTGTCCCTCCTCTCTCTGTAGCCCTCTCTCTCTCTGTCCCCCCTCTCTCTGTCCCCCTCTCTCTGTCCCCCCCTCTCTGTCCCTCTCTCTCTCTGTCCCCCTCCCTCTCTGACCCCCTCTCTCAGTGTCCCCCTCTCTGTCCCCCCTTTCTCTGTCCCCTTCGCTCTCCCACCCGGCTCTCTCTGCCCCTCTCTCACTCATCCGCCTCTCTCTGTCCCTCCTTCTCGCTGTCCCCCTCTCTCTGACCCCTCTCTCTGTCACCCTCTCTCTGCCCCCTCGCTGTCACCTCTCTCTGTCGCCCTCTCTCTGCTCCCTCTCTGTCACCTCTCTTTGTGTCCCCGTCTCTCTGTCCGACTGTCTCTGTTCCCTCTCTCTCTGTCCCTTTGCTCTCGCTGTCCGCATCTCTTTCTGTCCCCCCTCTCTATCCCTTCTCTCTCTGTCCACTCCCTCTCCGTCCAACCCTGCCCCCAGTTCCCCACTCAGTCCATCCCCCTCTCTCTGTCCCCCAGTCTCTGTCCCCGGCTCACTGTCCCCCTCTCTCTGACGGACTCGCTCTCCCCAACTCTGTATCTCTCTCTCACTCCCCCATTCTCTGTCCCCCTCCCTTTGTCCCGCTCTCTCTATCCCCCTCCCTCTGTCGCCCTCTTTCTGCCCCTCTCTCTGTCCCCCTCTCTCTCTGTCCCCCTCTCTCTGTCCCCTCACTCTGTCCCACTATCTCTGTAGCCCTCTCTCTCCCCCTCCCTTTCCCCCACTCTGTCCCCCACTCTCTGTGCCCCCATTCTCTGTCCCCCTCACTCTGTCCCCATTTCTCTGTCCCCCCTCCCTCTGTCCCCCTCCCTCTGCCCCCCTCTCTCTGTCCCCCTCTCTCTGTCCCCCTCTCTCTGTCCCCCTCTCTCTGTCCCCTCTCCCTCTGTCCCCCTCACTCTGTCCACCCCTCTCTGTCCCCCTCTCTCTGTCGCCCTCTCTGTCACCGTCTCTCTGTCCTCCCTCAGTCTGTCCCCCTCCCTCTGTCCCCCTCTCTCTGTCCCCCTCTCTCTGTCCCCCCTCTCTGTCTCCCTCTCTCTGCCCCATCCCAGTCACCATCTCTCTGTCCCCCTCCCTCTGTCCCCCCTCTCTCTGTCCCCCTCCCTCTGTTCCCCTCTCTCTGTCCCCCTCTCTCTGTCCCCCTCTCTGTGCCCCCCTCTCTGTCCCCCATCTCTCTGTAGCCCCTCTCTCTGTACCCTGTACCCCCTCTCTCTGTCCCCCACACTCTCTGTTCCCCCTCTCTCTGACCCCCTCTCTCTCTGTCCCCCTCTCACTGTCCCCCACTCTCTCTGTTCCCCCTCTCTCTGACCCCCCCTCTCTCTGTCCCCCTCTCTCTCTGTCCCCCTCTCGCTGTCCCCCTCTCTCTGTCGCCATATCTGTCACCGTCTCTCTGTACCTCTCTCTCTGTCCACCCCTCTCTCTGTCCCCATCTCTCTCTGTTCCCCCTCTCTATCAACCCCTCTCTGTTCCCCTCTCTCTGTCCCCCCTCCCTCTGTCCCCTCCTTCTGCCCACTCTCTCCGTCGCCTTCTTTCTGACCCCCTCTCTCTCTGTCCCCCCCTCTCTGTCCCCCTCTCTCTGCCCCCTCCCAGTCACCATCTCTCTGCCCCCCCCTCTGTCCCCCTCCCACTGTCCCCCTCTCTCTGCCCCCCTCTCACTGTCCCCCCTCTCTCTGTAGCCCCTCTCTCTGTCCCCCTCTCTCTGTCCCCCTCTCTCTGCCCCCTCCCAGTCACCATCTCTCTGCCCCCCCTCTGACCCCCTCCCTCTGTCCCCTCTCTCTCTGTCCCCCTCTCTCTGTCCACCTCTTTCTGTCCCCCTCTCTCTGTCCCCCCTCTCTGTCTCCCTCTCTCTGCCACATCCCAGTCACCATCTCTCTGTCCCCCTCCCTCTGTTCCCCTCTTTCTGTCCCCCTCCCTCTGTTCCCCTCCCTCTGTTCCCCTCTCTCTGTCCCCCTCTCTCTGTCCCCCCTCTCTGTACCCCCTCTCTCTGTCCCCCACTCTCTCTGTTCCCCCTCTCTCTGACCCCCTCTCTCTCTGTCCTCCTCTCTCTGTCCCCCTCTCTCTGTCCCCCTCTTTCTGTCGCCATATCTGTCACCGTCTCTCTGTACCTCTCCCTCTGTCCACCCCTCTCTCTGTCCCCATCTCTCTCTGTTCCCCCTCTCTATCAACCCCTCTCTGTCCCCCTCTCTCTGTCCCCCTCCCTCTGTCCCCTCCTTCTGCCCCCCTCTCTCCGTCGCCTTCTTTCAGTCCCCCTCTCTCTCTGTCCCCCCCTCTCTGTCCCCCTCTCTCTGCCCCCTCCCAGTCACCATCTCTCTGCCACCCCCGTCCCCCTCCCTCTGTCCCCCCTCTCTGTCCCCCTCTCTCTGTCCCCCTCTCTCTGTAGCCCCTCTCTCTGTCCCCCTCTCTCTGTCCCCCCTCCCTCTGTCCCCCTCCCTCTGTCACCCTCTCTCTGTCCCCCTCCCTCTGTCCCCCTCCCTCTGTCCCCCTCTCTCTGTCCCCCTCCCTCTGTCCCTCTCTCTCTGTCTCCTCTCTCTGTCCCCCCCTCTCTGTCGCCCTCTTTCTGACCCCCTCTCTCTCTGTCCCCCCCCTCTCTGTCCACCTCTCTCTGCTCCCTCCCAGTCACCATCTCTCTGTCTCCCCTCCCTCTGTCCCCCTCCCTCTGTCACCCCCTCTGTCCCCCCTCTCTCTGTAGCCCCTCTCTCTGACCCCCCTCTCTCTGTCCCCGACTCCCACTGTTCCCCCCTCTCTCTGTCCCCCTCTCTCTGTCCCTCTCTCTCTGTCCACCCCTCTCACTGTCCCCATCTCTCTCAGTCCCCCGCCTCTCTGTCCCCACCTCCATGTCCCACTGTCTCTGTCCCCCCTCTCTGTCCCCCTCTCTCTGTCCACTCTCTTTCTGCCCCATCTCTCTCTGTCCCCCTCTCTGTCCCATTCTCTCTGCCCCCTCGCTGTCACCATCTCTCTGCCCCCGCTCACTCTGTCCCGCTCTCTCTGTCCCCGCGTCCCTCTGTCCCCCTCTTTCTGTCCCCTCTCTCTGTCGCCCTCTTTCTGACCCCCCTCTCTTTGTCCCCCTCTCTCTGCCCCTCTCTCTCCCACACTGTACCCCCCTCTCTGTCCCCCACTCTCTGTCGCCCCTCCCTCGGACCCCTCTATCTCCACCTCTCTCTGTCCTGCTCTCTCTGCCCCCCTCTACCTCCCCCTCTTTCCGTCCCCTCTATTTGACCCCATCTATCACCCACACTATCTGTGCCTCTCTCTCTCTGTCCCCTCTCTCTGTCCCCCCTCCCTCTGTCCCCCTCCCTCTGTCCCCCTCTCTCTGTCCCCCCTCCCTCTGTCCCCCTCCCTCTGTCCCCCTCTCTCTGTTCCCCTCCCTCTGTCCCTCTCTCTCTGTCCCCCTCTCTCCGTCCCCTCTCTCTGTCCCCCTCTCTCTGTCCCCCCTCCCTCTGTCCCCCCCCTCTGTCCCCCTCCCTCTGTCCCCCTCCCTCTGCACCCTCTCTCTGTCCCCCTCCCTCTGTCCCTCTCTCTCTGTCCCCCTCTCTCTGTCCCCCCTCTCTCTGTCGCCCTCTTTCTGACCCCCTCTCTCTCTGTCCCCCCCTCTCTGTCCACCTCTCTCTGCTCCCTCACAGTCACCATCTCTCTGTCCCCCCTCCCTCTGTCCCCCTCCCTCTGTCCCCACTCTCTGTCCCCCCCTCTCTCTGTAGCCCCTCTCTCTGTCCCCCCTCTCTCTGTCCCCGACTCTCACTGTTCCCCCCTCTCTCTGTCCCCTCTCTCTGTCCCCCTCTCTCTGTCGCCATATCTGTCACCATCTCTCTCTGTCCCTCTCTCTCTGTCCACCCCTCTCACTGTCCCCATCTCTCTCTGTCCCCCACTCTCTGTCCCCACCTCTATGTCCCCCTCTCTCTGTCCCCCCTCTCTGTCCCCCTCTCTCTGTCCCCTCTCTTTCTGTCCCATCTCTCTCTCTGTCCCCCCCTCTCTGTCCCACTCTCTCTGCCCCCTCTCTGTCACCATCTCTCTGTCCCCGCTCACTCTGTCCCACTCTCTCTGTCCCCGCGTCCCTCTGTCCCCCTCTTTCTGTCCCCCTCTCTCTGTCGCCCTCTTTCTGACCCCCCTCTCTCTGTCCCCCTCTCTCTGCCCCTCTCTCTCCCACACTGTATCCCCCTCTCTGTCCCCCACTCTCTGTCGCCCCTCCCTCTGACCCCTCTATCTCCACCTCTCTCTGTCCTGCTCACTCTGTCCCCCTCTACCTACCCCTCTTTCCGTGCCCTCTATTTGACCCCATCTATCACCCACCCTCCCTCTACCCCTCTCTCTCTGTCCCCTCTCTCTGTCCCCCCTCTCTCTTTCCCCCTCTCTCTGTTCCCCTCTCTCTCTGTCACCCTCTCTCTGCCCCCTCTCTCTCTCTGTCCCTCTCTCTCTGCTCCGTCTCTCTCCCCCACTCTCTGTCCCACTCTCTCTGTTGCCCTCTCTATGACCCCCTCTCTCTGACCCCCACTCTCTGTCCCCCCACTGTCTGTCCCCCACTCTCTGTCCCCCTTCTCTCTGAACCCCTCTATCTCCCTCACTCTCTGTGGCCCTCTCTCTGTAGCCCACTCTCTGCCCCCTCTCCCTCCCCGCCTCTCTCTGTCCCCCTCTCGGTCCCCCTCACTCTCTGTCCCCATCTCTCTCTCTGTTCCCCCTCTCTCTTTCCCCTCTCTCTCTGTCCCCCCTCTCTGTCCCCCCTCTCTTTCCCCTCTCTCTCTGACGCCTCCCTCTCTGTCCCCCCTCTCTGTCCCCCTCTCTCTCTCTGTCCCCCCCCTCTCTCTGCCCTCTGTCTCCCCCGGTCTCTGTCCCCCTCTCTCTGCCCACTCTCTGTCCCTCTCTCTCTGCCCCCCTCTCTCCCACTCTGTCCCTCCTCTCTCTGTCCCACTCTCTCTGTTCCCCTCTCTCTGTCCCCCTCTCTCTGTCCCCCTCTCCCTCTCTCCCCCTCTCTCTGTCCCTCCTCTCACAACCCCCCCTCTGTCGCCCTCTCTCTGCCCCTACTCTGTCACCATCTCTCTGTCCCCTCTCTCTCTGTCCCCCTCTCTCTCTAACCCGCTCTCTCTCTCTGACCCCCTCTCTCTGCCCCCTCGCTCTGTTCCCCGCTCTCTGTTCCCCCATCTCTATCGCCCTCTCTCTGACCCTCTCTGTCACCGTATCTCTGTCCCCCCCTCTCTCTGTCCTCGTCACTCTGCACCCTCTCAGTCACCATCTCTCTGTTCGCCGCCCCGTCCACCCCTCTCTGTCGCCCGCTCTCTGCCCCCTCTCTGTCACAGTTTCTCTGTCCCCCCTGTCTCCGTCCCCCTCGTCCCCCCTTTCTCTGTACCCCTCTCAGTGTCCCCTCTCTTTGTTGGCCTCTCTCTGCCCCCGTTCTGTCACCGTCTCTCTGCCCCTTCTCTCTCTGCCCCCCTCTCTTTCTGTCCCCCCTCTCTCTCTCTCTGTCCCCCCTCTTTCTGCCCCCTCTCTCTCCCCCTTTCTCTGTTCCCTCTCTGGTACCCCCCTCTCCCCCCCACCTCTGTCCCCCTCTCTCTCTGTACCCCCTCTCTCTCTGACCCCCTCTCTCTGACCCCCTCTCTCTCTGTCTCCCTCTCTCTCTCTCTGTACCCCCTCTCTCTCTGTCCCCCTCTCTCTCTGTCCCCCTCTCTCTCTGTACCCCCCCTTCTCTCTGTCCCCTCTCTCTCTGTCCCCCTCTCTCTCTGTCCCCCTCTCTCTGACCCACTATCTCTCTGCCCCCTCGCTCTGTTCCCCGCTCTCTGTCCCCCCATCTCTATTGCCCTCTCTCTGCCCCCTCTCTGTCACTGTCTCTCTGTCCCCCCTCTCTCTGTCCCCGTCTCTCTGCCCCCCCAGTCCACCCTCTCTCTGTCCCAAACCTCTGTCCCCCCCTCTCTGTAGCCCTCTCTCTGCCCCCTCTCAGTCACCATCTCGCTGTCCCCCCCCCGTCCATCCCTCTCTGTCGCCCGCTCTCTGTCCCCCTCTCTCTGTCCCTCCTCTCTCTGTAGCCCTCTCTCTCTCTGTCCCCCCTCTCTCTGTCCCCCTCTCTCTGTGTCCCCCTCTCTGTCCGCCTCTCTCTCTGTCCCCCTCCCTCTCTGACCCCCTCTCTCAGTGTCCCCCTCTCTCAGTGTCCCCCTCTCTGTCCCCCCTTTCTCTGTCCCCTTCGCTCTCCCACCCGGCTCTCTCTGCCCCTCCCTCACCCATCCGCCTCTCTCTGTCCCTCCTTCTCGCTGTCCCCCTCTCTCTGACCCCTCTCTCTGTCACCCTCTCTCTGCCCCCTCGCTGTCACCTCTCTCTGTGTCCCCGTCTCTCTGTCCGACTGTCTCTGATTTCTCTCTCTCTCTCTCTGTCCCCGTGCTCTCTCTGTCCCACTCTCTCTGTTTTCTCTCTCTCTCTCTGTCCCCGTGCTCTCTCTGTCCGGATCTCTTTCTGTCCCTCCTCTCTCTCCCTTCTCTCTCTGTCCACTCCCTCTCCGTCCACGCTTCCCCCGTTCCCCACTCAGTCCATCCCCCTCTCTCTGTCCCCCAGTCTCTGTCCCCCTCTCACTGTCCCCCTCTCTCTGACGGACTCTCTGTCCCCAACTCTGTACCCCTCTCATACTCCCCCATTCTCTGCCCCCCTCCCTCTGTCCCCCTCTCTCTGTACCCCTCTCTCTCTGCCCCTCTCTCTCTGTCCCCTCTCTCTGTCCCCTCTCTCTGTAGCCCTCTCTCTCCCCCTCCCTTTCCCCCACTCTGTCCCCCACTCTCTGTGCCCCCACTCTCTGTCTCCCTCCCTCTGTCCCCCTCTCTCTGCCCCCCCTCCCTCTGACCTCCTCACTCTGCCCCCTCTCTCTGTCCCCCTCTCTCTGTCCCCCTCTCTCTGTCCCCCACTCTCTGTCCCCTCTCCCTCTGTACCCCTCCCTTTGTCCACCCCTCTCTGTCCCGCTCTCTCTGTCGCCTTCTCTGTCACCGTCTCTCTGTCCTCCCTCAGTATGCCCCCCTCCCTCTGACCCCTCTCTCTGTCCCCCTCTCTCTGTCCCCCTCTCTCTGTCCCCCCTCTCTGTCTCCCTCTCTCTGCCCCATCCCAGTCACCATCTCTCTGTCCCCCTCCCTCTGTCCCCCCTCTCTCTGTCCCCCTCCCTCTGTTCCCCTCTCTCTGTCCCCCTCTCTCTGTCCCCCCTCTCTGTGCCCCCCTCTCTGTCCCCCATCTCTCTGAAGCCCCTCTCTCTGTACCCTGTACCCCGTCTCTCTGTCCCCCACTCTCTCTGTTCCCCCTCTCTCTGACCCCATCTCTCACTGTCCCCCTCTCTCTGTCCCCCTCTCTCTGTCGCCATATCTGTCACCGTCTCTCTGTACCTCTGCCTCTGTCCACCCCTCTCTCTGTCCCCATCTCGCTCTCTGTCCCCCCCTCTCTATCAACCCCTCTCTGTCCCCCTCTCTCTGTCCCCCCTCCCTCTGTCCCCCTCCTTCTGCCCCCTCTCTCTGTCGCCTTCTTTCTGACCCCCTCTCTCTCTGTCCCCCCCTCTCTGTCCCCCTCTCTCTGCCCCCTCCCAGTCACCATCTCTCTGCCCCCCCTCTGTCCCCCTCCCTCTGTCCCCCTCTCTCTGTCCCCCTCTCTCTGTCCCCCTCTCTCTGTCCCCCTCTCTCTGTCCCCTCTCCCTCTGTCCCCCTCCCTCTGTCCACCCCTCTCTGTCCCCCTATCTCTGTCGCCCTCTCTGTCACCGTCTCTCTGTCCTCCCTCAGTCTGTCCCCCTCTCTCTGTCCCCCTCTCTCTGTCCCCCTCTCTCTGTCCCCCTCTCTCTGTCCCCCCTCTCTGTCTCCCTCTCTCTGCCCCATCCCAGTCACCATCTCTCTGTCCCCCTCCCTCTGTCCCGCCCTCTGTCCCCCTCCCTCTGTTCCCCTCTCTCTGTCCCCCTCTCTCTGTCTCCCCTCTCTGTGCCCCCCTCTCTGTCCCCCATCTCTCTGTAGCCCCTCTCTCTGTACCCCCTCTCTCTGTCCCCCACTCTCTCTGTTCCCCCTCTCTCTGACCCCCTCTCTCACTGTCCCCCTCTCTCTGTCCCCCTCTCTCTGTCCCCCTCTCTCTGTCGCCATATCTGTCACTATCTGTCTCTGTCCCTCTCTCACTGTCCACCCCTCTCACTGTCCCCATCTCTCTCAGTCCCCCCCCTCTCTGTCCCCACCTCCATGTCCCCCTGTCTCTGTCCCCCTCTCTGTCCCCCTCTCTCTGTCCCCTCTCTTTCTGCCCCATCTCTCTCTGTCCCCACTCTCTGTCCCATTCTCTCTGCCCCCTCGCTGTCACCATCTCTCTGCCCCCGCTCACTCTGTCCCCCTCTCTCTGTCCCCGCGTCCCTCTGTCCCCCTCTTTCTGTCCCCCTCTCTCTGTCGCCCTCTTTCTGACCCCCCTGTCTCTGTCCCCCTCTCTCTGCCCCTCTCTCTCCCACACTGTACCCCCCTCTCTGTCCCCCTCTCTCTCTGTAGCCCCTCCCTCTGACCCCTGTATCTCCACCTCTCTCTGTCCTGCTCTCTCTGCCCCCCTCTACCTCCCCCTCTTTCCGTCCCCTCTATTTGACCCCATCTATCACCCACACTATCTGTGCCCCTCTCTATCTGTCCCCTCCCTCTGTCCCCCTCTCTCTGTCACCCTCTCTCTGTCCCCCCTCCCTCTGTCCCCCTCCCTCTGCACCCTCTCTCTGTCCCCCCTCTCTCTGTCGCCCTCTTTCTGACCCCCTCTCTCACTGTCACCCCCTCTCTGTCCACCTCTCTCTGCTCCTTCCCAGTCACCATCTCTCTGCCCCCCTCCCTCTGTCCCCCTCCCTCTGTCCCCCCCTCTCTGTCCCCCTCTCTCTGTAGCCCCTCTCTCTGTCCCCCTCTCTCTGTCCCCGACTCTCACTGTTCCCCCTCTCTCTGTCCCCTCTCTCTGTCCCCCTCTCTCTGTCGCCATATCTGTGACCATCTCTCTCTGTCCCTCTCTCTCTGTCCACCCCTCTCACTGTCCCCATCTCTCTCTGTCCCCCACTCTCTGTCCCCACCTCTACGTCCCCCTCTCTCTGTCCCCCCTCTCTGTCCCCCTCTCTCTGTCCCCTCTCATTCTGTCCCATCTCTCTCTGTCCCCCCTCTCTGTCCCACTCTCTCTGCCCCCTCTCTGTCACCATCTCTCTGTCCCCGCTCACTCTGTCCCCCTCTCTCTGTCCCCGCGTCCCTCTGTCCCCCTCTTTCTGACCCCTCTCTCTGTCGCCCTCTTTCTGACCCCCCTCGCTCTGTCCCCCTCTCTCTGCCCCTCTCTCTCCCACACTGTACCCCCCTCTCTGTCCCCCACTCTCTGTCGCCCCTCCCTCTGACCCCTCTGTCTCCACCTCTCTCTGTCCCCCACTCTCTCTGTCCCCCTCTACCTCCCCCTCTTTCCGTCCCCACTATTTGACCCCATCTATCACCCACCCTCCCTCTGCCCCTCTCTCTCTGTCCCCTCTCTCTGTCCCCCGTTTCTCTGTCCCCCCTCTCTCTTTCCCCCTCTCTCTGTTCCCCTCTCTCTCTGTCACCCTCTCTCTGCCCCCTCTCTCTCTGTCCCTCTCTCTCTGCCCCCTCTCTCCCCCACTCTCTGTCCCACTCTCTCTGTTGCCCTCTCTCTGACCCCCTCTCTCTGACCCCCACTCTCTGTCCCCCCACTGTCTGTCCTCCACTCTCTGTCCCCCTTCTCTCTGAACCCCTCTATCTCCCTCACTCTCTGTGGCCCTCTCTCTGTCGCCCACTCTCTGCCCCCTCTCCCTCCCCGCCTCTCTCTGTCCCCCTCTCTGTCCCCCTCACTCTCTGTCCCCATCTCTCTCTCTGTTCCCCCTCTCTCTTTCCCCTCTCTCTCTGTCCCGCCTCTCTGTCCCCCCTCTCTGTCCCCCTCTCTCTCTGTCCCCCTCTCTCTCTGTCCCCGTCTCTGTCCCCCATTTCTCTGTCCCCCTCTCTCTCCCACCGGCCTCTCTCTGTCCCTCCTTCTCTCTGTCCCTCTCTCTCTGTCCCTCTCTCTCTGTCCCCCTCTCTCTCTCTGTCCCCCTCTCTCTCTGTTCCTCTCTCTCTCTCTGCCCCTCTCTCTCTGTCCCCCTCTCTCTCTGTCCCCGTCTCTGTCCCCCATTTATCTGTCCCCCTCTCTCTCCCACCTGTCTCTCTCTGTCCCTCCTTCTCGCTGTCCCCTTTCTCTGTCGCCCTCTCTCTGCCCCCTCTCTGTCACCTCTCTCTGTGTCCCCGTCTCTCTTTCCCACTGTCTCTGTTCCCTCTCTCTCTGTCCCCGTGCTCTCTCTGTCCGCATCTCTTTCTGTCCCCCCTCTCTATCCCTCCTCTCTGTGTCCACTCCCTCTCCGTCCACCCCTGCCCCCCGTTCCCCATTCAGTCCATCCCCCTCTCTCTGTCCCGCAGTCTCTGTCCCCGGCTCTCTGTTCCCCTCTTTCTGCCCCCTCTCTGTCCTCTCGCCCTCTGTCCCCCACGACCTCCTCTGTCCCCGACTCTCTCCATCCCCCCACTCTCTGTCCCCCACTCTCTGTCCCCCTCTCTCTATCCCCCTCTCTGTCCCCCTCTCTCTGTCCCCGCTCTCTGTCCCCCGCTCTCTGTCCCCCTCTCTCTCCCCCGGTCTCTGTCCCCTCTCTCTGTTGCCCTCTCTCTGCCCTCTCTCTATCCCCCCTCTCTCTGACCCCCCTCTCTCTGTCCCCCTCTCTTTCTGTCCCCTCTCTCTGTCCCCCGGTCTCTGTCCCCCGCTCTCTGTAGCCCTCTCTCTGTCCCCCTTCTCTCTGTCCCCCCTCCCTCTGTCCCCCTTTCTCTGACAATCTCTCTTTCCCCCACTCTGTAACCCTCTCTCTGTCCCCATTCCCTCTGACCCCCTCTATCTTCCCCACTCTGTGCCCCTCTCTCTGTCCCGCCCTCTCTGTCCCCCTCTTTCTGTTCCCTCTCTGTCCCCCTCTCTCTGTCCCCCTCTCTCTGTCCCCCTCTCTCTGTCCCGCCTCTCTCTGCTCCCTCTCTGTCCCCTCTCTCTGTAGCCCTCTCTCTCCCCCACTCTCTCCCCATTCTCTCCCCCACTCTCTCTCCCACTCTCTGTGCCCCACTCTCTGTCCCCCACTCTCTGTGCCCCACTCTCTGTCTCCCGCTCTCTGTCTCCCCCACTCTCTACCCCCCCCCCCGCTCTCTGTCCCCCCTGTTCTCTGTTCCCCCCGCTCTCTGTCCCCCTCTTTCTCTGTCCCCCTCTCTCTCTGTCCCCCTCTCTGTTCCCCTCTCTCTCTCGGTCCCCCCCTCTCTCTCTCCCCCTCTCTCTCTGCCCCCTCTCTCTCTTCCCCCCTCTCTTTGTCCCCCCCTGTCTCTGTCCTCCTCTCTCTCTGTCGCCTTCTCTCTCTCTGTCCCCCTCTCTCTGTCCCCCTCTCTCTCCCCCGGTCTCTGTCCCCTCTCTCTGTTGCCCTCTCTCTGCCCTCTCTCTATCCCCCCTCTCTCTGACCCCCCTCTCTCTGTCCCCCTCTCTTTCTGTCCCCTCTCTCTGTCCCCCGGTCTCTGTCCCCCTCTCTCTGTTGCCCTCTCTCTGCCCACTCTCTGTCCCCCTCTCTCTGCCACTCTGTACCCCTCTCTCTGTCCCCCACTCTCTGTACCCCCATCCCTCTGACTACGTCCCCGCCATCTGTCTCGCTCTCTCTGACCCCGTCTACCTCCCCCTCTTTTCGTCCCCCTCTCTCTGACCCCCTCCATCTCCCTCACTCTCTGTGTCCCTCACTCTCTGTGTCCCTCTCTCTCTGTTACCCCTCTCTCTGTGTCCCTCTCTCTCTGTCCCCGTGGGCGGCACGGTGGCGCGGTGGTTAGCACTGCTGCCTCACAGCGCCAGAGACCCGGGTTCAATTCCCACCTCAGGCGACTGACTGTGTGGAGTTTGCACATTCTCCCCGTGTCTGTGTGGGTTTCCTCCGGGTGCTACGGTTTCCTCCCACAGTCCAAAAATGTGCAGGGTCAGGTGAATTGGCCAGGTTAAATTGCCCGTAGTGTTAGGTAAGGGGTAAATGTAGGGGTACGGGTGGGTTGCACTTCGGCGGGTCGGTGTGGACTTGTTGGGCCGAAGGGCCTGTTTCCACACTGTCATCTAATCTAATCTCTATCTTCCCCATGCTCTGTCCCTTCTCTCTCTGACTCCCCTTCTCTCTGTCCCCCTCTCGCTCTCTCTCTGTCATCCTCTCACTGATGCCCTCTCTGTCCTTCTCTCTCTGTCCCTCCTCCCTCTGACCCCCTCTATCTCCGCGCTCTCTGACCCCGTCTACCTCCCCCTCACTCTCTGTGTTCCTCTCTCTGCCCCCCTTCTCTGTCCCCCGCTCACTGAAACCCTCTCTCTCCCCCACTCTGTCCCCCTCTCTCTCTCTGACCCCCTCTCTCTCTGTCCCCCTCTCTCTCCGACCCCCTATCTCTCTGACCCCCCCTCTCTCTGTCCCTCCCTCTATCTGTTGTCACCTCTCTGTGTACCCGTCTCTCTGTCCTACTCTCTCTTTTTCACTCTCTCTGACCCCCTCTCTCTCCCCCACTCTGTACCCCTCCTTCTGACCCCCTCTCTCTGTCCCCGTCTCTCTCTGTCCCCCTCTCTCTGTGTCCCCCTCTCTGTGTCCCCCTCTCTCTGTCCCCCCTCTCTCTGTCCCCGTGCTCTTTCTGTTCCCATCTCTTACAGTCCCCCCTCTGTCCATCCTCTCTCTCTCCTCTCCCTCTCCGTCCCCCCAACCCCCTCTGTCCCCCACTCTCTCCATCCCCCCTCTCTCTGTCGCCCTCTCTCTTCCCCATCTCTGTCACCCCTCCCTCTGTCCCCCCTCTCTGTCACCCCTGTTCCCCCTCTCTCTGTCCCCCCTGCATCTGTACCCCTCTCTCTATACCCCCTCTCTCTGTCCCCCCTCTCTCTGCATCCTCTCTCCCCCTCTCTCTGTCCCCCTTCTCTCTCTGTCACCCTCTCTCTGCCCCCTTTCTTTGTCCCCGTCTCTCTGTCCCCCCTCTCTCTGACCCCATCTCTCTCTGTCCTCACCCCTCTCTCTGTCCTCACCCCTCTCTGTCCCCCCTCTCTCTGTCCTCACCCCTCTCTGTCCCCCCTCTTTGTCCCCGTCTCTCTGTCCCTGTCTCTCTGGCCCCCTATCTCTGTCCACCCCTCTCTCTGTTCCCCCGTTCCCCCCTTCTGTCACCGTCTCTCTGTACCCGTGTCTCTGTACCCCTCTCTCTCTCCCCCTCCCTCTTTCCCCTCTCTCTGCTCCTCCTCTCTCTGTTCCCACACTCTCTGTCCCCCTCTCTCTGTCCCCCCTCCCTATGTCCCCCTCTCTCTGTCCCCCTCTCTCTTTCCCCCTCTCTCTCTGTCCCCCTCTCTCTCTCTCTGTCCCCTCCTCTCTCTGTCCTCCTCTCTCTGTCTCTCTCTCTCTGATCCCCTCTCTCTCTGTCCCCTTCTATCTCTGTCCATCTCTCTCTGTCCCCCTCTCTCTCTGTACCCCCTCTCTCTGTCCCCCTCGCTCTCTGACACCCTCTCTCTCTGTCCTCCTCTCTCTGTCCCCCCCTCTCTGTTCCCCCTCTCTCGTTCCCCCTCTCTCTCCCATCCGCCTCTCTCTGTCCCTCCCTCTCTCTGTCACCCTCTCTCTGTCGCACTCTCTCAGCCCCCTCTCTGTCACCTCTCTGTATACCCGTCTCTCTGTCCTACTCTCTCTTTCCCCTCTCTCTGACCCCCTCTCTCTGACCCCCCTCTCTTCCCCACTCTGTACCCCTCCTTCTGACACCCTCCCTCTGTCTCCCTCTCTCTCTGTCCCCTCTCTCTGTCCCCCCTCTCTCTGTCCCACTCTCTCTGTCCCCCCTATCTCTGTTCCCCCTCTCTCTGTCCCCGTGCTCTTTCTGTCCGCATCTCTTACTGCACCCCCTCTGTCCGTCCTCTCTCTGTCTTCTCTCTCTCCGTCCCCCCAACCCCCTCTGTCCCCCACTCTCTCCATCCCCCTCTCTCTGTTCCCCTCTCTCTGACACACTCTCTGTCACCTCTCTCTGTGTCCCCGTCTCTCTGTCCAACCGTCTCTGTTCCCTCTCTCTGTCTGTCCCCAACTCTTTGTCCCCACTCCCTCTGACCCCCTCTCACTGTCCTCCTCTCTCTGCCCCTTCTCTCTGTCCCCCTCTCTCTGTCTCCCCTTCTCTCTGACTCCTTCTCTCTGTCCCCCCTCTCTCTGTTCCCCCACTCTCTGCCCCCTCTCTCTGTCCCCCTCTCTCTGACCCCCTCTCTCTGACCCCCTCTATCTCCGCCACTCTCTGTGCCCCTCTCTCTGTCCCCCCTCTCTCTGCCCCCCTCTTTCTGTCCCCCTCTCTCTGTGGCCCTCTCTCTCCCCCTCTCTCTCCCCCACTCTGTACCCCTCTCTCTGTCCCCCTCTCTCTGTCCCCTCTCTCTCTGTCCCCTCTCTCTCTGACCCCTTCTCACTGACGCCCTCTATCTCCCCCGCTCTCTGTCCCCCTCTTTGTCCCCACTCTCTGTCACCACTCTCTGCCGCCCCCTCTCTGTTGCCCTCTCTCTGTCCCCCAATCTCTGTCCCCCACTCTCTGTCCCCCTCTCTCTCTGACGCCCTCTCACTGACACCCTCTATCTCCCCCTCTCTCTGTCCCCCCTCTCCCTGTCGCCCTCTCTCTGTCCTGCTCTCTCTGTTCCTCCCCTCTCTGTCCCCATCTCTCTCTGTCCCCCATCTCTCTCTGTTCCCCCCCTTTGTCCCCCTCTCTCTGATCCCCTTTCTCTGTCCCCCCTCTCTCTGCCCCCTCTCTGTCACCCCTCCCTCTGTCCCCTCTCTCTGCCACCCCTCCCTCTGTCCCCTCCCTCTGTCCCTCCCCTCTGTCTCCCCCCCGTCCCCCCCTCTCTGTCCCCCCTCTGTTCCCCCTCTCTCTGAACCCCCTCTCTCTGTCCCTCCTCTCTCTGCCCCCTCTCTCTCCCCCCTCTCTGTCCCCCCTCTCTCTCTGTCCCCCCCTCTGCCCCCTTTCTTTTTCCCTGTCTCTCTGTCCCCCCTCTCTGTCCCCATCTCTCTCTGTCCCCCCTCTCTCTGTCACCCCCCTCTCTCTGTCCTCACCCCTCTCTGTCTCCCCTCTCTCCGTCCTCACCCCTCTCTGTCCCCCTCTTTGTCCCCGTCTCTCTGTCCCTGTCTCTCTGTCCCCCTCCGTCTGTCCACCCCTCTCTCTGTTCCTCCGTCCCCGTCTCTCTGTACCCGTCCCGCTGTACCCCTCTCTCTCTCCCCCGCTCTCTGGCCCCCCCGTCACCCTCTCTCTGCCCCCTCTCTCTGTCATCGTCTCTCTGTCCCCCCTCCCTCTGTCCCCTCTCTCTGCTCCTCCTCTCTCTTTCCCCATCTCTCTCTGCCCCTCCTCTCCCTGTCCCCCCGTCACTGTCCCATCTCTCTGTCTGCACCCTCTCTGTCACCGTCTCTCTGTCACCCCTCCCTCTGTACCCCTCTCTCTGGCCCCCTCTTTCTGTCGCCCCACTCTCTGCCCCTCTCTCTCTGCCCCCCTCCTTCTCTCTCCCCCTCTCTCTATCCCCCTCTCTCTATTCCCCCCTCTCTCTGTGCCCACTCTCTAACCCTCTCTGTCAACGTCTCTCTGTCCCCCCCTCAGTCCTCCTCTCTCTGCCCCCTCTCTCTCCCCCACTCTGTACCCCTCTCTCTGTCCCCCACACTCTGTCCCCCCTCCCTCTGATCCCCTCTTTCTCCCCCCTTCTCTCTGTCCCCCACTGCGCTCTGTCCCCCCTCTCTGCCCCCTCTCTGTCACCGTCTCTCTGTCCCCCCTCTCTCTGTCCCCCTCTATCTGCCCCCTCTCCCTCTGTCCCGCTCTCTCTTTCACCCACTCTCTGCCCCCGCTCTGTCACCCCCTCTCTCTGTCCCCCTCTCTCTCTGTCGCTCTCTTTCTGCCCCCTCTCTGTCCCCCCTCCCTCTGTGCCCCCCCTCTTTCTACCCCCCTCTATCTGCCCCTCTCTCTCGGTCTCCCCCTCTCTGTCCCCTCTCTCTCTGTCACCCCTCTCTGTCACCCCTCTCTCTGTCCTCTCTCTCTCGCCCACTCTCTGTCCCCTCATTGTCACCGTCTCTCTGTCCCCCCCTGTCCACTCTCTCTCTGTACCCCCTCTCTCTGCCCCCCTCTGTCGCACTCTCTCTGCCCCCTCTCTGTCACCGTCTCTCTCTTTCCCCCCTCTCTCTCTGTCCTCCCTCTCTCTGTCCCCACTCTCTCAGCCCCCTCTCTCTGTCCCCCTCTCTCTGTCCCCCTCTCTCTCTGTCCCCCCTCGCTCTGTCCCCCCTCTCTCTGTCGCACTCTCTCTGTCCCCCTCTCTCTGTCACCCCTCTCTCTGCCCCCTTCTCTCTGTCCCCATCTCTCTGTCACCCCTCTCTCTGCCCCCCTCTCTCTGTCCCCCTCTATCTACCCCACTCTCTGTCCTCTCTCTCTCTGTCCACCTCTCTCTGACCCCCTCTCTCTGTCCCCCCCTTTTCTCTGACCCCCGTTCTCTGTCCCCCCTCACTCTGACCCCCTCACTCTTTCGCACTCTCTCTGTCCCCCTCTCTCTGTCCACCTCTCTCTGTCGCACTCTCTCTGTTCCCCTCTCTCTGTTCCCCTCTCTCTGTCCAGCCTCTCTCTGGCCCCTCTCTCTGTCGCCCTCTCTCAGTCCCCCCTCTCTCTGTCCCCCTTCTCTCTGTCCCCCCTCTCTCTGTCCCCCACGTCCTCCCACTCACTGCCCCCCTCTCTCTGTCCCCCCCTCTCTCTCTCCCTCTCTCTGTCGCCCTCTCTCTGCCCCCTCTCTCTGTTCCCCTCTCTCTGTTCCCCTCTCTCTGTCACCCCTCTCTCTGACCCCCGCTATCTGCCCCACTCTCTGTCTCCTCTCTCACTCCCCTCTCTCTCGGTCCCCCTCTCTCTGTCCCCTCTCTCTCTCCCCTCTCTCTCTGTCCCCCTTTTCTCTGACCCGCCTCTCTCTGTCCCTGCTTTTCTCTGACCCCCCTTTCTCCATCCCTGCTTTTCTCTGACCCGCCTCTCTCTGTCGCCCTATGTTTTCCCCCCTCTCTGTCACCGTCTCTCTGTCCCCCCTCCCTCTGTACCCCGCTCTCTATCCCCCTCTCTCTGTCGCCCTCTCTCTCCCCCTCTCTGTTTTCGTCTCTCTATCCCCCCTCTGTCTGTCCCCCCTCTCTCTGTCCCCCCTCTCTGTCCCCCCCTCTCTGTACCCCCTCTCTCTGTCCCCGCCCTCTCTGTCCCCCCTCTCTCTGTCCCCCCTCTCTCTGTCCCCCCTCGCTCTGTCCCCTCTTTCTCTGCCCCTCCCTCTCTGTCGCCCTCTCTCTCCACCCTCTCTGTTACCGTCTCTCTGTCCCCCCTCTCTCTGTCCCCCCTCTCTCTGTCCCCCTCTCTCTCTCCCCCCACTCTCTGTCTCCCCTCTCTCTGCCCCCCCTTTCTCTGTCCCTCCCGCTCTGTCGCCCTCTCTCTGCTCTCTGTCTGTAATCGTCTCTCTGTCCCTCCACACTCTGTCCCCCTCTCTCTGTCCCCACGTCCCCCCTCTCTCTGTCCCCCCTCTCTCTGAACCCCCTCTCTCTCTCCCCCACACGCTGTCCCCCTCTCTCTGTCTCCCCTTTCTCTGTCCCTCCCTCTCTGTGCCCTCTTTCTTTTCCCCCCTCTCTCTGTCCCCCCCTCTCTATCCCCCGTCTCTCTGCCCCCTCTATCTGCCCCACTCTCTCTGTGCCCCCTTTCTCTGTTCCCCTCTCTCTGTCGCCCTCTCTCTCTCCCTCTCTGTCACCGTCTCTCTGTCCTCCCTCTCTCTATCCCCCCTCTCTGCCCCCCTCTATCTGCCCCACTCTCTCTGTGCCCCCTTTCTCTGTTCCCCTCTCTCTGTCGCCCTCTCTCTCCCCCTCTCTGTCACCGTCTCTCTGTCCCCCTCTCTCTATCCCCCCTCTCTCTGCCCCCCCTCTATCTGCCCCACTCTCTTCCCCCTCTCTCTGTCCCCCCTCTCTCTCTGTTCCCCTCTCTCACTGTCCCTCTCTCTCTGTCACCCTCTCTCTGTCCCCCCTCTCTCTGCCCTCCTCTCTCCATTCCCAATTCTCTGTCGCCCTCACTCTCTCCCCTCTCTGTCACCATTTCTCTGTCCCCCTCTCTCTGTCCTTCTCCTCTCTGTCACCCCTCTCTCTGAACCCCCACAATCTGCCCCACTCTCTGCGCCCTCTCTCTGTCCCCCTCTGTCTCTGTCCCTCTCTATCTGTCCCCCTCTCTCTGACCCCCTCAATCTCCCCGACTCTCTGTCCCTTCTATCGCCCTCTGTCTCCCCCACTCTCTGTCCCCCTCTCTCTCTGTCCCCCTCTCTCTCTGCCTCCCTCTCTCTCTGTCCCCCTCTCTCTCTGTCCCCTCTCTCTCTGTACCCCCTCACTGTTCCCCTCTCTCTCTGTCCCCCTCTCTCTCTGCCCTCCTCTCTCTGTCCCACTCTCTCTGTCCCCCTCTCTCTCTGCCCCCCTCTCTCTGCCCCCTCTCTCTGTCCCCCCTCTGTGTCCCGACTCTATCTGTCCGCCTCTCTCTCTCTGTCCCCCACTCTCTGTCCCCCTCTCTCTGTCACCCCCTCCCTCTGTCCCCCCCTCTCTGTCCCCCTCTCTCTGTCCCCCTCTCTCTGTCCCCCTCTCTCTCTGCCCCCTCTCTGTCCCTCTCTCTCTGCCCCCTCTCTCTCTCTCCCTCTCTCTGTCCCCCCTCTCTGTCCCCCCGTCTCTGTCAACCTCACTCTGTGTCCTCTCTCTCTCCCACGCTCTCTGACCCCCTCTCTGTCACCCTCTCTCTCTGTCTCCCCCTCTCTCTCTGTCCCGTACTCTCTCCGTCTCCCCACTCTATGTCCCCCTCTGTCCTCATCTCTCTCCCACCCGCCTCTCTCTATCCCTCCTCTTTGTCCCCCTCTCTCTCTGTCCCGCTCTCTCTGTTCCCCCATCTCTGTCCCCTCTCTCTCTCCCTCTCTCTCTGACCCCTCTCTGTCTCCCCCTCTCTCTCTCTGTCCCCCACTCTCTACATCACCCCACTCTCTGTCCCCCTCTCTCTGACCCCCCTCTCCCCCACTCTGTACCCCTCTCTCTGTCCCCCACTCTCTGTTCCCCTCTCTCTGTCCCCCACTATATCCCCCTCGCTCTGTCCCCCTCTCTCTGACCCCCTCTCTCTGTCCCCCTCTCTGTCCCCTCTATCTCGCCCTCTCTCTCTGCCCCCCTCCCTGTCCCCCTCTCTCTCTCTGTCCCCCTCTCTCTCTGTCCCCCTCTCTCTGTCGCCCTCCTCTCTCTGCCCCATCTCTGTCAGCGTCTCTCTATCCCCTCTCTCTCATTCCCATCTATCTGTTCCCCCTCTCTCTGTCCCCTCTCTCTGTGCTCCCTCTCTGTTCCGCCTCTATCTGTCCCCCCTCTCTGTCCTCCTCTCTCTCTGTCCCCCTCTCTCTGAACCCCCTCTCTCTGCCCCTCTCTCTCTGTCCCCCTCTCTCTCTGTTCCTCTCTCGCTGTACCCCCTCACTGTTCCCCTCTCTCTCTGCCCCCTGTCTCTCTGCCCTCCTCTCTCCGTCCCACTCTCTCTGTCCCCCTCTCTCTCTGCCCCCATCTCTCTCTGTCCCCCTCTCTCTGTCCCCTCTCTCTCTGCCCTCTCTCTGCCACCTCTCACTGCCCCTACTCTCTCTGTCCCCTCTCTCTGTCACCCTCTCTCTCTCTGCCCCCTCTCTCTCTGCCCCCTCTCTCTGTCCCCCCCTCTCTGTCCCCCTCTCTCTGTATCCTCTCTCTCTCCCCGCTCTCTGACGCCACTCTGTCGTCAGCTCTCTCTGTCCCCCTCTCTCTCTCTATCTGTCCACCACTCTCTCCATCTCCCCACTCTCTGTCCCCCTCTGTCCCCCTCTCTCTCCCACCCGCATCTCTCTATCCCTCCTCTTTGTCCCCCTCTCTCTCTGTCCCCCTCTCTCTCAGTCCCGCTCTCTCTGTTCCCTCATCTCTGTCCCCCTCTCTCTCCCACCCACCTCCCTTCTGTCTCCCCCTCTCTCTGTCCCCCTCTCTCTGTCCCCCCTCTCTCTGTCCCCCTCTCTCCCTCTCTCTCTCTGTCCCCCTCTCTCTCTGCCCCCTCTCTCTGACCCCTCTCTCTGTCCCTCTCTCTCTGTCCACTCTATCTCTCCCCCCTCTCTGTCCCCCTTTCTCTCTCAGTCCGCCACCCTCTCCATCCCCCCACTCTCTGTCCCCCTCTCTCTGTCCCCCTCTCTCTGTATCCTCTCTCTCTCCCCGCTCTCTGACCCCCTCTCTGTCGTCCGCTGTCTCTGTCCCCCTCTCTCTCTCTATCTGTCCACCACTCACTCCATCTCCCCACTGTCTGTCCCCCTCTGTCCCCCTCTCTCACCCACCCGCATCTCTCTAACCCTCCTCTTTGTCCCCCTGTCTCTCTGTCCCCCTATCTCTCAGTCCCGCTCTCTCTGTTCCCCCATCTCTGTCCCCCTCTCTCTCCCACCCACCTCTCTCTCTGTCTCCCCCTCTCTCTGTCCCCTCTCTCTGTCACCCTCTCTCTCTGCCCTCTCTCTCTGTCCCCCTCTCTCTCTGTCCCCCTCTCTCTCTGCCCCCTCTCTCTCTGCCCCTCTCTCTGTATCCTCTCTCTCTCCCCGCTCTCTGACGCCTCTCTGTCGCCCGCTCTCTCTGTCCCCCTCTCTCTCTATCTGTCCACCACTCTCTCCATCTCCCCACTCTCTGTCCCCCTCTGTCCCCCTCTCTCTCCCACCCGCATCTCTCTATCCCTCCTCTTTGTCCCCCTCTCTCTCTGCCCCCCTCTCTCTCAGTCCCGCTCTCTCTGTTCCCCCATCTCTGTCCCCCTCTCTCTCCCACCCACCTTTCTCTCTGTCTCCCCCTCTCTCTGTCCCCCTCTCTCTGTCACCCTCTCTCTCTGCCCTCTCTCTCTGTCCCCCTCTCTCTCTGTCCCCCTCTCTCTCTGCCCCCTCTCTCTCTGCCCCTCTCTCTGTATCCTCTCTCTCTCCCCGCTCTCTGACGCCTCTCTGTCGCCCGCTCTCTCTGTCCCCCTCTCTCTCTATCTGTCCACCACTCTCTCCATCTCCCCACTCTCTGTCCCCCTCTGTCCCCCTCTCTCTCCCACCCGCATCTCTCTATCCCTCCTCTTTGTCCCCCTCTCTCTCTGCCCCCCTCTCTCTCAGTCCCGCTCTCTCTGTTCCCCCATCTCTGTCCCCCTCTCTCTCCCACCCACCTTTCTCTCTGTCTCCCCCTCTCTCTGTCCCCCTCTCTCTGTCCCCCCTCTCTCTGTCCCCTCTCTCTCTGTCCCCCTCTCTCTCTGTCCCCCTCTCTCTCTGCCCCCCTCTCTCTCTGCCCCCTCTCTCTGCCCCCTCTCTCTCTGTCCCTCTCTCTCTGTCCACTCTATCTCTCCCCCTTCTCTGTCACCCCATCTCTCTCCATCCCCCCACTCTCTGTCCCCCTCTCTCTGACATCCCATCTCCCCCACTCTGTACCCCTCTCTCTGTTCCCACTCTCTGACCCCCTCTATCTCCCCAACTCTCTGCCTCCCTCTCTCTGTCTCCCCTCTCTCTGTCCCTCTCTCTCTGTCCCTCTCTCTCTGTCCCCATCTCTCTCTGCCCCTCTCTCTCTATCTCCCCCACTCTCTGTTCCCCCTCTCTCTCTGCCCCTCTCTCTCTGCCGAGGAGAAAGTGAGGTCTGCAGATGCTGGAGATCAGAGATGGAAATGTGTTGCTGGAAAAGCGCAGCAGGTCAGGCAGCATCCAGGGAACAGGAGAATCGACGTTTCGGGCATTAGCCCTTCTTCAACCTCTCACCCTCGGAACGCGCAGCCCTCCACTCACTCCGTTGCAACCCCAACCTCACTATCAAACCGGCAGACAAGGGAGGCGCGGTAGTAGTTTGGCGCACCGACCTCTACACCGCTGAGGCCAAACGCCAACTTGCAGATACCTCCTCCTACTGCCCCCTTGACCATGACCCCACCCCCCACCACCAAACCATCATCTCCCAGACCGTCCATAACCTCATCACCTCAGGCGATCTCCCATCCACCGCCTCCAACCTCATAGTCCCACAACCCCGCACCGCCCGTTTCTACCTCCTGCCCAAAATCCACAAACCTGGCTGCCCCGGCCGACCCATTGTCTCAGCCTGCTCCTGCCCCACCGAACTCATCTCTGCCTACCTCGACACGGTCCTGTCCCCCTTAGTCCAAGAACTCCCCACCTACGTTCGGGACACCACCCATGCCCTCCACCTGCTCCATGATTTTCGCTTCCCCGGTCCCCAACGCCTTATTTTCACCATGGACATCCGATCCCTGTACACCTCCATCCCCATCACGAAGGACTCAAAGACCTCCGCTTCTTTCTTTACCGCCGTACCGACCAGTACCCTTCCACTGACACTAGCCTCATTCCTGAAGAAGGGCTAATGCCCGAAACGTCGATTCTCCTGTTCCCTAGATGCTGCCTGACCTGCTGCGCTTTTCCAGCAACACATTTCCACCTCTCTCTCTGTCCCCCTGTCTCTGGCCTCCTCTCTCTCTGGCCCCCTCTCTCTCTGTTCCCCCATCTCTGCCCCCCTCACTCTCCAACCCACCTCTCTCTCTGTCTCCCCCTCTCTCTGTCCCCCCTCTCTGTCCCCTCTCTCTGTCACCCTCTCTCTCTGCCCACTCTCACTCTGCCACCTCTCTCTGTCCCCCTCTCTCTGTCCCCCTCTTTCTGTATCCTCTCTCTCTTCCCGCTCTCTGACGCCTCTCTGTCGCCCGCTCTCTCTGTCCCCCTCTCTCTCTCTATCTGTCCACCACTCTCTCTATCTCCCCACTCTCTGTCCCCCTCTGTCCCCCTCTCTCTCTCTCACCCGCATCTCTCTATCCCTCCTCTTTGTCCCCCTCTCTCTCTGTCCCCCTCTCTCTCAGTCCCGCTCTCTCTGTTCCCCCATCTCTGTCCCCCTCTCTCTGTCCCCCTCTCTCTCCCACCCATCTCTCTCTCTGTCTCCCCCTCTATCTGTCCCCCTCTCTCTGTCTCCCCTCTCTATGTCCCCCTCGCTCTGCCCCTCTCTCTGTCCCTCTCTCTCTGTGCACTCTATCTCTCCCCCCTCTCTGTCCCCCTCTCTCTCTCTGTCCGCCACCCTCTCCATCCCCCCACTCTCTGTCCCCCTCTCTCTGTCCCCCTCTCTCTGTATCCTCTCTCTCTCTCTCCGCTCTCCGAGCCCCTCTCTGTCGTCCGCTCTCTCTGTCCCCCTCTCTCTCTCTATCTGTCCACCACTCTCTCCATCTCCCCACTCTCTGCCCCCCTCTGTCCCCCTCTCTCACCCACCCGCATCTCTCTATCCCTCCTCTTTGACCCCTCTCTCTCTGTCCCCCTCTCTCTCAGTCCCGCTCTCTCTGTTCCCCCATCTCTGTCCGCCTCTCTCTCCCACCCGCCTCTCTCTCTGTCCCCCCCTTTCTCTGTCCTCCTCTCTCTCTGTCCCCTCTCTCTCTGTCCCCCTCTCTCTCTGTCCCCCTCTCTCTCTGTCCCCCTCTCTCTGCCCCCGCTCTCTGTTCCCACTCTCTTACCCCCTCTATGTCCCCAACTCTCTGCCTCCCTCTCTCTATCCCCCTCTCTCTGTCCCTCTCTCTCTGCCCCCCTCACTCTGTCCCCCTCACTCTGTCCCCCTCTGTCTGCCCCCATCTCTCTCTGCCCCTCTCTCTCTATCTCCCCCACTCTCTGCTCCCCCTCTCTCTCTGCCCCTCTCTCTCTGCCCCCCTGTCTCTGGCCTCCTCTCTCTCTGGCCCCCTCTCTCTCTCTTTCCTCCTATCTGCCCCCCTCTCTCTGTCGCCTCTTTCTGCCCCCTCTCTCTCTGCCCCCCTCTCTCTCTCTGACCCCCTCTCTCTCTGACCCCCTCTCTGTCCCCCTCTCTCTGTCGACCTCTGTCTGACCCCCACTCTCTCACACCCGCCTCTCCCTGTACCACCTCACTGTCCCCCTCTCGCTGTCGCCCCTCTCTCTCTGTCGCCGTCTCTCTGCCCCCTCTCTCTCTGTCCCCCTTCTCTGCCCCCTCTCTCTGTCCCCTCTCTCTCTCCGCCGCTCTCTGACCCCCTCTCTCTCTGTCCCCCCCCTCTCTCTGTCCCCCTCTCTCTGACCCCCCCTCTCTCCCCAACTCTTTAACACTCTCACTGTCTCCCTCTTTCTGCCCCCTCTCTCTGTCACCGTCTCTCAATCCCCTCTTCTCTCTGTCCCACCATTCTCTGTTCCCCCTCTCTTTGTCCCTCCCTCCCTCTGTCCCCCTCTCTCTCTGTCCTCCTCTCTCTCTGTGCCCCTCTCTCTCTGTCCCCCTCTCTCTGTCGCGTCTTTCCGCCCCCTCTCTGTCTCTGTCCCCCTCTCTCTCTCTGTTCCCCTCTCTCTCTGACCCCCTCTATCTCCCCCGCTCTCTGTCCCCCTCTCTCAGTCGCCCTCTCTCTGACCCCCACTCTCTCACACCCGCCTCTCCCTGTACCACCTCACTGTCCCCCTCTCTCTCTGTCACCCCTCTCTCTGTCGCCGTCTCTCTGTCCCCATCTCTCTCTGTCCCCATCTCTCTCTGTCCCCCACTCTCTCTGTCCCCCACTCTCTGTCCCCCTCTCTCTCCCCCGCTCTCTGACCCCCTCTCTGTTGCCCTCTCATTGCCCCCGCTCTCTCTGCCCCACGACCCCTCTCTCTGCCCCCTCTCTCTCTGCCCCCTCTCTCTCTCTGCCCCCCTCTCTCTGTCCCCCTCACTCTGTCCCCCCTCACTCTGTCGCCCTCTCTCTGTCCCCCTCTCTCTATCCCACCTCTCTGTCCCCTCTCTTTCTCCCCCGCTCTTTGACCCCCTCTCTGTCGCCCTCTCTCTCTGCCCCCTCTCTCACTGCCCCCTCTCTCTATCCCCCTCTCACAGTCCCCTCTCTCTCCCGCTCTCTGATCACCTCTCTGTCACCCCCTCTCTCTGCCCCCTCTCTCTCTGCACCCTCTCTCTCTGCCCCCCTCGCTCTGTCCCAATCTCTCTGTCCCCTCTCTCTCTCCCCGCTCTCTGACCCCCTCTCTCTGTCGCCCTCTCTCTGTCCCCTATCTCTCTGCCCCCCCTCTCTGTCCCCCTCTCTCTGTCCCCTCTTTCTCTCCCCCGCCCTCTGACCCCCTCTCTGTCGCCCTCTCTCTGTCCCCTATCTCTCTGCCCCCCTCTCTTTGTCCCACCTCTCTCTGTCCCCCCCTCTCTCTGCCCCCCCTGTCTCTGACCCCTTCTCTGTATGTCCTCCTCTGTCTCTGTCCCTCTCTCTCTGTCTCCTCTTTCTGCCCCCTCCTCTCTCTGTCCCCCTCTCTCTCTCTGACACCCTCTCTCTCTGACCCCCTCTATCTCCCCCACTCTCTGTCCCCCTCTCTCTCTGTCACCGTCTCTCTGTCGCCGTCTCTCTGTCCCCCTCTCTCTCTGTCCCCTCTCTCTCTATCTCCCCCACTCTCTGTTCCCCCTCTCTCTCTGCCCCCCTGTCTCTGGCCTCCTCTCTCTTTGGCCCCCTCTCTCTCTGGCCCCCTATCTCTGTCGCCCTCTCTCTGACCCCCTCTCTCTCTGACCCCCTCTCTGTCCCCCGCTTTCTGACCCCCTCTCTCAGTCGCCCTCTCTCTGACCCCCACTCTCTCACACCTGCCTCTCCCTGTACCACCTCACTGTCCCCCTCTCTCGCTGTCGCCCCTCTCTCTGTCGCCGTCTCTCTGTGCCCACCTCTCTCTGTCCCTCTCTCTCTCTGTCGCCCTCTCTCTGTCCCCTCTCTCTCTCCCCCGATCTCTGACCCCCTCTCTGTTGCCCTCTCTCTGCCCCCACTCTCTCTGCCACCCCGACCCCTCTCTCTGTCCCCCTCTCTCTTTCTGTCCCCTCTCTCTCTCTCTCCCTCTCTCTGCCCCCCTCTCTCTGTCACCGTCTCTCTATCCCTCTCTCTCTGTTCCCCCTTTCTCTGTCCCCCCTCTCTCTGTCCCCCCTGCCCCCTCTCTCTCTGCCCCTCTCTCTCTCTGTCCCCCTCTCTCTCTGTCCTCCTCTGTCTCTGTCCCCCTCTCTCTGTCTCCTCTTTCTGCCCCCTTCTCTCTCTGTCCCCTCTCTCTCTCTGACCCCCTCTCTCTCTGACCCCCTCTATCTCCCCCACTCTCTGTCCCCCCCTCTCTCTGTCCCCCTCTCTCTCTGTCACCCTCTCTATGTCGCCATCTCTCTGTCCCCCTCTCTCTCTGTCCCCTCTCTCTATCTCCCCCACTCTCTGTTCACCCTCTCTCTCTGCCCCTCACTCTCTGCCCCCCTGTCTCTGGCCTCCTCTCCCTTTGGCCCCCTCTCTCTCTGTCCCCCTCTCTCTGTCGCCCTCTCTCTGCCCCCTCTCTCCCTGTCCTCCTATCTGCACCACTCTCTCTGTCGCCTCTTTCTGCCCCCTCTCTCTCTGTCCCCCTCTCCCTCTGACCCCCTCTCTCTCTCCCCCGCTCTCTGTCCCCCTCTCTCTGTCGCCCTCTCTATGACCACCACTCTCTCACACCCGCCTCTCCCTGTACCACCTCACTGTCCCCCCTCTCTCTGTCGCCCCTCTCTCTGTCGCCATCTCTCTGTCCCCCTCTCTCTCTGCCCCCTCTCTCTCTGACCCCTCTCACTCTGACCCCTCTCTCTCTGCCCCCTCTCTCTCTGCCCCCTCTCTCTCTGTCCCCCTCTCTCTGTCCCCTCCCTCTCCCCCGCTCTCTGACCCCTTCTCTGTCGCCCTCTCTCTGCCCCCTCTCTCTCTGCCCCCCTCTCTGTCCCCCTCTCTCTCTCTATCCCCCACTCTCTCCATCCCCCCACTCTCTGTCCCCCTCTCTCTGACCCCCTCTCTCCCTCAGACTGTACCCCTCTCTCTGTCTCTCTCTGCCCCCTCTCTCTGTTCCCCCTCTCTTTGTGTCCCCCCTCTCTGTCCCCACCCTCTCTGTCGCCCCCTCTCTCTGACCCCTTCTCTCTGTCCTCCTCTGTCTCTGTCCCCCCTCTCTGTCTCCTCTTTCTGCCCCCTTCTCTCTCTGTCACCCTCTGTCTCTCTGACCCCCTCTCTCTCTGACCTTCTCTATCTCCCCCACTCTCTGTCCCCCTCTCTCTCTGTCGCCCTCTCTCTGTCGCCGTCTCACTGTCCCCCTCTCTCTCTGTCCCCTATCTCTCTGTCCCCCTCTATCTGTCCCGTCTTTCTCCCTCGCTTTCTGACCCCCTCTCTGTTGCCCTCTCTCTGTCCCCGGTCTCTCTGCTCCCCCGACATCTCTCTCTGTCCCCTTCTCTCTGTTCGCCTCCCTCTGTTCCCCTCTCTCTGCCCCCCTCTCTCTGTCCCCCTCACTCTGTCCCCTCTCTCTCTCTCTTCTCCGCTCTTTGACCCCCTCTCTGTCACCCTCTCTCTCTGCCCCCTCTCTCTCTGCCCCCCTCTCTGTCC
The DNA here is from genome assembly GCF_037043375.1 of Chiloscyllium plagiosum. NCBI lineage: Eukaryota > Metazoa > Chordata > Chondrichthyes > Orectolobiformes > Hemiscylliidae > Chiloscyllium > Chiloscyllium plagiosum. Next base: position 48,640,249 of record NW_028270183.1, read on the forward strand.
CCCTCTCTCTATCCCCTCTCACTGCCCCCTCTCTCTCTCTCCCGCTCTCTCTGCCCCCTCTGTCCCCCCAATCTCTGTCCCCCTCTCTCTGACCCCCTCTCTCTCCCCCACTCTGTACCCCTCTCTCTGTCTCCCTCTCTCTGCCACCTCTCTGTCACCGTCTCTCTATTCCCCCTCTCTCTGTCCCCCCTTCTCTGTCGCCCCCCCTCTCTCTGACCCCTTCTCTCTCTGTCCTCCTCTCTCTGTCCCTCCTCTCTCTGTCCCTCCTCTCTCTTTCCCCCCCCTCTCTCTTTGGCCCCCTCTCTCTCTCTGACCCCCTCTCTCTCTGACCCCCTCTCTCTCTGACCCCTTCTCTATCCCCCTCTCTCTGTCGCCTGCTCTCAGTCGCCCTCTCTCTGACCCCCACTCTCTCACACCCGCCTCTCCCTGTACCACCTCACTGTCCCCCTCTCTCGCTGTCGTCCCTCTCTCTGTCGCCGTCTCTCAGTCCCCCCCCCTCTCTCTGTCACCCTCTCTCTCTGTTCCCCTCTCTCTGTCCCCTCTCTCTCTCGCACGCTCTCTGACCCCCTCTCTGTTGCCCTCTCTCTGACACCCTCTCTCTCCCACCCGCCTCTCTCTCTGTCCCCATCTCTCTGTCCGCCTTTCTCTCTGTCCCCCTCTCTCTGTTCCCCTTTCTCTCTGGCCCCCTCTGTGTCACCCTCTCTCTGCCCCCTTCTCTCTGCCCCCCTCTCTGTCCCCCTCTCTCTCTGTCCCCTTCTCTCTGTCCCCCACTCTCTCCATCCCCCCACTCTGTGTCCCCCTCTCTCCCCCCACTCTGTACTCCTCTCTGTCCCCCCACTCTCTGTCCCCCCCTCTCTCTCTGTCCCCCACTCTCTCCATCCCCCCACTCTCTATCCCCTCTCTCTGTCCCGTCTTTCTCCCCCTCTCTCTGTCCTCTTCTCTCTGTCCCCCTCTCTCTGTCCCTTATCTCTCTCCCCCGCTCTGTTACCCTCTCTCTGCCCCCTTTTCTCTGTCCCCCACTCTCTCCATCCCCACACTCTCTGTCCTCCTCTCTCTATCCCCCTCTCTCCTCCCCACTCTGTACCCCTCTCTGTCCCCCACTCTCTGTCCCCCTCTCTCTGTCCCCCTCTCTCTGTCCCCTCTATCACCCCCTCTCTCTGTCCCCCTCTCTCTGACCCCTCTATCTCCCCCACACTCTGTGCCCCTCTCTCTGTCGCCTCTTTCTGCCCCCCTCTCTCTCTGCCCCCCTCTCTCTCTGACCCCCTCTATCTCCCCCACTCTCTGACCCCCACTCTCTCCCACCCACCTCTCACTATACCCCCTCACTGTCCCCCTCTCTCTCTGTCACCCCTCTCTTTTTGTCCCCCTCTCTCACTGTCCCCCCCTCTCTGTCCCCCTCTATCTCTGTCCCCCTCTCTCCCTGCCCCCCCCTCTCTCTGCCCCCTCTCTCTCTGTCCCTCTCTCTCTCTGCCCTCTCTGTCTCTGCCCCCTCTCTCTGTCTCCCCGTCTCTCTTTCCCCCTCTCTCTGTCCCCCTCTCTCTGTCCCCTCTCTCTCTTCCCCCACTGTCTGACCCCTCTCTGTCGCCCTCTCTCTGCCCCCTCTCTCTGTCCCCCTCTCTCTGTCCCCCACTCTCTCCATCCCCCCACTCTCTGTCCCCCTCTCTCTGACCCCCTCTCTCTCTCCCACTCTGTACCCCTCTCTCTGTCCCCTTCTCTCTGTCACCGTCTCTCTGTCACCATCTATCTGTACCCCCTTCTCTCTGTCCTTCTCTCTGTCAATCCCCCTCTCTCTGTCCCCATCTCTCTGTCCCCTCTCTCTCTGCCCCGTCTATCTCTCCCCCGCGCTCTGCCCCCCTCTGTCGCCCTCTCCCTGCTCCTTCTCTCTCTGTCCCCCCTCTCTCTCTATCCCCCACTCTCTCCATCCCCCACTCTCTGTCCCCCTCTCTCTGACCCCCCTCTCTCCCTCCCACTCTGTACCCCTCTCTCTGTCCCCTCTCTCTGTCCCCCTCTATATCCCCCACTCTCTGTCGCCCACTCTCTGCCCCTTCACCCTCCAACCCGCCTCTCTCTTTCCCCCCTCTCACTGTCCCCCTCTCTCTCTGTCCCCCTCTCTCTGTCCCCCTCTGTCTGTCCCCCTCTCTCTCTGTCCCCCTCAAACTTCCTCTCACTCTGCCCCCCCCTCTCTGCCCTCCTCTCTCTCTGTCCCCCTCTCTCTCTGTACCCCTCTCTCTGTTCCCCCTTCTCTCTCTCGCCATCTCTCTGTCCCCCTCTCTCTCTGTCCCCCTCTCTCTCTGACCCTCTCTCTCCCTGACACCCCTCTATCTCCCCCACTCTCAGTGTCCCTCTCTCTGTCCCCCTCTCTCTGACACCGTCTGTCTCCCCCCTCTCTGTCCCCCTCTCTCTGTCCCCCTCTCTCTGACACCCTCTATCTCCCCCCTTTCTCTGTCCCCCTCTCTCTGTCCCCCTCTCTCTGTCCCCCTCTCTCTGACCCCTCTCTCATTATGTCCTCCCCTATTTCTCTCTCTCCCTCCCTCACCTTATCTCTCCCTTCCCTCTCTCTCTCCCTCTGTCTCTCCCTGCTCCTTCGCTCTCTCTCCATCTTCTCCCACTCTCGATCCCCTACCTTGGTCTCTCTCTCTCCCCACCTCCCTCCGTTTCTCTCAGACTCACCCTCTCTCCCTCCTGTCCTGCCCTTCCTCTCTCTCTGACACACTCTGTCTCCCTGGTCCTTCCCTCTCCCTCTTACCTAGAGACTGGGTGTTTGTGGTGAGGCTGCGTGTGGGGGGTGGGGTGAGATGATTGAGAGATGTGGGAGGTGGGGAAATTGGGGTAGAGACGGAATTGCGGGAGGGAGACAGAGACGGCAGGAGAGAGAGAGAGAGTGAGGGTGAGAGTGAGATAGAAGAATGGAGGCAGGTGGAGAAACTCATGTTGGGGGTGTGAGAGAGAGAGGGGGAGAGTGAGGCAGAAAGAATAGTGGAGGCAGGTGGAGAAACCGGGGTTGGGGGGGCGGTGGTGTCTGAGAGGGGACCAGAGAGAGTGAAAGGGAGAGGAGGTGTGAGAGAGAGACAGTGTGCAGAAAGAGAGAGAGGGAGAGAATTGAGGAGGAAGAGTCGGGGAGAGGAAATGGGGAGGCCAGGTTGGAGTGGGGGGACAGAGGGAGTTAAATCCAGCTCCTGAGCTCAGGGCGCGGTGCCCTCCACTTCCCTGAGGACCAGGACTTGGGGCTGAGTCTGTCTCTCTCCAGCTCAGCTTCTCCAACACAAAGACACACAACAACATCGGTCACTCTGCTGCTCGGCACGCTTTAATCAACATTTTTATTGGTTACAAATGGAAGTGTTGGATACAGTCAGTGGGATGGTGCCTTTTCTCACTGGCCCCTGAGTTGTGAGAAACATTGAAATGTGTCCCTGTAACCCCCCTGTGGGATAAGGATGGACAAACCAGCGCTACCCTCAGTCTGTTACCATAGCGACAGTCTACTCCATCGCTGAAACACTGAACTGAAATGAGAAAATCCCAAATGGTGTGATCAATGAGGGAATTTGATGGATGGATGGATTTGGGTGAAGGGATATTTCAGCACATTCTTCAGCTGCTGCCTGAACTTAGTCTGGGTCACGGCATAAATCACGGTGTTTGTGCAGCAACTGAGGAGCTGCAGCATGAAGCCCAATTCCAGCACAAAGGGATGGAGATACAGAGGAGAAACCACAATATCAATCATCCGGTACCATATAGAATACAGCATTAACGTTGACCATAACAGGATGAAATTGGCCGAGATGACAAACAGTAAAATGATGGATTTTTTTCGGTTTCTCATTTCTGTGTCAGACTGAGCGTCCCCATTGGTGTGAGCGCGGAGTCTCCTGCGGGCTCTGCTGGTCACTACAATGTGTCTGACGGTGAGAACATTGAGCAGCAGAATCAGGAGAAATGGGACACCCGGGGTTAGAATGTGGTGGAGGGACTCGATTGTGACCCAGACAATGGAGTAACGAACAGCGAGTGTTCCATCACAAAACCAGGGGCGGTTCCACATCCGATACCGAGCCGTGAGCATAAAATACCAGAAAATGTTCTTTAAACAGCTCAGCACAGTCACTGCTCCCAGAACCACAGCGGCTGTTTTCTCACTGCAATAGTTATTTTTCAGTTTCTGGCAACAAATGGCCACAAACCGATCAAAGGTGAAAGTGACGGTGAACCAGACAGAGCAGTCAGTGGCTGCATAAACCAGGACGGCGTGGATATTACACACGCGGACGGAGTCCTTCAGGAAATAAAACTGTTCATCATAAACAATGGGAATGTGTCTCAGGATCAGGTCGAGGATAATGATCAGGAGATCCGCCGCTGCCATGGCCCCCAGGTAACGTCTTACACATGGAGACAATCCACAATCTTTATAAAGCAGGACGTAGATGGTCACTATGTTAACTGCGAGGAAGAACAACAAACCCATTATCCATCAGCCTGGAGGCAAAGGGACCCGTTTGATTGGGGACCCAGTGAGATTTTCAAATGTGTCCCTGTATTCAGGGATTTATTAAAATAATTGGAGCTGGAATAACAAATGGGAAGGTCTGAATTACTGACAAAAATGGGTCATAAACCACAAGAAACCCTCCCTCCCCAAACACACAGAGTCACATCCATAAGGACAGATGGTTTCTAGAACATTCCCACACACTCGATCACTCGAGAGCAGACACAGGTCACTCCTTCCCAGTTCCCAATACGGAGGGTGGAAACATTGCTGTTCTGAAGGATTCTCTCCCAGTTTCCTGAAGACAAACGGAGTTTGGGAATTCCTGTATTTTGGTCTAAATTGTGGTCAAGCCTGTGTCGTGGAGAACTGTAAACGCAGGGAAAACGTATTCACCCCTTTAACTGCCTGAGGGGCCTTAGGAACATTGTCTCCTTCTCCCTGGAACGGGATCTCTTCCCTCGGGATCTTATCGTTTGTTCAATTCACTGACGTCCGGCCGTTCACAAACAATGTCAGTGACAGAACGTTCCGGGGAATGTCAGTTATAGAATGTCAGGGACAGAACTTTCCAGGGAGTGTCAGATATAGAATGTCGGGGACAGAACGTTCCGGGGAATGGCAGTTATGGAATGTCGGGGACAGAACATTCCGGGGAACTCCTTGACCTGTCCATCACCTTTCCCCCTACCTACCCCACCAACATGATGTACTGTGCATGGGCACACTGTAGCATTAATGGGGTGATAGACGGAGGGTCCAATCACAGGAATGGGAATTAAAGGCATTGCCAGATCAGCTGAGAGTGTTAGATACACCACATTCTCAATCCACCGCACAGAACCAGCCCAGACACCATACACCCAGAGGATATATCTGTTCACCGTGGAACACTGTGTAGACCAGGCCAGTGTCCTGCTCAGTACAACCCAGCAATCTGTCCAGATTCATCCATTCCACTGGTGAATGCAATCCAGCGATCTGTCCAGAGTGGAGTACTGTACAGACTACATCAGTGCATTGGTCTATAAACCAGGATTAGATATCTGTCCAGCACTGGGAGCTGTGCAGACCACAACAGGGCACTAATGTGTGAACCTGAAACAAATATCCATCCAGCATGTGGAGCTGCACAGACCACATCATCGCAGTATCTATAAACCTCAACCAGAATGACTGACCAGCACAGCGATCTGTGCAGTGATCACCCGTGAATTAATTTGCAAACCTGGAGCAGTTACCCTCCAAGTGAGTAGGACTGTGTACACCACCCCAATGCATTGATCTGCAACCAAGGAGCAGTTACCCTCCCAGCATGTAGGGCTGTGTACACCACCCCAATGCATTGATCTGCAACCAAGGAGCAGTTACCCTCCAAGTGAGTAGGACTGTGTACACCACCCCAGTGCATTGATCTGCAACCAAGGAGCAGTTACCCTCCCAGCATGTAGGGCTGTGTACACCACCCCAGTGCATTGATCTGCAACCAAGGAGCAGTTACCCTCCCAGCATGTAGGGCTGTGTACACCACCCCAATGCATTGATCTGCAACCAAGGAGCAGTTACCCTCCCAGCATATAGGACTGTGTACATCACCCCAGTGCATTGATCTGTAAACCAGGACCAGTTACCCTCCCAGCATGTCGGACAGTGTACATCACCCCAGTACATTGATCTGTAAACCAGGAGCGGTTACCTTCCCAGCATGTCGAACTGTGTACACCACCCCAGTACATTGATCTGTAAACCAGGAGCGGTTACCTTCCCAGCATGTAGGACTGTGTACACCACCCCAGTGCATTGATCTGTAAACCAGGAACAGTTACACTCCCAGAATGTAGGACTGTATACCCCACCCCAGAGCATTAGTCTGTAAACCAGGAACAGTTACACTCACAGCATGTAGGACTGTGTACCCCACCCCAGTGCATTGATCTGTAAACCAGGAGCGGTTACCCTCCCAGCATGTAGGGCTGTGTACCCCACCCGAGTGCATTGATCTGTAAACCAGGAGCAGTTACCCTTCTTGCATGCAGTACTGTGTCCGCCACCCCAGTGCAATGCTCAGTAATACTGTGTTAGATCACTGCCCAGCGTGGGGAAACTTGCACCCCGGGCTGGAAGTGACAGGATGTGCAGCTCCCATCCATTTTCAGCTCCACTCTCCATTGTTGCCCTGACAAGGGGCTGCTGTGGGTGTGAACATCACTGCCAGAGAGAGATGGCGGGGGAATCAGTTTAAATATCACCACATGGGAGGGGTTTGGGAAATAGACAGAGACGGGGAGACTGAGAGACAGTGTCCTGGAAGGATGTGTTCCCAGGTTTCAGAATGCTGAAAAGTAGACACTTCGATAGCACCCTGTAACATGAACCAGTCTTCCCAGGAAAGATGGGAAAAAGTGATATTGGTGTGAGGTCAGATGATGGAGAGTTTTAGATGAGCATTTGATCTACAACTTTGTAAATGGAGTCCTTCATGGCTGTAGGTACACACCATCACCCAGATGCCCCTGGATATTCCGTGATCCCTGACACTGATGTCATCTTTAAAAGCCCAATGGACAACGATTGAGCTTTCTCAGCTTGGAGCTGCCCTGCATAGTTTACCCCGAGCATGGCAGATAAGGGACAATTACACCACGGTTTGTCAACAGGGGCACGGAGGTCCTGGTGGATGGGCTAGTACAGAGGGGGACCATTCTCTTCCCAGAGGGGACGACACCACCAGACCCAACGGGCATGGTCTGAGCTCACCACCCAGCTCAGTGCAGTATCTCAGTCTGAAGAAATGTCCTGGAATACAGGACAAGCTTCAATAACATTCCCCACTCTGACAGGATAAGGGTCACCGTGTTCTCTTTGCTCCCTCACAGTCACTGTATATCTGTTACAGCACTGACCCCCGAACAAGGCTCATAGTCCACCACTCTCACTGACGCATGCTGCACCTTCTCTCTCTGTCTCTGTCCCTCTGTCTCTCTCTCTCTCTCTCTCTCTCCCTCTCTCTCCCCCCTCCCTCCACTTCACCCCCACACTAATAACACTGCATGGATACAACATGTGGACTGACTCCCTCCGGACACCTCACTGTGACCCCCTCCCCACCTTCACTAACACTAACAGCAGGACCACCCACTCCCACCCTCACTCCATCCCCCCACTTCTCCCATTTCAGGAGAAACAGCCTGGAATAGGACAGGAAGGGCCTATCCGGGTGGTGGAGTGCCTGATATCCGTTCCCTCACCCCCCTCCCCCCGCCATGTGGGCAGGACCCTGGTACGAGCCGGAGACGACCAGGACGCCTCGTGTGGAGATTCTGAAACATCCACGTCCCACTGACCGAGTACGGAGCAATGATCAGTGAAGGGCAATTCTCACTTTAAACCCCCTGGCACCTCCGTTTCCCCCGGCACAACTTAGAAGCAGTGGCCCTGTTGCCATCTCCCCTTTGTGTCGCGCTGGTAACAAATGGAATCCCCCCGGTCTCAGTGGGCAGGAGGGTGGGCTCACAACACTTCATCACCACCACCTCCGAGAAAGGGAGCACCGAGACTCCCTCCTACACGTCCCCCTGTAAACAGCTCAGATACTGAAACTAATCTGTGATAGTAACTGCCCTCCCTACTTGACCTGACATCTTCAACAATCTGTGCTCATATCCACGCAGCGCTCTCTGTTCCTGCAGCCCCTTTATAATGTCACAGCCTGCTTTAACCTGCCGTTCATTGTCTTTCCTTCCAAAGTGTATCATCTCACACTTCTCTTCACTGATCCCTATCTGCCTTACACCTGAACACTACTCCAACATATCTCTGTCCTGTTAGAGTTCCACACTGTCCTCCATAGACTTCAGAGTTCTTCCAGGTTCGGTGCCATCTACAAACATTCAGATTGTCATAGCGTCACAGTCCCCATGAAATTACTGAAATCCTGCCCTACACACACGAGTGTGAGCAAGTGAAATACTGATATATTCCTATGGACAGAGTCGAATAATGACATGCTGTCAATGGAGCAACAAAAATCCTGCACACACAAGACGGAGCAAATGAAATATTGACAAACCATAGAGCAAGAGAAATCCGGATAGGTTCCACTTATCGATATTCATCAGGGTATAATGTGATGAAGTTGAAAATGTGTACTCTCCCTTTAAGAGAGAGGGAATGCTGTTCTGAACTGAGAGCTTACAAGCACCTGTGCATATGAGAGGATGGCAGACCCAGACACAGTATATTGCTATCGAGCTGGAGTCGGGTAATAAGCAGTTAAGAGAAAGAGGGTCCCAGAGTTGTGCATAGTTGATGTAAAATGTTCACTTTCAGAGTGAAAAAATAAATTGATGTTTTTATTTGGCAGATCTGTCCCCCATATTTTAACAGTTTACAAGGCGTATTAAGCATTTCTTTATTTTACATTTAAATTACCAGATGAGCTTCACGCCGTGTCCTCACCATTCCCGTGTGTGTATCTGTGTGTCTCTGTGTGGGGCAGGTCTGGCAGTCTTTGTGGTGCTTAAAGTGATGCAATGCCACCCTCTGCTTGCCTCCACACGCCACTGCATAGGCATTGGCAGAGGGTGAAAATCAGCAGGGATTCATTCAGAGAGGGGGAGGGAGAGGGCAGCTGCTCACAGCACAATCCAAACTAATGACTAATCCATGTACTGATCTAAATGTCCTTTAAACTTTATAACTGTCCCTGATTTCACCACGTCCTCTGGAAGTTCATTCCAAACACAAGCCAGCTTCTGTCTAACATAAGTACCTCTCGTGACTTTCATAAATCTTTTTTCCTCGCACCTTCAAAATCCCTCAGTTTTGAATCCCCAACTCTCGAGAAAAGACATCAGCCCTTCAGCTTCTCTGTAACCCTCATTATTTTATAAACCTCTGTAAAGTTACTGCTTAATCTCATATTCTTCAGTGAAAAAAGTCCCAGCCGATCCAGCCTCTCCTTATAGCTCACTCCCTCCTTTCCCAACAACATCCAGTTTCATCTCTTCTGAACCCTCTCCAGCTTAATAATATCAACGTCAGTTATATCAAAGTGAATAGTCAAGTTGTTTTCTAAGGGTACGGGGAATCCAAAACTGGAGGACATAGGCTTAAGGTGAGAGGGGAAGCATTTAAAAGTGACCTAAGGGGCAGCTTTTTCACCCAGAGGGTGGTGTGCCTATGGAATGAGCGAGCAGGGTGACCAGACTGGATACAGTATTCCAGAAGAGGTCCCAACAATGTCCTGTACAACCACAACATGACATCCCAATTCCGATACTCAAAGGTCTGTCCTATGAAGACATGTGTGTTAAACAACGTCTTAACCACACTATCTATATGAGATGCAAATTTTAAAGAATTAAACCTGACGGCCTAGGTTTCTATACTACAACACTGCTTTCTATTTTCAATTGTATAGGTCCTGCTGTTGTTTGATTTACCAAACCCAAAACCTCGCATTAATCCAACATAAGCTCCAACTGCCACCCCTCAGCCCAGTGTGTGTTATTACTGCCTCCTCACTCTTCCCCTTTAAAATATCCTCCCCATCTCCAGGATGCCTGCACACTCTGGCCTTGATTTTCACAAAGATCCTGAGCTTGGGTTGCCTTGTATGGTTAGGGGGAGGAGGGACAGATTGCAGACACAGTCAGTGGGGAGGAGTGGCAGGGCAGTAATCAGCGACCTAGTGTCATTTCATTGTTTTAGGAAAAGGGGAGTCGCACATGACAGTTGGGTAAGAGTGATAGGTGTTTTGGGGTCAGAAATTAAGGTCTTCCTTCGTCTCTGGTGTTCAGCAATAAATATCTATTTGAGACCCTTCATTGGGCAGATTGTGTCTGCAGGATTTCTTTCCTTAATATTGCAGATTACAGATACTAGCAATTAAAGATGTTTATAGTTAATTTCGATGGCACAGCACGTACACTCAATATCCTACAGTTGAGACCAATATCTTGCATTTGTTTAATAATACAAAGTGTTGTTTGTAATTCAGAAATGGTAACCTGATTATAATAAATGGACACCAAGCTGAAAGTGGGCACTAAAATATGACCCAAAATCTGGGAATGGTAGTGTGGTGGGTAGTGTCCCTGTCTCTGAGCCAGAGCTCTGGATTTGATTCCAATTCCTGAACTTGTGTGGTAGTGTTCCTCGCTCTGGGCTAGAAGTACTGGATTCAAGTCCTGCCTGTTGCAGAGGTATATTCCAGCATGTCAGAACAGGATAATGAACAAACACACAGGAGAATACTGTTACAGCTTTATGGGTATTGCAGAGTGATGCTAGTGTCCCTACCTCCGGGCACAAAGGTCCAAGGGTAAAGCCCACAGAAGTGTCTCAGTATACATCTGAATAAACTGATTAAAATGGATTTAGAATTGTGATTTGATGGAGAAGGAAGAGGTGTCAGTATTGCATTTCAGAATTTAGGCCCAGATGACTGAAAGTACAGCCATTCGTGTTGATTGGGGTCACATTTTGCAGCAGTAAAGGTTTATAAAATCAAAATGGCCATGGATAAGGTGAGTAGTCAGGGGTTTTTCCCCAGGTTAGGGGCGTCCAAAACTAGAGGGCATTGGTGGAAAGTGAGAGGGGAAAGGTTTTGAGGAGGTCTAAAGGGCACCATTTCACACAGAGGGTGGTATGCGTATGGAATGAGCTGCCAGAGGAAGTGGTGGAGGCTGGTACACCTACAGCATCTCGGTACTGAGAGACCTGGCGAGCTTTTTCAGCATTTTCTGTATTTGTTTAAAAAATGCATTCAGTTTAACACAGGTATTTTGAATAAATTAAACATTTTTATTTTTTTAATGACGCAGGGACATATAAACATATTTCAAATTGAACGAGACAATTTTCTGCGAAGTGTATGGCTCTGTATATGACAACAGCAATGATGCACCTACATGGAACAGGGAATGTGATGGAGACATTGTTTGGACAATGTACAAGGAGACCTCACATGTTCCAGTTTGGGAGAGGATGACTTTACTGTGTGGTTCAATTCAGAGAGGGAGAAAATGTAATCTGCCTGAGAAGGAATGGCCTATTACACTCTCGCTCCTTCACTGTTCCTCATCACAGCAACGTGTGCGAGCGAAAAAAAAATCTCTACAGTCATCGCTACCATTCTTATTTTTGTGGAATCCGTGCAGTGTAGAAACATGCCCTTCGACCCATCAAGTCCATACCAATCTTCCCAACCCATTTCCCTATATTTACCCCTGACTATTGCAAATAACCTAGAAATCCCTGAACACTATGGACAATTTAGCATGACCAATCCACCGAACCTACACAGTTTGTGGTAGGAAACTGGATCACCCATTAGAAGCTCACACCGACAAGGGGAGAATGTGCAAACTCCACACAGACAGTAACCCAAGGCTGGAATCGACCCTAAGTCCCTGGTGTTATGAGGCAGCAGTGCTAACCACCGTGCTACCCTTTGGATGATCCCTAACCAGAATTCACTGGAATCTACTCAATGCCGAAAGCAAAGGGAATTCAGCCAAATCCAAACTCTCCCAGGATGAAATCCCATTGCTAGCAGCTTGTGTGAGTACAATATCTTCAGAAGCAGAATAACGTTTTGGACAATCTCACAATTTTTCCTCTGTCATGAGTTCCAATAATATTTGGACCAAGTTCTTTCAAGTTAAAATTGCAGAGATTGTGTGTGTGTGTGTGTGTGTGTGTGTGTGTGTGTGTGTCAGTGTTTATGGAAAGGGAAAAATTGATTATATATTTGCAATATCCAAACAGTTTGCCATTCATCTTTCCATCATCGTTTGAGTAACATTGCTCTGGATCATAAACGTGTTGTTTCAGCAGATTAAAGAAACTAGCCTGACTTGTTCCTCAAACTGACCCTGACCCAGTATGAGACGGATATCATCGGCCACATCACCAACCTGGTTACATTTAACATTTGTTGTGAGCAGTGGAGGAGTGGGACTAGAAAAGGAAACAGTGACCCAAAAAGCTGGGGAACTATAGACCGGTTAGCCTAATGTCAGTGGTGGGTAAGTTGTTGGAGGGGATTCTGAGGGATAGCATTTACAGGCATTTGGGAAGGCAAGGGCTGATCGGAGTAGACAACGTAGCTTTCTGCATGGGAAATCATGTCTCATTAATTTGGTTGAGTTTTTTGAAGAGGTGACAAAGAAGATTGATGAAGGCAGTTTGGGTGACATTGTCTATATGGACCTCAGCAAGGTGTTCCTTTAAAGAACAAAGACCAAACAAAATTTATAGCCCAGGAACAGGCCCTTCGCCCTCCAAGCCTGAGCCGATGCAAATGTACTGTCTAAATCTGTTGGTCAATTCCTAAGCATCTGTATCCCTCTGCTCCCCACCTACTCATGCATCTGTCCAAACGCATCTTAAATGAATCTACCGTGCCTGCCTCCCCCACATCTGCTGGAAACGCGTTCCAAACGCCCACCACCCTCTACGTGAAATACTTACCGCGTGTATCCCCCTTAAACCTTCCATCTCTCGCTTTGAAAGCACAACCTTCCGTTATTGAATACTTCACCCTGGGAAAAAGCTTGTCTCTATCCACCCTGTCTATACACTTCGTGATTTTGCAAACCTCAACCAGGACCCCCTAAATCTCATTTTTTCTAGGGAAAATAAACCTAACCTCCTCAGCCTCTCTTCAAAGCTGGTATTTAATTCCGATTGGTAGACAGATTAGTAAGTTTCAGTCACGTGGGATACAGAGGAAACTAGTCACATTTGGCCTGAAGGAAAAGGGGTATTTTTCAGACTGGAGGCTTGTGAGCAGCAGTGTGCTGCAAGATTCAGTACTGAGTTCACTGCATTTCATCATTTATGTAAAGGACTTAGATGTGAGTATTGGGGCCACTGAGTTGGTAAGTTCACAGATGACATCAGAAAGGTGGTGTAGTTGATTATCTCAGAGTACAACGAGACCACACTTAGATGGGACAAAGGGGCAAGGAGTGACAGATGAAGTTTAATTTAGATAAATACGAGGTTTTGTATTGTGTGAAGGCAAATCAAGGCAGAAATTATACACTTAATGATAAGGTCCTGGGGCGTGTTGTGATACAAAGGGACCGAGCGATGCAGGTACATTGTTCCTTGAAAGTGGAGTCGCAGGTAGACAGTGTGGTGCAGAACACATTAGGCACATTTGCCTTAATCAGTCAGAGCATTGAGTATAGGAGTTGTGGTGGTATGTTGCATCTGTACAGGAAGTTGTTAAGGCCACTTTAAGCATACTGCGTGCAACTCGGTTGTCTGCAGAAAAGGTTTACATAGATGTTCCGGGACTGGAGGTTTTAGCTTTAGGGAGAGGGTGATTAGGTTGAGGTGTTTCTACCTGGAGTGTCAAAGGCTGAGGGGTGACATTATAGAGGTTTATAAAATCATCAGTGGCATGGATATTCTGAACAGCCACGTTCTTCTCCCCAGGATAGGGGTGGTCCAGAACAAGAGGGCATAGGTTGAAGGCGAGCGGGAGAATGATTTAGAAGGGACATGAAGGTAAATGTTTCACACAGAGAGTGGTGCGTGCATAGAAAGTTCTGTCAGAGGAAGTAGTGAAGGCGGTTACAGTCGTACATTTAAAAGTATCTGAGAGGAGGAATATTGGCCAAATGCTGGCAAATGGGACTGGATCAGATTTGATATCTGATCAGAGTGAACAGATTGGACGAATGGATCTGTTTCCATTCTGCATGACTCTCTGATTCTACAAGAGGGATTACAAAAAATTCTGAAAGGACCTTTCAAGTCAGTATTCTCTTCACTGGAAGTTTATTGTGCCTCTATGCTCATATTGATTGAAAGCTGTGTTATGTAAATATTTGACAGAGAAGTGAGTCATGCATAATGGGACACAGACAGGAAAGTGAGGCTGAGACCCCAACCTGATCAGCCACAATCTTAGTGCCTGGTGAGAAGGCTCAAAGTGTCTAATGACCCATTCCTGCTCCTCAGTCCCACGTTCCTGTGTTCCATGCAGCCACTCAAACATGCTATACAGGAGCAGTTGGAGGCTACTTATTCCTATAACCTGGTGTACATAAACAGAGGAGACCAGTCAGCCCTTCAGGACTGTCCCACACGGTTTGAGGTGATTTGGGAAATGTAATTGGAAAATCCAGGCTGGATATGAAAGAGGCCCCTCATCTCTCTTTGCAGAGCTCCCCCTCTCTGCAACTTGTGCTTCATTTGTTGGTCATTTTGTAGACCCAGATCCACTGTGAATACAGCCCACATACCTCTCCAAGCAATGACTCACAAAATCCTCTGGTCTCCCTGACTGCAACATTCAATAAAAGAACTTTCATGAAAATAACACCCACTAAATTTCAAATTACAGAATGGGAGAACATCAGAATCAGGGGAAGGTCGTTCGCTCCCCAAGCCTGCCTTGCCCTTCACTAAGATCATGACTGATCTGCTCTTGCTCTCAAATCATTTTGCATACCCAATTATTCATAGCCCTCACCTCTCTGACAGGTCAATATCTATCTACCTCCTCTTCAAATACTTTCAGTCATCTTGCTCCCCAACACTCTTGAGAAGAGAAATCCTGACATTCAATACCAACCTGTTTGAAGAAAACACTTGCTGATCCTATATCATGTCTTATTGATATGAACAAAAGAGGTTGACTCAAGGGTTCAGGTAAAAATGACTGGCCCCGATATCAAGGCAGTGGTTGACTTCTGTTGACACCAAGGAGCTGGACCTAATGAGAATCAGAGTAAACTCTCCAGTATTTGGAGTCAAACATGGCACAAAGGAAGATGTTCATCATCTCAGTTCTGGGTCACCTCTGTGGGAGTTCCTTAATGTAGCTTCTTCTTCACAAACATCTTGAGTTGCTTCATCAATGTCTCCCCGACTCACCCTCCCCACCATAAGATCAGAAGTGGGGATGGTCGCTGAAGATTCCACAATGTTTGGAACATTTTGTCCCCCCTCAGCTCCTGAACTGGTCTGTGTCCATTTGCAGCAAGACCCAGACTCCATTGAGACTTGTGGTGATAAAGTGTCAGTAACATTCATGTAACAGCACATTGCCACAGTATAACAAGAGTTCATTCAGCACCTAACGCTGGTTTCACAGGAATATGAGGAAGCCATTCAGCCCATTGACACTATTGGAGAAGAACAGGGACAGCCCATTCAGTGCCTCCAGCCTATTACTCAGGAAGGGAAGGAGTCTAGTGTGATGGACCACATCGGAGCCCCTCGAAAATATTTGAAGGCAGTAGCCACGATTCTAATGTTTTCTTTTTTTAATGGAAATGTAACGTTTCTGTTCCAGATGCAATGTGACTGGTCAAACTACTCGGCGGTAAGCAAAACACCATTTACTTAAACACGAAAGATGAAACAAAACCAAAGAAAGAGGAATTTAGAATAATGTAATTATATTGGACAGCTTAACAGAATAATAGATCTACGAGCTATTACTATTGAACTATTCCAACATAGGAAACTCCCATAAATACGTCCCTTGGCAAAAAGAAATATTCAGACACAGAATGTCACAAACATCTCTCCAATCCAGGTATTAAAAATAGCAGCAAGAGAAAATTCAGAGAGAGTAGCAGCCAGGAGACGTTCACTGAAGCTTCCAACTCTGTGGAAACCCCAATAGTTTCTGATGTTGCCGAGAATCCAAAACCCAGTGATCCTAACCTGTGAGAGCTGGCCACACCCAAGGCCTCCCTCGCTGTTTACTCGAGTGGTCTTAACTAGCCAGCTTGGTAACAATCGTTGAATCTCTCTCTTAAAATAAACCAGGACAAAATAACCTCTTAAAGCTGCAGTATTGTCACACTTATCAGCACATCGAGCTGTTAAACAGGAACCCAGTCAGGCACTTGGCCCTGTCCAATCGGACGAAGAAGTAGCTAGTCAGTCTCTTGAGCCACTTACACAGGAACAGTAGGAGGCCATTCCCACCATAATGCACTTACACAGGGGCAGATTTAGGTAATTTATGCTGATTCCTGATGAATGTCTTATGCCCGAAACGTCGATTCTCCTGGTTCTCGGACGCTGCCTGACCTGCTGTGTTTTTCCAGCAATCCACTCTCTACTCTGATCTCCAGCATCGGCAGTCATCACTGTCTCCAAATTGATGCTCTAACATGATGAACAAGTGGAGCAGAGGCTGCACAGACAGACTGCTCCACTTTGTCCCTCTTGGCTCCATTGCTTATAGGACTTTAACATGGTTCTCTAGCGGTGAGCAGAGAAACCATATGTCTTGTGTGAAGTCTCAAGAAGGCATCTTTCATCTCAGAGAAGACAGCCTGGTGTTCTCTATGTAGGGCGGAAGTGGGTGGGAATGGCTACCTGTTTTAGATGGAAGGTATTGTGGCTGCTGTTGTGGATTCTGAGCAACCTAACGTTCAGTACGGGTTCACACGCTGACTGGACAATAACGTGGGGAGAGTTAATTAAGGCATATAAACTATTAGGAAAGTCACGTTAGACTGATGAATGGACTCTCTAAGTTCAAATAATGCTCATCTTGTTCATGTTGATCTTGTCTAGTGCACGTCCTGTTCTGTCTAACCTTTATGCCTTACTCTGTCCACGTCTATTTCCACCCTATGATCTGTCTGGCCATGCTGACTATGATCTGCCTCCACTGCTCATAAATAAAGTGTTTCCATGTACTGCTCATAAATAAAAGTGTTTCCCGGCTCTACTTGGGGTGTCCTTTACCTGGTTCACTAATACCACTGGCTTAAACTCTTTTACCACATCTTTTCCCAAAATGCCTTCCTTCAATGCCCAGCACTGTGTGTCCCAGCTTACTGCAGTGAAAACACCTTTTCCCAGTACCCTTCTTAAACCATAAGTACTGTAATTTTATGTGTTACGCTCCGTTATAGTGAGAACACCTGAGGCCTTTCACCACCTTTCAACCCCCTTGGGCTTCTTTTCCACCGGTGGTAAACTATTAGCAGTGTGCTTTACTCTATGTTTTGTAGTGTAGGATCTCCCCTTCTCCCAATTTCTATCCCTCACAGGATGAAAATCCTCCCAGAAGCTAAATTTCATCTCATGTACCAATGCATATTTACCTGCCATTTCTGCCACGCTTCTCACTTCTTGAACTTCCTGTTCATTCACATGAATTCTTACCATCTCTGGAAGTGAGTCTCCGGCAGAATTATCTCCATTCAGGCCTCACAGGTCTTATCCATTTTAAGGCCTGCACCCATCTATCAAAATGACTGTGTTGAATTCTTTCAAACTCAATATAAGTCTGACCTGGTTCCGTCTCTATATTTCTGAACCACTGTCTATATTGTTCTAGTACCAATTCATAAGCATTTAACATAGCCTGTTTGACATCTGCATAATCTCTTGTTCCCTCATGTGACGGCACTGCACATACCTCTCAAGCTGTACCCACCAGCTTAGTCTGAACTAGCATTACCCACAGGTTCACTGGACATGCCATCTGCCGAGCCAATTTCGCAAATGAAATAAAAACGGTTTTGCCATTTTTCGCACCGAAATATGGCAATACATTCCTACATTCTCCCTTCATCTTCATCCTGCTAATTTAACTTTCTTATCTAATTCCAAACTTCTGAATTCCAAATTCTGCCTCTTTTCCTTTTCCTCTCTTTCTCTTTCTCTTTCTCTATCTTCTCTCTTATTCAGTCTCTTTCTTTATCTTGTAACTGCAGTTGACATATTTGCAATTTAAGTTTTTTCTAAATCGACTGCAGTTGTCTGCTTCTCTGATACACCAAAGTGCTTGACCAACTCCATTATGGTGACAGCTTTCCTTTTGTCTCTGGTGAAACCCAATCCTAATCTACATGCTAATTCTAAAAGTATGCCCTTCCTTTGTCTTTCTACACTTTCTTGGCAAATTTGGGTACCATCTTCAAACCTCAGAATCATTTTAGTAATATTAAAAGCCATTTCTTTTAAATTAACCAACCACAAGGAAACACAATTAAATGAATTTTCTCACCTGTTTTATTTGAAGATCTAGGTCACTAACTGCCAATTGATGGAATCTGCTGGGACCTTTTGTACCCCAAATCTGTTCAAATCCCATACAATAAGACCTCAAACCTTATGATGTCGATGTCGAACCCCTCTGTTAATTAAAATCACACACCCAGAAAAGCTCACCTCACCTCGTTATCTGTTAAAACATGAGTGACAAAGTAGTCGCAAATTCAACGATTAAGAGAAAAACAACCATTTATAAGTATGTATGTTATCTCGCGGAGCTTGAAGGTTTGTTTTCAGATGTCTCTTCACTATGAGTGGGTAACATCATCAGTGAGAGTCTCTGGTGATGCACTGGTGGTATGTCGTGTCTTTCTATTTCTAGGTCTTGGTTTCTTAAGTTGCGTGATGTCATTTCCAGTTTTTTTGTTCAAGGGACGGTAGATAGGATCTAAATTGATGTGTGCATTGATGTACTTCTGGCTAGAATGTCATGCTTATGAGAACTTTCGTGCGTGGCTTTGTCCTAGGAAGTGTGTGTTGTCACAGTCAACGTGGTGTCCTTCTTTTTCTGTATGTATGGAAACTAGTGAGAGTGGGCCATGTCTTTTGGTAGCCAGTTGGTGTTCATATATCCTGCTAGCATGACAACGGGTCAGTCTGAAATGGAGGAAAAGTTTTTTTTATACACTGTTTAATCAGTGTGTGTTCAGATAAGGAAGATTGTTCATATGTGTACAACACATTCTGAATGAACAACTGAGACACAGTTAACGAAAAATGATACACATGATGTGTAACATTTATAAAGCATTAAAACATTATTTGATCCTCATCTGAAGTGATACCTTCCCTTTCTCTCAACGTTCCCCCTTTCCTGGGATTCCCAACTCTAGTCTCTCATTCTTATCAGAATGTGTGTTATAAATTCTTGTTTCTGGTTTCCCACCTTACCTCAGTTAATCCCCTTTCTACCAGGAATTAATATGTTGGCCTGCTGGGTTCTTTCCAAAGCTAGTGTCTGTCATATTGTTGGAGAAAAAAGTTATGGCATCAGACCCAGCATTTGAACATATTGCTCTGTTATATGTGCACTGTACAAAGGACCACAGCACACAGGAATTGCCAAAATATTGAGATAGTATATCTACTTCTTTCAATAATATAGTTTTCTCATTTTCCACATCTCCATATCTATATCCTCTCTCTCACTCGTTCTCCATTTGTATCTAGTTAAGAAATCCACCAGTCATTCTTCGTGGCCCATCTCTCAAAACTCCTTCTTTCAGTTTGTACGCAATGTTTTCTTCAAGATGTAATGTGGTTATAATTAAGCAATGTAACTACAAAGACATGCGGGAGGAGCTGGCCAGAGTTAATTGGAAGGGGAGCCGAGCAGGAAAGACCATGGAGCAGCAATAGCAGAAGTGTGTGGGGATAATTCGGAAGATAATACCAGAAATGTAACCCCAAGAAGATGAAACATACTCATGGGAGGACAACGCAGCCATGAGTGATAAGGCAAGTCAGGGACAGCATCAAACCAAAAGAGAAACATACAATGTGGTGAAGATGATTGGGAATCCAGAGAATTCATTGGCTCTGAAACTACATAATGCTGGCATCACTGACACGACAGAGCTCTTAACTATGATAAGGGAGAGAAACAGAGGAAACACATTCACTTTAAACACAGAAGATGGCATTTCGCAAGGAAAAATATTCAGGTGAATTAAATATTTGAATTAAGATCAGTTAAATTCTTTTGCGGAATGGGTCAGATTGGAAGCAAGACCCGGGGAGACAGACCCTCAGCAACTGAGAGTTTGAAAATGGAAGCATTTCCACATCAGAAACCAGGTTTGGTCACAGTGCAGGGCTGATGGGTGAATGGATCTCAGGGAGAATTGTGGAACAGACAGCAGAATTGTATTTCAGATATGGCAGCTCGAAACTGCGTATTCATGTAGTGCTGTAGACCACAGCAGCAGGAGAAGCAGAACAGCATTCAACCACAACCTGTAACTTTTTGCCAGGGTGACACCTCAGTCTGTCATTACCATCAACACCATATATGGTGTTGTGAACATGTGCGTGTGCGTGAACATGTCAGAATCAGAATCACATGAAACCTAACCTGATGCTAACTCATTTAAGCTACCGGACTTGACCAACAGATCTGAAGGAAACCCTGCAGTCCTACCAAATTCAGTCATAAATGGTGATGGGCGATTAAACAAATGACTGGAGGAAAGGGCTCCACAAACATCCCCATCCTAAATAATGGAACAGACCTGCACATCAGTGTAAAAGATGCACCATCCTCTGCCAGAGGTGTTGAGTCGATGATACACCTCACCCTCATCATGGTGCCCACAAAATCACAGATGCCAGTCTTCAACTAATTCGATTTGCTGCATGTGACATGAAGAAACAGCTGAATACAGTAGATACGACAAAGGCAATGGGTCCTGACCCCATTCCTGCAACAGGACTGAAGTCTTGTGCTGCACAACAAGCCGTGTCCCTGCGGAAGCTGTTTCAGTCTAACTCCAACTCTACCATCTCCCTGGCAATGTGGATAATTACTCAGCTATGTCCAGTCCCCTAAGAGGGAAATAATTACATTCTGACCAATTATCACACCCTCAGTCCTATTACGACAGTCAAATTGGTGGGAGCTCTTTTTGACAGAGCTGTCAAGCAGCACAGAAATGCCCTGCGCAGTGTACTTTCCGACAGGTCCCCATGTGGAGGTAGTGTTGTGGAAATGTCACTGGATTACTAATCTGGACAAGGCAGCCGGTGGAAGTTAAAAACAATTAATAAAATATCGAGATCGAAAATCTGGTGTCAGTAACAGTGACCTTGAAGCCAATGTCGATTGTAAACAGAATTTCCTTCTCCAATGTACTTTTAGGAAGTGAATCTCCCGTGATTTCCTGGGCTGGCCTAAAAGTGACTCCAAAGACCCTGACATGTGATAAACATTTCAATGGTCTCTGAAACGGCCAATCAAGGCACTCATTTGTATTTAACTACTCCGAGGTCTGAAAGGATGAAACCGGACAGAACATCCGGCCTCAGCGTCAGTGTCGGAAAAGGGAATGGGAACACAGTCCTGTTGACCCTGCAGAGACCCCCTTCGTAACATCTGAGAGCTTGTGACAACATTTACAGAGCTTTCACACAGACTGCACAGAAACAGCGGGAAAGGAGTAGATCATAGAACACATTTAGCCTCCCCATTCTAGATCATGGAAAAAATCTCCTCAATGCACTTACCCCACACGATATACATATCCGTTAATGGGAGTAACCTTGGGAAGCTATAAAATAGGAAGTGCAGGAGTACATTTGGTCCATCGAGTTTGCCACCCAATTCACTCTAATGATGGTTGGCCCTTCATTTCCACACCGTACTCCTGCTCTCCCACCATCCCTTTACTGTCTCTAAATCCTTATTTATAATCAGTGTCTTGGTTTCCAGGTGCGAGTGAATTCCCCGGGTTCCCCAGTCAGTGAGTACAGACATTTATTCTCATCTCAATGCAGAGTGACCTGCCTGTACCTAATATTGTGGCTCCTTGTTTTAGACGTCCCAGCCAGGGGAATTATCATCCCTGCTTCCAATCTGCCTCACCCTGTCAGAGTTTTGTATATTTCACTGAGATCTCCACTCATTTTCCTAAACCCCATGGAATACTGGCCCAATCTCCCAAACTCTGCTCCCCAAACAAGCCCGTCATCCCAGAGACCAGTCTGGTCATCCTTCACTGCTCTCCATCAATGTCAGGTTTGTCCTTTCTTTCGCAAGGAGACCAAACCTGCACACAATACTGCACAATGCTCGAGATGGGGTCTCTCCAAGGGCCTGTACAGCTGCAGTAAGACACCCTTTCTCCTCTACTTGCATCCCCCTGAAATGAAGATCAACACACCATTTATCTTCTTCATTGCTTTCTGTCTCTGCAATATTGCTTTCAGCGACTGGTGTACAAGGAGATGCAGATCCTTTTCAGTGTTGCAGCACCCCACTTGGTGGGTCTGTGTACACTGGTCAGCGTGCCAATGCCATGCCCAGGATTGACTTCTGGTTACAGAACTCACTGCGCTGCAGGAAGCTCAGATGTTTATGCAGAAGGAAACAACAAAAATGAGCATATGCCCCTTTGTAGATTAACATGTTCCAACTAATCCCTTTCAAATGGTAGGCTGCCAATTTATCGTTTCCATCAAAGGGCACACCATCACTTCTATCCACATTGTTCTCCATCTGTCACGTAATTACCCATTCACTCCACTTGTCTTCGTCTTCTCAGTGCTTTTTTACATTCTCCTCACCCACTCACAATCCCACATCCGTTAGTGCTGTCAGCAGACTGGGATATATTGTATCTGATTCTAGCAACCCAATGTTTAAAGGGCATTGTGAATAGCTGGGCCCCAAGCAACGATCCCTGTGACACCTCAGCAACCTTCCTATGTTAATTTCTATTTATTTATTTCGTGAATCTGGGTGTCACTGGTTGGGACAGCATTTATTGCCTGACCCTAGTTGCCCTTGAGAAGGTGGTGGTGAGCTGTCTTGTTGAACGCTGCAGTCCACCTGCTGCTGTTGACCTCCAATGCCATTAGGGAGGGAATTCCAGGATTCTGACCCAGTGACTGTGAAGGAGCGGTGATATATTTCCAAATCAGGATGGTGACTGGCTTGGAGGGTACCTGAAGATGATGGTTTTTCCTTGTCGTTCTAGATAGACGTAGACGTGATTGGGAAGATGGTCTCTGAGGATCTTTGGTGAATCATTTCACTGCAGCATGTAGATAGTAAAGCACTGCTGCTGCTGCTGAGCATTGATGGTGGAGCATTGTGGATGAAGGGACAGTCAAACTTGTTGCCTTGTCCTGGATGGTAGAAAGCTTCTTAAGTGTTGTTGTGGCTGCACTCATCCAGGCAAATTGGGAGTCGTCTATCACACTTCTGACTTATGTATTGTAGATAATGGACAGACTTTTGGAAGTCGAGATGTGAGTTACTCGCCGCAGTATTCCTAGCTTCTGACCTGCTCTTGTAGTTACTGTGTTTATGTGGTGAGACCAGTGAGTTTCTAAGCAAGATTACCTACCAAGATTTTGATTCTGGGGGATTCAGTGATAGTAACACCATTGAATGCCAACGGGCAGGTTAGATTGTATTTTATTGGTGATGGTCACGGTCTGGTATTTGTGTGGCCTGAATATTACTTGCCATTTGTCAGCCTGGATACTGTCCATATCTTGTCGCAATTGAACATGGACTGCTTCAGTATCTGAGGAGCCACAAATGTTGCAGAATATTGTACAAACATTGGCGAACATCCCCACTTCTGACCTTAAAATGGAGGGAAGGTCGTTGATGAAGCAGACCTGAAGAAGTTTTCGGCCACTGGTCAAGGGACTCCTACAGATTTGGAGCTGAGTTGACTGACCTTTATCAACCATGACCATCTTCCTACTTGTCAGGTATGATTCTAACCAACGGGGAGTATGCCCCTGATACCCATTGATTGCAGTTTTGCTAAGGCCCCTTAATGCGGCACATGGTCGAAGGCAGACTCGTTTTAAAGGACTCTCACTCTCACCCCATCTCTGGAATTCATCTCTTTTGTACATATTTTAACCTAGGTAATGAGGTCAGGAGCTGAGTGGCCCTGGTGGAGCCCTAACTGGGCGTCATTGATCAGGGTATTGCTGAGCACGTGCTGCTTAAAAGCACTGAGACCTTCCACCACTTTACTGATGATCGAGAGTAGACTGACAGAGTGGGAATACCATCATCTTTAGGTTCCCCTCCAAGCCATTCAACATCCTGACTTGGAAATATATTTGCTTTTTGTAAACAGGAGATACTTGGGGTAATTTTCCGTATAATCGGGGAAATCCATTGTTGTAAGTGTATTGAAACAGTTTGGCTTGGGGAGTGGCAAGTTGTGGAGCACACGTTTTCAGTACTATTGCCAGAATGTTGTCAGAGTATTGACTCTTTGGAGTAATCAGTATTCCAACCGTTTCTGGATATCACGTGGACTGAATCGAATTGGTTGATGACTGGTAACTGAATCGCTGAGGACCACTGGAGGAGGCCTAGATAGGTCACCCACTCAGCACTTCTGACTGAAGATTGTTGCGAATGCATCAGCCTTATCTTATACACTGAAGTGCTGGGCTCTTCCATCATGGAGGAGGGTTTTTTTTTTGTGGAATCTCTTCCTCCAGTGAATTGTTTAATTGTCCCCAACGTTTCTCGACTAGATGTGGAAGGACTGCAGAACTTAGATCTGACCCTTTGCTTGTGGGATCACTTAGTTCTGTCTATCACTTACTGCTTATGCTGTTTGGCCCACACGTTGTCCTGTTTGGTGGCTTCAAGAGGCTGACACCTCATTTGCAGGTATGCCCAGTGTTGCTCCTGCCACCCTGCACACTCCATTGAACAAAGCCTAATCCTCTGGATTGATAGTAATTGTTGTGAGGGGGATACGCCAAGCAATGAGGTTGTGTGG
The DNA here is from genome assembly GCF_037043375.1 of Chiloscyllium plagiosum. NCBI lineage: Eukaryota > Metazoa > Chordata > Chondrichthyes > Orectolobiformes > Hemiscylliidae > Chiloscyllium > Chiloscyllium plagiosum. Next base: position 48,665,278 of record NW_028270183.1, read on the forward strand.
GTGTACAGTTCTGCTCCTATAGATGAACCATAGCACCTTATGGACACCCAGACTTGAGCTGCTAGATCTGTTCGAAGTCTGCCCTATTTAACACCGTGATAGTACCACCCAAATTGGTGGAGGATATTCTCAATGTGCAAGTGTGACTTTGTCTCCACAATGACAATGCGGTGGCCACTACTAGCGATTCTGTCATGGAAAGATACTTCTGCAACTGGCAGATTAGTAAGGCTGTGGTCAATATGTATTTTCCTCTTGTCGGTTCCTTCACCATCTGCCGCAGTACCAGTATAGCAGTTATATCCTTTAGGACCTGGCCAGCTCGATCAGTAATGCTGTAGCTGAGATAGTCTTGGAGGTGGACATTGAAACCCAGAGTACATCTTGCATCCCTGCTCCCCTCAGTGCTTCCTCCAAGTGTTGGTCAGCATGGAGGAGTACTGATTCATCAGTTGAAAGAGGCTGGTACATGGTAATCAGCAGGAGTTTTCCTTTCCCATGTGTAAACAAATGCCATGAGACTTCATGGGATTCGGAGTCAAGAGCAATTCCCTTCTAACTGTCTCCCAATGTGCCGCCACTTCTGCTGTGTCCGTCCTGCTGATGAGACAGGAGATATCCGGGGGAGGTGATGGGGAATCTGGGACATAGGCTAAAATGGATCATCCACTCAGCACCTCTGACTGAAAATTGTTGCGAATGAATCAGCCTTATCTTGTACACTGATTTGATGGGCTCTTCCATCATGGAGGAAGGGGTTATTTGTGGAATCTCTTCCTCCAGTGAATTGTTTAATTGTCCCCAAAGTTTCTTGCCGAGATGTGTAAGGACTTATCCCTTACAGAATCATACCTTACAGACAATGCCAGGCTGTTGCTTGACGAGTCTGTTTATTTCTATTCAGTGTTTCCTGCCAGCTGTCCCATTCTAGAAACATGCCCATACATTAGCCCCAATCCACTCAGATTTGATTTTGCAAACTGGGCTTGGAGCTTTACCAAATCTTTTCTAAAAATCAAAATGTTTAACATCCATTGCTTCTCTTTCATTTGTCTCCCAATCTGTTTCTCAAACATAATTCCCATTTCAAAAATTATGTTAGTGTTGTCTATGACCATTAATTTCAGCCCCAATAATTTATCCTAAACCATTTACTTCCTATGTTCTATGTTGCACGTACTCTACCATTTTCCCACACCAGACTTAGTTTTCCTTGTATTGTTTGAGATTTCTGTGAAGACAGAACGGAAGTAGTGGCTTCATAGTTCTGCCATTTCCCTGTTCCCCATTCTCCATTCTCTGCTTTCAAACTGTAAGGAAACTGCACCTGTTTTCTCATATTTCTCACATTGACATAATTTAACAAGCTAATACAGTTCACTCTTATAACCCTTATGAATATAACTCTTCAGAAACCCATCAATTCCTGCCTTAAACAGCTCAATAATTGACCTTCCACACCATACACTCACAGGGGCATAGACCCTGTGCCAACAGAAGTACAGCACGATCTATATTAGTCCCACTTTCCTAAAGCAGGCCCTTAGCCTGGAATGTTATGACACTTCCAAGTGCTCGTCCAAGTACTTTTTAATGATTGTGAGGTTACCCGTGATAATTCCCCTCTCAGGAAGTAATTCCAGAACACAACACCCTCTAGGTGAAAAAAAGTTTAAATCCTCTCCCAACCTCAAACTTTTCACTTTAAAAGTGTGCTCCTTTGTTCTTTACCTTCCGACTAAAAGAAACAGCTGCTGTCTATCCACCCTGTCCGTGTCGCTTATAATCTTATCCTTCTGAATCATGGACCCCTCAGCTTTCTCTGCTCCAAAGTAATCAACCCGATCTTATCCAGCCTCTCTCCATAGCTGATATGCTCCATCCCAGGGAATATCCTGGTGAATCCCCTCTGCAACCTCTCCAGTACAATCACATCCTTCCTGGAATGTGGCTCCCAGAACTACATCCAGTATTCCATTTTGGCGGAACCAAAGCCCTGTATTGCTCTTATAATCTACACCCTGATTAGGAAACACAACACCCAAGGTCCAATTCTTAACTAGTCCATTAACCTGTCCAGCCACATTCAGGGATGTGTGGAGAAGCACACTCTGAGGTTCCCAGTGTGCTGCCATTCATTGAGTCCCCTCCTGCTTGGTTCCTTCTCCCAAAGTGCATCACCTCATATTTATCAGGGTTACATTCTATCTGCCATTGATCTGCCCATCTGACCATTCCATCTGCATCTTCCTGAAACTGAAGTCCTTCCTCCTCACTGCGAACCACCCAGTCAATCTTTATGTCAAACATACACTTACTTATCACACCTTCCTCACTCTCCACCTAGCCCCCTTCACATTCATATCTATATTTTGTTATGAATAACACAAACAAAAAGGGACATAGCACTGATCCATGTGGTACGCCAGGGGACACTGGTCTTCAGTCACACAAACAGGCTTCTCTCACCACTCTCTGTCTCCTGCTACTCAGACAATTTTCGTTATAACCTGTCAAGTTACCCTTCATATTGTGAGATTTTACTTTATTTTTCAGTTTTCCAGGTGGAAATTTGTCAAAGGCCTTCCTACAAAACTAAACAATCGACCTCCTCAAACGAATTCAATCAAATCCATTGGATGTGACTTCCTTCTGATAAAGTCATGATGATTATCCCTGATCAAACCTTTCAACTCTGATTGGAGTTCGATATTCTCATCCCTATTTTATCCAGTAGGTTCCTTAACAGTGATCTAATACTCACTCGTCTATAGTTCCCTGGTCTATCTCCCACCCTTACTGTGAAGTGGAATCGTATTAGCAGCTCTCCAGTTCTCTGGCACCTCCCCTATGGTCAGAAGCTAATTAAAATATTCAGTCAGGGTCTTTCCTCCTTTGACCCCAACAGCCTCCTGTGATACAACTCATTCAGACATGGAGATTGGTCCATATTTATACAGAACAAAGCCTCAAATCCTTTCTCGTATTTTATATCAATCTGTTCAAGAGCTTCCCAGTCCATCTTCTTGAATTCTGTACCTGCCTCCTCCTTCTCCCAAGTAAAATAGATGTGAAGGTCTCATGTAACAATCCATCAATGTTCTCCAGCTTGACACACAGATTGCCCCTTTGGTTTCTAATGGACATTAACTGTTTGCTGATTATTCTGTTCTACTTGGTCGTGTAGAATATCGTGGGATTCTCCCTGATCTCGCCGACTTGTACTTCTCCATGTCCTTCTGTTATTCAGTCCGCTCTATGTTTCTAAGTTTCACTGCAATCACCTCTCATGTTTTGAAACTCGAGATCACAGCCTGAGTTTCCACATCAGACAATCTTGCCATTTTATGGATTAATCTGGATAATACTTTTTGCAGTTCCTCTGTAGTCAAAATATTCTTTCTTAGATTGGGACTCCAAACGGTACAAAGTACTCTAAGTGTAGTCTCATGAATACTCGATGCAACTGGTGCACGACATCCTCAATATTCCAATTACATTCACATGAATGTAAACCTAATTTTTACTTTCCCATTTGTTTTTATTCTTCCCAATACCTCTCGCTTTAACTTTTCTTATGAGCTTACTGTGTGAGTTCTTTGAAAGAAAAAGCTCATGAATATCCAACTCTACGTTATAGATTGGTTCTTCATTGCCTATGTTCACAAGAATCATCTTCAAACCATTCTAAAAATATGTTTGCCACTTCTGGTTTTCGTTTCATCGGTACATTCTCACACTCCCCCGTTATGCTATTACCTTCTATATATCTCGTAGCATGTTCTTTGTAATCGAGTCCAACAGATACCTGACTGCGGATGACAAGATAACTGGTCTGTAGTTCACCATTCACCATCTTCATCCTTTCTTAACGTGTTGGATAATATTTATAACCTTTGCCTTATCCAGATTGGCTAAATACCTTTCTGGAATGTGTCGGAAAATAAAGAGACATTCTGCGATGCACTCAACATGTCTTTGCTGCTTCCTCTGAAATTCTTGTATGAAGTACATCTAGTCTGTCAGATTTATAAATACTCAATCCAGGTTTATTTTCAAAGATAGGTTCAACACTGATAAGAATGATCTTAGACTTTAATTACACAAGTTCCATGGTCACTTGGAACTTCTGGAAGAATTTCTGGACATTCTTCCATGAAGATAGACGCAAATAAACTGTTTCTTTTCCCTGCAATTTATCTGTTCTCTGCAATATATTATCCTGAACGCACACCAACTGTTCCACATTTGACCTTGTTTTTATTTTTTTTTCATACATTGATAGATGCTTTTTAGCAGTTTTCATGTTTTTCTTTCGTTTGCATGCTTTTTCTCTTTTTGATTTTCTTCTCAGTTTCTTGATCATCCTTGGGTCCTACATTTCTCTGAATCCACTGGCTTAATGCAACACTTGGCATTTTTCTAAGCTGCCTCCTTTCATCTAATAGGTAGATGAAGGTGGGGTTGAAAGTGATAGTCGGAGAGGAGGGTGGACCAGATTGATAGGAAGGAAGGTGGACACATAGGAACGTTCAAAAGGGCGGTGCTGACTTGGAAGGTTGGAGCGAGATAAATTGGGATTAGGGGAAATTGGGAAATGGTGAAATCCACTATGATCCCCTGTGGTTGAAGGGTCCCAAGGCAGAAGAGGAGGCTTTCTTCCTCCAGGCTTCTGGTGACTCAGGTTTGGTGATGGATCAGGCCCAGGGCCCTCATGTCCTTAGCAGAGTGGGAAGGAGTGTTAAAGTGCTCAGCTACAAGGCGATGGAGATGTTCAATGTGGCTGTCCCAGAGATGTTCTCTGAAATGATCCACAAGTTGACCTCCTGCCTCGCCAATGTAGAGAAGACCACATTGGGTTTAATGGATGCAGTAGATGAGGCGTTCTGTCTCCCTTCGTCACCTATTACTTTCAACCCACCTTCATCGACCTATCACAATATCATCTACCTCCCCTCGCCGTACCCCCTTCTCATTTTTCTCTCACCCCCCTTGGCCCAGAAGCTTCATTCCTGATGAACGGCTTATGCCCGAAACATCAATTTATCTGCCCTTAGTATGCTACCTGACTGTGCTTTTCCAGCACCGCACTCTTCGACTCTGATCTCCAGCATCTGTTGCCCCCACTTTCTCCTCACACTTTCATGGCTGCATGACTCAGATTTATAACGGTTACTTCAAATAAAACAAAAACTGCCGTGCACTCAAACAGCATAAAAGAAAACCCCGTACATTGTGGTCACTGTTCCCAAAAGGTCCTTTCCAGTTTCAATTAGCTCTTCTGATCACTCAACACCAATTCCTAAATAACCTGATCTCGAGCTCAGTGCTCGAGATCATGTTAACGCAAACCATCTCACACGTGCTCATGAAATACATTTTTCCCAGCATCAGCATTCAATTGGGTTAACACAGTTTAGATATAATGTCAACATTACATTATTACTGCAGTAGCCACAAATGTGTATATCTCATTTCCTGTTTTATAACATGTGGGTGGCACGGTGGCACAGTGGTTAGCACTGCTGCCTCACAGCGCCAGAGACCCGGGTTCAATTCCCGACTCAGGCGACTGACTGTGTGGAGTTTGCACGTTCTGCCCGTGTCTGCGTGGGTTTCCTCCGGGTGCTCCGGTTTCCTCCCACAGTCCAAAGATGTGCAGGTTAGGTGAATTGGCCATGCTAAATTCCCCTTAGTGATAGGTAATAAGGGGTAAATGTAGGGGTATGGGTGGGTTGCGCTTCGGCAGGTCGGTGTGGACTTGTTGGGCCGAAGGGCCTGTTTCCACACTGTAAGTAATCTAACCTAATCTAAAAAGAAACATGTCCAGCATTTGTGTTGCAGCTTTCACTTTGATATATAACTGCCATCAATGTTTGCTCCTCCTTGCTGTTTTTGCGCTCCACTTTACTAGATTAGATTAGATTAGATTACATTACAGTGTGGAAACAGGCCCTTCAGCCCAACAAGTCCACACTGCCCCGCCTAAGCGCAACCCACCTATGCCCCTACATTTACCCCTTACCTAATACTAGGGGCAATTTAGCATGGCCAATTCACCTGACCTGCACATCTTTGGACTGTGGCAGGAAACCGGAGCACCCGGAGGAAACCCACGCAGACACGGGGAGGAAACCCACGCAGTCGCCTGAGGCAGGAATTGAACCCGGGTCTCGGGCGCTGTGAGGCAGCAGTGCTAACCACTGTGCCACCGTGCCACCCACAAGATACATTGGAATGTGAGCAAGGTGGGCTCTGGGAGATGAATGGTAGAGATCATCTCACCACATCATTTATGATCTTCGCAAGCTTTAATTTCTCCAGATCTCCCGTTTTGCTGATGGAGTAGAGAAGGACAATGATCTTCCAACAATGCTCTGTGTTCCCCCAGAGAGCTGAGACAGCTCTAAGCTGTGTGGGAACCTTAAAGCAGGCTGGTAAAGTGTTGCTGCTGCTGTACAGAGTCTTAGTCAGATCACATCTGGAGTCGTGTGTACAGATTTAATCTCTTCAATGAAGAAAGGATGTTTTAAATTGGACGCAGCTCAGAGATGGTTCCCTCAACTCATTCCTGCAATGAAGGTGCTAACTTATAATGAAAGGATGATCAGGTTGACCCAGTAGCCATTGGAGTTTACAAAAATTGAAGATGATCTTATTTGAACATAGAAGACAGAAGGATTCAACATGTGAAGTGAATTACACAGATAGTGGAGGAATCCATTCCATTCTCCAGCTTGTTACACAGGAACAACGGAAGGATATTCAGGCCTTCGAACCTGTAACACCAAAACAGGATGAGGCTATTCAGCCTGGAGCCTGATATACACTTACATAAGGAGGCCAATCAGCCACTCGAGCCTATGCTGCCCCAGTATCCTGTTAAACAGCAACAGGATCAGTCCATTCAGCCTCCTCATATCTGTAACATAGGAACTGGAAGATGTCACACATTGACTGGAGTTTGTTACACTGGGATAACAGGATGCCATTCAGACCCACCAAGCCTATTGCAAGGGAATTGGATAGGATAAAAACTATCTGAGACTTCTTTCATGAGAAAGGAAGAGGTAATTTAGACACGTGATTGTTGTATGGGAAGAAGAGAAGACCAATCAATCCCTCGGTCCCATCTCCAGGATATATGAGGAGACCGTTCAGGATATCCACCTGTTATGGAGAAGTATGAGAAGATCCATCAGCCCCTCAAAATGTTACACAGCAACAGGAATATTCCGTAATCTCCCAATCCTCTAAAGCATCAACAGGGTGAGGTTAATCTGGCCTTGGAGATAACAACATGGGAACACCAGAAAGAAGTCAGCCCATCGATATTGTGCACCAGCAGGATGATGACTCCATTCAGTAACTCATGGCTCTTCATAGCAATTGCAGCAGATCTCTTAAAGCCTTGTGCACATTAAATAGGAATTCAAAGAAAACGTAAAGGTTTTCGAAAGGAAAGAACTTGTTATAATGGTATACATTAGGGACTAAAGTGTAACAATAAACTATTGTAATTTAAGGCAAATTATTAGAATCCATTGTTTAAGACATTTGCAAACTTAAACCACAATTCGTTAGAGTCAGCATGGCTTTCTGAAGGCTAAATCCTGTTTCAATTATTTGCTTGAGTTATTTGAAGATGTCACAAACAAGGTGGATCGTGGGAATCCTGGAGATAGAACATATCTGGTCTTCCTGAAGGCATCGGATATGTCGCTTCTCCAAAGAGTAAGTGGTAAGATCAGACACCATGGGTCTAGGAGTAATTAGTTCACTTGGATGGAGGATTGGTTATCCAACAAAATGTAGTCAAATGGAATAAATGCGTCATTTTCTTTTGGCAAATGCAATTTGTGGGGTGTCATTGATTTCAGTACTCATGCCTCAACCATTTGCAATCGATGTTATTACTGTACTCGGTTGACAGGATAGAAAATACGATGCCACATTTTCAGATGACACTAACATTGGTGGGAAATTACTTCGGAATGATGATGCAAGAGATTTTAAAACTATATGGATAGGTTGGGTGAACGGGCCAACATTTGGCAAGGAAAATTAAAGTGAATAAATATGGAGCTATTCAAGTTGGCCACTATAATAGAAAGAAAAATTATTATCTAAATGGAGAGAAAGTTCAAAGTGCTTAGGTGCAGAGGGATCTGGGTGTCTGCTTGCATATCATAGAAAACCTGCCTGCGGGTACTGCTAGTAATGAGAAATGCAAGCATAATTTCAGTGGTTATTTATAAAAGGATAGAGTAGAAAGGTAGGGAGTGTTGGTGTAGCTATGCAAGGCATTAGTGAGGCTGCAACTGGAGTACAGTTTGGGTGTCCTGCAGAATGAGCTATTTCCATTGGAGGCAATTCAGAAGAGCTTCATTAGATTGATTCCATATTTGAAGTGTTTGTCTTATGAAGAGAAATTGAACAGATATACAGATGCTGAGTTTGGTGATGTCTCTGTGGTAAGCAAGAGATTAAATTACCAAGAGAGGGTAGAAAGCCTGCAAATAGATTCAGAGGGGAAAAGGTAATAGATAATAGTTTGGCAGGTGGAATTTAACATGATATATCTTGTCATTTCATTTACAGGAATAATGGAAAGCAATATGTTACTAAAATGGAGAGAGATTACAGGACTTAATGATACTGTGTACTGGGAGGTTCACTCAGTCCCGTTCAGACATGGGAGGTTTTGCTCCATCCCTGATCGTCAGCTCCCAGACACTCCAAGTGACCACATTGCTCTCCGAACACATGGAATACTTTAATGTGGTTGATTGGTGGTGGGGATGGTGTTTTGAAACGTGCACCAAGGGGACGGCCTTTATCCAAGATATATTCATTTCTTTCTACGTGGAGACCCGATGACGATGGTAATGGCTGACTGCTTCTGAATGAAGAGGCCGTGACTGCTGCCAGGACAGTGGGTATTCACCAATATGATGCACTGTGATGGGCACACTGTAACATTAATAGAGAGAGAACTCCTTCAGTTCCTCTACCTCTCCCCATTGACATGGATGCCCTGCAGATGCCATGTACACCATCGGGAATCCCACTATACTGAATACACCCGGCAGCTCCCTGCTTCGGGAGAAACAATCTATATACCTCATCCACCATATATATCCTCCTTCACCGAATGGTGACATTGATGTTGAGATACTGGGAAATGATGGATATGTCACTTAGCCCTGCCAGGAAATTTCTGGATTAAATAAGCTGCATGAAACAGTGACCCTCACAGCCACTGGCAGCATCATCCTTCCTCTGGTGTGAAGCTGCAGGTCGTGTTGAAGGAGGTTACACCATTCTATGACCAGCTCCTTGTTCAGTCAGGGCCCCTCACACTCTGCTCCTGGGTTAAGTGGAGCTTGGGAAGCTGTTCCTGGAAAACCCGGGGTGGATACAGCAGATCCCTTTCCCGACACACACTCACTCCGTGGTTTCAGAGCTTCCCCTCTCTGCAGCCTCTGCTCCATTTGTTGTTCGTGTTGCAGACACAGATGCTGTGGCTCCAGTCCCCATGCTCCATCCAGAGTTGGGTCACCAAATCCTCAGGTCTCTCTGAATGTCTGAAGCAGCTCACAGCACAACTTCCAGCAAACCATCCCCAGCTGCTGGACTAACTTTTCAATAACAGGAACCAGTCAGAAACCACTCGGTACAAGTGTTGTGGACCAGTCCATATCCCCCCAAAATATTTTAAGAAGGCCGGTTAGATCCAAACCTTTCCTCATTTTGAATATAGATGTGAAGTGTGCCTTACAGATATGTTGCGACTGGTCAAACCACTCGATATTAAGCAAAATATAATCTTTTCAAATGCTTTAGTTAAAATACAATCAAAGAAAAGAAAATTTTGGGATAGCTTATATGTTGGAACACTTACACAAACAATAGATACCGTACCTACTTGGTTTACACCGCTTGGCACAAAGATATACTCAAATATAGATCCTTACAGCAGTTTTCCAATCCAGGAGGAAACAACATCAACAGAGATCTCAGAGAGAAAAGCAGCTGGGGATCATGTATTAAACTTCCAAACTTTCTGGGATCCCCAGCAGCTTCTGAATGCTGCAGCTAAAAACAAAATGAGGAAACCTGCTCTGGGAGAGCTGGCCACTGCCCTTCCATTGTTACCACCGGTTTAATGAAACCTAAAGGCTTTCTCAGTTATTTGCTTCAACTGTTTTCAGACAGCAGTTCTGCACCTCTGCATTTAAAACCTCTATTAAAAAAAATCCAAGAGAAAATGATCTTTTTACAGAGATAGTATCTTCACGACTCCACCTTTAATAAAATAATCGATCAATATACAACCGTAGATTCATTTTAGACCTCCTAGACTTCCTCTGTTGGTAGTCTGCAATGCATGTATATATATATAGACTCTGAGCCTACAAATGTTCACAATTAGATTCGATTTCAATCATTTTACTCCTGCCACAGAGTGACTTTGTCTTTCTTCATCCAAGTCTCCACAACGTGTCAAAATTTCGGTTTTCTCGCCCTGTCACCTGTATAATTTGAAATTGAATGGCAGCAATAATAAGCTCAATCGAAACAGACTGGTCTTTCCTTCCCTAAACTTCTCCAAAATTGTAAGGGTTCACGATCAGTGATAAAGATTTGGCTCATGTATGTTATTGGCAATTTAAATGCTGAAACGTTGTAACGCCAACACGAAGCGCAAGGCCTCCTTCCCCATTGTGGAATAAATCTATTGATGTTTCCAAAGGACACTCCAACCACACGTTACATAACGGAGCACTTCTCATCTCTCCAATCATCCTTCTGAATGACATAGCTCCTCATGTCTCAGCATAAAAGAATTACATGCTTCTGTACCTCTTAATGCTGTAACCTCTTTCCCTGCTACTCCTGGCCTATGCCAGTATAGCTTACCTTCACAGGTATATATTTTAAGATCTCGCACATTCTTCTCCATGCCTCACAGAAACCAAACTTTGATTTCTGAACCAAATCATCATCATCAGCCATTTCAGTTTCTAATCTTGCCATTGTAACTGCTCTTCCACACGAGTTCTCACGACTGCAGGAAGTGAATTGTTGAACTTCTCCAAAATAAGAATCTCTCTAACAGTGCCATAGCTTTGCTCTGTTTTTAATACCCTTACCCACTATTCAAAATTACTTTGTTTTATCCTTTCAAACTCAATGTGAGTTTAACCAGGGACCCTTTTTTTAGATTCATGAAACGCTGTCTGTCGGCTTCTGTGCACTTCAGATGGCTTTCTTCACCACCCCATACTGGCCAGATACCTCCTCCGATAGGAATGCAAATATCTATCAGCTTTGTTTGGATCAACTAAATCCACATGGTCACCGGCCACTGCATTAGTTTAGCAACATTCTCAAATGAAATTCAAAAGGCTTCCAAATCCTTCTCATCAAATTTAGATAATGCCTGGAAGTATTTAAACAGAACCTCATTAGGCCATAGGCTATTACAGGGTTGCTAAACCTCACTATCCTCCTCATCCAGCCTACCATCTACCTTGATCTCCGCCTTCTATGTCAACTTTCCTCTCTAATTGCTAACCGTTTAAGTTGGAACTCTTTGCTTTTCTTCCCTCCTTTTCTCTCTTCCTTCTTCATTTCCTTTTCTTTTATTTCTACTTTTCATCATAATTCAAACTGTTTCAATTCCTTCTCATGTTCAAAGTGCCTCATTTGAAATTGAATTCTAGCCATTTCGAAAGCGTCTGATGGCGGTTCCGTCCAATGTAATTCCGGAACTATAGCTGTAATTATCTCTCATTTTCGCACAGACAAAAGCAAACGCAACTCCAGCTTGTCTGTCAATTCCTACAGCTTTGCCTTCATTACCTTTTGTAAAAACCCCAAGTTTACTTCTTCCACACCCAGCGAACTCTTAGTGACTGAAAGAATCTTTATACACAAAACACTGTTTAAACCAACTGAATTCAACATCCGGAACAAAAGACACTCACAACTGCCATATGCGACCTTTGTACCGAATAATCTCCCGGTGCGTAATCTCCAGTGTCTGCATGAGCTTATTCTGGATTCTCTGGCTTCCTCACACAATCCAAAGATGTGCATGTCAGGTGAATAGGCCATGGTAAATTATTCATAGTTTTCAGGGATGTATGTGGGTTAGGATCCTTTTCGGGGTAAATATTAGGGTAGAGGAATGGGTCTGGGTAGGTTACTCCTCGGAAGGTCAGTGTAGACTTGTTTGGTCTATTGGCCTGTTTGCAGACTGTAGGGATTGTAATTCTAAACCCAATTTGGTGTTATCGATTTAGAACCAGACAAGAGTCCCCAGTTTGCTATAGACCAACTCGACTGCCTCAAACCAGTTTAAGAGGATAACTTGGATGCCACCCTTTTCCTATTCTAAAGGTAGATGTGAATTAGGTGTTCCAGATGTGATGCTACTAGTCAAACCCACCCACCATTAAGCAAAACACAATATATTTAAACACTCTCATAAAAATCCATTCAAAATAACGAGGAATTTAGAATAATTTTACTATTGGAAACCTTAACCGAATAATGGATATAATACCTTCTACAGATGAACTGTTCCAATATACTAACATTCCATAAACATGTTCCTTGGTTAAAAAGGAACATTCAGACATACATACTTCATACAGTTCTCCAATTCAGGAGGAAACAGCATCAAGTCAGTTTTCAGAGAGAGTAGCAGCTTGGGATAAGTTACGAGGCCGTTATTACTGCTATTTATTATAAACCCTAAAAGCGTCGTAAGTTATTTACTTGAGCCGTTTTCAGTAGGCAGTTTGGCCTTTAAGATCTCTTATTTTAAAAAGGAGAAAATAATCTCTTTTTTTAAGACAAGTGACAGCATTGTCACACAATTTAGATGCCTGGTCCTTTACTTAAGGGACTTCCTCGTGTTACTGATCGCAAGGTCACCGGAGAGGGACAAATTCAGGTACAGACCAAGTTCCAAGGATGTGTCTCATAACTTCTAAAACACCCCTGTCCATCACATGGGATACACCGCGAAGTGAACAACAGCCTGAAACACACCATTTCACTCTTTCTGAACTACACAATGCCAGCACTTGATACACTAGGGAACCAAAAGCTAAACCCAAGGAAAAATACAGAGGGAGAGAAAGATTCACATTAAAGACAGAAACAGACAGTTAATTAACGGAAAAGATATTGTGGAAATATGGGGAATCAGACAGGGCAGTGGGACGAACTGGAGAAGTGAGATCTTCGAGAGTAAAATGATAAGAATGAGAACATCGAATAAAGGCATTGTCAGATCAGCTGGAATGGTTTGTTACATCAAATTCTCAATCTGCTTCACAGAACACCACAAACAACATAAACTGGGACAAGATGACAGCCCAGCATGGAGAGCTGTGCAGACCATGCCTGTGTGTTGCTCAGTAAACTGCACTATCTGCCCAGCATAGAGAGTAATGCAAACTTTACTGTCATATTCTAACCATACTCGCATCAGGTTACTGCCTACAATGGGAAGGTTTGCTGCGATTGTGTGTGTGTGTGTGTGTGTGCTCATCAGAAACTGAGAGAGAGAGTGCGTGTGTGTGCATGCGCGATTGGCGTGGTTGAATGCGAAACTCATTGTTGAGAAGGAACGCACATGGAGGAAACTATTTTAAATACGAACAACTGGCAGGCTTTTTGTTAATCAACAGAAAGGGAACGAGAGAAGTTTCATGGACAGATGAGGTAATGTGTTTGAGAATGTTAAAATAAAGTCATTGCCAGTCACAATAGCAATACACATCGGCATGCACATGAATGACAGATGGATGGGAGTTTGTCGTGAGTTCGAAGCAGATTTGCTTTGGCAGGTTTGAAGCTGGGAGCGGCAGCAGCAGATTATTGGCTTCATTAAGACTGTATTTCATAGCTCAAGATTCAAACAGCAGATGGAATAAACCAGTGCAATATATTCAGGAGGGAAAAGGCCAGGGAATGGTGCGAAGAATTGTCAAAGGGACCACACACAGTTGTGACTGCAGATATTGGCCAGGGATGGGATGGAAACAGTGGAAGGAAGTGGAGTTTGTAACCAGAACAGTAGAGAGTGACCTCCATGCTGTTAATATTTAAATAACAAAGGCCATGATACAATAAATTGTAGTTCTACGCTGGAGCTGAGTAGGTCAACATAGAGACCCATGAGTAACACTGCCAGAGCAGAGAGGGAGACAGTAATTGAACACGTTCATTGATGAAGTTAGTAGTATTCTGTAGAGTGAATATCTGGATTGAGAGTTTCAGGAGGAACAATAATAGCGACAAGAAGTGTAGACTATATGAAAGACCAGTAATACAGTCATAACTAGTTTATAGAGAAAAAAAACACTTGACAGTGACACTTACCAGGAACGCCAAACATACCTAGGAAAGGATAATAAAAATATTGAACAATGAGAAGAGCGTAGTAGATTCACAATGATAATGACCACCAATAAAATGCAGAAAGATACCAAACATAATTGGATAAACTCCTGTCTATTGTTGGAACATGCCAGTCCAATGATTCATCCATTGATTCATTCATCTGATCCATTTTTGGAACATTCCAGTCTAATGTTTTCAGATTCTGATCTCTCCTCCCCCTCTCTCTGGATCTGCTGATCCCTATCAGTGCTGTCGGTTGTGCTTCCGCTCATGTTATGGGATAACACATTGAACGGCGCCCATTTATCATTAAAACCCTCCACTGGGATAATAAGAATCAATTGAGATTGGCATTAATCACAGTCACTGAACAAACACTGGGAAACCGAGCAAAGGCTACGACAACAGATGAATGGGCACCGCACAACAATCAACAGACAGGAGTGTTCCATCCCAGTTGGGGAACACTTAAGTGGTCGAGGACATTCAACCTCCAACCTCCGTGTGACCATCCTCCAAGGCGGACTTCAGGACAGGCAGCAGCGAAAAGTGGCCGAGCAGAGGCTGACAGCAAATTTTGGTACCCATAGGGAGGGCTTCAACCGGGATCTTGGGGTCATGTCACATTACAGGTGACCACCATTGCACTATACACACACAGACACATACACCACTACACGCACACATACACAGGCACTCCTATACACACACATACACACGGGCACACATGTACACAGACACGCACACAGACACTCCCACACACCCTTACAGACACCCACACTCACACAGGCATCCGCTCAGAAACTGAGACCACACTACACTCATGCACACACATATACACTCTCTCTTACAGACACTCACAGCACCCACCCAGACACGCACAGAGACTGCCACACTCACATATGCACCCCCTCACAGACTTAAGAGACTCTACATCACTACACACACATATACACTCCCTCTCACACTCACGACCCTCAACCCAGAAAAACACACATACACAAACACACAAACAGACGAACCTTCATGCACACATATGTTTTGTGGGGTGTATTTGTACTTGCAGAGTTACATTGTACTTTGTTCAAAAATTGCATGAATTCATGTAAAACTCTATTCTCACTTTTCAGATTAGAATCAATCTAAACATCATGGCATAGACAAGAGAACACAGGGGGCTAACA
Organism: Chiloscyllium plagiosum; assembly: GCF_037043375.1. NCBI lineage: Eukaryota > Metazoa > Chordata > Chondrichthyes > Orectolobiformes > Hemiscylliidae > Chiloscyllium > Chiloscyllium plagiosum. Next base: position 48,680,886 of record NW_028270183.1, read on the forward strand.
CTTTGAACATATTGTCTAGGTAACAGTCAATGTTACAGTTAACCTGAAAATGCAACTTTTTTTAAAAAAAGGGTTTTGTGATTTACACAAGAAATAAGTGAAACGATCATGGTATTCGAACAGATGAAAGACTGAACAGACAATCAAGGTATTTTTCAATGTATAATTTCAGTTACATCACACTGTAAATTTTTGCTATAAATTCTGTGCCTTAGAATTGTACCCTCCACTATCACCCTGATGAAGGAGCGGCGCTCCGAAAGCTCGTGTGCTTCCAATTAAACCTGTTGGACTATAACCTGGTGTTGTGTGATTTTTAACTTTGTACACCCCCAGTCCAACACCAGCATCTCCCAATCATGACTGAACAAACAGGCTCAATTAACCAGTTCCACACATCACTTTTCATATCAGTATAAAAGGGAACATTTACTGGGTTTGGATGGAATGGGTGAGGATTGCTGAGGGATAGACCATAAACCTTTATAATCGTTTTGTAATTGTATATGAGAATATTAACAAAACGCTGCAGGGGTCTATATATATTCCACTCTGTTTATGAAAGGAGGCAGTTATAAAATAACAGATCGGCTGCATAAAATAAAGTCGAGTGGGCACGTTTCTAGATACCTCAACACAAAGTATGATATTATTGACCAGTGTGAGGCTACTCCTGGCTACCAAATCCTTTCATAACCTTGAGACGGAGCATTGAGATTGCTGCTCAGCAACAGGCCGAAGCAATTCTGTCCCTATGGGCCTCTTACAGAGGGATAAGAGAAGGCCATTTAGCCCATATTCGGCTGGTTCTACTTGAAAAGGTGGAAATCTAGAATATTGGTACATTTTGCCAACAAATTCATTCAAAACAAAGAGATGTGTCGCTGCAGCTGTATGAGGTGTTACTGAGAGGGCACCTGGAGTACATTGCGTTGGTTGTGTTACTGTAACTGAGAAGGGATGGACCTCCATCAGATACACTTTAACGGTTGCTCGTAATCCACGGGTTGCTGTGTCATTTAATGTCTCGGATCTGTTACATCAGGACAGGAGGAGGCCATTCAGCCTTTTCAGTCTATTACAGAGGGCCACGAGGAGCCCATTCAACCTCTCGAGCCTGTTACAGAGGGGCAGGAAGTGTTTATTTAACTTTCAAGTCTGTTACACATGTACATTAGTTTTAAATTAGTTTTGGAATAGGAAAGACCTGATGTAAACATTGAAGTTCTAACTTTGAATAAGGCCAATTTTGAAAGTGTTAGGTGAGCCCTGTGAAAGGCTGATTGGGATACCCTATTCGCAGGTAAAGGGATGGTTGGAAAATGCAAGGCCATGAAAACTTGGTTTCAGAGAGTCCAGAGCCAACGTGTTCCTCTTAGTGAGAGGGGCAAGTCTGGTGGGTGCAGGGAGTGCTGGATGGCTAGATATATTGATCCTCTGCTCAAGGTAAGGAAAGAAGCATACGTAAGGTAAACAGAGTTGTTATCAAGTGAGTCCCGAGAGGTGTATAAGGGCAATAAGTGTATAGTCAACGGGGAAATCGGGCCAGAAAAATCTGGACATGAGATGGCTTTGGAAATAGGGTTAACAAGGCATTGAAGAAACTCTACAAATCCTTTCATGGCAAAAGATTAACTAGGGAGAGAATAGGGCTCCTTAAAGATCAGTAAGGCTACTTTATGTGTAGAACCACAGGAGATTGAAGGGATGCAAAACAAGTTTTTCTCCTCAGTATTTAATGTGGAGGCGGTTACAAGAGCGAGAGAATGAAGAAATATATAGTGATATCTTGAAAAGTGTCTATATTACAAGGAGGTGTTGGACATTTTAAAACATATAAAGGTGAACAAATCCCTAGGACCTGATCAGTTGTATCCCAGATGTTTGTGGGAAGCTAGGAAAGAGATTGCTCTGCATTTTACTTATATATTTGTATCATTGATTTTAACAGGTGAGGTGTCAAAAGACTGGAGGGCTGCTAACATAGGGTCATTATTTAAGAAAGTAAGGAAAAACCAGGTAACTATAGATTGGTGAGCCTGACGTCAATGGTGACTAAATTGTTGGAGGGGATTTTGAGGGAAAGGATGTATATGCATTTGGAACGACAAGGACTGAAGAGGGCTTTGTACATTGGAGATCACATCCTACTGACTCGGTGGAATTTTTTGAGGAAGTGATGAAGATGGGTCCAACCGGATAAGTCAAGATTTGAAGAGTCCAATCACAAGAAGTAAAACACAAAATAAAGGCATTGCCAGATGTTTAGTACTCTCACATTCGCAATCCAACTCACATAACTAGCCCACCCATTACATATTCAGAATGGAGCACTGTGTAGATCCGGCTCGTGTACAACTGTATGCAAGCCAGCAATGTCCAGAGTGAAACACTGTGCAGCCCACACCAATGCTGGATCTATAATCATGGGCTAAATGTCAAGCATGTAGAGCTGTGCAGTCCGCACTGGTTCATTCATATATAAACCCAGGCTGTTGCATTGTTCGGTAACACTGTGTTAGATCACTGCCCAGTGTGGAGAAACATGTAACCAATGCTGGAAGTGACAGGATGTTCAGTTCCCATCCATTTACTGCTCTATACCTCCACTGTGCCTTGACAAGGGATGCTGCGAATGTGAAAGTCACTGCGAGGAAGAGATGTAAATGGAAACAATTTAAATACCAATAGTTCTGATTAAGGCACGTATCACTCTAGTATTTAAAGATGAAATAACGGAGGTAATATCTAATGAGGTTTTGTGAATGGTGCAAAGAAGTAAGGGAGGGGGGGTGGTAATGTTATAGTGGTTGCACTATAAGTCTTAAAATAATCAATGGGAATTAGAGAAACAAATATTCAGGGAGACTGGCGAGACTTGCAGGAGCAATAGGGTTGTCATAATAGGTGATTTTAATTATCCTAACCTAGATTGGAACTTCCAGAGTGTTAAGAACTTAGATGGAACGTAATTTGCGAAGCGTGTTCAGGAAAGCTTCCACAAGCAGCATGTAGAGGATCCTACTCGGGAAGGGACAAACTCGACCAACTGTTAGGAAATAGGGCAGGATAGGTGATGGAGGTAAAGTGGGGGAGCATTTTGGGAAAAGTGATTAGAGCTGTATTAATTTTTTAATAGTTATGGTAGGGACAAAAGTGGTCCACAGATTCAAGTTCTAAATTGGGGCATGGCGTATTTTGTTGGACTTAGTCAGGGGATTGCAGGGGTTGATGGAGTAGTTTATTTCCAGGTAAAAGAATCCCGGGCAAGTGGGAGGGCTTCAAAAGTGAGATAGCTCGAGTTCCAGGTCTATATGTTCCTGTAAGGGTGAAGGGAAAGTGAGGCTGGAAGAGAGAACCCTGGATGACAAGAGATATTGAGGCTCTGACCAACAAAAAAGGAGACATCACTCAGGTACAGGCAGCTGGGATCTAGGCAACCCCAGGAGTAACACAGGGGATAGAGGAGTTCACTGAAGAAGGAAATCAGCAAGGTTAAAGTGGGGTATGAGATAACCTTGGCTGAGCAGATCCAAATTCAGTATAGTAAAGAAAAAGAACAACTAGAGATAGAAAATAGGACGTCTTAAAATCCAAAATAGGCACGCATGTGTAAAACCTCAAGAGATGGTTGAGGTCCTCAATTTTTCTTCTGTATTTACCATGAAGAAAGACACGAAGACCTATGACCTTTGGGAGGTTAGTTGCGATATCTTGGCACAGTCCATATCACAGTAGAGGTGCTGTTGGACACATTAGAATGCACAAAGTCAGATAAATCTCTTGGTCCTGGCCAGATATATCTAAGAGCACTGCACGAGGCGAGATAAGACAGTTCAGGGGCCAAGAACCCGGAAGACTGGGCAGTAGCAAATGTTGTGCACTTATTCAGAAGGGCTGCAAAGAAAAGCCTGGGAAATATAGACCAGTAAGCTTCACATCTGTTTCCGGAAACCACTTGAGAAGGTTTGGAAATATAAGATATGCATGCATTTGGAAAGACTGAGTTTGACTTGGAACAGTCAGCATAGCTTTGTGCGTGGAGATCATGCCTTACAAATTTTGATAGAGTGTTTTGAGGAAGTGACCAGGAGGTTTGACGAGGGCAGGGTGGTGGACATAATCTATATGGATTTCAGTAAGGCGTTTGATAAGATTCCACATGGTGAGCCGCTCGAGAAGGTTAGATCCCATGGACTCCAAGGTAAACTTGGCAAATTGGCGGCACAACTGGCTTGTCGTAATGAAGCAAATGGCTATGGTGTAGGTATGCTTGTTGGACTGGAGGCCTGTGACTAGTGGAGTGCCTCAGGGGTCCGTGTTGTGCCCATTGCTGTTTGCCATCTATATCAATGATTTGGACCAGGGTGAACAACGCAAAGTTCGCAGGTTTGCAGGTGACACTAAAATAGGAGGCATCGTTTACAGTGAGGAACGTTATCAGAAATTGCAGCAGTACCTTGATCAGCTGGGAAAGTGGGCTGAGAAATAGCAAATGGAATTTAATATAGATAAGTGCGACATCTTGCATTTTGGAAAGTCAAATTTAGGTAGGAGTTTAATGATGAATGAGAGGGTCTTAAGGACTGTAGTGGAACAAAAGGACGTTGGAGATCAGGTGCACGGTTGTCTGAAATTTGAGTCACAGATACACAGGACAGTGAAGAAGGCTGTTGGCACACTGGCCTGGACTCCCTGGTTTCGGGGAGTCCAGAACGAGAGAGCATAGGTTTATGGCGAGAGGGAAAAGATATAAAAGAGACCTACGGGGTAACTATTTCACACAGAGGGTGGTACGTGCATGGAATGAGCTGCCAGGTGAAGTGGGGGAGGCTGATACAAGTGCAACATTTAAGAGGTATTTGGATGGGTAAATGAATAGGTAGGGTTTAATAGGTTATGGGCCAGGTGCTGGCAGGTAGGACTAGATTGGTTTGGGACATGTGGTCGACAAGGATGGATTGGACCGAAGGGTCTGTTTCCATGCTTTACATCTCCATGACTCTATAACTTATACTAATCTCTGTTTTTTGGTGCTCCATACTGGTGAGAAAGTCCAAAGGGATATTTTCCATGAGGAGCTTACAAAGACCCAAAAGACCCGAGGAGTTTTCAGACATCCAACGCAACATTTTTCCTAGCACAGAAAGTAAGGATTTTTTTCCCCACGTGCATCTGTGCAAGATACTCTGTGCAGGCCCAGGAAAAGAGAAACCGGGTCCATCTCCAATTCTGTCTCCAAGACCCACTCTACTACACCTAACACAGTGCTCCAATATATACTAAGCTTGCAGCAGGACCACATGCAATGAGAAAGAGTGCCTGTAGTCACTCGGCATTTAGTACATGCTGAAGATAATCCCACTTTGAATTTTGAGAGAAACTCTGGTGTCAGACAGATCCTATGAAGATTTTTCAACTGCATGGAATGTGTCCTATTACAGATCAAAATCCTTCGAGCATTTTCACAAATATCCTCCCATGTCTCCGAAGAGATCTAAACCCCCAACTCTCTCGCACAGACGTCACGAAGCTGCACAGTCTTGTCTGAGGGGACACTATCCAACTCATGATAAAGGATGCTGACAGAGAGGGTATTCGTAGCAAAAAGAACCCACTTCTCTGTATCGGATCTATAAGTGTCTGTTAAAAGTCTTTTTTAATCAAATCTCTAATCTGGAAAAAAAAACAGAAGAAGTCTCTGCTAGGTAGTCCATACTTACGAGTTATTTGATCAAATGATATCATTGTTTCTCCCTCAAGTAAGACATGGTGGCTCAGTGGTTTGTACTGCTAACTCACAGCACCAGGGTCACGGGTTTGGTTGCAGCCTTGGGTGACTGGTTGTGTGGAGTTAGTATATTCTCAACTGTGTCTGCGTTGGTTTCCTTCCCCAGTCACAAAGATGTGCAGGTTAGATGAATTGGCCATTGCTAAATTGCTCATAGTGTTCAAGAATCTGTAGGTTGGGGCATTAGTCAGGGTAAATATAGGATGGTAGGGGAATGGGTCTGGGTGGGTTACTCTTCAGAGGGTCGAAGTGGACTTGCTGGGCCCAAGGACCTGTTTCCACACTGTAGGGATTCTACTAATTCTAAATCACCCAAGCAAGGTACCCCCCTCGCTGCCCACAGTTTAAATCTGGAATCCATCATCCCCGGTTGACAACACGGTATAGCAATTATAGGGGTAAGGAATATGGTTATGCCTTGTTGCCCTCGATCTGACGCATTGTCCTTCAAGTTTTGACAGTATTGATCATCATTAGATTATGACAATACTCCATAAATGTTGTCATTTTATGTAAGAATAACAGACTAAGAAGGGTTCACTTTGTCTGAGAGGGCTCAATACCATATTGATGCCGAGACATCAGCAGCCCAGGTACTCACATACGATGAAAAAAACTGAATTAATTGTTTTTAATTGGGGAAATCAACTCCCCACAATCTGTGGGGCAGTTGCAATTTTGTTAGCTTGATAAAGAATCGCTTATGGTGCCAAATAAAAGATCTAAACCAGCCATTATTTTTCTTAGAAACATCTTAGATTATATTCCTTACAGTGTGGAAACAGGTCCTTCAGCCCAACAAGTCCACACCGACCCACTACCCACTCCCCTATATTTACCCCTACACCTAACACTACAGGCAATTTAGCATGGCCCATTCACCTAACCTGCACATTTTGGACTGTGGGAGGAAAGCAGAGCAACCGGAGAATGTGCAAACTCCACGCAGTCAGTCGCCTGAGGTGGGAAGTGAACCCGGGTCACTGGCGTTGTGAGGCAGCAGTGCTAACCACTGTGGCGCCCACATGACTCTGCTCTATGGGAGACATCAAAGAAAGCATTCACACAGGGTGTAGGAAATGAGGAAGGACATTCATTTTAATAAGAGCTATCCGAATTGTGTAATTTTGTCAAACAAATGGATATAGTTCACGTTAAATAAATGATCAAAGACAAATGCAATGAATATACTGAAATAGGGAAACTACCCCCGTGGCCATTTAAAAGGAAACCAGGATTTGCCCTCAGTATCAGGTATTTCCCTCAGACCTCCCATAGGCATGGCCTCCAACTTTGTAAAATTAATCTTATCGTCCAGAAAGGCAACAAGCGAATTAATGCATTGCATCACATGATCTACCGAAATTGCGGAATTTGACAAAAAAAATAAGACCCTCATCTGCATACAATATAATCTTACGTGACTTCTATCCCACTTCTGGAGCAGATATGTTGGTATCCCTACAGATGGCCTCCGCCAGTGGCTCAATCACCAACGTAAACAACAATGGTGAAAGGTGTCAACCTGGTCGGCTGCCTGGAGAAATATTAATATTACTGGTTGGCACACCATTAGTGAGAACTGCAGCCAGAGGATCACGGTAAAGGACCCTCAACCACTTGACAAAAACATTGCACAGACCAAACCGTTCTAATGTACAGAAGAGATCCGGCCACTCAACCCAATCAAATACCTTCTCTCATCTAAAGAGATCAGTAATCCCTGGACAGATTGTTGTTGACACTCTTGGATCATATTGAGTAACTTCTTTTCATTGTAGGAAGATCTGCGTCCCTTTATAAAGCCTGTTTGGTCCTCTTTGGCAACGGAAGGCAGCAAAGTTTCCAGCTTTCATGCACGGGTCTCAGACAGGATTTTGAAACCAACATTTAAATGAGAGATTGGCGTGTAAGAAGCACAATCCTTCAGGGTCTTCCTTTCTGCAGCATCAGAGAGATGAGCCTCTCTTAAGGATGGAGGGAGGGGTTCGTGACTGTATGAGTGACGGAACGTGCTAAACATCAGCCCTGACAATAGGTGTATAAATTACGTATAAAATTCACGAGCAAATCCATCAGGAACGTGAGCCTTTACATTCTAAAGCTGTTTCACAACCTCCTGCGCTGACAATGGTGCATTAAGGCACAACACCTATTCAGGGGTTACTCATGGAAGACCCAGGTTCTTGAAAAATGACTCCATCTTAATCCATCTATCCTCACAATGTTCAGTCTGAAATAATTCGGTGAAAATTTGGGACAGGAGACATTAATCTGTTTGGAATTGAAGGTAAGGATGCCAGTACCTTCCCTAATTGAGGTAATGGCTTAAGAGGGGCGATGAGGAAGTTTGCCGAGGAATAGCAAGTGGAGTTTAATACAGATAGGTATCAGTTCTTGCATTTTAGAAAGTCAAATCAAGGTAGGAGTTTCATGGTGAATGGTAGGGTCTTAAGGAGTGTATTGAGACAAAGTGACCTTGGAATTCTGGTTCAAGGTTCTCTGAAAGTGGAGTCGCAGGGAGAAAGGGCAGTGAAAAAGGCATTTGGCACGCTGGCCTTCATCAGTCAGAGTAATGAGTATCGAAATTCGGGAGTTATGTTGCAGTTATACAGGATGCAGGTGAGGCAATACTGGTAGTGTTATGTTCAGTGTTGTTCACTTTGCGATAGGAAGGATGTTATTAAACTGGAAATAGTGCAGAACAAATATAGAAGGATGTTGCCCGGACTCAATGGTCTGAGATACAGTGAGGGGTTGGGCAACATAGGAGTTTTTACTTTAGAGTGTATGAGACTAAGGGGGATCTGATAGCAGTGTATAAGATCATGGGAAGCATGGATAGAGTGAATGCACTCAGTCTTTTTTTCCACAGGATTGAGCAACCCACCGACGAGAGGGCATCAATTTAAGATCCGAGGGGAAAGAGTTATAGGGGACCTGAGGGGCAACTTCTTTTACACACAGAATGGTATACACATGGAATGAGATGCCAGCAGAAGTGGTTAAATTCACAAAATTTAAAATGCATTTGGACAAATACACGGATAGGAAAGAAAAAGAAGGACATGGGGCAAGGGCAGGGAAATGGAGTGCATGGACATTATGTTTGGAATGGAACAGTTTGGGCTGAAGGGCCTTTCTCCGTGCTGTCGGACTCTGACTCTCACAATCATTGCTTCTCCCATTGAATGTTATATTATACTTCCCCAATTCAGTGGAGTGTACTTGACCCTCTAGCCTCCGGGCTTCCATGATGTTTGACCAGAATGTTCAAACATTCGATACTGTATTCAGACGCCGTGTAAAAATGCAACATATTGATGTCACTATTCCTCAAAAGCTGCTTCAGCGCAAGGTTATTAGTTAGTCCACCTGACAACACAACACCAAATCTGAAATAACCTGCTCTCTAATTTGGTTCACAACGTACTGTTCAACCTACCCAATACACACTTACGGAAGTTTTTTCTTCACAGTGTTAGTAGTCACTGCAGTTTCAGTGCAAATTGAGACCATCTATTATTACTGCAGCTCCACGACTATATGTTACACATTCACAGGATGAGGGCGTCGCTGGATTACCAGCATTTATTGCACATGCGAGAGGGGAATTAAGAGTCAGCAGCGTTGTCTTGAGTCTGGAGTCACATGCAGGTCACACCAGGTAAGGACAGCAGTATCCTTCACTCAAGGACATCAGAGAACCAGATGAGTTTTTCCAACAATTGACAATTGATTCCTGGTCATCATAAACCCTTGATTCCAGATACATATTGAATTCAAATTCCACCATCTGCCATGGCAGGATTTGAATTCATGTCCCCAGAATATTACCTGGATCTCTTTGGGTTAAGAGCCAAGTGATAATATCACTGTGTCATTGATCCCCCTTGCATATACTTGCATACCTAATTTCCATAGCATATGTTGTAAAGTATTTACGTGACAGATTTGGTTTTGATATATAACACACTAATGTTTGCTTCATCTTGCTATTTGTAAGATCCACCCAAACTGATTCTGTGGGAAGTGATGGAAAGGGTCTGTGGCGTTATTAGCGATTGACTTGGACAAGACTTTCCGGGAGACTCACCTCAACGCTGAGATGATCTGAAGAATTGGTCAGCAATACAGGACAAGCATCAATATTCTTTCCACCCACTTTGCCAGGATAAGTGTCACCATATTCTTCTGCTCCCTCGCACTCGCTGTATATCTGTTTTAACACATACCTCCGAACAAGGCTCACACTCTATCTTCAAATAAGGCTCAAGCACGACCACACTCACTGTTGACTTCAGCACCTTTCTTCCCCCACTTTTTCTGTCACTGACACAATAGCGCCGCACACTAATACCACTGCATGGATACAACACTGTGGTCAGACTCCCTCCGGACATCTCACTCTTCCACCCTTCCCCTATACTAGCATTGACAGTAGGGACACCCACTCCCACCCTCACTTCGTCCCTTCTCTTCTCCCATTCCAGGAGAAACATCCTGGAATATGACATAAAGGGCCAAGCCGGGTTTTAGAGTGCCCGATATCAGTTCCGTCACCCTCTACCTCGAGATGTGGGGAGGATCCTGGAAAGAGCCAGAGAGGACCAGGACACCTTGTGTGGAGATTCTGAAACATCGGCGTCCCACCAACCAAGTAAGCAGCAATGTTCAGTAAAGAGCAATTCTCAATTTAAACTCGCTGGCATTTCCAATCTCATCTCTCTCACTTTTCAGGCTTAGTTAAAAGCATTAATGAAAGACTAAAACTAAAAATAATGTTTATTCTCTTCAGTAAAAATGTTAAAAAGAAAAAAAGTAAACGATATAAGTTCATTACGAAAAATCTAAAACATGACGTTCATTCAAAATTATGGGCAATCCTCGTAAATACTCAACATCATTTCTCTCACTAAATCTTCTTACGAGTGTTTGTATTCTAGCATCTGTTTCTTTAATTTCAACGGAATATCGTGCTCTGCTATCAAATGCTCATAGTAAATGTCCCTTCCCCTCTGAACTTTGCGTAAACTGTCAATATATTTCCAAATAACTGGATGTTCCACATCAAGTTCGCATTGTCATCTCCTGTGGGCAGCTTCTGCATTATTGTTTGTTCTGTCCTCATTGTTTGAAGTTCTTTCATATAAATTCCACATTCCAACTGGAAAAAGCGGTGGACGCCGACCATTTCCTCTGTGTGAGCTTCTACCTCCATAGTTATCATCAAACCAGTCCAGCAGCGGCTGCAGTTCATCTGGAAGCGCATCAGACAAATGTTCAATAACTTCATGAATGTTTTCAATGTGAATAAATGCAAGGCCAATTATCATTTTAGCTCTGAAAGAAAACTCTGAGTCAATGTTATACTTACTCAAGTGTCTTTTTAACATTTTTACTGAAGGGAATAAACATTATTTTAATTTTTATTGCTTTGATTAATACTTTTATCGAAGCCTGAAAAGGAGTAAATATGAGCTGCGCTGAAATGGGTCTGCACCTAAATGGGTCTGCGGCAAAATGGGCTGCACCAAACAGGCCGCACCTAACAGAATGAAGTATTCAGTAAATTACACAGCACAGGGGAACACCATATAACCATCCCAGGCTGTTATGCAGAAGCAGGGGCGCCCTGGGTAGCTGTCAGGAAATACAGAGTAGAGATCATTACTCATTTTGTGTTTGGAAAGCTGTAACGAGTGGAATTCTTCAGGGATCTGTATGAGGTCATCAACAAATTGCAATCTATTCTAATGAACCGGATGAAAGAGATGGAGCTCAGTTTGCTCATGCACCAGGATAGTCATTCAATAAGATGTCAAATGGAGACAGAGCGTCTGCAATGGGATACAGACAGGGGAGGTCAGAGCGTCTGCATTAGGATGCAGACAGGGGGAGGGCAGGGCGTCTGCAATGGGATACAGACAGGAGACGGCAGAGCGTCTGCAATGGGATGCAGACAGGGGGAGGGCAGGGCGTCTGCAATGGGATACAGACAGCGGACGGCAGAGCGTCTACAATGGGATGCAGACAGGGGGAGGGCAGGGCGTCTGCAATGGACTATAGACAGGTGAAGGACTGATCACCTGCAATTGGATACAGACGGGGGGAGGGCAGAGCGTCTGCAATGGAATACAGACAAGGGAGGTCATCGCGTCTGCAATGGGATACAGACAGGAGGAGGGAAAAGCGTCTGCAATGGGATACAGACAGCGGAGGGCAGAGCGAGGGCAGTGCGTCTACAATGGGATACAGACAGGGGAAGGGCAGTGTGTCTGCAATGGGAGACAGACTGGGGGAGGGATGCACCTCTGCAATGGAACACAGACAGGGGGACGGCAGAGTATCTGCAATGGGATACAGACAGGGGGAGTGAAGAACGTCTGCGATGGGAGACAGACTGGGGAGGGATGCACATCGGCAATGGGATACAGACAGGGAAAGGGCAGAGCGTCTGCAACGGGATACAGACAGGGGGAGGGAGAGCGTCTGCAATGAGATACAGACAGGGGGAGGGAAGAGCGTCTGCAACGGGATACAGACAGTGGGAGGGAAGAACGTCTGCAATGGGAGACAGACAGGGAAAGGGCAGAGCGTCTGCAACGGGATACAGACAGTTGAGGGAAGACTGTCTGTAGTGGGATACAGTCGGGGGAGGGCAGAGCGTCTGCAATGGAATACAGACAAGGGAGGTCATAGCGTCTGCAACGGGATACAGACAGGGGAAGGGAAGAGCGTCTGCAATGAGATACAGACAGGGGAGGCAGAGCGTCCGCTATGGGATACAGACAGCGGGAGGGAAGAGGGTCTGCTATTGGATACAGACGGGGAGGCAGAGCATCAGCAATGGGATACAGACGGAGGAGGGCAGTGCTTCTGCAATGGGACACAGTGGGAGTGCAGAACGTCTGCAATGGGACACAGACTGGGGGAGGACACAGCAACAAGCAATGGCATACAGACAGAGGATGGCTGTGAGCAAAGTTTCAGAAAAAATAAACAGTACAATATACATGTGATGGAAACTTTCTGTTTTGTGGAATAGACGAAACAGCAGAAATTTATTTAAATGCAAGGAGAATGCAGAACTCAGTGTTACAGAGGGATTTGTGTGTCTTAGTACATGAATCACATCAAATTAACCTGAAGATGTAGCAAGTGATTTAGAAGGTAAATGTCATGATCCTGTTTCGTGCAAGGGGTGTTGGGTATGATCGTAGCGATGTTTTCTGCATCAGTACAGGGTATTGTTGAGATTACATCTGTTGTATTATGTGTAGTTATAACTGCCTAAACTGAAAAAAAAAACCTAATTGCTTTCAAAACGTTTCAAATATGTTTCTCTTTACTCATTCTTGGGATGAAGGCATTACGTTGTGAAGAATTAACAGTTCGGCCTGAGAATGAGGGATGTTTTATTGACCATATAAGACCTTGAGAAGAGTGTAGTTGGTGAATACCGGATGGGTATTTCTTCTTGTGTGGGAGAATAAAACTGGGGAAATACTTTAAGAATAAGTCAGGTTCAAAGGAAAGGTCATTGGACCGAAAAATTGAACTCTGAATTCTTTTCCTACATGCTGACAGACAAGCTGAGCTTTTCCATCAATTACTGTATATGTTTAAGAATATTCATTTTAACACAGATATTGTGAAGTCATGAAATGCTTACTTTTACATTATGCAAGCACATATTAACACATCTTCAAAACAATTATGACCATTTATTGTTAATGAATTGATTCTGCAATAACACACTGACCTGGAGTCGAGAAGGTGATGGAGTCATATAGTTCGGACAATGTTCAAGAAGAGCTCACAGAGTCCAGTGTGGGACTGATAACGTGACTGATTTAACTTACGGATGGAAAATGTAGCCTATATGTGGAGAAACATTCTATTGCTTCCTTTCTGTTTCCCTGTCGCTCATCACAGCAATGTGTGGGAATGAACAAAAGCCCAGTCGTCTTTCCCACTAATGGAGGATTCCTGATGAGGATTCATTGGAATCTCCCCATTGCCTGAAGCAAAACAATTCAGCCAAATTCAATTGTTTCATGAAGAAATCCCATTGTCAGAAGGCTGTGCAAGCAGAATAACTACAGAAGTAATTCTCCAACTCGATAGTGAGGGGAACAGACAGGAGATTCTGTGGCTGCAAATGGGAACCCGGAATGGTGTGTAGCCTCCCACATGCCAGGGTCTAGGATGTCTCAGAGCGGCTGCAGAACGTTCTCACCGTGGGTCGGGGGTGGGGGGGGGGGTGAGTGGGCGGGAAGCAGCCAGAAGTCATTGTGCACATTGGTACAAAGGACAGAGTGACGCAGGTAGAAATATTGATGACATCCTGCAGAGTGATTGTAGAGAGCTAGGGAAACGGATAAAAGACGGTGGTAATATCCAGTTTACTTCCAGTTCTCCGTGCTAGTGAGGGTAAGAATAGGAGGATATGGCAGATGAAGGGGTGGCTAAAGAATTGGTGCAGGGCGCAGAGATTTTTGGATTACTGGGATCTTTTGTGGGGCAAGGTGACGTGTTCAGGAAGGACAGGTTGTACCTGAACTGGAAGGGGACCAATATGCTGGCAGGCAGGTTTGCAACTGGTGCAAGGAAGGCTTTCAACAAGATTGGCTGGGGTTGGGGAGTGGTGGGATCCTCAACAGCAGGGAGGCAAGTGCGAGGCTGGAAGGAGATACAGTAATCAGAAACAGTAAAGTGAAGAGACAGGTCAGGCTGGAACACGACAGGGAGCAAGGAATGCCTGTTGGATTAAATTGCAACTATTTCAATGCAAGATGGCTGACAGGTAAGGCCGATGAACTCAGGGCATGGATTGGTGCGTGGGACTGGGATATTATAGCCATTACAGAAACATGGCTAAGGGAGAGAAACACCGGCAGCTTAATGCAGGACGGTACAGCTGCTTTATGCGGGAGAGAGATGGTGGAAAGAGAGGACGGGGAGTTTCATTTTTGATTAAGGCGAGTATCACAGAGGTAAACAGATATAAAATATCTGATGGATCATCATGTGAGGAATTGTCTGGGGAGCTAATAAATAAGAAGGGAATGGTGATAGGATTTGGATTGTACTATAGGCCCCCAAATAGTAAACGAGGAATTAGGGGGACAAAAATATGTAGACAGACTGGGGAGACTTGCAAGGCCAATAGGATTGCATTAGTCGGCGATTTTAATTTTCATAACATAGACTGGGAATGACAGAGAATTAAGGACTGAGATGGGGTGTATTTATTAAGTGTGTTCAGAATAGTTTCCTCAAGCAGTATGTAGAGAGTGCAACTCGGGAAGGGACGAAACTTGACCTATTCTAAGATCTAGGGCAGGGCAGGCAACTGAGGTGACAGCGGGGAAGCACTCTGGGACCAGTGACCACAGTTCTATTAATTTTTAAACAATTATGGAGAAGGACAAAACTGCTCCACATGTTCAAGTTCAAACTTGGGGCAAGGCGAATTTTGATGGAATTAGACAGGAGCTCGTAGGGGTTGGTTGGAGGAGTTTGTTTGCAGGCGAAGGGACCTCCTGCAAGTGGGAGGCCTTTAAAAGTGAAATGTCGACAGTTCAAGGCCTATATGTTACTGTGAGGGTAAAAGGCAATGTTGGTAGGAAGAGGGACCATCGGATGTCAGGAGATATTGAGGCTTTGACCAGCAAAAAGGAGGCGTGGCTCAGGTCCAGGCAGCTGGGATCGAGGGAGTACCAAGAGGTGTACAGGAGATACAGTAGTTTACTGAAGAAGGAAATCAGGAGGGCGAAAAGGGGGCACAAGATCGCTTTGGCTGAGAATATTGGGGTGAATCAAAGAGGTTCATTAAGTATGTTAAAGTAAAAAGAATAACTAAATGAGAATATGACCCCTCAAAGTCCAAAATGGACATGTATGTCTAGAACCGTAGATTTGCGCGATTCTCAATGAATATTTATCCTCTGCCTTGACCGTGGAGAAAATCATGAACTCTTGGGAGGTTAACAAAGGTCGTAGTGTTATCTTGGGGTGAGTCAATATCACGGGAGAGGACGTGTTGGATGCATTAAAATGTATGAAGGTGGAAAAATCTCCTGGTCCTAAACAGATGCATCCATGAATACTGCAAGTGGCTACAGAACAACCTACGGGGACCTTGGTTGATATTTTTGTATCATCGTTAGCTACAGTTTAGGTTCCAGAATATTGGAGATTAACAAATGTTGTGCCATTATTCAAGAAGGGAAGCAAAGAAAAATCTGGGATCGATAGACCAGGAAGTCTAACATTTGTAGTACGTAGGTTACTTGAGAAGACTCTGGGGCTGAGATGAACATGCATTTGGAAAGATAAGGTTTGTTCAGAAATAGATTTTTTGACAGATTCCCTACAGTATGGAAACAGGCCGTCTGGCACAACAAGACCACACCGACCCTCCAAACAGTAACCCACCCAGTCCCATTCCCCTACTCTATATTTACCCCTGACGAATGCACATAACACTATGGGTAACTTAGCATGGCCAATTCACCTGACCGATACATCTTTGGATTGTGGAATGAAAATGGAGCACCCAGAGGAAACACACACAAACACAGGGAGAATGTGCAAACTCCACTCAGAGAGTCACCCGAAGCTGGAACCAAACCCGGATCCATGGCATTATGAGGCAGCAGTACTAGCCACTGAAACACCATGCCACCCTTGTTTTTTTTCAACACAGTTCAATGACACAGGTACAAAATCTATTCTGCCCTTCACCCATGATGTACGTTCCAATATCACATACCATGGATAATTTATTCTCCACTGAAAGTGTCATCTTATTATTATTTATTAGTTTGATATTATTAATTTTAATAATTATTATTAATAGTTGTTTTTAGACTGGAAAGATTGCATGGCTTTGTGAGTGGAAGATCATGCCTCTTAAATTTGTTTGAGTTCATTGCTGAAGTGACCAGGAATGTTGATGAGGATAGGGCGGTAGACTGTGTGGTTTTCAGTAAGGCCTTTGACAAGGTTGCCATTGATAGGCTGGTCTGGAAGGTTAGAATCTCATGGAATCCAGAGGGAGCTGGCAAATTGGACACACAATTGGCTTGATGGTAGTAAGCAGAGGGTAATAGTGGAAGAATGCTCTCGGACTGGAGGCCTGTGACACATGAAGTGCCTCAGGGGTCGCTGCTGGGCCCGTTGCTGTTTGTTATCTGTATCAATGATATTCTTGCGAATGTACAAGGCATGATTAGGAAACTTGAAGATGACACTAAAATAGGAGATATCGTGGACAGTGAGGAAGTATATCAGAAATTTCAGCAGGACCTTGATCAAACTGGAGAAGTGAGCCGAGGAATATTTTGGCAACGTTAGATCAAGGTAGGAGTTTGATGGTGATTGGTAGGACCTTAACGAGTGTAGTTGAGCAGAGGGACCATGGAGTTTAGATCCACCGTTCTCTGAAAGTGGGGTCATAGTTAGACATGGCAATGAAGAAGGCTTTTGCCACACTAGCAAGCATCGGTCAGGACATGGAGGAGAGCAGTTGGGAAGTTACATTGCAGTTATACAGGATGTTGGTGAGGCTGCACTTGTAGTGCTGTGTTCAGTTTTAGTCACATTGCGATCTGAACGATGTTTTTAATTTGGAATGTGTGCGGACGGAATTTACAAAACTATTGCCAGGTCTCAACAGTATGAATTATAGTGAGAGGTTGGACAAGCGAGGACTTTTTTCTTGAGAGCACAGGAGAGGGGTCTTATAGTAGTTTACACGAATAGGGGGAATGGACCCAGCCTTTTTTTCCTAGAGTTGAGGAATCGAGGAGGGGAGAGCATCAGTTTAAGGTCAGAAGGGAAAGAATAAAAGGGAAACTGATGGAAACTGTTTTTCACAGAGAGTGGTAAACAAAGGGAATGAGCTGCCAACGGAAGTGGTTGAAGCATTTATATTAACGATATTTAAATGGCATTTGGGCAAGTACATGGACAGGAAAGGTCGAGAATGCTATGGGCCAAGTGCTAGAAAATGAGTTTAGTGTGGTTTGATATTTGGGTCAGCATGGACGAGTTTGAGCCAAAGGGCCTCTCTGCCTCTCTCCATGCTGTAAGACTTGATGACTCTACAAATAGGATAGCATTTGGGTCAAACTCTCATTTTTCCTTAGGTCATAAGTTCGAATCATATTTGGACAATGTTATTTCAAGTTAACTTTGCAGATATTTTGCTTTTCAGTTTGTTATCGACAATACGTATGTGTGTGTGTGTGTGTCTGTGCGTGTGTGTGTGTGTCTGTGTGTGTGTCTGTCTGTGTGTGTGTGTGTTTCTCAGTATTTTTCAAAGGGAAATATCACTGTACATATTTGCAATATCCTCTCGTCATTGCTCTTTCCATTATAGTTTGTTTTGGTCATAGACATGTTGTTTTAGTAGATTAAAGAAATCTGCCTGACTTGTTCCTAACACTGACCCTGACACACTCTGAGAACTATATCATTTGCCATATCACCAACATAGTTATAATTATTTTTTATGGGCAATGGAGGAGTGGGGCTAGAAAAGGGAGAAGTGAGCCAAAACAACACAGGGAAATATCGACTCATTCAGCCAACGTCAGAGACGAGGAGTTCCTTGGAGGGGACTCTGAGGGATAGAATTTGCATTTATTTAGAAAGACAAGGAATGATTAGGGATAGTCAATATGGATTTGTGTGGTGGAAATCATGTCTAATTAATGTGATTGAGTATTATGAAGAGGTGACAAAGACGTTTGAAGAATATACTTTCGTGCATCTTGTTTCCACAGACTTCAGCAAGGCATTTAATAAGGTTTCCCATCGTAGACAGATTACAAAAATTAGGTTATATGTAATCTAGTAAAAGCTAGCCAATTGGATACAAAATTGGATTGAAGGTAATATACTGTTTTCCAGACTGAAGACCTGTGACCAACGATGTTCTGAAAGAATCAATGCTGAGCTCACTGCTTTTCATCATGGATATAAACAACTTTGATATGATGATTATCGGAGGCATGGTTTGTAAGTTTATAGATAACATCACCAAATTGGTCCAGTGGACAGTGAAGAAGATTATCTCAGAATATAACGTGATCCTTGACCATCAATGAGCCAAGGACTGGCAGATGGAGTTCAATTTAGAATATTGGTGAGGTTTTACATTTTGGTAATTTAAAGCGGGGTAGTGCCCTGGGGAATGTTGCTTAACAAAGAGAACTACGGGTGAAGATTCATAGTTCCTTGTAAGTGTAGTTTAGGTCGGTAGAGTAGTGAGGAACGTGGTTGACATGCTTGCCTTAATCAGTCAGAACATTGAGAATAGGAGTTGGAGTAGCGTGTTGCACTTGTACAGGATGTAGATGAGGCCACTTTAAGAAAACTGCGTACACACCAGTTGACTCTATTAAAGGATGGATGTTGTTAAGCTTGAAAGGGTGCAGAAAAGATTTACAAGGATTTTCTGGAACCTGAGGGTTTGAGCTACAGGGATATGAGGAACAGGTTGAGACTTTTCCCCCTGGACTGTCAGAGGTTGAATGGTGACATGACAGAGGTTTTAAAAAGTCCTGAGGGGGATGGCTAGTCTGAATGGGGAATATCTTTTTCCCAGAGTAGGTGCGTTCAGAACTAGACGGCATAGGGTGATGGTGACAGGGCAAAGACTAAGAAGGGACCTGAGGGGAAACCTTTTCATACAGAGGCTGGTGGGTGTACTGTCAGAGGAAGTGGTGAAAGCGGGTACAATTACACGTTTAAAATGTAACTGGATAGGTACATAAATAGGAATAGATCATGGGATGTGGGCCAAATGCTGGCAAGTGGGACGAGATCTGATTAAGATGCCTGATTGGCGTGGACAAATTGGACAAAAGGATTTGTTTCCACGCTGCATGATTCTCTTATTCTCACAGCGGGATGAGGGAAAATTCTAAAAGGGCCCTTCGAAAGGGAATTCTCTTTCCCGGAAGTTTGTGGTGCCTCTCTGATTACAAGTATTCACAGCTGAGTTAGTTAAAGATTTGACAGAAAAGTGAGTCACGGATAATGGGACACAGACAGGACGATCAGGCTGAGACCACAACCTGAACAGCCACAATTTTAATGCCTGGTGGAGAAGGCTCAAATTCTCTAATGACACACTCCTGCTCCTCAATCCCATGTTTCTGTGTCCAATCCAACCCCTCTAACCTGCTGGACAGGAGCAGTTAGAGTCCACTTATTGTTATGGCATGGTGCACAGAAATAGAGGAAACAATCGGCCCCTCAAGACTGTCCCACTCGGTTTGGGAGATATGGAAAATGTAATTGGAAGACCCAGGCTGGATATGGAAGAGGTTGCTCATTTCTCTTTACAGGGCTTCCCCTCTCTGTATCTTGTTGATCATTTGTTGATGATGTTGTAGAGCCAGATTCACTGTGAATACAGCCCCCAAATCTCACCCAGTGATGGCTCACAATATCCACAGGTCTCCCTGATTGCAACACCCCATAAAAAAAACATTCCAGGAAAATAACACCTACTAACTTTCCAGTAACAGAATGGGAGAACATCAGGAACAGGGGCAGGTCATTCCTATCCCAAGCCTGCCTTGCCCTTCACTAAGATCAAGGCTGACCTGCCCAAGTCTCAAATCTTCCTCAATGTCCAAGTCTTCTTGAACACTTCTATAGAACACAGAATCAGGAACAGTACTGATTTGGAGATGCTGGTGTTGGACTGGGGTGTACAAAGTTAGAAATCACATAGCACCAGGTTATAGTCCAACAGGTTTCATTGGAAGCACACTAGGTTTTGGAGCATCGCTCCCTCATCAGGTGATAGTGGATGGCTCGATCGTAACACAGAATTTATAGCAAAAATTTACAGTGTGATGTAACTGAAATTATACATAGAAAAATTGATTGTCTGTTAAGCCTTTCATTTGTTAGAATACCATGATAGTTTCACTACTTTTATGTGTAAATCATAAACTTTTTTTTTAAAGTTGCATTCTCAGGTGAGCTGTGAACAATGGTGATAGCTAGACAAAATGTTGAAGGTGTTGGCCCCCTGTGTTCTCTGACTATGCCATGATGTTTAGATTGATTCTAATCTAAAAAGTGAGAGAAGAAGTTTTACGTGAATTCATGCAGTTTTTGAGCTCAGAGTTCTACATGAATGCATGCAGTTAGAACCTTCATCACTCGACGTTGTGCCATTTATCCTACTCTAAGATTAGACTAACCTACATGCTTCCATTCACTTTGTTCCATGTGCCTAACCAAGAGTCTCTTAAGTTTCCCTCACGTATTTGACTCTACTACCACTGATGGTAGTGCATTCGACACACCCACCACTCTCTGTGTAAAGAATCTACTTCTGATATCTCCCCTAAAACTTCCTCCAATTACCTTAAAATTATACCACCAAGTGATAGACATTTCTGCCATGGGAAAATGTCTCTGGCTATTCACTCTCTCATCATCTTGTACACCTCTATCAAGTCACCTCTCATCTATTTTTCATCCAATGAGAAAAGCCCTAGCTCCCTCACGGTTTCTTCGTAAGACCTGCCCTCCAGCCCAGGCAGCATCCTGGTAAATCTCTTCTTTACACTCTCGAAAGCTTCATTATCCTTCCTATAATGAGGAGACCATAACTGAACACAATATTCCCTGTGCGGTCTGAGCAGGCCTCTATCGAGCTGAAGCATAACCTCGCGGCTCTTAAACTCAATCCCCCTGCAACTGAAAGCCAAAACACCATACACCTTCTTAACAACCCGATCAACTTGGGTGGCAACTTTGAGGGATCTGTGGACATGGACACCAGGATCCCTCTGTTTCTCCACACTGCCAAGAATCCTGCCTTTCACCATGTATTCTGCATTCACATTCGAGCTTGCAAGGTGAATTACTTCAGTTTGAACTCCATGTGCCACTTCTCAGCCCACCTCTGCATCCTGTCGATGTCCCATTGCAACCTACAATAGCCCTCCATATGCTGTATCACTCCAACCACCTTTGTGTAATCGGCAAACTTACTAGCCCACTCTTCAACACCCATATCCAAGTCATTTTTGAAAATAACAGAGAGCAGAGCTCACTGAACTGATCCCAGCGGGACACCACTGGTCCCGTTCAGTGATCTAGCTCCCCTAACTCTCTCTGTAAGAGAATTCCTGACATTCACTACCCTCTGTTTGAAGAAAACCTTCTCTGCTTCTGCACCATGACCTATTGATATGAACAAAAGAGGTAACGCAGGGGCTCAGGTAAGAGAGAATGACCCTGAACTCAAGGATGGATTTGACTAAGGATGACATCAAGGAGCCTGAACAAAATCACACAATGAGAATTAATTATGACCTCTACACTGTTTGGAGTCATTCACGGCACAAGGGAAGATGATTATCATTGGTGGGCATCAATCATCTTAGCCGTGGGGCACATCTGCAGGAGATCCTCAGCGTAGCTTCGTCAGCCCGGGCATCTCCAGTTTGTCATCATAGAATCCCGACAGTGTGGAAGGAGGATATTCAGCCCATTGAGCCAAACTGAGCAGATTAGATTCCCTACAATGCGGAAACAGGCACTTCGGCCCAACCAGTCCACACCGACCCTCCGAAGAGTAACCCACCCAAACACATTTCCGTCGGACTAATGCACCTAACGTAATGGACAATTTAGTATGGCCAATTCACCTGGTGTGCACATCTTCGGACTGTGGGAGGAAACCGGAGCACCTGGAGGAAACTCATGCAGAGAAGTGGGGAATGTGCAAACTCCACACAGACAATTGCCCAAGGCTCGAATCGAAACTGGGACCCTGGTGCTGTGAGGCAGCAGTGTTAGCTACTGAGCCACCGTGCCAGCAGAAGAGGCGGCATTCACTGAATTCTACAAAATTTTCAGGATAAGTTGTCCCTCTTCAGCTCTTGAAACAGGCTGTGACCATGTGCAAGAAGACTTGGTCAACATTCAAGATCGTGCTGTTAAAGTCTGGGTAACGTTTATGTAACAGCACAGTACATTTCCACAGTGAAAGGAGGAGTTCATTCAGCAGCTCTATCTGGTTTCAAAAGAATGTGGTGAAGCCATTCATCCCATCAAAACTACCGGGCAAAAAAAGGGATACCCCATTCAGTCCCTCCTGCCTGTAGCACAGGAAGTCAGGGAGTCTGTTCTCTCTCACATATAACGTACATGGGAACAGAAAGAACCATTTCACACCCGGAGTCACTTACAAAGGAACAGGAAGAGGTTATTCAGCTTGTCAAGCCACTAACACAGGAACAGGAAAATGTCAGAGATGTTCCAACATCACAAACAAATGGAGCAGGGGCTGCACAGACAGACTGCTCCAAATTGATCCGTATGACTTAATTACTCATGGTACATATGTGTTACTTTAACATGGTTTTCTGGCAGTCGGAATGAAGACAACATTTTTTAGCCGTTCTCCAAGTTACCTTCCATCTCCAAGAAGGCAGACCCATGGTCTCCGTGGAGGTCAGAAGCCATTGGGAAATAACTAACTGTTTCAGAATGATGGTATTTTGGCTGCTGGCAGGATCGTGTACAAAGTGACATTCAATGCAGTGTCACACACTAACTGTGCATTAAAGTGTTCAGAGTTCATTCAGAGCCTGTACCTCGTTGTCAATCGACGTGAGGGTTCTGCAGATGCATGTAAACTGTCGTGAATCAAACATCCAACGAAAGGTATGACATTTCCACCCCATTCAGCTGTTTGGGACATAATGAGTTTCTGGCCATACCCATCAAGCTTCCACTTCTTATTCTCTCACAGCGCTACAGATTAAACACATTGTTACTGCACTCTCTCCTCATGGTAACATCATGCCAGTATTTAGTCTGGTCAAACTACTTTGCACTCTCTCAGTGACAGAGCGATCATTGTTTATAAAGCAGACCAAATCTTTACACAATGCACCAACTACACTCTCAACAAAACACGATCAGTGGGAAAGATATTCTAACATTTGTACTTGAATGATTTTTCATGAAGACCCACACATCATTTACTTCCTGTCCTGTATGAATTCTGTCAGTGACTTATGACCAAGGACATACAGGTCCTTTTCAACAAAAGCACTCGCCAATCTCTGTACCATTTAATAAATATAACTGTACATGATTATATTTGTTGTTCACATCTGAATCATTTTTATACCTTATGAACAGCTAGTGCCCAAACACGGCTCCTGCTGCCACGCATCAATCCTTCAGTCCAGAGAAAAACAGCATTCTTCTTGTATCTCCGTTAATCAAATTTTAATCCATGTGGTAAATATTCCACCCCTACCTACCCATGGACCCTAACATTCCCCATTCACCTGTATTCAAACATGTCAAGCGTCTTCTAAAAATACAAATACTCCACTCGCATTGATTCTCAACTGTCGATGTCACAACGGACAATCTCCACAAACAGGTTTATCAAAGATCATTTCCCTTTCCTGAATCTCGGCCGAATGTACCAAATCATATCATTATTCTCCAAGTGTCTATTCGTCACGTTCCTTATAAAAGGTTCCAATATTTTTTCTCACAGCTGACATCAAATTATTTAGTTTTCTGTTTTCCCTCTCCATCCTGTTTTAAATATTTAGGTTGACAATAGCTGCTGTCCAGTCTGCAGGATCCTTTCCAGAATCTAACTAGCTTTGAAGAATAATCAGTAATTATTTCACTATCTCTGTTCTCATCTCAATTACTCTGAGATGTAGCTCATCAGATGCAGCAACTTAAGAAACTTCGATTCAATTAGATTTTCAATAATATACTCTTCATTAATTCTAATTTCCTGCAGCTTCCAATTTTTACCAGTCCATCTGTTCCCTAATATCGTTGGACATTAATTTCTGTACTTTCCCCTGTGGAGATGGAACCAATGCATTCCTCTCAGCAGGCAGATGGATTCAGTCAACTCGTGAATACATTGGAGGACTGCACTTCAGAGATGGTGGATATATTACCCACTGCTGCCTGCAAAGTTCCAGAATCAATTCAGTT
Source organism: Chiloscyllium plagiosum (assembly GCF_037043375.1). Classification (NCBI taxonomy): domain Eukaryota; kingdom Metazoa; phylum Chordata; class Chondrichthyes; order Orectolobiformes; family Hemiscylliidae; genus Chiloscyllium; species Chiloscyllium plagiosum. Next base: position 48,705,706 of record NW_028270183.1, read on the forward strand.
TAATTCATCGTGATTGTCAGCGCAGTCCTGCTACTGGTGTGAGAACACAGGTTATACTGAAGGAGGGAATACAGCTCAGTGACCACCTCAATTTTGAAACAAGCTGGCTTTGCACCTTACACCTGAATGGGTGCAGCTTAGACAAATGTTCCTGGAAATTCCAGAGAGGAAAATATAGTGCCTCGCTCCTCCCTGTTTATACAGCGTCCCTTCTTTGTAGTCTCAAATCCATTTGTTTATCATGGACCCAGACACACTGTAAATGCAGTATTCAGAGTGGGGTCCCCAGACCATCGTGAATCCCTGAATGAACCCAGTAGCTGACATCACTATCCTGAGAACACCATCCACAGAGTCTCCACTGACTTTCCAGATGACAGCAGAAAGTGAATTCCCCATACCTACAATGCATCCATTCAGTATTGAAAATGCCTTGGTCTCCTCAGTTTCTCTAGGAGAAAGTGAGGACTGCAGATGCTGGAGATCAGAGCTGAAAAATGTGTTGCTGAGAAAGCACAGCAGGTCAGGCAGTATCCAAAGATCAGGAGAATCAACGTTTCGGGCATGAGCCCTTCTTCAGGAATGAGGAAAGTGTGCTAAGCAGGCTAAGATAAAAGGCAGGGAGGAGGGACTTGGGGGAGGGGCGTTGGAAATGCGATAGGTGGAGAGAGGTTAAGGTGAGGGTGATAGGCCGGAGAGGGGGTGAGGACGGAGAGGTCAGCAAGAAAATTGCAGGTCAGGAAGGTGGTGCTGATTTCGAGGGTTGGGATTGAGACAAGGTGGGGGGAGGGGAAATGAGGAAGCTGGAGAAATCGGAATTCATCCCTTGTGGTTGGAGGGTTCCCAGGCGGAAGAAGAGGTGCTCTTCCTCCAGCAGGAACCCTCCAACCACAAGGGATGAATTCAGATTTCTCCAGCATCCTCATTTCCCCTCCCCCCACCTTGTCTCAATCCCAACCCTCTAAATCAGCACCACCTTCCTGACCTGCAATTTTCTTGCTGACCTTTCCGTCCTCACACCCTCTCCGGCCTATCACCCTCACCTTAACGTCTTTCCACCTATCGCATTTCCAACGCCCCTCCCCCAAGTCCCTCCCCCCTGCCTTTTATCTAAGCCTGGTTGGCACACTTTCCTCATTCCTGAAGAAGGGCTCACGCCCGAAACGTCGATTCTCCTGATCTTTGGATGCTGCCTTACCTGCTGTGCTTTTCCAGCAATACATTTTTCAGTTCCTCAGTTTCTCTTCCTGGCTGAGAAAGCTCTTATATCTCCACACAGTCACACAGTAACAGTTCCTCTCTCCAAAGAAGCAGTTGACAATGGAACATTACATTTCTCTATATATCAGCGACTATCAGTATTGCTGATGGAGTTGATCACCACACTCAGAGACGAGAGATAGAGGGAACATAACTCACGGTAAGCAGGGACATCCCGTAATAAATATGATATTCAGGAATATATGAAAAGGGGAAATGGTAGAATAACTTCCCATTCTGTTTTCCTTCCAGTCCATCATCAGCAATCCTTTTGTTTGCTTTTCCTTTTTCTCTCTCTCTCTCCATCTCTCTCTTTCACTCTCACTTTCTCTCTCTTGCTGGACATCATCCACTCAACACAAACCTCCCGCTCACCCTACCATCCATCCCTGATATAATAATATTATTTCGCAGTTGCATTCAGATTTGATAGGTTCACTGAACTCGAAACGTTATTTGGTTTTTTTTCCGACACACTGCCATAACTGCTGAGATTTTCCAACATTCTTTCAGACTGTGGAGAATTTTATTTCAGATCGCCAGCATCCATATTTTCTTGTTGTTGTTGTTTCGCGGGATGCCAGCATCACTGGCAAGGACAGTATTTGTTGTCCATCCTAACAGTCCTTGACAATGGGGCCATTTGTCAAGGCAATATGGAGGCAACCACATTGTTGTGGATCTGAGGTGACACTTAGTTCAGACAGGGCAAAATGATAGGTTTCTTTATCAAAGGTTATCAATAAAATAAGAAAGAAATCCTGATGGTTTATGATTGCCATGAGTGAAATTAGGCTTCATTCCTATTTTTGATATTGGAATTTAAATTTAGTCATCGGCTGGGATAGTATTTCAGACAATGCGTTTAGAGTCATAACGTGTGCCTCTGAATTACACAGTCAGTGACATTATTACTCTGTTTAAGAGTCCCTGTTGTGAAGTAACTGTAGAGACAAGAACAAGTTTGTGGTCAAACTCTTTGTAACTGGAATAGAGGTCAGAAGAGAACTGGAGCCATAAAATCTGTCGTTAACGAAGGGGTAGATGATGGCGAAGTCAGCAATAGAACTCAGGCAAATCTGGAGATTGGGGATATTAAGAAGCAGGTTTGATGACAGAGAGAATATGGAGATATAAAACAGTTCACGCTAAATGGAGACTCAAGGTTCCGAACAGTCTTTTACCTTCTCAGATGTTTATGACTAAGTAGTTTGGAAATGCATGAGAAGAAAGTGGCGTTTGTGACTGAAAGTTTCTGTATTTGTTAAATATAATCGACCAGCATAGCAATAACATTCAGCATCATTTATAGAATTGACAGAGATAGACTTACCAGGAACACCAATAATAGCGAGGATGGGATAGTACCCAGCTTGAATAGTCATCAGTACAGCTCGTATCCGCAACTCTAACCATGGCCAATCCTGAGAAAGCCAATAAAGACCATCGGATAAACTCCTGTCCATTGTTGTAACATTCCAGTCTAATGTTCTCAGAATCTGATCCATTGTTGGAACATTCCAGTCTAATGGTCTCAGATTCGTTTCCATTGCTGGAACATTCCAGTCTAATGGTCTCAAATTAAAATCCATTGTTGAACCATTCTAATGTTCTCAGATTCTGATCTCTTTCTCTTTCTCTGTAGCTGCTGATCCCAATCTTGTTGAGGTTGACTCTGCCCTGAATACTATGGCATAACAAGGTGAAAGAAGTCCCTAATTATGGAAGAGGGAAATCCTCCAGTGACCCAGTTAGGTCCAGGAAGACTGATATTAATCACAGTCACTGAACAAACAGCTCCAGTTAACCCATTTCACGGCAACTCTGATATATCACAATAATACTTGGTGTGGCTGGGATTTTGATATCGCTGATGATTGGGCAAATGGCACATCTCCAGTTGTAAACATAGAGATGAGGGAGAGACATAATTCTTTCTCTTCACAAGCTTGATGATTCTGCTATGTTTTGACAGTATAGGAATTGCTGGGCTCCCGAGGCCGTCTGTGTCTGATCACCAGGCCTGCTGCATCTTCTCGTTTTAATTATTAATGTTTAACTTTGACTTTTGTCTGTACAGCATTTAACGGTTTATGTGGATTTAGGCATTTTTGAGAGACACCTACAGAGCCATACACGGTGTAGATGCAGTCCATTCCTTGTGTTCTTGCAGCTGCGGCCTGGTCCTATGGAGTGATGGTCAAACTCTCACAGAACCAGGATTCTTAGTTTTACAGTTTGCCAGTTATTGCTGGAGTCTCAGCAGGGTTGGAAGGCAGTAAATCTCTCCCGGGTGCTACGCACTGTCTCTGTGATTTCTCTCGGAACTGTCTTTTGATGTTCTTTCCTCTTGGATTGGAGAACTGCATGTCAGCCAATCTGTTTCCTGCATTTCTTTTTTGACATTTGTGTGCTTATTGGATGAAACAATATTGGAGCAGTTACTGTATAGCTGTTAAATAAACTATTATTCTGCTAAGTTTTCCAACAGAATTATGTTATTGCAAGTTCCTCTTCCTTTTGTTGCCTTTTAGCGGTAGTCTTCGGATAAATTGTGTTTTGCTTAATGTCGAATATTTTGACTAAGTAAACTCTATCTCAAACACAGCACGTCACATTTACCTGCGAAATGGGCCGAGCTGGAAGAGTGATGATCATGTCAGGAATTATATCAGATACTCAATCCACCTCTCAGATCCAGCCCGGACACGTATAAGCCCAGATGAGATACCTGCTCAGCATGAAGTACTGCGTAGACCAGGCTAGTGTACTGCTCAGCAATCCGTCCAGGATCGAACACTGTTTAGAGCTCACCAGTTCACGACGAATTGGTCCAACAGTGCATTGATCCATAAACTTGGACTAGATGATCTGTTCAGCACAGGGCGCTGTGCAGACCACACAAAGGCATTGTTTTATACACACGGATTGGATATCTGTGCAGTATGGGGAGTTGTGCAGTGAATAGCAGTGAATTTATCCATTAACCTGGAGCAGTTACCTTCCCAGCATACACAGCTGTGTAGACCAATCACTGCATTGCTCAGTAACACTGTGTTAGATCACTGTCCAGCGTGGGAAAAGTTGCAGCTCATGCTGAAAGTGACAGGATGTGCAGCTCCCTCCATTTACAGCTCCATATCTCCATTGTGGCATGACACAGGAGTGCTGTGGGTGTGAAACTCACTGCCAGCAAGAGATGGCGGGGGAATCAGTTTAAATACCAACAAATGGGAAGAGCTTGCTTAAAAGAGAGGGGGAGATTGAGAGAGAATTTCAAAGAAGGATCTGATGGTAGGTTTAAAATTGTGAAATGAAAACATTTCAATAGCATCTTGCAATATAGGCCACTGTTTCCGTGAATGATGGGTGAGCAGGACATTGGTGTAAGTTAAGATGATGGAGAGTTTTGGATAAACATTTGTTCTGCAGATTTGTAACTGGGAGTAGGAACAGCAGAATCTTCGACTCATTGGGGTGAATCGAACAATAATTTGTCTCAGTGCCATTTTCCTTGAGTGTGACAGAGGGGTTGTCTGCACGAGGCAGAGCTAGTTTCCTGGTGCTATCTTATCGAACTCACCTCATTAACTATCCACCCCACCCCCATGGTGTCCCTCTCATTCAATACCAGCATGATTATCCCACGCATCATGGCTGGAGGTACACACTATCTCCTGGATGTCCCTGGATATTCAGTGATCCCTGGTACTGCTGACATCATTTAAAGACCAATGGGCACACGGTTGAGCTTTCCCAGTTTGGAGCTGCCCTGCATAGTTTACCGAGCATGGCAGATAAGAGGAAATTACACCACAGGGGCTTGTCGACACGGGCACGGAGGTCCTGGTGAATAGTCTAGTACAGAAAGGGACTATTTACTTCCCAGACAGAGCCGCACCACGAGACCCACCGAGCATGGTCTGAGAACATCACCCAGCTCAGTGCATTATCTGCGGTCCAAGAAAAGCCTAGCAATACTGGAAAAGCACCTTTCCCGCTCTGGCATGATAAGAGTCACCGTATTCTCTCTACTCTCTCACACTCACTGTATATCTGTTAGCGCCTTCCCCAGAATAAGGCTCCAGCACTCTCACCACTACAATGCAGCACCTTCTCTCTCTCTCTCTCTCTCTCTCTCTCTCTCTCTCTCTCACCTGTGCAATATCCCCACATGGTTATAAAATGTTGGAATGAGTACAGTTTCTAGAATTCTCTGGGTGATGTCGTTTGCACGATGTTCCAGATAATTTTCAAAATAATTCAACTTTAGCAAAATGTTCATTCCCCAGTATGTAACACATCAGAGGAAGGAGCAGAGTTTTACTTTTTCGAAATCACTCAGGATGAAAGTGCATCATGAGGCCATTAATCCTCTCAAATATGCTCCACTATTCAGACAAAGGGAGAACCTAAACACTTGAAGACTCACTCTCTTCTTGAAGACAGGCGCCACTTTGGAGTTCTGCCAGTTTTACTGGAACACTCCCGTAATCCCGAGAGTTATTGAATATTTCACACAGTGCCACCAGTCACTCTGTAACCACTTCTATTAAAACCAGCTATGAATTGCTGATCAGCTGTTTACCCTTGGTCTTTTCTGTTTGAGAAAAGCCTTTGTCGTTTTGTTAGAGACAGTGCAAAAACTTTCATCTGACTACAATTTTGTTTATAATATTGAAACTCTTTGTGCCTTCCCCTGAGAGAAAAGATGTAAAATACTGTTTTAAATTCTCTGCCTGTTCCCTGAAACCAGTTCCCCAGTCACATCCTCCAGGTGTCCCACAATTTCTTTCCTGCCTTTCTTCGAAGGGTCACACATACATCATGAACGTTTTTTATTCGATATGGGAAAACTCTCGTGGTTAGTTTCTTTTTCGTATTTCTTGCCAGTTTTGGAATATTTTTCTTTGTATTTTGTTTTATACAATCTGCTTCTGGTTCCAAGAGTAAACTTCCCAAATGTGGCCGACGCTAGAACTCAGCAATTTGAATTCTTTAGTTTGTGATTGATTAGTATCCTTCACAGCCTTTGTGCATCATGGGTGGTTCATCTTCACATCTTCATATCATCTTCTTTTTGACCAGAGTCAATAATAACTGGGTGTTATTAAGCAGTACCTGCTTAAATGTGCCCCCACCCCCACACATCTGCTGACCTTCACCTGTGTCTATTTTCACACTCCGTATTTGACCAGATATATTACATAAATCTGCATTTGAAATACCTGACTCTTTTCAGTCATTCAGGGGGAATCTACGTATGTGGCTGAGCACATGGAGAGTTACTCCATTCTCTCAGTTTTTCTGGCTCTGTGATTTCTGTTCGATGATGCCACATTCCAGTGGGAAGCTTCCTATATTACATCATTTTCTCTCAAACGAGAATCCCCCTCACTCTGATGTACTGAGCCTTCAGCTGTGACTGTCCCGTCTCCCTCACTTCTGCCCTCACTCCATCCCCTCCTTCCCAGAACAATGATAGATCTCCCCATGCCCTAACTTCCTACTGCACTAGAATCCACATTCACAGAATCATCCTCCGTCTCCAGCAGGACAGCGCCATCAAATACATCTTCCCCTTCCGTCCAGTGTCAGCATTTTACAAAGACTATTCCTTCTGTGACACGCTCCATCACCCCGAACACTTTCCCACACGCCCATGGTACCTTCCCATGTAAATGCAGAAGCAGCAACATTTTCCCATTCACCTCTTCCCTTCTCACTGTCCTAGGACCTAAACACACTTTTCAGGTGAAGCAGCATTTCAGTTGTACTCTTTCAATCCAGTTTCCTGTCATTGCTGCTCACAATGCAGTCTCCTTTACATTAGTGAGCCAAACAGAAACTTTTTTGAGGAACATCGCCACTTTGTCTGTAGGAATGACCCTTTCCATCTGATTGCTCCCCATTTTTATAACCTACATTGCTGTCAGGATAATGAGAATTCTTTGAGGAGGTAACGACGCGTTGAACCAGAGAAAGTTACCTATCAGAACTTCCAGAAAGCCTCTGATATGGTATCACACAGGAGGCTGCAGAGTAAGATAAGGGCTCATGGTGTCAGAGGCCTGGTACTAGCATGGATAAAAGGTTGGCTCTCTGGCAGGAGGCATAGTGAGGATAAAATTGTCCCTCTCAGGATAGCAGACGGTGATTAGCAGTGTTCCACAAGAGTCAGTGTTATGACCACAACATTTCACTTTATAGGTTAATGATCTGAGTGGTGGGACAGAAGGCATTCTGACTACGTTTGCAGACGATGCAAAGATAGTTGGAGGGGCATATAGTATTGAGGAGGCAGGGAGCCTGCAGAAAGATTTCGACAGTTTAGGAAAGTGGGAAAAGCAGTAGCAGATGGAGCACAATGTGGGAGAGTGTGAGGTCAGGCACTTTGGTGTGAAGAATACAGGCATGGACTATTTACTAAATGGGGAAAAAAATCAGAAATCTGAGTAACAAAGGGACTTGGGATTCCAAGCGCCGGATTCACCTTAGATAAACTTGCAGGTTGAGTCAGTAGCTAAGAAGTCAGATACAATGTTGTCATTCATCTCGAGAGGAGTAGGATATAATGATGGGGATTCTGAGGCTTTCTAAGGCTCTGGTCAGACCACATTTCCAGTGTTTTGTGCCTCATACCTCAGGAAGGATGTGTTAGCCTTGGTGTGTGTCAAGAGAAAGTTCAGCAGAAATGAAAAGCTTAACACATGAGGAACGTTGGAGGACCCTGGGTTTATACTCGATGAAGATTAGAAGGATGGGGCGGGGGAATCCAATTGAAACTTATAGAATACTGAATGACCTGGATACAGACAAAACTGGCAGGCCGTTTGCACTAGCAGGAGGACACAGGCTTAGAGCAAAGGGAAAACCCATTAGAACGGAGATAACATGAAACGTGTTTAGCCAGAGAGTAGTGAAATTGTAGAATTCCTTATCACAGAAGGCTGTGGAAACCAAATCATTTGGCACCAACGATATAGCCAGGAAAGGGACTGAGGATCTGAAAAGTGACTACAGAGAATTAGTTTAGAAGCTGAAGACCAGGACGAGTAGAGAAGTGATCTCAGGTTTGCTACCAGTGCCACGAGCTAGTTAGATGAGGAACAGTCAGCGAATGCAGCTTTACACGTGGCTGCGAGGCAGGTGCAGGAGGGAGGACTTCAGATACCTAGACCATCGGGATACCTTCTGGGTAAGGTGGGACCTGTACATGAAGGATGGGTTGCATCTGAACTGTAGTGGCACAAATGGCCTGTTTGTGAGTTTTGCTCGTGGGATTCTGGCGGGTTTAAACGAGTTTGGCAAGTGGATAGGAATAAGACCACATGTCTGAGAGTGGGTGAGTTGCAGCCGGGACAATGACAGTATATATTGAATCTATCAGGAAGGTTTCTCACGCGATGAAACAAAGGGATCGGTTAAAGTGCGTCTGCTTTAATGCAAGTACTGTCCGAAATAAGAGTGACGAACTTAGAGCATGGATCCGTACTTGGGACAATGATGTCGTGGCCATAATGGAGACGTAGGTTTCACAGGGGCAGGGATGGCTGCTTGATTTCCCAGGGTTTAGAACGTTTAAAAGCGTTTCGGCGCAGCACGGTGGCCCAATGGCTAGCACTACTGCCTCACAGCGCCAGAGAACCGGGTTCAATTCCCATGTCAGGGAACTGCCAGTGCGGATTTTGCAAACTTTCCCTGTGGATTTCCTTCGGGTGCTCCGGCTTCCTCCCATAATTCAAAGATGTACAGATTAGGTGAATTGGCCATGCTAAATTGTCCGTAGTGTAAGATGAAGGGGTAAATGTAGAGGAATGGTTTTGGGTGGGTTGCTCTATAGAGTGTTGGTGTGGACTTGTTGGGCCGAAGGGCCTGTTTCCACAATGTAAGTAATCTAATCTAATCTAAAAAAGAACAGGGTGGCTGGAAAATGAGGAGGGAGTGGAGAATTGTTAATCAGAGAGTGCGTCAGAGCTACATAAATGAAGGTTGTTGAGGAATGTTTGTCAACTGAGTCAGTATGGGTGGAAGTTAGGAACAGCAAGGGAACAGTCACCGCATTTGTGGGTTTTCTGCAGACCACCTAATAACAGTAGAGAGACTGAAGATCCCATAGGCGGGCAGATTCTGGAAAAATGCACAAGTAGCAGGGTTATAGTTATGGGTGATTTCAACATTTCCAATATCGACTGGAACCTCCTAAGTGCAGATGGTGTGGATGTAGCCGTTTTTGTCAGGTGTGTTCAAGACGGTTTCCTTACTCAGTATGTGGACGGACCATTGAGGGGAGAGGCTATTTTGCATTTGGTGCTCGGCAACGAGCCAGGACAGGTGTCAGAACTAACGGTGGGAGAGCACTTTGGCGAAAGTGATCACAACTGCCTCAAATGTAGCATAGTCTGCGAGAGTGAAAGGAGCAGTTTCCGAGGGAAGATATTTAACTGTGGAAAAGGAAATTATGATGCTATCAGACAGGAGTTGGGAAGTACAGACTGGGAGCAATTGATCCACAGAAAGGGCACAGCAGACATGTGGAGACTATTTAAGGAGCAGTTGTTGCGAGTGATACACAAATTTGTTCCTCTGAGACAGGTAAGAAGGGGTAAGATTAAGGAACCTTAGATGACGAGAACACAGGAACGTCTCGTAAAAAGGAAGCAGGCAGCTTACGTAAGATGGAGGAAGCAAGGATCTAGCACAGCTTTAAAGGATTACAGGCTTGCTAGGAAGGAGCTCAGAAAAGGACTGAGGCGAGCCATGATGGGGCACGAAAAAGGCTTGATAGGAAGGATTAGGGAGAATCCAACGGCATTTTTCTCATACGTGAGGAATAAGAGAATAATCAGGGAGAAGGTAGGGTCGACCAGGATTAGCTTAGGGAACTTATGTGTGGAGTCTGAGCAGATAGGGGAAGCCCTAAATGAGTTTTTTGTTTCGATTTTCACCAAGGAAAATGAAGTTGTTGTAAACGAAACTGAGAGGAGCTGGGCCAGATCAGTCTTGACCAGGGCAAGATTGATGAAGTTGATGTGCTTGCAATTTTGGAAAACATTAAGATACATCCCCAGGGCCAGACCAGATTTATCCGAGACTGCTCCAGGAAGCAAGAAAGGAGGTTGCTAAGCCGCTGGTGAGGATATTTGCCTTCTCACTCTTCACACGAGTCGTACCAAAGGATTGGAAGGAGGCAAATGTTGTTCCTTATTTCAAGAAGGGTAATAGGGAAATCCCTAGCAATTAGAGACCAGTCAGTCTTACGTCTGCGGTCAGCAAAGTTTGTTAAAAATTCCGAGGGATAGGATTTATGACTATTTGGCAAAGCATAGTGTGATTAAAGGCAGTCAGCATGGTTTCATGAAGGGCAGGCAATGCCCCACAAATCTTATTGATTTCTTTGAGGAGGTGTAAAGACAGGTCGACGATGGTCGAACAGTGGATGTGGTGCATGTGGACTTCAGCAAGGTATTTGATAGGGTTCCCATGGAAGGGTCATTCATAAAGTCAGGAAGTATGGGATACAGGGAGATTCGGTTATCTGGATTCAGAATTGGCTGGTTGGCAGAAGGCAGACAGTGGTTGTAGATGGAAAGTATTCTGCTTGGAGGACAGTGTTGAGACGGATCTCACAGGGCTGTGTTCTTGGGCCTCTGCTCTTTGTAGTTTTTATAAATGACTTGGATGAGGAGGTTATGGTGTGTGTTAGTAACTTTGCTGATGACACAAAGGTTGGAGGTGACGTCGATAGTATAGAGGGCTATTGTAGGCTGCAGCGCGACATAGACAGGATGCAGAGCTGGGCTGAGAATTGACAGATGGAGTTCAACCTGGATAAATGCAAAGTAATGCATTTTGGAAGGTCAAATTCAAAACCTGAATATAGCATTAAAGACAGGATTCTTGGCAGTGTGGAGGAACAGAGGGATCTGGGTGCGCAAGTGCATAGATCCCTCAAAGTTGCCACCCAAGTGGATAGGGTGTCAAGAAAGCATATGGTGTTTTGGCTTTCATTAATAGGGGGAACTAGTTTAAGAGCCGTGAGGTTTTTCTGCAGCTCTATAAGTCCTGGTGAGACCACACTTGGAATATTGTGTCCAGTTGTGGACGCCCTACTATTGGAAAGCTCAGAGGCTTTGGAGAGATTGCAAAGAAGGTTTACCAGGATGCTGCCTGGATTGGAGGGCTTGCTTTATGAAGAAAGGTTGAACGAGCTTGGATATTTCTCTCTGGAGACAAGGAGGAGAGAGGAGAGCTGATCGAGCTGTACAAAATAATGAGAGGAATAGATAGTGTCAATACCCAGAGACTTTTCCCCAGGGCAGAAGTGACTCGTACGAGAAGTCATAGTTTGAAGATATTAGGAGGAAGGTAAAAGGGAGACGTCAGAGGTAGGTTCTTTATGCAGAGATTTGTGAATGCATGGAATGCATTGCCAGCTCTGATGGTGAAAGCAAAGTCATTGGGGACATTTAAGCGACTGTTGATCATGCACATGGATAGCAGTGAGTTGAGGGGTGCGTAGGTTAAATTACTACATTTTACATTAGGATTAAATCTCGGGACAACATCGTGGCCCAAAGGGCCTGTTCTGTGCTATACTGTTCTATGCTCTATTTAGTATATTTAAAACAGACTCAGAAAAGTTTAGATTGACAAGGGGATCAAAGATTATTGAGAGGAAGCAGAAAAATGGGGCTGAAAATCTGTCAGTGGTGATCGAATGGCGGAGCAGACTTGATGGTCCGAATGGCTTCATTTCTGTTCGTATAGAGTTGTGGCCTTATAATTGTTCGGTCCTGGATGGCACGGTGGCTCAGTGGTTTGCACTGCTGCCTCACAGCATCAGGGAACTGGGTTTGATTTCCTCTGGGGGTTCGAGTTTCCTGTCACAGTTCAAAGTTGTGCAGGTTACGTGAACTGGTCATGCTGAATTGCCAATGTTGATGTTAGGTGCAATAATCAAGGGTCTGTGTATAGTATTAGAGTAGAGAATGGGATTGGTTTGCATACTCTTCGGAGGGTCAGTATAAACCTGTTGGGCTGAAGGGCCTGTTTCCACACTGTCGGGATTCTAAGAAAATGCAGGTTGCTGCAATGTTCCAATGAAGCGCAACCCAAGCTCGAGTAACAGCTCACTTTACACTCTGTAGGAGTTAATATTCAATTCCATAAATTCACAGCCTGAACCCATTATGGCTGTTCTCCATTTTCCATACACTCACCCTCCTGGGCTCCCTAAGTTCGTGTCTTGTTTATGTTGCATTCAGCAGAGAAAAACAATTTATAATATTTACACATTAATTTACACCTATTATATATCTGTGTCTCTTTCACCACAATTTCAAGCCCATTTGTCTCTCACACTGGGCCTCCAAACACTCTTTCCCACCTCTGCCAAGATACTAAAACGCTCACTTTCTAATCCTTTACATTTCTGAAGAAGATTTACACTGGACTTGAAACATTAACATTGTTTCTCTGTCTCTGTAGGTGTTGCCAGATCCCTGAGGTCCTTCAAAAATGAAAAGTTACAGAATACATTTTCAATATAGCAAAGATGATTGGATACAGGAAATCTGAAACAAAAACAAAAATTATTGGAATTACTGGGTGCTTTGACAAACAGTCATAGAACCCGAAAGATTAACTCTGCTTTCACTCCACAGATGCTGTCAGACTTGTCAGTGTCTTCAGCAATTTCTGTTTTTGAACAAATTTCAAACATGTAAGGCAAAACTGCTCACACGCCTGTCCAACATTGAGCGTCATACAGCGGGAAGTGAATAATAACGCAAGGTATACAAATTCATTTGCTCTGAAACTACATAAGGCTGTCATCACCGACACTACAGAGCTCTTAATCATGGTCATGGAGAGAAACAGAGGGAAACACTAATGCTTTAAACAGAAGATGGCATTACCGGAGGGGAAGAGATTCAGGTGAAAACGCTAAATGCTTTTGAGGAATGCAACAAATTGGAGGCATGGCATCATGAAGATACCCTAACAGGATTTGAATTTTTAAAATGGAAGCGTTCCCACATCAGAAAATGGAATAGGGCACTGCGTACAGGGGAGAAGGGTGACCGGGTTCCCGTGCGAATTGAGGACAGGCAGCAGAATTGTATTGCAGATATTGCAGCTCAAACTGGTCATTCATGTGATTCGGCAAATCATAGCAGCTGTCGTAGCAGCAGCAGCAGGAGAATTGTATTCAACCACAATATAATCTCTCAGTCTACCATTACCATAAAGCCGATCTCCGGTTCAGTGATGAGTGTGGATGAATATGCCAAGGTCAGAACCACGTGTGCCTAAACCTGATGACAACCCATTCAAGCTACCTTACATTAATAAACAGCAGAACTAACAACCGATAAAGAGGGCGCCATGATCCCAATACTGTGACCATTTCTTTTAAAACCAGCTATGAATTACTGCTGGCCTGTCTACTCTTAGTCTTATCTGTTAGAAAAATCCTTGTTCCATTTGTTAGAGACGTTTCAAGAACTTCCCTCCTATTGCCATTTTGTTTACATCATTGAAATACTTACTGTGCCTTCCCCTGTGAGGAAAGATGTCAAACATGGGTGTAAATTACCTGTCTGCTCCCTGTAACCAATTCTTCAGTCACACCCTCTAATTATCCTCAATATACTTTCCTCCCTTAATTTCACCTAAGGTCACACACTCATCTTGAACTTTTTTTTTATATGCGCTGAAAAGCGCATGCTGCTTGTTTTTGTATTTCTTGCCAATTTACTACATCATGGCTCTTCTCCCCTTTTCTTCAGTTTATAGACTCATACAGTTATATCGTGCACAAACAGACCCTTTGGTCCAGCTTGTCCATGGTGACCAGGTTTTCCAAACTAAACTAATCCAAACTGATTGCACTTTGTTCATATGCCTCTAAGCTTTTCCCATTCATATGTTTGTCCTAATGAGTTTTAAATGTTGTAGCTGTACTTGCATCTCCCACTCTTCCTCTGACAGCTCATTCCATGTACACACATCACCCTCTGTTTGAAAACATTGACCCTTCGTCCATTTCAAATCTTCCATCTTTCACCTTAAACCTATGTCTTATATGGTTGAACTCCCCCATCCCGTGGAAAAGACCTTGGCTGGTTACTCAATTCAAACCTCTCATGATTTTATAAACTTCTACAATATCATCCCTCAACCTCCTACACGCTATCTGACACTAACTTCACGAACAAACATTTAAAGATAAGCACTGCAAATTTGAAACAGTATTCAAATGACAGGTAAATAACATTCAGCCCAAACTTCCTACTGTGATTTGTTTTTCTTCATGTTACAATACTAAGGCAGCAGGAAACTGTTACGAGTACCAATAAGAGGTCAAACACCTGAATTGCTTTGTCCAAATCGTGTGATGATCTCTACAGAGAAAGCGCATCTCTGGCCTGAATCATATAAGAAGGGGAATTCTCGTACCACACGGTTAGCGTCGACCTTTAGCAGAGTGAGATGAAGGCTGAGTATACGTTTTGAAATTTGGATCGCAGTGTGAATTCAGTGCAAAGGGGGTAGGGTGTTTGCAATAAGGTTTACGCCAAGAAGGAAACTTTCCAGAATGAGATGTGAGTGGGAGGTGTATAACAGCATGAATGGAGAGTCCAAGCCATTCTGAGACTAGAGCAAAGTGGCAGCACAAAACGCAGCTTGATGCTACAGCAGAGTAGGTGGACTTGATTAAAGAGTTTCAGGTGAAGTGGGTAGGGACCATAATGTGAGAGAATGTACTCTGTAATTTGAGAGAAAGAACCTGGAATCAGGAAGGGGAGACGAGCAGGGAAGAGGATGGAGCAGCAATGGCAGTGTTTTGTGCGGGGTAAATCAGGAAGCACAACAGAAATTCATGCAAAACATCAGCTTATGGTCCCTGAAATAAACATTATAAATCTGGCCCTCCACTAATGCTCATCAATAGTATCCTTGAGAGCTTCTGTCAACCATAGGTGATTCACCTGCTTATCGAGTTCTTCTTTTTGATCAGAAACAATAATTACCGAGTGGTTTGGGATATCTGTTTGAATGCCTGCTCACGTATACTCACTGATCATCCTCTGGGTCTATTTTCACATTCCGCTTCAGACCAGATGTGAGGCAGAAATCCTCAAATTAGATGTCTGGTTCTTTTCAATCATTCAGGGGGAACTTCTTCATGTGGCTGAACACATGATCAGCGGAAGCTGACCTCATTCTCCAGGTTTCTCCATCTCTGTTATTTCTGTTTGATGATGCCACATTCCTGTGAGCTGCGTCTAACGTGACCTCATTTTCCTTCAAACCAGAAATCCCCTAACTCTGGTGGTCAGGGCCTTCAGCTGTCACTGTCCCATCCCCCACGGTGTTGCCCTCAATCCGTCCCCTCTATCCCAGAACAATGAAAGATTCCTCCTTGTCCACACTTCTTCCTGCACTAGAACCAACATTCCCATAATCATCTTACGCCATTTCCATCAACTCCAACTGGTTAGTGCCATCAAACACATCTTTCCCTCCCGCCCACTGTCAGTATTTCGCAGGAACCATTCCCTCTCTGTCCCCTCCATCACCCAGAACACTTCCCCACTCCCCCATGGCACCTTCCCATGCAATTGCAGAAGCTGCAACACTTGCTCATTCACCTCTTCCCTCCTCACTGCCCAAGGCCCCTAACATACCTTCCAGGTGAAGCTGCATTTCACTTGTAAACTTTCAGTCTGGTCTCCTATCATTGCTGCTCACAATGCAGTCTCTCTATATTGGCGAGACCAAACAGAGATTGCTTTGAGGAACACTCCCACTCTGTCTGTGGAAATAACCTTGACCTTCTCATTGCTTCCCATTTCAATAACCTACCTTGCTGTCATGCTAACCTTTCGGCTCTGTGCTGCTGCAACGTTCCAAGGAAGCACAATCCAAGCTCGAGTAACACCTCACTTTACACTTTTTTACGTTACATCCTGTAGGAGTTAATGTACAATTTCACAACTTCACAGTCTGATCACATTATAACTGTTCTCCAGTTTCCGTACATTCTCCCTCCTGGCCTTCCTATGACCTTATGTGGTTGTATCTTCTTTATCATTCACTCAGTAGAGAGAACGCCTTTTCCCCATTCACCTTTTAATTATTAGGCTACTTCACATGATCTTCTCGTTCCTCACTACTAAAAGCATGTTTATCTTTTGCCGCACCCTCTTTTACCCGTCAACCCACTCCCCATATCTGTCAAGGAATTATAAAGCTCATTTTCCAATCCTCTTCAGTTCTGAAGAAGTGTCATACTGGACTTGAAACGTTAACTCTGTTTCTCTGTCTCTGCAGATGATACCAGACCTGTTGAGTTTCTCTGGAAAGAAGAGGCTCAGAACAAGTTTCCAATTAATCAAATAACTATGGATATTGGAAATGAAAATGCCAAAACTGCTGGAAAGAAATGGGAGCTTTGTAGAAGGTTCACTGGCCCTGAAAGATTAACTCTGCATTCACTGTACGAGATGCTGCCAGACCTGCTGAGTTTGGTCAGCAATTTCTGTTTTTGAACAAGTTCCACAGACGTGTGTTAAAGCTGCTCAAACGCCTTGCCTAACATGGAACACCGTGCACTGGGGAGTGACCGATAATGCAAGGTGCCCAAATTCCTTGATCTGAAACTACATAAGGCTGGCATCTCTGACACTGCAGAGCTCTTAATCATGATCAGGGAGAGAAACAGAGGGGAACATATGAAACACAGAAGATGGCATTGGGAGAATGGAAAAGATTCAGATGCGTATGTGAAGGGGTTTCAGTAAAGTAACAAATTGGAGGCGTGACACCAGGGAGAGCAGAATGAGAATAGGAAAATGGAAGTGTTACCACATCAGAAACCAGTTTAAGACACTGAGTACATGGCTGATGGATGAATGGGTCTTGGTGTGAACTCGGGGATAGGCAGTAGAATTGAATTGAACATATTGGAGCTCAAAGTTGGCATTCATGTGGTGTGGTAGAATCACAGCAGCAGCAGAATTGTATTCAACTACAATCCGTAACATTTTCCCCAGAATAATCCCTCAGCCTACGATTAACATCAAGCTGATCTATGGTTCAGCGACGAGTGTGGGTGAACATGATAGGGTCGGAACCATGTGTACCGAAACCTGATGACAATCCATTAAAGCAACCGCACTTGCCTGGTTATATTCGAAATAGCAGGACTAACTTCTGATACAGAGGGCAAAATGATCCCAAGACGAACAGATCAGATCGAAGTTCTGCAGTGCTGCCACATCCAGACATAAATGTCGATGGACTATTAAACAACTCACTGGAGGAGAGGACTCCATAAATATCGCCATCCTATATCGCGGGACAGCCCTGTACAGCAGTGTAAAAGACATGGTTGTATTATCTGCACCGTCCTCAGCCAGAAGTGTTGAGTTGATGATCCACCTCACCCTCGCCATGCTGCCCGCAGAATCACAGATGCCAGTCTTTAATCGATCTGATTTGCTGTATGTGACATGAAGAAACACCTGAACACAGTAGATACGGCAAAGGCAATGGGCCCTGACACCATTCCTGCAATTCGACTGAACACTTGTGCTGTACAACAAGCCGTGTCCCTGGGGAAGCTGTTTCATTCCAGCTCCAACTCTGACATCTCCCTGGCAATGTGGAAATTTACTCAGCTATGTCCAATCCCATAACAAGGGAATAACTACAGTCTAACCATTTATGACGCCCTGAGTCCCGTCGCGGTAGTCACATTGGTGGGAGTTCTTTTTGACAGAGCTGTCATGCAACACAGAATTAACCAGCTTCGTGTGGTTTCAAATAGGTCCCCATGTGGAGATGGTGTTGTTGTGGAAAAGTCACTGGATTACTAATCCAGTCCCGACTAATGCTGTGGCAGCTGGTGGACGTTATAATTTATAAAATATCGAGATGTAAAACCTGGAGTCATTAACAGTGACCTTGAAGCCAATGTCGATGGTTAACAGCAATTTCCTTCCTCAATGTACTTTCAGGAAGTGAATCTCCCGTACTTTCCTGGTCTGGCCTAAACGTGACTTCAGACACACAGAGATGTGAAACACTCTTCAATGGTCTCGGAAACGGACAAGCAAGACACTCTATTGTATCAAACTGTTCCGGGGTCTTAAAGGATAAAACCGCACAGATCACCCGGCACCAGCCTCAGTATTGGAACGGGAAATACTACCGTGTTGACCCTGCAGAGGTCTCCTTCCTAACATCTGAGAGCAGGTGGCAGGATTTACAGAGCTTTCCCACAGAGTACACCGAAACATCGGAAAATGAGTAGGTCATTCAACACACTGAGCATCCTCCATTCTAGTTCATGGTGAAAATCTCCTCAATTCAATTTTCCCCACACAGTGTTCATATCCTTTAGTGTGTTTAAACATCGGAACATATAAAATCGGAACTACTGTATTCGCTTTGGTCCATCAATTTTGATCTTATATTTAATATACAGGCAATTATCCAATAAGGTGTGTTGGATTCGCTGCAACACAATTAGTGAATTGTGCCCCTTTCTTTACAAAGCGAGCTCCCGTTCACTGTTATGGGAGTCGGTCTCTGGCACCAGCTGAACAGCAAATCCCAGCCTCAGGATCCCTCTGTCTGCCAAATGCACCCTCAGTGTGTTCAGCTAAAGCAGGAATGTAATCGGCTCTGCAAGCCTGACACTGAGCCTGAATGTGTGATTTGTAGTCAACATTTAAAAGGAAATTAATTTCAAACCGGGAGGGGAATATCCTGGAGAGAACTGGAATTCCGCATCATGTGGTCAATTAGCTCGCGCGCTTTCTGGTGAAGATCTTGGTGAAAGGTGCAGGGCTGTAGTCAGTGACTGTAATGTTAAAGTGTGACATTTACTGTACTTATTCATTACAATATACGGTTTAAAGATTTATGCAGCTTCGGTTTGGATGGAATGGATGAGGGTTGCTGAGGGATAGACTATAAATCTTTTAATCTTTTAAATCTGTCTTCTCTGTGTGTGGGAGTATTGTCGGAACACTGCACTGTTGTATATGTTTCACCCTGTTTATAAAAGGAGGCAGGAATAAAATAACAGACAGGCTTCATAAAATGTTTGGTGGAGAAGTTTCCAGATACCTTTGTGTAATGCTGCTCCAAGTTTGAAATTTCCTGTTATCAACTCCTTTCTTAACCTTGTGACATCATTCAGATCATTCAAACTGCTGTTCAGGAACAGGGAGAAAGAGGAGGTAGTCACTCAACCGCTCGATTCTTGGACACAGAGACAGGAGACAGTCTTTCAACTGTTCGAGATTGGACACAGGAACAGGAGGTAGTCACTCAACTGCTCGAAACTGGGATACAGGGAAATCTGGAGGCAAGTGAGGCCCCAGATTTCTGTTCCCCAGGAACAGGAGGAGGTGACTCACTACCCACCAGTCTGGGACACTGGGAGAAAAGGGAAATCGGCTTGTTACTAACAGAAATATCTGAATAAGTTGCATGAGCGTGCCATTCAATCCTGCTCCAACATTCTTCAAAACCATAACTGATCTGATTGCAATGGCGTCATTCCATTTTACAGAGATTCGCCTCTCCGCAGCCTCTGCTCCATTTGTTGGTCATGTTGCAGATCCAGATATTGTAACTACAGTCACCATGTTTCATCCAGCGTTGGGTCACCAAAGCCTCTGATCTTCCTGAATTTCCACAGCAGTTTAAAACATAGCCTCCAGGAAAGCATCCCCAGCACGTCCACGAACGTACAAAAACTAGAGTTAAGTCAAATGTCAGTGAAATGCAAGTGAGAAGCCTGGTCTGAATCATTAACAGTTGTGGGGATTCCTCATGATACTGAGCACATGAGCAGCAGAGAATGATTAACACAGGCGTTCAATGGATCGGCACAGAGCAATTTACAAAGATGTGCCTCAAAACTGCTAAAACCCCACTCTCCAACATGGAGCACAGGGCAGGACACTGGGACACACACAGAGACAACACATGCACACAGACCTGCACGGACACACAGGCACATTAGGTGCTCCTCAAAAATATTTGAAGGCGTTGGCCTCGACTCTATTAATAAGTAAGTGTTGTGATACATGTACTTGGCAAAAAGGAAAGATCAGACAGATTCTCAGATGCAGTTCTCCAATCGAGGAGGGAAAACAAATCAAGTGAAAATTTAGAGAGAGTTGCAGCCAGGAGACTTCCACTGAAGTTTCCAACTCTGTGGAGTCCCCAATAGTTTCTGATGTTACTGAGAAACCAAAACACTTGCTATAATGTGGCTGCCAGAACTGCACACAGTATTCTATCTATGGCCTAACCAATGGCATGTTTAACTCATATTATGCCGCCTCCATGAATTTACCGTGTGATTTCTTAACTGGCTATTACACTGTCCAGTCACATTCAGGGATGTGTGGAGAAACACCCTCTGACCTCCCTAGTGTTCTGCTATTCATTGAATTTTCCCCTGTCTGGTTCCTTCTTCCAAAGTGCATCACCTCATATTTATCAGGATTCCATTCCATCTGCCATTGATCTGACCATCTGACCATTCCACCTGTATCTTCCCGTAACATAAGGCCTTCCTCCTCACTGTCAACCACCAGGCCAATCTTTGTGTCAAACACAAAATTACTTATTAAGCTCAGCCCCCACCACCCCACCACCACCCCCTCCACATTCACATTTACATCATTTATGAATACCACAAATAATTTGATACACTGCACTGCTCGCTGTGGTACACCACGAGACACTGGTCTATCTCTACCAACTTTCCAGTAACTTGGGGCCACATAGCTGTTCTCCAGTCCTCTAGCACCTCCCTTGTTTGGTCAGATTCGACTAAAACATTTCGGTCAGGACATTTCCTCTCTTGTCTCCAATAGCATCGTGCGATACAACTCATCTGGACTTTACATTATCCAAAATCTTCAATCCCAACTTGCATCTTATATCAATTAGTTCGAGAGCTTCCCAGTCCATCTTCTTTAATTCTGTACCTGCATCTTCCTTATCCCAACTAAAACAGATGTGAAGCTCTCGTGTTACAGTCTATCAATGTTCCCCAGTTTCACATTCTGATTACCTCCTTGGTTTCGAAATGGATCCTAATTTTACCCTGGTTATTCAGCAATGGAGGAGACCTGAACCATGCTGGAACTGATCTCATCCAAGCTGCAGAAGCATGACCAGGAGATCAAGTGATTCGGGCCACATGTCGTGGAGGTGGAAGAGTGGTTTACGGCTTTGGAAACCATGGCAGAATCCTCAGCGGGTCGGGTCCAAGCCCTAGAATGGTAGGTACAGGCCTTAGTAGAGCACGTCGAGGACCTCGAAAATTGGAGCCGTCAGAAGGACATCAGCTTGGTCCGGCTGCCAGAACGGGAACCAGAAAGCCAGCTCGTCAGCTTCTTGGAACAATGGCTCGCACAATTTTTGAAACTGTAAGTCAGGGCAGACTGGGTGCGGGTCGAGTGGGCCCACAGGGTCGCAGTGTGCAGGCAGGGATCGGACCAGCATCCCTGCCCGGTCCTTGTGCAATTCCAGTACGACAGAGAAAAACAGGTGCTGGAAGCTTCTTGAGCCTTGGGGCACGTCGTACAATTAAGGGGAGACTTTAACTGACATATGGTCCCGAGGTGGATAGGATGTCGAGGGGTATCAGAGGTATTTCCCCGCCACCCAGGCAGCTGGTGGACCTGAACAGGTAGCTGGGTTGGTGGATGTGTGAGATGTCTTCACCTGAAGGAAGGGACTTCACCTTTTTATCTAACCCATATAAATGCTATACTAGGATTGGCATGTTGTTTGCCCCATTGGTCTTTTTAAATTCGATGCTGTCCTTTAGAATTGGGAACCATTTCTGATCATGTGGCAGTGTACATGGAGGACAAGGATGGTGGCGATGGGCCAGGCTCACGGCACTGGCACGTGGATCCTTTCCTCCTGAAGGATAGCAAATTCATTGAGTAATTTTCAGGGGAATTTAATTTTTTTTGGAACAAGAACTTGTGCACGACCAGTAATCCGACGGTGCTATGGGAGACTGCCAAGCCTATACAAGGGATTTGATTATTTCTTATTCGGTGACTCAGAAGCGGCAGAAGGGAGAACAGCAGCGTATGCTTGAGTCTCAGCTGAAGAGAGCTGAGACACCATATTTTGTCAGACCATCGATAACTTAATTGCAGCAGATTACAGCCCTCCGGACTGCTCTGAATGCTGCACTCACCCAGAGAGCAAAGAAAGAGATTTCTTTTGCGAAACAGAAGGTATTCCAGCATGGTTCTAACCAGGTAGATATTAGGCGTACTTGGCCAGAAAGAAGATTCTTGCTATTATCACCCGCGATCCCAAAAAGATTAAAGCAGCGTTCAGGAAGTTCTACTCTGGGATGTCCCAGTCAGCGGGCTGGGAGGACTGATTGGCGACGATGGAGTCCTTTATTAAGAATTTGGACCTCTCAGGTGTAAGTTCAGAGCAGGCGTCTCTTTAGACTGCTGCTCCGATAATCAGAGAGATACAGGAGACACTGAGGCAGCTCCAGAGTGGTAAAGCCCCCGGCCCAGATGGACTTTCAGAGTGAGATTTAGAAGGAGTTCATAGACATGCTGGCTGGGCCAGTGTTGGATATGTACAATTATTCGTACAGTCAGGACTGCCTCCCATCCTCTCTGAGAGAAGGAAATATTCATCTTATTCTCAAGAGAGGGAACGTCCCAGAGGATTGCACTTTGTATGTGCCTATTTCATTATTAAACGTGGACTTTAAAATTTTGTCGAAAACGCTGGCTTTGAAGGTCCATTGTGAAAGAGGACCACTTTTATTAGGGGCCGTAGGTCCTCTGATAATATTGGAAGAGTGCTAAATATGGTTCCAGTCTGCCAGCAAGGTTCGATTCCAGGCTCGGTAGTCTCCCTGGATGCAGAGAAATCACTTGATTGGATGGATTAGATGTGCACCTTTTATGTCCTTGAATGGTTTGGTCTTGGAGGGGTCTTCACTAGGTGGGTGGCAGTGTTATATAGTGACTCAAAAACAGCGAATTTAACTAATGGTATAAGATCTGACAATTTTAGTATTGACAGTGACAGCCAACAAAGTCACCCTATTTCATTGTTACCATTAACATTAATGATTGAGCCGTTGGCATCTGGAGGGACGCCAATATCACTGGCAAGGAGGTAGGACCAGGAAGGCATAAGATCACCCTTTAAGCAGATGGCATTCCTCTCTTTCTAACTAACCCAATGATATCTGTGTCCTGTTTACTACGAATGATTAATTCATTTGGATCTTTCTCAGGGTATAAAATCAATTTTATGAAATCAGAGGCCATCCCTGTTGGGGGTCTTATTAGGGTGCCCGACCTTGGGGTGGAATCTGATTCCCTTCCAGATGGTCATAATGGGGTTTAGGTATTTTTAACATCCAGGCCTTCGATTAATTATATAAAGCTAACTTCGTGCAGTTGCTAGAGAAGATAAGACAGAATCTTTCAATATCCAGTTTGGGTTAGCTCTGGTTAAAATTAATGTCCTTCCTTGTTTATGATACCACATGACAATGCTCCCTTTGACGCTGCCCAGACAGGCAGTACGGAGGCTTAACAGTTGGCTTTGATCTTTCATAGAATAATACAGCGCAGTACAGGCCCTTTGGCCCTCGATGTTGCGCCGATCCAAGCCCACCTAACCTATACTAACCCACTATCCTCCATATACCTATCCAATGCCCGCTTAAATGCCCATAAAGAGGGAGAGTCCACCACTGCTACTGGCAGGGCATTCCATGAACTTACGACTCACTGAGTGAAGAACCTACCCCTAACTTCAGTCCTATATCTACCCCCCCTTAATTTAAAGCTATGCCCCCTTGTAATACCCGACTCCATACGCGGGAAAAGGTTCACACTGTCAACCCTATCTAACCCCCTAATCATCTTGTACACCTCAATCAAGTCACCCCTAAACCTTCTTTTCTCTAATGAAAACAGCCCCAAGTGTCTCAGTCTTTCCTCATACGATCTTCCTTCCATACCAGGCAACATCCTGGTAAACCTCCTCTGCACCCATTCCAGTGCCTCCACATCCTTCCTATAGTATGGCGACCAAAACTGCACACAATATTCCAGGTGCGGCCGCACCAGAGTCTTATACAACTGCATCATGACCTCAGGACTCCGGAACTCAATTCCTCTACCAATAAAAGCCAGTACGCCATATGCCTTCCTCACCGCACTATTTACCTGGGTGGCAACTTTCAGAGATCTGTGTACATGGACACCAAGATCCCTCTGCTCATCCACACTACCAAGTATCCGACCATTAGCCCAGTACCCCATCTTTTTGTTATTCTTCCCAAAGTGAATCACCTCACACTTAGCTACATTGAATTCCATTTGCCACCTTTCTGCCCAGCTCTGCAGCTTCTCTATATCCTGCTGTAACCTGCCACATCCTTCCTCACTGTCAACAACTCCACCAACTTTCGTATCATCCGCAAACTTGCTCACCCAACCTTCTAACCCCTCTTCCAGGTCATTTATAAAAATGACAAACAGCAATGGTCCCAAAACAGATCCTTGCGGAACACCGCTAGTGACGGCACTCCATGAAGAAACTTTGCCATCAACTACTACCCTCTGTCTTCTTCCATCCAGCCAATTCCTAATCCAAACCTCCAACTCACCCTCAATGCCATATCTCCGTATTTTCTGCAGTAGCCTACCATGGGGAACCTTATCAAACGCCTTACTAAAATCCATATATACCACATCTACCGCTTTCCCCTCATCAACCTCCTTCGTCACCTTTTCAAAGAATTCAATAAGGTTTGTGAGGCACGACCTGCCCTTCACAAAACCATGCTGACTATCCTTGATCACATTATTCCTATCCAGATGTGCATAAATCCTATCCCTTACAATTCTCTCTAAGACTTTGCCCACAACAGAAGTGAGACTCACCGGCCTATAGTTACTAGGGTTATCCCTACTCCCCTTTTTGAACAAGGGAACCACATTTACTATCCTCCAGTCTTCTGGCACTACTCCTGTAGACAAAGAGGACATAAAAATCAAGGCCAATGGCTCTGCAATCTCCTCCTTTGCTTCCCAGAGAATCCTAGGATAAATGCCATCAGGCCCAGGGGAGTTATCTATTTTCACCTTTTCCAGGATTTCCAACACCTCTTCTCTACATACCTCAAAGCCATCCATTCTACTTATTTGTGACTCAGTATTCACATCGACGACAATGCCCTGTTCCTGAGTAAATACTGAAGAAAAGTATTCATTCAGTGTCTCCCCAATCTCTTCCGCCTCCACACGCAACTTCCCACTACTATCCTTGACTGGACCTATTCCTACCCTAGTCATTCTTTTATTCCTAACATACCTATAGAAAGCCTTAGGGTTTTCCCTAATCCTACCGACTAAGGACCTTTCATGTCCCCTCCTTGCTGCACTTAGCTCTCTCTTCAGGTCCTTCCTGGCTACCCTATAACTCTCAATCGCCCCAATTGAACCTTCACGTCTCATCTTAAGATAGGCCGCCCTCTTCCATTTAACAAGGGATTCCAATTCCTTATTAAACCACGGCTCCCTCGCACGACCCTTTCCTCCCTGCCTGACTGGCACATAATTATCAAGGACACTCAATAGTTGCTCCTTGAACAAGCTCCACATATCATTTACACTCTTGCCTTGGAGTCTACTTTTCCAAGCCACACATCCTAAGTCATGCCTCACCGCATCATAATTTCCCTGACCCCAGCTATAACTCTTGCCCTGTAGTACACACTTATCCCTCTCCATCACGAGAGTAAAAATCACCGAATTATGGTCACTATCCCCAAAGTGCTCACCTACCTCTAATTCTAACACCTTGCGTCACAGATGGCCTCCTATTAAGCTGGACAAATTGCAGTTTCCACAGTGAATGGGGGCGTGCTGGTTTTCCATACTTTTAGAAATACCGCTAAGTTCCTTGCTATCCGATGAGGCTGATTGGGCTTGCCAGGACCCATGGTCAATTTGGCTGGAAATCGAGGCCTTCCAGCAAAATTGTCCCTCATTAATCTGTTGTTCATGGACAAAATGAGGACTGTTATAGAGAATTGCAGAAACCGATTGTCCTTAACACAGTGAAAGCATGGAGAATGATGGGACAAGTTGAGGGCACTTAACAAAACAAAAACTTCGGCTTTCACTCTCATTGTAGGATTGGTAGGATTCCAGACGGGATTGATGGATTCTGGCTTTAGGCTCTGGGAGTCCAGATGAGTTTCCTGTTTGGGAGAAGTTTTTGACAGGGAGGTCATGATGAATTTTAAGGAACTGAGCCAGGAATATGAGGTATCTGGGAGGGACCTCTTTTGTTACTTTCAGCTTCAGGACTTTATCCAGAAAAAATACTATATTAATGGTTCATCTCTGTAAGTCAGATATGGAGATGAGAGTGCTTCAGAGTATGGGCACTCTCTCGTTCAGCACCTTCTGTCATTTATTCGGAGGTAGTCTCGAAGGACATTGACCCTGTTACACCAGAACAGGAAGAGACTATTCAGTCCCTGGAGCCTGATATACAGTTACGTGAGGAGGCCAGTCAGCTCCTCGAGTCGATAACATTGGGCCCAGTGTAGGCCATGCAGAACAGTTCCCTGTTATGCAGCAATAGGATCAGTCTATTCAGCCTCCTTAAGTCTGTAACATAGAAACTGGAAGACGTCACATAGAGACTGGAGATTGGTGCACTGGGATACCAGGAGGATATTCAGTCCCTTCGAGCCTGTTGCACGGGAATTGGAGAAAGATGCAAACGATTAGATTTCTTATGGGAAAGGAGGAAGAAGCTTACATCACATGTCTCGTATGTGGGAACAGAAGAAGGCCAATCATTCCCTCAGTCCTATATCAGGGATTCAGGAGAGACCGTTCAGTATCTCCAGCCTGTGATGGAGGAATATGAGAAGGTTTTGTCAGCCCCTCAAACTGTTACACAGCAACAGGAAGATTGCATAAGCCCTCACGACTCTTACGCATCAACAGGAGGAGGACAGGCAGACCATCGAGATGGTGATGTGGAACACCAGAAAGACATCAGCCCATCGATTTTGTGCACAAGGAAGAGAATGATGCCATTCAGCAACTCAGACCTCTTACAGAGAAATCAGAGCAGGTCATTTCACGCCATGTGCCAATTATCCAGGATTGGAGTGAACAAAGAGATTAGAATTATCACCTTCACGATGGAATATATAGTAGTGAGAAAACTGTTCAAATTTAAGAAATATTGTTAAAGTCGATTATTCAGGAATTAATGACAAGAAATTTGAAAAGTCAAATCACAATCCATCAGAATCAACATGATTTCGATCATGGGGATCCGAGAGATGAAATATTTGGACTTCCAGAAGGCATTGAATAGCTCTGCACAAATGATTAATCTGCAGAATAAGATCGTTTACGATTAAATATAATTTATCAATTTGGTACAGGCTTGGTGAGGCAACGAAATGCAGTGAGATGGAAAAAATACAATCCATCAGAATCAACATGATTTCGATCATGGGGATCCGAGAGATGAAATATTTGGACTTCCAAAAGGCATTGAATAGCTCTGCACAAATGATTAATCTGCAGAATAAGATCGTTTACGATTAAATATAATTTATCAACTTGGTACAGGCTTGGTGAGGCAACGAAATGCAGTGAGATGGAAAAAATATGAGTCATTTTCTGTTTGGCAAAATTCAACTGTTAGGAAACCATATGTCTTGGTCTCCAGTCCCCAACTATTTACAATCTATAGTCTTACATACTTGAGAGGATAGAACATGTTATAACCAAATTAATAGATGACTCTATCTCAGGTGAGAAATTGCAATGAAGATGGAAGAAATTAGAAAATATATATGGATAGGTTGGGGCAACATTTGACAGAAGAAACTGAACATCGAAAAGTATGAGTGTATCCGTTTGGATCAGTGTAGCAGAAAGGCAAATTATTATACAAATAGAGAGAGACTTCAGAATGATTAGGTGCAGAGGGATCTGGCTGCCCGCGTCCATACTACAGAATACTCCAATGTAGGTACAGCAGATAATGAGAAAGGCAAGTGCAACTTTGGCATTTATTTCTTAAACAATGGATTATAAAGGGAGGGAGGTGTGAAATCGCAACTGAGTACTGTGTACAGTCTTGGTGTCCTGACTGTAGGAGGGATGTATTTGCCATGGAGGCAGTTCAGAAGTGGTTTACTCGATTTACTCCAGAGATGAGGAGATTGTCCTCTGAAGAGAGATTGAGCAGTTCAGGCCAACTCTGCCTGGAGTATAGAAAAATGAGAGTAGATGTCGGAGGTCTGGACGATGTTAAAGGTGATTGACAATGTAGATGTGAGGTGGATATTTCCTCATGTGGGACAATCTCGAACGATCCTGAAACCATAGTTTTAGGATGAGGTGGAGGAGAATTTAAACAGGGGTGAGGAGAACATACTTCTGTCACAGGGTTGGGAATCTGTGTAATTCACTGCCCCAGAGTGCAGTAGGTGCTGGGATATTGAGTAAGTGAAGGAATATGGAGAGCGGACAGGAACGTGGAACTGAGGACGCAATGACATCAGCCATGATTGTATTCAATGGCAGAACAGGCCTGAGGAGCTGGATTGTTCCTGGTTCTTATTCAGCCCTTTGAATGTGTTACACATAAATGGGGAAGGACTGGTTATTAGACAGGAAACAGGCATTTGGGAAGAGTCAGCCTTAATCGGTTTGACAGAACGTCACCAGTGGAGTCACACAGTGACCAGTGCTGGGTCCACAGCTCTTTACAATCTGTATCAATGATCAGGAGGTGTGGGACAAATGTACTGTAACTAAGTTTGCCGATTAAACTAAGATAAACAGGAAACTAAATTATCAAGGGAAGGGGGAGAATCTGTAATTTGATATGGATAGGTGAATGTGAGGACTGCAGTTGCTGGAGATTAGAGCTGAAATATTTGTTGCTGGAAAAGCGCAGCAGGTCAGGCAGCATCCAAAGATCAGGAGAATCTACGTTTCGGCCATGAAGAAGGGCTGATGCCCGAAACGTCGATTCTCCTGATCTTTGGATGCTGCCTGACCTGCTGTGCTTTTCCAGCAACACATTTTTCAGCTATGGACAGGTGAAGTCAATGGATAAAAGTTTAGCAAATGGGATTTAAGGTAATATATAGTCTGTCTTTTTTTTAGGAAGAATGGTAGGTAGTATGTTACTGAAATGGAGAAAGACTACAGGACTTAGTGATGCAGTGTGTACTGGAGGGTTCATTCTGACCCGATCAGACACGGGACGTGTTGCTCCATCTCCCTGATGTTCCCCCCAGGGACCCCATTGCTCTCAACCACCATATCTATCCTCCGACTCCAAATGGTGACGTTGACGTCGTCATACTGGGAGATGATGGAGCTGTCACCCACTCCTGCCTGGAAAGTTCCAGATCATAGAAGCTGAATGAAACAGTGACCCTAACAACCGCTGGCAGCACCGTCCTCCCCCTGGTGTGAAGATGCAAGTCGTGTTTAAGGAAATAATATCGCTCTGTGACCAGCTTCTTGTTCAATTAGGGTCCCCTCACACTCTGCTCCTGAGTTAAATGTAACTTGGGAAGCTGTTATTGGAAAACCCAGAGTGGATACAGCAGATCCCTTTCCCCACACACAATCACTCCGTGGTTTCAGATCTTCCACACTGTGCAGCCTCTGCTCCATTTGGTGTTCATCTTACAGACACAGATGCAGTAACTACAGTCCCTATGCTCCATCCCGAGTTGGGTCACCAAATCCTCAGGTCTCCCTGAATGTCTGAGGCAGCTCACAGCACAACCTCCACCAAACCATCCAGAGCACTCCACTAACTTTTCACTAACAGAAGTCAGTCAGAAGCCCCTCAGCGACAAGTTAGATGGGCGGCACGGTGGCACAGTGGTGCCTCACAGCACCAGAGACCCGGGTTCAATTCCCGCCTCAGGCGACTGACTGTGTGGAGTTTGCACATTTTCCCCGTGTTTACTTGGGTTTCCTCCGGGTACTCCGGTTTCCTCCCACAGTCCAAAGATGTGCAGGTCAGGTGAATTGGCCATGCTAAATTGCCCGTAGTGTTAGGTGAAGAGATAAATGTAGGGGAATGGGTCTGGGTGGGTTGCACTTCGGCGGGTTGGTATAAAACTTGTTGGGCTGAAGGGGCTGTTTCCACACTGTAATCTAATCTAATCTAGATGCCTTCTCTTTTACAATAATACTCGAGAGGTTTCCTCGTGTTACTAACTAGACAATCATCTGAGAGGGACAAGCACAGGTATTCAGTGGACACGCACAGACTAAGGTTCAAAGACATGTCTAAAGCTGCTGGAACCCCTGATCAACATGGAGTACCACATGAGACACAACGCGAAGTGGACAGCAGCCCAGCACACACACACACCCCTGTCCATGGATCGCCACATGAGACACACCGGGAAGTGAACAGCAGCCAAACACACACACCCGTGTTCATGGAGTACCACATGGGGCACACCAGGAAGTGAACTGAAGCCTGACACATACCATTTCATTGTTTCTGAGCTTCACAATGCCAGCTCTCAATATACTAGGGAGCCAAATGGGACCCACAGACGTGATGTACATGAAAGCACGAGGCATACATTTTGCACATTGTTTCTGAGCTTCATAATGATTTCCCCGAGATATGAGCACCAACGGCCAGGTTAAGGTACAGAAGGACGGATATTCATGTTATAATTGGATGATTACTTGATCGACAAGTTCAGTAAACGTGGTTCTTATCAGACAAATGGGATTAACTAGATGAGTAGTACTTTCGTAGGTCCAATAACAAAAGTAAGAATATAAAGTAAATGTGCTGACAAATCAGCTTAAATCCACGTCACAGAATCAGACACCATAATCCAGATGATATATCTGTGCAGAATGTAGCAGTGTTTAGACCAGGCTCGTGTACTGCTCAATACAACCCAGCAATCTGTGCAGACCACATCAGTCCATAAACTACCTCTCAGCACTGGGAGCTATGCATTGAACAGCAGTAAATTGCTGAGTAAACCAGGAGCAGGTAACCTCCCAGCATGTAAATTAGTGTACACCACCCCAGGGCATTGATCTGTAACCCAGGAGCTTTTATCCTCCCAGCATGTAGAGCAGTGTACGCCACCCCAGAGCATGGATCTGTAAACCAGGAGCAGTTACCCTCCCAGCATGTAGATCAGTGTACGCTAGCCCAGTGCATTGTTCTGTAACACTGTGTTAGATCACTGCCCAGCGTGGGGAAACGTGCAGCCCATGCTGGAAGTGACAGGATGTGCAGCTCTTATCATCTACAGCTCCATATCTCCATTTTGTCAATAGATGTAGGATATCTCATGAGGAAGGAGGAAGATGATTTAAGGTTAATTAGGCAAGGATCAGACAGGGCTTTAGAGGGTTAAAAGGTAGTCAGGAAGGAAGTGAAGAATAATCTCAGGAGAGCAAGAAGCAGGCATGAAAAAGACTTGGTGAGTAAGATTAAGGTAAAACTTAAGACGTTCTACACTTGTGTGAGGAACAAGATGATGGTCTGAGTGAGGGTAGGGCTCATCAGGATAGTGGATGGAACTTGCGCCAGGAGTCGGAGAAGATAGGGGAACAAAGAATATAGAACATTACAGCGCAATACAGGCCCTTCAGCCTTCGATGTTGCGTCGACCTGTCATACCAATCTGAAGCCCATCTAACCTACACTATTCCATGTCCGTCCATATGCTTGTCCAATGACGACTTAAATGTACTTAAAGTTGGCGAATCTACTACTGTTGCAGGCAAAGCATTCCATACCCTTACTACTCTCTGAGTAAAGAAACTACCTCTGACATCTGTCCTTTATCCACCACCCCTCAATTTAAAGCTATGCCCCCTCATGCTCGCCGTCACCATAATTGGAACAAGGTTCTCCCTGTCCACCCTATCTAACCCTCTGATTATCTTATATGTCTCTATTAAGTCACCTCTCAACCTTCTTCTCTCCAACGAAAACAGCCTCAAGTCCCTCAGCCTTTCCTCGTAAGACCTTCCCTCCATACGAGGCAACATCCTAGTAAATCTTCTCAACCCTTTCCAAAGCTTCCACAACATTCTTATAGTGCGGTGACCAGAACTGTACACAATACTCCCAGTGCGACTCCACCAGAGTTTTGTACAGCTGCAGCATAACCTCATGGTTTCGGAACTCGATCCCTCTCTTAATAAATGCTAGAAAACTGTAAGCCTTCTTAACAATCCTGTCAACCTGGGTGGAAACTTTCAAGGATCTGTGCACCTGGACACCGAGATCTCTCTGCTCACCTACACTACCAAGAATCTTACCATTAGCTCAGTACTTTGTACTCCGGTTACTCCAACCAAAGTGAATCACCTCACACTAGTCCACATGAAACTCCATTTGAGACCTCTCAGCCCAGCTCTGCGGATTATCTATGTCTCTCTGTAACCTACAGCATCATTCATCAATATCCACAACTCAACCGACCTTAGTGTCATCTGAAAAACCTTCCATGCCCTCATCCATGTCATTTACAAAAATCACGAACAGCAATGGACACAACACCCACCATTGCGGTACACCACTGGTAACTGGACTAGGCAAGGATCAGACAGGGCTCTAGAGGGTTAAAAGGTAGTCAGGAAGGAAGTGAAGAATAATCTCAGGAGAGCAAGAAGCGGGCATGAAAAAGACTTGGTGAGTAGGATTAAGGTAAAACTTAAGACGTTTTCACTTGTGTGAGGAACAAGATGATGGTCTGAGTGAGGGATGAACATTTCCCATTAGCCACCACACTCTGTCTTCTTTCAGCAGGTCAATTACTGATCCAAACTGCTATATCTTCCACAATCCCATTCCTCCGCATTTTGTACAATAGCCTACTGTGGGGAACCTTATCGAACGCCTTGCTGAAATCCATATACACCACATCAAATGGTTTACTCTCATCTACCTGTTTGCTCAGTTTCTCAAAGAACTTAATAAGCTTTGTGAGGCACGACTACCCTTCACAAAACCATGCTGACTATCCCTAAAAGAATTATTATTTTCTAGATGATTATAAATCCTCTCTCTTATAATGTTTTCCAACACTTTACCAACAACTGGAGTAAGGTTCACTGGTCTATAATTACCAGGGTTCCCTCTACTCCCCTTCTTGAACAGGGGAACCACATTGCTATCCTGCAGTCTTCTGGCAGTATTCCTGTAGACAATAACGATTTAAAGATCAATGCCAAAGGCTTGGAAAACTCCTCCCTGGCTCCCCAGAGGATCCTAGGATAAATCCATTCTGGCCCAAGGGACATATCTATTTTCGCATGCTGCAGTGTTTCTAATACCTCTTCCTTGTGAAACCTCAATCCCACCTAGTCTAGTAGCCTTTATCTCAGTAATCTCCTCGAAAGCATTGTCGTTTTCAAGAGTGAATACTGTCGAAAATATTCATTTAATTCTTCCCCTATCTCCTCTGACTCCACACACAACTTCCCACTACTATGCTTGATTGGCCCTGAACTTACTCTCGTTATTCTTTTATTCCTTAAATTCCTATAGAAAGCCTTAGGGGTTTACCCTGATCCTACCCGCCAACAACTTCTCATGTCTCCTCCTGGCTCTTCAGAGCTCTCTCTTTATGTCTTTCCTGGCTACCTTGTAACCCTGAAGTGCCCCAACTGAGCCTTCACATCTCATCCTAACATAAGCCGCCTTCTTCCTCTTGACCAGAGATTCCACTTCTTTCGTAAACTACGGCTCCCACGCTCTACAGCTTCCTCCCTGCCTGACAGGTACATACTTATCTAGGACACGCAATAGCATTTTTTTTGAATAGGCTCCACATTTCTAAAGTGCCCATCCCCTGCAGTTTCCTTCCCCATCATATGCTTCCTAAATCTTGCCTAATGGCATCGTTATTGCATTTCCCCCAGCTGTAACTCTCGCCCAGTGGTATACACCTACGCCTTTCTATCACTAAAGTAAACATAACAGAATTGTGATCGCTATCAAAAAAGTGCTCACCTATTTCCAAGTCTAACACCTGACCGGGCTCATTACCCTGTATCAAATCTAATGTGGCTTCGCCCCTTGTTGGCCTGTCCACATAATGTGTCAGGAAGCCCTCCTGCACACTCTGGACAAAAACTGACCCATCTATAGTACTCTTACTATAGTGTTCCCGTTGAATATTTCGAAAGTTGAAGTCCCCCATGACAACTAACCTGTCTCTGTCACTCCTATCGAGAATCATCTTTGCTATCCTTTCCTCTACATCTCTGGAACTATTCGGAGGCCTATAGAAAACTCCCAACGGGGTGACCTCTCCTTTCCTGTTTCTAACTTCAGCCCACACAACCTCAGTTGACGAGTCCCCAAACATCCTTTCTGCAACTGTAATACTGTCCTTGACCAACAATGCCACACTTCCCCCTCTTTTACCATATTCTCTGTTCTTCCTGAAACATCTAAATCCTGGAACCTGCAACAACTATTCCTGTCCATGGTCTAACCATGTCTCCAAAATGGCCACAACATTGAAGTCCCGTGTACAAATCCATGCTGCACGTTCACCCACCTTATTCCGGGTGCTCCTGGCGTTTAAGTGGACACACTTCACACTAACCTCTTGCTTGCCGGTGCCATCTTGCGTCCTGAAACTTGATTTTGGAACTCCCTACTCTCAACCTTTTCTATACTCGAACTACAATTTTGGTTCCCATTCCCCTACTGGATTAGTTTAAGCCCACCCCAATAGCCTTAGCGAATTCCCACCCCAGGATATTGGTACCCCTCCAGTTCAGATGAAGCCCATCCTGCTTGTAGAGGTCCCACCTAACCCAGAAAGAGCCCCAATTATCCAAGAATCCAAAACCCTCCCTCGTGCACCATCCTGTAGCCACGTGTTCACCTTCTCTCTCTCCCTAACCCTTGCCTCACTAGCACGTGGCACGGGCAAGAAACCACAGCCAACAACTCTGTTTGTCCTAGCTCTAAGCTTCCATCCTAGCTCCCTGAATGTGTGCCTAAAATCCCCATCTCTCTTCCTACCTATGTCGTTGGTGCCGATGTGGACCATGACTTGGGGCTGCTCCCCCTCCCCCTTAAGGATCCCAAAAACACGATCAGAGACATCACGAACCCCGGTACCTGGGAGGCAACAGACCAACCATGAATGTCTCTCCTCCCCACAGAACCTCCTATCTGTCCCCCTAACTATGGAGTCCCCAGTGACTACTGCTCTGCTCCTCTTCCCCTTTCCCTTCTGAGCAGCAGGGACAGACTCTGTGCCAGAGCCCTCTACCCCACTGCTCTCCCCTGGTAAGTCCCGCCCCATCAGTATCCAAAATGGTATACTTATTGTTGAGAGGAATGGCTACAGGGGATCCCTGCACTGCCTGCCGGTTCCCTTTCCGTCTCCGACTATAAACCATTTGCATTTTTCTTATACCTTAGGAGTGACTACTTCCCTGTAACTCCTCTTAATAACCCCCTTTGCCTCCCGAATGATCCGAAGTTCATCCAACTCAAGCTCCAGTTCCCTAACGCAGTTTTCGAGCAGCTGGAGTTGGGCGAACTTCCCGCAGATGTAGTCAGCAGGGACAATGGTGGTGACCCTTATCTCCCACATTCTGCAAGAGAAACATTCAACCGCCCTAACTTACATTCCCACAATTCTAAATTCCCAAAGAGACTGTTGAAAAAAATAAGGAATAAAAAAAACTCGTTACCTTACCTTACCCCCCAATCTGGCACACAATCGGGCAACACAACCACACAAATATATGACTTCCCAGAAGTCCTTCGCTCTTCCCTCGTAACTCTCGGCAAATGGAGGCCCAACTCCCGAGGTAAGTCCCTTTAATGCCAGGAAACTCACCCTTCCCGGCAGCCCTCGCTTACCTCTCCTTCTCTCCTCACCGCTCTGGCAAAATTCATTAAGGACCTCTGGGAGCTCCCTAATGAATGCCTTGCTTCAGTATTCAGTACTGAGAGGTACCTTCATGTTTTTGGGTACAGTGTGAAACAGGCAGATATGCTAGAACAGGAGGATGTGTTGAAAATTTTGAGAATCACAAGGATAGACAAATCTTCTTGGCCAGCTGGGAAATAAACCGAGGATACTATAGGAAGCGAGAGAAGAGATTGCTGTGTGTTTTGCGATGATCTTTGTATCATCACTGTCCACTGGATTCGTGCCAGATCATAGGAGGTTGGTAAAAGTTATTCCCTTGTTCATGTAACATCACAGCTACGAAACTCAGTTCCCCGGCTTGTGAAAGACAACACACCTTGCGCCTTCTCAACAACTACATCAATTTGCGTGGCAACTTTGTGGATCTGTGGACATGGAACCCAAGATCCATCTATTCCTCTACACTGCCAAGTATCCACAAAGTGTACACCTTAAAGAGTATTTTCACTGCAACTGCAACCAAGCAATTCTGACCAAACCATTTGTAAGGTGATGCGATGAATGTATTACATGTTCTTTAAATTGAAATATTTTATAATTCACCCCTACAAGGTGTAAGTGAGAAAGGATTGAAAAGTCCTGAAACCGACCCAGTGGTGGTGGTAATATATCTAGGTATCAGACAAAACTGTTCTGTGCCTCCAGCGATATTTGTAAAACCAAACAGCCGTGCAATGTGAGAGATTAGCAGTATTTGATGTCCTCTGATAGAGAGGAAAAAACTGACACTTGTGCAGTGGCATGGGGAGACCAGCAGAGCGTGGCATTGTATGAATATAACCTTAATAGAGACAGACGTAGAGGTGGGGAAGGGGAGTAGGGGTTTATCTCAATTTCAATGGTATTACCCCCAAACCCACAGAGCCATCATTTCACAGAGATGCACACAAACATACATAGACACATTAAACACACAACACATATACATACAGATATGGACACTTACACACAAACACATGCACACGCCCGCACACAGAAACAGTGTTTTTTTAAGATAGAGATAAGTACGTTTTTCATGAATAAGGGAATCAATGGTCAGTTGATGAAGGCAGGTGAATGTGGCTGAGAAACATTTTAACCGTGATCAAACGGCTCAGCAGATCCAAGGGGTTAAATGGCCTAATTCTGTTCCAATTTCCTATTTTGTGAAGGGATTCATTTTGGAAGTCGAATTTGAATGCAGATTACTGGGTCAAGTGCAGGATTCGTAGCAGTGTGGAGGAACAAACGAATCTTGGGGTCCATGTCTGTCGGTGTCTTAGTTGCCACCTAAGTTGATAGGGTTGTGAAGAAGGCGTATATTGTGCTGGCTTTCATTAGCAGCGGGACTCAGTTTAAGAGCCGGGAGATTATGCTAGAGGTCTATAAAACCCTGGTGAGACCACATTTGTGACGTTCTGATCGCCTCATTACAGAAAAGATGTGGAAGCTGTAGAGCGGGTGTAGAGGAGATTTACCAGGATGCTGCCTGGACTAGAGGGCTTGTCTTATGAAGAAAGGTTGAGGGAGCTATGGCTTTTCTCATTGGAGTAAAGAAGAAGAGGTAACTTGATAGAGCTGAACAAGATGGTGAGAGTGACAGACAGAGTAAATAGCCAAAGACTTCTTCCCAGGGTAGAAATGGTTGTCACGAGGGGAGCATAATTTTAAGGTGTTTGGAGAAAGGTTTTGGAAGTTGTCAAAGGCAGTGAGACACCAGCCCCCTCCCCCACCCCACAAACCGGGTCCCTGGTCCTGTGACACAGCCGTGCTAACCACTGAGACACCATGCCCCCTCCACCTCCCGCAAAACTGGGTCCCTGGTACTGAGAGACAGCCGTGCTCACCACTCAGACACCATGCCCCCCCTCCCCCACCCCCAATCAGGGACCCTGGTACTGTGAGACAGCCGTGCTAACCACTGAGACACCATGCCCCCTCCCCCACCCCCAAACCAGGTCCCTGGTACTGTGACACAGCCGTGTTAACCACTGAGACACCATGCACCCTCCCCCGCCCCCCCCAAACCAGGTCCCTGGTACAGTGAGACTGCCGTGCTAACCACTGAGACACCATGTCCCAATTCCTCACCCCCAACACTCAAACCGGGTCCCCGGTACTATGACACAGCCGTGCTAACCCCTGAGACACCATGCCCCCACTCCCCCTCCCCCCCAAACCGTGCCCATGGTACTGTGACACAGCCGTGCTAACCACTGAGTGGAGCATAATTTTAAGGTGTTTGGAGAAAGGTTTTGGAAGATGTCAAAGGCAGTGAGACACCAGCCCCCTCCCCCTCCCCACAAACCGGGTCCCTGGTCCTGTGACACAGCCGTGCTAACCACTGAGACACCATGCCCCCTCCCCCGCCCCCCCAAACCGGGTCCCTGGTACTGTGAGACAGCCGTGCTCACCACTGAGACACCAGCCCTCCTCCCCCTCCCCACAAGCCGGGTCCCTGGTACTGTGAGACAGTATGTTGACAGGCCGACGAAGGGAAAGGGCATTTGGATTTAGTGCTCGACAATGAGCTGAGGCAGGTGTCAGATCTTGCGGCGGGAGAGCAATTTGGTGATAGTGAGCACAACTGCCTCATATTCTATATAGCCATGGAGAAGGAGAGAAGCAGACACAATGGGAGGATATTTAGTTGGGGAAAAGAAAACTATGATACTATCAGACTGCGTTGTGAAGCATGGAATGGGAGCAATTGTTCCATGGAAAGGGCACTATAGACATGTCGAGACGGTTTAAGGAACAGTTGTTGCGAGTGATGCACAAATGTGTTCCGTTGAGACAGGCAAGAAGGGGTAAGATAAAGGAACCTTGGATGACGAGAGCGGAGGAGCTTCTCGTCAAAAGAAAGAAGGCAGCTTACATAAGGTGGAGGAAGCAAGGGTCTTGCTCAGCTCTAGATGATTACAGGCAGGCGAGGAAGGAGCTCAAAAATGGCCTGAGGAGAGCCAGGAGGGGGCAGGAAAAAGGCTTGGCAGGAAGGATTAGGGAGAATCTAAAGGCATTTTGCACATATCTGAGGAATAAGAGAATGATCAAAGAAAGAGTAGGGCCGATCAGGGATAGCATAGGGAACTTGTGTATAGAGTCTGAGGAGGTAGGGGAAGCCCTAAATGAGTTTTTTTGCTTCTGTCTTTACGAAAGAAAAGGACCTTGTAGTGAATGAAACCATTGAGGAGCAGGTAATCATGCAGCAACAGAACGATTGAGAACGCGGATGTGTTGAAAATTTTGACAAACATTAATATTAACAAGTCGCCAGGGCCAGACCAGACTTGTCCTCGGCTGCCTTGGGAAGCGAGAAATGTGATTGCTTCTCCACTGGCGAAGATCTTTGCATCCTCGCTCTCCACTGGATTCGTACCAGAGGACTGGAGGGAGACAAATGTAATTCCTCTCTTCAATAAAGGAAATAGGGAAATCTCCGGCAATTACAGACCAGTCAGTCTCACGTCTGTCATCTGCAAGGTGTTAGAAAGGATTCTGAGGGAGAGGATTTATGACCATCTAGAAGAACATGGCTTGATTAAAGACAGTTCAGCACGGCTTTGTGAGGGGCAGGTCATGCCTCACAAATCTTATTGAGTTCTTTGAGGATGTTACTAGACAAGTTGATGAGGGTCGAGCTCATGTTGTGTATCTGGACTTCAGTTAGGCATTTGATAAGGTTCCCCATGGTAGGCTCGTTCAGAAGGTCAGGAGGAATTGGATACAGGAAAATTTAGCTGTCTGGATACAGAATTGGCTGGTCGACAGAAGACAGCGAGTGGTAGTGAAAGGAAAATATTCTGCCTGGAAGTGAGTGGTGAGTGGTGTTCCACAGGGCTCTGTTCTTGGGCCTCTACTCTTTGTAATTTTTATAAATGACTTGGATGAGGAGATTGAAGGATGGGTCTGCAAGTTTGCAGAGGACACAAAGGTTGGATGTATCATTGACAGTATACAGGACTGTTGTAGGCTGCAGCATGACATTGCCAGGATGCAGAGATGGGCTGAGAGGTAGTAGATGGAATTCAAACTGGATAAATGCGAGGTGATGCATTTTGCAAGATCGAACTTGAAAGTTGAGTACAGGATTAAAAGCAGGATTCTTGGCAGTATGGAGGAACAGCGGGATCTTGGTGTGCAGGTACATAGATCCTTTAAAATTTCCACCCAGGTGGACAGGGTTGTTAAGAAATCATATGGTGTTTTGGCTTTCATTAACAGGGGGATTGAGTTTAAGAGCCGTGGGATCTTGTTGCAGATCTATAAAACTTTGGTTAGACCGCACTTGGAATACTGTGTCCAGTTCTGGTCGCTCTAC
This sequence comes from Chiloscyllium plagiosum, assembly GCF_037043375.1. Classification (NCBI taxonomy): domain Eukaryota; kingdom Metazoa; phylum Chordata; class Chondrichthyes; order Orectolobiformes; family Hemiscylliidae; genus Chiloscyllium; species Chiloscyllium plagiosum. The sequence goes on from NW_028270183.1 coordinate 48,746,346, forward strand.
TATAGGGAAGATGTGGATGCTTTGGAGAGGGTTCAGAGGAGGTTTACCAAGATGCTGCCTGGACTGGAGGGCTTATCTTACGAAGAGAGGTTGACTGAGCTCGGACTTTTTTCATTGGAGAAAAGAAGGAAGAGAGGGGACCTAATTGAAGTGTACAAGATAATGAGAGGCATAGATAGAGTCGATAGTCAGAAACCGTTTCCCAGGGCAGCAATTGTTAACACGAGGGGTCACAGTTTTAAGCTGTTTGGCGGAAAGTATAGAGCAGATGTCAGATGCGGGTTCTTTACGCAGAGAGCATGGAATGCATTGCCAGCAGCAGTTGTGGAAGCGAGGTCATTGGGGATATTTAATAGACTGCTGGACATGCATATGGTCACAGAAATTTGAGAGTTCGTACATTAGGTTTACCTCACATGAGGATCAATGGTCGGCACAACATCGTGGGCTGAAGGGTCTGTTCTGTGCTGTACTGTTCTATGTTCTATGTTCTAAACAGTAAACAGTGGCAAAACGCCACAGATGAGTCAGGATCTGGAGGTAGAAACAGAGGCAGCATATTGAGTCTGATACGATCCTCTTCTGAAAAACTCATATTGGAATCAAAAAGTTAATTGTGTTTCTCTCTGTTCAGAACCTGCAAATGTTTTCCTGCGCTTTCAACTTAATTACTCTTCTGGACAGTGGATATTTGTCTGATCTGAAAGGGAACAGCGAAGCTGCCATTTCTGTTGACGCTCAAGAACCTGGTTATGGTTTTTGAATGAAAAATGAAAAACTATGTGCCTGACCGCTCCCCAAGTACCGATAGTTTATTGCCATTGTCATAATGCATTATGAAAATGTTGAACTTGGTGGTCATGACATCACATGATCAATCCTCTGAAAGTAACTAATTGAAGTACTGATCCCAATTGTTAACAATGTCTTATCATGCTCCTGATGTCACTGGCATCGTACTCATCCAGCAAGATCTTACCTTTCCGAGAGTTTCCATATATCTATGAAAACGTAAAATATCTTTGTATTTTAACAAGACATATTCATCCAGGGTTTTGGAAGGCACTAGCAAGGGTAGAGTTTATTTGTCATCCTCAATGGCTCTGGAATAAGTGACACAGACTTGCCCTGTTTTACCTCTTCAATCCAAAGTGATGCAGATCCAGACAGAGCTGTTTGTAGGGGCATTCCAATACTTGTGAAGGATCAGCAAATTAGTCCCTAGTCAGGATGACATGCAACTTGGAAGATACCTTTCAGAGACTGATTTTTCTCTTGTTCCCATTCCCAGTGCAGAATGTTCTCTAATTCCCATTAATCACAGTTTTGTTCAGGGTCCTTGATTCCACCTTCAGTCAAGTCCTGCTTCGATTGAAAGGGAAGTCACTCTGATCTCACCTCAAACTACACGGGCAGATCAGTTGGGAGAATAAGGAACGAAATTCAAGAACACTGTTTGTTTGAACAATGTCCTTGCAATATTCAAAAGAAAATTGATGCATGGTCTTCCTTAATGCATTATTTCAACATGGCATCACTTTTCAAACAATATTCTGAACGGTGGGTATTTGTTCTTTTAATTTGCTTCCAATTCAGTGTAAACATGAGAATGTGAATTGATCTTCTATAGTGTGTTTATAATCCAGAATTTAATTCAATCTTTATCATCATTGCCTTAGCTCTTTGAAACAAAAATAATGAATGAGCCTGTGTCCATCCTGCAGATGAAAAAGTTCTTTCAGCTCTGACTATTGCAGCGAATGTTGTAAAGAATAAGCTGCAGGCCCACGTAAAATGAAAATGCTGCAGGGCAAGGTGCCAAACGTTAGTCGAAGGTTAATTATGCCCAAGCATTATGAATAATACATACAGACGGGCGGAGTATCAAAGCAGAATTCAGCTCCATGTCTAAAATACTGTTTGTGGCTCCCTCACAAAATACCTCAACTGATTCACGGTGTAAATTCACCAAAATAGGAAAAACAAGAGACTGGAATTCCCAATTCTGCAATCACATCGTTAGAACAAGAAGAAAATCAAGGTTTGTTTCTGAAATTCATAAATTGTGATGATAAGAATGTGGTATATGTAGTTGGAGTGGGGGGGGGTGGGATGTTAGAGGATGATAAGCAATGTTGTAGATGACACAATGATTATCCAGGTGGGTCACAGTGAGCAGGAACGTGTTGGTTACAGGAGGGTACAAACAGATTTTCAGATGGTCAGATCAATGACTGATAAAAGATAACACTGAAATATGTGAGATGCTGCACTTTGGAAGATGTAACAAGACAAGGGAGAACACAAACCATGAAGATAGGTTAGATTTGCTTTTGGAGCAGAGAAAGGTGAGGGGTGAACCTGACAGAGGTGTATTAAAACATGAGAGGTATGGGATGAGTGAACAGACAACAACTATTCCCTTTAGTCAAAGGGTCAAAAACAATGGGAAATATGTTTGAAGTCAAAGAGAATATACTAACAGAGGATTTGTGAAATCTGTTTCGAATCCAGAGCATGATATGTGTCAAAAATGCATTGCCTGGGAGGATGGTTCAGGAAGGTAACCTCACAAACATTATAAAACACTTGTATCAGCACTGGGTGGTACAGACTCGACGCGCTTTGTCTTTATTACATGATTCCATGTGGTGGCAGCCATGAAATGTCTGATCTATTCTGAAGCAGCGACCAATTGGACTTGATTTGTTCCAACGAACTGTGCTCAGTAAGTGGTGAGATTACAAACAAGCATCATCCCATGGAGTATCAACACTTACTCGACCTAGGACAGCCCAGCCATCTCTGAAATCATCCCGGATAATTCACATGCTCAGTGTAAGAATCGTCCAACACAGCATCAACATTATTCCAGCTGTTTGACACCATTATTTTAAGTTCACCAATAACATAGAAACAGACTTCGCTTCATTATTACATAGACTTCTCATGTAAGGTTGTTATTTCTCTGAAGACAAATAAATTCATTCCCATATATTTATATTGACAAAGAGTCTGTTATCCTGCGAGTTGTTCCTCACCAGTAATATTTACTCCCAGTTAAACCGGCACATGAGATGCACTGCTGGCACTCCCTCCCAACAGCCACTTGGATGGACCAACATCAACTGGACTGGAACTTCCCAAGTGCAATTAATACTGGTCTGGCTCCATTAACATCCCAAATGAACTAAAATGACAATCCGATTTTCTAATAATTATTAAACAACAAGGGCATTTTGTTGATCTGAAGATTTGTCGCTGTCTTTGAAATTGTGAGAACTGTGTTATTTTATTTTCAGTATCTAAAGACAACAGAAATGTAAAACCTAGCATCAGGAGTCAGGAATCAAAACAACTCCATCATGTGATAAGGTCGTGGATGATCTGATTGTGACCTCAATCTCACATTCCTCATTTGCCCTTACAATGTTCGTGCATCATTCTTAGTCAAGAATCTGCCTGTCTCTGCCTGAGGAATATTCAATGCCTTATCCTCCATCGCTATCTGGGAAGAGAATTGTACAAAGACACAACACTCTGAGAGGATGACACCAAATCACCATCTTCTTAACAGAGACATTTTTCTGTTTTACTCTCCATCCACTCATGGAAATCTCTCACACAAGCTGAAATATTGTTTTAGAATTCAACTTGAAAGACTACTTGGAATATTTTGAGGTTAAGCAAGACCACATGTTGTTCGCCTAAACCCCAGCAGGTCCAGAGCCAGTCATTTGAAGATTTCCTCCTGAAATGAACGCTCCTCCCAGGAGTCAGCTGAGTGAGTCTTCTCTGGATTGCATTTCATATCATTGTGGCCATCGCTCTCTCGATGTGGTTGCACCACTACATTGTAAATCTGTACAAAATCGTCCCAACTTTTAAATGTATTCTGTTTCAGAAAGTTTCAACATTTGTCTTACCTCCCGAAAACCTTGATGTACACGTACATTTTTTATTTTGTAATCCAAGTGCCTGGTTCCTCTGTGCCTAAAGCCTTTTCTCTCCACTGAAATAAGACATTATGTTTCCATTCATCCCGCCAATATCTTTTAGCACAGACACATTTGTCCTACTATGTTCCATACACCAATACTTGCCTGTTCACTTGACCCACCTTAATCTCCTTATAGACTCATGTCCTCTTCATATCTTCCTTCTCGAACAGTTTCAAGTTTTTTTTTAGATCAGTTACAGTGTGAAGACAGGCCCTTCAGCCCAAAACGTCCACACCGACCCGCCGAAGCGCAACTCACCCAGACCCATTCCCCTACATTTACCCCTTCACCTAACACTACGGGCAATTTAGCATGGCCAATTCACCTAACCTGCACATTTTTGGACTGTGGGAGGAAACCGGAGCACCAGGAGGAAACCCACGCTGAAGTTTGTATTCTTCCGTGATAAAGACAGAATATTTGGCCAAAGAAATACACTGTGGCCATATTGCAAAGTAATTGACAATGAAATATTGTTACTTCATGTCTAAACTATAAATTTGAGACAATGCTAAAGTGTTTTGCAGTCGCATCACTCAGTTCCATTACTTAAAATAGAGTCAGATGGTGTGGAATGTGTCTGGGTAGAATTGAGGAACCATGAAGGTGAAAACCCGTAGTTGGAGTTATGTACAGGTCGACAAATCATAGTCAGAAGCTGGGGCGCATGATAGACGAGGAGATAGAAACGATATGCAGAAAAGGCAAAGTTACAGTGACTGGGGGGATTTCAATATGCAGGTGGACTGGGAAAATCAGTGGTAGTGGTTTGCAAGGAAAGGAATTTGTGGAATGTCTACAAGATGGCTTTTTGGAGCAGCTTATGGTGCAGGCAACAAAGGAACAGGCAATACTGGATTTAGAGCTGTGCAGTGAGGCAGACTTGATAAGGAAGCTGAAGGTGAAGGAACCTTCGGAGGCAGTGATCTTACTATGATTGAACCTACTCTTCAATTTTAGAGGGAGAACGTAGAATCGGAGTTAATATTACAGCTAACTAAAGACACCTTCAAAGACACAAGGGAGGAGCTGGATAGAATTGACTGGGAGAGGAGCCGAGCAGGAAAGACAGTGGAACAATAATGGCGGGAGTTTCTCAGAGCAAGTTTGGAGTCACAGCAGAGATTTATCCCGAGGTAAAAGATGCATTGCACAGTGAGATGGAGGCAACAATGGATGACTGGGACAGGCATGGCTAGGGTAAAAGGAAAATAGAAAGTAGATAACATAGCAAATAGCAGTGCGAAACCAGAAGATTTGGAAGCTTCAAAGATGAACAGATGGCAACAAAATAAGAAATAAGGACGGAGAAGATTAAATATAAGGTTAAGCTATCCAGTGATATAAAGGACAACTGTAAGAGTTTCTTTAGACATATAAAAGGCAAAAGAGAAGCAGACGTGGATATTGGGGCACTGGAAAATGACGCTGGAGAGATAGTCGTGTGGAACAAATAATAGATGAGAAACTGAATAACTATTACGAGAGTGGGCAAAGAAGTGGCAGATGGAGTACAACTTGGGAAAGTGCGAGATGATGCACATTAGTAGGAATAACACAGGCATAGACTACTTTGTAAGTGGAGAGAAAAATCAGAAGGCTGAAGTACAAAGAGAGTTGCGAGTTCCAGTTCAGGATTGTCTCTAGATAAACTTGTAGGTTGAGTCAGCAATTAGGAAGGTGTTGTACCTGGTGCACAGTCTGATTGAAATCTTATATTCAGCAAAAGAACCGAGTTAACTCTTACAAACAATAGTTGTTTATTGATCACAATTAATATAGAACAATAAAACGTATTATAACGCAATGATAAACGTTACACATTATCTTATGCTTTAACTTAACTTTGGATGATCACAAACCACCCCATTAGAAGTTGACCGGGCTCGACTTGGTGATGTCTTCTTGTTCTTCTGATGATCTTGGAGGTGTCTTCTCTTTCCCTGGTTATTCTCCAGTTACTGCACTGTGTGGAGTTTTGTGGTGATTCTTATCCTTCCAAGTCTTCACACCCTTTTTGGAAGGTAAGGAGGATCTGTCAATGGAATGATCAGGTTCATTTACCCTGATCAATCAGACTCAACCATGGGTTGGCTCAAGGGCAACATTCCATTGTCCCATTCAGGTCCAACTTCAGGTGAGTATTACAGGATCTGTAGTTTCAGGTTTGTTTGCAAACCGTCTGTGAGTATCTGCAGCCTGTCTGTATTCTGCACCATGTGGATTAGCACAGAGACTTTAGTCAAAGCTGGGGTCGATTTCACAGCATGCTTTAATAATTGTTCATTTTTGTAACTCCTTGGTAAATTTATTATTGCCCGTTGTAAGATTATTCTTTCAGGTGGCCCGTCCGGTCAGAAAGGCCTTCAGCCTGAGATTGGTGAATCTATAATAAAGATGGCAGTTTCCTTACCTAAAGGACATTAGTGAACCAGGTGGGTTTTTCTTGGCAATCGATTGATAACCACTATCAGTCTCTTAATTCCAGATTTGAATTCAAGCTCCCCTACTTGCTGTGGCAGGATTTGGACCCAGGTCACCAGAACATTATCTGGGCTTATCACATAAGAATTCAGTTATAACACCATGAGGCCACTGACTTGCCCAATCCTCCATAGCGTGACTAACGTGTGCAGTATGACATGCACTAGGATTAGCCTTCATGTTATCCTTGACTTCCTTATCAAGATATGGATGATTTTTTTTGTCCTGTTATGCAACTCCTGTTCGGCCTTCAGTATCTCCCTAATTATTTGCCAAATTTCTTCATCTGCCTGCCTTTGACTATTCTTTTCTCCCACCTCCACCCACCCCCCAGTCCACCCAGGCCAAATCCTTCCTTAGGCTAGTATAATTACCATTGCCTAACACTAAAACTCTCATGTATGACTCAGTCTTCACTCTTTCAATATGAATGTGAAACTCCAGCATGTTGTGTTTACTCCTTCCAAGTCAAAGCTCATCCACCAATCCTTTCTTGTTACATAATATCAAATCTAAATTAGCCCATTCTCTGGTTGGTTCCATGCCATCCTGCTCTCAGAAATAATCTCTCATACACTCCATGAATTTTTATTCGAGGATATCACTGTCAAGTTGATTAATTGAGTCAATTTGCATGTTCAAAACACCCATAGTTAAAATTGTGCCCCTGTTACAAGCCCTCACAATATTCTATCTCAGAAGTACTTTGGGGGGACAGTGGCTGAAAATTCCTCTTCCCAAGATGTTTCTTCTCTTGCTTTTTATTTGCACCGAGATGGATTTCAAATATTTTTTGGCACAAAACAGTTTGAAAAGGTCTGAGTTCCCATTTCGCACGAACAAATGTTTATTTTCTTTACACGAACCACATTTCGCAGTTAATATTGAGGAATTAAGAGGGCTAAAAGTGGTCATGAGATAACTTTAGCAAACAGGGTTGAGGAAAATCCCAAAGACTACGTTTCATATATAAGCAACAAGAGGGTAACTCGAGAACTATTTGGCCCACACAAGACAAAGGAAGAAAGTTATGCATGGAGTCAGAAAATGGGTGAGATTCTTAGCGAATACTTTGCATCTGTATTCACCAAGGAGAGGGACATGATGGATGTTGAGGTTAGGGATAGATCTTTGCATACTCTGTGTCAAGTTGACATAAAGAGGGCGGAAGTGTTGGATATTCTAAAAGGTAGAAATGTAGACAAACTCCCAGGTCTGGATGAGATCTACCACAGGTTACTGAGGGATGTGAGCGAGGAAATAACTGGGGCTTTAACAAATATCTTTGCAGGACCCTTGTACATGGGTGAGGTCTCGGAGGACTGGAGCATTGCTAATGCTGTCTCCTTGCTTAAGAAGGATAGCGGGAATTATCCAGGTATTTATAGACTGGCGAGCCTCAGATCAGTGGTAGGGAAGCTTCTGGAGAAGATACTGAGGGACTTGAGTAAGGTGTTTTATTAGGTTCTCCAGAGTAGGCTGATGGAGAAGGTGATGCCGTATGGGGTCCAGAATGTTTTATCTAGATGGATAGAGAACTGGCTGGCCAACAGGAGACAGAGAGTAGTAGTGGAAGGGGATTTCTCAAAATGGAGACCTATGACCAGTGGTATGCAACCGCGATCTGCGCTGGGACCACTGTTGTTTGTGATATATGTCAATGATTTGGAGGAAGGTATCGGTTGCCTGATTAGCAAGTTTGCAGATGACACCAAGATTGGTGGAGTAGCAGATAGTGAAGGGGAATGTCAGAGAATGCAGCAGAATATAGATAGTTTGGAGAGATGGGCACAGAAATGGCAGATGGAGTTCAGACTGTGCAAATGTGAGGCGATGCATTTTGGAAGATCCAGTTCAAGAGCAATAATACAGGAAACGGGAAAGTCTTGGGGAAAATTGATATTTCGTGAGACCTGGGTCCGTTGTTTCCTGAAGGTGGCAACGCAGGTCAGTAAACTGGTCAAGGTAAAATAAGGCATGCTTTCCTTCATTGGATCAGCTGTTGAGTCCAAACGTTGGCAGGTCATGTTACAGTTGCATAGGACTTTGGTTTCACCGCATTTGAAATACTGCATATATTTCTGGTCACCACGTTACCAAAAGGATGTGGATGCTTTGAATAGAGTGCAGAGTAGGTTCACCAGGGTGTTGCCTGGTATGGAGGGTGCTGGTTATGAAGAAAGATTGAGTAGATTAGGACTATATTAATTATAAAGACAAAGGGTGAGGGGGACCTGATTGAGGTCTACAAAATCAAGAGAGATATAGACAGGGTGGATAGCAAGAAGCTTTTTCCCCAGATTTTGGAACTCAATTACTAGGAGTCATGGGTTCAAAGTGTATCTGACAGATACATGAATGGGCAGGGAGCAGAGGGATACATTCTCTTAGAAAATAGGTGGCACGTTTAGAAAATAGGAGGATCTGGATCAGCACAGTCTTGGAGGGCCGAAGGGTCTGTTCCTGTGTTGGAATGTTCTTTGTTGTTGATCAATCATTCTAAAAATAGCAAGCTTTCAACTTATTGTATGCTACAATTTAATGATATAAACCATTTATTTGACAGTACATATCAAATTATTGTCATTTCTAAATTACAGTCACAGAGTCAAAGAGATGTACAGCATGCAAACAGTTCCTTCGGTCCAACCCGTCCATGCCGACCAGATAACACAACCCAATCTAGTCCCACCTGCCAGCACTCAGCCCATATCCCTCTAAATCCTTTCTCTTCATATACCTATCCAGACACCATCTAAATGTTGCAATTGTACTAACTTCCACCACTTCCTCTGGCAGCTCATTCCACACACAAACCACCCTCTGTGTGAAAAGGTTGCACCTTGCATATCTTTTATATTTTTCCTTCCCAACCTAAACCGATGCCCTCTAGTTCTGGACTCCCCCACACCATGGAAATGACCTTGTGTCTCTCCCCATTCATGGCCCTCATGATTTTATAAACCTCTTTAAGGTCACGCCTCAGTCTCCAAAGTTCCAGGGAAAATAGCCATAGCCTATTCAACCACCAGCGATAGCTCAAACCCCCCAACCTTGGCAACATCGATGTAAATCTTCTTAGAACACTTTCAAGATTCACAACATCCTACCGATATGAAGGGGAACAGAATTGCACGCAATATTCCAATGGTCGCCTAACCAATGTCCTGTACAGCTGCAACATGACCTCGCAATTCCTGTACTCAATGCTCTGACCAATTAAGGAAAACATACAAAATGCCTTCTTCACTAACCTACCTACCTGTTCCTCTACATTCAAGAAACAATGAACCTGCACACCACGGTCTCTTTGTTCAGCAAAATTCCATTGGACCTCACCATTAAGAGTATTAGCCCTGCTAAGATTTGCTTTCCCAAAATGCAGCATCTCACATTTATCTAAATTAAACTCCATCTGCCACTCCTCAGCCCATTGGCCCATATGATCAAGATCCTCTTGTAATCTGAGGTAACCTTCTGCGCTGTCCACTACACCTCCAATTTTTGTGTCATCAGCAAATTTGCTAACTATACCTCTTATACTCACATGCAAATCATTTACATAAATGACAAAAAGTAGTGGACCCAACACTGATTCTTTGACATTCCACTGGTCACATGCCTCCAATCTGAAAAACAACACTCCACCACCAGCCTCTGTCTTCTACTTTTAGCTAGTTCTGTATCCAAGTGGCTAGTTCTCCCTGTACTCCAATGAAATCTAACCTTGCTAACCAGTCTCCCATGGGGAACCATATCGAATGCCTTACTGAAGTCCATATATATCACGTCCACCGCTCTGCTCTCATCAATCCTCTTCGTTACTTCTGCAAAAACTTCAATCAAGTTAGTGAGACATCATTTTCCACACACGAAGCCATGTTGACTATCCCTAATCAGTCTTTGCCTTTCCAAATACATGTTCATCCTGTCCCTCAGGATTCCCTGCAACAACATGCCCTCCACTGACGTCAGTCTCATTGGTCTATAGTTCCCTGACTTGTCCGTTCCACTTTTCTTAAACACTGGCACCACGTTCGCCAACCTCCAGTCTTCTGGCACCTCACTTGTGGCTATCAATGGTACAAGTATCTCTGCAAGAGTCCCAGCAATCAGTTCTCTAGCTTCCCACAGAGTTCTAGGCTACACCTGATCGATCGCGTCCTGGGGATTTATTCATGCATTTATGCATTTCAAGACATCAGCACTTCCTCCTCTGTAATATGAACATTTTTTAAGATGTCACCATCTATTTCTCTGTATATCTACCTCGCCCATGTCCTTCTCCTGAGTAAACACTGGTACAAAATAGCATTTAGTATCTCCCCTAACTCCTGCAGCTCCACACAAAGGCTGTCTTGCTGAACTTTGAGAGCTCTATTCTCTCCCTATTTATCCTTTTGTCCTCAATGTATTTGTAAAGTCATTTTGGATTCTCCCTAAATCTATTTTCCAAAACCATCTCATGTCCCCTTTTTGATTTCCTGACTTTCCTCTCTCGTATACTCCTCCTGCCTTTATACTCTTGTAAGGATTCACTCGACCTATCCTGCCTGTACATGTCATATGCTTCCTCTTTTTTCTTAACCAGGCCCTCAATTTCTTTAGTCATTCAGTACTCTCTAGAGCTGAAAATGTGTTGCTTGAAAAGCGCAGCAGGTCAGGCAGCATCCAGGGAACAGGAGAATCGACGTTTCGGGCACAAGCCCTTCTTCAGGATGAGGAAGGTTTGTCCAGCAGGCTAAGATAAAAGGTAGGGAGGAGGAACTTGGGGGAGGGGCGTCGGAAATGTGATAGGTGGAAAGAGGTCAAGGTGAGGGTGATAGGTCAGACTGGGGTGGGGGTGGATAGGTCAGGAAGAAGATTGCAGGTTAGGAAGGCGGTGCTGAATTCGATGGATTTGACTGAGACCAGGTGGGGGGGAGGGGAAATGAGGAAACTGGTGAAATCCGAGTTCACCACTTGCAGAGGGTTTCAGAGAACACCTCTGGGACACCCGGACCAACCAACCCAACCACCCTGTGGCTCAACACTTCAACTCCCCCTCCCACTCCACCAAGGATATGCAGGTCGTTGGACTCCTCCATCGCCAGACCACAACAACACGACGGTTGGAGGAAGAGCGCCTCATCTTCCGCCTAGGAACCCTCCAACCACAAGGGATGAACTCGGATTTCACCAGTTTCCTCATTTCCCCTCCCCCCACCTTGTCTCAGTCAAATCCATCGAATTCAGCACCGCCTTCCTAACCTGCAATCTTCTTCCTGACCTCTCCGCCCCCACCCCAGTCTGACCTATCACCCTCACCTTCACCTCTTTCCACCTATCACATTTCCGACGCCCCTCCCCAAGTCCCTCCTCCCTACCTTTTATCTTAGCCTGCTGGACAAACTTTCCTTATTCCTGAAGAAGGGCTTGTGCCCGAAATGTCGATTCTCCTGTTCCCTGGATGCTGCCTGACCTGCTGCGCTTTTCAAGCAACACATTTTCAGCTCTGATCGCCAGCATCTGCAGTCCTCACTTTCTCCATTCAGTACTCTCTACACCTACCAGCCTTTCCTTTCATCCTAACAGGAATATATTGTCTCTGGACTCTCGTTATCTCATTTCTGAAGGCTTTCCATTTTCCAGCCATCCCTTTCCCTGCGAACATCTGCTGCCATCAGCTTTTGAAAGTTATTGCCTAATCCCATCAAAATTGGCATTTCTCCAATTTAGAACATTAACATTTGCATCGAGTCTATCCTCTTCCATCATTATTTTAAAACTAATAGAATTGTTGGCAAATAGCTGAAGCTCACATATTTCAGGTGAGAAATTAAATCGATTGATTATATTTAAATGTGTAAGAGTTGTAAGTCTATTTGATTTTTCAATCATTTGTTCAATCTGAATATGCAATCAATCAGAGGTCAGCCACTTTGTAACTGATAGAGCGACAATGTATGTATTTGAATACTGAGATTCAATGTGTAATTGTGATCACCAAAATAGCCAGACCCGTTAGTTTTCGATACAAAACAAAATGTGATTCCTTACGTTTGTATAATAAAAGGTTTTTCGTGTTTATATTTTAATTCCATCAATGTGGAATCAACTTAATTGTTTTCAGAGATGATGCAGTTATTGTTCAGTTGAATAATTGTAGCTCATACCTTATTATTGCACAATTCACAAACATGGCTAACTCCTGATCATTGTTCAGATCAGTAAACTCATGACTTTACATCATGACCAACATTAAAAGTGGATTCCAAAAGGCCTGAATTTGGGTACAGTGCTACTGGACCTCGCAGCTGCCGGTGGCACTGAGTGAGGCACTGGCCTGCTCCTGAATCTGACCAGACAGTTTCCAACCTGGGTCAGGGCAGTCATTCAAACATTCTCTGACAGAGATTCATTTGGATCCGCCTTGAGCAGGAGAAAACTAACCAACATTGCTCAGTGTATCACTGCTCTCAGTGTAGGTACAAATGCTGTCTAAATTAGATACCAATGACTGACCAGGAACCATGCCTTATAAATTCATCATCAGTCAGAGCCTGGCCCAGGGAGCAGATGTATGGACATGGAGTGTCATAATCACATCGCACACGTTACTTATGGTGATGACATCTGGCATGACCTCCAGATTCCATACATCTGCCCCCTGGACCAGACACTGGATGAAAATGGTCAAAACTAACAGTCTATTGTCTCACAGCGAACCCTCTGAAACTATATCCACTAAATTAACCAGGATCAAAATAAAATTGTACATGCCTGTGGATGCTCAGATACAAATTCATAGGTCATCCAACAGAATGTATCTGAAGAAACCAGGGGCAAACGGCAAGCCAAGAATCGTTTTAATATCTGAACTTGGTGGATTTTGTCTGGTCTTGGAAACCTCACATATTGTGCTGACATTCAGGTGAATGTAACAAAGCACATCAAAACTGGAAGTCTTGGTCTAACGCCACACCCCAGATTCATGACCTCACAAACCTCACTCCCTCACCCGCCTCCCTCCCTCCCACATTCACCAGCCGACGAGAATCCACAAACTTAGTGAAACTTGGAACATAGAACAGTACAGCACAGTGCAGGCACTTCAGCTCTCAATGTTTTGGCAGCCTTTTATCCTACACTAGGATCAGACTAACATACATGACATTCAATGTACTAACTTCCATGTGCCTATCCAAGAGTCTTCTTAAATATCTCTAATGTATCTGACTCTACTACCACCACTGGCGGTGCATTCCGCCCCCACCACTTTCTGTGTAAAAAACCTATCTCTGACAGCCCCCGAAACCTTTCTCCAATCACCTTAAAATTACGGCCCTTGTTGATAGCCACTTCTGCCATGGGAAAAGACATTGGCTATCCAATCTATCTACGTCTCTCAACATCTTGTATACCCCTATCAAGTCACCTCTCATCCTTCTTCGCTCCAGGGAGAAAAGCCCCAGCTCCCTCAAACTTTCTCCCTAAGACGTGTCCTCCAGTCCTGGCAGCATCTTGGTAAATCTCCTCTACACACTGTCTGAGGCTCCCACATTTTTCCTATACTGAGGCAACCAGATATGAACACAATACTCCTAGTGTGGTTGAACCTCAGCTTTATTGACCTAAGCATTAACCTCGCCGCTCTTAAACGCAATCCCCCATAATGAAAGCCAACACACCATACACCTCCTTAACAACCTTATCAACGTCGGTGGCAACACTGAGGAAACTATGGGCATGAACCCCAAGATCCCTCTGTTGCTCCACACTGCCAAGAATTCTGCCTTTAACCCTGTATCCTGTATGCAAATGCAACCTTTCCAAATTAAATTAATTCACACTTTCAACGGTTAAACTCTATCTGCCACTTATCAGCCCAGCTCTGTGTCCTGTCAATGTCCTGTTGCAAACTACAACAACCCACCACACTATCCACAACTCCATCAAACTTCATGTCATCGGCAAACTTTCTAACCCACCATTCCACTTCCTCATCAAAGTCATTTATAAAATCACAAAGAGCACAGGCCCCAGAACCGATCCCTGTGGAACGCCACTGCTCACTGAGCTCCAGGCTGAATACTTTCCATCTGCTACCACCCTCTGTCTTCTATGGGTCAGCCACGCCCATATCCAGACAGCCAGATTTCCCTGCGTCCCATGCCTTCTTACCTTCTGAATGAGCCCAAAACGGGGAACCTTATCAAACGCCTTCTAAAATTAATCTTCACCACATCTACTGGTCTATCTTCATCAACATGTTTTTTCACATCTTCACAGAATTCAATAAGGTTTGTGAGGCATGATCTGCTCTTCAAAAAGCCATGCTGACTACCTCTGATCATACTATGTTTTTTTTAAGTAATTGTAAATCCTGTCTCTCAGAATCCTCTCCAATACTTTGCCCTCCACTGGTATAAGACTGACTGTTCTATCATTCCCAGGGTTATCCCTATTCCCTTCCCTGAACAAGAGGATAACATTTGCCACCCCCCAAACATCTGGCACTACTCCAGTGAACAGTGAAGACGCATAAGTATTACCAAAATCACACCAATCTCTTCCATCACTTCCTGGAGTAACCTTGTGTATACCCCATCTGGCCCAGGGGATTTATCCATCCTTTTGTTTGTACTTCAATCAGTCTGTATTTCCCCTCAACCTGTCTACACGCTGTCCAACCAATTGATTGACTGCTTTCATTTTCAGTGCTATATACAGTGCTGCCTTGCTGAGCAAGTATGGTTCCCAACGTCCTGCAAATCACCGAATCAAAAAGAAAGGAATGCATCAATGCTTTCCTGATAAAGAGCTCATGCCCGAACTATCGACTATCCTGCTCCTCGGATGCTGCCTGACATGCTGTGCTTTTCCAATACCACACTTTTCAACTCTGATCTCCATCAACTGCAGTCCTCACATTCTCCATTACTGTGTTCTTTCCCCTTTGCACACTGAGGGGAGGAATTAACCATCAGAACCTCATTGTATGTGGAGCTGACTGCTCAGTTCTGGAAAGTTGCACTTGATGAATACATTCTTTTTAAAAAAAATACAATTCAACAAATATTCATTCAGTCCCAGAGTTACAATTTTGGTTCATGGTTTGGGCAGCCTGATAACAAATAGTGAATGATTGAGGAACTCCGATACACAGAGTATTCCAGGTGTTATATTCCAGCTTAACATTAATGCTGGGAGTATTATCAGACAGACTGTTGTGACAATGGCATGTGTCGACATGTGGAGATGGAATATTTTTGCCATCACAGAGACGTGTTTGAGGGAGGTCAGGGCTAACAACTCAGTATTCTGTTGTACTTGAATTATAGTCAGGACAAGAGAGGGTGTTAAAGAGGAGGTGGTGTTGCATTATTAATTAATGAACAGTTACTGCAGTAAGGAGAGACAATATCTTGGATGTGTCTTTAAATGAGGAATTATGGGTCGAGGTGAGGTTCCAAACGATGACAGGCACGCTGCTGGGGATATTTTATAGAGCCCCAGAAAGATGAAAATGCAGGAGCAAATATATAACCAATTCACTGAGGTGCGTAAAAACCAATTCACTGAGGTCTGAAGGAAACCAGGCTGGAGATGTTACAGAGATAGGAAAGCAAAGCTGGAGATGTTACACGGAGAGAGGAACGCAAGGCTGGAGATGTTACAGAGACAGAGGATAGCAAGGCCAGATATGTTACAGAGAGATAGGAAAACAGTGTTGGAGATGTTACAGAGAGAGGAAAGCAAGGCTGGAGGTGTTACAGAGAGAGGAAAGCAAGGCAGGAGGTGTTACAGAGAGAGGAAAGCAAGGCAGGAGGAGCTACAGAGAGAGGAAAGCAAGACTGGAGATGTTACAGGGAGAGAGGAAAGCAAGGCTGGAGATGTTACAGAGAGAGGAAAGCAAGGCTGGAGGTGTTACAGAGAGAGGAAAACAAGGCAGGAGGTGTTACAGAGAGAGGAAAGCAAGGCAGGAGGAGCTACAGAGAGAGGAAAGCAAGGCAGGAGATGTTACAGGGAGAGAGGAAAGCAAGGCTGGAGATGTTACAGAGAGAGGAAAGCAAGGCTGGAGATGTTACAGATAGAGAGGAAAGTAAAGCTGGAGATGTTACAGAGAGAGGAAAGCAAGGCAGGAGATGTTACAGAGAGAGGAAAGCAAAGCTGGAGATGTTACAGATAGAGAGGAAAGTAAAGCTGGAGATGTTACAGTGATAGGAAAGCAAGGCTGGAGATGTTACAGAGAGAGGAAAGCAAAGCTGGAGATGTTACAGAGAGAGGAAAGCAAGGCTGGAGATGTTACAGAGAGAGGAAAGCAAGGCTGGAGATGTTACAGATAGAGAGGAAAGTAAAGCTGGAGATGTTACAGTGATAGGAAAGCAAGGCTGGAGATGTTACAGAGAGAGGAAAGCAAAGCTGGAGATGTTACAGAGAGAGGAAAGCAAGGCTGGAGATGTTACAGAGAGAGGAAAGCAAGGCTGGAGATGTTACAGCGATAGGAAAGCAAGGCTGGAGATGTTACAGAGAGAGAGGAAAGCAAGGCTGGAGATGTTACAGCGATAGGAAAGCAAGGCTGGAGATGTTACAGTTTTAGGAAAGCAAGGCTGGAGATGTTACAGAGAGAGAGGATAGCAAGGCCAGAGATGTTACAGAGAGAGAGGAAAGCAAGTTTGGAAATGTTACAGAGAGAGGAAAGTTAGGTTGGAAATGTTACAGAAATGCAAAAGCAAGGCTGGAGATGTTACAGAGATGCGAAAGCAAGACTGGAGATGTTACAGTGATAGGAAAGCAAGGCTGGAGATGTTACAGAAAAATAGGAAAGCAAGGCTGGAGATGTTCCAGAGATAGGAACGCAAGGCTGGAGATGTTACAGAGATGTGAAAGCAAGGCTGGAGATGTTACAGAGGTAGGAAAGCAAGGCTGGAGATGTTACAGATAAATAGGAAAGCAAGGCTGGAGATGTTACAGATAAATAGGAAAGCAAGGCTGGAGATGTTACAGAGATAGGAAAGCAAGGCTAGAGATGTTACAGAGATCGGAAAGCAAGTCTGGAGATGTTACAGAGATGCGAAAGCAAGGCTGGAGATGTTACAGAGGTAGGAAAGCAAGGCTGGAGACGTTACAGAGAGAGGAAAGCAAGGCTGGAGATGTTACAGAGATAGGAGAGCAAGGCTGGAGATGTTGCAGAGGTAGGAAAGCAAGGCTGGAGATGTTATCGAGAGAGAGGAAAGCAAGGCTGGAGATGTTATCGAGAGAGAGGAAAGCAAGGCTGGAGATGTTACAGAGATAGGAAAGCAAGGCTAGAGATGTTACAGAGATCGGAAAGCAAGTCTGGAGATGTTACAGAGATGCGAAAGCAAGGCTGGAGATGTTACAGAGGTAGGAAAGCAAGGCTGGAGGTGGTCGCGAGATTGCGTGGCCTGTGCATGCAAGAACATGTTATTGAGATATTTTATAATTCATTCACAGGGTATAGGGGGAGGTGTAGCAGCTGGATATTAGAGAGTTAGGGTGGGGTGCAGGGACTGGCGGAATTTACAGTGAGAGGTGGGGCTGGAGTATGAGATAAAGATTGTGGAGATACGGAGGGTTACTGAGATACCAATGGATGTGGCGGCTGGAAGAGATGACAGGGAAAGATACAGAGATACACGTAGATACTTTAAAAACTGAATTATGCACTGTCTTAGTCGAGAAAATATTGTAGAATTATGTGGAATCGACAAGGCACTTGGAGGAACTGAAGGAGGGAGACCTTGGACTGTCAAATCACAAGAGTCATAGAGTGGGTGTCATACAGCACAAAAGAGGCCCTTCACTTGATAGTGACAAAAATTAAAAGCACTGCAGACACTGGAATTCCCTCCTTCCTAATGTCTGGGGACTAGGGCGAGATGTGGCAAAGGCATTCAACAGAATCCTCAAGCAACAATGTGACATAACGAAACCTCATGGTGTCAGATCAAACACTGAAATGGAAACCTCCTGATGACTCCACTGCCTGAGCTGGTGGGTCAGTGTCCCTCTACATTGAACAACACTTGGAGGACGCACTGACCGAGTGAATGAGCTGGGGAATGTATACTGGGTGGACCATTTCAAACCCCACCACCAAGAGGGGCTCAGCAGCAGCATTGCTGATCGAGACGGTCGGGTCCAAAAGGACATAGCTGCTGGACTGGGGCTGCACCGAATCAGGAGGGAGCGACTGACAGGCAGAAACATACTTGACCTCATCCGCACCAAACTACCGGCTGCAGACACATTGATCGAGGACCATATTGGGAATGGTGACAGGGCATACAGTATTTCTACAGAGAAAGTCCCACTTTTACATTGTCAATAGTGCGTGTGCGTGTGTGTGTACACACATGCATGAGCGCACGTGAGAAATATTATACCATGCTAAATGGTAAAGATTTCAAAGAGATCTAGAACCCAGCACTGGCCTGTGTGAGTTGATTCTGGTCGTTACCAACAGCAGCAGAATTGTACTTTAGCACAATTTTCACTGTCACTGCCTGGCATATGCTCCACTTTACCGTGACCATCAGGCCTGGGGTTAAACCCGTGTTCTATGAGGAACACAGGAGGACCGGTCAAGAGCAGCACCAGGTATACCTCACAATGAAGTGACGTTACCAAACAGGATCACTTACTCACCAAGTAGCGTAAACAGCCAGTGACAGACAGATCTAACCAACAAATCATACCTAATTTTTGCAATCCTGACGCATGCAATCAGCGTGAATTGTGTGGTCAATCAAATAACTCACTGGAAGGGTAGGATCCACAAATATCACCCTCCTCAACGATGAAAGGGCCCAGTAAAACAATAGAAAAGCTAAGGCTGAAACATTCACAAAAATGTTCAGACCAAAGTGTCGATGGGATGATCTATTTTAGTCTTCTCCAGATGGGAATCATCAGCTAAGTCTCTTCACTGTGTGTGGTAACTCCAAACGGCTGATGGGATGGGGAATGCAAAGTCTGTGGGCCCTGAGAACATTCCATTCAAGCTTTTCCTGCAGGGATACAGCGCTGGCACCTACCTGACAATGTGGGAAACTATCAGGGTGTGTCTTGTACGCACACAGACAAAACATCAGACAATCAATGACTACCGCATTGTTCTAATTCCCAACATTGATAAAGTGATGGAAGATGTCATCTACAGTGGGATCAAGCAGCACTGCCTCAACACCAACCTGCTCGCTGAAGCTCAGTTTGGGCTCTCATCCCTTGGGCACATTGAAGCCTTGGTTTAACGATGTACAACAAGAGAACACACAGCTGAATTCTCGAGTTGAGGTGAGAGGGAGTGCACTTAACATCATCATAACTGCATTTGACCAAGTGTCATATCCTGGATTAACAGCAAAATTGGAGCAAATAGGAATCCTCTGCACTGGCTGAAGTTATACCTGGTACAAAGGAAGGTGGCTGGGGTTGGTGGGGAGAAGCCATCTCAGCTCCGCCGCAGGTCCCCAGGGGAGGGGTTTCCGAGTAAACCTGTAGACCAGAAATGGAAAGGCAGGGCACCATAGACCAACAGGATGATAGGGTTGTTCCCTTGTTAGATAGATGCAACTCGCGGCAGTTTAACTGGACAGTCATCATGCCTCAAGCAAGGGAGAGGTTGAGTAAGACAGCCCTTTTCAGGCACCTCATTCAGTGCTGGAACTGAACCCACACTGTTGCCATTAATCTGTATTACAAACGAGCCGTCCAACTGACTGAGCTAACCAAGTCCTCGCTCAGCTCCTTGGGGAGGATACTGCAACATTATTCTGTTCAGATATGTTGTTAGACACCTCTGGAGAAGTTGGAACTAGAAGCAACATTCCTAGCTCAGAGAGAGGGACAGCATCAGTGAGCTGTAAGAGTTCTCTCTGCCCTAGGCCCAATAATTTTCAGCTGCTTCATAAATGACCACCCTACTCAAGTAAAGTCACAATTGGGGATGTTTGCCAATGATTGGACAATGTTCAACACCATTCGTGATTTACTCAGATACTGGAGCAGTCCTTGTCCAAATGCAACAGGTCCTGGAAGTATGCAGGTGTGTGCTTAACAGTGACAAGTACCACTCCCATTACACACATGCCAGACAACGATTACCTCTGACAATAGAAAAGTGTACCACATCATTTAATGCTCAATGCCACCACCATCATTGAACACCCACCTAGCAATATCCCGGGGATTACCGTTAACCAGAACTGGACAGACCATATAATTTCATTACCCATTCCTGTGAAGGGCTTATGCTAAAACGTCGACTCTCCTGTACCTCAGCTGCTGTCTGACCTGTTGTGCTTTTCCAGCGCCACACTTTGACACATATTAATTGATTGGCTACAAGAATATGTCAGCGGCAAGAAATCCTACAGGAATGACTCACCTCAAAATTTCGGAAAGCCTGTCTCCCATCAAAAAGACTCATGTTGAATGTGTGTGTGATTGAATACCTCCATTTGCCTGTGAGTGCAGCTTCACCCCTCACCCACTGACACTCAGAAGCAGCAATGTCTGCCATCTACACGGTGCTCTGCAGAAATTTACCAAGGCTCCTTACAACGTAACTCTGAAACCACGAACATGAAGAAGGACAAGGGAAGCAGATACATGGGACCACCATGTTTGCGTTCCAATCCAAGCCATCTACCGAGCTGATTGGGAAGTATATTGCCGTTTTTTCAGTGCCACTGTTTCAAGTTCCCTCCCTAATGGTATTGTAAGTCTGAAGAAGGGCCTGTGCCCGAAACGTCGAATCTCCTGTTCCCTGAATGCTGCCTGACCTGCTGTGCTGTTCCAGCAATAAAGTTTCAACCGGTATTGTAAGTCTACCTACAGCACATGGGCTGCAGCGGGTCAATGTGACAGCTCATCCCCACCTTCTCAAGGGCAAAAAGGGACAGGAAATAAATATTGGCCTTATCATATTCCATGAATAAATTTACATAAAAAATATTGTCCAGTCCTGCCCAATTCTGGACACTGTGCTTTGGGTTTTGTGAGCTCTGGCTGGTTGGGTCCAGGCAGTAACCTATTTGTTGCAAACAGCTGAAGGAATATGCTGTTTGAAACAATCGGACAGTCTCTCAGAGGCATGGTCTGCATACCGAGCATCACACAGACACTGACAATCACATCCCACATTACTGAGCTCTGAGACAGATAGAGGCAATTGAAAATATACTCATATCTCACTAACATGTTTAAACACAATAGACAATACAATAGAAATAGACAATAGGTGCAGGAGTAGGCCATTCAGCCCTTCGAGCCTGCACCGCCATTCAATATAATTATAGCTGATCATTCCTAATCAGTATCCTGTTCCTGCCTTATCTCCATAACCCTTGATTCCACTATCTTTGAGAGCTCTATCCAACTCTTTCTTAAATGAATCCAGAGACTGGGCCTCCACTGCCCTCTGAGGCAGAGCATTCCACGCAGCCACCACTCTCTGGGTGAAGAGGTTTCTCCTGAGCTCTGTCCTAAATGGTCTATCCCGTATTTTTAAGCTGTGTCCTCTGGTTCGGCACTCACCCATCAGTAGAAATATGTTTCCTACTGCCAAAGTGTCCAATCCTTTAATAATCTTATATGTCTCAATCAGATCCCCTCTCAGTCTTCTAAACTCAAGTGTATACAAGCCCAATCGCTCCAGTCTTTCAGTGTAAGATAGTCCCGCCATTCCAGGAATTGACCTCGTGAACTTACGCTGCACTCCCTCAATAGTCAGAATGTCTTTCCTCAGATTTGGAGACCAGAACTGCACACAGTTCTCCAGGTGTCGTCTCACCAGGGCCCTGTACATCTGCAGAAAAACCTCTTTGCTTCTATACTCAATTCCTCTTGTTATGAAGGCCAGCATGTTATTAGCTTTCTTCATTACCTGCTGTACCTGCATGCTTACCTTCATTGACTAGTTACAAGAACACCCAGATCTCTCTGTACTGCCCCTTTACCTAAATTTGTTTGTAGGAAAACTGTCAGAGGCATAGATAGAAGGACAGTTAGAGGTTTTTTTTTCCCAGAGTAGAAATATCAATTACTAGGGACCATAAGTTTTAGCTAAAATGGAGAAAGTTCAGTGGATATGATAGGTAAGTTTTTTTGCTTTTCCAGACAGAATGTGCAAGTGCCTGGAATGCACTGATAGAGGGTAAAAGCTAATAGAGCAAAGTTTAAGAGGGATCTTGGCACAGAGACGAGACAGCAGCAACTAGAATGACAGAATGCACAGAAGCAAAAAACTTTCGTTATAACTTTCGAAGGGCATCATGTGTCAGTGCAGCCTTGCTGGGCAGAAGGGCCTGTTGCTGTGCTGGACTGTTCTTTAAGACAAGATCTGAGCGCAGCAGTGGCGAGATGCTCACTGAATGATTCCTGATGATAAGTAATCACATTCATGGAGATCGCTCCTCATCAATTGTCAGCTTCATACCCTCCGTCCCACTGCGGGGAACCTCAATATGGAGAATTTGACATGAAAGTCAGAGCTGTTAACTGGTGACTCCGTCTCGCCCATCGATCCTGCGGCCTTCTATCTTGGGCAGTTGTGTCTTGGGGAACACTGCACTGACAGAAGCTGCATGTACTCCACACCCACCAATGCTGGCATCTGTCACATGCCATCCTCACCATGCCATCCCAGCACATGTCCAACCACTACAGTACACTTCTGTGCGTCATTGCTGCAGCTCAGGGTGCACTGACAACTCTCATTGCAATGCTGCTGCAAGGACGCTGTGCTCAGGGACACACACCCAGCTCATGGACTGTCCCTCTGGGCTGCTCACTACGTGTTTGTACACACTCACTTTGATATGCCTTGAATGTTCAAAGAATTATTGCCTTGCCTTACCCTGCTCTCAGCAGTGTTTCTCCTCAGCCAGAGCTAGCTGGCTCAGCCGCCTGCTATATTGTCTTGGTGTTTAGCACAGACACAAACCCAGGAAGCTTGATATCATTGTCACGGTGCCCAGTAGTGAGACAAGGGGACTCTCAGATCCTAGTCCGGGAGCTTGGACACGGTCAGGAAGCCTCTTGTGGTTGTTAGGGTTAAGATCCTTCCCCTGTGAGGGGGTGAGGAGCTGAATGTTGGGCAAACCCACGTCTCTCTTGACTCTTTCTCTCCTCTTGTGGGATGGTTCCTTCTGGGATGTGAAAATTAGCAAGAGGTATTAAGGGAAATGGAAACGGTTGGTGCAGCTGTTAGTGCTGGCACAGCTGGGGGAAAGGTGGCATGGTGTCCTGATTGAGTGAATGGGCAGCACAGACACCAGGAACAGTTGGATAGAGGGACAAAGATGAGGTTGGAGAGACTGAGAGAAGGTGCTGCATTCAGTGAGGGTGGGTAAGTTCACATGCAATTATAGGGGTGAGGGTGGGAAAACATGAGCCTTGGTGGGAGGTGGGTGCAGTAACAGAGATAGAGTGAGGCCGAGGTCACAAAGTGCAGATGGTGGCACTTACCCTGGTGGAGGGGAGAAGGTCACTGACCTCCTTCCTATACTGCTGGGCATTCCCCAGAAGGCTGGCACCTCACTGGCCCAGGGGTCATCCTCGGACCAAACTGGCAAGGTCTGGTGTCATGGCCTACCCTGCCAGTCCAGGAGGAAGATAATGTCCCTCTCGTGCACCATGCCATCCACCAGAACCTCACGGGCTTGTCCACAAAGTGAACCCCGAGCTTTACCCCCTCTGCCATGTCCAGGGTAGTTTCGGAGTGACAAACCTATAGTGTAATGACTTATTAAAGATAGCCCCTGTAACAGGGAGGCCGCTTCATTCTGGGATATCCAGGTATCGTGTTAGTATCAGATGAGAAGACAACCACATGGTCAGGGAGGGTAGTTAATGAGGCAGATTGGGGATGGTGCCATGAGAAAATGAACTTTACCTTGTGGAGAGAAACCCTCCATGAAACTCGACTAAACTTAGACTTGACCAAATCATACGATGGTTTAGGCCTCTGTCTGTCTGAATCAAAATAGGGATGCAGTGTGAAGTATTGGGAGCAACAAACTTGGAGAAGAGAATTATACAGGAGATTCAAATCCTTAAAAAGGGGTAATACAATGTTCCAGACTGTTAAAAGGAGCCGGGGGAAATCCCCTGTCTTATAGTTACCTACATTTTCCAATCCTCACTGGATGCAGGGATGGTGCCAGAGGACTGAAGAATGCCGAACACTGCAGCTTTGTTTAATGTGGAGCAAGGGACTGACTGAATAGGTCGAGGCTAGAATTCTGAGACAGTGGACAAACGGTCACTGAGGAAGTCCCAGGGACTCCAGCACAGTTGGTCTGGAGTTGTTCAAGGATGGTCGGGTGTAATTAATCTGACTGTGTTGGTTTGAGGCAGTAACTTGTAACTGCGTGTGACTTGCTTGCATTTGACGAGACAGCCCATGGCAGACCTTTTAAAAACAGAAACAATGAGGTCCAGGCGAATGGAGCAAACAACCCAGAGAAGTGAAAGGCAAGGCATTTGGGGATATTGACAGTAGAGAGGAATGTACAATAAATGAGAGTATGGTCAGTGTGGGCAGATAAATGAAGGTAGCTGGAAACATCAATAATTTTGTTAATGTAGCAAATGGGACCATTTCCTCGATCAGACAAAATACAGAATTTCAGAGCAGGAAGCTTATGCAGGAACTGTATAAATAATGAGCTAAGTCACAGCTTGGGGACTGTGTGCAGTTCTGGTCACCCCATCACATGAAAGATTGGAATTACACTGGAGAGGGGAGAGAGGAGATTCTCCACCCTGTGACAGTGGAATTGCAGTTATGAGGAAAGATTGGAATGGAGGATGCTGAGAAGAGATTTAATTGTCAGGAGTCTGGGTAGAAAGAGAGAGAACACCTTGTTCCTGTTGGAGAGCTCAGTTACCAAGGGTGAATAGTTAATATAATTCATTGAAATATTAGTGAAGTGGTGTGGAAAGTTGTTATTTCACCCAGAGTATGGTCGGGATCTGGGAGGCACACATGGAAGCGGAGTAGAGGCAGAAACTCTCAAACTATTTTAAAAAGGTGCCAAGTTCTGTGCCCGAAGTCCGACAGCATCCAGAGAGATAGAACTGGGGCTTTAAAAACAATGATACATCTTGTCCAATGCAGACAGTGGACAGTCATCTCCTCTATACTGTGCTATTTTCTGAAGTTTTCAAAAGTTACCAATATCTGATAGGATCAATATCTTATAGAACGCAGGGATGAGGGGTGAGGGCAGAGTGGAGCAGTGTGTGAATTAATTAACATCACAATGATACTGATCCCGTCCTTTATACACAATGCAACTTCACTGTGTTGGCCTGGTGATCCTTCCTGTATAAATGGGGAAAACCTTTGATTATCCAGTTCTCAGTCGTGGTCACACTGCAGCCCCATCTCCATAATCCAGCTCTATCTGCCCTGGTTCATACTATTTAAAGCTACCATTTCACTGGCCTTGTTGAAACGTTCGCAGCTTCAATCTTGGCCCACTGAAGGCTGCTCTCAGTCAACTAATTTTTTAGATTAGATTAGATTACTGACAGTGTGGAAACAGGCCCTTCGGCCCAACAAGTCCACACCGCCCCGCCGAAGCGCAACCCACCCATACCCCTACATTTACCCCTTACCTAACACTACGGGCCATTTAGCATGGCCAATTCACCTGACCTGCACATCTTTGGACTGTGGGAGGAAACCAGAGCACCCGGAGGAAACCCACGCAGACACGGGGAGAATGTGCAAACTCCACACAGTCAGTCGCCTGAGGCGGGTATTGAACCCGGGTCTCTGGCGCTGTGAGGCAGCAGTGCTAACCACTGTGCCACCGTGCCGCCCACCATGAGAATGTTTCTCATTCTCAATTATTGCACATCATTCTCTACCATTATCCTGAACTTTACAATAAAATGATCGCTGCGCCACAAAACGTTCCCCTATTGACACTGGATCCATTTGCCCCATCTCTTTCCCAAGGACCAGGTACAACAGTACATGCTCTCTTGGGCTGGACACATATTCCTGCAGTGAGCTCTCCTCTGTGTAATCCAGAGATACTGGCCCGTCATAACCCTGCACCACCAGTAACCCAGTCAATATCTGGATAAATTAAGTTTCTCAGTGTAACTAATCTGTTGTATTATCATCGCTCTCAAATGAACCTGCATATTTATTCTCTCCATCCTTTCCAATGGTTGCTGGCCGACAGACTGTACCTCACAGTTTAATTGTACACTTTATGTTCTGTAGTTCCAGCCAAATTCATTCTGTCCTTGGCGGATCCTCGTTCTCTTGGACGCCTTAACGAACGCTAATCTAAGCCAATCCTTCTACCTTCATCCTTTCCCTTTACTTCGATCATATTGGAATCCTTTATACCCAGCAATATTTAACACCCAGTCCTTCCATTCCCTGAGCCAGCTCTCGGTGATTAGTACATCAGATTGCCACACACCAATCT
The DNA here is from genome assembly GCF_037043375.1 of Chiloscyllium plagiosum. NCBI lineage: Eukaryota > Metazoa > Chordata > Chondrichthyes > Orectolobiformes > Hemiscylliidae > Chiloscyllium > Chiloscyllium plagiosum. The sequence continues at coordinate 48,773,293 of NW_028270183.1, forward strand.
GCATCTGGATCTCCCCACACTCCGAGTATTCATGTCCATGCATAGTACCTCAGATTAAGGCTTTCTTTCTTACTCCATCTTCCACTGTTAAATTTGTAGCTGCAAATTATTACCAACTGTATCTCCCCTTATTTTGAGAATCCTGGTACTCTCCTCTACTATTCCTTTTTGGATCCTAAGCACACACCAAGTTATTTTCAATCCCTCCCAAACACCCCGTAAGAAATTCAGTCCCAGCTCTGTCACGTTAGCCCAACCAGCTTGTACAGTTGCTGCCTTCCCCAGAACCAGTCCCAATATCCCAGGAGTCTGAAGCCGTTCCTGGTGCACCATCGTTTCAGTCACACTTTCATCTACCTAAAACTCCGAGTCCTGTCCTGACTTGGATACGGCACTGGGAGTATTCCAGGGATTGCTACATTTGAGGCCCCGCTTGCTAACCATTCACCGAGCTCCCTAAATTCTGACTCCCAGACCATTTCACCCTTCCTACCCAGGTCATTCCTACAAACATGGGCATGACGTTTGACTGCTCACTGTCCCCCAGACGAATGTCCTGCAGACACGGTGACATTCTTAACCCAACTATCCTGGAATTACAGACACGCTGACACCTTCTTCACTTTCCCGACTCTCCTGTGCCTCTTGCTCCTCCTTCCTTCTCCCTCCACTCCTGTACAGTCAGGCTGCTTGTGGCGCCACAGACATGGCTGTGACTGCCCTCCCTTGAGCAGCCAGCACCTTCATCAGCTTCCAAACTGGGGATCTGAATTGGGAGGGATACACAATGATATTCTTGTATTCCCTGACTAATTCTCTCCGATTGCCTAATCCCCCAGACCCTTCCTTCTTCCAGGCCGTCATGTCTGCAGGATGATCTGCTCTGCGTGTGTGCTATCCACCGAACTCTCAGCATCACAGATGTCCCATAGAGGCTCTAGTCACTGTCTGAGCTCCAAGACCCAGTGTCCATCTAGGACACGAGCAGGGGCTATGCCTTCCTAATGTAACAGAATGCATTTTCCATCTGACAAATATGTCTTGCCACGTCCTAAAATGCAACACGTCTGGAGTAACTTACTTAATTACTTCGAATGAAGTTAACATCAGGGACATCATAATATGGTTAAGTCCCTTATCTAACTGTGGCTTACTGAGGGTAATTGATTATACTGGCTCAGAATCTCACTTGTCCCTCTTATTTCTGATTTCAATCCTTACTTCAGAAGTTAAAAAAATAAATTTGCAGACTTACAGCAATTAATTGACAGTCACTAATAACGGTTTATATTCAGCCAATGAATTTTGAATGGTTCTTGCACTTCTTTCAAATTCAGTGCAGGCAGATCCCAGCAACTGAAAGTTATCACTGTGACTCCCAGGGACGTTTAATCCTCCTGCTCCCACTCCACTCTGCTCCCTCACAGGGTCACCGTCTCTGTATCTCTCAGGGACGTCTAATCCTTCAGCTCCCACTCCACTCTGCGTCCTCACAGGGTCACCGTCTCTGTGACTCCCAGGTATGACTAGGCCTCGATCCTCAGTGCTGATTTATATCCTCCCACTTTGGTGCTTCCACCTCCTAGGTGTGAGTGACCCTCAAGCTCCACGATACTCCCTCACATGGTCACGCCCTCTGTGACTCGGTGCTGATTTCCAGCCTCCTGCTCTGCTGTTTCTCCGACTCCAAGTCTCAGTCGGACTCGATCCTCGCTGCAGATTTATATTCACTCGCTCTGTGCTTCTCTCTCTCAGGTTCTCTCCCTTTGTGACTCCCAGGTAATGGTAGGCCTCAAGCCTCAGTTGAGGTTTAATACATCCCATTCCACACTGCTCTCTTACAGGATCGCTGTTGTGTCTGGAAGACAGTGGAAAAGAGGAGGTTTTAGATAGAGCAGAGGGTGTTACAGTGATTGAGTGAGCTATATGGGATGTAACAGGTTATCTGGGGAGCTAGGCAGACCTGCAGCTACTAAAGAATGTTATTGGAAGACACAGTGAGAGTTGCAGACACTGAAGAAGGCAAAGGAAATAGAGAGATGGTGGCTTGTTCATGATGGAGCTTTGTAGAGTCTAAAGGGCTTTTTCTGAGCTGCTTACAGAGATGTGTAGACTTCAACAAATGCAAACTGACAGCCAGCAAGCGTTGTATTGTACTGGAGACTGTTGGATGTTACAGAGTTAGAAGACTTGCAGTATCTGGGGGTTCGATAAACCTTTAGAGTGGTGTTCAAAGACCCTCAGGGCATGAGGAGTTGCAGAGAATGGGAGCATTCCAAATAGTGGGATTGTAGGTATTGGAAGTCCTGAGATGGATAGGGAGGAAGAAAAGTGCCAATTTAACAAATACAACTATTGTAATTATAGAGATTTAAGGAAGGGAACCTGTGCTATCATTGATTACAGTTATATGGAGAGCAACAGAAACTGAAGGGGTCACAAATTTAAAAAGGGATAGAGTTTAGATGATCAGAAGTTTAAACAACAATAAAGAAATTTTAGAGCTCTCTAGCACAGATGGGAATGGAGGAGGTGAGATAATGTGAGGAACTGTAAGAATTATAAGTCGGGGAGGGTGTCAGATATAAAAGGGAGAGCTGCATTGTCTGTATGCAGTTACAGATGTGAGGAGTATTGTAGCGCCTGCTGGAGGGGACACAGATAACAACAGTTCCAACGGCTGGTGCAGGGGCTCAGGAAGGGAGGGTTGTCGGGACTGGAGATTACACGGATTGGGGTGATAGCTGGAGCTGCAGGAGTTAATATAGGATTGTTGGTGCTGAGAATTACATGAACACGGACAATAATTGGAGCTGCAGGAGAGACTGAGATAGGGAGGGTTGAAGGGGCTGGATCAATTCACACAACCAGGAAAAAGTGTAGGGATTGGACGAGCCAGAGATACTGAGGGTTGTCGGGTGCAGGCGTTCAGAGAGCTAGTGTGCACTATGAAGGCAAGTTTGCAGCATTCCCATCAATTAAACAGAGATGTGGAGTGCTGTTCTGGAGGACGTGACAGAAATCAACAGGGTTGCAGATACTGGAAGATATTACAAAGAATATTACAAAGCTGTATTATTTGAGGCGGTTACAGCGACAGGATGCGTTGAGGAGTTGGAGGCTGCTACAGGTGTTAAACATACTGCAAGGAATCAATAACCTTACATCGAACAGGGGTATTGGAAGCGCTGACGATAAAGAATCATAACTGCAGTAACTGAAGAATATCACAGAGCTATGGAGTAACATATTAGTTAGAGGAGTTATAACATAAGATGAGCTGTGTTCAATGGAGTCACGAAAGATACAGGGAGATCTGAAGGGACTACAGGTGATCAAAAGAACAGTGAGGATTCTCAGTGTAGGATTGGGGCAGTTTATGCAGACAGGGAGTATTTTATGGAATGGTGCTATTCACAAAGATTAAGCGAGTGGTATAAAATTGAGGAACGATCAGAGATATGGAAGTTCATGAAGACATTTGCTGATGCCCGATGCTGAGGTTCTGGAAATTATAAGGACCAGAAGGCTGGACAATCTGTCAGAGCTTACAGAGACAGGAACAGCAATAGAGCCTGGAGACACTAACACAGATAGGGAGCACTGCAGATACTGGAGGAAGGTTCTGCTTTAGGGATGATTGTAGGGGAGTGTAACGTTTACACAGATAGGGGTGAAAGAGCGGGAGAAGATTATGGAGACAATTAGATTGGTGCGGAGACTGGAGGAGATTACATTGACAGGGCTGGTGATAGCGACGGGAGGATGTCACATAGACAGCAAGTCTTGTAGAAACTGATCAGGAGAGTCACAAGCATTGGAGTTGTTTCCACAGATCGGGGGCGTTGCATGGACCTGAGAGGATTACGCAGATAGGGAGGATTGTAGGGTGTTCACATTTTCAGAATGTTTCAGGACTGGAAAAGTTTACACAGTTAAGGAGGGATGTTGGAGCTGTGGGAGTTCACAGAGACTTTGAGGTTTGAAGGGTTTGGGGCTGTTTATGGATAGAGGGATATATTTAGGGACAGTAATATGGAACGCAGAGGGAGAGATTAGATTAGATTTCCCTACAGCATGGGAACAGGTACTTCGGCCCAACAAGTCCACACCAACTCTCCAAAAATAACCCACCCAGAGCCACTTCTCTCCGACAATGCACCTAACACTGTAGGCAATTTAGAATGGCCAATTCACCTTACCTGCACACCTTTCGACTGTGGGAGGAAACTGGAGCACCCGGAGCAAACCCACGCAGACACGGGGAGAATGTGCAAACTCCACACAGACAGTCACCAAACGCTGGAATCGAACCTTGGTCCCTGGCGCTGTGAGGCACCAATGCTCACCACTGAGCCACCGTGCTGCCCCAAATTGCAGAATTACGCAAAGAGAGAGTTTTTGAAGTGCTGGGAGGGCTGAAGGGAGTGGACGAACAAACAGAGATGTGGAGTGCTATTGTGGTTTGAAAAGTGTAAGGAGCTCGATAGGGATAGGAGAAGGTTACTGTGGTCATGTGGTTCTATAGGCCGGAGGCAGGAGTGTGATCGGACCCGCAGAAGGTTCCAGTGTTTTCTTGTTTTCTTGGGGCTTGAGGAAGGTACACAGGTGGGTACTTTGGTCCAGGCCGAAGGATTTTACAGAGATGGGTGCACTGAAAGTAATGTGAAAAACTACAGAAATAGGAATTATTGTACTGAGTGCAGGATGAGATTATTGAGATTGAGCATGTTATCGAAACTGGAGCAATTTACACATAGAGAGAGTTGTCAGCATTGGAGTAGGTTTCAAATATACAGCGGGAATATGGGAGGGGTGGAGGTTATAGAAACAGGAAATTTTCTGGGAATTACAAGCATTCAAGACATTGGCACAAAAAAGTTAGACCAAAAGGTATGTCTCCTTGCTGTATGACTCTATCACACGACAAGAGACTGCGTGAGGAGGGAATATAGAACAGAAAGATCCCAGGGTTCAATACCATCTCCTTGAGGGAGGCCTGCTTTCCCCTCTGTTGTACTGATCCTCACTAAGACAGCACAGGCCTGGATTGATAACTGTCAACTTACTGTATTGACACAGGAAGGCTCAGTACAGCAGAGATGAAAATTAACAAGAGGTGGGGTTTGAGCCTGGGACCATCATGCTCTGTGTTCGTGCTTCATCACTGTATCTATGTCATTTCTTCTGGACCAAAGTTCGATGTATTAAATACACTCTGCTCTGTTCACTGTGAGTGATCTTACCTCACTTCAGGATTTACTGAAGGCTCCAGATTTTTCTCTCACCATGTCTCTGGCTGACCAACTGTTTTCAATGTGGTGATGAACGAAACAGGAATTGGGAATTCTGCTGAGTCAGGAGCATCCTGTGTACCTACAGGAGACAGAGAAATGAATAAAGTTTGTGAGAAGATTTGTAGCTCGGGTGCTCGTTGTTGTGGTTCTGTTCGCCGAGCTGGAAATTTTTGTTGCAAACGTTTCGTCCCCTGTCTAGGTGACATCCTCAGTGCTTGGGAGCCTCCTGTGAAGCGCTTCTGAGGTGTTTGCTCCGGCATTTATACTGGCCTGTCTCTGCCGCTTCCGGTTGTCAGTTTCAGCCGTCCGCTGTAGTGGCCGGTATGTTGGGTCCAGGTCGATGTGTTTGTTTATGGAGTTTATGGATGAGTGCCATGCCTCTAGGAATTCCCTGGCTGTTCTCTGTTTGGCTTGCCCTATGATAGTAGTGTTGTCCCATTCGAATTCATGTTGCTTGTCGTCTGCATGTGTGGCTACTAAGGATAGCTAGTCGTGTCGTTTCGTGGCGAGTTGATGTTCATTGATGCGGATCGTTAGCTGTCTTCCTGTTTGTCCTATGTAGTGTTTTGTGCAGTCCTTGCATGGGATTTTGGACACTACATTAGTTTTTCTCATGCTGGGTATCGGGTCCTTCGTTCTGGTGAGTTGTTGTCTGAGCGTGGCTGTTGGTTTGTGTGCTGTTATAAGTCCTTGTGGTTGCAGTAGTCTGGCTGTCAGTTCGGAAATGCTCCTGATGTATGGTAGTGTGGCTAGTCCTTTGGGTTATGGCATGTCCTCGTTCCGTTGTCTTCCTCTTCGGCATCTGTTGATGAAATTGCACGGGTATCCGTTTTTGGCGAATACCTTGTATCAGTGTTCCTCTTCCTCTTTTTGCAGTTCTGGTGTGCTGCAGTGTGTTGCGGCCCTTTTGAATAGTGTCTTGATGCAGCTTCGTTTGTGTGTGTTGGGGTGGTTGCTTTCATAGTTCAGGACTTGGTCTGTGTGTGTGGCTTTCCTGTATACCTTGGTGGTGAATTCTCCGTTCGGTGTTCTCTGTACCATCACGTCTAGGAATGGGAGTTGGCTATCCTTTTCTTCTCTCGTGAACCGGATTCCTGCGAGTGTGGCTTTGATGATCCAGTGTCTTTTCTCTATTTCTGTGTTTTTAATGATTACAAAGGTGTCATCAACATATCTGACCCAGAGTTTGCGTTGAATTTGTGGTAAGACTGTTTATTCTAACCTTTGCATTACTGCTTCTGCTATGAGTCCAGAGATCGGTGAGCCCATGGGTGTGCCGGTGATTTGTTCGATTTGTTCGTATATCTGGTTGTTGAATGTGAAGTGTGTTGTGAGGCACAAGTCCAGTAGTTTAAGTATGCCGTCTTTGTTGATAGGTTCAACGTCCTGTTGTCTGTTCTGTATTTCCAGCAGGTTGGCAATTGTTTCTCTGTCTCGGGTTTTGTCAATAGAGGTGAACAGTGCCGTTACATCGAATAAGACCATAGTTTCTTCCTTGTCTATGTGTATATTTCTGATGATGTCCAAGAATTCCTGTGTTGATTGTATAGATTGTCTGGATCCACTGATCAAGTGTTTCAGTTTCTGCTGTAGTTCTTTAGCCAGTTTGTGTGATGGTGTCCCTGGTAGTGATACAATGGGTCTGAGTGGGATGTCTGGTTTGTGCATTTTAGGTAGTCCATAGAATCTGGGGGTGTTGTTTGCTTTCAGGTTTCATTCTTTGTAGGTCAGACATGGTTATCTGTCTTTTTTTTGTAGATTCCTCAGTGTGTTATTTATCCTATTGGTGAGCTGTGGGGTGGGGCCACACTCCCTCTTTTGGTAGGTGTTGGTATCTGCAAGTAGTTGTTGTGCTTTTTGGGTGTACTCTGCTTTGTCCAGGATGACCGTCATTCTGATTTTGTCTGCTGGTAGTATGATTATTTCTTACCGTTTTTTAGTGATTTTAGTGATTCCCTCTCCTTTGTGTTGAGGTTATGTGTTTGTCTTTTCCTTGTTATCAGAGGTACGATACTTTGCCTCACTATTTGTTGTGTCTCTTCTGTCAGTCCACTGTTCCTGAGTGTGCATTCTAGTGCTGCTAGGAAGTCTGCTGTCTTGGCGTCCCTGTGGTTGTAGTTGAGTCCCTTGGCCAGTATTGTTCTTTCCGTGTCTGTGAGCTGTCTGTGGGATAGGTTTTTAACCCAGGTGTGTGTTGTGGTGTCCTCTTTGTTGTGTGTTAGTTTGGCCATTTTTTCGTTTAGTGCCGTTTTTTTGCGGTGTGTGGTCCTGTTCTGTCCTATGGTGACAGCCCGTTCTATGGTCTGGGTCCATTCCTGATTCAGGGTTTTTGAAATTCACGACTTTTGGCGCGCAATTTCTTGTCTGTATTTTTGAAGTCTGTTGTAAGGGTCTGTAATCATTACCTGGATCATCCTGAGAAATGAATAGAATGGGAAATCAGACTGATGCAGTGAGGATTACACATGAAGAATGGCGCCGTGTCCCATAGAGATCTGGAAAATCCCAGTCTCCATCCCTGGCCTGTACTGCTGTGTCTCCCTGGAGTGGAGAATTCTGTTGGCTCAGGATCTGGAGTAGCTGCAAAAGGTGCAGTCACTGGCAGCAATTAGACCCTCCCAGTGACAGATACCACATGGAGTGATACCGAGTGATATCACCAGAATGCAGGGAGGCATCACGATCAAACCACGGTCACAAAGAAGGTGCACTGGGATCAATACTCAGGGGTGAGGGAGCTATCAGTGGGCCAGGCAATGGCCTCGGGTTACTCTCACTCGTCTGTTCATCCAGAATTTAATGCCGGTAGCAAAGACACCCATCTGACTACTTAGTACCCTTTAAGTAAGGAAATCTGTCATAGGCTGTCAGTCTGGCCTACATATGAATCCAGACCCAGAGCAATAGGAATGACGCTCAAATACCCTCTGTAATGGTCTGTCAAGCCACTCAGCTCTAAGGCTGGTCAGGGTGGGCATGCGATGCTGGCCAGCCAGAGACAACAATATCTCACAAGTGATTTAAAATCAACACTGCTGGGAGCAGTGTCCTGGCCAATCCTGTCTGTAGGTTTATGGACAGGTCTTTAAACTGACAGAGAGGATGCAGGGACAGGGTTCAGATAAAACCAGCTTTCCAAATCCAAAGAGAAAATGTGAAGCCTCGGAACAGCATGGGAATGTGGCTGAAGACAAGGAGAAAAGAACAGGATGGGACAAAGTTTAACTAAAACTGTACATCAATGAATCGGTTTGTGACAGGACATTGTGGGGAAGAGGAAATTATAATGTTGCTTTTTTTTCGGAATGAACAAAGCATCTACAATAAGGTAATAGACTTGTGACACAGAGATAAATGAGACTTAGTCACCAGACAGACGCGATTACAAGTTGAACAAAAGGTGGAACATAAATATTCAACAGTAAACAACCTTACAGGATCTCAGGCAGAATGGAAAAGCTAGATGGGAACCCTGACACTAATGGATAACAAAGGCATTACAGAGAAAGCATTTGGCCTCAGACTATGCAGCTGAATCAGCCTGAATGCAAATTCTGGGTGCTATGTGTCAAAAACACAAGCAGGAGAACAGTTTTTATACTGCCTTGCAGTATTTCATTGCTCATCCCTGCATGAAACAGGAATTCATTAGAAATTGTAGCAAAGGTGGTGAGATAATTTTTGGAGACTTAAATCTTTGTATAATTTGGGACAGACACATTGGCAAATCTGATATTATCCGAGATCCTCCTTGAATGCTTTTGTCAGTGTTTCTTTGAATGACACATTGTGCAAATGGCTAGGGATGGAGCTACCTCAGATCGACCGTTGGGTGATGAAGCTGAGTGAATGAGTAACTTCACATCGAGATCCTCCAAGACATTATACTGGAATTCAAAGAGATTATGACATTTTAAATTGACCAGAAAGCACCCGAGCATCAGTAACAAAGCCAATTACATGACTTTGAGAGAGAACTGACTAAGGTAAACAGGGGAAACAGACTCAAATGTCAGTCTGTAAATGAACAGTGGAAAACATTTAGAGCCAGAGAGACCTAGAGACGTACAACACATAAACGGACCCTTTGGTCCAACTCGTCCACGCCGTCCAGATATCTTTTCCTAATCTCGTTCCGTCTGCTAGCACTTGGCCCATATCCCAATAAACCCTTTTTATTCATGTACCAATCCAGATGCTTTTTGAATACTGCAATTGTACCAGACTCCACCACTTCCTCTGGCAGTACATTCCCTACATAACCACACTCTGCGTGAAAAGGTTGCCCCTTAGGTCCCTTTTAAATCTTTCATCTCTCTCCCTAAACTATGCCTTCCAGCTCTGGTCTCCACCACCCCAGGGAAAAGACCTTGTCTGTTTATCCTATCCATGCCCCTCATGATTTTGTAAACCTCAAGAATGTCACCCCTTAGCCTCTGACGCTCCAAGGAAAACAGTCCCAGTCGTTTCAGCCTCTCCTGATAACTCAAAACCTCCAATCCTGGCAACATCCTTTAAACTTTTCTAAACACTTTCAAACTTCACAACATCCTTCCAATAGGAAAAAGACCAGAACTGCATGCAATATTCCATAAGTGCCCTAACCAGTGTGCTGTACAGCGGCAACATGACCTCCAAACTCCTATAATCAATGCTCTGACCAATAAAGGAAAGAATACCAAACACCTTCTTCACTATCCGCTTAAATGTGTAACACTTACGGGGGCACGGGCATGGATATGGATTAGACGCTGGGTGTGGCGGGTGGGGGGCGGTGTTGGACGGGTTTGGGGACGGGCTGAGGGTGATGTCGGACGTGTTTGGGAGGTGGGGGCAGGCGGCGGGTGGAAGGTTGCATCGGACGGTTTTGGGGGTCGCTGTTGGGTGGGTTTGCGGCAGATGGCGGGACAACATTGAGGGGCGGGTGGGGGCAGAGTTGGATGGGTTTGGAGGCGAGCGGCGTGTGTTTTGGGGGGCTGTCAGGGTGTGGGGGCTTGCTCATAGCTTGCTGCTGCCTAATCACCTGAACAGGGAGCAGACTGGACTGAAAACGCCGAGTCCCAGAGGAAAGGTATTGAATCGATTAACCGAATAATCAATTATCCGAACGAAATAGTGCCCGCCCATCTCGTTCAGATAATCGAGGTTCCTCTGTAAACCATCAGGACTATAGCCTGGTGTTGTGTGATTTTTACCTTCGCTGAAGGGACCCAATTTTGGCCCAGTTCCAATTTAAGACCTAAATCTGTCAACCCGGCAGATCTTTTTCCATATGTTAAACCAAAGACAGTTGTGGTCACTGGACGCAATGTGCTCTCCGACTGATACTTCAGTCAGTTGCCTGACCTCGGTTTCTGAGGAGAGGTTTCGTGCTGCATCCGCCTGAGTAGCATAGAGCCCTCTTCGTCTTAATTTAGGAAACTTTCTGGAACACATTTGACAAATTCCACTCAGTACGGGCCTTTTACACTCTGTGTGACCCAGTCAATACAGGGGAAGTTAAAATCTCCAACCAATCCTAATCCATTATTTTTATACGTACCTGCAAACTCACTACACATTTTTCTCTTCTCTTGTGGGCGGCACGGTGGCGCAGTGGTTAGCACTGCTGCCTCACAGCGCCAGAGACCCGGGTTCAATTCCCGACTCAGGCGACTGACTGTGTGGAGTTTGCACATTCTCCCCGTGTCTGCGTGGGTTTCCTCCGGGTGCTCCGGTTTCCTCCCACAGGCACAAAGATGTGCGGGTCAGGTGAATTGGCCACGCTAAATTGCCCGTAGTGTTAGGTTAAAGGGGTAAATGTAGGGGTATGGGTGGGTTGCGCTTCGGCGGGTCAGTGTGGACTTGTTGGGCCGAAGGGCCTGTTTCCACACTGTAAGTAATCTAATCTAATATCCGCTGGCTAGTTAAGGGTCTAGAACATGATCCCAGCAGACTGACCATCCCCTTTTTGTTTCTAACTTTTATATATGTGGCCTCATTTGATGACTGCTTAACAGTATTGACTGGAAGCACTGTTATTATGTCCTTCCTAATCAAAAGGACAACTCCCCCTCGTCACTTACTTGTCCTTCTGTCACGCCTGTACTTTCTGTAGCCTGGCACACTGAGCTGCCAGTCCTGCCCTTCTCTCGGACATGTTTCTGTTATGGCTATAATATCCCAGTCCCCAGAGCTAATCCATGGTCTGAGCTCGTCTGCCTTACCAGTCAGGGCTCGTGTATTGAAACCAGATGTCTTTTCCCTCCCTCGATTGTGCCCCTGGATATCCAGAATAGGTAGATTGCTCTTGATGGCTGATGTATTTCTGCTGACTTTTCGATTGACCCTCTCTTACTCAGAGTCACAACTCTCTGCCAAACTAGTTTAAATCCTCCTGGGTAACGCTAGGAAATCTCCTTCCTGGGATACTGGTGCCCCTCTGCTTCAAGTGCAAACGATCCCCTTTGTACAGGGCACCTCTACCCGAGAAGAGATCCCAATGACCCAAGAACTGAAAACTCTGCCCCCTACACCAGCTCCTCAGACACACATCCATCCGGCACTTGGCATTGGGAGTAATCTGGAGATCATTAACGTCAATATCCTGCTTTTTTAACTTCTCACCTAACTCCCTGTACTCATTTCACAGGACCCCATCCCTTTGTCTACCTCTGACATATGGGCCGATGTGCACAATGACCTCTGGCTGTTCACCCTCCCCTTCAGAATATTCAGTAACCGCTCAGAGACACCCTTGACCCTGGTACCTGGGAGGCAGCACATCATCCCGGGGTCTCTTCTGCAGCCACACAGTCTCCTGTCTGTCCCCCTCACAACTGAGTCTCCTATCAGTATTGCGATCATTAGAGAGGGTCTGGCAAACAGGGACATGGAGGAACTCCCTGCAATTGGGTGCATATCAGAAAAGTGGAGTATTTTAAAGTGATGCAGTGAGAACGCGGGGCGGTGTGCTCCTTGAAGAGTGAATAGTAAAGGCAGCAAGTCCAGGGAATACTGAACAAGTGATATCGTGAGTTTGATAAAGAAAGTACAGTGCAATAAAATCAGGTGGAGCCGTTCACAAGTATAGAGAGTGCAAAGGGATTGTGGAAAATGAGGGACAATAAATGGTCATGAAATATATTTGGCAGATACGATTGCGGAAAAGCCACAGGTATTTTATCAGCATTGTGAGAGCAAGAGGATTCCCAGTGAAAGAGGAAGGCCTGTGAGAAACCAAAGGGACAATCTGTGCATGGAGCCAGAGGAAGCAGGTGAGGTCTTCAATGAATACTTCCCTTCTGTATTCACAGGAGAAAGGCATTGTAGCCGGGGATTTCAGGTGGGATGCGGAGGTTCCAGAACATATTAAGATCAATAAAGAGGAGATATTAAATGTTTTCACAGGCATAAAGGTGGAGAACTCCCCAGTGCCCAATGAAATGTATAGAACATAGATAAAACATAGATCAATACATCACAGAACAGACCCTTCGGCCTACGATGTTGTGCCGAACATTTGTCCTAGCTTAAGCACCCATCCATGTACCTGTCCAATTGCCGCTTAAAGGTCGCCAATGATTCTGACTCTGCCACTCCCACAGGCAGCACATTCCATGCCCCCACCACTCTCCGGGTAAAGAACCTACCCCTGAAATCCCCCCATACCTTCCACCCTTCACCTTAAATTTATGTCCCCTTGTAACACTCTGTTGTACCCGGGGAAAAAGTTTCTGAATGTGTACTTTATCTGTTCCTCTGATCATCTTATAAACCTCTGTCATTCACCCCTCATCCTTCGCCGTTCCAATGAAAAAAGGCCTAGCACTCTCAACCTATTCTCGGACGACCTGTTCTCCATTCGAGGCAACATTCTGGTAAATCTTCTCTGCACCCTCTCCAACGCTTCCACATTTTTCCGAAAGTGAGACGACCAGAACTGTACACAGTACTCCAAATGTGGCCTAACCAAGGTCCTGTACAGCTGCAACATCACTTCACGACTCTTGAATTCAATCCCTCTGCTAATGAACGCTAATACACCATAGACCTTCTTACAAGCTCTAACCACCTGAGTGGTAACTTTCTAAGAACTATGAACATAGATCCCAAGATCCCTCTGTTCCTCCACCTCACTAAGAACCCTACCGTTAACCCTGTATTCTGCATTCTTATTTGTCCTTCCAAAATGGACACTTGACAGGGTTGAACTCCATCTGCCACTCCTCAGCCCAGCTCTGCATCATATCTAAGTCCGTTGCAGCAGACAACAGCCGTCCTCACTATCCACAACTCCACCAATCTTCGTATCATCTGCAAATTTACTGACCCACCCATCGACTCCCTCTTCGAAGTCATTAATAAAAATTACAAACAGCAGAGGACCCAGAACTGATCCCTGCGGAACTCTACTTGTAACTGGGGTCCAGGCTGAATAATTAACATCTACCACCACTCTCTGACTTCAACCGGTTAGCCAGTTTTCTATCCAACTGGCCAAATTTCCCTCTATTCCATGCCTCCTGACTTTCCGCATGAGCCTTCCATGGGGAACCTTATCAAATGTCTTTCTAAAATCCATGTACACTACATCCACTGCTCTACCCTCATCCACATGCTTGGTCACCTCCTCAAAGAATTCAATAAGACTTGTAAGGCAAGGCCTACCCGTCACAAATCCGTGCTGGCTGTCCCTAATCAAGCAGTGTCTTTCCAGATACTCATAGATCCTATCCCTCAGTACCCTTTCCATTACTTTGCCTACTATCGAAGTAAGACCAACTGGCCTGTAATTCCCGGGGTTATCCCTATTCCCTGTTTTGAACAGGGGCACAACATTCGCCACTCTCCAGTCCCCTGGTACCACCCCCGTTGACAGTGAAGACGAAAAGATCATTGCCAACGGCTCTGCAAATTTCCTCTCTTGCTTCCCACATAATCCGAGGATATATCCAGTCAGGCCCGTTGGACTTGTCTATCCTCAAGTTTTTCAAAATGCCCAACAAATCTTCCTTCCTAACAAGTATCTCTTCTAGCTTACCAGTCCGTTTCACGCTCTCTTCTTCAACAATATGGTCCCTCTCATTTGTAAATACTGAAGAAACGTACTCATTCAAGACCTCTCCTATCTCTTCCGACTCAATACACAGTCTCCCACTACTGTCCTTGATCGGACCTACCCTCGTTCTCGTCGTTCTCATGTTTCTCACATACGCATAAAATGCCTTTTGGTTATCCTTGATCCTCCCCGCCAAAGATTTTTCATGCCCTCTCTTAGCTCTCCTAATCCCTTTCTTCAGCTCCCTTCTGGCTAACCTGTAACCCTCCAACACTCTGTCTGCACCTTGTTTCCTCAACCTTATGTAAGCTTCCTTCTTCCTCTTTTCAAGACATTCAACCTCCCTCGTCAACCAAGGTTCCCTCACACGACCATCTCTTCCCTGCCTGACAGGTACATGCATATCAAGGACACGTCGTATCTGTTCCCTGAAAAAAGTTCCACATTTCCACGACATCCTTCCTTGACAGCCTATGCTCCCAACCTATGCTCCTCAGATCCTGTCTTACAGCATCGTATTTACCCTTCCCCTAATTGTAAAACCTACCCTGTTGCACGCACCTATCTCTCTCCATAACCAAGGTGAAAGTCACAGAATTGTGGTCACGATCACCAAAATGTTCACCCACTAACAAGCCCATCACTTGTCCCGGTTCGTTACCAAGTACCAAATCCAATATGGCCTCCCCTCTGGTCGGGCAATCTACATACTGAGTTAGAAAAGCTTCTTGGACACACTGCACAAACACTGCCGCAGGTATCTCAGGCGGCTATGTCATTCAGAGAAGGACATCTACCCATCCTCACGTGGTCTGCACGACATAGCCACAGCAAAGTATTTGCCTCCCAATTACCCTCTTCAAAGGCCAAGCAAGTTACTCAGTTCAAGGGCAGCTAGGACTGGGCAAGAAAGGCTGCTCAGCCAGAGACACCCACATCCCAGACCTGATTTAATAAATAATCCATTAGGATGGTCCCACTGGAACCCTGCTGGGTCCAGTGTCCTGGCCGATCATGTCAGTAGGTTTATGGACAGGGCTTTAAACTGACAAAGAGGATGCAGCGACAGGGTCCAAGTGAAAGGAGCTTTCCAAATCCAAAGAGAAAAGGTGAAGCAATGGAACAGCATGGGGATGTGGCTGAAGACAAGCAGAAAGGTACAGGATGGGACAGCGTTTAACTAAAATTGTACATCAGCGAAAAGATTTGTAACAGAAAATTGTGGGAAAGAGTAAGTTATGTTTTTTTTAATGGACAACGTCACTGTCATAAGGTAGATGGATTTGTGACACAGAGATAAGAGATTTAGACACCAGGGAGACATGGATACAGGGTGAACAAAAATATTCAATGGTTCTTGCGGAAACTCAGGAAAAATGGGTAACACTAAAAATAATGGATAACAAAGGCATTACAGAGAAAGCATTTGGCTGCAGATCATGAAGTGGAGTCAGCCTGAATGTAAACTACTCCTTGCCAAGGACACCAGCAGCAGAACAGTTTTTTGCCACTGAACAGTATTCCATTGCTCATCATTGCATTACACAGGGACTCAATGGATTTTTTTAACAAAGGCATTGTGATAATTTTGGAAAACTTCAATATTCATATAATCTGAGACAACACACGGTCAACATTGATATTGGAATAGGACTTCGGTTAATTTTTCTCAGTGTTTCTTTGAAAAACGCATTGTGCAACTGACGAGGGACATAACTATCGCAGAGCGACCTTGTGCTGAAACTTAGTGAATGAGTCATGTCACCGGGAGAGATCCTTCGGGAAATTGTGATAAAATGCAGTTTAAATAAATATGAAGTTTTAAAGTGATTCACAGAGGACAAGCTACAACTCGAAACAAAAATAGCCAATTACATGTGTGTGAGAGGAGAAATGACCAAGGTAAACAGGCTAAACAGACTGAGACATGTGTCTGTAAATGAACAGCAGAAAACATTTGGAGGAACAGTGTAAAACACTCACCAGAAGGATATTCCATTGAAACAGTATAAACCTCAGCAAGAAATCCCCACTGGTCCCGCACTCAGGACAAAAGGGATCATACTAGATTATTAGGCTGAGAAGATCCCCAAAAAGTACTTAAAATCCTGAAGTGAGAGAGTGTTTTAGGAGTAAATGTTAAATAGATTTCAATGGGTCTGCTCGCATAAGGAGGGCGGTGGGAAGGGGAACCATGGTCAGGGTTTATTGACACAATAGGAACAGGGAGAGGTGAAGGTACTGGAGGTGGTGAGAGTGTTACAGACAGTGGTCAGGGCCTGAACGGTGTTACAAAGCCAGTATGGATTGCTGCAGCTGGAAGGGCTTGCAGAGGTAGGGAGTGACAAATGTATTTTTATTTCTTCATTCATGGGATGTGGGTGTCACTGTCTGGACTAACATTCTTTGATCCAACTGCTAAATACCCAGGGGCTAGCTCAGAGTCAGCCATATTGCTGTGGGTCTGGAGTCAAAAGTTGGCCAGACCATGGTAGAATATTTAATGCCCCTCCTTAAAGGAAGTAAGTGACTAGAGGAGTTCTTCCTCCTGATCAACAATGTTTTTTATGGTGGCCCCACCAATGTCTTTTACAGATACAACATGACATCCCAGCTCTTACTCTTAATGCTCTCCCCAATGAAGGTAACCATCCCAAACGCCTGCTTCACCAGCCTGTCTACCTGTGACACCGCATTCAAAGAACTGTGTACCTGCACCCCTGGGTCTCAGATTGATAACACTACCCAATGCCCGAACATTAACTGTACAAGTCCCACCCTAGTTTGTTTCACCAAAATAGATCACTTCATATTTATCTAATTAAACTCCATCTGCTATTCTTCAGCCCACTATCCCAGCAGTACTGTTCATCCTGTTGTATCATAGATAACTTTCTTCACTGTCCACTTTACCACCAATTTAAGTGACACCCAAAAACCTTACTTACCTGGAAACCAATATTCCCATCCAAACTATTTATCCAAATGACAAACAACAGGGAACCCACTGGTCACATACCTCCAGTCAGAAAAAACATGTCTCCCATCACCCTCTGTCTCCTACAATCAAGCAAATTTTGTATCCAGTTCACTAGCTCCTCCTGAATGCCATATCCTTTTACACTGATCTGAGCTTATTACCCAGTTTACCATATAGAACGTAGAACACAGAACAGTTCAGCCCAAGACCCTTCGGCCATGATGCTATGCCAACCTTTTATCCGACTGTAAGATCAAACTAGCCTACATACCCTTCATTTTACTACTATCTATGTGTCTATCCAAGAGTCTATTAAATGTCCCAAATGTGTCTAATTTTACTACCACCATTGGCAGTCCATCCAACCACCTACCATTCTCTATCCTCTTATCCATCTTCCTATCAGCTTAAAATTATGCCGCCTTGTAATTGCCATTTATGCCATAGGAGAAAAAGTCTCTCACTATTCACTCTTTCTGTGCCTCTCATCACCTTGTTCACCTCTACCAAGTCTCTCCACCCCCTTCTTCACTCCAATGAGAAAAGCCTTAGCTCCCTCAAACTTTCTCCATAAGAAATGCCCACCATTCCAGGCAGCATCCTGGTAAATCTCCTTTGTGCGCTCTCTAAAACTTGCACATCCTTCCTGTAAAGAGGGGACCAGAACTGAACACAATATTCCAAGTGTGGTCTCACCAGGACGATATAAAGATGCAGTTAAACCTCACGGCTCTTGAAATCAATCCCCTTGCTAAGGAAAGCCAACACAAATATGACTTTTTAGCAACCCTATCAACGTGCGTGGCAACTTTGAGGGATTGATGGACATGGATGCCTTGATCTCGCTGTTCCTCCACAATGCCAAGTATTTTGCCTTTTAACGCTGTATTCTATATTCAGGTTCGACCTTCCAGAATGAATCACTTCACACTTTTCCAGATTGAACTCCATCTGCCACTTCCAGCCCAGCTCTGCGTCCTGTCAATGTCTCATAGCAACCTACAACATTATCCACGACTCCACCAACCTTGGTGTGATTTGCAAACTTACTAATCCACTCTCCAACATCCACATCCAAGTCATTTACAAAACTCGCAAAGAGCAGAGTCCCAGAGCTGAACACCACTGGTCACTGAGCTCCAGACTCAATACTGTCCATATGCCGACATACTCTGTCTTCTCTGGGCCATCCGATCTTGTATCCAGACAGACAGATTTCCCTGTATCCCAATCATCCTTCTTTTATGAATGAACATCAATATATTCTGTCATATCGTCAAAGAATTCAATAAGGTTTGTGAGGCATGACCTGACCCCACACAAACCCATGCTGTCTCTAATTTAACTATGGTTTTCCAAGTAGTCATAAATCCTTTCTTTCGAGTCCTCGCTAATAATCTGCACACCACAAACATTAAACCAAATCTCTAATTTCCAGAATCCTACCTCCGTAATATGGTCCATATGCTACAAATCTTCTCTCCTCTGCCAGTTTCGCCAGAAGGGCACTGGAGGGTGGTGGGGGTTACAGAGATAGAGAGGAAAATCAGGACAGGAGGATTATGCAGACATTAGGAGGGTTGCAATGCCAAAAGGAGGCTTCAGTAATTGTGAGGTTTCATGGTGATGAAGGAATTTGAGGAGGGAGGGAGGGAGGATTGTAGGGAAATGAGAGGTTTCACAGTTTAGGTGTTTTGTTAGGACTGCAAGAGGTTACTGAGTCAGGGAGGTTTAAGCACTGGAGGTTGTTACATAAACATGGTTTTGGTTGCAAGGCAGGAAGAGGATTCAGGAAGCTGGAGAGTATGGGTCTGAACGAGGTTACACAAATGGGAAGAGTTGTCAGAGGCGGAGGTGTTCACAGAGACAACAATGGTCTGATCTGGAGCAGAGGACCCAGATTGGGAGGGATGTGGGGACTGGAGGTGATTTCACAGGGAGGGAGGACCATAGACAAACAGGAGGTTACAGAAATGTGGAGATCTGTAGGGCTGACGGGTTCATGGAGTTGGGAATGTTGTGAGGGATAGAGAAGTTTACAGGAATAAGGATGTTTGTAGGACAGGGAATGTTTCAGGGAGCTGAGCAGATTACAGAGAAAAAGAGGTTTGTATCATCTGGCGGAACACACAGAGATATGGAGGGTCTTCGTGACTGAAGATATTTATAGATAATAGGAAGGCTTAGGTTCTGGGGGTTATTTAGACATGGAGGCTGTGGAATCTGGATTGTTTTTTGAGAGAGTGGTTGGAGACAGTTTCACAGATAAGGGAGCATAGCACAAACAGAAGGAAGTTCCTGTGGTAGGGAGGGTTCGAGTGGAGAGTGATGTTCACACAGATGGGAGTAAGAGCTGGAGAATGTTATGGAGAAGAGTAAATGTTTGGAGATACAGGAGGAGCTCACATTGACGGGGGGGGGGGGGTAATAGTGACGGGAGAATGTTACATTGTTAATGAGTCTTGCAAGAACAGGATCGGGAGAGACACAGGCATTGGAGTGGGATCTACAGATCAGGAATGTTGCAGGGACCTGAGAGGATAACACAGATAGGGATGGTGGTACAGTCTCCACAGACTGATGGCGTTTTAGGGACTGGAAGAGGTTTGGTAGATAAGGAGGGCCATAAGAGCTGCAGGAGCTTATGGAGAGTTGAAGAGTTGGAGCAGTTTACACAGGGAGGGTTCTCCGACAGGAGTAGGTCACAGATAGTGAGGTTTGTGAGGCCTGAGAAAGTTAAAGAGAGGGGAGTTTTCGGGACTGGAAGATATTACACTGACAGGGACAGTTGAAGAGACTGTAGCAAAAATGCATGGAGAAGGTTACACAGATAGGGAGGTAAGTAGGGACTGAAGGTGAATACACAGACATGGAGGGTTGTATTATTAGACGGAGCTTAGAGGGATACGGACCGGCAAAGGGATTTACACAGATAGAGAAGGTTGTGTTTTTGGTGAAGGTTACACTGATACAGAGAGTGTTAAAGAGTGTTTAATGGACTACAGAGGAGCTCAGACAGAATGTATCATGGGGAGTGGAGGAAATTACAGACACAGAGATGGCTGTCTGTTTGAAAAGAGGTTCTACATGTCCTCAGTGCTGTAAGACTGAAGGGAGGTTACAGCAATAAGGGTTATCTACACTTAATGAATTTTTTGATATAGAGAAAGTCTCAGAACGGGATTGCCAAAAGTAAGTATAGACAGTCCAGATGAGTTTACATAGATATACATGTTTTGGGGGGTTTCAAGATGGGAGTGCTGTAACGAATGGCAATAGTGTAGAGAGGGTTCTAAGAGCAGGAAGATGTGACAGTCATATCGATCTTTGTAAAGACTGGAGAAGCTTACATCGCCAAGGAATGTTTTAGAAACTGTTGGAGATTATACATATATGGAGAGTATTGGGGATGAGGCAAGGTTCAAGAGACAGGAATGGTTGACAGGACTGGACAATAACCTGAATAGAATTTCCAGTATGGAAACAGGCCATTCGGCTCAACAAGTCCACACCAACCCTCTAAAGAGCATCCTAACCAGATCCATCCCTCTCCCTGTCTAATAAACACTGCATTCCTCATGGTGAACTCACCTAAACTACACTTGCCTGAATACTACAGTCAATTTATGATGGCCAATCCACGTATCGTTAAAATGTTGGACTATGGCAGGAAACCAGAGCACCCGGAAGAAACCCACACAGTCAGGGGGAGAACATGCAAAGTCCACACAGACAGTTGGCCAAGACTAGAATTGAAGCCAGGTTCCAGGCACAGTGAGGCTGATTATACAGAGCACTGCAGAGATTGGACTAGGTCACAAAGTTCACAAGGGTTTAGTGGAACAGAAGGAAAATATAGTCAGGAACAGGAGAGGCTTACATAGATGGTGTCCATGAGAGGGACTGGAGGAGGTTAACGCAATAGGGAGAGTTGTGCATTCTCTCGACAATTAGAGGTAGGGACGGTTGGGTAGACTGGATGAAGTTAGTCATACTCAGAGTTGAACACACTCTGAGTAATGGCAGATGGAGTTTACTTCTGATCACTGTGAGGTAATGCAGTATGGGAAGTCTCACAAGCGAAGGATATGCATCATGAAGGGTAGGTCCTCCTGGAGAACTGAGGAGCACAGGTGGGCAAGTGTCTGGATGTCTGAAGGTGTCAGCACAGGTTGACAGGGTGGGGAATGCACCTGAACTGGGAGCAGGAGGGGGACCCACATCCTGATGGGGCGAATTGTTAGAGCTGCTTGAGAGGATATAATCAAATCTGGCAGGGTGCTGCACCTTAAACAGTCATAAGACCAGAAAGAAGATTAAGGTTGGTGCCCAAGTTAAAGACAGCAATTTCAGCAGACAAGGCAGGCTAGAACATAGCAGGAAATAGGAGAGGGGGAACTGATGATTAAACTGCATTTATTTCAATGCAAGGGGCCTGACAGCTAAGGAAGATGAACTCGGGGCATGGATTGGAACATGGGACTGGGATATTATAATTATTACAGAAACACAGCTGATGGAGGGACAGGACTGGCAGTTCATTGTTTCAAGGTAGAGATGCTACAGGAAGCATCGAAGGGAAGGCAAGAGCGGACGCGTGGTAGTGGGTAATGATTGCATGAATCATTACATCAGTATTTAGAGAGGATATTCCTGTAGGATCACCCAGTGAAGCTATGTTAGTGGAACTGAGAAATAAGAATGGGTCATTACTCTGGCACGATTGTCCTACTGACCCCGAATAATCCGTGGCAGACTGAGGAACAAACATATCAGGAGATCTCAAATATCAATCATAATAATAGGGCTGTTATGGTTGGGGTTTTTAAACTTTCCAAACCTAGACTGGGACTGCCAGTGTTCAGTGTTTGCAAGGGAGGAATTTGGTAATTGTGTTCCAGAAAACTCCCAATCAATATGTAAATGGCCTGAAAAGAGAAAGGGGCAAAACCTGACCTCCCCTTGGGAAACAAGGTAGGGAAAGGGACTGAGGTGTGAGTGGGAAAGTGACTCAAGTCTATTAGTCTAAAAATAGCGATGGAAAAGGACAGGGCGGATCCACAGGTTCAAGTTATAAAATGGGGCCAGACTAATCTTGATAATATTAGCCAGGAACTCTCAAAAGGTGATTGGGAATACAGATACCACTATTTGCAGGGAAAGGGAAGTCTGGCAAGTGAGAATATTTTAAAAGTGAGATAAATTGAGCGATCACCACCAGCATGTTCCTGTTTGTGTGCAGGCCAATGCTGACAGCATTAGGAAACACTGGCTGTCTATTGAGGGTCTGGTCAAGGAAAAGGGAGCACATGTCAGGTATAGCCAGCTCGATCAAGGGAATCCCTGAGGATCACAGGGACTTTAGGAATACACTTTGGGTAGAAATCAGGAATGCAGAAAGGGTACATGAAATAGCCTCAGCAGAGAATGATAAGGAGAATCCAAAAGTGATTGTGTATATATATATATATATATTAAGAGTAAAAGAATAACTCGAGACAAAATAGTGTCCCTTAAAGATCAATGAGACTATTGGTGTGTGGAACCACAGGATATGGCTAAGACCTTAAACACATTTTTTACTCCAGAACTTACTGTGGACAAAGATTGGGGAACTCAGGGAACAAGAGCAATACGTTAGAATACATTTGGAGTTCTCAGCAATTCCAGTATCACCGGTATATGAAGGATGTTGTGAAAGTTGAAAGTGTTCGGAAAAGATTGACAAGATGTTGCCAGGGTTGTTGCTGAATAAGCTGGGGTTAAATTCTCTGGAGCATCACAGACTGAGGGGTGACCTGACAGAGGTTTATATAAACATGAGGTATATGGATTGGGTAAACAAAAAGATATTTTCCCAGGGGTTGGAGAGTCCAAAACTAGAGGCCATAGGTTAAAGGGGAAAGGTTTAAACGGCACTGAAGGGACAGTTTTTTTTTATGCACACGGTGGTATGTGTATGGATTGAGGTGAGAGAGAAAGTAGCAGATACTGATACTATACAACATTTAAGAGATATTTGGATGGGTATATGAATAATAAGGGTTTAGAAGTACATGGGCCAAATGCTGGTAAATGGGATGGATTTATTTACATCTTCTGGTCAGCATCGACGAGTTGGACCGAAGGGTCTATTTCCATGCTATATATCTCTATGACTTGAAAAGAGTGCATGTTATAGAAGGTTTTAAAACACAAAACTATGGAAAGCCCCAGGACCCGATTAATTATATCACAGAACATTATGGAGCCCCTAGCAAAGATATTTTTACCATTGATAGCCATGCGTGATGTGCTGGAAAGGCTGGAGTGTGGCAAAGTGGACAGTGAAGACGTTGTAATCGAGGATAAAGCGGATGGCCCTCAGGACAACTCCTTACAACCCTGTCACGGTTGTCGCTGCAAGAGGTGTCAGATTGTGGATACAGATACCACTATTATGCGTGGGAAAACCTCCCACCTTGTACATGGCAAGTACTCATGTGACTCAGCCAACGTTGTCTATCTTATACGTTGCAGATAAGGATGCCCGGAGGCATGGTACATTGGGGAAACCAAGAAAAGGCTACGACAACGGATGAATGGGCACCGCACAACAATCAACAGACAGGAGGGTTCCCTCCCAGTTGGAGAACACTTCAGTGGTCCAGTACATTCAGCATCGGACCTTCAGGTGATCATCCTCCAAGATGGATTTCGGGACAGGCAGCAGGGAAAAAAGTGGCTGAGCAGAGGCTGATAGCTAAGTTCGGTACCCATAGGGAGGGCCTCAACCGGGACATTGGATTCATGTCACATTACATGTGATCACCATTGCACTCCACACACAGATATTCCTACTCACACACACTCTCACATACACAGGTACAGACAAACGCGCACACAGACACCCACACCCTTACACAGACACCCTTATAGACACACCCCCCCACACTCACACATGCACCCCCTCACAGACTTAAGTCACTCTGCACTCACGACACACACACTTTCTGACACTCACAAATCCCACCCCAGACAGACACACACAGGCAGGCAAAGACCCACAGACACACATATATTTTGTGGGGTGAATTTGTAATTGCAGAGTTACATTGTACTTTGCTCAAAAACTGCATGCATTCATGTAGAATCCTGAGCTCAAAAACTGCATGAATTTATGTAAAAGTCTGTTATCTCACTTTTTAGATTAGAATCAATCTAAACATCAGGGCATAGACAGAGAACACAGGGGGCTAACACCTTCAACATATTGTCTAGCTATCACCATTGTTGACAGCTAACCTGAGAATGCAACTTAAAAAATGTTTTGTGATTTACACATGAACGAAGTGAAACTGTCACTGTATTCTAATCGATGAAAGGCTTAACAGACAATCAATTTTTCAATGTATAATGTCAGTTACATCACACTGTAAATTTTTGCTATAAATTCCGTGTTACGATCGAGCCCTCCACTATCACCTGATGAAGGAGTATCGTTCCGAAAGCTAGTGTGCTTCCAATAAAACCTTTTGGACTATAACCTGGTGTTGTGTGATTTTTAACTCTCTTCAATAAGGTAGATTGATTTGTGACACGGAGATAAAATAAATGTAGACACCAGGGAGACATGGTTACAGGACGAACAAAAGGTGGACATAAATATTCAGTGGATCACAACTTTGTGGAAACTCAGGCAAAATGGGTAACGCTAACAATAATGGATAACAAAGGCAGTGCAGAGAAATCATTTGACCTCAGATCATGAAGTAGAGTTAGTCTGAATGCAAATTCTGGCTACTATTTGCCAAGGACACAAGGAGCAGAACAGTTGTAGACACCGAACAGCATTCCATTGCTCATTACTGCATTAAACAGGAACTCTTTGGAATTTTTTAACGAACACTTTGTGATAATTTTGGGAAACTTCAATATTCCCATAATTTGGGACATTCACACTGACAACAGTGATATTGGAAGAGTAGGTCAGAGAAACATTTTTCATTGTTTCTTTGAATAACAAATTGTGCAACTGGCTAGGGACATAACTATCTCAGAGCGATCGTTGTGCGATCAAACTTAGTGAATGAGTAATGCCACCTGGAGAGATACTCAGGGAAATTGTGATAAAGTGCAGTTTAAAGAAATATAAAGTTTTAAAGTGAATCACAGAAAGGACACGCTACAACTAGAAACAAAAACAGCCAATGACATGGGGTTGTGATGAGAACTGACCAAGGTAAAGAGGCGAAACAAACTGAAATATGTGCCTGTATAAGAACAGTGGAAACCATTTGAAAGGACAGTGTAAATCACTCAACAAAAGAAAATTCCACTGAAACAGACAAAACCTCAGCAAGAAATTCCCACCGGCCCCTCACTCAGGACAAAATGTATCATATTAGATTATGAGGATTAGAAGATCATCAAAAAGGACTTAAAATCCTGCAGTGAGAGAGTGTTAGCAGTTAGTGTTAAAGGGATTGCAAAGGATCTGCTAACAGGAGTTGGGCAGTGGGAAGGGGAATCAGTGTCAGGGTTCAATGTCACAAAAGGAACAGGGAGAGGTGAAAGTGCCGGAGGTGGTAAGAGTGTTATAGAGAGTGGTCAGGGCCTGCACTGTGTTACAACGCCAGTACGGATTGCTGCAGCTGAAGGGGTTTGCAGAGATAGGGAAGGACATATGTATTTTTATTTATAAATTCATGGGATGTGGGTGTCACTGCTAATTCCCCAGAGGACAGCTCAGAGTTAGCCATATTGCAATGGGTCTGGAATCATTTTTTAGCCAGACCAGGTTAAAATGTCAGATGTTCTACACAGAAGGAGGTCAGTGAACCAGATGAGTTCTTCCCGCTGATCAACAACGCTTTTATGGTGACCTGACCAATGTCTTGTACAGATACATGACGTCCCAACTCCTACTCTCAATGCTCTGCCCAATGAAGGAAACCATACCAAAGACCTGCTTCACCAGCCTGTCTACCTGTGACACCACTTTCAAAGAACTGTGTACCTGCATCCCTGGGTCACAGACTGACAACATTCCCAGTGCCCAAACAATAACTGTACAAGTCCCACCGTGGTTTGTTTCTCCAAAATGGAACACTTCACATTTATCTAATTAAACTCCATCTGCTATTCTTAAGCCCAGTATCCCAGCAGTACTGTTCATTCTGTTGTATCACAGATAACCGTCATCACTGTCCAGTTTACCACCAATTTCAGTGTCACTTAAAAAACTTACTTACCAGGAAACCAATATTCCCATCCAAACCATTTATCCAAATGACAAACAACAGCAGACCCACTACACCGCTGGTCACATGCCTCCAGTCAGAAAAACAGCATGTCCCACACCACCCTCTGTCTCCTACCATCAAGCCCCATTTTCTGTCCAGTTGACTAGCTCCTCCTGAACTCCATAACCTTTTACACTGATGTGAGCTTATTACCCAGGACTTATCCACTTAATGGTAAGGTCGTAGGGAGTATTTGTGAACCAAGAGACCTTGAGGTGCAGGTTCATAGCACCTTGAAAGTGGAGTCGCAGATAGATAGGATAATGAAGAAGGCGTTTGTTATGCTTTCGTTTTTTGGTCAGAGTATTGAGTACAGGAGTTGGGAGGTCATGTTGCGACAGTTCAACATATTAGTTAGGCCACTGTTGGAATATTGCGTGCAATTTCGGTTTCCATCCTATCGGAAGGATGTTGTGAAACTTGAAATTGTTCAGAAAAGATTTACAAGGATGTTGCCAGGGCTGAAGGATTTGAGCTAAAGGGAGAGGCCGAACAGGCTGGGGCTGTTTTCCCTGGAACATCGGAGGCTGAGGGGTGACATTATAGAGGTTTACAAAATTATGAGGGGCATGGATAGGGTAAATAGACAAAGTATTTTCCCTGGGGTTGGGGAGTCCAGAACTAGAGGGCATAGGTTATGGATGAAAGGGGAAAGATATCAAAGAGACCTAAGGGGCAACTTTTTCATCAGAGGGTGGTACGTGTATGGAATGAGCTGTCAGAGGATGTGGTGGAGACTGGTACAATTGCAACATTTAAGATGTATTTGGATGGGTATATGAATAGTAGGGGTTTGGAGGGATATGGGCCGGATGCTGGAAGGTGGGACTAGATTGGGTTGGGATGTCTGGTCGGCATGGACAGGTTGGGCTGAGGTGTCTGTTTCCATGTTGTACCTCTCTATGACTTTAACTTCCATACTCTTCATTTTATTATCATCCATGTGCCTATCCAGAAATATATTAAATGACCCTAATGCATCTAATTTTACCACCACCGCTGGCAATGCATTCCAGTCAGCCACCACTCTGTATGTAATGAACCTACCTCTGAAATCTCCCCTTAACCATCCTCTAATCACCCGAAACTTATACCCCCTTGAAATAACTATTTATATGAGGGTAAAAAATATCTCTCTCTAGTCACTCTTTCAAGACTCTCATCACCTTGTTCACTTCTGCCAAGTCACCCCTCACCCTTCTTCACTCCAATGAGAAAAGCCTTAGCTCCCTCAAACGTTCATCATTACACATACTCTCCAGTACAGGCAGCACACGGATAAATCTCCTCTTTCCCCTCTCTAAAGCTTCCACTTCCTTCCTGCAATGAAGGGACCAAAACTGAACACAATATTCCAAGTATTGTCGAACGAGGGCTCTATAGAGCTGCAGCATAACCTCACAGCTTTAAAACTCAATCCCCAAACTAATGGAATCCCACACAATATATTGCTTTTAACAAGTCAATCAGTTTGGGTGGCTACTTTGAGGGATCTAGAGACTTGGAACCCAAGATCCCTCTCTGTTCCTCCAGACTGCCAAAGATCCTGCCTTTAACTCTGTATTCTGCATTCAAATTCAATCTTCAAAATGAATGACTTCACACTTTTTCCAGATTGAACTCCATCTGCCATTTCTCAGCCCAACTCTGCATCCTGTCAATGTTCCGTTGCAATCTACAACAGCCCTCCATACTATCAACCACTCCACCAACCTTGGTGTCATCGGGAAACTTACTAACCCCTCTTTCAATCACACATCCAAGTCATTCATAAACTCACAAAGAGCAGAGGTCCTGTAACCTCTCCCTGCAGAAAACCACTGGTCACTGAATGCTTTCCATCAATCATCACCCTCTGTCTTCTGTGGGCCAGTAATCCTGTATCCAGACAGACAGGTTTCCTTGTACCCCATGCCTCCATACTTTCTGAATGAGCCATAAAGATGTTTTGTCACATTCTCAAAAGATTCAATAAGACTTGTAAGGCATGACCTGCCCCTTACAAAACCATGCTGACTATCTCCAATCAAACTATGGTTTTCCAAGGAATAATAAATCCTGTCTCCCAGAGTCCTCTCCAATAATCTGCACACCACAGACATAAGACTGACACGTGTACAATTCCCAGGATTATCCCTATTCCCTTTCCTGAACAAGGGAATAATATTTTCCTGCCTCCAATCATCTGGTCCGACTCCAGTGGACAGTGAGACTGCAAAGGTCATCACCAGGTGCGCAGCAATCCACTCCCTTGGTTCCTGTAGTAACTTTGGACGCATCCAGTCTGGTTCAGCGACTTATCTATCCTTATCTTTCACAAAATTCTCAGCACATCCTCCTTCTTAACATCCACCTGTTCACGTACATCAGCCTATTTCACGCTGTCCTCACAAACGACAAGGTCCCTCTCAGCAGTGAATACTGAGGCATAGTATTCATTAAGGACCTCCCCTCCCTCCTGTGACTCCAGACACAAGTTCCTTCCACTATCCCTGACCGGCCCTAACCTCACTCTGGCCTTGCTCTTGTTCCTCGCATAAGTTGAGAATGCCTCGCGGTTTTCCTTAATCCTTCCCAACAATGCTTTTTCATGCCCCCTTCCAGTTGCCCTCATCATATCTCTCGGTTCCTTCATGGTACCTTCAGAGAATCCCTACTGTGTGGAAACAGGCTGTTTGACCCAACAACTCCATATCAACCCTCCAAACAGTATCCAACCCAGCCCCATTCCCCCACCCTATTACTCTCCATTTGCCCTGACTAATGCGCCAAACCTACACATTCCTGAACACTATGGGTCATTTAGCATGGCTGAGCCACCAAATTGGCACATTTTTGAGCTGTGGGGGGGAAACCGGAGCACCTGGAGGAAATCCACAGGGAGAAAGCGCAAACAACCCACAGACAGTCGCCTGAGGCTGTAATCGAAATGGAGTCCGTGGTGCTATGAGGTAGCAGTGCTAACCACTGAGGCACCGTGCCATCCAATGTAACTCTCTGGAGACCTGTCTGATCCTTGCTTCCTCAACCTTAAGTAAGCTTCCTTCTTCCTCTTGACTAGATGCCAAAGTCCATGTGGACAACGTTGACTGCTCTGCCTTCATCTATCTTTGGCCACCTCCTCGAAGAGTCAATCCGGTTTGTGAAACATGGTTTTCCACTCACAAAGCCCTGCTGCCCATCTCGAATCAGCTCTTGCCTTTGGAAGTGTAAGGAGCTCCTTTATCTCAAAATCTCCTCCAACAACTTCCCCATCACTGGTCTCACGGGGCTGTAATTTCCTGGCTTTTCCCTGCAGTCCAGAAATGATGGAACAGCATTAGCCAACTTCCAGTCTTCCAACATCTCACTGTGTCTGTTAATAATATAAATATCTCTGTTAGAGACTCTGTAATCTCTTCCCGAGCTTCCCACAATATTCTAGGATCGACCTAATGAGCTACTGAAGACTCATCTACCTTTATTTGTTTTAAGATTTCAGCAATTTCTGTTCTCTGGTGAGGATTCTTTCCAAGACATCACTATTTATTTCCCCAAGTTCCCAAGCTTCCATATCTTTCGCCACAGTAAATACTGACAAGACTGTTTTGTCTAATATCTCACCCATCTGCTCTGATTCCACACATGGGTGACCTTATTGATCTTTAAAGGTACCCTATTCTCTCCCAAGTTACTCTTTAGCCCTTATTAAAACTTGCATAAAGGCTTCTGATAATTCAAATGCACCATATCCCCTATACTGCTACACCCCTCCCACACCCTTACAATCCTGCCATTTATATTCACACCAACAAATTAAATCCAACAGTCTCGTTGCTGCATCAGTTGGCACGGAGACCACTGTCAGACACAGTTACTGTACTGCCCTTGCCATAAGTATATTCAGTGTCCTGACTTTAACCATATTGACATTCCCATCACTCTTTGGTGCCTATAAAAGAATTCCTGTTAACAGTTGCTGCTGCTTGGTTATTCTCAGCTCCACTTTTCATATTGAAATCCACATGACTGTCTCATTAATGCATTAACCTCATCCTTCCTTCACAACTTGTTGGTTTTTTGCCTAGTCTGCCGATTGGGACTAGATTGGGTTGGGATATCTGCTCAGCATGGATGGTTGGACAGAAGGGTCGGTTTCATGCTGTACATCTCTCTGACTCTATGACTCTATCCCAACAACCCTTCAGTATTCACCTCCCAGCGATGGTCATTCTGCAGCTAAATCTCCAGAAAGAATGTTCCATCATATCTGTTCACTGTCATTCCATCTGCCTTATGGCGAATACAGGGAGTCATGCCTCAGTAGTGGCGGTGGAGGGGGAGGGGTTGAAAAGATTGGTAGAGGTTACAGAGACTCAAGACTTACAGGGACTCGAGGATGTTAGAGTAAAACAGTGTTACATCTGGTCAAGAATGTCAGTGGGACAAAGGGGTTTGGGGATTGGAGGAACGTACAGAGATAGAGGGAGCTGGATTAGATTCTGGAGATAGGGATAGGGATGGATGTAGGGAGAGGCAGGGAGCCTGACAGGCACAGACAGAGAGCTGTTTAATCTAGGAGAGTATTGTTTATACTAACAGAGATATGGAAGGTTGTAGTGACAGAAGACGTTTACAGATATAAGGCGGTTTCTAGGTTTTGGAGACTACAGAGATAGAAAGACAATGGAGAATGCCAGGTTACTGGGTTGGAGACAGTTACACAAAAGGGGAGGGTTACACAAACTGAAAGAGGTTCCTGTGGTCGGGAGGGGTATAGTGCCGGGACTGAGGGCGAATTAAACAAGATACAGATCAAAGAATTGGAGAAGGATAAGGAGATTACTAACTTTTCACAACTAAGGAAGGGTTGTAGGAGCTGGAGAAGATTACATAGGTAGGGACTGATGGAAAGGTTAAAGACAAATACATTGACATCGAGGGTGGTATTGGTGGGAGGAGCTAACAGGGATAGACAGGACTGTCAGGGTTTACAGGGATGAAGGAATTTAGTATCTACTAGAGAAGTTTTGGAATTAGTGTGTTAGGGATTGGAGAACCTGACAGAGTCAGGGACAAAGACAGAGAGAATGGTGTGGACTAGAGGAGATTCCAAACAGAGGAAGGATTATCGGGACTGAGAATATTACAGAGATAACTAACACAGCATGGGCCAGGATTGATGCCTGCGATCCCCTGTGCTGTCGCATTGAGGACCAGTACAGCAGAGGTGAAAGCAGGACCCTCACAAGATGGTGGGAATGAAGCCTAGAATGTTGCTGTTCCTTGCCCAGCTCTGTATCTATCCCCGGTCTTCCAGGTCAGAATATAGAAGTCAACTACCTCCACCCTGTGCTGTTTACTGTGAGCGATCTTACCGGCTGCAGGATTTACTGAAGGCACCAGATCTCCCTCTCCATCTCTCTCTGGCTGACCAACCAGCTTCAATGAGGCGATGGATGAGACAGGAGTTAGGAAGATCCTGATTACCTGCATGAGACAGAAATAGACAGAATGGGAAATTAGACTGATGCAATGGGGATAACTTATGCAGAGTGGCACTGAGTCCAGCAGAGATCTTGAAAATCCCAGCCTCCATCCCTTGCCCGTGCTGCTGTGTCTCTGTGGAGTGGACAATTCTGTTGACTCAGGATCTCAGACCATCTGTAAGAGGGAGAAATGCTGACAGAGGCAGCAAATAGACTGACACAGCGAGGGATACCACATGGAGAGATACTGAGTGATATCACATTATTAGACCCTGCATTAACAGGGAATTGTTTGAATTTGTAACAAAGGCACTGGGATAATTGTGAGGGGATTCAACCTTCCTATCTCATCATCTCTTTGGCGGTGGGTCACAGACGAGGCTGACTCTCTCCCACTCTCGGTGGGGGGGGGGGGGGGGGGAGCGGGGTGGGTTCTGGAGTTGACTGTACAGACCGATGTGGCCTTCCACAGATTCTGTTACACTCTATTGCAGAAGGTGACCATGGGAATGGGGTGGGTGGGGCGTTGGTGTGGTCACGTACTCCTTGTGCTGTTTTCTCCTGGATTCCCATTTTCCCCACAGAAAGTCTTGAGGTGCTCAACACCTTCCCAATGCTCCTCCCCCACTTTGGACGATCTTGGTCCAGGACTTACCAGAGTTGATTAAGAGATGAAAAAAAAAACTATCAATTCTGAAGAAGCCAACGTTTAGAAATGCGGACGCATTGGTTAAAGAGATCGCTAGGGAGTCTCCGAGCAGGAGGAGTGCAGTAGGAAGAGGAAACGTTGCCAGTATTTAATGAGATGATCGGAACAGGGAAAGGTGAAGCTGCTGGAGGTTGTGAGAGTGTTACAGAGAGGGACAAAGGCCTGAACAATGTTACAAAGCCAGTACGAATTGCTGCAGCTAGAGCTGTTTGCAGAGGTAGGGATGGACATCTGTATTTTCATTGATTCATTCATGGCCTGAGGATGTCACCGGATGGACCAGCATGCATTACCCCACTGCTAATTGCCCAGAGGCAGCTCAGAGTAAGCCATATTGCTGTGGGACTGGAGTCACATGTAAGCCAGACCATGTAAGAATGCCAGTTGTCCCTCGTATGGACATACGTGAACAAGTTGATTTTTACCAGATAATCAACAATGCTTATACAGAGGCCTCACTAATGTCCTGTACAGATACACCCAACTCCTACTCTCAATGCTCTGCCCAATGAAGGGGAACCATCCCAAGCGCCTGCTTCACTAGCCTGTCTACCCATGACGCTACTTTCAAAAAACTGTGTACCTGTGTCCCTGGGTCACTGATTGACAACAGTATCCAGGGCCCGAACATTAACTGTACAAGTCCAGCCTGGTCTGCTTTACCACAATACAACATCTTGCATTTGTTGACCTGCTATTCCCAACCTCACTGGCCTAGCAGTACAGTTGATTCCATTGTACTCCTCGATAACCCTCTTCACTGTCCACATTATCACCAATTTCAGTCTCACTCACAAACTTGTTAACCATGACTCCTGTGTTATCATCCAAACTGTTTATATAAATGATGCACAACAGTGACCCAGCGCCGAACCGCACGGCACACCGTTGGTCACAGGCCTGCAGTTTGAGCGGCAACCCTCTATGAACATGCTCTGTCACCTACCGTCAATCTGTTTTGTATCCAGTTGGTGTAGCGCTCCCTGGTTATGTGTGATCTAAACTTACTATCCAGTCTGCCATGCAGAACCTTGTCAAAGGCCTTGATAAAGTTCATGTGGACATCGTGTACTGCTCTGCTTTGATCTGTCACTTGTCTACCTCCACACTCACATTTGAGGCATGATTTCCCATGCACAAAGCCATACTGACGATCGTTAATCTGTCCTTCCCTTTCCAAAGGCATGATGATCGTTTCCCTCAGAATCTCCTCCAACAACTTACCACTCCTGCATCAGTCTCACCGGTCTGTAGTGGCTGTTGATGATGCAAATATCTCTGGTAGGGGCCCTGCAATTTTCTCCCTCGCTTCTCACAAGGCGCTGGGATACATCTGATCATGTCCCAAGGTTTTATCTAACCTTTATCATTTTAAGACATCCAGCACCTCCTGTTCTCCAATGTGAATTCTTTTCAAGACATCACTATGTATTTTCCTAAGTTCCCGAGCTTCCATGTCTTTCTCCAGAGTAAATCCGAACACAAAATATGTTTTCAGTATCTCACCCATCAGCAGTGATTCCACACAGACAGCCTCATTGACCTTTCAGGGGCCCTATTCTCTCCCGAGCTAATTTTTAACCCTTGTTGAAACTTGTCAAAATGCTTCTGAAATTTAAAATATCCCTCTACCGCAACTAGCTTCCCCCACACTTATCTAGTCTGCCATTTAAGGCCACACCAAAATATAGAAACCAACAGATTTAAATATATTCCCCTCATTTATTGTCATATTCTTTATAGCACATTCCAGCACGTTCCTGACTTACTGTCAGGCTAACACCGTTTGGTTTCAGACTGACTGCACAAAGGGTTTTGGGAATCCTTGTGAATCAATCTGAAACAGGTAGCTTACAGGATCAACAGGTCATAGAGAAGGCAGATCAAATGTTGCCATTTATTACAAAGGGAACGGAGTCTAAAAATAGGGAGGTCTTACTAAAACGATGCAAGGTACAAGTCAGACCACACCTAGATTATAATGAACAGTATGAGTGCCCGAAGGAAATATATTCTTGTACAGAGCCAGGCCAGGGAAGGTTCACTCGGCTGATCCTGGAGATGGCGGGATTTTCCAATGAGAAGAGGTGGAGTAGATTGACCTTGAACCTATTGGGATTTTGAAGAATGGGAGAGAAATTGAATGAAACGTCCAGGATTCTGAGGGGCTTTGACAGGTTAGATATCGTTAAGTTAGAAAATCGAACAGTACAGCAACGTAATAGGCCCTTCGGTCCACCATGGCTGTGCTGACCATGATGCTATTCTAAACTAATCCCATCTGCCTGCACATGGGCGATATCCCTCTATTCTCTGCCTGTTCATGTTTCTGTCTAAATGCCCTTCAAATGTTTGCTCTCGTTGCCACCTCTCCCACCTCCTGGGCAGCTTCCACCCTCTCGGTAAAGACAACTGGCCTCATCCTTCTTACTTAAAACTTCTCACTCTCACCTTAAACCGATGCGCCCTAGTATTTGATATTTCTACATAGGAAGGAGGATTCCAGCTATCCGCACTATTCACGCCTCTCCTAATGCTATATAACTGTACCAGGTCACCCCTCAAGTCTCCGAAACTCACGCAAAACAATCCAACTGCGTCCAACCTCCTTACAGTAAACACACTCTCATCCAGACAATATTCTGCCAACGCTCTGGTGCAACCTCCCCAAAACATCCACATCCTCCGTGTGGTGTGTCGATGAGAACGACACGCAACCTTCCAAACATGGCCGAATGAAGTTTCATTCAGTCACAACATGACATGCAAACGTCTGTACTCTATACTGTTCCCAATAAAGGTAAGCATACCATACTCCCCCTCTACCACCACATCCTGTTGTGTTGTTATTTTTAGTTTGCTTCCAATGTCTCTCTGTTTATCAATGTTTCCAACTAGTCAATTAGTATACTTCTCCCATCCATTTGACTTCATAAATGCATCACTTCACACTTGTCCCGATGAAATTCGATTTGCGATTTCTCTGCCCAGCGTTCCAGCTGATCTACATAGTGCTGCAACGTTTAACACTCTTCCTCACTATCCACAATTCCCCTAACTATCCCTAATCATTACATGCCTTTTCAACTGTCTGCAAAATACTAAGCAAACTGCTGACCTTTCCATCTGAATCACAGATATAAATTACACACAGACATCGCAGCACTGATCCTTGTGAAACACCATTGGCCACAGACGTCCAATCAGAAATTGACCACTCCACATGCCTCTGTCTACTATCACCAAGAAAATATTGTATCCAACTTACCAACGAGCATGGATTGTGATTTAATCTTCCAGATCCCCCTTGCTATTTGGAAGTTGTCCATTCAAAATGACTCTATATTTTGATTCCCAGATTAAATTGGCTGTCTCACTAATGCACTGACTGCGTCCTTTCTTCACAACAAAACGCGACCTTGTTTGGTTTTTTGCTGATCCTGCCTAATTCCCTACAACCCCTCAATAATCACATTGCTGTCATGATCATTCTGCAACCACACCTCCACAATAACAGTTCGATCATATCTGTTCTCTTCAGTTAATGCTGTCATTCCATCTGCCTTGTTGCAAATGCATGGCGCGTGTCACCGAGAGAGGGCCTTTGAAGGATGGGTAGAGGTCACAGAGTGGGAGAGATGTTTGGGGGCGCGACAATGTTGCAGGGTTAAACATAGTTACAGTTGCTACAGAATGTTCACAGGAGAAAAGCTTTAGAGAGATAAAGCGTCTTTGATTAGACTTCAGAGAGAGGGACGTGTGTAGGGTTGTGGATCGTTACATGGACTATGTTGATCAGGGTGTAGAAACATTCGCATGATTCCAGGATGTCGTACCTTTAACAACAGTTGTGGGATATGAAGAATATCACAGTTATAGGGAGGATGGTATGGACTGGAGAATATTACAGGGAAAGGGAGGCTGGTATGGACTGGAGAATGTTGCAACCACATGGACCATGATACACACAGGGGAATGTTGCAGGGAGAGGGAGGAAGTTGTAGAATGGATAAAGGTAGAAGGAGAGATGATTTTATGTTCTGGAAGGAGTGTCAGACAAAGTGAGTGGTGTGCATGCTGCAAGATACGACAGGGATAGGGAAGCTTGTAGAGACTGGAGGAGAGAGTCATGGAGAGGCTTGTGAGAGACCAGGTTCACTTATGAACATAGGATGTGTTACAGTGAGCAGAGCCTTTTGCAGATATAAACAAGGATACAATGGCCACAAAGCAGTCACACCTATACATAGGTATATAGGAACTGAAGGAATTGAAGAGATTACACAGACTGGGAGTGTTGTATGCAGTGGAGGAGATTAACCTGATAGGGATGGCTTTAGAGACAACAACGTTAGGAAATAATGGGGGGTGCAATGGCGAGAGCAGGTTTCAACAATTCGAAGGATATAGACCAGAAGTAGCTTTGACAGATAGTGATGGCTGTCAGGTCTGGTGAGGGCTGCACAGTAAAGTGAATTGTAATGGCTGGAAACATTTACACAGATGGGGAGAGTATTAGTGATCGGCAGCATTCACAAAAAAACGGGTCTGCAGGACACGACAGAAATCTGAAGAGTTGTATCAACTTGATCGTGTACACAGGCAGGAAAGCTTGTGGGGGTTGGAGCAGCTCAACATGATAGGGAGGGGCATGGAGACTGGAGATGTTGCAGAAAGATTACTATGTTTAATGCTTTAGAACTCTACATAAGTCTGTCCTGGTTCCTTCTTTATGTTTTTGAACCGCTGTCGATACGCTTAGACCATAAGACCATAAGACCCAGGAGTGGCAGTAAGCCCATTCGGCCCATCGAGTCCACTCCGAATTCAATCATGGCTGATGGGCATTTCAACTCCACTTGCCCGCATTCTCCCCATAGCCCTTAATTCCTTGTGACATCAAGAATTTATCAATCTCTGCCTTGAAGACATTTAGCGTCCCAGCCTCCACTGCACTTTGCGGCAATGAATTCCACAGGCCCACCATTCCTGGCTGAATAAATGTCTCCACGTTTCTGTTCTGAATTTACCCCCTCTAATTCTAAGGCTGTGTCCACGGGTCCTAGTCTCCTTGACTAACGGAAACAATTTCCTAGCGTCCACCCTTTCCAAGCCATGTATTATCTTGTAAGTTTCTATTAGGTCTCCCCTTAATCTTCTAAACTCCAATGAATACAATCCCAGGATCCTCAGCCGTTCCTCATATGTTAGACCTACCATTCCAGGGATCATCCGTGTGAATCTCCTCTGGACACACTCCAGTGCCAGTATGTCCTTCCTGAAGTGTGGGGACCAAAACTGGACACAGTACTCCAAATGGGGCCTAACCAGAGCTTTATAAAGTAGCACATCGGTGCTTTTATATTCCAACCCTCTTGAGATAAATGACAACATTGCATTCTCTTTCTTAATCACGGACTCAACCTACATGTTTACCTTTAGAGAATCCTCGACTAGCACTCCCAGATCCCTTTGTACTTTGGCTTTATGAATTTTCTCACCGTTTAGAAAGTAGTCCATGCTTGTATTCTTTTTTCCAAAGTGCAAGACCTCGTATTTGCTCACATTGAATTCCATCAGCCATTTCCTGGACCACTCTTCCAAACCGTCTAGATCCTTCTGCAGCCTCCCCACTTCCTCAGTACTACCTGCCTGTCCACCTAACTTTGTATCATCGGCAAACTTTGCTAGAATGTCCATAGTCTCTTCATCCAGATCATTAATATATAATGTGAACAGCTGTGGCCCCAACACTGGCTGTCATTCCAAAAAGGAACTTTTTATCCCAACTCTCTGCCTTCTGTAAGACAGCCTATCAATCCATACCAGTAGCTCACCTCGAACACCATAGGCCCTCACCTTACTCAGCAGCCTCCCGTGTGGCACCTTATCAAATGCCTTTTGGAAGTCTAGATAGACCACATCCACTGGGTTTCCCTGGTCTAACCTACTTGTCACCTCTTCAAAGAACTCCAACAGGTTTGTCAGGCACGACCTCCCCTTACTAAATCCATGTTGACTTGTTCTAATCAGACCTTGCTCTTCCAAGAATTTAAAAACCTCATTCTTAATGATGGATTCTAGAATTTTACCAACAACCGAGGTTAGGCTAACTGGCCTATAATTTTCCATCTTTTGTCTTGATCCTTTCTTGAACAACGGGGTTACAACAGTGATCTTGCAATCACCTGGGACTTTCCCTGACTCCAGTGACTTTTGAAAGATCTCAAGCAACGCCTCCGCTATTTCCTCAGCCACTTCCCTCAGAACTCTAGGATGTAGCCCATCAGGGCCAGGAGATTTATCAATTTTAAGACCTTTTAGCTTTTCTAGCATTTTCTCTTTTGTAATGGCACTAATAGTACTTCTGGTACTAATCCACAAGCACTTAAAATAGCCTGTTTGACATGCGCATAATCTCCTGACCACTCATGAAACAGCACTGCAAATACCTCACTGGCTCTGCCTAACAGTTTAGACTAAACGAGCTTTACCCACAAGACCTCAGGCCACTCCATCTGTCTCTCCAATTTTTCAAATGAAGTACAGAGCTCCTTGAAAGTAGAGTCACAGGTAGATAGGATAGCAAAGGCGGCACTTGGTATGCATTCCTTTATTATTCAGACTATTGAGCACAGAAGTTTCGGGTCATGTTGCGGCTGTCCAGGACATTGGTTAGGCCAACTTTGGAATGCCGTGTGTAATTCTGGTCTCCTTCCTATCGGAAGGATGTTATGGAACTTGAAAGGGTTCAGAAAAGATTTACAAGGATGTTGCCAGGGTTGGAGGATTTGAGCTATAGGGAGAGGCTGAACAGGCTGGGGCTGTTTTCCCTGGATTTTCAGAGGCTGAGGGGTGACCTTATAGAGGTTTACAAAATTATGAGGGGCATGGATAGGATAAATAAGCAAAGTCTTTTCACTGGATTTGGGGAGTCCAGAACTAGAAGGCATAGGTTTAGGGTGAGAGGGGAAAGATATAAAAGAGACCTAAGGGGCAATGTTTTCGCAGAGAGTGGTACATGTTCGGAATGAGCTGCCAGAGGAAGTGGTGGAGACTAGCACAATTCAACATTTAAAAGGCATCTGGAAGGGTACATGAATAGGAAGTGTTTGGAGGGATATGGGTCGGGTGCTGGTTGGTGCAACTGGACTGGCATGGACGTGTTGAACCGAAGGGTTTGTTTCCATGCTGTACACCTCTATAATTCTCTGACGCTAATTGCCGAAGTTTCAAATCACTGCAGGCAGTCAG
This sequence comes from Chiloscyllium plagiosum, assembly GCF_037043375.1. Lineage (NCBI taxonomy): Eukaryota > Metazoa > Chordata > Chondrichthyes > Orectolobiformes > Hemiscylliidae > Chiloscyllium > Chiloscyllium plagiosum. Next base: position 48,813,325 of record NW_028270183.1, read on the forward strand.
ACACCGAGATAGAATTGTAAGGTCTTTTGGAGGTCCCACAGTTCGGGAGGATTGCATGGACTTGATGATATTGTACATGGAAGTAGGGTTGTCAGGACTGAAGCTGGGAACAGAGATAGAGAGAAGTGCAGGGGATTAGAGAGATATGGAAGCTAGTGGTCTCTCGTGGAAGTTCCAGGTAGAGGGATGCTTTTTGGAAATGTTGGACCTTGAAGAGATAGGTAGATTTGGAGGGGCTGGAGGGGTTTACAGAGGCATGGAGAAATGTAGTGACTGAAGCATACGGAGATGGTGAGGGCTGTAGGAGATGGAATAAGTTGGATGGACTGTAGAAGGGGTTCACGCAGACAAGGAGGATTGTAGCAGAGTGAGGAGTTTAAAGAGGTAGGGAGGGTGGAGCATTCTCAGTAATGATTGGTTTGGAGCACTGTCCAGACTGGGGGAGGTTTCAGAATGATGAAGTGGTCGAGCAAAAGGAAGTGGTCGTAAAAACTATAGGAACATATACCTGTCACTTCGGTGCTGTGCCACTGCGGGTCATCAGGAGGACAGTTGTCCTCATTAAAATGTACAGATCCTCAGGGAATGGACAGGGTGGATGCTGAAAGGATGCCCACTTCCCCTTATGGGAGAGAGACAAACAAGCAGACTCTATTTGACAAAGGTGGAGAAGGGGGAGTTGTCTTTTTCTTCCAATGGCCCAAACCTCCTTCAGGTTTGTTCCCACACAGCTCAAAGGAATGCAGTGCGATAACAAAGAGCAAGGTCATTTGGGACTGCAGGAGATACGAGACCAAGGCCAGGTTGGAGGGACTGGAGGCAGTGAGACAGAAGGGAGATGTTCAACGGCTGGAAGGGTTTCGAGGGAGTGGACACTGTCAGGACTGGGAAACATGACACGCTCACTCATGAGAGGGAGATGACGATATGGCACAAGGTCAAACACAGCAGGAGGATCCCAAGCTCCATACCTGTCATTTATTTATGGAGTTGCTCTCACCCAGTCTGTGCCAAGCCCCACAGAGTCAAGATTAGAGTGGTGCTGGAAAAGCACAGCAGGTCAGGCACCATCTGAGGAGAGGAAAAGTTGACATTGGGCAAAACGTCGATTTTCCCGCTCCTCAGATGTTGCCTGACCTGATGTGCTTTTCCAGCACCACTTAATCGAGACTATGATCTCCAGCATCTGCAATTATCACTATTTCAACATACAAACAGCATGAGGTTTCCAAGCTGCTGGTGCTCAGGGCCCAGTGTACTCACCCCTGAACCTGTCAGTGAGATATTTACACAGTTATACATTCTCCAGAAACACTGTGTCCTAGCCGACATAAATGGTAAATTGACACTCAACTAAGCAAAGACTATCTGCACTCAGATTCCCTGGTGATACAACCCTCTGAGTGATTGTCTGTAGAGAACGACAGAATCTACGAATCCCCATTGCATGGGTCAGGGTCAATGACAAAAGTTTCATTCTTTTAAAAATCACAACTCCTCAATTCCTGCATTTCACATAACTGCCATTTAAAAATATTAAAATAAAGAACATTCTAAATGAAGGCTTTAATTAAGTGAGCTGTGGTCAGTCATGTAGATCTGGAGGTTACCATAATGTACAGACAGTGCTTTCTATCAGGTCAGTGTCAGGCACACAGACAGAATGAGCAAATAGATTCACATCTGAATTCACATCTCCCATCCTGGCAATTTGAAGCTGTGCTCACCAATTCCGGTAAAGATCTCTAGAAAAAGGGCATCAGAGCCAGAAGACTGGAGGTTGGCTATCGTGTTGCTACTATTTTAGGAAGGCAGTAAAAAAAAGCCGGGAAACTATAGGCTGTTGAGCCTGACATCGGTGGGCAAGTTGCTGGAGGGAATCGTAAGGGACAGGATGTACATGTATTTGGAAAGACAAGGACTGATTAAGGACAGTCAACATTGCTTTGTGAGTGGGAAATCATGTCTCACAAACTTGATTGAGATTTTTGAAGAAGTAACATAGAGGATTGATGAGGGCAGAGCGGTGGATGTGATCTATATGGACTTCAGTCAGGCGTTCAACAAGGTTCCCCATGGGAGACTGGTTAGCAAGGTTAGATCTCATGGAATACAGGGAGAACTAGCCAATTAGTACAAAACAGGCTCAAAGGTAGAAGACAGAGGGTGGTGGTGGAGGGTTGGTTTTCAAACTGGAGGCCTGTGAACAGTGGATGCCACAAGGATCGGTGCTGGGTCCAATACTTTGTATTGTTTACATGAATGATTTGGATGTGAGCATGAGAGGTATAGTTTGTAAGTGTCCAGTTGGCAACAAAATTGGAGGTGTAGTCATCAGCGAAAAAGGTTACTTCCGATTACAACAGGATCTGGACCAGATGAGCCAATGGCCTGAGAAGTAGCAGATGGAGATTAATTCAGATAAATGCGAGGTGCTGTATTTTGCAAAAGCAAATCTTTGCTGGACTTATACACGAAATGGTCAGGTCTGACAAAGTGTTGCTGAATATAGTAAAAATTGGAGTGCAGGTTCATAGCTCCTTGAAAGCAGAGTCACAGGTAGGTAGGATAGTGAAGATTGCATTTGGTATGCTTTCTTTTATTGGTCAGAGTGTTGAGTACAGGAGTTGGGAGGTCATGTTGTGGCTGTACAGGACATTGGTTAGGTCACTTTTGGAATATTGTGTGCAATTTTGGTGATCTTCCTATCGGAAGGATGTTGTGAAACTTGAAAGGGTTCAGAATATATTTACAGGGATGTTGCCAGGATTGGAGGGGTTGAGCTAGAGGGAGTGGCTGAATACGCTGGTGCTGTTTTTCCCTGGAGTGTCAGAGACTGAGGGGTGACCTTATTGTGGTTTATTAAATCATGAAGGGCATGGAGAGGGTAAAGAGACAAAGTCTTTATCCTTTGGTGTGGTAGTCCAGAACTGGAGGGCATAGGTTTATGTTTAGAGGGGAAATATATAAAAAAATGATTTAAGGAGCATTTTTCCCCCGCAGAGGGTGCTATGTGTATGGAATGAGCTGTCAGAGGAAGTGGTGGAGGCTGAAACAAAGGCATCTGATGGGTATATGAATAGGAAGGGTTTGCAAGAATATGGGCCAGGTGCTGGTAGGTGGGACTAGATTGGGTTGGAATATCTGGTCGGCATGGACGGGTTGGACAGAAGGGCCTGTTTCCATGCTGTACATCTCTTTGACTCGAAGAGGGGCTGAATGGTCCAATCAAAAATGATCTGTGGTTCAAATCATAACATCCTTCAGTTTCTGTAATCCATTCTTGGTTCCATCTTGCAGGCTCTATGAATCCCGCTCCCTCTACACTCCTACAGGACCCACGTCCCTTCCAATGTTTGTACAATCCTCCAGGTTCTGCAGCCCTTCCTACCTCTGTAACATGGCCCGGACTCGACAACTCTTCCTTCCTCTGCAGTGTTCCCCAGAAGGGCATTTACAGAATTAGGGAGGGATATTGAGACTGGAGGATTTTGCAGGCATTAGGAATATAGAGACTTGAGGAGGTTTCACAGTTTATGAGTGTTGCAGGGACTGGAGGAAGTTACAAAGATAGGGATGGTTTCACATTGGAGGATTCTGAAGGAAAAAGAAAAGTTTACATGGTTAAAGGCAGGATACTTAGCAGTGTGCACGAATAGAGGGTTCTTGTGTCCCTGAAGTTACCACCCCAAGTTGAGAGGGTATTAAGAAGGCATATGGTGCGTTGGCTTTCATTAGCGGGGGATTGAGTTCAAGAGATCCAGGATTTCGCTGCAGATCTGTAGAGCCCCAATTACACCACACTTGGAATACTGTGAACAGTTGCGTTCGCCTCATTATAGGAAGGATGTAGAAGCTTTAAAGACAGTGCAGAGGATACTTAGCAAGATGCTGTCTGCACTGGAGGGCATGCCCATTGAAGTTAGGTTGTGGAAGCTAGGGTTTTTCTGATCGTAGTGAAGAAGGAAGAATTGTGACATGATAGAGGTGTACAAGGCAATGAGAGGCATCGATCGCGTGGATAACCAGAGACAACTTCCCATTGCAATATGGCTAGCACAAGGGGATTATGTTTAAGGTAATTGGCGGAAGATTTAGCTTATATATCAGAGGTACGTTATTTACACAGAGTGTGGTGGGTGCGTGGAATGGACTGCCAGCCGTGGTAGTAGATTCAGACACATTACGGACATCTAAGCAACTCTTCCATAGGCACAGCGATTATAGCAAAATATAGGGTATGTAGGTTAGTTTAGTCTTAAGAGTAGGATAAAAGGTCAACACAATATCGAGGGCTGAAGGGCTTGTACTGGGCTGTCCTATTCTATGTTCTAAATAGCGAGGGTTGTGAAGGCAGGAAGAGGTTTCGGAAAGCTGAAGAGGATGGGGTCTGAATGAAGAGACACAAAGAGGAGGCATTGCTAAGGTTGTAAGAGGTAACAGAGACAGAGGGTTGTGGGGACTGGAGGTGGTTTCACAGGGAGGGAGGAGCATCGAGTCACAAGAGGTTACAGAAATGTGGAAAGCTGTAGGGCCTATAGGGGTTTCATGGAGTTAGGGAGGTTGGGAGGGATGGATCAGTTTGGTAAGGATGTTGGTAGGATGGGGTGTTTTACACAGACAGGAATGTTTCAGGTGAATGGAGCTGAGTACAGAGATAAAGTGGGTTGTACTGATTGGAAAAACAAACAGACATATGGAGGGTAGTCGTGACTGAAGATGTTTATAGATACAGGAAGGCTTAGGTTCTGCAGGTAATTTAGATATGGAGGGTGTGGATTCATACAGATTTTCCAAGTGATAAAGACAGCAATTTTGGTTGGAGACAGTTTCACAGATTAGGGAGCATTTGTAACCTCCTCCAGTTTGGTCAAAGTGGGAAGCGTTGAAGGGGAGGGTGATGATTACACTTGTAAGAGCTGGAGAAGATTATGGGAATGAGTAGATGGATGGAGACACTGGAGGAGCTTACATTGACAGGGTGGGTGCTGGCAATGGGAAGATATCACATAGATAGAGGGTCTTGTAGGAACTGGATTGGAAGAGTCACAGGCATTGGAATGACTTCTGCAGACTGGGAGTATCACAGGGACTGGGAGGATTGTAGGGTCTCCACAGATTGAGCGTGTCTTTAAGTATAGAAGAGTTTATGTAGATACGGAAATCTTAAACCCAATGCATGCAGTCTTCATTTCAAGACCAGAGCCTTATTATCCCACATCAGCCAAGGATCCCTAACCCTGCCAGCTTTTCCCTTTATCCCAATGGGGCATTCGGGTCCTGGATTCTTGATATCACACTTTGAAAAGTCTCCCATTTGCCAGTTGTTCCTTTTCCTTCAAACAGACTCACCCTCGATTGGAATCATAATGTGGAGGTGCCGGTGTTGGACTGGGGATGTACAAAGTTAAAAATCACCCGACACTCGGTTCCAGTCCAACCGGTTTATTTGAAAGCACTAGCTTTCAGAGCACTGCTTCTTCATCAGGTGGTTGTGGAGCACAATCCTAAGGTACAGAATTTATAGCAACAGGATGGCAATGTCATGGAATATAATATCAAACAAATTTAATTTAAGCCTTTCATCTGTTTCAGTGATCACCAGCGCTTCCAAAGCGAGTTGGATTATAATTGGGCATTGTGCAATTTTAAATTCACGGCATTGACGCTGGCCAGATCCTGCAGAATGGCCCCAAACCTGGCCCTGTTCCAGTTTTCCTCTTCAATCTGTGGACCTGCTGATCTTTTTCCATAACTATGTTAAAATGAAGACAGTTGTGGGCACTGGACCCAATGTGCTCTCTGAATGACAGTTCAGTCACTTGCCCGACCTTGTTTTCTGAGGGGAGGTCCAGTGTTGCACCTGCCTGAGCAGAGTAGGGCCCTCTGCATATTAATCTAGGAACCTTCCTTGGACACATTTGAAAAATTGCCCTCCGTCCAGGTCTTTTTATACTCTAGGTGGCCCAGTCAATACAGGGAAAATTAAAATCTTCAGCCTGCACTCCTTTATTATCCTTGTAGTTATCTGCAATCTCTCTACACATCTGGTCCTCTGGTACCTGTTAGGTCTACAACAGTCTACAATACAGTCCCAACAAAGTGACCACTCCCCTTCTTCTTTCTAACTTCTAACCATGAGGAATTTTAAATGAATACATGTTTTAAAAATTGGAATTAACAATCCATAAATAAGTATTGATAAAAATCCAAACACTTGACCTTCAGAGAAAGACAACAGTTCACTCTCATGTGGTCTGCAGGACATACCCACAGCAAAGTGTTTGCCTTTCAATTACCCTGTGAAATGGGCGAGCTAGCTGCTTAGCTCAAGGGCAACAAGGGATGGGCAATAAAGGCTAGTCAGCCAGAGACACCCACATCCCATAGCTGATTTTAAAAAAAAAATCCATTCAGATTGGTCCCAGTGGAACAATGTCCTGGCCAATCACGTTGGTAGATTTATGGACAGCGCTTTAAACTGACAGAGAGGATGCAGGGACAGGCTTCAGGTGAAAGGAGCTTTCCAAATCCAAAGAGAAAACGTGAAGCATCAGAGCAGCACGGGGAATGTGACCGAAGACAACAGAAAGGAACAGGATGGGACAAAGTTTAACTAAAACTGTAGATCAGCAAATCCATTTGTGACAGGAAATTGTGGGTGATAGGAAATTATGTTTTTTATTAATGGACAAAGTCTCTGCAACAAGGTAGATGGATTTGTGACACAGAGATAAAAGGGATTTAGACACCCGAGAGATGTGGTTACAGAGCGAACAAAAGGTGGAACAGAAATATTCAATGGTTCACAACCTTGTGCAAATTCAGGCAAAATGGATGACGCTAACAATAATGGGTAAGAAAGGCATTACAGAGAAAACATTTGGCATCAGATCATGAAGTAGAGTCAGTCTGAATGTAAATTCTGGCTACTACTTGCCAAGGACACAAGCAGCAGAACAGTTTTATGCACCGAACAGGAATTCATGGCTCGTCACTGCAATAAATAGGAATTCATTGGAATTTTTAATACAGGCATGGTGAACATTTAGTGAAACGTCAATATTCGCAAAGTCTGGGACAGTCACACTGACAACAGTGATATTGGAAGAGGAGTTCAGAGAATTCTTTTCAGTGTTTCTTAGAATAACACATTGTGCAACTGGCGAGGGATGTAACTGTCTCAGAGCGACTGTTGTGTGATAAAACTTAGGGAATGCGTAATGTCACCTGGAGAGATCCTCTGGGAAATTGTGATAAAGTGCAGTTTAAAGAAATATAAAGTTTTAAAGTGAATCACAGAAAAGACAAGCTACAACTAGAAACAAAAATAGCCAATTACATGGGTTTGAGAGGAGAACTGACCAAGGTAAACAGGCTAAATAGACTGAAATATGTGCCTGTAAATGAACAGTGGAAAACATTTGAAGGAACAGTGTAAAATACTCAACAAAAGGACATTCCACTGAAACAGACAAAAACTCAGCAAGAAATCCCCAGCGGTCCCTCACTCAGGACAAAATGGATCATATTAGATTATGCGGCTGAGAAGATCAGCACAAAGTACTTAAAATCCTGAAGTGAGAGAGTGTTTTAGAGTAAGTTTTAAAGGGATTGCATTGGGTCTGTTAGCAGAAGTTGGGCAGTTGGAGGAGGAATCGTTGTCAAGGTTTATTGACACGATACGAACATGGAGAGGTGAAGGTGCTGGAGGTGGTGAGAGTGTTATAGAGAGTGGTCAGGGCCTGAACGGTGTTACAAAGCCAGTACGGATTGCTGCAGCTGGAGGGGTTTATAGACGTAGGGAGGGACATATGTATTTTTATTTATTCACTCATGGGATGTGGGTGTCACTGCCTGAACCAGCATTCTTTGACCCCATGCTAATTATCCAGAGATTGTTGGGGCCCTGGTGGATAAATATAATACTTTGCTGGCCACAGGTGAAGTGCTGAATGACTGGAGGATCGCTAATTTGGTTCCTTTGTTCAAGAGCAGCAGGGATAGGCCAGGTAATTACAGAGCAGATAGTCTGATAGCAGGGTGGAGGGATATTATTGGAAACAATAGTGAGGATGAATCGACACTTGCAAAGGTAAGGATCAACTCGGCTTAGACATCACGGATTTGGCAGAGAAAGATACCGTCTGAGGAATTCAGTTCAGTTTTTTTGAAATGATGCTTAAGTATATTGATGAAGGCAGTGCAGATGATGTGGTTTACACGGACTTGACTAAGTCCAGAAACAAGATCCAACATGGAAGGCTGGTCCAAAAGGACTGGGTTCCAAGGCAAGTTGGCAAATTGGATGCAAAATTGGTGGATAGCATACTTTCACCATCAGGTGTACCACAGGGATCTGTGCAGGAACCATTGCTGGATATTCTGTCAAATAATAACTTTGAAGTGAAAGCAGAAGGTATCAAGAGTTGGTTTGCAGATGACATGAAAGGTAAGGGTGTTGTTCACAGTGAGGGGGATGGTCTCCATCTGCAGTCCGATGTCGATTGGATGATAATATAAGCAGAGTTTAGTTCTGATTGAAGTGAGGTAACACTCTGTGGTAGGTACGATAAGCGAAAGACAGACATAATAAACGGTAGGTCTTTGTGGAGTACTGAGGAACACAGGGACCTTGGTGGACAAATCCATAGATCCCTGAAGGTGTCAGCACAGGGAGACAGGGTGGGAAAAGCACCTCAACTGGGAGCAGGAGAGGGACCCACATCCTGGTGGGGTGAATTGCTAGAGCTGCTTGAGAGGATATAACCTAGTCTGGCAGGGTGTTGGACCTTAAACTGTCGTAAGGCCAGAATGAAGATTGAGGCTGATACACGAGTTAAAGACAGCAATTTCAGCAGACAAGGCAGGCAAGAACATAGCATGGAATGGGGCAAAACTGATGATTAAACTGCATTTATTTCAATGCAAGGGGCCAGACAGCTAAGGAGGATGAACTCAAGGCATGAATTAGAACATGGGACTGGGATATTATAGTTATTACAGAAACACAGCTGAAGGAGGGGCAGGACTGGCAGCTCATTGTTTCAAGGTAGAGATGCTACAGGAAGGGGAGGCAAGAGAGGATGTGTGGTGGTGGGTTTTGATTGCATGAATCATCACAGCAGTACTGAGAGAGGATATTCCTGTGGGATCGCCCAGTGAAGCTATGTTAGTGGAATTGAGAAATAAGAATGGGTCATAATTTTGATACGATCGGACTGCTGACCCCGAATAATCTGTGGCAGACTGAGGAACAAATATGTCAGGACATCTTAAATATCAACCATAATAATAAGGCTGTTATGGTACGGATTTTGAACTTTCCAAACCTAGACTGGGACAGCCAGTGTTCAGGGTTTGTAAGGGAGAAAATTGGTAATTTTATTCCAGAAAACTCCCAATCAATATATCAATGGCCTGAAAAGAGAAAGGGGCAAAACCTGACCTCCACTTGGGAAGGAAGGTAGGGAAAGGGACTGAGGTGTTAGTGGGAAAGCATTTTGCCAAAGTGACCACAGTTCTAGTAGTTTGAAAATAGCTTTGGAAAAGGACAGGCCTGGTCCATAGGTTCAAGTTATAAAATGGGGCCTGACCAATCTTGATCGTATTAGCCAGGAACTTTCAAAATGTGATTGGGGAAGGGAATTATTTACAGGGAAAGGGAAGTCTGGCAAGTGAGAATATTTTAAAAGTGAGATAAACTGATCGATCACCACCAGCATGTTCCTGTTTGTGTGCAGCCCAATGCTGACAACATTCGGAAACACTGGCTGTCTATTGAGGGTTTGGTCAAGGAAAAGGGGGCACATGTCAGGTATAGCCAGCTGGATAAAGGGAATCCCTGAGGATATACAGGGGCTGTAGGAATACACTGAGTAGAAAACAGGAATGGAGAAAGGCTAAATGAAATAGCCTTAGCAGAGAAGGAAAGGGAAATCCAAAAGTGATTGTATCAGTATATTAAGAGTGCATAAGTAACTCGGGGCAAAATAGTGTCCATTAAAGATCAATGAGGCCATCGATGTGTGGAACTGCAGGATATTTGCTAAGATCCCAAACATTTTTTTCATTCCAGAACTTACTGTGGAGAAAGACTGGGGAACTCAGGGAACAAGAGTAATACATTAGACCACAATTGGAGTTCTCTGCAAATCCAGTCTCTCTGCTACAGGAAGGATGTTGTGAAACTTAAAAGGGCTCAGAAAAGATTAACAAGATGTTGCCCGGGTTGTTGCTGAATAAGCTGGGGTTACTGTCACTGGAGAATCGGAGACTGAGGGATGACCTTTCAGAAGTTTATATAAACATGAGGGGTATGGATAGGGTAAGCATTCAAGGCCTTTTCCCAGAAGTTGGGGAGTCCAAAACGAGAGGGCATAAGTTTAAGGTTAGAGGTGAATGGTTTACAGAGGGAAAGAAGGGACAGCTTCTTCACATACATGGTGATGTGTGTATGGAATGAGCTGAGAGAGAAAGTAATGGAGACTGATACAATTACAACATTTAAAAGGTATCTGGATGGGCATCTGAATAGTAATGGTGTAGACGTATATGGGCCAAATGCTGGAAAAGGAAATGGATTTATTTAGATCTTCTGGGAAGCCTGGACGAGTTGGGGACCGAAGGGTCTGTTTCTATGCTGTATATCTCTATGACTTGAAAAGAGTGCATGTTATAAAAGAGGTGGTGCTGGAGGTTTTAAAACACAAAGCTATGGCAAGTCCCAGAACCTGATTAAGTGTATCACAGGACACTGTGGGATGTTAGGGAAGAAAGTGTGGAGCCTCAAGCAAAGGTATGTGTACTACTGACAGCCATGTGTGATGGACTGGCAGGCTGGAGGGTGGCATCATGGACAGTGAAGGAGGTTTTCTGAGATTACAAAGGGATCTTGATGAAGTGAGTGAATGGGCTGAAAAACTAGAGATGGAATTCAATCTGAATAAATACGAGGTAATGCATTTTGTAAAACAAACAAGGGTAGAGCTTATACAATTAATGTTAAGGCTTCGGTTAGTGTTTTAGAGCAGAGGGACCTCTGGGTTCAGCTACATAATTCTTGAAGCTTGCAATCACAGGATGGATAAGACAGTGCTTGGCCTGCCTGACTATTGCTCAGTCCATTGAGTATAGGATTTGGGACGTCATGTTGAGATTGCACAGACATTTGTGAGGAGAAAGTGAGGTCTGCAGATGCTGGAGATCAGAGCTGAAAATGTGTTGCTGGAACAGCGCAGCAGGTCAGGTAGCATCCAGGGAACAGGAAAATCGACGTTTTGGGCATAAGCCCTTCTTCAGGAATGAGGAAAGAGACATTTGTGAGGCCTGTTCTGCAATACTCCATCCAGTTCTGGTCACCCAGTTAACAGGGAGGATATTATTAAGCTGCAGGGCGTTCAGAAGAGATTTACCAGGATATTGCTGGGTATGGAAAGCTTCAGTTCTGAAAAATGGCTGGATCGGCTGAGTCTTTTTTCACTGGAGCCTGGAGGTTGAGACATGATGCTATAAAGATTTATGAAAAAAAAAATGAGATATATAGGTCGATTTCATGGCAGTTGCCTTTTCCCCAGGATGGGGGAGTCTCAAGAGGCGGGGTCACATTTTTAAGGTTAGAGGAGAGAGATGTTCAAAAAAAGATATGGGGCAATTTATTACACAGAGGGTGGTTTGAGTGTGGAATGAACTTCCTGAGAAAGGGGTTGATGTGGGTACAATTACAACATTTAAAAGATATTTGGATAAACAGGTGAATAGGGAAGGGTTAGAGTGATTTGGGCCATCTTCAGACAGCTGGGAAGAGTTTAGTTTTAGATTATGGTGAATATCAACTGAAGGGTCAGTTTCCATGCTGTATGGCTCTATGACAAGAATATGGTTTTATTCCATTATTGAAGAAAGGATCAGGGCTGGGTCCACGGATGTGCATCATCTACAGAAACGATTTGGTTCAAAATATAGGAGTGATTGTGCGACTGTTTGTTGATGATCAAATGAATGGTGTCGTGGGCAGTAAATACGGTTATCAAAGGGGATCGTGACCAACTGGGCCAGTGGGCCAAGGAATGAAAGATGGAGTTTAATTCAGCTGTTGGATTTTGTTAAGACAAATCATGGAGGACTAATACAGTTAATGGAAGGGCTCTGGGCAGTATTGTCCAACAGAGAGAGACAGAGAGAGTGAGCAAGAGGTGCAGTTACATTGTTCCTTGGAAGTGGCATACCAGGTGGACAGGGTGGGGAAAGCGGCATTTGGCACATTTGCCGACATTGGCCAGCACTTTGTTACATACATTAGATATATTTGTAACATTGTCCTAAATATTTCCCTTGGGCAGAGGAGGCCACGGGGTGACCTTATAAAGCTTTACAAAACCATGCGGGGCCTAAGAATGGTGAATAACCAAGAGTAGGTGAGTCCAAAACTAGAGGGTATAAACGGGAGATGAGAGAGCAAGGATTTAAAGAGGGAGCTGAGGGGGAACATTATACACAGGGGATTGTGCACAGACAGAACGGACTGCCTCAGGCACATGGGAGAAACAAGAACAATTACAACACGGAAAAGACATTTGGGCAGGTACATAGAGAGGAGAAGGTTTGAAGAGATAAGGGCCAAACGCAGGGAAATGAGACTCGTTCAGTTTAAGTAACATGGGCAGCATTGAAGAGTTGGACCACAGGTTCTGTTTCCGTGCTGTATCACTCTGTATCCAGTTAAAGAGGATTACAGTACCGAAATAAAGCATGTTGTAGACACTGAAGCAATTTACAGCGATAGGGATGGTAATCTGGAGTGCAGTACATCTCAAATATGTGGAGGGACTAATCGGGAATGGAGCAAGTTACAGGGACAACTACTGTTATAGGAGTTAAAGATGACTGAAGACACTGGTGCACAAGCCATGCCATAGATACAGTGTTGCAGAGTAGTGAGTCTTCGTACAGTGTTGGAGCGAGAACGCAGAAGAGAAAGATTCCAGGCAGCATTCCCAACCTTTCATCGGAGGCCTGCTTTAACCTCTATGGTCCTGATGCTCACTAAGACAGCGCAGGCCTGGATTGATAACTATGAACTCCCGATGCTGTCTCAGTGCAACATCGGTTAAAGTAGATGTGGTGATTGAGTCTGGGGTGTGTCTATACTGTGCTCCCCATCCAGCACTGTATCTATATCATGTCTTGTTAGCCGATGCTTGGAGCCCGCTCATTGCTCTCTGCTCTGTGCACTGTGAGTGATCTTACCTTGCTGCAGGATTTATTGAAGGCTCAAGAACCCCCTGCCCTTCGTCTCTCTGGCTGACCAAGCATCTTCAAGGGGGTGATGGATGAGACACACAACAGTTCAGAAGTCTATTAGGTCAGGAACTTCCTGAGTACCTACAGGAGACAGAGAGATAGACAGAATGGGAAATTAGACTGATACAGTGAGGGTTACACAAGGAGAATGGAAATGAGCCCCACAGATATCTGGAAAATCCCAAACTCCATCCCTGGCCTGTGCTGTTGCGTTTCTCTGGAGTGGAGAATTCTGTTGACTCAGGATCTGGAGCAGCTGCAAGAGCGAGAGACACTGACAGAGACCGCAATTAGACCCACACAGTGAGGGATATCACATGGAGAGAGACTGAGTGATATCACCAGAGTGCTGGAAGACTTCAGGATCACATAATCATGTTGGAAGAATGGGTTTAGCTTCATGTATCAGTGCTCAGGGATGAGCAACCAGTGAGCAGATGAAGTGATGGCCTAGTAACATTATTGTTAGGGCATTTATCCAAAACCTCAGCTAATGTTCAGGGGAGGCAGGTTTGAATCCCATTATAAGATATGATGGAATTTAAAATCAATAATTTTAAAAATAGCAATAAACAATCCATAAACAAATATGAAACCATTGCTGATGTACAAAAATCACAATCCCTTAGGTTAGATTCCATACAGTGTGGAAACCGGCCTTTCGGCCCAACCAGTCCACGCCATCCCTCCGAAGAGTAACCCACTCAGACCCATCTCCCTCAACCTAATACACCAATTCGCCTGACCTGCACGTCTTTGGACTGTGGGAGGAAACCGGAGCATCCGGAGGCAATTCACGCAGACACGGGGAGAATGTGCAAACTCCACACAGTCGACCGCGGCTGGGATCGAACCTGGGCCCCTGGTGCTGTGAGGCAGGAAGGCTAATCACTGAGCCACCGTGCCGCCAACTTGTCCTGTCGACAACAAGACCTGATCATCCTCACGTGGTCTGCACGACATATCCACAGCAAAGTGTTTGCATCGCAATTGCCCTCTGAAATGGCCAAGCAAGTTATTCAGCTCATGGACAGCTAGGGCTGGGCAGTAAAGGTTGGTCAGCCAGAGACACCCACATCCCCTACCTGATTTATAAAAAAATCCAATAGAATGGTCACACTGGAACCGTACTGGGACCAGTATCCTGGCCAATCATGTCAGTAGGTTTAAGGACAGGGCTTTAAACTGACAGAGAGGATGCAGGGACAGGGTCCAGGTGAAAGGAGCTTTCCAAATCCAAAGAGAAAAGGTGAAGCATCGGAACAGTATAGGGATGTGACAACGCAATCAGAAAGGAACAGGATGGGACAGCGATTAACTAAAACTGTACATCAGTGAATAGGTTTGTGACAGGAAATTGTGGGAAAGAGTAAATCATGTTTTTTTTTTGAATGACGAAGTCTTATCAATAAGGCAGATGGATTTGTGACACTGAGATAAAAGAGGTTTAGACACCAGAGAGATATGGTTACAGGGTGAACAAAAGATGGACATAAATATTCAATGGAACACAACCTTGCGGAAACTCAGGCAAAATGGGTAACACTAACAATAATGGATAACAAAGGCATTACAGAGAAAGCATTTGGTCTCAGATCATGAAGTAGAGTCAGACTGAATGTAAATTCTGGCTACTACTTGCCGAGGACACAAGCAGCAGAACAGTTTTAGCAACCGAACAGCATTTCATTGCTCATCACTGCATTACACAGGAACTCATTTGAATTTTCAACAAACACATTGTGATAATTTTGGGAAAAGTCAATGTTCGCATAATGTGGGACAGTCACACTGGAAAGAGTGATATTGGAAGAGGAGTTCAGAGAATTAGTTTTCAGTGTTTCTTTGAACAATAAATTGTGCAACTGGCTCGGGACGGAACGATCTCAGAGCGACCGTTGTGTGATGAAACTTCGTGAATGAGTAATGTCACCTGCAGAGATCGTCTGCAAAATTGTGATAAAGTGCAGTTTAAAGAAATATAAAATTTTAAAGTGAATCACAGAAAGGACAAGATACAACTAGAAACAAAAATAACCAATGACATGAGTTTGAGACGAGAACTGACCAAGGTAAATAGGCTAAACAGACTGAAATATGTGCCTGTCAATGAACAGTGGAAAACATTTGAAGGAGCTGTGTAAAACACTCAACAAAAGGACATTCCACTGAAACAGACAAATTCTCAGCAAGAAATCCCCACCGGTCCCACACTCAAGTAAAAAGGATCATATTAGATTGTCGGGCTTAGAGGATCACCAAAAAGTACTTAAAATCCTGAAGTGAGAGAATGTTTTAGGAGTAAATGTTAAAGGGATTGCAAAGGGTCTGCTCGCAGGAGAAGGTCAGATGGAAGAGGGAATAATTGTCAAGGTTTTATGTCACAAAAGGAACAGGGAGAGGTCAAGGTGCTGGAGGTGGTGAGAGTGTTACAGAGAGTGGTCAGGGCCTGAACGGTGTTACAAAGCCAGTACGGATTGCTGCAGCTGGAGGGGTTTGCAGAGGTAGGGAGGGACATATGTACTTTTATTTATTCATTCATGGGATGTGGGGGTCACTGATTGGACCAACATTCTTTGCCCCACTACCAATTACCCAGAGTATAGCACAGTGTCAGCCATATTGCTGTGGGTCTGGTGTCACGTGCAGGCCAGACCAGGTTAGAATATCAGATGTTCTTCTCTAAAGGACCTAAGTGAACCAGATGAGTACTTCCTCCTGATCAACAATGTTTTTATGGTGGCCCCACCAATGACTTTTACAGCCACAACATGACATCCCAACTCTAACTCTCAATGCTCTGCCCAATGAAGGTAACCATCCCAAACACCTGCTTCACCAGCCTGTCTACCTGTGACACCACTTTGAAAACTCTGTGTACCTACGTCCCTGGGTCTCTGATTGATAACACTACCCAGGGTCCGAACATTATCTGTACAAGTCCCACCCTGGTTTGTTTCACCAAATTGGAACTCTTCACATTTATCTGATTAAACTCCATCTGCTATTCTTCAGCCCACTATCCCAGCAGTACTGTTCATTCTGTTGTATCACAGATAACCTTCTTCACTGTCCACTTTACCACCAATTTCAGTGCCACCCCAAAAAACGTACTTACCACAAAACTAATATTCCCATCCAAACCATTGATCCAAATGACAAACAACAGGGGACCCACTACACCGCTGGTCACATGTCTCTAGTCAGAAAGGCAACAGGGTCTCTAGTCAGAGGGTCTCCCATCACCCTCTGTCTCCTACCATCAAGCCCGATTTTGTATCCAGTCGACTAGCTCCTCCTGAATGCCATATCCTTTTCCATTGATCTGAGCCTATTACCCAGTTTACCATACAGAACGTAGAACACAAAACAGTACAGTACAAGACACTTTGGCCATGATGCCATGCCCATCTTTTACCCGATTGTAAGATCAAACTAACTTACATACCCTTCATTTTTTATCATCCATATGCCTATCCAAGAGTCTGTTAAATGTCCCATTCCACCCATCCACCACTCTCTGTGTAAAGAACCGAGATCTGAAATCTCCCCTTACCCATCCTCCAATCACCCTACAATTATGCTCCCCTGTACCTTGTATGCCATGGGATAAAGAGGTGTCTCACTGTTCACTCTATCTTTGCCTCACACCATCTTGTTCACCTCTACCAAATCACACTGCACTCTTCTTCACTCCAATGAGAGAAGCCTTAGCTCTCTCAACCTTTCTTCATAAGACATGCTCTCCAGTCCAGGTAGCATCCTGGTAAATCTCCTCTTTATCTTCTCTAAAGCTTCCACATCCTTCCTGTAATGAAGGGACCAAAACTGAACACAATATTCTAATTGGCATCTAAATAGGGTTGTATAGAGCTGCAGCATAAATTCGTGGCTTTAAAACTAAATCCCCCAGCTAATGAAAGCCAATACATCATACTCTTTCCTAACAACACTATCAGCTTGGTGGCAAATTTGACGGATCTCTGGTCATGAAATCCAAGATCTATCTGTTCCTCCACACTATTCAGTATTCTGTCTTTACTCCTGTATTCTGCATTCAAGTCTCACCTTCCAAAATGCATCACTTCACACTTTTCCAGATGGACTTTCATCTGCCACTTGTCAGCCCAGCTCTGCATCATGTCATTGCCCCGTTGCAAACTCCAACAGTCCTCCACACTATTCACCACTCCACCAACACTTGTGTCATTGGCAAACTTACTTCCCCACTCTTTCACTCACACATCCATGTCATTCATAAAATCACAAAGAGCAGAGATTTTTTGTCCTCTCCCTGCAGAAAACCACTGGTCACCGAGCTCCAGGCTGAATGATTTCCATCTGTCATCACCCTCCATCTTGTATGGGCCAGGAATTCTGTATCCAGACAGGCAGGTTTCCATGTATCCCATGCCCTGTACTTTCTCAATGAGCCATAAATGTGTTTTGTCACATTCTCAAAGGATTCAATAAGATTTGTGAGGCATAACCTGTCCCTTACAAAGTCATGCTGACTCTCTGTAATAAACTATGGTTTTCCAAGGAATCATAAATCCTGACTCTCAGAGTCCTCTCCAATAATCTGCACAGCACAGCCAGAAGACTGACAGGTCTGTAGTTCCCAGGATTATCTCTATTCCCTTTCTTGAACAATGCATGGCTGATTCACCTAACCTGCTCATCTTTGGGCTGTGGGTGGAAACCGGATCACCTGCAGACATGGAGAGGATGTGCAAACTCCACACAGACAGTCGCCTACGGCTGGAATCGAAATCGTGTCCCAGATGCTGTGAGGCAGCAGTGCTAACCACTGAGCCACCGTGCTGCCCCATGTAACTCTCTGGAGCCTTGCTTCTGATCCTTGGTTCGTCAACGTTAAGTTAGCTTCCTTATTCCTCTTGACTAGGTGTTGTACATCCCTTGGAACCTTGTCAAATGCTTTGCTGAAGTCCATGCGGATAACGTTGACTGCTCTGCCTTCATTTATCTCTTGGTCAACTTCTCAAAGAGTTAATCCGGATTGTGAAATACTGTTTTCCACTCACAAAGCTATGCTGACTATCTCTAATCAGCCCTTGCCATTCGAAATATATGCAGCTCCTTTCGCTCAGAATCTCCTCCAATAACTTACCCAGCACTGGGCTCACTGGGTTGTAATTTCCTGGTGTTTCCCTGCAGCCCTTAAGTGATGGAATAGCATTAGCCACCCTCCAGTCTTCCGGTAACTCATTGTGTCTGTTGATAATATAAATATCTCTGTTAGGGACACCGCAATCTCTTCCCAAGCTTCCCAAAATATTCAAGGATAGACATAATGAGCTACTGAGGATTGATCTACCTTTATTTGTTTTAAAATACAGCACTTTCTCATCTGCTGAGGATTCTTTCCAAGACATCGCTATTTATTTCCCCAAGTTCCCGAGCTTCCATGTCTTTCGCCACAGTAAATTCTGACAACACTATTTTGTCTAATATCTCAACCACCTCCTGACAGTTAAGGTGCCCTATTCTTTACCAAGTTACTCTTTAGCCCTTATTGAAACTTTTGTAAAGGTTTCTGAAAATTCAAATAAACCGCATCCTCGGTACAGCCACTCCGACACCCGTATCTATACTGCCATTTATATCCTCACCAATAAAAATAAAATCCAACAGGCTCAAAAACACATTCTCTTTTTACTAAAAGTGTTTCTAAGGGTCCAGTTATTGTTCATTGACATATCCTTTCTCACACATTCCAGCTCCCGACTTACTGTCAGGCTAACACTGTTTGGTTTCAGACTGGCAGCAGAAAGGGTTATGGGAGTTCTTGTTTATCAATCTGAAAAAGGTAGCTTACAGGGACAGCAGGTAATAGAGATGTTGGAAATAGGGGGGGTCGTGGGGACTGACGGACATTATGGAGATAGGGAGTGCTGTGGGGCCTGAAAGAGGCCAAAGAGATCTGCAGGGCTGTTGGGCCTGAAGGAGGTTGCACAGATCAGGAGGATCATGGGGATTGAAGGAGGTTACTCTTAACGGGAGGGTTGTTGGGTATGGATGAGATTATGGAGATAGGGAGGGTCGTGGGGCCTATTGGAAGTTATGGAGTTAGGGAAGTTTGTGGGGAATGATTCGGGTTACTTGGAAAGGAAGAGTCGTGGGGACTAAAGCAGTTTATGGAGTTAGGGAGGGCTGTGGGGACTGAAGGATGTTATATAGATAGTAAGTTTACAGAGAAGCACAGGAAAGAAGAGCAGGTATCGGCCATTTGACCACAGAGTCAGTCGCACCATTCAATATGATCACAACTGATCATTTAACCCAGTACAGTATTCCTGCTTTCACACCTTACTCTGATATTATAGTGACTACTGGCATTTAGTGATACAGTGGGCTGTAGTAACTGGGACGGGGTGGAGGTGGGGGTGGTGTCTTACAGAGATAGGGAGGGTTGTGGAAGCTGGAACAGGTGACAGGTGCAGGGAAGGTTTTAGGAATGGAAGGACTTTACATGGATTTGGAGGAATGCAGGGATGGGACGTGATAACAATCACAGGGAGGATTTTGGGAGCTCGATCTGAGACGGGTACAGCTGAGAACAGAAGTGAGTCAAACAGTCAGGGCAAGCAGGGAAAAGGTAGGACTAATAAATTAAACTGCATTTATTTCAATGCAAGGGGCCTAACAGGGAAAGCAGATGAACTCAGGGCATGGTTAAGAACATGGGACTGGGATCTCATAGCAATTACAGAAACATGGCTCAGGGATGGGCAGGACTGGCAGCTTAATGGTCCAGGAGACAAATGCTACAGGAAGGATAGCAAGGGAGGCAAGAGAAGAGGGGGAGTGACATTTTTGATAAGGGATAGCATTACAGCGGTGCTGAGGGAGGATATTCACAGAAATACATCCAGGGAAGTTATTTGGGTGGAACTGAGAAATAAGAAAGGGATGATCACCTTATTAGGATTATATTACAGACCCCCCAATAGTCAAAGGGAAATTGCCAAACAAACTTGTAAGGAGATCTCAGCTATCTGTAAGAATAAGAGGGTAGGTATGGTAGGGGATTTTAACTTTCCAAACATTGACTGGGACTGCCATCGTGTTAAAGGTTTAGATGGAGAGGAAATTCTTAAGGGTGTACAAGACAATTTTCTGATTCAGTATGTAGATGTACCGACTAGAGAAGGTGCAAACCTTGACCTACTCTTGGGAAATAAGGCAGGGCAGGTGAGTGAGGTGTCAGTGGGGGAGCACTTTGGGGCCAGCGACCATAATCCTATTTGTTTGAAATACTGATGGAAAAGGATAGACCAGATCTAAAAGTTGATGTTCTAAATTGGAGAAAGGCCAATTTTGACGGTATTAGGCAAGAACTTTTGAAAGCTGATTGGAGCCAGATGTTTGCAGCTAAAGGGACGGCTGGAAAATGGGAAGCCTTCAGAAATAAGATATCAAGAGTCCAGAGAAAGTATGTTCCTTTCAGGGTGAAAGGGAAGGCTGGTAGGTATAGGGAATTCTGGATGATTAAAGAAATTGAGTGTTTGGTTCAGAAAAAGAAGGAAGCATATGTCAGGTATAGACAGGATAGATCGAGTGAATCCTTAGAAGAGTATAAAGGATGTAGGAGTATACTTAAGAGGGAAATCAGGAGGGCAAAACGGGGACTTGAGATAGGTCTGACAAATAGAATTAAGGATAATGCAAAGGGTTTTTACAAATATATTAAGGAAACCAGGGTAACAAGGGAGAGAATAGGGCCCCACAAAGATCAGCAAGGCGGCCTTTGTTTGGAGCCACAGAAAATGGGGGAGATGCTAAATGAATATTTTGCATCAGTATTTACTGTGGAAAAGCATATGGAAGATGTAGACTGTAGGGAAATAGATGGTGACATCTTGCAAAACGTCCAGATTACAGAGGAGGAAGTGCTGGATGTCTTGAAACGGTTAAAGGTGAATAAATCCCCAGGAACTGATCAGGTGTACCCGAGAACTCTGTTGGAAGCTGGAGAAGTGATTCCTGGGCCTCTTGCTAAGATATTTGTATCAATAGTCACAGGTGAGGTGCCAGAAGACTGGAGGTTGGCAAAAGTGGTGCCACTATTTAAGAAGAATGGTAAAAACAAGCCAGGGAACGACAGACCAGTGAGCCTGAACTCAGTGGTGGGCAAGTTGTTGGAGGGAATCCTGATGGACAGGATGTACATGTATTTGGAAAGGCAAGGACTGATTAGGGATAGTCAACATGGCTTTGTACATGGGAAATCATGTCTCAAACTTGATTGAGTTTTTTTGAAGAAGTAACAAAGAAGGTTGATGAGGACAGAGCAGTAGATGTGATCTATATGGACTTCAGTAAGGCGTTCGACAAGGTTCCCCATGGGAGACTGATTAGCAAGGTTGGATCTCATGGAATGCAGGGAGAATTAGCCATTTGAATACAGAACTGGCTCAAAGGTAGAAGACAGAAGGTGGTGGTGGAGGGTTGTTTTTCGGACTGGAGGCCTGTGACAAGTGCAGTGCCACAAGGATCGGTGCTGGGCCCTCTACTTTTTGTCATTTACATAAATGATTTGGATGCGAGCAAAAGAGGTATAGTTAGTAAGTTTACAGATGACACCAAAATTGGAGGTGTATTGGATAGCGAAGAAGGTTACAACAGGATCTGGACCAGATGGGCCAATGGGCTAAGTGGCAGATGGAGTTTAATTCAGATTAATGCGATGTGCTGCATTTTGGGAAAGCAAATCTTAGCAGGACTTATACATGTAATGGTAATGTCCTAGGGAGTGTTGCTGACCAAAGAGACCTTGGAGTGCAAGTTCACAGCTCCTTGAAAGTAGAGTCGCAGGTAGATAGGATAGTGAAGACAACATTCAGTATGCTTTCCTTTATTGGTCAGAGTACTGAGTACAGGAGTTGGGAGGTCATGTTGCGGCTGTACAGGACATTGGTTCGGCCACTGTTGGAATGCTTTAAACAATTCCAGTCTCCTTCATATCAGAAAGATATTGTGAAACCTGACAGGGTTCAGAAAGAGATGTTGCCAGGGTTGGAGGATTTGAGCTACAGGGAGAGGCTGAACAGGCTGGGGCGGTTATCCCTGGAGCTTCGGAGGCTGAGGGGTGACCTTACAGCGGTTTACAAAATTATGAGGGGCATGGATAGGATAGGATAAATAGACAAAGTCTTTTCCCTGGGTCAGGGAGTCCAGAACTAGAGGGCATAGATTTAATTTGAGAGGGGAAAGATATAAAAGAGACCTCAGGGGCAGCTTTTTCACGCAGAGGGTGGTACGTATATGGAACGAGCTGCCAGAGGATGTGGTGGAGGATGGTACAATTGCAACATTTAAGAGGCATTTGGATGGGCATATGAATGGGAAGGGTTTGGAGGAATATGGGCCGGGTGCTGGCAGGTGGGACTAGATTGGATTGGGATATCTGGTCGGCATGGACGGGTTGGACCGAAGGGTCTGTTTCCGTCCTGTACATCTCTATGACTCTATCACTCATGGAGGTTATAGAAATAAACTGTATGGTCGCGTCTGGAGGAGATTAAAGGTATAAAGTTTTGTAGTTACCGAAGGAAATTACATCAGTCGGGACCAGCAGAGTTTACAGAGACTGAGTGCGTTTTAGAGACAGGAAGAGTTCATAGTCATCATTAGAAATGCAGAAACTAATTTATGAGAGAAGCAGAGTCACTCTGCTTTGTGCACAGAGACAAGGAGGAGTCTAACAGTTGGAGGAAGATTATTAAGGTACAGAGCTTTGTGTTGTCGTGACGGGGAAGGTTACAGAGATCATGAAGGTAGTAGGAGTTCAAAAAAGTCACAAAGACAGGGAGGTTTTTCAGGTCTGGAAAGGACTGCACTGGCCGGGATGGCTTAAGGAACTGAAGAGTTGTTTTTCTTCAGTTAAGGAGAGATGTGACAGAACCCGGGATGAAAGGCAAAGGCAGAAACTTGGAGAGTTTTACTGATATGAGGAGCTTACAGGGATAAGCAGGATTGTAGGGGCTGATAGAGATTGGGGAAGTGGTATCTGTGAAACAGACAATGGAGAAACTGACAGACATAGGGAGGGTTCTGTGGAACAGATGAATTTACAGACAAGATGGTGATAATGAAGCCTGAGCATTTTCTCATGTTCCTTGCCCAGCATTGTTCTGACCTCATGTCCTCAGGTTCTGAATTAAAGCCCACTAACCCCTCCCTGTGCTGTTTACTGTGAGTAATCTTACAGGCTGCAGGATTTACTGAAGGCTCCAGATCTCACTCTCCATCTCTCTCTGGCTGACCAACTGTCTTCAATGTGGTGATGGACGAGACAGGAATTGGGAATTCTGCTGAGTCCAGGACATCGGGAATACCTACAGGAGACAGAGAAATAGACAGAATGGGAAATTAGATTGAAGCAATGAAGGTTAAACATGGAGAATGACACTGAGTCCCACAGAGATCTAGAAAAGCCCAGTCTCCATCCCTGGCCTGTGCTACTGCATCTCTCTGGAGTGGAGAATTCTGTTGGCTCAGTATCTGGAGCAGCTGCAAGAGCGAGAGACACTGACAGAGGCAGCAATTAGACCCACACAGTGAGGATATCACATGGAGAGAGACAGTGATATCAGCAGAGTGCAGGAATGTATCAGGATCACACAATGGTATTATCAGAAGTGGTTCTGACCAGTGAGCACTGCTACCAGTACTCAGGGAGGACTGAGCTATTTTATTGGGATAGGCTCCTCTGGTACCAGATTATGCAGTGTGCTATAAATGGACACAGATGAGGAGGGGGACAGGTCTGAGGTGAATGGAAATTCCCAAGTCCAAAGAGAAAGGTGGAAATATTGGAACACCATGGAGATGTGAATGAAGACCAAAAGAAAGAAACAGTAAGGGACTGAGTTTAATTAAAATACTACATTGTCAAACAGATTTCTGACAGGAAATTATTGGTTAAAATAAAGTAAATGCCATTTCCGCCCCTCATAATTCCTCATACACCACAAGTGACATCACTTCCGCCCCTCACATCATCGCTGATGTCACACACTCAGTGACTTCCACGCCCTCCCCACTGCCGTGTTTGCCACCACTTCCGCCCCCACCAACGTCACTCACCTGCATTCTGCTGACACCCCACCCCAGGTCCCACTGTCACCATCCCCGCCCCCAGAACCCTGAGGGGAACACCGCCCCTGCTCATGACCCCATCCCCATTCCCCCTAACACCACACTCACTCCAGTTACAGGCTCCTTCGCCTCCCCCCAGCTCCACATCTACGCCTGGTCCCAGCTCCCAGTCCTGCCGAGTTATCACCATTCCCCCTGACCTCCCCCTCACTGAGGACGAATGATCAGTCCTCAGCAAAGGCCTCACCTTTATCCCCCTCCGTCCACACATCAATGAATTTAATACACGCCGTGACATCGAACACTTCTTCTACCGCCTCCGCCTCCGAGCTTACTTTTACAAAGAAGACTCCCGCGTATTTTCTGAGGACCCCTTTGCCGGCCTCCAATAAACTCCATCCACCTGGACACCCCGCGCTGGCCTATTACCTGCCTTCGATTTCTTCATTTCCAACGTCCACCGAGACATTAACCGCCTCAACCTATCTACCCCCTCCCCCACTCCAACCTCTCACCCTCACAACGTGCAGCTCTCCACTTCCTCTGCTCCAATACCGACCTCACCATCAAACCAGCAGATAAAGGGGGTGCAGTGGTAGTCTGGTGCACTGACCTCTACACCGCTGAAGCCATGATGCCAACTCAAAGACACCTCCTCCTACCACCCCCTCTACCATGACCCACCTCCCATCACCAAACCGTCATCTCCCAGAGCATACAGAACCTCATCACCTCAGGAGGAGATCTCCCACCCACAGCTTCCAACCTCATTGTCCGGGATCCCCCACTGCCCGGTTCTACCTCCTTCCCAGGATCCACAAGCCTGACCACCCTGGCCGACCCATTGTCTCAGCATGCTCCTACCCCACCGAACTCATGTCTGCCGACCTCGACATTGTCCTATCCCCAGTCCAGGAACTACCCACATTCGTTCGAGACACCACTCATACCCTCCACTCCTCCAAGACTTCCGTTTCCCTGGGCCCCAACGCCTCATCTTCACAATGGATATCCAATCCCTCTACACCTCCATCCACCATAACCAGGACCTCCAAGCCCTCCGTTTCTTCATCTCCCGACGTCCACAACAGTACCCTTCCACCGATACTCTCATTCGTTTGGCTGAACTTGTCCTCACTCTTGACAAGTTTTCCTTCAAATCCTCCCACTTCCTCCAGACCAAATGGGTAGCCATGGGCACCCGTATGGGCCCCAGCTATGCCTGTCTCTTTGTTGGCTACATAGAACAGTCCATCTTCCGTAGTTACAATGGCACCACTCCCCACGTCTTCCTCCGCAACATTGATGACTGCATTGGCGCCACCTCGTGCTCCCTCGAGGAGTTTGAGCAATTCGTCAACTTCACCAACACATTCCATCCTGACCCTAAATTTACCTGGACCATCTCTGATACCTCCGTCCCCTTCCTGGACTTCTCCATCCCCATTAATGACAACCGACTTGACACCGACATTTTTTTACAAAGCTACTGACTCCCACAGCTAAATAGATTACATATCTTCCCACCCTACCGCCTGCAAAATTCCCAACCCCTATTCCCAATTCCTCCACCTCCGCTGGACCTGCTCCCAGGAGGGCCAGTTCCACCACAGAACAGATAGCCTCCTTCTTTAGAGATTGGAATTTCCCTTCCCACGTGGTAAAAGATGCCCTCCAACGCATCTCGTCCACAACCCGCACCTCCGCACTCAGGCCACACCCCTCCAACCGTAACAAGGACAGAATGCCCCTGGTGCTCACCTTCCACCCTACCAACCTTCGCATAAACCAAATCACCTGCCGCCATTTCCGCCACCTCCAAACGGACCCCACCACCAGGGATATATTTCCCTCCCACCCCTTTCCGCCTTCTGCTAAGACCGTTCTCTCCATGACTACCTGGTCAGCTTCACGCCCCCCAAAACCCACCGTCCCTTCCTGGCACCTTCTCCTGCCACCGCAGGAATTGCAAAACCTGCGCCCACACCTCTCCCCTCACCACCATCCAAGGCCCCAAAGGAGCCTTCCACATCCAAAGTTTTACCTGCACATCCACCAATATCATTTATTGTATCCGTTGCTCCTGATGCGGTCTCCTCTACATTGGGGAGACTGGACACCTCCTAACAGAGCACTTTAGGGAACATTTCTTGTACACCCGCACCAATCAACCCCACCGCCCTGTGACCCAACATTTCAACTCCCCCTCCCACTATGCCGAGGACATGCAGGTCCTGGGCTTCCTCAACCGCCACTTCCTCACCACCCGACGCCTGGAGGAAGAACGCCTCACCTTCTGCCTCGGAACACTTCAACTCCAGGTCATCAATGTGGACTTCACCAGTTTCCTCATTTCCCCTTCCCCCATCTCACCCCACCTCCAGCCTTCCAGCTCAGCACCACCCTCATGACCTGTCCTAATGGCCTATCTCCCTTCCCACCTATCCATTCCACCCTCCTCTCTGACCTATCATCCCCGTCCCCACCCCCATTGTACTCTTTGCTACCTTCCCCCATCCTCCACTCTGACCTATCACCTTCTTCCCCACCCCATTCACCTGTGGTACTCTATGCTACTTTCTCTCCATCCCCACCCCCCTCTCATTTATCTCCCCACTCGGCAGGCTCCCGGCCTCTGTTCCTGATGAAGGGCTTTTGCCCGAAACATCAATTTTCCTGCTCCTTGGATGCTGCTTGACCTGCCATGCTTTTCCAGCACCACTCTAATCTAGACTCTGGTTTCCAGCATCTGCAGTCCTTGTTTTTACCTTATTGGAGGAGGAGACTACTGTGATAAGGCATTTTGTAGACACTGAACCAAGTTACAGGGATAGTGATGGTATTCAAATTTTGTGAGAAGATTTGTAGCTCGGGTGCTCGTTGCTGTGGTTCTGTTCGCCGAGCTGGATGTTTTTGTTGCAAACGTTTCGTCCCCTGTCTACGTGACATCCTCAGTGCTTTGGAGCCTCCTGTGAAGCGCTTCAACTAGCCACGAAACGACAAGACCAGCTATCCCTAGTAACCACGCAGACGACAAGCAACATGAATTTGACTGGGACAACACTACCATTATAGGGCAAGCCAAACAAAGAACAGCCAGGGAATTCCAAGAAGCATGGCACTCATCCACAAACTCCATCAACAAACACATCGACCTGGATCCAATATACCGGCCACTACAGCGGACAGCTGAAACTGACAACCGGAAGTGGCAGGGACAGGCCACTATAAATGCCGGAGGAAACACCACAGAATGGGAAATTAAACAGATGCAGTGAGGGTTTCACGTGAAGAATAGCACTGAGTTCCACAAAGATTTGGAAAATGGAACGATGTTAAGTAATAGTCCCAGATTGCTGGAAGATGTCAGGATCACACAATTGTGTGGGAAGAATGGGTTTAGCTTCATGATGCCCTGGTGTCAGTGCTCAAGGATGAGTACCCAGTGAGCTAGGTGAAGTAATGGCCTAGTGGTATTATTGCTAGAGAATGTATCCAAAACCTCAGCTAATGTTCAGGGGAGGCAGGATTGAATCCCGCCATCTGAAAAGGAGACATTTGAAATCAATAATTTTAAAAATAATAATTAACAATCTACAAATAAGTATGAAACCATTACTGATGTACAACAAATCCAAACACTTGTCCTTTAGAGAAGGACATCTGCCCATCCTGACATGGTCTGCACGACATACCCACAGCAAAGTGTTTGCCTGTCAATTACCCTCTGAAATGGCCGAGCAAATTACTCAGTTCAAGGGCTTCTAGGACTGGGCAAGAAAGGCTGGTCAGCCAGAGACTCAAACATTCGATTTTTTAAAAAATCTATTAGGATGGTCCCCCTGGAACTGTGCAGGGACCAGTGTCCTGGCCAATCATGTCGGTAGGTTTATGGACAGGGCATTAAACGCACAGAGTGGATGCAGGAGAAAGGAGCTTTCCAAATCCAAAGGGAAAAGGTGAAGCAATGGAACAGCATGGGAATGTGGCTGAAGACAAGCAGAAAGGAATAGGATGGGACAGAGTTTAACTAAAATTGTACATCAGCAAATAGATTTGTGACAGAAAATTGTGGAAGAGAGTATATTATGTTTTTTTTTAAATCGACAACGTTGCTGCAATAAGGTCGATGGATTTGAGACACAGAGATAAAAGAGATTTAGACACCAGGGAGACATGGATACAGGGTGAACAGAAATATTCAGTGCAAACTCAGGCAAAATCGGCAACGCTAACAAAAATGGATAACAAAGGTATTAAAAAGAAAGCATATGGCCTCAGATCATGAGGTAGAGTCAGTCTGAATGTAAATTCTGTCTACTACTTTCCAAGGACACAAGCAGCAGAACCGTTTTAGCAACCGAACAGCATTCCATTGCTCATCACTGCATTAAACAGGAACTCATTGGAATTATTTAACAAAGGCATTGTGATAATTTTGAAAAACTTCAATATTTGTATAATCTGGGACAATCACACGGTCAACATTGATATTGGAAGAGGGGTTCAGTTAATTTTTTTCCAGTGTTTCTTTGAAAAACACGTTGTGCAACTGTTAAGGGACATAACTATCGCAGAGCGACCTTGTAATGAAACTTAGTGATTGAGTAATGTCACCTGCAGAGATCCTTCGGGAAATTGTGATAAAGTGCAGTTTAAATAAATATAAAGTTTTAAAGTGAATCACAGAAAGGACAAGCTACAACTAGAAACAAAAATAGCCAATGACATGAGTTTGAGAGGAGAACTGACCAAGGTAAACAGGCTAAACAGACTGAAATATGTGCCTGTCAATGAACAGTGGAAAACCTTTGAAGGGACAATGCAAAATACTCAACAAAAGGACATTCAATTGAAACAGTAAAAACCTCAGCAAGAAATTCCCACTGATCCCTCACTCAGGACAAAAGGAATCATACTAGATTATGAGGCTGAGAAGATCACCAAAAAGTACTTAAAATCCTGAAGTGAGAGAGTGTTTTAGGAGTAAATGTTAATGGATTGCAATGGGTCTGCTCGCAGGAGGAGGGCTGTGGGAAGGGGAGCCACGGCCAGGGTTCATTGACACAATAGGAACAGGGAGAGGTGAAGGTGCTGGAGGTGGTGAGAGTGTTACAGAGAGTGGTCAGGGTGTTACAAAGCCAGGACGGATTGCTGCAGCTGGAGGGGTTTGCAGAGGTCGGGAGCGCCATGTGTATTTTTATTTATTCATTCATGGGATGTGGGTGTCACTGCCTAGAACAACATTCTTTGACCCCTCTGCTAATTGCCCAGAGGACAGCTCAGAGTCAGCCATATTGCTGTGGGTCTGGAGTCACATGTCGGCCAGACCAGGTTAGAATATTTGATGTCCTTCCCTAAAGGAGGTTAGTGAACTAGATGAGTTCTTCCTACTGATCAACAATGTTTTTATGGTGGCCCCACCAATGTCTTTTACAGCCACAACATGACATCCCAACTCTTACTCTTAATGCTCTACCCAATGAAGGTAACCATCCCAAACGCCTGCTTCTCCAGCTTGTCTACCTGTGACACCACACTCAAAGAACTGTGTACCTGGGTCACTGGATCTCTGACTGACAACACTATCCAGGGCCCGAACATTAACTGTACAGGTCCCACCCTGGTCTGTTTCACCAAAATGGAACACCTCACCTTTATCTAATTAAACTCCATCTGCTATTCTTAAGCCCACTATCCCAGCAGTACTGCTCATCCAGTCGTATCATAGATAACTTTCTTCACTGTCCACTTTACCACCAATGTCAGTGTCACCAAAAAACCTTACTTACCAGGAAACCAATATTCCCATCCACACCATTTATCCAAATGACAAACAACAGGGGACCCACTCCACCGCTGGTAACATGCCTCCAGTCAGAAAAAACAACATGTCTCCCATTACCCTCTGTCTCCTACCATCAGGCCAATTTTGTATCCTGTTCACGAGCTCCTCCTGAATGCCATATCCTTTTACACTGATCTGAGCTTATTACCCAGTTTATCAGACAGAACATAAAACGCAGAACAGTTCAGCCTCAGGCCCTTCGGCCATGATTTCATGCCAACCTTTTATCCAACTGTAAGATCAAAGTATACTACATACCCTTCATTTTACTATTATCCACGTGTCTACCCAAGAGTCTATTAAATGTTCCAAAAGTATCTAATTTTACTACCACCATTGGCAGTGCATTCCAACCACCTACCATTCTCTATCCTCTTAACCATCCTCCAATCACCTTAAAATTATGCCGCTTTGTAATAGCCATTTATTACATCGGAGGAAAAGTCTCTGACTATTCACTCACACTGTGCCTCTCATCACCTTGTTCACCTCTACCAGGTCGCCCCATCCCTTCTTCACTCCCATGAGAAAAGCCTTAGCTCCCTCAAACGTTCTCCATAAGAACTGCCCTCCATTCCAGGCAGCATCCTGGTACATCTCCTGTGTGCACTCTCTAAAACTTGCACATCCTTCCTGTAAACAGGGGACCAGAACTGAACACAATAATCCAAGTGTTGTCTCACCAGGACGCTATAAAGATGCAGTAAAACCTCATGGCTCTTAAAATCAATCCCCTTCTAAGGGGGGCCAACACAATATATGTCTTTTTAACAACCCTACCAACGTGCGTGGCAATTTTGAGGGATCTATGGACACGGATCCCATGATCTCTGTGTTCCTCCGCACTGTTCCTGCCAAGTATTCTGCCTTTCATCCTGTATTCCGTATTTAAATTCGACCTTCCAGAATGAATCACTTCACACTTTTCCAGATTGGAGTCCATCTGCCCAGCTCTGCGTCCTGTCAATGTCCCATTGCAACCTACAACAGCCCTCCACATTACCCACCACTCCACCAACCTTCAGGTGATTGGCAAACTTACTAACCCACCCTCCAACATACTTGTCCAAGCCATTTATAAAAATCACAAAGAGCAGAGTCCCAGAGCCGATTGTTACAGAACACCACTGGTCACTCAGCTCCAGGCTCAATACTGTCCATCTGCTGCCACCCTCTGTCTTCTCTGGGCCATCCAATCCTGTATCCAGACAGACAGATTTCCCTGTATCCCAATCATCCTTCTTTTCTGAATGAGCCATCAACGTATTCTGTCATATCCTCAAAGAGTTCAGTAAGGTTTGTGAGGCATGATCTGCCCCTCACAAACCCATGCTGACTGTCACTAATTTAACTATCGTTTTCCAAGTATCATAAATCCTGTCTTTAGAGTCCTTGCCAATAATCTGCACACGACAGACATTAGACCAAATCTGTAATTCCCAGAATTCTACCTCCGTAACATGGCTCGGACTTTACAAATCTTCCCTCCTCTGCCATGTTCCCCAGAAGGGCACTGAAGGGAGGAGGGGGTTACAGAGATAGGTAGGGATATCAGAACAGGAGGATTTTGCAGGCATTAGGAAGGTTGCAATGCCAAAAGGAGGCTTCAGTAATTGTGAGGTTTCATGGTGATGAAGACATTTGAGGAGGGAGAGAGGGAGGTTTGTAGGGAATTAAGAGGTTTCACAGTTTAGTTGCTTTGTTAGGACTGTAAGAGGTTACTGAGTTGGGGAGGGTGTAAGCACTGGTGGATATTACATAAACATGTGGTTTTAGTTGCAATGCAGGAAGAGAATTCAGGAAACTGGAGAGTATGGGGTCTGAACGATGTTACACAAATGGGAAGAGTTGTCAGGAGTGGAGGTGTTTACAGAGACAGCAATGGTCTGATCTGGAGCAGAGGACCCAGAGTGGGAGGGATGTGGGGACTGGAGGTGATTTCATAGGGTCGGAGGACCATAGACCCACAGGAGGCTACAGAAATGTGGAGAGCTGTAGGGCTGACGGGTTCATGGAGTTGGGAATGTTGGGAGGGATAGAGAAGTTTACAGGGATAAGGATGTTTGTAGGACAGGGCTGGATTACAGAGACAGTGACTGTTTTAGGGATCTGAGCAGATTACAGAGATAAAGAGGTTTGTATCATCTGGCGGAACAAACAGAGATATGGAGGGTCATCGTGACTGAAGATGTTTATAGATATAGGAAGGCTGTTTTGGGGATTATGGAGGCTGTGGAATCTGGATTTCTTTTCAGAGACTGGGATAACAATTTTGGTCAGAGACAGTTTCACAGATAAGGGAGCATAGCATAAACAGGAGGAAGTTGTAGAGGAAGGTGACGTTTAAACAGATAGTGGTGTAAGAGCTGGACAAGGTTATGAAGATGGGTAGATGGTGGAGACACAGGAGGAGCTTACATTGACAAGGGAGTGATAGTGACAGGAGGGTGTTAAATAGATAGTGGGTTTTGTAGGGACTGGATTGGGAGAGGCACAGGCATGGAGTGAGTTCGAAAGATCAGGAATACTGCAGAGACCTGAGAGGTTTACACTGATAGGGATAGTGGTCGGGTCTCCACAGGCTGTTGGTGTTTAGGGACTGGAAGAGATTTGGTAGATAGGGAGGGATATAAGAACTGCAGGAGCTTGTGGAGAGTTGAAGAGTTGGAGCAGTTTGCAGAGAGAGGTTTCTCAGACAGGAGTAGGTTATAGATAGTGAGGGTTGTGTGGTCTGAGTAAGTCAAAAAGAGGAGAGTTTTCACGTTTGGAAGAGGTTACACTGACAGGGACAGTTGAAGAGATTGAAGCAAAAATGCATGGAGAAGATTACACAGATAGGGAGGTGAGTAGGGACTGAAGGTGAATACACAGACATGGAGGGTTGTATTGTTAGACGGAGCTGAGAGGGATAGGGACCAGTGTAGGGATTTACATAGATAGAGAAGGTTGTGTTTTTGGTGAAGGTTACACTGATACAGACAGTGTATTATGGGGAGTGGAGGAGATTACAGACACAGAGATGGCTGTCGGGTTGAAAAGAGCTTCTACAGACCCTCAGTGCCGTAAGGCTGGAGGGAGGTTATAACAGTGAGTGTTGCCAAGACTTAATTACTTCACTGAAATAGAGCAGGTCTCAGCATGTAACTGTCAAAGGGAAGTTGAGACAGTCCAGATGAGTTTTCAGAGATACAAATGTTTATGTGAGTTTCAAGAGGGAACAGTGATTGGGAGTGCTGTACCAAATGGTAATAGTTATAGGGAGGGTTCTAAAAGCAGGAAGAGGTGACAGACATATCGATCTTTGCAAGGACTGGAGAAGGTTACATCGTCAAGGAGTGTTTTAGAGTCTGGAGGAGATGACAGTGGTCAGGAGAATATTGGGGATAAGGCAAGGTGTAAGAGACGGGGATGGTTGACAGGGCTGGACAATAACCTGAATAGAATCGCCATCGTGTGGAACCAGGCCATTCGGCCCAACCAGTCCATTTCAAACCTCTGAAGAGCATCCTACCCAGACCCACCCCTCTACCTGTACATTAAACCCTGCATTTTTCGTGGTTAACTTACTTCAACCACGCATTCCTGAATACCACAGTCAATTTATGATGGCCAATTCACTGATGGTGCAACTTTTGGACACACACACACACACACAGCAAGGGAGCAACACGCAAACACACACAGTGAGGGGGATACACGCAGACACACAGCGAGGAAAGGACATGCACACACACACAGTGAGGGGGATACACGCAGTCACACAGCGAGGGAAGGACATGCACACACACACAGTGAGGGGGATACACGCAGACACACAGCGAGGAAAGGACATGCACACACACACACAGTGAGGGGGATACACGCAGTCACACAGCGAGGGAAGGACATGCGCACACACAGCGATGGAGGGTCATACACAAACACACACAGCGTGGGAGTGACAGGCATACACAGCGAGGGAGGGACACACACACACACACACACAGGGAAGGAGGGACAAGCACACACACGGCGAGGGGGAGGAAATGTGCACAGAAAGTGAGAGGGGGCGCGCACTGACACGGCGAGGGAGGGACACACGTACACACAGCAAGGGGGGACATGGACTCACACAGCGAGGGAGGGACATGCACACATACACACAGGTAAGGGGATACACGCAGACACACAGCAAGGGAGGGACACACACACACACTCACACAGCGTGGGAGGGACACACAGGGACAGTGAGGAAGTGGCACGCATACACTCACACACACACAGCGAGGGAAGGACACTCACATACACTGCAAGAGGGACACACATACTCACAGCAAGAGGGGGGCACGCACACACAGCGAGGGAGGGACACGCGCATGCACAATCACACAAACACAGACACACAGTGAGAGTGGGACACACACACACACACACACACAGAAGGACATGCACACACACAGCGAGGGAGGACACGCACACACACAGCGAGGGAAGAACACACACACACACACACACACAGCGAGGGAAGGACATGCACACACGCAGCGAGGGAGGGATATACGCAAACACAAAGAGCGAGAGAGGGACACGCACATAAACAGTAAGGGAGGGACAAGCACACACACAGGGAAGGGTGGACAAGCAGACACACGGCGAGGGGGAGGGCATGTGCACAGAAATTGAGAGGGGGCACGCACAGACATGGCGAGGGAGGGACACACGCACACACAGCAAGGCGGGACAGGCACTCACAAAGCGAGGGGCGATGCAGACACACAATGGTGGGGATATGCACAAAGAGCAAGGGAGGGACACACACTCACAGAGCGAGGGAGTGACACGCGCACACACAGCAAGAGGCACACACACATGCACACAGCAAGGGAGGGACACACACACACAGACATACAGCGAGGGAGGGACACGCACACACACAGTGTGGGAGTGACACGCATATATACACACACACGCAGTGAGGGAAGGACACTCACGTACACTGCAAAAGGGTCACACATACTCACAGCAAGAGGAGACACGCACATACAGCGAGGGATGGAAACGCGCATGCTCAAGCACACAAACACAGACACACAGCGTGAGAGGGACACGCACACACATAGCCAGGGAGGGACATGTACACACGCGCACACAAACACACGCACACACACACACACACACAAACACACACACACAGCAAGAGAGGGACACGCGCACAAACAGCGAAGGGGAGAAACATGCACACACAGCAAGGGAGGGCCACGCACATACACGCACAGCAAGAGTAACACACATACACACGCACACACACAAACACACAGGGCAGGAAACTGATACATAAACAGTAAGGGAGGGACACGCATGCATACACATACACACACACACACACACACACACAGCGTGAGGGAAGGACACTCACATACAATGCAAGAGGGCAAGAGGAACACACATATTAACAGCAAGAGGGGGGCACGTACACACAGCGAGGGAAGAACACGCACATGCCCAAGCACACAAACACAGACACACAGCGAGAGAGGGGCACGCGCACACACAGCCAGTGAGGGACATGGACACACACAAACACACACGCACACACAGCAAGGAGGAGATACATGCATACACAGCGAGGGAGGGCCACACACACACACGCACAGCAAGAGGGACACACAAACACACACACACACACACACACACACAGGCACACAGCGAGAGAGGGGCACGCACACACACAGCGAGGAGGAGACACATGCACACACAGCGACGGAGGGCCACACACACACACGCACAGTAAGAGGGACACATACACACACACACACACACACACACACAGCGCAAGGGGGTAACTCACACATACACAGCGAGGGAAGAACACGCACACAGCAAGGAAGGGACATGCACACACACAGACAGCGAGGGTGCGACCACACACACACATACACACACACAAACACACACACACACACAGCGAGGGAGAGACACAAACACACAGAGCGAGGGAGGGACACGCACACACACCGACAGCAAGGGAGGGACACGCACACACAGTGAGGGAGCGACATGCGCATGAGGAAGCACACAAACATAGACACACACAGTGAGAGACGGACACGCACACACACACAGAGCAAGAGAGGGACACGCGCACACACACAGCGAGGGAGCGACACATGCTCACAGAGGGAGGGAGGGCCACGCACACACACACGCAGCAAAATGGACGCACACACACACGCAGCAAGAGGGACACACACACACACACACACACACACACACACATACACACACACACACACATACAGCGAGGGGGCGACACATGCACACACAGCGAGGAAAGGCCACGCACACACACACACAGCAAGAGGGACACACACACAGAGCGAGGGAGGGACACGCACACAGACAGCGAGGGAGCGATACGTGCATGAGGAAGCACACAAACACAGACACACACAGTGAGAGAGGGACACGCACACACACAGCCAGGGACATGCACACACACACAGAGCAAGAGAGTGACACATGCTCACAGAGGGAGGGAGGACCACGCACACACACACGCAGCAAGAGGGACACACACACACGCAGCGAGGGGGCGATACATGCACACACAGTGAGGAAAGGCCACGCACACACACGCACAGCAAGAGGGACACACACACACAGAGCGAGGGAGGGACACACATACACAGAGCAAGAGAGGGACACACGCACACACAGCGAGGGGGGAGACACATGCTCACACAACGAGGGAGGGCCAAGTACACACACGCACACCAAGAGGGACAAAGACACAAACGGAGCAAGGGGGGAAACTTACACATACAAAGCAAGGGAGGGACACGCACATATACAATAAGGGAGGGACACACACACACACACACACACACAGAGGGAGGGACACGCACACAGCGAGGGACGGACAAACACACACACAGTGAGGGAGGGACACACCCACACACACAGTGAGAGAGGACACACACAGACACGGCAAGGGTGGGACACGCACACACAGCAAGCTGGTCACACACTCACACACAAGGGACGGACACACACGCAAATCGAGGGAGTGACACACACACATACACACACACAACAAGGGAGGGACATGCACACACGCACACATGCACACAACGGAAGGACACACACGCAAAGCGAGGGAGGGACATGCACAGATACACACACACACACACACATAAACACAGAGCAAGGGACGGATGTGTGCACACACAGCGAGGGAGTGACATACAAACACACACAGTGAGGGGGTTACCCGCAGACACACAGTGAGGGAGGGATACACACATACACACACACACAGAGCGAGGGAGGGACACACACACAAACATACAGCGAAGGAAGGGGCACACACATGTCAAGGGGGAGGGCATGTACAAGAAATTGAGAGGGTGCATGCACACACAGCGAGAGGGGATTCACACAAACACGGCAAGGTGGGACACACTCACACAAAGAAGGAACGGACACACAAAGCGAGGGAGGGTCACGCACACATACATACACACACAGAAACACAGAGCAAGGAAGGGATATGCACACACACACAAGGGACGGACACACATGCAAAGCGAAGGAGGGACACGTACGCATACACAAACACACACACATAACAAGAGAGGGACATGCACAGGCGCGCGCGCGCACACACACACACACACAAGGGATGGAAACACACATGCAAAGCGAGGGAGGGACACACACACACACACACACACACACACACACACACACACACAGCAAGGGAGGGACATGCACAGGCGTGCGCACACACACAAGAGATGGAAACACACACGCAAAGCGAGGGAGGGACACGCACAGATACACACATACACAAAAACAGAGCAAGGGAGGGACACATGCACACACAGCGAGCGTGGGATACACACAGCGAGGGATCGACACGAAATACACACAGTGAGGGGGTTACCCGCAGACACACAGCGAGGGAGGGACACACACAGCGAAGGAAGGGACACACACAGAGACACAGCGAGGGGTGACACGCACATACACACTGTGAAGGAGGGACATACACAGCGAGGAGGGACATACACACAGCGAGGGAGGGACACGCACACGCATAGTGAGGGAGAGATACGCGCACACACAGCGAGGGAGGGAAATGCGCACACACACACACACAAACGCGTGCACACACACACATACAAACACACAGAGCAAGGGAGCGACACGCAAACAAAGCGAGGGAAGGACATGCACATACATCGAGGGAGGAACATACACAAACACACACAGCGAGGGAGGGACACACTCATACACAGCAAGGGAGGGACACACATACGTGCGCACACACAGACACACACACACACAGGGAAGGAGGGACAAGCACACACACAGCGAGGGGGAGGGCATGTGTACAGGAATTGAGGGGGACACGCACACACAGCGAGAGGGAACACGCACAGACACGGCGAGGGAGGGACAAACACACACACTTATGTTGAGGGGAATACACACAGGCACACAGCGAGGGAGGGACACGCACAGACACGGCGAGGGAGGGACACACACACACACGAGGGGGGACATGCACTCACACAGCGAGGGGAGAAGCGCACACACAGTGAGGGGGATATACACAAAGTGCAATGGAGGGACACACACACATGGGACGCACACACACAAAGAGGGAGGGAGTGACACGCGCACACACAGCCAGAGGGGGACACACACACAAAGTAAGGATGGGACACGCACATACCCTGCAAGAGGGACACACATACTCACAGCAAGAGGGACAGACACACACAGAGCAAGGGAGGGACACACGCATGCGCAAGCACACAAACAGCGAGAGAGAGACAACACACACAGCGAGAGAGGGACACGCGCACACACAGCCAGGGAGGGACATGCACACACAGCGAAGGACGGACACACACAAACACACACACACACAGCGAGGGGGAGACACATGCACACATCGCGAGGAAGGGCCACGCACGCACGCGCACAGCAAGAGGGACACACACACACACACAGAGCGATGGAGGGACACACGCATACACACAGTAAGGGGGTTACCTGCAGACACACAGCGAGGGAAGGACAAACACACACACTTATGTTGAGGGGAATACACACAGGCACACAGCGAGGGAGGGACACGCACAGACACGGCGAGGGGGGACATGCACTCACACAGCGAGGGCAGAAGCGCACACACAGTGAGGGGGATATACACAAAGTGCAATGGAGGGACACACACACACACACAAAGAGCGAGGGAGTGACACGCGCAAACACAGCCAGAGGGACACACACACACAAAGCGAAGGTGGGACACGCACATACACTGCAAGAGGGACACACATACTCACAGCAAGAGGGACAGACACACACAGAGCAAGGGAGTGACATGCGCATGCGCAAGCACACAAACAGAAACACACACAGCGAGAGAGAGACAAACACACACAGCGAGAAAAGGACACGCGCACACACAGCCAGGGAGAGTCACACACAAACACACACACAGAGCAATAGAGGGATACACGCAGACACACAGCGTGGTAGAGACACGTGCACACGCAGCGAGGGAGGGCCACGCACACATACGCACAGCAAGAGGGACACACACACAGAGCAAGTAGGGGAAACTCATACATATACAGCAAGGGAGGGACACACACACACACACAGAGCGAGGGAGGGAAACACAAACTCACATACACACAGAGCGAGGGAGGGGCACACACACACACACACACACACGCGCGCACAGCGAGGGAGGGACGGACACACACACAGATACAGTGAGGAGGGACATGCACACACACACAGCGAGGGAGTGCCACGCACACACACACAGCGAGGCAGGGACGGACACGGACACACACCGATACAGCAAAGGGGGATACGCACACACACACACGAGGGGGACCTGCACACTCACAGCCTGGGATGGAGACACAATTACACGCACAGAGGGAGGGACGCACACGTAAACACACACACAGAGCGAGGGAGGGATACGCACACACACAGCGAGAGAGAGACACATACACACAACACGAGGGAGTGACACGCACTCAAACAGCGAGTGAGGGACACGCAGTGAAGGGGGGGGACACACAAATACATACAGTGAGGATGTGACACGTACACACAAACAGCGAGGAAGGGACACACACACGCATACACACACACACACCGAGGGAGGGACAAGCACACACACAGGGAAGGAGGGACAAGCAGACACACGGCGAGGGGGAGGGCATGTGCACAGAAATTGAGAGGGGCACACGCACACACAGCGAGAGAGGACACGCACAGGCACAGCAAGGGAGGGACACATGCGCACACATCAAGGGGGGACATGCACTCACACACCGAGGGGAGATGCGCACACACAGTGAGGGGGATGTACACAAAGAGCAAGGGAGGGACACACACGCACCAAGGGAGGGACACATACACACAGTAAGGGAATGATACGTGCACACACAGTGAGAGAGGGACATGCGCACACAGCGAGGGAAGGGCATGCACATACAGAGCACGGGAGGGACATGCACATACGCAGTGAGGGAGGGACATGCACACACACACACACACACACACACACAGCAAGGGAAGGACGCGCACATACACACACACACACAGAGAGGGAGGGATGGAGACACACACACACACACGCACACTCACAGCGAGGAAGGGAGACGCACACACAGAGCAAGAGAGAGACACATACACACAACACAAGGGAGTGACACACACGCAACCAGCGAGTGAGGGACACGCAGCGAAGGGGGACACACACGAACACATACTGTGATGGTGTGACACATTCACACACACACACATACACACAGCGAGCGAGGGACACACACCGCAAGGGAGGGATTTGCTGAGACACGCAGAGCGGGAGGAACATACACGCACAGCGAGGGAGGGACAGGCGCACACACAGTGAGGGTGGGACACGCACACACAGTGAGGAAGGGACACGCACACACAGTGAGGGTGGGACACACACACACACAGTGAGGGTGGGACACGCACACACAGTGAGGAAGGGACACGCACACACAGTGAGGGTGAGACACGCACACACAGTGAGGAAGGGACACGCACACACAGCGAGGGAGGGACACGCACACACAGCGAGGGAGGGACACGCACACACAGCGAGGGAGGGACACGCACACACAGCGAGAGAGAGACACGCACACACAGTGAGGGAGGGACACGCACACACAGCGAGGGAGGGACACGCACACACAGCGAGAGAGAGACACGCGCACACAGCGAGGGAGGGACACACACACTCACAGCGAGGGAGGGACACACACACAGTGAGGGAGGGACACGCACACACAGCGAGAGAGAGACACACGCACACAGCGAGGGAGGAACACACACACAGCGAGGGAGGGACACACACACACAGCGAGGGAGGGACACACACACAGTGAGGGAGGGACACGCACACACAGCGAGAGAGAGACACATGCACACAGCGAGGGAGGAACACACACACAGCAAGGGAGGGACACACACACAGCAAGGGAGGGACACACAAACACACAGCGAGCGAGGGAGTGAAACGTACACACACACACAGAGTGAGGGAGGGACACACACACACAGCGAGGGAGGGAAGGACATGCACACATACACAGCGAGGGAGGGACATGCACACACAGCAAGGGAAAGGCATGCACACACACACAGCGAGGGAGGGTCATACACAAACACACACAGGGAAGGAGGGACACACACACACAGGGAAGGAGGGTCAAGCAGACACACGACGAGGGGGAGGGCGTGTGCACAGAAATTGAGAGGGGGCACGCACTCACAGTGAGAGGGGACACGCACTCACACACCGAGGGGAGATGCGCACATGCAGTTAGGGGGATATACACAAAGACCAAGGGAGGGACATACACACAAGGGACGGGCACACACACAAGGGTGGGACACACACACAAGGGAGGGACACACACACATACACACACAGCGAGGGAGTGACGTGCACACACAGCAACAGGGTCACACACACACACAAAGCAAGCGAGGGACACGCTCACATACACACAGTTAAGGGGATACACGCAGACACACAGAGAGGCAGGGACACACACACACTCACACAGCGTGAGAGGGACACACTGACCCACAGTGAGGGAGTGACACGCATACACACACACACACACACACACACACACACACAGCGAGGGAGGGGCAGTCACATACACTGCAAGAGGGACACACATACTCACAGCAAGAGGGGGACACGCACACACAGCGAGGGAGGGACACGCGCATGCGCAAGCACACAAACACAGGCACACAGCAAGAGAGGGACACACAAATACACGGCAAGGGAGGGACACGCACACACACAGACTGTGAGGGTGGGACCACACACACACAGAGAGCGAGGGAGAGACACACACACATACACATAGCAAGGGGGCGACACATGCACACACAGCGAGGGAGGGCCACATACACACATGCACAGCAAGAGGGACACACACAGAGAGCAAGGAGGGGAAACTCACACATACACAGCGAGGGAGGGACACACACACACACACAGAGCGAGGGAGGGACACACACACACACAGAGACAGCGGGGGAGCAACACATGCATGAGGAAGCACACAAACACAGACACACACAGCGAAGGAGGGACACACACACACACACACACACAGAACAAGAGAGGGATCCATGCACACACAGTGAGGGAGGGCCACGTACACACTGCGAGGGAAGGCCACGC
Source organism: Chiloscyllium plagiosum (assembly GCF_037043375.1). NCBI lineage: Eukaryota > Metazoa > Chordata > Chondrichthyes > Orectolobiformes > Hemiscylliidae > Chiloscyllium > Chiloscyllium plagiosum. The sequence goes on from NW_028270183.1 coordinate 48,856,353, forward strand.
ACACACACGCACAGCAAGAGGGACACACACACACACAGAGAACAAGGGGGGGAAACTCACACATACACAGCGAGGGAGGGACACGCACATACACAGCAAGGGAGGGACCCGCGCGCGCGCACACACACAGTGAGGGGAGACACGCACACTCACAGAGAGGGAGGGAGACATACACACAGCGAGGAGGTACACGCACACACACAGCGAGGTGGGGGACACACACTCACAGCAAGGGAGGGAGACACACTCTCACACACAGAGTGAGGGAGGGACACGCACACACACACAGCAAGTGAGGAACACGCAGCGAAGGGGGGACACACAAACACAATGTTAGAGTGTGACACGTACACACGAGAGGAAGGGAAACACACACACAGCAAGCGAGAGAAGCGCGCGCACACACACACACACACACACACACAAACACACTGAGTGAGCGAGGGACACATACAGCGAGGGAGAGACATATACACACAGCAAGCAAGAGACGCACACACACAGTGAGCGAGGGACTTGCTGAGACATGCAGCAAGGGATGGAACTCACACGCACAGCGAGGGAGGGATACGCACACACAGCGACAGAGGGACGCACACACACAGCGAGCGAGACACACACAGCGAGGGAGGGACACACACAGCGAGCGAGACACACACAGCGAGCGAGGGACTTGCTGAGACACGCAGCAAGGGAGGGACATGCACACGCTCAGCAAGGGAGGGAGACGCGCACAGCAAAGGAGGTACGCACACACACAAAAAGGGAGGGACACACACACAGCAAGCAAGGGACACACACACACAGCGAGGGAGGGAGGCACACACACACAACAAGAGAAGAACACGCACACACACACAAACACAGAGCGAGGAAGGGAAGGACATGCATACACATAGCATGGAAGGGACACGCACACAGGGAAGGAGGGAGAAGCACACACACGGCGAGGGGCAGGGCATGTGCACAGAAATTGACAGGAAGCACGCACACACAGGGAGAGGGGACACGCACAGACACGGCGAGGAGGACTATGCACTCACACAGTGAGGGAGGGACACACACACAGAGCGAGGGAGGGACATGCGCACACACAAGAGGGACACACCCACAAAGCGAGGGAGGGACATGCACACATACACACAGTTAAGGGGATACACGCAGACACACAGCGACGGAGGGACACACAGACACACAGTGAGGGAATGACACTCACATACACATCAAGAGGGACACATACTCACAGCATGAGGGGGACACGCACACACAGCGAGGGAGGGACACGCGCGCACACACTCACACACAGAGGAAGGGAGAGAAGGACACGCACACACAGCTTGGGAGGGACACGCGCACACAGCAAGGGGGAACATGCACTCACACACGCACAGCAAGAGGGACACACACACACAGAGCGAGGGAGGGGCAAACACATTAACAGCAAGAGAGGCACACGCACAGACACAGACAGCGAGGGTGGGACCGCACACACACACACACAGCGAAGGAGAGGCAACATACACACACACAGAGCGAGGGAGGGACACACAGAGACACAGCGAGGGAAGGACATGCACACACACAGCGTGGGAGGGACATGCACACACAGTGAGGGAGCGACATACACAAACACACACAGCGAGGGAGGGACACGCACAGACACGGCAAGGAAGGGACACACACAGACTCACAGCAAGGGGGTCATGCACTCACACAGCGAGGGGAGATAAGCTCACACCGTGATGGGGATATACACAAAGAGCAAGGGAGGGACACACACACACACACACACACACACGGCGAGGGAGGGACACGCACATATACACACAGTTAAGGGGATACACGCAGACACACTGCGAGGAAGGGACACACACACTCACAGCGAGGGAGGGACACGCACATATACACACAGTTAAGGGGATACACGCAGACACACTGCGAGGAAGGGACACACATACTCACACACACACAGCGAGGGAAGGACACTCACATACACTACAACAGGGACACACATACTCACAGCAAGAGGGGGGCACGCACACACAGCGAGGGAGGGACACGAACACACAGCCAGGAAGGGACATGCACACACAGTGAGGGAGGGACAAACTTAAACACAAACACACACAGTGAGGAAGGGGGAGACACGCGCACACACAGCGAGTGGGGGACACGCGCGCACACACAGCGAGTGGGGGACACGCGCGCACACACAGCGAATGGGGGACACGCGCGCACACACAGCGAGTGGGGGATACGCACACGCAGAGCGAGTGGGGGACATGCACACGCACAGCGAGTGGGGGACACGCACAAGCACAGCGAGTGAGGGACACACACACACACAGTGAGGGGGACACGCAAACACTGCAAGAGTGAGAGACATGCACTCACAGCGAGGGAGGGACACACACACAACGAGGGAGGGACACACACGCAGCGAGGGAGGGACACGCACACACACAGCGAGGGAGGGACACACACACAGCGAGGGAGGGACACGCACACACAGCGAGGGAGGGACACACACACACACACAGCGAGGGAGGGACACACACTCACAGCGAGGGGGGGACACACACACAGCGAGGGAGGGACACGCACACACAGCGAGGGAGGGACACACACACACACACAGCGAGGGAGGGACACACACACACAGCGAGGGAGGGACACACACACACAGTGAGAGAGGGACACACACACACACACAGCGAGGGAGGGACACACACACTCACAGCGAGGGAGGGACACACACACACAGCGAGGGAGGGACACACACACACAGCGTGGGAGGGACACACACACAGCGAGGGAGGGACACACACACACACACAGCGAGGGAGGGACACACACACACAGCGAGGGAGGGACACACACACACACACAGCGAGGGAGGGACACACACACTCACAGCGAGGGAGGGACACACACACTCACAGCGAGGGAGGGACACACACACTCACAGCGAGGGAGGGACACACACACACAGCGAGGGAGGGACACACACACACAGCGAGGGAGGGACACACGCACACACAGCGAGGGAGGGACACACACACACACACAGCGAGGGAGGGACACACACATACAGCGAGGGAGGGACACACACACACACAGCGAGGGAGGGTCACACACACACAGCGAGGGAGGGACACACACACACAGCGTGGGAGGGACACGCACACACAGCGAGGGAGGGACACACACACTCACAGCGAGGGAGGGACACACACACACAGAGCGAGGGAGGGACACACACACACAGCGAGGGGGACACACACACACACACACACACACACAGCGAGGGAGGGACACACACACACAGCGAGGGAGGGACACGCACACACAACGAGGGAGGGACACACACACACACACAGCGAGAGAGGGACACACACACACACAGCGAGGGAGGGACACACACACACACAGCGAGGGAGGGACACACACACACACAGCGAGGGAGGGACACGCACACACAGCGAGGGAGGGACACAAACACAGCGAGGGAAGGACAAACACACAGCGAGGGAGGGACACACACACACAGCGAGAGAGGGACACACACACACAGCGAGAGAGGGACACGCACACACAGCGAGGGAGGGACACACACACACAGCGAGGGAGGGACACACACACACAGCGAGGGAGGGACACACACACACAGCGAGAGAGGGACAGGCACACACACAGCGAGGGAGGGACACACACACACACAGCGAGGGAGGGACACACAGACAGACACAGCTAGGGAGGGACACACACACACAGCGAGGGAGGGACACACACACACAGCGAGAGAGGGTCACACACACACCGTGAGGGAGGGACACAAACACAGCGAGGGAAGGACACACACACAGCGAGGGAGGGACACACACACACACACAGCGAGAGAGGGACACATACACACACACAGCGAGGGAGGGACACACAAACACAGCGAGGAAGGGACACACACACAACGAGGGAGGGACACACACACACAGCGAGAGAGGGACACACACACACAGCGAGAGAGGGACACGCACACACAGCGAGGGAGGGACACACACACACAGCGAGGGAGGAACACACACACACAGCGAGGGTGGGACACACACACACAAAGAGGGAGGGACACACTCACAGCGAGGGAGGGACACACACAGCGAGGGAGGGACACACACACACACACAGCGAGGGAGGGACACACACTCACACAGCGAGGGAGGGACACGCACACTCACAGCGAGGGAGGGACACGCACATACAGCGAGGGAGGGACACACACAGACACACTCACAGCGAGGGAGGGACACACACACTCACAGCGAGGGAGGGACACACACACACACAGAGGGAGGGACACGCACACACAGCGAGGGAGGGACACACACACACAGCGAGGGAGGGACACACACACACACACAGCGAGGGAGGGACACACACACACACAGCGAGGGAGGGACACACACACACACACACACACACACAGCGAGGGAGGGACACACACACACAAACAGCGAGGGAGAGACACACACACACACACACACAGCGAGGGGGGGCACGCACATTCACAGCGAGGGGGGGACACGCACACACAGCGAGGGAGGGACACACACACTCACAGCGAGGGAGGGACACACACACTCACAGCGAGGGAGGGACACACGCACACACAGAGGGAGGGACACGCACATACAGTGAGGGAGGGACACACACACACAGCGAGGGAGGGACACACACACTCACACAGCGAGGGAGGGACACACACACACACAGCGAGGGAGGGACACACACACACACACACACACAGCGAGGGAGGGACACACACACAAACAGCGAGGGAGAGACACACACACACACAGCGAGGGAGGGACACACACACACACACAGCGAGGGAGGGACACACACACACACAGCGAGGGAGGGACACACACACGCACACACAGCGAGGGAGGGACACACACACACACACACAGCGAGGGAGGGACACACACACACACACACACACAGCGAGGGAGTGACACGCACACACAGCGAGGGAGGGACACACACACACACAGCGAGGGAGGGACACACACACACAGCGAGGGAGGGACACACACACACACAGAGGGAGGGACACGCACATACAGCGAGGGAGGGACACACACACAGCGAGGGAGGGACACACACACACACACACAGCGAGGGAGGGACACACACACACACAGAGGGAGGGACACGCACATACAGCGAGGGAGGGACACACACACACAGCGAGGGAGGGACTCACACACACACACAGCGAGGGAGGGACACACACACACACAGCGAGGGAGGGACACACACACACACACACACACACACAGCGAGGGAGGGACACACACACACAAACAGCGAGGGAGACACACACACACACACACACACAGCGAGGGGGGGCACGCACATTCACAGCAAGGGGGCATACGCACACACAGCGAGGGAGGGACACACACACTCACAGCGAGGGAGGGACACACACACTCACAGCGAGGGAGGGACACACACACACACAGAGGGAGGGACACGCACATACAGTGAGGGAGGAACACACACACACAGCGAGGGAGGGACACACACACACACACAGCGAGGGAGGGACACACACACACACAGCGAGGGAGGGACACACACACACACAGCGAGGGAGGGACACACACACAAACAGCGAGGGAGACACACACACACACACACAGCGAGGGAGGGACACACACACACACACAGCGAGGGAGGGACACACACACACAGCGAGGGAGGGACACACACACGCACACACAGCGAGGGAGGGACACCCACACACACACACAGCGAGGGAGGGACACACAAACACACACACAGCGAGGGAGGGACACACAAACACACACAGCGAGAGAGGGACACACACACACAGCGACGGAGGGACACACACACATACACACAGCGATGGGGACACACACACACACAGCGAGGGAGGGACACACACACACACACACCGAGGGAGGGACACACACACACAGCGAGGGAGGGACACACACACACACACACACACACACACTCACAGCGAAGGAGGGACACACACACACACAGCGAGGGAGGGACACACACACACACACACCGAGGGAGGGACACACACACACAGCGAGGGAGGGACACACACAGCGAGGGAGGGACACACACACACACACACACACACACACACAACGAGGGAGGGATACACACACACACACACACAACGAGGGAGGGACACGCGCACACACACAGGGAGGGACACGCACACACAGCGAGGGAGGGACACACGCACACACAGCGAGGGAGGGACACACACACACACAGCGAGGGAGGGACACACACACACAGCGAGGGAGGGACACACACACACACAGCGAGGGAGGGACACACACACACATAGCGAGGGAGGGACACACACACACACAGCGAGGGAGGGACACACACACATAGCGAGGGAGGGACAAGCACACACAGCGAGGGAGGGACACACACACACACACCCACACACTCACAGCGAGGGAGGGACACACACACACACAACGAGGGAGGGATACACACACACACACACACAACGAGGGAGGGACACGCGCACACACACAGGGAGGGACACGCACACACAGCGAGGGAGGGACACACACACACAGCGAGGGAGGGACACACACACACAGCGAGGGAGGGACACACACACACACAGCGAGGGAGGGACACACACACACAGCGAGGGAGGGACACACACACACAGCGAGGGAGGGACACAAACACGGCGAGGAAGGGACACACACACAACGAGGGAGGGACATACACACACAACGAGGGAGGGACATACACACACACAGCGAGGGAGGGACACACACACACACAGCGAGGGAGGGACACACACACAGCGAGGGAGGGACACACACACAGCGAGGGACGGACACACACACACACAGCGAGGGTGGGACACACACACACACACACACAGCGAGGGTGGGACACACACACACACACACACACAGCGAGGGAGGGACACACACACACACACACACACAGCGAGGGAGGGACACACACACAGCGAGGGAGGGACATACACACAGCGAGGGAGGGACACACACACACACAGCGAGGGAGGGACATACACACAACGAGGGAGGGACATACACACACAGAGCGAGGGAGGGACACACACATACACAGCGAGGGAGGGACACACACACAGCGAGGGAGGGACACACAGACACAGCGAGGGAAGGACACACACAGCGAGAAAGGGACACGCACACACACAACGAGGGAGGGACACGCACACACAGCGAGGGAGGGACACACACACACACACAGCGAGGGAGGGCCACACACACACACAGCGAGGGAGGGACACACACACACACAGCGAGGGAGGGACACACACACACACAGCGAGGGAGGGACTCACACACACACACACAGCGAGGGAGACACACACACACACAGCGAGGGAGGGACTCACACACACACACACAGCGAGGGAGACACACACACACACAGCGAGGGAGGGACACACACACACACACAGCGAGGGAGGGACACACACACACACAGCGAGGGAGGGACTCACACACACACACACAGCGAGGGAGACACACACACACACAGCGAGGGAGGGACACACACACACACACAGCGAGGGAGGGACACACACACACAGCGAGGGAGGGACACACACACTCACAGCGAGGGAGGGACACACACACACAGCGAGGGAGGGACACACACACACACAGCGAGGGAGGGACACGCACACTCACAGCGAGGGAGGGACACGCACACACAGCGAGGGAGCGACACACACACACAGCGAGGGAGGGACACACACACACACAGCTAGGGAGGGACACACACACACTGCGAGGGAGGGACACACACACACAGCGAGGGAGGGACACACACACACAGCGAGGGAGGGACACACACACGGCGAGGGAGGGACACACACACACACAGCGAGGGAGGGACACACACACACAGCGAGGGAGGGACACGCACACACAGCGAGGGAGGGACACACACACACAGCGAGGGAGGGACACACACACACAGCGAGGGAGGGACACACACACGGCGAGGGAGGGACACACACACACACAGCGAGGGAGGGACACACACACGGCGAGGGAGGGACACACACACACACAGCGAGGGAGGGACACACACACACAGCGAGGGAGGGACACGCACACTCACAGCGAGGGAGGGACACACAAACACACACACAGCGAGGGAGGGACATGCACATTCACAACCAAGGGGAGACACGCACATTCACAGCGAGGGGGGGACACGCACACACACAGCGAGAGAGGGACACACACACACACAGCGAGGGAGGGACACACACACACAGAGGGAGGGACACGCACATACAGCGAGGGAGGGACACGCACATACAGCGAGGGAGGGACACACACACACAGCGAGGGAGACACACACACACACACAGCGAGGGAGGGACACACACACACACAGCGAGGGAGGGACACACTCACAGCGAGGGAGGGACACACACAGCGAGGGAGGGACACACACACCCACACAGCGAGGGAGGGACACACACTCACACAGCGAGGGAGGGACACGCACACTCACAGCGAGGGAGGGACACGCACACACAGCGAGGGAGGGACACACACACACACACACACAGCGAGGGAGGGACACGCACACACAGCGAGGGAGGGACACACACACTCACAGCGAGGGAGGGACACACACACTCACAGCGAGGGAGGGACACACACACACACAGAGGGAGGGACACGCACACACAGCGAGGGAGGGACACACACACACACACAGCGAGGGAGGGACACACACACACACAGCGAGGGAGGGACACACACACACACACACACACACACACACAGCGAGGGAGGGACACACACACACAAACAGCGAGGGAGAGACACACACACACACACACACACAGCGAGGGGGGGCACGCACATTCACAGCGAGGGGGGGACACGCACACACAGCGAGGGAGGGACACACACACTCACAGCGAGGGAGGGGCACACACACTCACAGCGAGGGAGGGACACACACACACACAGAGGGAGGGACACGCACATACAGTGAGGGAGGGACACACACACACAGCGAGGGAGGGACACACACACTCACACAGCGAGGGAGGGACACACACACACACAGCGAGGGAGGGACACACACACACACACAGCGAGGGAGGGACACACACACAAACAGCGAGGGAGAGACACACACACACACACACAGCGAGGGAGGGACACACACACACACACAGCGAGGGAGGGACACACACACACACAGCGAGGGAGGGACACACACACGCACACACAGCGAGGGAGGGACACACACACACACACACAGCGAGGGAGGGACACACACACACACACACAGCGAGGAAGTGACACGCACACACAGCGAGGGAGGGACACACACACACACAGCGAGGGAGGGACACACACACACAGCGAGGGAGGGACACACACACACACAGAGGGAGGGACACGCACACGCACACACAGCGAGGGAGGGACACACACACACAGCGAGGGAGGGACACACACACTCACAGCGAGGGAGGGACACACACACACACAGCGAGGGACACACACACACACACAGCGAGGGAGGGACACACACACACACAGAGGGAGGGACACGCACACGCACACACAGCGAGGGAGGGACACACACACACAGCGAGGGAGGGACACAGACGCTCACAGCGAGGGAGGGACACACACACACAGCGAGGGAGGGACACACACACACACACAGCGAGGGAGGGACACGCACACTCACAGCGAGGGAGGGACACGCACACACAGCGAGGGAGGGACACACACACACAGCGAGGGAGGGACACACACACACAGCGAGGGAGGGACACACACACACAGCGAGGGAGGGACACACACACGGCGAGGGAGGGACACACACACACACAGCGAGGGAGGGACACACACACACAGCGAGGGAGGGACACGCACACACAGCGAGGGAGGGACACACACACACACAGCGAGGGAGGGACACGCACACTCACAGCGAGGGAGGGACACACACACACACACACAGCGAGGGAGGGACATGCACATTCACAACCAAGGGGAGACACGCACATTCACAGCAAGGGGGGGACACGCACACACACACACAGCGAGGGAGGGACACACACACTCACAGCGAGAGAGGGACACACACACACACAGCGAGGGAGGGACACACACACAGAGGGAGGGACACGCACATACAGCGAGGGAGGGATACGCACATACAGCGAGGGAGGGACACACACACACAGCGAGGGAGACACACACACACACAGAGCGAGGGAGGGACACACACACACACAGCGAGGGAGGGACACACTCACAGCGAGGGAGGGACACACACAGCGAGGGAGGGACACACACACACACACAGCGAGGGAGGGACACACACTCACACAGCGAGGGAGGGACACGCACACTCACAGCGAGGGAGGGACACGCACACACAGCGAGGGAGGGATACACACACACACACACACAGCGAGGGAGCGACACGCACACACAGCGAGGGAGGGACACACACACTCACAGCGAGGGAGGGACACACACACTCACAGCGAGGGAGGGACACACACACACACAGAGGGAGGGACACGCACACACAGCGAGGGAGGGACACACACACACAGCGAGGGAGGGACACACACACACACACAGCGAGGGAGGGACACACACACACACAGCGAGGGAGGGACACACACACACACACACACAGCGAGGGAGGGACACACACACACAAACAGCGAGGGAGAGACACACACACACACACACACACAGCGAGGGGGGGCACGCACATTCACAGCGAGGGGGGGACACGCACACACAGCGAGGGAGGGACACACACACTCACAGCGAGGGAGGGACACACACACTCACAGCGAGGGAGGGACACACACACACAGAGGGAGGGACACGCACATACAGTGAGGGAGGGACACACACACACAGCGAGGGAGGGACACACACACTCACACAGCGAGGGAGGGACACACACACACACAGCGAGGGAGGGACACACACACACACACAGCGAGGGAGGGACACACACACAAACAGCGAGGGAGAGACACACACACACACACACAGCGAGGGAGGGACACACACACACACACAGCGAGGGAGGGACACGCACACACACAGCGAGGGAGGGACACACACACGCACACACAGCGAGGGAGGGACACACACACACACACACAGCGAGGGAGGGACACACACACACACACACAGCGAGGGAGTGACACGCACACACAGCGAGGGAGGGACACACACACACACAGCGAGGGAGGGACACACACACACAGCGAGGGAGGGACACACACACACACAGAGGGAGGGACACGCACATACAGCGAGGGAGGGACACACACACAGCGAGGGAGGGACACACACACACTCACAGCGAGGGAGGGACACACACACACACAGAGGGAGGGACACGCACATATAGCGAGGGAGGGACACACACACACAGCGAGGGAGGGACTCACACACACACACAGCGAGGGAGGGACACACACACACACAGCGAGGGAGGGACACACACACACACACACACACAGCGAGGGAGGGACACACACACACAAACAGCGAGGGAGAGACACACACACACACACACAGCGAGGGGGGGCACGCACATTCACAGCGAGGGAGGGACACACACACTCACAGCGAGGGAGGGACACACACACACACAGAGGGAGGGACACGCACATACAGTGAGGGAGGGACACACACACACAGCGAGGGAGGGACACACACACACAGCGAGGGAGGGACACACACACACAGCGAGGGAGGGACACACACACACACAGCGAGGGAGGGACACACACACACAGCGAGGGAGGGACACACACACACAGCGAGCGAGGGACACAAACACGGCGAGGAAGGGACACACACACAACGAGGGAGGGACATACACACACAACGAGGGAGGGACATACACACACACAGCGAGGGAGGGACACACACACACACAGCGAGGGAGGGACACACACACAGCGAGGGAGGGACACACACACAGCGAGGGAGGGACACACACACACACAGCGAGGGTGGGACACACACACACACACACAGCGAGGGTGGGACACACACACACACACACACACAGCGAGGGAGGGACACACACACAGCGAGGGAGGGACATACACACAGCGAGGGAGGGACACACACACACACAGCGAGGGAGGGACATACACACAACGAGGGAGGGACATACACACACAGCGAGGGAGGGACACACACACACACAGCGAGGGAGGGACACACACACAGCGAGGGAGGGACACACAGACACAGCGAGGGAAGGACACACACAGCGAGAAAGGGACACGCACACACACAACGAGGGAGGGACACGCACACACAGCGAGGGAGGGACACACACACACAGCGAGGGAGGGCCACACACACACACAGCGAGGGAGGGACACACACACACACAGCGAGGGAGGGACACACACACACACACACAGCGAGGGAGGGACACACACACACAGCGAGGGAGGGACACACACACACACACACACAGCGAGGGAGGGACACACACACACAGCGAGGGAGGGACACACACACTCACAGCGAGGGAGGGACACACACACACAGCGAGGGAGGGACACACACACACACACACAGCGAGGGAGGGACACGCACACTCACAGCGAGGGAGGGACACGCACACACAGCGAGGGAGGGACACACACACACAGCGAGGGAGGGACACACACACACACAGCGAGGGAGGGACACACACACACAGCGAGGGAGGGACACACACACACAGCGAGGGAGGGACACACACACACAGCGAGGGAGGGACACACACACGGCGAGGGAGGGACACACACACACACACACAGCGAGGGAGGGACACACACACACAGCGAGGGAGGGACACGCACACACAGCGAGGGAGGGACACACACACACACAGCGAGGGAGGGACACGCACACTCACAGCGAGGGAGGGACACACACACACACACACAGCGAGGGAGGGACATGCACATTCACAACCAAGGGGAGACACGCACATTCACAGCGAGGGGGGGACACGCACACACACACACAGCGAGGGAGGGACACACACACTCACAGCGAGAGAGGGACACACACACACACAGCGAGGGAGGGACACACACACACAGAGGGAGGGACACGCACATACAGCGAGGGAGGGACACGCACATACAGCGAGGGAGGGACACACACACACAGCGAGGGAGACACACACACACACACAGCGAGGGAGGGACACACACACACACAGCGAGGGAGGGACACATACACACACACACACAGCGAGGGAGGGACACACACACACACAGCGCGGGAGGGACACACACACACACAACGAGGGAGGGACACACACACACAGCGAGGGAGGCACACGCACACACAAACAGCGAGGGAGAGACACACACACACACAGCGAGGGTCGGACACACACACACACAGCGCGGGAGGGACACACACACACACAGCGCGGGAGGGACACACACACACACAGCGCGGGAGGGACACACACACACACAGCGCGGGAGGGACACACACACACACAGTGCGGGAGGGACACACACACACAGCGACGGAGGGACACACACAGCGCGGGAGGGACACACACACACACAGCGAGGGAGGGACACGCACACACAGCGAGGGAGGGACACGCACACACAGCGAGGGAGGGACACACACACACACAGCGAGGGGGGGACACTCACACACACAGCGAGGGTGGGACACACACACACAGCGAGGGGGGACACTCACACACACAGCGAGGGTGGGACACACACACACAGCGAGGGAGGGACACACACACACAGCGAGGGAGGGACACACACACACAGCGAGGGAGGGACACACACACACAGCGAGGGGGGACACTCACACACACAGCGAGGGTGGGACACACACACACAGCGAGGGAGGGACACACACACACAGCGAGGGAGGGACACACACACACACACAGCGAGGGAGGGACACACACACACAGCGAGGGAGGGACACACAAACACACACACAGCGAGGGAGCGACACACACACACACACAGCGAGGGAGGGACACACACACACACAGCGAGGGAGGGACACACACACACAGAGAGGGAGGGACACACACACACACACACAGCGAGGGAGGGACACACACACACACACAGCGAGGGAGGGACACACACACACACACACACAGCGAGGGAGGGACACACACACACACACAGCGAGGGAGGGACACACACACACACAGCGAGGGAGGGACACACACACACAGCGAGGGAGGGACACACACACACACACAGCGAGGGAGGGACACACAAACACACACACAGCGAGGGAGCGACACACACACACACACACAGCGAGGGAGGCACACACACACACACAGCGAGGGAGGGACACACACACACACAGCGAGGGAGGGACACACACACACACACACACACACACAGCGAGGGAGGGACACACAAACACACACACAGCGAGGGAGCGACACACACACACACACAGCGAGGGAGGGACACACACACACACAGCGAGGGAGGGACACACAAACACACACACAGCGAGGGAGCGACACACACACAGCGAGGGAGGGACACACACACACACACAGCGAGGGAGGGACAGACACACACAGCGAGGGAGGGACACGCACACTCACAGCGAGGGTGGGACACGAACACACAGCGAGGGAGGGACACGCACACACACACAGCGAGGGAGGGACACACACACTCACAGCGAGAGTGGGACACACACACACACAGCGAGAGAGGGACACACACGCACAGAGGGAGGGACACGCACATACAGCGAGGGAGGGACACACACAGCGAGGGAGGGACACACACACACACAACGAGGGAGGGACACACGCACACACAGCGAGGGAGGGACACACACACACAACGAGGGAGGGACACACGCACACACAACGAGGGAGGGACACACGCACACACAACGAGGGAGGGACACACACACACACAGCGAGGGTGGGACACACACAAACAGCGAGGGAGAGACACACACACACACACACACACACACAGCGAGGGAGGGACACACACACACAGCGACGGAGGGACACACACACACACAGGGAGGGAGGGACACGCACACACACACAGCGAGGGAGGGACACACACACACACACACAGCGAGGGAGGGACACACACACACACAGCGAGGGAGTGACACGCACACACAGCGAGGGAGGGACGCACACACACACAGCGAGGGAGGGACACACACACACAGCGAGGGAGGGACACACACACACACAGCGAGGGAGGGACACACACACACAGCGAGGTAGGGACACACACACACACACACATCGAGGGAGGAACACGCACACACAGCGAGGGGGACACACACACACTCACAGGGAGGGAGGGACACACACACACACAGCGAGGGAGGGACACACACACACAACGACGGAGGGACACACACACACACAGCGAGGGAGGGACACACACACACACCGCGAGGGGGGGACACACACTCAGCGAGGGAGGGACACAAACACAGCGAGGGAGGGACACAAACACGGCGAGGAAGGGACACACACACGAGGGAGGGACACACACACACAACGAGGGAGGGACATACACACACAGCGAGGGAGGGATACACACACACAGCGAGGGAGGGACACAGACACACAGCGAGGGAGGGACACACACACACACAGCGAGGGAGGGACACACACACAGCGAGGGAGGGACACACACACAGCGAGGGAGGGACACACACACACACACAGCGAGGGTGGGACACACACACACACAGCGAGGGAGGGACACAAACACACACAGCGAGGGAGGGACACACACACACACAAAACGAGGGAGGAACACGCACACAAAAAAAGGAGGGACACGCACACTCACAGAGAGGGAGGGACACACACACACAGCGAGGGAGGGACACACACTCACAGCGAGGGAGGGACACACACACACACAGCGAGGGTGGGACACACACACACACACAGCGAGGGAGGGACACACACACACACAGCGAGGGTGGGACACACACACACACAGCGAGGGAGGGACACACACAGCGAGGGAGGGACACACACAACACAGCGAGGGAGGGACACACAGACACAGCGAGGGAAGGACACACACACACACACAGCGAGAAAGGGACACGCACACACAGCGAGGGAGGGACACGCACACACACAGCGAGGGAGGGACACGCACACACACAGCGAGGGAGGGACACACACACACAACACAGCGAGGGAGGGACACACAGACACAGCGAGGGAAGGACACACACACACACACAGCGAGAAAGGGACACGCACACACAGCGAGGGAGGGACACGCACACACACAGCGAGAAAGGGACACGCACACACAGCGAGGGAGGGACACGCACGCACACAGCGAGAGAGGGACACACACACACACACAGCGAGGGAGGGACACACACACACAGCGAGGGAGGGACACGCACACTCACAGCGAGGGTGGGACACGCACACACAGCGAGGGAGGGACACGCACACACACACAGCGAGGGAGGGACACACACACTCACAGCGAGAGTGGGACACACACACACACAGCGAGAGAGGGACACACACGCACAGAGGGAGGGACACGCACATACAGCGAGGGAGGGACACACACAGCGAGGGAGGGACACACACACACACAACGAGGGAGGGACACACGCACACACAGCGAGGGAGGGACACACACACACACAACGAGGGAGGGACACACGATAACACACAACGAGGGAGGGACACACGCACACACAACGAGGGAGGGACACACACACAGCGACGGAGGGACACACACACACACAGCGAGGGAGGGACACGCACACACACACAGCGAGGGAGGGACACACACACACGGCGAGGGAGGGACACACACACACAGCGAGGGAGGGACACACACAAACAGCGAGGGAGAGACACACACACACACACAGCGAGGGAGGGACACACACACAGCGAGGGAGGGACACACACACACAGCGAGGGAGGGACACACACACACACAACGAGGGAGGAACACGCACCCAAAAAAAGGAGGGACACGCACACTCACAGCGAGGGAGGGACACACACACTCACAGCGAGGGAGGGTCACACACACACAGCGAGGGAGGGACACACACTCACAGCGAGGGAGGGACACACACACACACAGCGAGGATGGGACACACACACACAGAGAGGGAGGGACACACACACACACACACAGCGAGGGAGGGACACACACACACACAGCGAGGGAGGGACACACACACACACACACACAGCGAGGGAGGGACACACACACAGCGACGGAGGGACACACACACACACACAGCGAGGGAGGGACACGCACACACACACAGCGAGGGAGGGACACACACACACGGCGAGGGAGGGACACACACACACAGCGAGGGAGGGACACACACAAACAGCGAGGGAGAGACACACACACGCACACACACACACACAGCGAGGGAGGGACACACACACACAGCGACGGAGGGACACACACACACACACAGCGAGGGAGGGACACACACACACACAGCGAGGGAGTGACACGCACACACAGCGAGGGAGGGACACACACACACACAGCGAGGGAGGGACACACACACACAGCGAGGGAGGGACACACACACACACAGCGAGGGAGGGACACACACACACACAGCGAGGGAGGGACACACACACACACACACACACAGCGAGGGAGGAACACGCACACACAGCGAGGGGGGGACACACACACTCACAGGGAGGGAGGGACACACACACACACAGCGAGGGAGGGACACACACACACAACGACGGAGGGACACACACAGCGAGGGAGGGACACACACACACACCGCGAGGGAGGGACACACACACAGCGAGGGAGGGACACAAACACAGCGAGGGAGGGACACAAACACGGCGAGGAAGGGACACACACACGAGGGAGGGACACACACACACAACGAGGGAGGGACATACACACACAGCGAGGGAGGGATACACACACACAGCGAGGGAGGGACACACACACACAGCGAGGGAGGGACACACACACACACAGCGACGGAGGGACACACACACAGCGAGGGAGGGACACACACACAGCGAGGGAGGGACACACACACACACACAGCGAGGGAGGGACACACACACAGCGAGGGAGGGACACACACACACAGCGAGGGAGGGACACACACACACACAACGAGGGAGGAACACGCACACAAAAAAAGGAGGGACACGCACACTCACAGCGAGGGAGGGACACACACACTCACAGCGAGGGAGGGTCACACACACACAGCGAGGGAGGGACACACACTCACAGCGAGGGAGGGACACACACACACACAGCGAGGATGGGACACACACACACAGAGAGGGAGGGACACACACACACACACACAGCGAGGGAGGGACACACACACACACAGCGAGGGAGGGACACACACACACACACACACAGCGAGGGAGGGACACACACACACACACACAGCGAGGGAGGGACACACACACACACAGTGAGGGAGGGACACACACACACAGCGAGGGAGGGACACACACACACACACAGCGAGGGAGGGACACACAAACACACACACAGCGAGGGAGCGACACACACACACACACACACAGCGAGGGAGGGACACACACACACACACAGCGAGGGAGGGACACACACACACACAGCGAGGGAGGGACACACACACACACACACACACACAGCGAGGGAGTGACACACACACACACACACAGCGAGGGAGGGACACACAAACACACACACAGCGAGGGAGCGACACACACACACACACACACACAGCGAGGGAGGGACACACACACACACAGCGAGGGAGGGACACACAAACACACACACAGCGAGGGAGCGACACACACACAGCGAGGGAGGGACACACACACACACACAGCGAGGGAGGGACACACACACACAGCGAGGGAGGGACACGCACACTCACAGCGAGGGTGGGACACGAACACACAGCGAGGGAGGGACACGCACACACACACAGCGAGGGAGGGACACACACACTCACAGCGAGAGTGGGACACACACACACACAGCGAGAGAGGGAATCACACGCACAGAGGGAGGGACACGCACATACAGCGAGGGAGGGACACACACAGCGAGGGAGGGACACACACACACACAACGAGGGAGGGACACACGCACACACAGCGAGGGAGGGACACACACACACAACGAGGGAGGGACACACGCACACACAACGAGGGAGGGACACACGCACACACAACGAGGGAGGGACACACACACACACAGCGAGGGTGGGACACACACAAACAGCGAGGGAGAGACACACACACACACACACACACACACAGCGAGGGAGGGACACACACACACAGCGACGGAGGGACACACACACACACAGCGAGGGAGGGACACGCACACACACACAGCGAGGGAGGGACACACACACACACACACAGCGAGGGAGGGACACACACACACACAGCGAGGGAGTGACACGCACACACAGCGAGGGAGGGACACACACACACACAGCGAGGGAGGGACACACACACACAGCGAGGGAGGGACACACACACACACAGCGAGGGAGGGACACACACACACAGCGAGGTAGGGACACACACACACACACACAGCGAGGGAGGAACACGCACACACAGCGAGGGGGACACACACACACTCACAGGGAGGGAGGGACACACACACACACAGCGAGGGAGGGACACACACACACAACGACGGAGGGACACACACACACACAGCGAGGGAGGGACACACACACACACCGCGAGGGGGGGGACACACACTCAGCGAGGGAGGGACACAAACACAGCGAGGGAGGGACACAAACACGGCGAGGAAGGGACACACACACGAGGGAGGGACACACACACACAACGAGGGAGGGACATACACACACAGCGAGGGAGGGATACACACACACAGCGAGGGAGGGACACACACACACAGCGAGGGAGGGACACACACACACACAGCGAGGGAGGGACACACAGCGAGGGAGGGACACACACACAGCGAGGGAGGGACACACACACACACACAGCGAGGGTGGGACACACACACACACTGCGAGGGAGGGACACAAACACACACAGCGAGGGAGGGACACACACACACACAAAACGAGGGAGGAACACGCACACAAAAAAAGGAGGGACACGCACACTCACAGAGAGGGAGGGACACACACACACAGCGAGGGAGGGACACACACTCACAGCGAGGGAGGGACACACACACACACAGCGAGGGTGGGACACACACACACACACAGCGAGGGAGGGACACACACACACAGCGAGGGTGGGACACACACACACACAGCGAGGGAGGGACACACACAGCGAGGGAGGGACACACACAACACAGCGAGGGAGGGACACACAGACACAGCGAGGGAAGGACACACACACACACACCGCGAGAAAGGGACACGCACACACAGCGAGGGAGGGACACGCACACACACAGCGAGGGAGGGACACGCACACACACAGCGAGGGAGGGACACACACACACAACACAGCGAGGGAGGGACACACAGACACAGCGAGGGAAGGACACACACACACACACAGCGAGAAAGGGACACGCACACACAGCGAGGGAGGGACACGCACACACACAGCGAGAAAGGGACACGCACACACAGCGAGGGAGGGACACGCACACAGCGAGGGAGGGACACACACACACACACAGCGAGGGAGGGACACACACACACAGCGAGGGAGGGACACGCACACTCACAGCGAGGGTGGGACACGCACACACAGCGAGGGAGGGACACGCACACACACACAGCGAGGGAGGGACACACACACTCACAGCGAGAGTGGGACACACACACACACAGCGAGAGAGGGACACACACGCACAGAGGGAGGGACACGCACATACAGCGAGGGAGGGACACACACAGCGAGGGAGGGACACACACACACACAACGAGGGAGGGACACACGCACACACAGCGAGGGAGGGACACACACACACACAACGAGGGAGGGACACACGATAACACACAACGAGGGTGGGACACACGCACACACAACGAAGGAGGGACACACACACACACAGCGAGGGTGGGACACACACAAACAGCGAGGGAGAGACACACACACACACACACACAGCGAGGGAGGGACACACACACACAGCGACGGAGGGACACACACACACACAGCGAGGGAGGGACACGCACACACACACAGCGAGGGAGGGACACACACACACGGCGAGGGAGGGACACACACACACAGCGAGGGAGGGACACACACAAACAGCGAGGGAGAGGCACACACACGCACACACACACACAGCGAGGGAGGGACACACACACACAGCGACGGAGGGACACACACACACACACAGCGAGGGAGGGACACACACACACACACAGCGAGGGAGGGACACACACACACAGCGAGGGAGGGACACACACACACACAGCGAGGGAGGGACACACACACACAGCGAGGGAGGGACACACACACACACACACACAGCGAGGGAGGAACATGCACACACAGCGAGGGGGGGACACACACACTCACAGGGAGGGAGGGACACACACACACACAGCGAGGGAGGGACACACACACACAACGACGGAGGGACACACACAGCGAGGGAGGGACACACACACACACCGCGAGGGAGGGACACACACACAGCGAGGGAGGGACACAAACACAGCGAGGGAGGGACACAAACACGGCGAGGAAGGGACACACACACGAGGGAGGGACACACACACACAACGAGGGAGGGACATACACACACAGCGAGGGAGGGACACACACACACACAGCGAGGGAGGGACACACACACAGCGAGGGAGGGACACACACACAGCGAGGGAGGGACACACACACACACACAGCGAGGGTGGGACACACACACACACACAACGAGGGAGGAACACGCACACAAAAAAAGGAGGGACACGCACACTCACAGCGAGGGAGGGACACACACACTCACAGCGAGGGAGGGTCACACACACACAGCGAGGGAGGGACACACACACACACACAACGAGGGAGGAACACGCACACAAAAAAAGGAGGGACACGCACACTCACAGCGAGGGAGGGACACACACACTCACAGCGAGGGAGGGTCACACACACCCAGCGAGGGAGGGACACACACTCACAGCGAGGGAGGGACACACACACACACAGCGAGGATGGGACACACACACACACACAGCGAGGGAGGGACACACACACACAAAGCGAGGGTGGGACACACACACACACACAGAGCGAGGGAGGGACACTCACACACACAGCGAGGGTGGGACACACACACTCACAGCGAGGGAGGGTCACACACACACAGCGAGGGAGGGACACACACACACACACAACGAGGGAGGAACACGCACACAAAAAAAGGAGGGACACGCACACTCACAGCGAGGGAGGGACACACACACTCACAGCGAGGGAGGGTCACACACACACAGCGAGGGAGGGACACACACTCACAGCGAGGGAGGGACACACACACACACAGCGAGGATGGGACACACACACACACACAGCGAGGGAGGGACACACACACACACAGCGAGGGTGGGACACACACACACACAGAGCGAGGGAGGGACACTCACACACACAGCGAGGGTGGGACACACACACAGACACAGCGAGGGAGGGACACACACAGCGAGGGAGGGACACACACAACACAGCGAGGGAGGGACACACAGACACAGCGAGGGAAGGACACACACTCACACACAGCGAGAAAGGGACACGCACACACAGCGAGGGAGGGACACGCACACACACAGCGAGGGAGGGACACGCACACACACAGCGAGGGAGGGACACACACACACAACACAGCGAGGGAGGGACACACAGACACAGCGAGGGAAGGACACACACACACACACAGCGAGAAAGGGACACGCACACACAGCGAGGGAGGGACACGCACACACACAGCGAGAAAGGGACACGCACTCACAGCGAGGGAGGGACACGCACACACACAGCGAGGGAGGGCCACACACACACACAGCGAGGGAGGGACACACACACACACACACACACAGCGAGGGAGGGACACACACACACATAGCGAGGGAGGGACACACACACACACAGCGAGGGAAGGACACACACACACACAGCGAGGGAGGGACACACACACACACAGCGAGGGAGGGACACGCACACACAGCGAGGGAAGGACACGCACACACAGCGAGGGAGGGACACGCACACACACAGCGAGGGAGGGCCACACTCACACACAGCGAGGGAGGGACACACACACACACACACACACACAGCGAGGGAGGGACACACAGACACACAGCGAGGGAGGGACACACACACACACAAACACAGCGAGGGAGGGACACACACACACACACAGCGAGGGAGGGACACACACACACACAGCGAGGGAGGGACACACACACACAGCGAGGGAGGGACACACACACACAGCGAGGGAGGGACACACACACACACAGCGAGGGAGGGACACACACACACACAGCGAGGGAGGGACACACACACACACAACGAGGGAGGAACACGCACACAAAAAAGGAGGGAAACGCACACTCACAGCGAGGGAGGGACACACACACACAGCGAGGGAGGGACACACACTCACAGCGAGGGAGGGACACACACACACACAGCGAGGGAGGGACACACACACTCAATAGGGAGGGACACACACACACACAGCGAGGGAGGGACACGCACACACAGCAAGGGAGGGACACACACAGCGAGGGAGGGACACACACACACACAGCGAGGGAGGGACACGCACACACAGCGAGGGTGGGACACACACACACACACACACACACAGCGAGGGAGGGACACGCACACTCACAGCGAGGGAGGGACACACACACACACAACGAGGGAGGAACACGCACACAAAAAAAGGAGGGACACGCACACTCACAGCGAGGGAGGGACACACACAGCGAGGGAGGGACACACACTCAGAGCGAGGGAGGGACACATACACACACAGCGAGGGAGGGACACACACACACAACGAGGGAGGGACACGCACACACACAGCGAGGGAGGGACATGCACACACAGCGAGGGAGGGACACGCACACACACAGCGAGGGAGGGACATGCACACACAGCGAGGGAGGGACACGCACACACAGCGAATGAGGGACACACACACTCACAGCGAGGGAGGGACACACACACAGCGAGGGAGCGACACACACACACAGCGAGGGAGGGACACACACACACAGCGAGGGAGGGACACACACACACAGCGAGGGAGGGACACACACACACACACAGCGAGGGAGGGACACGCACACTCACAGCGAGGGGGGACACGCACACACAGCGAGGGAGGGACACACACACACACACACACAGCGAGGGAGGGACACGCACACTCACAGCGAGGGGGGGAAAAGCACACACAGCGAGGGAGGGACACACACACACACACAGCGAGGGAGGGACACGCACATTCACTGCGAGGGGGGGACACGCACATTCACAGCGAGGGAGGGACACACACACTCACAGCGAGGGAGGGACACACACGCACACAGCGAGGGAGGGACACGCACACACAGCGAGGGAGGGACACACACAGCGAGGGAGGGACACACACACACAGCGAGGGAGGGACACACACACGCACACAGCGAGGGAGGAACACGCACACACAGCGAGGGAGGGACACACACTCACAGCGAGGGAGGGACACAGACACACAAACACCGAGGGAGAGACACACACACACACACACACAGCGAGGCAGGGACACACACACACACACAGCGAGGGAGTGACACGCACAGACAGCGAGGGAGCGACACACAAACACACACACAGCGAGGGAGGGACACACACACACAGCGACGGAGGGACACACACACACACAGCGAGGGAGGGACACACACACACAGCGAGGGAGGGACACACACACACACACACACACAGCGAGGGAGGGCCACACACACACAGCGAGGCAGGGACACACACACACAGCGAGGGAGGGACACACACACACACATAGCGAGGGAGGGACACACACACACACAGCGAGGGAGGGACACACACACGCACACAGCGAGGGAGGAACACGCACACACAGCGAGGGAGGGACACACACTCACAGCGAGGGAGGGACACACACACACACTCACAGCGAGGGAGGGACACACACACACACACAACGAGGGAGGGACACACACACACACACAACGAGGGAGGGACACGCACACACACAGGGAGGGACACGCACACACAGCGAGGGAGGGACACACACACACAGCGAGGGAGGGACACACACACACACCGCGAGGGAGGGACACACACACACAGCGAGGGAGGGACACAAACACAGCGAGGGAGGGACACACACACACACAGCGAGGGAGGGACACACACACACACAGCGAGGGAGGGACACACGCACACACAGCGAGGGAGGGACACACACACACACAGCGAGGGAGGGACACACACACAGCGAGGGAGGGACACACACACACACAGCGAGGGAGGGACACACACACAGCGAGGGAGGGACACACACACACAGCGAGGGAGGGACACACACACACAGCGAGGGAGGGACACACACACACACAGCGAGGGAGGGATCACACACACACACAACGAGGGAGGGACACACACACACACAACGAGGGAGGGACACACACACACAGCGAGGGAGGGACACACACACACAGCGAGGGAGGGACACACACACACAGCGAGGGAGGGACACACACAAACAGCGAGGGAGAGACACACACACGCACACACACACACAGCGAGGGAGGGACACACACACACAGCGACGGAGGGACACACACACACACACAGCGAGGGAGGGACACACACACACACAGCGAGGGAGTGACACGCACACACAGCGAGGGAGGGACACACACACACACAGCGAGGGAGGGACACACACACACAGCGAGGGAGGGACACACACACACACAGCGAGGGAGGGACACACACACACAGCGAGGGAGGGACACACACACACACACACACAGCGAGGGAGGAACACGCACACACAGCGAGGGGGACACACACACACTCACAGGGAGGGAGGGACACACACACACACAGCGAGGGAGGGACACACACACACAACGACGGAGGGACACACACAGCGGGGGAGGGACACACACACACACCGCGAGGGAGGGACACACACACAGCGAGGGAGGGACACAAACACAGCGAGGGAGGGACACAAACACGGCGAGGAAGGGACACACACACGAGGGAGGGACACACACACACAACGAGGGAGGGACATACACACACAGCGAGGGAGGGATACACACACACAGCGAGGGAGGGACACACACACACAGCGAGGGAGGGACACACACACACACAGCGAGGGAGGGACACACACACAGCGAGGGAGGGACACACACACAGCGAGGGAGGGACACACACACACACACACAGCGAGGGTGGGACACACACACACAGCGAGGGAGGGACACACACACACAGCGAGGGAGGGACACACACACACACAACGAGGGAGGAACACGCACACAAAAAAAGGAGGGACACGCACACTCACAGCGAGGGAGGGACACACACACTCACAGCGAGGGAGGGTCACACACACACAGCGAGGGAGGGACACACACTCACAGCGAGGGAGGGACACACACACACACAGCGAGGATGGGACACACACACACACACACAGCGAGGGAGGGACACACACACACACAGCGAGGGTGGGACACACACACACACAGAGCGAGGGAGGGACACTCACACACACAGCGAGGGTGGGACACACACACAGACACAGCGAGGGAGGGACACACACAGCGAGGGAGGGACACACACAACACAGCGAGGGAGGGACACACAGACACAGCGAGGGAAGGACACACACTCACACACAGCGAGAAAGGGACACGCACACACAGCGAGGGAGGGACACGCACACACACAGCGAGGGAGGGACACGCACACACACAGCGAGGGAGGGACACACACACACAACACAGCGAGGGAGGGACACACAGACACAGCGAGGGAAGGACACACACACACACACAGCGAGAAAGGGACACGCACACACAGCGAGGGAGGGACACGCACACACACAGCGAGAAAGGGACACGCACTCACAGCGAGGGAGGGACACGCACACACACAGCGAGGGAGGGCCACACACACACACAGCGAGGGAGGGACACACACACACACACACACAGCGAGGGAGGGACACACACACACATAGCGAGGGAGGGACACACACACACACAGCGAGGGAAGGACACACACACACACAGCGAGGGAGGGACACACACACACACAGCGAGGGAGGGACACGCACACACAGCGAGGGAAGGACACGCACACACAGCGAGGGAGGGTCACGCACACACACAGCGAGAGAGGGCCACACTCACACACAGCGAGGGAGGGACACACACACACACACACACACACAGCGAGGGAGGGACACACAGACACACAGCGAGGGAGGGACACACACACACACACACACAGCGAGGGAGGGACACACACACACACACAGCGAGGGAGGGACACACACACACACAGCGAGGGAGGGACACACACACACAGCGAGGGAGGGACACACACACACAGCGAGGGAGGGACACACACACACACAGCGAGGGAGGGACACACTCACACACAACGAGGGAGGAACACGCACACAAAAAAAGGAGGGAAACGCACACTCACAGCGAGGGAGGGACACACACACACAGCGAGGGAGGGACACACACTCACAGCGAGGGAGGGACACACACACACACAGCGAGGGAGGGACACACACACTCAATAGGGAGGGACACACACACACACAGCGAGGGAGGGACACGCACACACAGCAAGGGAGGGACACACACAGCGAGGGAGGGACACACACACACACAGCGTGGGAGGGACTCGCACACACAGCGAGGGTGGGACACACACACACAGCGAGGGAGGGACACGCACACTCACAGCGAGGGAGGGACACACACACACACAACGAGGGAGGAACACGCACACAAAAAAAGGAGGGACACGCACACTCACAGCGAGGGAGGTACACACACAGCGAGGGAGGGACACACACTCAGAGCGAGGGAGGGACACATACACACACAGCGAGGGAGGGACACACACACACAACGAGGGAGGGACACGCACACACACAGCGAGGGAGGGACATGCACACACAGCGAGGGAGGGACACGCACACACACAGCGAGGGAGGGACATGCACACACAGCGAGGGAGGGACACGCACACACAGCGAGGGAGGGACACACACACTCACAGCGAGGGAGGGACACACACACAGCGAGGGAGCGACACACACACACAGCGAGGGAGGGACACACACACACAGCGAGGGAGGGACACACACACACAGCGAGGGAGGGACACACACACACACACAGCGAGGGAGGGACACGCACACTCACAGCGAGGGGGGACACGCAAACACAGCGAGGGAGGGACACACACACACACACACACACAGCGAGGGAGGGACACGCACACTCACAGCGAGGGGGGGACACGCACACACAGCGAGGGAGGGACACACACACACACACAGCGAGGGAGGGACACGCACATTCACAGCGAGGGGGGGACACGCACATTCACAGCGAGGGAGGGACACACACACTCACAGCGAGGGAGGGACACACACGCACACAGCGAGGGAGGGACATGCACACACAGCGAGGGAGGGACACACACAGCGAGGGAGGGACACACACACACAGCGAGGGAGGGACACACACAGCGAGGGAGGGACACACACACACAAACACCGAGGGAGAGACACACACACACACACACACAGCGAGGGAGGGACACACACACACACACAGCGAGGGAGTGACACGCACAGACAGCGAGGGAGGGTCACGCACACACACAGCGAGGGAGGGCCACACTCACACACAGCGAGGGAGGGACACACACACACACACACACACACAGCGAGGGAGGGACACACAGACACACAGCGAGGGAGGGACACACACACACACACACACAGCGAGGGAGGGACACACACACACACACACAGCGAGGGAGGGACACACACACACACAGCGAGGGAGGGACACACACACACAGCGAGGGAGGGACACACACACACAGCGAGGGAGGGACACACACACACACAGCGAGGGAGGGACACACACACACACAGCGAGGGAGGGACACACACACACACAACGAGGGAGGAACACGCACACAAAAAAAGGAGGGAAACGCACACTCACAGCGAGGGAGGGACACACACACACAGCGAGGGAGGGACACACACTCACAGCGAGGGAGGGACACACACACACACAGCGAGGGAGGGACACACACACTCAATAGGGAGGGACACACACACACACAGCGAGGGAGGGACACGCACACACAGCAAGGGAGGGACACACACAGCGAGGGAGGGACACACACACACACAGCGAGGGAGGGACACGCACACACAGCGAGGGTGGGACACACACACACACACAGCGAGGGAGGGACACGCACACTCACAGCGAGGGAGGGACACACACACACACAACGAAGGAGGAACACGCACACAAAAAAAGGAGGCTCACGCACACTCACAGCGAGGGAGGGACACACACACCGAGGGAGGGATAACACACTCACAGCGAGGGAGGGACACATACACACACAGCGAGGGAGGGACACACACACACAACGAGGGAGGGACACGCACACACACAGCGAGGGAGGGACATGCACACACAGCGAGGGAGGGACACGCACACACACAGCGAGGGAGGGACATGCACACACAGCGAGGGAGGGACACGCACACACAGCGAGGGAGGGACACACACACTCACAGCGAGGGAGGGACACACACACAGCGAGGGAGCGACACACACACACAGCGAGGGAGGGACACACACACACAGCGAGGGAGGGACAAACACACACAGCGAGGGAGGGACACACACACACACACAGCGAGGGAGGGACACGCACACTCACAGCGAGGGGGGACACGCACACACAGCGAGGGAGGGACACACACACACACACACACAGCGAGGGAGGGACACGCACACTCACAGCGAGGGGGGGACACGCACACACAGCGAGGGAGGGACACACACACACACACACAGCGAGGGAGGGACACGCACATTCACAGCGAGGGGGGGACACGCACATTCACAGCGAGGGAGGGACACACACACTCACAGCGAGGGAGGGACACACACGCACACAGCGAGGGAGGGACACGCACACACAGCGAGTGAGGGACACACACAGCGAGGGAGGGACACACACACACAGCGAGGGAGGGACACACACAGCGAGGGAGGGACACACACACACAAACACCGAGGGAGAGACATACACACACACACACACAGCGAGGGAGGGACACACACACACACACAGCGAGGGAGTGACACGCACAGACAGCGAGGAAGCGACACACAAACACACACACAGCGAGGGAGGGACACACACACACACAGCGACGGAGGGACACACACACACACAGCGAGGGAGGGACACACACACACAGCGAGGGAGGGACACACACACACACACACACACAGCGAGGGAGGGCCACACACACACAGCGAGGCAGGGACACACACACACAGCGAGGGAGGGACACACACACACACACAGCGAGGGAGGGACACACACACACACAGCGAGGGAGGGACACACACACGCACACAGCGAGGGAGGAACACGCACACACAGCGAGGGAGGGACACACACTCACAGCGAGGGAGGGACACATACACACACACACAGCGAGGGAGGGACACACACACACACACAACGAGGGAGGGACACACACACACACACAACGAGGGAGGGACACGCACACACACAGGGAGGGACACGCACACACAGCGAGGGAGGGACACACACACACAGCGAGGGAGGGACACACACACACACCGCGAGGGAGGGACACACACACACAGCGAGGGAGGGACACAAACACAGCGAGGGAGGGACACACACACACACAGCGAGGGAGGGACACACACACACACAGCGAGGGAGGGACACACGCACACACAGCGAGGGAGGGACACACACACACACAGCGAGGGAGGGACACACACACAGCGAGGGAGGGACACACACACACACAGCGAGGGAGGGACACACACACAGCGAGGGAGGGACACACACACACAGCGCGGGAGGGACACACACACACAGCGAGGGAGGGACACACACACACAGCGAGGGAGGGATCACACACACACACAACGAGGGAGGGACACAAACACAGCGAGGGAGGGACACACACACACACAGCGAGGGAGGGACATACACACACAACGAGGGAGGGACATACACACACAGCGAGGGAGGGACACACACACACAGCGAGGGAGGGACACACACACAGCGAGGGAGGGAAACACACACAGCGAGGAAGGGACACACACACACACAGCGAGGGTGGGACACACACACACACACAGCGAGGGAGGGAAACACACACACACAGCGAGGGAGGGACACACACAGCGAGGGAGGGACACACACACAGCGAGGGAGGGACACACACACACACACAACGAGGGAGGGACACGCACACACACAGGGAGGGACACGCACACACACAGCGAGGGAGGGACACACACACACAGCGAGGGAGGGACACACGCACACACACAACGAGGGAGGGACACGCACACACAGAGGGAGGGACACGCACACACACAGCGAGGGAGGGACACACACACACAGCGAGGGAGGGACACACACACACAGCGAAGGAGGGACACACACACACACCGCGAAGGAGGGACACACACACACAGCGAGGTAGGGACACAAACACAGCGAGGGAGGGACACACACACACAGCGAGGGAGGGACATACACACACAACGAGGGAGGGACATACACACACAGCGAGGGAGGGACACACACACACAGCGAGGGAGGGACACACACACAGCGAGGGAGGGAAACACACAGAGCGAGGGAGGGACACACACACACACAGCGAGGGTGGGACACACACACACACACAGCGAGGGAGGGACACACACACACACACAGCGAGGGAGGGACACACACAGCGAGGGAGGGACACACACACAGCGAGGGAGGGACACACACACACACAGCGAGGGAGGGACACACACACAAACAACGAGGGAGGGACACGCACACACACACAGCGAGGGAGGGACACACACACAAACAACGAGGGAGGGACACACCCACACACACAGCGAGGGAGGGCCACACACAGCGAGGGAGGGACACACACACAGCGAGGGAGGGACACACACACACACACAACGAGGGAGGGACACGCACACACACAGGGAGGGACACGCACACACACAGCGAGGGAGGGACACACACACACAGCGAGGGAGGGACACACACACAGCGAGGGAGGGAAACACACAGAGCGAGGGAGGGACACACACACACACAGCGAGGGTGGGACACACACACACACACAGCGAGGGAGGGACACACACACACACACAGCGAGGGAGGGACACACACAGCGAGGGAGGGACACACACACACAGCGAGGGAGGGACACACACACAGCGAGGGAGGGAAACACACACAGCGAGGAAGGGACACACACACACACAGCGAGGGTGGGACACACACACACACACAGCGAGGGAGGGAAACACACACACACAGCGAGGGAGGGACACACACAGCGAGGGAGGGACACACACACAGCGAGGGAGGGACACACACACACACACAACGAGGGAGGGACACGCACACACACAGGGAGGGACACGCACACACACAGCGAGGGAGGGACACACACACACAGCGAGGGAGGGACACACGCACACACACAACGAGGGAGGGACACGCACACACAGAGGGAGGGACACGCACACACACAGCGAGGGAGGGACACACACACACAGCGAGGGAGGGACACACACACACAGCGAAGGAGGGACACACACACACACCGCGAAGGAGGGACACACACACACAGCGAGGTAGGGACACAAACACAGCGAGGGAGGGACACACACACACAGCGAGGGAGGGACATACACACACAACGAGGGAGGGACATACACACACAGCGAGGGAGGGACACACACACACAGCGAGGGAGGGACACACACACAGCGAGGGAGGGAAACACACAGAGCGAGGGAGGGACACACACACACACAGCGAGGGTGGGACACACACACACACACAGCGAGGGAGGGACACACACACACACACAGCGAGGGAGGGACACACACAGCGAGGGAGGGACACACACACAGCGAGGGAGGGACACACACACACACAGCGAGGGAGGGACACACACACAAACAACGAGGGAGGGACACGCACACACACACAGCGAGGG
This sequence comes from Chiloscyllium plagiosum, assembly GCF_037043375.1. NCBI lineage: Eukaryota > Metazoa > Chordata > Chondrichthyes > Orectolobiformes > Hemiscylliidae > Chiloscyllium > Chiloscyllium plagiosum. The sequence continues at coordinate 48,889,873 of NW_028270183.1, forward strand.
AGGGACACACACACAAACAACGAGGGAGGGACACACCCACACACACAGCGAGGGAGGGCCACACACACACACAGCGAGGGAGGGACACAAACACAGCGAGGGAGGGACATACACACACACAGCGAGGGAGGGACACACACACACACACAGCGAGAGAGGGACACACACACAGCGAGGGAGGGACACACACACACACAACGAGGGAGGAACACACACACAAAAAAAGGAGGGATACGCACACTCACAGCGAGGGAAGGACACACACACACACAGCGAGGGAGGGACACACACACACACACAGCGAGGGAGGGACACACACACACACAGCGAGGGAGGGACACACACACACACAGCGAGGGAGGGACACGCACACACAGCGAGGGAGGGACACACACACTCACAGCGAGGGAGGGACACACACACAGCGAGGGAGGGACACACACACACACTCACAGCGAGGGGGGGACACGCACACACAGCGAGGGAGGGACACACACACACACACAGCGAGGGAGGGACACGCACATTCACAGCGAGGGAGGGACACACACACTCACAGCGAGGGAGGGACACACACACTCACAGCGAGGGATGGACACACACACACAGCGAGGGAGGGACACACACTGCGAGGGAGGGACACACACACACACAGCGAGGGAGGGACACACACACACACACAACGAGCGAGGGACACGCACACACACACAGCGAGGGAGTGACACGCACACACAGCGAGGGTGGGACACACAAACACACACACAGTGAGGGAGGGACACACACACACAGCGAGGGAGGGACACACACACACACAGCGAGGGAGGGACACACACACACACAGCGAGGGAGGGACACACACACACACAGCGAGGGAGTGACACACACACACACACAGCGAGGGAGGGACACACACACACACAGCGAGGGAGGGACACACACACACAGCGAGGGAGGGACACACACACACACAGCGAGGGAGGGACACACACACACAGCGAGGGAGGGACACACACACACACAGCGAGGGAGGAACACACACACACAGCGAGGGAGGGACACACACACACAGCGAGGGAGGAACACACACACACTCACAGCGAGGGAGGGACACGCACACTCAAAGCGAGGGTGGGACACGCACACACAGCGAGGGAGGGACACACACACACACACACACACACACACAGCGAGGGAGGGACACGCACACTCACAGCGAGGGGGGGACACACACACACAAACACCGAGGGAGACACACACACACACACACACACAGCGAGGGAGGGACACACACACACACAGCGAGGGAGGGACACAAACACACACACACACAGCGAGGGAGGGACACACACACACACAGCGAGGGAGTGACACGCACACACAGCGAGGGAAGGACACACACACACACACACACACACAGCGAGGGAGGGACACACACACACAGAGAGGGAGGGACACACACACACAGCGAGGGAGGGACACACACACACACACACAGCGAGGGAGGAACACGCACACACAGCGAGGGAGGAACACACACTCACAGCGAGGGAGGGACACACACACACACTCACAGCGAGGGAGGGACACACACACACACACAACGAGGGAGGGACACACACACACACACAACGAGGGAGGGACACGCACACACACAGGGAGGGACACGCACACACACAGCGAGGGAGGGACACACACACACAGCGAGGGAGGGACACACGCACACACACAACGAGGGAGGGACACGCACACACAGAGGGAGGGACACGCACACACACAGCGAGGGAGGGACACACACACACAGCGAGGGAGGGACACACACACACAGCGAGGGAGGGACACACACACACACCGCGAGGGAGGGACACACACACACAGCGAGGGAGGGACACAAACACAGCGAGGGAGGGACACACACACACAGCGAGGGAGGGACATACACACACAACGAGGGAGAGACATACACACACAGCGAGGGAGGGACACACACACACAGCGAGGGAGGGACACACACACAGCGAGGGAGGGAAACACACACAGCGAGGGAGGGACACACACACACACACAGCGAGGGTGGGACACACACACACACACAGCGAGGGAGGGAAACACACACACACAGCGAGGGAGGGACACACACACACAGCGAGGGAGGGACACACACACAGCGAGGGAGGGACACACACACAAACAACGAGGGAGGGACACGCACACACACACAGCGAGGGAGGGACATACACACAAACAACGAGGGAGGGACACACCCACACACACAGCGAGGGAGGGCCACACACACACACAGCGAGGAAGGGACACAAACACAGCGAGGGAGGGACACACACACACACAGCGAGGGAGGGACACACACACACACACAGCGAGAGAGGGACACACACACACAGCGAGGGAGGGACACACACACACACACAGTGAGGGAGTGACACACACAGCGAGGGAGGGACACACACACAAAAAAAGGAGGGATACGCACACTCACAGCGAGGGAAGGACACACACACACACAGCGAGGGAGGGACACACACACACACAGCGAGGGTGGGACACACACACACACACAGCGAGGGAGGGAAACACACACACACAGCGAGGGAGGGACACACACAGCGAGGGAGGGACACACACACAGCGAGGGAGGGACACACACACACACAACGAGGGAGGAACACACACACAAAAAAAGGAGGGATACGCACACTCACAGCGAGGGAAGGACACACACACACACAGCGAGGGAGGGACACACACACACACACAGCGAGGGAGGGACACACACACACACAGCGAGAGAGGGACACACACACACACAGCGAGGGAGGGACACACACACAACGAGGGAGGAACACACACACAAAAAAAGGAGGGATACGCACACACACAGCGAGGGAGGGACACACACACACACAGCGAGGGAGGGACACACACACACACAGCGAGAGAGGGACACACACACACACAGCGAGGGAGGGACACGCACACACAGCGAGGGAGGGACTCACACACTCACAGCGAGGGAGGGACACACACACACACAGCGAGGGAGGGACACACACAGCGAGGGAGGGACACACACACAACGAGGGAGGAACACACACACAAAAAAAGGAGGGATACGCACACTCACAGCGAGGGAAGGACACACACACACACAGCGAGGGAGGGACACACACACACACAGCGAGGGAGGGACACACACACACACAGCGAGAGAGGGACACACACACACACAGCGAGGGAGGGACACGCACACACAGCGAGGGAGGGACACACACACTCACAGCGAGGGAGGGACACAGACACAGCGAGGGAGGGACACACACACACAGCGAGGGAGGGACACACACACACACACACAGCGAGGGAGGGACACGCACACTCACAGCGAGGGGGGACACGCACACACAGCGATGGAGGGACACACACACATACACTCACAGCGAGGGGGGGACACGCACACAAAGCGAGGGAGGGACACACACACACACACACAGCGAGGGAGGGACACGCACATTCACAGCGAGGGAGGGACACACACACTCACAGCGAGGGAGGGACACACACACTCACAGCGAGGGATGGACACACACACACACAGCGAGGGAGGGACACACACTGCGAGGGAGGGACACACACACACACAGCGAGGGAGGGACACACAAACACACAACGAGCGAGGGACACGCACACACACACAGCGAGGGAGTGACACGCACACACAGCGAGGGAGGGACACACAAACACACACACAGTGAGGGAGGGACACACACACACAGCGAGGGAGGGACACACACACACAAAGCGATGGAGGGACACACACACACACAGCGAGGGAGGGACACACACACACACAGCGATGGAGGGACACACACACACAGCGAGGGAGGGACACACACACACAGCGAGGGAGGGACACACACACACACAGCGAGGGAGGGACACACACACACAGCGAGGGAGGGACACACACACACACAGCGAGGGAGGGACACACACACACAGCGAGGGAGGGACACACACACACAGCGAGGGAGGGACACACACTCACAGCGAGGGAGGAACACGCACACACAGCGAGGGAGGGAGACACACTCACAGCGAGGAAGGGACACACACACAACGAGGGAGGGACACACACACACACACAACGAGGAAGGGACACACACACACAGCGAGGGAGGAACACGCACACACAGCGAGGGAGGGACACACACTCACAGCGAAGGAGGGACACACACACAACGAGGGAGGGACACACACACACACACACAACGAGGGAGGGACACGCACACACAAAGGGAGGGACACGCACACACAGCGAGGGAGGGACACACACACACAGCGAGGGAGGGACACACACACACACCGCGAGGGAGGGACACACACACACACAGCGAGGGAGGGACACACACACACACAAAGAGGGAGGGACACGCACACACAGAGGGAGGGACACACACATACATCGAGGGAGGGACACGCACACGCACACACAGCGAGGGAGGGACACACACACACACACAGCGAGGGAGTGACACGCACACACAGCGAGGGAGGGACACACACACACACAGCGAGGGAGGGACACACACACACAAACACCGAGGGAGAGACACACACACACACACACACACAGCGAGGGAGGGACACACACACACACAGCGAGGGAGGGACACACACACACACACACACACACAGCGAGGGAGGGACACACACACACACAGCGAGGGAGTGACACGCACACACAGCGAGGGAGGGACACACACACACACACACACACACAGCGAGGGAGGGACACACACACACAGCGAGGGAGGGACACACACACACACAGCGAGGGAGGGACACACACACACACACACAGCGAGGGAGGAACACGCACACACAGCGAGGGAGGGACACACACTCACAGCGAGGGAGGGACACACACACACACTCACAGCGAGGGAGGGACACACACACACACACAACGAGGGAGGGACACGCACACACAGCGAGGGAGGGACACACACTCACAGCGAGGGAGTGACACACACACACACTCACAGCGAGGGAGGGACACACACACACACACAACGTGGGAGGGACACACACACACACACAATGAGGGAGGGACACGCACACACACAGGGAGGGACACGCACACACACAGCGAGGGAGGGACACACACACACAGCGAGGGAGGGACACACGCACACACACAACGAGGGAGGGACACGCACACACAGAGGGAGGGACACGCACACACACAGCGAGGGAGGGACACACACACACAGCGAGGGAGGGACACACACACACAGCGAGGGAGGGACACACACACACACCGCGAGGGAGGGACACACACACACAGCGAGGGAGGGACACAAACACAGCGAGGGAGGGACACACACACACAGCGAGGGAGGGACATACACACACAACGAGGGAGGGACATACACACACAGCGAGGGAGGGACACACACACACAGCGAGGGAGGGACACACACACAGCGAGGGAGGGAAACACACACAGCGAGGGAGGGACACACACACACACAGCGAGGGTGGGACACACACACACACACAGCGAGGGAGGGAAACACACACACACAGCGAGGGAGGGACACACACAGCGAGGGAGGGACACACACACAGCGAGGGAGGGACACACACACAAACAACGAGGGAGGGACACGCACACACACACAGCGAGGGAGGGACATACACACAAACAACGAGGGAGGGACACACCCACACACACAGCGAGGGAGGGCCACACACACACACAGCGAGGGAGGGACACAAACACAGCGAGGGAGGGACACACACACACACAGCGAGGGAGGGACACACACACACACACAGCGAGAGAGGGACACACACACACAGCGAGGGAGGGACACACACACACAGCGAGGGAGGGACACACACACACACACAGCGAGGGAGGGACACACACACACACACAGCGAGAGAGGGACACACACACACAGCGAGGGAGGGACACACACGCACACACAACGAGAGAGGAACACACACACAAAAAAAGGAGGGATACGCACACTCACAGCGAGGGAAGGACACACACACACACAGCGAGGGAGGGACACACACACACAGCGAGGGAGGGACACACACACACACAGCGAGAGAGGGACACACACACACACAGCGAGGGAGGGACACGCACACACAGCGAGGGAGGGACACACACACTCACAGCGAGGGAGGGACACAGGCACAGCGAGGGAGGGACACACACACACAGCGAGGGAGGGACACACACACACACAGACAGCGAGGGAGGGACACGCACACTCACAGCGAGGGGGGGACACGCACACACAGCGATGGAGGGACACACACACACTCACAGCGAGGGGGGGACACGCACACACAGCGAGGGAGGGACACACACACACACACAGCGAGGGAGGGACACGCACATTCACAGCGAGGGAGGGACACACACACTCACAGCGAGGGAGGGACACACACACTCACAGCGAGGGATGGACACACACACACAGCGAGGGAGGGACACACACTGCGAGGGAGGGACACACACACACACAGCGAGGGAGGGACACACACACACACAACGAGCGAGGGACACGCACACACACACAGCGAGGGAGTGACACGCACACACAGCGAGGGAGGGACACACAAACACACACACAGTGAGGGAGGGACACACACACACAGCGAGGGAGGGACACACACACACACAGCGATGGAGGGACACACACACACACACAGCGAGGGAGGGACACACACACACACACAGCGAGGGAGGGACACACACACACACAGCGAGGGAGTGACACACACACACACAGCGAGTGAGGGACACACACACACAGCGAGGGAGGGACACACACACACACAGCGAGGGAGGGACACACACACACAGCGAGGGAGGGACACACACACACACAGCGAGGGAGGGACACACACACACAGCGAGGGAGGGACACACACACACAGCGAGGGAGGGACACACACTCACAGCGAGGGAGGAACACGCACACACAGCGAGGGAGGGAGACACACTCACAGCGAGGGAGGGACACACACACAACGAGGGAGGGACACACACACACACACAACGAGGAAGGGACACACACACACAGCGAGGGAGGAACACGCACACACAGCGAGGGAGGGACACACACTCACAGCGAGGGAGGGACACACACACAACGAGGGAGGGACACACACACACACACAACGAGGGAGGGACACGCACACACAAAGGGAGGGACACGCACACACAGCGAGGGAGGGACACACACACACACACACACACACACAGCGAGGGAGGGACACACACACACAGCGAGGGAGGGACACACACACACACAGCGAGGGAGGGACACACACACACACACACAGCGAGGGAGGAACACGCACACACAGCGAGGGAGGGACACACACTCACAGCGAGGGAGGGACACACACACACACTCACAGCGAGGGAGGGACACACACACACACACAACGAGGGAGGGACACACACACACACACAACGAGGGAGGGACACGCACACACACAGGGAGGGACACGCACACACACAGCGAGGGAGGGACACACACACACAGCGAGGGAGGGACACACACACACACACAACGAGGGAGGGACACGCACACACAGAGGGAGGGACACGCACACACACAGCGAGGGAGGGACACACACACACAGCGAGGGAGGGACACACACACACAGCGAGGGAGGGACACACACACACACCGCGAGGGAGGGACACACACACACAGCGAGGGAGGGACACAAACACAGCGAGGGAGGGACACACACACACAGCGAGGGAGGGACATACACACACAACGAGGGAGGGACATACACACACAGCGAGGGAGGGACACACACACACAGCGAGGGAGGGACACACACACAGCGAGGGAGGGAAACACACACAGCGAGGGAGGGACACACACACACACAGCGAGGGTGGGACACACACACACACACAGCGAGGGAGGAACACACACACACACACAGCGAGGGAGGGACACACACAGCGAGGGAGGGACACACACACAGCGAGGGAGGGACACACACACTCACAGCGAGGGAGGGACACACACACAAACAACGAGGGAGGGACACGCACACACACACACAGCGAGGGAGGGACTCACACACAAACAACGAGGGAGAGACACACCCACACACACAGCGAGGGAGGGCCACACACACACACAGCGAGGGAGGGACACAAACACAGCGAGGGAGGGACACACACACACACAGCGAGGGAGGGACACACACACACAGCGAGAGAGGGACACACACACACAGCGAGGGAGGGACACACACACACACACAGCGAGGGAGGGACACACACACACACACAGCGAGGGAAGGACACACACACACACAGCGAGGGAGGGACACACACAGCGAGGGAGGGACACACACACACAGCGTGGGAGGGACACGCACACACAGCGAGGGAGGGACACACACACTCACAGCGAGGGAGGGATACACACACAGCGAGGGAGGGACACACACACACAGCGAGGGAGGGACACACACACACACACACAGCGAGGGAGGGACACGCACACTCACAGCGAGGGGGGGACACGCACACACAGCGATGGAGGGACACACACACACACACTCACAGCGAGGGGGGACACGCACACACAGCGACGGAGGGACACACACACACACACAGCGAGGGAGGGATACGCACATTCACAGCGAGGGAGGGACACACACACTCACAGCGAGGGAGGGACACACACACTCACAGCGAGGGATGGACACACACACACAGCGAGGGAGGGACACACACTGCGAGGGAGGGACACACACACACACAGCGAGTGAGGGACACACACACACACAACGAGCGAGGGACACGCACACACACACAGCGAGGGAGTGACACGCACACACAGCGAGGGAGGGACACACAAACACACACACAGTGAGGGAGGGACACACACACACAGCGAGGGAGGGACACACACACACACAGCGACGGAGGGACACACACACACACACAGCGAGGGAGGGACACACACACACACAGCGAGGGAGGGACACACACACACACAGCGAGGGAGTGACACACACACACACAGCGAGGGAGGGACACACACACACACAGCGAGGGAGGGACACACACACACAGCGAGGGAGGGACACACACACACAGCGAGGGAGGGACACACACACACACAGCGAGGGAGGGACACACACACACAGCGAGGGAGGGACACACACACACAGCGAGGGAGGGACACTCACTCACAGCGAGGGAGGAACACGCACACACAGCGAGGGAGGGAGACACACTCACAGCGAGGGAGGGACACACACACACAGCGAGGGAGGGACACACACACACACACACACACACAGCGAGGGAGGGACACACACACACAGCGAGGGAGGGACACACACACACACAGCGAGGGAGGGACACACACACACACACACAGCGAGGGAGGAACACGCACACACAGCGAGGGAGGGACACACACTCACAGCGAGGGAGGGACACACACACACACTCACAGCGAGGGAGGGACACACACACACACAACGAGGGAGGGACACGCACACACAGCGAGGGAGGGACACACACTCACAGCGAGGGAGGGACACACACATACACTCACAGCGAGGGAGGGACACACACACACACACAACGAGGGAGGGACACACACACACACAGCGAGGGAGGGACATACACACACACAACGAGCGAGGGACACGCACACACACACAGCGAGGGAGTGACACGCACACACAGCGAGGGAGGGACACACAAACACACACACAGTGAGGGAGGGACACACACACACAGCGAGGGAGGGACACACACACACACAGCGACGGAGGGACACACACACACACAGCGAGGGAGGGACACAAACACACACAGCGAGGGAGTGACACACACACACACAGCGAGGGAGGGACACACACACACACAGCGAGGGAGGGACACACACACACAGCGAGGGAGGGACACACACACACAGCGAGGGAGGGACACACACACACACAGCGAGGGAGGGACACACACACACAGCGAGGGAGGGACACACACACACAGCGAGGGAGGGACACTCACTCACAGCGAGGGAGGAACACGCACACACAGCGAGGGAGGGAGACACACTCACAGCGAGGGAGGGACACACACACACAGCGAGGGAGGGACACACACACACACACACACACACAGCGAGGGAGGGACACACACACACAGCGAGGGAGGGACACACACACACACAGCGAGGGAGGGACACACACACACACACACAGCGAGGGAGGAACACGCACACACAGCGAGGGAGGGACACACACTCACAGCGAGGGAGGGACACACACACACACTCACAGCGAGGGAGGGACACACACACACACAACGAGGGAGGGACACGCACACACAGCGAGGGAGGGACACACACTCACAGCGAGGGAGGGACACACACACACACTCACAGCGAGGGAGGGATACACACACACACACAACGAGGGAGGGACACACACACACACAGCGAGGGAGGGACACACACACACACAACGAGCGAGGGACACGCACACACACACAGCGGGGGGGTGACACGCACACACAGCGAGGGAGGGACACACAAACACACACACAGTGAGGGAGGGACACACACACACAGCGAGGGAGGGACACACACACACACAGCGACGGAGGGACACACACACACACAGCGAGGGAGGGACACAAACACACACAGCGAGGGAGGGACACACACACACACAGCGAGGGAGGGACACAAACACACACAGCGAGGGAGTGACACACACACACACAGCGAGGGAGGGACACACACACACACAGCGAGGGAGGGACACACACACACAGCGAGGGAGGGACACACACACACACAGCGAGGGAGGGACACACACACACAGCGAGGGAGGGACACACACACACAGCGAGGGAGGGACACACACACACAGCGAGGGAGGGACACACACACACAGCGAGGGAGGGACACTCACTCACAGCGAGGGAGGAACACGCACACACAGCGAGGGAGGGAGACACACTCACAGCGAGGGAGGGACACACACACACAGCGAGGGAGGGACACACACACACACACACACACACACAGCGAGGGAGGGACACACACACACAGCGAGGGAGGGACACACACTCACACAGCGAGGGAGGGACACACACACACACACACAGCGAGGGAGGAACACGCACACACAGCGAGGGAGGGACACACACTCACAGCGAGGGCGGGACACACACACAAACTCACAGCGAGGGAGGGACACACACACACACAACGAGGGAGGGACACGCACACACAGCGAGGGAGGGACACACACTCACAGTGAGGGAGGGACACACACACACACTCACAGCGAGGGAGGGACACACACACACACACAACGAGGGAGGGACACACACACACACACAACGAGGGAGGGACACGCACACACACAGGGAGGGACACGCACACACACAGCGAGGGAGGGACACACACACACAGCGAGGGAGGGACACACACACACACACAACGAGGGAGGGACACGCACACACAGAGGGAGGGACACGCACACACACATCGAGGGAGGGACACACACACACAGCGAGGGAGGGACACACACACACAGCGAGGGAGGGACACACACACACACCGCGAGGGAGGGACACACACACACAGCGAGGGAGGGACACAAACACAGCGAGGGAGGGACACACACACACAGCGAGGGAGGGACATACACACACAACGAGGGAGGGACATACACACACAGCGAGGGAGGGACACACACACACAGCGAGGGAGGGACACACACACAGCGAGGGAGGGAAACACACACAGCGAGGGAGGGACACACACACACACAGCGAGGGTGGGACACACACACACACACACAGCGAGGGAGGAACACACACACACACACAGCGAGGGAGGGACACACACAGCGAGGGAGGGACACACACACAGCGAGGGAGGGACACACACACACACAGCGAGGGAGGGACACACACACAAACAACGAGGGAGGGACACGCACACACACACAGCGAGGGAGGGACTCACACACAAACAACGAGGGAGGGACACACCTACACACACAGCGAGGGAGGGACACACACACACACAGCGAGGGAGGGACACGCACACACAGCGAGGGAGGGACACACACACTCACAGCGAGGGAGGGACACACACACAGCGAGGGAGGGACACACACACACAGCGAGGGAGGGACACACACACACACACAGCGAGGGAGGGACACGCACACTCACAGCGAGGGGGGGACACGCACACACAGCGATGGAGGGACACACACACACACACTCACAGCGAGGGGGGGACACGCACACACAGCGAGGGAGGGACACACACACACACACACAGCGAGGGAGGGACACGCACATTCACAGCGAGGGAGGGACACACACACTCACAGCGAGGGAGGGACACACACACTCACAGCGAGGGATGGACACACACACACAGCGAGGGAGGGACACACACTGCGAGGGAGGGACACACACACACAGCGAGGGAAGGACACACACACACACAACGAGCGAGGGACACGCACACACACACAGCGAGGGAGTGACACGCACACACAGCGAGGGAGGGACACACAAACACACACACAGTGAGAGAGGGACACACACACACAGCGAGGGAGGGACACACACACACACAGCGACGGAGGGACACACACACACACAGCGAGGGAGGGACACACACACACACAGCGAGGGAGGGACACACACACACACAGCGAGGGAGTGACACACACACACACAGCGAGGGAGGGACACACACACACACAGCGAGGGAGGGACACACACACACAGCGAGGGAGGGACACACACACACACACAGCGAGGGAGGGACACACACACACAGCGAGGGAGGGACAAACACACACACAGCGAGGGAGGGACACACACACACAGCGAGGGAGGGACACACACACACAGCGAGGGAGGTACACTCACTCACAGCGAGGGAGGAACACGCACACACAGCGAGGGAGGGAGACACACTCACAGCGAGGGAGGGACACACACACACAGCGAGGGAGGGACACACACACACACACACACACACACAGCGAGGGAGGGACACACACACAGCGATGGAGGGACACACACACACACACAGCGAGGGAGGAACACGCACACACAGCGAGGGAGGGACACACACTCACAGCGAGGGAGGGACACACACACACACTCACAGCGAGGGAGGGACACACACACACACACACAACGAGGGAGGGACACGCACACACAGCGAGGGAGGGACACACACTCACAGCGAGGGAGGAACACACACACACACTCACAGCGAGGGAGGGACACACGCACACACACAACGAGGGAGGGACACACACACACACAACGAGGGAGGGACACGCACACACACAGGGAGGGACACGCACACACACAGCGAGGGAGGGACACACACACACAGCGAGGGAGGGACACACACACACACACAACGAGGGAGGGACACGCACACACAGAGGGAGGGACACGCACACACACAGCGAGGGAGGGACACACACACACAGCGAGGGAGGGACACACACACACAGCGAGGGAGGGACACACACACACCGCGAGGGAGGGACACACACACACAGCGAGGGAGGGACACAAACACAGCGAGGGAGGGACACACACACACAGCGAGGGAGGGACATACACACACAACGAGGGAGGGACATACACACACAGCGAGGGAGGGACACACACACACAGCGAGGGAGGGACACACACACAGCGAGGGAGGGAAACACACACAGCAAGGGAGGGACACACACACACACAGCGAGGGTGAGGCACACACACACACACAGCGAGGGAGGGACACACACACACACACAGCGAGGGAGGGACACACACAGCGAGGGAGGGACACACACACAGCGAGGGAGGGACACACACATACACAGCGAGGGAGGGACACACACACAAACAACGAGGGAGGGACACGCACACACACACAGCGAGGGAGGGACTCACACACAAACAACGAGGGAGGGACACACCCACACACACAGCGAGGGAGGGCCACACACACACACAGCGAGGGAGGGACACAAACACAGCGAGGGAGGGACACACACACACACAGCGAGGGAGGGACACACACACACACACAGCGAGAGAGGGACACACACACACAGCGAGGGAGGGACACACACACACACACAGCGAGAGAGGGACACACACACACAACGAGGGAGGAACACACACACAAAAAAAAGGAGGGACACGCACACTCACAGCGAGGGAAGGACACACACACACACAGCGAGGGAGGGACACACACACACACAGCGAGGGAGGGACACACACACACACAGCGAGGGAGGGACACGCACACACAGCGAGGGAGGGACACACACACTCACAGCGAGGGTGGGACACACACACAGCGAGGGAGGGACACACCCACACAGCGAGGGAGGGACACACACACAGCGAGGGAGGGACACGCACACTCACAGCGAGGGGGGGACACGCACAAAAAAGCGATGGAGGGACACACACACACACACTCACAGCGAGGGGGGGACACGCACACACAGCGAGGGAGGGACACACACACACACACAGCGAGGGAGCGAAACGCACATTCACAGCGAGGGAGGGACACACACTCTTACAGCGAGGGAGGGACACACACACTCACAGCGAGGGATGGACACACACACACAGCGAGGGAGGGACACACACTGCGAGGGAGGGACACACACACACACAGCGAGGGAGGGGCACACACACACACAACGAGCGAGGGACACGCACACACACACAGCGAGGGAGTGACACGCACACACAGCGAGGGAGGGACACACAAACACACACACACAGTGAGGGAGGGACACAAACACACAGCGAGGGAGGGACACACACACACACAGCGACGGAGGGACACACACACACACAGCGAGGGAGGGACACACACACACACAGCGAGGGAGGGACACACACACACACAGCGAGGGAGTGACACACACACACACAGCGAGGGAGGGACACACACACACACACAGCGAGGGAGGGACACACACACACAGCGAGGGAGGGACACACACACACACAGCGAGGGAGGGACACACACACACAGTGAGGGAGGGACACACACACACACACAGCGAGGGAGGGACACACACACACAGCGAGGGAGGGACACACACACACAGCGAGGGAGGGACACACACTCACAGCGAGGGAGGAACACGCACACACAGCGAGGGAGGGAGACACACTCACAGCGAGGGAGGGACACACACACAACGAGGGAGGGACACACACACACACACAACGAGGAAGGGAGACACACACAGCGAGCGAGGAACACGCACACACAGCGAGGGAGGGACACACACTCACAGCGAGGGAGGGACACACACACAACGAGGGAGGGACACACACACACACACAACGAGGGAGGGACACGCTCACACAAAGGGAGGGACACGCACACACAGCGAGGGAGGGACACACACACACAGCGAGGGAGGGACACACACACACACCGCGAGGGAGGGACACACACACACACAGCGAGGGAGAGACACACACACACACAAAGAGGGAGGGACACGCACACGCACACACAGCGAGGGAGGGACACACACACACAGCGAGGGAGTGACACGCACACACAGCAAGGGAGGGACACACACACACACACAGCGAGGGAGGGACACACACACACAAACAGCGAGGGACACACACACACACACAGCGAGGGAGGGACACACACACAGCGAGGGAGGGATACACACAGACAGCGAGGGAGGGACACACACACACACAACGAGGGAGGGACACACACACATGGCGAGGGAGCGACACGCACACACAGCGTGGGAGGGACACGCACACACAGCGAGGGAGGGACACACACACAGCGAGGGAGGGACACACACACACACCGCGAGGGAGGGACACACACACACAGCAAGGGAGGGACACACACACACACAACGAGGGAGGGACACACACACACGCAACGAGGGAGGGACACACACATGGCGAGGGAGCGACACACACACAGCATGGGAGGGACACGCACACACAGCGAGGGTGGGAAACACACACACAGCGAGGGAGGGACGCACACACACAGCGATGGAGGGACACACACACACACAGCGAGGGAGGTACACACACACATAGCGAGGGAGGGACACACACACACAGCGAGGGAGGTACACAAACACAGCGAGGGAGGGACACAGACACGGTGAGGAAGGGACACACACACAACGAGGGAGGGACATACACACACAACGAGGGAGGGACATACACACACACAGCGATGGAGGGACACCCACACACACAGCGAGGGAGGGACACACACACAGCGAGGGAGGGACACACACACAACGAGAGAGGGACATACACACACAACGAGGGAGGGACATACACACACACAGCGATGGAGGGACACACACACACACAGCGAGGGAGGGACACACACACAGCGAGGGAGGGACACACACACAGCGAGGGACGGACACACACACACACAGCGAGGGTGGGACACACACACACACACACACAGCGAGGGTGGGACACACACACACACACACACAGCGAGGGAGGGACACACACACACACACACACACACAGCGAGGGTGGGACACACACACAGCGAGGGTGGGACACACACACAGCGAGGGAGGGACATACACACAGCGAGGGAGGGACGCACACACAGCGAGGGAGGGACATACACACGGCGAGGGAGGGACATACACACACACAGCGAGGGAGGGACACACACACACACACAGCGAGGGAGGGACACACACACACACAGCGAGGGAGGGACACACACACACAGCGAGAAAGGGACACGCACACACACAACGAGGGAGGGACACGCACACACAGCGAGGGAGGGACACACACACACACACAGCGAGGGAGGGCCACACACACACACAGCGAGGGAGGGACACACACACACACACAGCGAGGGAGGGACACAAACACACACAGCGAGGGAGGGACACACACACAGCGAGGGAGGGACACACACACACAGCGAGGGAGGGACACACACACACACAGCGAGGGAGGGACACACACACACACACAGCGAGGGAGGGACACGCACACACAGCGAGGGAGGGACACACACACTCACAGCGAGGGAGGGACACACACACACAGCGAGGGAGGGACACACACACACACAGAGCGAGGGAGGGACACGCACACTCAGAGCGAGGGAGGGACACGCACACTCACACAGCGAGGGAGGGACACAAACACACACAGCGAGGGAGGGACACACACACAGCGAGGGAGGGACACACACACACAGCGAGGGAGGGACACACACACACACAGCGAGGGAGGGACACACACACACACACAGCGAGGGAGGGACACGCACACACAGCGAGGGAGGGACACACACACTCACAGCGAGGGAGGGACACACACACACAGCGAGGGAGGGACACACACACACACAGAGCGAGGGAGGGACACGCACACTCAGAGCGAGGGAGGGACACGCACACTCACAGCGAGGGAGGGACACACACACACACCGAGGGAGGGATACACACACAGCGAGGGAGGGACACGCACACTCACAGCGAGGGAGGGACACACACACACACACACAGCGAGGGAGGGACATGCACATTCACAACAAGGGGAGACACGCACATTCACAGCGAGGGGGGGACACGCACACATACACACAGCGAGGGAGGGACACACACACTCACAGCGAGAGAGGGACACACACACACACAGCGAGGGAGGGACACACACACACAGCGAGGGAGAGACACGCACATACAGCGAGGGAGGGACACACACACACAGCGAGGGAGAGACACACACACACAGCGAGGGAGAGACACACACACACAGCGAGGGAGAGACACACACACACAGCGAGGGAGGGACACACACACAGCGAGGGAGGGACACACACACAGCGAGGGAGGGACACACACACACACAGCGAGGGTGGGACACACACACACACACACAGCGAGGGTGGGACACACACACACACACACACACAGCGAGGGAGGGACACACACACACACACACAGCGAGGGAGGGACACACACACAGCGAGGGAGGGACATACACACAGCGAGGGAGGGACACACACACACAGCGAGGGAGGGACATACACACGGCGAGGGAGGGACATACACACACACAGCCAGGGAGGGACACACACACACACACAGCGAGGGAGGGACACACACACACACAGCGAGGGAGGGACACACACACACAGCGAGAAAGGGACACGCACACACACAACGAGGGAGGGACACGCACACACAGCGAGGGAGGGACACACACACACAGCGAGGGAGGGCCACACACACACAGCGAGGGAGGGACACACACACACACACAGCGAGGGAGGGACACAAACACACACAGCGAGGGAGGGACACACACACAGTGAGGGAGGGACACACACACACAGCGAGGGAGGGACACACACACACACACAGCGAGGGAGGGACACACACACACACACAGCGAGGGAGGGACACGCACACACAGCGAGGGAGGGACACACACACTCACAGCGAGGGAGGGACACACACACACAGCGAGGGAGGGACACACACACACACAGAGCGAGGGAGGGACACGCACACTCAGAGCGAGGGAGGGACACGCACACTCACAGCGAGGGAGGGACACACACACACAGCGAGGCAGGGACACACACACAGCGAGGGAGGGACACGCACACTCACAGCGAGGGAGGGACACACACACACACACACAGCGAGGGAGGGACATGCACATTCACAACAAGTGGAGACACGCACATTCACAGCGAGGGGGGGACACGCACACACACACACAGCGAGGGAGGGACACACACACTCACAGCGAGAGAGGGACACACACACACACACAGCGAGGGAGGGACACACACACACAGCGAGGGAGAGACACGCACATACAGCGAGGGAGGGACACACACACACAGCGAGGGAGAGACACACACACACAGCGAGGAAGAGACACGCACACACAGCGAGGGAGGGACACGCACACACAGCGAGGGAGAGACACATACACACAGCGAGGGAGAGACACACACACACAGCGAGGGAGAGACACACACAAACAGCGAGGGAGAGACACACACACACACAACGAGGGAGGGACACACACACACAGCGAGGGAGGGACACGCACACATAAACAGCGAGGGAGAGACACACACACACACACACAGCGAGGGAGGGACACACACACACAGCGACGGAGGGACACACACACACAGCGCGGGAGGGACACACACACACAGCGACGGAGGGACACACATACACAGCGACGGAGGGACACACACACACAGCGCGGGAGGGACACACACACACAGCGAGGGAGGGACACACACACACAGCGAGGGAGGGACACGCACACACACAGCGAGGGAGTGACACGCACACACAGCGAGGGAGGGACACACACACACACACAGCGAGGGGGGACACTCACACACACAGCGAGGGTGGGACACACACACACAGCGAGGGAGGGACACACACACACACAGCGAGGGAGGGACACACACACTCACAGCGAGGGAGGGACACACACACACACACACAGGGAGGGAGGGACACACACACACACACAGCGAGGGAGGGACACACACACACACACACACAGCGAGGGAGGGACACACACACACACACACAGCGAGGGAGGGACACACAAACACACACACAGCGAGGGAGCGACACACACACACACACACACAGCGAGGGAGGGACTCACACACACACAGCGAGGGAGGGACACACACACACACAGCGAGGGAGGGACACACACACACAGAGGGAGGGACACGCACATACAGCGAGGGAGGGACACGCACATACAGCGAGGGAGGGTCACACACACACAGCGAGGGAGACACACACACACACACACAGCGAGGGAGGGACACACACACACACAACGAGGGAGGGACACACACACACACACACAGCGAGGGAGGAACACACAAACACACACACAGCGAGGGAGCGACACACACACACACACACAGCGAGGGAGGGACACACACACACACACATACACACACAGCGAGGGAGGGACACACACACACACACACAGCGAGGGAGCGACACACACACACACACACACAGCGAGGGAGGGACACACACACACACAGCGAGGGAGGGACACACAAACACACACACAGCGAGGGAGCGACACACACACAGCGAGGGAGGGACACACACACACAGCGAGGGGGGGACACGCACACACAGCGAGGGAGTGACACGCACACACAGCGAGGGAGGTACACACACACACAGCGAGGGAGGGACACACACACACACACAGCGAGGGGGGGGACACTCACACACACAGCGAGGGTGGGACACACACACACAGCGAGGGAGGGACACACACACACACAGCGAGGGAGGGACACACACACACAGCGAGGGAGGGACACACACACACAGCGAGGGAGGGACACACACACTCACAGCGAGGGAGGGACACACACACACACACAGCGAGGGAGTGACACACACACACACACAGCGAGGGAGGGACACACACACACACACACACACACAGCGAGGGAGGGACACACACACACACACACACAGCGAGGGAGGGACACACAAACACACACACAGCGAGGGAGGGACACACACACACATCGAGGGAGGGACACACACACACACAGCGAGGGAGGGACACACACACACACACACACACACAGCGAGGGAGGGACACACACACACACACACACAGCGAGGGAGGGACACACAAATACACACACAGCGAGGGAGCGACACACACACACACACACAGCGAGGGAGGGACACACACACACACACATACACACACAGCGAGGGAGGGACACACACACAGCGAGGGAGGGACACGCACACTCACAGCGAGGGCGGGACACGCACACACACACACAGCGAGGGAGGGACACACACACACACAGCGAGGGAGGGACACACAAACACACACACAGCGAGGGAGCGACACACACACACAGCGAGGGAGGGACACACACACACACAGCGAGGGAGGGACACGCACACTCACAGCGAGGGCGGGACACGCACACACAGCGAGTGAGGGACACGCACACACACACAGCGAGGGAGGGACACACACACTCACAGCGAGGGTGGGACAAACACACACACAGCGAGAGAGGGACACACACGCACAGAGGGAGGGACACGCACATACAGCGAGGGAGGGACACACACACACAGCGAGGGAGGGGCACACACACAGCGAGGGAGGGACACACACACACACACAACGAGGGAGGGACACACGCACACACAGCGAGGGAGGGACACGCACACACAAACAGCAAGGGAGAGACACACACACACACACAAACACACAGCGAGGGAGGGACACACACACACAGCGAGGGAGGGACACACAAACACACACAGCGAGGGAGGGACACACACACACACACAGCGAGGGAGGGACACACACACACACAGCGAGGGAGGGCCACACACACACACAGCGAGGGAGGGACACACACACACACACACAGCGAGGGTGGGACAAACACACACACAGCGAGATAGGGACACACACGCACAGAGGGAGGGACACGCACATACAGCGAGGGAGGGACACACACACACACAGCGAGGGAGGGACACACACACACACAGCGAGGGAGGGACACACACACACAGCGAGGGAGGGACACACACACACACACACACACACAGCGAGGGTGGGACACACACACACACACACACACAGCGAGGGAGGGACACACACACACACACACACACACAGCGAGGGAGGGACACACACACAGCGAGGGAGGGACATACACACAGCGAGGGAGGGACACACACAGCGAGGGAGGGACACACACACACAACGAGGGAGGGACATACACACACAGCGAGGGAGGGACACACACACACAGCGAGGGAGGGACACACACACACAGCGAGGGAGGGACACACACATACACAGAGAGGGAGGGACACACACACAGCGAGGGAGGGACACACACACACACAGCGAGGGTGGGACACACACACACACACAGCGAGGGAGGGACACACACACACACAGCGAGGGTGGGACACACACACACACAGAGCGAGGGAGGGACACACACACACACAGCGAGGGTGGGACACACACACACACACACAGCGAGGGATGGGACACACACAGCGAGGGAGGGAGACACACAGCGAGAGAGGGACACACACAACACAGCGAGGGAGGGACACACAGACACAGCGAGGGAAGAACACACACACAGCGAGGGAGGGACACACACACACACAGCGAGGGAGGGACACACACACACACAGCGAGGGAGGGACACACACACACACAGCGAGGGAGGGACACACACACACAGCGAGGGAGGGACACACACACACACACAGCGAGGGAGGGACACGCACACACAGCGAGGGAGGGACACGCACATACACAGCGAGGGAGGGCCACACACACACACAGCGAGGGAGGGACACACACACACACACACAGCGAGGGAGGGACACACACACACACAGCGAGGGAGGGACACACACACACACAGCGAGGGAGGGACACACACACACAGCGAGGGAGGGACACACACACACACAGCGAGGGAGGGACACACACACACAGCGAGGGAGGGACACATACACACAGCGAGGGAGGGACACACACACACAGCGAGGGAGGGACACACGCACACACAACGAGGGAGGGACACGAACACACACAGCGAGGGAGGGACACGCACACACAGCGAGGGAGGGACACACACAGCGAGGGAGGGACACACACACACACAGCGAGGGAGGGACACGCACACACAGCGAGAGAGGGACACACACACACACAACGAGGGAGGAAAACGCACACAAAAAAAGGAGGGACACGCACACTCACAGCGAGGGAGGGACACACACAGCGAGGGAGGGACACACACTCACAGCGAGGGAGGGACACACACACACACAGCGAGGGAGGGACACACACACACAACGAGGGAGGGACACGCACACACACAGCGAGGGAGGGACATGCACACACAGCGAGGGAGGGACACGCACACACAGCGAGGGAGGGACACACACACTCACAGCGAGGGAGGGACACACACACAGCGAGGGAGGGACACACACACACAGCGAGGGAGGGACACACATACACAGCGAGGGAGGGGGACACACACACACAGCGAGGGAGGGACACACATACACAGCGAGGGAGGGACACATACACACAGCGAGGGAGGGACACACACACACAGCGAGGGAGGGACACACGCACACACAACGAGGGAGGGACACGAACACACACAGCGAGGGAGGGACACGCACACACAGCGAGGGAGGGACACACACAGCGAGGGAGGGACACACACACACACAGCGAGGGAGGGACACGCACACACAGCGAGAGAGGGACACACACACACACAACGAGGGAGGAAAACGCACACAAAAAAAGGAGGGACACGCACACTCACAGCGAGGGAGGGACACACACAGCGAGGGAGGGACACACACTCACAGCGAGGGAGGGACACACACACACACAGCGAGGGAGGGACACACACACACAACGAGGGAGGGACACGCACACACACAGCGAGGGAGGGACATGCACACACAGCGAGGGAGGGACACGCACACACACAGCGAGGGAGGGACATGCACACACAGCGAGGGAGGGACACGCACACACAGCGAGGGAGGGACACACACACTCACAGCGAGGGAGGGACACACACACAGCGAGGGAGGGACACACACACACAGCGAGGGAGGGACACACATACACAGCGAGGGAGGGACACACACACAGACACAGCGAGGGAGGAACACGCACACTCACAGCGAGGGGGGGACACGCACACACAGCGAGGGAGGGACACACACACACACACACACACAGCGGGGGAGGGACACGCACACTCACAGCGAGGGGGGGACACGCACACACAGCGAGGGAGGGACACACACACACACACAGCGAGGGAGGGACACGCACATTCACAGCGAGGGGGGGACACGCACATTCACAGCGAGGGAGGGACACACACACACACAGCGAGGGAGGGACACACACACTCACAGCGAGGGAGGGACACACACACACACAGCGAGGGAGGGACACACACACAAAGCGAGGGAGGGACACACACACACACAGCGAGGGAGGGACACACACACACACAGCGAGGGAGGGACACGCACATACAGCGAGGGAGGGACACACACACACAGCGAGGGAGGGACACACACAGCGAGGGAGGGACACACACACACAGCGAGGGAGGGACACACACAGCGAGGGAGGGACACACACACACAAACACCGAGGGAGACACACACACACACACACACACACACAGCGAGGGAGGGACACACACACACACACAGCGAGGGAGTGACACGCACACACAGCGAGGGAGGGACACACAAACACACACACAGCGAGGGAGGGACACACACACACAGCGAGGGAGGGACACACACACAGCGAGGGAGGGACACACACACACACACACACACACAGCGAGGGAGGGACACACACACACACAGCGAGGGAGTGACACGCACACACAGCGAGGGAGGGACACACACACACACACACACACACAGCGAGGGAGGGACACACACACACAGCGAGGGAGGGACACTCACACACAGCGAGGGAGGGACACACACACACACAGCGAGGGAGGGACACACACACACAGCGAGGGAGGAACACGCACACACAGCGAGGGAGGGACACACACTCACAGCGAGGGAGGGACACACACACACACTCACAGCGAGGGAGGGACACACACACACACACACAACGAGGGAGGGACACACACACACAGCGAGGGAGGGACACACACACACACACACAACGAGGGAGGGACACACACACACAGCGAGGGAGGGACACACACACACTCACAGCGAGGGAGGGACACACACTCACAGCGAGGGAGGGACACACACACACACTCACAGCGAGGGAGGGACACACACACACACACAACGAGGGAGGGACACGCACACACACAGGGAGGGACACGCACACACCGCGAGGGAGGGACACGCACACACACAGCGAGGGAGGGACACACACACACAGCGAGGGAGGGACACACACACACACCGCGAGGGAGGGACACACACACACAGCGAGGGAGGGACACAAACACAGCGAGGGAGGGACACACACACACACAGCGATGGAGGGACATACACACACAACGAGGGAGGGACATACACACACAGCGAGGGAGGGACACACACACACAGCGAGGGAGGGACACACACACACACAGCGAGGGAGGGACACACACAGGGAGGGAGGGACACACACACAGCGAGGGAGGGACACACACACACACAGCGAGGGAGGGACACACACACAAACAACGAGGGAGGGACACGCACAGCGAGGGAGGGACACACACACACACAGCGAGGGAGGGACACACACACACACAGCGAGGGAGGGACACAAACACAGCGAGGGAGGGACACACACACACACAGCGAGGGAGGGACACACAGCGAGGGAGGGCCACACACACACACAGCGAGGGAGGGACACAAACACAGCGAGGGAGGGACACACACACACAGCGAGGGAGGGACACACACACACACACAGCGAGAGAGGGACACACACACACAGCGAGGGAGGGACACACACACACACAACGAGGGAGGAACACGCACACAAAAAAAGGAGTGACACGCACACTCACAGCGAGGGAGGGACACACACACACACAGCGAGGGAGGGACACACACACACAGCGAGGGAGGGACACACACACACACAGCGAGGGAGGGACACACACACACAGCGAGGGAGGGACACGCACACACAGCGAGGGAGGGACACACGCACTCACAGCGAGGGAGGGACACACACACAGCGAGGGAGGGACACACACACACAACGAGGGAGGGACACACACACACACACACAGCGAATGAGGGACACGCACACTCACAGCGAGGGGGGGACACGCACACACAGCGATGGAGGGACACACACACACACACACACACAGCGAGGGAGGGACACACACACTCACAGCGAGGGGGGGACACACACACTCACAGCGAGGGGGGGACACGCACACACAGCGAGGGAGGGACACACACACACACACAGCGAGGGAGGGACACGCACATTCACAGCGAGGGGGGGACACGCACATTCACAGCGAGGGAGGGACACACACACTCACAGCGAGGGAGGGACACACACACTCACAGCGAGGGATGGACACACACACACAGCGAGGGAGGGACACACACAGCGAGGGAGGGACACACACACACACAGTGAGGGAGGGACACACACACACACAGCGAGGGAGGGACACACACACACAGCGAGGGAGGGACACACACACACACAGCGAGGGAGGGACACACACACACACAGCGAGGGAGGGACACGCACACACAGCGAGGGAGGGACACACGCACTCACAGCGAGGGAGGGACACATACACAGCGAGGGAGGGACACACACACACAACGAGGGAGGGACACACACACACACACACAGCGAATGAGGGACACGCACACTCACAGCGAGGGGGGGACACGCACACACAGCGATGGAGGGACACACACACACACACACACACAGCGAGGGAGAGACACACACACTCACAGCGAGGGGGGGACACACACACTCACAGCGAGGGGGGGACACGCACACACAGCGAGGGAGGGACACACACACACACACAGCGAGGGAGGGACACGCACATTCACAGCGAGGGGGGGACACGCACATTCACAGCGAGGGAGGGACACACACACTCACAGCGAGGGAGGGACACACACACTCACAGCGAGGGATGGACACACACACACAGCGAGGGAGGGACACACACAGCGAGGGAGGGACACACACGCACACAGCGAGGGAGGGACACACACACACACAACGAGCGAGGGACACGCACACACTAGCGAGGGAGTGACACGCACACACAGCGAGGGAGGGACACACACACACACAGCGACGGAGGGACACACACACACACAGCGACGGAGGGACACACACACACACAGCGAGGGAGTGACACACACACACACAGCGAGGGAGGGACACACACACACACACACAGCGAGGGAGGGACACACACACACAGCGAGGGAGGGACACACACACACACAGCGAGGGAGGGACACACACACACAGCGAGGGAGGGACACACACACACAGCGAGGGAGGGACACACTCACAGCGAGGGAGGAACACGCACACACAGCGAGGGAGGGAGACACACTCACAGCGAGGGAGGGACACACACACACACAGTGAGGGAGGGACACACACACACACAACGAGGGAGGGACACACACACACAGCGAGGGAGGAACACGCACACACAGCGAGGGAGGGACACACACTCACAGCGAGGGAGGGACACACACACACACACAACGAGGGAGGGACACGCACACACACAGGGAGGGACACGCACACACAGCGAGGGAGGGACACACACACACAGCGAGGGAGGGACACACACACACACCGCGAGGGAGGGACACACACACACACAGCGAGGGAGGGACACGCACACACAGAGGGAGGGACACACACATACAGCGAGGGAGGGACACGCACACGCACACACAGCGAGGGAGGGACACACACACACACAGCGAGGGAGTGACACGCACACACAGCGAGGGAGGGACACACACACACACACAGCGAGGGAGGGACACACACACACAAACAGCGAGGGACACACACACACACACACAGCGAGGGAGGGACACACGCAGACAGCGAGGGAGGGACACACACACACACAACGAGGGAGGGACACACACACACACAACGAGGGAGGGACACACACACATGGCGAGGGAGCGACACACACACACAGCGAGGGAGGGACACACACACACACAGCGATGGAGGGACACACACACACACAGCGAGGGAGGGACACACACACACAGCGAGGGAGGGACACACACACTCAGCGAGGTAGGAACACGCACACACACACACACAGCGAGGGAGGGACACACACACTCACAGCGAGGGGGGACACACACACTCACAGCGAGGGGGGGACACGCACACACAGCGAGGGAGGGACACACACACACACACAGCGAGGGAGGGACACGCACATTCACAGCGAGGGGGGGACACGCACATTCACAGCGAGGGAGGGACACACACACTCACAGCGAGGGAGGGACACACACACTCACAGCGAGGGATGGACACACACACACAGCGAGGGAGGGACACACACAGCGAGGGAGGGACACACACACACACAGCGAGGGAGGGACACGCACACACAGCGAGAGAGGGACACACACACACACAACGAGGGAGGAAAACGCACACAAAAAAAGGAGGGACACGCACACTCACAGCGAGGGAGGGACACACACAGCGAGGGAGGGACACACACTCACAGCGAGGGAGGGACACACACACACACAGCGAGGGTGGGACACACACACACAACGAGGGAGGGACACGCACACACACAGCGAGGGAGGGACATGCACACACAGCGAGGGAGGGACACGCACACACACAGCGAGGGAGGGACATGCACACACAGCGAGGGAGGGACACGCACACACAGCGAGGGAGGGACACACACACTCACAGCGAGGGAGGGACACACACACAGCGAGGGAGGGACACACACACACAGCGAGGGAGGGACACACATACACAGCGAGGGAGGGACACACACACAGACACAGCGAGGGAGGGACACGCACACTCACAGCGAGGGGGGGACACGCACACACAGCGAGGGAGGGACACACACACATACACACACACAGCGAGGGAGGGACACGCACACTCACAGCGAGGGGTGGACACGCACACACAGCGAGGGAGGGACACACACACACACACACAGCGAGGGAGGGACACGCACATTCACAGCAAGGGGGGGACACGCACATTCACAGCGAGGGAGGGACACACACACTCACAGCGAGGGAGGGACACACACACACACAGCGAGGGAGGGACACGCACATACAGCGAGGGAGGGACACACACACACAGCGAGGGAGGGACACACACAGCGAGGGAGGGACACACACACACAAACACCGAGGGAGAGACACACACACACACACACACACAGCGAGGGAGAGACACACACACACACACAGCGAGGGAGTGACACGCACACACAGCGAGGGAGGGACACACAAACACACACACAGCGAGGGAGGGACACACACACACAGCGAGGGAGGGACACACACACACACACAACGAGGGAGGGACACGCACACACACAGGGAGGGACACGCACACACAGCGAGGGAGGGACACACACACACAGCGAGGGAGGGACACACACACACACCGCGAGGGAGGGACACACACACACACAGCGAGGGAGGGACACGCACACACAGAGGGAGGGACACACACATACAGCGAGGGAGGGACACGCACACGCACACACAGCGAGGGAGGGACACACACACACACAGCGAGGGAGTGACACGCACACACAGCGAGGGAGGGACACACACACACACACAGCGAGGGAGGAACACGCACACACAGCGAGGGAGGGACACACACTCACAGCGAGGGAGGGACACACACACACACACAACGAGGGAGGGACACGCACACACACAGGGAGGGACACGCACACACAGCGAGGGAGGGACACACACACACAGCGAGGGAGGGACACACACACACACCGCGAGGGAGGGACACACACACACACAGCGAGGGAGGGACACGCACACACAGAGGGAGGGACACACACATACAGCGAGGGAGGGACACGCACACGCACACACAGCGAGGGAGGGACACACACACACACAGCGAGGGAGTGACACGCACACACAGCGAGGGAGGGACACACACACACACACAGCGAGGGAGGGACACACACACACAAACAGCGAGGGACACACACACACACACACAGCGAGGGAGGGACACACGCAGACAGCGAGGGAGGGACACACACACACACAACGAGGGAGGGACACACACACACACAACGAGGGAGGGACACACACACATGGCGAGGGAGCGACACACACACACAGCGAGGGAGGGACACACACACACACAGCGATGGAGGGACACACACACACACAGCGAGGGAGGGACACACACACACAGCGAGGGAGGGACACACACACACAGCGAGGTAGGAACACGCACACACACACACACAGCGAGGGAGGGACACACACACTCACAGCGAGGGGGGGACACACACACTCACAGCGAGGGGGGGACACGCACACACAGCGAGGGAGGGACACACACACACACACAGCGAGGGAGGGACACGCACATTCACAGCGAGGGGGGGACACGCACATTCACAGCGAGGGAGGGACACACACACTCACAGCGAGGGAGGGACACACACACTCACAGCGAGGGATGGACACACACACACAGCGAGGGAGGGACACACACAGCGAGGGAGGGACACACACACACACAGCGAGGGAGGGACACGCACACACAGCGAGAGAGGGACACACACACACACAACGAGGGAGGAAAACGCACACAAAAAAAGGAGGGACACGCACACTCACAGCGAGGGAGGGACACACACAGCGAGGGAGGGACACACACTCACAGCGAGGGAGGGACACACACACACACAGCGAGGGAGGGACACACACACACAACGAGGGAGGGACACGCACACACACAGCGAGGGAGGGACATGCACACACAGCGAGGGAGGGACACGCACACACACAGCGAGGGAGGGACATGCACACACAGCGAGGGAGGGACACGCACACACAGCGAGGGAGGGACACACACACTCACAGCGAGGGAGGGACACACACACAGCGAGGGAGGGACACACACACACAGCGAGGGAGGGACACACATACACAGCGAGGGAGGGACACACACACAGACACAGCGAGGGAGGGACACGCACACTCACAGCGAGGGGGGGACACGCACACACAGCGAGGGAGGGACACACACACATACACACACACAGCGAGGGAGGGACACGCACACTCACAGCGAGGGGTGGACACGCACACACAGCGAGGGAGGGACACACACACACACACACAGCGAGGGAGGGACACGCACATTCACAGCAAGGGGGGGACACGCACATTCACAGCGAGGGAGGGACACACACACTCACAGCGAGGGAGGGACACACACACACACAGCGAGGGAGGGACACGCACATACAGCGAGGGAGGGACACACACACACAGCGAGGGAGGGACACACACAGCGAGGGAGGGACACACACACACAGCGAGGGAGGGACACACACAGCGAGGGAGGGACACACACACACAAACACCGAGGGAGAGACACACACACACACACACACACAGCGAGGGAGAGACACACACACACACACAGCGAGGGAGTGACACGCACACACAGCGAGGGAGGGACACACAAACACACACACAGCGAGGGAGGGACACACACACACAGCGACGGAGGGACACACACACACACAGCGAGGGAGGGACACACACACACACAGCGAGGGAGGGACACACACACAGCGAGGGAGGGACACACACACACACACACACACAGCGAGGGAGGGACACACACACACACAGCGAGGGAGTGACACGCACACACAGCGAGGGAGGGACACACACACACACACAGCGAGGGAGGGACACACACACACACACAGCGAGGGAGGAACACGCACACACAGCGAGGGAGGGACACACACTCACAGCGAGGGAGGGACACACACACACACTCACAGCGAGGGAGGGACACACACACACACACAACGAGGGAGGGACACACACACACAGCGAGGGAGGGACACACACACACACACAACGAGGGAGGGACACACACACACACAGCGACGGAGGGACACACACACACACAGCGAGGGAGTGACACACACACACACAGCGAGGGAGGGACACACACACACACACACAGCGAGGGAGGGACACACACACACAGCGAGGGAGGGACACACACACACACAGCGAGGGAGGGACACACACACACAGCGAGGGAGGGACACACACACACAGCGAGGGAGGGAGACACACTCACAGCGAGGGAGGGACACACACACACACAGTGAGGGAGGGACACACACACACACAACCAGGGAGGGACACACACACACAGCGAGGGAGGAACACGCACACACAGCGAGGGAGGGACACACACTCACAGCGAGGGAGGGACACACACACACACACAACGAGGGAGGGACACGCACACACACAGGGAGGGACACGCACACACAGCGAGGGAGGGACACACACACACAGCGAGGGAGGGACACACACACACACCGCGAGGGAGGGACACACACACACACAGCGAGGGAGGGACACGCACACACAGAGGGAGGGACACACACATACAGCGAGGGAGGGACACGCATACGCACACACAGCGAGGGAGGGACACACACACACACAGCGAGGGAGTGACACGCACACACAGCGAGGGAGGGACACACACACACACACAGCGAGGGAGGGACACACACACACAAACAGCGAGGGACACACAAACACACACACAGCGAGGGAGGGACACACGCAGACAGCGAGGGAGGGACACACACACACACAACGAGGGAGGGACACACACACACACAACGAGGGAGGGACACACACACATGGCGAGGGAGCGACACACACACACAGCGAGGGAGGGACACACACACACACAGCGATGGAGGGACACACACACACACAGCGAGGGAGGGACACACACACACAGCGAGGGAGGGACACACACACACAGCGAGGTAGGAACACGCACACACACACACACAGCGAGGGAGGGACACACACACTCACAGCGAGGGGGGGACACACACACTCACAGCGAGGGGGGGACACGCACACACAGCGAGGGAGGGACACACACACACACACAGCGAGGGAGGGACACGCACATTCACAGCGAGGGGGGGACACGCACATTCACAGCGAGGGAGGGACACACACACTCACAGCGAGGGAGGGACACACACACTCACAGCGAGGGATGGACACACACACACAGCGAGGGAGGGACACACACAGCGAGGGAGGGACACACACACACACAGCGAGGGAGGGACACGCACACACAGCGAGAGAGGGACACACACACACACAACGAGGGAGGAAAACGCACACAAAAAAAGGAGGGACACGCACACTCACAGCGAGGGAGGGACACAAACAGCGAGGGAGGGACACACACTCACAGCGAGGGAGGGACACACACACACACAGCGAGGGAGGGACACACACACACAACGAGGGAGGGACACGCACACACACAGCGAGGGAGGGACATGCACACACAGCGAGGGAGGGACACGCACACACACAGCGAGGGAGGGACATGCACACACAGCGAGGGAGGGACACGCACACACAGCGAGGGAGGGACACACACACTCACAGCGAGGGAGGGACACACACACAGCGAGGGAGGGACACACACACACAGCGAGGGAGGGACACACATACACAGCGAGGGAGGGACACACACACAGACACAGCGAGGGAGGGACACGCACACTCACAGCGAGGGGGGGACACGCACACACAGCGAGGGAGGGACACACACACATACACACACACAGCGAGGGAGGGACACGCACACTCACAGCGAGGGGTGGACACGCACACACAGCGAGGGAGGGACACACACACACACACACAGCGAGGGAGGGACAAGCACATTCACAGCAAGGGGGGGACACGCACATTCACAGCGAGGGAGGGACACACACACTCACAGCGAGGGAGGGACACACACACACACAGCGAGGGAGGGACACGCACATACAGCGAGGGAGGGACACACACACACAGCGAGGGAGGGACACACACAGCGAGGGAGGGACACACACACACAGCGAGGGAGGGACACACACAGCGAGGGAGGGACACACACACACAAACACCGAGGGAGAGACACACACACACACACACACACAGCGAGGGAGAGACACACACACACACACAGCGAGGGAGTGACACGCACACACAGCGAGGGAGGGACACACAAACACACACACAGCGAGGGAGGGACACACACACACAGCGACGGAGGGACACACACACACACAGCGAGGGAGGGACACACACACACACAGCGAGGGAGGGACACACACACAGCGAGGGAGGGACACACACACACACACACACAGCGAGGGAGGGACACACACACACACAGCGAGGGAGTGACACGCACACACAGCGAGGGAGGGACACACACACACACACAGCGAGGGAGGGACACACACACACAGCGAGGGAGGGACACACACACACACAGCGAGGGAGGGACACACACACACACAGCGAGGGAGGGACACACACACACACACAGCGAGGGAGGAACACGCACACACAGCGAGGGAGGGACACACACTCACAGCGAGGGAGGGACACACACACACACTCACAGCGAGGGAGGGACACACACACACACACAACGAGGGAGGGACACACACACACAGCGAGGGAGGGACACACACACACACTCACAGCGAGGGAGGGACACACACACACACACAACGAGGGAGGGACACACACTCACAGCGAGGGAGGGACACACACACACACTCACAGCGAGGGAGGGACACACACACACACACAACGAGGGAGGGACACGCACACACACAGGGAGGGACACGCACACACCGCGAGGGAGGGATACACACACACAGCGAGGGAGGGACACACACACACACACCGCGAGGGAGGGACACACACACACAGCGAGGGAGGGACACAAACACAGCGAGGGAGGGACACACACACACAGCGATGGAGGGACATACACACACAACGAGGGAGGGACATATACACACAGCGAGGGAGGGACACACACACACAGCGAGGGTGGGACACACACACACACAGCGAGGGAGAGACACACACACAGGGAGGGAGGGACACACACACAGCGAGGGAGGGACACACACACACACAGCGAGGGTGGGACACACACACACACAGCGAGGGAGGGACACACACACACACAGCGAGGGAGGGACACACACAGCGAGGGAGGGACACACACACAGCGAGGGAGGGACACACACACACACAGCGAGGGAGGGACACACACACAAACAACGAGGGAGGGACACGCACAAACACAGCGAGGGAGGGACACACACACACACAGCGAGGGAGGGACACACACACACACAGCGAGGGAGGGACACAAACACAGCGAGGGAGGGACACACACACACACAGCGAGGGAGGGACACACACACACACACACAGCGAGGGAGGGACACACACACACACAACGAAGGAGGAACACGCACACAAAAAAAGGAGGGACACGCACACTCACAGCGAGGGAGGGACACACACACACACAGCGAGGGAGGGACACACACACACAGCGAGGGAGGGACACACACACACACAGCGAGGGAGGGACACACACACACACAGCGAGGGAGGGACACGCACACACAGCGAGGGGGGGACACACACACTCACAGCGAGGGAGGGACACACACACAGCGAGGGAGGGACACACACACACAACGAG
Source organism: Chiloscyllium plagiosum (assembly GCF_037043375.1). Lineage (NCBI taxonomy): Eukaryota > Metazoa > Chordata > Chondrichthyes > Orectolobiformes > Hemiscylliidae > Chiloscyllium > Chiloscyllium plagiosum. Next base: position 48,925,511 of record NW_028270183.1, read on the forward strand.
GGAGGGACACACACACACACACACAGCGAGGGAGGGACACGCACACTCACAGCGAGGGGGGTACACGCACACACAGCGATGGAGGGACACACACACACACACACACAGCGAGGGAGGGACACACACACTCACAGCGAGGGGGGGACACACACACTCACAGAGAGGGGGGGACACATACACACAGCGAGGGAGGGACACACACACACACACAGCGAGGGAGGGACACGCACATTCACAGCGAGGGGGGGACACGCATATTCACAGCGAGGGAGGGACACACACACTCACAGCGAGAGAGGGACACACACACTCACAGCGAGGGAGGGACACGCACACACACAGCGAGGGAGGGACACACACACACAGCGAGGAAGGGACACACACAGCGAGGGAGGGACACACACACACACAGCGAGGGAGGGACACACACACACACAACGAGCGAGGGACACGCACACACACAGCGAGGGAGTGACACGCACACACAGCGAGGGAGGGACACACACACACACAGCGACGGAGGGACACACACACACACAGCGACGGAGGGACACACACACACACAGCGAGGGAGGAACATACACACACACAGCGAGGGAGGGACACACACACAGCGAGGGAGGGACACACACACAGCGAGGGAGGGACACACACACAGCGAGGGAGGGACACACACACACACACAACGAGGGAGGGACACGCCCACACACAGGGAGGGACACGCACACACAGCGAGGGAGGGACACACACACACAGCGAGGGAGGGACACACACACACACCGCGAGGGAGGGACACACGCACACACAGCGAGGGAGGGACACGCACACACAGAGGGAGGGACACACACATACAGCGAGGGAGGGACACGCACACGCACACACAGCGAGGGAGGGACACACACACACACAGCGAGGGAGTGACACGCACACACAGCGAGGGAGGGACACACACACACACACAGCGAGGGAGGGACTCACACACACAAACAGCGAGGGACACACACACACACACACAGCGAGGGAGGGACACACACAGACAGCGAGGGAGGGACACACACACACACAACGAGGGAGGGACACACACACACACAACGAGGGAGGGACACACACACATGGCGAGGGAGCGACACACACACACAGCGAGGGAGGGACACACACACACACAGCGATGGAGGGACACACACACACAGCGAGGGAGGGACACACACACACAGCGAGGGAGGGACACACACACACAGCGAGGGAGGGACACGCACACACAGCGAGGGAGGGACACACACACACACCGCGAGGGAGGGACACACACACACAGCGAGGGAGGGACACACATACAGCGAGGGAGGGACACACACACAGCGAGGGAGGGACACACACACACAGCGAGGGAGGAACACACACACACACACAGCGAGGGAGGGACACACACACGGCGAGGGAGGGAAACACACACACACACAGCGAGGGAGGGACACACACACACACAGCGAGGGAGGGACACACACACGGCGAGGGAGGGACACAGACACACACAACGAGGGAGGGACACACACACACAACGAGGGAGGGACACACACACACACAACGAGGGAGGGACACACACACAAACACACACACAGCGAGGGAGGGACACACACACAGCGAGGGTGGGACACACACACAGCGAGGGAGGGACACACACACACAGCGAGTGAGGGACACACACACACACACAGCGAGAGAGGGACACACACACAGACAGCGAGGGAGGGACACACACACACACAACGAGGGAGGAACACGCACACAAAAAAAGGAGGGACACGCACACACACACAGCGAGGGAGGGACACACACACACACACACACAGCGAGGGAGGGACACACACACACACAGCGAGGTAGGGACACACACACACACAGCGAGGGAGGGACACGCACACACAGCGAGGGAGGGACACACACACTCATAGCGAGGGAGGGACACACACACAGCGAGGGAGGGACACACACACACAGCGAGGGAGGGACACACACACACACACAGCGAGGGAGGGACACGCACACTCACAGCGAGTGGGGGACACGCACACACAGCGATGGAGGGACACACACACACACACACACAGCGAGGGAGGGACACACACACTCACAGCGAGGGGGGGACACACACACTCACAGCGAGGGGGGGACACGCACACACAGCGAGGGAGGGACACACACACACACACAGCGAGGGAGGGACACGCACATTCACAGCGAGGGGGGGACACGCACATTCACAGCGAGGGAGGGACACACACACTCACAGCGAGGGAGGGACACACACACTCACAGCGAGGGATGGACACACACACACAGCGAGGGAGGGACACACACAGCGAGGGAGGGACACACACACACACAGCGAGGGAGGGACACACACACACACAACGAGCGAGGGACACGCACACACACAGCGAGGGTGTGACACGCACACACAGCGAGGGAGGGACACACACACACACAGCGACGGAGGGACACACACACACACAGCGACGGAGGGACACACACACACACAGCGAGGGAGGGACACACACACACAGCGAGGGAGTGACACACACACACAGCGAGGGAGTGACACACACACACACAGCGAGGGAGGGACACACACACACACACAGCGAGGGAGGGACACACACACACAGAGAGGGAGGTACACACACACACACAGCGAGGGAGGGACACACACACACAGCGAGGGAGGGACACACACACACAGCGAGGGAGGGACACACTCACAGCGAGGGAGGAACACGCACACACAGCAAGGGAGGGAGACACACTCACAGCGAGGGAGGGACACACACACACACACAGTGAGGGAGGGACACACACACACACAACGAGGGAGGGACACGCACATACACAGCGAGGGAGGGACACACACACACACAGTGAGGGAGGGACACACACACACACAGCGAGGGAGGGACACAAACACAGCGAGGGAGGGACACACACACACACAGCGAGGGAGGGACACACAGCGAGGGAGGGCCACACACACACACAGCGTGGGAGGGACACAAACACAGCGAGGGAGGGACACACACACACACAGCGAGGGAGGGACACACACACACACACACAGCGAGAGTGGGACACACACACACAGCGAGGGAGGGACACACACACACACAACGAGGGAGGAACACGCACACAAAAAAAGGAGGGACACGCACACTCACAGCGAGGGAGGGACACACACACACACAGCGAGGGAGGGACACACACACACAGCGAGGGAGGGACACACACACACACAGCGAGGGAGGGACACACACACACACAGCGAGGGAGGGACACGCACACACAGCGAGGGAGGGACACACACACTCACAACGAGGGAGGGACACACACACAGCGAGAGAGGGACACACACACACAGCGAGGGAGGGACACACACACACACACAGCGAGGGAGGGACACGCACACTCACAGCGAGTAGGGGACACGCACACACAGCGATGGAGGGACACACACACACACACACACAGCGAGGGAGGGACACACACACTCACAGCGAGGGGGGGACACACACACTCACAGCGAGGGGGGGACACGCACACACAGCGAGGGTGGGACACACACACACACACAGCGAGGGAGGGACACGCACATTCACAGCGAGGGGGGGACACGCACATTCACAGCGAGGGAGGGACACACACACTCACAGCGAGGGAGGGACACACACACTCACAGCGAGGGATGGACACACACACACAGCGAGGGAGGGACACACACAGCGAGGGAGGGACACACACACACACAGCGAGGGAGGGACACACACACACACAACGAGCGAGGGACACGCACACACACAGCGAGGGAGTGACACGCACACACAGCGAGGGAGGGACACACACACACACAGCGACGGAGGGACACACACACACACAGCGACGGAGGGACACACACACACAGCGAGGGAGGGACACACACACACACAGCGAGGGAGGGACACACACACACAGCGAGGGAGTGACACACACACACACAGCGAGGAAGTGACACACACACACACAGCGAGGGAGGGACACACACACACACACACAGCGAGGGAGGGACACACACACACAGCGAGGGAGGGACACACACACACACAGCGAGGGAGGGACACACACACACAGCGAGGGAGGGACACACACACACAGCGAGGGAGGGACACACTCACAGCGAGGGAGGAACACGCACACACAGCGAGGGAGGGAGACACACTCACAGCGAGGGAGGGACACACACACACACACAGTGAGGGAGGGACACACACACACACAACGAGGGAGGGACACACACACACAGCGAGGGAGGAACACGCACACACAGCGAGGGAGGGACACACACTCACAGCGAAGGAGGGACACACACACACACACAACGAGGGAGGGACACACACACACACACAACGAGGGAGGGACACGCACACACACAGGGAGGGACACGCACACACAGCGAGAGAGGGACACACACACACAGCGAGGGAGGGACACACACACACACCGCGAGGGAGGGACACACACACACACACAGGGAGGGACACGCACACACAGCGAGGGAGGAACACACACACACAGCGAGGGAGGGACACACACACACACCGCGAGGGAGGGACACACACAAACACAGCGAGGGAGGGACACACACACACACAGCGAGGGAGGGACACACAGCGAGGGAGGGCCACACACACACACAGCGAGGGAGGGACACAAACACAGCGAGGGAGGGACACACACACACACAGCGAGGGAGGGACACACACACACACACACAGCGAGAGAGGGACACACACACACAGCGAGGGAGGGACACACATACACACAACGAGGGAGGAACACGCACACAAAAAAAGGAGGGACACGCACACTCACAGCGAGGGAGGGACACACACACACAGCGAGGGAGGGACACACACACACAGCGAGGGAGGGACACACACACACACAGCGAGGGAGGGACACACACACACACAGCGAGGGAGGGACACGCACACACAGCGAGGGAGGGACACACACACTCACAGCGAGGGAGGGACACACACACAGCGAGGGAGGGACACACACACACAGCGAGGGAGGGACACACACACACACAGCGAGGGAGGGACACGCACACTCACAGCGAGGGGGGGACACGCACACACACACACAGCGAGGGAGGGACACACACACACACACAGCGAGGGAGGGACACGCACACTCACAGCGAGGGGGGGACACGCACACACACACACACAGCGAGGGAGGGACACGCACATTCACAGCGAGGGGGGGACACGCACATTCACAGCGAGGGAGGGACACACACACTCACAGCGAGGGAGGGACACACACACTCACAGCGAGGGATGGACACACACACACAGCGAGGGAGGGACACACTCACAGCGAGGGAGGAACACGCACACACAGCGAGGGAGGGAGACACACTCACAGCGAGGGAGGGACACACACACACACACAGTGAGGGAGGGACACACGCACACACAACGAGGGAGGGACACACACACACAGCGAGGGAGGAACACGCACACACAGCGAGGGAGGGACACACACACACAGCGAGGTAGGGACACACACACACACACAACGAGGGAGGGACACACACACACACACAACGAGGGAGGGACACGCACACACACAGGGAGGGACACGCACACACAGCGAGGGAGGGACACACACACACAGCGAGGGAGGGACACACACACACACCGCGAGGGAGGGACACACACACACACAGCGAGGGAGGGACACGCACACACAGAGGGAGGGACACACACATACAGCGAGGGAGGGACACGCACACGCACACACAGCGAGGGAGGGACACACACACACACAGCGAGGGAGTGACACGCACACACAGCGAGGGAGGGACACACACACACACACAGCGAGGGAGGGACACACACACACAAACAGCGAGGGGGACACACACACACACAGCGAGGGAGGGACACACACACAGCGAGGGAGGGACACACACACAGCGAGGGAGGGACACACACAGACAGCGAGGGAGGGACACACACACACACAACGAGGGAGGGACACACACACACAGCATGGGAGGGACACGCACACACAGCAAGGGAGGGACACACACACACAGCGAGGGAGGGACACACACACACACAGCGATGGAGGGACACACACACACACAGCGAGGGAGGGACACACACACACACACAGCGAGGGAGGGACACACACACACAGCGAGGGAGGGACACACACACACAGCGAGGGAGGGACACACACACAGCGAGGGAGGGACACGCACACACAGCGAGGGAGGGACACACACACACACACCGCGAGGGAGGGACACACACACACAGCGAGGGAGGGACACACATACAGCGAGGGAGGGACACACACACAGCGAGGGAGGGACACACACACACACACAGCGAGGGAGGGACACACACACACACACAGCGAGGGAGGGACACACACAAGGCGAGGGAGGGACACACACACACACACAGCGAGGGAGGGACACACACACTGCGAGGGAGGGACACACACACACACAACGAGGGAGGGACACACACACACACAGCGAGGGAGGGACACACACACAGCGAGGGTGGGACACACACACAGCGAGGGAGGGACACACACACACAGCGAGGGAGGGACACACACACAGCGAGGGAGGGACACACACACAGCGAGGGAGGGACACACACACACACACAGCGAGGGAGGGACACACACACAGCGAGGGAGGGACACACACACACACACACAGCGAGGGAGGGACACACACACACGGCGAGGGAGGGACACACACACACAGCGAGGGAGGGACACACACACACACAGCGTGGGAGGGACACACACACACAGCGAAGGAGGGACACACACACACATCGAGGGAGGGACACACACACACACACAGCGAGGGAGGGACACACACACACACACAGCGAGGGAGGGACACACACACACACAGCGAGGGAGGGACACACACACACAGCGAAGGAGGGACACACACAAACAGCGAGGGAGGGACACACACACACAGCGAAGGAGGGACACACACACACAGCGAGGGAGGGACACACACACACACACAGCGAGGGAGGGACACACACACACACACAGCGAGGGAGGGACACACACACACAGCGAAGGAGGGACACACACAAACAGCGAGGGAGGGACACACACACACAGCGAGGGAGGGACACACACACACAGCGAGGGAGGGACACACACACACAGCGAGGGAGGGACACACACACACACAGCGAGGGAGGGACACACACACACATAGCGAGGGAGGGACACACACACACACAGCGAGGGAGGGACACACACACACAGCGAGGGAGGGACACACACACACACAGCGAGGGAGGGACACACACACACACACAGCGAGGGAGGGACACACACACACAGCGAAGGAGGGACACACACACACAGCGAGGGAGGGACACACACACACACACAGCGAGGGAGGGACACACACACAGCGAGGGAGGGACACACACACACACACACAGCGAGGGAGGGACACACACACACGGCGAGGGAGGGACACACACACACAGCGAGGTAGGGACACACACACACACAGCGTGGGAGGGACACACACACACAGCGAAGGAGGGACACACACACACATCGAGGGAGGGACACACACACACACACAGCGAGGGAGGGACACACACACACACACAGCGAGGGAGGGACACACACACACACAGCGAGGGAGGGACACACACACACAGCGAAGGAGGGACACACACAAACAGCGAGGGAGGGACACACACACACAGCGAAGGAGGGACACACACACACAGCGAGGGAGGGACACACACACACACACAGCGAGGGAGGGACACACACACACACACAGCGAGAGAGGGACACACACACACAGCGAAGGAGGGACACACACAAACAGCGAGGGAGGGACACACACACACAGCGAGGGAGGGACACACACACACAGCGAAGGAGGGACACACACAAACAGCGAGGGAGGGACACACACACACAGCGAGGGAGGGACACACACACACAGCGAGGGAGGGACACACACACACACAGCGAGGGAGGGACACACACACACATAGCGAGGGAGGGACACACACACACACAGCGAGGGAGGGACACACACACACAGCGAGGGAGGGACACACACACACACAGCGAGGGAGGGACACACACACACACACACAGCGAGGGAGGGATACACACACACAGCGAAGGAGGGACACACACACACAGCGAGGGAGGGACACACACACACAGCGAGGGAGGGACACACACACACAGCGAGGGAGGGACACACACACACACAGCGAGGGAGGGACACACACACACAGCGAGGGAGGGACACACACACAGCGAGGGAGGGACATACACACAGCGAGGGAGGGACACACACACACACACAGCGAGGGAGGGACACACACACAGCGAGGGAGGGACACACACACACACACACAGCGAGGGAGGGACACACACACACGGCGAGGGAGGGACACACACACACAGCGAGGGAGGGACACACACACACACAGCGTGGGAGGGACACACACACACACAGCGAAGGAGGGACACACACACACAGCGAGGGAGGGACACACACACACACACAGCGAGGGAGGGACACACACACACACACAGCGATGGAGGGACACACACACACACAGCGAGGGAGGGACACACACACACACAGCGAGGGAGGGACACACACAAACAGCGAGGGAGGGACACACACACACAGCGAAGGAGGGACACACACACACAGCGAGGGAGGGACACACACACACACACAGCGAGGGAGGGACACACACACACACAGCGAGGGAGGGACACACACACACACAGCGAGGGAGAGACACACACGCACAGCGAAGGAGGGACACACACAAACAGCGAGGGAGGGACACACACACACAGCGAGGGAGGGACACACACACACAGCGAGGGAGGGACACACACACACAGCGAGGGAGGGACACACACACACACAGCGAGGGAGGGACACACACACACATAGCGAGGGAGGGACACACACACACACAGCGAGGGAGGGACACACACACACACAGCGAGGGAGGGACACACACACACAGCGAGGGAGGGACACACACACACAGCGAAGGAGGGACACACACACACAGCGAGGGAGGGACACACACACACACACAGCGAGGGAGGGACACACACACACTCAGCGAGGGAGGGACACGCACACACACACAGCGAGGGAGGGACACACACACAGCGAGGGAGGGACACACACACACAGCGAGGGAAGGACACACACACACACAGCAAGGGAGGGACACACACACACACAGCGAGGGAGGGAGACACACACACACAGCGAGGGAGGGACACACACACACAGAGGGAGGGACACACACACACACACACAGCGTGGGAGGGACACACACACAGCGAGGGAGGGACACACACACACACACAGCGAGGGAGGGACACGCACACACACAGGGAGGGACACGCACACACAGCGAGGGAGGGACACACACACACAGCGAGGGAGGGACACACACACACACACAGCGAGGGAGGGACACACACACGCACAGCGAGGGAGGGACACACACACACACACACACAGCGAGGAAGGGACACACACACACACAGCGAAGGAGGGACACACACAAACAGCGAGGGAGGGACACACACATACACAGCGTGGGAGGGACACACACACACAGCGAAGGAGGGACACACACACACAGCGAGGGAGGGACACACACACAGCGAGGGAGGGACACACACACAGCGAGGGAGGGACACACACACACACACAGCGAGGGAGGGACACACACACAGCGAGGGAGGGACACACACACACACACACAGCGAGGGAGGGACACACACACACGGCGAGGGAGGGACACACACACACAGCGAGGGAGGGACACACACACACACAGCGTGAGAGGGACACACACACACAGCGAAGGAGGGACACACACACACATCGAGGGAGGGACACACACACACACACAGCGAGGGAGGGACACACACACACACACAGCGAGGGAGGGACACACACACACACAGCGAGGGAGGGACACACACACACAGCGAAGGAGGGACACACACAAACAGCGAGGGAGGGACACACACACACAGCGAAGGAGGGACACACACACACAGCGAGGGAGGGACACACACACACACACAGCGAGGGAGGGACACACACACACAGCGAGGGAGGGACACACACACACACACAGCGAGGGAGGGACACACACACACAGCGAAGGAGGGACACACACAAACAGCGAGGGAGGGACACACACACACAGCGAGGGAGGGACACACACACACAGCGAGGGAGGGACACACACACACACAGCGAGGGAGGGACACACACACACATAGCGAGGGAGGGACACACACACACACAGCGAGGGAGGGACACACACACACACAGCGAGGGAGGGACACACACACACACACAGCGAGGGAGGGACACACACACACAGCGAAGGAGGGACACACACACACAGCGAGGGAGGGACACACACACACAGCGAGGGAGGGACACACACACACACAGCGAGGGAGGGACACACACACACAGCGAGGGAGGGACACACACACAGCGAGGGAGGGACACACACACAGCGAGGGAGGGACACACACACACACACAGCGAGGGAGGGACACACACACAGCGAGGGAGGGACACACACACACACACAGCGAGGGAGGGACACACACACACAGCGAAGGAGGGACACACACACACAGCGAAGGAGGGACACACACACACAGCGAGGGAGGGACACACACACACACACAGCGAGGGAGGGACACACACACACACAGCGAGGGAGGGACACACACACACACACAGCGAGGGAGGGACACACACACACAGCGAAGGAGGGACACACACAAACAGCGAGGGAGGGACACACACACACAGCGAGGGAGGGACACACACACACAGCGAGGGAGGGACACACACACACAGCGAGGGAGGGACACACACACACACAGCGAGGGAGGGACACACACACACATAGCGAGGGAGGGACACACACACACACAGCGAGGGAGGGACACACACACACACAGCGAGGGAGGGACACACACACACAGCGAGGGAGGGACACACACACACACAGCGAAGGAGGGACACACACACAGCGAGGGAGGGACACACACACACACACAGCGAGGGAGGGACACACACACACTCAGCGAGGGAGGGACACGCACACACACACAGCGAGGGAGGGACACACACACAGCGAGGGAGGGACACACACACACAGCGAGGGAAGGACACACACACACACAGCGAGGGAGGGACACACACACACACAGCGAGGGAGGGAGACACACACACACAGCGAGGGAGGGACACACACACACAGAGGGAGGGACACACACACACAGCGTGGGAGGGACACACACACAGCGAGGGAGGGACACACACACACACACAGCGAGGGAGGGACACGCACACACACAGGGAGGGACACGCACACACAGCGAGGGAGGGACACACACACACAGCGAGGGAGGGACACACACACACACACAGCGAGGGAGGGACACACACACACACAGCGAGGGAGGGACACACACACACACACACAGCGAGGAAGGGACACACACGCACACAGCGAAGGAGGGACACACACAAACAGCGAAGGAGGGACACACACACACACACACAGCGAGGGAGGGACACACACACACACAGGGAGGGAGATACACACACAAACAGCGAGGGAGGGACACACACACACACAGCGAGGGAGGGACACACACACACAGCGAGGGAGGGACACACACACACACAGCGAGGGAGGGACACACACACACAGCGAGGGAGGGACACACACACACAACGAGGGAGGGACACACACACGGCGAGGGAGGGACACACACACACACACAACGAGGGAGGGACACACACACACAGCGAAGGAGGGACACACACACACACACAGCGAGGGAGGGACACACACACACACACACAGCGAGGGAGGGGCACACACACACACAACGAGGAAGGGACACACACACACAGTGAGGGAGGGACACACACACACACAGCGAGGGAGGGACACACACACACACAGCGAGGGAGGGACACACACACACACAGCGAGGGAGGCACTCACACACACACAAACACAGCGAGGGAGGGACACACACACACACAGCGAGGGAGGGACACACACACACACAGCGAGGGAGGGACACACACACACACACACACACACACACACAGCGAGGGAGGGGGACACACACACACACAACGAGGGAGGGACACACACACACACAGCGAGGGAGGGACACACACACTCACAGCGAGGGAGGGACACACACACTCACAGCGAGGGAGGGACACACACACACAGCGAGGGAGGGACACACACACACACAACGAGGGAGGGACACACACACACAGCGAGGGAGGGGGACACACACACACACAACGAGGGAGGGACACACACACACATAGCGAGGGAGGGACACACACACACACAGCGAGGGATGGACACACACACTCACAGCGAGGGAGGGACACACACACACAGCGAGGGAGGGACACACACACACACAGCGAAGGAGGGACACACACAAACAGCGAGGGAGGGACACACACACACAGCGAGGGAGGGACACACACACACAGAGAGGGAGGGACACACACACACAGCGAGGGAGGGACACACACACACACAGCGAGGGAGGGACACACACACACACAGCGAGGGAGGGACACACACACACACAGCGAGGGAGGGACACACACACACACAGCGAGGGAGGGACACGCACACACAGCGAGGGAGGGACACACACACTCACAGCGAGGGAGGGACACACACACAGCGAGGGAGGGACACACACACACAGCGAGGGAGGGACACACACACACACACAGCGAGGGAGGGACACGCACACTCACAGCGAGGGGGGGACACGCACACACACACACAGCGAGGGAGGGACACACACACTCACAGCGAGGGGGGGACACACACACTCACAGCGAGGGGGGGACACGCACACACAGCGAGGGAGGGACACACACACACACACAGTGAGGGAGGGACACGCACATTCACAGCGAGGGGGGGACACGCACATTCACAGCGAGGGAGGGACACACACACTCACAGCGAGGGAGGGACACACACACTCACAGCGAGGGATGGACACACACACACAGCGAGGGAGGGACACACACAGCGAGGGAGGGACACACACACATACACAGCGAGGGAGGGACACACACACACACAACGAGCGAGGGACACGCACACACACACAGCGAGGGAGTGACACGCACACACAGCGAGGGAGGGACACACAAACACACACACAGCGAGGGAGCGACACACACACACACAGCGAGGGAGGGACACACACACACACAGCGAGGGAGGGACACACGCACACACAGCGAGGGAGTGACACACACACACACAGCGAGGGAGTGACACACACACACACAGCGAGGGAGGGACACACACACACAGCGAGGGAGGGACACACTCACAGCGAGGGAGGAACACGCACACACAGCGAGGGAGGGAGACACACTCACAGCGAGGGAGGCACACACACACACACACACAGTGAGGGAGGGACACACACACACACAACGAGGGAGGGACACACACACACAGCGAGGGAGGAACACGCACACACAGCGAGGGAGGGACACACACTCACAGCGAGGTAGGGACACACACACACACACAACGAGGGAGGGACACACACACACACACACAACGAGGGAGGGACACGCACACACAGCGAGGGAGGGACACACACACACAGCGAGGGAGGGACACACACACACACACAACGAGGGAGGGACACGCACACACAGCGAGGGAGGGACACACACACACAGCGAGGGAGGGACACACGCACACACCGCGAGGGAGGGACACACACACACACCGCGAGGGAGGGACACACACACACAGCGAGGGAGGGACACAAACACAGCGAGGGAGGGACACACACACACAGCGATGGAGGGACATACACACACAACGAGGGAGGGACATACACACACAGCGAGGGAGGGACACACACACACAGCGAGGGAGGGACACACACACACACAGCGAGGGTGGGACACACACACAGCGAGGGAGGGACACACACACAGCGAGGGAGGGACACACACACACACAGCGAGGGTGGGACACACACACACACACAGCGAGGGAGGGACACACACACACACACAGCGAGGGAGGGACACACACAGCGAGGGAGGGACACACACACAGCGAGGGAGGGACACACACACACACAGCGAGGGAGGGACACACACGCAAACAACGAGGGAGGGACACGCACACACACAGCGAGGGAGGGACACACACACACACAGCGAGGGAGGGTCACACACACACACAGCGAGGGAGGGTCACAAACACAGCGAGGGAGGGACACACACACACACAGCGAGGGAGGGACACACACACACAGCGAGGGAGGGCCACACACACACACAGCGAGGGAGGGACACAAACACAGCGAGGGAGGGACACACACAAACACAGCGAGGGAGGGACACACACACACACACACAGCGAGAGAGGGACACACACACACAGCGAGGGAGGGACACACACACACGCAACGAGGGAGGAACACGCACACAAAAAAAGGAGGGACACGCACACTCACAGCGAGGGAGGGACACACACACACACAGCGAGGGAGGGACACACACACACAGCGAGGGAGGGACACACACACACACAGCGAGGGAGGGACACACACACACACAGCGAGGGAGGGACACGCACACACAGCGAGGGAGGGACACACACACTCACAGCGAGGGAGGGACACACACAAAGCGAGGGAGGGACACACACACACAGCGAGGGAGGGACACACACACACACACACAGCGAGAGAGGGACACGCACACTCACAGCGAGGGGGGGACACGCACACACAGCGATGGAGGGACACACACACACACACACACAGCGAGGGAGGGACACACACACTCTCAGCGAGGGGGGGACACACTCACTCACAGCGAGGGGGGGACACGCACACACAGCGAGGGAGGGACACACACACACACACAGTGAGGGAGGGACACGCACATTCACAGCGAGGGGGGGACACGCACATTCACAGCGAGTGAGGAACACACACACTCACAGCGAGCGAGGGACACACACACTCACAGCGAGGGATGGACACACACACACAGCGAGGGAGGGACACACACAGCGAGGGAGGGACACACACACACACAGCGAGGGAGGGACACACACACACACA
This sequence comes from Chiloscyllium plagiosum, assembly GCF_037043375.1. NCBI lineage: Eukaryota > Metazoa > Chordata > Chondrichthyes > Orectolobiformes > Hemiscylliidae > Chiloscyllium > Chiloscyllium plagiosum. The sequence goes on from NW_028270183.1 coordinate 48,940,832, forward strand.
CAGTGAGGGAGGGACACGTACATTCACAGCGAGGGGGGACACGCACATTCACAGCGAGTGAGGAACACACACACTCACAACGAGCGAGGGACACGCACACACACACAGCGAGGGAGTGACACGCACACACAGCGAGGGAGGGACACACAAACACACACAGTGAGGGAGTGACACACACACACACAGCGAGGGAGGGACACACACACACACAGCGACGGAGGGACACACACACACACAGCGAGGGAGTGACACACACACACACAGCGAGGGAGTGACACACACACACACACAGCGAGGGAGGGACACACACACACACACACAGCGAGGGAGGGACACACACACACAGCGAGGGAGGGACACACACACACACAGCGAGGGAGGGACACACACACACAGCGAGGGAGGGACACACACACACAGCGAGGGAGGGACACACTCACAGCGAGGGAGGAACACGCACACACAGCGAGGGAGGGAGACACACTCACAGCGAGGGAGGGACACACACACACACACAGTGAGGGAGGGACACACGCACACACAACGAGGGAGGGACACATACACACAGCGAGGGAGGAACACGCACACACAGCGAGGGAGGGACACACACTCACAGCGAGGTAGGGACACACACACACACACAAGGAGGGAGGGACACACACACACACAACGAGGGAGGGACACGCACACACACAGGGAGGGACACGCACACACAGCGAGGGAGGGACACACACACACAGCGAGGGAGGGACACGCACACACAGAGGGAGGGACACACACATACAGCGAGGGAGGGACACGCACACGCACACAGAGCGAGGGAGGGACACACACACACACAGCGAGGGAGTGACACGCACACACAGCGAGGGAGGGACACACACACACACACAGCGAGGGAGGGACACACACACACAAACAGCGAGGGGGACACACACACACACACAGCGAGGGAGGGACACACACACAGCGAGGGAGGGACACACACAGACAGCGAGGGAGGGACACACACACACACAACGAGGGAGGGACACACACACACACAACGAGGGAGGGACACACACACATGGCGAGGGAGCGACACACACACACAGCATGGGAGGGACACGCACACACAGCAAGGGAGGGACACACACACACAGCGAGGGAGGGACACACACACACACAGCGATGGAGGGACACACACACACACAGCGAGGGAGGGACACACACACACACACAGCGAGGGAGGGACACACACACACAGCGAGGGAGGGACACACACACACAGCGAGGGAGGGACACACACACACACCGCGAGGGAGGGACACACACACACAGCGAGGGAGGGACACACATACAGCGAGGGAGGGACACACACACAGCGAGGGAGGGACACACACACACACACAGCGAGGGAGGGACACACACACGGCGAGGGAGGGACACACACACACACACAGCGAGGGAGGGACACACACACGCACAGCGAGGGAGGGACACACACACGGCGAGGGAGGGACACACACACACACAACGAGGGAGGGACACACACACACACACACACAGCGAGGGAGGGACACACACACAGCGAGGGTGGGACACACACACAGCGAGGGAGGGACACACACACACAGCGAGGGAGGGACACACACACACAGCGAGGGAGGGACACACACACAGCGAGGGAGGGACACACACACAGCGAGGGAGGGACACACACACACACACAGCGAGGGAGGGACACACACACAGCGAGGGAGGGACACACACACACACACACAGCGAGGGAGGGCCACACACACACGGCGAGGGAGGGACACACACACACAGCGAGGGAGGGACACACACACACACAGCGTGGGAGGGACACACACACACAGCGAAGGAGGGACACACACACACATCGAGGGAGGGACACACACACACACACAGCGAGGGAGGGACACACACACACACACAGCGAGGGAGGGACACACACACACACAGTGAGGGAGGGACACACACACACAGCGAAGGAGGGACACACACAAACAGCGAGGGAGGGACACACACACACAGCGAAGGAGGGACACACACACACAGCGAGGGAGGGACGCACACACACACACAGCGAGGGAGGGACACACACACACACACAGCGAGAGAGGGACACACACACACACACAGCGAGAGAGGGACACACACACACACACAGCGAGGGAGGGACACACACACGCACAGCGAGGGAGGGACACACACACGGCGAGGGAGGGACACACACAAACAGCGAGGGAGGGACACACACACACAGCGAGGGAGGGACACACACACACAGCGAGGGAGGGACACACACACACACAGCGAGGGAGGGACACACACACACATAGCGAGGGAGGGACACACACACACACAGCGAGGGAGGGACACACACACACACAGCGAGGGAGGGACACACACACACACACAGCGAGGGAGGGACACACACACACAGCGAAGGAGGGACACACACACACAGCGAGGGAGGGACACACACACACAGCGAGGGAGGGACACACACACACAGCGAGGGAGGGACACACACACACACAGCGAGGGAGGGACACACACATACAGCGAGGGAGGGACACACACACTTCGAGGGAGGGACACACACACACACACAGCGAGGGAGGGACACACACACAGCGAGGGAGGGACACACACACACACACACAGCGAGGGAGGGACACACACACACGGCGAGGGAGGGACACACACACACAGCGAGGGAGGGACACACACACACACAGCGTGGGAGGGACACACACACACAGCGAAGGAGGGACACACACACACAGCGAGGGAGTGACACACACACACACACAGCGAGGGTGGGACACACACACACACAGCGAGGGAGGGACACACACACACACAGCGAGGGAGGGACACACACACACACAGCGAGGGAGGGACACACACAAACAGCGAGGGAGGGACACACACACACAGCGAAGGAGGGACACACACACACAGCGAGGGAGGGACACACACACACACACAGCGAGGGAGGGACACACACACACACAGCGAGGGAGGGACACAAACACACACACAGCGAGGGAGGGACACACACACACAGCGAAGGAGGGACACACACAAACAGCGAGGGAGGGACACACACACACAGCGAGGGAGGGACACACACACACAGCGAGGAAGGGACACACACACACAGCGAGGGAGGGACACACACACACACAGCGAGGGAGGGACACACACACACATAGCGAGGGAGGGACACACACACACACAGCGAGGGAGGGACACACACACACACAGCGAGGGAGGGACACACACACACAGCGAAGGAGGGACACACACACACAGCGAGGGAGGGACACACACACACACACACAGCGAGGGAGGGACACACACACACTCAGCGAGGGAGGGACACGCACACACACACAGCGAGGGAGGGACACACACACAGCGAGGGAGGGACACACACACACAGCGAGGGAAGGACACACACACACACAGCGAGGGAGGGACACACACACACACAGCGAGGGAGGGAGACACACACACACAGCGAGGGAGGGACACACACACACAGAGGGAGGGACACACACACACACACACAGCGTGGGAGGGACACACACACAGCGAGGGAGGGACACACACACACACACAGCGAGGGAGGGACACGCACACACACAGGGAGGGACACGCACACACAGCGAGGGAGGGACACACACACACAGCGAGGGAGGGACACACACACACACACAGCGAGGGAGGGACACACACACACACAGCGAGGGAGGGACACACACACACACACACCGAGGAAGGGACACACACACACACAGCGAAGGAGGGACACACACAAACAGCGAAGGAGGGACACACACACACACACAGCGAGGGAGGGACACACACACACGCAGGGAGGGAGATACACACACAAACAGCGAGGGAGGGACACACACACACACAGCGAGGGAGGGACACACACACACAGCGAGGGAGGGACACACACACACACACAGCGAGGGAGGGACACACACACACAGCGAGGGATGGACACACACACACACAACGAGGGAGGGACACACACACGGCGAGGGAGGGACACACACACACACACAACGAGGGAGGGAGACACACACACAGCGAAGGAGGGACACACACACACACACAGCGAGGGAGGGACACACACACACACACACAGCGAGGGAGGGGCACGCACACACACAACGAGGAAGGGACACACACACACACAGCGAGGGAGGGACACACACACACAGCGAAGGAGGGACACACACACACAGCGAGGTCGGGACACACACACACACACAGCGAGGGAGGGACACACACACACACAGCGAGGGAGGGACACAAACACACACACAGCGAGGGAGGGACACACACACACAGCGAAGGAGGGACACACACAAACAGCGAGGGAGGGACACACACACACAGCGAGGGAGGGACACACACACACAGCGAGGAAGGGACACACACACACAGCGAGGGAGGGACACACACACACACAGCGAGGGAGGGACACACACACACATAGCGAGGGAGGGACACACACACACACAGCGAGGGAGGGACACGCACACACACAGCGAGGGAGGGACACACACACACAGCGAAGGAGGGACACACACACACAGCGAGGGAGGGACACACACACACACACAGCGAGGGAGGGACACACACACACTCAGCGAGGGAGGGACACGCACACACACACAGCGAGGGAGGGACACACACACAGCGAGGGAGGGACACACACACATTGCGAGGGAAGGACACACACACACACAGCGAGGGAGGGACACACACACACACAGCGAGGGAGGGAGACACACACACACAGCGAGGGAGGGACACACACACACAGAGGGAGGGACACACACACACACACACAGCGTGGGAGGGACACACACACTGCGAGGGAGGGACACACACACACACACAGCGAGGGAGGGACACGCACACACACAGGGAGGGACACGCACACACAGCGAGGGAGGGACACACACACACAGCGAGGGAGGGACACACACACACACACAGCGAGGGAGGGACACACACACACACAGCGAGGGAGGGACACACACACACACACACCGAGGAAGGGACACACACACACACAGCGAAGGAGGGACACACACAAACAGCGAAGGAGGGACACACACACACACACAGCGAGGGAGGGACACACACACACGCAGGGAGGGAGATACACACACAAACAGCGAGGGAGGGACACACACACACACAGCGAGGGAGGGACACACACACACAGCGAGGGAGGGACACACACACACACACAGCGAGGGAGGGACACACACACACAGCGAGGGATGGACACACACACACACAACGAGGGAGGGACACACACACGGCGAGGGAGGGACACACACACACACACAACGAGGGAGGGACACACACACACAGCGAAGGAGGGACACACACACACACACAGCGAGGGAGGGACACACACACACACAGCGAGGGAGGGGCACGCACACACACAACGAGGAAGGGACACACACACACAGCGAGGGAGGGACACACACACACACAGCGAGGGAGGGACACACACACACACAGCGAGGGAGGGACACACACACACACAGCGAGGGAGGCACTCACACACACACAAACACAGCGAGGGAGGGACACACACACACACAGCGAGGGAGGGACACACACACACACAGCGAGGGAGGGACACACACACACACACACACACACACAGCGAGGGAGGGGGACACACACACACACAACGAGGGAGGGACACACACACACACAGCGAGGGAGGGACACACACACACACAGCGAGGGAGGGACACACACACTCACAGCGAGGGAGGGACACACACACACAGCGAGGGAGGGACACACACACACACAACGAGGGAGGGACACACACACACAGCGAGGGAGGGACACACACACACACAACGAGGGAGGGACACACACACACACACAGCGAGGGAGGGACACACACACACACAGCGAGGGAGGGACACACACACACAGCGAGGGAGGGACACACACACACACAACGAGGGAGGGACACACACACACACAGCGAGGGAGGGACACACACACACACACACACAGCGAGGGAGGCACTCACACACACACAACGAGGGAGGGACACACACACACACAAACTCAGTGAGGGAGGGACACACACAAACACAGCGAGGGAGGGAAACACACACAACGAGGGAGGGACAGACACACACACAGCGAGGGAGGGACACACACACAACGAGGGAGGGACAGACACACACACAGCGAGGGAGGGACACACACAAACACAGCGAGGGAGGGACACACACACAACGAGGGAGGGACAGACACACACACAGCGAGGGAGGGACACACACACAACGAGGGAGGGACACACACACACACACACAGCGAGGGAGGGACACACACAAACACAGCGAGGGAGGGACACACACACAGCGAGGGAGGGACACACACACACACACAGCGAGGGAGGGACACACACACACACACAGCGAGGGAGGGACACACACAACGAGGGAGGGACACACACACACACACACAGCGAGGGAGGGACACACACACACACACACAGCGAGGGAGGGACACACACACACAACGAGGGAGGGACACACACACACAGCGAGGGGGACACACACACACACACACAACGAGGGAGGGACACACACACACAGCGAGGGAGGGACACACACACAGCGAGGGAGGGACACACACAACGAGGGAGGGGCACACACACACACACACAGCGAGGGAGGGACACACACACACACACACAGCGAGGGAGGGACACACACACTGCGAGGGAGGGACACACACACACAACGAGGGAGGGACACGCACACACACAGCGAGGGAGGGACATGCACACACAGCGAGGGAGGGACACGCACACACAGCGAGGGAGGGACACGCACACACAGCGAGGGAGGGACACACACACTCACAGCGAGGGAGGGACACACACACAGCGAGGGAGGGACACACACACAGCGAGGGAGGGACACACACACACAGCGAGGGAGGGACACACACACACACACAGCGAGGCAGGGACTCGCACACTCACAGCGAGGGGGGGACACGCACACACAGCGAGGGAGGGACACACACACACACACACACACAGCGAGGGAGGGACACGCACACTCACAGCGAGGGGGGGACACGCACACACAGCGAGGGAGGGACACACACACACACACAGCGAGGGAGGGACACGCACATTCACAGCGAGGGGGTCACGCACATTGACAGCGAGGGAGGGACACACACACTCACAGCGAGGGAGGGACACACACACAGCGAGGGAGGGACACGCACATACAGCGAGGGAGGGACACACACACAGCGAGGGAGGGACACACACTGCGAGGGAGGGACACACACACACACAACGAGGGAGGGACACACACACAGTGAGGGAGGGACACACACACACACACACACAGCGAGGGAGTGACACGCACACACAGCGAGGGAGGGACACACAAACACACACACAGCGAGGGAGGGACACACACACAGCGACGGAGGGACACACACACACACAGCGACGGAGGGACACACACACACACAGCGAGGGAGGGACACGCACACACAGCGAGGGGGACACACACACACACACACACACAGCGAGGGAGGGACACACACACACACAGCGAGGGAGTGACACGCACACACAGCGAGGGAGGGACACACACACACACACACACAGCGAGGGAGGGACACACACACACAGCGAGGGAGGGACACACACACACACAGCGAGGGAGGGACACACACACACACACAGCGAGGGAGGAACACGCACACACAGCGAGGGAGGGACACACACTCACAGCGAGGGAGGGACACACACACACAGCGAGGGAGGGACACACACACACACAGCGAGGGAGGGACACACACACACAGCGAGGGAGGGACACACACACACAGCGAGGGAGGGACACACACACACACACAGCAAGGGAGGAACACGCACAGACAGCGAGGGAGGGACACACACTCACAGCGAGGGAGGGACACACACACACACACAACGAGGGAGGGACACACACACACACACAACGAGGGAGGGACACGCACACACACAGGGAGGGACACACACACAGCGAGGGAGGGACACACACACACACCGCGAGGGAGGGACACACACACAGCGAGGGAGGGACACTCACACAGCGAGGGAGGGACACACACACACACACAGCGAGGGAGGGACACTCACACAGCGAGGGAGGGACACACACACACACACAGCGAGGGAGGGACACACACACACACACAGCGAGGGAGGGACAAACACATACAGCGAGGGAGGGACACGCACACGCACACACAGCGAGGGAGGGACACACACACACACAGCGAGGGAGTGACACGCACACACAGCGAGGGAGGGACAAACACACACACACAGCGAGGGAGGGACACACACACACACAGCGATGGAGGGACACACACACACAAACAGCGAGGGAGGGACACACACACACACAGCGAGGGAGGGACACACACACAGCGAGGGAGGGAAACACACACACACACAGCGAGGGAGGGACACACACACAGCGAGGGAGGGACACACACAGACAGCGAGGGAGGGACACACACACAACGAGGGAGGGACACACACACACACAACGAGGGAGGGACACACACACAACGAGGGAGGGACACACACACACACAACGAGGGAGGGACACACACACAGCGAGGGAGGGACACACACACAGCGAGGGAGGGACACGCACACACACAGCGAGGGAGGGACACACACACAGCGAGGGAGGGACACACACAGACAGCGAGGGAGGGACACACACACAACGAGGGAGGGACACACACACACACACAACGAGGGAGGGACACACACACAACGAGGGAGGGACATACACACACACAACGAGGGAGGGACACACACACAGCGAGGGAGGGACATACACACACACAACGAGGGAGGGACACACACACAACGAGGGAGGGACATACACACACACAACGAGGGAGGGACACACACACAACGAGGGAGGGACACACACACAGCGAGGGAGGGACACGCACACACACAGCGAGGGAGGGACACACACACAGCGAGCGAGGGACACACACAGACAGCGAGCGAGGGACACACACACACACAACGAGGGAGGGACACACACACACGCACAGCGAGGGAGGGACTCGCACACTCACAGCGAGGGGGGGACACGCACACACAGCGAGGGAGGGACACACACACACACACACACAGCGAGGGAGGGACACGCACACTCACAGCGAGGGGGGGACACGCACACACAGCGAGGGAGGGACACACACACACACACAGCGAGGGAGGGACACGCACATTCACAGCGAGGGGGTCACGCACATTGACAGCGAGGGAGGGACACACACACTCACAGCGAGGGAGGGACACACACACAGCGAGGGAGGGACACGCACATACAGCGAGGGAGGGACACACACACAGCGAGGGAGGGACACACACAGCGAGGGAGGGACACACACACACACAACGAGGGAGGGACACACACACAGTGAGGGAGGGACACACACACACACACACACAGCGAGGGAGTGACACGCACACACAGCGAGGGAGGGACACACAAACACACACACAGCGAGGGAGGGACACACACACACAGCGACGGAGGGACACACACAGCGAGGGAGGGACACACACACACACAGCGAGGGAGGGACACGCACACACAGCGAGGGAGGGACACACACACACACACACACACACACACACACACACACCGAGGGAGGGACACACACACACACAGCGAGGGAGTGACACGCACACACAGCGAGGGAGGGACACACACACACACAGCGAGGGAGGGACACACACACACAGCGAGGGAGGGACACACACACACACACAGCGAGGGAGGGACACACACACACACACAGCGAGGGAGGAACACGCACACACAGCGAGGGAGGGACACACACTCACAGCGAGGGAGGGACACACACACACAGCGAGTGAGGGACACACACACAGCGAGGGAGGGACACACACACACAGCGAGGGAGGGACACACACACACAGCGAGGGAGGGACACACACACACACAGCGAGGGAGGAACACGCACACACAGCGAGGGAGGGACACACACTCACAGCGAGGGAGGGACACACACACACACACAACGAGGGAGGGACACATACACACACACAACGAGGGAGGGACACGCACACACACAGGGAGGGACACACACACAGCGAGGGAGGGACACACACACACACCGCGAGGGAGGGACACACACACACAGCGAGGGAGGGACACTCACACAGCGAGGGAGGGACACACACACACACACACAGCGAGGGAGGGACACTCACACAGCGAGGGAGGGACACACACACACACACAGCGAGGGAGGGACACACACACACACACAGCGAGGGAGGGACAAACACATACAGCGAGGGAGGGACACGCACACGCACACACAGCGAGGGAGGGACACACACACACACAGCGAGGGAGTGACACGCACACACACACAGCGAGGGAGGGACACACACACAGCGAGGGAGGGACACACACACACAGCGAGGGAGGGACACACACACAGCGAGCGAGGGAGGGACACACACACACACACAGCGAGGGAGGGAGACACACACACACAGCGAGGGAGGGACACACACACACAGAGGGAGGGACACACACACACACACACAGCGTGGGAGGGACACACACACAGCGAGGGAGGGACACACACACACACACAGCGAGGGAGGGACACGCACACACACAGGGAGGGACACGCACACACAGCGAGGGAGGGACACACACACACAGCGAGGGAGGGACACACACACACACACAGCGAGGGAGGGACACACACACACACAGCGAGGGAGGGACACACACACACACACACCGAGGAAGGGACACACACACACACAGCGAAGGAGGGACACACACAAACAGCGAAGGAGGGACACACACACACACACAGCGAGGGAGGGACACACACACACGCAGGGAGGGAGATACACACACAAACAGCGAGGGAGGGACACACACACACACAGCGAGGGAGGGACACACACACACAGCGAGGGAGGGACACACACACACACACAGCGAGGGAGGGACACACACACACAGCGAGGGATGGACACACACACACACAACGAGGGAGGGACACACACACGGCGAGGGAGGGACACACACACACACACAACGAGGGAGGGACACACACACACAGCGAAGGAGGGACACACACACACACACAGCGAGGGAGGGACACACACACACACACACAGCGAGGGAGGGGCACACACACACACAACGAGGAAGGGACACACACACACAGCGAGGGAGGGACACACACACACACAGCGAGGGAGGGACACACACACACACAGCGAGGGAGGGACACACACACACACAGCGAGGGAGGCACTCACACACACACAAACACAGCGAGGGAGGGACACACACACACACAGCGAGGGAGGGACACACACACACACAGCGAGGGAGGGACACACACACACACACACACACACACAGCGAGGGAGGGGGACACACACACACACAACGAGGGAGGGACACACACACACACAGCGAGGGAGGGACACACATACACACAGCGAGGGAGGGACACACACACTCACAGCGAGGGAGGGACACACACACACAGCGAGGGAGGGACACACACACACACAACGAGGGAGGGACACACACACACAGCGAGGGAGGGACACACACACACACAACGAGGGAGGGACACACACACACACACAGCGAGGGAGGGACACACACACACACAGCGAGGGAGGGACACACACACTCACAGCGAGGGAGGGACACACACACACAGCGAGGGAGGGACACACACACACACAACGAGGGAGGGACACACACACACAGCGAGGGAGGGACACACACACACACAACGAGGGAGGGACACACACACACACACAGCGAGGGAGGGACACACACACACACAGCGAGGGAGGGACACACACACACACAGCGAGGGAGGGACACACACACACAGCGAGGGAGGGACACACACACACACAACGAGGGAGGGACACACACACACACAGCGAGGGAGGGACACACACACACACACACACAGCGAGGGAGGCACTCACACACACACAACGAGGGAGGGACACACACACACACAAACTCAGTGAGGGAGGGACACACACAAACACAGCGAGGGAGGGAAACACACACAACGAGGGAGGGACAGACACACACACAGCGAGGGAGGGACACACACACAACGAGGGAGGGACAGACACACACACAGCGAGGGAGGGACACACACAAACACAGCGAGGGAGGGACACACACACAACGAGGGAGGGACAGACACACACACAGCGAGGGAGGGACACACACACAACGAGGGAGGGACACACACACACACACACAGCGAGGGAGGGACACACACAAACACAGCGAGGGAGGGACACACACACAGCGAGGGAGGGACACACACACACACACAGCGAGGGAGGGACACACACACACACACAGCGAGGGAGGGACACACACAACGAGGGAGGGACACACACACACACACACAGCGAGGGAGGGACACACACACACACACACAGCGAGGGAGGGACACACACACACAACGAGGGAGGGACACACACACACAGCGAGGGGGACACACACACACACACACAACGAGGGAGGGACACACACACACAGCGAGGGAGGGACACACACACAGCGAGGGAGGGACACACACAACGAGGGAGGGGCACACACACACACACACACACAGCGAGGGAGGGACACACACACACACACACAGCGAGGGAGGGACACACACACTGCGAGGGAGGGACACACACACACAACGAGGGAGGGACACGCACACACACAGCGAGGGAGGGACATGCACACACAGCGAGGGAGGGACACGCACACACAGCGAGGGAGGGACACGCACACACAGCGAGGGAGGGACACACACACTCACAGCGAGGGAGGGACACACACACAGCGAGGGAGGGACACACACACAGCGAGGGAGGGACACACACACACAGCGAGGGAGGGACACACACACACACACAGCGAGGGAGGGACTCGCACACTCACAGCGAGGGGGGGACACGCACACACAGCGAGGGAGGGACACACACACACACACACACACACAGCGAGGGAGGGACACGCACACTCACAGCGAGGGGGGGACACGCACACACAGCGAGGGAGGGACACACACACACACACAGCGAGGGAGGGACACGCACATTCACAGCGAGGGGGTCACGCACATTGACAGCGAGGGAGGGACACACACACTCACAGCGAGGGAGGGACACACACACAGCGAGGGAGGGACACGCACATACAGCGAGGGAGGGACACACACACAGCGAGGGAGGGACACACACTGCGAGGGAGGGACACACACACACACAACGAGGGAGGGATACACACACAGTGAGGGAGGGACACACACACACACACACACACAGCGAGGGAGTGACACGCACACACAGCGAGGGAGGGACACACAAACACACACACAGCGAGGGAGGGACACACACACACAGCGACGGAGGGACACACACACACACAGCGACGGAGGGACACACACACACACAGCGAGGGAGGGACACGCGCACACAGCGAGGGAGGGACACACACACACACACACACACACACACACACAGCGAGGGAGGGACACACACACACACAGCGAGGGAGTGACACGCACACACAGCGAGGGAGGGACACACACACACACACACACAGCGAGGGAGGGACACACACACACAGCGAGGGAGGGACACACACACACACAGCGAGGGAGGGACACACACACACACACAGCGAGGGAGGAACACGCACACACAGCGAGGGAGGGACACACACTCACAGCGAGGGAGGGACACACACACACAGCGAGGGAGGGACACACACACACACAGCGAGGGAGGGACACACACACACAGCGAGGGAGGGACACACACACACAGCGAGGGAGGGACACACACACACACAGCAAGGGAGGAACACGCACACACAGCGAGGGAGGGACACACACTCACAGCGAGGGAGGGACACACACACACACACAACGAGGGAGGGACACACACACACACACAACGAGGGAGGGACACGCACACACACAGGGAGGGACACACACACAGCGAGGGAGGGACACACACACACACCGCGAGGGAGGGACACACACACAGCGAGGGAGGGACACTCACACAGCGAGGGAGGGACACACACACACACACAGCGAGGGAGGGACACTCACACAGCGAGGGAGGGACACACACACACACACAGCGAGGGAGGGACACACACACACACACAGCGAGGGAGGGACAAACACATACAGCGAGGGAGGGACACGCACACGCACACACAGCGAGGGAGGGACACACACACACACAGCGAGGGAGTGACACGCACACACAGCGAGGGAGGGACAAACACACACACACAGCGAGGGAGGGACACACACACACACAGCGATGGAGGGACACACACACACAAACAGCGAGGGAGGGACACACACACACACAGCGAGGGAGGGACACACACACAGCGAGGGAGGGAAACACACACACACACAGCGAGGGAGGGACACACACACAGCGAGGGAGGGACACACACAGACAGCGAGGGAGGGACACACACACAACGAGGGAGGGACACACACACACACAACGAGGGAGGGACACACACACAACGAGGGAGGGACACACACACACACAACGAGGGAGGGACACACACACAGCGAGGGAGGGACACACACACAGCGAGGGAGGGACACGCACACACACAGCGAGGGAGGGACACACACACAGCGAGGGAGGGACACACACAGACAGCGAGGGAGGGACACACACACAACGAGGGAGGGACACACACACACACACAACGAGGGAGGGACACACACACAACGAGGGAGGGACATACACACACACAACGAGGGAGGGACACACACACAGCGAGGGAGGGACATACACACACACAACGAGGGAGGGACACACACACAACGAGGGAGGGACATACACACACACAACGAGGGAGGGACACACACACAACGAGGGAGGGACACACACACAGCGAGGGAGGGACACGCACACACACAGCGAGGGAGGGACACACACACAGCGAGCGAGGGACACACACAGACAGCGAGCGAGGGACACACACACACACAACGAGGGAGGGACACACACACACGCACAGCGAGGGAGGGACTCGCACACTCACAGCGAGGGGGGGACACGCACACACAGCGAGGGAGGGACACACACACACACACACACAGCGAGGGAGGGACACGCACACTCACAGCGAGGGGGGGACACGCACACACAGCGAGGGAGGGACACACACACACACACAGCGAGGGAGGGACACGCACATTCACAGCGAGGGGGTCACGCACATTGACAGCGAGGGAGGGACACACACACTCACAGCGAGGGAGGGACACACACACAGCGAGGGAGGGACACGCACATACAGCGAGGGAGGGACACACACACAGCGAGGGAGGGACACACACAGCGAGGGAGGGACACACACACACACAACGAGGGAGGGACACACACACAGTGAGGGAGGGACACACACACACACACACACAGCGAGGGAGTGACACGCACACACAGCGAGGGAGGGACACACAAACACACACACAGCGAGGGAGGGACACACACACACAGCGACGGAGGGACACACACAGCGAGGGAGGGACACACACACACACAGCGAGGGAGGGACACGCACACACAGCGAGGGAGGGACACACACACACACACACACACACACACACACACACACACACCGAGGGAGGGACACACACACACACAGCGAGGGAGTGACACGCACACACAGCGAGGGAGGGACACACACACACACAGCGAGGGAGGGACACACACACACAGCGAGGGAGGGACACACACACACACACAGCGAGGGAGGGACACACACACACACACTGCGAGGGAGGAACACGCACACACAGCGAGGGAGGGACACACACTCACAGCGAGGGAGGGACACACACACACAGCGAGTGAGGGACACACACACAGCGAGGGAGGGACACACACACACAGCGAGGGAGGGACACACACACACAGCGAGGGAGGGACACACACACACACAGCGAGGGAGGAACACGCACACACAGCGAGGGAGGGACACACACTCACAGCGAGGGAGGGACACACACACACACACAACGAGGGAGGGACACATACACACACACAACGAGGGAGGGACACGCACACACACAGGGAGGGACACACACACAGCGAGGGAGGGACACACACACACACCGCGAGGGAGGGACACACACACACAGCGAGGGAGGGACACTCACACAGCGAGGGAGGGACACACACACACACACACAGCGAGGGAGGGACACTCACACAGCGAGGGAGGGACACACACACACACACAGCGAGGGAGGGACACACACACACACACAGCGAGGGAGGGACAAACACATACAGCGAGGGAGGGACACGCACACGCACACACAGCGAGGGAGGGACACACACACACACAGCGAGGGAGTGACACGCACACACAGCGAGGGGGGGACACACACACACACACAGCGAGGGAGGGACACACACACACAGCGAGGGAGGGACACACACACACACACAGCGATGGAGGGACACACACACACAAACAGCGAGGGAGGGACACACACACACACAGCGAGGGAGGGACACACACACAGCGTGGGAGGGACACACCCACACACACAGCGAGGGAGGGACACACACACAGCGAGGGAGGGACACACACAGACAGCGAGGGAGGGACACACACACAACGAGGGAGGGACAGACACACACACAACGAGGGAGGGACACACACACAACGAGGGAGGGACACACACACACACAACGAGGGAGGGACACACACACAGCGAGGGAGGGACACACACACAGCGAGGGAGGGACACGCACACACACAGCGAGGGAGGGACACACACATAGCGAGGGAGGGACACACACAGACAGCGAGCGAGGGACACACACAAACACAACGAGGGAGGGACACACACACGGCGAGGGAGCGACACACACACACAGCGAGGGAGGGACACACACACACGCACAGCGAGGGGGACACACACACACACAGCGAGGGAGGGACACACACACACACCGAGGGAGTGACACACACACACAGCGAGGGAGGGACACACACACAAAACGAGGGAGGGACACACACACACAGCGAGGGAGGGACACACACAGCGAGGGAGGAACACACACACACACAACGAGGGAGGGACACACACACACACAGCGAGGGAGGGACACACACACAGCGAGGGTGGGACACACACACACACAGCGAGGGTGGGACACACACACACGGCGAGGGAGGGACACACACAACGAGGGAGGGACACACACACACACACACAGCGAGGGAGGGACACAAACACACACAGCGAGGGAGGGACACACACACACAGCGAAGGAGGTATACACACACACACACAGCGAGGGAGGGACACACACACACACACAGCGAGGGAGGGACACACACACAGAGCGAGGGAGGGACACACACACACAGCGAGGGAGGGACACACACACACACAGAGAGAGGGAGGGACACACACACACACACAGCGAGGGAGGGACACACACACACACACAACGAGGGAGGGACACACACACGGCGAGGGAGGGACACACACACAGCGAAGGAGTGACACACACACACACACACACACACAGCGAGGGAGGGACACGCACACACACAACGAGGGAGCGACACACACACACAGCGAGGGAGGGACACACACACACACACACAGAGGGAGGGACACACACACACACACACACACAGCGAGGGAGGGACACACACACAAAACGAGGGAGGGACACACACACACACAGCGAGGGAGGGACACACACACAGCGAGGGAGGGACACACACACACACAGCGAGGGAGGGACACACACACAGCGAGGGAGGGACACACACACACACAAACACAGCGAGGGAGGGACACACACAAACACCGCGAGGGAGGGACACACACACAACGAGGGAGGTACACACACACACACACACACAGCGAGGGAGGGACACACACAGAACGAGGGAGGGACAGACACACACACAGCGAGGGAGGGACAGACACACACACAGCGAGGGAGGGACACACAAACACAGCAAGGGAGGGACACACACAAACACACACACAGCGAGGGAGGGACACACAGAAACACAGCGAGGGAGGGACACACACACAGCGAGAGAGGGACACACACACACACACACACACACACAGCGAGGGAGGGACACACACACACAGACAGCGAGGGAGGGACACACACACACACACACAGCGAGGGAGGCACTCACACACACACAAACACAGCGAGGGAGGGACACACACACACACAGCGAGGGAGGGACACACACCCACACAGCGAGGGAGGGACACACACACACACACACACACACACAGCGAGGGAGGGGGACACACACACACACAACGAGGGAGGGACACACACACACACAGCGAGGGAGGGGGACACACACACACAGCGAGGGAGGGACACACACACTCACAGCGAGGGAGGGACACACACACGCAGCGAGGGAGGGACACACACACACACAACGAGGGAGGGACACACACACACAGCGAGGGAGGGACACACACACACACAACGAGGGAGGGACACACACACACACACAGCGAGGGAGGGACACACACACACACAGCGAGGGAGGGACACACACACACACAGCGAGGGAGGGACACACACACACAGCGAGGGAGGGACACACACACACACAACGAGGGAGGGACACACACACACACAGCGAGGGAGGGACACACACACACACACACACAGCGAGGGAGGCACTCACACACACACAACGAGGGAGGGACACACACACACACAAACTCAGTGAGGGAGGGACACACACAAACACAGCGAGGGAGGGAAACACACACAACGAGGGAGGGACAGACACACACACAGCGAGGGAGGGACACACACACAACGAGGGAGGGACAGACACACACACAGCGAGGGAGGGACACACACAAACACAGCGAGGGAGGGACACACACACAACGAGGGAGGGACAGACACACACACAGCGAGGGAGGGACACACACACAACGAGGGAGGGACACACACACACACACACAGCGAGGGAGGGACACACACAAACACAGCGAGGGAGGGACACACACACAGCGAGGGAGGGACACACACACACACACAGCGAGGGAGGGACACACACACACACACAGCGAGGGAGGGACACACACAACGAGGGAGGGACACACACACACACACACAGCGAGGGAGGGACACACACACACACACACAGCGAGGGAGGGACACACACACACAACGAGGGAGGGACACACACACACAGCGAGGGGGACACACACACACACACACAACGAGGGAGGGACACACACACACAGCGAGGGAGGGACACACACACAGCGAGGGAGGGACACACACAACGAGGGAGGGGCACACACACACACACACACAGCGAGGGAGGGACACACACACACACACACAGCGAGGGAGGGACACACACACTGCGAGGGAGGGACACACACACACAACGAGGGAGGGACACGCACACACACAGCGAGGGAGGGACATGCACACACAGCGAGGGAGGGACACGCACACACAGCGAGGGAGGGACACGCACACACAGCGAGGGAGGGACACACACACTCACAGCGAGGGAGGGACACACACACAGCGAGGGAGGGACACACACACAGCGAGGGAGGGACACACACACACAGCGAGGGAGGGACACACACACACACACAGCGAGGGAGGGATTCGCACACTCACAGCGAGGGGGGGACACGCACACACAGCGAGGGAGGGACACACACACACACACACACACACAGCGAGGGAGGGACACGCACACTCACAGCGAGGGGGGGACACGCTCACACAGCGAGGGAGGGACACACATACACACACAGCGAGGGAGGGACACGCACATTCACAGCGAGGGGGTCACGCACATTGACAGCGAGGGAGGGACACACACACTCACAGCGAGGGAGGGACACACACACAGCGAGGGAGGGACACGCACATACAGCGAGGGAGGGACACACACACAGCGAGGGAGGGACACACACTGCGAGGGAGGGACACACACACACACAACGAGGGAGGGACACACACACAGTGAGGGAGGGACACACACACACACACACACAGCGAGGGAGTGACACGCACACACAGCGAGGGAGGGACACACAAACACACACACAGCGAGGGAGGGACACACACACACAGCGACGGAGGGACACACACACACACAGCGACGGAGGGACACACACACACACAGCGAGGGAGGGACACGCACACACAGCGAGGGAGGGACACACACACACACACACACACACACACACACAGCGAGGGAGGGACACACACACACACAGCGAGGGAGTGACACGCACACACAGCGAGGGAGGGACACACACACACACACACACAGCGAGGGAGGGACACACACACACAGCGAGGGAGGGACACACACACACACAGCGAGGGAGGGACACACACACACACACAGCGAGGGAGGAACACGCACACACAGCGAGGGAGGGACACACACTCACAGCGAGGGAGGGACACACACACACAGCGAGGGAGGGACACACACACACACAGCGAGGGAGGGACACACACACACAGCGAGGGAGGGACACACACACACAGCGAGGGAGGGACACACACACACACAGCAAGGGAGGAACACGCACACACAGCGAGGGAGGGACACACACTCACAGCGAGGGAGGGACACACACACACACACAACGAGGGAGGGACACACACACACACACAACGAGGGAGGGACACGCACACACACAGGGAGGGACACACACACAGCGAGGGAGGGACACACACACACACCGCGAGGGAGGGACACACACACAGCGAGGGAGGGACACTCACACAGCGAGGGAGGGACACACACACACACACAGCGAGGGAGGGACACTCACACAGCGAGGGAGGGACACACACACACACACAGCGAGGGAGGGACACACACACACACACAGCGAGGGAGGGACAAACACATACAGCGAGGGAGGGACACGCACACGCACACACAGCGAGGGAGGGACACACACACACACAGCGAGGGAGTGACACGCACACACAGCGAGGGAGGGACAAACACACACACACAGCGAGGGAGGGACACACACACACACAGCGATGGAGGGACACACACACACAAACAGCGAGGGAGGGACACACACACACACAGCGAGGGAGGGACACACACACAGCGAGGGAGGGAAACACACACACACACAGCGAGGGAGGGACACACACACAGCGAGGGAGGGACACACACAGACAGCGAGGGAGGGACACACACACAACGAGGGAGGGACACACACACACACAACGAGGGAGGGACACACACACAACGAGGGAGGGACACACACACACACAACGAGGGAGGGACACACACACAGCGAGGGAGGGACACACACACAGCGAGGGAGGGACACGCACACACACAGCGAGGGAGGGACACACACACAGCGAGGGAGGGACACACACAGACAGCGAGGGAGGGACACACACACAACGAGGGAGGGACACACACACACACACAACGAGGGAGGGACACACACACAACGAGGGAGGGACATACACACACACAACGAGGGAGGGACACACACACAGCGAGGGAGGGACATACACACACACAACGAGGGAGGGACACACACACAACGAGGGAGGGACATACACACACACAACGAGGGAGGGACACACACACAACGAGGGAGGGACACACACACAGCGAGGGAGGGACACGCACACACACAGCGAGGGAGGGACACACACACAGCGAGCGAGGGACACACACAGACAGCGAGCGAGGGACACACACACACACAACGAGGGAGGGACACACACACACGCACAGCGAGGGAGGGACTCGCACACTCACAGCGAGGGGGGGACACGCACACACAGCGAGGGAGGGACACACACACACACACACAGCGAGGGAGGGACACGCACACTCACAGCGAGGGGGGGACACGCACACACAGCGAGGGAGGGACACACACACACACACAGCGAGGGAGGGACACGCACATTCACAGCGAGGGGGTCACGCACATTGACAGCGAGGGAGGGACACACACACTCACAGCGAGGGAGGGACACACACACAGCGAGGGAGGGACACGCACATACAGCGAGGGAGGGACACACACACAGCGAGGGAGGGACACACACAGCGAGGGAGGGACACACACACACACAACGAGGGAGGGACACACACACAGTGAGGGAGGGACACACACACACACACACACAGCGAGGGAGTGACACGCACACACAGCGAGGGAGGGACACACAAACACACACACAGCGAGGGAGGGACACACACACACAGCGACGGAGGGACACACACAGCGAGGGAGGGACACACACACACACAGCGAGGGAGGGACACGCACACACAGCGAGGGAGGGACACACACACACACACACACACACACACACACACACCGAGGGAGTGACACACACACACACAGCGAGGGAGTGACACGCACACACAGCGAGGGAGGGACACACACACACACAGCGAGGGAGGGACACACACACACAGCGAGGGAGGGACACACACACACACACAGCGAGGGAGGGACACACACACACACACAGCGAGGGAGGAACACGCACACACAGCGAGGGAGGGACACACACTCACAGCGAGGGAGGGACACACACACACAGCGAGTGAGGGACACACACACAGCGAGGGAGGGACACACACACACAGCGAGGGAGGGACACACACACACAGCGAGGGAGGGACACACACACACACAGCGAGGGAGGAACACGCACACACAGCGAGGAAGGGACACACACTCACAGCGAGGGAGGGACACACACACACACACAACGAGGGAGGGACACATACACACACACAACGAGGGAGGGACACGCACACACACAGGGAGGGACACACACACAGCGAGGGAGGGACACACACACACACCGCGAGGGAGGGACACACACACACAGCGAGGGAGGGACACTCACACAGCGAGGGAGGGACACACACACACACACACAGCGAGGGAGGGACACTCACACAGCGAGGGAGGGACACACACACACACACAGCGAGGGAGGGACACACACACACACACAGCGAGGGAGGGACAAACACATACAGCGAGGGAGGGACACGCACACGCACACACAGCGAGGGAGGGACACACACACACACAGCGAGGGAGTGACACGCACACACAGCGAGGGAGGGACACACACACACAGCGAGGGAGGGACACACACACACACACAGCGATGGAGGGACACACACACACAAACAGCGAGGGAGGGACACACACACACACAGCGAGGGAGGGACACACACACAGCGTGGGAGGGACACACCCACACACACAGCGAGGGAGGGACACACACACAGCGAGGGAGGGACACACACAGACAGCGAGGGAGGGACACACACACAACGAGGGAGGGACAGACACACACACAACGAGGGAGGGACACACACACAACGAGGGAGGGACACACACACACACAACGAGGGAGGGACACACACACAGCGAGGGAGGGACACACACACAGCGAGGGAGGGACACGCACACACACAGCGAGGGAGGGACACACACATAGCGAGGGAGGGACACACACAGACAGCGAGCGAGGGACACACACACACACAACGAGGGAGGGACACACACACGGCGAGGGAGCGACACACACACACAGCGAGGGAGGGACACACACACACGCACAGCGAGGGGGACACACACACACACAGCGAGGGAGGGACACACACACACACCGAGGGAGTGACACACACACACAGCGAGGGAGGGACACACACACAAAACGAGGGAGGGACACACACACACAGCGAGGGAGGGACACACACAGCGAGGGAGGAACACACACACACACAACGAGGGAGGGACACACACACACACAGCGAGGGAGGGACACACACACAGCGAGGGTGGGACACACACACACACAGCGAGGGTGGGACACACACACACGGCGAGGGAGGGACACACACAACGAGGGAGGGACACACACACACACACACAGCGAGGGAGGGACACACACACACACAGCGAGGGAGGGACACACACACACAGCGAAGGAGGTATACACACACACACACAGCGAGGGAGGGACACACACACACACACAGCGAGGGAGGGACACACACACAGAGCGAGGGAGGGACACACACACACAGCGAGGGAGGGACACACACACACACAGAGAGAGGGAGGGACACACACACACACACAGCGAGGGAGGGACACACACACACACACAACGAGGGAGGGACACACACACGTCGAGGGAGGGACACACACACAGCGAAGGAGTGACACACACACACACACACACACAGCGAGGGAGGGACACGCACACACACAACGAGGGAGCGACACACACACACAGCGAGGGAGGGACACACACACACACAGAGAGGGAGGGACACACACACACACACACACACAGCGAGGGAGGGACACACACACAAAACGAGGGAGGGACACACACACACACAGCGAGGGAGGGACACACACACAGCGAGGGAGGGACACACACACACACAGCGAGGGAGGGACACACACACAGCGAGGGAGGGACACACACACACACAAACACAGCGAGGGAGGGACACACACAAACACCGCGAGGGAGGGACACACACACAACGAGGGAGGTACACACACACACACACACACAGCGAGGGAGGGACACACACAGAACGAGGGAGGGACAGACACACACACAGCGAGGGAGGGACAGACACACACACAGCGAGGGAGGGACACACAAACACAGCAAGGGAGGGACACACACAAACACACACACAGCGAGGGAGGGACACAGAGAAACACAGCGAGGGAGGGACACACACACAGCGAGAGAGGGACACACACACACAGACAGCGAGGGAGGGACACACACACACACACACAGCGAGGGAGGGACACACACACACAGCGAGGGAGGGACACACACACAGCGAGGGAGGGACACACACACAGCGAGGGAGGGACACACACACACACAGCGAGGGCGGGACACGCACACACAACGAGGGAGGGACACACACACACGGCGAGGGAGGGACACACACACACACAGCGAGGGAGGGACACACACACGCAGCGAGGGAGGGACACACACACAGCGAGGGAGGGACACACACACACAGCGAGGTAGGGACACACACACAGCGAGGGAGGGACACACACACGGCGAGGTAGCGACACACACACACAGCGAGGGAGGGACACACACACAGCGAGGCGGACACACACACACACACACGAGGGAGGGACACACACACGGCGAGGTAGGGACACACACACACACAGCGAGGGAGGGACACACACACACACACAGCGAGGGAGGGACACACACACACACAACGAGGGAGGGACACACACACACAGCGAGGGAGGGACACACACACACACAGCGAGGGAGGGACACACACACACACAGCGAGGGAGGCACTCACACACACACAACGAGGGAGGGACACACACACACAGCGAGGGAGGCACTCACACACACACAACGAGGGAGGGACACACACAGACACAGCGAGGGAGGGACGCACACACACACAAACACAGCGAGGGAGGGACACACACAAACACAGCGAGGGAGGGACACACACACAACGAGGGAGGGACACACACATACACACACAGCGAGGGAGGGACACACACAAACACAGCGATGGAGGGACACACACACAACGAGGGAGGGACACACACACAACGAGGGAGGGAAACACACATACACACACAGCGAGGGAGGGACACACACACACACAACGAGGGAGGGACAGACACACACACAGCGAGGGAGGGACACACACACAACGAGGGAGGGACATACACACAGCGAGGGAGGGACAAACACACACAGCGAGGGAGGGACACACACACACACAGCGAGTGAGGAACACGCACACACAGCGAGGGAGGGACACACACTCACAGCGAGGGAGGGACACACACACACACACACAACAAGGGAGGGACACACACACACACAACGAGGGAGGGACACGCACACACACAGGGAGGGACACACACACAGCGAGGGAGGGACACACACACACACCGCGAGGGAGGGACACACACACACAGCGAGGGAGGGACACTCACACAGCGAGGGAGGGACACACACACACACAACGAGGGAGGGACACACACACAACGAGGGAGGGACACACACACACACAACGAGGGAGGGACACACACACAGCGAGGGAGGGACACACACACAGCGAGGGAGGGACACGCACACACACAGCGAGGGAGGGACACACACACAGCGAGGGAGGGACACACACAGACAGCGAGCGAGGGACACACACACACACAACGAGGGAGGGACACACACACGGCGAGGGAGCGACACACACACACAGCGAGGGAGGGACACACACACACACACAGCGAGGGGGACACACACACACACAGCGAGGGAGGGACACACACACACACCGAGGGAGGGACACACACACACAGCGAGGGAGGGACACACACACAAAACGAGGGAGGGACACACACACACAGCGAGGGAGGGACACACACAGCGAGGGAGGAACACACACACACACAACGAGGGAGGGACACACACACACACAGCGAGGGAGGGACACACACACAGCGAGGGTGGGACACACACACACACAGCGAGGGTGGGACACACACACACAGCGAGGGAGGGACACACCCACACAGCGAAGGAGGGATACACACACACACACAGCGAGGGAGGGACACACACACAGAGCGAGGGAGGGACACACACACACAGCGAGGGAGGGACACAAACACACAGCGAGGGAGGGACACACACACACA
This sequence comes from Chiloscyllium plagiosum, assembly GCF_037043375.1. NCBI lineage: Eukaryota > Metazoa > Chordata > Chondrichthyes > Orectolobiformes > Hemiscylliidae > Chiloscyllium > Chiloscyllium plagiosum. The sequence goes on from NW_028270183.1 coordinate 48,967,838, forward strand.
CACAGAGAGGGAGGGACACACACACACACACAGCGAGGGAGGGACACACACACACACACACAACGAGGGAGGGACACACACACGGCGAGGGAGGGACACACACACAGCGAAGGAGTGACACACACACACACACACACAGCGAGGGAGGGACACGCACACACACAACGAGGGAGGGACACACACAGCGAGGGAGGGACACACACACACACACAGAGGGAGGGACACACACACACACACACACACACAGCGAGGGAGGGACACACACACAGCGAGGGAGGGACACACACACACACAGCGAGGGAGGGACACACACACAGCGAGGGAGGGACACACACACACACAAACACAGCGAGGGAGGGACACACACAAACACCGCGAGGGAGGGACACACACACAACGAGGGAGGTACACACACACACACACACACAGCGAGGGAGGGACACACACAGAACGAGGGAGGGACAGACACACACACAGCGAGGGAGGGACAGACACACACACAGCGAGGGATGGACACACAAACACAGCAAGGGAGGGACACACACAAACACAGCGAGGGAGGGACACAAACACAACGAGGGAGGGACACACACACACACACACACACAGCGAGGGAGGGACACACACAAACACAGCGAGGGAGGGACACACACACAGCGAGAGAGGGACACACACACACACACACACACACAGCGAGGGAGGGACACACACACACACACAGCGAGGGAGGGACACACACACACACACACACAGCGAGGGAGGGACACACACACACAGCGAGGGAGGGACACACACACACAGCGAGGGAGGGACACACACACAGCGAGGGAGGGACACACACACAGCGAGGGAGGGACACACACACACACAGCGAGGGAGGGACACGCACACACAACGAGGGAGGGACACACACACACGGCGAGGGAGGGACACACACACACACAGCGAGGGAGGGACACACACACACAGCGAGGGAGGGACACACACACAGCGAGGGAGGGACACACACACACACAGCGAGGGAGGGACACACACACAGCGAGGGAGGGACACACACACGGCGAGGTAAGGACACACACACACAGCGAGGGAGGGACACACACACAGGGAGGGAGGCACACACACACACAACGAGGGAGGGACACACACACACACAGCGAGGGACACACACACACACACACACGAGGGAGGGACACACACACGGCGAGGTAGGGACACACACACACACAACGAGGGAGGGACACACACACACACAGCGAGGGAGGGACACACACACACACACGAGGGAGGGACACACACACGGCGAGGTAGGGACACACACACACACAGCGAGAGAGGGACACACACACACACACAGCGAGGGAGGGACACACACACACACACAGCGAGGGAGGGACACACACACACACAACGAGGGAGGGACACACACACACAGCGAGGGAGGGACACACACACACACAGCGAGGGAGGGACACACACACACAGCGAGGGAGGGACACACACACCCACACACACACACACACACAGCGAGGGAGGGACACACGGACACACAACGAGGGAGGGACACACACACACAGCGAGGGAGGGACACACACACACACAGCGAGGGAGGGACACACACACACACAGCGAGGGAGGGACACACACACACACAGCGAGGGAGGCACTCACACACACACAACGAGGGAGGGACACACACACACAGCGAGGGAGGCACTCACACACACACAACGAGGGAGGGACTCACACAGACACAGCGAGGGAGGGGCGCACACACACACAAACACAGCGAGGGAGGGACACACACAAACACAGCGAGGGAGGGACACACACACAACGAGGGAGGGACACACACATACACACACAGCGAGGGAGGGACACACACAAACACAGCGAGGGAGGGACACACACACAACGAGGGAGGGACACACACACAACGAGGGAGGGAAACACACATACACACACAGCGAGGGAGGGACACACACACACACAACGAGGGAGGGACTGACACACACACAGCGAGGGAGGGACACACACACAACGAGGGAGGGACATACACACAGCGAGGGAGGGACACACACACACAGCGAGGGAGGGACACACACACACACACAGCGAGGGAGGAACACGCACACACAGCGAGGGAGGGACACACACTCACAGCGAGGGAGGGACACACACACACACACAACGAGGGAGGGACACACACACACACACAACGAGGGAGGGACACGCACACACACAGGGAGGGACACACACACAGCGAGGGAGGGACACACACACACACCGCGAGGGAGGGACACACACACACAGCGAGGGAGGGACACTCACACAGCGAGGGAGGGACACACACACACACACAGCGAGGGAGGGACACTCACACAGCGAGGGATGGACACACACACACACACAGCGAGGGAGGGACACACACACACAGCGAGGGAGGGACAAACACATACAGCGAGGGAGGGACACGCACACGCACACACAGCGAGGGAGTGACACGCACACACAGCGAGGGAGGGACACACACACACACACAGCGAGGGAGGGATACACACACAAGCGAGGGAGGGACACACACACACAGCGAGGGAGGGACACACACACACACACAGCGATGGAGGGACACACACACACAAACAGCGAGGGAGGGACACACACACACACAGCGAGGGAGGGACACACACACAGCGAGGGAGGGACACACACACACACACAGCGAGGGAGGGACACACACACAGCGAGGGAGGGACACACACAGACAGCGAGGGAGGGACACACACACAACGAGGGAGGGACACACACACACACAACGAGGGAGGGAAACACACACAACGAGGGAGGGACACACACACACACAACGAGGGAGGGACACACACACAGCGAGGGAGGGACACACACACAGCGAGGGAGGGACACGCACACACACAGCGAGGGAGGGACACACACACAGCGAGGGAGGGACACACACAGACAGCGAGCGAGGGACACACACACACACACAACGAGGGAGGGACACACACACGGCGAGGGAGCGACACACACACACAGCGAGGGAGGGACACACACACACACACACAGCGAGGGGGACACACACACACACAGCGAGGGAGGCACACACACACACACCGAGGGAGGGACACACACACACAGCGAGGATGGGACACACACACAAAACGAGGGAGGGACACACACACACAGCGAGGGAGGGACACACACAGCGAGGGAGGAACACACACACACACAACGAGGGAGGGACACACACACACACAGCGAGGGAGGGACACACACACAGCGAGGGTGGGACACACACACACACAGCGAGGGTGGGACACACACACACGGCGAGGGAGGGACACACACAACGAGGGAGGGACACACACACACACACAGCGAGGGAGGGACACACACACAGAGCGAGGGAGGGACACACACACACAGCGAGGGAGGGACACACACACACAGCGAGGGAGGGACACACACACACACACACAGAGGGAGGGACACACACACACACACAGCGAGGGAGGGACACACACACACAGCGAGGGAGGGACACACACACACACACACAGAGGGAGGGACACACACACACACACAACGAGGGAGGGACACACACACGGCGAGGGACACACACACACAGCGAAGGAGTGACACACACACACACACACACAGCGAGGGAGGGACACGCACACACACAACGAGGGAGGGACACACACACACAGCGAGGGAGGGACACACACACACACAGAGAGGGAGGGACACACACACACACACACACAGCGAGGGAGGGACACACACACACACACAAAACGAGGGAGGGACACACACACACACAGCGAGGGAGGGACACACACACAGCGAGGGAGGGACACACACACACACAGCGAGGGAGGGACACACACACAGCGAGGGAGGGACACACACACACACAAACACAGCGAGGGAGGGACACACACAAACACCGCGAGGGAGGGATACACACACAACGAGGGAGGTACACACACACACACACACAGCGAGGGAGGGACACACACAGAACGAGGGAGGGACAGACACACACACAGCGAGGGAGGGACAGACACACACACAGCGAGGGAGGGACACACAAACACAGCAAGGGAGGGACACACACAAACACAGCGAGGGAGGGACACAAAGACAACGAGGGAGGGACACACACACACACACACACACACAGCGAGGGAGGGACACACACAAACACAGCGAGGGAGGGACACACACACAGCGAGAGAGGGACACACACACACACACACACACAGCGAGGGAGGGACACACACACACACACAGCGAGGGAGGGACACACACACACACACACAGCGAGGGAGGGACACACACACACAGCGAGGGAGGGACACACACACACAGAGAGGGAGGGACACACACACAGCGAGGGAGGGACACACACACACACAGCGAGGGAGGGACACACACACACACAGCGAGGGAGGGACACGCACACACAACGAGGGAGGGACACACACACACGGCGAGGGAGGGACACACACACACACAGCGAGGGAGGGACACACACACACAGCGAGGGAGGGACACACACACAGCGAGGGAGGGACACACACACACACAGCGAGGGAGGGACACACACACAGCGAGGGAGGGACACACACACGGCGAGGTAGGGACACACACACACAGCGAGCGAGGGACACACACACAGCGAGGGAGGCACACACACACACAACGAGGGAGGGACACACACACACACAGCGAGGGGGACACACACACACACACACACACGAGGGAGGGACACACACACGGCGAGGTAGGGACACACACACACAACGAGGGAGGGACACACACACACACAGCGAGGGAGGGACACACTCACACACGAGGGAGGGACACACACACGGCGAGGTAGGGACACACACACACACAGCGAGGGAGGGACACACACACACACACAGCGAGGGAGGGACACACACACACACAACGAGGGAGGGACACACACACACAGCGAGGGAGGGACACACACACACACAGCGAGGGAGGGACACACACACACAGCGAGGGAGGGACACACACACACACACACACACACACACACACACAGCGAGGGAGGGACACACACACACACAACGAGGGAGGGACACACACACACAGCGAGGGAGGGACACACACACACACAGCGAGGGAGGGACACATACACACACAGCGAGGGAGGGACACACACACACACAGCGAGGGAGGCACTCACACACACACAACGAGGGAGGGACACACACACACAGCGAGGGAGGCACTCACACACACACAATGAGGGAGGGACACACACAGACACAGCGAGGGAGGGACGCACACACACACAAACACAGCGAGGGAGGGACACACACAAACACAGCGAGGGAGGGACACACACACAACGAGGGAGGGACACACACATACACACACAGCGAGGGAGGGGCACACACAAACACAGCGAGGGAGGGACACACACACAACGAGGGAGGGACACACACACAACGAGGGAGGGAAACACACATACACACACAGCGAGGGATGGACACACACACACACAACGAGGGAGGGACAGACACACACACAGCGAGGGAGGGACACACACACAACGAGGGAGGGACATACACACAACGAGGGAGGGACACACACACACACACACAGCGAGGGAGGGACACACACAAACACAGCGAGGGAGGGACACACAAACAGCGAGGGAGGGCCACACACACACAGCGAGGGAGGGACACACACACACACAGCGAGGGAGGGACACACACACACACACAGCGAGGGAGGGACACACACAAGGAGGGAGGGACACACACACACACACACACACACAGCGAGGGAGGGACACACACACACACACAGCGAGGCAGGGACACACACACACAACGAGGGAGGGACACACACACACAGCGAGGGAGGGACACACACACACACAGCGAGGGAGGGACACACACACACAGCGAGGGAGGGACACACACACACACACACAACGAGGGAGGGACACACACACACAGCGAGGGAGGGACACACACACACACACAGCGAGGGAGGGACACACACACACACACACACACAGCGAGGGAGGGACACACACACAGCGAGGGAGGGACACACACACACAACGAGGGAGGGACACGCACACACACAGCGAGGGAGGGACATGCACACACAGCGAGGGAGGGACACGCACACACAGCGAGGGAGGGACACACACACTCACAGCGAGGGAGGGACACACACACACACACAGCGAGGGAGGGACACACACACACACAGCGAGGGAGGGACACACACACACACACAGCGAGGGAGGGACACGCACACTCACAGCGAGGGGGGGACACGCACACACAGCGAGGGAGGGACACACACACACACAACGAGGGAGGGACACACACAGACACAGCGAGGGAGGGACGCACACACACACTAACACAGCGAGGGAGGGACACACACAAACACAGCGAGGGAAGGACACACACACAACGAGGGAGGGACACACACATACACACACAGCGAGGGAGGGACACACACAAACACAGCGAGGGAGGGACACACACACAACGAGGGAGGGAGACACACACAACGAGGGAGGGACACACACATACACACACAGCGAGGGAGGGACACACACACACACAACGAGGGAGGGACAGACACACACACAGCGAGGGAGGGACACACACACAACGAGGGAGGGACATACACACAACGAGGGAGGGACACACACACACACACACAGCGAGGGAGGGACACACACAAACACAGCGAGGGAGAGACACACAAACAGCGAGGGAGGGCCACACACACACAGCGAGGGAGGGACACACACACACACAGCGAGGGAGGGACACACACACACACACAACGAGGGAGGGACACACACACACACACAGCGAGGGAGGGACACACACACACACACAGCGAGGGAGGGACACACACAACGAGGGAGGGACACACACACACACACACAGCGAGGGAGGGACACACACACACACACACAGCGAGGGAGGGACACCCACACACAACGAGGGAGGGACACACACACACAGCGAGGGAGGGACACACACACACAGCGAGGGAGGGACACACACACTCACAGCGAGGGAGGGACACACACACACACACAGCGAGGGAGGGACACACACACACAGCGAGGGAGGGACACACACACACACACAGCGAGGGAGGGACACGCACACTCACAGCGAGGGGGGGACACGCACACACAGCGAGGGAGGGACACACACACACACAACGAGGGAGGGACACACACAGACACAGCGAGGGAGGGACGCACACACACACTAACACAGCGAGGGAGGGACACACACAAACACAGCGAGGGAAGGACACACACACAACGAGGGAGGCACACACACATACACACACAGCGAGGGAGGGACACACACAAACACAGCGAGGGAGGGACACACACACAACGAGGGAGGGGCACACACACAACGAGGGAGGGACACACACATACACACACAGCGAGGGAGGGACACACACACACACAACGAGGGAGGGACAGACACACACACAGCGAGGGAGGGACACACACACAACGAGGGAGGGACATACACACAACGAGGGAGGGACACACACACACACACAACGAGGGAGGGACACACACATACACACACAGCGAGGGAGGGACACACACACACACAACGAGGGAGGGACAGACACACACACAGCGAGGGAGGGACACACACACAACGAGGGAGGGACATACACACAGCGAGGGAGGGACACACACACACACACAGCGAGGGAGGGACACGCACACTCACAGCGAGGGGGGGACACGCACACACAGCGAGGGAGGGACACACACACACACAACGAGGGAGGGACACACACAGACACAGCGAGGGAGGGACGCACACACACACTAACACAGCGAGGGAGGGACACACACAAACACAGCGAGGGAAGGACACACACACAACGAGGGAGGCACACACACATACACACACAGCGAGGGAGGGACACACACAAACACAGCGAGGGAGGGACACACACACAACGAGGGAGGGACACACACACAACGAGGGAGGGACACACACATACACACACAGCGAGGGAGGGACACACACACACACAACGAGGGAGGGACAGACACACACACAGCGAGGGAGGGACACACACACAACGAGGGAGGGACATACACACAACGAGGGAGGGACACATACACACACACACAGCGAGGGAGGGACACACACAAACACAGCGAGGGAGGGACACACAAACAGCGAGGGAGGGCCACACACACACAGCGAGGGAGGGACACACACACACACAGCGAGGGAGGGACACACACACACACACAGCGAGGGAGGGACACACACACACACACAGCGAGGGAGGGACACACACACACACACAGCGAGGGAGGGACACACACAACGAGGGAGGGACACACACACACACACACAGCGAGGGAGGGACACACACACACACACAGCGAGGGAGGGACACACACACACAACGAGGGAGGGACACACACACACAGCGAGGGAGGGACACACACACACACACAGCGAGGGAGGGACACACACACACAGCGAGGGAGGGACACACACACACACACACACACAACGAGGGAGGGACACACACACACAGCGAGGGAGGGACACACACACACACACAGCGAGGGAGGGACACACACACACACACAGCGAGGGAGGGACACACACACAGCGAGGGAGGGACACACACACACAACGAGGGAGGGACACGCACACACACAGCGAGGGAGGGACATGCACACACAGCGAGGGAGGGACACGCACACACAGCGAGGGAGGGACACACACACTCACAGCGAGGGAGGGACACACACACAGCGAGGGAGGGACACACACACACAGCGAGGGAGGGACACACACACACACACAGCGAGGGAGGGACACGCACACTCACAGCGAGGGGGGGACACGCACACACAGCGAGGGAGGGACACACACACACACACACACACAGCGAGGGAGGGACACGCACACTCACAGCGAGGGGGGGACACACACACAGACACAGCGAGGGAGGAACACGCACACACAGCGAGGGAGGGACACACACTCACAGCGAGGGAGGGACACACACACACAGCGAGGGAGGGACACACACACACAGCGAGAGAGGGACACACACAAACAGCGAGGGAGGGACACACACACACACAGCGAGGGAGGGACACACACACAGCGAGGGAGGGACACACACACACACAAACACAGCGAGGGAGGGACACACACAAACACAGCGAGGGAGGGACACACACACAACGAGGGAGGGACACACACACACACACACAGCGAGGGAGGGACACACACACAACGAGGGAGGGACAGACACACACACAGCGAGGGAGGGACACACAAACACAGCGAGGGAGGGACACACACAAACACAGCGAGGGAGGGACACACACACACAGCGAGGGAGGGACACACACACACACACAGCGAGGGAGGGACACACACACACGGCGAGGGAGGGACACACACACACAGCGAGGGAGGGACACGCACACACACACATCGAGGGAGGGACACACACACACACAGCGAGGGAGGGACACACACACACAGCGAGGGAGGGACACACACACACAGCGAGGGAGGGACACACACACACACAGCGAGGGAGGTACACGCACACACAGAGCGAGGGAGGGACACACACATACAGCGAGGGAGGGACACACACACACAGCGAGGGAGGGACGCACACACACACAGCGAGGGAGGGACACACACACAGCGAGGGAGGGACACACACACGGCGAGGTAGGGACACACACACACAGCGAGGGAGGGACACACACACACAGCGAGGGAGGGACACACACACACAGCGAGGAAGGGACACACACACACACAGCGAGGGAGGGACACACACATACAGCGAGGGAGGGACACACACACACAGCGAGGGAGGGACACACACACACACAGCGAGGGAGGGACACACACACAGTGAGGGAGGGACACACACACGGCGAGGTCGGGACACACACACACAGCGAGGGAGGGACACACACACAGCGAGGGAGGCACACACACACACAACGAGGGAGGGACACACACACACACAGCGAGGGGGACACACACACACACACACAGCGAGGGAGGGACAGACACACACAGCGAGGGAGGGACACACACACACGCAAACACAGCGAGGGAGGGACACACACAAACACAGCGAGGGAGGGACACACACAACGAGGGAGGGACACACACACACACACAGCGAGGGAGGGAAACACACACAACGAGGGAGGGACACACACACACACAGCGAGGGAGGGACACACACACACACAGCGAGGGAGGGACACACACACACAGCGAGGGAGGGACACTCACACACAGTGAGGGAGGGACACGCACACAATGCAAGAGTGAGAGACATGCACTCACAGCGAGGGAGGGACACGCACACACACACAGCGAGGGAGGGATACACACACACACTGTGAGGGGGACACGCACACACTGCAAGAGTGAGAGGCATGCACTCACAGCGAGGGAGGACACACACACAGCGAGGGAGGGACACGCACACACACAACGAGGGAGGGACACACACACACACAGCGAGGGACGGACACACACACACAGTGAGGGAGGGACACACACACACACACAGAGAGGGAGGGACACACACACACACACAGCGAGGGAGGGACACACACACACACACAGCGAGGGAGGGACACACACACACAACGAGGGAGGGACACACACACACAGCGAAGGAGGGACACACACACACACACAACGAGGGAGGGACATGCACACACAGCGAGGGAGGGACACACACACACACAACGAGGGAGGGACACACACACACACAGCGAAGGAGGGACACACACACACAGCGAGGGAGGGACACACACACACACACACACAGAGCGAGGGAGGGACACAAACACACAAAACGAGGGAGGGACACCCACACACACAGCGAGGGAGGGACACACACAGCGAGGGAGGGACACACACAGCGAGGGAGGGACACACACACAGCGAGGGAGGTACACACACACACACAAACACAGCGAGGGAGGGACACACACAAACACAGCGAGGGAGGGACACACACACAACGAGGGAGGGGGACACACACACACACAGCGAGGGAGGGAGACACACACAACGAGGGAGGGACAGACACACACACAGCGAGGGAGGGACACACACACAGCGAGGGAGGGACACACACAAACACAGCGAGCGAGGGACACAAACACAACGAGGGAGGGACACACACACACACACACACAGCGAGGGAGGGACACACACAGCGAGGGAGGGACACACACACACGGCGAGGGAGGGACACACACAACGAGGGAGGGACACACACACACACAGCGAGGGAGGGACACACACACACACACACAGCGAGGGAGGGACACACACACACAGCGAGGGAGGGACACATACACACACAACGAGGGAGGGACACACACACACACAGCGAGGGAGGGACACACACACACACAGCGAGGGAGGGACACACACACTCACAGCGAGGGAGGAACACACACACACAGCGAGGGAGGGACACACACACACACACAGCGAGGGAGGGACACACACACACACAACGAGGGAGGGACACACACACGGCGAGGGAGGGACACACACTCACACAACGAGGGAGGGACACACACACACACAGCGAGGGAGGGACACACACACACAGCGAGGGAGGGACACACACACACACACACAGCGAGGGAGGGACACACACACACACAGCGAGGGAGGGACACACACACACACACAGCGAGGGAGGGACACACACACACAGACAGCGAGGGAGGGACACACACACAGCGAGGGAGGGACACACACACAGCGAGGAAGGGACACACACACACACACACACACAGAGGGAGGGACACACACACACACACAGCGAGGGAGGGCCACACACACACACAACGAGGGAGGGACACACACACACACAACGAGGGAGGGACACACACACACACAACGAGGGAGGTACACACACACGGCGAGGGAGGGACACACACACACAGCGAAGGAGGGACACACACACACACACACAGCGAGGGAGGGACATGCACACACAGCGAGGGAGGGACACACACACACACAACGAGGGAGGGACACACACACACAGCGAGGGAGGGACACACACACACACAGCGAGGGAGGGACACACACACACACACACACACAGCGAGGGAGGGACACACACACACACAAAACGAGGGAGGGACACACACACACACAGCGAGGGAGGGACACACACACAGCGAGGGAGGGACACACACACAACGAGGGAGGGACACACACACACACACAGCGAGGGAGGGACACACACACAACGAGGGAGGTACAGACACACACACAGCGAGGGAGGGACACACAAACACAGCAAGGGAGGGACACACACCAACACAGCGAGGGAGGGACACAAACACAACGAGGGAGGGACACACACACACACACACACACAGCGAGGGAGGGACACACACAAACACAGCGAGGGAGGGACACACACACAGCGAGGGAGGGACACACACACACAGCGAGGGAGGGACACACACACACACACACAGCGAGGGAGGGACACACACACACGGCGAGGGAGGGACACACACAACGAGGGAGGGACACACACACACACACACACACAGCGAGGGAGGGACACACACACACACACACAGCGAGGGAGGGACACACACACACACACAGCGAGGGAGGGACACACACACACAACGAGGGAGGGCCACACACACACAGCGAGGGAGGGACACACACACACACACAGCGAGGGAGCAACACACACACACACACAGCGAGGGAGGGACACACTTACACACAACGAGGGAGGGACACACACACACGGCGAGGGAGGGACACACACACACACAGCGAGGGAGGGACACACACACACACACACAGCGAGGGGGAGACACACACACACAGCGAGGGAGGGACACACATACACAGCGAGGGAGGGACACACACACACAGCGAGGGAGGGACACACACACACACAGCGAGGGAGGGACACACACACACACGCGAGGGAGGGACACACACACACACACAGCGAGGGAGGGACACACACACACAGCGAGGGAGGGACACACACACACACAGCGAGGGAGGGACACACACACACAGCGAGGGAGGGACACACACACACACAGAGATGGAGGGACACACACACACACAGCCAGGGAGGGACACACACACACACAACGAGGGAGGGACACACAAACACAGCGAGGGAGGGACACACACACACAGCGAGGGAGGGACACACACACACACACGGCGAGGGAGGGACACACACACAGCGAGGGAGGGACACACACACACACACAGCGAGGGAGGGACACACACACACAGCGAAGGAGGGACACACACACACACACACAACGAGGGAGGGACACACACACGGCGAGGGAGGGACACACACACACACGGCGAGGGAGGGACACACACACACAGCGAAGGAGGGACACACACACACACACACAGCGAGGGAGGGACACACACACACACAACGAGGGAGGGACACACACACAGCGAGGGAGGGACACGCACACGCACACACAGCGAGGGAGGGACACACACACACACACACACACACAGCGAGGGAGGGACACACACACACACAAAACGAGGGAGGGACACACACACACACAGCGAGGGAGGGACACACACACAGCGAGGGAGGGACACACACACACACAGCGAGGGAGGGACACACACACAGCGAGGGAGGGACACACACACACACAAACACAGCGAGGGAGGGACACACACAAACACAGCGAGGGAGGGACACACACACAACGAGGGAGGGACACACACACACACACACACAGCGAGGGAGGGACACACGCACAACGAGGGAGGAACAGATACAAACACAGCGAGGGAGGGACACACAAACACAGCGAGGGAGGGACACACACAAACACAGCGAGAGAGGGACACAAACACAACGAGGGAGGGACACACACACACACACACAGCGGGGGAGGGAGACAAACAAACACAGCGAGGGAGGGACACACACAGCGAGGGAGGGACACACACACACAGCGAGGGAGGGACACACACACACACACAGCGAGGGAGGGACACACACACACAGCGAGGGAGGGACACACACACACACACACAGCGAGGGAGGGGCACACACACGCGGCGAGGGAGGGACACACACAGCGAGGGAGGGACACACATACACACACAGTGAGGGAGGGACACACACACACAGCGAGGGAGGGACACACACACACAACGAGGGAGGGACACACACACACAGCGAGGGAGGGACACACACACACACACAACGAGGGAGGGACACACACACAACGAGGGAGGGACCCACACACACACCGAGGGAGGGACACACACACACACAACGAGGGAGGGACACACACACACACAACGAGGGAGGGACACACACACACACGGCGAGGGAGGGACACACACACACACAGCGAGGGAGGGACACACACACACAGCGAGGGAGGGACACACACACACAGCGAGGGAGGGACACACACACACACAGCGAGGGAGGGACACACACACAGCGAGGGAGGGACACACACACACACGCGAGGGAGGGACACACACACACACACAGCGAGGGAGGGACACACACACAGCGAGGTAGGCACACACACACACAGCGAGGGCGGGACACACACACACACAACGAGGGAGGTACACACACACACACAGCGAGGGGGACACACACACACACACACGAGGGAGGGACACACAAACGGCGAGGTAGGGACACACACACACAGCGAGGGAGGGACACACACAGCGAGGGAGGCACACACACACACAACGAGGGAGGGACACACACACAGCGAGGGGGGGACACACACACAGCGAGGGAGGGACACACACACACACAAACACAGCGAGGGAGGGACACACACAAACACAGCGAGGGAGGGACACACACACAACGAGGGAGGGACACACACACACACAGAGAGGGAGGGACACACACACAACGAGGGAGGGACACACACACAACGAGGGAGGGACACACACACACACAGCGAGGGAGGGACACACAAACACAGCAAGGGAGGGACACCCACACTCATAGCGAGGGATGTACACACACACACAGCGAGGGAGGGACACACACACACACAGTGAGGGAGGGACACACACACACACAGTGAGGGGGACACGCACACAGCGAGGGAGGGACACACACACACACAAACACAGCGAGGGAGGGACACACACAAACACAGCGAGGGAGGGACACACACACAACGAGGGAGGGACACACACACACACACAGAGGGAGGGACACACACACAACGAGGGAGGGACACACACACACACAGAGAGGGAGGGACACACACACAACGAGGGAGGGACACACACACACGAGGGAGGGACACACACACGGCGATTTAGGGACACACACACACAGCGAGGGAGGGACACACACACAGCGAGGGAGGCACACACACACACAACGAGGGAGGGACACACACAGCGAGGGGGACACACACACACAGCGAGGGAGGGACACACACACACACAAACCCAGCGAGGGAGGGACACACACAGACACAGCGAGGGAGGGACACACACACAACGAGGGGGACACACACACACACACACAGAGGGAGGGACACACACACAACGAGGGAGGGACACACACACAACGAGGGAGGGACACACACACACACAGCGAGGGAGGGACACACAAACACAGCAAGGGAGGGACACCCACACTCATAGCGAGGGATGTACACACACACACAGCGAGGGAGGGACACACACACACAGTGAGGGAGGGACACACACACACACAGTGAGGGGGACACGCACACACTGCAAGAGTGAGTGACATGCACTCACAGCGAGGGAGGGACACGCACACACACACAGCGAGGGAGGGACACACACACAAACAGTGAGGGGGACACGCACACACTGCAAGAGTGAGAGACATGCACTCACAGAGCGAGGGAGGGACTCACACACACACAGTGATGTGGACACGCACACACTGCAAGAGTGAGAGACATGCACTCACAGCGAGGGAGGGACACGCACACACACACAGCGAGGGAGGGACACACACACACACAGTGAGGGGGACACGCACACACTGCAAGAGTGAGAGACATGCACTCACAGCGAGGGAGGGACACACACACACGGCGAGGGAGGGACACACACACACACAGCGAGGGAGGGACACACACACACACACACAGCGAGGGGGAGACACACACACACAGCGAGGGAGGGACACACATACACAGCGAGGGACGGACACACACACACAGCGAGGGAGGGACACACACACACACAGCGAGGGAGGGACACACACACAACGAGGGAGGGACAGACACACACACAGCGAGGGAGGGACACACACACAGCGAGGGAGGGACACACACACAGCGAGGGAGGGACACACACAAACACAGCGAGGGAGGGACACAAACACAACGAGGGAGGGACACACACACACACACACAGCGAGGGAGGGACACACACAGCGAGGGAGGGACACACACACACGGCGAGGGAGGGACACACACAACGAGGGAGGGACACACACACACACAGCGAGGGAGGGACACACACACACACACACAGCGAGGGAGGGACACACACACACAGCGAGGGAGGGACACATACACACACAACGAGGGAGGGACACACACACACACAGCGAGGGAGGGACACACACACACACAGCGAGGGAGGGACACACACACACACAGCGAGGGAGGAACACACACACACAGCGAGGGAGGGACACACACACACACACAGCGAGGGAGGGACACACACACACACAACGAGGGAGGGACACACACACACGGCGAGGGAGGGACACACACACACACAACGAGGGAGGGACACACACACACACAGCGAGGGAGGGACACACACACACAGCGAGGGAGGGACACACACACACACACAGCGAGGGAGGGACACACACACACAGACAGCGAGGGAGGGACACACACACAGCGAGGGAGGGACACACACACAGCGAGGAAGGGACAAACACACACACACACACAGAGGGAGGGACACACACACACACACAGCGAGGGAGGGCCACACACACACACAACGAGGGAGGGACACACACACACACAACGAGGGAGGGACACACACACACACAACGAGGGAGGTACACACACACGGCGAGGGAGGGACACACACACACAGCGAAGGAGGGACACACACACACACACACAGCGAGGGAGGGACATGCACACACAGCGAGGGAGGGACACACACACACACAACGAGGGAGGGACACACACACACAGCGAGGGAGGGACACACACACACACAGCGAGGGAGGGACACACACACACACACACACACAGCGAGGGAGGGACACACACACACACAAAACGAGGGAGGGACACACACACACACAGCGAGGGAGGGACACACACACAGCGAGGGAGGGACACACACACAACGAGGGAGGGACACACACACACACACAGCGAGGGAGGGACACACACACAACGAGGGAGGTACAGACACACACACAGCGAGGGAGGGACACACAAACACAGCAAGGGAGGGACACACACCAACACAGCGAGGGAGGGACACAAACACAACGAGGGAGGGACACACACACACACACACACAGCGAGGGAGGGACACACACAAACACAGCGAGGGACGGACACACACACACAGTGAGGGAGGGACACACACACACACACAGAGAGGGAGGGACACACACACACACACAGCGAGGGAGGGACACACACACACACACAGCGAGGGAGGGACACACACACACAGCGAAGGAGGGACACACACACACACACAACGAGGGAGGGACATGCACACACAGCGAGGGAGGGACACACACACACACAACGAGGGAGGGACACACACACACAGCGAGGGAGGGACACACACACACAGCGAGGGAGGGACACACACACACACACACACAGAGCGAGGGAGGGACACAAACACACAAAACGAGGGAGGGACACCCACACACACAGCGAGGGAGGGACACACACAGCGAGGGAGGGACACACACAGCGAGGGAGGGACACACACACAGCGAGGGAGGTACACACACACACACAAACACAGCGAGGGAGGGACACACACAAACACAGCGAGGGAGGGACACACACACAACGAGGGAGGGGGACACACACACACACAGCGAGGGAGGGAGACACACACAACGAGGGAGGGACAGACACACACACAGCGAGGGAGGGACACACACACAGCGAGGGAGGGACACACACACAGCGAGGGAGGGACACACACAAACACAGCGAGGGAGGGACACAAACACAACGAGGGAGGGACACACACACACACACACAGCGAGGGAGGGACACACACAGCGAGGGAGGGACACACACACACGGCGAGGGAGGGACACACATAACGAGGGAGGGACACACACACACACAGCGAGGGAGGGACACACACACACACACACAGCGAGGGAGGGACACACACACACAGCGAGGGAGGGACACATACACACACAACGAGGGAGGGACACACACACACACAGCGAGGGAGGGACACACACACACACAGCGAGGGAGGGACACACACACACACAGCGAGGGAGGAACACACACACACAGCGAGGGAGGGACACACACACACACACAGCGAGGGAGGGACACACACACACACAACGAGGGAGGGACACACACACACGGCGAGGGAGGGACACACACACACACAACGAGGGAGGGACACACACACACACAGCGAGGGAGGGACACACACACACAGCGAGGGAGGGACACACACACACAGCGAGGGAGGGACACACACACACACACACAGCGAGGGAGGGACACACACACACACAGCGAGGGAGGGACACACACACACACAGCGAGGGAGGGACACACACACACAGACAGCGAGGGAGGGACACACACACAGCGAGGGAGGGACACACACACAGCGAGGAAGGGACACACGCACACACACACACAGAGGGAGGGACACACACACACACACAGCGAGGGAGGGCCACACACACACACAACGAGGGAGGGACACACACACACACAACGAGGGAGGGACACACACACACACAACGAGGGAGGTACACACACACGGCGAGGGAGGGACACACACACACAGCGACGGAGGGACACACACACACACACACAGCGAGGGAGGGACATGCACACACAGCGAGGGAGGGACACACACACACACAACGAGGGAGGGACACACACACACAGCGAGGGAGGGACACACACACACACACAGCGAGGGAGGGACACACACACACACACACACACAGCGAGGGAGGGACACACACACACACAAAACGAGGGAGGGACACACACACACACAGCGAGGGAGGGACACACACACAGCGAGGGAGGGACACACACACAACGAGGGAGGGACACACACACACACACACAGCGAGGGAGAGACACACACACAACGAGGGAGGTACAGACACACACACAGCGAGGGAGGGACACACAAACACAGCAAGGGAGGGACACACACCAACACAGCGAGGGAGGGACACAAACACAACGAGGGAGGGACACACACACACACACACACACAGCGAGGGAGGGACACACACAAACACAGCGAGGGAGGGACACACACACAGCGAGGGAGGGACACACACACACAGCGAGGGAGGGACACACACAAACACAGCGAGGGAGGGACACACACACACGGCGAGGGAGGGACACACACAACGAGGGAGGGACACACACACACACACACACAGCGAGGGAGGGACACACACACACACACACAGCGAGGGAGGGACACACACACACACACAGCGAGGGAGGGACACACACACACAACGAGGGAGGGCCACACACACACAGCGAGGGAGGGACACACACACACACACAGCGAGGGAGCGACACACACACACACACAGCGAGGGAGGGACACACTTACACACAACGAGGGAGGGACACACACACACGGCGAGGGAGGGACACACACACACACAGCGAGGGAGGGACACACACACACACACACAGCGAGGGGGAGACACACACACACAGCGAGGGAGGGACACACATACACAGCGAGGGAGGGACACACACACACAGCGAGGGAGGGACACACACACACACAGCGAGGGAGGGACACACACACACGCGAGGGAGGGACACACACACACACACAGCGAGGGAGGGACACACACACACAGCGAGGGAGGGACACACACACACACAGCGAGGGAGGGACACACACACACAGCGAGGGAGGGACACACACACACACAGAGATGGAGGGACACACACACACACAGCCAGGGAGGGACACACACACACACAACGAGGGAGGGACACACACACACAGCGAGGGAGGGACACACACAAACAGCGAGGGAGGGACACACACACACACACGGCGAGGGAGGGACACACACACAGCGAGGGAGGGACACACACACACACACAGCGAGGGAGGGACACACACACACAGCGAAGGAGGGACACACACACACACACACACAACGAGGGAGGGACACACACACGGCGAGGGAGGGACACACACACACACACACACGGCGAGGGAGGGACACACACACACAGCGAAGGAGGGACACACACACACACACACAGCGAGGGAGGGACACACACACACACAACGAGGGAGGGACACACACACAGCGAGGGAGGGACACGCACACGCACACACAGCGAGGGAGGGACACACACACACACACACACACACAGCGAGGGAGGGACACACACACACACAAAACGAGGGAGGGACACACACACACACAGCGAGGGAGGGACACACACACAGCGAGGGAGGGACACACACACACACAGCGAGGGAGGGACACACACACAGCGAGGGAGGGACACACACACACACAAACACAGCGAGGGAGGGACACACACAAACACAGCGAGGGAGGGACACACACACAACGAGGGAGGGACACACACACACACACACACAGCGAGGGAGGGACACACGCACAACGAGGGAGGAACAGATACACACACAGCGAGGGAGGGACACACAAACACAGCGAGGGAGGGACACACACAAACACAGCGAGGGAGGGACACAAACACAACGAGGGAGGGACACACACACACACACACAGCGGGGGAGGGAGACAAACAAACACAGCGAGGGAGGGACACACACAGCGAGGGAGGGACACACACACACAGCGAGGGAGGGACACACACACACACACAGCGAGGGAGGGACACACACACACAGCGAGGGAGGGACACACACACACACACACAGCGAGGGAGGGGCACACACACGCGGCGAGGGAGGGACACACACAGCGAGGGAGGGACACACATACACACACAGTGAGGGAGGGACACACACACACACACACACAGCGAGGGAGGGACACACACACACAACGAGGGAGGGACACACACACACAGCGAGGGAGGGACACACACACACACACAACGAGGGAGGGACACACACACAACGAGGGAGGGACCCACACACACACCGAGGGAGGGACACACACACACACAACGAGGGAGGGACACACACACACACAACGAGGGAGGGACACACACACACGGCGAGGGAGGGACACACACACACACAGCGAGGGAGGGACACACACACACAGCGAGGGAGGGACACACACACACAGCGAGGGAGGGACACACACACACACAGCGAGGGAGGGACACACACACAGCGAGGGAGGGACACACACACACACGCGAGGGAGGGACACACACACACACACAGCGAGGGAGGGACACACACACAGCGAGGTAGGCACACACACACACAGCGAGGGCGGGACACACACACACACAACGAGGGAGGTACACACACACACACAGCGAGGGGGACACACACACACACACACGAGGGAGGGACACACACACGGCGAGGTAGGGACACACACACACAGCGAGGGAGGGACACACACACAGCGAGGGAGGCACACACACACACAACGAGGGAGGGACACACACACAGCGAGGGGGGGACACACACACAGCGAGGGAGGGACACACACACACACAAACACAGCGAGGGAGGGACACACACAAACACAGCGAGGGAGGGACACACACACAACGAGGGAGGGACACACACACACACAGAGAGGGAGGGACACACACACAACGAGGGAGGGACACACACACAACGAGGGAGGGACACACACACACACAGCGAGGGAGGGACACACAAACACAGCAAGGGAGGGACACCCACACTCATAGCGAGGGATGTACACACACACACAGCGAGGGAGGGACACACACACACACAGTGAGGGAGGGACACACACACACAGTGAGGGGGACACGCACACAGCGAGGGAGGGACACACACACACACAAACACAGCGAGGGAGGGACACACACAAACACAGCGAGGGAGGGACACACACACAACGAGGGAGGGACACACACACACACAGAGAGGGAGGGACACACACACAACGAGGGAGGGACACACACACACACAGAGAGGGAGGGACACACACACAACGAGGGAGGGACACACACACACGAGGGAGGGACACACACACGTCGATTTAGGGACACACACACACAGCGAGGGAGGGACACACACACAGCGAGGGAGGCACACACACACACACAACGAGGGAGGGACACACACACACAGCGAGGGGGGGACACACACACAGCGAGGGAGGGACACACACACACACAAACCCAGCGAGGGAGGGACACACACAGACACAGCGAGGGAGGGACACACACACAACGAGGGGGACACACACACACACACAGAGAGGGAGGGACACACACACAACGAGGGAGGGACACACACACAACGAGGGAGGGACACACACACACACAGCGAGGGAGGGACACACAAACACAGCAAGGGAGGGACACCCACACTCATAGCGAGGGATGTACACACACACACAGCGAGGGAGGGACACACACACACAGTGAGGGAGGGACACACACACACACAGTGAGGGGGACACGCACACACTGCAAGAGTGAGTGACATGCACTCACAGCGAAGGAGGGACACGCACACACACACAGCGAGGGAGGGACACACACACAAACAGTGAGGGGGACACGCACACACTGCAAGAGTGAGAGACATGCACTCACAGAGCGAGGGAGGGACTCACACACACACAGTGATGTGGACACGCACACACTGCAAGAGTGAGAGACATGCACTCACAGCGAGGGAGGGACACGCACACACACACAGCGAGGGAGGGACACACACACACACAGTGAGGGGGACACGCACACACTGCAAGAGTGAGAGACATGCACTCACAGCGAGGGAGGGACACACACACACGGCGAGGGAGGGACACACACACACACAGCGAGGGAGGGACACACACACACACACACAGCGAGGGGGAGACACACACACACAGCGAGGGAGGGACACACATACACAGCGAGGGACGGACACACACACACAGCGAGGGAGGGACACACACACACACAGCGAGGGAGGGACACACACACACACGCGAGGGAGGGACACACACACACACACAGCGAGGGAGGGACACACACACACAGCGAGGGAGGGACACACACACACACAGCGAGGGAGGGACACACACACACAGCGAGGGAGGGACACACACACACACACAGAGATGGAGGGACACACACACACACAGCGAGGGAGGGACACACACACACACAACGAGGGAGGGACACACACACACAGCGAGGGAGGGACACACACACACAGCGAGGGAGGGACACACACACACACACGGCGAGGGAGGGACACACACACAGCGAGGGAGGGACACACACACACACACAGCGAGGGAGGGACACACACACACAGCGAAGGAGGGACACACACACACACACACAACGAGGGAGGGACACACACACGGCGAGGGAGGGACACACACACACACACACGGCGAGGGAGGGACACACACACACAGCGAAGGAGGGACACACACACACACACACACACACAGCGAGGGAGGGACACACACACACACAACGAGGGAGGGACACACACACAGCGAGGGAGGGACACGCACACGCACACACAGCGAGGGAGGGACACACACACACACACACACACAGCGAGGGAGGGACACACACACACACAAAACGAGGGAGGGACACACACACACACACAGCGAGGGAGGGACAGACACACAGCGAGGGACGGACACACACACACACAGCGAGGGAGGGACACACACACAGCGAGGGAGGGACACACACACACACAAACACAGCGAGGGAGGGACACACACAAACACAGCGAGGGAGGGACACACACACAACGAGGGAGGGACACACACACACACAGCGAGGGAGGGACACACAAACACAGCAAGGGAGGGACACCCACACTCATAGCGAGGGATGTACACACACACACAGCGAGGGAGGGACACACACACACAGTGAGGGAGGGACACACACACACACAGTGAGGGGGACACGCACACAGCGATGGAGGGACACACACACACACAAACACAGCGAGGGAGGGACACACACAAACACAGCGAGGGAGGGACACACACACAACGAGGGAGGGACACACACACACACACAGAGGGAGGGACACACACACAACGAGGGAGGGACACACACACACACAGAGAGGGAGGGACACACACACAACGAGGGAGGGACACACACACACGAGGGAGGGACACACACACGGCGAGGTAGGGACACACACACACAGCGAGGGAGGGACACACACACAGCGAGGGAGGCACACACACACACAACGAGGGAGGGACACACACACACAGCGAGGGGGGGACACACACACAGCGAGGGAGGGACACACACACACACAAACACAGCGAGGGAGGGACACACACAAACACAGCGAGGGAGGGACACACACACAACGAGGGGGGGACACACACACACACAGAGAGGGAGGGACACACACACAACGAGGGAGGGACACACACACAACGAGGGAGGGACACACACACACACAGCGAGGGAGGGACACACAAACACAGCAAGGGAGGGACACCCACACTCATAGCGAGGGATGTACACACACACACAGCGAGGGAGGGACACACACACACAGTGAGGGAGGGACACACACACACACAGTGAGGGGGACACGCACACACTGCAAGAGTGAGTGACATGCACTCACAGCGAGGGAGGGACACGCACACACACACAGCGAGGGAGGGACACACACACAAACAGTGAGGGGGACACGCACACACTGCAAGAGTGAGAGACATGCACTCACAGAGCGAGGGAGGGACTCACAAACACACAGTGAGGTGGACACGCACACACTGCAAGAGTGAGAGACATGCACTCACAGCGAGGGAGGGACACGCACACACACACAGCGAGGGAGGGACACACACACACACAGTGAGGGGGACACGCACACACTGCAAGAGTGAGAGACATGCACTCACAGCTAGGGAGGGACACACACATACGGCGAGGGAGGGACACACACACACACAGCGAGGGAGGGACACACACACACACGCGAGGGAGGGACACACACACACACACAGCGAGGGAGGGACACACACACACAGCGAGGGAGGGACACACACACACACAGCGAGGGAGGGACACACACACACAGCGAGGGAGGGACACACACACACACACAGAGATGGAGGGACACACACACACACAGCGAGGGAGGGACACACACACACACAACGAGGGAGGGACACACACACACAGCGAGGGAGGGACACACACACACAGCGAGGGAGGGACACACACACACACACGGCGAGGGAGGGAC
Organism: Chiloscyllium plagiosum; assembly: GCF_037043375.1. Taxonomy (NCBI): domain Eukaryota; kingdom Metazoa; phylum Chordata; class Chondrichthyes; order Orectolobiformes; family Hemiscylliidae; genus Chiloscyllium; species Chiloscyllium plagiosum. The sequence continues at coordinate 48,993,670 of NW_028270183.1, forward strand.
ACACACACAGCGAGGGAGGGACACACACACACACACAGCGAGGGAGGGACACACACACACAGCGAAGGAGGGACACACACACACACACACACAACGAGGGAGGGACACACACACGGCGAGGGAGGGACACACCCACACACACACGGCGAGGGAGGGACACACACACACAACGAAGGAGGGACACACACACACACACACAGCGAGGGAGGGACACACACACACACAACGAGGGAGGGACACACACACAGCGAGGGAGGGAAACGCACACGCACACACAGCGAGGGAGGGACACACACACACACAAAACGAGGGAGGGACACACACACACACACAGCGAGGGAGGGACACACACACAGCGAGGGAGGGACACACACACACACAGCGAGGGAGGGACACACACACAGCGAGGGAGGGACACACACACACACAAACACAGCGAGGGAGGGACACACACAAACACAGCGAGGGAGGGACACACACACAACGAGGGAGGGACACACACACACACAGCGAGGGAGGGACACACAAACACAGCAAGGGAGGGACACCCACACCCATAGCGAGGGATGTACACACACACACAGCGAGGGAGGGACACACACACACAGTGAGGGAGGGACACACACACACACAGTGAGGGGGACACGCACACAGCGAGGGAGGGACACACACACACACAAACACAGCGAGGGAGGGACACACACAAACACAGCGAGGGAGGGACACACACACAACGAGGGAGGGACACACACACACAGAGAGGGAGGGACACACACACAACGAGGGAGGGACACACACACACACAGAGAGGGAGGGACACACACACAACGAGGGAGGGACACACACACACGAGGGAGGGACACACACACGGCGAGGTAGGGACACACACACACAGCGAGGGAGGGACACACACACAGCGAGGGAGGCACACACACACACAACGAGGGAGGGACACACACACACAGCGAGGGGGGGACACACACACAGCGAGGGAGGGACACACACACACACAAACACAGCGAGGGAGTGACACACACAAACACAGCGAGGGAGGGACACACACACAACGAGGGGGGGACACACACACACACAGAGAGGGAGGGACACACACACAACGAGGGAGGGACACACACAAAACGAGGGAGGGACACACACACACACAGCGAGGGAGGGACACACAAACAGAGCAAGGGAGGGACACCCACACTCATAGCGAGGGATGTACACACACAAACACAGCGAGGGAGGAACACACACACACACAGCGAGGGAGGGACACACACACAACGAGGGAGGGACACACACACACACACACAGCGAGGCAGGGACACACGCACAACGAGGGAGGGACAGATACACACACAGCGAGGGAGGGACACACAAGCACAGCGAGGGAGGGACACACACAAACACAGCGAGGGAGGGACACAAACACAACGAGGGAGGGACACACACACACACACAGCGAGGGAGGGAGACACACAAACACAGCGAGGGAGGGACACACACAGCGAGGGAGGGACACACACACACAGCGAGGGAGGGACACACACACACACACAGCGAGGGAGGGACACACACACACAGCGAGGGAGGGACACACACACACACACAGCGAGGGAGGGACACACACACGCACACACAGTGAGGGAGGGACACACACACAACGAGGGAGGGACCCACACACACACCGAGGGAGGGACACACACACACACAACGAGGGAGGGACACACACACACACAACGAGGGAGGGACACACACACACGGCGAGGGAGGGACACACACACACACAGCGAGGGAGGTACACACACACACAGCGAGGGAGGGACACACACACACACAGCGAGGGAGGGACACACACACAGCGAGGGAGGGACACACACACACACGCGAGGGAGGGACACACACACACACACAGCGAGGGAGGGACACACACACAGCGAGGGAGGCACACACACACACAGCGAGGGCGGGACACACACACACACAACGAGGGAGGGACACACACACACACAGCGAGGGGGGGACACACACACACACACGAGGGAGGGACACACACACGGCGAGGTAGGGACACACACACACAGCGAGGGAGGGACACACACACAGCGAGGGAGGCACACACACACACAACGAGGGAGGGACACACACACACAGCGAGGGGGGGACACACACACAGCGAGGGAGGGACACACACACACACAAACACAGCGAGGGAGGGACACACGCAAACACAGCGAGGGAGGGACACACACACAACGAGGGAGGGACACACACACACACAGAGAGGGAGGGACACACACACAACGAGGGAGGGACACACACACAACGAGGGAGGGACACACACACACACAGCGAGGGAGGGACACACAAACACAGCAAGGGAGGGACACCCACACTCATAGCGAGGGATGTACACACACACACAGCGAGGGAGGGACACACACACACAGTGAGGGAGGGACACACACACACACAGTGAGGGGGACACGCACACACTGCAAGAGTGAGTGACATGCACTCACAGCGAGGGAGGGACACGCACACACACACAGCGAGGGAGGGACACACACACAAACAGTGAGGGGGACACGCACACACTGCAAGAGTGAGAGACATGCACTCACAGAGCGAGGGAGGGACTCACACACAACGAGGGAGGGACACACACACAACGAGGGAGGGACACACACACACACAGCGAGGGAGGGACACACAAACACAGCAAGGGAGGGACACCCACACTCATAGCGAGGGATGTACACACACACACAGCGAGGGAGGGACACACACACACACAGCGAGGGAGGGACACACACACAACGAGGGAGGGACGCACACACACACACACAGCGAGGGAGGGACACACGCACAACGAGGGAGGGACAGATACACACACAGCGAGGGAGGGACACACAAGCACAGCGAGGGAGGGACACACACAAACACAGCGAGGGAGGGACACAAACACAACGAGGGAGGGACACACACACACACACACAGCGAGGGAAGGAGACACACAAACACAGCGAGGGAGGGACACACACAGCGAGGGAGGGACACACACACACAGCGAGGGAGGGACACACACACACACACAGCGAGGGAGGGACACACACACACAGCGAGGGAGGGACACACACACACACACAGCGAGGGAGGGACACACACACGCGGCGAGGGAGGGACACACACAGCGAGGGAGGGACACACATACACACACAGTGAGGGAGGGACACACACACACACACACAGCGAGGGAGGGACACACACACACAACGAGGGAGGGACACACACACACAGCGAGGGAGGGACACACACACACACACAACGAGGGAGGGACACACACACAACGAGGGGGGGACCCACACACACACCGAGGGAGGGACACACACACACACAACGAGGGAGGGACACACACACACACAACGAGGGAGGGACACACACACACGGCGAGGGAGGGACACACACACACACAGCGAGGGAGGGACACACACACACAGCGAGGGAGGGACACACACACACAGCGAGGGAGGGACACACACACACACAGCGAGGGAGGGACACACACACAGCGAGGGAGGGACACACACACACACGCGAGGGAGGGACACACACACACACACAGCGAGGGAGGGACACACACACAGCGAGGGAGGCACACACACACACAGCGAGGGCGGGACACACACACACACAACGAGGGAGGGACACACACACACACAGCGAGGGGGACACACACACACACACACGAGGGAGGGACACACACACGGCGAGGTAGGGACACACACACAAAGCGAGGGAGGGACACACACACAGCGAGGGAGGCACACACACACACAACGAGGGAGGGACACACACACAGCGAGGGGGGGACACACACACAGCGAGGGAGGGACACACACACACACAAACACAGCGAGGGAGGGACACACACAAACACAGCGAGGGAGGGACACACACACAACGAGGGAGGGACACACACACACACAGAGAGGGAGGGACACACACACAACGAGGGAGGGACACACACACAGCGAGGGAGGGACACACACACACAGCGAGGGAGGGACACACACACACAGTGAGGGAGGGACACACACACACACAGTGAGGGGGACACGCACACACTGCAAGAGTGAGTGACATGCACTCACAGCGAGGGAGGGACACGCACACACACACAGCGAGGGAGGGACACACACACAAACAGTGAGGGGGACACGCACACACTGCAAGAGTGAGAGACATGCACTCACAGAGCGAGGGAGGGACTCACACACACACAGTGAGGTGGACACGCACACACTGCAAGAGTGAGAGACATGCACTCACAGCGAGGGAGGGACACGCACACACACACAGCGAGGGAGGGACACACACACACACAGTGAGGGGGACACGCACACACTGCAAGAGTGAGAGACATGCACTCACAGCGAGGGAGGGACACACACACAACGTGAGAGGGACACACACACACAGTGAGGGAGACACGCACACACTGCAAGAGTGAGAGACATGCACTCACAGAGCGAGGGAGGACACACACACAGCGAGGGAGGGACACACACACACACAGCGAGGGAGGGACACACACACACACACACAGTGAGGGAGGGACACGCACACACACACACAGCGAGGAAGGGACACACACACACACACAGCGAGGGAGGGACACGGGCACACACACAGCGAGGGAGGGACACGCACACACACAGCGAGGTAGGGACACGCACACACACACAGCGAGGGAGGGACACACACACACACACAGCGAGGGAGGGACACGCACACACACACAGCGAGGGAGGGACACACACACACACAGCGAGGGAGGGACACACACACACACAGCGAGGGAGGGACACGCACACACACACAGCGAGGGAGGGACACACACACACACAGCGAGGGAGGAACACGCACACACACACAGCGAGGGAGGGACACACACACACACAGCGAGGGAGGGACACACACACACAGCGAGGGAGGGACACGCACACACACAGCGAGGGAGGGACACACACACACACAGCGAGGGAGGGACACGGGCACACACACAGCGAGGGAGGGACACACACACACACAGCGAGGGAGGGACACACACACACAGCGAGGGAGGGGCACACACACAGCGAGGGAGGGACACACACACACACAGCGAGGGAGGGACACACACACACACAGCGAGGGAGGGACACACACACACAGCGAGGGAGGGACACACACACACACAGCGAGGGAGGGACACACACACACACAGCGAGGGAGGGACACACACACACACAGCGAGGGAGGGACACACACACAGAGCGAGGGAGGGACACACACACACACACAGCGAGGGAGAGACACACACACACACAGCGAGGGAGGGACACACACACACACAGCGAGGGAGGGACACACACACGCAGCGAGGGAGGGACACACACACACACAGCGAGGGAGGGACACACACACACACAGCGAGGGAGGGACACACACACACACACAGCGAGGGACGGACACTCACACACAGTGAGGGAGGGACACACACAAACAGCGAGGGAGGGACACACACAGCGAGGGAGGGACACGCACACACAGCGAGGGAGGGACACGCACACACAGCGAGGGAGGGACACACACACACAGCGAGGGAGGGACACACACATCGAGGGAGGGACACGCACACACAGCGAGGGAGGGACACGCACACACAGCGAGGGAGGGACACGCACACACAGCGAGGGAGGGACACACACACACAGCGAGGGAGGGACACACACACACAGCGAGGGAGGGACACACACACAGTGAGGGAGGGACACACTCATAGCGAGGGAGGGACACGCACACACGGCGAGGGAGGGACACACACAACGAGGGAGGGACACACACACACACACAGCGAGGGAGGGACACACACACACACACAGCGAGGGAGGGACACACACACACACAGCGAGGGAGGGACACACACACACAACGAGGGAGGGACACACACACACAACGAGGGAGGGACACACACACACAGCGAGGGAGGGACACACACACACACACACGAGGGAGGGACACACACACGGCGAGGTAGGGACACACACACACAGCGAGGGAGGGACACACACACAGCGAGGGAGGCACACACACACACAACGAGGGAGGGACACACACACACAGCGAGGGGGACACACACACACAGCGAGGGAGGGACACACACACACACAAACACAGCGAGGGAGGGACACACACAAACACAGCGAGGGAGGGACACACACACAACGAGGGAGGGACACACACACACACAGCGAGGGAGGGACACACACACAACGAGGGAGGGACACACACACAACGAGGGAGGGACACACACACACAGCAAGGGAGGGACACCCACACTCATAGCGAGGGATGTACACACACACACAGCGAGGGAGGGACACACACACACAGCGAGGGAGGGACACACAAACACAGCAAGGGAGGGACACCCACACTCATAGCGAGGGATGTACACACACACACAGCGAGGGAGGGACACACACACACAGTGAGGGAGGGACACACACACACACAGTGAGGGGGACACGCACACACTGCAAGAGTGAGTGACATGCACTCACAGCGAGGGAGGGACACGCACACACACACAGCGAGGGAGGGACACACACACAAACAGTGAGGGGGACACGCAAACACTGCAAGAGTGAGAGACATGCACTCACAGCGAGGGAGGGACACGCACACACACACAGCGAGGGAAGGACACACACACACACAGTGAGGTGGACACGCACACACTGCAAGAGTGAGAGACATGCACTCACAGCGAGGGAGGGACACACACACAACGTGAGAGGGACACACACACACAGTGAGGGAGACACGCACACACTGCAAGAGTGAGAGACATGCACTCACAGAGCGAGGGAGGACACACACACAGCGAGGGAGGGACACGCACACACACAGCGAGGGAGGGACACACACACACAGTGAGGGAGGGACACGCACACACACACACACAGCGAGGGAGGGACACACACACACACAGCGAGGGAGGGACACGGGCACACACACAGCGAGGGAGGGACACGCACACACACAGCGAGGGAGGGACACGCACACACACACAGCGAGGGAGGGACACACACACACACACAGCGAGGGAGGGACACGCACACACACACACAGCGAGGGAGGGACACACACACACACAGCGAGGGAGGGACACACACACACACAGCGAGGGAGGGACACGCACACACACACAGCGTGGGAGGGACACACGAACACACACAGCGAGGGAGGGACACGCACACACACACAGCGAGGGAGGGACACACACACACACAGCGAGGGAGGGACACACACACACACAGCGAGGGAGGGACACGCACACACACAGCGAGGGAGGGACACACACACACACAGCGAGGGAGGGACACGGGCACACACACAGCGAGGGAGGGACACACACACACACAGCGAGGGAGGGACACACACACACAGCGAGGGAGGGGCACACACACAGCGAGGGAGGGACACACACACACACAGCGAGGGAGGGACACACACACACACAGCGAGGGAGGGACACACACACACACACAGCGAGGGAGGGACACGCACACACACACAGCGAGGGAGGGACACACACACAAACAGTGAGGGGGACACGCACACACTGCAAGAGTGAGAGACATGCACTCACAGAGCGAGGGAGGGACTCACACACACACAGTGAGGTGGACACGCACACACTGCAAGAGTGAGAGACATGCACTCACAGCGAGGGAGGGACACGCACACACACACAGCGAGGGAGGGACACACACACACACAGTGAGGGGGACACGCACACACTGCAAGAGTGAGAGACATGCACTCACAGCGAGGGAGGGACACACACACAACGTGAGAGGGACACACACACACAGTGAGGGAGACACGCACACACTGCAAGAGTGAGAGACATGCACTCACAGAGCGAGGGAGGACACACACACAGCGAGGGAGGGACACACACACACACAGCGAGGGAGGGACACACACACACACACACAGTGAGGGAGGGACACGCACACACACACACAGCGAGGAAGGGACACACACACACACACAGCGAGGGAGGGACACGGGCACACACACAGCGAGGGAGGGACACGCACACACACAGCGAGGTAGGGACACGCACACACACACAGCGAGGGAGGGACACACACACACACACAGCGAGGGAGGGACACGCACACACACACAGCGAGGGAGGGACACACACACACACAGCGAGGGAGGGACACACACACACACAGCGAGGGAGGGACACGCACACACACACAGCGAGGGAGGGACACACACACACACAGCGAGGGAGGGACACGCACACACACACAGCGAGGGAGGGACACACACACACACAGCGAGGGAGGGACACACACACACAGCGAGGGAGGGACACGCACACACACAGCGAGGGAGGGACACACACACACACAGCGAGGGAGGGACACGGGCACACACACAGCGAGGGAGGGACACACACACACACAGCGAGGGAGGGACACACACACACAGCGAGGGAGGGGCACACACACAGCGAGGGAGGGACACACACACACACAGCGAGGGAGGGACACACACACACACAGCGAGGGAGGGACACACACACACAGCGAGGGAGGGACACACACACACACAGCGAGGGAGGGACACACACACACACAGCGAGGGAGGGACACACACACACACAGCGAGGGAGGGACACACACACAGAGCGAGGGAGGGACACACACACACACACAGCGAGGGAGAGACACACACACACACAGCGAGGGAGGGACACACACACACACAGCGAGGGAGGGACACACACACGCAGCGAGGGAGGGACACACACACACACAGCGAGGGAGGGACACACACACACACAGCGAGGGAGGGACACACACACACACAGCGAGGGAGGGACACACACACACACACAGCGAGGGACGGACACTCACACACAGTGAGGGAGGGACACACACAAACAGCGAGGGAGGGACACACACAGCGAGGGAGGGACACGCACACACAGCGAGGGAGGGACACGCACACACAGCGAGGGAGGGACACACACACACAGCGAGGGAGGGACACACACATCGAGGGAGGGACACGCACACACAGCGAGGGAGGGACACGCACACACAGCGAGGGAGGGACACGCACACACAGCGAGGGAGGGACACACACACACAGCGAGGGAGGGACACACACACACAGCGAGGGAGGGACACACACACAGTGAGGGAGGGACACACTCATAGCGAGGGAGGGACACGCACACACGGCGAGGGAGGGACACACACAACGAGGGAGGGACACACACACACACACAGCGAGGGAGGGACACACACACACACACAGCGAGGGAGGGACACACACACACACAGCGAGGGAGGGACACACACACACAACGAGGGAGGGACACACACACACAACGAGGGAGGGACACACACACACAGCGAGGGAGGGACACACACACACACACACGAGGGAGGGACACACACACGGCGAGGTAGGGACACACACACACAGCGAGGGAGGGACACACACACAGCGAGGGAGGCACACACACACACAACGAGGGAGGGACACACACACACAGCGAGGGGGGGACACACACACAGCGAGGGAGGGACACACACACACACAAACACAGCGAGGGAGGGACACACACAAACACAGCGAGGGAGGGACACACACACAACGAGGGAGGGACACACACACACACAGCGAGGGAGGGACACACACACAACGAGGGAGGGACACACACACAACGAGGGAGGGACACACACACACAGCAAGGGAGGGACACCCACACTCATAGCGAGGGATGTACACACACACACAGCGAGGGAGGGACACACACACACAGCGAGGGAGGGACACACAAACACAGCAAGGGAGGGACACCCACACTCATAGCGAGGGATGTACACACACACACAGCGAGGGAGGGACACACACACACAGTGAGGGAGGGACACACACACACACAGTGAGGGGGACACGCACACACTGCAAGAGTGAGTGACATGCACTCACAGCGAGGGAGGGACACGCACACACACACAGCGAGGGAGGGACACACACACAAACAGTGAGGGGGACACGCAAACACTGCAAGAGTGAGAGACATGCACTCACAGCGAGGGAGGGACACGCACACACACACAGCGAGGGAAGGACACACACACACACAGTGAGGTGGACACGCACACACTGCAAGAGTGAGAGACATGCACTCACAGCGAGGGAGGGACACACACACAACGTGAGAGGGACACACACACACAGTGAGGGAGACACGCACACACTGCAAGAGTGAGAGACATGCACTCACAGAGCGAGGGAGGACACACACACAGCGAGGGAGGGACACGCACACACACAGCGAGGGAGGGACACACACACACAGTGAGGGAGGGACACGCACACACACACACACAGCGAGGGAGGGACACACACACACACAGCGAGGGAGGGACACGGGCACACACACAGCGAGGGAGGGACACGCACACACACAGCGAGGGAGGGACACGCACACACACACAGCGAGGGAGGGACACACACACACACACAGCGAGGGAGGGACACGCACACACACACACAGCGAGGGAGGGACACACACACACACAGCGAGGGAGGGACACACACACACACAGCGAGGGAGGGACACGCACACACACACAGCGTGGGAGGGACACACGAACACACACAGCGAGGGAGGGACACGCACACACACACAGCGAGGGAGGGACACACACACACACAGCGAGGGAGGGACACACACACACACAGCGAGGGAGGGACACGCACACACACAGCGAGGGAGGGACACACACACACACAGCGAGGGAGGGACACGGGCACACACACAGCGAGGGAGGGACACACACACACACAGCGAGGGAGGGACACACACACACAGCGAGGGAGGGGCACACACACAGCGAGGGAGGGACACACACACACACAGCGAGGGAGGGACACACACACACACAGCGAGGGAGGGACACACACACACACACAGCGAGGGAGGGACACACACACACACAGCGAGGGAGGGACACACACACACACAGCGAGCGAGGGACACACACACACACACACAGCGAGGGAGGGACACACACACACACAGCGAGGGAGGGACACACACACAAAGCGAGGGAGGGACACACACACACACAGCGAGGGAGGGACACACACACACACAGCGAGGGAGGGACACACACACACACAGCGAGGGAGGGACACACACACGCAGCGAGGGAGAGACACACACACACACAGCGAGGGAGGGACACACACACACACAGCGAGGGAGGGACACACACACACACAGCGAGGGAGGGACACACACACACACACAGCGAGGGACGGACACATACACACAGTGAGGGAGGGACACACACAAACAGCGAGGGAGGGACACACACAGCGAGGGAGGGACACACACACACAGCGAGAGAGGGACTCGCACACACAGCGAGGGAGGGACACGCACACACAGCGAGGGAGGGACACGCACACACAGCGAGGGAGGGACACACACAGCGAGGGAGGGACACGCACACACAGCGAGGGAGGGACACGCACACACAGCGAGGGAGGGACACACACACAAAGCGAGGGAGGGACACACACACACACAGCGAGGGAGGGACACACACACACACAGCGAGGGAGGGACACACACACACACAGCGAGGGAGGGACACACACACGCAGCGAGGGAGAGACACACACACACACAGCGAGGGAGGGACACACACACACACAGCGAGGGAGGGACACACACACACACACACAGCGAGGGACGGACACATACACACAGTGAGGGAGGGACACACACAAACAGCGAGGGAGGGACACACACAGCGAGGGAGGGACACACACACACAGCGAGAGAGGGAAACGCACACACAGCGAGGGAGGGACACGCACACACAGCGAGGGAGGGACACGCACACACAGCGAGGGAGGGACACACACAGCGAGGGAGGGACACGCACACACAGCGAGGGAGGGACACACACACAAACAGTGAGGGGGACACGCAAACACTGCAAGAGTGAGAGACATGCACTCACAGCGAGGGAGGGACACGCACACACACACAGCGAGGGAAGGACACACACACACACAGTGAGGTGGACACGCACACACTGCAAGAGTGAGAGACATGCACTCACAGCGAGGGAGGGACACGCACACACACACAGCGAGGGAGGGACACACACACACACAGTGAGGGGGACACGCACACACTGCAAGAGTGAGAGACATGCACTCACAGCGAGGGAGGGACACACACACAACGTGAGAGGGACACACACACACAGTGAGGGAGACACGCACACACTGCAAGAGTGAGAGACATGCACTCACAGAGCGAGGGAGGACACACACACAGCGAGGGAGGGACACGCACACACACAGCGAGGGAGGGACACACACACACAGTGAGGGAGGGACACGCACACACACACACACACAGCGAGGGAGGGACACACACACACACAGCGAGGGAGGGACACGGGCACACACACAGCGAGGGAGGGACACGCACACACACAGCGAGGGAGGGACACGCACACACACACAGCGAGGGAGGGACACACACACACACACAGCGAGGGAGGGACACGCACACACACACACAGCGAGGGAGGGACACACACACACACAGCGAGGGAGGGACACACACACACACAGCGAGGGAGGGACACGCACACACACACAGCGAGGGAGGGACACACGAACACACACAGCGAGGGAGGGACACGCACACACACACAGCGAGGGAGGGACACACACACACACAGCGAGGGAGGGACACACACACACACAGCGAGGGAGGGACACGGGCACACACACAGCGAGGGAGGGACACACACACACACAGCGAGGGAGGGACACACACACACAGCGAGGGAGGGGCACACACACAGCGAGGGAGGGACACACACACACACAGCGAGGGAGGGACACACACACACACAGCGAGGGAGGGACACACACACACACACAGCGAGGGAGGGACACACACACACACAGCGAGGGAGGGACACACACACACACAGCGAGGGAGGGACACACACACACACACACAGCGAGGGAGGGACACACACACACACAGCGAGGGAGGGACACACACACAAAGCGAGGGAGGGACACACACACACACAGCGAGGGAGGGACACACACACACACAGCGGGGGAGGGACACACACACACACAGCGAGGGAGGGACACACACACGCAGCGAGGGAGAGACACACACACACACAGCGAGGGAGGGACACACACACACACAGCGAGGGAGGGACACACACACACACAGCGAGGGAGGGACACACACACACACACAGCGAGGGACGGACACATACACACAGTGAGGGAGGGACACACACAAACAGCGAGGGAGGGACACACACAGCGAGGGAGGGACACACACACACAGCGAGAGAGGGACACGCACACACAGCGAGGGAGGGACACGCACACACAGCGAGGGAGGGACACGCACACACAGCGAGGGAGGGACACACACAGCGAGGGAGGGACACGCACACACAGCGAGGGAGGGACACGCACACACAGCGAGGGAGGGACACACACACAAAGCGAGGGAGGGACACACACACACACAGCGAGGGAGGGACACACACACACACAGCGAGGGAGGGACACACACAGCGAGGGAGGGACACACACACGCAGCGAGGGAGAGACACACACACACACAGCGAGGGAGGGACACACACACACACAGCGAGGGAGGGACACACACACACACACACACAGCGAGGGACGGACACATACACACAGTGAGGGAGGGACACACACAAACAGCGAGGGAGGGACACACACAGCGAGGGAGGGACACACACACACAGCGAGAGAGGGACACGCACACACAGCGAGGGAGGGACACGCACACACAGCGAGGGAGGGACACGCACACACAGCGAGGGAGGGACACACACAGCGAGGGAGGGACACGCACACACAGCGAGGGAGGGACACACACACAAACAGTGAGGGGGACACGCAAACACTGCAAGAGTGAGAGACATGCACTCACAGCGAGGGAGGGACACGCACACACACACAGCGAGGGAAGGACACACACACACACAGTGAGGTGGACACGCACACACTGCAAGAGTGAGAGACATGCACTCACAGCGAGGGAGGGACACGCACACACACACAGCGAGGGAGGGACACACACACACACAGTGAGGGGGACACGCACACACTGCAAGAGTGAGAGACATGCACTCACAGCGAGGGAGGGACACACACACAACGTGAGAGGGACACACACACACAGTGAGGGAGACACGCACACACTGCAAGAGTGAGAGACATGCACTCACAGAGCGAGGGAGGACACACACACAGCGAGGGAGGGACACGCACACACACAGCGAGGGAGGGACACACACACACAGTGAGGGAGGGACACGCACACACACACACACACAGCGAGGGAGGGACACACACACACACAGCGAGGGAGGGACACGGGCACACACACAGCGAGGGAGGGACACGCACACACACAGCGAGGGAGGGACACGCACACACACACAGCGTGGGAGGGACACACACACACACACAGCGAGGGAGGGACACGCACACACACACACAGCGAGGGAGGGACACACACACACACAGCGAGGGAGGGACACACACACACACAGCGAGGGAGGGACACGCACACACACACAGCGAGGGAGGGACACACGAACACACACAGCGAGGGAGGGACACGCACACACACACAGCGAGGGAGGGACACACACACACACAGCGAGGGAGGGACACACACACACACAGCGAGGGAGGGACACGCACACACACAGCGAGGGAGGGACACACACACACACAGCGAGGGAGGGACACGGGCACACACACAGCGAGGGAGGGACACACACACACACAGCGAGGGAGGGACACACACACACAGCGAGGGAGGGGCACACACACAGCGAGGGAGGGACACACACACACACAGCGAGGGAGGGACACACACACACACAGCGAGGGAGGGACACACACACACACACAGCGAGGGAGGGACACACACACACACAGCGAGGGAGGGACACACACACACACAGCGAGGGAGGGACACACACACACACACACAGCGAGGGAGGGACACACACACACACAGCGAGGGAGGGACACACACACAAAGCGAGGGAGGGACACACACACACACAGCGAGGGAGGGACACACACACACACAGCGAGGGAGGGACACACACACACACAGCGAGGGAGGGACACACACACGCAGCGAGGGAGAGACACACACACACACAGCGAGGGAGGGACACACACACACACAGCGAGGGAGGGACACACACACACACAGCGAGGGAGGGACACACACACACACACAGCGCGGACGGACACATACACACAGTGAGGGAGGGACACACACAAACAGCGAGGGAGGGACACACACAGCGAGGGAGGGACACACACACACAGCGAGAGAGGGACACGCACACACAGCGAGGGAAGGACACGCACACACAGCGAGGGAGGGACACGCACACACAGCGAGGGAGGGACACACACAGCGAGGGAGGGACACGCACACACAGCGAGGGAGGGACACGCACACACAGCGAGGGAGGGACACACACACAAAGCGAGGGAGGGACACACACACACACAGCGAGGGAGGGACACACACACACACAGCGAGGGAGGGACACACACACGCAGCGAGGGAGAGACACACACACACACAGCGAGGGAGGGACACACACACACACAGCGAGGGAGGGACACACACACACACACAGCGAGGGACGGACACATACACACAGTGAGGGAGGGACACACACAAACAGCGAGGGAGGGACACACACAGCGAGGGAGGGACACACACACACAGCGAGAGAGGGACACGCACACACAGCGAGGGAGGGACACGCACCCACAGCGAGGGAGGGACACGCACACACAGCGAGGGAGGGACACACACAGCGAGGGAGGGACACGCACACACAGCGAGGGAGGGACACGCACACACAGCGAGGGAGGGACACACACACACAGCGAGGGAGGGACACACACACACAGCGAGGGAGGGACACACACACACAGCGAGGGAGGGACACACACACAGCGAGGGAGGGACACACTCATAGCGAGGGAGGGACACGCACACACGGCGAGGGAGGGACACACACAACGAGGGAGGGACACACACACACACACAGCGAGGGAGGGACACACACACACACACACACAGCGAGGGAGGGACACACACACACAGCGAGGGAGGGACACACACACACAACGAGGGAGGGACACACACACACAACGAGGGAGGGACACACACACACAGCGAGGGAGGGACACACACACACACACACAGCAAGGGTGGGACACACACACAAAACGAGGAAGGGACACACACACACACCGCGAGGGAGGGACACACACACACACAACGAGGGAGGGACACACACACACACAACGAGGGAGGGACACACACACACAGCGAGGGAGGGACACACACACACAGCGAGGGAGGGACACACACACACACAGCGAGGGATGGACACACACACACACAGCGAGGGAGGGACACACACACACAGCGAGGGAGGGACACACACACACACACAGCGAGGGAGGGACACACACACACACAGCGAGGGAGGGACACACACACACACACAGCGAGGGAGGGACACACACACAAAACGAGGGAGGGACACACACACACACACAGCGAGGGAGGGACACACACACACAGCGAAGGAGGGACACACACACACAGCGAGGGAGGGACACACTCATAGCGAGGGAGGGACACGCACACATGGCGAGGGAGGGACACACACAACGAGGGAGGGACACACACACACACACAGCGAGGGAGGGACACACACACACAGCGAGGGAGGGACACACACACACAGCGAGGGAGGGACACACACACACAGCGAGGGAGGGACACACACACACAGCCCGGGAGGGACACACACACACACACAGCGAGGGAGGGACACACACACACAGCGAGGGAGGGACACACACACACACACAGCGAGGGAGGGACACACACACACACACACAGCGAGGGAGGGACACACACACACAGCGAGGGAGGGACACACACACACAGCGAGGGAGGGACACACTCATAGCGAGGGAGGGACACGCACACACGGCGAGGGAGGGACACACACAGCGAGGGAGGGACACGCACACACACACAGCGAGGGAGGGACACACACACACACACACAGCGAGGGAGGGACACACACACACACACACACAGCGAGGGAGGGACACACACACACACACAGCGAGGGAGGGACACACACATACAGCGAAGGAGGGACACACACACACACAGCGAGGGAGGGACACACTCATAGCGAGGGAGGGACACGCACACACACAGCGAGGGAGGGACACACACAACGAGGGAGGAACACACACACACACAACGAGGGAGAGACACATACACACACACAGCGAGGGAGGGACACACACACACACACAGCGAGGGCGGGACACACACACACAGCGAGGGAGGGACACGCACACAGCGAGGGAGGGACACGCACACAGCGAGGGAGGGACACACACACACAGCGAGGGAGGGACACACACACACAGCGAGGGAGGGACACACACACACACACAGCGAGGGAGGGACACACACACACACACAGCGAGGGAGGGACACACACACAAAACGAGGGAGGGACACGCACACACGGCGAGGGAGGGACTCACACAACGAGGGAGGGACACACACACACACACAGCGAGGGAGGGACACACACACACACACAGCGAGGGAGGGACACACACACACACACACAGCGAGGGAGGGACACACACACACACAGCGAGGGAGGGACACACACACACAGCGAGGGAGGGACACACACACACACACAGCGAGGGAGGGACACACACACACAGCGAGGGAGGGACACACACACACAACGAGGGAGGGACACACACACACAGCGAGGGAGGGACACACACACACACATACGAGGGAGGGACACACACACGGCGAGGTAGGGACACACACACACAGCGAGGGAGGGACACACACACAGCGAGGGAGGCACACACACACACAACGAGGGAGAGACACACACACACAGCGAGGGGGGGACACACACACAGCGAGGGAGGGACACACACACACACAAACACAGCGAGGGAGGGACACACACAAACACAGCGAGGGAGGGACACACACACAACGAGGGAGGGACACACACACACACAGCGAGGGAGGGACACACACACAACGAGGGAGGGACACACACACAACGAGGGAGGGACACACACACACACACAGCGAGGGAGGGACACACAAACACAGCAAGGGAGGGACACCCACACGCATAGCGAGGGATGTACACACACACACAGCGAGGGAGGGACACACACACACAGTGAGGGAGGGACACACACACACACAGTGAGGGGGACACGCACACACTGCAAGAGTGAGTGACATGCACTCACAGCGAGGGAGGGACACGCACACACACACAGCGAGGGAGGGACACACACACAAACAGTGAGGGGGACACGCACACACTGCAAGAGTGAGAGACATGCACTCACAGAGCGAGGGAGGGACACACACACACACAGTGAGGTGGACACGCACACACTGCAAGAGTGAGAGACATGCACTCACAGCGAGGGAGGGACACGCACACACACACAGCGAGGGAGGGACACACACACACACAGTGAGGGGGACACGCACACACTGCAAGAGTGAGAGACATGCACACACAGCGAGGGAGGGACACACACACAACGTGAGAGGGACACACACACACAGTGAGGGAGACACGCACACACTGCAAGAGTGAGAGACATGCACTCACAGAGCGAGGGAGGACACACACACAGCGAGGGAGGCACACACACACACAGCGAGGGAGGGACACACACACACACAGCGAGGGAGGGACACACACAGCGAGGGAGGGACACGCAAACACAGCGAGGGAGGGACACGCACACACAGCGAGGGAGGGACACACACACACAGCGAGGGAGGTACACACACACACAGCGAGGGAGGGACACACACACACAGCGAGGGAGGGACACACACACAGCGAGGGAGGGACACACTCATAGCGAGGGAGGGACACGCGCACACGGCGAGGGAGGGACACACACAACGAGGGAGGGACACACACACACACACAGCGAGGGAGGGACACACACACACACACAGCGAGGGAGGGGCACACACACACACACACAGCGAGGGAGGGACACACACACACAACGAGGGAGGGACACACACACACAACGAGGGAGTGACACACACACACAGCGAGGGAGGGACACACACACACACACACGAGGGAGGGACACACACACAGCGAGGGAGGGACACACACACAGCGAGCGAGGCACACACACACACAACGAGGGAGGGACACACACACACAGCGAGGGGGGGACACACACACAGCGAGGGAGGGACACACACACACACAAACACAGCGAGGGAGGGACACACACAAACACAGCGAGGGAGGGACACACACACAACGAGGGAGGGACACACACACACACAGCGAGGGAGGGACACACACACAACGAGGGAGGGACACACACACAACGAGGGAGGGACACACACACACACAGCGAGGGAGGGACACACAAACACAGCAAGGGAGGGACACCCACACTCATAGCGAGGGATGTACACACACACACAGCGAGGGAGGGACACACACACACACACAGTGAGGGGGACACGCACACACTGCAAGAGTGAGTGACATGCACTCACAGCGAGGGAGGGACACGCACACACACACAGCGAGGGAGGGACACACACACAAACAGTGAGGGGAACGCGCACACACTGCAAGAGTGAGAAACATGCACTCACAGAGCGAGGGAGAGACACACACACACAGTGAGGTGGACACGCACACACTGCAAGAGTGAGAGACATGCACTCACAGCGAGGGAGGGACACGCACACACACACAGCGAGGGAGGGACACACACACACACAGTGAGGGGGACACGCACACACTGCAAGAGTGAGAGACATGCACTCACAGAGCGAGGGAGGACACACACACAGCGAGGGAGGGACACGCACACACACAGCGAGGGAGGGACACACACACACACAGTGAGGGAGGGACACGCACACACACACACAGCGAGGGAGGGACACACACACACACAGCGAGGGAGGGACACGGGCACACACACAGCGAGGGAGGGACACGCACACACACAGCGAGGGAGGGACACGCACACACACACAGCGAGGGAGGGACACACACACACACACAGCGAGGGAGGGACACGCACACACACACAGCGAGAGAGGGACACACACACACACAGCGAGGGAGGGACACACACACACAGCGAGGGAGGGACACGCACACACACACAGCGAGGGAGGGACACACACACACACACAGCGAGGGAGGGACACGCACACACACACAGCGAGGGAGGGACACACACACACACAGCGAGGGAGGGACACACACACACACAGCGAGGGAGGGACACGCACACACACAGCGAGGGAGGGACACACACACACACAGCGAGGGAGGGACACGGGCACACACACAGCGAGGGAGGGACACACACACACACAGCGAGGGAGGGACACACACACACAGCGAGGGAGGGACACGCACACACACACAGCGAGGGAGGGACACACACACACACAGCGAGGGAGGGACACACACACACACAGCGAGGGAGGGACACACACACGCACACAGCGAGGGAGGGACACACACACACACAGCGAGGGAGGGACACACACACACACAGCGAGGGAGGGACACACACACACAGCGAGGGAGGGACACACACACACACAGCGAGGGAGGGGCACACACACAGCGAGGGAGGGACACACACACACACAGCGAGGGAGGGACACACACACAACGAGCGAGGGACACACACACACACAGCGAGGGAGGGACACACACACAACGAGGGAGGGACACACACACAACGAGGGAGGGACACACACACACACACAGCGAGGGAGGGACACACAAACACAGCAAGGGAGGGACACCCACACTCATAGCGAGGGATGTACACACACACACAGCGAGGGAGGGACACACACACACACAGTGAGGGGGACACGCACACACTGCAAGAGTGAGTGACATGCACTCACAGCGAGGGAGGGACACGCACACAAACAGTGAGGGGGACGCGCACACACTGCAAGAGTGAGAAACATGCTCTCACAGCGAGGGAGGGACACGCACACACACACAGCGAGGGAGGGACACACACACACACAGTGAGGGGGACACGCACACACTGCAAGAGTGAGAGACATGCACTCACAGCGAGGGAGGGACACACACACAACGTGAGAGGGACACACACACACAGTGAGGGAGACACGCACACACTGCAAGAGTGAGAGACATGCACTCACAGAGCGAGGGAGGACACACACACAGCGAGGGAGGGACACGCACACACACAGCGAGGGAGGGACACACACACACACAGTGAGGGAGGGACACGCACACACACACACAGCGAGGGAGGGACACACACACACACAGCGAGGGAGGGACACGGGCACACACACAGCGAGGGAGGGACACGCACACACACAGCGAGGGAGGGACACGCACACACACACAGCGTGGGAGGGACACACACACACACACAGCGAGGGAGGGACACGCACACACACACAGCGAGAGAGGGACACACACACACACAGCGAGGGAGGGACACACACACACAGCGAGGGAGGGACACGCACACACACACAGCGAGGGAGGGACACACACACACACACAGCGAGGGAGGGACACGCACACACACACAGCGAGGGAGGGACACACACACACACAGCGAGGGAGGGACACACACACACACAGGGAGGGAGGGACACGCACACACACAGCGAGGGAGGGACACACACACACACAGCGAGGGAGGGACACGGGCACACACACAGCGAGGGAGGGACACACACACACACAGCGAGGGAGGGACACACACACACAGCGAGGGAGGGTCACACACACAGCGAGGGAGGGACACACACACACAGCGAGGGAGGGACACACACACACACAGCGAGGGAGGGACACACACACACACAGCGAGGGAGGGACACACACACACACACAGCGAGGGAGGGACACACACACACACAGCGAGGGAGGGACACACACACACACAGCGAGGGAGGGACACACACACACAGCGAGGGAGGGACACACACACACAGCGAGGGAGGGGCACACACACAGCGAGGGAGGGACACACACACACACAGCGAGGGAGGGACACACACACACACAGCGAGGGAGGGACACACACACACAGCGAGGGAGGGACACACACACACAGCGAGGGAGGGACACACACACACACACAGCGAGGGAGGGACACACACACACACAGCGAGGGAGGGACACACACACAGAGCGAGGGAGGGACACACACACACACACAGCGAGGGAGAGACACACACACACACAGCGAGGGAGGGACACACACACACACAGCGAGGGAGGGACACACACACGCAGCGAGGGAGGGACACGCACACACAGCGAGGGAGGGACACACACACACACAGTGAGGGGGACACGCACACACTGCAAGAGTGAGTGACATGCACTCACAGCGAGGGAGGGACACGCACACACACACAGCGAGGGAGGGAAACACACACAAACAGTGAGGGGGACACGCAAACACTGCAAGAGTGAGAGACATGCACTCACAGCGAGGGAGGGACACGCACACACACACAGCGAGGGAGGGACACACACACACACAGTGAGGTGGACACGCACACACTGCAAGAGTGAGAGACATGCACTCACAGCGAGGGAGGGACGCGCACACACACACAGCGAGGGAGGGACACACACACACACAGTGAGGGGGACACGCACACACTGCAAGAGTGAGAGACATGCACTCACAGCGAGGGAGGGACACACACACACAGCGAGGGAGGGACACACACACACACACAGCGAGGGAGGGACACACACACACACAGCGAGGGAGGGACACACACACAGAGCGAGGGAGGGACACACACACACACACAGCGAGGGAGAGACACACACACACACAGCGAGGGAGGGACACACACACACACAGCGAGGGAGGGACACACACACGCAGCGAGGGAGGGACACACAAACACAGCAAGGGAGGGTCACCCACACTCATAGCGAGGGATGTACACACACACACAGCGAGGTAGGGACACACACACAGCGAGGGAGGGACACACACACAGCGAGGGAGGCACACACACACACAACGAGGGAGGGACACACACACACAGCGAGGGGGGGACACACACACAGCGAGGGAGGGACACACACACACACAAACACAGCGAGGGAGGGACACACACAAACACAGCGAGGGAGGGACACACACACAACGAGGGAGGGACACACACACACACAGCGAGGGAGGGACACACACACAACGAGGGAGGGACACACACACAACGAGGGAGGGACACACACACACAGCAAGGGAGGGACACCCACACTCATAGCGAGGGATGTACACACACACACAGCGAGGGAGGGACACACACACACAGCGAGGGAGGGACACACAAACACAGCAAGGGAGGGACACCCACACTCATAGCGAGGGATGTACACACACACACAGCGAGGGAGGGACACACACACACAGTGAGGGAGGGACACACACACACACAGTGAGGGGGACACGCACACACTGCAAGAGTGAGTGACATGCACTCACAGCGAGGGAGGGACACGCACACACACACAGCGAGGGAGGGAAACACACACAAACAGTGAGGGGGACACGCAAACACTGCAAGAGTGAGAGACATGCACTCACAGCGAGGGAGGGACACACACACACAGCGAGGGAGGGACACACAAACACAGCAAGGGAGGGACACCCACACTCATAGCGAGGGATGTACACACACACACAGCGAGGGAGGGACACACACACACAGTGAGGGAGGGACACACACACACACAGTGAGGGGGACACG
This sequence comes from Chiloscyllium plagiosum, assembly GCF_037043375.1. Taxonomy (NCBI): domain Eukaryota; kingdom Metazoa; phylum Chordata; class Chondrichthyes; order Orectolobiformes; family Hemiscylliidae; genus Chiloscyllium; species Chiloscyllium plagiosum. The sequence continues at coordinate 49,017,806 of NW_028270183.1, forward strand.
CACACACTGCAAGAGTGAGTGACATGCACTCACAGCGAGGGAGGGACGCGCACACACACACAGCGAGGGAGGGACACACACACACACAGTGAGGGGGACACGCACACACTGCAAGAGTGAGAGACATGCACTCACAGCGAGGGAGGGACACACACACAACGTGAGAGGGTTACACACACACAGTGAGGGAGACACGCACAGACTGCAAGAGTGAGAGACATGCACTCACAGAGCGAGGGAGGACACACACACAGCGAGGGAGGGACACGCACACACACAGCGAGGGAGGGACACACACACACAGTGAGGGAGGGACACGCACACACACACACAGCGAGGGAGGGACACACACACACACAGCGAGGGAGGGACACGGGCACACACACAGCGAGGGAGGGACACGCACACACACAGCGAGGGAGGGACACGCACACACACACAGCGAGGGAGGGACACACACACACACACAGCGAGGGAGGGACACGCACACACACACAGCGAGGGAGGGACACGCACACACGGCGAGGGAGGGACACACACAGCGAGGGAGGGACACACACACACACACAGCGAGGGAGGGACACACACACACACAGCGAGGGAGGGACACACACACACAACGAGGGAGGGACACACACACACAACGAGGGAGGGACACACACACACAGCGAGGGAGGGACACACACACGCAGCGAGGGAGAGACACACACACACACAGCGAGGGAGGGACACACACACACACAGCGAGGGAGGGACACACACACACACAGCGAGGGAGGGACACACACACACACACAGCGAGGGACGGACACATACACACAGTGAGGGAGGGACACACACAAACAGCGAGGGAGGGACACACACAGCGAGGGAGGGACACACACACACAGCGAGAGAGGGACACGCACACACAGCGAGGGAGGGACACGCACACACAGCGAGGGAGGGACACGCACACACAGCGAGGGAGGGACACACACAGCGAGGGAGGGACACGCACACACAGCGAGGGAGGGACACGCACACACAGCGAGGGAGGGACACACACACAAAGCGAGGGAGGGACACACACACACACAGCGAGGGAGGGACACACACACACACAGCGAGGGAGGGACACACACACACACAGCGAGGGAGGGACACACACACGCAGCGAGGGAGAGACACACACACACACAGCGAGGGAGGGACACACACACACACAGCGAGGGAGGGACACACACACACACAGCGAGGGAGGGACACACACACACACACACAGCGAGGGACGGACACATACACACAGTGAGGGAGGGACACACACAAACAGCGAGGGAGGGACACACACAGCGAGGGAGGGACACACACACACAGCGAGAGAGGGACACGCACACACAGCGAGGGAGGGACACGCACACACAGCGAGGGAGGGACACGCACACACAGCGAGGGAGGGACACACACAGCGAGGGAGGGACACGCACACACAGCGAGGGAGGGACACGCACACACAGCGAGGGAGGGACACACACACACAGCGAGGGAGGGACACGCACACACAGCGAGGGAGGGACACACACACACAGCGAGGGAGGGACACACACACAGCGAGGGAGGGACACACTCATAGCGAGGGAGGGACACGCACACACGGCGAGGGAGGGACACACACAACGAGGGAGGGACACACACACACACACAGCGAGGGAGGGACACACACACACACACAGCGAGGGAGGGACACACACACACACACACAGCGAGGGAGGGACACACACACACAGCGAGGGAGGGACACACACACACAACGAGGGAGGGACACACACACACAACGAGGGAGGGACACACACACACAGCGAGGTAGGGACACACACACACACACAGCAAGGGTGGGACACACACACAAAACGAGGAAGGGACACACATACACACCGCGAGGGAGGGACACACACACACACAACGAGGGAGGGACACACACACACACAACGAGGGAGGGACACACACACACAGCGAGGGAGGCACACACACACACAGCGAGGGAGGGACACACACACACACACAGCGAGGGAGGGACACACACACACACAGCGAGGGATGGACACACACACACACAGCGAGGGAGGGACACCCACACACAGCGAGGGAGGGACACACACGCACACACAGCGAGGGAGGGACACACACACACACAGCGAGGGAGGGACACACACACACACACAGCGAGGGAGGGACACACACACAAAACGAGGGAGGGACACACACACACACACAGCGAGGGAGGGACACACACACACAGCGAAGGAGGGACACACACACACAGCGAGGGAGGGACACACTCATAGCGAGGGAGGGACACGCACACATGGCGAGGGAGGGACACACACAACGAGGGATGGACACACACACACACACAGCGAGGGAGGGACACACACACACAGCGAGGGAGGGACACACACACACAACGAGGGAGGGACACACACACACAGCGAGGGAGGGACACACACACACACACAGCGAGGGAGGGACACACACACACACACAGCGAGGGAGGGACACACACACACACACACAGCGAGGGAGGGACACACACACACAGCGAGGGAGGGACACACACACACAGCGAGGGAGGGACACACTCATAGCGAGGGAGGGACACGCACACACGGCGAGGGAGGGACACACACAGCGAGGGAGGGACACGCACACACACACAGCGAGGGAGGGACACACACACACACAGCGAGGGAGGGACACACACACACACACACAGCGAGGGAGGGACACACACACACACACAGCGAGGGAGGGACACACACATACAGCGAAGGAGGGACACACACACACACAGCGAGGGAGGGACACACTCATAGCGAGGGAGGGACACGCACACACACAGCGAGGGAGGGACACACTCAACGAGGGAGGAACACACACACACACAACGAGGGAGAGACACACACACACACACAGCGAGGGAGGGACACACACACACACAGCGAGGGCGGGACACACACACACAGCGAGGGAGGGACACGCACACAGCGAGGGAGGGACACGCACACAGCGAGGGAGGGACACACACACACAGCGAGGGAGGGACACACACACACAGCGAGGGAGGAACACACACACACAGCGAGGGAGGGACACACACACACACACAGCGAGGGAGGGACACACACACAAAACGAGGGAGGGACACGCACACACGGCGAGGGAGGGACACACACAACGAGGGAGGGACACACACACACACACAGCGAGGGAGGGACACACACACACACACAGCGAGGGAGGGACACACACACACACACACAGCGAGGGAGGGACACACACACACACAGCGAGTGAGGGACACACACACACAGCGAGGGAGGGACACACACACACACACAGCGAGGGAGGGACACACACACACAGCGAGGGAGGGACACACACACACAACGAGGGAGGGACACACACACACAGCGAGGGAGGGACACACACACACACACACACGAGGGAGGCACACACACACGGCGAGGTAGGGACACACACACACAGCGAGGGAGGGACACACACACAGCGAGGGAGGCACACACACACACAACGAGGGAGGGACACACACACACAGCGAGGGGGGGACACACACACAGCGAGGGAGGGACACACACACACACAAACACAGCGAGGGAGGGACACACACAAACACAGCGAGGGAGGGACACACACACAACGAGGGAGGGACACACACACACACAGCGAGGGAGGGACACACACACAACGAGGGAGGGACACACACACAACGAGGGAGGGACACACACACACACACAGCGAGGGAGGGACACACAAACACAGCAAGGGAGGGTCACCCACACTCATAGCGAGGGATGTACACACACACACAGCGAGGGAGGGACACACACACACAGTGAGGGAGGGACACACACACACACAGTGAGGGGGACACGCACACACTGCAAGAGTGAGTGACATGCACTCACAGCGAGGGAGGGACACGCACACACACACAGCGAGGGAGGGACACACACACAAACAGTGAGGGGGACACGCACACACTGCAAGAGTGAGAGACATGCACTCACAGAGCGAGGGAGGGACACAAACACACACAGTGAGGTGGACACGCACACACTGCAAGAGTGAGAGACATGCACTCACAGCGAGGGAGGGACACGCACACACACACAGCGAGGGAGGGACACACACACACACAGTGAGGGGGACACGCACACACTGCAAGAGTGAGAGACATGCACACACAGCGAGGGAGGGACACACACACAACGTGAGAGGGACACACACACACAGTGAGGGAGACACGCACACACTGCAAGAGTGAGAGACATGCACTCACAGAGCGAGGGAGGACACACACACAGCGAGGGAGGCACACACACACACAGCGAGGGAGGGCCACACACACACACAGCGAGGGAGGGACACAAACAGCGAGGGAGGGACACGCACACACAGCGAGGGAGGGACACGCACACACAGCGAGGGAGGGACACGCACACACAGCGAGGGAGGGACACACACACAGCGAGGGAGGTACACACACACACAGCGAGGGAGGGACACACACACACAGCGAGGGAGGGACACACACACAGCGAGGGAGGGACACACTCATAGCGAGGGAGGGACACGCACACACGGCGAGGGAGGGACACACACAACGAGGGAGGGACACACACACACACACAGCGAGGGAGGGACACACACACACACACAGCGAGGGAGGGGCACACACACACACACACAGCGAGGGAGGGACACACACACACAACGAGGGAGGGACACACACACACAACGAGGGAGGGACACACACACACAGCGAGGGAGGGACACACACACACACACACGAGGGAGGGACACACACACAGCGAGGGAGGGACACACACACAGCGAGGGAGGCACACACACACACAACGAGGGAGGGACACACACACACAGCGAGGGGGGGACACACACACAGCGAGGGAGGGACACACACACACACAAACACAGCGAGGGAGGGACACACACAAACACAGCGAGGGAGGGACACACACACAACGAGGGAGGGACACACACACACACAGCGAGGGAGGGACACACACACAACGAGGGAGGGACACACACACAACGAGGGAGGGACACACACACACACAGCGAGGGAGGGACACACAAACACAGCAAGGGAGGGACACCCACACTCATAGCGAGGGATGTACACACACACACAGCGAGGGAGGGACACACACACACAGTGAGGGAGGGACACACACACACACAGTGAGGGGGACACGCACACACTGCAAGAGTGAGTGACATGCACTCACAGCGAGGGAGGGACACGCACACACACACAGCGAGGGAGGGACACACACACAAACAGTGAGGGGGACACGCACACACTGCAAGAGTGAGAGACATGCACTCACAGAGCGAGGGAGAGACACACACACACACAGTGAGGTGGACACGCACACACTGCAAGAGTGAGAGACATGCACTCACAGCGAGGGAGGGACACGCACACACACACAGCGAGGGAGGGACACACACACACACAGTGAGGGGGACACGCACACACGGCAAGAGTGAGAGACATGCACTCACAGCGAGGGAGGGACACACACACAACGTGAGAGGGACACACACACACAGTGAGGGAGACATGCACACACTGCAAGAGTGAGAGACATGCACTCACAGAGCGAGGGAGGACACACACACAGCGAGGGAGGGACACGCACACACACAGCGAGGGAGGGACACACACACACACAGTGAGGGAGGGACACGCACACACACACACAGCGAGGGAGGGAAACACACACACACAGCGAGGGAGGGACACGGGCACACACACAGCGAGGGAGGGACACGCACACACACAGCGAGGGAGGGACACGCAGACACACACAGCGAGGGAGGGACACACACACACACACAGCGAGGGAGGGACACGCACACACACACAGCGAGAGAGGGACACACACACACACAGCGAGGGAGGGACACACACACACAGCGAGGGAGGGACACGCACACACACACAGCGAGGGAGGGACACACACACACACACAGCGAGGGAGGGACACGCACACACACACAGCGAGGGAGGGACACACACACACACAGCGAGGGAGGGACACACACACACACAGCGAGGGAGGGACACGCACACACACAGCGAGGGAGGGACACACACACACACACAGCGAGGGAGGGACACACACACACAGCGAGGGAGGGGCACACACACAGCGAGGGAGGGACACACACACACACAGCGAGGGAGGGACACACACACACACAGCGAGGGAGGGACACACACACACACACAGCGAGGGAGGGACACACACACACACAGCGAGGGAGGGACACACACACACACACACAGCGAGGGAGGGACACACACACACACAGCGAGGGAGGGACACACACACAAAGCGAGGGAGGGACACACACACACACAGCGAGGGAGGGACACACACACACACAGCGAGGGAGGGACACACACACACACAGCGAGGGAGGGACACACACACGCAGCGAGGGAGAGACACACACACAGACAGCGAGGGAGGGACACACACACACACAGCGAGGGAGGGACACACACACACACAGCGAGGGAGGGACACACACACACACACAGCGAGGGACGGACACACACACACAGTGAGGGAGGGACACACACAAACAGCGAGGGAGGGACACATACAGCGAGGGAGGGACACACACACACAGCGAGGGAGGGACACGCACACACAGCGAGGGAGGGACACGCACACACAGCGAGGGAGGGACACGCACACACAGCGAGGGAGGGACACACACAGTGAGGGAGGGACACGCACACACAGCGAGGGAGGGACACGCACACACAGCGAGGGAGGGACACGCACACACAGCGAGGGAGGGACACACACACACAGCGAGGGAGGGACACACACACACAGCGAGGGAGGGACACACACACACAGCGAGGGAGGGACACACACACAGCGAGGGAGGGACACACTCATAGCGAGGGAGGGACACGCACACACGGCGAGGGAGGGACACACACAACGAGGGAGGGACACACACACACACACAGCGAGGGAGGGACACACACACACACACAGCGAGGGAGGGACACACACACACACACACAGCGAGGGAGGGACACACACACACAGCGAGGGAGGGACACACACACACAACGAGGGAGGGACACACACACACAACGAGGGACGGACACACACACACAGCGAGGGAGGGACACACACACACACACAGTAAGGGTGGGACACACACACAAAACGAGGAAGGGACACACGCACACACCGCGAGGGAGGGACACACACACACACAACGAGGGAGGGACACACACACACACAACGAGGGAGGGACACACACACACAGCGAGGGAGGGACACACACACACAGCGAGGGAGGGACACACACACACACACAGCGAGGGAGGGACACACACACACACAGCGAGGGAGGGACACACACACACACAGCGAGGGAGGGACACACACACACAGCGAGGGAGGGACACACACACAAAACGAGGGAGGGACACACACACACACACAGCGAGGGAGAGACACACACACACAGCGAAGGAGGGACACACACACACAGCGAGGGAGGGACACACTCATAGCGAGGGAGGGACACGCACACATGGCGAGGGAGGGACACACACAACGAGGGAGGGACACACACACACACACAGCGAGGGAGGGACACACACACACACACAGCGAGGGAGGGACACACACACACAGCGAGGGAGGGACACACACACACAACGAGGGAGGGACACACACACACAGCGAGGGAGGGACACACACACACAGCGAGGGAGGGACACACACACACACACAGCGAGGGAGGGACACACACACACAGCGAGGGAGGGACACACACACACACACAGCGAGGGAGGGACACACACACACACACACAGCGAGGGAGGGACACACACACACAGCGAGGGAGGGACACACACACACAGCGAGGGAGGGACACACTCATAGCGAGGGAGGGACACGCACACACGGCGAGGGAGGGACACACACAGCGAGGGAGGGACACGCACACACACACAGCGAGGGAGGGACACACACACACACACAGCGAGGGAGGGACACACACATACAGCGAAGGAGGGACACACACACACACAGCGAGGGAGGGACACACTCATAGCGAGGGAGGGACACGCACACACGGCGAGGGAGGGACACACACAACGAGGGAGGAACACACACACACACACAGCGAGGGAGAGACACACACACACACACAGCGAGGGAGGGACACACACACACACACAGCGAGGGAGGGACACACACACACAGCGAGGGAGGGACACGCACACAGCGAGGGATGGACACGCACACAGCGAGGGAGGGACACACACACACAGCGAGGGAGGGACACACACACACAGCGAGGGAGGGACACACACACACACACACAGCGAGGGAGGGACACACACACACACACAGCGAGGGAGGGACACACACACAAAACGAGGGAGGGACACGCACACACGGCGAGGGAGGGACACACACAACGAGGGAGGGACACACACACACACACAGCGAGGGAGGGACACACACACACACACAGCGAGGGAGGGACACACACACACACACACAGCGAGGGAGGGACACACACACACACAGGGAGGGAGGGACACACACACACACAGCGAGGGAGGGACACACACACACACACAGCGAGGGAGGGACACACACACACAGCGAGGGAGGGACACACACACACAACGAGGGAGGGACACACACACACAACGAGGGAGGGACACACACACACAGCGAGGGAGGGACACACACACACACACGAGGGAGGGACACACACACGGCGAGGTAGGGACACACACACACAGCGAGGGAGGGACACACACACAGCGAGGGAGGCACACACACACACAACGAGGGAGGGACACACACACACAGCGAGGGGGGGACACACACACAGCGAGGGAGGGACACACACACACACAAACACAGCGAGGGAGGGACACACACAAACACAGCGAGGGAGGGACACACACACAACGAGGGAGGGACACACACACACACAGCGAGGGAGGGACACACACACAACGAGGGAGGGACACACACACAACGAGGGAGGGACACACACACACACACAGCGAGGGAGGGACACACAAACACAGCAAGGGAGGGACACCCACACTCATAGCGAGGGATGTACACACACACACAGCGAGGGAGGGACACACACACACAGTGAGGGAGGGACACACACACACACAGTGAGGGGGACACGCACACACTGCAAGAGTGAGTGACATGCACTCACAGCGAGGGAGGGACACGCACACACACACAGCGAGGGAGGGACACACACACAAACAGTGAGGGGGACACGCACACACTGCAAGAGTGAGAGACATGCACTCACAGAGCGAGGGAGGGACACACACACACACAGTGAGGTGGACACGCACACACTGCAAGAGTGAGAGACATGCACTCACAGCGAGGGAGGGACACGCACACACACACAGCGAGGGAGGGACACACACACACACAGTGAGGGGGACACGCACACACTGCAAGAGTGAGAGACATGCACTCACAGCGAGGGAGGGACACACACACAACGTGAGAGGGACACACACACACAGTGAGGGAGACACGCACACACTGCAAGAGTGAGAGACATGCACTCACAGAGCGAGGGAGGACACACACACAGCGAGGGAGGCACACACACACACACAGCGAGGGAGGGACACACACACAGTGAGGGAGGGACACGCACACACACACACAGCGAGGGAGGGACACACACACACACAGCGAGGGAGGGACACGGGCACACACACAGCGAGGGAGGGACACGCACACACACAGCGAGGGAGAGACACGCACACACACACAGCGAGGGAGGGACACACACACACACAGCGAGGGAGGGACACGCACACACACACAGCGAGGGAGGGACACACACACACACAGCGAGGGAGGGACACACACACACACAGCGAGGGAGGGACACGCACACACACACAGCGAGGGAGGGACACACACACACACACAGCGAGGGAGGGACACGCACACACACACAGCGAGGGAGGGACACACACACACACAGCGAGGGAGGGACACACACACACAGCGAGGGAGGGACACGCACACACACAGCGAGGGAGGGACACACACACACACAGCGAGGGAGGGACACGGGCACACACACAGCGAGGGAGGGACACACACACACACAGCGAGGGAGGGACACACACACACAGCGAGGGAGGGGCACACACACAGCGAGGGAGGGACACACACACACAGCGAGGGAGGGACACACACACACACAGCGAGGGAGGGACACACACACACACACAGCTAGGGAGGGACACACACACACACAGCGAGGGAGGGACACACACACACAGCGAGGGAGGGACACACACACACACAGCGAGGGAGGGACACACACACACACACACAGCGAGGGAGGGACACACACACACACAGCGAGGGAGGGACACACACACAAAGCGAGGGAGGGACACACACACACACAGCGAGGGAGGGACACACACACACACAGCGAGGGAGGGACACACACACACACACAGCGAGGGAGGGACACACACACGCAGCGAGGGAGGGACACACACACACACAGCGAGGGAGGGACACACACACACACAGCGAGGGAGGCACACACACACACACACAGCGAGGGACGGACACACACACACAGTGAGGGAGGGACACACACAAACAGCGAGGGAGGGACACACACAGCGAGGGAGGGACACACACACACAGCGAGGGAGGGACACGCACACACAGCGAGGGAGGGACACGCACACACAGCGAGGGAGGGAAACGCACACACAGCGAGGGAGGGACACACACACACAGCGAGGGAGGGACACACACAGCGAGGGAGGGACACGCACACACAGCGAGGGAGGGACACGCACACACAGCGAGGGAGGGACACACACACAGAGCGAGGGAGGGACACACACACACAGCGAGGGAGGGACACACACACACAGCGAGGGAGGGACACACACACAGCGAGGGAGGGACACACTCATAGCTAGGGAGGGACACGCACACACGGCGAGGGAGGGACACACACAACGAGGGAGGGACACACACACACACGCAGCGAGGGAGGGACACACACACACACACACACAGCGAGGGAGGGACACACACACACAACGAGGGAGGGACACACACACACAACGAGGGAGGGACACACACACACAGCGAGGGAGGGACACACACACACACACAGCGAGGGAGGGACACACACACAAAACGAGGGAGGGACACACACACACAGCGAGGGAGGGACACACACACACACAACGAGGGAGGGACACACACACACACAACGAGGGAGGGACACACACACACACAGCGAGGGAGGGACACACACACACAGCGAGGGAGGGACACACACATACACACAGCGAGGGAGGAACACACACACACACAGCGAGGGAGGGACACACACACACACAGCGAGGGAGGGGCACACACACACAGCGAGGGAGGGACACACACACACACACAGCGAGGGAGGGACACACACACACACAGCGAGGGAGGGACACACACACACACACAGCGAGGGAGGGACACACACACAAAACGAGGGAGGGACACACACACACACACAGCGAGGGAGGGACACACACACACACAGCGAAGGAGGGACACACACACACACACAGCGAGGGAGGGACACACTCATAGCGAGGGAGGGACACGCACACACGGCGAGCGAGGGACACACACAACGAGGAAGGGACACACACACACACGCAGCGAGGGAGGGACACACACACACACACACAGCGAGGGAGGGACACACACACACAGCGAGGGAGGGACACACACACACAACGAGGGAGGGACACACACACACAGCGAGGGAGGGACACACACACACAGCGAGGGAGGGACACACACACACACACAGCGAGGGAGGGACACACACACACAGCGAGGGAGGGACACACACACACACACAGCGAGGGAGGGACACACACACACACACACAGCGAGGGAGGGACACACACACACAGCGAGGGAGGGACACAGACAGCGAGGGAGGGACACGCACACACACACAGCGAGGGAGGGACACACACACACACAGCGAGGGAGGGACACACACACACACACACAGCGAGGGAGGGACACGCACACACAGCGAGGGAGGGACACACACACACAGCGAGGGAGGGACACACACAGCGAGGGAGGGACACGCACACACAGCGAGGGAGGGACACACACACACAGCGAGGGAGGGACACACACACACAGCGAGGGAGGGACACACACACACAGCGAGGGAGGGACACACACACAGCGAGGGAGGGACACACTCATAGCGAGGGAGGGACACGCACACACGGCGAGGGTGGGACACACACAACGAGGGAGGGACACACACACACACACAGCGAGGGAGGGACACACACACACACACACACAGCGAGGGAGGGACACACACACACACACACAGCGAGGGAGGGACACACACACACACAGCGAGGGAGGGATACACACACACAACGAGGGAGGGACACACACACACAACGAGGGAGGGACACACACACACAGCGAGGGAGGGACACACACACACACACAGCGAGGGAGGGACACACACACACACACAGTAAGGGTGGGACACACACACAAAACGAGGAAGGGACACACGCACACACCGCGAGGGAGGGACACACACACACACAACGAGGGAGGGACACACACACACACAACGAGGGAGGGACACACACACACAGCGAGGGAGGGACACACACACACAGCGAGGGAGGGACACACACACACACACAGCGAGGGAGGGACACACACACACACAGCGAGGGAGGGACACACACACACACAGCGAGGGAGGGACACACACACACAGCGAGGGAGGGACACACACACAAAACGAGGGAGGGACACACACACACACACAGCGAGGGAGGGACACACACACACAGCGAAGGAGGGACACACACACACAGCGAGGGAGGGACACACACAACGAGGGAGGGACACACACACACACACAGCGAGGGAGGGACACACACACACACACAGCGAGGGAGGGACACACACACACAGCGAGGGAGGGACACACACACACAACGAGGGAGGGACACACACACACAGCGAGGGAGGGACACACACACACAGCGAGGGAGGGACACACACACACACACAGCGAGGGAGGGACACACACACACAGCGAGGGAGGGACACACACACACACACAGCGAGGGAGGGACACACACACACACACACAGCGAGGGAGGGACACACACACACAGCGAGGGAGGGACACACACACACAGCGAGGGAGGGACACACTCATAGCGAGGGAGGGACACGCACACACGGCGAGGGAGGGACACACACAGCGAGGGAGGGACACGCACACACACACAGCGAGGGAGGGACACACACACACACACAGCGAGGGAGGGACACACACATACAGCGAAGGAGGGACACACACACACACAGCGAGGGAGGGACACACTCATAGCGAGGGAGGGACACGCACACACGGCGAGGGAGGGACACACACAACGAGGGAGGAACACACACACACACACAGCGAGGGAGAGACACACACACACACACAGCGAGGGAGGGACACACACACACACACAGCGAGGGAGGGACACACACACACAGCGAGGGAGGGACACGCACACAGCGAGGGATGGACACGCACACAGCGAGGGAGGGACACACACACACAGCGAGGGAGGGACACACACACACAGCGAGGGAGGGACACACACACACACACACAGCGAGGGAGGGACACACACACACACACAGCGAGGGAGGGACACACACACAAAACGAGGGAGGGACACGCACACACGGCGAGGGAGGGACACACACAACGAGGGAGGGACACACACACACACACAGCGAGGGAGGGACACACACACACACACAGCGAGGGAGGGACACACACACACACACACAGCGAGGGAGGGACACACACACACACAGCGAGGGAGGGACACACACACACAGCGAGGGAGGGACACACACACACACACAGCGAGGGAGGGGCACACACACACAGCGAGGGAGGGACACACACACACAACGAGGGAGGGACACACACACACAACGAGGGAGGGACACACACACACAGCGAGGGAGGGACACACACACACACACGAGGGAGGGACACACACACGGCGAGGTAGGGACACACACACACAGCGAGGGAGGGACACACACACAGCGAGGGAGGCACACACACACACAACGAGGGAGGGACACACACACACAGCGAGGAGGGGACACACACACAGCGAGGGAGGGACACACACACACACAAACACAGCGAGGGAGGGACACACACAAACACAGCGAGGGAGGGACACACACACAACGAGGGAGGGACACACACACACACAGCGAGGGAGGGACACACACACAACGAGGGAGGGACACACACACAACGAGGGAGGGACACACACACACACACAGCGAGGGAGGGACACACAAACACAGCAAGGGAGGGACACCCACACTCATAGCGAGGGATGTACACACACACACAGCGAGGGAGGGACACACACACACAGCGAGGGAGGGACACACACACAACGAGGGAGGGACACACACACAACGAGGGAGGGACACACACACACACACACAGCGAGGGAGGGACACACACACACAGCGAGGGAGGGACACGCACACACAGCGAGGGAGGGACACACACACACAGCGAGGGAGGGACACACACAGCGAGGGAGGGACACGCACACACAGCGAGGGAGGGACACACACACACAGCGAGGGAGGGACACACACACACAGCGAGGGAGGGACACACACACAGCGAGGGAGGGACACACTCATAGCGAGGGAGGGACACGCACACACGGCGAGGGTGGGACACACACAACGAGGGAGGGACACACACACACACACAGCGAGGGAGGGACACACACACACACACACAGCGAGGGAGGGACACACACACACACACACAGCGAGGGAGGGACACACACACACACAGCGAGGGAGGGATACACACACACAACGAGGGAGGGACACACACACACAACGAGGGAGGGACACACACACACAGCGAGGGAGGGACACACACACACACACAGCGAGGGAGGGACACACACACAAAACGAGGGAGGGACACACACACACAGCGAGGGAGGGACACACACACACACAACGAGGGAGGGACACACACACACACAACGAGGGAGGGACACACACACACAGCGAGGGAGGGACACACACACACAGCGAGGGAGGGACACACACACACACACAGCGAGGGAGGGACAAACACACACACAGCGAGGGAGGGACACACACACACACACAGCGAGGGAGGGGCACACACACACAGCGAGGGAGGGACACACACACACACACAGCGAGGGAGGGACACACACACACACACAGCGAGGGAGGGACACACACACAAAACGAGGGAGGGACACACACACACACACACAGCGAGGGAGGGACACACACACACACACAGCGAAGGAGGGACACACACACACACACAGCGAGGGAGGGACACACTCATAGCGAGGGAGGGACACGCACACACGGCGAGGGAGGGACACACACAAGGAGGGAGGGACACACACACACACGCAGCGAGGGAGGGACACACACACACACACAGCGAGGGAGGGACACACACACACACACAGCGAGGGAGGGACACACACACACAGCGAGGGAGGGACACACACACACAACGAGGGTGGGACACACACACACAACGAGGGAGGGACACACACACACAGCGAGGGAGGGACACACACACACACACAGCGAGGGAGGGACACACACACACAGCTAGGGAGGGACACACACACACACACAGCGGGGGAGGGACACACACACACACACACAACGAGGGAGGGACACACACACACAGCGAGGGAGGGACACAGACAGCGAGGGAGGGACACGCACACACACACAGCGAGGGAGGGACACACACACACACAGCGAGGGAGGGACACACACACACACACACACACACACAGCGAGGGAGGGACACACACACACACAGCGAGGGAGGGACACACACACACAGCGAAGGAGGGACACACACATACACACAGCGAGGGAGGGACACACACACACGGCGAGGGAGGGACACACACAACGAGGGAGGAACACACACACACAGCGAGGGAGGGACACACACACACACACAGCGAGGGAGGGACACACACACACACACACACAGCGAGGGAGGGACACACACACACAGCGAGGGAGTGACACACACACACAGCGAGGGAGGGACACACACACACAGCGAGGGAGGGACACACACACACACACAGCGAGGGAGGGACACACACACACACACAGCGAGGGAGGGACACACACACAAAACGAGGGAGGGACACACACACACAGCGAGGGAGGGACACACACACACACAACGAGGGAGGGACACACACACACACAACGAGGGAGGGACACACACACACAGCGAGGGAGGGACACACACACACACAGCGAGGGAGAGACACACACACACACAGCGAGGGAGGAACACACACACACACAGCGAGGGAGGAACACACACACACACACAACGAGGGAGGGACACACACACACACGGCGAGGGAGGGACACACACACACACGGCGAGGGAGGGACACACACAACGAGGGAGGGACACACACACACACAGCGAGGGAGGGACACACACACACACGGCGAGGGAGGGACACACACAACGAGGGAGGGACACACACACACACACACAGCGAAGGAGGGACACACACACACACACACAGCGAGGGAGGGACACACACACACAGCGAGGGAGGGACACACACACACAGCGAGGGAGCGACACACACACACACACAGCGAGGGAGGGACACACACAGCAAGGGAGGGACACACACACACACAGAGAGGGAGGGACACACACACACACACAGCGAGGGAGGAACACACACACACACAACGAGGGAGGGACACACACACGGCGATGGAGGGACACACACACACAGCGAAGGAGGGACACACACACACACACACAGCGAGGGAGGGACACACACACACACAACGAGGGAGGGACACACACACACAGCGAGGGAGGGACACACACACACAGAGAGGGAGGGACACACACACACAAAACGAGGGTGGGACACACACACACACACAGCGAGGGAGGGACACACACAGCGAGAGAGGGACACACACACACACAGCGAGGGAGGGACACACACACAGCGAGGGAGGGACACACACACACACAAACAGCGAGGGAGGGACACACACACAACGAGGGAGGGACAGACACACACACAGCAAGGGAGGGACACACAAACACAGCAAGGGAGGGACACACACAAACACAGCGAGGGAGGGACACAAACACAACGAGGGAGGGACACACACACACCCACACAGCGAGGGAGGGACACACACAAACACAGCGAGGGAGGGACACACACACAGCGAGGGAGGGACACACACACACAGCGAGGGAGGGACACACACACACACACACAGCGAGGGAGGGACACACACACACAGCGAGGGAGGGACACACACACACACACAGCGAGGGAGGGACACACACACACACACACAGCGAGGGAGGGACACACACACACACAGCGAGGGAGGGACACACAAACACACAGCGAGGGAGGGACACACACACACAACGAGGGAGGGACACACACACACACAACCAGCGAGGGAGGGACACACACACCCACACAGCGAGGGAGGGACACACAAACACACAGCGAGGGAGGGACACACACACACACACACAGCGAGGGAGGGACACACACACACACAACGAGGGAGGGACACACACACACGGCGAGGGTGGGACACACACACACACAGCGAGAGAGGGACACACACACACACAACGAGGGAGGGACACACACACACAGCGAGGGAGGGACACACACACACAGCGAGGGAGGGACACACACACACACACGCGAGGGAGGGACACACACACGGCGAGGGAGGGACACACACACAGCGAGGGAGGGACACACACACACACGCGAGGGAGGGACACACACACGGCGAGGTAGGCACACACACACACACAACGAGGGAGGGACACACACACACAGAGCGAGGGGGACACACACACACACACACGAGGGAGGGACACACACACGGCGAGGTAGGGACACACACACAGCGAGGGAGGGACACACACACAGCGAGGGAGGGACACACACACACACACAGCGAGGGGGGGACACACACACAGCGAGGGAGGGACAGACACACACACGAGGGAGGGACACACACACACACAAACACAGCGAGGGAGGGACACACACAAACACAGCGAGCGAGGGACACACACACAGCGAGGGAGGGACACACACAAACACAGCGAGGGCGGGACACACACACAACGAGGGAGGGACACACACACACAGCGAGGGAGGGACACACAAACACAGCAAGGGAGGGACACCCACACTCATAGCGAGGGATGTACACACACACACACACAGCGAGGGAGGGACACACACACACAGTGAGGGAGGGACACACACACACACAGTGAGGGGGACACGCAAACACTGCAAGAGTGAGAGACATGCACTCACAGCGAGGGAGGGACACACACACAACGTGAGAGGGACACACACACACAGTGAGGGAGACACGCACACACTGCAAGAGTGAGAGACATGCACTCACAGCGTGGGAGGTACACGCACACACAGAGCGAGGGGTCACGCACACACACAGTGAGGGGGACACGCACACACTGCAAGAGTGAGAGACATGCACTCACAGCGAGGGAGGACACACACACAGCGAGGGAGGGACACACGCTCACACACAGCGAGGGAGGGACACACGCTCACACACAGAGCGAGGGACGGACACACACACACAGTGAGGGAGGGACACACATACGCAGCGAGGGAGGGACACACACACACAGTGAGGGAGGGACACACACACGCAGCGAGGGAGGGACACACACACGCAGCGAGGGAGGGACACACACACGCAGCGAGGGAGGGACACACACACACAGCGAGGGAGGGACACCCACAAACAGCGAGGGAGGGACACACACACACACAGCGAGGGAGGGACACACACACACACACAGCGAGGGAGGGACACACTCATAGCGAGGGAGGGACACGCACACACGGCGAGGGAGGGACACACACAACGAGGGAGGGACACACACACACACGCAGCGAGGGAGGGACACACACACACACACAGCGAGGGAGGGACACACACACACACACAGCGAGGGATGGACACACACACACAGCGAGGGAGGGACACACACACACAACGAGGGAGGGACACACACACACAACGAGGGAGGGACACACACACACAGCGAGGGAGGGACACACACACACACACAGCGAGGGAGGGACACACACACACAGCGAGGGAGGGACACACACACACACACAGCGAGGGAGGGACACACACACACACACACACAGCGAGGGAGGGACACACACACACAGCGAGGGAGGGACACACACAGCGAGGGAGGGACACACACACACACACAGCGAGGGAGGGACACACACACACACACACACACAGCGAGGGAGGGACACACACACACACACAGCGAGGGAGGGACACACACACACAGCGAAGGAGGGACACACACACACACACAGCGAGGGAGGGACACACACACACGGCGAGGGAGGGACACACACAACGAGGGAGGAACACACACACACAGCGAGGGAGGGACACACACACACACACAGCGAGGGAGGGACACACACACACACACACACAGCGAGGGAGGGACACACACACACAGCGAGGGAGGGACACGCACACAGCGACGGAGGGACACGCACACAGCGAGGGAGGGACACACACACACAGCGAGGGAGGGACACACACACACAGCGAGGGAGGGACACACACACACAGCGAGGGAGAGACACACACACACACACAGCGAGGGAGGGACACACACACACACACAGCGAGGGAGGGACACACACACACACAACGAGGGAGGGACACACACACACGGCGAGGGTGGGACACACACACACACAGCGAGAGAGGGACACACACACACACAACGAGGGAGGGACACACCCACACAGCGAGGGAGGGACACACACACACAGCGAGGGAGGGACACACACACACACAGCGAGGGAGGAACACACACACACACAGCGAGGGAGGAAAACACACACACACACAGCGAGGGAGGGACACACACACACACGGCGAGGGAGGGACACACACACACACGGCGAGGGAGGGACACACACAACGAGGGAGGGACACACACACACACACACAGCGAGGGAGGGACACACACACACACGGCGAGGGAGGGACACACACAACGAGGGAGGGACACACACACACACACACAGCGAGGGAGGGACACACACACACACACACAGCGAGGGAGGGACACACACACACACACAGCGAGGGAGGGACACACACACACAGCGAGGGAGCGACACACACACACACACAGCGAGGGAGGGACACACACAGCGAGGGAGGGACACACACACACACAGAGAGGGAGGGACACACACACACACACAGCGAGGGAGGAACACACACACACGGCGAGGGAGGGACACACACAACGAGGGAGGAACACACACACACAGCGAGGGAGGGACACACACACACACACAGCGAGGGAGGGACACACACACACACACACAGCGAGGGAGGGACACACACACACAGCGAGGGAGGGACACGCACACAGCGAGGGAGGGACACGCACACAGCGAGGGAGCGACACACACACACAGCGAGGGAGGGACACACACACACAGCGAGGGAGGGACACACACACACAGCGAGGGAGAGACACACACACACACACAGCGAGGGAGGGACACACACACACACACAGCGAGGGAGGGACACACACACAAAACGAGGGAGGGACACACACACACAGCGAGGGAGGGACACACACACACACAACGAGGGAGGGACACACACACACACAACGAGGGAGGGACACACACACACAGCGAGGGAGGGACACACACACACACAGCGAGGGAGAGACACACACACACACAGCGAGGGAGGAACACACACACACAGCGAGGGAGGGACACGCACACACAGCGAGGGAGGGACACGCACACACAGCGAGGGAGGGACACGCACACACAGCGAGGGAGGGACACACACACACAGCGAGGGAGGGACACACACAGCGAGGGAGGGACACGCACACACAGCGAGGGAGGGACACGCACACACAGCGAGGGAGGGACACACACACAGAGCGAGGGAGGGACACACACACACAGCGAGGGAGGGACACACACACACAGCGAGGGAGGGACACACACACAGCGAGGGAGGGACACACTCATAGCGAGGGAGGGACACGCACACACGGCGAGGGAGGGACACACACAACGAGGGAGGGACACACACACACACAGCGAGGGAGGGACACACACACACACACACACAGCGAGGGAGGGACACACACACACAACGAGGGAGGGACACACACACACACAACGAGGGAGGGACACACACACACAGCGAGGGAGGGACACACACACACACACAGCGAGGGAGGGACACACACACACACAACGAGGGAGGGACACACACACACACAACGAGGGAGGGACACACACACACACAGCGAGGGAGGGACACACACACACAGCGAGGGAGGGACACACACATACACACAGCGAGGGAGGAACACACACACACACAGCGAGGGAGGGACACACACACACACAGCGAGGGAGGGGCACACACACACAGCGAGGGAGGGACACACACACACACACAGCGAGGGAGGGACACACACACACACAGCAAGGGAGGGACACACACACACACACAGCGAGGGAGGGACACACACACAAAACGAGGGAGGGACACACACACACACACAGCGAGGGAGGGACACACACACACACAGCGAAGGAGGGACACACACACACACACAGCGAGGGAGGGACACACTCATAGCGAGGGAGGGACACGCACAAACGGCGAGCGAGGGACACACACAACGAGGAAGGGACACACACACACACGCAGCGAGGGAGGGACACACACACACACACAGCGAGGGAGGGACACACACACACAGCGAGGGAGGGACACACACACACAACGAGGGAGGGACACACACACACAGCGAGGGAGGGACACACACACACAGCGAGGGAGGGACACACACACACACACAGCGAGGGAGGGACACACACACACAGCGAGGGAGGGACACACACACACACACAGCGAGGGAGGGACACACACACACACACACAGCGAGGGAGGGACACACACACACAGCGAGGGAGGGACACAGACAGCGAGGGAGGGACACGCACACACACACAGCGAGGGAGGGACACACACACACACACACAGCGAGGGAGGGACACACACACACACACACAGCGAGGGAGGGACACGCACACACAGCGAGGGAGGGACACACACACACAGCGAGGGAGGGACACACACAGCGAGGGAGGGACACGCACACACAGCGAGGGAGGGACACACACACACAGCGAGGGAGGGACACACACACACAGCGAGGGAGGGACACACACACAGCGAGGGAGGGACACACTCATAGCGAGGGAGGGACACGCACACACGGCGAGGGTGGGACACACACAACGAGGGAGGGACACACACACACACACAGCGAGGGAGGGACACACACACACACACACAGCGAGGGAGGGACACACACACACACACAGCGAGGGAGGGACACACACACACACAGCGAGGGAGGGATACACACACACAACGAGGGAGGGACACACACACACAACGAGGGAGGGACACACACACACAGCGAGGGAGGGACACACACACACACACAGCGAGGGAGGGACACACACACAAAACGAGGGAGGGACACACACACACAGCGAGGGAGGGACACACACACACACAACGAGGGAGGGACACACACACACACAACGAGGGAGGGACACACACACACAGCGAGGGAGGGACACACACACACAGCGAGGGAGGGACACACACACACACACAGCGAGGGAGGGACAAACACACACACAGCGAGGGAGGGACACACACACACACACAGCGAGGGAGGGGCACACACACACAGCGAGGGAGGGACACACACACACACACAGCGAGGGAGGGACACACACACACACACAGCGAGGGAGGGACACACACACACACACAGCGAGGGAGGGACACACACACAAAACGAGGGAGGGACACACACACACACACACAGCGAGGGAGGGACACACACACACACACAGCGAAGGAGGGACACACACACACACACAGCGAGGGAGGGACACACTCATAGCGAGGGAGGGACACGCACACACGGCGAGGGAGGGACACACACAAGGAGGGAGGGACACACACACACACGCAGCGAGGGAGGGACACACACACACACACAGCGAGGGAGGGACACACACACACACACAGCGAGGGAGGGACACACACACACAGCGAGGGAGGGACACACACACACAACGAGGGAGGGACACACACACACAACGAGGGAGGGACACACACACACAGCGAGGGAGGGACACACACACACACACAGCGAGGGAGGGACACACACACACAGCGAGGGAGGGACACACACACACACACAGCGGGGGAGGGACACACACACACACACACAACGAGGGAGGGACACACACACACAGCGAGGGAGGGACACAGACAGCGAGGGAGGGACACGCACACACACACAGCGAGGGAGGGACACACACACACACACAGCGAGGGAGGGACACACACACACACACACACACACACAGCGAGGGAGGGACACACACACACACACAGCGAGGGAGGGACACACACACACAGCGAAGGAGGGACACACACATACACACAGCGAGGGAGGGACACACACACACGGCGAGGGAGGGACACACACAACGAGGGAGGAACACACACACACAGCGAGGGAGGGACACACACACACACACAGCGAGGGAGGGACACACACACACACACACACAGCGAGGGAGGGACACACACACACAGCGAGGGAGTGACACACACACACAGCGAGGGAGGGACACACACACACAGCGAGGGAGGGACACACACACACACACAGCGAGGGAGGGACACACACACACACACAGCGAGGGAGGGACACACACACAAAACGAGGGAGGGACACACACACACAGCGAGGGAGGGACACACACACACACAACGAGGGAGGGACACACACACACACAACGAGGGAGGGACACACACACACAGCGAGGGAGGGACACACACACACACACAGCGAGGGAGGGACACACACACACACAGCGAGGGAGGAACACACACACACACACAACGAGGGAGGGACACACACACACACGGCGAGGGAGGGACACACACACACACGGCGAGGGAGGGACACACACAACGAGGGAGGGACACACACACACACAGCGAGGGAGGGACACACACACACACGGCGAGGGAGGGACACACACAACGAGGGAGGGACACACACACACACACACAGCGAAGGAGGGACACACACACACACACACAGCGAGGGAGGGACACACACACACAGCGAGGGAGGGACACACACACACAGCGAGGGAGCGACACACACACACACACAGCGAGGGAGGGACACACACAGCAAGGGAGGGACACACACACACACAGAGAGGGAGGGACACACACACACACACAGCGAGGGAGGAACACACACACACACAACGAGGGAGGGACACACACACGGCGAGGGAGGGACACACACACACAGCGAAGGAGGGACACACACACACACACACAGCGAGGGAGGGACACACACACACACAACGAGGGAGGGACACACACACACAGCGAGGGAGGGACACACACACACAGAGAGGGAGGGACACACACACACACACAAAACGAGGGTGGGACACACACACACACACAGCGAGGGAGGGACACACACAGCGAGAGAGGGACACACACACACACAGCGAGGGAGGGACACACACACAGCGAGGGAGGGACACACACACACACAAACAGCGAGGGAGGGACACACACACAACGAGGGAGGGACAGACACACACACAGCAAGGGAGGGACACACAAACACAGCAAGGGAGGGACACACACAAACACAGCGAGGGAGGGACACAAACACAACGAGGGAGGGACACACACACACCCACACAGCGAGGGAGGGACACACACAAACACAGCGAGGGAGGGACACACACACAGCGAGGGAGGGACACACACACACAGCGAGGGAGGGACACACACACACACACACAGCGAGGGAGGGACACACACACACAGCGAGGGAGGGACACACACACACACACAGCGAGGGAGGGACACACACACACACACACAGCGAGGGAGGGACACACACACACACAGCGAGGGAGGGACACACAAACACACAGCGAGGGAGGGACACACACACACAACGAGGGAGGGACACACACACACACAACCAGCGAGGGAGGGACACACACACCCACACAGCGAGGGAGGGACACACAAACACACAGCGAGGGAGGAACACACACACACACACACAGCGAGGGAGGGACACACACACACACAACGAGGGAGGGACACACACACACGGCGAGGGTGGGACACACACACACACAGCGAGAGAGGGACACACACACACACAACGAGGGAGGGACACACACACACAGCGAGGGAGGGACACACACACACAGCGAGGGAGGGACACACACACACACACGCGAGGGAGGGACACACACACGGCGAGGGAGGGACACACACACAGCGAGGGAGGGACACACACACACACGCGAGGGAGGGACACACACACGGCGAGGTAGGCACACACACACACACAACGAGGGAGGGACACACACACACAGAGCGAGGGGGACACACACACACACACACGAGGGAGGGACACACACACGGCGAGGTAGGGACACACACACAGCGAGGGAGGGACACACACACAGCGAGGGAGGGACACACACACACACACAGCGAGGGGGGGACACACACACAGCGAGGGAGGGACAGACACACACACGAGGGAGGGACACACACACACACAAACACAGCGAGGGAGGGACACACACAAACACAGCGAGCGAGGGACACACACACAGCGAGGGAGGGACACACACAAACACAGCGAGGGCGGGACACACACACAACGAGGGAGGGACACACACACACAGCGAGGGAGGGACACACAAACACAGCAAGGGAGGGACACCCACACTCATAGCGAGGGATGTACACACACACACACACAGCGAGGGAGGGACACACACACACAGTGAGGGAGGGACACACACACACACAGTGAGGGGGACACGCAAACACTGCAAGAGTGAGAGACATGCACTCACAGCGAGGGAGGGACACACACACAACGTGAGAGGGACACACACACACAGTGAGGGAGACACGCACACACTGCAAGAGTGAGAGACATGCACTCACAGCGTGGGAGGTACACGCACACACAGAGCGAGGGGTCACGCACACACACAGTGAGGGGGACACGCACACACTGCAAGAGTGAGAGACATGCACTCACAGCGAGGGAGGACACACACACAGCGAGGGAGGGACACACGCTCACACACAGCGAGGGAGGGACACACGCTCACACACAGAGCGAGGGACGGACACACACACACAGTGAGGGAGGGACACACATACGCAGCGAGGGAGGGACACACACACACAGTGAGGGAGGGACACACACACGCAGCGAGGGAGGGACACACACACGCAGCGAGGGAGGGACACACACACGCAGCGAGGGAGGGACACACACACACAGCGAGGGAGGGACACCCACAAACAGCGAGGGAGGGACACACACACACACAGCGAGGGAGGGACACACACACACACACAGCGAGGGAGGGACACACTCATAGCGAGGGAGGGACACGCACACACGGCGAGGGAGGGACACACACAACGAGGGAGGGACACACACACACACGCAGCGAGGGAGGGACACACACACACACACAGCGAGGGAGGGACACACACACACACACAGCGAGGGATGGACACACACACACAGCGAGGGAGGGACACACACACACAACGAGGGAGGGACACACACACACAACGAGGGAGGGACACACACACACAGCGAGGGAGGGACACACACACACACACAGCGAGGGAGGGACACACACACACAGCGAGGGAGGGACACACACACACACACAGCGAGGGAGGGACACACACACACACACACACAGCGAGGGAGGGACACACACACACAGCGAGGGAGGGACACACACAGCGAGGGAGGGACACACACACACACACAGCGAGGGAGGGACACACACACACACACACACACAGCGAGGGAGGGACACACACACACACACAGCGAGGGAGGGACACACACACACAGCGAAGGAGGGACACACACACACACACAGCGAGGGAGGGACACACACACACGGCGAGGGAGGGACACACACAACGAGGGAGGAACACACACACACAGCGAGGGAGGGACACACACACACACACAGCGAGGGAGGGACACACACACACACACACACAGCGAGGGAGGGACACACACACACAGCGAGGGAGGGACACGCACACAGCGAGGGAGGGACACGCACACAGCGAGGGAGGGACACACACACACAGCGAGGGAGGGACACACACACACAGCGAGGGAGGGACACACACACACAGCGAGGGAGAGACACACACACACACACAGCGAGGGAGGGACACACACACACACACAGCGAGGGAGGGACACACACACACACAACGAGGGAGGGACACACACACACGGCGAGGGTGGGACACACACACACACAGCGAGAGAGGGACACACACACACACAACGAGGGAGGGACACACCCACACAGCGAGGGAGGGACACACACACACAGCGAGGGAGGGACACACACACACACACGCGAGGGACGGACACACACACTGCGAGGGAGGGACACACACACAGCGAGGGAGGGGGACACACACACACACACACGAGGGAGGGACACACACACGGCGAGGTAGGGACACACACACAGCGAGGGAGGGACACACACACAGCGAGGGAGGGACACACACACACACACAGCGAGGGGGGGACACACACACAGCGAGGGAGGGACAGACACACACACGAGGGAGGGACACACACACACACAAACACAGCGAGGGAGGGACACACACAAACACAGCGAGCGAGGGACACACACACAGCGAGGGAGGGACACACACAAACACAGCGAGGGCGGGACACACACACAACGAGGGAGGGACACAGACACACAGCGAGGGAGGGACACACAAACACAGCAAGGGAGGGACACCCACACTCATAGCGAGGGATGTACACACACACACACACAGCGAGGGAGGGACACACACACACAGTGAGGGAGGGACACACACACACACAGTGAGGGGGACACGCAAACACTGCAAGAGTGAGAGACATGCACTCACAGCGAGGGAGGGACACACACACAACGTGAGAGGGACACACACACACAGTGAGGGAGACACGCACACACTGCAAGAGTGAGAGACATGCACTCACAGCGTGGGAGGTACACGCACACACAGAGCGAGGGGTCACGCACACACACAGTGAGGGGGACACGCACACACTGCAAGAGTGAGAGACATGCACTCACAGCGAGGGAGGACACACACACAGCGAGGGAGGGACACACGCTCACACACAGCGAGGGAGGGACACACGCTCACACACAGAGCGAGGGACGGACACACACACACAGTGAGGGAGGGACACACATACGCAGCGAGGGAGGGACACACACACACAGTGAGGGAGGGACACACACACGCAGCGAGGGAGGGACACACACACGCAGCGAGGGAGGGACACACACACGCAGCGAGGGAGGGACACACACACACAGCGAGGGAGGGACACCCACAAACAGCGAGGGAGGGACACACACACACACAGCGAGGGAGGGACACACACACACACACAGCGAGGGAGGGACACACTCATAGCGAGGGAGGGACACGCACACACGGCGAGGGAGGGACACACACAACGAGGGAGGGACACACACACACACGCAGCGAGGGAGGGACACACACACACACACAGCGAGGGAGGGACACACACACACACACAGCGAGGGATGGACACACACACACAGCGAGGGAGGGACACACACACACAACGAGGGAGGGACACACACACACAACGAGGGAGGGACACACACACACAGCGAGGGAGGGACACACACACACACACAGCGAGGGAGGGACACACACACACAGCGAGGGAGGGACACACACACACACACAGCGAGGGAGGGACACACACACACACACACACAGCGAGGGAGGGACACACACACACAGCGAGGGAGGGACACACACAGCGAGGGAGGGACACACACACACACACAGCGAGGGAGGGACACACACACACACACACACAGCGAGGGAGGGACACACCCACACAGCGAGGGAGGGACACACACACACAGCGAGGGAGGGACACACACACACACACGCGAGGGACGGACACACACACGGCGAGGGAGGGACACACACACAGCGAGGGAGGGGGACACACACACACACACACGAGGGAGGGACACACACACGGCGAGGTAGGGACACACACACAGCGAGGGAGGGACACACACACAGCGAGGGAGGGACACACACACACACACAGCGAGGGGGGGACACACACACAGCGAGGGAGGGACAGACACACACACGAGGGAGGGACACACACACACACAAACACAGCGAGGGAGGGACACACACAAACACAGCTAGCGAGGGACACACACACAGCGAGGGAGGGACACACACAAACACAGCGAGGGCGGGACACACACACAACGAGGGAGGGACACACACACACACAGCGAGGGAGGGACACACAAACACAGCAAGGGAGGGACACCCACACTCATAGCGAGGGATGTACACACACACACACACAGCGAGGGAGGGACACACACACACAGTGAGGGAGGGACACACACACACACAGTGAGGGGGACACGCAAACACTGCAAGAGTGAGAGACATGCACTCACAGCGAGGGAGGGACACACACACAACGTGAGAGGGACACACACACACAGTGAGGGAGACACGCACACACTGCAAGAGTGAGAGACATGCACTCACAGCGTGGGAGGTACACGCACACACAGAGCGAGGGGTCACGCACACACACAGTGAGGGGGACACGCACACACTGCAAGAGTGAGAGACATGCACTCACAGCGAGGGAGGACACACACACAGCGAGGGAGGGACACACGCTCACACACAGCGAGGGAGGGACACACGCTCACACACAGAGCGAGGGACGGACACACACACACAGTGAGGGAGGGACACACATACGCAGCGAGGGAGGGACACACACACACAGTGAGGGAGGGACACACACACGCAGCGAGGGAGGGACACACACACGCAGCGAGGGAGGGACACACACACGCAGCGAGGGAGGGACACACACACACAGCGAGGGAGGGACACCCACAAACAGCGAGGGAGGGACACACACACACACAGCGAGGGAGGGACACACACACACACACAGCGAGGGAGGGACACACTCATAGCGAGGGAGGGACACGCACACACGGCGAGGGAGGGACACACACAACGAGGGAGGGACACACACACACACGCAGCGAGGGAGGGACACACACACACACACAGCGAGGGAGGGACACACACACACACACAGCGAGGGATGGACACACACACACAGCGAGGGAGGGACACACACACACAACGAGGGAGGGACACACACACACAACGAGGGAGGGACACACACACACAGCGAGGGAGGGACACACACACACACACAGCGAGGGAGGGACACACACACACAGCGAGGGAGGGACACACACACACACACAGCGAGGGAGGGACACACACACACACACACACAGCGAGGGAGGGACACACACACACAGCGAGGGAGGGACACACACAGCGAGGGAGGGACACACACACACACACAGCGAGGGAGGGACACACACACACACACACACAGCGAGGGAGGGACACACACACACACACAGCGAGGGAGGGACACACACACACAGCGAAGGAGGGACACACACACACACACAGCGAGGGAGGGACACACACACACGGCGAGGGAGGGACACACACAACGAGGGAGGAACACACACACACAGCGAGGGAGGGACACACACACACACACAGCGAGGGAGGGACACACACACACACACACACAGCGAGGGAGGGACACACACACACAGCGAGGGAGGGACACGCACACAGCGAGGGAGGGACACGCACACAGCGAGGGAGGGACACACACACACAGCGAGGGAGGGACACACACACACAGCGAGGGAGGGACACACACACACAGCGAGGGAGAGACACACACACACACACAGCGAGGGAGGGACACACACACACACACAGCGAGGGAGGGACACACACACAAAACGAGGGAGGGACACACACACACAGCGAGGGAGGGACACACACACACACAACGAGGGAGGGACACACACACACACAACGAGGGAGGGACACACACACACAGCGAGGGAGGGACACACACACACTCACAGCGAGGGAGGGACACACACACACACACAGCGAGGGAGGGACACACACACAAAACGAGGGAGGGACACACACACACAGCGAGGGAGGGACACACACACACACAACGAGGGAGGGACACACACACACACAGCGAGGGAGAGACACACACACACACAGCGAGGGAGGAACACACACACACACAGCGAGGGAGGAAAACACACACACACACAGCGAGGGAGGGACACACACACACACGGCGAGGGAGGGACACACACACACACGGCGAGGGAGGGACACACACAACGAGGGAGGGACACACACACACACACACAGCGAGGGAGGGACACACACACACACGGCGAGGGAGGGACACACACAACGAGGGAGGGACACACACACACACACACAGCGAGGGAGGGACACACACACACACACACAGCGAGGGAGGGACACACACACACACACAGCGAGGGAGGGACACACACACACAGCGAGGGAGCGACACACACACACACACAGCGAGGGAGGGACACACACAGCGAGGGAGGGACACACACACACACAGAGAGGGAGGGACACACACACACACACAGCGAGGGAGGAACACACACACACACAACGAGGGAGGGACACACACACGGCGAGGGAGGGACACACACACACAGCGAAGGAGGGACACACACACACACACACAGCGAGGGAGGGACACACACACACACAACGAGGGAGGGACACACACACACAGCGAGGGAGGGACACACACACACAGAGAGGGAGGGACACACACACACACACAAAACGAGGGTGGGACACACACACACACACAGCGAGGGAGGGACACACACAGCGAGAGAGGGACACACACACACACAGCGAGGGAGGGACACACACACAGCGAGGGAGGGACACACACACACACAAACAGCGAGGGAGGGACACACACACAACGAGGGAGGGACAGACACACACACAGCAAGGGAGGGACACACAAACACAGCAAGGGAGGGACACACACAAACACAGCGAGGGAGGGACACAAACACAACGAGGGAGGGACACACACACACCCACACAGCGAGGGAGGGACACACACAAACACAGCGAGGGAGGGACACACACACAGCGAGGGAGGGACACACACACACAGCGAGTGAGGGACACACACACACACACACAGCGAGGGAGGGACACACACACACAGCGAGGGAGGGACACACACACACACACAGCGAGGGAGGGACACACACACACACACACACACAGCGAGGGAGGGACACACACACACACAGCGAGGGAGGGACACACAAACACACAGCGAGGGAGGGACACACACACACAACGAGGGAGGGACACACACACACACAACCAGCGAGGGAGGGACACACACACCCACACAGCGAGGGAGGGACACACAAACACACAGCGAGGGAGGGACACACACACACACACTCAGCGAGGGAGGGACACACACACACACAACGAGGGAGGGACACACACACACGGCGAGGGTGGGACACACACACACACAGCGAGGGAGGGACACACACACACACAACGAGGGAGGGACACACACACACAGCGAGGGAGGGACACACACACACAGCGAGGGAGGGACACACACACACACACGCGAGGGAGGGACACACACACGGCGAGGGAGGGACACACACACAGCGAGGGAGGGACACACACACACACGCGAGGGAGGGACACACACACGGCGAGGTAGGGACACACACACACAGCGAGGGAGGGACACACACACAGCGAGGGAGGCACACACACACACACAACGAGGGAGGGACACACACACACAGAGCGAGGGGGACACACACACACACACACGAGGGAGGGACACACACACGGCGAGGTAGGGACACACACACAGCGAGGGAGGGACACACACACAGCGAGGGAGGGACACACACACACACACAGCGAGGGGGGGACACACACACAGCGAGGGAGGGACAGACACACACACGAGGGAGGGACACACACACACACAAACACAGCGAGGGAGGGACACACACAAACACAGCGAGCGAGGGACACACACACAGCGAGGGAGGGACACACACAAACACAGCGAGGGCGGGACACACACACAACGAGGGAGGGACACACACACACAGCGAGGGAGGGACACACAAACACAGCAAGGGTGGGACACCCACACTCATAGCGAGGGATGTACACACACACACACACAGCGAGGGAGGGACACACACACACAGTGAGGGAGGGACACACACACACACAGTGAGGGGGACACGCAAACACTGCAAGAGTGAGAGACATGCACTCACAGCGAGGGAGGGACACACACACAACGTGAGAGGGACACACACACACAGTGAGGGAGACACGCACACACTGCAAGAGTGAGAGACATGCACTCACAGCGTGGGAGGTACACGCACACACAGAGCGAGGGGTCACGCACACACACAGTGAGGGGGACACGCACACACTGCAAGAGTGAGAGACATGCACTCACAGCGAGGGAGGACACACACACAGCGAGGGAGGGACACACGCTCACACACAGCGAGGGAGGGACACACGCTCACACACAGAGCGAGGGACGGACACACACACACACAGTGAGGGAGGGACACACATACGCAGCGAGGGAGGGACACACACACACAGTGAGGGAGGGACACACACACGCAGCGAGGGAGGGACACACACACGCAGCGAGGGAGGGACACACACACGCAGCGAGGGAGGGACACACACACACAGCGAGGGAGGGACACCCACAAACAGCGAGGGAGGGACACACACACACACAGCGAGGGAGAGACACCCACAAACAGCGAGGGAGGGACACCCACAAACAGCGAGGGAGGGACACACACAGCGAGGGAGGGACACACACACACAGCGAGGGAGGGACACACACACAGCGAGGGAGGGACACGCACACACAGCGAGGGAGGGACACGCACACACAGCGAGGGAGGGACACACACACACAGCGAGGGAGGGACACGCACACACACAGCGAGGGAGGGACACACTCATAGCGAGGGAGGGACACGCACACACACATCGAGGGAGGGACACGCACGCACACAGCGAGGGAGGGACACACACAGACACAGCGAGGGAAGGACATGCACACACACAGTGAGGGAGCGACATACACAAACACACACAGCGAGGGAGGGACACGCACAGACCCGGCAAGGAAGGGACACACACAGACTTACAGCAAGGGGGTCATGCACTCACACAGCGAGGGGAGATGAGCTCACACCATGATGGGGATATACACAAAGAGCAAGGGAGGGACACACACACACACACACACACACACACACACACACAAGGCGAGGGAGGGACACGCACATATACACACAGTTAAGGGGATACACGCAGACACGCAGCGAGGAAGGGACACACATACTCACACACACACAGCGAGGGAAGGACACTCACATACACTACAACAGGGACACACATACTCACAGCAAGAGGGGGGCACGCACACACAGCGAGGGAGGGACACGCGCTTGCACAAGCACAAAATTACAGATACACACAGCGAGAGAGGGGCACGAACACACAGCCAGGAAAGGACATGCACACACAGTGAGGGAGGGACAAACACAAACACAAACACACACACAGAGCGAGGGGGAGACACGCGCACACAGCGAATGGGGGACACGCGCGCGCACACAGCGAGTGAGGGACACGCGCGCACACACAGCGAGTGGGGGACACGCCCACGCACAGCGAGTGGGGACACACGCGCACACACAGCGAATGGGGGACACGCGCGCGCGCACAGCGAGTGAGGGACACGCCCACGCACAGCGAGTGGGGACACACGCGCGCGCACAGCGAGTGGGGGACACGCAGGCGCGCACAGCGAGTGGGGGATACGCGCGCGCACAGCGAGTGGAGGACACGCGCGCGCCCAGCGAGTGGGGGACACGTGCGCGCACAGCGAGTGGGGGACACGCGCGCGCATAGCGAGTGGGGGGCACGCACGCGCACAGCGAGGGAGGGACACACACACAGCGAGTGGGGGACACGCGCGCGCACAGCGAGTGGGGGACACGCGCGCGCACAGCAAGTGGGGGACACGCGCGCGCACAGCGAGTGGGGGACACGCACGCGCACAGCGAGGGAGGGACACACACACACAGCGAGGGAGGGACACACACACACAGCGAGGGTGGGACACACACACACAGCGAGGGAGGGACACACACACACACACAGCGAGGGAGGGACACACACACACACAGCGAGGGAGGGACACACACACACACACAGCGAGGGAGGGACACACACACACACAGCGAGGGAGGGACACACACACAGTGAGGGAGGGACACACACACACAGCGAGGGAGGGAAACACACACACAGCGAGGGAGGGACACACACACAGTGAGGGAGGGACACACACACAGTGAGGGAGGGACACACAAACAGTGAGGGAGGGACACACACACACACAGCGAGGGAGGGACACGCACACATGGCGAGGGAGAGACACACACACACAGTGAGGGAGGGACACGCACACAGTATGGGAGGGACACACACACACAGCGAGGGAGGGACACACACACAGTGAGGGAGCGACACACACACAGTGAGGGAGGGACACACACACACAGCGAGGGAGGGACACACACACACAGCGAGGGAGGGACACGCACACACACAGCGAGGGAGGCACACACACACACACACACAGCGAGGGAGGGACACACACACACAGCGAAGGAGGGACACACACACACACACACAGCGAGGGAGGGACACACACACACACAACGAGGGAGGGACACACACACACAGCGAGGGAGGGACACACACACACAGACAGGGAGGGACACACACACACACACAAAACGAGGGTTGGACACACACACACACACAGCGAGGGAGGGACACACACAGCGAGAGAGGGACACACACACACACAGCGAGGGAGGGACACACACACAGCGAGGGAGGGACACACACACACACAAACAGCGAGGGAGGGACACACACACAACGAGGGAGGGACAGACACACACACAGCAAGGGAGGGACACACAAACACAGCAAGGGAGGGACACACACAAACACAGCGAGGGAGGGACACACACACACCCACACAGCGAGGGAGGGACACACACAAACACAGCGAGGGAGGGACACACACACAGCGAGGGAGGGACACACACACACAGCGAGGGAGGGACACACACACACACACACAGCGAGGGAGGGACACACACACACAGCGAGGGAGGGACACACACACACTCACAGCGAGGGAGGGACACACACACACACACACACAGCGAGGGAGGGACACACACACACACAGCGAGGGAGGGGCACACAAACACACAGCGAGGGAGGGACACACACACAACGAGGGAGGGACACACACACACACACACACAGCGAGGGAGGGACACACACACCCACACAGCGAGGGAGGGACACACAAACACACAGCGAGGGAGGGACACACACACACACACAGCGAGGGAGGGACACACACACACACGAGGGAGGGACACACACACACGGCGAGGGTGGGACACACACACACACAGCGAGGGAGGGACACACACACACACAACGAGGGAGGGACACACACACACAGCGAGGGAGGGACACACACACACAGCGAGGGAGGGACACACACACACACACGCGAGGGAGGGACACACACAAGGCGAGGGAGGGAC
Organism: Chiloscyllium plagiosum; assembly: GCF_037043375.1. NCBI lineage: Eukaryota > Metazoa > Chordata > Chondrichthyes > Orectolobiformes > Hemiscylliidae > Chiloscyllium > Chiloscyllium plagiosum. Next base: position 49,055,190 of record NW_028270183.1, read on the forward strand.
ACACACACAGCGAGGGAGGGACACACACACACACGCGAGGGAGGGACACACACACAGCGAGGGAGGCACACACACACACACAACGAGGGAGGGACACACACACACAGAGCGAGGGGGACACACACACACACACGAGGGAGGGACACACACACGGCGAGGTAGGGACACACACACAGCGAGGGAGGGACACACACACAGCGAGGGAGGGACACACACACAGCGAGGGAGGGACACACACACACACACAGCGAGGGGGGGACACACACACAGCGAGGGAGGGACAGACACACACACGAGGGAGGGACACACACACACACAAACACAGCGAGGGAGGGACACACACAAACACAGCGAGCGAGGGACACACACACTGCGAGGGAGGGACACACACAAACACAGCGAGGGCGGGACACACACACAACGAGGGAGGGACACACACACACAGCGAGGGAGGGACACACAAACACAGCAAGGGAGGGACACCCACACTCATAGCGAGGGATGTACACACACACACACACAGCGAGGGAGGGACACACACACACAGTGAGGGAGGGACACACACACACACAGTGAGGGGGACACGCAAACACTGCCAGAGTGAGAGACATGCACTCACAGCGAGGGAGGGACACACACACAACGTGAGAGGGACACACACACACAGTGAGGGAGACACGCACACACTGCAAGAGTGAGAGACATGCACTCACAGCGTGGGAGGTACACGCACACACAGAGCGAGGGGTCACGCACACACACAGTGAGGGGGACACGCACACACTGCAAGAGTGAGAGACATGCACTCACAGCGAGGGAGGACACACACACAGCGAGGGAGGGACACACGCTCACACACAGCGAGGGAGGGACACACGCTCACACACAGAGCGAGGGACGGACACACACACACAGTGAGGGAGGGACACACATACGCAGCGAGGGAGGGACACACACACACAGTGAGGGAGGGACACACACACGCAGCGAGGGAGGGACACACACACGCAGCGAGGGAGGGACACACACACGCAGCGAGGGAGGGACACACACACACAGCGAGGGAGGGACACCCACAAACAGCGAGGGAGGGACACACACACACACAGCGAGGGAGGGACACCCACAAACAGCGAGGGAGGGACACCCACAAACAGCGAGGGAGGGACACACACAGCGAGGGAGGGACACACACACACAGCGAGGGAGGGACACACACACAGCGAGGGAGGGACACGCACACACAGCGAGGGAGGGACACGCACACACAGCGAGGGAGGGACACGCACACACAGCGAGGGAGGGACACACACACACAGCGAGGGAGGGACACGCACACACACAGCGAGGGAGGGACACACTCATAGCGAGGGAGGGACACGCACACACACATCGAGGGAGGGACACGCACGCACACAGCGAGGGAGGGACACACACAGACACAGCGAGGGAAGGACATGCACACACACAGTGAGGGAGCGACATACACAAACACACACAGCGAGGGAGGGACACGCACAGACCCGGCAAGGAAGGGACACACACAGACTTACAGCAAGGGGGTCATGCACTCACACAGCGAGGGGAGATGAGCTCACACCATGATGGGGATATACACAAAGAGCAAGGGAGGGACACACACACACACACACACACACACACACACACACACAAGGCGAGGGAGGGACACGCACATATACACACAGTTAAGGGGATACACGCAGACACGCAGCGAGGAAGGGACACACATACTCACACACACACAGCGAGGGAAGGACACTCACATACACTACAACAGGGACAGACATACTCACAGCAAGAGGGGGGCACGCACACACAGCGAGGGAGGGACACGCGCTTGCACAAGCACAAAATTACAGATACACACAGCGAGAGAGGGGCACGAACACACAGCCAGGAAAGGACATGCACACACAGTGAGGGAGGGACAAACACAAACACAAACACACACACAGAGCGAGGGGGAGACACGCGCACACAGCGAGTGAGGGACACGCGCGCGCACACAGCGAGTGGGGGACACGCCCACGCACAGCGAGTGGGGACACACGCGCACACACAGCGAATGGGGGACACGCGCGCGCGCACAGCGAGTGAGGGACACGCCCACGCACAGCGAGTGGGGACACACGCGCGCGCACAGCGAGTGGGGGACACGCAGGCGCGCACAGCGAGTGGGGGATACGCGCGCGCACAGCGAGTGGGGGACACGCGCGCGGCCAGCGAGTGGGGGACACGTGCGCGCACAGCGAGTGGGGGACACGCGCGCGCATAGCGAGTGGGGGGCACGCACGCGCACAGCGAGGGAGGGACACACACACAGCGAGTGGGGGACACGCGCGCGTACAGCGAGTGGGGGACACGCACGCGCACAGCGAGGGAGGGACACACACACACAGCGAGGGAGGGACACACACACACAGCGAGGGTGGGACACACACACACAGCGAGGGAGGGACACACACACACACACAGCGAGGGAGGGACACACACACACACAGCGAGGGAGGGACACACACACACACACAGCGAGGGAGGGACACACACACACAGCGAGGGAGGGACACACACACAGTGAGGGAGGGACACACACACACAGCGAGGGAGGGACACACACACACAGCGAGGGAGGGACACACACACAGTGAGGGAGGGACACACACACAGTGAGGGAGGGACACACACACACACAGCGAGGGAGGGACACGCACACATGGCGAGGGAGAGACACACACACACAGTGAGGGAGGGACACGCACACAGTATGGGAGGGACACACACACACAGCGAGGGAGGGACACACACACAGTGAGGGAGGGACACACACACAGTGAGGGAGGGACACACACACACAGCGAGGGAGGGACACACACACACAGCGAGGGAGGGACACGCACACACACAGCGAGGGAGGCACACACACACACACACAGCGAGGGAGGGACACACACACAACGAGGGAGGGACACACACACACAGCGAGGGAGGGACAGGCACACACAGCGAGGGAGGGACACACACACACACACAGCGAGGGAGGGACACGCACACACACAGCGAGGGAGGGACACACACACAGCGAGGGAGGGACACACACACACACACAGCGAGGGTGGGACACACACACACACAGCGAGGGAGGGACACGCACACACACAGCGAGGGAGGGACACGCACACACACACACACACAGCGAGGGAGGGGCACACACACACAGCGAGGGAGGGACAGGCACACACAGCGAGGGAGGGACACACACACACACAGCGAGGAGGGACACGCACACACACAGCGAGGGAGGGACACACACACAGCGAGGGAGGGACACACACACACACAGCGAGGGAGGGACACACACACACACAGCGAGGGAGGGACACGCACACACACAGCGAGGGAGGGACAGGCACACACACAGCAAGGGTGGGACACACACACAGCGAGGGAGGGACACACACACAGCGAGGGAGGGACACGCACACAACGAGGGTGGGACACGCACACAGCGAGGGTGGGACACGCACACAGCGAGGGTGGGACACGCACACACACAGCGAGGGAGGGACACACACACACAGTGAGGGAGGGACACGCACACACACAGCGAGGGAGGGACACACACACAAACACAGCGAGGGAGGGACACACACACACACACACAGCGAGGGAGGGACACACACACACACAGCGAGGGAGGGACACACAAACACACAGCGAGGGAGGGACACACACACACAACGAGGGAGGGACACGGGCACACACACACAGCGAGGGAGGGACACACACACCCACACAGCGAGGGAGGGACACACAAACACACAGCGAGGGAGGGACACACACACACACACACACAGCGAGGGAGGGACACACACACACACAACGAGGGAGGGACACACACACACGGCGAGGGAGGGACACACACACACACAGCGAGGGAGGGACACACACACACACAACGAGGGAGGGACACACACACACAGCGAGGGAGGGACACACACACACAGCGAGGGAGGGACACACACACACACAGCGAGGGAGGGACACACACACGCGAGGGAGGGACACACACACGGCGAGGGAGGGACACACACACAGCGAGGGAGGGACACACACACACACGCGAGGGAGGGACACACACACGGCGAGGTAGGGACACACACACACAGCGAGGGAGGGACACACACACAGCGAGGGAGGCACACACACACACACAACGAGGGAGGGACACACACACACAGCGAGGGGGACACACACACACACACACGAGGGAGGGACACACACACGGCGAGGTAGGGACACACACACAGCGAGGGAGGGACACACACACAGCGAGGGAGGGACACACACACACACACACAGCGAGGGGGGGACACACACACAGCGAGGGAGGGACAGACACACACACGAGGGAGGGACACACACACACACAAACACAGCGAGGGAGGGACACACACAAACACAGCGAGCGAGGGACACACACACAGCGAGGGAGGGACACACACAAACACAGCGAGGGAGGGACACACACAAACACAGCGAGGGCGGGACACACACACAACGAGGGAGGGACACACACACACAGCGAGGGAGGGACACACACACAACGTGAGAGGGACACACACACACAGTGAGGGAGACACGCACACACTGCAAGAGTGAGAGACATGCACTCACAGCGAGGGAGGACACACACACAGCGAGGGAGGGACACACGCTCACACACAGCGAGGGAGGGACACACGCTCACACACAGAGCGAGGGACGGACACACACACACAGTGAGGGAGGGACACACATACGCAGCGAGGGAGGGACACACACACACAGTGAGGGAGGGACACACACACGCAGCGAGGGAGGGACACACACACGCAGCGAGGGAGGGACACACACGCGCAGCGAGGGAGGGACACACACACACAGCGAGGGAGGGACACCCACAAACAGCGAGGGAGGGACACACACACACACAGCGAGGGACGGACACCCACAAACAGCGAGGGAGGGACACCCACAAACAGCGAGGGAGGGACACACACAGCGAGGGAGGGACACACACACACAGCGAGGGAGGGACACACACACAGCGAGGGAGGGACACGCACACACAGCGAGGGAGGGACACGCACACACAGCGAGGGAGGGACACACACACACAGCGAGGGAGGGACACGCACACACACAGCGAGGGAGGGACACACTCATAGCGAGGGAGGGACACGCACACACACATCGAGGGAGGGACACGCACGCACACAGCGAGGGAGGGACACACACAGACACAGCGAGGGAAGGACATGCACACACACAGTGAGGGAGCGACATACACAAACACACACAGCGAGGGAGGGACACGCACAGACCCGGCAAGGAAGGGACACACACAGACTTACAGCAAGGGGGTCATGCACTCACACAGCGAGGGGAGATGAGCTCACACCATGATGGGGATATACACAAAGAGCAAGGGAGGGACACACACACACACACACACACACACACACACACACACACAAGGCGAGGGAGGGACACGCACATATACACACAGTTAAGGGGATACACGCAGAGGAAGGGACACACATACTCACACACACACAGCGAGGGAAGGACACTCACATACACTACAACAGGGACACACACACTCACAGCAAGAGGGGGGCACGCACACACAGCGAGGGAGGGACACGCGCTTGCACAAGCACAAAATTACAGATACACACAGCGAGAGAGGGGCACGAACACACAGCCAGGAAAGGACATGCACACACAGTGAGGGAGGGACAAACACAAACACAAACACACACACAGAGCGAGGGGGAGACACGCGCACACAGCGAATGGGGGACACGCGCGCGCACACAGCGAGTGAGGGACACTCGCGCACACACAGCGAGTGGGGGACACGCCCACGCACAGCGAGTGGGGACACACGCGCACACACAGCGAATGGGGGACACGCGCGCGCGCACAGCGAGTGAGGGACACGCCCACGCACAGCGAGTGGGGACACACGCGCGCGCACAGCGAGTGGGGGACACGCAGGCGCGCACGGCGAGTGGGGGATACGCGCGCGCACAGCGAGTGGGGGACACGCGCGCGCCCAGCGAGTGGGGGACACGCGCGCGCACAGCGAGTGGGGGACACGCGCGCGCACAGCGAATGGGGGGCACGCACGCGCACAGCGAGGGAGGGACACACACACAGCGAGTGGGGGACACGCGCGCGCACAGCGAATGGGGGACACGCGCGCGCACAGCGAGTGGGGGACACGCGCGCGCACAGCGAGTGGGGGACACGCACGCGCACAGCGAGGGAGGGACACACACACACAGCGAGGGAGGGACACAGACTCACAGCGAGGGTGGGACACACACACACAGCGAGGGAGGGACACACACACACACACAGCGAGGGAGGGACACACACACACACAGCGAGGGAGGGACACACACACACACACAGCGAGGGAGGGACACACACACACAGCGAGGGAGGGACACACACACAGTGAGGGAGGGACACGCACACACAGCGAGGGAGGGAAACACACACACAGCGAGGGAGGGACACACACACAGTGAGGGAGGGACACACACACAGTGAGGGAGGGACACACACACACACAGCGAGGGAGGGACACGCACACATGGCGAGGGAGAGACACACACACACAGCGAGGGAGGGACACGCACACAGTATGGGAGGGACACACACACACAGCGAGGGAGGGACACACACACAGTGAGGGAGCGACACACACACAGTGAGGGAGGGACACACACACACAGCGAGGGAGGGACACACACACACAGCGAGGGAGGGACACACACACACACAGCGAGGGAGGCACACACACACACACACACAGCGAGGGAGGGACACACACACAACGAGGGAGGGACACGCACACACACACACACACAGCGAGGGAGGGACACACACACACAGCGAGGGAGGGACAGGCACACACAGCGAGGGAGGGACACACACACACACACAGCGAGGGAGGGACACGCACACACACAGCGAGGGAGGGACACACACACAGCGAGGGAGGGACACACACACACACACACAGCGAGGGTGGGACACACACACACACACAGCGAGGGAGGGACACGCACACACACAGCGAGGGAGGGACACGCACACACACACACACACAGCGAGGGAGGGACACACACACACAGCGAGGGAGGGACAGGCACACACAGCGAGGGAGGGACACACACACACACAGCGAGGAGGGACACGCACACACACAGCGAGGGAGGGACAAACACACAGCGAGGGAGGGACACACACACACACACAGCGAGGGAGGGACACACACACACACACAGCGAGGGAGGGACACGCACACACACAGCGAGGGAGGGACAGGCACACACACAGCAAGGGTGGGACACACACACAGCGAGGGAGGAACACACACACAGCGAGGGAGGGACACGCACACAACGAGGGTGGGACACGCACACAGCGAGGGTGGGACACGCACACAGCGAGGGTGGGACACGCACACACACAGCGAGGGAGGGACACACACACACAGTGAGGGAGGGACACGCACACACACAGCGAGGGAGGGACACGCACACACCGCGTGGGTGGGACAGGCACACACACAGCGAGGGAGGGACACACACTCACAGCGAGGGAGGGACAGGCACACACACAGCGAGGGAGGGACAGGCACACACACAGCGAGGGAGGGACACACACACAGCGAGGGAGGGACACACACATAGCGAGGGAGAGACACACTCATAGCGAGGGAGGGACACGCACACACACATCGAGGGAGGGACACGCACGCACACAGCGAGGGAGGGACACACACAGACACAGCGAGGGAAGGACATGAACACACACAGCGTGGGAGGGACATGCACACACAGTGAGGGAGCGACATACACAAACACACACAGCGAGGGAGGGACACGCACAGACACGGCAAGGAAGGGACACACACAGACTCACAGCAAGGGGGTCATGCACTCACACAGCGAGGGGAGATGAGCTCACACCGTGATGGGGATATACACAAAGAGCAAGGGAGGGACACACACACACACACACACACACACACACACACACAATGCGAGGGAGGGACACGCACATATACACACAGTTGAGGGGATTCACGCAGACACGCAGCGAGGAAGGGACACACATACTCACACACACACAGCGAGGGAAGGACACTCACATACACTACAACAGGGACACACATACTCACAGCAAGAGGGGGGCACGCACACACAGCGAGGGAGGGACACGCGCTTGCACAAGCACAAAATTACAGATACACACAGCGAGAGAGGGGCACGAACACACAGCCAGGAAGGGACATGCACACACAGTGAGGGAGGGACAAACACAAACACAAACACACAAACAGAGCGAGGGGGAGACACGCGCACACACAGCGAGGGAGGGACACACACACACATAGCGAGGGAGGGACACACACACACACAGCGAGGGAGGGACACGCACACACACAGCGAGGGAGGGACACACACACACACAGCGAGGGAGGGACACACACACACACAGCGAGGGAGGGACACACACACACACAGCGAGGGAGGGACACACACACACACACACAGCGAGGGAGGGACACACACACACAGCGAGGGAGGGACACGCACACACACAGCGAGGGAGGGACAGGCACACACACAGCGAGGGATGGACACGCACACACACAGCGAGGGAGGGACAGGCACACACACAGCGAGGGAGGGACACACACGCACACACACAGCGAGGGAGGGACACACACACAGCGAGGGAGGGACACACACACAGCGAGGGAGGGACACACACACACACAGCGAGGGAGGGACACACACACACACACAGCGAGGGAGGGACACACACACACATAGCGAGGGACAGGCACACACACAGCGAGGGAGGGACACGCGCACACACAACGAGGGAGGGACACGCACACACACAACGAGGGAGGGACAGGCACACACCCAGCGAGGGAGGGACAGGCACACACAGCGAGGGAGGGACAGGCACACAAACAACTAGGAAGGGAAACGCACACACACAACGAGGGAGGGACAGGCACACACACAGCGAGGGTGGGACACACACACAGCGAGGGAGGGACACACACACAGCGAGGGTGGGACACACACACAAAGAGGGTGGGACACACACACAGCGAGGGTGGGACACACACACAGCGAGGGTGGGACACACACAGCGAGGGTGGGACACACACAGCGAGGGTGGGACACGCGCACACACAGCGATGGAGGGACACACGCACACACAGCGAGGGAGGGACTCACACACACAGCGAGCGAGGGACACACACACACAGCGAGGGAGGGACACACACACACAGCGAGGGAGGGACACACACACAGCGAGAGAGTGACACATACACACACACAGCATGAGGGACACGCACACGCACAGCGAGTGGGGACACGCACACACTGCAAGAGTGAGAGACATGCACTCACAGCGAGGGAGGGACACACACACACACAGCGAGGGAGGGACACAGACACAGCGAGGGAGGGACACACACACACACACAGCGAGGGAGGGACACACACACACAGCGAGGGAGGGACACGCACACACACAGCGAGGGAGGGACACACACACACAGCGAGCGAGGGACACGCACACACACAGCGAGTGAGGGACACGCACACACACAGCGAGGGAGGGACACACACACAGCGAGGGAGGGAGACACACACACACAACGAGGGAGGGACACGCACACACACACACAGCGTGGGAGGGACAGGCACACACACAGCGAGGGAGGGACACACACACACACAACGAGGGAGGGACACGCACACACAACGAGGGAGGGACACGCACACACACACACACAGCGTGGGATGGACAGGCACACACACAGCGAGGGAGGGACACGCACACACACAGCGAGGGAGGGACACGCACACACACAGCGAGGGAGGGACACGCACACAATCAGCGAGGGAGTGACACATACACACACACACACACAGCATGAGGGACACACACACAGCAACAGCGACGCGCACACAGTGAGAGAGGGACATGCAGACACACATACTCACACAGCGAGTGAGGGAACACAGACACACAGTGAGTGAGTGATACGCATATACACACACACATACAGAGCGAGTGGAGGACACCCTCACACACTGCAATAGGGGCACACACACTAACAGCAAGAGGGACAGGCACACACACAGCGAGGGTAGGACATGTGCTCAGAAAGCGAGAGGGGACACATACACAGCGAGGGGATACACATACACAAAGTGAGGGAGGGAGACACGCAGACATACGCACACACAAACACACACACAGTGAGGGAGGGACACGCACACACACACAGTGAGGGAGGGACATGCTCACACAGTGAGGAGAGTTACACACACACACAGCAAGGGAACGGGACACACATGCATACACACACACACAAACACAGAACAATTGAGGGACACGTGCACACACAGTGATGTGCCTACTCGGACGTGTAATCGTCCAGCTCTCACTCCAGTCTGCTCCCTCACAGGGTCACCGTCTCTGTGACTCCAATTTACAACTTGGCCTAGATCCTCAGTGCTGATTTATATTCTCCCAGGTCTGAGTCAGTCTCAAGCTCCTGCTCCAAGTTGTTCCCTCACACGGTCACTCCCTCTGTGACTCGGTGCTGGTTTCGAGCCTCCTGCTCTGCTTTTTATCCAAATCCAAGTCCCAGTCGGCCTTGACCCTCGCTGCTGATTTATATTCTCCCGCTCTGTGCTGCACTCGCTCAGGGTCTCTCCCCTTGTGACTCCCAGGTAATGGTCAGCATCAAGCCTGAGCTGAGATTTATAACATCCCATTCCGCACTGCTCTCTTACAGCATCGCCGCTGTGCCTGAGGACAGTGGGAAAGAGGAGGATTAGACAGAGCAGAGGGTGTTACAGTGATTGAGGGAGCTGTTGGGGATGGAACAGGTTATCTGGGGAGCTAGGCACACCTGCAGTAACTAAAGAACGTTACTGGAGCGAGAGTTGCAGACACCGAAGAAGGCAAAGGAAATAGAGAGATGGTGGCTTGTTCATGACGGAGCTTTGGAGAGTCTAAAGGGCTTCAAAGTTGGGGAGAAGACTTGTAGCTCGGGTGCTCATTGTTGTGGTTCTGTTCGCCGAGTTGGGAATTTGTGTTGCAGACGTTTCGTCCCCTGTCTAGGTGACATCCTCAGTGCTTGGGAGCCTCCTGTGAAGCCCTTCTGTGATGTTTCCTCTGGCAACTATAGTGATTTGTCTCTGCCGCTTCCGTTTGTCAGTTCAGCTCTCCGTTGCAGTGGCCGGTATATTGGGTTCAGGTCGATGTGCTTATTGATTGAAACTGTGGATGAGTGCCATGCCTCCAGGAATTCCCTGGCTGTTTGGCTTGTCCTATAATGGTAGAGTTGTCCCAGTCGAACTCACGTTGCTTGTCATCTGCATGTGTGGCTATTAGGGATAGCTGGTCATGTCGTTTCGTGGCTAGTTGGTGTTCATGGATGCGGATCGTTAGCTGTATTCCTGTTGGTCCTATGTAGTGTTTTGTGCAGTCCTTGCATGGGATTTTGTACACTACATTGGTTTTGCTCATGCTGGGTATCGGGTCCTTCGTCCTGGTGAGTTGTTGTCTGAGAGTGGCTGTTGGTTTGTGTGCTGTTATGAGTCCTAGTGGTCGCAGTAGTCTGGCTGTCAGTTCGGAGATGTCCTTGATGTAAGGTAGTGTGGCTAGTGCTTTGGTTGTGGCACGTCTTCATTCCGTTGTCTTTCCCTGAGGCATTTGTGGATGAAATTGCGTGGAGTTTGACCCCACCCCGCAGCTCACTAATAGGATAAACAACACAGTGAGAAACCTACAAAAAAAGACGGACAGATAACCAGGTTTGACCGACAGAGAATGAAAACTGAAAGCAACAACACCCCCAGATTCTATGGACTACCTAAAGTGCACAAACCAGACATCCCACTCAGACCTATCGTATCACTACCCGGGACACCATCACACAAACTGGCTAAAGAACTACAGCAGAAACTGAAATACCTGATCAGTGGATTCAGCCACTCGACACAGTCAACACAGGAATTCTTGGACATCATCAGAAATATACACATAGACAAGGAAGAAACTATGGTCTCTTTCAATGTAACGGCACTGTTCACCTCTATCGACAAAACCCTAGCCAGAGAAACAATAGCCAACCTGCTGGACATACAGAACAGACAACAGGACGTTGAACCTATCAACAAAGACGGCATACTCAAATTACTGGACCTGTGCCTCACAACACACTTCACATTCAACAACCAAATATATGAACAAATCAACGGCACACCCATGGGCTCACCCATCTCTGGACTCATAGCAGAAGCAGTAATGCAAAGATTAGAACAAACAGTCTTACCGCAAATTCAACCCAAACTCTGGGTCAGATATGCAGATGATACCTTTGCAATCATTAAAACACAGAAATAGAGAACACACACCGGATCATCAATGCCACACTCACAGGAATCCGATTCACGAGAGAGGAAGAAAAGGACAACCAACTCCCATTCCTAGACGTGATGGTACAGAGAACACCGAACGGAGAATTCACCACTAAGGTATACAGGAAAGCCACACACACAGACCGACTTCTGGACTACAAAAGCAACCACCCAACACACACAAAAGAAGTTGCATCAAGACACTGTTCAAAAGGGCCACAACACACTGCAGTACACCAGAACTGCAAAAAGAGGAAGAAGAACACCGATACAATATATTCGCCAAAAACGGATACCCCGCAATTTCATTAGGGATTGTCTGCATGGATTTGCTAGACGACTGTCCTCTGAAATTGATCAGGGCCGTGCAGATGATGTGGTTTATATGGAGTTCATTAAGGTCTTTGACAAGGTCCCACACGGAAAGCTGGTCCAAAAGGGAACAGCCCATGGGATCCAAGGCAAGTTGGCAAATTGGCTCCACAATTGGTGGAGGGTTGGTTTTGTGATTGAAAGCCATTGTCCAGCGAGTGTACCACAGGGACCTGTGCAGGAACCATCGCTGTTTATTATGGGCATTAATCACTCGGATGTGAAAGCAGAAGGTAACATTAGCAGGTTTGCGGATAACATGAAAGGTGAGGGTGTTGTCAACAGTGAGGGGGATGCACTCAGGCTGCAGTCTGATATCGATCAGATGATAAACTGAGCAGAGTAATGGCAGACAGAGTTTACTTCTGATCACTGTGAGGTAATGCACTATGGGAAGTCTAATCAGCGAATGATATACATCATGAATGGTAGGTCCTCCTGGAGTACTGAGGAACACAGGGACCTTGATGGGCAAGTTCCTGGATGTCTGAAGGTGTCAGCACAGGTAGACAGGGTGGGGAATACACCTGAACTGGGAGCAGGAGGGGGACCGACATCCTGGTGGGAAGCGTTGCTGGAGCTGCTTGAGAGGATTAAAACTCGTCTGGCAGGGCTGTGTGACCCCAAAGAGTCTTAAGGCCAGAAAGAAAGTTGAGGCTGGTACAAATGTTCAAGAAAGCAATATAAGTAGACAAGGCAGGCAAGAACATAGCAGACAATTAGTGAAAACTGGTGGATTAAACTGCAGTTATTTCAATGCAAAGGGCCAGACAGATAAGGCAGATGAACCCAGAGCGTGGATGGGAACATGGGATTGGGATACCATAGATATTACAGAAACACAGCTGAGGGAGCAACAGGACCAGCAGCTCAATGTTTCGGAGACAGATGCTACAGGAAGGATTGAACAGGAGGCAAAACAGGAGGAGGGATGGTGGTTTTGATTGGGGGAAACATCCCAGCAATACCTAGAGGGAGTATTCATGCAGGATCGCCTAGTTAAGTGATATTAGTGCAACTGAGAAATAAAAATTGGTCATTAGTTTTCTACAGTCGGACTACAGCGATAGGCAATGGGAGATGAAGGAGCAAATATGTCAGGAGATTTCAGATATCCCTTAGAATAATAGGGTTGTAATGATAGGGGATCTGAACCGTTCCAAACCTGGACTGGGATTGCTACTCAGTTAAGCATTTGGATGGAAGGAATTTGTTAAGTGTGTTCCGAAAACTCCCAGTCATTATGTAAGTGGCCCAACTGGAGAATGGGGCTAAACCTGACCTCCCCTTGGGAAACAAGGTGGGGAACGGGACTGAGGTGTTAGTGGGGGAGCACTTTGGAAAGTTACCACAATTGTATTAGTTTGAAAATAACGATGGAAAAGGACAGGCCTGGTCCACAAGTTAAAGTTATTCAATGGAGCAAGATAGTATTAGACAGGAATTTTTAAAGTAGATCTGGGGAGGCTATTTGCAGATAAAGGGAAGTCTGGCAAGTAGGAATATTTTAAAACCGAGATAAAAGGAGCGTTCAGCGCCAGCGTGTTCCTGTTAGTGTGCAGCTCAATGCTGACTGAATTTGGAAACACTGGCTGAGATTCGAGGCTGTGGTCAAGAAGAAAAAGGGGTCACATGTCAGATATAACTGGCTGACTCAGGGGAATCCCTTCAGGAGCATCGGGGCTGTAGAAATACACTTAGGATGGAAATCAGGAATGTAAAAAGGGGACACGAGATAGATTTGGCAGAGAAAGTTAAGGAGAATCCAAAGAGACTCTACAAGTGTATTAAGAGCAAAAGTAGAGCTAGGGACAAACCCAGTATCCTTAATGATCAATGAAGCCAACGATGTGTGAAACTACAAGATCCGAAACAAATATTTCACTTTGGAAATTACTGTGGATAAAGACTGGGGCGCTCTGCAAACGAAACAGTGGTTGGCCTGACTACTATTGGAATACTGTGTGCAATTCCGGTCTCAATGCCATCGGGAAGATGTCGTGGAACATGAAAGGATTCAGAAGAAATGACCAAAGATGTTGCCAGGGTTGGAGGGCTTGCGCTTCAGGGAAACGCCTGAATAGGCTGGGGCTGTTTTCACTTGAACATGGGAGGCTGAGGAGTTAACTGATTAAAGGTGTTTAAAATCATGACGGTCATCGACAGGGTCAATAGACAAGGTCATTTCGCCAGGCGAGGGAAACTTTTCAAAGGGATCTAAAGGACAACTGGCTCCCGCAGAGTGGATGGAATAAGCTGCCAGAGCAATAGTGGAGGCTGATAGAAATACATTTAAAAGGCATGTGGATGGGTGTATGAATAGCAAAGGTTCAGAGGGATATTGGCAAAATTGTGGCAAATGTGACTAGAAACGCCATGCAGGAGTTGGTCCGAAGGGCCTGTTTCCGTGCTGTACATCTCTATGACTCAATGTCTTGAAATGAGTCCACGTTATAGAAAAGGAGGTGCTGGAGGTTTTAAAACACAAAGGTAGATAAATCCCCAGGACCTGATCAAATGTATCTCAGGACATTATGGGAAACTGGTGAAGAAATTGTAGGGCCCCTCGCAGAGATACGTGTACCATAGAGACCTACGTGTGATAGGCTGGTGGACTGGAGGGTGGAATTGTGGACAGTGAAGAAGGATTTCTGAGATTACAAACGGATCCTGATGAAATGTGTGAATGGCTGAGAAACTGTCGATTGAGTTCAATCTGAATAAATGCGAGGTAATGCATTTGGTACAACAAACACGGGCAGGGCTTATACAATTAATGGCAAGAACTACAGTAGTGTTGTAGAACAGAGGGGCCTCAGGGTTCAGCTACATAATTCTTTGAAGTTTGCAACATGGAGAGACAGGATAGTTTAAAAAAAGGTGCTTGCCTCACTTGCTTTCATTGCTCAGTCCTTTGGATACAGGAGTTGGGAAGTCGCATTGAGATTATACAGGCCATTGGTGAGTCCTCTTCTGGAATACTGTGTCCAGTTCTGGTCGCCCAGTTATAGGAAGGATATTATTAAGCTGGAAAGGGTCGGGAGGAGATTTACTGGGATGTGGTTTTGTACGAAAGGCTTCAGTATAAAGAAAGGCTGAATAGGTTGGTATTTTTCACTGAAACCTGAATGTTGACAGATGACCTCATAGAAGTTTATAAAATCATGAGGAGGATAGATAGAGTTAATGGGAGTTGCCTTTTCCCATGGACAGGGGAGTCTCAAGACAAGGCACTACATTTTTAAGTTAGAGGAGAGACATATAAAATTAAAGACATGAGAGGCACATTGTTACACAGAGGGTGGGTTGTGTGTGAAATGAACTTCCCAAGGAAGCGGTGAACATGGGGACAATTACCATGTTCAGAAGACATTTGGATTAATACAGGAATAGGAAAGTTTGAAGGGATATGATCCAGGAACAGGCAGGTGGAATGAGATCAGTTTTAGAGTATGGTTAGCGTTAACCAAACAGTGCGGTATAACTCTGACTATGATTATAATTTTGTGTCATCAATTAAGAAAGGCTGCAAGAGAAAGCCAGGGAACTACAGACTGATAAGCGAGACATCATGGTGGGTCAGTTGTTGGAGGTCATTCTGAGAGGTAGGCCTTACATGCATTTGGAAAGATAAGGCCTGTTTACGGACAGCCAGCATGGCTTTGTGCATGGGAAAACATGTCCCACAAACTTGACTGGAGTTTTCTCAAGATGTGACCAAAAAGATAGATGAAAGCAGAGCAACAGACATTGTTTCTGGCTTCCGCAAACCCTTGTTCAGGATGTAGCATGATACATTGGTTAGTAGGGGTAGATCACAAGGGATCAGGGAGAGCTTGCCAACTGGATACAAAATGGAATGACAGTGGGAGACAGAGGGTGGTGGGAGAGGGTTGTTGTTCAGGCTGGAGGCCTCTGACCAGCAGTGTTCTGTAAGGATTGGTGCTGGGACCACTGTTGTGCACCACTTTCATAAACAATTTGAGTGAAAATATTGGAGTCCCTGTTAATATGTTTATAGATACCAAGATTAGTGGAAAAGTGGGCAGGGAATATAGTTATCGAAGGGGATGCTAATCAACTGGGCCAAGGAATGAAAGATGGAGTTTAATTCAGGTGTTGGATTTAGTTCAGACAAACCAGGGAGGACTAACACGGGTAATGGTTGGGCCCTGGACAGTGTTGTAGAAAAGAGAGAGACCAAGGGGTGCAGTTACATTGTTCCTTGGACTGGCATCACAGGGCGACAGGGTGTTGAAAGCAGCAATTGGCACACTTGTCTTCATTGGTCAGAGCATTGAGTACATGAGTTGGAGATATTGGTAACACTGTCATCAATATTTCTCCTGGGCAGAGGAGGCCACGGGGTGACCTTATAAAGGTTTATGAAACCATGTAGGGTCTAAGTAAGGTGAATTGCCAAGGGTAGGTGAGTCCAAAGCTAGAGGCATAAACGTGAGGTGAGAGCAAGGATTTGAAGAGGGAGCTGTGGGGCAACATTATCCACAGAGGATGGTGCCTAGACGGAACGGGCCACCAGAGGAAATGGTAAAAACAAGTACAATTACAACATGGAAAAGACACTCGGGCAGGTATGTGGAGAGGAGAAGGTTTGAAGGGATATGAGTCAAACACAGGCAAACGCGACTCATTCCATTTAGGAAACCTCGGCCGAAGAGTCATGCCGCACAGAAA
Source organism: Chiloscyllium plagiosum (assembly GCF_037043375.1). NCBI lineage: Eukaryota > Metazoa > Chordata > Chondrichthyes > Orectolobiformes > Hemiscylliidae > Chiloscyllium > Chiloscyllium plagiosum. The sequence continues at coordinate 49,072,805 of NW_028270183.1, forward strand.
CAGACCCGATGTCTCCAGTTATTGGAGGAGGAGACTATCGCGACAAGGCATGTTGTAGAGACTGAAGCAAGTTACAGCGATAAGGATGGTCCTCTGGACTGGAGGTTTCAAATATGTAAAATAATTGTTGAGGGGGAGGAGATGACAGAGATAGGAACTGTTATAGGAGTTAGAATGATTGAAGACACTTGTCCTCAATAGAAGCCATAGATACAGTGTTGGAGAGGGAATAGGGAACAGAAAGATCCCAGGCAGCATTCCACCCTCTCGTGGAGGGCCTGCTTTGCCCTCAGTTGTTCTGATGCTCCCTAAGAAAGCACAGGCCTGGACTGATATCTGGGAACTCCTGATGCTGTCTCATTACAACAAAACTTGCAGCAGGCGTGGTGACTGAGCCTGGGGTGTATCTGTACTATGCTCCCCCTCCAGCAATTTCTCTATGTCATGTCTTGTTAGCTGATGTTTGGATCCCCCTTATTACTTTCTGCTCTGTGCACTGGAATGATCTTACCTGGCAGCAGGATTTATTGAAAACTCCCGACCTCCTTGACTTTGTCTTTCTGGCTGGCCAACCATCGTCCCAACCAGCAGTTGGAGAGCCTATTGAGACAGGAACTCCATGAGTACCTGTAGAAAACGCAGAAATAGGCAGAATGGGAAATTAGACTAATACTTTGAGGGTGACACATATAGAATGGCACTGAGCCCACAGAGATCTGGAAAAACCCAGTCTACATTCCTGACCTGTGCTGCGTCATCTCTCTGGAGTGGAGAATTCTGTTGGCTCGTGATCTGGAGTAGCTTCAAGAGTGAGAGACGCTGACAGAGGCAGCAATTAGACCCACACAGTGAGGATACCACATGGAGAGGTACTGAGTCACATCACCAGAGTGCCAGGTCAAACAATTGTGCAGGAAGCAAGACTTTTGATTCATGTTGCACTGGGATATACAAACTGTGAGCAGGCGAAGTGATGGCCTAGTGGCATTATTGTGTGACAATTTGTCCAGAAACTCAGCAAGTGTTCTCCGGACACCGGTCCAAATCCCACCATTGCAAATGATTGAATGTGAAGTGAATGCTTCAAAAACGATGTAATTAAAAACCTGTAAGTGAATATTAAACAATTGCTGATGTTAAGAAAAATCCATCAGGTGCATTCCTGTCTTGAGTGAAGTAATCTAAGGTGGGACTGGGATATCACAGGTATTACAGAACAACAGCTGAGGGAGGGACAGGACAGACAGCTCAATGTTCCAGGGGACAGATGCTGCAGGAAGGACAGAAGGGGAGCTGAGAGAGGAGGAGAGCTGCTGGTTCTGACTGGGTGAACCATTCCAGCAGGACTGAGAGAGGATATTCCTGCGGGACCGCCCAGTGAAGCTGTGTCCGTGGGATTAATCAGTAACAATGGGTCTTCCCTTTCCTCTGATTGTTCTACAGACCCCGAGAGCCCCGCCCCCCTGCACCTTGACCTTCTCAAGATGGCGGCCCGGAGCGCTCCCTCTTCCCTCAAACAAATGGCGGCCGTGACCCTGGGCCGCTTCCCTGATCATATACCGCCGCCTCCTCACCCGGGCCTGGAGGGTGTTTATCGAGTTATTTTTAAACTTTATCCGGGATTTGTGAATTCTCTCCGCTCCTTTCTCCCAGCGAGGCTCCCACACACCGGCTCTGAGCGCCGGTCTCTGAAGCCGATCGCAGCCGCTGCCAGAGAAAGCAGCTCCATGTCTCTCTGTGTGTGACCTGACCAATGTGACACTGCGCATGCTCCACATGGAAACCAAACTGCGCGTGCGTCTGAGTTATCAGTGAGTTTATAGAGAATATTCATATCTGCACAGGATCATGGGTGAAATATTAGTCATTAACAATTGCTCTGTCGAGTTACAATCATTGAGATGCTTTCTATGCAAACAGATTGTTCGTTCCAACTTAACCATACCGGCCAGGAGTTTGAAAATGTTTCTTACTCGAGTTGTGTAAACTGACCTGTGAATTATTCTCAGCTCGTCCCCCTACATTATTGCAAAATCACCCATGTGTTTATCTAACGATTGTTTAAATCTCCCTAATGTACGTTCTCAGATTTACATCTCAACTATTTCTTAAAAATCTCACATTGATTCATGGGAGAGGCGTAATGCTCCACTATGTAGTGAGAATGACCAATCCAGCAAAATAGTTCGCTTTCTGACCAAGCCTGAAGCGTTCACTCCCCGAGAATGCTTTGGCCCGGGTCATCACTCACTCTGGTTGGCGGACCGGCCGCTGCTCGGTCCTCCTGTTCCGCCCCTTCCTCCCAATTGCGGAGTTGATTCAGGCGCGACTCAGCAGGCTGAGAGACAAGGGAAGTTAGAGTCGATGCCTTGTGATGTGAAAATATCCCGAATCTTGGATCGAGAGGCCTGAGTTCATTTCACAGCTTGTTCGGGTGTGTGTAATGACAACTTTATTAAGAGAAAACAAGGGAAGGCAGGAACAGAGTAAAAACAATAGAACATGCACACAATGTGGTGGGGCTCTCAATGCTCTGGTGATTTTAGTCTTTACCATGTGTTTCAGGGCGCCAGGGCCTCCCAGTACAGACTATGCCACTCCTCCTTGTGCACAGCCAGATACCACGATTGTGGGGCAAAGTGATGTGGTGGGGTCCAGATTCTGGATTAGTGGTGTTGGAAGAGCACAGCAGTTCAGGCAGCATCTGAGGAGCAGTAAAATCGACGTTTCGGGCAAAAGCCCTTCATCAGGATTAAAGGCAGAGAGTCTGAAGCGAAGAGAAATAAGCTAGAGGAGGATGGGGGTGGGGAGAAAGTAGCATAGAGTACAATAGGTGAGTGGGGGAGGGGATGAAGGTGATAGGTCGGGGGCGGTCGGAGGATGGAGTGGCTAGGTGGAAAAGAAGATAGGCAGGTAGGACAAGTCAGGACAAGTCACGGGGACAGTGCTGAGCTGGAAGTTTGGAACTGGGATGAGGTCGGGAAAGGGGAAATGAGGAAACTGTTGAAGTCCACATTGATGCCCTGGGGTTAAAGTGTTGCGAGGCGGAACATGAGGCGTTTTTTCTCCAGGCGTCTGGTGGTGAGGGAGCGGTGGTGAAGGAGGCCCAGGGCCTCCATGTCCTCGGCAGAGTGGGAGGGAGAGTTGAAATGTGTGCCACAGGTCAATGGGGTTGATTGGTGTGGGTGTCCCGGAAATGTTCCCTAATGCGCTCTGCTAGGAGGTGTCCAGTCTCCCCAATGTAGAGGAGACCGCATCGGGAGCAACGGATACAATAAATGATATTAGTGGATGTGCAGGTAAAACTTTGATGGATGTGGAAGGCTCCTTTAGGGCCTTGGATAGAGGTGAGGGAGGAGGTGTGGGCGCAGGTTTTGTAATTCCTGGGGTGGCAGGGGAAGGTGCCAAGTTGGGAGGGTGGGTTGTAGGGGGCGTGGACGTGACCAGGTAGTCACAGAGGGAACGGTCTTTGCGGAAGGCAGAAAGGGGTGGGGAGGGAAATATATCCCTGGTGGTGGGGTCTGTTTGGAGGTGGCGGGAATGTCAGCGGATGATTTGGTTTATGTGAAGATTAGTGGGATGGAAGTTGAGCACCAGGGGCGTTCTGTCCTTGTTACGGTTGAAGGGGTGGGGTCTAAGTGTGGAGGTGCGGGATGTGGACGAGATGCGTTGAGGGCATCTTTAACCACGTGGGAAGGGAAATTGCGGTCTCTAAAGAAGGAGGCTACCTGGTGTGTTCTGTGGTGGAACTGATCCTCCTGGGAGCTGATACGGCGGAGGCGGAGGATTTGGGAATACAGGATGGCAATTTTGCAAGAGGTAGGGTGGGAAGTGGTGTCATCCAGGTGGCTGTGGGAGTCGGTGGGTTTGTAAAAAATGTCAGTGTCAAGTCGGTCGTCACTAATGGAGATGGAGAGGTCCAGGAAGGGGAGAGTGGTATCAGAGATGGTCCAAGTAAATTTAAGATCAGGGTGGAATGTGTTGGTGAAGTTGATGAATTGCTCAACCTCCTCGAAGGAGCACGAGGTGGCGCCAATGCAGTCATCAATGTAGCGGAGGAAGACGTGGGGAGTGGTGCCGGTGTAATTACGGAAGATCAACTGTTCTACGTAGCCAACAAAGAGACAGGCATAGCTGGGGCCCATACGTGTGCCCATGGCTACTCCTTTGGTCTGGAGGAAGTGGGAGGATTCGATGGAGAAATTGTTTAGGGTGAGGACCACATCGGCCAAACGAATGAGACTTTGGTGGAAGGGTATTGTTGGGGATGTCGGGAGAAGAAAAAACAGAGGGCTTGGAGGCCCTGGTCATGACGGATGGAGGTGTAGAGGGATTGGATATCCATGGTGAAGATGAGGCGTTGGGGGCCGGGGAAACTCAAGTCTTGGAGGAGGTGGAGAGCGTGGGTGGTGTCTCGAACATATGTGGGGAGTTCCTGGACGAGGGGGGAATAGGACAATGTCGAGGTAGGTAGAGATGAGTTCAGTGCGGCAGGAGCATGCTGAGACAATGGGTCAGCCAGGGTGGTCAGGCTTGTGGATCTTGGGAAGGAGGTAGAACCAGGTAGTGCGGGGTTCCCGGACTGTGAGGTTGGAAGCTGTGGGTGGGAGATCTCCTGAGGTGATGAGGTTCTGTATGGTCTGGGAGATTATGGTTTGGTGAGGGGGGTGGGGTCATGGTCGAGGGGCGGTAGGAAGAGGTGTCCTCGAGTTGGGGTTTGGCTTCAGCGGTGTAGAGGTCAGTGTGCCAGACTACCACTGCACCCCCTTTATCTGCAGGCGAAATGGTGAGGTTGGGATTGGAGCAGAGGGATTGGAGGGCTGCGTGTTGTGAGGGTGAGAGGTTGGTGTGGGGGAGGGGTGTAGACAGGTTGAGGCGGTTAATGTCCCAGCGGCAGTTGGAAATGAAGAGGTCGAGGGCAGGTAATAGGCCAGTGCGTGGTGTCCAGGTGGATGCAGTGTGTTGGAGGTGGGCGAAGGGGTCCTCGGAAGGTAGGCAGGAGTCCTGATTGTGAAAGTAAGCTTGGAGACAGAGGCAACGGAAGAATTGTTCAACGTCACGGCATGTATTAAATTCATTGTTGCGTGGACAGAGGGGATGAAGGTGAGGCCTTTGCTGATAACTGATCGTTCGTCCTCAGTGAGGGGAAGGTCTGGAGGGATGGTGAAAACTCGGCAGGGCTGGGAGCTGGGATCTGGTGTGAGTGTGGAGCTGGGAGTGGGGGCGGAGCCTGTAACTGGAGTGGGGGAAATGGAGGTGGAGTCATGAGCAGCGTTCCACCCCCATTCCCCCCACGCTGATGTCATCATCCTCGGAAAAATATTTCCATTGTCTACCTTTCTAATCCTCTGATCATCTTGTATGTCTCTATCAAATCCCCTCTAGCCTTATTCTTGCCAATGAGAAGAGTTTCAAGTCTCTCAGCCTTTCCTCACAAGACCTTCTCTCCAGACCAGGCAACGTTCTGGTAAATCTTCTCTGCACCTTTTCCAATGTTTCCAGATCCTTCTGAAAATATGGGCACCAGAACTGAACACAATATTCCAAGTGTGGCTGCACCAGCGTTTTGTATAGTTGCAGTATGGTATTTCAACTTCAGAACTCAATCCCTCCACGAATGAAACCTAACACACCGTTTGCCTTCTTAACAGCGCTATCAACCTGGGTGGCAACTTTCAGGGATCTATGTACATTGACTCAAAGATCCCTCTGCACACCACACTACCAAGAATTTTTCCATTGACCCAGTATTCAGCCTTCCTGTTATTCTTCTCAAAGTGCATCACCTCACATTTAGTTGCATTGAACTGTATTTGCCACATCTCAGCCCAATTCTGCAGTTTATCCAAGTCCCCTTGCAACCTGTAACATTCTTCTACACTGTCCACTACTACACTGACTTTAATGTCGTCTGCAAATTTCCTAATCCATTCACCTATACCTGCAGTGGTCCCAAAACAGGTCCTGGTGGCACGTGTCTCGTAACTGGACTCCAGGCTGAATATTTTCCATCAACCACCACTCGCTGCCTTCTTTCAGAAAGCAAGTTTCTAATCCAAATTGCTAAATCACCCTCAATTCTATGCCTCTGCATTTTCTCCAACAGCCTACCATGTGGAACCTTGTCAAAGGCTTTACTTTTGTCCATGTATACCACGTCAAATGCCCTACCCTCATTTACAAGCTTGGTGACCTTCTCAAAAACCTCAATGAGGTTTGTGAGACATGACCTGCCCTTGACAAAACCAAGTTGACTATCTGAAATCAAATTGATGTTTGCCAGATGATTATAAATCTTATCTCTTATAATCCTTTCCTAAACCATTCCTACAACAGAAGTAAGGCTCACTGGTCTATAATTACCTTGGTCATCTCTACACCCTTCTTGAACAAGGGCACAACATTTGCAATCTTCCAGTGCTCTGGTACCAAATCTGCAGACAATGACAACTCAAATATCTAAGCCAAAGGCTATGCTACCTTCTCCCTAGCTTCCCAGAGAATCGTCGGTTAAATCCCATCCAGCCCAGGGCTCTTGTCTATTTTCACTCCTTCCAGCATTGATAACACCTGTTCGTAACTAACCTTGATAATTTCTAGTCTAATATTTCATACCTCATTCTCCTCCTCTACAATATTCTCCTTTTCCTGAGTGAAAACCGATGAGAAATGTTCATTTAGCATCTCTCCGATCTCCACAGGGTCAACACTTATCTTCCCATTCTGTCTGTGATTGGCCCTATTCCTACCCTAATCATCTTTTTTATTCCTCACATTCCTATAGAAAGCTTTCGGGTTCTCCTTTATTCTATTTGTTAAAGACTGCTCGTGTCCTGTCTTTGCTCTTCTTAACTCTCTCTTTAAATCCTTAGCTGATCTGTAATTCTCCATCGCCTCATCTGAACCATCTTACCTCATCAACACCTAAGCCTCCTTTTTCTTGGTAACAAGAGATGCAGTTTACGCAGTAAACCAAGGTTCCCTTACCTTATCACTTCCTCCAGCCTGACAGGGACATACCTATCAAGGACACGCAATATCTGTTCCTTAAACCAGCTCCACATTTCCATTGTCTGCAACCCCTGCATTTTGCTACCCCATTCTGTGCATCTAATTCTTGCCTAATAGCATTATAATTGCCCTTGCACCATCAATAACTCTTGACCTGTGGTATGTACTTATTCCTTTCCATCGCTAAACTAAACTTAACTGAATTCTGGTCACTCTCTCCAAAGTGCTCACCTACAACTAAATCAAACACCTAGTCTGGTTCATTACCAAGGACCAGATCCAATGTGGCCTCCCCTTTGTCGGCCCTTCAACATATTGTGTCAGGAAACCCTCCTGTACACATTGGATAAAAACCGATTCATCCAACGTATTAGAGTTATAGCATTCCAGTCAATTTTGGGGAAGTTAAAGCCCCCCATAATGACCACCCAGTTACTTTCACTCCTGTCCAGAATAATTTTGCTAATCCTCTCTTCCACCTCCCTGGAACTCTGCGGAGGCCGATTTTAAAAAAAAAACTCCAAGCAGTGTGACCTCTCCTCTTCTGTTTCTAACCTCAGCCCACGCTACCTCAGGAGACCAGTCCTCATCAAAAGTTCTCTCAGCCACCGTTATACTCTCCTCGACTAACATGACATGTGTGGACCCATTGCAGAGCTTCAAACTCCATGAGGCAGCCATACTCTCTGACGGACAGACTCAGTCTGGAACCTCCTCTGTCCTTAAGACCTTATGCACTGCCTGTGCTCCTCCATTTCCCCTTTGCACATTCCCTTTCCAACCCACCCCACCTGCATCACTCCATGAATGTTGCTGTCAAGGGCAGAAGTCTGTGGAACAGCCTCCCTAACCTTCTCTATCCTCCTTTAAGATGTATTTTAAAATCATTCTCTTTAATCAACGTTTTGATCATCCACGAAGCACCTTAGGAGATTTGTCATTGTGAAAGATTCCATACAATGCAAGTAGTTGTTGTTATTGCTGTACATTAGGAGAAACGGGAAAGATGCAATCAAAATTCTAACAAGAAAGTCACTGACAGGTGTAGTGTGCAGGCCACCAAATAATAACATCACATTGGGATGGGCAATAAACAAAGAAATAACTATTGCCTGTAAAAATGGTACGGCTATGGGTGATTTTAATCTACATGTAGATTGGTCGAACCAGCTCAGTCAGGGTAGTCTTGAGTTTATTCAGTGTATCCATGATAGTTTTTTTGACCAGGATGAAATGGAACTGACAAGGGAGCAATCGATCCAGCATCTGGCCTTGTGCAATAAGACAGGAATAATTAATGACCTCAGAGTTAGGGATCGTCTTGAAAGAAGTGATCACTGTATGGTTGAATTTAGAATACATATGGAGAGTGTAAAGATAAAATCTACTACCTGGGTCCTGTGCTTCAACACAGGGAACTACAATAGAATGAGGGAGAACCTGGATAAAGTAGACTGGAAACAAAGATTTTATGGTGGGACGGTTGATGAGCAGTGGAAGATTTTCAAAGGCACTTTACAAAGTGCTCAGCAATGGTATATTCCAGTGAAAAGGAAGGACTGTAGGAAAAGGCATACTCTGCGATGGGTTTCTAAGGAAAGCGATCAAATTGAAAGAAAAGGCATACAAAGTGGCCAAAAACAGTCTGAAACTAGAACTGGGAAAACTTTAAAGGTCAACAGAAAGCCACAGAAGAGCTATAAAGAAACGTAAGATAGAACATGAGAAAAATAAACTAGCACAGACTATAAAGACAGATAGCAAAATTTTACATTGAATGAGAAAAGAATGGTTAAAGTAAATGTTGGTCCTTTGGAAAATGAGAAGGAGCATTTAATTATGGGATATCACAGTGGAGGACACTAATATCTTGTCAATAATTAGCAAAGAGACAAAGATAGGTGAGGATTTGGAAACTATCATTATTACGGAACAGCTAGTGTTGGACTGTTGGAGTTAATTGAGCTAATGACAGAAAAGTCTTCTGACCCTGATGGAATGCATCCCAGGGTACTAAAGAAGATGCCAGGAGAAATAGCAAATGCACTGGCAGTAATTTTCCAAAATTCACTGCACTCTGTGGCAGTCCCAGCAGATTGGAAAGCAGCAAAAGTGATGCCATGTTTTTAAAAAGGTGAACAAAAGGTGGGGAATTATACACCAGTTAGCTTATTCTCTGTAGTGGGAAAGATGCTTGGGTCTATTATCAAGGAAGAAATAGCAGGGAATCTAAATAGAAATTGTCCCATTGGACAGACAGAGCATGGGTTCATGTCGGGCATGTTATGCTTCACAAATCTTTTGGAATTCTATGAAGACATTTTGAGCAAGGTGGACAACGGGGACCCAGTGGATGCGGTGTACCCGGATTTCCAAAAGGTCTTCAACAAGGTGCTGTGCAAGAGGCTGTTGCATAATATAAAGGCACATGGCGTTAGGAGTAGAGTATTAGCATGGATAGAAGATTGGTTGACTAACAGAAGGCAAAGTGTGGGGATATATGAGTACTATTCTGGCTAATCAGTGACTAATAGTGTGCCTCAGGGATCAGTGTTGGGACTGCGATTATTTAGAATTGATACAGATGATTTGGAGTTGGCAACCACATATAGGGTGTCAAAGTTTGCATATGACACTAAGATGAGTAGCAGAACAAAGTGTGCGGAGGACTCTGAAACTTTGCAGAGGAACATAAATACATTGAGTGAGTGGTCAATGGTCTGGCATTTGGAATAGAATGTTCATAAATGTAAAGTCCGACTGTTTGGTTGAAGTAACATTAAAAAAGAGATTACTACTTGAATTTTAAAAAGTTGCATCATTTGCTATGCAGGGGCACCGGAGTAACCTTCTGCATGAAGGTTGGTCACCAGGTACAGCAATCAATTCAGAAAGCAAATGGAATTTTGGCCTTCATTGCTGAAGGGATTGTATTTAAAACCGGAGGTTATGTTCCAGCTGTATTGGGTGCTGGTGAGGTCACACCTGGAGTACTGCATGCAGTTTCTGTCTCCTTACTTGCTCTAGGATGTATCAGCTCTAGAGGGGGTGCAGAGGAGGTTAACTAGGTTGATTCCGCAGTTGGCGGGGTTGGCTTAACAGAGACTGAGTAGATTGGGATTATATTCAGGATTTGTTTCTTCATCCATTTAAATGATTTGGATGTGAATAGAGGCGGTACAGTTAGTAAGTTTGCAGATGACACCAAAATTGGAGGTATTGTGGACAGTGATAAAGGTTGTCTCAGAATACAATGGGATATTGATCGATGGGCCAATGGGCTGCGGAGTGGCAGATAGGGTTTAATTTAGATAAATGTGAGGTGCTGCATTTTAGAAAGAAAAATCAGAGCAGCACTCACACTGAATTGTAAGGTCTTGGAGAGTCTTGCTGAACAAAGAGACCTTGGAGTGCATGTTCATGGTTCCTTGAAAGGAGAGTCACAGGTAGATAGGATAGTGAAGAAATTGTTTGGGATTCTTACCTTCGTTGGTCAGAGCATTGAGTAAAGGAGCTGTACAGGACATTGGTTAGGCCACTTTTGGAATATGGTGTGCAATTCTGGTCTCCCTCTTATCAGAAAGAGGCACTGAAACATGGAAGGTTTGAGAATTGGTTTTTTAAGGATGTTGCCAGGGTTGGAGGATTTGAGTTGCAGGGAGAGGCATAATAGGCTGGGGCCATTTTCCCTGGAGTGTCATAGGCTGATGTGTGATGTTGAAGAGGTTTATAAAATCGTGAGGGGCATGGATAGCGTAAATAGACAAGGTGTTTACCCTGGGGTTGTGGAGCCCAGAACTAGAGAATATAGGTTTAGGGTGAGAGGAGAAAATTCAAAAGGAGCCTAAAGGGCAACCAAAATTGTAACATGTAAAAGGCATTTCAATAGGAAGGGTTCAGAGGGATGTCAGTCAAGTGCTGGCAAATGGGAATAGTTTAGGTAAGAATATCTGGTTGGCATGGATGGGCTGGACTGAAGGTTGGACTGATTTTGTGATAGACATCTCTGACTGTGGGATCATAAAAGTGAACACGGCTCTGATTCACCTCTGGGCTCCTTGATGTCCACTTGTTCGTTATCTAGCTTCCTCAGTCTCACATGAGTGTATTTTCGCCATGTTTAGTATTTTACTACTACGTTCACAGAGCTTTTTGTAAATGGATTGTCCACTGCTGCCTGACTCTTGACCGTATGCTGCTCCATTATCAGGTTATTTTTTCCACAATATCTTTGACAGTCAAGAATTCTTTTTTCCAATAGTGAGTGGATTTTTCTTCCATTTCTGACAGTCAAATTCTGCACCATTTTCATTCCCTATAATTCATATTGCATTCCCTGAAACATCATGTGTATTTCTCCTTCCACAGATACCAGTGATCATTGCCAAAGCCCTGTTGCCTGTGGAGAGGGTGATGTTTGACTTCCTTGTACAGCTGCAGTTTGAATGGTGAAGGCGCTCCCACAACGTGGTTGGGTAAGAGACATTACAGATTATTCACTCAGCGATAGTGAAAAGTAGAAGATATCTGTACAAATCAACAAGGTTTTAATTTCACAAAAATATTGAGAACTTTTGACATAAGGCCACAGCTGGAGAATACTATGTCCAGTGACCAAAACCATTGCCAAATTAGCAATTTTTCAGGAATGCCTTAAAGGAAGAAAGCAGATCTTAGAGGGTGGGAATTCCAGACCATGTTGCCTTGGAATCTATAGACACAGTCACACAGCTGAACTCAAAAATAAACACATCATTGGGAATCTAAACTAAAATGAGTTATTGAGATATGAAAGGGTGTGTGGTGCAGGAAGATAGGAATGATTACAGCCAGGAATTAAGTCAAGGGTGTGAAAGTAAATTAATGTTGCTTATAAATGGGAGCCTTTTGATGGATCAGCAAGTTCTGGTACACGTGAGCACTTGGGTGGTAGAGTTTTCAATATTCTGGAGATTATAGGGAGGGTGATTGTGGGATGCCGGCCAGGAGTGGGTTTGGATAATGAAATCTAGAGTTAACAAAATGAATGAGAGTTTCAGTAAAAAAGGTGAGACTGTGGTGAGGTCAGGTGAGATCACTGAAGTCGAAATAATGGTCTTGGAGTGGGACTGGGTTATCACTCTCACCTCACCTCTGGAATTCAGCTGTTTGTCAGTTTGTGAATCAAGTCTGCAACAAGATCAGGAACTGAGTGGCCCTGGCAGAACCCAAACTGGGTGTCACAGAAGGTTATTGCTGAGCAGCTGCGTGACAGCACTGTTGATGACACCTTCCATCACTTCACTGCTGAGCGAGTGTCGATTGATGGAGGGAAATTGGCTGGGTTGGCTCTGTCCTGCGTTTTTGTGCTGGAACATCCCTGAGAAATGTTCCACAATGTCAGTAGGTGTAGGTGCTGGACTTGTCTTGGGCAGTAAGTTCTGGAGCACAGCCATCAGTATTATTGCCACAATGTTGGTAGGGCCGACAGCCTTTACACTACTTCTCCGTTTCTTGATCTGATTTGAAATAAGTTTTCAACCAAGTTGATTCACATCTGTGATGTCAGGGACCAATGTAGAAGGCTCATCCACTTGGTACTGCTGGCTGAAGATTGCTGCAAATGCTGTTATCTTGTCTGTTGCATGGATGTGTGAGACCCCTCCATCAGTAAGGGTGGGGATATCTGTGATGCTTCCTGCAGTGAGTTGTTTAATTGTCCATCAACATTCCTGACTAGGTGTGGCAGAACTGCAGAGCTCAGATCTGATCCATTGGTTGTTGAATCATATAGTTCTATTTGGTGTTGCTTGCACTGTAGCTTCACCAGTTTGGCACCACATTTTTAGGTATGCCTGGTATTGCTCCTGACATGCCCAGCAGAACTCTCCATTGAACTAGGGTTTATCCCCAGGCTTGATGTTAATGGTTGAATGGGGGATATACCAGGCCATGAGATTTCAGATTGGGCTGGAGTACAGTTCTGCTACTGCTGTTGGCCCACAGTGAGACAGACGTTGCAGGGTCAAGAGGGCTGATTGTGTTGTTGTATTTTCCAGTGCATTGGTAGATGTAATGTGGTCCATCAAGTTTCATTCCTTTGTTGAGACTGTGCAGTGATTAATACAATGAGTGATTTGGTGGGAGTGTTGAGTGTTGTCAGGAATGCAACTTTTAAAATAAGGTTTTGTGATTTACACATGAAAGAAATGAAACTATCATGGTATTCAAACAGATGAAAGACTCAACAGACAATCAAGATATTTTTCAATGGAAAATTTCAGTTACATCACACTATAAATTTTTGCTATACATTCTGTTCCTTAGAACTGTGCCCTCCACAATCACCTGATGAAGGAGCGGCGCTTCGATAGCTAGTGTACTTCCAATTACACCTGGTGGACTATAACCTGGTGTTGTGTGATTCTTAGAACATTACAGCACGACTAACAGGACCGCATGGAAACAGGTTCAGTCCAGTTAATCAATACATTCAGAAGGATTTCCTCCAAGGTTGATGACACAATATTAGTCAAAACCGTCAACTTCAACCTGCAATGTTGCTGTTAACAAAAACTTCAGGCTGGCACAAAGCTCCCCACCCCACTGCAATGTGGTAACTGGGCCCGGCCCAGGAACTGGAACTGGGACATTTGTGGACCGTGATCTCAAAGGAAGCGAGCAAACACAATTCTGACAGATTAGTCCTCAAAGATGAGTAGCAGGTTTGAGACAAGGCAGGTGGTATGCCGCCTTGCACTTAGCTTAATTGCATTTCTTATTTACAGTCGTGTTTTGCAAAGTATAAAGAACTGTGTTTTTTTTCATGGTTGGGGAGTTTTATCCTCGTTGATCACAATTGCTGCCTCTCGCTCCTCAAGTCAAATCATAGGATGTATAATAAAACAATAAACTGCAGGTGCTGGAGATCTAAACCCCAGAAACAAAGTGCTGGAGAAACTTATCAGTTCTGAGGGCATCGGTGAAGAGAAAAAATGTTACATTTCAACTTCACTGACTCTTCATCTGAAAGGACAAAAGGTCATGAGACTTTGAACTTACAATGTTTTATTCCCCTCAGATATGCTGCTGGACCTGCGGTTCTCCAACATTGTGCTTTTTATATTGAACTTTATTGACAAAACAGATTGGAAAATACTAATCTGCAAAAGTGAAAAGTTCATTGTAAACCTGAGCATAGTGTCTACACTTGAGTTACAGAAGCACACCTCAGTTTAAAAACAAGATTTAACTCAAAATAACATTCCATCTGAAAATTAGCCAAGTTACACCAGTAATAAAGCTCATCCACCCAATGAGGCACTTCAGAACAACATCCTGCAGTGTTGCACACAGCCACCTTTACCAAAGAATGATCACATGTCACAAAATTGAAGGCCAAGAGCATGTCTCTTTAAAGGAGCTGAAGTCAAACTCAATTTTTGGAAGGATTTTTATTAAACCTGATTGAACATTTAAATCTCAGAGCATAATCTTTGCTTTTTTTAAACAAAGTTTGTGGGAAAGATCCCACATCTTATTAAAGGTTCAGTTCAGTCTGATACATAGAGCCAAAGGTCAAACAAACATCACACTTTCCATTCACTTCTACAAATTGTTTGTAAAATCATGTCACGTTAAAGAACTGGACAATAAATGTCATTGTATGCAATAAGAGTGAAGCCTGTGACAGCAGATTTAGCTTTGGAAGGCAGTGTGTGTGCTTTCTAAATTCTGGGAGCACTTTGGGAGACTGCTCCCAGATGGTGATAGTGAGCATATCTGGGATGCACCGTTTAGATTTGGGAATCCTTGGGAGACAATCTGTGGTTTCAGTAGTACTTGGCTTGTGTTGGTGTACAGTAAGCAATTTAAAAAGTTACTTATGCATTGTTGGTGTCTACCCGAATGGTATTTAAATCTGCCAGGTTTCCTTTCATAGTGTGAATGCATCTATTGTAAATATTTGGAATATTTCAGAACTGCCCAGTGCTTGGCAAATTCAGGGGGGACACAAACATCACATTTGATAATTTGAAATTAAGAATCCAAGAGGACTTAACCACTGAAGTATTCAATTCAAATAGTTAAATGGAATGCTCACATTTAAAATACCTGTTATCCATAGGAATGGATGGACTGACAGAATTGGGATCAAATTCCTGGCTGGGGAGTGTGAAATGTGCTTTGATAAAGTCACCTGCATTTACCAACAATAATTTGGCAAGCTCGGAAATTTAAAAAACAATACGAGCTTCATTGCTGCTC
This sequence comes from Chiloscyllium plagiosum, assembly GCF_037043375.1. NCBI lineage: Eukaryota > Metazoa > Chordata > Chondrichthyes > Orectolobiformes > Hemiscylliidae > Chiloscyllium > Chiloscyllium plagiosum. Next base: position 49,088,063 of record NW_028270183.1, read on the forward strand.
CAGTCGGGTCCCAAGCTCTGTGAAAAAAATAACAATGTTCAGGTTTATTGCATACACTCTGAAACACGTGTTCCTTCTACAGATCCTGCAAGTTTCCCATATGAGCATAGTCCATCCAAATGATGTTGCTAACTTTGGCCAACTCATTTCTTTCCGAGCCTCTATAACCTGAAGAGTGACCAGAAGCAATTACTCCAACATATGTGTCAACATTACTGAGGAGGATTTTTTCCTACAGCATTGACTTCCATGTATTCAGTGCCCAGAAAAGATAAAAAGCTTGTTACCTTTTATAGAGCAATGATTCAATGGAAGTAAAACGCTAACCTTTCCTTGCTTAATAATCAAGCTGCCTAAATTGTAAAAATGAACACTTCTTAATAGTTCACGAGATCATAACGAAATATTTTGTGCAAAACCAATCACATGATGCATAGTTATTCAGATAACAAAACAAGTTTGTTCATTGAAGAACCCAGAGGAAAAGGTCATGAAACAATGTGAGTTCAAAGTTTGTGCGAAGATTTGTAGCTAGGATGCTCGTTGCTGTGGTTCCAGCTCGGCGAACAGAACCACAGCAACAATGTGAGTTTGATATACCTCAATCATCATTTCAAATGCATTGTCTGCATAAATTCTCCTTTTCTCCTCGAAGTATTTAACGTCTTGAATAATTGAGAGAATGAAGTCACAGTTGTACAACACAAAATCAGACCCTTCAGTCCAACTTGCCCATGCTGATCAGATATCCTAAATTAATCTAGTCCTATTTGCCAGCATTTGTTCCATATCCATCTTAAACCCTTTCTACTGATTATCAGTTTATTTTTCTTTATCAACACTTGAAATACTGACTTTTTTGTCTCCCAACATTGGTTAAAGAAATCATTCATTCAAGTTAGTTTTGTAATCTTTCACAAAGAAACAAGTGAGAACAACATATAGCTGAGTGCAAAACAAAATACTGCAGCTGCGCGATATCTGGGAACACTCTAAAGGTGAGGCACTGATACTGCACAAGTTTGTCAGCACGGTTTCAATTACTGACAATAATTTAGTAACGTCTTAGCCTTCACATAGTTAAGGTAAATGTGAGATATCTGAATTTCATGAATTGGTTCCTATTGCACTTTGATCAACAAAAAATATTCTTGGTTTAATCTACTCAAAGAAGAAAGTGACGACCAAAGAAGCTGGACATCAGAATGGAAAAGTGTCATGCTGGAAAAGCACAGCAAGTCAGGCAGCATCCGAGAAGCAGGAGAGTTAATGTTTCGGGCATAAGCCCTTCATCAGGAAACACAGGCTTCAGAAAAGTAACTGGCATAGACTTTTGCCAGTACAAACGTAGAAGGCTCAGAACATGTTACTATCAGATTAGAGACTAATTTCAGATTTGGTACCATTCAGTGCAACATTTCAGTATAATATTTATATATGTACCTAAAAGAGAAGTTGTCTAAAATTACAAGCTCTAGAATGATTATAGGATTAAACCTGGAAATAAAGCTGGTGAACAAGAATGGCAAAGTAAAGTCCCATCAGTATCGCCTTGGGCAGTGTCAAGTAAGACTTTGAGAGCAGAGTTGCCACTTTGGTGTTCTCTTCAGTCTGGCCAAATTGCAGCAAAAAGCTGTTCAATTTTATCTGCAAATTATTGAATGCAAAATCCTCCTTGCACAATAATGAGGCAGCATTTTGGGATGTCATTTTTAAAATATATTATTTTCAAAGTTACTCACAATTAAGAGTGATCATTCGGTGCTGTCTGCATAACACAGTATGAAAAGGAATTAACAGAAAAAAAATTATAACCCAAATTCAGAGTCACAAATTCATTGATTATTGCATGGGTCCAGCATTTATAAGTAATCTATTTTTAAAAATAAATACAGATACATTTACTAACTATATTGGAGTACAATCAAGTTTCTTACTGAACAGTGACAGGATTGGACAGAGTCCGCATGGATTTAAGAGAGGGGAATCATAGAGTCGAATATTAAAGTAAGAAATTGCAGGACATTTAGAAAAGCTTATCATTAAAACATGATAGACTGGGGTTTGTGAAAGAGAAACTATATTTGACAAATTTGCGACTGTTCATTGAGGAGATAACAGGCAGGACTGATAAAGGGTAATCCAATTCTGTTCTGTGTTTGGATTTTAAAAATGCAAATGATAAGGTGCTACATAAAAGTTAATTGCACAATTTAGGAGCTCATGGTATCGGGGTAATGTATTAGCATGGACTGAGGATTGGTTAACCACACTGGCTGTTGCTGAGTCCTCACTTGGAGTACTGTATATAATGTTAGCTCCCATATTTAATAAAGGATAAACCACATCGGAGACCATTCAAAAAAGATTCACTTAGCTGCTTTGAGGACGAAAGGGTTGACCTATCAAGAATAGATAAGCAGGGGTGATCTTACGGAAACAAGATTCTGAGGAGCTTGAAAGTGTAGATGTTGACTTGACCTAGCACTGGTGAAGTCTCAAATCAGGGGACATTACAAAAGGGAACATTCATTTTAGAAAAAGTAAAGATTTTTTTTCTCTCAGTGAATGGCTAGAATTTTCTCGCCCAAACAATTGTGAAAGTTAAATGTGGGAGGGGAATGGTTGGGTTACTCTTCGGAGGGTTATTCTGGCTTGTTGGGCTGAAGGGCCTGTTTCCACACAGTAGGGAATCTAAGATTCTATCTCAAATTATTTTAAAAGAGGGCAGATATATTTTTGAAATATTGAGCAGTTAAGGGCTTTGCAGATCAAGCATAAAAGAAGTGTTGAGGTCTGGGTTGGCCCGGCCATGATCTGATAGAATGAAGGAACAAGCTGAAGGGAATGAATGCATTACTCCTGCTCCGATTCCTTGAGGCTCTGTTTCATGTTTTTTTAATCTCCAAAGAAGAGCGTGATACAATGTGCTAAAGATCTCAGATGTGAAAATGGGGTGTTTATGTACTGGTTCAGATGGCATTGATTCATCAATCACAGCTATAAAGTCATGAGTAGGAAGGCAATTCCCTCCATAAATAAAGGAAATCTACTGCAGAGCTCACACAAAGGGAATTTGTACCCTCAGGAAACTCTCCCATCACATGACCCAACATATCAGCTAAAGCAGGACACACTGCGCATGCTGTAGCCAACAAAGTGACCCTCGGGTGATTGATGTCAGAGCTGGAAATGTGTTGCTGGAAAAGCGCAGCAGGTCAGGCAGCATCCAGGGAACAGGAGAATCGACGTTTCGGGCATAAGCCCTTCTTCAGGAATGGGGAAAGTTTGTCCAGCAGGCTAAGATAAAAGGTAGGGAGGAGGGACTTGGGAGAGGGGCGTCGGATATGTGATAGGTGGAAAGAGGTCAAGATGAGGGTGATAGGTCAGACTGGGGTGGGGGCGGAGAGGTCGGGAAGAAGATCTCAGGTTAGGAAGGCGGTGCTGAATTTGATGGATTTGACTGAGACAGGGTGGGGGGAGGGGAAATGAGGAAACTGGTGAAATCCGAGTTCATCCCTTGTGGTTGGAGGGTTCCTAGCCGGAAGATGAGGCGTTCTTCCTCCAACCGTCGTTTTGTTGTGCTCTGACGATGGAGGAGTCCAAAGACCTGCATATCCTTGGTGGAGTGGGAGGGGGAATTGAAATGTGGAGCTACAGGGTGGTTGGGTTGGTTGGTCCGGGTGTCCCAGAGGTGTTCTCTGAAACGCTCCGCAAGTAGCCGGCCTGTCTCCCCAATATAGAGGAGGCCACATCGGGTGCAGAGGATGCAATAGATGATATGTGTGGAGGTGCAGGTGAATCTGTGGCGGATGTGGAAGTTTCCTTTGGGGCCTTGGAGGGAGGTGAGGGGGGAGGTTTGGGCGCATGTCTTGCACCTCCTGCGGTTGCAGGGGAAGTTGCCGGGAGTGGAGGTTGGGTTGGTGGGGGGTGTGGATCTGACGAGGGAGTCACGGAGGGAGTGGTCTTTAAGGAATGCTGATAGGGGAGTGGAGGGAAATATATCCTTGGTGGTGGGGTCCGTTTGGAGGTAGCGGAAATGACGGCGGATGATGCGCTGTACGTGGAGATTGGTGGGGTGGTAGGTGAGGACCAGTGGGGTTCTGTCCTGGTGGCGGTTGGAGGGGCGGGGTCCAAGGGCGGAGGAGCGGGAAGTGGAAGAGATGCGGTGGAGGGCATCGTCGACCACGTCGGGGGGGGAAATTGCGGTCCTTGAAGAAGGAGGCCATCTGTGTTGTGCGTTTTTGGAACTGGTCCTCCTGGGAGCAGATGCGGCGGAGTCGAAGGAATTGGGAGAATGGGATGGCGTTTTTACAGGGGGCAGTCTGTTTGAGAATGTGGCTGAAGAGCTTCTGTGCAGAGGAGATGACCTGGGGGGTGCAGTGAAAGAGGGACTCACTGAAATCTTTGTAGAGGGAGGAAGAGAGCTTCTTCAAGGAAGGCATCCTTGTAAGAGGATTCGCAGTAGGTTGAAATCTTTGAGGAGAAAGTGGGGTCTGCAGATGCTGGAGATCAGAGCTGGAAATGTGTTGCTGGAAAACTGATTGATGTCAGCACCGGACGAATGAAAGGACGGTGTGCGGAGCTGGAGGACCTAGGCGGGAGGTTGGTCCTCCAACCAATCAAAGTGAATGAAGGGCGGAGCTAAACTAAACCATGTGATCACCCTCGCGCGCGACGCAGAGTCGCTGTAATGAATGTCCGGGAAGTTATGGAGAGAAAGGATACGGTAAGGAAAGAAATAAACAGGGAAACGGGAGAAAAACTGTGTTGCTATGAGTGGAGAGGTTTTACAAACAAATTGTGCACGTCGGAAAACACAAATTTGAACGTCCCAGTCCCGTGTTTGCAGTAAATGAGGAATGGCCTCAGCGTGGCTGCAGGCCTGAGTGAGCGCCGCCATCTTTATTTGGGGCAACGATTCACTGGCGACCGTCATATTTGTAGGGGGCAAGGTGCAGCCAGGCGCATGTGCAGCCTTTCTCCTGTTTAGAGTCATTGTGATCACAGCAGCCAATACTGCTCTGATTCACCTCTGGGCTCCCTCATAGCCACTTTGTCAATATCTAGCTTCCTCAGTCTCCAACCATGGGTGTATTTTTGGTCTGTTTACTACTGTATTATTACTTTTATAGACCATTTGTAAATGAGTTCTTCACTGCGGCCCAGCCCCTGACCATGTACTGCTCTATTATCAGATTATTATTTTCGAGAATATATTCGACAGTCAAGAATTCTTTTTTCCAACAAGCAAGTGTATTTTCCTTCCATTTCTAGCTATCAAATTCTGCACCATTTTCATTCCCTGTAATCCATTTTGCACTCCCTGAAACATCAACTGTGTTTCTCCTTCCACAGATACCTGTGATTAATGCCAAAGCCCTGTTGCTTGTAGAGAGGGTGATGTTTGACTTTCTTGTACAGCTGCAGTTTGTGTGGTGAAGGTGCTCCTACAATGTGGTTGGCTAAGTGGCATTATAGATTATTCATTCAGCAACAATGATGATTTGAAAATAATGTCCAAATCAACAACAGTTTGTATTTTTATTATCATGCTTATAATTTCACAAAAAAAACTATTGAGAACTTTAGACATAAGGCCAGAGGTGGAGATATTAGGTCAGGTGACCAAAAGCATTGCCAAAAAGCAGGTTTTGAGGGATGTCTTAAAGGTGGAAAGCAGACCTGTGAGATTTTGGCTGCGAATTTCAGACTGTGCTGCTTCAGCAACTGTAGAAACAGCCACACAGGTGAAGTAATGAATTAACAAATGGTTGGGAGTCTCGAAGAAAATGGGTTGTCGAGGTCTCAAAGTGTGTGTGGTGCAGGGAGCTAGGGATTATCACAGCCAGGAATTAAATCAAGTGCGAGAATTTTAAATTGATGGATATTGGCCAGGTGCTGGCAGGTGAGACTCGATTGGGTTGGAATATCTGGTCGGCATGGACGGGTTGGATTGAAGGGTCTGTTTCCATGTTGTACATCTCTGTGGCTCTATGTTGATTATGAATAGGAGCCTTTTGATGAATCAACAAGCAGAGATTTAGACTTTCCTGAGATTACAGGGAGGTTGAATTTGGGAAGCTGGCCCTGAGTGTGTTTGGAAAATGAAGTCAGCAGATAACACAAGGTGGATGAAAGTATATGAGCTGAGACAAGGGTGGAATCAGCTAGAAATAGTGGTCTTGGAGTGGGACTGAGTTATCACACTCATGTCACTTCTGGGATTCAGCTGGTTGCCAGATTGTGAATCAGGGCGGTAACACAATCGGGAGCTGAGTGGCCGTGGTGGAGCCTAAAATGAGTGTCACTTAGCTGACTGTTGCTGAGCAGCGGCTGCTTGGTAGCTCTGTTGATGACATTTTCCATCACTTTACTGCTAATCGAGTATGGACTGATAGAGGGAAATTGGCTGGGTTGGATTGCCCTTTGTGTTTGTGTTGAACATCCCTGGGCAATGTTTCACATTATCGGTAGATGCTTGGTGGGTGGCAAGTTCTGGAGCACAAGCCATCAGTATTATTGCCAGAATATTGGCAGGGACGGTAGCCTTTGCACTACTTAACCATTTCTTGATGTTTTTCAAACTCAACTGAACTGGCTTAAAACTCACATCTGTGATGTTCGAAACCACTGGAGAAGGATGAGATGGATAATCCCACTTTGAACTTCTGGCTGAAGATTGCTGCAAATGCTGTCATCTTATCTGGTGCATGAGTGTGTGAGGCCCCTCCATCAGTAAAGGTGGGGATTTCTGTGATCCTTCCTCCAGTGAGTTGTTTAATTGTCCATTACCGGTCACAACTGGATGTGGCAGAACTGCAGTGCTCCGATCTGTTCCATTGGATGTTGGATCACTTCGCTCTGTTGCTTGCTACTGATGCTGTTTGATGTGCAGGTAGTTCTGTTTAATAGCTTCACCAGGTTGGCACTTCATTTTTAAGTCTGCCTGGTGCTGCTCATGGCATGCCTTCCTTTACTGTCCATTGTGGTGGGTGAGAGCAGGATTTACAAACCCATGAGCTTACAGATTGTGCTGGAGTACAGTTCTGCTGCTGTTGATGTCCCACAGTTCCTCATAGATACCCAGTTTGAGATCCTACATCTCTTCTAAGTCTGTCCCATTTAGAACGGTGATAGTGTCACTCAACACAAGGGAGGTTTTTCTCAAATTTAAGGCAAGACTTTGTCTCCAAAAAGAATCTGTGATGGTCGCTCGTACTGATACTGTCATAGACATGTGTATCTGCCGCTGGTCAATTCATAACAATGAGATCAAGTATGTTTTTTTCCTCTTGTTGGTTCCCTCACCACCCGCTGCAGACTCAGTTGAGCAGCTATAACCTTTAGGACCTGGCCAGCTCAGTCAGTAATTCTGTTGCAGAGCTAGTCTCGATTATGGACATTGAAATCCTGTACCCAGAGGACATTTGACACCATATTACTGCCTCAGTGCTTCCTCCAAATGTTGTTCAACATGAAGGAGAAGTGATTCCTCCTCCAAGGGAGGACGGGAGGTGGTAATCAGCAGGAGCCATGAGACTTCCTGGTCTCCGGAGCCAATGCTGTGTACCCCCTGGGCAAATCCTCCCTGTCTGTGCCACCACATCTGCCTGTCTGTCCTGCTGGTGGGACAGGACATATCCAGAGATTTCAGGAGAAAGTGAAGACTGCAGATGCTGGAGATCAGAGTCAAGAGTCTGGTGCTGGGAAAGCACAGCAAGTCAGGGTAATGAAGGGCTTAGGCTCGATACACCGATTCTCCTTCTCCTCGGATGCTGCCTGACCTGTTGTGCTGTTCCATCACCACAATCTCAATATCTTGGGATGGTGATGGTGGTGTCTGGTCATTGTCTGTAAGGGTTGAGTATGACTATGTCAGGCTGTTCCTTGATTGGGCTGTGAGACAGCTCTGCACATTTTGGCACCAAAATCCAGATGTTAGTCTGGAGGACGTTGCACCATCGAGAGGGCTGATTCTGTGGTTGTATTAAATGGTGCCTTCTTAGATGCCGAGTGGTCCATCCAGTTTCATTACTTTGTTGAAACTTTGCAGTGATTATTTCAGTGAGTAGCTTCCTGGGCGACTGTCAGGTTGGCAGGGTTTTTTTTGCCATTGACAATGGTTCCATGGAGATCAGGAGATTCCTAATTCCAGTTATTTTTTCTTGAATTCAGATTCCACCATCTGCCAAGATGGGATTCGAACCAGGACTTCAGTCGTTTGTTTTAATATTTTGGATAAAAGTTAAATACATTTGGTTTGTTCACTCGCTTTAAATATCACTTACCCAGGTTTTGTTTCTTTGTGAAACACTGTCCATCATTCTGTCTCCTCCATCCTTCTCTCCAACAACAAGAGTTTGGAGTACACGGAGTTTCTTTGTCACTAAGATTGAGATAATCCGATCTGTAGCTTCCCTCCCTCCCACTAGCCCACTAAGTCAAACTGCCTCACGTGGTTTTCCCGGTTTTTGTCCAAACCTACATCTTTCTCCAATCTCATCTCATGTCAAGCCTTATCAGAGCTCATCTTTACCCTTTACCCTAATCTCACTAAACCATAGACTTTCCAACTCTCTTTTCTCCTCCTCCACATCAGTCCCCCTCACCGATTCACAGACATTGTTCCTTGTTCTATCTTTTCTGTTTATGGTCCTTCTCTCCCATTCTGTGAAAAACTGATATTTGACCTCACGGTTGTTGGAAAATCCTGCTCCATCTCCACTCTCCCTTTCCTTTCTGAATTCCTTGCATTTGGTGTCCCTCGTGGATCTATCCTTGGCCCCTCCTGTATCACACCTACATACTGCCAGGAGGTGACATTGTGCAAAAGTACCATGTTGGGTTTCACATGTACACTGACGATGCCCAGCTCTCCCTCCCCATCATCCCTCTTCTCCATTACTCCACTGTTACTCAGTTATCAAACTGCTTACCACGCTCCCACTACTCGATTAGGTGCAGTTTCCTCCAATAAAACATTGTAATGGTTAAACCCGTTGCCTAACAAGTTCCTTTCCCTAACTGCTGAGCCTCTCCCTCTCACTGGGAACTATGCAGCAGAACTGGACTCTTCACAATACTGCTGTTATATCTGACGCGAAGCTGACCTTCTGATTAGACATCTACACAATCCCAAACACCAGGAATTCCAATCTCTAAACCGTTGCTTATCTCCTCCTCATCCCGGCTCCATTGCTAGTGAAACCCCTTACCCGTGTCTGTGTTGCCTTAAACTTGACGAACCCAAAGCAGAACCCTTGATTCTGTGACTGGCTCAGAATCTGGTTTCAGAGCCCCCCCCCACCCCCCCCACCCCCCCCCCCCCCCCCACACCTCAGTATTTACCCTCCAGACACATCAGTATTTATTCGGTCAAACCCCTGAAGAATCTGGTGGTTCAGTCTGATTGTAGCTGGTGGAAATGACAGAAGATGATGTGTTGTATCTGGGTGGAAGGTAAGGACTTGGTGGAGGGTGGGGGTTCTCTTCTTGTTGCAGTTGGAGATGTGGGTTTCAAAGGCAGAGGTGCAGAAGGTGGAGGAGATACATTGGATGGTATTGACCACATGGAAGGGGAAATTGCAGTCCTCGAAATATGGGGCCATTTGGTATGTTCTGGCTTCATTGGGACACAGCAGTAAGCATGAGATAGAGATGTTGGCCAGGGAACAGGCTCACGTGTTTAAAGTGGCAGGCAGCTGGAAGCTCGGGGTCTGTTTTTGCTGCAGAACGTAGATCATCAGTTGTCATTTCGGCCACCTCCACTGAGATGCTGCCAGACACCGGTTCCTGTCCCCTCCATTAACAGCTTTGCACCCTCCCAGCCAGATCGTAATCCACTCGTTTTTCTTTCCAAATGTTCCAGTCTCTCTTTGGGTTCTGTCCCTCCCTGTTATTTACACTTTAACCCCTATCTCCTGCAATACAATGATCTGCAGGTTAGTTGAATTGGCCAAGCTAAATTTCCCATAATATTCAGGGATGTGTAGGTTAGGTGCATTAGTTAGGAGAAATATACAGTAGTCGGGTAGGGGAATGGGTCTGGGTGGGATACATTTCGGAGGGACTCTGTGGACATTTTGGGCCGAATACCTGTTTCCATGCTGTCAAGATTCTAATTTTCCCAGCTCCCATCGGATCTGAGGAAGGGCCACTGGACAGATTTCTGTTCCCAGATGCTGCCTGACCTGCTGAGCTTTCCCAGCACCTTCTGCTTGTTGTTCCTGATTGACACCATCCATACACCTTCTGGGTGTGATTCAGATGGGGGAGGATACCACCACTGACCTCACAATGAGTTCCAGCTGATTGATGGCGGCTTCGTACCAATAGGAAAAGGTGGTGGGACTGGTGGACCAAGTGGAACCAGCTGGTCATCCAAACAATGGGAGTGAATGAGGGGCGTGGCCAGTGGGATGACACGTCACCAGTAACTCAGCCAATGCAGTGCCACGTGACTCGGCAGTTGGTGAATGTAGGAGACGCAAACAGGAAAGGGGAGAGTGGCCTCAGAGACAGGGAGATAATGAGTCACTTTAGAGTGGGAAGTTTTAATTACACTCTGTGTGGTTCGTAAGTCTGAATTAGAAACTCTTAATCCCGCGTTTGCAGCAGATGAGAAAATGGCTGCGGCCCTCAGGCGATGAAAGGTTCTGGGATATGGCCGCCATTTTTATTGGGGGTAAGGTACAGTGAAGCGCATGTGCATGTCCCCTTCCTATGATGGGTGGGGGGAGGCGTGCAACTTGGAGAGGCATTTACACATCAAGCACATACCAAGAAAAAAGTATGTCTTTATATTCTTCTTGCACTGACTGTGAGTTTTGTTTTGTGAATTCATTTCATAGGATATTAAATCAGAATAATTGAGGCTGGGATCTCAAAAGCAAGTTTTTACAGTCAATGGAGTCATCAGGATCTGAATATCATTGGCATTTAACTGTGGAAGGAGAAAGGTTTGTCTGTTCTGTTTGTGGGAAGATATCTCCAATATTTTTGTTAAGCAGAAAGATGTACAAATTCGTGGTTGGATCACCCTTTGGGTGTGTGCTCTGTTCTGGGCCCTGCAACTGAGGAAGGAGATATTGGCCTGAGAGGGAGCACAGATTTATCCAAATTACACCTGGTCTCTTTTAAGAACACTCAGATTTAGACCCAATCACCCACTTCATGATGCTAACATGTAAACTTCATGTTTTCAATCACCTGCAAACTTCCCATTAAAAATCCTTTTGGACTCAAATTCCAGTACCTTTTCAGGTGGAATGTTCCAGCTTCTGACAACTGTCTGTTCATTCAGAAACTGCTGACGTCCATGTTGACTCTGGGGTTACAAAGGGCTGAATTGAAACATGAGGTGCTGTTCCTGAGCTCCCATTGAGATGCATTGGAACAGTACAGGAGGCTGAGGGCAATGTAGGTATGAGCAGACAATGAAGATGACAGGGCTGCAACTGTGAGGGCTGCTTGGCTTAATGAGATTGTTCTGGAGTTGGGTGTAAACAGACTGATGTGAGACAGGGAGAAGGTGAAGCTGAAACTCAGTTTTAGTTCAGGCCCTTCAGATATTCACATGGTCCCAAAGTGAACAGCCAGTTTTTAAGTGATATCTGCGGAATATTTGTTAACAGTTTTTAAAGTATTTTTCCTGAGGGCAGTTGAGTTAACCACATTGCTGTGCGTCTGGAGTCACATGTTGGCCAGATCAGGTGAGGATGACCGTTTCCTTCCCTACAGGATATTAGTGAACCAGAAGGGTTTTTTAACAATCGAGAATAGTTTCATGCTAATCATTCGCCTTTTCATTCTAGATTGTATTCAATTCCGATGCCACCATTAGCCATGTTGGGATTCTATCCCTAATCCTCGGAACATTGCACATGTCACTCATCTGGCAGGAATACCATTAAGCCATTGCTTCCCTTTTAGCAATGTTTAAAAGAAAGTTCCATCATTCTAGGTGTACAATGTGAGATAAAATACTGCAACGTCCATGTGTCAGCCTCTCCGAAAGGTCAATCAACAGAAATTTGTTTGGGGCCAAATATTTCACTTTTTTTTTGGGGGGGGGGTTTATTAAACAAAAATGAATCCAAATAAAAATCTTATGCCACGGACATGTAATTACTGAAGCCGGAGGGTGATTACAGAGACAGTGAAGGTTGTGGGGCCAGAGGGTAACTGTTTTCCAAACATCACTGTGGTATACATGGACTGCAGCATTTCAGGGAGGCGGTTAACCACCACTTTCTCCAAGGCAAGTAAAGGTGGCCAATAAATACTGGTCTGGGCAGCAAAGGCAACCCCCAGTGAATAAAACCAAGCAGTGACCTCTCTGAGCTGACTTGCTGTGAAATTAAAAACCTCTCTGGAAATGGAGTGGGCAGAGAAGAGAAACAGAGACATTTCACAGCTGCCCTCAGAGAGACCTCACCCTTGGAAGTACTCCGAGCCGGGGATCAGCTCAGTGAGTTTCAGTCTCTTCAAATATCAATCTTAGTCGGTTTTATTTTATTCAATCTACAATAGTAAGTAAGGTGAGGATTTCTTTTTAATGTCTTACGGTCTCTTGATTAAATGTTTAAGATATGAAACGTCAGCATTAAATTATTCTCGAGCAGGAAGACTCTGCCTTTGTCTTGGTCTGTAGATTGTTAAGGCGGAGAGATGACCTGTTGTAGAGTGGCGTGCTGTTCCTGTCGGATGTGGGAGATTAGGGAGAGTTTCAATCATCCTGATCATTATGTCTGCAGCAACTGTGATTGCAAATCCTATTGGAACGCATGGATTGGTGGAGGAGTGATTAAACGCAGTGAGGAATTGATAGGAGCCGGGTGTGTGATAGGGGCAGTCTCAGGAATGCAGGATACTGCAGATACAGTCAGGTAGATGGGTTACCTCCAGGAAAGCTAGGAGGGGTAGGTCGGTACTGCAGGAGTCTCCTGTGGCTATCCCCATCTCAGACAAGTATACTGTTTTGGAAAATGTAGTTGGTAATAGACTCTCAGGAGAATGTAGCACTGACAGCCAAGTTACTGGTACTGAGACTGGCTTCTAACATAATGTGAGGAATATCCAGTTCGACACGATCGATGGTGATAGGGGACTCTCTAGTCAGGGGCACAGTCTGCCATTTCTGCAGCTGACAGTGAGACATCAGAATGGGGTGGTGCTGCCCTGATGCCAGTGTCAAGGATGTCTCACAGAGGGAGAAGAATATTCTCAAAAGGGAAAATAACCAGTGGGAGGTCATTGTACATTGGTACCAATGACATAGGAAGGGGAAAGTATGGGGTCCTGACGAGTAGGGAGATTTGCTAGTGCCACTCAGGAGGCATTAAACCTGTGAGGGAGTTGGGGTAATCCCAAAGAGATAGTGAGAAAAGAGGTGGGCCTGAGGCTGGTAGTGTTCACCAATCAGACTGTCAAGGCAGGCAAGAGCAAGCCACAGAATGAGGTGCGACGGACCAGTTGCACTGCATTTATTTCAGTGCAAGATACCTGACAGGTCAGGCAGGTGGGCTCAGGGTATGGTTTTGATCATGGCACTGGGATATTATAGCAATTACTCAGGGATGGATCGGACTAGCAGCTTAATGTTCCAGGGTATAGATGCTATCGCAAGGATAGAAAGGTGCCAATAGAGAAATGTTTTTGATTAGGGATAACATTATGGCTGGGCTTCAGGAGGATGTTCCTGGGAGTACATCCAGGCAATTTATTGGTTGGGTCTGAGAAATAAGAAAGGGATGACCATCTTAATGGGATTGTATTATAGACTCTCTCTCAATAGTCGGCGGGGAAATTGAGACACAATTTTACCAGGAGACCTCAGTTATCTGTAAGAATAATATGGATGCAATGATAAGGGGTTTTAACTTTACCAACATGGCCTCGGAGTGCTGTAGTGTTGAGGGCTTGGATGGAAAGGTATTTGTTCAATGTGTTCGGGAACATTTCAGATTCAGTTTGTAGGATGTACCGACTAGAGAAGGAACAAAACCTGATCTGTTTTCTTTATTCATTCACAGGATGAGGCTGTCACTGGCTCTGCCAGCATTTATTGCTGCGTTTACCCAGAGGGCAGTTATGAGTCAACCACGTTGCTATAGGTCTGGAGTCCCATGCAGACCAGACCAGGTAAGGATGGCATTTTCCTTCCCTCAAGGTCGTGAGTGAACCATATTGGTTTTCCCAACAATTGACAATGGATTCCTTGTCGTCACTAGATTATTTTTTCCAGATATTTATTAAATTCACGTTCCAAAATCTGCCGTGATGGGATTCAAACCCAGGTGCCCAGAACGTTATCTGGGTCTCTGGATTAACTGTCTAGCGATAATTTCACTCCGTCATCACTGCCAGTTAGGAAATGAGGCAGGGTGAGTGACCGAGGTATCAGTGGGCCAGCGCATCAGCACCAAAGATCCCACAGTATTGAGGCTCAGTGGTTAGCGCTGCTTCCTCAGCACCAGGGACCTGGGTTTGATTCCATCCTCAGGCGACTGACTGTGTTCAAGTTGGCACGTTCTCCCCACTGTCTGTGAGGATTTCCTCCTGGTGTTCCAGTTTCCCCCCACAGTCCAAAGATGTGTAGGTTCGTTGGATGAACCACGTTAAGTTTCCTATAGTGTCCAGATGCAGTATATGAGGTTTTGGGATGTGCAGGCAAATCTCTGCCTGATGTGAAAATATCCTTTTGTGGTCTTGGACAGATGTCAGAAGGAGTTGTGGCCGTATGTTTTACATCTCCCATGGTGGCAAGGGTGGGTCAAGGGTATGGAGCGTGGGTTGGTGGGAGGTGTGGACCGATCATGGGAGGTGCAGCGGGAATGGTCTCTGCGGAACACAGATAGGGTTGGGGAGGGAAATATGTTTTGGTGATGGGGTCTGACTTTAGGTAGCAGAAATAACAGATGTTGATGCGCTGTATCTGGAGGTTAGTGGGGTGGAAGGTGAAGACCGCAGGGTTATATTCTTTAATGTGGCTGGAGGGGATGGGTAAAGGCAGAGGTGCAGGAAGTGGAGGGTATGTGTTGGAGGGCATTGTTGATCAAGTCAGAGGAAAATTACAGTCCGTGAAGTAGGCCTTTCTGGGATGTCCTAGAATAGAATCCAAAGAGATTAAACAAATATATCACAGACAAAAGATTAACTGGCCCAGAGAATAGGACCCCTTAAAGGTCAACAAGGCTGTCCATGGAACCACAATGGGTGCAAAAGATATGCAAATAATTCACTTCATTTTTACTTGAGAAGTATATGGAAGCTCGAGAGTTTGGAGAAGTAAACAGTGATAACTTGAAAAGTGTCCATATTACAGAGGAGGTGGTACTAGATGTCTTAAATCGCATCAAGGTGGATGAAGCCCTGGAACCTGATCAGGTGTATCCTGGAACTTTCTGGAAATCTAGGGAAGTGATTGTTGGGCCTCTCCTGAGGTATTTGTATCGTTGATAGCGACAGGTGAGGTGCCATTATTTTAAAAATGTGGTAAGGAGAGGCCAGGGAACAAGAGAACAGTGAGCCTGAAGTCAGTGGAAGGCAAGTTGTTGGAAGGGATTCTGAGAGACAGGATATCCATCTATTTGGAAAGGTAAGGAATGATCAGGAAGAGTCAATGTGGCTTTATACATGCACAATTGTGTCTCACTAACTTGAGTGAGTGTTTTGAAGTGACAAAGAAAATTGATTATGCCAGGCGGTGAATGTTGTTTATATGGACATTCAACAAGGTTCCACAAAGCAGACTGGTTAGCAGGGTTAGATAACATGGAATGCAGGGAGAGCAAGCCATGACAAAACTGCCTTGAAGGTAGGAGACAGAGGATGATGGAGGGTTGCTTTGCGGACTGGTGGCCTGTGAGCAGCAATGTGCTGCAAGGATGGATATTGGGCCCTTAAATAAATGACTTGAATGTGAATATATGAGGTATGGTCAGTAGATTTACAGAAGACACCAAAATTGGAGGTGTAGTGGACAGTGAAGAAGGTTAGTTCATAATAAAACAGGACCTTGATCAGATGGGCCATTGGAGCAAGGAATGGCAGACGGAGTTCAATTTAGATAAATGTGAGCTGTTGTATTTTGGAAAGGCAAATCAGGGCCGGGGAACATTGCTGAACAAAGAGACCTTGGAGTACAGGTTCATAGTTCCTTGAAAGTCGAGTAACAGTTCGGCAGCGGAGTGAATGTAGCATTTGGTACGTTCCCCGTTATTGGTCAATGCATTGAATGCAGCTGTTGTGACGTTATATTGTGGCTGGACAGGGCACTGATTAAGGCCCTTCTGGAATTCTTTTTTCAGTTCCAATCTCCCTGTTCTTGGAATAATGTTGAGAAACTTGAAAGGGTTCAGAAAACATTTGCAAGCATTTTGCCAGGGTTGGACGGTTTGAGCTCTTGGGAAAGGCTGAATAGGCTGGGACTATTTTCCCTGGAGAGTTGGAGGCTGAGAGATGGTCTTATAAAATCATGAAGGGCATGGATAAGGTGAGCAGTCAGGGACTTTTTCCAAAGTTCGGTGGGTCCAGAACTAGATGGTACAGGCTTAAGGTGAGAGGGAAAAGATTTAAAAGGGTTCTAAGGGGCATCTTATTCATGTTGATGGCATTGCAAGTTTGGAATTAATTGCCAGAGGAAGGGGTGGAGGATAGTACAATTGCAGCATTTAAAAGGCATTTGATTGGGTACATGAAGAGGAAGGTTTTAGATGAATAAGGGTGAACCGCTGGCAAATGGGACTCCATTAACGCTTTCCGTTATTGGTCAATGCATTGAATACAGAAGCTGGGACGTCATATTGTGGCTGGACAGGACATTGATTAAGCCACTTCAGGAATTCTGTTTTCAGTTTGAATTTCCCTGTTCTGGGAAGGATGTTGTGAAACTTGAAAAGGTTTGGACGAGATTTACAAAAACGTTGCCAGGATTGAAGGATTTGGGCTACAGGGAGAGGCTGATTAGGCTAGGGCTATTTTCTCTGGAGAGTCAAAGACTGAGAGGTGACTTCATGGAGATTTATAAAATCACGGCGGGCGTGGATAAGGTGAGCAGCCGGAGTCCTATTTCCTCAGGTTAGGTGGGTCCAAAACTAGAGCACATGAGTTGAAGTTGAGAGGGCAAAGATTTAAAAGGGATCTAAGTGGCAACGTTTTCAAGCTGAGTGTGGTGTGTGTATGGGAGGGGCTACCAGATGAAGTAGTGGAGGCTGATAAAAATCACAACATTTAAAAGGCTTCCAATTGTGTACATGAATACAGGCCAATAGATGGTAAATGATGGATACAGGCCAATAGATGGTAAATGGGAACCCATTAGTTTAGGATTCCTTGTTGGCACGGACGAATTGGACCGAAGGTCTGTTTCTTTGATCTTAATAAATTAAGATGTATTCCTCTATTGTGTGGAGAGCTAGCTGAAGCACAGATAATTATCCTTGGAGCTGAGAAGGTGAAGCAGTGATTTCGATCTGGTGCAGATTTGGTTCGAAGGTCTTGAATTTGCAGAGAGAGAGAGAGAGAGGAATTGTTAACACTTTCACAACCTTTAATAACTACATTCAAGTAATTGGCAAATAATACAATGTGAAAATGTGAACACTATTTTACTCAGAAAGTTCTGAGCATCTGGAACAATCTGAACAACACAGATTCAGCAGGTATTCTGAAACAGACTTGGAATTTTACTTTTTAAGGAAAGATTTGGGGGGTTGTGGGCACATGGGAGGGGACTTGGGACAGACTTGCAGCATCTCCAGAGGGAGAGAGTACAGCCCCAATGGGCTGAATAGCCCCCAGCCCCTGTGCTCTGTGATACTGCCCCATTCACTACCCATGAAGCTCATCCCAGGGCAGAGAGAGGGATTAGCCCCCCACTCTCATCACAATGGTGTCCGACTGATTGACGGAAGCTCCAGACCAATGGGAGGAGAGTCTGTGTGGTCCTGCAGCCAATGAGATTGAATGAGGGGTGCAGCCAGCAAGACAACACATGTCCATGAGCTGTGCAGGTGCAGTGTCACTGTTTGGGGTTGGGAGAGACAGCAGAGACTGGGACAGAGGCTGTTGGACCTGATTTACAAACTCCCAGTAAATTAAAGCCAAAAGAACTGCGGATGTTGTAAATCCGAAACAACAACCAGGAGGTTCTGGAAAAGCTCAGCAGGTCTGGCAGCATCTGTGAAGAGAAATCAGAGTTAAAGTTTAAGATCCGGTGTCCCTTCCACAGAACTGATGTTACTGAGAAAATAAAAGTCAGTTTATGTGCAGAAGATAGTGTGGGGGGGAGGATAAAAGGAGTAAAGGATAGGGTAGGGATAGAGTGAGAGGAAAAGTTGGATAAAGGATAACGATCTGGCCGGGGGAGGTTGACTAGCTGTTAATGGAGACTGTTAATGGCTAACCATAGGTAGTGTGTAATGGCAGGCTGTGAGAACAAGGACTGGTGTGTGGGGTAGGGGGCTACGACATGAGGTTGTTAACCTATGGTTAGCCACTGACTGTCTCCATTCTAAGCTGTTGCCCACCTATACCACTCCACGATTGGAGCTGCCGAGGACACAAACCTTTGGAATATCCTCCCGAACCCCGTCTGTCTGCCTTAAAGATGTATCTAAAAATCGTTCTCTTTAATCAACGTTTTTATCATTCGTGAAGCATTTTAGGAGATTTGTCAATGTGAAAGGCTCCATACAATGCAGGTAGTTATTGTCTGACATCAGGAGAAACAGGGATGAGCCCTCTCTCTCACACCGAATGAAGAGCAGCAAAACAGGAAGCACTGAGCATGCTCCAGCCCACAATGGGCCTCGGATTATTGATGTCAGCGCAGGACCAATAAGAGTGGGGGAACGGGGGCTAGAGGTGCTAGTTGGTCCTTCAACCAATCGGAGTGAATGAGGGGCGGGACAATACTCAACCACATGAGAAACTTCACTGACAGCACAGTGTTGTTGTGACCAAGGCATTGGAAATGTGTGAAGGTGAAGGGCAGGGGAAAGGAAAGACATATTGACCAGGAAGAGGAGGAAATTTTCATGGTATGGGATGAGAGGTTTTATAGAACTTAGTGCACATTGTAAAACACAAATTTCAAAATCCAAATTCTGCACCATTTTCCCTCCCTATAATGCATTTTGCACTCTCTGAAATATCAACTGTGTGTTTCTCCCTCCACAGATACCATTGATCAGTGCCAAAGCCCCATTGCCTGTGGAGAAGGTGATGTTTGACTTCGTTGTACAGCTGCAATTCGTGTGGTGAAGGTGCTCCCACAATGTGGTTGGGTAAGAGCTGTTTTAGATTATTCACTCAGTAACATTGAAGAGTTGACATTGTGTGTGCAAATCAACAACAGTTTTTTTTTTATCATGTTTATAAATCCACAGAAATACTATTGAGTACTTCTGACATGAGGCCACAGATGGGGATATTAGGTCAGGTGATCAAAAGAGTTGCCAAATAAGCAGGTTTTCAGGAATACCTTCAAGGAAGAAAGCAGGTCTGAGGGCGTTAGGGTGGGAATTCCAGACCGTGTTGCCTTGGCAACAGTAGAACCAGCCAGACAGTTGAAGCAATGAATAAACTCATCGTTGGGAGTCTGAAAGAAAATGAGTTGTCGGGGTCTCACAGGTTGTGTGGTGCAGGGAGACAGGGATGTTCACAGCCAGGAATTACATCAAGGGTGAGAATTTTAAATTGTTGCTTGTTAATAGGAGCATTTGTTTGGTCTCCCCTACCCTGGGAAAAAAGAAACCATGACTGGTCACCCTATCATTGCTCCTCATAATTTTATAAAGTTCGATAAAACCACCTAAACTGTCCAGTGCTGCAGGGAAATAGCCTCAGCCTATTCAGCCTCTTCCTATGGTTCAAATGTTCCAATACTGGCACCACAAGGTAAAACTTTTCTGAACTCTTGCAAGTTTCCCAACATCTTTCCTGTAACAGGGAGACTGGAATTGAAAGCAGTCTGGGGATTCCAAAAGTGGCCGAGCCAATAAACTGTACAACCGAAACATGATCTCCCAACTCCTATCCTCAATGCACTGCCCAATAACAGCCAGCATACAGCACACCACCTTCACCGACCTGTCGACCTTCAACCAACTTTCAAGGAACAATCAACCTACACTGCATGGTCTGTTTGTTTCTCAACACTTCCCAAGAACTTGCCATTAAGAGGTTGAGTCCTATTCTGATAACATCTTTGAAATCATGGAGACCACAATTGAATGCAGTATTTTAAAACTGGCCTCACCAATGCCCTACTCAGCCACAACGTGACCTCCTAACCCCTATAGTCAGTGACAGAATCCCCACAGTGTGGAAGCAGGCCTTTCAGCCCATGAGACCATACCAACCATCGAAACAGTATTCCACCCTAACTCTGTAACCTACCATTACCCAAAACTAATCCATCTAAACTGCATGTCTTTGGAATTGTGGAAGGAAATTAAGAGCACCCAGAGGAAGCCCACGCAGACACACGGGGAGAATGTGCAAATACCACACAGACAGTGGAATCAAACCAGAGTCCGTTTATTGACCAGCACATTCCATTAAAGGTCAGTGTCCCAAATGCCACATTCAGCACCTGATCTCCCTGAAACTCCACTTTCCAGGAACTATGCAGTTGTTCTGAGCCCTTCAGAGGAAATTAAGGTGAGGAGGAGAAAACACGAACAGGGTTGAGTTGTAGATCTATAAAATAACTCTCCATCTTCCCCCTCTCTGTTCCCCCCGTCTCCCCCCACTCTGTCTGGTTCCCCCCCTCTGTCGGTCAGTCCTTTGTCGGCTCCCCCACCTCGTCGGTCGTCCCTCCCCTGTCGGTCTGTGCCCCCATCTTTTGCCCCCTCGGTCTGTCCCCCCTCTGTCAGTCGCCCCCCTGTCGGTCGCACACCTGTCTCTTTCCCCGCTCCATCGGTTGCCCCCCCACCCCAGTCTGTTCCCCCTCTTCGTCGGTCGCCTCCCCCCAACCGTCGGTCGGTCGCCCCCTCTGATCCCCCTGTCTGTTCCCCTCCTCTCTAATCCCGCTTTCTGTCCCCATCCATTTCTGTGCCTCCCCTCTCTATCCCCCCCCTTTTTTCAATACCCATTTCTGTCCCAACCCTCTCGATCCATCCACCCTCTCCTACCCTCCGCCCACCCCCTCTCTGCCTACCCTCCCCTCTCAGCCCCCTAGTTCTGCACTCCCCCTTCTGCAGGGAAAATATCTTGTCTATTTACCCTATCCATGCCCGGCCTGATTTTAAAAATCTCTTTCAGGTCACCGTTCAGCCTCTGACGCTCCAGCGAAAACAGCCTGTCCAACCCTGGCAACATCCTTGTAATTCTTTTCTGACCCCTTTCAAGTTTGAGAACATCCATCTGATAGGAAGGAGACCAGAATTGCATGGAATATTACAAAAGTTGCCGAATCAATGTCTTGTACAGCCACAATATGACCGTCCAACCGCTACACTCAATGCTCTGACCAATAAAGGCAAGCAGACCAACTGCCGCCTTCACTATCCTATCTACTTGCTACTCTACTGTCAAGGAACTATGAACCTGCACTCCAAGGACTCTTTGTTAAGCAGCACTCCCCTGGAACTTACTATAAACTGTATAAGTCCTGCTAAAGTTTGCTTTTCCAAAATGCAGCAGCTTGCATTTTTCTGAACTGAACTCCTCAGCCCATTCACCCTTCTGATCCAGATCCCCTTGTCCTCTGAGGTAATCTTTTTCACTGTCTGCTACACCTCCCATTTTGGTGTCATCTGCAAACTTACTAACAATACCTCTTATGTTCACATCCAAATCATGGATATAAATGGCGAAAAGTAGTGGATCCAGCACTGATCCTTGTGACACTCCACTGGTCACAGGCCTTCAGCCTGAAAAGCACCCTCTGCCTTTTACTTTCGGGCCAGTTCTGTACTCCATGCGATCTAACCTTGCTGACCAGTCTCCCATGAGGAACCTTGTCAAACACGTTACTGAAGTCCATGTAGATCAAGTCCATGCTCTAACCTCAGCAATCCTTTTTGTTCCTTCTTCAAAAAAACTGAGTCAAATTCATGAGATATGATTTCCCATGCACAAAGCTGTTATTAGTATCCAGGATTTAACTCTGTACATTGGGGTCTGCGTTGCCCAGTTATAGGTGTTGATATTCTGGATGAAGTTCAAGTACACCAGCATTTTGTCAGTGAGTCTGTATTGAGTCCTGTTAATGTCACCAACACAGGTGAGTTCCTTTTGAAAGGCAGTCCCTGTATCCCTTGCCCACCAGGAAATAGTATAAGTGTCTTTACCTCTGGACTAGGAGGATCAGGCTCAGAGTTGTGTAAAAGCATCTTTGAAGAGGCTGATTAGTAAACCTGCCCAAGCCACCAGGCCATAATGTATTCCAGCTGTCCCTGCCTGAGCCTCCAAACAGAACCTTCCTGTAGTTTCTCTCCTGTCAGACTCTCCCATTGCTCAGTTTGTCTCGGATCCCCTCTTGCTGCTGCACTGATCCTGTCGCTCACTGACATGTCCATCCCCCAGTGTCCTCCACATTCATTCACTGTTCACAATCCCATTGACGCAGTCCTCCAGCCACGCCCCCTCCACTCGATCGAGACGGCTCAGTGGTGAGCACTGCTGCCTCACAGCATCAGGTACCCGGGTTAGATTCCGTCCACGAGCGACTGTCTGTGTGGAGTTTGCGTGTGCTCCCCGTGTCTGAGCGGGTTTCCTCCCACAATCCAAAGATGTGCAGGGCAGGTGAATTGGCCATTCTAAATTGCCCATAGTATTAGTTACATTAGTTAGTGGGCATGGGTCTGTGCAAGTTACTGCTTGCAGGGTCAGTATGGACTTGTCTGGCCGAAGGGCCTGTTTCCATACTGTAGGGATTCTGATATATTGGGCAGCAGCTGCTGTCAATCACCCGGACTCCTGTATGATCGGGACCAGTGCACGGTCGCAGTGCTGGCAACTGTGGGAGTATGTGCAGTCTAGGTCAGTGTCTGGGAAGGAGGCTGTGGGTGTGAGGAATTAATCTATCATTAGCAGCTTCATCCCTCTGGGAGCAGGACCCAGGGAAATGGCACCTTTCTTACTACCCGAACATGTGATCAGACTATCAGTGGTGCAGCGTTTTGCAGAAAATGATCAGAACTCTTTTGTGAAGATTCAGAGTTGTTATGGAAAGGGACAAGGATGGGCCTGCAATTAGAATTCTAATTTGGCTCATTTTAGTAAGATGGGTCTTGGCCAGAGTTGCAGGAAGCAGTGTATGCAGGATAGTTCTCATCAGGAGCTAGGAAACTGAATTCGAAGAGAATGTGTAAGAGAACTGGGTGTGGAGGAAAGGAGTGTGTGGGTGGTGGTGGGTTTGGATTTCAGTTCACAGAAGAGAGAAATTGTGAGACTGAGGCTTAAAGCTTTGGATGAACAAGGAAGCTACAGTTTAATACTACAATTGTCTTATGAATTTCCATCCTGTATTAACAGTGGTAACTTGTGTGCTCTGTTGTAAGGTACTGAAAGGGTGGATTTGCGGATGAGAAATTCAAATTGAACTTCATGTTCAGATGTGATAGTTACTTGATCCGTGCCGCTCTGAATATCATTGGCCTTTTCATCTGGAAGGAAATGTGTGCATTCTGTCCGTGGGCGAATATTCCAAATCTCAGTGTGACTGCAAAAGTACTGAGACACAGCCAAGTCCATGTCAGCATGGTGACTGGGGAGAGAGATTCCATTTGCTTTTGAAAGTCTAGAAAATCATGGCACATTTCCCAGGAACAATTAAGCCACAACTTTGCTTTCTAGAAGGACAAGTCTTTAATTAATAATGCAACCAGAAAGACACAAGGATACCTGCACCATGGGAAACACTATGAAAACGGGATTGTTGTAAAGGAGTTCATTCTCGATCATGGATTCTAATCCATTGGCATTGTCACGTCGGTTCCAGCGCTGTGGGCAAATACTGGAAATATGATGAATGTAATGTAGGTTTCAGTTATTAAACTGTAAAAAGTGCAGAACAATTTACAAGGATGTTGACAGGACTCAGGGGTCTGAGTTATAGGGAGAGGTTGGACAAGTGAGAATTTTATGTTTAGAGCAGAGGAAACAGAGGGGGTTCTTTTCTCGAAGTGTATAACACCATGAGATGCCTGGATAAGGTGAATGCACTCAGTCTTTTTTCCCAGGAACTCAAGGATTGGACGGCATGATTGGATCAGTTTAAGGTTAGAGGAGAAAGAATAAAAGGGAAGCTGGGGGGGGGGGGGGGGGCAACTGTTTTACACAGAGGGTAGTATGTATATGAAATGAGCTGCCAGTGGAAGTGGTTCAGGCAGGAACACTCAACAGGTAAAAGACATTTAGACAAATACATGGATAGGAAAGGCTCAGAAGCAGATGGGCCAAGTGCAGGGAAATGGGGTTAGCATGGATGGACATTCTGGTCAGTATGGGCCAGTTTGGGCCAAAGGTCCTGTCTCTGCTGTAGGATTTTATAACTCTAAGTGCATTTGCTATTTCTCCCACTAACTCTGTTGGTATCCTGGGATGTATTCCATCAGGGCAATGAGACTTGTCTCCCTTTAGCTCCATACCTTGCCCACCTCTAACTCTTTCATGATAATGGTTATCTAGGTCCTCACCTTCCTCAGTCTCCTTATCAATTACTGGCATGATCTTTGTATCCTCCACTGTGAAGACTGACTGCTGTGTACTCATATTCCTGAACCCTGCTGGATAGGAATAACTAGGCACAGAACTCTGAGAGGTCTTCTTTAAGTCTTTATTGATGAGACATGGCAGTTACCTGGATAGTGTACATGCAAAACACCTCCAGGCAGCATCAGGTAACTCCCCGTCTGTCCGATGTGCCGCTCCCATTCTTATACCTTTGTGGTTTGGGACTTTGAATAGAGACTGTCTCTCAGTATTATCTCCATGGCAACGGTCAGTTAGAAAGTCTAGTTCAGTTCAGCACTTTGTGGTTAAACCACACACCCCTCCCCCACGCCCCCGTGGCTCCCTCAAGTATCTGACAGGCACTTCAGTTTCAGTGGGGCTTTCTATCAGGATTCTGATGTGGAGGAGCCGGTGGTGGGGTGGACAAAGTTTAAAAACCACACATCACCAGGTTGTAGTGCAACAGGATTATTTGGAAGTACAAGCTTTTGGAGTGTGTTGTGATTTTTAACTTGATCAGGATTATCTCTATGGTAACAGTTCAGTGCTTCAACAATTAGACGCCTCACAATAAGTTCCCCTCTAGCAGGGTAAACTGCTATTCTGGCCCTGGGGATAGCTACTCATCACTTTTCTCCCCCAATCCCATCTCGCTTTCTGTTGATCTTTAAAGTTATTTTAATCTCCTTGGTCTTTGGCAATTTGTATGCATTCTATTTCAGATTGATAGACTCTCTTATTTCCTGAGCCACCCATGGCAGATTATTCCTTTTCCTACAGTTCTTCCTTTTCACTGATATATACTTTTGCTGAGCACTTCAAAAAATTGCTTTGATATTCCCGCAGTCTGTCAACTTTCCCACCGTAAAGTCTTTGTTTCCAGTCTACATTAGCCAACTTCTGCCTCATCCTATTGTAGTCTCCTTTTGTTTAAAAAGCACAGGATCTTAGGAGTGGATCTAATCTTCCAGCTTTCCATCTGTGTTCTAAGTTCAACCAGACTTATCACAAGTCTTTTATCAGATTACGAGGTGAGACGATGTTACCTGGGTGTTTTGGTTTTCATTGTCATGACCTTGGCTTTGTAATAAAGTACAGGATAGATATTCACAACAGCGTACACTGGACGCTGCGAATGTACGACGCAATCTAAAACCATAAATCACTGTCTCCCCTCAGTTTAAAATTGCAAAATCATTATCTCCTACAAACTTCCTCACTATCTAAGTTTGGAACGCTAATCCACCTGACGATGTCATTTTCCGAAAATCTCCTTTGGTGAAGGTGGTGAGTTTTGGATTCCGCTTTCCAGTTATTACCGTAAGAAGAGACGGACTGGGCACAGGAGAACCAGCCCCACCATTTAATACGGTGATCATTGAGCTCACATCGGTCTCAGCTGGATTTTCCTGCCAGCTCTTTCTCACTCTTCAACCCATTGCAAATTCCACATCTGTATCTCTTCATTACATTTGCTCATTGTCCTGGCATCCACCGCATTTTGAATAGGGAATTCCACAGATTCACAACACATCGAGATAAGTACATTCTTCCTCATGAGAATAGAATAGAGTCTCTATAGTGCAGAAACAGGGTATTCATCCATCGAGTCCACACCAACCCTATGATGTGCATCCCGTTCAGACCCACTCATTCCCTGTAACATTGCATTTCCCATGGCTAATTGTCTGACCGGCACGTGCATGGACACTGTCAGCAATTTAGCATGGGCAATCCACCTAACCTGCACACCTTTGGACTGTGTGAGGAAACTGGAGAACTGCACGAAACCATGCAAACATGGGGAGAATGTATAAGCTCCCCACAGTCGCCTAAGGTCTCTGATGCTGTGAGGCAGCAGTGCTAGCCACTGAGCCACCTCTGCTTAAAACCTGCTGCCCCTTATTAACCTCCCTAACCCCCAATTGGCTGAATCTATGTTTCTTACATCAGAAATCAGGTTGTCTAGGCGGATGTCTCAGTAAATCCCAGTGACAGCCCACAAGTCCCATGTGTCTGAATGAGGATCCAATACACAACATCTTCCACCCCACACTTTTCATTCACGTTCCAGAGGCAGGGATCCAGTGGCTGCATGAGGACTGCAACTCCCAAATTCCGAGGCAGGGACCACACGTCTGTGGGGAAACCTGGCACTGCCCAAGTACAGAATGTGGGTAAGTTTTGGAGCATGTGCTTTGGGGTAACTAGTGGAAAGGATTTCACATTGTGATTGGCTGGAGGAGGAACGTATTTGCTTGTAGTATTGATCTGTTGGAGGGTCAAAGTGTCACCACACCCACATGGGACCAAGTTCCATCCCCAACTTGTCATAACACTGGAATCTACCAATGAGAAACAAAGAAGGATCTGACCCATTCTCCCAGACTGAAGGTTCCTCTACTGTCCAGGATCCACCTCCCTGTCTGTTTCCTTTCGTTTCATTCTGCTGTTACATTATTGACTTGCAACAACTGAAGGGAAAGGAAGTGAACCCAGAAAGGGTGCAGAGTCTAACCAGGGGCGGGAAGTGGTGGCATGGATCTGTTTATCAACAACTCCATCAGAATGGGGAGGGTGTACCTTCGGGGGTTGTAGAGTCAGAATGGTGGGAGAGAGTCAGTGTGATGGAGGGTTACAGCTTTGAGGGAAGAAAGGGGGGAAAAGATATTCCAGAGAAACTAGAATTGTCTGCTCTGAATTTCTAATCTGTACATATTCCTTTATACAGGGTGCGAGATGGCGAAGATTCGCAGACTGAAATCTCAAAATCATATGCAGATCGTGATTAAGTTAACCAGCATTTGGAGAACCAAAGATAGAGACTCACTCGGCCAAAATCCTGCAACACTCTCTCTCCCAGCATTGTCGGTCTCTCTGCGCCAAATGGACTGTGAATGGTACGAGACAGCAGCTCACTACCATCTACTGAAGGGTAACTAGAGATGGGGAATAAATACTGGCTGAGCCAGTGATGCCCATATCCTGGAAATGGTTTCTATCTCTAGTTGCTGAAACCCAGTTGATGTTACTGCAGGATGATGAGGGACGCTGAGT
This sequence comes from Chiloscyllium plagiosum, assembly GCF_037043375.1. Lineage (NCBI taxonomy): Eukaryota > Metazoa > Chordata > Chondrichthyes > Orectolobiformes > Hemiscylliidae > Chiloscyllium > Chiloscyllium plagiosum. The sequence continues at coordinate 49,115,810 of NW_028270183.1, forward strand.
GCATCCTCCAGGAGTCAGCACCATCACAATACCCCTGCCTATACCCACACAGTAACACCGCAACGCCACTGGAACAAAAGGTGGTGAAGCCAAAGGAGGACTTAGATATAGTTCTTCAAGGTAAAGTCATGAAAGGGGATTGGAACACTGCAGGAACAGGAGACTGCGCTGCATAGTTAGCTGTTTTCCCTTGAATGGTGGAGCAGGATTGAAAGGCCGAATGGCCTCCTGCTGCTATCTCCCAGGTATGTATATAGCCTTGGAGCCCGGGTAGGAAGAAGTGGGCAGGGATTCTACAGGAGATTGCACCTCCACATCAGTTTTCAGTGAGGGACGGTTTGATGAATTTTATTTAACATTTGTCTTTAATGCAAGGTTTGTGAAGTTGGTTTTAAAATATTGTAGCTATTTATTCCACAATAAATAAAACTAAAAGAAAAGAAATGACACTATCTGAATATAACAGTTTTTAAAAATTTAAAATGTCTTGTAAAACAAAAATCTGTCTATTCCCGGACACCATCTCTTTCCAGTTACTCAAACTCCAGGGAAATATTCCCTCCCTGTCTGAACCTTTGGTTTGATTTCACTGCTTTTCAGTTCTCCTTCTGTGAGCTGTGAAGTGTTCTTCCCCCCCCCCCCATTTCTCCTACCCAGAAGTGTTATCACACACAGCTGAGCAACCTTCCGACGTTCATCATTACGCCATTTTGGGTTTTGTTAATATATAATCACCTGCAGTAAACTACCCGTGTAACCAATTGAATATTTACAAACAAAGCCCATTACGGGCAAAGCAAACCATTTCAAATGATAGAATGGGAAGGGACTAAATCAAAGTAGAGTTAGGGGTGAGGGGGCAGCAGTGGAGATAAAGCACGGTATCCCCTGCGATGCCAACCTCTATCTAAAGGCATCGAGAGCATTGAAACATACCACATGCTCCTTCTCTAAGAACACCCTGCTTTATCCTCAATCATAGAATAGAATCCCAACAGTGTGGCAGGAGAGCATTGGCCCATCAAACCCCACCAACCATCCAAAGAGCATCCCACCTGGAGCACTCCATCCTTGTAACACTGCATTTCCCATGGCTGATCCACAGAGTCTTCACAATCCTGGAAACTGTGGACAATTTCGCACAACTGATCCACCTAACCCACAAATTCTTGAACTGTGGGAGGAAATCAGAGCACCTGGAGGGGGCCCACACAATCATAGGGGAATGTGCAAACTCCACACAGGCCGTTGACCAAGGCTGGACTCCAACCTTGTACCTGGTGCTGTAAAGCAGCAGTGCTACAGTCACCATTTAAATCAAAACAGATGATCCCTGCTCATTGTCAGATTGCTGTTTGTGGAGACTTACTGCCCAGAGAGACATCCTGAGATTCAGAAAGAGACAATATAAATTCAGTCAACTCCATCCGAGTTAATGTGATTAACAACAACATCAATACTCCAACAGTGCCCTCAGACCTCGTACCTACTCTATCATTTACGATTTTTAACCCATGGGATGTTTGTTACCAGCTTCGATGACAGCCGTAATGCTCTGACCACTTTGACGGAGACAGTGCAAGTCAGTTCTAATAGTTATCAATAGATTGAATCTAAACAGGATGCCCCACAACAGGAAGTGCTCTGACACTCAATGCCCGTAAGTCAAGGTCATTTCCCTAAAACCACTCTCGTCTGGCAATACCATTGAAGATATTTTGCACAGTAACCTTTCAATCTCAATTGCCAGTTCCAGTCCATGAAGCAGCCAGTAACATGCCCTGGCAGGAGAGATTGAGGAGCTTGAAGCTGTCTTCTCTGGAGTATCTAAACATGAAACACTTCAAAGGAAGAAAAATCTTCAAGAGCTCGAGAGGATAGATACAGGAAGGATGTGCTCCTCGGCTGGAGTGCCTGGAATAAAATAAGCACTAACTACGGTATCTTTACCCAGCATCCCCTTTAGCTGCATAAATAACCCCCAGTTTTAACTGCTGTAATGTTGATGACTATGCAAATGTATAAATATAATTTAATCCATCCCAAAACCTCTCTGTACCTGTGTCTCATTTGTGTTCACCGAGACCCTCATTTAATCTGACCTCTTTATAAACTCTGCCCTGATATTCCCTTAGATGGCTCAGAATGAAATATTTACTGAATTGTTACTGTACGAAAGGAGGCTGATTGGCTTATCAGCTCTCCAAAGGATCACCTCACTGAATGCATTCTTCTCCCTTTACCCCATAAACCTTCCCATTCGTCCATTTCCAATAACACCAGCGAGTTCACAAGTAACCACAGCGATTGGATTTGTTTTGTTTGTTCATGGGATCATGGCATCACTTGCCGGGGCAGCATTTGTCATCCATTCTAACTGCCCAAGAGATGGTTCAGAGTCAACCCCATTATTCAGGTTCTGGATTCACATGTAGGCTGGACCAGGTCAGAATTAACACAGTCTCCCAGCCCCAATGACATGAAGAGTTGATTTCTGGTCTATTATCTTATTTATGAAATGATAATGAATAATTTTTACAGTTGAATTAAAAGTGAAAGACCAAAATGGGTTTTATTCTGATTGAGCACGTCCTCCTGTTTTCTCAGTTGTTATTGACAATCTCATTCCCCTCGCACCAGAACCTGTTCCAGAGAGTGTTACAGAAAAGGCAGAATGGTCAGCTGCAGCTGGTCACCTGACCAGTCACTGGACCCAAAGGTTCACTCTCCACAGATGCTGCCAAATCTGCTATGATCTCTTGAATGGCAAAGCAGGGTTGAAGGGCTGAATGGCTTCCTCCTGTTCCAATGAAAGTTATCCATCTGCAGCTTGTGGTACATTTCCCCTCACTGAAAACTTCACCTCCATGTCTAACACACTGTTACTGACTGAACAAACCTCCTGTGTTTGAACTAAACCTGCTCATGCTCAGTGATTCCCTCTACTGCCACCCGGATTAAACTCTCATCATGGAATGCTGTCTCGTGTTACTGCGGGAATGCCCACAAGGACTAATCCTGGAGTCTGTATCCCCTGGGATCCAAAAATCCCGTCTATTTCCTTCTTCCTATTTCATTCTGGCATTGAACTCTCGGTTTCAATCCATTCTCCTGTCATGCTCTTCAACATACCCATGTGGGTGGACTAGAGGCAGCTGGCACCTGAGATTGTGGGGGGAGGCAAATTCAATCGGGGATTTGGGAAAACACTCAGACAATGACATATCCATCTGATTGTTGACTCAGACAGATAGGCAGAAAGAAAGATGCACATTTAGATAGCACCTTCGATGACCTGGGGCAATGATTTCAACCTCAAACCTCTGAAAACACAGACACAAAGCTTCCTACTTGTACCAGGTTGTCTCTCAGCCTCCTCTTTTCTTAAGAAAAGAGTTTTAAGTTGTTAAGTCTTTCCTGGTGATTATGACTACTGTGTTTCTGTCAGATTTGTGACTGAACCTTTATTTTCCTGTTGTGAGTGATGCTAGTAGCAGAAACAGTTCCTGACTTGTGAGGGGTTTCGGTTGGCGTATTTAAATTTACACATTCATTCCCACCCTCACATACAGTGTGAAATTGATGTAAATCAGAAGGAAAGGATTGAGTGAGCACCCACAGAAACACAAAAGGCAGCATGTGTACCTGAGTTGAATGAACCTGGACTTAGGAAAATGTGACAACAATCACTACTAGTTAGAATTACACAGTCCCTTAGGCGCACAAAGAGAATATTCGGTCCATCGAGTCTGCAAAGACCTGCTGTCCCACCCTACCTCCATAACCCCACGTTTAGCATGGCTAACCCAACCCGCCGAACCTACACACTACAGGCCATGTTAGCACATCAAACCTGCACATCTGTGGGAGGGTCACATATTATGTCTAATTGCTCAGGATTGTGGATGAAGGCTCACAAGTACTTGACTCTGACGCAAATCCTCTTTTTTTTTCAAAATAAAATCTGAAGGAAACTGCAGCCAGAAAGATTTCCGATTATCTCAGGAGGAAGAGAATTCAAAACTCGTGCCATTGACCCGGGGGACGCAGTCAAGTCACAGAGGTCTGGGAACCATCAGAAATGTAACAAGTTGTGAGCAAGGTGGGAGTGAGACAAGGACAAAAGGACAGTCTGTCATACGGGAGAAGGCAGGAGAGATTAGACAGCAGAAATGGTAGCCCCTCAAGGCCACGGGGAATGGAGTTAGGGCTGGGAAAGAAACCAGGAAACAAGGCGAGCAGCTGTCAAAGAAATACATTGAATAAATAGGTTATAACAACATAGATGGCAGAGTACGCAGTCTGAAATTGTTGCTCTCATTGGTGAGTACAGAACGCAGTAAAGCTTGGATTATTCTATTACAGCCAACACATGCAGGATAGGCCAAGTGGCCTCGATCTGTGCTGTACTTTCTGATAAATTTATTCTGACATTTGGAATTCAGGTCGGATGATGTTCATAAATTCTCAAATTGGACTTGAGTTTAATATTCTGGGGAAATGTTAAATAAATCACAATGATCCCATTCTGAAGACTTTAGTCCACAACCTTGCATGTTCCAGCATCTCAGTTACATCCATGTCCTTTTATTCTAATGTGATGCTGGTTACTGCCTTTTCCATCCAATCAATGAGTTCCTGCTCTCCACCATCTCCGAGTGAAATGAATTCTCCCCTCCTTCTTTCTGGGAATTAGTTTCAATCTAAATCCTCCAGTTTCTGATCTCCAGCTTCTGAATAGCTCCTTCCTATCCACTTGATCTGGATTCTTCAGCATTTTATCACTTCAAATAAATCTCACCTCATCCTCCTTGGAAATCATCCCCAGCCTATCCAAACTTTCCTCAGAGCAGAAATTTTCCAATTGTAGAAATATTCTGATCAATCTCCTCTGTACCCTCTCTGGTGTGATCACATCAACCCTGGAAAGTGGAGATCAGAAGTGTGTGCAGTACTTTAACTGCAGTCAAACGAGTGTTCCTGACATTTCCCGTGTCACCTCCATGTTCTTGTGGTTGTCACTCACACAAGAAGTGTCTTGGATTTCCCACATGGGACTGGATGTGCACTCCATGAGGCTGGGATTCCCTACCATGTGTTTATTTGTTAACTAATCCTAAATTAACTTCAGATTAAAACAACATTATCAACTACCCACCAATCAACTTCTTCCATTATACTCAAGTCACCTTACTTTTTAAACATCTCTTTAAAATTATTACTATCTAAACACAACAGGCTTTAATTTGCTGAACAAGTATTCAGATGTCTCCACTGTTACAATCACTTGAAGATTATCTTTACGTTCAGCTACATTTGGTGAATTGAACACTGATTGTAAATATATGAATATCAAACGGACTTGAGTTTTATGATAATTAATCCAGTCTGACATTCTTGTTGGTTAATATCTTGAAGAGAACTGTCCTCAGAACTCCAGCTGTGCTCTGACTTCATTCACAACTGGATTTGGTTGGACTGCAGATCTTAGATCTGTTCTGTTGTTTCCCGGATTGCTTCACTCTGTCTATCACTTGCTAATTATGCTGTTAGGCACACAAGTAGTCCTCTTTGAGAACTTCATCAGGTTAACACCTCATTTTTGGGTATTCATGCTGCTGTAACTGACATGCCCTCCTGAATTCTCTCAGTTGAATGAGGATTGATACTCTAGTTTGATGGTAAGAGGTAAGTTGGGGGATATGCTGGGCCGTGATTCCAAAAGTTTTGTTGTAGCACAATTCTACTGCTGTTGGTGGAAGGAAAGAGCTAAACTCTTACACTGTTGGCCCATATACTACATGCAGTATCATGAACACTGATAGGCCAAGACATGAAATACGAGCAACACTGTACAATGATGCAGGATCACAATTGCAGTAAGGGGAGTTTAAGATCCAACTTGACAGAGGATTAGGGAAAGAAGCAGCAGATCAGATTGTCTCATTCATAGTCACAAAGAGACTCTATGAGATCATTGTACTGTTGGGGGTGAGGATGGAGGAGGTTGGGGAGATGGAGAGCCCTTCAAAAGAAACTAATCTGCCTGAGAGTTGTGAGATAGAATTGATTGCCATCATTTAACAGAAAGCTAATTGAAACTGTTTTCATCCCCAAAAGGTAACAAGACTGATGGTGCTTCCAATCATCACCAGAAACAAACCCAGGATACATGGTTTGGCGATGGATGTCAATTTCCAATCAACATCCAACTCCTGCAATCATTGAGCAAACGTATGTGTGATTACCCACTCCTGATGAACCAGAAAATCGCTGTTCACTCTGTGCAGATGGACGGCGACGTGGGGAAGTATTGGCCGAGTGGTATTGTCGCGAGACAATTAATCTAAAACTCCAGATAGTGTTCTGGAGACCTGGGTTCAAAGTCTGCTGCAGCAGATGGGGGGATTTGAATTCAATTAAAAAAAAACTTGTGAATTTAGAGTCTAATGATAACCATTAATCGATTGTCAGAAAAACCCATCTGGTTCACTCATGCCCTTTCAGGAACGAAGCTGCCATCCTTACCTGGTCTGGCCTACATTGTGACCTCAGACCCACAACAATGTGGTTGACTCTTACCTGCCCTCTGGGCAATTAGGGATGGGCAGTAAATGCTGCCTGGCCAGTGACACCCTCATCCTGTGAATTAGTAAAGGAAAATAAAAATCTGTACCCAGTGTGAATCTGTTCATGTTCAACAATGTTGTGAACATTTCCAAAGCTAAGATCTCTATATGCACAACTTTATGAGCTGCCAAAGCCAATTTGCATTACTTGGCGTGAAAAAGAGAAAAGAATTCTTCAACTGTGGCTATCAGTAAATTGATTGGTGTCTCAGCAGGATGGATGCCTGAGTGAATACCTTCTCCCGACCAAAAATACAGATATTTTTGTCTGCTATATCTAGGTCTGTTATAATATTATACAGCTCTATCAAAAATATATCCAACTTCTTCACTTCAAAGAAAATCGCAATTTCTTCAAATCAATCCAGTGACTGCATTTTCTTCATCAGTGAACCACTCCAGTAAGTCTGTACGCCACACTCTGAAAATCACTCATATCCTTCATTGTTGATGCCTATTTTGTTCCACAAATCCAGATGACTCAAGTTTTCTGCACAACAGCAGCAGTTTTATTATTGGACAGCCGGCGAGAGTTTCAAGGCATCTCTAAAGTAGCTGAGTGTCTACTTGTAGAGACTCTTCTTCACGAATCTCTGCCTTACCCACAGAGAGAGTATATTTAATAGGAATTAGAGAAAGGCATATCAGTAACATGGGCGATTGTCAACTGATAGTTTAAAGTGGGTAATTATGACCTTACAAAGCTTGATGAATGCCGATGTCCTGTGATAATGTGCGAATGGACTACAGAAACTGATTATCGTATTGTTCATGATTATGTGTTGATGGGAAGAAGGGTTCTTCCTTCAGTAAATGGGGGATTCACTTACCTATGCTCATATGGAGGGGAGATAAGACAATGGGTTTTGCCCAGGGGTCTCTGTCTGGGGTTACGGGGCAATCCACATGTGTGACTGCAAGAAATTCTATTTTGAGATACTGTCAGCCTCCAACCCCCACCCCCTTCTGTGGTGTTCTGTCTGTATTGTAAGAGTACAGGCCTTCAATTGATGAAATAAGGCCTTTGACAGGGGAATGTTTAACCCTTGAGACCCCACGGTGTCCTGAAAGAGAAGCGAAAGGTATGGAACTGGCCCCTCTATGGTATTTTAACTTCCTCGTCCTGAACTGGAATCTGTTGACCAGAATTGAATGCAATGATTGACTGTGACCTAACTAGAGCTTTGTCAAGGGTCAGCATCTTTTCCGTGAGTCTGTTATCATTCCCCCATTAATGAAGCCCAGCATCCCATTTGTTTTACTCAAAACACTTTATGTTTTCTCTCCTTTCATGATTGGTACACATTGTCCCCCATTCCTGCTTTCCTGCTCTCTGTGTCTGTGCCACTCAAATATATATTCCCTTTCTATATTTTTTCTCTCAAAATGCATCAACTTACTGTGTATTCTCATGAAGAGACATATTCCACTCAGAATATTATCTCTCCCTCCACACATTCTCCCCCCTGGAAAACAGAACAGTACAGCACCGGAATAATTGGCCCACCATGTCTGTGCGGATCATGATGCTATTCCAAACTAATTCCATCTGCCTGTACATGATCCATATCCCTGCCAACCCATGCCTGCTTATGTGTCAGCCCAAATGCCTCTTAAACATTGCGATTGTTTCTGCTTTTCCCATCTCTCCATAAAGTACATTCTTTTCACTTACCACCTTCTGCATAAGAAACTTGTCTGACACAACTCCCTTTAAACTTGCACATGTTGTTGGAAATGCTCAGCAGATCATGCAGCATCTGTGAAGAAAAATCAGTTCATGTTTTGGGTCTGGTCACCGTTCCTCAGAAACGTTAACTTTAATTTATCTTCACAGAAGCTGCTAGACCTGCTGAACTTTTCCCGAAAATGCTTTTGTTTCTAGTTTACAGCATCTGCAGTTGTTTTGGATTTCATTTCCTTTAAACTTGCCCCCTCTCCCCTTAAATCTATGGCCTCTAGAATTTGCCATTTTCACCTTGGAAAAAGATTCAGATTATTCACTCTGTCTGAGCCTTTCAGATCACCCACAGCCACTGACTTTCCCAAGACAAAAATCCAAGACTTTCCAACCTTTCCCAATCCAGGCAACATCCTGGTAAACCTGTTTTCACGCTGTCCAAAGCCTCCACATCCTCCTTTTTATGTGGTGATCAAAACAGCACACAATACTCCAAAGGTGGCCTAATGACAGTTTTATATTCAGTCCCTGACAAAAGAAGGCAAGTATGCCATACAGATCCTTCACCACTTTCAGGGAGCTGTGAACTTGCCCCTGAAAATCCCTGTGTACATCAATGCTGCTGAGAGCCCTTCGGTTTAGTGAATACATTCCTCTTGCAATGAGCCTCCCAAAATATATCACCTCACACTTGTCTGGATTAAAATCTATCTCCGTATGGGTTTTCCAACTGATCTCTTTCTTGCGGTATCCTTTGACAACATTCTTCAAGATTCACAACTTCATCAATTTGTACCATCTAGAAACTTGCTAATTAAGTTGTTTACATTTCCATGCTAATCATTGATATATGTTACAGACAATAGATGTTCCATTTCTGATCCTTGTGGAAGAACACTGACCACAGAACTCCAGCCAGCAACATGCTGTGGAAGGAACATATTTCATTTAGTCAGTCAGTCGGAAAGCAATTCAGGTATTGGTGTGGCACTAGATGTTCCAAGATGTTCCAAGATATTCACAATCTTGGTTAAAACACCCTGGAGCAGATTTTCAGTTCTGTGTACCCTACCTGGGGACTCCCCCAGAACCAAGTATAAAGCAGTAAACATTATCTCCTGCTGTGGAAGGACAACCTGTGTTGGTCTGAGCATGAACACAGAGCAGATTTAACCCCTGAAGACAAATAACCAGAACAAGTTAAGCAAGTACAAAAAAAAATGTGTTATGGCACAAAAAGGGGCCCATCAAATCCAAGCTGGCCCTTTGCAGCAGAATCCCTTATTCTCATTCTCCAACTGTCCCCAAAACCCTGAAAATTTATTTCCCTCAGATCTGATATAATCGTATTTGTTAATCATTGATCATCTCTACTTGCACCACCATAATAGGCAGAATGTTCTGCATATTTCCAGCCAATGCAATCAGCGGGAACACTTGCTCATCTCCCACTTTCTCAAAACATTATATCTAATCTTAAATTTTGAGCCATCACCTATCAAATGCAATTTATTTTATTGTCTGCTCTATCTAGATGTGTTATAATCCATTTTAATCTATTTTAATCTATCAAGATATATTCAACTTGATTTCTTCAAAGAAAATAGCATTTTTTTCAAATCAATCCAGTGACTGCATTTTCTTCACCAGTGCACCACACCAGTAAGTCTGTACTCCACACCCTGAACATCACTCATATCCTTCCTGAGCAGGAATCTGTTGATCTGAATTGGATACAATGATTGACTGTGACGTACCCAGTCAACTAAATTGTTTAATGAAACCCAGGATCCCATATGTTTTGATCAAAACACTTTGATTATGTCCTCTCTCCTTGAAAGAATTGTAAACATTGTCCCCCCTTCCCTCAGTCTCTAGTCTTTGTGTCTGTGCAATCCAAATATATATTTCCTTTCAATATTGCTTCTCTCAAAATGTATCATCTCACTGTGTGTTCTAAAAAATATTAACTCGCTCCACACATTGTACTCCCTGGAAAACAGAACAGTACAGCACCGGAATAATGGGCCCATCATGTCTGTGCAGACCATGATGCAATTCCAAACTAATTCCACCTGCCTGGACATGATCCATATCCCTGCCAACCCCTGCCAGCTTATGTACCTGCCCAAATGCCTCTTAAGCATTGTGATTTTTTCTGCTTTTACCACCTCCCAGGAGAGTCCATTCTAAACATCTGCCACCTTTTGCATAAGAAACTTGCCTGACATAACTCCCTTTAAACTTTCACATGTTGTTGGAAATGCTCAGCAGGTCTTGCTGCATCTGTGAAAATAAAAATCCGTTAATGTTTCGGGTCCTTCCTCAGAAACGTGAACTCTGATTTCTCTTCACAGATGCTTCCAGACTTGTTGAGCATTTCCAGAAACTTTTGTTTTTGTTTCTGATTTTCCGCATCTTCTGTTCTTTCGGTTTTTATTTTCTTTAAATTTCCCCCTGTCCCCTGAAATCTATGGCCTCTAGAATTTATCATTTCTACCTTGGAAAAAGATTCAGATTATAGAACATAAAACATAGAACAATAGAGTGCGGAACAGGCCCATCAGCCCTCAATGTTGCGCCGACCTGTGGAATTTTCTCAACTCGTCCTCCGACACTCTCCCAAAATCATCCATGAGCTATTCTAAGGATTGTTTAAATCTCCCGAATGTGGCTGAGTTGACTACCTTAGCTGGTAGGGCATTCCACACACTTACCACTCTCTCTGTGTAAAGAATTTGTCTGACATCTGTCTTAAATCTATCACCCCTCAATTTGTAGTTGTTGCCTCTCGTACAAGCTGACATCATCACCCTAGGAAAAAGACTTTCACTGTCTACCCTATCTAATCCTCTGATTATGTTATATGTCTCTATCAAATCCCCCCTGAGCAGCCTTCTTTCCAATGAGAACAGATCCAAGTCTCTCAGCCTTTCCTCATAAGACTTCCCCTCCAGACCAGGCACCATCCTGATAAATCTCCTCTGCACCTTTTCCAATGCTTCCACATCCTTTTTGTAATGGTGCGACCAGAACTGTACACAATATTCCAACTGTGGCCACACCAGCATTTTGTATGGTTGCAGCATGATATTGCTGTTCCAGAACTCAATCCCTTTACCAATGAAACCTTACACACCGAATGCCGCCTTATCAGCACGATCCATCTGGGTGGCAAATTTCAGGGATCTATGTAAATGGACTCCAATATCCCTCTGCACATCCACACTACCAAGAATCTTTCCATTGACCCAATATTCTGCCTTCCTGTTATTCTTCCCAAAGTGCATCACCTCACATTTAGCTGCATTAAACTCCACTTGCACCTCTCGCAAGAAGTGAGACAAATCAAACATGATATGAAGATCCATCAGAGTCACTAAATTCACTTGAACATAAAGGGAACATGATTATCTGGTATATCAGTGAGCAAAGGTTTTTAACAACATTCTGTGTGGTCAAACACCAACACAGACACATGCACACACACACATATAAGAGTGTGAGTGTTCCAGTGAACTGACTGCAGAAATTATTTACTATTATCCAGTTAACAATCTAAAAGCATTCACAGACAGAGAAGCCTTAAATATGTTGTATTAATGGGAAAGAATTCACCAGGTCATCCAACTTGGAGATATGTGAGGAGATGGGCACCATGGAAATGTCTGGAGTGTGAGAAGAATTGCAAATTCCCAGACCTACTGGAGACTCATTGACACAGACATTCTGTGTAAAGAGATTTATTTTGTCATCCAGCTTCATGTCACACCAGTGGCTTTACACTGACAAGAGACCTTTCCCCTGACTGTGGGGGAAAAAAAACTTTAAGATCTGTAAAGGTCTTAAATTCAATTGTCTTTATTTAACATCACCCTGTTCACATAGGGGAGAAAATGAGGACTGCAGATGCTGGAGATTAGAGCTGAAAATGTGTTGCTGGAAAAGCGCAGAGTTCAGGCAGCATCCAGGGAACAGAAGGTTCGAGAAGAAAGTGAGGACTGCAGATGCTGGAGATCAGAGCTGAAAATGTGTTGCTGGAAAAGCGCAGCAGGTCAAGCAGCATCCAGGGAACAGGAGTTTTCGGGCATAAGCCCTGAAGAAGGGCTTATGCCCGAAACGTCGATTCTCCTGTTCCCTGGATGCTGCCTGACCTGCTGCGCTTTTCCAGCAACACATTTTCAGCACATGGGGGAGAAGTCATTCAGCTGTTCCATGTTTGGGAAGGTATTCACGTGGGGATCCAGCAAAGCCTTGCTCTTTCTTCCTTGATAACAGACTCCATCATTTTCCCCACTACAGATGTTACACTAACTGATCTATACTTCCCCATCTTTTGTCTACCTTCCTTTTTAAATAGCGGCGCCACTGTATTCCAATCTGCAGGAACTGCCCCCGAGTCCAGCAAATTGGGAAAATTACTGACAATGCACATGTTCTATCCCCCGCTGTCTCTTTTAAGACCCTGGGATGCATTACACCAGGACCAGGAGACTTGTCTATCCTTAGCTCCATGAGCTTGCCCAACACTAGCGTTCTGGAATAATGTTTGTTTCCAGGTCCTCACCGACTCCATCTCTTTGTCAATCACTGGCATGTTATTCGTGTACCCCACTGTGAAGGCCGATACAAAATACCTGTTCAGTGCCTCAGCCATTTTATCACATCCCATAACTAAATGGCCCTTCTCATCCTCTGAAGGGCCAACATTTACCTTAGCCAGTCTTTTTCATTTAAAGTTTTCATAGAAACTTCTGCTATCTATCTTTAAATTCTGTGATGCATCTTTTCTCTCCTGTTCTTGCCTACGGTTCTTCATCGCTCTTTTTGTGGCTTTCTTCTGATCTTTAACGCTTTCCCAATCTTCCAGTTTCATGCAGTTTTTGACCACTTTGTTTGCCTCATCTTTCAATGTGAGAGATGGGGAGGGAGAGTGGGGAGGGGAGGGGGAGGGAGAGGGGAGGAGAGAGGGTGGGAAGAGAGGGTGGAGAAGGGGGAGGTGCGGGGATAAGGGGATTAGGGAAAGAGGCAGGGCAGAGGAAAGAAGGGATGGAGAGAGGGCTGTAGGTGATGGGGGTAGGAGGGAGCTGGGAACGGTGGGTGAGAATAGGAGGAGGGATGGGAGGAGAGAGTAGGAGGAGTTAGGTAGGAGAGGGAACAGGAGGACGGGGTTGAGAAGCGAGGCGTGGTGGGCGTGAAGGGGAGTAGAGGGGTGTAGGGTGCAGGGGAGGGGTGTTGTAGGAGAGGAGGAGAGGAATGAAGGACAGTAGAGGTGCGGAGCAAGTGGAAGGTGGAGGAGGGGAGGAGACAGCGAATGAAGTGGGGGGGGACGAGTGAAAGGGCGGAGAGGGAAGTAGAGAGGTTAGGAGAGAGGGGAAGGAGAAAGGGCAGGAGAGAGGGGAGGAAGCAAGGACATAGGGGAGTTTGGGGTGTGAGGCGAGGGGGAGTTTGGGGTGGAGTAGGAGAGAGGGTGTGGAGAAGGGGTGGGAGGTGGAGGAGAGAGGGACATGATGGATGGAGGATGTGTGGAGGATTGGGGAGGAGAGAGGTGAAGATGAGGAGGAGGGGAGGACGGTGGGAGGTGAGGGGGAGGAGAGAGTGGGGGAGGAGAGGCGGAAGTGGTGGAAGGAGGGGGAAAGTGAGGAGGGAAGGGGAGCAGAGACAGGGAGGAGAGCAGAGGAGGAGGGGACAGGAGAGATGGGAGAGAAGAGGGGAGGACAGGTTGGAGGAGTGGATACGAGGGGAGAACATGGGGGTAGGGAAGCAGTTTGGGAGAAGGGGTGAAGAAGAGGGGGACGGGAGAGGGGAAGATGTGAGTGTGGAGACAAGGGGGAGGAGAGGGCGCGGAAGGGGGAGAGGCGAGGAGGGAAGGTGAAGAAAGGAGAGGGTGGAAGAAGAGACGGGGTAAGGAGAGTGGATGAGGATAGAGGGGATGAGGAGAGAGGGGAGGGGGAGAGTGGAGCGGTGAGCAGGAGAGGGGAGAAAGAGGAGAGGGGAGTGATGAGAGGGGAGAGGAGACAGTGGTGAGGAGTGAGAGGAGTGAGTAGTGAGATGAGGGGGAAGAGGGAAGAAGGGAGAGGAGAGAGGGAGGAGGAGAGGGGAGAGGGGGAGAGGAGAGAGGGGACAGTGGAGAGGTGAGCGGGAGAGGGTAGAAAGGAGAGGGGAGAGGTGAGGGGAGAGGAGAGAGGAAAGAGGAGAGAGGGAAGAGAGGAGAGGAGAGAGGGAAGAGAAGAGAGGGTAGAGGGGAGAGGAAACAGTGGTGAGGAGTGAGAGGAGTGAGTAGTGAGGAGTGAGAGGAGGGGGAGAGGGGAGAGGAGAGAGTGGAGAGGGGAGCGGGAGAGGGGAGAAAGGAGAGCAGAGGGGAAAGGTGAGAGGGGAGAGAAGACAGGGGAGAGGAGAGAGGGGAGAAGTGAGGGGAAGAGGGGAGCGGAGAAAGGAGATAGGAAAGATAGAAGAAGGGAGACGGGAGAGGAGAAAAGAGAGAAGAGAGAGGAGAGTAGAGAGGAGGGAGCAGAGAGCAGGGAGGGGAGAAGAGACGGTGATCAAGAGTGAGAGGAGAGACTAATGAGGAGTGAGAGGAGAGGGGAGAGAAGAGAGACGAGGGGAGAGGAAAGAGGAGAGAGGAGAGAGGGAGGAGGAGAGGGGAGAGGGGATGAGGAGAGTGTGGAGAATAGAAGGGGAGAGGAGAGAGGGGAGAGGAGAGACGAGAGAGGGGAGGGAGAGAGGGGAGAGGAGACAGTGGTGAGGAGTGAGAGGAGAGAGTAGTGAGGAGTAAGGGGAGAGGGGAGAGGGAAGAGGGAAGAGGGAAGAGGAAAGAGGAGAGAAGGAGGAGGGGGATGTAGAAGAGGAGAGAGGGGAGGGGAGAAGAGAGAGGGGAGGGGGAGAAGAGAGAGGGGAGGGGGAGAAGAGAGAGGGGAGCGGAGAGAGGAGAGAGGGGAGAGTGTGGGGGAGGAGAGAGGGGGATGAGAGAGATGGGGCAGAGAGAGTGGGGAGAGGGGGAGGAGAGAGAGGGGGAGGAGAGTGAGTGGGAGGAGAGGGGGAGGACGGAGAGGGGAAGAGAGAGAGAGGGGAGGTTAGGGGAGGATGGAGAGGGGGAGGAAAGAGAGGCACAGGAGAGTGAGGGGCGAAGAGAGAGGGGGGAGGAGAGAGAGGGGAGGAGAGGGGGAGGATGGAGAGGGGAATGAGAGAGGGGGAGGAGAGAAGGGGTGGAAAAGAGGGGTGTAAGAGAGAGAGGGAGAGAAGAGAGAGAGGAGGAAGAGTGAGGGGCAATGAGAGAGGGGGAGGACGAGGCAGAGAGCATCAGGGGCAAATGAGGTGTCAGAGATGGGGAGGAGGAGAGTGGGTGAGGTATGGGGGCGAGGAGGAGGAGAGCGGGGGGATGTTAATGGGGATAGAAGAGGTGAGGGGGAGGAGGTGGTGGCCTGGAGAGAGGGAGTAGACAGCAGGAGGTGTGAGAGCAGAAGAAGGTGGCGAGGAGAATTCGGAAGGACAGAGCAGTTGGAGGTATGGGAGAAGGAGGAGATTGGGTGAAAGACAGAAGGGCAGATGGGTAGGACGGTGAAAGTGGGGGAGGAAAGTGATGAGAGAATAGGTAAGAAGGGTGACGGCAGGGTGGCAGAGGAGAGGGGAGTAGGAGACTGGGGGAAAGAGAGGGGTGGGCAGATGGGTAGGAGGGTAACCCACCCAGACCTTTCTCCGTCTGAACAGTTCACCTAACACAATCACCTGATGAAGAAGCGTCGCTCCGAAAGCTAGTGTGCTTCCAATTAAACCTGTTGGACTGTAACCTGGTGTTGTGTGATTTTTAACTTTGTACACCACAGTCCAACATCGGCATCTCTGAATCACCTAACCCTAATGGGAAACTTCCCCATGACTAGTCCACCCTGACCTGCACACCATTGGACCGGGTGAGGAAACCCACCCAGACACTGGGGAGACTGTGCACACTCCACACAGACAGTTGCCTGGGGCAGGATTTGAACAGGGTCCCTGGCACTGTGAGGCAGCTGTGGTAACCACTGAGCCACCGTGCGATCCTAACGAGAGAGAGAGAGATGAAGAGAGACTGGGGGGAGAGAGAGGAGAGAGGGGGAGGGAAGAGTGAGGGAAGAGAGAGGGCAGAGAGAAGAGAGGTGGGAGAGAGAAGAGAGAGGGGAGGAGAGAGAGGAAGAAGGGGGAGGAGGAGAAGAGAAGTGAAGAAGAGGTGGAGAAGAACGAGCAGAAGAATAAGAGTGTGAGAGAGAAAACGAGAGAGGGAGAGAGAGAGAGAGGAGAGAGAAGAGAAAGAGAGAGCGAGAGAGAAAGAGATAGAAAAGGCAAAAAGGGAACAAGTGACCCCAAGCCCTCACTCTGTCACAGACAGACAGAGACAGTAACAGGTCAATACTCCCCCAGTCAGCCCGCATGGCGTGAGGGTAATGGCTGACTGAGCTAGGTTCAAAAACTCCCAGAGACTCTAATTCAAACCCCATCTCCTCCCCAACCCAGTTCATCCTGTCAGCTTCCAGCTCCCTCTACCTGGAAGACACCTCCCCCCAGGTATGGGACACATCAACAATCACCTAAGACTTTGGTACAGCTCATCAGGGAGGATATGATGGAGAAATTATATGCAGTGATTGTAATGACTGAGGATGCAACTCTCAAACGCCAGTTGTTTTCAGTTTCTGATGAATCGATTGATCATGTCAGATTTTGATTAAATATTTCTTTTGAGTTTCCTGTCTGTGAATCTTCTTCAAATATTCAAAGAAGTTTAATAAAGGCAGTGTCAGTCCAGGTGTGAAATCAGACAGACAAATAATTCCCTTTGTTGATGTTTTTGTCTGTATGTCCTTCCTTACAATCCTCAGAGAAAGAAGCTTCAAAATCCATCACTATTAGGGCAGAGAGAAAAGAATAATCAAAGTAAAGTAAGAAATTGTCTCTAAACATGAGCATTATTTCTCTCTCCCAAAATGTGCCAGTCCTATTGGGATCCTCCTGCAACCTCTCTTTTATTTGAGAAACTCGCATTATCCCTCTCCCTGGCCGAGGGTGATCAGCAGACAGAGATTGTGCAGGATGGCAGGGTCCTGAGAGGGGATAGGCTCATTCATTTACCAGAAAGTTTCAGGAGTGATTCATGATGCGATGGAGCAATTGCAGTTGAAGCGATATGCGACAGAGCTTATTGGCTTATAGTTGATGTAGATCAGGAAGATGAAAACAAGATGTTCACATTAACTGGCGAAATGGACGATGAGATACAAAAATTAAGATTTTGGATAGATTGACAGGGAGGATTTGATGAAGTGGTTATATGGACGGGATTCAATAACCACTGTATCTTAAAGGTGTGTATTTGGACTGAACAGCCTGAAGTTCTGTATTTAATTTCCAATTCTGTCAAGCCGTGGGCGTGAATTATCCCAAAACCAGAGTCATAGTGATGTAGCTCAGGCAGTCACATTGAAGGGCCTGGTATCTTCGAATTTGTGATGGTTCCTTTTCCTCTGGGTGTTTGCAGACCCCTCAAGCTCTCTGACACTCTTGGTGATGAAGGCAGGAAAATTGGTGGCAGACTCTGAAAACAGTGAGAGCTCCAGTTGTTCCACCGCCCTTCAGATCCCCGCTAACATTCCTGCTTTAAGGAAATCGGCATGCCTGGTTGGTGACAGGCTGTGTGGCTCAAATGTTCAGCAGTGGGCTGCAAGGTAAAGGTTGGTAGTTTGAGACTATCCAGGAATGGAGCTTTGGTTGTTCCAGATCAGACTATGGGAATATCACCCTACCTATATTTAAACCGGAAAATCCACGGCAAGATTGAATTGCAGCCCAAACCATTCATGATTCTGTAAGATAGGGATAAACACAATTTTCTCTCTCGACCCCCTCTGTCAACAGAAAGTGACCACTGCAGCTCCCTGCATAGCCCTGGGACACAGCTTGCAGAAACTCCCTCCTCATGAACGGCGCTTCCTGTGCGAAAATCTTTACATTTAATGTGGTAACGGCTGCAATCCAACCCCTGTCCCCAAGATTAGAAGCTGCAGGATTTTGTGATAAGTTATGAAATTGAAGGCGTGCCCTCCACCTTTAAATGAGAGTGAATGCTGTTCAGAACTGAGAGCTGACAAATACCTGTGATGACCAGCTAGCAGTCTCAGCGTGTACTGGAAAATTGGAAAGACGTAACGTTTGGCAGTGGAATAAACCTGAGTTGGTTGATATTTGTAAACAATTCCTATTTTACCAATCTATTTAAATTATGCCTCAGAATACTAAAATCCAATCTCACTTGAATTTAGGGTTTAGAAACACTGCAGCACCGAGGACTTCCATAATGTTACCCCCACTGACCATTCCCCATGAAACATGCCCAGGTCCTCAGTTGAGGATTTTTGCTGGGAACCTTTGCTCCTTGGCTTTGAACCGGACCTCCTGCCCAAGAAAAGCAAATGTGGTATTGCTTTCAGTGGAAGGATCAGAGCACAGTCACTCCACTCTGAAACAGAATCAGTGCTGTACACATCTGTGCATATTCAGAACCAGGCTGGAGAAAACCGGAACAATGATTCACACAGTAATGAAACGGGATTGCATTCCTTTTCACCACTCGAGCATATACGAGCGAGTAAATTCAAAGCCAGGTTTGCTGATGTGAACAGCAAGTTAGAAAGCTCTGCTCACGTTAGTCTGAAAGGCTGCCACCGGGAATGAGGCTGTTCGTGCCGGATTTTGAAGTGGGGAGTTTTGAAGTGAGGTGACTCCAACAGCCACTGCACTACAGGAAGCATCTCCGCGAGCAGCTGGTGTCCAGCGTCGGCCAGCACTAAAATGTATAGCCGTTCAACGTCTCACCTTTCTGTTTCCAGGAGCTGGTCATTCTCCAGCGTAATTGGCATCATTAAAAAATTAAGAAATTCACGTGAAATTGCTCACAAAATATAGGCAAGGATTCTGTCAAGGGTGCACATTTTGGAATGCAGGACGAGTCTGAACATGCTGGGACAACTTTCCCTTCATCGTCGAGCATGACCTTAAGGAAGGTTTGTCAACAGAATATTTAAGTTTTTGTTTTCCGCAATATGGGGCGAGTTGAAAACTGGAGAGCATAGTTTTGAGGTGGGACGGGTAAAATATAAAAGGGACATGAGGCACCTTTCCTACGCAGAAGGTTGTGCGTGTATGGAATCAGCTACCAGAGGAAGTGGAGGAGACTAGTACACTCAGAAGATTTCAAAAGCAACCGGATGAGTTTCTGGATAGGAAGGGTTTAGTGGGATAGGGGACAAAAGCAGCTAAATGGGAGTTTGTTTAAAATGCATTTCCAGAGATTTCGAAGCATGAATGCTGTTCTCGGGACAGTCCAAGGGCAATCAGCCATAAACGGCTCCCAGATCCTTCAGCAGAATAATTTCAAACTGTGCTTCCAACATATATTGGAAATTTAGTGTACCGCCACCTCCCGAAAAACTCTGAAATGAGGGAAAACAAAGAACCGAACATGAATGAGCCATGAAAAGTGAAAATTTCCAAACACAGTCTCGATAAGATTAGTTTGCTCATCCGATCAACAATGTGGCAGTGCCTGCTGCCCACGTCTCCAGGACAGATGTGAAGTAAATGAGAGAAATTTAAGACCATATAACATTGCAATTAACTGGAATGATTTTTCCATTCACTAGAACACCAAATAATGAGACGTAAAGTCACTGCAGGGTTAGGTTTCAAACCAGCGATGAAATCCCAATCTCCGTTCGGTTTCAGTGGAGACAGTGAACAACACAACTTGGCCGGAACATGATGCAGCAGTGGAACCGCTTGAGGTCCGGGCTTTTCGTGTGGGAGGCGAATGTGATCACTACAGCATGGACACTGTCACATTGAAGAGAGTGCATTCCCCCAAATCAGAGGTACATTTCCAATAAGCAAAGTAAACTGGTCGTGTTGGAATTTAAACACTGAACATTAACACTCTGCAGTAAAACCGGCAACACACACAAAGGGTGGGATTCGAACACAACCCTCATTAGAGATTTATGTATAACACAGCGCCTTCGACCACGCGGCCAGAAGACCAACCACCACAGTCGCACACTTTCTTACACTTTCAATGGCGTGCCTGCAAAACAACAGAATCAAAGTCACAGGGAAAGAGTTCCACGATCCCTGCTCTGCTCGCACTGCTGCTGGGATCTGCCCAGCTACAATACCAAATTTGCAGCAGATAATGATAACCCTTCATTCACATAAAAAACAATGGGAATCTGATCCTATCTTCTGAGACTCGTTTGAGCCACAAATGCAATGTCTGTATGAGAGAATAGAAATTCGATTCTGATTCAACAAAGAAACCAAGAGCTGCGTGACATTACTGCAATTTCGATTCTTGCTTTGGTAAATGATTTCGCACATTGCTCGAAACAGGACAACTTTCACGTTTGAACGGAACATGAAACACACCGGACTACAGGGAAAATGGGCAAAGTTGAGCAGGCCGTATTGCACATCAGACCGTGCAGCATACTTATGGTTACGACGTCTGTTATGCAGATGAAACGTCCCAAGGAATGTTATCGAATGGAAAAGTGGAGGTAGCAGTACAATCCCAGAAGGACAGATCACATTGTGATGATGCTCAAACCTCGGTGCCATGTCGAGTTGTCACTTGCCTTGCCTTTTACCTTAACCGTGCAACTTGCTGCAGAGATGTCTCCACCTGGACATGAGCCTGACGGCTGCCAGCTTAGATAGAAACCAGTGTGGGAATCAATGGAAAGTGAATCAGAAAGTTTACTAAATTCCATGGTGCTTATTAGAAATGCAGTTTCTGTTCACCTCAATCTAAAAGGCAGTTTCCGAGTATATTAACAGAAGTCAAAAGGTGATTACCTCACCCCCACACATGAAGATGTCAAAGAGGTGCGAACTGCACTTGAGTGCTTTTTGTTCTCGATGTGAAGAGCTCTCACGCCTGAGTCACCTTCACGTCTCTGGCTGCTGAGTGAATCACAAAGAAGGAATTTCAATAGAGCTGCAACTGCCTCACTTCTCCACTCGCCCTCCCCGTTTACATTTTCCTGCTCGTCAGTGATTTAAAGAAAACCAAATGAATGCGATGCCATTCTGTAGCCTCGCTGTCGATTCCTCCGTTTCAGTTGCGACGTGGCTTCGATCTCGGGACGGACCTTAATACTAGCGACGCTATGAAAGCACAGGTCCAGAGGTTCCTCTGAGAGTGTAATTTCTTTCAATGCTGTTGCTGATTGAATGATCCACTAACGTGAGAACTGCTCCGAAACATGATTCAGGATATCTGGTGGCAATTCTCGCACGTCGAATAACGATTGACAGCTTCCAAATGAGGTCTTTCTGAGACGACCTTGGGGTACATTTGACAGACAGACAAGTTCAGGAATTCGTGGTGCGCTGTGACACCAGAGCATCTGGAATGCAAATGCGGTACTGCTTTTCGTGAAGGATCAGAAGGCGGTAACTACACTCTCAAACAGAATGGCATATGATCAGAACCAGGTTGGAAAAAAACTTAACAACGCTTTGCACTGTAATTAAATGGAATTGCATTACATTTCACTACGAGAGTAGATTTGTTCAAGCAAATTCGAAGGCAGGTTTGCAGATGGGAAAGCAAGCAAGAAAGCTCAGCTCTTGTCCATGAAAAAGGCTGCAGTTGAAGAACAAAGCAGTTCCTGCCCAGTTTCGAACTGGGGACCTTCCGCGTGTGAGGCGAATGTGATGACCACTACACTACAGAAACAAGCCGCAGCCGCCGGCGCGGGGGCTCAGTGGCGTCCAGCACTGAAAGTTGAATCCGTTCTACGTTTCACCTTTCTGTTTCCAATATCTCGTTGTTGTCCTGCGCAATTGACATCATGAAAACGTAAAAAAAAAAGACACGTTCAATTGATGACAAAATATAGACAAAGATGTCGTCGATGTTTGTACCGTAGGGCGAGGTGGAATAGGCTGGGACGACGTTCCCTGCAGCGTAACAGCTGCGACATGACCTTATGGAAGGGTGGTAAACTGAGTATTTACGTGTTTTACACTCTCAAACAGAATGGCATATGATGCACAAGGAAAATGCACAAACCTGAGCAGGCCGTGTTCCACATTATACCGTGCAGCATAGTTTCAGTCACTGTGTCCGTTTATTTTTCAGAATAAGAGTCCCAAAGAATGTTCTCCACCCTAAAACCGGAGGTAACATTACAATCCGAGAACGACAGATCACATTTTGAGGATGCTCTGACCCCGGAGCCAGTTCGAGATGCCACTTTCCTTGCCTTTTACCTTAACCGTGCAATTTGCTGCAGAGATGTTCACTCCTGGACATGAGCCACATGGATACCAACTGAGTTGGAAACCTGGGTGGGAATCGAGGAGAAGCGACTCAATACATTTTGCTAAATTCCGTGGTGCTTTTTAGAAATGCAGTTTCTGTTCACCTCAATCTAAAAGCCAGTTTCTGAACACAGTCACAGAAGTCAAAAGGTAATTACCTCACCCCACCCCCACTCCAGAAGAGGTGCTAACTGCCCTTGAGTGCTTTTTGTTCTCGATGTGAAGAGCTTTCACGCCTGAGTCACCTTCACGTCTCTGGTTGCTGAGTGAATCACAAAGAAGGAATTTCACCAGAGCTGCAATTGCCTCACTTCTCCACTCGCCCTCCCCGTTTACATTTTCCTGCTCGTCAGTGATTTAAAGAAAACCAAATGGATGCGATGTCATTCTGTAGCCTCTCTGTCGATTCCTCCGTTTCAGTTGCAACATGACTTAGATCTTGGGGCGGACCTTAATACTAGCGACTCTATGAATGCGCAAGTCGAAAGGTTCCTCTGAGAGTGCAATTCCTTTCATTGCTGTTGCTGATTGAATGAGCCACTAACGTGCGAATTGCTCCAAAACATGATTCAGCATATCTGGTGCCAATTCTCGCTCGTTGAATAACGATTGACATCTTCCAAATGAGGTCTTTCTGAGACGACCTTAGGGTACATTTGACAGACAGACAAGTTCAGGAATTCGTGGTGCGCTGTGACACCAGAGCATCTGCTTCTTTCCTGTTTTTGAACCGAGCCGCCTGCGCAAGGAAGGCAAATGCGGTACTGCTTTTCGTGGAAGGATCAGAAGGCGGTAACTACACTCTCCAACAGAATGGCATATGATCAGAACCAGGTTGGAAAAAAACTTAACAACGCTTTGCACTGTAATTAAATGGAATTGCATTACTTTTCACTTCCAGAGCAGGTTTGTTCAAGCAAATTCGAAGGCAGGTTTGCAGATGGGAAAGCATGCAAGAAAGCTCAGCACTTGTCCATGTAAAAGGCTGCAGTTGAAGGACAAAGCAGTTTCTGCCCAGTTCTGAACTGGGAACCTTTCGCGTGTTAGGCGAACGTGAGGACCACGACAGGACAGAAACAAGCCACAGCCGGCTGTGCTGCAACTCCTTGGCGTCCAGCACTGAAAGTTGAATCCGTTCTACGTCTCCCCTTTCTGTTTCCAATAGCTCGTTGTTGTCCAGCGTAATCGACATCTTGCAAACGTAAAAAAAAAACACTTTAAATTGATGACAATATATAGACAAAGATGTCGTCGATGTTTGTACCGTAGGGCGAGGTGGAATAGGCTGGGACGACTTTCCCTGCAGCGTAACAGCTGCGACATGACCTTATGGAAGGGTGGTAAACTGAGTATTTACGTGCTTTACCCAAGTTTGTGTGAGTTGAAAACTCGACAGCATAGCTTTAAGGTGAGTGGACTGAAAGTGACAAAGGACCTGAGGCACATTTCCCACAAAGAAGGTTGTGCGTGTTTGGAATGATCTACCAGAGGAAGTGGAGGAGGCTATTATACTCAGAAAATTGCAAAGGTAATCGGGTGAGTTTCTGGATAGGATGCGTTTAGAGGGATTGGGGTCAAATGCTGGGGAACGGGACTTGTTTAATTTTGGCTATGTGGTGAGCATGGACGAGGTCCACCGAAGTATCTTTTTCCACGGTGTACCCCAATAACGTCATGTTGCTTCCACCGGCTTTGAAGGATTACTTTTTAGCGGAGTTTGCCATCGCAGTCTGTGGCACAATCATTTAGTCTGTTCGACTGCTCACGGGAAAGGTAGTATTGTGGAACACTGCAAAAAAGGAACGACTTCCTTACTTTAGCTCCGACTGACCATACTCTGTGAAATTTTCCCAGATCCTCAGCTGAGGATTTTTGCTGCTGGAAGTTACCTCAGAAACCCTGTTAAATCGAAATGTGTTGAGCGAATCGCAAAACAGAAAGCATTTAACACGGAACACAAACAAAACTGGCATACCTCATGCATTTTCAGACGCAGAGATGCATGAATGCTAAATGTGATACAATCCGAGGGCATGAGTCATAAAGTAATCTCACAACTAACAACAGGGCATTTCCAAACGACTCTTTGAAACATACTGCAGCCTTAGTGCACCACCACTTTCCAGACAATGCTGAAACGAGAGAAAGAAAGAACATAATAAGAATTGGCCGTAAAAAGTGAATTTCACCAATCACAGTCTCGATTAGATCACCTTTCCCTTCCGATGTTTCCAGGACGGAAATGAAGGAAATGGGAGAAATTCAATAAGGTATGACACCGAAATACATTGGAACGATTTTCCCTTTAGCTAGAAACCCAAATAACAACGAGTAGAGTCACCGTCGGACTTCGTTTCACAACAACGATGAAATAACAGTCTCCATTCGGTTCCAGTAAAAGCTCAACTTGCCTGGGACGGCAGGACTGTTTGCGATTTTCCGCGCGTGACGCGAACACGATCATGACAGTAGAGACATTTTGAAATATTTGGCAGTATCCCACACCACAGTTAATTCCCTGGGAAGCAAACCCATTTTACTTTTGTTTTCAACATCAATATACAGTGGGCACCGAAACAGCATTTTAACAAGCTGCAGCTTTGGAGTTGATCAGCAGAAATGGCAGTGGTGGGATTCGAACCCTCGCCCCTTTCGAGGCTGGAACCTGGATCCAGCGCCTGAGACCGCTCGGTCACACAACCAGCCGGCCGCGCCGCCTCATTTTCTTCTATTTCCAATTGTGCTCCTGCATAACAACAGCTGCAAAGTCACATGAAAAGGGTTCCATGATTCCTCTCAGACTCGCACAGCTGCTGGGATGTGCCCGGCTACAATGTCAATTTCGCAGCATAGTTTCAGTCACTGTGTCCGTTTATTTTTCAGAATAAGAGTCCCAAAGAATGTTCTCCACCCTAAAACCGGAGGTAACATTACAATCCGAGAACGACAGATCACATTGTGAGGATGCTCTGACACCGGAGCCAGTTCGAGATGCCACTTTCCTTGCCTTTTACCTTAACCGTGCAATTTGCTGCAGAGATGTTCACTCCTGGACATGAGCCACATGGATACCAACTGAGTTGGAAACCTGGGTGGGAATCGAGGAGAAGCGACTCAATACATTTTGCTAAATTCCGTGGTGCTTTTTAGAAATGCAGTTTCTGTTCACCTCAATCTAAAAGCCAGTTTCTGAACACAGTCACAGAAGTCAAAAGGTAATTACCTCACCCCACCCCCATTCCAGAAGACTTGCTAACTGCCCTTGAGTGCTTTTTGTTCTCGATGTGAAGAGCTTTCACGCCTGAGTCACCTTCACGTCTCTGGTTGCTGAGTGAATCACAAAGAAGGAATTTCACCAGAGCTGCAATTGCCTCACTTCTCCACTCGCCCTCCCCGTTTACATTTTCCTGCTCGTCAGTGATTTAAAGAAAACCAAATGGATGCGATGTCATTCTGTAGCCTCTCTGTCGATTCCTCCGTTTCAGTTGCAACATGACTTAGATCTCGGGGCGGACCTTAATACTAGCGACTCTATGAATGCGCAAGTCGAAAGGTTCCTCTGAGAGTGCAATTCCTTTCATTGCTGTTGCTGATTGAATGAGCCACTAACGTGCGAATTGCTCCAAAACATGATTCAGGATATCTGGTGCCAATTCTCGCACGTTGAATAACGATTGACATCTTCCAAATGAGGTCTTTCTGAGACGACCTGAGGGTACATTTGACAGACAGACAAGTTCAGGAATTCGTGGTGCGCTGTGACACCAGAGCATCTGCTTCTTTCCTGTCTTTGAACCGAGCCGCCTGCGCAAGGAAGGCAAATGCGGTACTGCTTTTCGTGGATTGATCAGAAGGCGGTAACTACACTCTCCAACAGAATGGCATATGATCAGAACCAGGTTGGAAAAAAACTTAACAACGCTTTGCACTGTAATTAAATGGAATTGCATTACTTTTCACTTCCAGAGCAGGTTTGTTCAAGCAAATTCGAAGGCAGGTTTGCAGATGAGAAAGCATGCAAGAAAGCTCAGCTCTTGTCCATGTAAAAGGCTGCAGTTGAAGGACAAAGCAGTTTCTGCCCAGTTCTGAACTGGGAACCTTTCGCGTGTTAGGCGAACGTGAGGACCACGACAGGACAGAAACAAGCCACAGCCGGCTGTGCTGCAACTCCGTGGCGTCCAGCACTGAAAGTTGAATCCGTTCTACGTCTCCCCTTTCTGTTTCCAATAGCTCGTTGTTGTCCAGCGTAATCGACATCTTGAAAATGTAAAAAAAAAAGACACTTTAAATTGATGACAATATATAGACAAAGATGTCGTCGATGTTTGTACCGTAGGGCGAGGTGGAATAGGCTGGGACGACTTTCCCTGCAGCGTAACAGCTGCGACATGACCTTATGGAAGGGTGGTAAACTGAGTATTTACGTGCTTTACCCAAGTTGGTGTGAGTTGAAAACTCGACAGCATAGCTTTAAGGTGAGTGGACTGAAAGTGACAAAGGACCTGAGGCACATTTCCCACAAAGAAGGTTGTGCGTGTTTGGAATGATCTACCAGAGGAAGTGGAGGAGGCTATTATACTCAGAAAATTGCAAAGGTAATCGGGTGAGTTTCTGGATAGGATGCGTTTAGAGGGATTGGGGTCAAATGCTGGGGAACGGGACTTGTTTAATTTTGGCTATGTGGTGAGCATGGACGAGGTCCACTGAAGTATCTTTTTCCACGGTGTACCCCAATAACGTCATGATGCTTCCACCGGCTTTAAAGGATTACTTTTTAGCGGAGTTTGCTATCGCAGTCTGTGGCACAATCATTTAGTCTGTTCGACTGCTCACGGGAAAGATAGTATTGTGGAACACTGCAAAAAAGGAACGACTTCCTTACTTTAGCTCCGACTGACCATACTCTGTGAAATTTTCCCAGATCCTCAGCTGAGGATTTTTGCTGCTGGAAGTTACCTCAGAAACCCTGTTAAATCGAAATGTGTTGAGCGAATCGCAAAACAGAAAGCATTTAACACGGAACACAAACAAAACTGGCATACCTCATGCATTTTCAGACGCAGAGATGCATGAATGCTAAATGTGATACAATCCGAGGGCATGAGTCATAAAGTAATCTCACAACTAACAACAGGGCATTTCCAAACGACTCTTTGAAACATACTGCAGCCTTAGTGCACCACCACTTTCCAGACAATGCTGAAACGAGAGAAAGAAAGAACATAATAAGAATTGGCCGTAAAAAGTGAATTTCACCAATCACAGTCTCGATTAGATCACCTTTCCCTTCCGATGTTTCCAGGACGGAAATGAAGGAAATGGGAGAAATTCAATAAGGTATGACACCGAAATACATTGGAACGATTTTCCCTTTAGCTAGAAACCCAAATAACAACGAGTAGAGTCACCGTCGGACTTCGTTTCACAACAACGATGAAATAACAGTCTCCATTCGGTTCCAGTAAAAGCTCAACTTGCCTGGGACGGCAGGACTGTTTGCGATTTTCCGCGCGTGACGCGAACACGATCATGACAGTAGAGACATTTTGAAATATTTGGCAGTATCCCACACCACAGTTAATTCCCTGGGAAGCAAACCCATTTTACTTTTGTTTTCAACATCAATATACAGTGGGCACCGAAACAGCATTTTAACAAGCTGCAGCTTTGGAGTTGATCAGCAGAAATGGCAGTGGTGGGATTCGAACCCTCGCCCCTTTCGAGGCTGGAACCTGGATCCAGCGCCTGAGACCGCTCGGCCACACTACCAGCCGGCCGCGCCGCCTCATTTTCTTCTATTTCCAATTGTGCTCCTGCATAACAACAGCTGCAAAGTCACATGAAAAGGGTTCCATGATTCCTCTCAGACTCGCACAGCTGCTGGGATGTGCCCGGCTACAATGTCAATTTCGCAGCAGATATTGATAGCCCATCAATCCAGACAAAAATCAATGGTAAGCTGAGTCTATCTTCTCAGACTCTTTTCAGCTACAAATGTATCTGTGAGTGCGTGAGAATATGGGTTCGCTTATGATTTGGCCAAATAACCATGAGCTGCTTGACATTACTGGAATTTCCATTCTTGCTTTGCTAAATGATTTCACCCATTGCTCGAAACAGGACGACTTTCACGTTTACACGGAACACGAAACACACCGGACTACAAGGAAAATGCACAAACCTGAGCAGGCCGTGTTCCACATTATACCGTGCAGCATAGTTTCAGTCACTGTGTCCGTTTATTTTTCAGAATAAGAGTCCCAAAGAATGTTCTCCACCCTAAAACCGGAGGTAACATTACAATCCGAGAACGACAGATCACATTGTGAGGATGCTCTGACACCGGAGCCAGTTCGAGATGCCACTTTCCTTGCCTTTTACCTTAACCGTGCAATTTGCTGCAGAGATGTTCACTCCTGGACATGAGCCACATGGATACCAACTGAGTTGGAAACCTGGGTGGGAATCGAGGAGAAGCGACTCAATACATTTTGCTAAATTCCGTGGTGCTTTTTAGAAATGCAGTTTCTGTTCACCTCAATCTAAAAGCCAGTTTCTGAACACAGTCACAGAAGTCAAAAGGTAATTACCTCACCCCACCCCCATTCCAGAAGACTTGCTAACTGCCCTTGAGTGCTTTTTGTTCTCGATGTGAAGAGCTTTCACGCCTGAGTCACCTTCACGTCTCTGGTTGCTGAGTGAATCACAAAGAAGGAATTTCACCAGAGCTGCAATTGCCTCACTTCTCCACTCGCCCTCCCCGTTTACATTTTCCTGCTCGTCAGTGATTTAAAGAAAACCAAATGGATGCGATGTCATTCTGTAGCCTCTCTGTCGATTCCTCCGTTTCAGTTGCAACATGACTTAGATCTCGGGGCGGACCTTAATACTAGCGACTCTATGAATGCGCAAGTCGAAAGGTTCCTCTGAGAGTGCAATTCCTTTCATTGCTGTTGCTGATTGAATGAGCCACTAACGTGCGAATTGCTCCAAAACATGATTCAGGATATCTGGTGCCAATTCTCGCACGTTGAATAACGATTGACATCTTCCAAATGAGGTCTTTCTGAGACGACCTGAGGGTACATTTGACAGACAGACAAGTTCAGGAATTCGTGGTGCGCTGTGACACCAGAGCATCTGCTTCTTTCCTGTCTTTGAACCGAGCCGCCTGCGCAAGGAAGGCAAATGCGGTACTGCTTTTCGTGGATTGATCAGAAGGCGGTAACTACACTCTCCAACAGAATGGCATATGATCAGAACCAGGTTGGAAAAAAACTTAACAACGCTTTGCACTGTAATTAAATGGAATTGCATTACTTTTCACTTCCAGAGCAGGTTTGTTCAAGCAAATTCGAAGGCAGGTTTGCAGATGAGAAAGCATGCAAGAAAGCTCAGCTCTTGTCCATGTAAAAGGCTGCAGTTGAAGGACAAAGCAGTTTCTGCCCAGTTCTGAACTGGGAACCTTTCGCGTGTTAGGCGAACGTGAGGACCACGACAGGACAGAAACAAGCCACAGCCGGCTGTGCTGCAACTCCGTGGCGTCCAGCACTGAAAGTTGAATCCGTTCTACGTCTCCCCTTTCTGTTTCCAATAGCTCGTTGTTGTCCAGCGTAATCGACATCTTGAAAATGTAAAAAAAAAAGACACTTTAAATTGATGACAATATATAGACAAAGATGTCGTCGATGTTTGTACCGTAGGGCGAGGTGGAATAGGCTGGGACGACTTTCCCTGCAGCGTAACAGCTGCGACATGACCTTATGGAAGGGTGGTAAACTGAGTATTTACGTGCTTTACCCAAGTTGGTGTGAGTTGAAAACTCGACAGCATAGCTTTAAGGTGAGTGGACTGAAAGTGACAAAGGACCTGAGGCACATTTCCCACAAAGAAGGTTGTGCGTGTTTGGAATGATCTACCAGAGGAAGTGGAGGAGGCTATTATACTCAGAAAATTGCAAAGGTAATCGGGTGAGTTTCTGGATAGGATGCGTTTAGAGGGATTGGGGTCAAATGCTGGGGAACGGGACTTGTTTAATTTTGGCTATGTGGTGAGCATGGACGAGGTCCACTGAAGTATCTTTTTCCACGGTGTACCCCAATAACGTCATGATGCTTCCACCGGCTTTAAAGGATTACTTTTTAGCGGAGTTTGCTATCGCAGTCTGTGGCACAATCATTTAGTCTGTTCGACTGCTCACGGGAAAGATAGTATTGTGGAACACTGCAAAAAAGGAACGACTTCCTTACTTTAGCTCCGACTGACCATACTCTGTGAAATTTTCCCAGATCCTCAGCTGAGGATTTTTGCTGCTGGAAGTTACCTCAGAAACCCTGTTAAATCGAAATGTGTTGAGCGAATCGCAAAACAGAAAGCATTTAACACGGAACACAAACAAAACTGGCATACCTCATGCATTTTCAGACGCAGAGATGCATGAATGCTAAATGTGATACAATCCGAGGGCATGAGTCATAAAGTAATCTCACAACTAACAACAGGGCATTTCCAAACGACTCTTTGAAACATACTGCAGCCTTAGTGCACCACCACTTTCCAGACAATGCTGAAACGAGAGAAAGAAAGAACATAATAAGAATTGGCCGTAAAAAGTGAATTTCACCAATCACAGTCTCGATTAGATCACCTTTCCCTTCCGATGTTTCCAGGACGGAAATGAAGGAAATGGGAGAAATTCAATAAGGTATGACACCGAAATACATTGGAACGATTTTCCCTTTAGCTAGAAACCCAAATAACAACGAGTAGAGTCACCGTCGGACTTCGTTTCACAACAACGATGAAATAACAGTCTCCATTCGGTTCCAGTAAAAGCTCAACTTGCCTGGGACGGCAGGACTGTTTGCGATTTTCCGCGCGTGACGCGAACACGATCATGACAGTAGAGACATTTTGAAATATTTGGCAGTATCCCACACCACAGTTAATTCCCTGGGAAGCAAACCCATTTTACTTTTGTTTTCAACATCAATATACAGTGGGCACCGAAACAGCATTTTAACAAGCTGCAGCTTTGGAGTTGATCAGCAGAAATGGCAGTGGTGGGATTCGAACCCTCGCCCCTTTCGAGGCTGGAACCTGGATCCAGCGCCTGAGACCGCTCGGCCACACTACCAGCCGGCCGCGCCGCCTCATTTTCTTCTATTTCCAATTGTGCTCCTGCATAACAACAGCTGCAAAGTCACATGAAAAGGGTTCCATGATTCCTCTCAGACTCGCACAGCTGCTGGGATGTGCCCGGCTACAATGTCAATTTCGCAGCAGATATTGATAGCCCATCAATCCAGACAAAAATCAATGGTAAGCTGAGTCTATCTTCTCAGACTCTTTTCAGCTACAAATGTATCTGTGAGTGCGTGAGAATATGGGTTCGCTTATGATTTGGCCAAATAACCATGAGCTGCTTGACATTACTGGAATTTCCATTCTTGCTTTGCTAAATGATTTCACCCATTGCTCGAAACAGGACGACTTTCACGTTTACACGGAACACGAAACACACCGGACTACAAGGAAAATGCACAAACCTGAGCAGGCCGTGTTCCACATTATACCGTGCAGCATAGTTTCAGTCACTGTGTCCGTTTATTTTTCAGAATAAGAGTCCCAAAGAATGTTCTCCACCCTAAAACCGGAGGTAACATTACAATCCGAGAACGACAGATCACATTGTGAGGATGCTCTGACACCGGAGCCAGTTCGAGATGCCACTTTCCTTGCCTTTTACCTTAACCGTGCAATTTGCTGCAGAGATGTTCACTCCTGGACATGAGCCACATGGATACCAACTGAGTTGGAAACCTGGGTGGGAATCGAGGAGAAGCGACTCAATACATTTTGCTAAATTCCGTGGTGCTTTTTAGAAATGCAGTTTCTGTTCACCTCAATCTAAAAGCCAGTTTCTGAACACAGTCACAGAAGTCAAAAGGTAATTACCTCACCCCACCCCCATTCCAGAAGACTTGCTAACTGCCCTTGAGTGCTTTTTGTTCTCGATGTGAAGAGCTTTCACGCCTGAGTCACCTTCACGTCTCTGGTTGCTGAGTGAATCACAAAGAAGGAATTTCACCAGAGCTGCAATTGACTCACTTCTCCACTCGCCCTCCCCGTTTACATTTTCCTGCTCGTCAGTGATTTAAAGAAAACCAAATGGATGCGATGTCATTCTGTAGCCTCTCTGTCGATTCCTCCGTTTCAGTTGCAACATGACTTAGATCTCGGGGCGGACCTTAATACTAGCGACTCTATGAATGCGCAAGTCGAAAGGTTCCTCTGAGAGTGCAATTCCTTTCATTGCTGTTGCTGATTGAATGAGCCACTAACGTGCGAATTGCTCCAAAACATGATTCAGGATATCTGGTGCCAATTCTCGCACGTTGAATAACGATTGACATCTTCCAAATGAGGTCTTTCTGAGACGACCTGAGGGTACATTTGACAGACAGACAAGTTCAGGAATTCGTGGTGCGCTGTGACACCAGAGCATCTGCTTCTTTCCTGTCTTTGAACCGAGCCGCCTGCGCAAGGAAGGCAAATGCGGTACTGCTTTTCGTGGATTGATCAGAAGGCGGTAACTACACTCTCCAACAGAATGGCATATGATCAGAACCAGGTTGGAAAAAAACTTAACAACGCTTTGCACTGTAATTAAATGGAATTGCATTACTTTTCACTTCCAGAGCAGGTTTGTTCAAGCAAATTCGAAGGCAGGTTTGCAGATGAGAAAGCATGCAAGAAAGCTCAGCTCTTGTCCATGTAAAAGGCTGCAGTTGAAGGACAAAGCAGTTTCTGCCCAGTTCTGAACTGGGAACCTTTCGCGTGTTAGGCGAACGTGAGGACCACGACAGGACAGAAACAAGCCACAGCCGGCTGTGCTGCAACTCCGTGGCGTCCAGCACTGAAAGTTGAATCCGTTCTACGTCTCCCCTTTCTGTTTCCAATAGCTCGTTGTTGTCCAGCGTAATCGACATCTTGAAAATGTAAAAAAAAAAGACACTTTAAATTGATGACAATATATAGACAAAGATGTCGTCGATGTTTGTACCGTAGGGCGAGGTGGAATAGGCTGGGACGACTTTCCCTGCAGCGTAACAGCTGCGACATGACCTTATGGAAGGGTGGTAAACTGAGTATTTACGTGCTTTACCCAAGTTGGTGTGAGTTGAAAACTCGACAGCATAGCTTTAAGGTGAGTGGACTGAAAGTGACAAAGGACCTGAGGCACATTTCCCACAAAGAAGGTTGTGCGTGTTTGGAATGATCTACCAGAGGAAGTGGAGGAGGCTATTATACTCAGAAAATTGCAAAGGTAATCGGGTGAGTTTCTGGATAGGATGCGTTTAGAGGGATTGGGGTCAAATGCTGGGGAACGGGACTTGTTTAATTTTGGCTATGTGGTGAGCATGGACGAGGTCCACTGAAGTATCTTTTTCCACGGTGTACCCCAATAACGTCATGATGCTTCCACCGGCTTTAAAGGATTACTTTTTAGCGGAGTTTGCTATCGCAGTCTGTGGCACAATCATTTAGTCTGTTCGACTGCTCACGGGAAAGATAGTATTGTGGAACACTGCAAAAAAGGAACGACTTCCTTACTTTAGCTCCGACTGACCATACTCTGTGAAATTTTCCCAGATCCTCAGCTGAGGATTTTTGCTGCTGGAAGTTACCTCAGAAACCCTGTTAAATCGAAATGTGTTGAGCGAATCGCAAAACAGAAAGCATTTAACACGGAACACAAACAAAACTGGCATACCTCATGCATTTTCAGACGCAGAGATGCATGAATGCTAAATGTGATACAATCCGAGGGCATGAGTCATAAAGTAATCTCACAACTAACAACAGGGCATTTCCAAACGACTCTTTGAAACATACTGCAGCCTTAGTGCACCACCACTTTCCAGACAATGCTGAAACGAGAGAAAGAAAGAACATAATAAGAATTGGCCGTAAAAAGTGAATTTCACCAATCACAGTCTCGATTAGATCACCTTTCCCTTCCGATGTTTCCAGGACGGAAATGAAGGAAATGGGAGAAATTCAATAAGGTATGACACCGAAATACATTGGAACGATTTTCCCTTTAGCTAGAAACCCAAATAACAACGAGTAGAGTCACCGTCGGACTTCGTTTCACAACAACGATGAAATAACAGTCTCCATTCGGTTCCAGTAAAAGCTCAACTTGCCTGGGACGGCAGGACTGTTTGCGATTTTCCGCGCGTGACGCGAACACGATCATGACAGTAGAGACATTTTGAAATATTTGGCAGTATCCCACACCACAGTTAATTCCCTGGGAAGCAAACCCATTTTACTTTTGTTTTCAACATCAATATACAGTGGGCACCGAAACAGCATTTTAACAAGCTGCAGCTTTGGAGTTGATCAGCAGAAATGGCAGTGGTGGGATTCGAACCCTCGCCCCTTTCGAGGCTGGAACCTGGATCCAGCGCCTGAGACCGCTCGGCCACACTACCAGCCGGCCGCGCCGCCTCATTTTCTTCTATTTCCAATTGTGCTCCTGCATAACAACAGCTGCAAAGTCACATGAAAAGGGTTCCATGATTCCTCTCAGACTCGCACAGCTGCTGGGATGTGCCCGGCTACAATGTCAATTTCGCAGCAGATATTGATAGCCCATCAATCCAGACAAAAATCAATGGTAAGCTGAGTCTATCTTCTCAGACTCTTTTCAGCTACAAATGTATCTGTGAGTGCGTGAGAATATGGGTTCGCTTATGATTTGGCCAAATAACCATGAGCTGCTTGACATTACTGGAATTTCCATTCTTGCTTTGCTAAATGATTTCACCCATTGCTCGAAACAGGACGACTTTCACGTTTACACGGAACACGAAACACACCGGACTACAAGGAAAATGCACAAACCTGAGCAGGCCGTGTTCCACATTATACCGTGCAGCATAGTTTCAGTCACTGTGTCCGTTTATTTTTCAGAATAAGAGTCCCAAAGAATGTTCTCCACCCTAAAACCGGAGGTAACATTACAATCCGAGAACGACAGATCACATTGTGAGGATGCTCTGACACCGGAGCCAGTTCGAGATGCCACTTTCCTTGCCTTTTACCTTAACCGTGCAATTTGCTGCAGAGATGTTCACTCCTGGACATGAGCCACATGGATACCAACTGAGTTGGAAACCTGGGTGGGAATCGAGGAGAAGCGACTCAATACATTTTGCTAAATTCCGTGGTGCTTTTTAGAAATGCAGTTTCTGTTCACCTCAATCTAAAAGCCAGTTTCTGAACACAGTCACAGAAGTCAAAAGGTAATTACCTCACCCCACCCCCATTCCAGAAGACTTGCTAACTGCCCTTGAGTGCTTTTTGTTCTCGATGTGAAGAGCTTTCACGCCTGAGTCACCTTCACGTCTCTGGTTGCTGAGTGAATCACAAAGAAGGAATTTCACCAGAGCTGCAATTGACTCACTTCTCCACTCGCCCTCCCCGTTTACATTTTCCTGCTCGTCAGTGATTTAAAGAAAACCAAATGGATGCGATGTCATTCTGTAGCCTCTCTGTCGATTCCTCCGTTTCAGTTGCAACATGACTTAGATCTCGGGGCGGACCTTAATACTAGCGACTCTATGAATGCGCAAGTCGAAAGGTTCCTCTGAGAGTGCAATTCCTTTCATTGCTGTTGCTGATTGAATGAGCCACTAACGTGCGAATTGCTCCAAAACATGATTCAGGATATCTGGTGCCAATTCTCGCACGTTGAATAACGATTGACATCTTCCAAATGAGGTCTTTCTGAGACGACCTGAGGGTACATTTGACAGACAGACAAGTTCAGGAATTCGTGGTGCGCTGTGACACCAGAGCATCTGCTTCTTTCCTGTCTTTGAACCGAGCCGCCTGCGCAAGGAAGGCAAATGCGGTACTGCTTTTCGTGGATTGATCAGAAGGCGGTAACTACACTCTCCAACAGAATGGCATATGATCAGAACCAGGTTGGAAAAAAACTTAACAACGCTTTGCACTGTAATTAAATGGAATTGCATTACTTTTCACTTCCAGAGCAGGTTTGTTCAAGCAAATTCGAAGGCAGGTTTGCAGATGAGAAAGCATGCAAGAAAGCTCAGCTCTTGTCCATGTAAAAGGCTGCAGTTGAAGGACAAAGCAGTTTCTGCCCAGTTCTGAACTGGGAACCTTTCGCGTGTTAGGCGAACGTGAGGACCACGACAGGACAGAAACAAGCCACAGCCGGCTGTGCTGCAACTCCGTGGCGTCCAGCACTGAAAGTTGAATCCGTTCTACGTCTCCCCTTTCTGTTTCCAATAGCTCGTTGTTGTCCAGCGTAATCGACATCTTGAAAATGTAAAAAAAAAAGACACTTTAAATTGATGACAATATATAGACAAAGATGTCGTCGATGTTTGTACCGTAGGGCGAGGTGGAATAGGCTGGGACGACTTTCCCTGCAGCGTAACAGCTGCGACATGACCTTATGGAAGGGTGGTAAACTGAGTATTTACGTGCTTTACCCAAGTTGGTGTGAGTTGAAAA
The DNA here is from genome assembly GCF_037043375.1 of Chiloscyllium plagiosum. Taxonomy (NCBI): domain Eukaryota; kingdom Metazoa; phylum Chordata; class Chondrichthyes; order Orectolobiformes; family Hemiscylliidae; genus Chiloscyllium; species Chiloscyllium plagiosum. Next base: position 49,153,028 of record NW_028270183.1, read on the forward strand.
CTCGACAGCATAGCTTTAAGGTGAGTGGACTGAAAGTGACAAAGGACCTGAGGCACATTTCCCACAAAGAAGGTTGTGCGTGTTTGGAATGATCTACCAGAGGAAGTGGAGGAGGCTATTATACTCAGAAAATTGCAAAGGTAATCGGGTGAGTTTCTGGATAGGATGCGTTTAGAGGGATTGGGGTCAAATGCTGGGGAACGGGACTTGTTTAATTTTGGCTATGTGGTGAGCATGGACGAGGTCCACTGAAGTATCTTTTTCCACGGTGTACCCCAATAACGTCATGATGCTTCCACCGGCTTTAAAGGATTACTTTTTAGCGGAGTTTGCTATCGCAGTCTGTGGCACAATCATTTAGTCTGTTCGACTGCTCACGGGAAAGATAGTATTGTGGAACACTGCAAAAAAGGAACGACTTCCTTACTTTAGCTCCGACTGACCATACTCTGTGAAATTTTCCCAGATCCTCAGCTGAGGATTTTTGCTGCTGGAAGTTACCTCAGAAACCCTGTTAAATCGAAATGTGTTGAGCGAATCGCAAAACAGAAAGCATTTAACACGGAACACAAACAAAACTGGCATACCTCATGCATTTTCAGACGCAGAGATGCATGAATGCTAAATGTGATACAATCCGAGGGCATGAGTCATAAAGTAATCTCACAACTAACAACAGGGCATTTCCAAACGACTCTTTGAAACATACTGCAGCCTTAGTGCACCACCACTTTCCAGACAATGCTGAAACGAGAGAAAGAAAGAACATAATAAGAATTGGCCGTAAAAAGTGAATTTCACCAATCACAGTCTCGATTAGATCACCTTTCCCTTCCGATGTTTCCAGGACGGAAATGAAGGAAATGGGAGAAATTCAATAAGGTATGACACCGAAATACATTGGAACGATTTTCCCTTTAGCTAGAAACCCAAATAACAACGAGTAGAGTCACCGTCGGACTTCGTTTCACAACAACGATGAAATAACAGTCTCCATTCGGTTCCAGTAAAAGCTCAACTTGCCTGGGACGGCAGGACTGTTTGCGATTTTCCGCGCGTGACGCGAACACGATCATGACAGTAGAGACATTTTGAAATATTTGGCAGTATCCCACACCACAGTTAATTCCCTGGGAAGCAAACCCATTTTACTTTTGTTTTCAACATCAATATACAGTGGGCACCGAAACAGCATTTTAACAAGCTGCAGCTTTGGAGTTGATCAGCAGAAATGGCAGTGGTGGGATTCGAACCCTCGCCCCTTTCGAGGCTGGAACCTGGATCCAGCGCCTGAGACCGCTCGGCCACACTACCAGCCGGCCGCGCCGCCTCATTTTCTTCTATTTCCAATTGTGCTCCTGCATAACAACAGCTGCAAAGTCACATGAAAAGGGTTCCATGATTCCTCTCAGACTCGCACAGCTGCTGGGATGTGCCCGGCTACAATGTCAATTTCGCAGCAGATATTGATAGCCCATCAATCCAGACAAAAATCAATGGTAAGCTGAGTCTATCTTCTCAGACTCTTTTCAGCTACAAATGTATCTGTGAGTGCGTGAGAATATGGGTTCGCTTATGATTTGGCCAAATAACCATGAGCTGCTTGACATTACTGGAATTTCCATTCTTGCTTTGCTAAATGATTTCACCCATTGCTCGAAACAGGACGACTTTCACGTTTACACGGACTACAAGGAAAATGCACAAACCTGAGCAGGCCGTGTTCCACATTATACCGTGCAGCATAGTTTCAGTCACTGTGTCCGTTTATTTTTCAGAATAAGAGTCCCAAAGAATGTTCTCCACCCTAAAACCGGAGGTAACATTACAATCCGAGAACGACAGATCACATTGTGAGGATGCTCTGACCCCGGAGCCAGTTCGAGATGCCACTTTCCTTGCCTTTTACCTTAACCGTGCAATTTGCTGCAGAGATGTTCACTCCTGGACATGAGCCACATGGATACCAACTGAGTTGGAAACCTGGGTGGAAATCGAGGAGAAGCGACTCAATACATTTTGCTAAATTCCGTGGTGCTTTTTAGAAATGCAGTTTCTGTTCACCTCAATCTAAAAGCCAGTTTTTAAACACAGTCACAGAAGTCAAAAGGTAATTACCTCACCCCACCCCCACTCCAGAAGAGGTGCTAACTGCCCTTGAGTGCTTTTTGTTCTCGATGTGAAGAGCTCTCACGCCTGAGTCACCTTCACGTCTCTGGTTGCTGAGTGAATCACAAAGAAGGAATTTCACCAGAGCTGCAATTGCCTCACTTCTCCACTCGCCCTCCCCGTTTACATTTTCCTGCTCGTCAGTGATTTAAAGAAAACCAAATGGATGCGATGTCATTCTGTAGCCTCTCTGTCGATTCCTCCGTTTCAGTTGCAACATGACTTAGATCTCGGGGCGGACCTTAATACTAGCGACTCTATGAATGCGCAAGTAGAAAGGTTCCTCTGAGAGTGCAATTCCTTTCATTGCTGTTGCTGATTGAATGAGCCACTAACGTGCGAATTGCTCCAAAACATGATTCAGGATATCTGGTGCCAATTCTCGCACGTTGAATAACGATTGACATCTTCCAAATGAGGTCTTTCTGAGACGACCTGAGGGTACATTTGACAGACAGACAAGTTCAGGAATTCGTGGTGCGCTGTGACACCAGAGCATCTGCTTCTTTCCTGTCTTTGAGCCGAGCCGCCTGCGCAAGGAAGGCAAATGCGGTACTGCTTTTCGTGGAAGGATCAGAAGGCGGTAACTACACTCTCCAACAGAATGGCATATGATCAGAACCAGGTTGGAAAAAAACTTTACAACGCTTTGCACTGTAATTAAATGGAATTGCATTACTTTTCACTTCCAGAGCAGGTTTGTTCAAGCAAATTCGAAGGCAGGTTTGCAGATGGGAAAGCATGCAAGAAAACTCAGCACTTGTCCATGTAAAAGGCTGCAGTTGAAGGACAAAGCAGTTTCTGCCCAGTTCTGAACTGGGGACCTTTCGCGTGTTAGGCGAACGTGAGGACCACTACACGACAGAAACAAGCCACAGCCGGCTGTGCTGCAACTCCGTGGCGTCCAGCACTGAAAGTTGAATCCGTTCTACGTCTCCCCTTTCTGTTTCCAATAGCTCGTTGTTGTCCAGCGTAATCGACATCTTGAAAATGTAAAAAAAAAAGACACTTTAAATTGATGACAATATATAGACAAAGATGTCGTCGATGTTTGTACCGTAGGGCGAGGTGGAATAGGCTGGGATGACTTTCCCTGCAGCGTAACAGCTGCGACATGACCTTATGGAAGGGTGGTAAACTGAGTATTTACGTGCTTTACCCAAGTTGGTGTGAGTTGAAAACTCGACAGCATAGCTTTAAGGTGAGTGGACTGAAAGTCACAAAGGACCTGAGGCACATTTCCCACAAAGAAGGTTGTGCGTGTTTGGAATGATCTACCAGAGGAAGTGGAGGAGGCTATTATACTCAGAAAATTGCAAAGGTAATCGGGTGAACTTCTGGATAGGATGCGTTTAGAGGGATTGGGGTCAAATGCTGGGGAACGGGACTTGTTTAATTTTGGCTATGTGGTGAGCATGGACGAGGTCCACCGAAGTATCTTTTTCCACGGTGTACCCCAATAACGTCATGTTGCTTCCACCGGCTTTAAAGGATTACTTTTTAGCGGAGTTTGCCATCGCAGTCTGTGGCACAATCATTTAGTCTGTTCGACTGCTCACGGGAAAGGTAGTATTGTGGAACACTGCAAAAAAGGAACGACTTCCTTACTTTAGCTCCGACTGACCATACTCTGTGAAATTTTCCCAGATCCTCAGCTGAGGATTTTTGCTGCTGGAAGTTACCTCAGAAACCCTGTTAAATCGAAATGTGTTGAGCGAATCGCAAAACAGAAAGCATTTAACACGGAACACAAACAAAACTGGCATACCTCATGCATTTTCAGACGCAGAGATGCATGAATGCTAAATGTGATACAATCCGAGGGCATGAGTCATAAAGTAATCTCACAACTAACAACAGGGCATTTCCAAACGACTCTTTGAAACATACTGCAGCCTTAGTGCACCACCACTTTCCAGACAATGCTGAAACGAGAGAAAGAAAGAACATAATAAGAATTGGCCGTAAAAAGTGAATTTCACCAATCACAGTCTCGATTAGATCACCTTTCCCTTCCGATGTTTCCAGGACGGAAATGAAGGAAATGGGAGAAATTCAATAAGGTATGACACCGAAATACATTGGAACGATTTTCCCTTTAGCTAGAAACCCAAATAACAACGAGTAGAGTCACCGTCGGACTTCGTTTCACAACAACGATGAAATAACAGTCTCCATTCGGTTCCAGTAAAAGCTCAACTTGCCTGGGACGGCAGGACTGTTTGCGATTTTCCGCGCGTGACGCGAACACGATCATGACAGTAGAGACATTTTGAAATATTTGGCAGTATCCCACACCACAGTTAATTCCCTGGGAAGCAAACCCATTTTACTTTTGTTTTCAACATCAATATACAGTGGGCACCGAAACAGCATTTTAACAAGCTGCAGCTTTGGAGTTGATCAGCAGAAATGGCAGTGGTGGGATTCGAACCCTCGCCCCTTTCGAGGCTGGAACCTGGATCCAGCGCCTGAGACCGCTCGGCCACACTACCAGCCGGCCGCGCCGCCTCATTTTCTTCTATTTCCAATTGTGCTCCTGCATAACAACAGCTGCAAAGTCACATGAAAAGGGTTCCATGATTCCTCTCAGACTCGCACAGCTGCTGGGATGTGCCCGGCTACAATGTCAATTTCGCAGCAGATATTGATAGCCCATCAATCCAGACAAAAATCAATGGTAAGCTGAGTCTATCTTCTCAGACTCTTTTCAGCTACAAATGTATCTGTGAGTGCGTGAGAATATGGGTTCGCTTATGATTTGGCCAAATAACCATGAGCTGCTTGACATTACTGGAATTTCCATTCTTGCTTTGCTAAATGATTTCACCCATTGCTCGAAACAGGACGACTTTCACGTTTACACGGACTACAAGGAAAATGCACAAACCTGAGCAGGCCGTGTTCCACATTATACCGTGCAGCATAGTTTCAGTCACTGTGTCCGTTTATTTTTCAGAATAAGAGTCCCAAAGAATGTTCTCCACCCTAAAACCGGAGGTAACATTACAATCCGAGAACGACAGATCACATTGTGAGGATGCTCTGACCCCGGAGCCAGTTCGAGATGCCACTTTCCTTGCCTTTTACCTTAACCGTGCAATTTGCTGCAGAGATGTTCACTCCTGGACATGAGCCACATGGATACCAACTGAGTTGGAAACCTGGGTGGAAATCGAGGAGAAGCGACTCAATACATTTTGCTAAATTCCGTGGTGCTTTTTAGAAATGCAGTTTCTGTTCACCTCAATCTAAAAGCCAGTTTTTAAACACAGTCACAGAAGTCAAAAGGTAATTACCTCACCCCACCCCCACTCCAGAAGAGGTGCTAACTGCCCTTGAGTGCTTTTTGTTCTCGATGTGAAGAGCTCTCACGCCTGAGTCACCTTCACGTCTCTGGTTGCTGAGTGAATCACAAAGAAGGAATTTCACCAGAGCTGCAATTGCCTCACTTCTCCACTCGCCCTCCCCGTTTACATTTTCCTGCTCGTCAGTGATTTAAAGAAAACCAAATGGATGCGATGTCATTCTGTAGCCTCTCTGTCGATTCCTCCGTTTCAGTTGCAACATGACTTAGATCTCGGGGCGGACCTTAATACTAGCGACTCTATGAATGCGCAAGTAGAAAGGTTCCTCTGAGAGTGCAATTCCTTTCATTGCTGTTGCTGATTGAATGAGCCACTAACGTGCGAATTGCTCCAAAACATGATTCAGGATATCTGGTGCCAATTCTCGCACGTTGAATAACGATTGACATCTTCCAAATGAGGTCTTTCTGAGACGACCTGAGGGTACATTTGACAGACAGACAAGTTCAGGAATTCGTGGTGCGCTGTGACACCAGAGCATCTGCTTCTTTCCTGTCTTTGAGCCGAGCCGCCTGCGCAAGGAAGGCAAATGCGGTACTGCTTTTCGTGGAAGGATCAGAAGGCGGTAACTACACTCTCCAACAGAATGGCATATGATCAGAACCAGGTTGGAAAAAAACTTTACAACGCTTTGCACTGTAATTAAATGGAATTGCATTACTTTTCACTTCCAGAGCAGGTTTGTTCAAGCAAATTCGAAGGCAGGTTTGCAGATGGGAAAGCATGCAAGAAAACTCAGCACTTGTCCATGTAAAAGGCTGCAGTTGAAGGACAAAGCAGTTTCTGCCCAGTTCTGAACTGGGGACCTTTCGCGTGTTAGGCGAACGTGAGGACCACTACACGACAGAAACAAGCCACAGCCGGCTGTGCTGCAACTCCGTGGCGTCCAGCACTGAAAGTTGAATCCGTTCTACGTCTCCCCTTTCTGTTTCCAATAGCTCGTTGTTGTCCAGCGTAATCGACATCTTGAAAATGTAAAAAAAAAAGACACTTTAAATTGATGACAATATATAGACAAAGATGTCGTCGATGTTTGTACCGTAGGGCGAGGTGGAATAGGCTGGGATGACTTTCCCTGCAGCGTAACAGCTGCGACATGACCTTATGGAAGGGTGGTAAACTGAGTATTTACGTGCTTTACCCAAGTTGGTGTGAGTTGAAAACTCGACAGCATAGCTTTAAGGTGAGTGGACTGAAAGTCACAAAGGACCTGAGGCACATTTCCCACAAAGAAGGTTGTGCGTGTTTGGAATGATCTACCAGAGGAAGTGGAGGAGGCTATTATACTCAGAAAATTGCAAAGGTAATCGGGTGAACTTCTGGATAGGATGCGTTTAGAGGGATTGGGGTCAAATGCTGGGGAACGGGACTTGTTTAATTTTGGCTATGTGGTGAGCATGGACGAGGTCCACCGAAGTATCTTTTTCCACGGTGTACCCCAATAACGTCATGTTGCTTCCACCGGCTTTAAAGGATTACTTTTTAGCGGAGTTTGCCATCGCAGTCTGTGGCACAATCATTTAGTCTGTTCGACTGCTCACGGGAAAGGTAGTATTGTGGAACACTGCAAAAAAGGAACGACTTCCTTACTTTAGCTCCGACTGACCATACTCTGTGAAATTTTCCCAGATCCTCAGCTGAGGATTTTTGCTGCTGGAAGTTACCTCAGAAACCCTGTTAAATCGAAATGTGTTGAGCGAATCGCAAAACAGAAAGCATTTAACACGGAACACAAACAAAACTGGCATACCTCATGCATTTTCAGACGCAGAGATGCATGAATGCTAAATGTGATACAATCCGAGGGCATGAGTCATAAAGTAATCTCACAACTAACAACAGGGCATTTCCAAACGACTCTTTGAAACATACTGCAGCCTTAGTGCACCACCACTTTCCAGACAATGCTGAAACGAGAGAAAGAAAGAACATAATAAGAATTGGCCGTAAAAAGTGAATTTCACCAATCACAGTCTCGATTAGATCACCTTTCCCTTCCGATGTTTCCAGGACGGAAATGAAGGAAATGGGAGAAATTCAATAAGGTATGACACCGAAATACATTGGAACGATTTTCCCTTTAGCTAGAAACCCAAATAACAACGAGTAGAGTCACCGTCGGACTTCGTTTCACAACAACGATGAAATAACAGTCTCCATTCGGTTCCAGTAAAAGCTCAACTTGCCTGGGACGGCAGGACTGTTTGCGATTTTCCGCGCGTGACGCGAACACGATCATGACAGTAGAGACATTTTGAAATATTTGGCAGTATCCCACACCACAGTTAATTCCCTGGGAAGCAAACCCATTTTACTTTTGTTTTCAACATCAATATACAGTGGGCACCGAAACAGCATTTTAACAAGCTGCAGCTTTGGAGTTGATCAGCAGAAATGGCAGTGGTGGGATTCGAACCCTCGCCCCTTTCGAGGCTGGAACCTGGATCCAGCGCCTGAGACCGCTCGGCCACACTACCAGCCGGCCGCGCCGCCTCATTTTCTTCTATTTCCAATTGTGCTCCTGCATAACAACAGCTGCAAAGTCACATGAAAAGGGTTCCATGATTCCTCTCAGACTCGCACAGCTGCTGGGATGTGCCCGGCTACAATGTCAATTTCGCAGCAGATATTGATAGCCCATCAATCCAGACAAAAATCAATGGTAAGCTGAGTCTATCTTCTCAGACTCTTTTCAGCTACAAATGTATCTGTGAGTGCGTGAGAATATGGGTTCGCTTATGATTTGGCCAAATAACCATGAGCTGCTTGACATTACTGGAATTTCCATTCTTGCTTTGCTAAATGATTTCACCCATTGCTCGAAACAGGACGACTTTCACGTTTACACGGACTACAAGGAAAATGCACAAACCTGAGCAGGCCGTGTTCCACATTATACCGTGCAGCATAGTTTCAGTCACTGTGTCCGTTTATTTTTCAGAATAAGAGTCCCAAAGAATGTTCTCCACCCTAAAACCGGAGGTAACATTACAATCCGAGAACGACAGATCACATTGTGAGGATGCTCTGACCCCGGAGCCAGTTCGAGATGCCACTTTCCTTGCCTTTTACCTTAACCGTGCAATTTGCTGCAGAGATGTTCACTCCTGGACATGAGCCACATGGATACCAACTGAGTTGGAAACCTGGGTGGAAATCGAGGAGAAGCGACTCAATACATTTTGCTAAATTCCGTGGTGCTTTTTAGAAATGCAGTTTCTGTTCACCTCAATCTAAAAGCCAGTTTTTAAACACAGTCACAGAAGTCAAAAGGTAATTACCTCACCCCACCCCCACTCCAGAAGAGGTGCTAACTGCCCTTGAGTGCTTTTTGTTCTCGATGTGAAGAGCTCTCACGCCTGAGTCACCTTCACGTCTCTGGTTGCTGAGTGAATCACAAAGAAGGAATTTCACCAGAGCTGCAATTGCCTCACTTCTCCACTCGCCCTCCCCGTTTACATTTTCCTGCTCGTCAGTGATTTAAAGAAAACCAAATGGATGCGATGTCATTCTGTAGCCTCTCTGTCGATTCCTCCGTTTCAGTTGCAACATGACTTAGATCTCGGGGCGGACCTTAATACTAGCGACTCTATGAATGCGCAAGTAGAAAGGTTCCTCTGAGAGTGCAATTCCTTTCATTGCTGTTGCTGATTGAATGAGCCACTAACGTGCGAATTGCTCCAAAACATGATTCAGGATATCTGGTGCCAATTCTCGCACGTTGAATAACGATTGACATCTTCCAAATGAGGTCTTTCTGAGACGACCTGAGGGTACATTTGACAGACAGACAAGTTCAGGAATTCGTGGTGCGCTGTGACACCAGAGCATCTGCTTCTTTCCTGTCTTTGAGCCGAGCCGCCTGCGCAAGGAAGGCAAATGCGGTACTGCTTTTCGTGGAAGGATCAGAAGGCGGTAACTACACTCTCCAACAGAATGGCATATGATCAGAACCAGGTTGGAAAAAAACTTTACAACGCTTTGCACTGTAATTAAATGGAATTGCATTACTTTTCACTTCCAGAGCAGGTTTGTTCAAGCAAATTCGAAGGCAGGTTTGCAGATGGGAAAGCATGCAAGAAAACTCAGCACTTGTCCATGTAAAAGGCTGCAGTTGAAGGACAAAGCAGTTTCTGCCCAGTTCTGAACTGGGGACCTTTCGCGTGTTAGGCGAACGTGAGGACCACTACACGACAGAAACAAGCCACAGCCGGCTGTGCTGCAACTCCGTGGCGTCCAGCACTGAAAGTTGAATCCGTTCTACGTCTCCCCTTTCTGTTTCCAATAGCTCGTTGTTGTCCAGCGTAATCGACATCTTGAAAATGTAAAAAAAAAAGACACTTTAAATTGATGACAATATATAGACAAAGATGTCGTCGATGTTTGTACCGTAGGGCGAGGTGGAATAGGCTGGGATGACTTTCCCTGCAGCGTAACAGCTGCGACATGACCTTATGGAAGGGTGGTAAACTGAGTATTTACGTGCTTTACCCAAGTTGGTGTGAGTTGAAAACTCGACAGCATAGCTTTAAGGTGAGTGGACTGAAAGTCACAAAGGACCTGAGGCACATTTCCCACAAAGAAGGTTGTGCGTGTTTGGAATGATCTACCAGAGGAAGTGGAGGAGGCTATTATACTCAGAAAATTGCAAAGGTAATCGGGTGAACTTCTGGATAGGATGCGTTTAGAGGGATTGGGGTCAAATGCTGGGGAACGGGACTTGTTTAATTTTGGCTATGTGGTGAGCATGGACGAGGTCCACCGAAGTATCTTTTTCCACGGTGTACCCCAATAACGTCATGTTGCTTCCACCGGCTTTAAAGGATTACTTTTTAGCGGAGTTTGCCATCGCAGTCTGTGGCACAATCATTTAGTCTGTTCGAATGCTCACGGGAATGTTAGTATTGTGGAACACTGCAAAAAAGGAACGACTTCCTTACTTTAGCTCCGACTGACCATACTCTGTGAAATTTTCCCAGATCCTCAGCTGAGGATTTTTGCTGCTGGAAGTTACCTCAGAAACCCTGTTAAATCGAAATGTGTTGAGCGAATCGCAAAACAGAAAGCATTTAACACGGAACACAAACAAAACTGGCATACCTCATGCATTTTCAGACGCAGAGATGCATGAATGCTAAATGTGATACAATCCGAGGGCATGAGTCATAAAGTAATCTCACAACTAACAACAGGGCATTTCCAAACGACTCTTTGAAACATACTGCAGCCTTAGTGCACCACCACTTTCCAGACAATGCTGAAACGAGAGAAAGAAAGAACATAATAAGAATTGGCCGTAAAAAGTGAATTTCACCAATCACAGTCTCGATTAGATTACCTTTCCCTTCCGATGTTTCCAGGACGGAAATGAAGGAAATGGGAGAAATTCAATAAGGTATGACACCGAAATACATTGGAACGATTTTCCCTTTAGCTAGAAACCCAAATAACAACGAGTAGAGTCACCGTCGGACTTCGTTTCACAACAACGATGAAATAACAGTCTCCATTCGGTTCCAGTAAAAGCTCAACTTGCCTGGGACGGCAGGACTGTTTGCGATTTTCCGCGCGTGACGCGAACACGATCATGACAGTAGAGACATTTTGAAATATTTGGCAGTATCCCACACCACAGTTAATTCCCTGGGAAGCAAACCCATTTTACTTTTGTTTTCAACATCAATATACAGTGGGCACCGAAACAGCATTTTAACAAGCTGCAGCTTTGGAGTTGATCAGCAGAAATGGCAGTGGTGGGATTCGAACCCTCGCCCCTTTCGAGGCTGGAACCTGGATCCAGCGCCTGAGACCGCTCGGCCACACTACCAGCCGGCCGCGCCGCCTCATTTTCTTCTATTTCCAATTGTGCTCCTGCATAACAACAGCTGCAAAGTCACATGAAAAGGGTTCCATGATTCCTCTCAGACTCGCACAGCTGCTGGGATGTGCCCGGCTACAATGTCAATTTCGCAGCAGATATTGATAGCCCATCAATCCAGACAAAAATCAATGGTAAGCTGAGTCTATCTTCTCAGACTCTTTTCAGCTACAAATGTATCTGTGAGTGCGTGAGAATATGGGTTCGCTTATGATTTGGCCAAATAACCATGAGCTGCTTGACATTACTGGAATTTCCATTCTTGCTTTGCTAAATGATTTCACCCATTGCTCGAAACAGGACGACTTTCACGTTTACACGGACTACAAGGAAAATGCACAAACCTGAGCAGGCCGTGTTCCACATTATACCGTGCAGCATAGTTTCAGTCACTGTGTCCGTTTATTTTTCAGAATAAGAGTCCCAAAGAATGTTCTCCACCCTAAAACCGGAGGTAACATTACAATCCGAGAACGACAGATCACATTGTGAGGATGCTCTGACCCCGGAGCCAGTTCGAGATGCCACTTTCCTTGCCTTTTACCTTAACCGTGCAATTTGCTGCAGAGATGTTCACTCCTGGACATGAGCCACATGGATACCAACTGAGTTGGAAACCTGGGTGGAAATCGAGGAGAAGCGACTCAATACATTTTGCTAAATTCCGTGGTGCTTTTTAGAAATGCAGTTTCTGTTCACCTCAATCTAAAAGCCAGTTTTTAAACACAGTCACAGAAGTCAAAAGGTAATTACCTCACCCCACCCCCACTCCAGAAGAGGTGCTAACTGCCCTTGAGTGCTTTTTGTTCTCGATGTGAAGAGCTCTCACGCCTGAGTCACCTTCACGTCTCTGGTTGCTGAGTGAATCACAAAGAAGGAATTTCACCAGAGCTGCAATTGCCTCACTTCTCCACTCGCCCTCCCCGTTTACATTTTCCTGCTCGTCAGTGATTTAAAGAAAACCAAATGGATGCGATGTCATTCTGTAGCCTCTCTGTCGATTCCTCCGTTTCAGTTGCAACATGACTTAGATCTCGGGGCGGACCTTAATACTAGCGACTCTATGAATGCGCAAGTAGAAAGGTTCCTCTGAGAGTGCAATTCCTTTCATTGCTGTTGCTGATTGAATGAGCCACTAACGTGCGAATTGCTCCAAAACATGATTCAGCATATCTGGTGCCAATTCTCGCACGTTGAATAACGATTGACATCTTCCAAATGAGGTTTTTCTGAGACGACCTGAGGGTACATTTGACAGACAGACAAGTTCAGGAATTCGTGGTGCGCTGTGACACCAGAGCATCTCCTTCTTTCCTGTCTTTGAACCGAGCCGCCTGCGCAAGGAAGGCAAATGCGGTACTGCTTTTCGTGGAAGGATCAGAAGGCGGTAACTACACTCTCCAACAGAATGGCATATGATCAGAACCAGGTTGGAAAAAAACTTTACAACGCTTTGCACTGTAATTAAATGGAATTGCATTACTTTTCACTTCCAGAGCAGGTTTGTTCAAGCAAATTCGAAGGCAGGTTTGCAGATGGGAAAGCATGCAAGAAAACTCAGCACTTGTCCATGTAAAAGGCTGCAGTTGAAGGACAAAGCAGTTTCTGCCCAGTTCTGAACTGGGGACCTTTCGCGTGTTAGGCGAACGTGAGGACCACTACACGACAGAAACAAGCCACAGCCGGCTGTGCTGCAACTCCGTGGCGTCCAGCACTGAAAGTTGAATCCGTTCTACGTCTCCCCTTTCTGTTTCCAATAGCTCGTTGTTGTCCAGCGTAATCGACATCTTGAAAATGTAAAAAAAAAAGACACTTTAAATTGATGACAATATATAGACAAAGATGTCGTCGATGTTTGTACCGTAGGGCGAGGTGGAATAGGCTGGGATGACTTTCCCTGCAGCGTAACAGCTGCGACATGACCTTATGGAAGGGTGGTAAACTGAGTATTTACGTGCTTTACCCAAGTTGGTGTGAGTTGAAAACCCGACAGCATAGCTTTAAGGTGAGTGGACTGAAAGTCACAAAGGACCTGAGGCACATTTCCCACAAAGAAGGTTGTGCGTGTTTGGAATGATCTACCAGTCTGTGGCACAATCATTTAGTCTGTTCGACTGCTCACGGGAAAGGTAGTATTGTGGAACACTGCAAAAAAGGAACGACTTCCTTACTTTAGCTCCGACTGACCATACTCTGTGAAATTTTCCCAGATCCTCAGCTGAGGATTTTTGCTGCTGGAAGTTACCTCAGAAACCCTGTTAAATCGAAATGTGTTGAGCGAATCGCAAAACAGAAAGCATTTAACACGGAACACAAACAAAACTGGCATACCTCATGCATTTTCAGACGCAGAGATGCATGAATGCTAAATGTGATACAATCCGAGGGCATGAGTCAGAAAGTAATCTCACAACTAACAACAGGGCATTTCCAAACGACTCTTTGAAACATACTGCAGCCTTAGTGCACCACCACTTTCCAGACAATGCTGAAACGAGAGAAAGAAAGAACATAATAAGAATTGGCCGTAAAAAGTGAATTTCACCAATCACAGTCTCGATTAGATCACCTTTCCCTTCCGATGTTTCCAGGACGGAAATGAAGGAAATGGGAGAAATTCAATAAGGTATGACACCGAAATACATTGGAACGATTTTCCCTTTAGCTAGAAACCCAAATAACAACGAGTAGAGTCACCGTCGGACTTCGTTTCACAACAACGATGAAATAACAGTCTCCATTCGGTTCCAGTAAAAGCTCAACTTGCCTGGGACGGCAGGACTGTTTGCGATTTTCCGCGCGTGACGCGAACACGATCATGACAGTAGAGACATTTTGAAATATTTGGCAGTATCCCACACCACAGTTAATTCCCTGGGAAGCAAACCCATTTTACTTTTGTTTTCAACATCAATATACAGTGGGCACCGAAACAGCATTTTAACAAGCTGCAGCTTTGGAGTTGATCAGCAGAAATGGCAGTGGTGGGATTCGAACCCTCGCCCCTTTCGAGGCTGGAACCTGGATCCAGCGCCTGAGACCGCTCGGCCACACTACCAGCCGGCCGCGCCGCCTCATTTTCTTCTATTTCCAATTGTGCTCCTGCATAACAACAGCTGCAAAGTCACATGAAAAGGGTTCCATGATTCCTCTCAGACTCGCACAGCTGCTGGGATGTGCCCGGCTACAATGTCAATTTCGCAGCAGATATTGATAGCCCATCAATCCAGACAAAAATCAATGGTAAGCTGAGTCTATCTTCTCAGACTCTTTTCAGCTACAAATGTATCTGTGAGTGCGTGAGAATATGGGTTCGCTTATGATTTGGCCAAATAACCATGAGCTGCTTGACATTACTGGAATTTCCATTCTTGCTTTGCTAAATGATTTCACCCATTGCTCGAAACAGGACGACTTTCACGTTTACACGGAACACGAAACACACCGGACTACAAGGAAAATGCACAAACCTGAGCAGGCCGTGTTCCACATTATACCGTGCAGCATAGTTTCAGTCACTGTGTCCGTTTATTTTTCAGAATAAGAGTCCCAAAGAATGTTCTCCACCCTAAAACCGGAGGTAACATTACAATCCGAGAACGACAGATCACATTGTGAGGATGCTCTGACACCGGAGCCAGTTCGAGATGCCACTTTCCTTGCCTTTTACCTTAACCGTGCAATTTGCTGCAGAGATGTTCACTCCTGGACATGAGCCACATGGATACCAACTGAGTTGGAAACCTGGGTGGGAATCGAGGAGAAGCGACTCAATACATTTTGCTAAATTCCGTGGTGCTTTTTAGAAATGCAGTTTCTGTTCACCTCAATCTAAAAGCCAGTTTCTGAACACAGTCACAGAAGTCAAAAGGTAATTACCTCACCCCACCCCCATTCCAGAAGACTTGCTAACTGCCCTTGAGTGCTTTTTGTTCTCGATGTGAAGAGCTTTCACGCCTGAGTCACCTTCACGTCTCTGGTTGCTGAGTGAATCACAAAGAAGGAATTTCACCAGAGCTGCAATTGACTCACTTCTCCACTCGCCCTCCCCGTTTACATTTTCCTGCTCGTCAGTGATTTAAAGAAAACCAAATGGATGCGATGTCATTCTGTAGCCTCTCTGTCGATTCCT
Source organism: Chiloscyllium plagiosum (assembly GCF_037043375.1). Classification (NCBI taxonomy): domain Eukaryota; kingdom Metazoa; phylum Chordata; class Chondrichthyes; order Orectolobiformes; family Hemiscylliidae; genus Chiloscyllium; species Chiloscyllium plagiosum. The sequence continues at coordinate 49,168,575 of NW_028270183.1, forward strand.
CCGTTTCAGTTGCAACATGACTTAGATCTCGGGGCGGACCTTAATACTAGCGACTCTATGAATGCGCAAGTCGAAAGGTTCCTCTGAGAGTGCAATTCCTTTCATTGCTGTTGCTGATTGAATGAGCCACTAACGTGCGAATTGCTCCAAAACATGATTCAGGATATCTGGTGCCAATTCTCGCACGTTGAATAACGATTGACATCTTCCAAATGAGGTCTTTCTGAGACGACCTGAGGGTACATTTGACAGACAGACAAGTTCAGGAATTCGTGGTGCGCTGTGACACCAGAGCATCTGCTTCTTTCCTGTCTTTGAACCGAGCCGCCTGCGCAAGGAAGGCAAATGCGGTACTGCTTTTCGTGGAAGGATCAGAAGGCGGTAACTACACTCTCCAACAGAATGGCATATGATCAGAACCAGGTTGGAAAAAAAACTTAACAACGCTTTGCACTGTAATTAAATGGAATTGCATTACTTTTCACTTCCAGAGCAGGTTTGTTCAAGCAAATTCGAAGGCAGGTTTGCAGATGGGAAAGCATGCAAGAAAGCTCAGCACTTGTCCATGTAAAAGGCTGCAGTTGAAGGACAAAGCAGTTTCTGCCCAGTTCTGAACTGGGGACCTTTCGCGTGTTAAGCGAACGTGAGGACCACTACACGACAGAAACAAGCCACAGCCGGCTGTGCTGCAACTCCGTGGCGTCCAGCACTGAAAGTTGAATCCGTTCTACGTCTCCCCTTTCTGTTTCCAATAGCTCGTTGTTGTACAGCGTAATCGACATCTTGAAAACTTTAAAAAAAAAGACACTTTAAATTGATGACAATATATAGACAAAGATGTCGTCGATGTTTGTACCGTAGGGCGAGGTGGAATAGGCTGGGACGACTTTCCCTGCAGCGTAACAGCTGCGACATGACCTTATGGAAGGGTGGTAAACTGAGTATTTACGTGCTTTACCCAAGTTGGTGTGAGTTGAAAACTCGACAGCATAGCTTTAAGGTGAGTGGACTGAAAGTGACAAAGGACCTGAGGCACATTTCCCACAAAGAAGGTTGTGCGTGTTTGGAATGATCTACCAGAGGAAGTGGAGGAGGCTATTATACTCAGAAAATTGCAAAGGTAATCGGGTGAGTTTCTGGATAGGATGCGTTTAGAGGGATTGGGGTCAAATGCTGGGGAACGGGACTTGTTTAATTTTGGCTATGTGGTGAGCATGGACGAGGTCCACCGAAGTATCTTTTTCCACGGTGTACCCCAATAACGTCATGTTGCTTCCACCGGCTTTAAAGGATTACTTTTTAGCGGAGTTTGCCATCGCAGTCTGTGGCACAATCATTTAGTCTGTTCGACTGCTCACGGGAAAGGTAGTATTGTGGAACACTGCAAAAAAGGAACGACTTCCTTACTTTAGCTCCGACTGACCATACTCTGTGAAATTTTCCCAGATCCTCAGCTGAGGATTTTTGCTGCTGGAAGTTACCTCAGAAACCCTGTTAAATCGAAATGTGTTGAGCGAATCGCAAAACAGAAAGCATTTAACACGGAACACAAACAAAACTGGCATACCTCATGCATTTTCAGACGCAGAGATGCATGAATGCTAAATGTGATACAATCCGAGGGCATGAGTCATAAAGTAATCTCACAACTAACAACAGGGCATTTCCAAACGACTCTTTGAAACATACTGCAGCCTTAGTGCACCACCACTTTCCAGACAATGCTGAAACGAGAGAAAGAAAGAACATAATAAGAATTGGCCGTAAAAAGTGAATTTCACCAATCACAGTCTCGATTAGATCACCTTTCCCTTCCGATGTTTCCAGGACGGAAATGAAGGAAATGGGAGAAATTCAATAAGGTATGACACCGAAATACATTGGAACGATTTTCCCTTTAGCTAGAAACCCAAATAACAACGAGTAGAGTCACCGTCGGACTTCGTTTCACAACAACGATGAAATAACAGTCTCCATTCGGTTCCAGTAAAAGCTCAACTTGCCTGGGACGGCAGGACTGTTTGCGATTTTCCGCGCGTGACGCGAACACGATCATGACAGTAGAGACATTTTGAAATATTTGGCAGTATCCCACACCACAGTTAATTCCCTGGGAAGCAAACCCATTTTACTTTTGTTTTCAACATCAATATACAGTGGGCACCGAAACAGCATTTTAACAAGCTGCAGCTTTGGAGTTGATCAGCAGAAATGGCAGTGGTGGGATTCGAACCCTCGCCCCTTTCGAGGCTGGAACCTGGATCCAGCGCCTGAGACCGCTCGGCCACACTACCAGCCGGCCGCGCCGCCTCATTTTCTTCTATTTCCAATTGTGCTCCTGCATAACAACAGCTGCAAAGTCACATGAAAAGGGTTCCATGATTCCTCTCAGACTCGCACAGCTGCTGGGATGTGCCCGGCTACAATGTCAATTTCGCAGCAGATATTGATAGCCCATCAATCCAGACAAAAATCAATGGTAAGCTGAGTCTATCTTCTCAGACTCTTTTCAGCTACAAATGTATCTGTGAGTGCGTGAGAATATGGGTTCGCTTATGATTTGGCCAAATAACCATGAGCTGCTTGACATTACTGGAATTTCCATTCTTGCTTTGCTAAATGATTTCACCCATTGCTCGAAACAGGATGACTTTCACGTTTACACGGACTACAAGGAAAATGCACAAACCTGAGCAGGCCGTGTTCCACATTATACCGTGCAGCATAGTTTCAGTCACTGTGTCCGTTTATTTTTCAGAATAAGAGTCCCAAAGAATGTTCTCCACCCTAAAACCGGAGGTAACATTACAATCCGAGAACGACAGATCACATTGTGAGGATGCTCTGACCCCGGAGCCAGTTCGAGATGCCACTTTCCTTGCCTTTTACCTTAACCGTGCAATTTGCTGCAGAGATGTTCACTCCTGGACATGAGCCACATGGATACCAACTGAGTTGGAAACCTGGGTGGAAATCGAGGAGAAGCGACTCAATACATTTTGCTAAATTCCGTGGTGCTTTTTAGAAATGCAGTTTCTGTTCACCTCAATCTAAAAGCCAGTTTTTAAACACAGTCACAGAAGTCAAAAGGTAATTACCTCACCCCACCCCCACTCCAGAAGAGGTGCTAACTGCCCTTGAGTGCTTTTTGTTCTCGATGTGAAGAGCTCTCACGCCTGAGTCACCTTCACGTCTCTGGTTGCTGAGTGAATCACAAAGAAGGAATTTCACCAGAGCTGCAATTGCCTCACTTCTCCACTCGCCCTCCCCGTTTACATTTTCCTGCTCGTCAGTGATTTAAAGAAAACCAAATGGATGCGATGTCATTCTGTAGCCTCTCTGTCGATTCCTCCGTTTCAGTTGCAACATGACTTAGATCTCGGGGCGGACCTTAATACTAGCGACTCTATGAATGCGCAAGTAGAAAGGTTCCTCTGAGAGTGCAATTCCTTTCATTGCTGTTGCTGATTGAATGAGCCACTAACGTGCGAATTGCTCCAAAACATGATTCAGGATATCTGGTGCCAATTCTCGCACGTTGAATAACGATTGACATCTTCCAAATGAGGTCTTTCTGAGACGACCTGAGGGTACATTTGACAGACAGACAAGTTCAGGAATTCGTGGTGCGCTGTGACACCAGAGCATCTGCTTCTTTCCTGTCTTTGAGCCGAGCCGCCTGCGCAAGGAAGGCAAATGCGGTACTGCTTTTCGTGGAAGGATCAGAAGGCGGTAACTACACTCTCCAACAGAATGGCATATGATCAGAACCAGGTTGGAAAAAAACTTTACAACGCTTTGCACTGTAATTAAATGGAATTGCATTACTTTTCACTTCCAGAGCAGGTTTGTTCAAGCAAATTCGAAGGCAGGTTTGCAGATGGGAAAGCATGCAAGAAAGCTCAGCACTTGTCCATGTAAAAGGCTGCAGTTGAAGGACAAAGCAGTTTCTGCCCAGTTCTGAACTGGGGACCTTTCGCGTGTTAGGCGAACGTGAGGACCACTACACGACAGAAACAAGCCACAGCCGGCTGTGCTGCAACTCCGTGGCGTCCAGCACTGAAAGTTGAATCCGTTCTACGTCTCCCCTTTCTGTTTCCAATAGCTCGTTGTTGTCCAGCGTAATCGACATCTTGAAAATGTAAAAAAAAAAGACACTTTAAATTGATGACAATATATAGACAAAGATGTCGTCGATGTTTGTACCGTAGGGCGAGGTGGAATAGGCTGGGATGACTTTCCCTGCAGCGTAACAGCTGCGACATGACCTTATGGAAGGGTGGTAAACTGAGTATTTACGTGCTTTACCCAAGTTGGTGTGAGTTGAAAACTCGACAGCATAGCTTTAAGGTGAGTGGACTGAAAGTCACAAAGGACCTGAGGCACATTTCCCACAAAGAAGGTTGTGCGTGTTTGGAATGATCTACCAGAGGAAGTGGAGGAGGCTATTATACTCAGAAAATTGCAAAGGTAATCGGGTGAACTTCTGGATAGGATGCGTTTAGAGGGATTGGGGTCAAATGCTGGGGAACGGGACTTGTTTAATTTTGGCTATGTGGTGAGCATGGACGAGGTCCACCGAAGTATCTTTTTCCACGGTGTACCCCAATAACGTCATGTTGCTTCCACCGGCTTTAAAGGATTACTTTTTAGCGGAGTTTGCCATCGCAGTCTGTGGCACAATCATTTAGTCTGTTCGAATGCTCACGGGAATGTTAGTATTGTGGAACACTGCAAAAAAGGAACGACTTCCTTACTTTAGCTCCGACTGACCATACTCTGTGAAATTTTCCCAGATCCTCAGCTGAGGATTTTTGCTGCTGGAAGTTACCTCAGAAACCCTGTTAAATCGAAATGTGTTGAGCGAATCGCAAAACAGAAAGCATTTAACACGGAACACAAACAAAACTGGCATACCTCATGCATTTTCAGACGCAGAGATGCATGAATGCTAAATGTGATACAATCCGAGGGCATGAGTCATAAAGTAATCTCACAACTAACAACAGGGCATTTCCAAACGACTCTTTGAAACATACTGCAGCCTTAGTGCACCACCACTTTCCAGACAATGCTGAAACGAGAGAAAGAAAGAACATAATAAGAATTGGCCGTAAAAAGTGAATTTCACCAATCACAGTCTCGATTAGATTACCTTTCCCTTCCGATGTTTCCAGGACGGAAATGAAGGAAATGGGAGAAATTCAATAAGGTATGACACCGAAATACATTGGAACGATTTTCCCTTTAGCTAGAAACCCAAATAACAACGAGTAGAGTCACCGTCGGACTTCGTTTCACAACAACGATGAAATAACAGTCTCCATTCGGTTCCAGTAAAAGCTCAACTTGCCTGGGACGGCAGGACTGTTTGCGATTTTCCGCGCGTGACGCGAACACGATCATGACAGTAGAGACATTTTGAAATATTTGGCAGTATCCCACACCACAGTTAATTCCCTGGGAAGCAAACCCATTTTACTTTTGTTTTCAACATCAATATACAGTGGGCACCGAAACAGCATTTTAACAAGCTGCAGCTTTGGAGTTGATCAGCAGAAATGGCAGTGGTGGGATTCGAACCCTCGCCCCTTTCGAGGCTGGAACCTGGATCCAGCGCCTGAGACCGCTCGGCCACACTACCAGCCGGCCGCGCCGCCTCATTTTCTTCTATTTCCAATTGTGCTCCTGCATAACAACAGCTGCAAAGTCACATGAAAAGGGTTCCATGATTCCTCTCAGACTCGCACAGCTGCTGGGATGTGCCCGGCTACAATGTCAATTTCGCAGCAGATATTGATAGCCCATCAATCCAGACAAAAATCAATGGTAAGCTGAGTCTATCTTCTCAGACTCTTTTCAGCTACAAATGTATCTGTGAGTGCGTGAGAATATGGGTTCGCTTATGATTTGGCCAAATAACCATGAGCTGCTTGACATTACTGGAATTTCCATTCTTGCTTTGCTAAATGATTTCACCCATTGCTCGAAACAGGACGACTTTCACGTTTACACGGACTACAAGGAAAATGCACAAACCTGAGCAGGCCGTGTTCCACATTATACCGTGCAGCATAGTTTCAGTCACTGTGTCCGTTTATTTTTCAGAATAAGAGTCCCAAAGAATGTTCTCCACCCTAAAACCGGAGGTAACATTACAATCCGAGAACGACAGATCACATTGTGAGGATGCTCTGACCCCGGAGCCAGTTCGAGATGCCACTTTCCTTGCCTTTTACCTTAACCGTGCAATTTGCTGCAGAGATGTTCACTCCTGGACATGAGCCACATGGATACCAACTGAGTTGGAAACCTGGGTGGAAATCGAGGAGAAGCGACTCAATACATTTTGCTAAATTCCGTGGTGCTTTTTAGAAATGCAGTTTCTGTTCACCTCAATCTAAAAGCCAGTTTTTAAACACAGTCACAGAAGTCAAAAGGTAATTACCTCACCCCACCCCCACTCCAGAAGAGGTGCTAACTGCCCTTGAGTGCTTTTTGTTCTCGATGTGAAGAGCTCTCACGCCTGAGTCACCTTCACGTCTCTGGTTGCTGAGTGAATCACAAAGAAGGAATTTCACCAGAGCTGCAATTGCCTCACTTCTCCACTCGCCCTCCCCGTTTACATTTTCCTGCTCGTCAGTGATTTAAAGAAAACCAAATGGATGCGATGTCATTCTGTAGCCTCTCTGTCGATTCCTCCGTTTCAGTTGCAACATGACTTAGATCTCGGGGCGGACCTTAATACTAGCGACTCTATGAATGCGCAAGTAGAAAGGTTCCTCTGAGAGTGCAATTCCTTTCATTGCTGTTGCTGATTGAATGAGCCACTAACGTGCGAATTGCTCCAAAACATGATTCAGCATATCTGGTGCCAATTCTCGCACGTTGAATAACGATTGACATCTTCCAAATGAGGTTTTTCTGAGACGACCTGAGGGTACATTTGACAGACAGACAAGTTCAGGAATTCGTGGTGCGCTGTGACACCAGAGCATCTCCTTCTTTCCTGTCTTTGAACCGAGCCGCCTGCGCAAGGAAGGCAAATGCGGTACTGCTTTTCGTGGAAGGATCAGAAGGCGGTAACTACACTCTCCAACAGAATGGCATATGATCAGAACCAGGTTGGAAAAAAACTTTACAACGCTTTGCACTGTAATTAAATGGAATTGCATTACTTTTCACTTCCAGAGCAGGTTTGTTCAAGCAAATTCGAAGGCAGGTTTGCAGATGGGAAAGCATGCAAGAAAACTCAGCACTTGTCCATGTAAAAGGCTGCAGTTGAAGGACAAAGCAGTTTCTGCCCAGTTCTGAACTGGGGACCTTTCGCGTGTTAGGCGAACGTGAGGACCACTACACGACAGAAACAAGCCACAGCCGGCTGTGCTGCAACTCCGTGGCGTCCAGCACTGAAAGTTGAATCCGTTCTACGTCTCCCCTTTCTGTTTCCAATAGCTCGTTGTTGTCCAGCGTAATCGACATCTTGAAAATGTAAAAAAAAAAGACACTTTAAATTGATGACAATATATAGACAAAGATGTCGTCGATGTTTGTACCGTAGGGCGAGGTGGAATAGGCTGGGATGACTTTCCCTGCAGCGTAACAGCTGCGACATGACCTTATGGAAGGGTGGTAAACTGAGTATTTACGTGCTTTACCCAAGTTGGTGTGAGTTGAAAACCCGACAGCATAGCTTTAAGGTGAGTGGACTGAAAGTCACAAAGGACCTGAGGCACATTTCCCACAAAGAAGGTTGTGCGTGTTTGGAATGATCTACCAGTCTGTGGCACAATCATTTAGTCTGTTCGACTGCTCACGGGAAAGGTAGTATTGTGGAACACTGCAAAAAAGGAACGACTTCCTTACTTTAGCTCCGACTGACCATACTCTGTGAAATTTTCCCAGATCCTCAGCTGAGGATTTTTGCTGCTGGAAGTTACCTCAGAAACCCTGTTAAATCGAAATGTGTTGAGCGAATCGCAAAACAGAAAGCATTTAACACGGAACACAAACAAAACTGGCATACCTCATGCATTTTCAGACGCAGAGATGCATGAATGCTAAATGCGATACAATCCGAGGGCATGAGTCATAAAGTAATCTCACAACTAACAACAGGGCATTTCCAAACGACTCTTTCAAACATACTGCAGCCTTAGTGCACCACCACTTTCCAGACAATGCTGAAACGAGAGAAAGAAAGAACATAATAAGAATTGGCCGTAAAAAGTGAATTTCACCAATCACAGTCTCGATTAGATTACCTTTCCCTTCCGATGTTTCCAGGACGGAAATGAAGGAAATGGGAGAAATTCAATAAGGTATGACACCGAAATACATTGTAACGATTTTCCCTTTAGCTAGAAACCCAAATAACAACGAGTAGAGTCACCGTCGGACTTCGTTTCACAACAACGATGAAATAACAGTCTCCATTCGGTTCCAGTAAAAGCTCAACTTGCCTGGGACGGCAGGACTGTTTGCGATTTTCCGCGCGTGACGCGAACACGATCATGACAGTGGAGACATTTTGAAATATTTGGCAGTATCCCACACCACAGTTAATTCCCTGGGAAGCAAACCCATTTTACTTTTGTTTTCAACATCAATATACAGTGGGCACCGAAACAGCATTTTAACAAGCTGCAGCTTTGGAGTTGATCAGCAGAAATGGCAGTGGTGGGATTCGAACCCTCGCCCCTTTCGAGGCTGGAACCTGGATCCAGCGCCTGAGACCGCTCGGCCACACTACCAGCCGGCCGCGCCGCCTCATTTTCTTCTATTTCCAATTGTGCTCCTGCATAACAACAGCTGCAAAGTCACATGAAAAGGGTTCCATGATTCCTCTCAGACTCGCACAGCTGCTGGGATGTGCCCGGCTACAATGTCAATTTCGCAGCAGATATTGATAGCCCATCAATCCAGACAAAAATCAATGGTAAGCTGAGTCTATCTTCTCAGACTCTTTTCAGCTACAAATGTATCTGTGAGTGCGTGAGAATATGGGTTCGCTTATGATTTGGCCAAATAACCATGAGCTGCTTGACATTACTGGAATTTCCATTCTTGCTTTGCTAAATGATTTCACCCATTGCTCGAAACAGGACGACTTTCACGTTTACACGGACTACAAGGAAAATGCACAAACCTGAGCAGGCCGTGTTCCACATTATACCGTGCAGCATAGTTTCAGTCACTGTGTCCGTTTATTTTTCAGAATAAGAGTCCCAAAGAATGTTCTCCACCCTAAAACCGGAGGTAACATTACAATCCGAGAACGACAGATCACATTGTGAGGATGCTCTGACCCCGGAGCCAGTTCGAGATGCCACTTTCCTTGCCTTTTACCTTAACCGTGCAATTTGCTGCAGAGATGTTCACTCCTGGACATGAGCCACATGGATACCAACTGAGTTGGAAACCTGGGTGGGAATCGAGGAGAAGCGACTCAATACATTTTGCTAAATTCCGTGGTGCTTTTTAGAAATGCAGTTTCTGTTCACCTCAATCTAAAAGCCAGTTTCTAAACACAGTCACAGAAGTCAAAAGGTAATTACCTCACCCCACCCCCACTCCAGAAGAGGTGCTAACTGCCCTTGAGTGCTTTTTGTTCTCGATGTGAAGAGCTTTCACGCCTGAGTCAGCTTCACGTCTCTGGTTGCTGAGTGAATCACAAAGAAGGAATTTCACCAGAGCTGCAATTGCCTCACTTCTCCACTCGCCCTCCCCGTTTACATTTTCCTGCTCGTCAGTGATTTAAAGAAAACCAAATGGATGCGATGTCATTCTGTAGCCTCTCTGTCGATTCCTCCGTTTCAGTTGCAACATGACTTAGATCTCGGGGCGGACCTTAATACTAGCGACTCTATGAATGCGCAAGTCGAAAGGTTCCTCTGAGAGTGCAATTCCTTTCATTGCTGTTGCTGATTGAATGAGCCACTAACGTGCGAATTGCTCCAAAACATGATTCAGGATATCTGGTGCCAATTCTCGCACGTTGAATAACGATTGACATCTTCCAAATGAGGTCTTTCTGAGACGACCTGAGGGTACATTTGACAGACAGACAAGTTCAGGAATTCGTGGTGCGCTGTGACACCAGAGCATCTGCTTCTTTCCTGTCTTTGAGCCGAGCCGCCTGCGCAAGGAAGGCAAATGCGGTACTGCTTTTCGTGGAAGGATCAGAAGGCGGTAACTACACTCTCCAACAGAATGGCATATGATCAGAACCAGGTTGGAAAAAAACTGAACAACGCTTTGCACTGTAATTAAATGGAATTGCATTACTTTTCACTTCCAGAGCAGGTTTGTTCAAGCAAATTCGAAGGCAGGTTTGCAGATGGGAAAGCATGCAAGAAAACTCAGCACTTGTCCATGTAAAAGGCTGCAGTTGAAGGACAAAGCAGTTTCTGCCCAGTTCTGAACTGGGGACCTTTCGCGTGTTAGGCGAACGTGAGGACCACTACACGACAGAAACAAGCCACAGCCGGCTGTGCTGCAACTCCGTGGCGTCCAGCACTGAAAGTTGAATCCGTTCTACGTCTCCCCTTTCTGTTTCCAATAGCTCGTTGTTGTCCAGCGTAATCGACATCTTGAAAATGTAAAAAAAAAAGACACTTTAAATTGATGACAATATACAGACAAAGATGTCGTCGATGTTTGTACCGTAGGGCGAGGTGGAATAGGCTGGGATGACTTTCCCTGCAGCGTAACAGCTGCGACATGACCTTATGGAAGGGTGGTAAACTGAGTATTTACGTGCTTTACCCAAGTTGGTGTGAGTTGAAAACCCGACAGCATAGCTTTAAGGTGAGTGGACTGAAAGTCACAAAGGACCTGAGGCACATTTCCCACAAAGAAGGTTGTGCGTGTTTGGAATGATCTACCAGTCTGTGGCACAATCATTTAGTCTGTTCGACTGCTCACGGGAAAGGTAGTATTGTGGAACACTGCAAAAAAGGAACGACTTCCTTACTTTAGCTCCGACTGACCATACTCTGTGAAATTTTCCCAGATCCTCAGCTGAGGATTTTTGCTGCTGGAAGTTACCTCAGAAACCCTGTTAAATCGAAATGTGTTGAGCGAATCGCAAAACAGAAAGCATTTAACACGGAACACAAACAAAACTGGCATACCTCATGCATTTTCAGACGCAGAGATGCATGAATGCTAAATGCGATACAATCCGAGGGCATGAGTCATAAAGTAATCTCACAACTAACAACAGGGCATTTCCAAACGACTCTTTCAAACATACTGCAGCCTTAGTGCACCACCACTTTCCAGACAATGCTGAAACGAGAGAAAGAAAGAACATAATAAGAATTGGCCGTAAAAAGTGAATTTCACCAATCACAGTCTCGATTAGATTACCTTTCCCTTCCGATGTTTCCAGGACGGAAATGAAGGAAATGGGAGAAATTCAATAAGGTATGACACCGAAATACATTGGAACGATTTTCCCTTTAGCTAGAAACCCAAATAACAACGAGTAGAGTCACCGTCGGACTTCGTTTCACAACAACGATGAAATAACAGTCTCCATTCGGTTCCAGTAAAAGCTCAACTTGCCTGGGACGGCAGGACTGTTTGCGATTTTCCGCGCGTGACGCGAACACGATCATGACAGTAGAGACATTTTGAAATATTTGGCAGTATCCCACACCACAGTTAATTCCCTGGGAAGCAAACCCATTTTACTTTTGTTTTCAACATCAATATACAGTGGGCACCGAAACAGCATTTTAACAAGCTGCAGCTTTGGAGTTGATCAGCAGAAATGGCAGTGGTGGGATTCGAACCCTCGCCCCTTTCGAGGCTGGAACCTGGATCCAGCGCCTGAGACCGCTCGGCCACACTAGCAGCCGGCCGCGCCGCCTCATTTTCTTCTATTTCCAATTGTGCTCCTGCATAACAACAGCTGCAAAGTCACATGAAAAGGGTTCCTTGATTCCTCTCAGACTCGCACAGCTGCTGGGATGTGCCCGGCTACAATGTCAATTTCGCAGCAGATATTGATAGTCCGTCAATCCAGACAAAAATCAATGGTAAGCTGAGTCTATCTTCTCAGACTCTTTTCAGCTACAAATGTATCTGTGAGTGCGTGAGAATGTGGGTTCGCTTCTGATTTGGCCAAATAACCATGAGATGCTTGACATTACTGGAATTTCCATTCTTGCTTTGCTAAATGATTTCACCCATTGCTCGAAACAGGACGACTTTCACGTTTACACGGAACACGAAACACACCGGACTACAAGGAAAATGCACAAACCTGAGCAGGCCGTGTTCCACATTATACCGTGCAGCACAGTTTCAGTCACTGTGTCCGTTTATTTTTCAGAATAAGAGTCCCAAAGAATGTTCTCCACCCTAAAACCGGAGGTAACATTACAATCCGAGAACGACAGATCACATTGTGAGGATGCTCTGACCCCGGAGCCAGTTCGAGATGCCACTTTCCTTGCCTTTTACCTTAACCGTGCAATTTGCTGCAGAGATGTTCACTCCTGGACATGAGCCACATGGATACCAACTGAGTTGGAAACCTGGGTGGGAATCGAGGAGAAGCGACTCAATACATTTTGCTAAATTCCGTGGTGCTTTTTAGAAATGCAGTTTCTGTTCACCTCAATCTAAAAGCCAGTTTCTAAACACAGTCACAGAAGTCAAAAGGTAATTACCTCACCCCACCCCCACTCCAGAAGAGGTGCTAACTGCCCTTGAGTGCTTTTTGTTCTCGATGTGAAGAGCTTTCACGCCTGAGTCAGCTTCACGTCTCTGGTTGCTGAGTGAATCACAAAGAAGGAATTTCACCAGAGCTGCAATTGCCTCACTTCTCCACTCGCCCTCCCCGTTTACATTTTCCTGCTCGTCAGTGATTTAAAGAAAACCAAATGGATGCGATGTCATTCTGTAGCCTCTCTGTCGATTCCTCCGTTTCAGTTGCAACATGACTTAGATCTCGGGGCGGACCTTAATACTAGCGACTCTATGAATGCGCAAGTCGAAAGGTTCCTCTGAGAGTGCAATTCCTTTCATTGCTGTTGCTGATTGAATGAGCCACTAACGTGCGAATTGCTCCAAAACATGATTCAGGATATCTGGTGCCAATTCTCGCACGTTGAATAACGATTGACATCTTCCAAATGAGGTCTTTCTGAGACGACCTGAGGGTACATTTGACAGACAGACAAGTTCAGGAATTCGTGGTGCGCTGTGACACCAGAGCATCTGCTTCTTTCCTGTCTTTGAACCGAGCCGCCTGCGCAAGGAAGGCAAATGCGGTACTGCTTTTCGTGGAAGGATCAGAAGGCGGTAACTACACTCTCCAACAGAATGGCATATGATCAGAACCAGGTTGGAAAAAAAACTTAACAACGCTTTGCACTGTAATTAAATGGAATTGCATTACTTTTCACTTCCAGAGCAGGTTTGTTCAAGCAAATTCGAAGGCAGGTTTGCAGATGGGAAAGCATGCAAGAAAGCTCAGCACTTGTCCATGTAAAAGGCTGCAGTTGAAGGACAAAGCAGTTTCTGCCCAGTTCTGAACTGGGGACCTTTCGCGTGTTAGGCGAACGTGAGGACCACTACACGACAGAAACAAGCCACAGCCGGCTGTGCTGCAACTCCGTGGCGTCCAGCACTGAAAGTTGAATCCGTTCTACGTCTCCCCTTTCTGTTTCCAATAGCTCGTTGTTGTCCAGCGTAATCGAAATCTTGAAAATGTAAAAAAAAAAGACACTTTAAATTGATGACAATATATAGACAAAGATGTCGTCGATGTTTGTACCGTAGGGCGAGGTGGAATAGGCTGGGATGACTTTCCCTGCAGCGTAACAGCTGCGACATGACCTTATGGAAGGGTGGTAAACTGAGTATTTACGTGCTTTACCCAAGTTGGTGTGAGTTGAAAACTCGACAGCATAGCTTTAAGGTGAGTGGACTGAAAGTCACAAAGGACCTGAGGCACATTTCCCACAAAGAAGGTTGTGCGTGTTTGGAATGATCTACCAGAGGAAGTGGAGGAGGCTATTATACTCAGAAAATTGCAAAGGTAATCGGGTGAACTTCTGGATAGGATGCGTTTAGAGGGATTGGGGTCAAATGCTGGGGAACGGGACTTGTTTAATTTTGGCTATGTGGTGAGCATGGACGAGGTCCACCGAAGTATCTTTTTCCACGGTGTACCCCAATAACGTCATGTTGCTTCCACCGGCTTTAAAGGATTACTTTTTAGCGGAGTTTGCCATCGCAGTCTGTGGCACAATCATTTAGTCTGTTCGACTGCTCACGGGAAAGGTAGTATTGTGGAACACTGCAAAAAAGGAACGACTTCCTTACTTTAGCTCCGACTGACCATACTCTGTGAAATTTTCCCAGATCCTCAGCTGAGGATTTTTGCTGCTGGAAGTTACCTCAGAAACCCTGTTAAATCGAAATGTGTTGAGCGAATCGCAAAACAGAAAGCATTTAACACGGAACACAAACAAAACTGGCATACCTCATGCATTTTCAGACGCAGAGATGCATGAATGCTAAATGCGATACAATCCGAGGGCATGAGTCATAAAGTAATCTCACAACTAACAACAGGGCATTTCCAAACGACTCTTTCAAACATACTGCAGCCTTAGTGCACCACCACTTTCCAGACAATGCTGAAACGAGAGAAAGAAAGAACATAATAAGAATTGGCCGTAAAAAGTGAATTTCACCAATCACAGTCTCGATTAGATTACCTTTCCCTTCCGATGTTTCCAGGACGGAAATGAAGGAAATGGGAGAAATTCAATAAGGTATGACACCGAAATACATTGGAACGATTTTCCCTTTAGCTAGAAACCCAAATAACAACGAGTAGAGTCACCGTCGGACTTCGTTTCACAACAACGATGAAATAACAGTCTCCATTCGGTTCCAGTAAAAGCTCAACTTGCCTGGGACGGCAGGACTGTTTGCGATTTTCCGCGCGTGACGCGAACACGATCATGACAGTAGAGACATTTTGAAATATTTGGCAGTATCCCACACCACAGTTAATTCCCTGGGAAGCAAACCCATTTTACTTTTGTTTTCAACATCAATATACAGTGGGCACCGAAACAGCATTTTAACAAGCTGCAGCTTTGGAGTTGATCAGCAGAAATGGCAGTGGTGGGATTCGAACCCTCGCCCCTTTCGAGGCTGGAACCTGGATCCAGCGCCTGAGACCGCTCGGCCACACTACCAGCCGGCCGCGCCGCCTCATTTTCTTCTATTTCCAATTGTGCTCCTGCATAACAACAGCTGCAAAGTCACATGAAAAGGGTTCCATGATTCCTCTCAGACTCGCACAGCTGCTGGGATGTGCCCAGCTACAATGTCAATTTCGCAGCAGATATTGATAGCCCATCAATCCAGACAAAAATCAATGGTAAGCTGAGTCTATCTTCTCAGACTCTTTTCAGCTACAAATGTATCTGTGAGTGCGTGAGAATATGGGTTCGCTTATGATTTGGCCAAATAACCATGAGCTGCTTGACATTACTGGAATTTCCATTCTTGCTTTGCTAAATGATTTCACCCATTGCTCGAAACAGGACGACTTTCACGTTTACACGGAACACGAAACACACCGGACTACAAGGAAAATGCACAAACCTGAGCAGGCCGTGTTCCACATCATATCGTGCAGCATAGTTTCAGTCACTGTGTCTGTTTTTTTTTTCAGAATAAGAGTCCCAAAGAATGTTCTCCACCCTAAAACCGGAGGTAACATTACAATCCGAGAACGACAGATCACATTGTGAGGATGCTCTGACACCGGAGCCAGTTCGAGATGCCACTTTCCTTGCCTTTTACCTTAACCGTGCAATTTGCTGCAGAGATGTTCACTCCTGGACATGAGCCACATGGATACCAACTGAGTTGGAAACCTGGGTGGGAATCGAGGAGAAGCGACTCAATACATTTTGCTAAATTCCGTGGTGCTTTTTAGAAATGCAGTTTCTGTTCACCTCAATCTAAAAGCCAGTTTCTGAACACAGTCACAGAAGTCAAAAGGTAATTACCTCACCCCACCCCCACTCCAGAAGAGGTGCTAACTGCCCTTGAGTGCTTTTTGTTCTCGATGTGAAGAGCTTTCACGCCTGAGTCAGCTTCACGTCTCTGGTTGCTGAGTGAATCACAAAGAAGGAATTTCACCAGAGCTGCAATTGACTCACTTCTCCACTCGCCCTCCCCGTTTACATTTTCCTGCTCGTCAGTGATTTAAAGAAAACCAAATGGATGCGATGTCATTCTGTAGCCTCTCTGTCGATTCCTCCGTTTCAGTTGCAACATGACTTAGATCTCGGGGCGGACCTTAATACTAGCGACTCTATGAATGCGCAAGTCGAAAGGTTCCTCTGAGAGTGCAATTCCTTTCATTGCTGTTGCTGATTGAATGAGCCACTAAGGTGCGAATTGCTCCAAAACATGATTCAGGATATCTGGTGCCAATTCTCGCACGTTGAATAACGATTGACATCTTCCAAATGAGGTCTTTCTGAGACGACCTGAGGGTACATTTGACAGACAGACAAGTTCAGGAATTCGTGGTGCGCTGTGACACCAGAGCATCTGCTTCTTTCCTGTCTTTGAGCCGAGCCGCCTGCGCAAGGAAGGCAAATGCGGTACTGCTTTTCGTGGAAGGATCAGAAGGCGGTAACTACACTCTCCAACAGAATGGCATATGATCAGAACCAGGTTGGAAAAAAACTTAACAACGCTTTGCACTGTAATTAAATGGAATTGCATTACTTTTCACTTCCAGAGCAGGTTTGTTCAAGCAAATTCGAAGGCAGGTTTGCAGATGGGAAAGCATGCAAGAAAACTCAGCACTTGTCCATGTAAAAGGCTGCAGTTGAAGGACAAAGCAGTTTCTGCCCAGTTCTGAACTGGGGACCTTTCGCGTGTTAGGCGAACGTGAGGACCACTACACGACAGAAACAAGCCACAGCCGGCTGTGCTGCAACTCCGTGGCGTCCAGCACTGAAAGTTGAATCCGTTCTACGTCTCCCCTTTCTGTTTCCAATAGCTCGTTGTTGTCCAGCGTAATCGACATCTTGAAAATGTAAAAAAAAAAGACACTTTAAATTGATGACAATATATAGACAAAGATGTCGTCGATGTTTGTACCGTAGGGCGAGGTGGAATAGGCTGGGATGACTTTCCCTGCAGCGTAACAGCTGCGACATGACCTTATGGAAGGGTGGTAAACTGAGTATTTACGTGCTTTACCCAAGTTGGTGTGAGTTGAAAACCCGACAGCATAGCTTTAAGGTGAGTGGACTGAAAGTCACAAAGGACCTGAGGCACATTTCCCACAAAGAAGGTTGTGCGTGTTTGGAATGATCTACCAGTCTGTGGCACAATCATTTAGTCTGTTCGACTGCTCACGGGAAAGGTAGTATTGTGGAACACTGCAAAAAAGGAACGACTTCCTTACTTTAGCTCCGACTGACCATACTCTGTGAAATTTTCCCAGATCCTCAGCTGAGGATTTTTGCTGCTGGAAGTTACCTCAGAAACCCTGTTAAATCGAAATGTGTTGAGCGAATCGCAAAACAGAAAGCATTTAACACGGAACACAAACAAAACTGGCATACCTCATGCATTTTCAGACGCAGAGATGCATGAATGCTAAATGCGATACAATCCGAGGGCATGAGTCATAAAGTAATCTCACAACTAACAACAGGGCATTTCCAAACGACTCTTTCAAACATACTGCAGCCTTAGTGCACCACCACTTTCCAGACAATGCTGAAACGAGAGAAAGAAAGAACATAATAAGAATTGGCCGTAAAAAGTGAATTTCACCAATCACAGTCTCGATTAGATTACCTTTCCCTTCCTATGTTTCCAGGACGGAAATGAAGGAAATGGGAGAAATTCAATAAGGTATGACACCGAAATACATTGGAACGATTTTCCCTTTAGCTAGAAACCCAAATAACAACGAGTAGAGTCACCGTCGGACTTCGTTTCACAACAACGATGAAATAACAGTCTCCATTCGGTTCCAGTAAAAGCTCAACTTGCCTGGGACGGCAGGACTGTTTGCGATTTTCCGCGCGTGACGCGAACACGATCATGACAGTAGAGACATTTTGAAATATTTGGCAGTATCCCACACCACAGTTAATTCCCTGGGAAGCAAACCCATTTTACTTTTGTTTTCAACATCAATATACAGTGGGCACCGAAACAGCATTTTAACAAGCTGCAGCTTTGGAGTTGATCAGCAGAAATGGCAGTGGTGGGATTCGAACCCTCGCCCCTTTCGAGGCTGGAACCTGGATCCAGCGCCTGAGACCGCTCGGCCACACTACCAGCCGGCCGCGCCGCCTCATTTTCTTCTATTTCCAATTGTGCTCCTGCATAACAACAGCTGCAAAGTCACATGAAAAGGGTTCCATGATTCCTCTCAGACTCGCACAGCTGCTGGGATGTGCCCGGCTACAATGTCAATTTCGCAGCAGATATTGATAGCCCATCAATCCAGACAAAAATCAATGGTAAGCTGAGTCTATCTTCTCAGACTCTTTTCAGCTACAAATGTATCTGTGAGTGCGTGAGAATATGGGTTCGCTTATGATTTGGCCAAATAACCATGAGCTGCTTGACATTACTGGAATTTCCATTCTTGCTTTGCTAAATGATTTCACCCATTGCTCGAAACAGGACGACTTTCACGTTTACACGGAACACGAAACACACCGGACTACAAGGAAAATGCACAAACCTGAGCAGGCCGTGTTCCACATCATATCGTGCAGCATAGTTTCAGTCACTGTGTCTGTTTTTTTTTTCAGAATAAGAGTCCCAAAGAATGTTCTCCACCCTAAAACCGGAGGTAACATTACAATCCGAGAACGACAGATCACATTGTGAGGATGCTCTGACACCGGAGCCAGTTCGAGATGCCACTTTCCTTGCCTTTTACCTTAACCGTGCAATTTGCTGCAGAGATGTTCACTCCTGGACATGAGCCACATGGATACCAACTGAGTTGGAAACCTGGGTGGGAATCGAGGAGAAGCGACTCAATACATTTTGCTAAATTCCGTGGTGCTTTTTAGAAATGCAGTTTCTGTTCACCTCAATCTAAAAGCCAGTTTCTGAACACAGTCACAGAAGTCAAAAGGTAATTACCTCACCCCACCCCCACTCCAGAAGAGGTGCTAACTGCCCTTGAGTGCTTTTTGTTCTCGATGTGAAGAGCTTTCACGCCTGAGTCAGCTTCACGTCTCTGGTTGCTGAGTGAATCACAAAGAAGGAATTTCACCAGAGCTGCAATTGACTCACTTCTCCACTCGCCCTCCCCGTTTACATTTTCCTGCTCGTCAGTGATTTAAAGAAAACCAAATGGATGCGATGTCATTCTGTAGCCTCTCTGTCGATTCCTCCGTTTCAGTTGCAACATGACTTAGATCTCGGGGCGGACCTTAATACTAGCGACTCTATGAATGCGCAAGTCGAAAGGTTCCTCTGAGAGTGCAATTCCTTTCATTGCTGTTGCTGATTGAATGAGCCACTAACGTGCGAATTGCTCCAAAACATGATTCAGGATATCTGGTGCCAATTCTCGCACGTTGAATAACGATTGACATCTTCCAAATGAGGTCTTTCTGAGACGACCTGAGGGTACATTTGACAGACAGACAAGTTCAGGAATTCGTGGTGCGCTGTGACACCAGAGCATCTGCTTCTTTCCTGTCTTTGAACCGAGCCGCCTGCGCAAGGAAGGCAAATGCGGTACTGCTTTTCGTGGAAGGATCAGAAGGCGGTAACTACACTCTCCAACAGAATGGCATATGATCAGAACCAGGTTGGAAAAAAACTTAACAACGCTTTGCACTGTAATTAAATGGAATTGCATTACTTTTCACTTCCAGAGCAGGTTTGTTCAAGCAAATTCGAAGGCAGGTTTGCAGATGAGAAAGCATGCAAGAAAGCTCAGCTCTTGTCCATGTAAAAGGCTGCAGTTGAAGGACAAAGCAGTTTCTGCCCAGTTCTGAACTGGGGACCTTTCGCGTGTTAGGCGAACGTGAGGACCACGACAGGACAGAAACAAGCCACAGCCGGCTGTGCTGCAACTCCGTGGCGTCCAGCACTGAAAGTTGAATCCGTTCTACGTCTCCCCTTTCTGTTTCCAATAGCTCGTTGTTGTCCAGCGTAATCGACATCATGAAAACGTAAAAAAAAAGACACTTTAAATTGATGACAATATATAGACAAAGATGTCGTCGATGTTTGTACCGTAGGGCGAGGTGGAATAGGCTGGGACGACTTTCCCTGCAGCGTAACAGCTGCGACATGACCTTATGGAAGGGTGGTAAACTGAGTATTTACGTGCTTTACCCAAGTTGGTGTGAGTTGAAAACTCGACAGCATAGCTTTAAGGTGAGTGGACTGAAAGTCACAAAGGACCTGAGGCACATTTCCCACAAAGAAGGTTGTGCGTGTTTGGAATGATCTACCAGAGGAAGTGGAGGAGGCTATTATACTCAGAAAATTGCAAAGGTAATCGGGTGAGTTTCTGGATAGGATGCGTTTAGAGGGATTGGGGTCAAATGCTGGGGAACGGGACTTGTTTAATTTTGGCTATGTGGTGAGCATGGACGAGGTCCACCGAAGTATCTTTTTCCACGGTGTACCCCAATAACGTCATGTTGCTTCCACCGGCTTTAAAGGATTACTTTTTAGCGGAGTTTGCCATCGCAGTCTGTGGCACAATCATTTAGTCTGTTCGACTGCTCACGGGAAAGGTAGTATTGTGGAACACTGCAAAAAAGGAACGACTTCCTTACTTTAGCTCCGACTGACCATACTCTGTGAAATTTTCCCAGATCCTCAGCTGAGGATTTTTGCTGCTGGAAGTTACCTCAGAAACCCTGTTAAATCGAAATGTGTTGAGCGAATCGCAAAACAGAAAGCATTTAACACGGAACACAAACAAAACTGGCATACCTCATGCATTTTCAGACGCAGAGATGCATGAATGCTAAATGCGATACAATCCGAGGGCATGAGTCATAAAGTAATCTCACAACTAACAACAGGGCATTTCCAAACGACTCTTTCAAACATACTGCAGCCTTAGTGCACCACCACTTTCCAGACAATGCTGAAACGAGAGAAAGAAAGAACATAATAAGAATTGGCCGTAAAAAGTGAATTTCACCAATCACAGTCTCGATTAGATTACCTTTCCCTTCCGATGTTTCCAGGACGGAAATGAAGGAAATGGGAGAAATTCAATAAGGTATGACACCGAAATACATTGGAACGATTTTCCCTTTAGCTAGAAACCCAAATAACAACGAGTAGAGTCACCGTCGGACTTCGTTTCACAACAACGATGAAATAACAGTCTCCATTCGGTTCCAGTAAAAGCTCAACTTGCCTGGGACGGCAGGACTGTTTGCGATTTTCCGCGCGTGACGCGAACACGATCATGACAGTAGAGACATTTTGAAATATTTGGCAGTATCCCACACCACAGTTAATTCCCTGGGAAGCAAACCCATTTTACTTTTGTTTTCAACATCAATATACAGTGGGCACCGAAACAGCATTTTAACAAGCTGCAGCTTTGGAGTTGATCAGCAGAAATGGCAGTGGTGGGATTCGAACCCTCGCCCCTTTCGAGGCTGGAACCTGGATCCAGCGCCTGAGACCGCTCGGCCACACTACCAGCCGGCCGCGCCGCCTCATTTTCTTCTATTTCCAATTGTGCTCCTGCATAACAACAGCTGCAAAGTCACATGAAAAGGGTTCCATGATTCCTCTCAGACTCGCACAGCTGCTGGGATGTGCCCGGCTACAATGTCAATTTCGCAGCAGATATTGATAGCCCATCAATCCAGACAAAAATCAATGGTAAGCTGAGTCTATCTTCTCAGACTCTTTTCAGCTACAAATGTATCTGTGAGTGCGTGAGAATGTGGGTTCGCTTATGATTTGGCCAAATAACCATGAGCTGCTTGACATTACTGGAATTTCCATTCTTGCTTTGCTAAATGATTTCACCCATTGCTCGAAACAGGACGACTTTCACGTTTACACGGAACACGAAACACACCGGACTACAAGGAAAATGCACAAACCTGAGCAGGCCGTGTTCCACATCATATCGTGCAGCATAGTTTCAGTCACTGTGTCTGTTTTTTTTTTTCAGAATAAGAGTCCCAAAGAATGTTCTCCACCCTAAAACCGGAGGTAACATTACAATCCGAGAACGACAGATCACATTGTGAGGATGCTCTGACACCGGAGCCAGTTCGAGATGCCACTTTCCTTGCCTTTTACCTTAACCGTGCAATTTGCTGCAGAGATGTTCACTCCTGGACATGAGCCACATGGATACCAACTGAGTTGGAAACCTGGGTGGGAATCGAGGAGAAGCGACTCAATACATTTTGCTAAATTCCGTGGTGCTTTTTAGAAATGCAGTTTCTGTTCACCTCAATCTAAAAGCCAGTTTCTGAACACAGTCACAGAAGTCAAAAGGTAATTACCTCACCCCACCCCCACTCCAGAAGAGGTGCTAACTGCCCTTGAGTGCTTTTTGTTCTCGATGTGAAGAGCTTTCACGCCTGAGTCAGCTTCACGTCTCTGGTTGCTGAGTGAATCACAAAGAAGGAATTTCACCAGAGCTGCAATTGACTCACTTCTCCACTCGCCCTCCCCGTTTACATTTTCCTGCTCGTCAGTGATTTAAAGAAAACCAAATGGATGCGATGTCATTCTGTAGCCTCTCTGTCGATTCCTCCGTTTCAGTTGCAACATGACTTAGATCTCGGGGCGGACCTTAATACTAGCGACTCTATGAATGCGCAAGTCGAAAGGTTCCTCTGAGAGTGCAATTCCTTTCATTGCTGTTGCTGATTGAATGAGCCACTAACGTGCGAATTGCTCCAAAACATGATTCAGGATATCTGGTGCCAATTCTCGCACGTTGAATAACGATTGACATCTTCCAAATGAGGTCTTTCTGAGACGACCTGAGGGTACATTTGACAGACAGACAAGTTCAGGAATTCGTGGTGCGCTGTGACACCAGAGCATCTGCTTCTTTCCTGTCTTTGAACCGAGCCGCCTGCGCAAGGAAGGCAAATGCGGTACTGCTTTTCGTGGAAGGATCAGAAGGCGGTAACTACACTCTCCAACAGAATGGCATATGATCAGAACCAGGTTGGAAAAAAACTTAACAACGCTTTGCACTGTAATTAAATGGAATTGCATTACTTTTCACTTCCAGAGCAGGTTTGTTCAAGCAAATTCGAAGGCAGGTTTGCAGATGAGAAAGCATGCAAGAAAGCTCAGCTCTTGTCCATGTAAAAGGCTGCAGTTGAAGGACAAAGCAGTTTCTGCCCAGTTCTGAACTGGGAACCTTTCGCGTGTTAGGCGAACGTGAGGACCACGACAGGACAGAAACAAGCCACAGCCGGCTGTGCTGCAACTCCGTGGCGTCCAGCACTGAAAGTTGAATCCGTTCTACGTCTCCCCTTTCTGTTTCCAATAGCTCGTTGTTGTCCAGCGTAATCGACATCTTGAAAACGTAAAAAAAAAGACACTTTAAATTGATGACAATATATAGACAAAGATGTCGTCGATGTTTGTACCGTAGGGCGAGGTGGAATAGGCTGGGACGACTTTCCCTGCAGCGTAACAGCTGCGACATGACCTTATGGAAGGGTGGTAAACTGAGTATTTACGTGCTTTACCCAAGTTGGTGTGAGTTGAAAACTCGACAGCATAGCTTTAAGGTGAGTGGACTGAAAGTCACAAAGGACCTGAGGCACATTTCCCACAAAGAAGGTTGTGCGTGTTTGGAATGATCTACCAGAGGAAGTGGAGGAGGCTATTATACTCAGAAAATTGCAAAGGTAATCGGGTGAGTTTCTGGATAGGATGCGTTTAGAGGGATTGGGGTCAAATGCTGGGGAACGGGACTTGTTTAATTTTGGCTATGTGGTGAGCATGGACGAGGTCCACCGAAGTATCTTTTTCCACGGTGTACCCCAATAACGTCATGTTGCTTCCACCGGCTTTAAAGGATTACTTTTTAGCGGAGTTTGCCATCGCAGTCTGTGGCACAATCATTTAGTCTGTTCGACTGCTCACGGGAAAGGTAGTATTGTGGAACACTGCAAAAAAGGAACGACTTCCTTACTTTAGCTCCGACTGACCATACTCTGTGAAATTTTCCCAGATCCTCAGCTGAGGATTTTTGCTGCTGGAAGTTACCTCAGAAACCCTGTTAAATCGAAATGTGTTGAGCGAATCGCAAAACAGAAAGCATTTAACACGGAACACAAACAAAACTGGCATACCTCATGCATTTTCAGACGCAGAGATGCATGAATGCTAAATGCGATACAATCCGAGGGCATGAGTCATAAAGTAATCTCACAACTAACAACAGGGCATTTCCAAACGACTCTTTCAAACATACTGCAGCCTTAGTGCACCACCACTTTCCAGACAATGCTGAAACGAGAGAAAGAAAGAACATAATAAGAACTGGCCGTAAAAAGTGAATTTCACCAATCACAGTCTCGATTAGATTACCTTTCCCTTCCGATGTTTCCAGGACGGAAATGAAGGAAATGGGAGAAATTCAATAAGGTATGACACCGAAATACATTGGAACGATTTTCCCTTTAGCTAGAAACCCAAATAACAACGAGTAGAGTTACCGTCGGACTTCGTTTCACAACAACGATGAAATAACAGTCTCCATTCGGTTCCAGTAAAAGCTCAACTTGCCTGGGACGGCAGGACTGTTTGCGATTTTCCGCGCGTGACGCGAACACGATCATGACAGTAGAGACATTTTGAAATATTTGGCAGTATCCCACACCACAGTTAATTCCCTGGGAAGCAAACCCATTTTACTTTTGTTTTCAACATCAATATACAGTGGGCACCGAAACAGCATTTTAACAAGCTGCAGCTTTGGAGTTGATCAGCAGAAATGGCAGTGGTGGGATTCGAACCCTCGCCCCTTTCGAGGCTGGAACCTGGATCCAGCGCCTGAGACCGCTCGGCCACACTAGCAGCCGGCCGCGCCGCCTCATTTTCTTCTATTTCCAATTGTGCTCCTGCATAACAACAGCTGCAAAGTCACATGAAAAGGGTTCCTTGATTCCTCTCAGACTCGCACAGCTGCTGGGATGTGCCCGGCTACAATGTCAATTTCGCAGCAGATATTGATAGTCCATCAATCCAGACAAAAATCAATGGTAAGCTGAGTCTATCTTCTCAGACTCTTTTCAGCTACAAATGTATCTGTGAGTGCGTGAGAATGTGGGTTCGCTTCTGATTTGGCCAAATAACCATGAGATGCTTGACATTACTGGAATTTCCATTCTTGCTTTGCTAAATGATTTCACCCATTGCTCGAAACAGGACGACTTTCACGTTTACACGGAACACGAAACACACCGGACTACAAGGAAAATGCAAAAACCTGAGCAGGCCGTGTTCCACATTATACCGTGCAGCACAGTTTCAGTCACTGTGTCCGTTTATTTTTCAGAATAAGAGTCCCAAAGAATGTTCTCCACCCTAAAACCGGAGGTAACATTACAATCCGAGAACGACAGATCACATTGTGAGGATGCTCTGACCCCGGAGCCAGTTCGAGATGCCACTTTCCTTGCCTTTTACCTTAACCGTGCAATTTGCTGCAGAGATGTTCACTCCTGGACATGAGCCACATGGATACCAACTGAGTTGGAAACCTGGGTGGGAATCGAGGAGAAGCGACTCAATACATTTTGCTAAATTCCGTGGTGCTTTTTAGAAATGCAGTTTCTGTTCACCTCAATCTAAAAGCCAGTTTCTAAACACAGTCACAGAAGTCAAAAGGTAATTACCTCACCCCACCCCCACTCCAGAAGAGGTGCTAACTGCCCTTGAGTGCTTTTTGTTCTCGATGTGAAGAGCTTTCACGCCTGAGTCAGCTTCACGTCTCTGGTTGCTGAGTGAATCACAAAGAAGGAATTTCACCAGAGCTGCAATTGCCTCACTTCTCCACTCGCCCTCCCCGTTTACATTTTCCTGCTCGTCAGTGATTTAAAGAAAACCAAATGGATGCGATGTCATTCTGTAGCCTCTCTGTCGATTCCTCCGTTTCAGTTGCAACATGACTTAGATCTCGGGGCGGACCTTAATACTAGCGACTCTATGAATGCGCAAGTCGAAAGGTTCCTCTGAGAGTGCAATTCCTTTCATTGCTGTTGCTGATTGAATGAGCCACTAACGTGCGAATTGCTCCAAAACATGATTCAGGATATCTGGTGCCAATTCTCGCACGTTGAATAACGATTGACATCTTCCAAATGAGGTCTTTCTGAGACGACCTGAGGGTACATTTGACAGACAGACAAGTTCAGGAATTCGTGGTGCGCTGTGACACCAGAGCATCTGCTTCTTTCCTGTCTTTGAACCGAGCCGCCTGCGCAAGGAAGGCAAATGCGGTACTGCTTTTCGTGGAAGGATCAGAAGGCGGTAACTACACTCTCCAACAGAATGGCATATGATCAGAACCAGGTTGGAAAAAAAACTTAACAACGCTTTGCACTGTAATTAAATGGAATTGCATTACTTTTCACTTCCAGAGCAGGTTTGTTCAAGCAAATTCGAAGGCAGGTTTGCAGATGGGAAAGCATGCAAGAAAGCTCAGCACTTGTCCATGTAAAAGGCTGCAGTTGAAGGACAAAGCAGTTTCTGCCCAGTTCTGAACTGGGGACCTTTCGCGTGTTCGGCGAACGTGAGGACCACTACACGACAGAAACAAGCCACAGCCGGCTGTGCTGCAACTCCGTGGCGTCCAGCACTGAAAGTTGAATCCGTTCTACGTCTCCCCTTTCTGTTTCCAATAGCTCGTTGTTGTCCAGCGTAATCGACATCTTGAAAATGTAAAAAAAAAAGACACTTTAAATTGATGACAATATATAGACAAAGATGTCGTCGATGTTTGTACCGTAGGGCGAGGTGGAATAGGCTGGGACGACTTTCCCTGCAGCGTAACAGCTGCGACATGACCTTATGGAAGGGTGGTAAACTGAGTATTTACGTGCTTTACCCAAGTTGGTGTGAGTTGAAAACTCGACAGCATAGCTTTAAGGTGAGTGGACTGAAAGTCACAAAGGACCTGAGGCACATTTCCCACAAAGAAGGTTGTGCGTGTTTGGAATGATCTGCCAGAGGAAGTGGAGGAGGCTATTATACTCAGAAAATTGCAAAGGTAATCGGGTGAGTTTCTGGATAGGATGCGTTTAGAGGGATTGGGGTCAAATGCTGGGGAACGGGACTTGTTTAATTTTGGCTATGTGGTGAGCATGGACGAGGTCCACCGAAGTATCTTTTTCCACGGTGTACCCCAATAACGTCATGTTGCTTCCACCGGCTTTAAAGGATTACTTTTTAGCGGAGTTTGCCATCGCAGTCTGTGGCACAATCATTTAGTCTGTTCGACTGCTCACGGGAAAGGTAGTATTGTGGAACACTGCAAAAAAGGAACGACTTCCTTACTTTAGCTCCGACTGACCATACTCTGTGAAATTTTCCCAGATCCTCAGCTGAGGATTTTTGCTGCTGGAAGTTACCTCAGAAACCCTGTTAAATCGAAATGTGTTGAGCGAATCGCAAAACAGAAAGCATTTAACACGGAACACAAACAAAACTGGCATACCTCATGCATTTTCAGACGCAGAGATGCATGAATGCTAAATGCGATACAATCCGAGGGCATGAGTCATAAAGTAATCTCACAACTAACAACAGGGCATTTCCAAACGACTCTTTCAAACATACTGCAGCCTTAGTGCACCACCACTTTCCAGACAATGCTGAAACGAGAGAAAGAAAGAACATAATAAGAATTGGCCGTAAAAAGTGAATTTCACCAATCACAGTCTCGATTAGATTACCTTTCCCTTCCGATGTTTCCAGGACGGAAATGAAGGAAATGGGAGAAATTCAATAAGGTATGACACCGAAATACATTGGAACGATTTTCCCTTTAGCTAGAAACCCAAATAACAACGAGTAGAGTCACCGTCGGACTTCGTTTCACAACAACGATGAAATAACAGTCTCCATTCGGTTCCAGTAAAAGCTCAACTTGCCTGGGACGGCAGGACTGTTTGCGATTTTCCGCACGTGACGCGAACACGATCATGACAGTAGAGACATTTTGAAATATTTGGCAGTATCCCACACCACAGTTAATTCCCTGGGAAGCAAACCCATTTTACTTTTGTTTTCAACATCAATATACAGTGGGCACCGAAACAGCATTTTAACAAGCTGCAGCTTTGGAGTTGATCAGCAGAAATGGCAGTGGTGGGATTCGAACCCTCGCCCCTTTCGAGGCTGGAACCTGGATCCAGCGCCTGAGACCGCTCGGCCACACTACCAGCCGGCCGCGCCGCCTCATTTTCTTCTATTTCCAATTGTGCTCCTGCATAACAACAGCTGCAAAGTCACATGAAAAGGGTTCCATGATTCCTCTCAGACTCGCACAGCTGCTGGGATGTGCCCGGCTACAATGTCAATTTCGCAGCAGATATTGATAGCCCATCAATCCAGACAAAAATCAATGGTAAGCTGAGTCTATCTTCTCAGACTCTTTTCAGCTACAAATGTATCTGTGAGTGCGTGAGAATATGGGTTCGCTTATGATTTGGCCAAATAACCATGAGCTGCTTGACATTACTGGAATTTCCATTCTTGCTTTGCTAAATGATTTCACCCATTGCTCGAAACAGGACGACTTTCACGTTTACACGGACTACAAGGAAAATGCACAAACCTGAGCAGGCCGTGTTCCACATTATACCGTGCAGCATAGTTTCAGTCACTGTGTCCGTTTATTTTTCAGAATAAGAGTCCCAAAGAATGTTCTCCACCCTAAAACCGGAGGTAACATTACAATCCGAGAACGACAGATCACATTGTGAGGATGCTCTGACCCCGGAGCCAGTTCGAGATGCCACTTTCCTTGCCTTTTACCTTAACCGTGCAATTTGCTGCAGAGATGTTCACTCCTGGACATGAGCCACATGGATACCAACTGAGTTGGAAACCTGGGTGGGAATCGAGGAGAAGCGACTCAATACATTTTGCTAAATTCCGTGGTGCTTTTTAGAAATGCAGTTTCTGTTCACCTCAATCTAAAAGCCAGTTTTTAAACACAGTCACAGAAGTCAAAAGGTAATTACCTCACCCCACCCCCACTCCAGAAGAGGTGCTAACTGCCCTTGAGTGCTTTTTGTTCTCGATGTGAAGAGCTTTCACGCCTGAGTCAGCTTCACGTCTCTGGTTGCTGAGTGAATCACAAAGAAGGAATTTCACCAGAGCTGCAATTGCCTCACTTCTCCACTCGCCCTCCCCGTTTACATTTTCCTGCTCGTCAGTGATTTAAAGAAAACCAAATGGATGCGATGTCATTCTGTAGCCTCTCTGTCGATTCCTCCGTTTCAGTTGCAACATGACTTAGATCTCGGGGCGGACCTTAATACTAGCGACTCTATGAATGCGCAAGTCGAAAGGTTCCTCTGAGAGTGCAATTCCTTTCATTGCTGTTGCTGATTGAATGAGCCACTAACGTGCGAATTGCTCCAAAACATGATTCAGGATATCTGGTGCCAATTCTCGCACGTTGAATAACGATTGACATCTTCCAAATGAGGTCTTTCTGAGACGACCTGAGGGTACATTTGACAGACAGACAAGTTCAGGAATTCGTGGTGCGCTGTGACACCAGAGCATCTGCTTCTTTCCTGTCTTTGAACCGAGCCGCCTGCGCAAGGAAGGCAAATGCGGTACTGCTTTTCGTGGAAGGATCAGAAGGCGGTAACTACACTCTCCAACAGAATGGCATATGATCAGAACCAGGTTGGAAAAAAAACTTAACAACGCTTTGCACTGTAATTAAATGGAATTGCATTACTTTTCACTTCCAGAGCAGGTTTGTTCAAGCAAATTCGAAGGCAGGTTTGCAGATGGGAAAGCATGCAAGAAAGCTCAGCACTTGTCCATGTAAAAGGCTGCAGTTGAAGGACAAAGCAGTTTCTGCCCAGTTCTGAACTGGGGACCTTTCGCGTGTTAGGCGAACGTGAGGACCACTACACGACAGAAACAAGCCACAGCCGGCTGTGCTGCAACTCCGTGGCGTCCAGCACTGAAAGTTGAATCCGTTCTACGTCTCCCCTTTCTGTTTCCAATAGCTCGTTGTTGTCCAGCGTAATCGACATCTTGAAAATGTAAAAAAAAAAGACACTTTAAATTGATGACAATATATAGACAAAGATGTCGTCGATGTTTGTACCGTAGGGCGAGGTGGAATAGGCTGGGATGACTTTCCCTGCAGCGTAACAGCTGCGACATGACCTTATGGAAGGGTGGTAAACTGAGTATTTACGTGCTTTACCCAAGTTGGTGTGAGTTGAAAACCCGACAGCATAGCTTTAAGGTGAGTGGACTGAAAGTCACAAAGGACCTGAGGCACATTTCCCACAAAGAAGGTTGTGCGTGTTTGGAATGATCTACCAGTCTGTGGCACAATCATTTAGTCTGTTCGACTGCTCACGGGAAAGGTAGTATTGTGGAACACTGCAAAAAAAGGAACGACTTCCTTACTTTAGCTCCGACTGACCATACTCTGTGAAATTTTCCCAGATCCTCAGCTGAGGATTTTTGCTGCTGGAAGTTACCTCAGAAACCCTGTTAAATCGAAATGTGTTGAGCGAATCGCAAAACAGAAAGCATTTAACACGGAACACAAACAAAACTGGCATACCTCATGCATTTTCAGACGCAGAGATGCATGAATGCTAAATGCGATACAATCCGAGGGCATGAGTCATAAAGTAATCTCACAACTAACAACAGGGCATTTCCAAACGACTCTTTCAAACATACTGCAGCCTTAGTGCACCACCACTTTCCAGACAATTCTGAAACGAGAGAAAGAAAGAACATAATAAGAATTGGCCGTAAAAAGTGAATTTCACCAATCACAGTCTCGATTAGATTACCTTTCCCTTCCGATGTTTCCAGGACGGAAATGAAGGAAATGGGAGAAATTCAATAAGGTATGACACCGAAATACATTGGAACGATTTTCCCTTTAGCTAGAAACCCAAATAACAACGAGTAGAGTCACCGTCGGACTTCGTTTCACAACAACGATGAAATAACAGTCTCCATTCGGTTCCAGTAAAAGCTCAACTTGCCTGGGACGGCAGGACTGTTTGCGATTTTCCGCGCGTGACGCGAACACGATCATGACAGTAGAGACATTTTGAAATATTTGGCAGTATCCCACACCACAGTTAATTCCCTGGGAAGCAAACCCATTTTACTTTTGTTTTCAACATCAATATACAGTGGGCACCGAAACAGCATTTTAACAAGCTGCAGCTTTGGAGTTGATCAGCAGAAATGGCAGTGGTGGGATTCGAACCCTCGCCCCTTTCGAGGCTGGAACCTGGATCCAGCGCCTGAGACCGCTCGGCCACACTACCAGCCGGCCGCGCCGCCTCATTTTCTTCTATTTCCAATTGTGCTCCTGCATAACAACAGCTGCAAAGTCACATGAAAAGGGTTCCATGATTCCTCTCAGACTCGCACAGCTGCTGGGATGTGCCCGGCTACAATGTCAATTTCGCAGCAGATATTGATCGCCCATCAATCCAGACAAAAATCAATGGTAAGCTGAGTCTATCTTCTCAGACTCTTTTCAGCTACAAATGTATCTGTGAGTGCGTGAGAATATGGGTTCGCTTATGATTTGGCCAAATAACCATGAGCTGCTTGACATTACTGGAATTTCCATTCTTGCTTTGCTAAATGATTTCACCCATTGCTCGAAACAGGACGACTTTCACGTTTACACGGAACACGAAACACACCGGACTACAAGGAAAATGCACAAACCTGAGCAGGCCGTGTTCCACATCATATCGTGCAGCATAGTTTCAGTCACTGTGTCTGTTTTTTTTTCAGAATAAGAGTCCCAAAGAATGTTCTCCACCCTAAAACCGGAGGTAACATTACAATCCGAGAACGACAGATCACATTGTGAGGATGCTCTGACACCGGAGCCAGTTCGAGATGCCACTTTCCTTGCCTTTTACCTTAACCGTGCAATTTGCTGCAGAGATGTTCACTCCTGGACATGAGCCACATGGATACCAACTGAGTTGGAAACCTGGGTGGGAATCGAGGAGAAGCGACTCAATACATTTTGCGAAATTCCGTGGTGCTTTTTAGAAATGCAGTTTCTGTTCACCTCAATCTAAAAGCCAGTTTCTGAACACAGTCACAGAAGTCAAAAGGTAATTACCTCACCCCACCCCCACTCCAGAAGAGGTGCTAACTGCCCTTGAGTGCTTTTTGTTCTCGATGTGAAGAGCTTTCACGCCTGAGTCAGCTTCACGTCTCTGGTTGCTGAGTGAATCACAAAGAAGGAATTTCACCAGAGCTGCAATTGCCTCACTTCTCCACTCGCCCTCCCCGTTTACATTTTCCTGCTCGTCAGTGATTTAAAGAAAACCAAATGGATGCGATGTCATTCTGTAGCCTCTCTGTCGATTCCTCCGTTTCAGTTGCAACATGACTTAGATCTCGGGGCGGACCTTAATACTAGCGACTCTATGAATGCGCAAGTCGAAAGGTTCCTCTGAGAGTGCAATTCCTTTCATTGCTGTTGCTGATTGAATGAGCCACTAACGTGCGAATTGCTCCAAAACATGATTCAGGATATCTGGTGCCAATTCTCGCACGTTGAATAACGATTGACATCTTCCAAATGAGGTCTTTCTGAGACGACCTGAGGGTACATTTGACAGACAGACAAGTTCAGGAATTCGTGGTGCGCTGTGACACCAGAGCATCTGCTTCTTTCCTGTCTTTGAACCGAGCCGCCTGCGCAAGGAAGGCAAATGCGGTACTGCTTTTCGTGGAAGGATCAGAAGGCGGTAACTACACTCTCCAACAGAATGGCATATGATCAGAACCAGGTTGGAAAAAAACTTAACAACGCTTTGCACTGTAATTAAATGGAATTGCATTACTTTTCACTTCCAGAGCAGGTTTGTTCAAGCAAATTCGAAGGCAGGTTTGCAGATGAGAAAGCATGCAAGAAAGCTCAGCTCTTGTCCATGTAAAAGGCTGCAGTTGAAGGACAAAGCAGTTTCTGCCCAGTTCTGAACTGGGAACCTTTCGCGTGTTAGGCGAACGTGAGGACCACGACAGGACAGAAACAAGCCACAGCCGGCTGTGCTGCAACTCCGTGGCGTCCAGCACTGAAAGTTGAATCCGTTCTACGTCTCCCCTTTCTGTTTCCAATAGCTCGTTGTTGTCCAGCGTAATCGACATCTTGAAAACGTAAAAAAAAAGACACTTTAAATTGATGACAATATATAGACAAAGATGTCGTCGATGTTTGTACCGTAGGGCGAGGTGGAATAGGCTGGGACGACTTTCCCTGCAGCGTAACAGCTGCGACATGACCTTATGGAAGGGTGGTAAACTGAGTATTTACGTGCTTTACCCAAGTTGGTGTGAGTTGAAAACTCGACAGCATAGCTTTAAGGTGAGTGGACTGAAAGTCACAAAGGACCTGAGGCACATTTCCCACAAAGAAGGTTGTGCGTGTTTGGAATGATCTACCAGAGGAAGTGGAGGAGGCTATTATACTCAGAAAATTGCAAAGGTAATCGGGTGAGTTTCTGGATAGGATGCGTTTAGAGGGATTGGGGTCAAATGCTGGGGAACGGGACTTGTTTAATTTTGGCTATGTGGTGAGCATGGACGAGGTCCACCGAAGTATCTTTTTCCACGGTGTACCCCAATAACGTCATGTTGCTTCCACCGGCTTTAAAGGATTACTTTTTAGCGGAGTTTGCCATCGCAGTCTGTGGCACAATCATTTAGTCTGTTCGACTGCTCACGGGAAAGGTAGTATTGTGGAACACTGCAAAAAAGGAACGACTTCCTAACTTTAGCTCCGACTGACCATACTCTGTGAAATTTTCCCAGATCCTCAGCTGAGGATTTTTGCTGCTGGAAGTTACCTCAGAAACCCTGTTAAATCGAAATGTGTTGAGCGAATCGCAAAACAGAAAGCATTTAACACGGAACACAAACAAAACTGGCATACCTCATGCATTTTCAGACGCAGAGATGCATGAATGCTAAATGTGATAAAATCCGAGGGCATGAGTCATAAAGTAATCTCACAACTAACAACAGGGCATTTCCAAACGACTCTTTGAAACATACTGCAGCCTTAGTGCACCACCACTTTCCAGACAATGCTGAAACGAGAGAAAGAAAGAACATAATAAGAATTGGCCGTAAAAAGTGAATTTCACCAATCACAGTCTCGATTAGATTACCTTTCCCTTCCGATGTTCCCAGGACGGAAATGAAGGAAATGGGAGAAATTCAATAAGGTATGACACCGAAATACATTGGAACGATTTTCCCTTTAGCTAGAAACCCAAATAACAACGAGTAGAGTCACCGTCGGACTTCGTTTCACAACAACGATGAAATAACAGTCTCCATTCGGTTCCAGTAAAAGCTCAACTTGCCTGGGACGGCAGGACTGTTTGCGATTTTCCGCGCGTGACGCGAACACGATCATGACAGTAGAGACATTTTGAAATATTTGGCAGTATCCCACACCACAGTTAATTCCCTGGGAAGCAAACCCATTTTACTTTTGTTTTCAACATCAATATACAGTGGGCACCGAAACAGCATTTTAACAAGCTGCAGCTTTGGAGTTGATCAGCAGAAATGGCAGTGGTGGGATTCGAACCCTCGCCCCTTTCGAGGCTGGAACCTGGATCCAGCGCCTGAGACCGCTCGGCCACACTACCAGCCGGCCGCGCCGCCTCATTTTCTTCTATTTCCAATTGTGCTCCTGCATAACAACAGCTGCAAAGTCACATGAAAAGGGTTCCTTGATTCCTCTCAGACTCGCACAGCTGCTGGGATGTGCCCGGCTACAATGTCAATTTCGCAGCAGATATTGATAGCCCATCAATCCAGACAAAAATCAATGGTAAGCTGAGTCTATCTTCTCAGACTCTTTTCAGCTACAAATGTATCTGTGAGTGCGTGAGAATGTGGGTTCGCTTCTGATTTGGCCAAATAACCATGAGCTGCTTGACATTACTGGAATTTCCATTCTTGCTTTGCTAAATGATTTCACCCATTGCTCGAAACAGGACGACTTTCACGTTTACACGGAACACGAAACACACCGGACTACAAGGAAAATGCACAAACCTGAGCAGGCCGTGTTCCACATTATACCGTGCAGCACAGTTTCAGTCACTGTGTCCGTTTATTTTTCAAAATAAGAGTCCCAAAGAATGTTCTCCACCCTAAAACCGGAGGTAACATTACAATCCGAGAACGACAGATCACATTGTGAGGATGCTCTGACCCCGGAGCCAGTTCGAGATGCCACTTTCCTTGCCTTTTACCTTAACCGTGCAATTTGCTGCAGAGATGTTCACTCCTGGACATGAGCCACATGGATACCAACTGAGTTGGAAACCTGGGTGGGAATCGAGGAGAAGCGACTCAATACATTTTGCTAAATTCCGTGGTGCTTTTTAGAAATGCAGTTTCTGTTCACCTCAATCTAAAAGCCAGTTTCTGAACACAGTCACAGAAGTCAAAAGGTAATTACCTCACCCCATCCCCACTCCAGAAGAGGTGCTAACTGCCCTTGAGTGCTTTTTGTTCTCGATGTGAAGAGCTTTCACGCCTGAGTCAGCTTCACGTCTCTGGTTGCTGAGTGAATCACAAAGAAGGAATTTCACCAGAGCTGCAATTGCCTCACTTCTCCACTCGCCCTCCCCGTTTACATTTTCCTGCTCGTCAGTGATTTAAAGAAAACCAAATGGATGCGATGTCATTCTGTAGCCTCTCTGTCGATTCCTCCGTTTCAGTTGCAACATGACTTAGATCTCGGGGCGGACCTTAATACTAGCGACTCTATGAATGCGCAAGTCGAAAGGTTCCTCTGAGAGTGCAATTCCTTTCATTGCTGTTGCTGATTGAATGAGCCACTAACGTGCGAATTGCTCCAAAACATGATTCAGGATATCTGGTGCCAATTCTCGCACGTTGAATAACGATTGACATCTTCCAAATGAGGTCTTTCTGAGACGACCTGAGGGTACATTTGACAGACAGACAAGTTCAGGAATTCGTGGTGCGCTGTGACACCAGAGCATCTGCTTCTTTCCTGTCTTTGAACCGAGCCGCCTGCGCAAGGAAGGCAAATGCGGTACTGCTTTTCGTGGAAGGATCAGAAGGCGGTAACTACACTCTCCAACAGAATGGCATATGATCAGAACCAGGTTGGAAAAAAACTTAACAACGCTTTGCACTGTAATTAAATGGAATTGCATTACTTTTCACTTCCAGAGCAGGTTTGTTCAAGCAAATTCGAAGGCAGGTTTGCAGATGAGAAAGCATGCAAGAAAGCTCAGCTCTTGTCCATGTAAAAGGCTGCAGTTGAAGGACAAAGCAGTTTCTGCCCAGTTCTGAACTGGGAACCTTTCGCGTGTTAGGCGAACGTGAGGACCACGACAGGACAGAAACAAGCCACAGCCGGCTGTGCTGCAACTCCGTGGCGTCCAGCACTGAAAGTTGAATCCGTTCTACGTCTCCCCTTTCTGTTTCCAATAGCTCGTTGTTGTCCAGCGTAATCGACATCTTGAAAACGTAAAAAAAAAGACACTTTAAATTGATGACAATATATAGACAAAGATGTCGTCGATGTTTGTACCGTAGGGCGAGGTGGAATAGGCTGGGACGACTTTCCCTGCAGCGTAACAGCTGCGACATGACCTTATGGAAGGGTGGTAAACTGAGTATTTACGTGCTTTACCCAAGTTGGTGTGAGTTGAAAACTCGACAGCATAGCTTTAAGGTGAGTGGACTGAAAGTCACAAAGGACCTGAGGCACATTTCCCACAAAGAAGGTTGTGCGTGTTTGGAATGATCTACCAGAGGAAGTGGAGGAGGCTATTATACTCAGAAAATTGCAAAGGTAATCGGGTGAGTTTCTGGATAGGATGCGTTTAGAGGGATTGGGGTCAAATGCTGGGGAACGGGACTTGTTTAATTTTGGCTATGTGGTGAGCATGGACGAGGTCCACCGAAGTATCTTTTTCCACGGTGTACCCCAATAACGTCATGTTGCTTCCACCGGCTTTAAAGGATTACTTTTTAGCGGAGTTTGCCATCGCAGTCTGTGGCACAATCATTTAGTCTGTTCGACTGCTCACGGGAAAGGTAGTATTGTGGAACACTGCAAAAAAGGAACGACTTCCTAACTTTAGCTCCGACTGACCATACTCTGTGAAATTTTCCCAGATCCTCAGCTGAGGATTTTTGCTGCTGGAAGTTACCTCAGAAACCCTGTTAAATCGAAATGTGTTGAGCGAATCGCAAAACAGAAAGCATTTAACACGGAACACAAACAAAACTGGCATACCTCATGCATTTTCAGACGCAGAGATGCATGAATGCTAAATGTGATACAATCCGAGGGCATGAGTCATAAAGTAATCTCACAACTAACAACAGGGCATTTCCAAACGACTCTTTGAAACATACTGCAGCCTTAGTGCACCACCACTTTCCAGACAATGCTGAAACGAGAGAAAGAAAGAACATAATAAGAATTGGCCGTAAAAAGTGAATTTCACCAATCACAGTCTCGATTAGATTACCTTTCCCTTCCGATGTTCCCAGGACGGAAATGAAGGAAATGGGAGAAATTCAATAAGGTATGACACCGAAATACATTGGAACGATTTTCCCTTTAGCTAGAAACCCAAATAACAACGAGTAGAGTCACCGTCGGACTTCGTTTCACAACAACGATGAAATAACAGTCTCCATTCGGTTCCAGTAAAAGCTCAACTTGCCTGGGACGGCAGGACTGTTTGCGATTTTCCGCGCGTGACGCGAACACGATCATGACAGTAGAGACATTTTGAAATATTTGGCAGTATCCCACACCACAGTTAATTCCCTGGGAAGCAAACCCATTTTACTTTTGTTTTCAACATCAATATACAGTGGGCACCGAAACAGCATTTTAACAAGCTGCAGCTTTGGAGTTGATCAGCAGAAATGGCAGTGGTGGGATTCGAACCCTCGCCCCTTTCGAGGCTGGAACCTGGATCCAGCGCCTGAGACCGCTCGGCCACACTACCAGCCGGCCGCGCCGCCTCATTTTCTTCTATTTCCAATTGTGCTCCTGCATAACAACAGCTGCAAAGTCACATGAAAAGGGTTCCATGATTCCTCTCAGACTCGCACAGCTGCTGGGATGTGCCCGGCTACAATGTCAATTTCGCAGCAGATATTGATAGCCCATCAATCCAGACAAAAATCAATGGTAAGCTGAGTCTATCTTCTCAGACTCTTTTCAGCTACAAATGTATCTGTGAGTGCGTGAGAATATGGGTTCGCTTCTGATTTGGCCAAATAACCATGAGCTGCTTGACATTACTGGAATTTCCATTCTTGCTTTGCTAAATGATTTCACCCATTGCTCGAAACAGGACGACTTTCACGTTTACACGGAACACGAAACACACCGGACTACAAGGAAAATGCACAAACCTGAGCAGGCCGTGTTCCACATTATACCGTGCAGCACAGTTTCAGTCACTGTGTCCGTTTATTTTTCAAAATAAGAGTCCCAAAGAATGTTCTCCACCCTAAAACCGGAGGTAACATTACAATCCGAGAACGACAGATCACATTGTGAGGATGCTCTGACCCCGGAGCCAGTTCGAGATGCCACTTTCCTTGCCTTTTACCTTAACCGTGCAATTTGCTGCAGAGATGTTCACTCCTGGACATGAGCCACATGGATACCAACTGAGTTGGAAACCTGGGTGGGAATCGAGGAGAAGCGACTCAATACATTTTGCTAAATTCCGTGGTGCTTTTTAGAAATGCAGTTTCTGTTCACCTCAATCTAAAAGCCAGTTTCTGAACACAGTCACAGAAGTCAAAAGGTAATTACCTCACCCCACCCCCACTCCAGAAGAGGTGCTAACTGCCCTTGAGTGCTTTTTGTTCTCGATGTGAAGAGCTTTCACGCCTGAGTCAGCTTCACGTCTCTGGTTGCTGAGTGAATCACAAAGAAGGAATTTCACCAGAGCTGCAATTGCCTCACTTCTCCACTCGCCCTCCCCGTTTACATTTTCCTGCTCGTCAGTGATTTAAAGAAAACCAAATGGATGCGATGTCATTCTGTAGCCTCTCTGTCGATTCCTCCGTTTCAGTTGCAACATGACTTAGATCTCGGGGCGGACCTTAATACTAGCGACTCTATGAATGCGCAAGTCGAAAGGTTCCTCTGAGAGTGCAATTCCTTTCATTGCTGTTGCTGATTGAATGAGCCACTAACGTGCGAATTGCTCCAAAACATGATTCAGGATATCTGGTGCCAATTCTCGCACGTTGAATAACGATTGACATCTTCCAAATGAGGTCTTTCTGAGACGACCTGAGGGTACATTTGACAGACAGACAAGTTCAGGAATTCGTGGTGCGCTGTGACACCAGAGCATCTGCTTCTTTCCTGTCTTTGAACCGAGCCGCCTGCGCAAGGAAGGCAAATGCGGTACTGCTTTTCGTGGAAGGATCAGAAGGCGGTAACTACACTCTCCAACAGAATGGCATATGATCAGAACCAGGTTGGAAAAAAACTTAACAACGCTTTGCACTGTAATTAAATGGAATTGCATTACTTTTCACTTCCAGAGCAGGTTTGTTCAAGCAAATTCGAAGGCAGGTTTGCAGATGAGAAAGCATGCAAGAAAGCTCAGCTCTTGTCCATGTAAAAGGCTGCAGTTGAAGGACAAAGCAGTTTCTGCCCAGTTCTGAACTGGGAACCTTTCGCGTGTTAGGCGAACGTGAGGACCACGACAGGACAGAAACAAGCCACAGCCGGCTGTGCTGCAACTCCGTGGCGTCCAGCACTGAAAGTTGAATCCGTTCTACGTCTCCCCTTTCTGTTTCCAATAGCTCGTTGTTGTCCAGCGTAATCGACATCTTGAAAACGTAAAAAAAAAGACACTTTAAATTGATGACAATATATAGACAAAGATGTCGTCGATGTTTGTACCGTAGGGCGAGGTGGAATAGGCTGGGACGACTTTCCCTGCAGCGTAACAGCTGCGACATGACCTTATGGAAGGGTGGTAAACTGAGTATTTACGTGCTTTACCCAAGTTGGTGTGAGTTGAAAACTCGACAGCATAGCTTTAAGGTGAGTGGACTGAAAGTCACAAAGGACCTGAGGCACATTTCCCACAAAGAAGGTTGTGCGTGTTTGGAATGATCTACCAGAGGAAGTGGAGGAGGCTATTATACTCAGAAAATTGCAAAGGTAATCGGGTGAGTTTCTGGATAGGATGCGTTTAGAGGGATTGGGGTCAAATGCTGGGGAACGGGACTTGTTTAATTTTGGCTATGTGGTGAGCATGGACGAGGTCCACCGAAGTATCTTTTTCCACGGTGTACCCCAATAACGTCATGTTGCTTCCACCGGCTTTAAAGGATTACTTTTTAGCGGAGTTTGCCATCGCAGTCTGTGGCACAATCATTTAGTCTGTTCGACTGCTCACGGGAAAGGTAGTATTGTGGAACACTGCAAAAAAGGAACGACTTCCTAACTTTAGCTCCGACTGACCATACTCTGTGAAATTTTCCCAGATCCTCAGCTGAGGATTTTTGCTGCTGGAAGTTACCTCAGAAACCCTGTTAAATCGAAATGTGTTGAGCGAATCGCAAAACAGAAAGCATTTAACACGGAACACAAACAAAACTGGCATACCTCAT
This sequence comes from Chiloscyllium plagiosum, assembly GCF_037043375.1. Classification (NCBI taxonomy): domain Eukaryota; kingdom Metazoa; phylum Chordata; class Chondrichthyes; order Orectolobiformes; family Hemiscylliidae; genus Chiloscyllium; species Chiloscyllium plagiosum. The sequence continues at coordinate 49,209,522 of NW_028270183.1, forward strand.
GCATTTTCAGACGCAGAGATGCATGAATGCTAAATGTGATACAATCCGAGGGCATGAGTCATAAAGTAATCTCACAACTAACAACAGGGCATTTCCAAACGACTCTTTGAAACATACTGCAGCCTTAGTGCACCACCACTTTCCAGACAATGCTGAAACGAGAGAAAGAAAGAACATAATAAGAATTGGCCGTAAAAAGTGAATTTCACCAATCACAGTCTCGATTAGATTACCTTTCCCTTCCGATGTTCCCAGGACGGAAATGAAGGAAATGGGAGAAATTCAATAAGGTATGACACCGAAATACATTGGAACGATTTTCCCTTTAGCTAGAAACCCAAATAACAACGAGTAGAGTCACCGTCGGACTTCGTTTCACAACAACGATGAAATAACAGTCTCCATTCGGTTCCAGTAAAAGCTCAACTTGCCTGGGACGGCAGGACTGTTTGCGATTTTCCGCGCGTGACGCGAACACGATCATGACAGTAGAGACATTTTGAAATATTTGGCAGTATCCCACACCACAGTTAATTCCCTGGGAAGCAAACCCATTTTACTTTTGTTTTCAACATCAATATACAGTGGGCACCGAAACAGCATTTTAACAAGCTGCAGCTTTGGAGTTGATCAGCAGAAATGGCAGTGGTGGGATTCGAACCCTCGCCCCTTTCGAGGCTGGAACCTGGATCCAGCGCCTGAGACCGCTCGGCCACACTACCAGCCGGCCGCGCCGCCTCATTTTCTTCTATTTCCAATTGTGCTCCTGCATAACAACAGCTGCAAAGTCACATGAAAAGGGTTCCATGATTCCTCTCAGACTCGCACAGCTGCTGGGATGTGCCCGGCTACAATGTCAATTTCGCAGCAGATATTGATAGCCCATCAATCCAGACAAAAATCAATGGTAAGCTGAGTCTATCTTCTCAGACTCTTTTCAGCTACAAATGTATCTGTGAGTGCGTGAGAATATGGGTTCGCTTATGATTTGGCCAAATAACCATGAGCTGCTTGACATTACTGGAATTTCCATTCTTGCTTTGCTAAATGATTTCACCCATTGCTCGAAACAGGACGACTTTCACGTTTACACGGACTACAAGGAAAATGCACAAACCTGAGCAGGCCGTGTTCCACATTATACCGTGCAGCATAGTTTCAGTCACTGTGTCCGTTTATTTTTCAGAATAAGAGTCCCAAAGAATGTTCTCCACCCTAAAACCGGAGGTAACATTACAATCCGAGAACGACAGATCACATTGTGAGGATGCTCTGACCCCGGAGCCAGTTCGAGATGCCACTTTCCTTGCCTTTTACCTTAACCGTGCAATTTGCTGCAGAGATGTTCACTCCTGGACATGAGCCACATGGATACCAACTGAGTTGTAAACCTGGGTGGGAATCGAGGAGAAGCGACTCAATACATTTTGCTAAATTCCGTGGTGCTTTTTAGAAATGCAGTTTCTGTTCACCTCAATCTAAAAGCCAGTTTTTAAACACAGTCACAGAAGTCAAAAGGTAATTACCTCACCCCACCCCCACTCCAGAAGAGGTGCTAACTGCCCTTGAGTGCTTTTTGTTCTCGATGTGAAGAGCTTTCACGCCTGAGTCAGCTTCACGTCTCTGGTTGCTGAGTGAATCACAAAGAAGGAATTTCACCAGAGCTGCAATTGCCTCACTTCTCCACTCGCCCTCCCCGTTTACATTTTCCTGCTCGTCAGTGATTTAAAGAAAACCAAATGGATGCGATGTCATTCTGTAGCCTCTCTGTCGATTCCTCCGTTTCAGTTGCAACATGACTTAGATCTCGGGGCGGACCTTAATACTAGCGACTCTATGAATGCGCAAGTCGAAAGGTTCCTCTGAGAGTGCAATTCCTTTCATTGCTGTTGCTGATTGAATGAGCCACTAACGTGCGAATTGCTCCAAAACATGATTCAGGATATCTGGTGCCAATTCTCGCACGTTGAATAACGATTGACATCTTCCAAATGAGGTCTTTCTGAGACGACCTGAGGGTACATTTGACAGACAGACAAGTTCAGGAATTCGTGGTGCGCTGTGACACCAGAGCATCTGCTTCTTTCCTGTCTTTGAGCCGAGCCGCCTGCGCAAGGAAGGCAAATGCGGTACTGCTTTTCGTGGAAGGATCAGAAGGCGGTAACTACACTCTCCAACAGAATGGCATATGATCAGAACCAGGTTGGAAAAAAACTTAACAACGCTTTGCACTGTAATTAAATGGAATTGCATTACTTTTCACTTCCAGAGCAGGTTTGTTCAAGCAAATTCGAAGGCAGGTTTGCAGATGGGAAAGCATGCAAGAAAACTCAGCACTTGTCCATGTAAAAGGCTGCAGTTGAAGGACAAAGCAGTTTCTGCCCAGTTCTGAACTGGGGACCTTTCGCGTGTTAGGCGAACGTGAGGACCACTACACGACAGAAACAAGCCACAGCCGGCTGTGCTGCAACTCCGTGGCGTCCAGCACTGAAAGTTGAATCCGTTCTACGTCTCCCCTTTCTGTTTCCAATAGCTCGTTGTTGTCCAGCGTAATCGACATCTTGAAAATGTAAAAAAAAAAGACACTTTAAATTGATGACAATATATAGACAAAGATGTCGTCGATGTTTGTACCGTAGGGCGAGGTGGAATAGGCTGGGATGACTTTCCCTGCAGCGTAACAGCTGCGACATGACCTTATGGAAGGGTGGTAAACTGAGTATTTACGTGCTTTACCCAAGTTGGTGTGAGTTGAAAACTCGACAGCATAGCTTTAAGGTGAGTGGACTGAAAGTCACAAAGGACCTGAGGCACATTTCCCACAAAGAAGGTTGTGCGTGTTTGGAATGATCTACCAGAGGAAGTGGAGGAGGCTATTATACTCAGAAAATTGCAAAGGTAATCGGGTGAGTTTCTGGATAGGATGCGTTTAGAGGGATTGGGGTCAAATGCTGGGGAACGGGACTTGTTTAATTTTGGCTATGTGGTGAGCATGGACGAGGTCCACCGAAGTATCTTTTTCCACGGTGTACCCCAATAACGTCATGTTGCTTCCACCGGCTTTAAAGGATTACTTTTTAGCGGAGTTTGCCATCGCAGTCTGTGGCACAATCATTTAGTCTGTTCGACTGCTCACGGGAAAGGTAGTATTGTGGAACACTGCAAAAAAGGAACGACTTCCTAACTTTAGCTCCGACTGACCATACTCTGTGAAATTTTCCCAGATCCTCAGCTGAGGATTTTTGCTGCTGGAAGTTACCTCAGAAACCCTGTTAAATCGAAATGTGTTGAGCGAATCGCAAAACAGAAAGCATTTAACACGGAACACAAACAAAACTGGCATACCTCATGCATTTTCAGACGCAGAGATGCATGAATGCTAAATGTGATACAATCCGAGGGCATGAGTCATAAAGTAATCTCACAACTAACAACAGGGCATTTCCAAACGACTCTTTCAAACATACTGCAGCCTTAGTGCACCACCACTTTCCAGACAATGCTGAAACGAGAGAAAGAAAGAACATAATAAGAATTGGCCGTAAAAAGTGAATTTCACCAATCACAGTCTCGATTAGATTACCTTTCCCTTCCGATGTTCCCAGGACGGAAATGAAGGAAATGGGAGAAATTCAATAAGGTATGACACCGAAATACATTGGAACGATTTTCCCTTTAGCTAGAAACCCAAATAACAACGAGTAGAGTCACCGTCGGACTTCGTTTCACAACAACGATGAAATAACAGTCTCCATTCGGTTCCAGTAAAAGCTCAACTTGCCTGGGACGGCAGGACTGTTTGCGATTTTCCGCGCGTGACGCGAACACGATCATGACAGTAGAGACATTTTGAAATATTTGGCAGTATCCCACACCACAGTTAATTCCCTGGGAAGCAAACCCATTTTACTTTTGTTTTCAACATCAATATACAGTGGGCACCGAAACAGCATTTTAACAAGCTGCAGCTTTGGAGTTGATCAGCAGAAATGGCAGTGGTGGGATTCGAACCCTCGCCCCTTTCGAGGCTGGAACCTGGATCCAGCGCCTGAGACCGCTCGGCCACACTACCAGCCGGCCGCGCCGCCTCATTTTCTTCTATTTCCAATTGTGCTCCTGCATAACAACAGCTGCAAAGTCACATGAAAAGGGTTCCATGATTCCTCTCAGACTCGCACAGCTGCTGGGATGTGCCCGGCTACAATGTCAATTTCGCAGCAGATATTGATAGCCCATCAATCCAGACAAAAATCAATGGTAAGCTGAGTCTATCTTCTCAGACTCTTTTCAGCTACAAATGTATCTGTGAGTGCGTGAGAATATGGGTTCGCTTATGATTTGGCCAAATAACCATGAGCTGCTTGACATTACTGGAATTTCCATTCTTGCTTTGCTAAATGATTTCACCCATTGCTCGAAACAGGACGACTTTCACGTTTACACGGAACACGAAACACACCGGACTACAAGGAAAATGCACAAACCTGAGCAGGCCGTGTTCCACATCATATCGTGCAGCATAGTTTCAGTCACTGTGTCTGTTTTTTTTTCAGAATAAGAGTCCCAAAGAATGTTCTCCACCCTAAAACCGGAGGTAACATTACAATCCGAGAACGACAGATCACATTGTGAGGATGCTCTGACACCGGAGCCAGTTCGAGATGCCACTTTCCTTGCCTTTTACCTTAACCGTGCAATTTGCTGCAGAGATGTTCACTCCTGGACATGAGCCACATGGATACCAACTGAGTTGGAAACCTGGGTGGGAATCGAGGAGAAGCGACTCAATACATTTTGCTAAATTCCGTGGTGCTTTTTAGAAATGCAGTTTCTGTTCACCTCAATCTAAAAGCCAGTTTCTGAACACAGTCACAGAAGTCAAAAGGTAATTACCTCACCCCACCCCCACTCCAGAAGAGGTGCTAACTGCCCTTGAGTGCTTTTTGTTCTCGATGTGAAGAGCTTTCACGCCTGAGTCAGCTTCACGTCTCTGGTTGCTGAGTGAATCACAAAGAAGGAATTTCACCAGAGCTGCAATTGACTCACTTCTCCACTCGCCCTCCCCGTTTACATTTTCCTGCTCGTCAGTGATTTAAAGAAAACCAAATGGATGCGATGTCATTCTGTAGCCTCTCTGTCGATTCCTCCGTTTCAGTTGCAACATGACTTAGATCTCGGGGCGGACCTTAATACTAGCGACTCTATGAATGCGCAAGTCGAAAGGTTCCTCTGAGAGTGCAATTCCTTTCATTGCTGTTGCTGATTGAATGAGCCACTAACGTGCGAATTGCTCCAAAACATGATTCAGGATATCTGGTGCCAATTCTCGCACGTTGAATAACGATTGACATCTTCCAAATGAGGTCTTTCTGAGACGACCTGAGGGTACATTTGACAGACAGACAAGTTCAGGAATTCGTGGTGCGCTGTGACACCAGAGCATCTGCTTCTTTCCTGTCTTTGAACCGAGCCGCCTGCGCAAGGAAGGCAAATGCGGTACTGCTTTTCGTGGAAGGATCAGAAGGCGGTAACTACACTCTCCAACAGAATGGCATATGATCAGAACCAGGTTGGAAAAAAACTTAACAACGCTTTGCACTGTAATTAAATGGAATTGCATTACTTTTCACTTCCAGAGCAGGTTTGTTCAAGCAAATTCGAAGGCAGGTTTGCAGATGAGAAAGCATGCAAGAAAGCTCAGCTCTTGTCCATGTAAAAGGCTGCAGTTGAAGGACAAAGCAGTTTCTGCCCAGTTCTGAACTGGGAACCTTTCGCGTGTTAGGCGAACGTGAGGACCACGACAGGACAGAAACAAGCCACAGCCGGCTGTGCTGCAACTCCGTGGCGTCCAGCACTGAAAGTTGAATCCGTTCTACGTCTCCCCTTTCTGTTTCCAATAGCTCGTTGTTGTCCAGCGTAATCGACATCTTGAAAACGTAAAAAAAAAGACACTTTAAATTGATGACAATATATAGACAAAGATGTCGTCGATGTTTGTACCGTAGGGCGAGGTGGAATAGGCTGGGACGACTTTCCCTGCAGCGTAACAGCTGCGACATGACCTTATGGAAGGGTGGTAAACTGAGTATTTACGTGCTTTACCCAAGTTGGTGTGAGTTGAAAACTCGACAGCATAGCTTTAAGGTGAGTGGACTGAAAGTCACAAAGGACCTGAGGCACATTTCCCACAAAGAAGGTTGTGCGTGTTTGGAATGATCTACCAGAGGAAGTGGAGGAGGCTATTATACTCAGAAAATTGCAAAGGTAATCGGGTGAGTTTCTGGATAGGATGCGTTTAGAGGGATTGGGGTCAAATGCTGGGGAACGGGACTTGTTTAATTTTGGCTATGTGGTGAGCATGGACGAGGTCCACCGAAGTATCTTTTTCCACGGTGTACCCCAATAACGTCATGTTGCTTCCACCGGCTTTAAAGGATTACTTTTTAGCGGAGTTTGCCATCGCAGTCTGTGGCACAATCATTTAGTCTGTTCGACTGCTCACGGGAAAGGTAGTATTGTGGAACACTGCAAAAAAGGAACGACTTCCTTACTTTAGCTCCGACTGACCATACTCTGTGAAATTTTCCCAGATCCTCAGCTGAGGATTTTTGCTGCTGGAAGTTACCTCAGAAACCCTGTTAAATCGAAATGTGTTGAGCGAATCGCAAAACAGAAAGCATTTAACACGGAACACAAACAAAACTGGCATACCTCATGCATTTTCAGACGCAGAGATGCATGAATGCTAAATGCGATACAATCCGAGGGCATGAGTCATAAAGTAATCTCACAACTAACAACAGGGCATTTCCAAACGACTCTTTCAAACATACTGCAGCCTTAGTGCACCACCACTTTCCAGACAATGCTGAAACGAGAGAAAGAAAGAACATAATAAGAATTGGCCGTAAAAAGTGAATTTCACCAATCACAGTCTCGATTAGATTACCTTTCCCTTCCGATGTTTCCAGGACGGAAATGAAGGAAATGGGAGAAATTCAATAAGGTATGACACCGAAATACATTGGAACGATTTTCCCTTTAGCTAGAAACCCAAATAACAACGAGTAGAGTCACCGTCGGACTTCGTTTCACAACAACGATGAAATAACAGTCTCCATTCGGTTCCAGTAAAAGCTCAACTTGCCTGGGACGGCAGGACTGTTTGCGATTTTCCGCGCGTGACGCGAACACGATCATGACAGTAGAGACATTTTGAAATATTTGGCAGTATCCCACACCACAGTTAATTCCCTGGGAAGCAAACCCATTTTACTTTTGTTTTCAACATCAATATACAGTGGGCACCGAAACAGCATTTTAACAAGCTGCAGCTTTGGAGTTGATCAGCAGAAATGGCAGTGGTGGGATTCGAACCCGCGCCCCTTTCGAGGCTGGAACCTGGATCCAGCGCCTGAGACCGCTCGGCCACACTACCAGCCGGCCGCGTCGCCTCATTTTCTTCTATTTCCAATTGTGCTCCTGCATAACAACAGCTGCAAAGTCACATGAAAAGGGTTCCATGATTCCTCTCAGACTCGCACAGCTGCTGGGATGGGCCCAGCTACAATGTCAATTTCGCAGCAGATATTGATAGCCCATCAATCCAGACAAAAATCAATGGTAAGCTGAGTCTATCTTCTCAGACTCTTTTCAGCTACAAATGTATCTGTGAGTGCGTGAGAATATGGGTTCGCTTATGATTTGGCCAAATAACCATGAGCTGCTTGACATTACTGGAATTTCCATTCTTGCTTTGCTAAATGATTTCACCCATTGCTCGAAACAGGACGACTTTCACGTTTACACGGAACACGAAACACACCGGACTACAAGGAAAATGCACAAACCTGAGCAGGCCGTGTTCCACATCATATCGTGCAGCATAGTTTCAGTCACTGTGTCTGTTTTTTTTTCAGAATAAGAGTCCCAAAGAATGTTCTCCACCCTAAAACCGGAGGTAACATTACAATCCGAGAACGACAGATCACATTGTGAGGATGCTCTGACCCCGGAGCCAGTTCGAGATGCCACTTTCCTTGCCTTTTACCTTAACCGTGCAATTTGCTGCAGAGATGTTCACTCCTGGACATGAGCCACATGGATACCAACTGAGTTGGAAACCTGGGTGGGAATCGAGGAGAAGCGACTCAATACATTTTGCTAAATTCCGTGGTGCTTTTTAGAAATGCAGTTTCTGTTCACCTCAATCTAAAAGCCAGTTTCTAAACACAGTCACAGAAGTCAAAAGGTAATTACCTCACCCCACCCCCACTCCAGAAGAGGTGCTAACTGCCCTTGAGTGCTTTTTGTTCTCGATGTGAAGAGCTTTCACGCCTGAGTCACCTTCACGTCTCTGGTTGCTGAGTGAATCACAAAGAAGGAATTTCACCAGAGCTGCAATTGCCTCACTTCTCCACTCGCCCTCCCCGTTTACATTTTCCTGCTCGTCAGTGATTTAAAGAAAACCAAATGGATGCGATGTCATTCTGTAGCCTCTCTGTCGATTCCTCCGTTTCAGTTGCAACATGACTTAGATCTCGGGGCGGACCTTAATACTAGCGACTCTATGAATGCGCAAGTCGAAAGGTTCCTCTGAGAGTGCAATTCCTTTCATTGCTGTTGCTGATTGAATGAGCCACTAACGTGCGAATTGCTCCAAAACATGATTCAGGATATCTGGTGCCAATTCTCGCACGTTGAATAACGATTGACATCTTCCAAATGAGGTCTTTCTGAGACGACCTGAGGGTACATTTGACAGACAGACAAGTTCAGGAATTCGTGGTGCGCTGTGACACCAGAGCATCTGCTTCTTTCCTGTCTTTGAACCGAGCCGCCTGCGCAAGGAAGGCAAATGCGGTACTGCTTTTCGTGGAAGGATCAGAAGGCGGTAACTACACTCTCCAACAGAATGGCATATGATCAGAACCAGGTTGGAAAAAAACTTAACAACGCTTTGCACTGTAATTAAATGGAATTGCATTACTTTTCACTTCCAGAGCAGGTTTGTTCAAGCAAATTCGAAGGCAGGTTTGCAGATGAGAAAGCATGCAAGAAAGCTCAGCTCTTGTCCATGTAAAAGGCTGCAGTTGAAGGACAAAGCAGTTTCTGCCCAGTTCTGAACTGGGAACCTTTCGCGTGTTAGGCGAACGTGAGGACCACGACAGGACAGAAACAAGCCACAGCCGGCTGTGCTGCAACTCCGTGGCGTCCAGCACTGAAAGTTGAATCCGTTCTACGTCTCCCCTTTCTGTTTCCAATAGCTCGTTGTTGTCCAGCGTAATCGACATCTTGAAAACGTAAAAAAAAAGACACTTTAAATTGATGACAATATATAGACAAAGATGTCGTCGATGTTTGCACCGTAGGGCGAGGTGGAATAGGCTGGGACGACTTTCCCTGCAGCGTAACAGCTGCGACATGACCTTATGGAAGGGTGGTAAACTGAGTATTTACGTGCTTTACCCAAGTTGGTGTGAGTTGAAAACTCGACAGCATAGCTTTAAGGTGAGTGGACTGAAAGTCACAAAGGACCTGAGGCACATTTCCCACAAAGAAGGTTGTGCGTGTTTGGAATGATCTACCAGAGGAAGTGGAGGAGGCTATTATACTCAGAAAATTGCAAAGGTAATCGGGTGAGTTTCTGGATAGGATGCGTTTAGAGGGATTGGGGTCAAATGCTGGGGAACGGGACTTGTTTAATTTTGGCTATGTGGTGAGCATGGACGAGGTCCACCGAAGTATCTTTTTCCACGGTGTACCCCAATAACGTCATGTTGCTTCCACCGGCTTTAAAGGATTACTTTTTAGCGGAGTTTGCCATCGCAGTCTGTGGCACAATCATTTAGTCTGTTCGACTGCTCACGGGAAAGGTAGTATTGTGGAACACTGCAAAAAAGGAACGACTTCCTTACTTTAGCTCCGACTGACCATACTCTGTGAAATTTTCCCAGATCCTCAGCTGAGGATTTTTGCTGCTGGAAGTTACCTCAGAAACCCTGTTAAATCGAAATGTGTTGAGCGAATCGCAAAACAGAAAGCATTTAACACGGAACACAAACAAAACTGGCATACCTCATGCATTTTCAGACGCAGAGATGCATGAATGCTAAATGCGATACAATCCGAGGGCATGAGTCATAAAGTAATCTCACAACTAACAACAGGGCATTTCCAAACGACTCTTTCAAACATACTGCAGCCTTAGTGCACCACCACTTTCCAGACAATGCTGAAACGAGAGAAAGAAAGAACATAATAAGAATTGGCCGTAAAAAGTGAATTTCACCAATCACAGTCTCGATTAGATTACCTTTCCCTTCCGATGTTTCCAGGACGGAAATGAAGGAAATGGGAGAAATTCAATAAGGTATGACACCGAAATACATTGGAACGATTTTCCCTTTAGCTAGAAACCCAAATAACAACGAGTAGAGTCACCGTCGGACTTCGTTTCACAACAACGATGAAATAACAGTCTCCATTCGGTTCCAGTAAAAGCTCAACTTGCCTGGGACGGCAGGACTGTTTGCGATTTTCCGCACGTGACGCGAACACGATCATGACAGTAGAGACATTTTGAAATATTTGGCAGTATCCCACACCACAGTTAATTCCCTGGGAAGCAAACCCATTTTACTTTTGTTTTCAACATCAATATACAGTGGGCACCGAAACAGCATTTTAACAAGCTGCAGCTTTGGAGTTGATCAGCAGAAATGGCAGTGGTGGGATTCGAACCCTCGCCCCTTTCGAGGCTGGAACCTGGATCCAGCGCCTGAGACCGCTCGGCCACACTACCAGCCGGCCGCGCCGCCTCATTTTCTTCTATTTCCAATTGTGCTCCTGCATAACAACAGCTGCAAAGTCACATGAAAAGGGTTCCTTGATTCCTCTCAGACTCGCACAGCTGCTGGGATGTTCCCGGCTACAATGTCAATTTCGCAGCAGATATTGATAGCCCATCAATCCAGACAAAAATCAATGGTAAGCTGAGTCTATCTTCTCAGACTCTTTTCAGCTACAAATGTATCTGTGAGTGCGTGAGAATGTGGGTTCGCTTCTGATTTGGCCAAATAACCATGAGATGCTTGACATTACTGGAATTTCCATTCTTGCTTTGCTAAATGATTTCACCCATTGCTCGAAACAGGACGACTTTCACGTTTACACGGAACACGAAACACACCGGACTACAAGGAAAATGCACAAACCTGAGCAGGCCGTGTTCCACATTATACCGTGCAGCACAGTTTCAGTCACTGTGTCCGTTTATTTTTCAGAATAAGAGTCCCAAAGAATGTTCTCCACCCTAAAACCGGTGGTAACATTACAATCCGAGAACGACAGATCACATTGTGAGGATGCTCTGACCCCGGAGCCAGTTCGAGATGCCACTTTCCTTGCCTTTTACCTTAACCGTGCAATTTGCTGCAGAGATGTTCACTCCTGGACATGAGCCACATGGATACCAACTGAGTGGAAACCTGGGTGGGAATCGAGGAGAAGCGACTCAATACATTTTGCTAAATTCCGTGGTGCTTTTTAGAAATGCAGTTTCTGTTCACCTCAATCTAAAAGCCAGTTTCTAAACACAGTCACAGAAGTCAAAAGGTAATTACCTCACCCCACCCCCACTCCAGAAGAGGTGCTAACTGCCCTTGAGTGCTTTTTGTTCTCGATGTGAAGAGCTTTCACGCCTGAGTCACCTTCACGTCTCTGGTTGCTGAGTGAATCACAAAGAAGGAATTTCACCAGAGCTGCAATTGCCTCACTTCTCCACTCGCCCTCCCCGTTTACATTTTCCTGCTCGTCAGTGATTTAAAGAAAACCAAATGGATGCGATGTCATTCTGTAGCCTCTCTGTCGATTCCTCCGTTTCAGTTGCAACATGACTTAGATCTCGGGGCGGACCTTAATACTAGCGACTCTATGAATGCGCAAGTCGAAAGGTTCCTCTGAGAGTGCAATTCCTTTCATTGCTGTTGCTGATTGAATGAGCCACTAACGTGCGAATTGCTCCAAAACATGATTCAGGATATCTGGTGCCAATTCTCGCACGTTGAATAACGATTGACATCTTCCAAATGAGGTCTTTCTGAGACGACCTGAGGGTACATTTGACAGACAGACAAGTTCAGGAATTCGTGGTGCGCTGTGACACCAGAGCATCTGCTTCTTTCCTGTCTTTGAACCGAGCCGCCTGCGCAAGGAAGGCAAATGCGGTACTGCTTTTCGTGGAAGGATCAGAAGGCGGTAACTACACTCTCCAACAGAATGGCATATGATCAGAACCAGGTTGGAAAAAAAACTTAACAACGCTTTGCACTGTAATTAAATGGAATTGCATTACTTTTCACTTCCAGAGCAGGTTTGTTCAAGCAAATTCGAAGGCAGGTTTGCAGATGGGAAAGCATGCAAGAAAGCTCCTCACTTGTCCATGTAAAAGGCTGCAGTTGAAGGACAAAGCAGTTTCTGCCCAGTTCTGAACTGGGGACCTTTCGCGTGTTAGGCGAACGTGAGGACCACTACACGACAGAAACAAGCCACAGCCGGCTGTGCTGCAACTCCGTGGCGTCCAGCACTGAAAGTTGAATCCGTTCTACGTCTCCCCTTTCTGTTTCCAATAGCTCGTTGTTGTCCAGCGTAATCGACATCTTGAAAATGTAAAAAAAAAAGACACTTTAAATTGATGACAATATATAGACAAAGATGTCGTCGATGTTTGTACCGTAGGGCGAGGTGGAATAGGCTGGGATGACTTTCCCTGCAGCGTAACAGCTGCGACATGACCTTATGGAAGGGTGGTAAACTGAGTATTTACGTGCTTTACCCAAGTTGGTGTGAGTTGAAAACTCGACAGCATAGCTTTAAGGTGAGTGGACTGAAAGTCACAAAGGACCTGAGGCACATTTCCCACAAAGAAGGTTGTGCGTGTTTGGAATGATCTACCAGAGGAAGTGGAGGAGGCTATTATACTCAGAAAATTGCAAAGGTAATCGGGTGAACTTCTGGATAGGATGCGTTTAGAGGGATTGGGGTCAAATGCTGGGGAACGGGACTTGTTTAATTTTGGCTATGTGGTGAGCATGGACGAGGTCCACCGAAGTATCTTTTTCCACGGTGTACCCCAATAACGTCATGTTGCTTCCACTGGCTTTAAAGGATTACTTTTTAGCGGAGTTTGCCATCGCAGTCTGTGGCACAATCATTTAGTCTGTTCGACTGCTCACGGGAAAGGTAGTATTGTGGAACACTGCAAAAAAGGAACGACTTCCTTACTTTAGCTCCGACTGACCATACTCTGTGAAATTTTCCCAGATCCTCAGCTGAGGATTTTTGCTGCTGGAAGTTACCTCAGAAACCCTGTTAAATCGAAATGTGTTGAGCGAATCGCAAAATAGAAAGCATTTAACACGGAACACAAACAAAACTGGCATACCTCATGCATTTTCAGACGCAGAGATGCATGAATGCTAAATGTGATACAATCCGAGGGCATGAGTCATAAAGTAATCTCACAACTAACAACAGGGCATTTCCAAACGACTCTTTCAAACATACTGCAGCCTTAGTGCACCACCACTTTCCAGACAATGCTGAAACGAGAGAAAGAAAGAACATAATAAGAATTGGCCGTAAAAAGTGAATTTCACCAATCACAGTCTCGATTAGATTACCTTTCCCTTCCGATGTTCCCAGGACGGAAATGAAGGAAATGGGAGAAATTCAATAAGGTATGACACCGAAATACATTGGAACGATTTTCCCTTTAGCTAGAAACCCAAATAACAACGAGTAGAGTCACCGTCGGACTTCGTTTCACAACAACGATGAAATAACAGTCTCCATTCGGTTCCAGTAAAAGCTCAACTTGCCTGGGACGGCAGGACTGTTTGCGATTTTCCGCGCGTGACGCGAACACGATCATGACAGTAGAGACATTTTGAAATATTTGGCAGTATCCCACACCACAGTTAATTCCCTGGGAAGCAAACCCATTTTACTTTTGTTTTCAACATCAATATACAGTGGGCACCGAAACAGCATTTTAACAAGCTGCAGCTTTGGAGTTGATCAGCAGAAATGGCAGTGGTGGGATTCGAACCCTCGCCCCTTTCGAGGCTGGAACCTGGATCCAGCGCCTGAGACCGCTCGGCCACACTACCAGCCGGCCGCGCCGCCTCATTTTCTTCTATTTCCAATTGTGCTCCTGCATAACAACAGCTGCAAAGTCACATGAAAAGGGTTCCATGATTCCTCTCAGACTCGCACAGCTGCTGGGATGTGCCCGGCTACAATGTCAATTTCGCAGCAGATATTGATAGCCCATCAATCCAGACAAAAATCAATGGTAAGCTGAGTCTATCTTCTCAGACTCTTTTCAGCTACAAATGTATCTGTGAGTGCGTGAGAATATGGGTTCGGTTATGATTTGGCCAAATAACCATGAGCTGCTTGACATTACTGGAATTTCCATTCTTGCTTTGCTAAATGATTTCACCCATTGCTCGAAACAGGACGACTTTCACGTTTACACGGAACACGAAACACACCGGACTACAAGGAAAATGCACAAACCTGAGCAGGCCGTGTTCCACATCATATCGTGCAGCATAGTTTCAGTCACTGTGTCTGTTTTTTTTTCAGAATAAGAGTCCCAAAGAATGTTCTCCACCCTAAAACCGGAGGTAACATTACAATCCGAGAACGACAGATCACATTGTGAGGATGCTCTGACACCGGAGCCAGTTCGAGATGCCACTTTCCTTGCCTTTTACCTTAACCGTGCAATTTGCTGCAGAGATGTTCACTCCTGGACATGAGCCACATGGATACCAACTGAGTTGGAAACCTGGGTGGGAATCGAGGAGAAGCGACTCAATACATTTTGCTAAATTCCGTGGTGCTTTTTAGAAATGCAGTTTCTGTTCACCTCAATCTAAAAGCCAGTTTCTGAACACAGTCACAGAAGTCAAAAGGTAATTACCTCACCCCACCCCCACTCCAGAAGAGGTGCTAACTGCCCTTGAGTGCTTTTTGTTCTCGATGTGAAGAGCTTTCACGCCTGAGTCAGCTTCACGTCTCTGGTTGCTGAGTGAATCACAAAGAAGGAATTTCACCAGAGCTGCAATTGACTCACTTCTCCACTCGCCCTCCCCGTTTACATTTTCCTGCTCGTCAGTGATTTAAAGAAAACCAAATGGATGCGATGTCATTCTGTAGCCTCTCTGTCGATTCCTCCGTTTCAGTTGCAACATGACTTAGATCTCGGGGCGGACCTTAATACTAGCGACTCTATGAATGCGCAAGGCGAAAGGTTCCTCTGAGAGTGCAATTCCTTTCATTGCTGTTGCTGATTGAATGAGCCACTAACGTGCGAATTGCTCCAAAACATGATTCAGGATATCTGGTGCCAATTCTCGCACGTTGAATAACGATTGACATCTTCCAAATGAGGTCTTTCTGAGACGACCTGAGGGTACATTTGACAGACAGACAAGTTCAGGAATTCGTGGTGCGCTGTGACACCAGAGCATCTGCTTCTTTCCTGTCTTTGAACCGAGCCGCCTGCGCAAGGAAGGCAAATGCGGTACTGCTTTTCGTGGAAGGATCAGAAGGCGGTAACTACACTCTCCAACAGAATGGCATATGATCAGAACCAGGTTGGAAAAAAACTTAACAACGCTTTGCACTGTAATTAAATGGAATTGCATTACTTTTCACTTCCAGAGCAGGTTTGTTCAAGCAAATTCGAAGGCAGGTTTGCAGATGAGAAAGCATGCAAGAAAGCTCAGCTCTTGTCCATGTAAAAGGCTGCAGTTGAAGGACAAAGCAGTTTCTGCCCAGTTCTGAACTGGGAACCTTTCGCGTGTTAGGCGAACGTGAGGACCACGACAGGACAGAAACAAGCCACAGCCGGCTGTGCTGCAACTCCGTGGCGTCCAGCACTGAAAGTTGAATCCGTTCTACGTCTCCCCTTTCTGTTTCCAATAGCTCGTTGTTGTCCAGCGTAATCGACATCTTGAAAACGTAAAAAAAAAGACACTTTAAATTGATGACAATATATAGACAAAGATGTCGTCGATGTTTGCACCGTAGGGCGAGGTGGAATAGGCTGGGACGACTTTCCCTGCAGCGTAACAGCTGCGACATGACCTTATGGAAGGGTGGTAAACTGAGTATTTACGTGCTTTACCCAAGTTGGTGTGAGTTGAAAACTCGACAGCATAGCTTTAAGGTGAGTGGACTGAAAGTCACAAAGGACCTGAGGCACATTTCCCACAAAGAAGGTTGTGCGTGTTTGGAATGATCTACCAGAGGAAGTGGAGGAGGCTATTATACTCAGAAAATTGCAAAGGTAATCGGGTGAGTTTCTGGATAGGATGCGTTTAGAGGGATTGGGGTCAAATGCTGGGGAACGGGACTTGTTTAATTTTGGCTATGTGGTGAGCATGGACGAGGTCCACCGAAGTATCTTTTTCCACGGTGTACCCCAATAACGTCATGTTGCTTCCACCGGCTTTAAAGGATTACTTTTTAGCGGAGTTTGCCATCGCAGTCTGTGGCACAATCATTTAGTCTGTTCGACTGCTCACGGGAAAGGTAGTATTGTGGAACACTGCAAAAAAGGAACGACTTCCTTACTTTAGCTCCGACTGACCATACTCTGTGAAATTTTCCCAGATCCTCAGCTGAGGATTTTTGCTGCTGGAAGTTACCTCAGAAACCCTGTTAAATCGAAATGTGTTGAGCGAATCGCAAAACAGAAAGCATTTAACACGGAACACAAACAAAACTGGCATACCTCATGCATTTTCAGACGCAGAGATGCATGAATGCTAAATGCGATACAATCCGAGGGCATGAGTCATAAAGTAATCTCACAACTAACAACAGGGCATTTCCAAACGACTCTTTCAAACATACTGCAGCCTTAGTGCACCACCACTTTCCAGACAATGCTGAAACGAGAGAAAGAAAGAACATAATAAGAATTGGCCGTAAAAAGTGAATTTCACCAATCACAGTCTCGATTAGATTACCTTTCCCTTCCGATGTTTCCAGGACGGAAATGAAGGAAATGGGAGAAATTCAATAAGGTATGACACCGAAATACATTGGAACGATTTTCCCTTTAGCTAGAAACCCAAATAACAACGAGTAGAGTCACCGTCGGACTTCGTTTCACAACAACGATGAAATAACAGTCTCCATTCGGTTCCAGTAAAAGCTCAACTTGCCTGGGACGGCAGGACTGTTTGCGATTTTCCGCACGTGACGCGAACACGATCATGACAGTAGAGACATTTTGAAATATTTGGCAGTATCCCACACCACAGTTAATTCCCTGGGAAGCAAACCCATTTTACTTTTGTTTTCAACATCAATATACAGTGGGCACCGAAACAGCATTTTAACAAGCTGCAGCTTTGGAGTTGATCAGCAGAAATGGCAGTGGTGGGATTCGAACCCTCGCCCCTTTCGAGGCTGGAACCTGGATCCAGCGCCTGAGACCGCTCGGCCACACTACCAGCCGGCCGCGCCGCCTCATTTTCTTCTATTTCCAATTGTGCTCCTGCATAACAACAGCTGCAAAGTCACATGAAAAGGGTTCCTTGATTCCTCTCAGACTCGCACAGCTGCTGGGATGTTCCCGGCTACAATGTCAATTTCGCAGCAGATATTGATAGCCCATCAATCCAGACAAAAATCAATGGTAAGCTGAGTCTATCTTCTCAGACTCTTTTCAGCTACAAATGTATCTGTGAGTGCGTGAGAATGTGGGTTCGCTTCTGATTTGGCCAAATAACCATGAGATGCTTGACATTACTGGAATTTCCATTCTTGCTTTGCTAAATGATTTCACCCATTGCTCGAAACAGGACGACTTTCACGTTTACACGGAACACGAAACACACCGGACTACAAGGAAAATGCACAAACCTGAGCAGGCCGTGTTCCACATTATACCGTGCAGCACAGTTTCAGTCACTGTGTCCGTTTATTTTTCAGAATAAGAGTCCCAAAGAATGTTCTCCACCCTAAAACCGGTGGTAACATTACAATCCGAGAACGACAGATCACATTGTGAGGATGCTCTGACCCCGGAGCCAGTTCGAGATGCCACTTTCCTTGCCTTTTACCTTAACCGTGCAATTTGCTGCAGAGATGTTCACTCCTGGACATGAGCCACATGGATACCAACTGAGTGGAAACCTGGGTGGGAATCGAGGAGAAGCGACTCAATACATTTTGCTAAATTCCGTGGTGCTTTTTAGAAATGCAGTTTCTGTTCACCTCAATCTAAAAGCCAGTTTCTAAACACAGTCACAGAAGTCAAAAGGTAATTACCTCACCCCACCCCCACTCCAGAAGAGGTGCTAACTGCCCTTGAGTGCTTTTTGTTCTCGATGTGAAGAGCTTTCACGCCTGAGTCACCTTCACGTCTCTGGTTGCTGAGTGAATCACAAAGAAGGAATTTCACCAGAGCTGCAATTGCCTCACTTCTCCACTCGCCCTCCCCGTTTACATTTTCCTGCTCGTCAGTGATTTAAAGAAAACCAAATGGATGCGATGTCATTCTGTAGCCTCTCTGTCGATTCCTCCGTTTCAGTTGCAACATGACTTAGATCTCGGGGCGGACCTTAATACTAGCGACTCTATGAATGCGCAAGTCGAAAGGTTCCTCTGAGAGTGCAATTCCTTTCATTGCTGTTGCTGATTGAATGAGCCACTAACGTGCGAATTGCTCCAAAACATGATTCAGGATATCTGGTGCCAATTCTCGCACGTTGAATAACGATTGACATCTTCCAAATGAGGTCTTTCTGAGACGACCTGAGGGTACATTTGACAGACAGACAAGCTCAGGAATTCGTGGTGCGCTGTGACACCAGAGCATCTGCTTCTTTCCTGTCTTTGAACCGAGCCGCCTGCGCAAGGAAGGCAAATGCGGTACTGCTTTTCGTGGAAGGATCAGAAGGCGGTAACTACACTCTCCAACAGAATGGCATATGATCAGAACCAGGTTGGAAAAAAAACTTAACAACGCTTTGCACTGTAATTAAATGGAATTGCATTACTTTTCACTTCCAGAGCAGGTTTGTTCAAGCAAATTCGAAGGCAGGTTTGCAGATGGGAAAGCATGCAAGAAAGCTCCTCACTTGTCCATGTAAAAGGCTGCAGTTGAAGGACAAAGCAGTTTCTGCCCAGTTCTGAACTGGGGACCTTTCGCGTGTTAGGCGAACGTGAGGACCACTACACGACAGAAACAAGCCACAGCCGGCTGTGCTGCAACTCCGTGGCGTCCAGCACTGAAAGTTGAATCCGTTCTACGTCTCCCCTTTCTGTTTCCAATAGCTCGTTGTTGTCCAGCGTAATCGACATCTTGAAAATGTAAAACAAAAAGACACTTTAAATTGATGACAATATATAGACAAAGATGTCGTCGATGTTTGTACCGTAGGGCGAGGTGGAATAGGCTGGGATGACTTTCCCTGCAGCGTAACAGCTGCGACATGACCTTATGGAAGGGTGGTAAACTGAGTATTTACGTGCTTTACCCAAGTTGGTGTGAGTTGAAAACTCGACAGCATAGCTTTAAGGTGAGTGGACTGAAAGTCACAAAGGACCTGAGGCACATTTCCCACAAAGAAGGTTGTGCGTGTTTGGAATGATCTACCAGAGGAAGTGGAGGAGGCTATTATACTCAGAAAATTGCAAAGGTAATCGGGTGAACTTCTGGATAGGATGCGTTTAGAGGGATTGGGGTCAAATGCTGGGGAACGGGACTTGTTTAATTTTGGCTATGTGGTGAGCATGGACGAGGTCCACCGAAGTATCTTTTTCCACGGTGTACCCCAATAACGTCATGTTGCTTCCACTGGCTTTAAAGGATTACTTTTTAGCGGAGTTTGCCATCGCAGTCTGTGGCACAATCATTTAGTCTGTTCGACTGCTCACGGGAAAGGTAGTATTGTGGAACACTGCAAAAAAGGAACGACTTCCTTACTTTAGCTCCGACTGACCATACTCTGTGAAATTTTCCCAGATCCTCAGCTGAGGATTTTTGCTGCTGGAAGTTACCTCAGAAACCCTGTTAAATCGAAATGTGTTGAGCGAATCGCAAAATAGAAAGCATTTAACACGGAACACAAACAAAACTGGCATACCTCATGCATTTTCAGACGCAGAGATGCATGAATGCTAAATGTGATACAATCCGAGGGCATGAGTCATAAAGTAATCTCACAACTAACAACAGGGCATTTCCAAACGACTCTTTCAAACATACTGCAGCCTTAGTGCACCACCACTTTCCAGACAATGCTGAAACGAGAGAAAGAAAGAACATAATAAGAATTGGCCGTAAAAAGTGAATTTCACCAATCACAGTCTCGATTAGATTACCTTTCCCTTCCGATGTTCCCAGGACGGAAATGAAGGAAATGGGAGAAATTCAATAAGGTATGACACCGAAATACATTGGAACGATTTTCCCTTTAGCTAGAAACCCAAATAACAACGAGTAGAGTCACCGTCGGACTTCGTTTCACAACAACGATGAAATAACAGTCTCCATTCGGTTCCAGTAAAAGCTCAACTTGCCTGGGACGGCAGGACTGTTTGCGATTTTCCGCGCGTGACGCGAACACGATCATGACAGTAGAGACATTTTGAAATATTTGGCAGTATCCCACACCACAGTTAATTCCCTGGGAAGCAAACCCATTTTACTTTTGTTTTCAACATCAATATACAGTGGGCACCGAAACAGCATTTTAACAAGCTGCAGCTTTGGAGTTGATCAGCAGAAATGGCAGTGGTGGGATTCGAACCCTCGCCCCTTTCGAGGCTGGAACCTGGATCCAGCGCCTGAGACCGCTCGGCCACACTACCAGCCGGCCGCGCCGCCTCATTTTCTTCTATTTCCAATTGTGCTCCTGCATAACAACAGCTGCAAAGTCACATGAAAAGGGTTCCATGATTCCTCTCAGACTCGCACAGCTGCTGGGATGTGCCCGGCTACAATGTCAATTTCGCAGCAGATATTGATAGCCCATCAATCCAGACAAAAATCAATGGTAAGCTGAGTCTATCTTCTCAGACTCTTTTCAGCTACAAATGTATCTGTGAGTGCGTGAGAATATGGGTTCGGTTATGATTTGGCCAAATAACCATGAGCTGCTTGACATTACTGGAATTTCCATTCTTGCTTTGCTAAATGATTTCACCCATTGCTCGAAACAGGACGACTTTCACGTTTACACGGAACACGAAACACACCGGACTACAAGGAAAATGCACAAACCTGAGCAGGCCGTGTTCCACATCATATCGTGCAGCATAGTTTCAGTCACTGTGTCTGTTTTTTTTTCAGAATAAGAGTCCCAAAGAATGTTCTCCACCCTAAAACCGGAGGTAACATTACAATCCGAGAACGACAGATCACATTGTGAGGATGCTCTGACACCGGAGCCAGTTCGAGATGCCACTTTCCTTGCCTTTTACCTTAACCGTGCAATTTGCTGCAGAGATGTTCACTCCTGGACATGAGCCACATGGATACCAACTGAGTTGGAAACCTGGGTGGGAATCGAGGAGAAGCGACTCAATACATTTTGCTAAATTCCGTGGTGCTTTTTAGAAATGCAGTTTCTGTTCACCTCAATCTAAAAGCCAGTTTCTGAACACAGTCACAGAAGTCAAAAGGTAATTACCTCACCCCACCCCCACTCCAGAAGAGGTGCTAACTGCCCTTGAGTGCTTTTTGTTCTCGATGTGAAGAGCTTTCACGCCTGAGTCAGCTTCACGTCTCTGGTTGCTGAGTGAATCACAAAGAAGGAATTTCACCAGAGCTGCAATTGACTCACTTCTCCACTCGCCCTCCCCGTTTACATTTTCCTGCTCGTCAGTGATTTAAAGAAAACCAAATGGATGCGATGTCATTCTGTAGCCTCTCTGTCGATTCCTCCGTTTCAGTTGCAACATGACTTAGATCTCGGGGCGGACCTTAATACTAGCGACTCTATGAATGCGCAAGGCGAAAGGTTCCTCTGAGAGTGCAATTCCTTTCATTGCTGTTGCTGATTGAATGAGCCACTAACGTGCGAATTGCTCCAAAACATGATTCAGGATATCTGGTGCCAATTCTCGCACGTTGAATAACGATTGACATCTTCCAAATGAGGTCTTTCTGAGACGACCTGAGGGTACATTTGACAGACAGACAAGTTCAGGAATTCGTGGTGCGCTGTGACACCAGAGCATCTGCTTCTTTCCTGTCTTTGAACCGAGCCGCCTGCGCAAGGAAGGCAAATGCGGTACTGCTTTTCGTGGAAGGATCAGAAGGCGGTAACTACACTCTCCAACAGAATGGCATATGATCAGAACCAGGTTGGAAAAAAACTTAACAACGCTTTGCACTGTAATTAAATGGAATTGCATTACTTTTCACTTCCAGAGCAGGTTTGTTCAAGCAAATTCGAAGGCAGGTTTGCAGATGAGAAAGCATGCAAGAAAGCTCAGCTCTTGTCCATGTAAAAGGCTGCAGTTGAAGGACAAAGCAGTTTCTGCCCAGTTCTGAACTGGGAACCTTTCGCGTGTTAGGCGAACGTGAGGACCACGACAGGACAGAAACAAGCCACAGCCGGCTGTGCTGCAACTCCGTGGCGTCCAGCACTGAAAGTTGAATCCGTTCTACGTCTCCCCTTTCTGTTTCCAATAGCTCGTTGTTGTCCAGCGTAATCGACATCTTGAAAACGTAAAAAAAAAGACACTTTAAATTGATGACAATATATAGACAAAGATGTCGTCGATGTTTGTACCGTAGGGCGAGGTGGAATAGGCTGGGACGACTTTCCCTGCAGCGTAACAGCTGCGACATGACCTTATGGAAGGGTGGTAAACTGAGTATTTACGTGCTTTACCCAAGTTGGTGTGAGTTGAAAACTCGACAGCATAGCTTTAAGGTGAGTGGACTGAAAGTCACAAAGGACCTGAGGCACATTTCCCACAAAGAAGGTTGTGCGTGTTTGGAATGATCTACCAGAGGAAGTGGAGGAGGCTATTATACTCAGAAAATTGCAAAGGTAATCGGGTGAGTTTCTGGATAGGATGCGTTTAGAGGGATTGGGGTCAAATGCTGGGGAACGGGACTTGTTTAATTTTGGCTATGTGGTGAGCATGGACGAGGTCCACCGAAGTATCTTTTTCCACGGTGTACCCCAATAACGTCATGTTGCTTCCACCGGCTTTAAAGGATTACTTTTTAGCGGAGTTTGCCATCGCAGTCTGTGGCACAATCATTTAGTCTGTTCGACTGCTCACGGGAAAGGTAGTATTGTGGAACACTGCAAAAAAGGAACGACTTCCTTACTTTAGCTCCGACTGACCATACTCTGTGAAATTTTCCCAGATCCTCAGCTGAGGATTTTTGCTGCTGGAAGTTACCTCAGAAACCCTGTTAAATCGAAATGTGTTGAGCGAATCGCAAAACAGAAAGCATTTAACACGGAACACAAACAAAACTGGCATACCTCATGCATTTTCAGACGCAGAGATGCATGAATGCTAAATGCGATACAATCCGAGGGCATGAGTCATAAAGTAATCTCACAACTAACAACAGGGCATTTCCAAACGACTCTTTCAAACATACTGCAGCCTTAGTGCACCACCACTTTCCAGACAATGCTGAAACGAGAGAAAGAAAGAACATAATAAGAATTGGCCGTAAAAAGTGAATTTCACCAATCACAGTCTCGATTAGATTACCTTTCCCTTCCGATGTTTCCAGGACGGAAATGAAGGAAATGGGAGAAATTCAATAAGGTATGACACCGAAATACATTGGAACGATTTTCCCTTTAGCTAGAAACCCAAATAACAACGAGTAGAGTCACCGTCGGACTTCGTTTCACAACAACGATGAAATAACAGTCTCCATTCGGTTCCAGTAAAAGCTCAACTTGCCTGGGACGGCAGGACTGTTTGCGATTTTCCGCGCGTGACGCGAACACGATCATGACAGTAGAGACATTTTGAAATATTTGGCAGTATCCCACACCACAGTTAATTCCCTGGGAAGCAAACCCATTTTACTTTTGTTTTCAACATCAATATACAGTGGGCACCGAAACAGCATTTTAACAAGCTGCAGCTTTGGAGTTGATCAGCAGAAATGGCAGTGGTGGGATTCGAACCCTCGTCCCTTTCGAGGCTGGAACCTGGATCCAGCGCCTGAGACCGCTCGGCCACACTACCAGCCGGCCGCGCCGCCTCATTTTCTTCTATTTCCAATTGTGCTCCTGCATAACAACAGCTGCAAAGTCACATGAAAAGGGTTCCTTGATTCCTCTCAGACTCGCACAGCTGCTGGGATGTGCCCGGCTACAATGTCAATTTCGCAGCAGATATTGATAGCCCATCAATCCAGACAAAAATCAATGGTAAGCTGAGTCTATCTTCTCAGACTCTTTTCAGCTACAAATGTATCTGTGAGTGCGTGAGAATGTGGGTTCGCTTCTGATTTGGCCAAATAACCATGAGATGCTTGACATTACTGGAATTTCCATTCTTGCTTTGCTAAATGATTTCACCCATTGCTCGAAACAGGACGACTTTCACGTTTACACGGAACACGAAACACACCGGACTACAAGGAAAATGCACAAACCTGAGCAGGCCGTGTTCCACATTATACCGTGCAGCACAGTTTCAGTCACTGTGTCCGTTTATTTTTCAGAATAAGAGTCCCAAAGAATGTTCTCCACCCTAAAACCGGAGGTAACATTACAATCCGAGAACGACAGATCACATTGTGAGGATGCTCTGACCCCGGAGCCAGTTCGAGATGCCACTTTCCTTGCCTTTTACCTTAACCGTGCAATTTGCTGCAGAGATGTTCACTCCTGGACATGAGCCACATGGATACCAACTGAGTTGGAAACCTGGGTGGGAATCGAGGAGAAGCGACTCAATACATTTTGCTAAATTCCGTGGTGCTTTTTAGAAATGCAGTTTCTGTTCACCTCAATCTAAAAGCCAGTTTCTAAACACAGTCACAGAAGTCAAAAGGTAATTACCTCACCCCACCCCCACTCCAGAAGAGGTGCTAACTGCCCTTGAGTGCTTTTTGTTCTCGATGTGAAGAGCTTTCACGCCTGAGTCACCTTCACGTCTCTGGTTGCTGAGTGAATCACAAAGAAGGAATTTCACCAGAGCTGCAATTGCCTCACTTCTCCACTCGCCCTCCCCGTTTACATTTTCCTGCTCGTCAGTGATTTAAAGAAAACCAAATGGATGCGATGTCATTCTGTAGCCTCTCTGTCGATTCCTCCGTTTCAGTTGCAACATGACTTAGATCTCGGGGCGGACCTTAATACTAGCGACTCTATGAATGCGCAAGTCGAAAGGTTCCTCTGAGAGTGCAATTCCTTTCATTGCTGTTGCTGATTGAATGAGCCACTAACGTGCGAATTGCTCCAAAACATGATTCAGGATATCTGGTGCCAATTCTCGCACGTTGAATAACGATTGACATCTTCCAAATGAGGTCTTTCTGAGACGACCTGAGGGTACATTTGACAGACAGACAAGTTCAGGAATTCGTGGTGCGCTGTGACACCAGAGCATCTGCTTCTTTCCTGTCTTTGAACCGAGCCGCCTGCGCAAGGAAGGCAAATGCGGTACTGCTTTTCGTGGAAGGATCAGAAGGCGGTAACTACACTCTCCAACAGAATGGCATATGATCAGAACCAGGTTGGAAAAAAAACTTAACAACGCTTTGCACGGTAATTAAATGGAATTGCATTACTTTTCACTTCCAGAGCAGGTTTGTTCAAGCAAATTCGAAGGCAGGTTTGCAGATGGGAAAGCATGCAAGAAAGCTCCTCACTTGTCCATGTAAAAGGCTGCAGTTGAAGGACAAAGCAGTTTCTGCCCAGTTCTGAACTGGGGACCTTTCGCGTGTTAGGCGAACGTGAGGACCACTACACGACAGAAACAACCCACAGCCGGCTGTGCTGCAACTCCGTGGCGTCCAGCACTGAAAGTTGAATCCGTTCTACGTCTCCCCTTTCTGTTTCCAATAGCTCGTTGTTGTCCAGCGTAATCGACATCTTGAAAATGTAAAAAAAAAAGACACTTTAAATTGATGACAATATATAGACAAAGATGTCGTCGATGTTTGTACCGTAGGGCGAGGTGGAATAGGCTGGGATGACTTTCCCTGCAGCGTAACAGCTGCGACATGACCTTATGGAAGGGTGGTAAACTGAGTATTTACGTGCTTTACCCAAGTTGGTGTGAGTTGAAAACTCGACAGCATAGCTTTAAGGTGAGTGGACTGAAAGTCACAAAGGACCTGAGGCACATTTCCCACAAAGAAGGTTGTGCGTGTTTGGAATGATCTACCAGAGGAAGTGGAGGAGGCTATTATACTCAGAAAATTGCAAAGGTAATCGGGTGAACTTCTGGATAGGATGCGTTTAGAGGGATTGGGGTCAAATGCTGGGGAACGGGACTTGTTTAATTTTGGCTATGTGGTGAGCATGGACGAGGTCCAACGAAGTATCTTTTTCCACGGTGTACCCCAATAACGTCATGTTGCTTCCACCGGCTTTAAAGGATTACTTTTTAGCGGAGTTTGCCATCGCAGTCTGTGGCACAATCATTTAGTCTGTTCGACTGCTCACGGGAAAGGTAGTATTGTGGAACACTGCAAAAAAGGAACGACTTCCTAACTTTAGCTCCGACTGACCATACTCTGTGAAATTTTCCCAGATCCTCAGCTGAGGATTTTTGCTGCTGGAAGTTACCTCAGAAACCCTGTTAAATCGAAATGTGTTGAGCGAATCGCAAAATAGAAAGCATTTAACACGGAACACAAACAAAACTGGCATACCTCATGCATTTTCAGACGCAGAGATGCATGAATGCTAAATGTGATACAATCCGAGGGCATGAGTCATAAAGTAATCTCACAACTAACAACAGGGCATTTCCAAACGACTCTTTCAAACATACTGCAGCCTTAGTGCACCACCACTTTCCAGACAATGCTGAAACGAGAGAAAGAAAGAACATAATAAGAATTGGCCGTAAAAAGTGAATTTCACCAATCACAGTCTCGATTAGATTACCTTTCCCTTCCGATGTTCCCAGGACGGAAATGAAGGAAATGGGAGAAATTCAATAAGGTATGACACCGAAATACATTGGAACGATTTTCCCTTTAGCTAGAAACCCAAATAACAACGAGTAGAGTCACCGTCGGACTTCGTTTCACAACAACGATGAAATAACAGTCTCCATTCGGTTCCAGTAAAAGCTCAACTTGCCTGGGACGGCAGGACTGTTTGCGATTTTCCGCGCGTGACGCGAACACGATCATGACAGTAGAGACATTTTGAAATATTTGGCAGTATCCCACACCACAGTTAATTCCCTGGGAAGCAAACCCATTTTACTTTTGTTTTCAACATCAATATACAGTGGGCACCGAAACAGCATTTTAACAAGCTGCAGCTTTGGAGTTGATCAGCAGAAATGGCAGTGGTGGGATTCGAACCCTCGCCCCTTTCGAGGCTGGAACCTGGATCCAGCGCCTGAGACCGCTCGGCCACACTACCAGCCGGCCGCGCCGCCTCATTTTCTTCTATTTCCAATTGTGCTCCTGCATAACAACAGCTGCAAAGTCACATGAAAAGGGTTCCATGATTCCTCTCAGACTCGCACAGCTGCTGGGATGGGCCCAGCTACAATGTCAATTTCGCAGCAGATATTGATAGCCCATCAATCCAGACAAAAATCAATGGTAAGCTGAGTCTATCTTCTCAGACTCTTTTCAGCTACAAATGTATCTGTGAGTGCGTGAGAATATGGGTTCGCTTATGATTTGGCCAAATAACCATGAGCTGCTTGACATTACTGGAATTTCCATTCTTGCTTTGCTAAATGATTTCACCCATTGCTCGAAACAGGACGACTTTCACGTTTACACGGAACACGAAACACACCGGACTACAAGGAAAATGCACAAACCTGAGCAGGCCGTGTTCCACATCATATCGTGCAGCATAGTTTCAGTCACTGTGTCTGTTTTTTTTTCAGAATAAGAGTCCCAAAGAATGTTCTCCACCCTAAAACCGGAGGTAACATTACAATCCGAGAACGACAGATCACATTGTGAGGATGCTCTGACACCGGAGCCAGTTCGAGATGCCACTTTCCTTGCCTTTTACCTTAACCGTGCAATTTGCTGCAGAGATGTTCACTCCTGGACATGAGCCACATGGATACCAACTGAGTTGGAAACCTGGGTGGGAATCGAGGAGAAGCGACTCAATACATTTTGCTAAATTCCGTGGTGCTTTTTAGAAATGCAGTTTCTGTTCACCTCAATCTAAAAGCCAGTTTCTGAACACAGTCACAGAAGTCAAAAGGTAATTACCTCACCCCACCCCCACTCCAGAAGAGGTGCTAACTGCCCTTGAGTGCTTTTTGTTCTCGATGTGAAGAGCTTTCACGCCTGAGTCACCTTCACGTCTCTGGTTGCTGAGTGAATCACAAAGAAGGAATTTCACCAGAGCTGCAATTGCCTCACTTCTCCACTCGCCCTCCCCGTTTACATTTTCCTGCTCGTCAGTGATTTAAAGAAAACCAAATGGATGCGATGTCATTCTGTAGCCTCTCTGTCGATTCCTCCGTTTCAGTTGCAACATGACTTAGATCTCGGGGCGGACCTTAATACTAGCGACTCTATGAATGCGCAAGTCGAAAGGTTCCTCTGAGAGTGCAATTCCTTTCATTGCTGTTGCTGATTGAATGAGCCACTAACGTGCGAATTGCTCCAAAACATGATTCAGGATATCTGGTGCCAATTCTCGCACGTTGAATAACGATTGACATCTTCCAAATGAGGTCTTTCTGAGACGACCTGAGGGTACATTTGACAGACAGACAAGTTCAGGAATTCGTGGTGCGCTGTGACACCAGAGCATCTGCTTCTTTCCTGTCTTTGAACCGAGCCGCCTGCGCAAGGAAGGCAAATGCGGTACTGCTTTTCGTGGAAGGATCAGAAGGCGGTAACTACACTCTCCAACAGAATGGCATATGATCAGAACCAGGTTGGAAAAAAAACTTAACAACGCTTTGCACGGTAATTAAATGGAATTGCATTACTTTTCACTTCCAGAGCAGGTTTGTTCAAGCAAATTCGAAGGCAGGTTTGCAGATGGGAAAGCATGCAAGAAAGCTCCTCACTTGTCCATGTAAAAGGCTGCAGTTGAAGGACAAAGCAGTTTCTGCCCAGTTCTGAACTGGGGACCTTTCGCGTGTTAGGCGAACGTGAGGACCACTACACGACAGAAACAACCCACAGCCGGCTGTGCTGCAACTCCGTGGCGTCCAGCACTGAAAGTTGAATCCGTTCTACGTCTCCCCTTTCTGTTTCCAATAGCTCGTTGTTGTCCAGCGTAATCGACATCTTGAAAATGTAAAAAAAAAAGACACTTTAAATTGATGACAATATATAGACAAAGATGTCGTCGATGTTTGTACCGTAGGGCGAGGTGGAATAGGCTGGGATGACTTTCCCTGCAGCGTAACAGCTGCGACATGACCTTATGGAAGGGTGGTAAACTGAGTATTTACGTGCTTTACCCAAGTTGGTGTGAGTTGAAAACTCGACAGCATAGCTTTAAGGTGAGTGGACTGAAAGTCACAAAGGACCTGAGGCACATTTCCCACAAAGAAGGTTGTGCGTGTTTGGAATGATCTACCAGAGGAAGTGGAGGAGGCTATTATACTCAGAAAATTGCAAAGGTAATCGGGTGAACTTCTGGATAGGATGCGTTTAGAGGGATTGGGGTCAAATGCTGGGGAACGGGACTTGTTTAATTTTGGCTATGTGGTGAGCATGGACGAGGTCCAACGAAGTATCTTTTTCCACGGTGTACCCCAATAACGTCATGTTGCTTCCACCGGCTTTAAAGGATTACTTTTTAGCGGAGTTTGCCATCGCAGTCTGTGGCACAATCATTTAGTCTGTTCGACTGCTCACGGGAAAGGTAGTATTGTGGAACACTGCAAAAAAGGAACGACTTCCTTACTTTAGCTCCGACTGACCATACTCTGTGAAATTTTCCCAGATCCTCAGCTGAGGATTTTTGCTGCTGGAAGTTACCTCAGAAACCCTGTTAAATCGAAATGTGTTGAGCGAATCGCAAAATAGAAAGCATTTAACACGGAACACAAACAAAACTGGCATACCTCATGCATTTTCAGACGCAGAGATGCATGAATGCTAAATGTGATACAATCCGAGGGCATGAGTCATAAAGTAATCTCACAACTAACAACAGGGCATTTCCAAACGACTCTTTCAAACATACTGCAGCCTTAGTGCACCACCACTTTCCAGACAATGCTGAAACGAGAGAAAGAAAGAACATAATAAGAATTGGCCGTAAAAAGTGAATTTCACCAATCACAGTCTCGATTAGATTACCTTTCCCTTCCGATGTTCCCAGGACGGAAATGAAGGAAATGGGAGAAATTCAATAAGGTATGACACCGAAATACATTGGAACGATTTTCCCTTTAGCTAGAAACCCAAATAACAACGAGTAGAGTCACCGTCGGACTTCGTTTCACAACAACGATGAAATAACAGTCTCCATTCGGTTCCAGTAAAAGCTCAACTTGCCTGGGACGGCAGGACTGTTTGCGATTTTCCGCGCGTGACGCGAACACGATCATGACAGTAGAGACATTTTGAAATATTTGGCAGTATCCCACACCACAGTTAATTCCCTGGGAAGCAAACCCATTTTACTTTTGTTTTCAACATCAATATACAGTGGGCACCGAAACAGCATTTTAACAAGCTGCAGCTTTGGAGTTGATCAGCAGAAATGGCAGTGGTGGGATTCGAACCCTCGCCCCTTTCGAGGCTGGAACCTGGATCCAGCGCCTGAGACCGCTCGGCCACACTACCAGCCGGCCGCGCCGCCTCATTTTCTTCTATTTCCAATTGTGCTCCTGCATAACAACAGCTGCAAAGTCACATGAAAAGGGTTCCATGATTCCTCTCAGACTCGCACAGCTGCTGGGATGGGCCCAGCTACAATGTCAATTTCGCAGCAGATATTGATAGCCCATCAATCCAGACAAAAATCAATGGTAAGCTGAGTCTATCTTCTCAGACTCTTTTCAGCTACAAATGTATCTGTGAGTGCGTGAGAATATGGGTTCGCTTATGATTTGGCCAAATAACCATGAGCTGCTTGACATTACTGGAATTTCCATTCTTGCTTTGCTAAATGATTTCACCCATTGCTCGAAACAGGACGACTTTCACGTTTACACGGAACACGAAACACACCGGACTACAAGGAAAATGCACAAACCTGAGCAGGCCGTGTTCCACATCATATCGTGCAGCATAGTTTCAGTCACTGTGTCTGTTTTTTTTTCAGAATAAGAGTCCCAAAGAATGTTCTCCACCCTAAAACCGGAGGTAACATTACAATCCGAGAACGACAGATCACATTGTGAGGATGCTCTGACACCGGAGCCAGTTCGAGATGCCACTTTCCTTGCCTTTTACCTTAACCGTGCAATTTGCTGCAGAGATGTTCACTCCTGGACATGAGCCACATGGATACCAACTGAGTTGGAAACCTGGGTGGGAATCGAGGAGAAGCGACTCAATACATTTTGCTAAATTCCGTGGTGCTTTTTAGAAATGCAGTTTCTGTTCACCTCAATCTAAAAGCCAGTTTCTGAACACAGTCACAGAAGTCAAAAGGTAATTACCTCACCCCACCCCCACTCCAGAAGAGGTGCTAACTGCCCTTGAGTGCTTTTTGTTCTCGATGTGAAGAGCTTTCACGCCTGAGTCACCTTCACGTCTCTGGTTGCTGAGTGAATCACAAAGAAGGAATTTCACCAGAGCTGCAATTGACTCACTTCTCCACTCGCCCTCCCCGTTTACATTTTCCTGCTCGTCAGTGATTTAAAGAAAACCAAATGGATGCGATGTCATTCTGTAGCCTCTCTGTCGATTCCTCCGTTTCAGTTGCAACATGACTTAGATCTCGGGGCGGACCTTAATACTAGCGACTCTATGAATGCGCAAGTCGAAAGGTTCCTCTGAGAGTGCAATTCCTTTCATTGCTGTTGCTGATTGAATGAGCCACTAACGTGCGAATTGCTCCAAAACATGATTCAGGATATCTGGTGCCAATTCTCGCACGTTGAATAACGATTGACATCTTCCAAATGAGGTCTTTCTGAGACGACCTGAGGGTACATTTGACAGACAGACAAGTTCAGGAATTCGTGGTGCGCTGTGACACCAGAGCATCTGCTTCTTTCCTGTCTTTGAACCGAGCCGCCTGCGCAAGGAAGGCAAATGCGGTACTGCTTTTCGTGGAAGGATCAGAAGGCGGTAACTACACTCTCCAACAGAATGGCATATGATCAGAACCAGGTTGGAAAAAAACTTAACAACGCTTTGCACTGTAATTAAATGGAATTGCATTACTTTTCACTTCCAGAGCAGGTTTGTTCAAGCAAATTCGAAGGCAGGTTTGCAGATGAGAAAGCATGCAAGAAAGCTCAGCTCTTGTCCATGTAAAAGGCTGCAGTTGAAGGACAAAGCAGTTTCTGCCCAGTTCTGAACTGGGAACCTTTCGCGTGTTAGGCGAACGTGAGGACCACGACAGGACAGAAACAAGCCACAGCCGGCTGTGCTGCAACTCCGTGGCGTCCAGCACTGAAAGTTGAATCCGTTCTACGTCTCCCCTTTCTGTTTCCAATAGCTCGTTGTTGTCCAGCGTAATCGACATCTTGAAAACGTAAAAAAAAAGACACTTTAAATTGATGACAATATATAGACAAAGATGTCGTCGATGTTTGTACCGTAGGGCGAGGTGGAATAGGCTGGGACGACTTTCCCTGCAGCGTAACAGCTGCGACATGACCTTATGGAAGGGTGGTAAACTGAGTATTTACGTGCTTTACCCAAGTTGGTGTGAGTTGAAAACTCGACAGCATAGCTTTAAGGTGAGTGGACTGAAAGTCACAAAGGACCTGAGGCACATTTCCCACAAAGAAGGTTGTGCGTGTTTGGAATGATCTACCAGAGGAAGTGGAGAAGGCTATTATACTCAGAAAATTGCAAAGGTAATCGGGTGAGTTTCTGGATAGGATGCGTTTAGAGGGATTGGGGTCAAATGCTGGGGAACGGGACTTGTTTAATTTTGGCTATGTGGTGAGCATGGACGAGGTCCACCGAAGTATCTTTTTCCACGGTGTACCCCAATAACGTCATGTTGCTTCCACCGGCTTTAAAGGATTACTTTTTAGCGGAGTTTGCCATCGCAGTCTGTGGCACAATCATTTAGTCTGTTCGACTGCTCACGGGAAAGGTAGTATTGTGGAACACTGCAAAAAAGGAACGACTTCCTTACTTTAGCTCCGACTGACCATACTCTGTGAAATTTTCCCAGATCCTCAGCTGAGGATTTTTGCTGCTGGAAGTTACCTCAGAAACCCTGTTAAATCGAAATGTGTTGAGCGAATCGCAAAACAGAAAGCATTTAACACGGAACACAAACAAAACTGGCATACCTCATGCATTTTCAGACGCAGAGATGCATGAATGCTAAATGCGATACAATCCGAGGGCATGAGTCATAAAGTAATCTCACAACTAACAACAGGGCATTTCCAAACGACTCTTTCAAACATACTGCAGCCTTAGTGCACCACCACTTTCCAGACAATGCTGAAACGAGAGAAAGAAAGAACATAATAAGAATTGGCCGTAAAAAGTGAATTTCACCAATCACAGTCTCGATTAGATTACCTTTCCCTTCCGATGTTTCCAGGACGGAAATGAAGGAAATGGGAGAAATTCAATAAGGTATGACACCGAAATACATTGGAACGATTTTCCCTTTAGCTAGAAACCCAAATAACAACGAGTAGAGTCACCGTCGGACTTCGTTTCACAACAACGATGAAATAACAGTCTCCATTCGGTTCCAGTAAAAGCTCAACTTGCCTGGGACGGCAGGACTGTTTGCGATTTTCCGCGCGTGACGCGAACACGATCATGACAGTAGAGACATTTTGAAATATTTGGCAGTATCCCACACCACAGTTAATTCCCTGGGAAGCAAACCCATTTTACTTTTGTTTTCAACATCAATATACAGTGGGCACCGAAACAGCATTTTAACAAGCTGCAGCTTTGGAGTTGATCAGCAGAAATGGCAGTGGTGGGATTCGAACCCTCGTCCCTTTCGAGGCTGGAACCTGGATCCAGCGCCTGAGACCGCTCGGCCACACTACCAGCCGGCCGCGCCGCCTCATTTTCTTCTATTTCCAATTGTGCTCCTGCATAACAACAGCTGCAAAGTCACATGAAAAGGGTTCCTTGATTCCTCTCAGACTCGCACAGCTGCTGGGATGTGCCCGGCTACAATGTCAATTTCGCAGCAGATATTGATAGCCCATCAATCCAGACAAAAATCAATGGTAAGCTGAGTCTATCTTCTCAGACTCTTTTCAGCTACAAATGTATCTGTGAGTGCGTGAGAATGTGGGTTCGCTTCTGATTTGGCCAAATAACCATGAGATGCTTGACATTACTGGAATTTCCATTCTTGCTTTGCTAAATGATTTCACCCATTGCTCGAAACAGGACGACTTTCACGTTTACACGGAACACGAAACACACCGGACTACAAGGAAAATGCACAAACCTGAGCAGGCCGTGTTCCACATTATACCGTGCAGCACAGTTTCAGTCACTGTGTCCGTTTATTTTTCAGAATAAGAGTCCCAAAGAATGTTCTCCACCCTAAAACCGGAGGTAACATTACAATCCGAGAACGACAGATCACATTGTGAGGATGCTCTGACCCCGGAGCCAGTTCGAGATGCCACTTTCCTTGCCTTTTACCTTAACCGTGCAATTTGCTGCAGAGATGTTCACTCCTGGACATGAGCCACATGGATACCAACTGAGTTGGAAACCTGGGTGGGAATCGAGGAGAAGCGACTCAATACATTTTGCTAAATTCCGTGGTGCTTTTTAGAAATGCAGTTTCTGTTCACCTCAATCTAAAAGCCAGTTTCTAAACACAGTCACAGAAGTCAAAAGGTAATTACCTCACCCCACCCCCACTCCAGAAGAGGTGCTAACTGCCCTTGAGTGCTTTTTGTTCTCGATGTGAAGAGCTTTCACGCCTGAGTCACCTTCACGTCTCTGGTTGCTGAGTGAATCACAAAGAAGGAATTTCACCAGAGCTGCAATTGCCTCACTTCTCCACTCGCCCTCCCCGTTTACATTTTCCTGCTCGTCAGTGATTTAAAGAAAACCAAATGGATGCGATGTCATTCTGTAGCCTCTCTGTCGATTCCTCCGTTTCAGTTGCAACATGACTTAGATCTCGGGGCGGACCTTAATACTAGCGACTCTATGAATGCGCAAGTCGAAAGGTTCCTCTGAGAGTGCAATTCCTTTCATTGCTGTTGCTGATTGAATGAGCCACTAACGTGCGAATTGCTCCAAAACATGATTCAGGATATCTGGTGCCAATTCTCGCACGTTGAATAACGATTGACATCTTCCAAATGAGGTCTTTCTGAGACGACCTGAGGGTACATTTGACAGACAGACAAGTTCAGGAATTCGTGGTGCGCTGTGACACCAGAGCATCTGCTTCTTTCCTGTCTTTGAACCGAGCCGCCTGCGCAAGGAAGGCAAATGCGGTACTGCTTTTCGTGGAAGGATCAGAAGGCGGTAACTACACTCTCCAACAGAATGGCATATGATCAGAACCAGGTTGGAAAAAAAACTTAACAACGCTTTGCACGGTAATTAAATGGAATTGCATTACTTTTCACTTCCAGAGCAGGTTTGTTCAAGCAAATTCGAAGGCAGGTTTGCAGATGGGAAAGCATGCAAGAAAGCTCAGCACTTGTCCATGTAAAAGGCTGCAGTTGAAGGACAAAGCAGTTTCTGCCCAGTTCTGAACTGGGGACCTTTCGCGTGTTAGGCGAACGTGAGGACCACTACACGACAGAAACAACCCACAGCCGGCTGTGCTGCAACTCCGTGGCGTCCAGCACTGAAAGTTGAATCCGTTCTACGTCTCCCCTTTCTGTTTCCAATAGCTCGTTGTTGTCCAGCGTAATCGACATCTTGAAAATGTAAAAAAAAAAAAGACACTTTAAATTGATGACAATATATAGACAAAGATGTCGTCGATGTTTGTACCGTAGGGCGAGGTGGAATAGGCTGGGATGACTTTCCCTGCAGCGTAACAGCTGCGACATGACCTTATGGAAGGGTGGTAAACTGAGTATTTACGTGCTTTACCCAAGTTGGTGTGAGTTGAAAACTCGACAGCATAGCTTTAAGGTGAGTGGACTGAAAGTCACAAAGGACCTGAGGCACATTTCCCACAAAGAAGGTTGTGCGTGTTTGGAATGATCTACCAGAGGAAGTGGAGGAGGCTATTATACTCAGAAAATTGCAAAGGTAATCGGGTGAACTTCTGGATAGGATGCGTTTAGAGGGATTGGGGTCAAATGCTGGGGAACGGGACTTGTTTAATTTTGGCTATGTGGTGAGCATGGACGAGGTCCAACGAAGTATCTTTTTCCACGGTGTACCCCAATAACGTCATGTTGCTTCCACCGGCTTTAAAGGATTACTTTTTAGCGGAGTTTGCCATCGCAGTCTGTGGCACAATCATTTAGTCTGTTCGACTGCTCACGGGAAAGGTAGTATTGTGGAACACTGCAAAAAAGGAACGACTTCCTTACTTTAGCTCCGACTGACCATACTCTGTGAAATTTTCCCAGATCCTCAGCTGAGGATTTTTGCTGCTGGAAGTTACCTCAGAAACCCTGTTAAATCGAAATGTGTTGAGCGAATCGCAAAACAGAAAGCATTTAACACGGAACACAAACAAAACTGGCATACCTCATGCATTTTCAGACGCAGAGATGCATGAATGCTAAATGTGATACAATCCGAGGGCATGAGTCATAAAGTAATCTCACAACTAACAACAGGGCATTTCCAAACGACTCTTTCAAACATACTGCAGCCTTAGTGCACCACCACTTTCCAGACAATGCTGAAACGAGAGAAAGAAAGAACATAATAAGAATTGGCCGTAAAAAGTGAATTTCACCAATCACAGTCTCGATTAGATTACCTTTCCCTTCCGATGTTCCCAGGACGGAAATGAAGGAAATGGGAGAAATTCAATAAGGTATGACACCGAAATACATTGGAACGATTTTCCCTTTAGCTAGAAACCCAAATAACAACGAGTAGAGTCACCGTCGGACTTCGTTTCACAACAACGATGAAATAACAGTCTCCATTCGGTTCCAGTAAAAGCTCAACTTGCCTGGGACGGCAGGACTGTTTGCGATTTTCCGCGCGTGACGCGAACACGATCATGACAGTAGAGACATTTTGAAATATTTGGCAGTATCCCACACCACAGTTAATTCCCTGGGAAGCAAACCCATTTTACTTTTGTTTTCAACATCAATATACAGTGGGCACCGAAACAGCATTTTAACAAGCTGCAGCTTTGGAGTTGATCAGCAGAAATGGCAGTGGTGGGATTCGAACCCTCGCCCTTTCGAGGCTGGAACCTGGATCCAGCGCCTGAGACCGCTCGGCCACACTACCAGCCGGCCGCGTCGCCTCATTTTCTTCTATTTCCAATTGTGCTCCTGCATAACAACAGCTGCAAAGTCACATGAAAAGGGTTCCATGATTCCTCTCAGACTCGCACAGCTGCTGGGATGTGCCCAGCTAC
The DNA here is from genome assembly GCF_037043375.1 of Chiloscyllium plagiosum. Taxonomy (NCBI): domain Eukaryota; kingdom Metazoa; phylum Chordata; class Chondrichthyes; order Orectolobiformes; family Hemiscylliidae; genus Chiloscyllium; species Chiloscyllium plagiosum. The sequence continues at coordinate 49,247,393 of NW_028270183.1, forward strand.
AATGTCAATTTCGCAGCAGATATTGATAGCCCATCAATCCAGACAAAAATCAATGGTAAGCTGAGTCTATCTTCTCAGACTCTTTTCAGCTACAAATGTATCTGTGAGTGCGTGAGAATATGGGTTCGCTTATGATTTGGCCAAATAACCATGAGCTGCTTGACATTACTGGAATTTCCATTCTTGCTTTGCTAAATGATTTCACCCATTGCTCGAAACAGGACGACTTTCACGTTTACACGGAACACGAAACACACCGGACTACAAGGAAAATGCACAAACCTGAGCAGGTCGTGTTCCACATCATATCGTGCAGCATAGTTTCAGTCACTGTGTCTGTTTTTTTTTCAGAATAAGAGTCCCAAAGAATGTTCTCCACCCTAAAACCGGAGGTAACATTACAATCCGAGAACGACAGATCACATTGTGAGGATGCTCTGACACCGGAGCCAGTTCGAGATGCCACTTTCCTTGCCTTTTACCTTAACCGTGCAATTTGCTGCAGAGATGTTCACTCCTGGACATGAGCCACATGGATACCAACTGAGTTGGAAACCTGGGTGGGAATCGAGGAGAAGCGACTCAATACATTTTGCTAAATTCCGTGGTGCTTTTTAGAAATGCAGTTTCTGTTCACCTCAATCTAAAAGCCAGTTTCTAAACACAGTCACAGAAGTCAAAAGGTAATTACCTCACCCCACCCCCACTCCAGAAGAGGTGCTAACTGCCCTTGAGTGCTTTTTGTTCTCGATGTGAAGAGCTTTCACGCCTGAGTCACCTTCACGTCTCTGGTTGCTGAGTGAATCACAAAGAAGGAATTTCACCAGAGCTGCAATTGCCTCACTTCTCCACTCGCCCTCCCCGTTTACATTTTCCTGCTCGTCAGTGATTTAAAGAAAACCAAATGGATGCGATGTCATTCTGTAGCCTCTCTGTCGATTCCTCCGTTTCAGTTGCAACATGACTTAGATCTCGGGGCGGACCTTAATACTAGCGACTCTATGAATGCGCAAGTCGAAAGGTTCCTCTGAGAGTGCAATTCCTTTCATTGCTGTTGCTGATTGAATGAGCCACTAACGTGCGAATTGCTCCAAAACATGATTCAGGATATCTGGTGCCAATTCTCGCACGTTGAATAACGATTGACATCTTCCAAATGAGGTCTTTCTGAGACGACCTGAGGGTACATTTGACAGACAGACAAGTTCAGGAATTCGTGGTGCGCTGTGACACCAGAGCATCTGCTTCTTTCCTGTCTTTGAACCGAGCCGCCTGCGCAAGGAAGGCAAATGCGGTACTGCTTTTCGTGGAAGGATCAGAAGGCGGTAACTACACTCTCCAACAGAATGGCATATGATCAGAACCAGGTTGGAAAAAAAACTTAACAACGCTTTGCACTGTAATTAAATGGAATTGCATTACTTTTCACTTCCAGAGCAGGTTTGTTCAAGCAAATTCGAAGGCAGGTTTGCAGATGGGAAAGCATGCAAGAAAGCTCAGCACTTGTCCATGTAAAAGGCTGCAGTTGAAGGACAAAGCAGTTTCTGCCCAGTTCTGAACTGGGGACCTTTCGCGTGTTAGGCGAACGTGAGGACCACTACACGACAGAAACAAGCCACAGCCGGCTGTGCTGCAACTCCGTGGCGTCCAGCACTGAAAGTTGAATCCGTTCTACGTCTCCCCTTTCTGTTTCCAATAGCTCGTTGTTGTACAGCGTAATCGACATCTTGAAAATGTAAAAAAAAAAGACACTTTAAATTGATGACAATATATAGACAAAGATGTCGTCGATGTTTGTACCGTAGGGCGAGGTGGAATAGGCTGGGATGACTTTCCCTGCAGCGTAACAGCTGCGACATGACCTTATGGAAGGGTGGTAAACTGAGTATTTACGTGCTTTACCCAAGTTGGTGTGAGTTGAAAACTCGACAGCATAGCTTTAAGGTGAGTGGACTGAAAGTCACAAAGGACCTGAGGCACATTTCCCACAAAGAAGGTTGTGCGTGTTTGGAATGATCTACCAGAGGAAGTGGAGGAGGCTATTATACTCAGAAAATTGCAAAGGTAATCGGGTGAACTTCTGGATAGGATGCGTTTAGAGGGATTGGGGTCAAATGCTGGGGAACGGGACTTGTTTAATTTTGGCTATGTGGTGAGCATGGACGAGGTCCAACGAAGTATCTTTTTCCACGGTGTACCCCAATAACGTCATGTTGCTTCCACCGGCTTTAAAGGATTACTTTTTAGCGGAGTTTGCCATCGCAGTCTGTGGCACAATCATTTAGTCTGTTCGACTGCTCACGGGAAAGGTAGTATTGTGGAACACTGCAAAAAAGGAACGACTTCCTTACTTTAGCTCCGACTGACCATACTCTGTGAAATTTTCCCAGATCCTCAGCTGAGGATTTTTGCTGCTGGAAGTTACCTCAGAAACCCTGTTAAATCGAAATGTGTTGAGCGAATCGCAAAACAGAAAGCATTTAACACGGAACACAAACAAAACTGGCATACCTCATGCATTTTCAGACGTAGAGATGCATGAATGCTAAATGTGATACAATCCGAGGGCATGAGTCATAAAGTAATCTCACAACTAACAACAGGGCATTTCCAAACGACTCTTTCAAACATACTGCAGCCTTAGTGCACCACCACTTTCCAGACAATGCTGAAACGAGAGAAAGAAAGAACATAATAAGAATTGGCCGTAAAAAGTGAATTTCACCAATCACAGTCTCGATTAGATTACCTTTCCCTTCCGATGTTCCCAGGACGGAAATGAAGGAAATGGGAGAAATTCAATAAGGTATGACACCGAAATATATTGGAACGATTTTCCCTTTAGCTAGAAACCCAAATAACAACGAGTAGAGTCACCGTCGGACTTCGTTTCACAACAACGATGAAATAACAGTCTCCATTCGGTTCCAGTAAAAGCTCAACTTGCCTGGGACGGCAGGACTGTTTGCGATTTTCCGCGCGTGACGCGAACACGATCATGACAGTAGAGACATTTTGAAATATTTGGCAGTATCCCACACCACAGTTAATTCCCTGGGAAGCAAACCCATTTTACTTTTGTTTTCAACATCAATATACAGTGGGCACCGAAACAGCATTTTAACAAGCTGCAGCTTTGGAGTTGATCAGCAGAAATGGCAGTGGTGGGATTCGAACCCTCGCCCCTTTCGAGGCTGGAACCTGGATCCAGCGCCTGAGACCGCTCGGCCACACTACCAGCCGGCCGCGCCGACTCATTTTCTTCTATTTCCAATTGTGCTCCTGCATAACAACAGCTGCAAAGTCACATGAAAAGGGTTCCATGATTCCTCTCAGACTCGCACAGCTGCTGGGATGTGCCCGGCTACAATGTCAATTTCGCAGCAGATATTGATAGCCCATCAATCCAGACAAAAATCAATGGTAAGCTGAGTCTATCTTCTCAGACTCTTTTCAGCTACAAATGTATCTGTGAGTGCGTGAGAATGTGGGTTCGCTTCTGATTTGGCCAAATAACCATGAGATGCTTGACATTACTGGAATTTCCATTCTTGCTTTGCTAAATGATTTCACCCATTGCTCGAAACAGGACGACTTTCACGTTTACACGGAACACGAAACACACCGGACTACAAGGAAAATGCACAAACCTGAGCAGGCCGTGTTCCACATTATACCGTGCAGCACAGTTTCAGTCACTGTGTCCGTTTATTTTTCAGAATAAGAGTCCCAAAGAATGTTCTCCACCCTAAAACCGGAGGTAACATTACAATCCGAGAACGACAGATCACATTGTGAGGATGCTCTGACCCCGGAGCCAGTTCGAGATGCCACTTTCCTTGCCTTTTACCTTAACCGTGCAATTTGCTGCAGAGATGTTCACTCCTGGACATGAGCCACATGGATACCAACTGAGTTGGAAACCTGGGTGGGAATCGAGGAGAAGCGACTCAATACATTTTGCTAAATTCCGTGGTGCTTTTTAGAAATGCAGTTTCTGTTCACCTCAATCTAAAAGCCAGTTTCTGAACACAGTCACAGAAGTCAAAAGGTAATTACCTCACCCCACCCCCACTCCAGAAGAGGTGCTAACTGCCCTTGAGTGCTTTTTGTTCTCGATGTGAAGAGCTTTCACGCCTGAGTCACCTTCACGTCTCTGGTTGCTGAGTGAATCACAAAGAAGGAATTTCACCAGAGCTGCAATTGCCTCACTTCTCCACTCGCCCTCCCCGTTTACATTTTCCTGCTCGTCAGTGATTTAAAGAAAACCAAATGGATGCGATGTCATTCTGTAGCCTCTCTGTCGATTCCTCCGTTTCAGTTGCAACATGACTTAGATCTCGGGGCGGACCTTAATACTAGCGACTCTATGAATGCGCAAGTCGAAAGGTTCCTCTGAGAGTGCAATTCCTTTCATTGCTGTTGCTGATTGAATGAGCCACTAACGTGCGAATTGCTCCAAAACATGATTCAGGATATCTGGTGCCAATTCTCGCACGTTGAATAACGATTGACATCTTCCAAATGAGGTCTTTCTGAGACGACCTGAGGGTACATTTGACAGACAGACAAGTTCAGGAATTCGTGGTGCGCTGTGACACCAGAGCATCTGTTTCTTTCCTGTCTTTGAACCGAGCCGCCTGCGCAAGGAAGGCAAATGCGGTACTGCTTTTCGTGGAAGGATCAGAAGGCGGTAACTACACTCTCCAACAGAATGGCATATGATCAGAACCAGGTTGGAAAAAAAACTTAACAACGCTTTGCACTGTAATTAAATGGAATTGCATTACTTTTCACTTCCAGAGCAGGTTTGTTCAAGCAAATTCGAAGGCAGGTTTGCAGATGGGAAAGCATGCAAGAAAGCTCAGCACTTGTCCATGTAAAAGGCTGCAGTTGAAGGACAAAGCAGTTTCTGCCCAGTTCTGAACTGGGGACCTTTCGCGTGTTAGGCGAACGTGAGGACCACTACACGACAGAAACAAGCCACAGCCGGCTGTGCTGCAACTCCGTGGCGTCCAGCACTGAAAGTTGAATCCGTTCTACGTCTCCCCTTTCTGTTTCCAATAGCTCGTTGTTGTACAGCGTAATCGACATCTTGAAAATGTAAAAAAAAAAGACACTTTAAATTGATGACAATATATAGACAAAGATGTCGTCGATGTTTGTACCGTAGGGCGAGGTGGAATAGGCTGGGATGACTTTCCCTGCAACGTAACAGCTGCGACATGACCTTATGGAAGGGTGGTAAACTGAGTATTTACGTGCTTTACCCAAGTTGGTGTGAGTTGAAAACTCGACAGCATAGCTTTAAGGTGAGTGGACTGAAAGTCACAAAGGACCTGAGGCACATTTCCCACAAAGAAGGTTGTGCGTGTTTGGAATGATCTACCAGAGGAAGTGGAGGAGGCTATTATACTCAGAAAATTGCAAAGGTAATCGGGTGAACTTCTGGATAGGATGCGTTTAGAGGGATTGGGGTCAAATGCTGGGGAACGGGACTTGTTTAATTTTGGCTATGTGGTGAGCATGGACGAGGTCCACCGAAGTATCTTTTTCCACGGTGTACCCCAATAACGTCATGTTGCTTCCACCGGCTTTAAAGGATTACTTTTTAGCGGAGTTTGCCATCGCAGTCTGTGGCACAATCATTTAGTCTGTTCGACTGCTCACGGGAAAGGTAGTATTGTGGAACACTGCAAAAAAGGAACGACTTCCTTACTTTAGCTCCGACTGACCATACTCTGTGAAATTTTCCCAGATCCTCAGCTGAGGATTTTTGCTGCTGGAAGTTACATCAGAAACCCTGTTAAATCGAAATGTGTTGAGCGAATCGAAAAACAGAAAGCATTTAACACGGAACACAAACAAAACTGGCATACCTCATGCATTTTCAGACGCAGAGATGCATGAATGCTAAATGTGATACAATCCGAGGGCATGAGTCATAAAGTAATCTCACAACTAACAACAGGGCATTTCCAAACGACTCTTTGAAACATACTGCAGCCTCAGTGCACCACCACTTTCCAGACAATGCTGAAACGAGAGAAAGAAAGAACATAATAAGAATTGGCCGTAAAAAGTGAATTTCACCAATCACAGTCTCGATTAGATTACCTTTCCCTTCCGATGTTCCCAGGACGGAAATGAAGGAAATGGGAGAAATTCAATAAGGTATGACACCGAAATACATTGGAACGATTTTCCCTTTAGCTAGAAACCCAAATAACAACGAGTAGAGTCACCGTCGGACTTCGTTTCACAACAACGATGAAATAACAGTCTCCATTCGGTTCCAGTAAAAGCTCAACTTGCCTGGGACGGCAGGACTGTTTGCGATTTTCCGCGCGTGACGCGAACACGATCATGACAGTAGAGACATTTTGAAATATTTGGCAGTATCCCACACAACAGTTAATTCCCTGGGAAGCAAACCCATTTTACTTTTGTTTTCAACATCAATATACAGTGGGCACCGAAACAGCATTTTAACAAGCTGCAGCTTTGGAGTTGATCAGCAGAAATGGCAGTGGTGGGATTCGAACCCTCGCCCCTTTCGAGGCTGGAACCTGGATCCAGCGCCTGAGACCGCTCGGCCACACTACCAGCCGGCCGCGCCGCCTCATTTTCTTCTATTTCCAATTGTGCTCCTGCATAACAACAGCTGCAAAGTCACATGAAAAGGGTTCCATGATTCCTCTCAGACTCGCACAGCTGCTGGGATGTGCCCGGCTACAATGTCAATTTCGCAGCAGATATTGATAGCCCATCAATCCAGACAAAAATCAATGGTAAGCTGAGTCTATCTTCTCAGACTCTTTTCAGCTACAAATGTATCTGTGAGTGCGTGAGAATATGGGTTCGCTTTTGATTTGGCCAAATAACCATGAGCTGCTTGACATTACTGGAATTTCCATTCTTGCTTTGCTAAATGATTTCACCCATTGCTCGAAACAGGACGACTTTCACGTTTACACGGACTACAAGGAAAATGCACAAACCTGAGCAGGCCGTGTTCCACATTATACCGTGCAGCATAGTTTCAGTCACTGTGTCCGTTTATTTTTCAGAATAAGAGTCCCAAAGAATGTTCTCCACCCTAAAACCGGAGGTAACATTACAATCCGAGAACGACAGATCACATTGTGAGGATGCTCTGACCCCGGAGCCAGTTCGAGATGCCACTTTCCTTGCCTTTTACCTTAACCGTGCAATTTGCTGCAGAGATGTTCACTCCTGGACATGAGCCACATGGATACCAACTGAGTTGGAAACCTGGGTGGGAATCGAGGAGAAGCGACTCAATACATTTTGCTAAATTCCGTGGTGCTTTTTAGAAATGCAGTTTCTGTTCACCTCAATCTAAAAGCCAGTTTCTAAACACAGTCACAGAAGTCAAAAGGTAATTACCTCACCCCACCCCCACTCCAGAAGAGGTGCTAACTGCCCTTGAGTGCTTTTTGTTCTCGATGTGAAGAGCTTTCACGCCTGAGTCAGCTTCACGTCTCTGGTTGCTGAGTGAATCACAAAGAAGGAATTTCACCAGAGCTGCAATTGCCTCACTTCTCCACTCGCCCTCCCCGTTTACATTTTCCTGCTCGTCAGTGATTTAAAGAAAACCAAATGGATGCGATGTCATTCTGTAGCCTCTCTGTCGATTCCTCCGTTTCAGTTGCAACATGACTTAGATCTCGGGGCGGACCTTAATACTAGCGACTCTATGAATGCGCAAGTCGAAAGGTTCCTCTGAGAGTGCAATTCCTTTCATTGCTGTTGCTGATTGAATGAGCCACTAACGTGCGAATTGCTCCAAAACATGATTCAGGATATCTGGTGCCAATTCTCGCACGTTGAATAACGATTGACATCTTCCAAATGAGGTCTTTCTGAGACGACCTTAGGGTACATTTGACAGACAGACAAGTTCAGGAATTCGTGGTGCGCTGTGACACCAGAGCATCTGCTTCTTTCCTGTCTTTGAACCGAGCCGCCTGCGCAAGGAAGGCAAATGTGGTACTGCTTTTCGTGGAAGGATCAGAAGGCGGTAAATACACTCTCCAACAGAATGGCATATGATCAGAACCAGGTTGGAATAAAAACTTAACAACGCTTTGCACTGTAATTAAATGGAATTGCATTACTTTTCACTTCCAGAGCAGGTTTGTTCAAGCAAATTCGAAGGCAGGTTTGCAGATGGGAAAGCATGCAAGAAAGCTCAGCACTTGTCCATGTAAAAGGCTGCAGTTGAAGGACAAAGTAGTTTCTGCCCAGTTCTGAACTGGGGACCTTTCGCGTGTTAGGCGAACGTGAGGACCACTACACGACAGAAACAAGCCACAGCCGGCTGTGCTGCAACTCCGTGGCGTCCAGCACTGAAAGTTGAATCCGTTCTACGTCTCCCCTTTCTGTTTCCAATAGCTCGTTGTTGTACAGCGTAAACGACATCTTGAAAATGTAAAAAAAAAAGACACTTTAAATTGATGACAATATATAGACAAAGATGTCGTCGATGTTTGTACCGTAGGGCGAGGTGGAATAGGCTGGGACGACTTTCCCTGCAGCGTAACAGATGCGACATGACCTTATGGAAGGGTGGTAAACTGAGTATTTACGTGCTTTACCCAAGTTGGTGTGAGTTGAAAACTCGACAGCATAGCTTTAAGGTGAGTGGACTGAAAGTGACAAAGGACCTGAGGCACATTTCCCACAAAGAAGGTTGTGCGTGTTTGGAATGATCTACCAGAGGAAGTGGAGGAGGCTATTTTCCTCAGAAAATTGCAAAGGTAATCGGGTGAGTTTCTGGATAGGATGCGTTTAGAGGGATTGGGGTCAAATGCTGGGGAACGGGACTTGTTTAATTTTGGCTATGTGGTGAGCATGGACGAGGTCCACCGAAGTATCTTTTTCCACGGTGTACCCCAATAACGTCATGTTGCTTCCACCGGCTTTAAAGGATTACTTTTTAGCGGAGTTTGCCATCGCAATCTGTGGCACAATCATTTAGTCTGTTCGACTGCTCACGGGAAAGGTAGTATTGTGGAACACTGCAAAAAAGGAACGACTTCCTTACTTTAGCTCCGACTGACCATACTCTGTGAAATTTTCCCAGATCCTCAGCTGAGGATTTTTGCTGCTGGAAGTTACATCAGAAACCCTGTTAAATCGAAATGTGTTGAGCGAATCGCAAAACAGAAAGCATTTAACACGGAACACAAACAAAACTGGCATACCTCATGCATTTTCAGACGCAGAGATGCATGAATGCTAAATGTGATACAATCCGAGGGCATGAGTCATAAAGTAATCTCACAACTAACAACAGGGCATTTCCAAACGACTCTTTCAAACATACTGCAGCCTTAGTGCACCACCACTTTCCAGACAATGCTGAAACGAGAGAAAGAAAGAACATAATAAGAATTGGCCGTAAAAAGTGAATTTCACCAATCACAGTCTCGATTAGATTACCTTTCCCTTCCGATGTTTCCAGGACGGAAATGAAGGAAATGGGAGAAATTCAATAAGGTATGACACCGAAATACATTGGAACGATTTTCCCTTTAGCTAGAAACCCAAATAACAATGAGTAGAGTCACCGTCGGACTTCGTTTCACAACAACGATGAAATAACAGTCTCCATTCGGTTCCAGTAAAAGCTCAACTTGCCTGGGACGGCAGGACTGTTTGCGATTTTCCGCGCGTGACGCGAACACGATCATGACAGTAGAGACATTTTGAAATATTTAGCAGTATCCCACACCACAGTTAATTCCCTTGGAAGCAAACCCATTTTACTTATGTTTTCAACATCAATATACAGTGGGCACCGAAACAGCATTTTAACAAGCTGCAGCTTTGGAGTTGATCAGCAGAAATGGCAGTGGTGGGATTCGAACCCTCGCCCCTTTCGAGGCTGGAACCTGGATCCAGCGCCTGAGACCGCTCGGCCACACTACCAGACGGCCGCGCCGCCTCATTTTCTTCTATTTCCAATTGTGCTCCTGCATAACAACAGCTGCAAAGTCACATGAAAAGGGTTCCATGATTCCTCTCAGACTCGCACAGCTGCTGGGATGTGCCCGGCTACAATATCAATTTCGCAGCAGATATTGATAGCCCATCAATCCAGACAAAAATCAATGGTAAGCTGAGTCTATCTTCTCAGACTCTTTTCAGCTACAAATGTATCTGTGAGTGCGTGAGAATATGGGTTCGCTTTTGATTTGGCCAAATAACCATGAGCTGCTTGACATTACTGGAATTTCCATTCTTGCTTTGCTAAATGATTTCACCCATTGCTCGAAACAGGACGACTTTCACGTTTACACGGAACACGAAACACACCGGACTACAAGGAAAATGCAAAAACCTGAGCAGGCCGTGTTCCACATTATACCGTGCAGCATAGTTTCAGTCACTGTGTCCGTTTATTTTTCAGAATAAGAGTCCCAAAGAATGTTCTCCACCCTAAAACCGGAGGTAACATTACAATCCGAGAACGACAGATCACATTGTGAGGATGCTCTGACCCCGGAGCCAGTTCGAGATGCCACTTTCCTTGCCTTTTACCTTAACCGTGCAATTTGCTGCAGAGATGTTCACTCCTGGACATGAGCCACATGGATACCAACTGAGTTGGAAACCTGGGTGGGAATCGAGGAGAAGCGACTCAATACATTTTGCTAAATTCCGTGGTGCTTTTTAGAAATGCAGTTTCTGTTCACCTCAATCTAAAAGCCAGTTTCTGAACACAGTCACAGAAGTCAAAAGGTAATTACCTCACCCCACCCCCACTCCAGAAGAGGTGCTAACTGCCCTTGAGTGCTTTTTGTTCTCGATGTGAAGAGCTTTCACGCCTGAGTCACCTTCACGTCTCTGGTTGCTGAGTGAATCACAAAGAAGGAATTTCACCAGAGCTGCAATTGCCTCACTTCTCCACTCGCCCTCCCCGTTTACATTTTCCTGCTCGTCAGTGATTTAAAGAAAACCTAATGGATGCGATGTCATTCTGTAGCCTCTCTGTCGATTCCTCCGTTTCAGTTGCAACATGACTTAGATCTCGGGGCGGACCTTAATACTAGCGACTCTATGAATGCGCAAGTCGAAAGGTTCCTCTGAGAGTGCAATTCCTTTCATTGCTGTTGCTGATTGAATGAGCCACTAACGTGCGAATTGCTCCAAAACATGATTCAGGATATCTGGTGCCAATTCTCGCACGTTGAATAACGATTGACATCTTCCAAATGGGGTCTTTCTGAGACGACCTGAGGGAACATTTGACAGACAGACAAGTTCAGGAATTCGTGGTGCGCTGTGACACCAGAGCATCTGCTTCTTTCCTGTCTTTGAACCGAGCCGCCTGCGCAAGGAAGGCAAATGCGGTACTGCTTTTCGTGGAAGGATCAGAAGGCGGTAACTACACTCTCCAACAGAATGGCATATGATCAGAACCAGGTTGGAAAAAAAACTTAACAACGCTTTGCACTGTAATTAAATGGAATTGCATTACTTTTCACTTCCAGAGCAGGTTTGTTCAAGCAAATTCGAAGGCAGGTTTGCAGATGGGAAAGCATGCAAGAAAGCTCAGCACTTGTCCATGTAAAAGGCTGCAGTTGAAGGACAAAGCAGTTTCTGCCCAGTTCTGAACTGGGGACCTTTCGCGTGTTAGACGAACGTGAGGACCACTACACGACAGAAACAAGCCACAGCCGGCTGTGCTGCAACTCCTTGGCGTCCAGCACTGAAAGTTGAATCCGTTCTACGTCTCCCCTTTCTGTTTCCAATAGCTCGTTGTTGTCCAGCGTAATCGACATCTTGAAAACGTAAAAAAAAAACACTTTAAATTGATGACAATATATAGACACAGATGTCGTCGATGTTTGTACCGTAGGGCGTGGTGGAATAGGCTGGGACGACTTTCCCTGCAGCGTAACAGCTGCGACATGACCTTATGGAAGGGTGGTAAACTGAGTATTTACGTGCTTTACCCAAGTTGGTGTGAGTTGAAAACTCGACAGCATAGCTTTAAGGTGAGTGGACTGAAAGTGACAAAGGAACTGAGGCACATTTCCCACAAAGAAGGTTGTGCGTGTTTGGAATGATCTACCAGAGGAAGTGGAGGAGGCTATTATACTCAGAAAATTGCAAAGGTAATCGGGTGAGTTTCTGGATAGGATGCGTTTAGAGGGATTGGGGTCAACTGCTGGGGAACGGGACTTGTTTAATTTTGGCTATGTGGTGAGCATGGACGAGGTCCACCGAAGTATCTTTTTCCACGGTGTACCCCAATAACGTCATGTTGCTTCCACCGGCTTTAAAGGATTACTTTTTAGCGGAGTTTGCCATCGCAGTCTGTGGCACAATCATTTAGTCTGTTCGACTGCTCACGGGAAAGGTAGTATTGTGGAACACTGCAAAAAAGGAACGACTTCCTTACTTTAGCTCCGACTGACCATACTCTGTGAAATTTTCCCAGATCCTCAGCTGAGGATTTTTGCTGCTGGAAGTTACCTCAGAAACCCTGTTAAATCGAAATGTGTTGAGCGAATCGCAAAACAGAAAGCATTTAACACGGAACACAAACAAAACTGGCATACCTCATGCATTTTCAGACGCAGAGATGCATGAATGCTAAATGTGATACAATCCGAGGGCATGAGTCATAAAGTAATCTCACAACTAACAACAGGGCATTTCCAAACGACTCTTTCAAACATACTGCAGCCTTAGTGCACCACCACTTTCCAGACAATGCTGAAACGAGAGAAAGAAAGAACATAATAAGAATTGGCCGTAAAAAGTGAATTTCACCAATCACAGTCTCGATTAGATTACCTTTCCCTTCCGATGTTTCCAGGACGGAAATGAAGGAAATGGGAGAAATTCAATAAGGTATGACACCGAAATACATTGGAACGATTTTCCCTTTAGCTAGAAACCCAAATAACAACGAGTAGAGTCACCGTCGGACTTCGTTTCACAACAACGATGAAATAACAGTCTCCATTCGGTTCCAGTAAAAGCTCAACTTGCCTGGGACGGCAGGACTGTTTGCGATTTTTCGCGCGTGACGCGAACACGATCATGACAGTAGAGACATTTTGAAATATTTAGCAGTATCCCACACCACAGTTAATTCCCTGGGAAGCAAACCCATTTTACTTTTGTTTTCAACATCAATATACAGTGGGCACCGAAACAGCATTTTAACAAGCTGCAGCTTTGGAGTTGATCAGCAGAAATGGCAGTGGTGGGATTCGAACCCTCGCCCCTTTCGAGGCTGGAACCTGGAACCAGCGCCTGAGACCGCTCGGCCACACTACCAGCCGGCCGCGCCGCCTCATTTTCTTCTATTTCCAATTGTGCTCCTGCATAACAACAGCTGCAAAGTCACATGAAAAGGGTTCCATGATTCCTCTCAGACTCGCACAGCTGCTGGGATGTGCACGGCCATAATGTCAATTTCGCAGCAGATATTGATAGCCCATCAATCCAGACAAAAATCAATGGTAAGCTGAGTCTATCTTCTCAGACTCTTTTCAGCTACAAATGTATCTGTGAGTGCGTGAGAATATGGGTTCGCTTATGATTTGGCCAAATAACCATGAGCTGCTTGACATTACTGGAATTTCCATTATTGCTTTGCTAAATGATTTCACCCATTGCTCGAAACAGGACGACTTTCACGTTTACACGGAACACGAAACACACCGGACTACAAGGAAAATGCAAAAACATGAGCAGGCCGTGTTCCACATTATACCGTGCAGCATAGTTTCAGTCACTGTGTCCGTTTATTTTTCAGAATAAGAGTCCCAAAGAATGTTCTCCACCCTAAAACCGGAGGTAACATTACAATCCGAGAACGACAGATCACATTGTGAGGATGCTCTGACCCCGGAGCCAGTTCGAGATGCCACTTTCCTTGCCTTTTACCTTAACCGTGCAATTTGCTGCAGAGATGTTCACACCTGGACATGAGCCACATGGATACCAACTGAGTTGGAAACCTGGGTGGGAATCGAGGAGAAGCGACTCAATACATTTTGCTAAATTCCGTGGTGCTTTTTAGAAATGCAGTTTCTGTTCACCTCAATCTAAAAGCCAGTTTCTGAACACAGTCACAGAAGTCAAAAGGTAATTACCTCACCCCACCCCCACTCCAGAAGAGGTGCTAACTGCCCTTGAGTGCTTTTTGTTCTCGATGTGAAGAGCTTTCACGCCTGAGTCACCTTCACGTCTCTGGTTGCTGAGTGAATCACAAAGAAGGAATTTCACCAGAGCTGCAATTGCCTCACTTCTCCACTCGCCCTCCCCGTTTACATTTTCCTGCTCGTCAGTGATTTAAAGAAAACCAAATGGATGCGATGTCATTCTGTAGCCTCTCTGTCGATTCCTCCGTTTCAGTTGCAACATGACTTAGATCTCGGGGCGGACCTTAATACTAGCGACTCTATGAATGCGCAAGTCGAAATGTTCCTCTGAGAGTGCAATTCCTTTCATTGCTGTTGCTGATTGAATGAGCCACTAACGTGCGAATTGCTCCAAAACATGATTCAGGATATCTGGTGCCAATTCTCGCACGTTGAATAACGATTGACATCTTCCAAATGGGGTCTTTCTGAGACGACCTGAGGGAACATTTGACAGACAGACAAGTTCAGGAATTCGTGGTGCGCTGTGACACCAGAGCATCTGCTTCTTTCCTGTCTTTGAACCGAGCCGCCTGCGCAAGGAAGGCAAATGCGGTACTGCTTTTCGTGGAAGGATCAGAAGGCGGTAACTACACTCTCCAACAGAATGGCATATGATCAGAACCAGGTTGGAAAAAAAAACTTAACAACGCTTTGCACTGTAATTAAATGGAATTGCATTACTTTTCACTTCCAGAGCAGGTTTGTTCAAGCAAATTCGAAGGCAGGTTTGCAGATGGGAAAGCATGCAAGAAAGCTCAGCACTTGTCCATGTAAAAGGCTGCAGTTGAAGGACAAAGCAGTTTCTGCCCAGTTCTGAACTGGGGACCTTTCGCGTGTTAGGCGAACGTGAGGACCACTACACGACAGAAACAAGCCACAGCCGGCTGTGCTGCAACTCCGTGGCGTCCAGCACTGAAAGTTGAATCCGTTCTACGTCTCCCCTTTCTGTTTCCAATAGCTCGTTGTTGTCCAGCGTAATCGACATCTTGAAAACGTAAAAAAAAAACACTTTAAATTGATGACAATATATAGACACAGATGTCGTCGATGTTTGTACCGTAGGGCGTGGTGGAATAGGCTGGGACGACTTTCCCTGCAGCGTAACAGCTGCGACATGACCTTATGGAAGGGTGGTAAACTGAGTATTTACGTGCTTTACCCAAGTTGGTGTGAGTTGAAAACTCGACAGCATAGCTTTAAGGTGAGTGGACTGAAAGTGACAAAGGACCTGAGGCACATTTCCCACAAAGAAGGTTGTGCGTGTTTGGAATGATCTACCAGAGGAAGTGGAGGAGGCTATTATACTCAGAAAATTGCAAAGGTAATCGGGTGAGTTTCTGGATAGGATGCGTTTAGAGGGATTGGGGTCAAATGCTGGGGAACGGGACTTGTTTAATTTTGGCTATGTGGTGAGCATGGACGAGGTCCACCGAAGTATCTTTTTCCACGGTGTACCCCAATAACGTCATGTTGCTTCCACCGGCTTTAAAGGATTACTTTTTAGCGGAGTTTGCCATCGCAGTCTGTGGCACAATCATTTAGTCTGTTCGACTGCTCACGGGAAAGGTAGTATTGTGGAACACTGCAAAAAAGGAACGACTTCCTGACTTTAGCTCCGACTGACCATACTCTGTGAAATTTTCCCAGATCCTCAGCTGAGGATTTTTGCTGCTGGAAGTTACCTCAGAAACCCTGTTAAATCGAAATGTGTTGAGCGAATCGCAAAACAGAAAGCATTTAACACGGAACACAAACAAAACTGGCATACCTCATGCATTTTCAGACACAGAGATGCATGAATGCTAAATGTGATACAATCCGAGGGCATGAGTCATAAAGTAATCTCACAACTAACAACAGGGCATTTCCAAACGACTCTTTCAAACATACTGCAGCCTTAGTGCACCACCACTTTCCAGACAATGCTGAAACGAGAGAAAGAAAGAACATAATAAGAATTGGCCGTAAAAAGTGAATTTCACCAATCACAGTCTCGATTAGATTACCTTTCCCTTCCGATGTTTCCAGGACGGAAATGAAGGAAATGGGAGAAATTCAATAAGGTATGACACCGAAATACATTGGAACGATTTTCCCTTTAGCTAGAAACCCAAATAACAACGAGTAGAGTCACCGTCGGACTTCGTTTCACAACAACGATGAAATAACAGTCTCCATTCGGTTCCAGTAAAAGCTCAACTTGCCTGGGACGGCAGGACTGTTTGCGATTTTTCGCGCGTGACGCGAACACGATCATGACAGTAGAGACATTTTGAAATATTTAGCAGTATCCCACACCACAGTTAATTCCCTGGGAAGCAAACCCATTTTACTTTTGTTTTCAACATCAATATACAGTGGGCACCGAAACAGCATTTTAACAAGCTGCAGCTTTGGAGTTGATCAGCAGAAATGGCAGTGGTGGGATTCGAACCCTCGCCCCTTTCGAGGCTGGAACCTGGAACCAGCGCCTGAGACCGCTCGGCCACACTACCAGCCGGCCGCGCCGCCTCATTTTCTTCTATTTGAAATTGTGCTCCTGCATAACAACAGCTGCAAAGTCACATGAAAAGGGTTCCATGATTCCTCTCAGACTCGCACAGCTGCTGGGATGTGCCCGGCCATAATGTCAATTTCGCAGCAGATATTGATAGCCCATCAATCCAGACAAAAATCAATGGTAAGCTGAGTCTATCTTCTCAGACTCTTTTCAGCTACAAATGTATCTGTGAGTGCGTGAGAATATGGGTTCGCTTATGATTTGGCCAAATAACCATGAGCTGCTTGACATTACTGGAATTTCCATTATTGCTTTGCTAAATGATTTCACCCATTGCTCGAAACAGGACGACTTTCACGTTTACACGGAACACGAAACACACCGGACTACAAGGAAAATGCAAAAACATGAGCAGGCCGTGTTCCACATTATACCGTGCAGCATAGTTTCAGTCACTGTGTCCGTTTATTTTTCAGAATAAGAGTCCCAAAGAATGTTCTCCACCCTAAAACCGGAGGTAACATTACAATCCGAGAACGACAGATCACATTGTGAGGATGCTCTGACCCCGGAGCCAGTTCGAGATGCCACTTTCCTTGCCTTTTACCTTAACCGTGCAATTTGCTGCAGAGATGTTCACTCCTGGACATGAGCCACATGGATACCAACTGAGTTGGAAACCTGGGTGGGAATCGAGGAGAAGCGACTCAATACATTTTGCTAAATTCCGTGGTGCTTTTTAGAAATGCAGTTTCTGTTCACCTCAATCTAAAAGCCAGTTTCTGAACACAGTCACAGAAGTCAAAAGGTAATTACCTCACCCCACCCCCACTCCAGAAGAGGTGCTAACTGCCCTTGAGTGCTTTTTGTTCTCGATGTGAAGAGCTTTCACGCCTGAGTCACCTTCACGTCTCTGGTTGCTGAGTGAATCACAAAGAAGGAATTTCACCAGAGCTGCAATTGCCTCACTTCTCCACTCGCCCTCCCCGTTTACATTTTCCTGCTCGTCAGTGATTTAAAGAAAACCAAATGGATGCGATGTCATTCTGTAGCCTCTCTGTCGATTCCTCCGTTTCAGTTGCAACATGACTTAGATCTCGGGGCGGACCTTAATACTAGCGACTCTATGAATGCGCAAGTCGAAAGGTTCCTCTGAGAGTGCAATTCCTTTCATTGCTGTTGCTGATTGAATGAGCCACTAACGTGCGAATTGCTCCAAAACATGATTCAGGATATCTGGTGCCAATTCTCGCACGTTGAATAACGTTTGACATCTTCCAAATGGGGTCTTTCTGAGACGACCTGAGGGAACATTTGACAGACAGACAAGTTCAGGAATTCGTGGTGCGCTGTGACACCAGAGCATCTGCTTCTTTCCTGTCTTTGAACCGAGCCGCCTGCGCAAGGAAGGCAAATGCGGTACTGCTTTTCGTGGAAGGATCAGAAGGCGGTAACTACACTCTCCAACAGAATGGCATATGATCAGAACCAGGTTGGAAAAAAAACTTAACAACGCTTTGCACTGTAATTAAATGGAATTGCATTACTTTTCACTTCCAGAGCAGGTTTGTTCAAGCAAATTCGAAGACAGGTTTGCAGATGGGAAAGCATGCAAGAAAGCTCAGCACTTGTCCATGTAAAAGGCTGCAGTTGAAGGACAAAGCAGTTTCTGCCCAGTTCTGAACTGGGGACCTTTCGCGTGTTAGGCGAACGTGAGGACCACTACACGACAGAAACAAGCCACAGCCGGCTGTGCTGCAACTCCGTGGCGTCCAGCACTGAAAGTTGAATCCGTTCTACGTCTCCCCTTTCTGTTTCCAATAGCTCGTTGTTGTCCAGCGTAATCGACATCTTGAAAACGTAAAAAAAAACACTTTAAATTGATGACAATATATAGACACAGATGTCGTCGATGTTTGTACCGTAGGGCGAGGTGGAATAGGCTGGGACGACTTTCCCTGCAGCGTAACAGCTGCGACATGACCTTATGGAAGGGTGGTAAACTGAGTATTTACGTGCTTTACCCAAGTTGGTGTGAGTTGAAAACTCGACAGCATAGCTTTAAGGTGAGTGGACTGAAAGTGACAAAGGACCTGAGGCACATTTCCCACAAAGAAGGTTGTGCGTGTTTGGAATGATCTACCAGAGGAAGTGGAGGAGGCTATTATACTCAGAAAATTGCAAAGGTAATCGGGTGAGTTTCTGGATAGGATGCGTTTAGAGGGATTGGGGTCAAATGCTGGGGAACGGGACTTGTTTAATTTTGGCTATGTGGTGAGCATGGACGAGGTCCACCGAAGTATCTTTTTCCACGGTGTACCCCAATAACGTCATGTTGCTTCCACCGGCTTTAAAGGATTACTTTTTAGCGGAGTTTGCCATCGCAGTCTGTGGCACAATCATTTAGTCTGTTCGACTGCTCACGGGAAAGGTAGTATTGTGGAACACTGCAAAAAAGGAACGACTTCCTTACTTTAGCTCCGACTGACCATACTCTGTGAAATTTTCCCAGATCCTCAGCTGAGGATTTTTGCTGCTGGAAGTTACCTCAGAAACCCTGTTAAATCGAAATGTGTTGAGCGAATCGCAAAACAGAAAGCATTTAACACGGAACACAAACAAAACTGGCATACCTCATGCATTTTCAGACGCAGAGATGCATGAATGCTAAATGTGATACAATCCGAGGGCATGAGTCATAAAGTAATCTCACAACTAACAACAGGGCATTTCCAAACGACTCTTTCAAACATACTGCAGCCTTAGTGCACCACCACTTTCCAGACAATGCTGAAACGAGAGAAAGAAAGAACATAATAAGAATTGGCCGTAAAAAGTGAATTTCACCAATCACAGTCTCGATTAGATTACCTTTCCCTTCCGATGTTTCCAGGACGGAAATGAAGGAAATGGGAGAAATTCAATAAGGTATGACACCGAAATACATTGGAACGATTTTCCCTTTAGCTAGAAACCCAAATAACAACGAGTAGAGTCACCGTCGGACTTCGTTTCACAACAACGATGAAATAACAGTCTCCATTCGGTTCCAGTAAAAGCTCAACTTGCCTGGGACGGCAGGACTGTTTGCGATTTTTCGCGCGTGACGCGAACACGATCATGACAGTAGAGACATTTTGAAATATTTAGCAGTATCCCACACCACAGTTAATTCCCTGGGAAGCAAACCCATTTTACTTTTGTTTTCAACATCAATATACAGTGGGCACCGAAACAGCATTTTAACAAGCTGCAGCTTTGGAGTTGATCAGCAGAAATGGCAGTGGTGGGATTCGAACCCTCGCCCCTTTCGAGGCTGGAACCTGGAACCAGCGCCTGAGACCGCTCGGCCACACTACCAGCCGGCCGCGCCGCCTCATTTTCTTCTATTTCCAATTGTGCTCCTGCATAACAACAGCTGCAAAGTCACATGAAAAGTGTTCCATGATTCCTCTCAGACTCGCACAGCTGCTGGGATGTGCACGGCCATAATGTCAATTTCGCAGCAGATATTGATAGCCCATCAATCCAGACAAAAATCAATGGTAAGCTGAGTCTATCTTCTCAGACTCTTTTCAGCTACAAATGTATCTGTGAGTGCGTGAGAATATGGGTTCGCTTATGATTTGGCCAAATAACCATGAGCTGCTTGACATTACTGGAATTTCCATTATTGCTTTGCTAAATGATTTCACCCATTGCTCGAAACAGGACGACTTTCACGTTTACACGGAACACGAAACACACCGGACTACAAGGAAAATGCAAAAACATGAGCAGGCCGTGTTCCACATTATACCGTGCAGCATAGTTTCAGTCACTGTGTCCGTTTATTTTTCAGAATAAGAGTCCCAAAGAATGTTCTCCACCCTAAAACCGGAGGTAACATTACAATCCGAGAACGACAGATCACATTGTGAGGATGCTCTGACCCCGGAGCCAGTTCGAGATGCCACTTTCCTTGCCTTTTACCTTAACCGTGCAATTTGCTGCAGAGATGTTCACTCCTGGACATGAGCCACATGGATACCAACTGAGTTGGAAACCTGGGTGGGAATCGAGGAGAAGCGACTCAATACATTTTGCTAAATTCCGTGGTGCTTTTTAGAAATGCAGTTTCTGTTCACCTCAATCTAAAAGCCAGTTTCTGAACACAGTCACAGAAGTCAAAAGGTAATTACCTCACCCCACCCCCACTCCAGAAGAGGTGCTAACTGCCCTTGAGTGCTTTTTGTTCTCGATGTGAAGAGCTTTCACGCCTGAGTCACCTTCACGTCTCTGGTTGCTGAGTGAATCACAAAGAAGGAATTTCACCAGAGCTGCAATTGCCTCACTTCTCCACTCGCCCTCCCCGTTTACATTTTCCTGCTCGTCAGTGATTTAAAGAAAACCTAATGGATGCGATGTCATTCTGTAGCCTCTCTGTCGATTCCTCCGTTTCAGTTGCAACATGACTTAGATCTCGGGGCGGACCTTAATACTAGCGACTCTATGAATGCGCAAGTCGAAAGGTTCCTCTGAGAGTGCAATTCCTTTCATTGCTGTTGCTGATTGAATGAGCCACTAACGTGCGAATTGCTCCAAAACATGATTCAGGATATCTGGTGCCAATTCTCGCACGTTGAATAACGATTGACATCTTCCAAATGGGGTCTTTCTGAGACGACCTGAGGGAACATTTGACAGACAGACAAGTTCAGGAATTCGTGGTGCGCTGTGACACCAGAGCATCTGCTTCTTTCCTGTCTTTGAACCGAGCCGCCTGCGCAAGGAAGGCAAATGCGGTACTGCTTTTCGTGGAAGGATCAGAAGGCGGTAACTACACTCTCCAACAGAATGGCATATGATCAGAACCAGGTTGGAAAAAAAACTTAACAACGCTTTGCACTGTAATTAAATGGAATTGCATTACTTTTCACTTCCAGAGCAGGTTTGTTCAAGCAAATTCGAAGGCAGGTTTGCAGATGGGAAAGCATGCAAGAAAGCTCAGCACTTGTCCATGTAAAAGGCTGCAGTTGAAGGACAAAGCAGTTTCTGCCCAGTTCTGAACTGGGGACCTTTCGCGTGTTAGGCGAACGTGAGGACCACTACACGACAGAAACAAGCCACAGCCGGCTGTGCTGCAACTCCGTGGCGTCCAGCACTGAAAGTTGAATCCGTTCTACGTCTCCCCTTTCTGTTTCCAATAGCTCGTTGTTGTCCAGCGTAATCGACATCTTGAAAACGTAAAAAAAAACACTTTAAATTGATGACAATATATAGACACAGATGTCGTCGATGTTTGTACCGTAGGGCGTGGTGGAATAGGCTGGGACGACTTTCCCTGCAGCGTAACAGCTGCGACATGACCTTATGGAAGGGTGGTAAACTGAGTATTTACGTGCTTTACCCAAGTTGGTGTGAGTTGAAAACTCGACAGCATAGCTTTAAGGTGAGTGGACTGAAAGTGACAAAGGACCTGAGGCACATTTCCCACAAAGAAGGTTGTGCGTGTTTGGAATGATCTACCAGAGGAAGTGGAGGAGGCTATTATACTCAGAAAATTGCAAAGGTAATCGGGTGAGTTTCTGGATAGGATGCGTTTAGAGGGATTGGGGTCAAATGCTGGGGAACGGGACTTGTTTAATTTTGGCTATGTGGTGAGCATGGACGAGGTCCACCGAAGTATCTTTTTCCACGGTGTACCCCAATAACGTCATGTTGCTTCCACCGGCTTTAAAGGATTACTTTTTAGCGGAGTTTGCCATCGCAGTCTGTGGCACAATCATTTAGTCTGTTCGACTGCTCACGGGAAAGGTAGTATTGTGGAACACTGCAAAAAAGGAACGACTTCCTGACTTTAGCTCCGACTGACCATACTCTGTGAAATTTTCCCAGATCCTCAGCTGAGGATTTTTGCTGCTGGAAGTTACCTCAGAAACCCTGTTAAATCGAAATGTGTTGAGCGAATCGCAAAACAGAAAGCATTTAACACGGAACACAAACAAAACTGGCATACCTCATGCATTTTCAGACGCAGAGATGCATGAATGCTAAATGTGATACAATCCGAGGGCATGAGTCATAAAGTAATCTCACAACTAACAACAGGGCATTTCCAAACGACTCTTTCAAACATACTGCAGCCTTAGTGCACCACCACTTTCCAGACAATGCTGAAACGAGAGAAAGAAAGAAAATAATAAGAATTGGCCGTAAAAAGTGAATTTCACCAATCACAGTCTCGATTAGATTACCTTTCCCTTCCGATGTTTCCAGGACGGAAATGAAGGAAATGGGAGAAATTCAATAAGGTATGAGACCGAAATACATTGGAACGATTTTCCCTTTAGCTAGAAACCCAAATAACAACGAGTAGAGTCACCGTCGGACTTCGTTTCACAACAACGATGAAATAACAGTCTCCATTCGGTTCCAGTAAAAGCTCAACTTGCCTGGGACGGCAGGACTGTTTGCGATTTTTCGCGCGTGACGCGAACACGATCATGACAGTAGAGACATTTTGAAATATTTAGCAGTATCCCACACCACAGTTAATTCCCTGGGAAGCAAACCCATTTTACTTTTGTTTTCAACATCAATATACAGTGGGCACCGAAACAGCATTTTAACAAGCTGCAGCTTTGGAGTTGATCAGCAGAAATGGCAGTGGTGGGATTCGAACCCTCGCCCCTTTCGAGGCTGGAACCTGGAACCAGCGCCTGAGACCGCTCGGCCACACTACCAGCCGGCCGCGCCGCCTCATTTTCTTCTATTTCAAATTGTGCTCCTGCATAACAACAGCTGCAAAGTCACATGAAAAGGGTTCCATGATTCCTCTCAGACTCGCACAGCTGCTGGGATGTGCCCGGCCATAATGTCAATTTCGCAGCAGATATTGATAGCCCATCAATCCAGACAAAAATCAATGGTAAGCTGAGTCTATCTTCTCAGACTCTTTTCAGCTACAAATGTATCTGTGAGTGCGTGAGAATATGGGTTCGCTTATGATTTGGCCAAATAACCATGAGCTGCTTGACATTACTGGAATTTCCATTATTGCTTTGCTAAATGATTTCACCCATTGCTCGAAACAGGACGACTTTCACGTTTACACGGAACACGAAACACACCGGACTACAAGGAAAATGCAAAAACATGAGCAGGCCGTGTTCCACATTATACCGTGCAGCATAGTTTCAGTCACTGTGTCCGTTTATTTTTCAGAATAAGAGTCCCAAAGAATGTTCTCCACCCTAAAACCGGAGGTAACATTACAATCCGAGAACGACAGATCACATTGTGAGGATGCTCTGACCCCGGAGCCAGTTCGAGATGCCACTTTCCTTGCCTTTTACCTTAACCGTGCAATTTGCTGCAGAGATGTTCACTCCTGGACATGAGCCACATGGATACCAACTGAGTTGGAAACCTGGGTGGGAATCGAGGAGAAGCGACTCAATACATTTTGCGAAATTCCGTGGTGCTTTTTAGAAATGCAGTTTCTGTTCACCTCAATCTAAAAGCCAGTTTCTTAACACAGTCACAGAAGTCAAAAGGTAATTACCTCACCCCACCCCCACTCCAGAAGAGGTGCTAACTGCCCTTGAGTGCTTTTTGTTCTCGATGTGAAGAGCTTTCACGCCTGAGTCACCTTCACGTCTCTGGTTGCTGAGTGAATCACAAAGAAGGAATTTCACCAGAGCTGCAATTGCCTCACTTCTCCACTCGCCCTCCCCGTTTACATTTTCCTGCTCGTCAGTGATTTAAAGAAAACCTAATGGATGCGATGTCATTCTGTAGCCTCTCTGTCGATTCCTCCGTTTCAGTTGCAACATGACTTAGATCTCGGGGCGGACCTTAATACTAGCGACTCTATGAATGCGCAAGTCGAAAGGTTCCTCTGAGAGTGCAATTCCTTTCATTGCTGTTGCTGATTGAATGAGCCACTAACGTGCGAATTGCTCCAAAACATGATTCAGGATATCTGGTGCCAATTCTCGCACGTTGAATAACGATTGACATCTTCCAAATGGGGTCTTTCTGAGACGACCTGAGGGAACATTTGACAGACAGACAAGTTCAGGAATTCGTGGTGCGCTGTGACACCAGAGCATCTGCTTCTTTCCTGTCTTTGAACCGAGCCGCCTGCGCAAGGAAGGCAAATGCGGTACTGCTTTTCGTGGAAGGATCAGAAGGCGGTAACTACACTCTCCAACAGAATGGCATATGATCAGAACCAGGTTGGAAAAAAAACTTAACAACGCTTTGCACTGTAATTAAATGGAATTGCATTACTTTTCACTTCCAGAGCAGGTTTGTTCAAGCAAATTCGAAGGCAGGTTTGCAGATGGGAAAGCATGCAAGAAAGCTCAGCACTTGTCCATGTAAAAGGCTGCAGTTGAAGGACAAAGCAGTTTCTGCCCAGTTCTGAACTGGGGACCTTTCGCGTGTTAGGCGAACGTGAGGACCACTACACGACAGAAACAAGCCACAGCCGGCTGTGCTGCAACTCCGTGGCGTCCAGCACTGAAAGTTGAATCCGTTCTACGTCTCCCCTTTCTGTTTCCAATAGCTCGTTGTTGTCCAGCGTAATCGACATCTTGAAAACGTAAAAAAAAAACACTTTAAATTGATGACAATATATAGACACAGATGTCGTCGATGTTTGTACCGTAGGGCGTGGTGGAATAGGCTGGGACGACTTTCCCTGCAGCGTAACAGCTGCGACATGACCTTATGGAAGGGTGGTAAACTGAGTATTTACGTGCTTTACCCAAGTTTGTGTGAGTTGAAAACTCGACAGCATAGCTTTAAGGTGAGTGGACTGAAAGTGACAAAGGACCTGAGGCACATTTCCCACAAAGAAGGTTGTGCGTGTTTGGAATGATCTACCAGAGGAAGTGGAGGAGGCTATTATACTCAGAAAATTGCAAAGGTAATCGGGTGAGTTTCTGGATAGGATGCGTTTAGAGGGATTGGGGTCAAATGCTGGGGAACGGGACTTGTTTAATTTTGGCTATGTGGTGAGCATGGACGAGGTCCACCGAAGTATCTTTTTCCACGGTGTACCCCAATAACGTCATGTTGCTTCCACCGGCTTTAAAGGATTACTTTTTAGCGGAGTTTGCCATCGCAGTCTGTGGCACAATCATTTAGTCTGTTCGACTGCTCACGGGAAAGGTAGTATTGTGGAACACTGCAAAAAAGGAACGACTTCCTGACTTTAGCTCCGACTGACCATACTCTGTGAAATTTTCCCAGATCCTCAGCTGAGGATTTTTGCTGCTGGAAGTTACCTCAGAAACCCTGTTAAATCGAAATGTGTTGAGCGAATCGCAAAACAGAAAGCATTTAACACGGAACACAAACAAAACTGGCATACCTCATGCATTTTCAGACGCAGAGATGCATGAATGCTAAATGTGATACAATCCGAGGGCATGAGTCATAAAGTAATCTCACAACTAACAACAGGGCATTTCCAAACGACTCTTTCAAACATACTGCAGCCTTAGTGCACCACCACTTTCCAGACAATGCTGAAACGAGAGAAAGAAAGAAAATAATAAGAATTGGCCGTAAAAAGTGAATTTCACCAATCACAGTCTCGATTAGATTACCTTTCCCTTCCGATGTTTCCAGGACGGAAATGAAGGAAATGGGAGAAATTCAATAAGGTATGAGACCGAAATACATTGGAACGATTTTCCCTTTAGCTAGAAACCCAAATAACAACGAGTAGAGTCACCGTCGGACTTCGTTTCACAACAACGATGAAATAACAGTCTCCATTCGGTTCCAGTAAAAGCTCAACTTGCCTGGGACGGCAGGACTGTTTGCGATTTTTCGCGCGTGACGCGAACACGATCATGACAGTAGAGACATTTTGAAATATTTAGCAGTATCCCACACCACAGTTAATTCCCTGGGAAGCAAACCCATTTTACTTTTGTTTTCAACATCAATATACAGTGGGCACCGAAACAGCATTTTAACAAGCTGCAGCTTTGGAGTTGATCAGCAGAAATGGCAGTGGTGGGATTCGAACCCTCGCCCCTTTCGAGGCTGGAACCTGGAACCAGCGCCTGAGACCGCTCGGCCACACTACCAGCCGGCCGCGCCGCCTCATTTTCTTCTATTTCCAATTGTGCTCCTGCATAACAACAGCTGCAAAGTCACATGAAAAGGGTTCCATGATTCCTCTCAGACTCGCACAGCTGCTGGGATGTGCCCGGCCATAATGTCAATTTCGCAGCAGATATTGATAGCCCATCAATCCAGACAAAAATCAATGGTAAGCTGAGTCTATCTTCTCAGACTCTTTTCAGCTACAAATGTATCTGTGAGTGCGTGAGAATATGGGTTCGCTTATGATTTGGCCAAATAACCATGAGCTGCTTGACATTACTGGAATTTCCATTATTGCTTTGCTAAATGATTTCACCCATTGCTCGAAACAGGACGACTTTCACGTTTACACGGAACACGAAACACACCGGACTACAAGGAAAATGCAAAAACATGAGCAGGCCGTGTTCCACATTATACCGTGCAGCATAGTTTCAGTCACTGTGTCCGTTTATTTTTCAGAATAAGAGTCCCAAAGAATGTTCTCCACCCTAAAACCGGAGGTAACATTACAATCCGAGAACGACAGATCACATTGTGAGGATGCTCTGACCCCGGAGCCAGTTCGAGATGCCACTTTCCTTGCCTTTTACCTTAACCGTGCAATTTGCTGCAGAGATGTTCACTCCTGGACATGAGCCACATGGATACCAACTGAGTTGGAAACCTGGGTGGGAATCGACTCAATACATTTTGCTAAATTCCGTGGTGCTTTTTAGAAATGCAGTTTCTGTTCACCTCAATCTAAAAGCCAGTTTCTGAACACAGTCACAGAAGTCAAAAGGTAATTACCTCACCCCACCCCCACTCCAGAAGAGGTGCTAACTGCCCTTGAGTGCTTTTTGTTCTCGATGTGAAGAGCTTTCACGCCTGAGTCACCTTCACGTCTCTGGTTGCTGAGTGAATCACAAAGAAGGAATTTCACCAGAGCTGCAATTGCCTCACTTCTCCACTCGCCCTCCCCGTTTACATTTTCCTGCTCGTCAGTGATTTAAAGAAAACCTAATGGATGCGATGTCATTCTGTAGCCTCTCTGTCGATTCCTCCGTTTCAGTTGCAACATGACTTAGATCTCGGGGCGGACCTTAATACTAGCGACTCTATGAATGCGCAAGTCGAAAGGTTCCTCTGAGAGTGCAATTCCTTTCATTGCTGTTGCTGATTGAATGAGCCACTAACGTGCGAATTGCTCCAAAACATGATTCAGGATATCTGGTGCCAATTCTCGCACGTTGAATAACGATTGACATCTTCCAAATGGGGTCTTTCTGAGACGACCTGAGGGAACATTTGACAGACAGACAAGTTCAGGAATTCGTGGTGCGCTGTGACACCAGAGCATCTGCTTCTTTCCTGTCTTTGAACCGAGCCGCCTGCGCAAGGAAGGCAAATGCGGTACTGCTTTTCGTGGAAGGATCAGAAGGCGGTAACTACACTCTCCAACAGAATGGCATATGATCAGAACCAGGTTGGAAAAAAAACTTAACAACGCTTTGCACTGTAATTAAATGGAATTGCATTACTTTTCACTTCCAGAGCAGGTTTGTTCAAGCAAATTCGAAGGCAGGTTTGCAGATGGGAAAGCATGCAAGAAAGCTCAGCACTTGTCCATGTAAAAGGCTGCAGTTGAAGGACAAAGCAGTTTCTGCCCAGTTCTGAACTGGGGACCTTTCGCGTGTTAGGCGAACGTGAGGACCACTACACGACAGAAACAAGCCACAGCCGGCTGTGCTGCAACTCCGTGGCGTCCAGCACTGAAAGTTGAATCCGTTCTACGTCTCCCCTTTCTGTTTCCAATAGCTCGTTGTTGTCCAGCGTAATCGACATCTTGAAAACGTAAAAAAAAAACACTTTAAATTGATGACAATATATAGACACAGATGTCGTCGATGTTTGTACCGTAGGGCGTGGTGGAATAGGCTGGGACGACTTTCCCTGCAGCGTAACAGCTGCGACATGACCTTATGGAAGGGTGGTAAACTGAGTATTTACGTGCTTTACCCAAGTTGGTGTGAGTTGAAAACTCGACAGCATAGCTTTAAGGTGAGTGGACTGAAAGTGACAAAGGACCTGAGGCACATTTCCCACAAAGAAGGTTGTGCGTGTTTGGAATGATCTACCAGAGGAAGTGGAGGAGGCTATTATACTCAGAAAATTGCAAAGGTAATCGGGTGAGTTTCTGGATAGGATGCGTTTAGAGGGATTGGGGTCAAATGCTGGGGAACGGGACTTGTTTAATTTTGGCTATGTGGTGAGCATGGACGAGGTCCACCGAAGTATCTTTTTCCACGGTGTACCCCAATAACGTCATGTTGCTTCCACCGGCTTTAAAGGATTACTTTTTAGCGGAGTTTGCCATCGCAGTCTGTGGCACAATCATTTAGTCTGTTCGACTGCTCACGGGAAAGGTAGTATTGTGGAACACTGCAAAAAAGGAACGACTTCCTGACTTTAGCTCCGACTGACCATACTCTGTGAAATTTTCCCAGATCCTCAGCTGAGGATTTTTGCTGCTGGAAGTTACCTCAGAAACCCTGATAAATCGAAATGTGTTGAGCGAATCGCAAAACAGAAAGCATTTAACACGGAACACAAACAAAACTGGCATACCTCATGCATTTTCAGACGCAGAGATGCATGAATGCTAAATGTGATACAATCCGAGGGCATGAGTCATAAAGTAATCTCACAACTAACAACAGGGCATTTCCAAACGACTCTTTCAAACATACTGCAGCCTTAGTGCACCACCACTTTCCAGACAATGCTGAAACGAGAGAAAGAAAGAAAATAATAAGAATTGGCCGTAAAAAGTGAATTTCACCAATCACAGTCTCGATTAGATTACCTTTCCCTTCCGATGTTTCCAGGACGGAAATGAAGGAAATGGGAGAAATTCAATAAGGTATGAGACCGAAATACATTGGAACGATTTTCCCTTTAGCTAGAAACCCAAATAACAACGAGTAGAGTCACCGTCGGACTTCGTTTCACAACAACGATGAAATAACAGTCTCCATTCGGTTCCAGTAAAAGCTCAACTTGCCTGGGACGGCAGGACTGTTTGCGATTTTTCGCGCGTGACGCGAACACGATCATGACAGTAGAGACATTTTGAAATATTTAGCAGTATCCCACACCACAGTTAATTCCCTGGGAAGCAAACCCATTTTACTTTTGTTTTCAACATCAATATACAGTGGGCACCGAAACAGCATTTTAACAAGCTGCAGCTTTGGAGTTGATCAGCAGAAATGGCAGTGGTGGGATTCGAACCCTCGCCCCTTTCGAGGCTGGAACCTGGAACCAGCGCCTGAGACCGCTCGGCCACACTACCAGCCGGCCGCGCCGCCTCATTTTCTTCTATTTCAAATTGTGCTCCTGCATAACAACAGCTGCAAAGTCACATGAAAAGGGTTCCATGATTCCTCTCAGACTCGCACAGCTGCTGGGATGTGCCCGGCCATAATGTCAATTTCGCAGCAGATATTGATAGCCCATCAATCCAGACAAAAATCAATGGTAAGCTGAGTCTATCTTCTCAGACTCTTTTCAGCTACAAATGTATCTGTGAGTGCGTGAGAATATGGGTTCGCTTATGATTTGGCCAAATAACCATGAGCTGCTTGACATTACTGGAATTTCCATTATTGCTTTGCTAAATGATTTCACCCATTGCTCGAAACAGGACGACTTTCACGTTTACACGGAACACGAAACACACCGGACTACAAGGAAAATGCAAAAACATGAGCAGGCCGTGTTCCACATTATACCGTGCAGCATAGTTTCAGTCACTGTGTCCGTTTATTTTTCAGAATAAGAGTCCCAAAGAATGTTCTCCACCCTAAAACCGGAGGTAACATTACAATCCGAGAACGACAGATCACATTGTGAGGATGCTCTGACCCCGGAGCCAGTTCGAGATGCCACTTTCCTTGCCTTTTACCTTAACCGTGCAATTTGCTGCAGAGATGTTCACTCCTGGACATGAGCCACATGGATACCAACTGAGTTGGAAACCTGGGTGGGAATCGAGGAGAAGCGACTCAATACATTTTGCTAAATTCCGTGGTGCTTTTTAGAAATGCAGTTTCTGTTCACCTCAATCTAAAAGCCAGTTTCTGAACACAGTCACAGAAGTCAAAAGGTAATTACCTCACCCCACCCCCACTCCAGAAGAGGTGCTAACTGCCCTTGAGTGCTTTTTGTTCTCGATGTGAAGAGCTTTCACGCCTGAGTCACCTTCACGTCTCTGGTTGCTGAGTGAATCACAAAGAAGGAATTTCACCAGAGCTGCAATTGCCTCACTTCTCCACTCGCCCTCCCCGTTTACATTTTCCTGCTCGTCAGTGATTTAAAGAAAACCTAATGGATGCGATGTCATTCTGTAGCCTCTCTGTCGATTCCTCCGTTTCAGTTGCAACATGACTTAGATCTCGGGGCGGACCTTAATAGTAGCGACTCTATGAATGCGCAAGTCGAAAGGTTCCTCTGAGAGTGCAATTCCTTTCATTGCTGTTGCTGATTGAATGAGCCACTAACGTGCGAATTGCTCCAAAACATGATTCAGGATATCTGGTGCCAATTCTCGCACGTTGAATAACGATTGACATCTTCCAAATGGGGTCTTTCTGAGACGACCTGAGGGAACATTTGACAGACAGACAAGTTCAGGAATTCGTGGTGCGCTGTGACACCAGAGCATCTGCTTCTTTCCTGTCTTTGAACCGAGCCGCCTGCGCAAGGAAGGCAAATGCGGTACTGCTTTTCGTGGAAGGATCAGAAGGCGGTAACTACACTCTCCAACAGAATGGCATATGATCAGAACCAGGTTGGAAAAAAAACTTAACAACGCTTTGCACTGTAATTAAATGGAATTGCATTACTTTTCACTTCCAGTGCAGGTTTGTTCAAGCAAATTCGAAGGCAGGTTTGCAGATGGGAAAGCATGCAAGAAAGCTCAGCACTTGTCCATGTAAAAGGCTGCAGTTGAAGGACAAAGCAGTTTCTGCCCAGTTCTGAACTGGGGACCTTTCGCGTGTTAGGCGAACGTGAGGACCACTACACGACAGAAACAAGCCACAGCCGGCTGTGCTGCAACTCCGTGGCGTCCAGCACTGAAAGTTGAATCCGTTCTACGTCTCCCCTTTCTGTTTCCAATAGCTCGTTGTTGTCCAGCGTAATCGACATCTTGAAAACGTAAAAAAAAAACACTTTAAATTGATGACAATATATAGACACAGATGTCGTCGATGTTTGTACCGTAGGGCGTGGTGGAATAGGCTGGGACGACTTTCCCTGCAGCGTAACAGCTGCGACATGACCTTATGGAAGGGTGGTAAACTGAGTATTTACGTGCTTTACCCAAGTTGGTGTGAGTTGAAAACTCGACAGCATAGCTTTAAGGTGAGTGGACTGAAAGTGACAAAGGACCTGAGGCACATTTCCCACAAAGAAGGTTGTGCGTGTTTGGAATGATCTACCAGAGGAAGTGGAGGAGGCTATTATACTCAGAAAATTGCAAAGGTAATCGGGTGAGTTTCTGGATAGGATGCGTTTAGAGGGATTGGGGTCAAATGCTGGGGAACGGGACTTGTTTAATTTTGGCTATGTGGTGAGCATGGACGAGGTCCACCGAAGTATCTTTTTCCACGGTGTACCCCAATAACGTCATGTTGCTTCCACCGGCTTTAAAGGATTACTTTTTAGCGGAGTTTGCCATCGCAGTCTGTGGCACAATCATTTAGTCTGTTCGACTGCTCACGGGAAAGGTAGTATTGTGGAACACTGCAAAAAAGGAACGACTTCCTGACTTTAGCTCCGACTGACCATACTCTGTGAAATTTTCCCAGATCCTCAGCTGAGGATTTTTGCTGCTGGAAGTTACCTCAGAAACCCTGTTAAATCGAAATGTGTTGAGCGAATCGCAAAACAGAAAGCATTTAACACGGAACACAAACAAAACTGGCATACCTCATGCATTTTCAGACGCAGAGATGCATGAATGCTAAATGTGATACAATCCGAGGGCATGAGTCATAAAGTAATCTCACAACTAACAACAGGGCATTTCCAAACGACTCTTTCAAACATACTGCAGCCTTAGTGCACCACCACTTTCCAGACAATGCTGAAACGAGAGAAAGAAAGAAAATAATAAGAATTGGCCGTAAAAAGTGAATTTCACCAATCACAGTCTCGATTAGATTACCTTTCCCTTCCGATGTTTCCAGGACGGAAATGAAGGAAATGGGAGAAATTCAATAAGGTATGAGACCGAAATACATTGGAACGATTTTCCCTTTAGCTAGAAACCCAAATAACAACGAGTAGAGTCACCGTCGGACTTCGTTTCACAACAACGATGAAATAACAGTCTCCATTCGGTTCCAGTAAAAGCTCAACTTGCCTGGGACGGCAGGACTGTTTGCGATTTTTCGCGCGTGACGCGAACACGATCATGACAGTAGAGACATTTTGAAATATTTAGCAGTATCCCACACCACAGTTAATTCCCTGGGAAGCAAACCCATTTTACTTTTGTTTTCAACATCAATATACAGTGGGCACCGAAACAGCATTTTAACAAGCTGCAGCTTTGGAGTTGATCAGCAGAAATGGCAGTGGTGGGATTCGAACCCTCGCCCCTTTCGAGGCTGGAACCTGGAACCAGCGCCTGAGACCGCTCGGCCACACTACCAGCCGGCCGCGCCGCCTCATTTTCTTCTATTTCCAATTGTGCTCCTGCATAACAACAGCTGCAAAGTCACATGAAAAGGGTTCCATGATTCCTCTCAGACTCGCACAGCTGCTGGGATGTGCCCGGCCATAATGTCAATTTCGCAGCAGATATTGATAGCCCATCAATCCAGACAAAAATCAATGGTAAGCTGAGTCTATCTTCTCAGACTCTTTTCAGCTACAAATGTATCTGTGAGTGCGTGAGAATATGGGTTCGCTTATGATTTGGCCAAATAACCATGAGCTGCTTGACATTACTGGAATTTCCATTATTGCTTTGCTAAATGATTTCACCCATTGCTCGAAACAGGACGACTTTCACGTTTACACGGAACACGAAACACACCGGACTACAAGGAAAATGCAAAAACATGAGCAGGCCGTGTTCCACATTATACCGTGCAGCATAGTTTCAGTCACTGTGTCCGTTTATTTTTCAGAATAAGAGTCCCAAAGAATGTTCTCCACCCTAAAACCGGAGGTAACATTACAATCCGAGAACGACAGATCACATTGTGAGGATGCTCTGACCCCGGAGCCAGTTCGAGATGCCACTTTCCTTGCCTTTTACCTTAACCGTGCAATTTGCTGCAGAGATGTTCACTCCTGGACATGAGCCACATGGATACCAACTGAGTTGGAAACCTGGGTGGGAATCGAGGAGAAGCGACTCAATACATTTTGCTAAATTCCGTGGTGCTTTTTAGAAATGCAGTTTCTGTTCACCTCAATCTAAAAGCCAGTTTCTGAACACAGTCACAGAAGTCAAAAGGTAATTACCTCACCCCACCCCCACTCCAGAAGAGGTGCTAACTGCCCTTGAGTGCTTTTTGTTCTCGATGTGAAGAGCTTTCACGCCTGAGTCACCTTCACGTCTCTGGTTGCTGAGTGAATCACAAAGAAGGAATTTCACCAGAGCTGCAATTGCCTCACTTCTCCACTCGCCCTCCCCGTTTACATTTTCCTGCTCGTCAGTGATTTAAAGAAAACCTAATGGATGCGATGTCATTCTGTAGCCTCTCTGTCGATTCCTCCGTTTCAGTTGCAACATGACTTAGATCTCGGGGCGGACCTTAATACTAGCGACTCTATGAATGCGCAAGTCGAAAGGTTCCTCTGAGAGTGCAATTCCTTTCATTGCTGTTGCTGATTGAATGAGCCACTAACGTGCGAATTGCTCCAAAACATGATTCAGGATATCTGGTGCCAATTCTCGCACGTTGAATAACGATTGACATCTTCCAAATGGGGTCTTTCTGAGACGACCTGAGGGAACATTTGACAGACAGACAAGTTCAGGAATTCGTGGTGCGCTGTGACACCAGAGCATCTGCTTCTTTCCTGTCTTTGAACCGAGCCGCCTGCGCAAGGAAGGCAAATGCGGTACTGCTTTTCGTGGAAGGATCAGAAGGCGGTAACTACACTCTCCAACAGAATGGCATATGATCAGAACCAGGTTGGAAAAAAAACTTAACAACGCTTTGCACTGTAATTAAATGGAATTGCATTACTTTTCACTTCCAGAGCAGGTTTGTTCAAGCAAATTCGAAGGCAGGTTTGCAGATTGGAAAGCATGCAAGAAAGCTCAGCACTTGTCCATGTAAAAGGCTGCAGTTGAAGGACAAAGCAGTTTCTGCCCAGTTCTGAACTGGGGACCTTTCGCGTGTTAGGCGAACGTGAGGACCACTACACGACAGAAACAAGCCACAGCCGGCTGTGCTGCAACTCCGTGGCGTCCAGCACTGAAAGTTGAATCCGTTCTACGTCTCCCCTTTCTGTTTCCAATAGCTCGTTGTTGTCCAGCGTAATCGACATCTTGAAAACGTAAAAAAAAAACACTTTAAATTGATGACAATATATAGACACAGATGTCGTCGATGTTTGTACCGTAGGGCGAGGTGGAATAGGCTGGGACGACTTTCCCTGCAGCGTAACAGCTGCGACATGACCTTATGGAAGGGTGGTAAACTGAGTATTTACGTGCTTTACCCAAGTTGGTGTGAGTTGAAAACTCGACAGCATAGCTTTAAGGTGAGTGGACTGAAAGTGACAAAGGACCTGAGGCACATTTCCCACAAAGAAGGTTGTGCGTGTTTGGAATGATCTACCAGAGGAAGTGGAGGAGGCTATTATACTCAGAAAATTGCAAAGGTAATCGGGTGAGTTTCTGGATAGGATGCGTTTAGAGGGATTGGGGTCAAATGCTGTGGAACGGGACTTGTTTAATTTTGGCTATGTGGTGAGCATGGACGAGGTCCACCGAAGTATCTTTTTCCACGGTGTACCCCAATAACGTCATGTTGCTTCCACCGGCTTTAAAGGATTACTTTTTAGCGGAGTTTGCCATCGCAGTCTGTGGCACAATCATTTAGTCTGTTCGACTGCTCACGGGAAAGGTAGTATTGTGGAACACTGCAAAAAAGGAACGACTTCCTTACTTTAGCTCCGACTGACCAGACTCTGTGAAATTTTCCCAGATCCTCAGCTGAGGATTTTTGCTGCTGGAAGTTACCTCAGAAACCCTGTTAAATCGAAATGTGTTGAGCGAATCGCAAAACAGAAAGCATTTAACACGGAACACAAACAAAACTGGCATACCTCATGCATTTTCAGACGCAGAGATGCATGAATGCTAAATGTGATACAATCCGAGGGCATGAGTCATAAAGTAATCTCACAACTAACAACAGGGCATTTCCAAACGACTCTTTCAAACATACTGCAGCCTTAGTGCACCACCACTTTCCAGACAATGCTGAAACGAGAGAAAGAAAGAAAATAATAAGAATTGGCCGTAAAAAGTGAATTTCACCAATCACAGTCTCGATTAGATTACCTTTCCCTTCCGATGTTTCCAGGACGGAAATGAAGGAAATGGGAGAAATTCAATAAGGTATGAGACCGAAATACATTGGAACGATTTTCCCTTTAGCTAGAAACCCAAATAACAACGAGTAGAGTCACCGTCGGACTTCGTTTCACAACAACGATGAAATAACAGTCTCCATTCGGTTCCAGTAAAAGCTCAACTTGCCTGGGACGGCAGGACTGTTTGCGATTTTTCGCGCGTGACGCGAACACGATCATGACAGTAGAGACATTTTGAAATATTTAGCAGTATCCCACACCACAGTTAATTCCCTGGGAAGCAAACCCATTTTACTTTTGTTTTCAACATCAATATACAGTGGGCACCGAAACAGCATTTTAACAAGCTGCAGCTTTGGAGTTGATCAGCAGAAATGGCAGTGGTGGGATTCGAACCCTCGCCCCTTTCGAGGCTGGAACCTGGAACCAGCGCCTGAGACCGCTCGGCCACACTACCAGCCGGCCGCGCCGCCTCATTTTCTTCTATTTCAAATTGTGCTCCTGCATAACAACAGCTGCAAAGTCACATGAAAAGGGTTCCATGATTCCTCTCAGACTCGCACAGCTGCTGGGATGTGCCCGGCTACAATGTCAATTTCGCAGCATAGTTTCAGTCACTGTGTCCGTTTATTTTTCAGAATAAGAGTCCCAAAGAATGTTCTCCACCCTAAAGCCGGAGGTAACATTACAATCCGAGAACGACAGATCACATTGTGATGATGCTCTGACCCCGGAGCCAGTTCGAGATGCCACTTTCCTTGCCTTTTACCTTAACCGTGCAATTTGCTGCAGAGATGTTCACTCCTGGACATGAGCCACATGGATACCAACTGAGTTGGAAACCTGGGTGGGAATCGAGGAGAAGCGACTCAATACATTTTGCTAAATTCCGTGGTGCTTTTTAGAAATGCAGTTTCTGTTCACCTCAATCTAAAAGCCAGTTTCTGAACACAGTCACAGAAGTCAAAAGGTAATTACCTCACCCCACCCCCACTCCAGAAGAGGTGCTAACTGCCCTTGAGTGCTTTTTGTTCTCGATGTGAAGAGCTTTCACGCCTGAGTCACCTTCACGTCTCTGGTTGCTGAGTGAATCACAAAGAAGGAATTTCACCAGAGCTGCAATTGCCTCACTTCTCCACTCGCCCTCCCCGTTTACATTTTCCTGCTCGTCAGTGATTTAAAGAAAACCAAATGGATGCGATGTCATTCTGTAGCCTCTCTGTCGATTCCTCCGTTTCAGTTGCAACATGACTTAGATCTCGGGGCGGACCTTAATACTAGCGACTCTATGAATGCGCAAGTCGAAAGGTTCCTCTGAGAGTGCAATTCCTTTCATTGCTGTTGCTGATTGAATGAGCCACTAACGTGCGAATTGCTCCAAAACATGATTCAGGATATCTGGTGCCAATTCTCGCACGTTGAATAACGATTGACATCTTCCAAATGAGGTCTTTCTGAGACGACCTGAGGGTACATTTGACAGACAGACAAGTTCAGGAATTCCTGGTGCGCTGTGACACCAGAGCATCTGCTTCTTTCCTGTCTTTGAACCGAGCCGCCTGCGCAAGGAAGGCAAATGCGGTACTGCTTTTCGTGGAAGGATCAGAAGGCGGTAACTACACTCTCCAACAGAATGGCATATGATCAGAACCAGGTTGGAAAAAAACTTAACAACGCTTTGCACTGTAATTAAATGGAAATGTATTACTTTTCACTTCCAGAGCAGGTTTGTTCAAGCAAATTCGAAGGCAGGTTTGCAGATGGGAAAGCATGCAAGAAAGCTCAGCACTTGTCCATGTAAAAGGCTGCAGTTGAAGGACAAAGCAGTTTCTGCCCAGTTCTGAACTGGGGACCTTTCGCGTGTTAGGCGAACGTGAGGACCACTACACGACAGAAACAAGCCACAGCCGGCTGTGCTGCAACTCCGTGGCGTCCAGCACTGAAAGTTGAATCCGTTCTACGTCTCCCCTTTCTGTTTCCAATAGCTCGTTGTTGTCCAGCGTAATCGACATATTGAATACGTAAAAAAAAAACACTTTAAATTGATGACAATATATAGACACAGATGTCGTCGATGTTTGTACCGTAGGGCGAGGTGGAATAGGCTGGGACGACTTTCCCTGCAGCGTAACAGCTGCGACATGACCTTATGGAAGGGTGGTAAACTGAGTATTTACGTGCTTTACCCAAGTTGGTGTGAGTTGAAAACTCGACAGCATAGCTTTAAGGTGAGTGGACTGAAAGTGACAAAGGACCTGAGGCACATTTCCCACAAAGAAGGTTGTGCGTGTTTGGAATGATCTACCAGAGGAAGTGGAGGAGGCTATTATACTCAGAAAATTGCAAAGGTAATCGGGTGAGTTTCTGGATAGGATGCGTTTAGAGGGATTGGGGTCAAATGCTGTGGAACGGGACTTGTTTAATTTTGGCTATGTGGTGAGCATGGACGAGGTCCACCGAAGTATCTTTTTCCACGGTGTACCCCAATAACGTCATGTTGCTTCCACCGGCTTTAAAGGATTACTTTTTAGCGGAGTTTGCCATCGCAGTCTGTGGCACAATCATTTAGTCTGTTCGACTGCTCACGGGAAAGGTAGTATTGTGGAACACTGCAAAAAAGGAACGACTTCCTTACTTTAGCTCCGACTGACCAGACTCTGTGAAATTTTCCCAGATCCTCAGCTGAGGATTTTTGCTGCTGGAAGTTACCTCAGAAACCCTGTTAAATCGAAATGTGTTGAGCGAATCGCAAAACAGAAAGCATTTAACACGGAACACAAACAAAACTGGCATACCTCATGCATTTTCAGACGCAGAGATGCATGAATGCTAAATGTGATACAATCCGAGGGCATGAGTCATAAAGTAATCTCACAACTAACAACAGGGCATTTCCAAACGACTCTTTCAAACATACTGCAGCCTTAGTGCACCACCACTTTCCAGACAATGCTGAAACGAGAGAAAGAAAGAACATAATAAGAATTGGCCGTAAAAAGTGAATTTCACCAATCACAGTCTCGATTAGATTACCTTTCCCTTCCGATGTTTCCAGGACGGAAATGAAGGAAATGGGAGAAATTCAATAAGGTATGAGACCGAAATACATTGGAACGATTTTCCCTTTAGCTAGAAACCCAAATAACAACGAGTAGAGTCACCGTCGGACTTCGTTTCACAACAACGATGAAATAACAGTCTCCATTCGGTTCCAGTAAAAGCTCAACTTGCCTGGGACGGCAGGACTGTTTGCGATTTTCCGCGCGTGACGCGAACACGATCATGACAGTAGAGACATTTTGAAATATTTGGCAGTATCCCACACCACAGTTAATTCCCTGGGAAGCAAAACCATTTTACTTTTGTTTTCAACATCAATATACAGTGGGCACCGAAACAGCATTTTAACAAGCTGCAGCTTTGGAGTTGATCAGCAGAAATGGCAGTGGTGGGATTCGAACCCTCGCCCCTTTCGAGGCTGGAACCTGGATCCAGCGCCTGAGACCGCTCGGCCACACTACAAGCCGGCCGCGCCGCCTTATTTTCTTCTATTTCCAATTGTGCTCCTGCACAACAACAGCTGCAAAGTCACATGAAAAGGGTTCCATGATTCCTCTCAGACTCGCACAGCTGCTGGGATGTGCCCGGCTACAATGTCAATTTCGCAGCATAGTTTCAGTCACTGTGTCCGTTTATTTTTCAGAATAAGAGTCCCAAAGAATGTTCTCCACCCTAAAACCGGAGGTAACATTACAATCCGAGAACGACAGATCACATTGTGAGGATGCTCTGACCCCGGAGCCAGTTCGAGATGCCACTTTCCTTGCCTTTTACCTTAACCGTGCAATTTGCTGCAGAGATGTTCACTCCTGGACATGAGCCACATGGATACCAACTGAGTTGGAAACCTGGGTGGGAATCGAGGAGAAGCGACTCAATACATTTTGCTAAATTCCGTGGTGCTTTTTAGAAATGCAGTTTCTGTTCACCTCAATCTAAAAGCCAGTTTCTGAACACAGTCACAGATGTCACCTCACCCCACCCCCACTCCAGAAGAGGTGCTAACTGCCCTTGAGTGCTTTTTGTTCTCGATGTGAAGAGCTTTCACGCCTGAGTCACCTTCACGTCTCTGGTTGCTGAGTGAATCACAAAGAAGGAATTTCACCAGAGCTGCAATTGCCTCACCTCTCCACTCGCCCTCCCCGTTTACATTTTCCTGCTCGTCAGTGATTTAAAGAAAACCAAATGGATGCGATGTCATTCTGTAGCCTCTCTGTCGATTCCTCCGTTTCAGTTGCAACATGACTTAGATCTCGGGGCGGACCTTAATACTAGCGACTCTATGAATGCGCAAGTCGAAAGGTTCCTCTGAGAGTGCAATTCCTTTCATTGCTGTTGCTGATTGAATGAGCCACTAACGTGCGAATTGCTCCAAAACATGAATCAGGATAGCTGGTGCCAATTCTCGCACGTTGAATAACAATTGACATCTTCCAAATGAGGTCTTTCTGAGACGACATAAGGGTACATTTGACAGACAGACAAGTTCAGGAATTCCTGGTGCGCTGTGACACCAGAGCATCTGCTTCTTTCCTGTCTTTGAACCGAGCCGCCTGCGCAAGGAAGGCAAATGCGGTACTGCTTTTCGTGGAAGGATCAGAAGGCGATAACTACACTCTCCAACAGAATGGCATATGATCAGAATCATGTTGGAAAAAAACTTAACAACGCTTTGCACTGTAATTAAATGGAATTGCATTACTTTTCACTTCCAGAGCAGGTTTGTTCAAGTAAATTCGAAGGCAGGTTTGCAGATGGGAAAGCATGCAAGAAAGCTCAGCTCTTGTCCATGTAAAAGGCTGCAGTTGAAGGACAAAGCAGTTTCTGCCCAGTTCTGAACTGGGGACCTTTCGCGTGTTAGGCGAACGTGAGGACCACTACACGACAGAAACAAGCCACAGCCGGCTGTGCTGCAACTCCGTGGCGTCCAGCACTGAAAGTTGAATCCGTTCTCCGTCTCCCCTTTCTGTTTCCAATAGCTCGTTGTTGTCCAGCGTAATCGACATCTTGAAAACGTAAAAAAAAGACACGTTAAATTGATGACAATATATAGACAAAGATGTCGTCGATGTTTGTACCGTAGGGCGAGGTGGAATAGGCTGGGACGACTTTCCCTGCAGCGTAACAGCTGCGACATGACCTTATGGAAGGGTGGTAAACTGAGTATTTACGTGCTTTACCCAAGTTGGTGTGAGTTGAAAACTCGACAGCATAGCTTTAAGGTGAGTGGACTGAAAGTGACAAAGGACCTGAGGCACATTTCCCACAAAGAAGGTTGTGCGTGTTTGGAATGATCTACCAGAGGAAGTGGAGGAGGCTATTATACTCAGAAAATTGCAAAGGTAATCGGGTGAGTTTCTGGATAGGATGCGTTTAGAGGGATTGGGGTCAAATGCTGGGGAACGGGACTTGTTTAATTTTGGCTATGTGGTGAGCATGGACGAGGTCCACCGAAGTATCTTTTTCCACGGTGTACCCCAATAACGTCATGTTGCTTCCACCGGCTTTAAAGGATTACTTTTTAGCGGAGTTTGCCATCGCAGTCTGTGGCACAATCATTTAGTCTGTTCGACTGCTCACGGGAAAGGTAGTATTGTGGAACACTGCAAAAAAGGAACGACTTCCTTACTTTAGCTCCGACTGACCAGACTCTGTGAAATTTTCCCAGATCCTCAGCTGAGGATTTTTGCTGCTGGACGTTACCTCAGAAACCCTGTTAAATCGAAATGTGTTGAGCGAATCGCAAAACAGAAAGCATTTAACACGGAACACAAACAAAACTGGCATACCTCATGCATTTTCAGACGCAGAGATGCATGAATGCTAAATGTGATACAATCCGAGGGCATGAGTCATAAAGTAATCTCACAACTAACAACAGGGCATTTCCAAACGACTCTTTCAAACATACTGCAGCCTTAGTGCACCACCACTTTCCAGACAATGCTGAAACGAGAGAAAGAAAGAACATAATAAGAATTGGCCGTAAAAAGTGAATTTCACCAATCACAGTCTCGATTAGATTACCTTTCCCTTCCGATGTTTCCAGGACGGAAATGAAGGAAATGGGAGAAATTCAATAAGGTATGAGACCGAAATACATTGGAACGATTTTCCCTTTAGCTAGAAACCCAAATAACAACGAGTAGAGTCACCGTCGGACTTCGTTTCACAACAACGATGAAATAACAGTCTCCATTCGGTTCCAGTAAAAGCTCAACTTGCCTGGGACGGCAGGACTGTTTGCGATTTTC
This sequence comes from Chiloscyllium plagiosum, assembly GCF_037043375.1. Classification (NCBI taxonomy): domain Eukaryota; kingdom Metazoa; phylum Chordata; class Chondrichthyes; order Orectolobiformes; family Hemiscylliidae; genus Chiloscyllium; species Chiloscyllium plagiosum. The sequence goes on from NW_028270183.1 coordinate 49,290,124, forward strand.
CGCGCGTGACGCGAACACGATCATGACAGTAGAGACATTTTGAAATATTTGGCAGTATCCCACACCACAGTTAATTCGCTGGGAAGCAAAACCATTTTACTTTTGTTTTCAACATCAATATACAGTGGGCACCGAAACAGCATTTTAACAAGCTGCAGCTTTGGAGTTGATCAGCAGAAATGGCAGTGGTGGGATTCGAACCCTCGCCCCTTTCGAGGCTGGAACCTGGATCCAGCGCCTGAGACCGCTCGGCCACACTACAAGCCGGCCGCGCCGCCTTATTTTCTTCTATTTCCAATTGTGCTCCTGCACAACAACAGCTGCAAAGTCACATGAAAAGGGTTCCATGATTCCTCTCAGACTCGCACAGCTGCTGGGATGTGCCCGGCTACAATGTCAATTTCGCAGCATAGTTTCAGTCACTGTGTCCGTTTATTTTTCAGAATAAGAGTCCCAAAGAATGTTCTCCACCCTAAAACCGGAGGTAACATTACAATCCGAGAACGACAGATCACATTGTGAGGATGCTCTGACCCCGGAGCCAGTTCGAGATGCCACTTTCCTTGCCTTTTACCTTAACCGTGCAATTTGCTGCAGAGATGTTCACTCCTGGACATGAGCCACATGGATACCAACTGAGTTGGAAACCTGGGTGGGAATCGAGGAGAAGCGACTCAATACATTTTGCTAAATTCCGTGGTGCTTTTTAGAAATGCAGTTTCTGTTCACCTCAATCTAAAAGCCAGTTTCTGAACACAGTCACAGATGTCACCTCACCCCACCCCCACTCCAGAAGAGGTGCTAACTGCCCTTGAGTGCTTTTTGTTCTCGATGTGAAGAGCTTTCACGCCTGAGTCACCTTCACGTCTCTGGTTGCTGAGTGAATCACAAAGAAGGAATTTCACCAGAGCTGCAATTGCCTCACCTCTCCACTCGCCCTCCCCGTTTACATTTTCCTGCTCGTCAGTGATTTAAAGAAAACCAAATGGATGCGATGTCATTCTGTAACCTCTCTGTCGATTCCTCCGTTTCAGTTGCAACATGACTTAGATCTCGGGGCGGACCTTAATACTAGCGACTCTATGAATGCGCAAGTCGAAAGGTTCCTCTGAGAGTGCAATTCCTTTCATTGCTGTTGCTGATTGAATGAGCCACTAACGTGCGAATTGCTCCAAAACATGAATCAGGATATCTGGTGCCAATTCTCGCACGTTGAATAACAATTGACATCTTCCAAATGAGGTCTTTCTGAGACGACATAAGGGTACATTTGACAGACAGACAAGTTCAGGAATTCCTGGTGCGCTGTGACACCAGAGCATCTGCTTCTTTCCTGTCTTTGAACCGAGCCGCCTGCGCAAGGAAGGCAAATGCGGTACTGCTTTTCGTGGAAGGATCAGAAGGCGGTAACTACACTCTCCAACAGAATGGCATATGATCAGAACCAGGTTGGAAAAAAACTTAACAACGCTTTGCACTGTAATTAAATGGAATTGCATTACTTTTCACTTCCAGAGCAGGTTTGTTCAAGTAAATTCGAAGGCAGGTTTGCAGATGGGAAAGCATGCAAGAAAGCTCAGCTCTTGTCCATGTAAAAGGCTGCAGTTGAAGGACAAAGCAGTTTCTGCCCAGTTCTGAACTGGGGACCTTTCGCGTGTTAGGCGAACGTGAGGACCACTACACGACAGAAACAAGCCACAGCCGGCTGTGCTGCAACTCCGTGGCGTCCAGCACTGAAAGTTGAATCCGTTCTACGTCTCCCCTTTCTGTTTCCAATAGCTCGTTGTTGTCCAGCGTAATCGACATCTTGAAAACGTAAAAAAAAGACACGTTAAATTGATGACAATATATAGACAAAGATGTCGTCGATGTTTGTACCGTAGGGCGAGGTGGAATAGGCTGGGACGACTTTCCCTGCAGCGTAACAGCTGCGACATGACCTTATGGAAGGGTGGTAAACTGAGTATTTACGTGCTTTACCCAAGTTGGTGTGAGTTGAAAACTCGACAGCATAGCTTTAAGGTGAGTGGACTGAAAGTGACAAAGGACCTGAGGCACATTTCCCACAAAGAAGGTTGTGCGTGTTTGGAATGATCTACCAGAGGAAGTGGAGGAGGCTATTATACTCAGAAAATTGCAAAGGTAATCGGGTGAGTTTCTGGATAGGATGCGTTTAGAGGGATTGGGGTCAAATGCTGGGGAACGGGACTTGTTTAATTTTGGCTATGTGGTGAGCATGGACGAGGTCCACCGAAGTATCTTTTTCCACGGTGTACCCCAATAACGTCATGTTGCTTCCACCGGCTTTAAAGGATTACTTTTTAGCGGAGTTTGCCATCGCAGTCTGTGGCACAATCATTTAGTCTGTTCGACTGCTCACGGGAAAGGTAGTATTGTGGAACACTGCAAAAAAGGAACGACTTCCTTACTTTAGCTCCGACTGACCATACTCTGTGAAATTTTCCCAGATCCTCAGCTGAGGATTTTTGCTGCTGGAAGTTACCTCAGAAACCCTGTTAAATCGAAATGTGTTGAGCGAATCGCAAAACAGAAAGCATTTAACACGGAACACAAACAAAACTGGCATACCTCATGCATTTTCAGACGCAGAGATGCATGAATGCTAAATGTGATACAATCCGAGGGCATGAGTCATAAAGTAATCTCACAACTAACAACAGGGCATTTCCAAACGACTCTTTCAAACATACTGCAGCCTTAGTGCACCACCACTTTCCAGACAATGCTGAAACGAGAGAAAGAAAGAACATAATAAGAATTGGCCGTAAAAAGTGAATTTCACCAATCACAGTCTCGATTAGATTACCTTTCCCTTCCGATGTTTCCAGGACGGAAATGAAGGAAATGGGAGAAATTCAATAAGGTATGAGACCGAAATACATTGGAACGATTTTCCCTTTAGCTAGAAACCCAAATAACAACGAGTAGAGTCACCGTCGGACTTCGTTTCACAACAACGATGAAATAACAGTCTCCATTCGGTTCCAGTAAAAGCTCAACTTGCCTGGGACGGCAGGACTGTTTGCGATTTTCCGCGCGTGACGCGAACACGATCATGACAGTAGAGACATTTTGAAATATTTGGCAGTATCCCACACCACAGTTAATTCCCTGGGAACAAAAACCATTTTACTTTTGTTTTCAACATCAATATACAGTGGGCACCGAAACAGCATTTTAACAAGCTGCAGCTTTGGAGTTGATCAGCAGAAATGGCAGTGGTGGGATTCGAACCCTCGCCCCTTTCGAGGCTGGAACCTGGATCCAGCGCCTGAGACCGCTCGGCCACACTACAAGCCGGCCGCGCCGCCTCATTTTCTTCTATTTCCAATTGTGCTCCTGCACAACAACAGCTGCAAAGTCACATGAAAAGGGTTCCATGATTCCTCTCAGACTCGCACAGCTGCTGGGATGTGCCCGGCTACAATGTCAATTTCGCAGCATAGTTTCAGTCACTGTGTCCGTTTATTTTTCAGAATAAGAGTCCCAAAGAATGTTCTCCACCCTAAAACCAGAGGTAACATTACAATCCGAGAACGACAGATCACATTGTGAGGATGCTCTGACCCCGGAGCCAGTTCGAGATGCCACTTTCCTTGCCTTTTACCTTAACCGTGCAATTTGCTGCAGAGATGTTCACTCCTGGACATGAGCCACATGGATACCAACTGAGTTGGAAACCTGGGTGGGAATCGAGGAGAAGCGACTCAATACATTTTGCTAAATTCCGTGGTGCTTTTTAGAAATGCAGTTTCTGTTCACCTCAATCTAAAAGCCAGTTTCTGAACACAGTCACAGATGTCACCTCACCCCACCCCCACTCCAGAAGAGGTGCTAACTGCCCTTGAGTGCTTTTTGTTCTCGATGTGAAGAGCTTTCACGCCTGAGTCACCTTCACGTCTCTGGTTGCTGAGTGAATCACAAAGAAGGAATTTCACCAGAGCTGCAATTGCCTCACCTCTCCACTCGCCCTCCCCGTTTACATTTTCCTGCTCGTCAGTGATTTAAAGAAAACCAAATGGATGCGATGTCATTCTGTAGCCTCTCTGTCGATTCCTCCGTTTCAGTTGCAACATGACTTAGATCTCGGGGCGGACCTTAATACTAGCGACTCTATGAATGCGCAAGTCGAAAGGTTCCTCTGAGAGTGCAATTCCTTTCATTGCTGTTGCTGATTGAATGAGCCACTAACGTGCGAATTGCTCCAAAACATGAATCAGGATATCTGGTGCCAATTCTCGCACGTTGAATAACAATTGACATCTTCCAAATGAGGTCTTTCTGAGACGACATAAGGGTACATTTGACAGACAGACAAGTTCAGGAATTCCTGGTGCGCTGTGACACCAGAGCATCTGCTTCTTTCCTGTCTTTGAACCGAGCCGCCTGCGCAAGGAAGGCAAATGCGGTACTGCTTTTCGTGGAAGGATCAGAAGGCGGTAACTACACTCTCCAACAGAATGGCATATGATCAGAACCAGGTTGGAAAAAAACTTAACAACGCTTTGCACTGTAATTAAATGGAATTGCATTACTTTTCACTTCCAGAGCAGGTTTGTTCAAGTAAATTCGAAGGCAGGTTTGCAGATGGGAAAGCATGCAAGAAAGCTCAGCTCTTGTCCATGTAAAAGGCTGCAGTTGAAGGACAAAGCAGTTTCTGCCCAGTTCTGAACTGGGGACCTTTCGCGTGTTAGGCGAACGTGAGGACCACTACACGACAGAAACAAGCCACAGCCGGCTGTGCTGCAACTCCGTGGCGTCCAGCACTGAAAGTTGAATCCGTTCTACGTCTCCCCTTTCTGTTTCCAATAGCTCGTTGTTGTCCAGCGTAATCGACATCTTGAAAACGTAAAAAAAAGACACGTTAAATTGATGACAATATATAGACAAAGATGTCGTCGATGTTTGTACCGTAGGGCGAGGTGGAATAGGCTGGGACGACTTTCCCTGCAGCGTAACAGCTGCGACATGACCTTATGGAAGGGTGGTAAACTGAGTATTTACGTGCTTTACCCAAGTTGGTGTGAGTTGAAAACTCGACAGCATAGCTTTAAGGTGAGTGGACTGAAAGTGACAAAGGACCTGAGGCACATTTCCCACAAAGAAGGTTGTGCGTGTTTGGAATGATCTACCAGAGGAAGTGGAGGAGGCTATTATACTCAGAAAATTGCAATGGTAATCGGGTGAGTTTCTGGATAGGATGCGTTTAGAGGGATTGGGGTCAAATGCTGGGGAACTGGACTTGTTTAATTTTGGCTATGTGGTGAGCATGGACGAGGTCCACCGAAGTATCTTTTTCCACGGTGTACCCCAATAACGTCATGTTGCTTCCACCGGCTTTAAAGGATTACTTTTTAGCGGAGTTTGCCATCGCAGTCTGTGGCACAATCATTTAGTCTGTTCGACTGCTCACGGGAAAGGTAGTATTGTGGAACACTGCAAAAAAGGAACGACTTCCTTACTTTAGCTCCGACTGACCATACTCTGTGAAATTTTCCCAGATCCTCAGCTGAGGATTTTTGCTGCTGGAAGTTACCTCAGAAACCCTGTTAAATCGAAATGTGTTGAGCGAATCGCAAAACAGAAAGCATTTAACACGGAACACAAACAAAACTGGCATACCTCATGCATTTTCAGACGCAGAGATGCATGAATGCTAAATGTGATACAATCCGAGGGCATGAGTCATAATGTAATCTCACAACTAACAACAGGGCATTTCCAAACGACTCTTTCAAACATACTGCAGCCTTAGTGCACCACCACTTTCCAGACAATGCTGAAACGAGAGAAAGAAAGAACATAATAAGAATTGGCCGTAAAAAGTGAATTTCACCAATCACAGTCTCGATTAGATTACCTTTCCCTTCCGATGTTTCCAGGACGGAAATGAAGGAAATGGGAGAAATTCAATAAGGTATGAGACCGAAATACATTGGAACGATTTTCCCTTTAGCTAGAAACCCAAATAACAACGAGTAGAGTCACCGTCGGACTTCGTTTCACAACAACGATGAAATAACAGTCTCCATTCGGTTCCAGTAAAAGCTCAACTTGCCTGGGACGGCAGGACTGTTTGCGATTTTCCGCGCGTGACGCGAACACGATCATGACAGTAGAGACATTTTGAAATATTTGGCAGTATCCCACACCACAGTTAATTCCCTGGGAACTAAAACCATTTTACTTTTGTTTTCAACATCAATATACAGTGGGCACCGAAACAGCATTTTAACAAGCTGCAGCTTTGGAGTTGATCAGCAGAAATGGCAGTGGTGGGATTCGAACCCTCGCCCCTTTCGAGGCTGGAACCTGGATCCAGCGCCTGAGACCGCTCGGCCACACTACAAGCCGGCCGCGCCGCCTCATTTTCTTCTATTTCCAATTGTGCTCCTGCACAACAACAGCTGCAAAGTCACATGAAAAGGGTTCCATGATTCCTCTCAGACTCGCACAGCTGCTGGGATGTGCCCGGCTACAATGTCAATTTCGCAGCATAGTTTCAGTCACTGTGTCCGTTTATTTTTCAGAATAAGAGTCCCAAAGAATGTTCTCCACCCTAAAAACAGAGGTAACATTACAATCCGAGAACGACAGATCACATTGTGAGGATGCTCTGACCCCGGAGCCAGTTCGAGATGCCACTTTCCTTGCCTTTTACCTTAACCGTGCAATTTGCTGCAGAGATGTTCACTCCTGGACATGAGCCACATGGATACCAACTGAGTTGGAAACCTGGGTGGGAATCGAGGAGAAGCGACTCAATACATTTTGCTAAATTCCGTGGTGCTTTTTAGAAATGCAGTTTCTGTTCACCTCAATCTAAAAGCCAGTTTCTGAACACAGTCACAGATGTCACCTCACCCCACCCCCACTCCAGAAGAGGTGCTAACTGCCCTTGAGTGCTTTTTGTTCTCGATGTGAAGAGCTTTCACGCCTGAGTCACCTTCACGTCTCTGGTTGCTGAGTGAATCACAAAGAAGGAATTTCACCAGAGCTGCAATTGCCTCACCTCTCCACTCGCCCTCCCCGTTTACATTTTCCTGCTCGTCAGTGATTTAAAGAAAACCAAATGGATGCGATGTCATTCTGTAGCCTCTCTGTCGATTCCTCCGTTTCAGTTGCAACATGACTTAGATCTCGGGGCGGACCTTAATACTAGCGACTCTATGAATGCGCAAGTCGAAAGGTTCCTCTGAGAGTGCAATTCCTTTCATTGCTGTTGCTGATTGAATGAGCCACTAACGTGCGAATTGCTCCAAAACATGAATCAGGATATCTGGTGCCAATTCTCGCACGTTGAATAACAATTGACATCTTCCAAATGAGGTCTTTCTGAGACGACATAAGGGTACATTTGACAGACAGACAAGTTCAGGAATTCCTGGTGCGCTGTGACACCAGAGCATCTGCTTCTTTCCTGTCTTTGAACCGAGCCGCCTGCGCAAGGAAGGCAAATGCGGTACTGCTTTTCGTGGAAGGATCAGAAGGCGGTAACTACACTCTCCAACAGAATGGCATATGATCAGAACCAGGTTGGAAAAAAACTTAACAACGCTTTGCACTGTAATTAAATGGAATTGCATTACTTTTCACTTCCAGAGCAGGTTTGTTCAAGTAAATTCGAAGGCAGGTTTGCAGATGGGAAAGCATGCAAGAAAGCTCAGCTCTTGTCCATGTAAAAGGCTGCAGTTGAAGGACAAAGCAGTTTCTGCCCAGTTCTGAACTGGGGACCTTTCGCGTGTTAGGCGAACGTGAGGACCACTACACGACAGAAACAAGCCACAGCCGGCTGTGCTGCAACTCCGTGGCGTCCAGCACTGAAAGTTGAATCCGTTCTACGTCTCCCCTTTCTGTTTCCAATAGCTCGTTGTTGTCCAGCGTAATCGACATCTTGAAAACGTAAAAAAAAGACACGTTAAATTGATGACAATATATAGACAAAGATGTCGTCGATGTTTGTACCGTAGGGCGAGGTGGAATAGGCTGGGACGACTTTCCCTGCAGCGTAACAGCTGCGACATGACCTTATGGAAGGGTGGTAAACTGAGTATTTACGTGCTTTACCCAAGTTGGTGTGAGTTGAAAACTCGACAGCATAGCTTTAAGGTGAGTGGACTGAAAGTGACAAAGGACCTGAGGCACATTTCCCACAAAGAAGGTTGTGCGTGTTTGGAATGATCTACCAGAGGAAGTGGAGGAGGCTATTATACTCAGAAAATTGCAATGGTAATCGGGTGAGTTTCTGGATAGGATGCGTTTAGAGGGATTGGGGTCAAATGCTGGGGAACTGGACTTGTTTAATTTTGGCTATGTGGTGAGCATGGACGAGGTCCACCGAAGTATCTTTTTCCACGGTGTACCCCAATAACGTCATGTTGCTTCCACCGGCTTTAAAGGATTACTTTTTAGCGGAGTTTGCCATCGCAGTCTGTGGCACAATCATTTAGTCTGTTCGACTGCTCACGGGAAAGGTAGTATTGTGGAACACTGCAAAAAAGGAACGACTTCCTTACTTTAGCTCCGACTGACCATACTCTGTGAAATTTTCCCAGATCCTCAGCTGAGGATTTTTGCTGCTGGAAGTTACCTCAGAAACCCTGTTAAATCGAAATGTGTTGAGCGAATCGCAAAACAGAAAGCATTTAACACGGAACACAAACAAAACTGGCATACCTCATGCATTTTCAGACGCAGAGATGCATGAATGCTAAATGTGATACAATCCGAGGGCATGAGTCATAAAGTAATCTCACAACTAACAACAGGGCATTTCCAAACGACTCTTTCAAACATACTGCAGCCTTAGTGCACCACCACTTTCCAGACAATGCTGAAACGAGAGAAAGAAAGAACATAATAAGAATTGGCCGTAAAAAGTGAATTTCAGCAATCACAGTCTCGATTAGATTACCTTTCCCTTCCGATGTGTCCAGGACGGAAATGAAGGAAATGGGAGAAATTCAATAAGGTATGAGACCGAAATACATTGGAACGATTTTCCCTTTAGCTAGAAACCCAAATAACAACGAGTAGAGTCACCGTCGGACTTCGTTTCACAACAACGATGAAATAACAGTCTCCATTCGGTTCCAGTAAAAGCTCAACTTGCCTGGGACGGCAGGACTGTTTGCGATTTTCCGCGCGTGACGCGAACACGATCATGACAGTAGAGACATTTTGAAATATTTGGCAGTATCCCACACCACAGTTAATTCCCTGGGAAGCAAACCCATTTTACTTTTGTTTTCAACATCAATATACAGTGGGCACCGAAACAGCATTTTAACAAGCTGCAGCTTTGGAGTTGATCAGCAGAAATGGCAGTGGTGGGATTCGAACCCTCGCCCCTTTCGAGGCTGGAACCTGGATCCAGCGCCTGAGACCGCTCGGTCACACAACCAGCCGGCCGCGCCGCCTCATTTTCTTCTATTTCCAATTGTGCTCCTGCATAACAACAGCTGCAAAGTCACATGAAAAGGGTTCCATGATTCCTCTCAGACTCGCACCGCTGCTGGGATGTGCCCGGCTACAATGTCAATTTCGCAGCATAGTTTCAGTCACTGTGTCCGTTTATTTTTCAGAATAAGAGTCCCAAAGAATGTTCTCCACCCTAAAACCGGAGGTAACATTACAATCCGAGAACGACAGATCACATTGTGAGGATGCTCTGAACCCGGAGCCAGTTCGAGATGCCACTTTCCTTGCCTTTTACCTTAACCGTGCAATTTGCTGCAGAGATGTTCACTCCTGGACATGAGCCACATGGATACCAACTGAGTTGGAAACCTGGGTGGGAATCGAGGAGAAGCGACTCAATACATTTTGCTAAATTCCGTGGTGCTTTTTAGAAATGCAGTTTCTGTTCACCTCAATCTAAAAGCCAGTTTCTGAACACAGTCACAGATGTCACCTCACCCCACCCCCACTCCAGAAGAGGTGCTAACTGCCCTTGAGTGCTTTTTGTTCTCGATGTGAAGAGCTTTCACGCCTGAGTCACCTTCACGTCTCTGGTTGCTGAGTGAATCACAAAGAAGGAATTTCACCAGAGCTGCAATTGCCTCACCTCTCCACTCGCCCTCCCCGTTTACATTTTCCTGCTCGTCAGTGATTTAAAGAAAACCAAATGGATGCGATGTCATTCTGTAGCCTCTCTGTCGATTCCTCCGTTTCAGTTGCAACATGACTTAGATCTCGGGGCGGACCTTAATACTAGCGACTCTATGAATGCGCAAGTCGAAAGGTTCCTCTGAGAGTGCAATTCCTTTCATTGCTGTTGCTGATTGAATGAGCCACTAACGTGCGAATTGCTCCAAAACATGAATCAGGATATCTGGTGCCAATTCTCGCACGTTGAATAACAATTGACATCTTCCAAATGAGGTCTTTCTGAGACGACATAAGGGTACATTTGACAGACAGACAAGTTCAGGAATTCCTGGTGCGCTGTGACACCAGAGCATCTGCTTCTTTCCTGTCTTTGAACCGAGCCGCCTGCGCAAGGAAGGCAAATGCGGTACTGCTTTTCGTGGAAGGATCAGAAGGCGGTAACTACACTCTCCAACAGAATGGCATATGATCAGAACCAGGTTGGAAAAAAACTTAACAACGCTTTGCACTGTAATTAAATGGAATTGCATTACTTTTCACTTCCAGAGCAGGTTTGTTCAAGTAAATTCGAAGGCAGGTTTGCAGATGGGAAAGCATGCAAGAAAGCTCAGCTCTTGTCCATGTAAAAGGCTGCAGTTGAAGGACAAAGCAGTTTCTGCCCAGTTCTGAACTGGGGACCTTTCGCGTGTTAGGCGAACGTGAGGACCACTACACGACAGAAACAAGCCACAGCCGGCTGTGCTGCAACTCCGTGGCGTCCAGCACTGAAAGTTGAATCCGTTCTACGTCTCCCCTTTCTGTTTCCAATAGCTCGTTGTTGTCCAGCGTAATCGACATCTTGAAAACGTAAAAAAAAGACACGTTAAATTGATGACAATATATAGATAAAGATGTCGTCGATGTTTGTACCGTAGGGCGAGGTGGAATAGGCTGGGACGACTTTCCCTGCAGCGTAACAGCTGCGACATGACCTTATGGAAGGGTGGTAAACTGAGTATTTACGTGCTTTACCCAAGTTGGTGTGAGTTGAAAACTCGACAGCATAGCTTTAAGGTGAGTGGACTGAAAGTGACAAAGGACCTGAGGCACATTTCCCACAAAGAAGGTTGTGCGTGTTTGGAATGATCTACCAGAGGAAGTGGAGGAGGCTATTATACTCAGAAAATTGCAAAGGTAATCGGGTGAGTTTCTGGATAGGATGCGTTTAGAGGGATTGGGGTCAAATGCTGGGGAACGGGACTTGTTTAATTTTGGCTATGTGGTGAGCATGGACGAGGTCCACCGAAGTATCTTTTTCCACGGTGTACCCCAATAACGTCATGTTGCTTCCACCGGCTTTAAAGGATTACTTTTTAGCGGAGTTTGCCATCGCAGTCTGTGGCACAACCATTTAGTCTGTTCGACTGCTCACGGGAAAGGTAGTATTGTGGAACACTGCAAAAAAGGAACGACTTCCTTACTTTAGCTCCGACTGACCATACTCTGTGAAATTTTCCCAGATCCTCAGCTGAGGATTTTTGCTGCTGGAAGTTACCTCAGAAACCCTGTTAAATCGAAATGTGTTGAGCGAATCGCAAAACAGAAAGCATTTAACACGGAACACAAACAAAACTGGCATACCTCATGCATTTTCAGACGCAGAGATGCATGAATGCTAAATGTGATACAATCCGAGGGCATGAGTCATAAAGTAATCTCACAACTAACAACAGGGCATTTCCAAACGACTCTTTCAAACATACTGCAGCCTTAGTGCACCACCACTTTCCAGACAATGCTGAAACGAGAGAAAGAAAGAACATAATAAGAATTGGCCGTAAAAAGTGAATTTCACCAATCACAGTCTCGATTAGATTACCTTTCCCTTCCGATGTTTCCAGGACGGAAATGAAGGAAATGGGAGAAATTCAATAAGGTATGAGACCGAAATACATTGGAACGATTTTCCCTTTAGCTAGAAACCCAAATAACAACGAGTAGAGTCACCGTCGGACTTCGTTTCACAACAACGATGAAATAACAGTCTCCATTCGGTTCCAGTAAAAGCTCAACTTGCCTGGGACGGCAGGACTGTTTGCGATTTTCCGCGCGTGACGCGAACACGATCATGACAGTAGAGACATTTTGAAATATTTGGCAGTATCCCACACCACAGTTAATTCCCTGGGAACTAAAACCATTTTACTTTTGTTTTCAACATCAATATACAGTGGGCACCGAAACAGCATTTTAACAAGCTGCAGCTTTGGAGTTGATCAGCGGAAATGGCAGTGGTGGGATTCGAACCCTCGCCCCTTTCGAGGCTGGAACTTGGATCCAGCGCCTGAGACCGCTCGGCCACACTACAAGCCGGCCGCGCCGCCTCATTTTCTTCTATTTCCAATTGTGCTCCTGCACAACAACAGCTGCAAAGTCACATGAAAAGGGTTCCATGATTCCTCTCAGACTCGCACAGCTGCTGGGATGTGCCCGGCTACAATGTCAATTTCGCAGCATAGTTTCAGTCACTGTGTCCGTTTATTTTTCAGAATAAGAGTCCCAAAGAATGTTCTCCACCCTAAAACCAGAGGTAACATTACAATCCGAGAACGACAGATCACATTGTGAGGATGCTCTGACCCCGGAGCCAGTTCGAGATGCCACTTTCCTTGCCTTTTACCTTAACCGTGCAATTTGCTGCAGAGATGTTCACTCCTGGACATGAGCCACATGGATACCAACTGAGTTGGAAACCTGGGTGGGAATCGAGGAGAAGCGACTCAATACATTTTGCTAAATTCCGTGGTGCTTTTTAGAAATGCAGTTTCTGTTCACCTCAATCTAAAAGCCAGTTTCTGAACACAGTCACAGATGTCACCTCACCCCACCCCCACTCCAGAAGAGGTGCTAACTGCCCTTGAGTGCTTTTTGTTCTCGATGTGAAGAGCTTTCACGCCTGAGTCACCTTCACGTCTCTGGTTGCTGAGTGAATCACAAAGAAGGAATTTCACCAGAGCTGCAATTGCCTCACTTCTCCACTCGCCCTCCCCGTTTACATTTTCCTGCTCGTCAGTGATTTAAAGAAAACCAAATGGATGCGATGTCATTCTGTAGCCTCTCTGTCGATTCCTCCGTTTCAGTTGCAACATGACTTAGATCTCGGGGCGGACCTTAATACTAGCGACTCTATGAATGCGCAAGTCGAAAGGTTCCTCTGAGAGTGCAATTCCTTTCATTGCTGTTGCTGATTGAATGAGCCACTAACGTGCGAATTGCTCCAAAACATGAATCAGGATATCTGGTGCCAATTCTCGCACGTTGAATAACAATTGACATCTTCCAAATGAGGTCTTTCTGAGACGACATAAGGGTACATTTGACAGACAGACAAGTTCAGGAATTCCTGGTGCGCTGTGACACCAGAGCATCTGCTTCTTTCCTGTCTTTGAACCGAGCCGCCTGCGCAAGGAAGGCAAATGCGGTACTGCTTTTCGTGGAAGGATCAGAAGGCGGTAACTACACTCTCCAACAGAATGGCATATGATCAGAACCAGGTTGGAAAAAAACTTAACAACGCTTTGCACTGTAATTAAATGGAATTGCATTACTTTTCACTTCCAGAGCAGGTTTGTTCAAGTAAATTCGAAGGCAGGTTTGCAGATGGGAAAGCATGCAAGAAAGCTCAGCTCTTGTCCATGTTAAAGGCTGCAGTTGAAGGACAAAGCAGTTTCTGCCCAGTTCTGAACTGGGGACCTTTCGCGTGTTAGGCGAACGTGAGGACCACTACACGACAGAAACAAGCCACAGCCGGCTGTGCTGCAACTCCGTGGCGTCCAGCACTGAAAGTTGAATCCGTTCTACGTCTCCCCTTTCTGTTTCCAATAGCTCGTTGTTGTCCAGCGTAATCGACATCTTGAAAACGTAAAAAAAAGACACGTTAAATTGATGACAATATATAGATAAAGATGTCGTCGATGTTTGTACCGTAGGGCGAGGTGGAATAGGCTGGGACGACTTTCCCTGCAGCGTAACAGCTGCTACATGACCTTATGGAAGGGTGGTAAACTGAGTATTTACGTGCTTTACCCAAGTTGGTGTGAGTTGAAAACTCGACAGCATAGCTTTAAGGTGAGTGGACTGAAAGTGACAAAGGACCTGAGGCACATTTCCCACAAAGAAGGTTGTGTGTGTTTGGAATGATCTACCAGAGGAAGTGGAGGAGGCTATTATACTCAGAAAATTGCAAAGGTAATCGGGTGAGTTTCTGGATAGGATGCGTTTAGAGGGATTGGGGTCAAATGCTGGGGAACGGGACTTGTTTAATTTTGGCTATGTGGTGAGCATGGACGAGGTCCACCGAAGTATCTTTTTCCACGGTGTACCCCAATAACGTCATGTTGCTTCCACCGGCTTTAAAGGATTACTTTTTAGCGGAGTTTGCCATCGCAGTCTGTGGCACAATCATTTAGTCTGTTCGACTGCTCACGGGAAAGGTAGTATTGTGGAACACTGCAAAAAAGGAACGACTTCCTTACTTTAGCTCCGACTGACCATACTCTGTGAAATTTTCCCAGATCCTCAGCTGAGGATTTTTGCTGCTGGAAGTTACCTCAGAAACCCTGTTAAATCGAAATGTGTTGAGCGAATCGCAAAACAGAAAGCATTTAACACGGAACACAAACAAAACTGGCATACCTCATGCATTTTCAGACGCAGAGATGCATGAATGCTAAATGTGATACAATCCGAGGGCATGAGTCATAAAGTAATCTCACAACTAACAACAGGGCATTTCCAAACGACTCTTTCAAACATACTGCAGCCTTAGTGCACCACCACTTTCCAGACAATGCTGAAACGAGAGAAAGAAAGAACATAATAAGAATTGGCCGTAAAAAGTGAATTTCACCAATCACAGTCTCGATTAGATTACCTTTCCCTTCCGATGTTTCCAGGACGGAAATGAAGGAAATGGGAGAAATTCAATAAGGTATGAGACCGAAATACATTGGAACGATTTTCCCTTTAGCTAGAAACCCAAATAACAACGAGTAGAGTCACCGTCGGACTTCGTTTCACAACAACGATGAAATAACAGTCTCCATTCGGTTCCAGTAAAAGCTCAACTTGCCTGGGACGGCAGGACTGTTTGCGATTTTCCGCGCGTGACGCGAACACGATCATGACAGTAGAGACATTTTGAAATATTTGGCAGTATCCCACACCACAGTTAATTCCCTGGGAACTAAAACCATTTTACTTTTGTTTTCAACATCAATATACAGTGGGCACCGAAACAGCATTTTAACAAGCTGCAGCTTTGGAGTTGATCAGCAGAAATGGCAGTGGTGGGATTCGAACCCTCGCCCCTTTCGAGGCTGGAACCTGGATCCAGCGCCTGAGACCGCTCGGCCACACTACAAGCCGGCCGCGCCGCCTCATTTTCTTCTATTTCCAATTGTGCTCCTGCACAACAACAGCTGCAAAGTCACATGAAAAGGGTTCCATGATTCCTCTCAGACTCGCACAGCTGCTGGGATGTGCCCGGCTACAATGTCAATTTCGCAGCATAGTTTCAGTCACTGTGTCCGTTTATTTTTCAGAATAAGAGTCCCAAAGAATGTTCTCCACCCTAAAACCAGAGGTAACATTACAATCCGAGAACGACAGATCACATTGTGAGGATGCTCTGACCCCAGAGCCAGTTCGAGATGCCACTTTCCTTGCCTTTTACCTTAACCGTGCAATTTGCTGCAGAGATGTTCACTCCTGGACATGAGCCACATGGATACCAACTGAGTTGGAAACCTGGGTGGGAATCGAGGAGAAGCGACTCAATACATTTTGCTAAATTCCGTGGTGCTTTTTAGAAATGCAGTTTCTGTTCACCTCAATCTAAAAGCCAGTTTCTGAACACAGTCACAGATGTCACCTCACCCCACCCCCACTCCAGAAGAGGTGCTAACTGCCCTTGAGTGCTTTTTGTTCTCGATGTGAAGAGCTTTCACGCCTGAGTCACCTTCACGTCTCTGGTTGCTGAGTGAATCACAAAGAAGGAATTTCACCAGAGCTGCAATTGCCTCACCTCTCCACTCGCCCTCCCCGTTGACATTTTCCTGCTCGTCAGTGATTTAAAGAAAACCAAATGGATGCGATGTCATTCTGTAGCCTCTCTGTCGATTCCTCCGTTTCAGTTGCAACATGACTTAGATCTCGGGGCGGACCTTAATACTAGCGACTCTATGAATGCGCAAGTCGAAAGGTTCCTCTGAGAGTGCAATTCCTTTCATTGCTGTTGCTGATTGAATGAGCCACTAACGTGCGAATTGCTCCAAAACATGAATCAGGATATCTGGTGCCAATTCTCGCACGTTGAATAACAATTGACATCTTCCAAATGAGGTCTTTCTGAGACGACATAAGGGTACATTTGACAGACAGACAAGTTCAGGAATTCCTGGTGCGCTGTGACACCAGAGCATCTGCTTCTTTCCTGTCTTTGAACCGAGCCGCCTGCGCAAGGAAGGCAAATGCGGTACTGCTTTTCGTGGAAGGATCAGAAGGCGGTAACTACACTCTCCAACAGAATGGCATATGATCAGAACCAGGTTGGAAAAAAACTTAACAACGCTTTGCACTGTAATTAAATGGAATTGCATTACTTTTCACTTCCAGAGCAGGTTTGTTCAAGTAAATTCGAAGGCAGGTTTGCAGATGGGAAAGCATGCAAGAAAGCTCAGCTCTTGTCCATGTAAAAGGCTGCAGTTGAAGGACAAAGCAGTTTCTGCCCAGTTCTGAACTGGGGACCTTTCGCGTGTTAGGCGAACGTGAGGACCACTACACGACAGAAACAAGCCACAGCCGGCTGTGCTGCAACTCCGTGGCGTCCAGCACTGAAAGTTGAATCCGTTCTACGTCTCCCCTTTCTGTTTCCAATAGCTCGTTGTTGTCCAGCGTAATCGACATCTTGAAAACGTAAAAAAAAGACACGTTAAATTGATGACAATATATAGACAAAGATGTCGTCGATGTTTGTACCGTAGGGCGAGGTGGAATAGGCTGGGACGACTTTCCCTGCAGCGTAACAGCTGCGACATGACCTTATGGAAGGGTGGTAAACTGAGTATTTACGTGCTTTACCCAAGTTGGTGTGAGTTGAAAACTCGACAGCATAGCTTTAAGGTGAGTGGACTGAAAGTGACAAAGGACCTGAGGCACATTTCCCACAAAGAAGGTTGTGCGTGTTTGGAATGATCTACCAGAGGAAGTGGAGGAGGCTATTATACTCAGAAAATTGCAATGGTAATCGGGTGAGTTTCTGGATAGGATGCGTTTAGAGGGATTGGGGTCAAATGCTGGGGAACTGGACTTGTTTAATTTTGGCTATGTGGTGAGCATGGACGAGGTCCACCGAAGTATCTTTTTCCACGGTGTACCCCAATAACGTCATGTTGCTTCCACCGGCTTTAAAGGATTACTTTTTAGCGGAGTTTGCCATCGCAGTCTGTGGCACAATCATTTAGTCTGTTCGACTGCTCACGGGAAAGGTAGTATTGTGGAACACTGCAAAAAAGGAACGACTTCCTTACTTTAGCTCCGACTGACCATACTCTGTGAAATTTTCCCAGATCCTCAGCTGAGGATTTTTGCTGCTGGAAGTTACCTCAGAAACCCTGTTAAATCGAAATGTGTTGAGCGAATCGCAAAACAGAAAGCATTTAACACGGAACACAAACAAAACTGGCATACCTCATGCATTTTCAGACGCAGAGATGCATGAATGCTAAATGTGATACAATCCGAGGGCATGAGTCATAAAGTAATCTCACAACTAACAACAGGGCATTTCCAAACGACTCTTTCAAACATACTGCAGCCTTAGTGCACCACCACTTTCCAGACAATGCTGAAACGAGAGAAAGAAAGAACATAATAAGAATTGGCCGTAAAAAGTGAATTTCAGCAATCACAGTCTCGATTAGATTACCTTTCCCTTCCGATGTGTCCAGGACGGAAATGAAGGAAATGGGAGAAATTCAATAAGGTATGAGACCGAAATACATTGGAACGATTTTCCCTTTAGCTAGAAACCCAAATAACAACGAGTAGAGTCACCGTCGGACTTCGTTTCACAACAACGATGAAATAACAGTCTCCATTCGGTTCCAGTAAAAGCTCAACTTGCCTGGGACGGCAGGACTGTTTGCGATTTTCCGCGCGTGACGCGAACACGATCATGACAGTAGAGACATTTTGAAATATTTGGCAGTATCCCACACCACAGTTAATTCCCTGGGAACTAAAACCATTTTACTTTTGTTTTCAACATCAATATACAGTGGGCACCGAAACAGCATTTTAACAAGCTGCAGCTTTGGAGTTGATCAGCAGAAATGGCAGTGGTGGGATTCGAACCCTCGCCCCTTTCGAGGCTGGAACCTGGATCCAGCGCCTGAGACCGCTCGGCCACACTACAAGCCGGCCGCGCCGCCTCATTTTCTTCTATTTCCAATTGTGCTCCTGCACAACAACAGCTGCAAAGTCACATGAAAAGGGTTCCATGATTCCTCTCAGACTCGCACAGCTGCTGGGATGTGCCCGGCTACAATGTCAATTTCGCAGCATAGTTTCAGTCACTGTGTCCGTTTATTTTTCAGAATAAGAGTCCCAAAGAATGTTCTCCACCCTAAAACCAGAGGTAACATTACAATCCGAGAACGACAGATCACATTGTGAGGATGCTCTGACCCCGGAGCCAGTTCGAGATGCCACTTTCCTTGCCTTTTACCTTAACCGTGCAATTTGCTGCAGAGATGTTCACTCCTGGACATGAGCCACATGGATACCAACTGAGTTGGAAACCTGGGTGGGAATCGAGGAGAAGCGACTCAATACATTTTGCTAAATTCCGTGGTGCTTTTTAGAAATGCAGTTTCTGTTCACCTCAATCTAAAAGCCAGTTTCTGAACACAGTCACAGATGTCACCTCACCCCACCCCCACTCCAGAAGAGGTGCTAACTGCCCTTGAGTGCTTTTTGTTCTCGATGTGAAGAGCTTTCACGCCTGAGTCACCTTCACGTCTCTGGTTGCTGAGTGAATCACAAAGAAGGAATTTCACCAGAGCTGCAATTGCCTCACCTCTCCACTCGCCCTCCCCGTTTACATTTTCCTGCTCGTCAGTGATTTAAAGAAAACCAAATGGATGCGATGTCATTCTGTAGCCTCTCTGTCGATTCCTCCGTTTCAGTTGCAACATGACTTAGATCTCGGGGCGGACCTTAATACTAGCGACTCTATGAATGCGCAAGTCGAAAGGTTCCTCTGAGAGTGCAATTCCTTTCATTGCTGTTGCTGATTGAATGAGCCACTAACGTGCGAATTGCTCCAAAACATGAATCAGGATATCTGGTGCCAATTCTCGCACGTTGAATAACAATTGACATCTTCCAAATGAGGTCTTTCTGAGACGACATAAGGGTACATTTGACAGACAGACAAGTTCAGGAATTCCTGGTGCGCTGTGACACCAGAGCATCTGCTTCTTTCCTGTCTTTGAACCGAGCCGCCTGCGCAAGGAAGGCAAATGCGGTACTGCTTTTCGTGGAAGGATCAGAAGGCGGTAACTACACTCTCCAACAGAATGGCATATGATCAGAACCAGGTTGGAAAAAAACTTAACAACGCTTTGCACTGTAATTAAATGGAATTGCATTACTTTTCACTTCCAGAGCAGGTTTGTTCAAGTAAATTCGAAGGCAGGTTTGCAGATGGGAAAGCATGCAAGAAAGCTCAGCTCTTGTCCATGTAAAAGGCTGCAGTTGAAGGACAAAGCAGTTTCTGCCCAGTTCTGAACTGGGGACCTTTCGCGTGTTAGGCGAACGTGAGGACCACTACACGACAGAAACAAGCCACAGCCGGCTGTGCTGCAACTCCGTGGCGTCCAGCACTGAAAGTTGAATCCGTTCTACGTCTCCCCTTTCTGTTTCCAATAGCTCGTTGTTGTCCAGCGTAATCGACATCTTGAAAACGTAAAAAAAAGACACGTTAAATTGATGACAATATATAGACAAAGATGTCGTCGATGTTTGTACCGTAGGGCGAGGTGGAATAGGCTGGGACGACTTTCCCTGCAGCGTAACAGCTGCGACATGACCTTATGGAAGGGTGGTAAACTGAGTATTTACGTGCTTTACCCAAGTTGGTGTGAGTTGAAAACTCGACAGCATAGCTTTAAGGTGAGTGGACTGAAAGTGACAAAGGACCTGAGGCACATTTCCCACAAAGAAGGTTGTGCGTGTTTGGAATGATCTACCAGAGGAAGTGGAGGAGGCTATTATACTCAGAAAATTGCAATGGTAATCGGGTGAGTTTCTGGATAGGATGCGTTTAGAGGGATTGGGGTCAAATGCTGGGGAACTGGACTTGTTTAATTTTGGCTATGTGGTGAGCATGGACGAGGTCCACCGAAGTATCTTTTTCCACGGTGTACCCCAATAACGTCATGTTGCTTCCACCGGCTTTAAAGGATTACTTTTTAGCGGGGTTTGCCATCGCAGTCTGTGGCACAATCATTTAGTCTGTTCGACTGCTCACGGGAAAGGTAGTATTGTGGAACACTGCAAAAAAGGAACGACTTCCTTACTTTAGCTCCGACTGACCATACTCTGTGAAATTTTCCCAGATCCTCAGCTGAGGATTTTTGCTGCTGGAAGTTACCTCAGAAACCCTGTTAAATCGAAATGTGTTGAGCGAATCGCAAAACAGAAAGCATTTAACACGGAACACAAACAAAACTGGCATACCTCATGCATTTTCAGACGCAGAGATGCATGAATGCTAAATGTGATACAATCCGAGGGCATGAGTCATAAAGTAATCTCACAACTAACAACAGGGCATTTCCAAACGACTCTTTCAAACATACTGCAGCCTTAGTGCACCACCACTTTCCAGACAATGCTGAAACGAGAGAAAGAAAGAACATAATAAGAATTGGCCGTAAAAAGTGAATTTCAGCAATCACAGTCTCGATTAGATTACCTTTCCCTTCCGATGTGTCCAGGACGGAAATGAAGGAAATGGGAGAAATTCAATAAGGTATGAGACCGAAATACATTGGAACGATTTTCCCTTTAGCTAGAAACCCAAATAACAACGAGTAGAGTCACCGTCGGACTTCGTTTCACAACAACGATGAAATAACAGTCTCCATTCGGTTCCAGTAAAAGCTCAACTTGCCTGGGACGGCAGGACTGTTTGCGATTTTCCGCGCGTGACGCGAACACGATCATGACAGTAGAGACATTTTGAAATATTTGGCAGTATCCCACACCACAGTTAATTCCCTGGGAAGCAAACCCATTTTACTTTTGTTTTCAACATCAATATACAGTGGGCACCGAAACAGCATTTTAACAAGCTGCAGCTTTGGAGTTGATCAGCAGAAATGGCAGTGGTGGGATTCGAACCCTCGCCCCTTTCGAGGCTGGAACCTGGATCCAGCGCCTGAGACCGCTCGGCCACACTACAAGCCGGCCGCCCCGCCTCGTTTTCTTCTATTTCCAATTGTGCTCCTGCACAACAACAGCTGCAAAGTCACATGAAAAGGGTTCCATGATTCCTCTCAGACTCGCACAGCTGCTGGGATGTGCCCGGCTACAATGTCAATTTCGCAGCATAGTTTCAGTCACTGTGTCCGTTTATTTTTCAGAATAAGAGTCCCAAAGAATGTTCTCCACCCTAAAACCGGAGGTAACATTACAATCCGAGAACGACAGATCACATTGTGAGGATGCTCTGACCCCGGAGCCAGTTCGAGATGCCACTTTCCTTGCCTTTTACCTTAACCGTGCAATTTGCTGCAGAGATGTTCACTCCTGGACATGAGCCACATGGATACCAACTGAGTTGGAAACCTGGGTGGGAATCGAGGAGAAGCGACTCAATACATTTTGCTAAATTCCGTGGTGCTTTTTAGAAATGCAGTTTCTGTTCACCTCAATCTAAAAGCCAGTTTCTGAACACAGTCACAGATGTCACCTCACCCCACCCCCACTCCAGAAGAGGTGCTAACTGCCCTTGAGTGCTTTTTGTTCTCGATGTGAAGAGCTTTCACGCCTGAGTCACCTTCACGTCTCTGGTTGCTGAGTGAATCACAAAGAAGGAATTTCACCAGAGCTGCAATTGCCTCACCTCTCCACTCGCCCTCCCCGTTTACATTTTCCTGCTCGTCAGTGATTTAAAGAAAACCAAATGGATGCGATGTCATTCTGTAGCCTCTCTGTCGATTCCTCCGTTTCAGTTGCAACATGACTTAGATCTCGGGGCGGACCTTAATACTAGCGACTCTATGAATGCGCAAGTCGAAAGGTTCCTCTGAGAGTGCAATTCCTTTCATTGCTGTTGCTGATTGAATGAGCCACTAACGTGCGAATTGCTCCAAAACATGAATCAGGATATCTGGTGCCAATTCTCGCACGTTGAATAACAATTGACATCTTCCAAATGAGGTCTTTCTGAGACGACATAAGGGTACATTTGACAGACAGACAAGTTCAGGAATTCCTGGTGCGCTGTGACACCAGAGCATCTGCTTCTTTCCTGTCTTTGAACCGAGCCGCCTGCGCAAGGAAGGCAAATGCGGTACTGCTTTTCGTGGAAGGATCAGAAGGCGGTAACTACACTCTCCAACAGAATGGCATATGATCAGAACCAGGTTGGAAAAAAACTTAACAACGCTTTGCACTGTAATTAAATGGAATTGCATTACTTTTCACTTCCAGAGCAGGTTTGTTCAAGTAAATTCGAAGGCAGGTTTGCAGATGGGAAAGCATGCAAGAAAGCTCAGCTCTTGTCCATGTAAAAGGCTGCAGTTGAAGGACAAAGCAGTTTCTGCCCAGTTCTGAACTGGGGACCTTTCGCGTGTTAGGCGAACGTGAGGACCACTACACGACAGAAACAAGCCACAGCCGGCTGTGCTGCAACTCCGTGGCGTCCAGCACTGAAAGTTGAATCCGTTCTACGTCTCCCCTTTCTGTTTCCAATAGCTCGTTGTTGTCCAGCGTAATCGACATCTTGAAAACGTAAAAAAAAAGACACGTTAAATTGATGACAATATATAGACAAAGATGTCGTCGATGTTTGTACCGTAGGGCGAGGTGGAATAGGCTGGGACGACTTTCCCTGCAGCGTAACAGCTGCGACATGACCTTATGGAAGGGTGGTAAACTGAGTATTTACGTGCTTTACCCAAGTTGGTGTGAGTTGAAAACTCGACAGCATAGCTTTAAGGTGAGTGGACTGAAAGTGACAAAGGACCTGAGGCACATTTCCCACAAAGAAGGTTGTGCGTGTTTGGAATGATCTACCAGAGGAAGTGGAGGAGGCTATTATACTCAGAAAATTGCAATGGTAATCGGGTGAGTTTCTGGATAGGATGCGTTTAGAGGGATTGGGGTCAAATGCTGGGGAACTGGACTTGTTTAATTTTGGCTATGTGGTGAGCATGGACGAGGTCCACCGAAGTATCTTTTTCCACGGTGTACCCCAATAACGTCATGTTGCTTCCACCGGCTTTAAAGGATTACTTTTTAGCGGAGTTTGCCATCGCAGTCTGTGGCACAATCATTTAGTCTGTTCGACTGCTCACGGGAAAGGTAGTATTGTGGAACACTGCAAAAAAGGAACGACTTCCTTACTTTAGCTCCGACTGACCATACTCTGTGAAATTTTCCCAGATCCTCAGCTGAGGATTTTTGCTGCTGGAAGTTACCTCAGAAACCCTGTTAAATCGAAATGTGTTGAGCGAATCGCAAAACAGAAAGCATTTAACACGGAACACAAACAAAACTGGCATACCTCATGCATTTTCAGACGCAGAGATGCATGAATGCTAAATGTGATACAATCCGAGGGCATGAGTCATAAAGTAATCTCACAACTAACAACAGGGCATTTCCAAACGACTCTTTCAAACATACTGCAGCCTTAGTGCACCACCACTTTCCAGACAATGCTGAAACGAGAGAAAGAAAGAACATAATAAGAATTGGCCGTAAAAAGTGAATTTCAGCAATCACAGTCTCGATTAGATTACCTTTCCCTTCCGATGTGTCCAGGACGGAAATGAAGGAAATGGGAGAAATTCAATAAGGTATGAGACCGAAATACATTGGAACGATTTTCCCTTTAGCTAGAAACCCAAATAACAACGAGTAGAGTCACCGTCGGACTTCGTTTCACAACAACGATGAAATAACAGTCTCCATTCGGTTCCAGTAAAAGCTCAACTTGCCTGGGACGGCAGGACTGTTTGCGATTTTCCGCGCGTGACGCGAACACGATCATGACAGTAGAGACATTTTGAAATATTTGGCAGTATCCCACACCACAGTTAATTCCCTGGGAAGCAAACCCATTTTACTTTTGTTTTCAACATCAATATACAGTGGGCACCGAAACAGCATTTTAACAAGCTGCAGCTTTGGAGTTGATCAGCAGAAATGGCAGTGGTGGGATTCGAACCCTCGCCCCTTTCGAGGCTGGAACCTGGATCCAGCGCCTGAGACCGCTCGGTCACACAACCAGCCGGCCGCGCCGCCTCATTTTCTTCTATTTCCAATTGTGCTCCTGCATAACAACAGCTGCAAAGTCACATGAAAAGGGTTCCATGATTCCTCTC
This sequence comes from Chiloscyllium plagiosum, assembly GCF_037043375.1. NCBI lineage: Eukaryota > Metazoa > Chordata > Chondrichthyes > Orectolobiformes > Hemiscylliidae > Chiloscyllium > Chiloscyllium plagiosum. The sequence continues at coordinate 49,314,915 of NW_028270183.1, forward strand.
AGACTCGCACAGCTGCTGGGATGTGCCCGGCTACAATGTCAATTTCGCAGCATAGTTTCAGTCACTGTGTCCGTTTATTTTTCAGAATAAGAGTCCCAAAGAATGTTCTCCACCCTAAAACCGGAGGTAACATTACAATCCGAGAACGACAGATCACATTGTGAGGATGCTCTGACCCCGGAGCCAGTTCGAGATGCCACTTTCCTTGCCTTTTACCTTAACCGTGCAATTTGCTGCAGAGATGTTCACTCCTGGACATGAGCCACATGGATACCAACTGAGTTGGAAACCTGGGTGGGAATCGAGGAGAAGCGACTCAATACATTTTGCTAAATTCCGTGGTGCTTTTTAGAAATGCAGTTTCTGTTCACCTCAATCTAAAAGCCAGTTTCTGAACACAGTCACAGATGTCACCTCACCCCACCCCCACTCCAGAAGAGGTGCTAACTGCCCTTGAGTGCTTTTTGTTCTCGATGTGAAGAGCTTTCACGCCTGAGTCACCTTCACGTCTCTGGTTGCTGAGTGAATCACAAAGAAGGAATTTCACCAGAGCTGCAATTGCCTCACCTCTCCACTCGCCTCCCCGTTTACATTTTCCTGCTCGTCAGTGATTTAAAGAAAACCAAATGGATGCGATGTCATTCTGTAGCCTCTCTGTCGATTCCTCCGTTTCAGTTGCAACATGACTTAGATCTCGGAGCGGACCTTAATACTAGCGACTCTATGAATGCGCAAGACGAAAGGTTCCTCTGAGAGTGCAATTCCTTTCATTGCTGTTGCTGATTGAATGAGCCACTAACGTGCGAATTGCTCCAAAACATGAATCAGGATATCTGGTGCCAATTCTCGCACGTTGAATAACAATTGACATCTTCCAAATGAGGTCTTTCTGAGACGACATAAGGGTACATTTGACAGACAGACAAGTTCAGGAATTCCTGGTGCGCTGTGACACCAGAGCATCTGCTTCTTTCCTGTCTTTGAACCGAGCCGCCTGCGCAAGGAAGGCAAATGCGGTACTGCTTTTCGTGGAAGGATCAGAAGGCGGTAACTACACTCTCCAACAGAATGGCATATGATCAGAACCAGGTTGGAAAAAAACTTAACAACGCTTTGCACTGTAATTAAATGGAATTGCATTACTTTTCACTTCCAGAGCAGGTTTGTTCAAGTAAATTCGAAGGCAGGTTTGCAGATGGGAAAGCATGCAAGAAAGCTCAGCTCTTGTCCATGTAAAAGGCTGCAGTTGAAGGACAAAGCAGTTTCTGCCCAGTTCTGAACTGGGGACCTTTCGCGTGTTAGGCGAACGTGAGGACCACTACACGACAGAAACAAGCCACAGCCGGCTGTGCTGCAACTCCGTGGCGTCCAGCACTGAAAGTTGAATCCGTTCTACGTCTCCCCTTTCTGTTTCCAATAGCTCGTTGTTGTCCAGCGTAATCGACATCTTGAAAACGTAAAAAAAAGACACGTTAAATTGATGACAATATATAGACAAAGATGTCGTCGATGTTTGTACCGTAGGGCGAGGTGGAATAGGCTGGGACGACTTTCCCTGCAGCGTAACAGCTGCGACATGACCTTATGGAAGGGTGGTAAACTGAGTATTTACGTGCTTTACCCAAGTTGGTGTGAGTTGAAAACTCGACAGCATAGCTTTAAGGTGAGTGGACTGAAAGTGACAAAGGACCTGAGGCACATTTCCCACAAAGAAGGTTGTGCGTGTTTGGAATGATCTACCAGAGGAAGTGGAGGAGGCTATTATACTCAGAAAATTGCAATGGTAATCGGGTGAGTTTCTGGATAGGATGCGTTTAGAGGGATTGGGGTCAAATGCTGGGGAACTGGACTTGTTTAATTTTGGCTATGTGGTGAGCATGGACGAGGTCCACCGAAGTATCTTTTTCCACGGTGTACCCCAATAACGTCATGTTGCTTCCACCGGCTTTAAAGGATTACTTTTTAGCGGGGTTTGCCATCGCAGTCTGTGGCACAATCATTTAGTCTGTTCGACTGCTCACGGGAAAGGTAGTATTGTGGAACACTGCAAAAAAGGAACGACTTCCTTACTTTAGCTCCGACTGACCATACTCTGTGAAATTTTCCCAGATCCTCAGCTGAGGATTTTTGCTGCTGGAAGTTACCTCAGAAACCCTGTTAAATCGAAATGTGTTGAGCGAATCGCAAAACAGAAAGCATTTAACACGGAACACAAACAAAACTGGCATACCTCATGCATTTTCAGACGCAGAGATGCATGAATGCTAAATGTGATACAATCCGAGGGCATGAGTCATAAAGTAATCTCACAACTAACAACAGGGCATTTCCAAACGACTCTTTCAAACATACTGCAGCCTTAGTGCACCACCACTTTCCAGACAATGCTGAAACGAGAGAAAGAAAGAACATAATAAGAATTGGCCGTAAAAAGTGAATTTCAGCAATCACAGTCTCGATTAGATTACCTTTCCCTTCCGATGTGTCCAGGACGGAAATGAAGGAAATGGGAGAAATTCAATAAGGTATGAGACCGAAATACATTGGAACGATTTTCCCTTTAGCTAGAAACCCAAATAACAACGAGTAGAGTCACCGTCGGACTTCGTTTCACAACAACGATGAAATAACAGTCTCCATTCGGTTCCAGTAAAAGCTCAACTTGCCTGGGACGGCAGGACTGTTTGCGATTTTCCGCGCGTGACGCGAACACGATCATGACAGTAGAGACATTTTGAAATATTTGGCAGTATCCCACACCACAGTTAATTCCCTGGGAAGCAAACCCATTTTACTTTTGTTTTCAACATCAATATACAGTGGGCACCGAAACAGCATTTTAACAAGCTGCAGCTTTGGAGTTGATCAGCAGAAATGGCAGTGGTGGGATTCGAACCCTCGCCCCTTTCGAGGCTGGAACCTGGATCCAGCGCCTGAGACCGCTCGGCCACACTACAAGCCGGCCGCCCCGCCTCGTTTTCTTCTATTTCCAATTGTGCTCCTGCACAACAACAGCTGCAAAGTCACATGAAAAGGGTTCCATGATTCCTCTCAGACTCGCACAGCTGCTGGGATGTGCCCGGCTACAATGTCAATTTCGCAGCATAGTTTCAGTCACTGTGTCCGTTTATTTTTCAGAATAAGAGTCCCAAAGAATGTTCTCCACCCTAAAACCGGAGGTAACATTACAATCCGAGAACGACAGATCACATTGTGAGGATGCTCTGACCCCGGAGCCAGTTCGAGATGCCACTTTCCTTGCCTTTTACCTTAACCGTGCAATTTGCTGCAGAGATGTTCACTCCTGGACATGAGCCACATGGATACCAACTGAGTTGGAAACCTGGGTGGGAATCGAGGAGAAGCGACTCAATACATTTTGCTAAATTCCGTGGTGCTTTTTAGAAATGCAGTTTCTGTTCACCTCAATCTAAAAGCCAGTTTCTGAACACAGTCACAGATGTCACCTCACCCCACCCCCACTCCAGAAGAGGTGCTAACTGCCCTTGAGTGCTTTTTGTTCTCGATGTGAAGAGCTTTCACGCCTGAGTCACCTTCACGTCTCTGGTTGCTGAGTGAATCACAAAGAAGGAATTTCACCAGAGCTGCAATTGCCTCACCTCTCCACTCGCCCTCCCCGTTTACATTTTCCTGCTCGTCAGTGATTTAAAGAAAACCAAATGGATGCGATGTCATTCTGTAGCCTCTCTGTCGATTCCTCCGTTTCAGTTGCAACATGACTTAGATCTCGGGGCGGACCTTAATACTAGCGACTCTATGAATGCGCAAGTCGAAAGGTTCCTCTGAGAGTGCAATTCCTTTCATTGCTGTTGCTGATTGAATGAGCCACTAACGTGCGAATTGCTCCAAAACATGAATCAGGATATCTGGTGCCAATTCTCGCACGTTGAATAACAATTGACATCTTCCAAATGAGGTCTTTCTGAGACGACATAAGGGTACATTTGACAGACAGACAAGTTCAGGAATTCCTGGTGCGCTGTGACACCAGAGCATCTGCTTCTTTCCTGTCTTTGAACCGAGCCGCCTGCGCAAGGAAGGCAAATGCGGTACTGCTTTTCGTGGAAGGATCAGAAGGCGGTAACTACACTCTCCAACAGAATGGCATATGATCAGAACCAGGTTGGAAAAAAACTTAACAACGCTTTGCACTGTAATTAAATGGAATTGCATTACTTTTCACTTCCAGAGCAGGTTTGTTCAAGTAAATTCGAAGGCAGGTTTGCAGATGGGAAAGCATGCAAGAAAGCTCAGCTCTTGTCCATGTAAAAGGCTGCAGTTGAAGGACAAAGCAGTTTCTGCCCAGTTCTGAACTGGGGACCTTTCGCGTGTTAGGCGAACGTGAGGACCACTACACGACAGAAACAAGCCACAGCCGGCTGTGCTGCAACTCCGTGGCGTCCAGCACTGAAAGTTGAATCCGTTCTACGTCTCCCCTTTCTGTTTCCAATAGCTCGTTGTTGTCCAGCGTAATCGACATCTTGAAAACGTAAAAAAAAAGACACGTTAAATTGATGACAATATATAGACAAAGATGTCGTCGATGTTTGTACCGTAGGGCGAGGTGGAATAGGCTGGGACGACTTTCCCTGCAGCGTAACAGCTGCGACATGACCTTATGGAAGGGTGGTAAACTGAGTATTTACGTGCTTTACCCAAGTTGGTGTGAGTTGAAAACTCGACAGCATAGCTTTAAGGTGAGTGGACTGAAAGTGACAAAGGACCTGAGGCACATTTCCCACAAAGAAGGTTGTGCGTGTTTGGAATGATCTACCAGAGGAAGTGGAGGAGGCTATTATACTCAGAAAATTGCAATGGTAATCGGGTGAGTTTCTGGATAGGATGCGTTTAGAGGGATTGGGGTCAAATGCTGGGGAACTGGACTTGTTTAATTTTGGCTATGTGGTGAGCATGGACGAGGTCCACCGAAGTATCTTTTTCCACGGTGTACCCCAATAACGTCATGTTGCTTCCACCGGCTTTAAAGGATTACTTTTTAGCGGAGTTTGCCATCGCAGTCTGTGGCACAATCATTTAGTCTGTTCGACTGCTCACGGGAAAGGTAGTATTGTGGAACACTGCAAAAAAGGAACGACTTCCTTACTTTAGCTCCGACTGACCATACTCTGTGAAATTTTCCCAGATCCTCAGCTGAGGATTTTTGCTGCTGGAAGTTACCTCAGAAACCCTGTTAAATCGAAATGTGTTGAGCGAATCGCAAAACAGAAAGCATTTAACACGGAACACAAACAAAACTGGCATACCTCATGCATTTTCAGACGCAGAGATGCATGAATGCTAAATGTGATACAATCCGAGGGCATGAGTCATAAAGTAATCTCACAACTAACAACAGGGCATTTCCAAACGACTCTTTCAAACATACTGCAGCCTTAGTGCACCACCACTTTCCAGACAATGCTGAAACGAGAGAAAGAAAGAACATAATAAGAATTGGCCGTAAAAAGTGAATTTCAGCAATCACAGTCTCGATTAGATTACCTTTCCCTTCCGATGTGTCCAGGACGGAAATGAAGGAAATGGGAGAAATTCAATAAGGTATGAGACCGAAATACATTGGAACGATTTTCCCTTTAGCTAGAAACCCAAATAACAACGAGTAGAGTCACCGTCGGACTTCGTTTCACAACAACGATGAAATAACAGTCTCCATTCGGTTCCAGTAAAAGCTCAACTTGCCTGGGACGGCAGGACTGTTTGCGATTTTCCGCGCGTGACGCGAACACGATCATGACAGTAGAGACATTTTGAAATATTTGGCAGTATCCCACACCACAGTTAATTCCCTGGGAAGCAAACCCATTTTACTTTTGTTTTCAACATCAATATACAGTGGGCACCGAAACAGCATTTTAACAAGCTGCAGCTTTGGAGTTGATCAGCAGAAATGGCAGTGGTGGGATTCGAACCCTCGCCCCTTTCGAGGCTGGAACCTGGATCCAGCGCCTGAGACCGCTCGGTCACACAACCAGCCGGCCGCGCCGCCTCATTTTCTTCTATTTCCAATTGTGCTCCTGCATAACAACAGCTGCAAAGTCACATGAAAAGGGTTCCATGATTCCTCTCAGACTCGCACAGCTGCTGGGATGTGCCCGGCTACAATGTCAATTTCGCAGCATAGTTTCAGTCACTGTGTCCGTTTATTTTTCAGAATAAGAGTCCCAAAGAATGTTCTCCACCCTAAAACCGGAGGTAACATTACAATCCGAGAACGACAGATCACATTGTGAGGATGCTCTGACCCCGGAGCCAGTTCGAGATGCCACTTTCCTTGCCTTTTACCTTAACCGTGCAATTTGCTGCAGAGATGTTCACTCCTGGACATGAGCCACATGGATACCAACTGAGTTGGAAACCTGGGTGGGAATCGAGGAGAAGCGACTCAATACATTTTGCTAAATTCCGTGGTGCTTTTTAGAAATGCAGTTTCTGTTCACCTCAATCTAAAAGCCAGTTTCTGAACACAGTCACAGATGTCACCTCACCCCACCCCCACTCCAGAAGAGGTGCTAACTGCCCTTGAGTGCTTTTTGTTCTCGATGTGAAGAGCTTTCACGCCTGAGTCACCTTCACGTCTCTGGTTGCTGAGTGAATCACAAAGAAGGAATTTCACCAGAGCTGCAATTGCCTCACCTCTCCACTCGCCTCCCCGTTTACATTTTCCTGCTCGTCAGTGATTTAAAGAAAACCAAATGGATGCGATGTCATTCTGTAGCCTCTCTGTCGATTCCTCCGTTTCAGTTGCAACATGACTTAGATCTCGGAGCGGACCTTAATACTAGCGACTCTATGAATGCGCAAGACGAAAGGTTCCTCTGAGAGTGCAATTCCTTTCATTGCTGTTGCTGATTGAATGAGCCACTAACGTGCGAATTGCTCCAAAACATGAATCAGGATATCTGGTGCCAATTCTCGCACGTTGAATAACAATTGACATCTTCCAAATGAGGTCTTTCTGAGACGACATAAGGGTACATTTGACAGACAGACAAGTTCAGGAATTCCTGGTGCGCTGTGACACCAGAGCATCTGCTTCTTTCCTGTCTTTGAACCGAGCCGCCTGCGCAAGGAAGGCAAATGCGGTACTGCTTTTCGTGGAAGGATCAGAAGGCGGTAACTACACTCTCCAACAGAATGGCATATGATCAGAACCAGGTTGGAAAAAAACTTAACAACGCTTTGCACTGTAATTAAATGGAATTGCATTACTTTTCACTTCCAGAGCAGGTTTGTTCAAGTAAATTCGAAGGCAGGTTTGCAGATGGGAAAGCATGCAAGAAAGCTCAGCTCTTGTCCATGTAAAAGGCTGCAGTTGAAGGACAAAGCAGTTTCTGCCCAGTTCTGAACTGGGGACCTTTCGCGTGTTAGGCGAACGTGAGGACCACTACACGACAGAAACAAGCCACAGCCGGCTGTGCTGCAACTCCGTGGCGTCCAGCACTGAAAGTTGAATCCGTTCTACGTCTCCCCTTTCTGTTTCCAATAGCTCGTTGTTGTCCAGCGTAATCGACATCTTGAAAACGTAAAAAAAAGACACGTTAAATTGATGACAATATATAGACAAAGATGTCGTCGATGTTTGTACCGTAGGGCGAGGTGGAATAGGCTGGGACGACTTTCCCTGCAGCGTAACAGCTGCGACATGACCTTATGGAAGGGTGGTAAACTGAGTATTTACGTGCTTTACCCAAGTTGGTGTGAGTTGAAAACTCGACAGCATAGCTTTAAGGTGAGTGGACTGAAAGTGACAAAGGACCTGAGGCACATTTCCCACAAAGAAGGTTGTGCGTGTTTGGAATGATCTACCAGAGGAAGTGGAGGAGGCTATTATACTCAGAAAATTGCAATGGTAATCGGGTGAGTTTCTGGATAGGATGCGTTTAGAGGGATTGGGGTCAAATGCTGGGGAACTGGACTTGTTTAATTTTGGCTATGTGGTGAGCATGGACGAGGTCCACCGAAGTATCTTTTTCCACGGTGTACCCCAATAACGTCATGTTGCTTCCACCGGCTTTAAAGGATTACTTTTTAGCGGAGTTTGCCATCGCAGTCTGTGGCACAATCATTTAGTCTGTTCGACTGCTCACGGGAAAGGTAGTATTGTGGAACACTGCAAAAAAGGAACGACTTCCTTACTTTAGCTCCGACTGACCATACTCTGTGAAATTTTCCCAGATCCTCAGCTGAGGATTTTTGCTGCTGGAAGTTACCTCAGAAACCCTGTTAAATCGAAATGTGTTGAGCGAATCGCAAAACAGAAAGCATTTAACACGGAACACAAACAAAACTGGCATACCTCATGCATTTTCAGACGCAGAGATGCATGAATGCTAAATGTGATACAATCCGAGGGCATGAGTCATAAAGTAATCTCACAACTAACAACAGGGCATTTCCAAACGACTCTTTCAAACATACTGCAGCCTTAGTGCACCACCACTTTCCAGACAATGCTGAAACGAGAGAAAGAAAGAACATAATAAGAATTGGCCGTAAAAAGTGAATTTCACCAATCACAGTCTCGATTAGATTACCTTTCCCTTCCGATGTGTCCAGGACGGAAATGAAGGAAATGGGAGAAATTCAATAAGGTATGAGACCGAAATACATTGGAACGATTTTCCCTTTAGCTAGAAACCCAAATAACAACGAGTAGAGTCACCGTCGGACTTCGTTTCACAACAACGATGAAATAACAGTCTCCATTCGGTTCCAGTAAAAGCTCAACTTGCCTGGGACGGCAGGACTGTTTGCGATTTTCCGCGCGTGACGCGAACACGATCATGACAGTAGAGACATTTTGAAATATTTGGCAGTATCCCACACCACAGTTAATTCCCTGGGAAGCAAACCCATTTTACTTTTGTTTTCAACATCAATATACAGTGGGCACCGAAACAGCATTTTAACAAGCTGCAGCTTTGGAGTTGATCAGCAGAAATGGCAGTGGTGGGATTCGAACCCTCGCCCCTTTCGAGGCTGGAACCTGGATCCAGCGCCTGAGACCGCTCGGTCACACAACCAGCCGGCCGCGCCGCCTCATTTTCTTCTATTTCCAATTGTGCTCCTGCATAACAACAGCTGCAAAGTCACATGAAAAGGGTTCCATGATTCCTCTCAGACTCGCACAGCTGCTGGGATGTGCCCGGCTACAATGTCAATTTCGCAGCATAGTTTCAGTCACTGTGTCCGTTTATTTTTCAGAATAAGAGTCCCAAAGAATGTTCTCCACCCTAAAACCGGAGGTAACATTACAATCCGAGAACGACAGATCACATTGTGAGGATGCTCTGACCCCGGAGCCAGTTCGAGATGCCACTTTCCTTGCCTTTTACCTTAACCGTGCAATTTGCTGCAGAGATGTTCACTCCTGGACATGAGCCACATGGATACCAACTGAGTTGGAAACCTGGGTGGGAATCGAGGAGAAGCGACTCAATACATTTTGCTAAATTCCGTGGTGCTTTTTAGAAATGCAGTTTCTGTTCACCTCAATCTAAAAGCCAGTTTCTGAACACAGTCACAGATGTCACCTCACCCCACCCCCACTCCAGAAGAGGTGCTAACTGCCCTTGAGTGCTTTTTGTTCTCGATGTGAAGAGCTTTCACGCCTGAGTCACCTTCACGTCTCTGGTTGCTGAGTGAATCACAAAGAAGGAATTTCACCAGAGCTGCAATTGCCTCACCTCTCCACTCGCCCTCCCCGTTTACATTTTCCTGCTCGTCAGTGATTTAAAGAAAACCAAATGGATGCGATGTCATTCTGTAGCCTCTCTGTCGATTCCTCCGTTTCAGTTGCAACATGACTTAGATCTCGGAGCGGACCTTAATACTAGCGACTCTATGAATGCGCAAGACGAAAGGTTCCTCTGAGAGTGCAATTCCTTTCATTGCTGTTGCTGATTGAATGAGCCACTAACGTGCGAATTGCTCCAAAACATGAATCAGGATATCTGGTGCCAATTCTCGCACGTTGAATAACAATTGACATCTTCCAAATGAGGTCTTTCTGAGACGACATAAGGGTACATTTGACAGACAGACAAGTTCAGGAATTCCTGGTGCGCTGTGACACCAGAGCATCTGCTTCTTTCCTGTCTTTGAACCGAGCCGCCTGCGCAAGGAAGGCAAATGCGGTACTGCTTTTCGTGGAAGGATCAGAAGGCGGTAACTACACTCTCCAACAGAATGGCATATGATCAGAACCAGGTTGGAAAAAAACTTAACAACGCTTTGCACTGTAATTAAATGGAATTGCATTACTTTTCACTTCCAGAGCAGGTTTGTTCAAGTAAATTCGAAGGCAGGTTTGCAGATGGGAAAGCATGCAAGAAAGCTCAGCTCTTGTCCATGTAAAAGGCTGCAGTTGAAGGACAAAGCAGTTTCTGCCCAGTTCTGAACTGGGGACCTTTCGCGTGTTAGGCGAACGTGAGGACCACTACACGACAGAAACAAGCCACAGCCGGCTGTGCTGCAACTCCGTGGCGTCCAGCACTGAAAGTTGAATCCGTTCTACGTCTCCCCTTTCTGTTTCCAATAGCTCGTTGTTGTCCAGCGTAATCGACATCTTGAAAACGTAAAAAAAAGACACGTTAAATTGATGACAATATATAGACAAAGATGTCGTCGATGTTTGTACCGTAGGGCGAGGTGGAATAGGCTGGGACGACTTTCCCTGCAGCGTAACAGCTGCGACATGACCTTATGGAAGGGTGGTAAACTGAGTATTTACGTGCTTTACCCAAGTTGGTGTGAGTTGAAAACTCGACAGCATAGCTTTAAGGTGAGTGGACTGAAAGTGACAAAGGACCTGAGGCACATTTCCCACAAAGAAGGTTGTGCGTGTTTGGAATGATCTACCAGAGGAAGTGGAGGAGGCTATTATACTCAGAAAATTGCAATGGTAATCGGGTGAGTTTCTGGATAGGATGCGTTTAGAGGGATTGGGGTCAAATGCTGGGGAACTGGACTTGTTTAATTTTGGCTATGTGGTGAGCATGGACGAGGTCCACCGAAGTATCTTTTTCCACGGTGTACCCCAATAACGTCATGTTGCTTCCACCGGCTTTAAAGGATTACTTTTTAGCGGAGTTTGCCATCGCAGTCTGTGGCACAATCATTTAGTCTGTTCGACTGCTCACGGGAAAGGTAGTATTGTGGAACACTGCAAAAAAGGAACGACTTCCTTACTTTAGCTCCGACTGACCATACTCTGTGAAATTTTCCCAGATCCTCAGCTGAGGATTTTTGCTGCTGGAAGTTACCTCAGAAACCCTGTTAAATCGAAATGTGTTGAGCGAATCGCAAAACAGAAAGCATTTAACACGGAACACAAACAAAACTGGCATACCTCATGCATTTTCAGACGCAGAGATGCATGAATGCTAAATGTGATACAATCCGAGGGCATGAGTCATAAAGTAATCTCACAACTAACAACAGGGCATTTCCAAACGACTCTTTCAAACATACTGCAGCCTTAGTGCACCACCACTTTCCAGACAATGCTGAAACGAGAGAAAGAAAGAACATAATAAGAATTGGCCGTAAAAAGTGAATTTCAGCAATCACAGTCTCGATTAGATTACCTTTCCCTTCCGATGTGTCCAGGACGGAAATGAAGGAAATGGGAGAAATTCAATAAGGTATGAGACCGAAATACATTGGAACGATTTTCCCTTTAGCTAGAAACCCAAATAACAACGAGTAGAGTCACCGTCGGACTTCGTTTCACAACAACGATGAAATAACAGTCTCCATTCGGTTCCAGTAAAAGCTCAACTTGCCTGGGACGGCAGGACTGTTTGCGATTTTCCGCGCGTGACGCGAACACGATCATGACAGTAGAGACATTTTGAAATATTTGGCAGTATCCCACACCACAGTTAATTCCCTGGGAAGCAAACCCATTTTACTTTTGTTTTCAACATCAATATACAGTGGGCACCGAAACAGCATTTTAACAAGCTGCAGCTTTGGAGTTGATCAGCAGAAATGGCAGTGGTGGGATTCGAACCCTCGCCCCTTTCGAGGCTGGAACCTGGATCCAGCGCCTGAGACCGCTCGGTCACACAACCAGCCGGCCGCGCCGCCTCATTTTCTTCTATTTCCAATTGTGCTCCTGCATAACAACAGCTGCAAAGTCACATGAAAAGGGTTCCATGATTCCTCTCAGACTCGCACAGCTGCTGGGATGTGCCCGGCTACAATGTCAATTTCGCAGCATAGTTTCAGTCACTGTGTCCGTTTATTTTTCAGAATAAGAGTCCCAAAGAATGTTCTCCACCCTAAAACCGGAGGTAACATTACAATCCGAGAACGACAGATCACATTGTGAGGATGCTCTGACCCCGGAGCCAGTTCGAGATGCCACTTTCCTTGCCTTTTACCTTAACCGTGCAATTTGCTGCAGAGATGTTCACTCCTGGACATGAGCCACATGGATACCAACTGAGTTGGAAACCTGGGTGGGAATCGAGGAGAAGCGACTCAATACATTTTGCTAAATTCCGTGGTGCTTTTTAGAAATGCAGTTTCTGTTCACCTCAATCTAAAAGCCAGTTTCTGAACACAGTCACAGATGTCACCTCACCCCACCCCCACTCCAGAAGAGGTGCTAACTGCCCTTGAGTGCTTTTTGTTCTCGATGTGAAGAGCTTTCACGCCTGAGTCACCTTCACGTCTCTGGTTGCTGAGTGAATCACAAAGAAGGAATTTCACCAGAGCTGCAATTGCCTCACCTCTCCACTCGCCCTCCCCGTTTACATTTTCCTGCTCGTCAGTGATTTAAAGAAAACCAAATGGATGCGATGTCATTCTGTAGCCTCTCTGTCGATTCCTCCGTTTCAGTTGCAACATGACTTAGATCTCGGAGCGGACCTTAATACTAGCGACTCTATGAATGCGCAAGACGAAAGGTTCCTCTGAGAGTGCAATTCCTTTCATTGCTGTTGCTGATTGAATGAGCCACTAACGTGCGAATTGCTCCAAAACATGAATCAGGATATCTGGTGCCAATTCTCGCACGTTGAATAACAATTGACATCTTCCAAATGAGGTCTTTCTGAGACGACATAAGGGTACATTTGACAGACAGACAAGTTCAGGAATTCCTGGTGCGCTGTGACACCAGAGCATCTGCTTCTTTCCTGTCTTTGAACCGAGCCGCCTGCGCAAGGAAGGCAAATGCGGTACTGCTTTTCGTGGAAGGATCAGAAGGCGGTAACTACACTCTCCAACAGAATGGCATATGATCAGAACCAGGTTGGAAAAAAACTTAACAACGCTTTGCACTGTAATTAAATGGAATTGCATTACTTTTCACTTCCAGAGCAGGTTTGTTCAAGTAAATTCGAAGGCAGGTTTGCAGATGGGAAAGCATGCAAGAAAGCTCAGCTCTTGTCCATGTAAAAGGCTGCAGTTGAAGGACAAAGCAGTTTCTGCCCAGTTCTGAACTGGGGACCTTTCGCGTGTTAGGCGAACGTGAGGACCACTACACGACAGAAACAAGCCACAGCCGGCTGTGCTGCAACTCCGTGGCGTCCAGCACTGAAAGTTGAATCCGTTCTACGTCTCCCCTTTCTGTTTCCAATAGCTCGTTGTTGTCCAGCGTAATCGACATCTTGAAAACGTAAAAAAAAGACACGTTAAATTGATGACAATATATAGACAAAGATGTCGTCGATGTTTGTACCGTAGTGCGAGGTGGAATAGGCTGGGACGACTTTCCCTGCAGCGTAACAGCTGCGACATGACCTTATGGAAGGGTGGTAAACTGAGTATTTACGTGCTTTACCCAAGTTGGTGTGAGTTGAAAACTCGACAGCATAGCTTTAAGGTGAGTGGACTGAAAGTGACAAAGGACCTGAGGCACATTTCCCACAAAGAAGGTTGTGCGTGTTTGGAATGATCTACCAGAGGAAGTGGAGGAGGCTATTATACTCAGAAAATTGCAATGGTAATCGGGTGAGTTTCTGGATAGGATGCGTTTAGAGGGATTGGGGTCAAATGCTGGGGAACTGGACTTGTTTAATTTTGGCTATGTGGTGAGCATGGACGAGGTCCACCGAAGTATCTTTTTCCACGGTGTACCCCAATAACGTCATGTTGCTTCCACCGGCTTTAAAGGATTACTTTTTAGCGGAGTTTGCCATCGCAGTCTGTGGCACAATCATTTAGTCTGTTCGACTGCTCACGGGAAAGGTAGTATTGTGGAACACTGCAAAAAAGGAACGACTTCCTTACTTTAGCTCCGACTGACCATACTCTGTGAAATTTTCCCAGATCCTCAGCTGAGGATTTTTGCTGCTGGAAGTTACCTCAGAAACCCTGTTAAATCGAAATGTGTTGAGCGAATCGCAAAACAGAAAGCATTTAACACGGAACACAAACAAAACTGGCATACCTCATGCATTTTCAGACGCAGAGATGCATGAATGCTAAATGTGATACAATCCGAGGGCATGAGTCATAAAGTAATCTCACAACTAACAACAGGGCATTTCCAAACGACTCTTTCAAACATACTGCAGCCTTAGTGCACCACCACTTTCCAGACAATGCTGAAACGAGAGAAAGAAAGAACATAATAAGAATTGGCCGTAAAAAGTGAATTTCAGCAATCACAGTCTCGATTAGATTACCTTTCCCTTCCGATGTGTCCAGGACGGAAATGAAGGAAATGGGAGAAATTCAATAAGGTATGAGACCGAAATACATTGGAACGATTTTCCCTTTAGCTAGAAACCCAAATAACAACGAGTAGAGTCACCGTCGGACTTCGTTTCACAACAACGATGAAATAACAGTCTCCATTCGGTTCCAGTAAAAGCTCAACTTGCCTGGGACGGCAGGACTGTTTGCGATTTTCCGCGCGTGACGCGAACACGATCATGACAGTAGAGACATTTTGAAATATTTGGCAGTATCCCACACCACAGTTAATTCCCTGGGAAGCAAACCCATTTTACTTTTGTTTTCAACATCAATATACAGTGGGCACCGAAACAGCATTTTAACAAGCTGCAGCTTTGGAGTTGATCAGCAGAAATGGCAGTGGTGGGATTCGAACCCTCGCCCCTTTCGAGGCTGGAACCTGGATCCAGCGCCTGAGACCGCTCGGTCACACAACCAGCCGGCCGCGCCGCCTCATTTTCTTCTATTTCCAATTGTGCTCCTGCATAACAACAGCTGCAAAGTCACATGAAAAGGGTTCCATGATTCCTCTCAGACTCGCACAGCTGCTGGGATGTGCCCGGCTACAATGTCAATTTCGCAGCATAGTTTCAGTCACTGTGTCCGTTTATTTTTCAGAATAAGAGTCCCAAAGAATGTTCTCCACCCTAAAACCGGAGGTAACATTACAATCCGAGAACGACAGATCACATTGTGAGGATGCTCTGACCCCGGAGCCAGTTCGAGATGCCACTTTCCTTGCCTTTTACCTTAACCGTGCAATTTGCTGCAGAGATGTTCACTCCTGGACATGAGCCACATGGATACCAACTGAGTTGGAAACCTGGGTGGGAATCGAGGAGAAGCGACTCAATACATTTTGCTAAATTCCGTGGTGCTTTTTAGAAATGCAGTTTCTGTTCACCTCAATCTAAAAGCCAGTTTCTGAACACAGTCACAGATGTCACCTCACCCCACCCCCACTCCAGAAGAGGTGCTAACTGCCCTTGAGTGCTTTTTGTTCTCGATGTGAAGAGCTTTCACGCCTGAGTCACCTTCACGTCTCTGGTTGCTGAGTGAATCACAAAGAAGGAATTTCACCAGAGCTGCAATTGCCTCACCTCTCCACTCGCCCTCCCCGTTTACATTTTCCTGCTCGTCAGTGATTTAAAGAAAACCAAATGGATGCGATGTCATTCTGTAGCCTCTCTGTCGATTCCTCCGTTTCAGTTGCAACATGACTTAGATCTCGGAGCGGACCTTAATACTAGCGACTCTATGAATGCGCAAGACGAAAGGTTCCTCTGAGAGTGCAATTCCTTTCATTGCTGTTGCTGATTGAATGAGCCACTAACGTGCGAATTGCTCCAAAACATGAATCAGGATATCTGGTGCCAATTCTCGCACGTTGAATAACAATTGACATCTTCCAAATGAGGTCTTTCTGAGACGACATAAGGGTACATTTGACAGACAGACAAGTTCAGGAATTCCTGGTGCGCTGTGACACCAGAGCATCTGCTTCTTTCCTGTCTTTGAACCGAGCCGCCTGCGCAAGGAAGGCAAATGCGGTACTGCTTTTCGTGGAAGGATCAGAAGGCGGTAACTACACTCTCCAACAGAATGGCATATGATCAGAACCAGGTTGGAAAAAAACTTAACAACGCTTTGCACTGTAATTAAATGGAATTGCATTACTTTTCACTTCCAGAGCAGGTTTGTTCAAGTAAATTCGAAGGCAGGTTTGCAGATGGGAAAGCATGCAAGAAAGCTCAGCTCTTGTCCATGTAAAAGGCTGCAGTTGAAGGACAAAGCAGTTTCTGCCCAGTTCTGAACTGGGGACCTTTCGCGTGTTAGGCGAACGTGAGGACCACTACACGACAGAAACAAGCCACAGCCGGCTGTGCTGCAACTCCGTGGCGTCCAGCACTGAAAGTTGAATCCGTTCTACGTCTCCCCTTTCTGTTTCCAATAGCTCGTTGTTGTCCAGCGTAATCGACATCTTGAAAACGTAAAAAAAAGACACGTTAAATTGATGACAATATATAGACAAAGATGTCGTCGATGTTTGTACCGTAGGGCGAGGTGGAATAGGCTGGGACGACTTTCCCTGCAGCGTAACAGCTGCGACATGACCTTATGGAAGGGTGGTAAACTGAGTATTTACGTGCTTTACCCAAGTTGGTGTGAGTTGAAAACTCGACAGCATAGCTTTAAGGTGAGTGGACTGAAAGTGACAAAGGACCTGAGGCACATTTCCCACAAAGAAGGTTGTGCGTGTTTGGAATGATCTACCAGAGGAAGTGGAGGAGGCTATTATACTCAGAAAATTGCAATGGTAATCGGGTGAGTTTCTGGATAGGATGCGTTTAGAGGGATTGGGGTCAAATGCTGGGGAACTGGACTTGTTTAATTTTGGCTATGTGGTGAGCATGGACGAGGTCCACCGAAGTATCTTTTTCCACGGTGTACCCCAATAACGTCATGTTGCTTCCACCGGCTTTAAAGGATTACTTTTTAGCGGAGTTTGCCATCGCAGTCTGTGGCACAATCATTTAGTCTGTTCGACTGCTCACGGGAAAGGTAGTATTGTGGAACACTGCAAAAAAGGAACGACTTCCTTACTTTAGCTCCGACTGACCATACTCTGTGAAATTTTCCCAGATCCTCAGCTGAGGATTTTTGCTGCTGGAAGTTACCTCAGAAACCCTGTTAAATCGAAATGTGTTGAGCGAATCGCAAAACAGAAAGCATTTAACACGGAACACAAACAAAACTGGCATACCTCATGCATTTTCAGACGCAGAGATGCATGAATGCTAAATGTGATACAATCCGAGGGCATGAGTCATAAAGTAATCTCACAACTAACAACAGGGCATTTCCAAACGACTCTTTCAAACATACTGCAGCCTTAGTGCACCACCACTTTCCAGACAATGCTGAAACGAGAGAAAGAAAGAACATAATAAGAATTGGCCGTAAAAAGTGAATTTCAGCAATCACAGTCTCGATTAGATTACCTTTCCCTTCCGATGTGTCCAGGACGGAAATGAAGGAAATGGGAGAAATTCAATAAGGTATGAGACCGAAATACATTGGAACGATTTTCCCTTTAGCTAGAAACCCAAATAACAACGAGTAGAGTCACCGTCGGACTTCGTTTCACAACAACGATGAAATAACAGTCTCCATTCGGTTCCAGTAAAAGCTCAACTTGCCTGGGACGGCAGGACTGTTTGCGATTTTCCGCGCGTGACGCGAACACGATCATGACAGTAGAGACATTTTGAAATATTTGGCACTATCCCACACCACAGTTAATTCCCTGGGAACTAAAACCATTTTACTTTTGTTTTCAACATCAATATACAGTGGGCACCGAAACAGCATTTTAACAAGCTGCAGCTTTGGAGTTGATCAGCAGAAATGGCAGTGGTGGGATTCGAACCCTCGCCCCTTTCGAGGCTGGAACCTGGATCCAGCGCCTGAGACCGCTCGGCCACGCAACCAGCCGGCCGCGCCGCCTCATTTTCTTCTATTTCCAATTGTGCTCCTGCATAACAACAGCTGCAAAGTCACATGAAAAGGGTTCCATGATTCCTCTCAGACTCGCACAGCTGCTGGGATGTGCCCGGCTACAATGTCAATTTCGCAGCATAGTTTCAGTCACTGTGTCCGTTTATTTTTCAGAATAAGAGTCCCAAAGAATGTTCTCCACCCTAAAACCGGAGGTAACATTACAATCCGAGAACGACAGATCACATTGTGAGGATGCTCTGACCCCGGAGCCAGTTCGAGATGCCACTTTCCTTGCCTTTTACCTTAACCGTGCAATTTGCTGCAGAGATGTTCACTCCTGGACATGAGCCACATGGATACCAACTGAGTTGGAAACCTGGGTGGGAATCGAGGAGAAGCGACTCAATACATTTTGCTAAATTCCGTGGTGCTTTTTAGAAATGCAGTTTCTGTTCACCTCAATCTAAAAGCCAGTTTCTGAACACAGTCACAGAAGTCAAAAGGTAATTACCTCACCCCACCCCCACTCCCAGAAGAGGTGCTAACTGCCCTTGAGTGCTTTTTGTTCTCGATGTGAAGAGCTTTCACGCCTGAGTCACCTTCACGTCTCTGGTTGCTGAGTGAATCACAAAGAAGGAATTTCACTAGAGCTGCAATTGCCTCACTTCTCCACTCGCCCTCCCCGTTTACATTTTCCTGCTCGTCAGTGATTTAAAGAAAACCAAATGGATGCGATGTCATTCTGTAGCCTCTCTGTCGATTCCTCCGTTTCAGTTGCAACATGACTTAGATCTCGGGGCGGACCTTAATACTAGCGACTCTATGAATGCGCAAGTCGAAAGGTTCCTCTGAGAGTGCAATTCCTTTCATTGCTGTTGCTGATTGAATGAGCCACTAACGTGCGAATTGCTCCAAAACATGATTCAGGATATCTGGTGCCAATTCTCGCACGTTGAATAACGATTGACATCTTCCAAATGAGGTCTTTCTGAGACGACCTGAGGGTACATTTGACAGACAGACAAGTTCAGGAATTCGTGGTGCGCTGTGACACCAGAGCATCTGCTTCTTTCCTGTCTTTGAACCGAGCCGCCTGCGCAAGGAAGGCAAATGCGGTACTGCTTTTCGTGGAAGGATCAGAAGGCGGTAACTACACTCTCCAACAGAATGGCATATGATCAGAACCAGGTTGGAAAAAAACTTAACAACGCTTTGCACTGTAATTAAATGGAATTGTATTACTTTTCACTTCCAGAGCAGGTTTGTTCAAGCAAATTCGAAGGCAGGTTTGCAGATGGGAAAGCATGCAAGAAAGCTCAGCACTTGTCCATGTAAAAGGCTGCAGTTGAAGGACAAAGCAGTTTCTGCCCAGTTCTGAACTGGGGACCTTTCGCGTGTTAGGCGAACGTGAGGACCACTACACGACAGAAACAAGCCACAGCCGGCTGTGCTGCAACTCCGTGGCGTCCAGCACTGAAAGTTGAATCCGTTCTACGTCTCCCCTTTCTGTTTCCAATAGCTCGTTGTTGTCCAGCGTAATCGACATCTTGAAAACGTAAAAAAAAAACACTTTAAATTGATGACAATATATAGACACAGATGTCGTCGATGTTTGTACCGTAGGGCGAGGTGGAATAGGCTGGGACGACTTTCCCTGCAGCGTAACAGCTGCGACATGACCTTATGGAAGGGTGGTAAACTGAGTATTTACGTGCTTTACCCAAGTTGGTGTGAGTTGAAAACTCGACAGCATAGCTTTAAGGTGAGTGGACTGAAAGTCACAAAGGACCTGAGGCACATTTCCCACAAAGAAGGTTGTGCGTGTTTGGAATGATCTACCAGAGGAAGTGGAGGAGGCTATTATACTCAGAAAATTGCAAAGGTAATCGGGTGAGTTTCTGGATAGGATGCGTTTAGAGGGATTGGGGTCAAATGCTGGGGAACGGGACTTGTTTAATTTTGGCTATGTGGTGAGCATGGACGAGGTCCACCGAAGTATCTTTTTGCACGGTGTACCCCAATAACGTCATGTTGCTTCCACCGGCTTTAAAGGATTACTTTTTAGCGGAGTTTGCCATCGCAGTCTGTGGCACAATCATTTAGTCTGTTCGACTGCTCACGGGAAAGGTAGTATTGTGGAACACTGCAAAAAAGGAACGACTTCCTTACTTTAGCTCCGACTGACCATACTCTGTGAAATTTTCCCAGATCCTCAGCTGAGGATTTTTGCTGCTGGAAGTTACCTCAGAAACCCTGTTAAATCGAAATGTGTTGAGCGAATCGCAAAACAGAAAGCATTTAACACGGAACACAAACAAAACTGGCATACCTCATGCATTTTCAGACGCAGAGATGCATGAATGCTAAATGTGATACAATCCGAGGGCATGAGTCATAAAGTAATCTCACAACTAACAACAGGGCATTTCCAAACGACTCTTTCAAACATACTGCAGCCTTAGTGCACCACCACTTTCCAGACAATGCTGAAACGAGAGAAAGAAAGAACATAATAAGAATTGGCCGTAAAAAGTGAATTTCACCAATCACAGTCTCGATTAGATTACCTTTCCCTTCCGATGTTTCCAGGACGGAAATGAAGGAAATGGGAGAAATTCAATAAGGTATGACACCGAAATACATTGGAACGATTTTCCCTTTAGCTAGAAACCCAAATAACAACGAGTAGAGTCACCGTCGGACTTCGTTTCACAACAACGATGAAATAACAGTCTCCATTCGGTTCCAGTAAAAGCTCAACTTGCCTGGGACGGCAGGACTGTTTGCGATTTTCCGCGCGTGACGCGAACACGATCATGACAGTAGAGACATTTTGAAATATTTGGCAGTATCCCACACCACAGTTAATTCCCTTGGAAGCAAAACCATTTTACTTTTGTTTTCAACATCAATATACAGTGGGCACCGAAACAGCATTTTAACAAGCTGCAGCTTTGGAGTTGATCAGCAGAAATGGCAGTGGTGGGATTCGAACTCTCGCCCCTTTCGAGGCTGGAACCTGGATCCAGCGCCTGAGACCGCTCGGCCACACTACCAGCCGGCCGCGCCGTCTCATTTTCTTCTATTTCCAATTGTGCTCCTGCATAACAACAGCTGCAAAGTCACATGAAAAGGGTTCCATGATTCCTCTCAGACTCGCACAGCTGCTGGGATGTGCCCGGCTACAATGTCAATTTCGCAGCATAGTTTCAGTCACTGTGTCCGTTTATTTTTCAGAATAAGAGTCCCAAAGAATGTTCTCCACCCTAAAACCGGAGGTAACATTACAATCCGAGAACGACAGATCACATTGTGAGGATGCTCTGACCCCGGAGCCAGTTCGAGATGTCACTTTCCTTGCCTTTTACCTTAACCGTGCAATTTGCTGCAGAGATGTTCACTCCTGGACATGAGCCACATGGATACCAACTGAGTTGGAAACCTGGGTGGGAATCGAGGAGAAGCGACTCAATACATTTTGCTAAATTCCGTGGTGCTTTTTAGAAATGCAGTTTCTGTTCACCTCAATCTAAAAGCCAGTTTCTGAACACAGTCACAGAAGTCAAAAGGTAATTACCTCACCCCACCCCCACTCCAGAAGAGGTGCTAACTGCCCTTGAGTGCTTTTTGTTCTCGATGTGAAGAGCTTTCACGCCTGAGTCACCTTCACGTCTCTGGTTGCTGAGTGAATCACAAAGAAGGAATTTCACCAGAGCTGCAATTGCCTCACTTCTCCACTCGCCCTCCCCGTTTACATTTTCCTGCTCGTCAGTGATTTAAAGAAAACCAAATGGATGCGATGTCATTCTGTAGCCTCTCTGTCGATTCCTCCGTTTCAGTTGCAACATGACTTAGATCTCGGGGCGGACCTTAATACTAGCGACTCTATGAATGCGCAAGTCGAAAGGTTCCTCTGAGAGTGCAATTCCTTTCATTGCTGTTGCTGATTGAATGAGCCACTAACGTGCGAATTGCTCCAAAACATGATTCAGGATATCTGGTGCCAATTCTCGCACGTTGAATAACGATTGACATCTTCCAAATGAGGTCTTTCTGAGACGACCTGAGGGTACATTTGACAGACAGACAAGTTCAGGAATTCGTGGTGCGCTGTGACACCAGAGCATCTGCTTCTTTCCTGTCTTTGAACCGAGCCGCCTGCGCAAGGAAGGCAAATGCGGTACTGCTTTTCGTGGAAGGATCAGAAGGCGGTAACTACACTCTCCAACAGAATGGCATATGATCAGAACCAGGTTGGAAAAAAACTTAACAACGCTTTGCACTGTAATTAAATGGAATTGTATTACTTTTCACTTCCAGAGCAGGTTTGTTCAAGCAAATTCGAAGGCAGGTTTGCAGATGGGAAAGCATGCAAGAAAGCTCAGCACTTGTCCATGTAAAAGGCTGCAGTTGAAGGTCAAAGCAGTTTCTGCCCAGTTCTGAACTGGGGACCTTTCGCGTGTTAGGCGAACGTGAGGACCACTACACGACAGAAACAAGCCACAGCCGGCTGTGCTGCAACTCCGTGGCGTCCAGCACTGAAAGTTGAATCCGTTCTACGTCTCCCCTTTCTGTTTCCAATAGCACGTTGTTGTCCAGCGTAATCGACATCTTGAATACGTAAAAAAAAAACACTTTAAATTGATGACAATATATAGACACAGATGTCGTCGATGTTTGTACCGTAGGGCGAGGTGGAATAGGCTGGGACGACTTTCCCTGCAGCGTAACAGCTGCGACATGACCTTATGGAAGGGTGGTAAACTGAGTATTTACGTGCTTTACCCAAGTTGGTGTGAGTTGAAAACTCGACAGCATAGCTTTAAGGTGAGTGGACTGAAAGTGACAAAGGACCTGAGGCACATTTCCCACAAAGAAGGTTGTGCGTGTTTGGAATGATCTACCAGAGGAAGTGGAGGAGGCTATTATACTCAGAAAATTGCAAAGGTAATCGGGTGAGTTTCTGGATAGGATGCGTTTAGAGGGATTGGGGTCAAATGCTGGGGAACGGGACTTGTTTAATTTTGGCTATGTGGTGAGCATGGACGAGGTCCACCGAAGTATCTTTTTCCACGGTGTACCCCAATAACGTCATGTTGCTTCCACCGGCTTTAAAGGATTACTTTTTAGCGGAGTTTGCCATCGCAGTCTGTGGCACAATCATTTAGTCTGTTCGACTGCTCACGGGAAAGGTAGTATTGTGGAACACTGCAAAAAAGGAACGACTTCCTTACTTTAGCTCCGACTGACCATACTCTGTGAAATTTTCCCAGATCCTCAGCTGAGGATTTTTGCTGCTGGAAGTTACCTCAGAAACCCTGTTAAATCGAAATGTGTTGAGCGAATCGCAAAACAGAAAGCATTTAACACGGAACACAAACAAAACTGGCATACCTCATGCATTTTCAGACGCAGAGATGCATGAATGCTAAATGTGATACAATCCGAGGGCATGAGTCATAAAGTAATCTCACAACTAACAACAGGGCATTTCCAAACGACTCTTTCAAACATACTGCAGCCTTAGTGCACCACCACTTTCCAGACAATGCTGAAACGAGAGAAAGAAAGAACATAATAAGAATTAGCTGTAAAAAGTGAATTTCACCAATCACAGTCTCGATTAGATTACCTTTCCCTTCCGATGTTTCCAGGGCGGAAATGAAGGAAATGGGAGCAATTCAATAAGGTATGAGACCGAAATACATTGGAACGATTTTCCCTTTAGCTAGAAACCCAAATAACAACGAGTAGAGTCACCGTCGGACTTCGTTTCACAACAACGATGAAATAACAGTCTCCATTCGGTTCCAGTAAAAGCTCAACTTGCCTGGGACGGCAGGACTGTTTGCGATTTTCCGCGCGTGACGCGAACACGATCATGACAGTAGAGACATTTTGAAATATTTGGCAGTATCCCACACCACAGTTAATTCCCTTGGAAGCAAAACCATTTTACTTTTGTTTTCAACATCAATATACAGTGGGCACCGAAACAGCATTTTAACAAGCTGCAGCTTTGGAGTTGATCAGCAGAAATGGCAGTGGTGGGATTCGAACCCTCGCCCCTTTCGAGGCTGGAACCTGGATCCAGCGCCTGAGACCGCTCGGCCACACTACAAGCCGGCCGCGCCGCCTCGTTTTCTTCTATTTCCAATTGTGCTCCTGCACAACAACAGCTGCAAAGTCACATGAAAAGGGTTCCATGATTCCTCTCAGACTCGCACAGCTGCTGGGATGTGCCCGGCTACAATGTCAATTTCGCAGCATAGTTTCAGTCACTGTGTCCGTTTATTTTTCAGAATAAGAGTCCCAAAGAATGTTCTCCACCCTAAAACCGGAGGTAACATTACAATCCGAGAACGACAGATCACATTGTGAGGATGCTCTGACCCCGGAGCCAGTTCGAGATGCCACTTTCCTTGCCTTTTACCTTAACCGTGCAATTTGCTGCAGAGATGTTCACTCCTGGACATGAGCCACATGGATACCAACTGAGTTGGAAACCTGGGTGGGAATCGAGGAGAAGCGACTCAATACATTTTGCTAAATTCCGTGGTGCTTTTTAGAAATGCAGTTTCTGTTCACCTCAATCTAAAAGCCAGTTTCTGAACACAGTCACAGAAGTCAAAAGGTAATTACCTCACCCCACCCCCACTCCAGAAGAGGTGCTAACTGCCCTTGAGTGCTTTTTGTTCTCGATGTGAAGAGCTTTCACGCCTGAGTCACCTTCACGTCTCTGGTTGCTGAGTGAATCACAAAGAAGGAATTTCACCAGAGCTGCAATTGCCTCACTTCTCCACTCGCCCTCCCCGTTTACATTTTCCTGCTCGTCAGTGATTTAAAGAAAACCAAATGGATGCGATGTCATTCTGTAGCCTCTCTGTCGATTCCTCCGTTTCAGTTGCAACATGACTTAGATCTCGGGGCGGACCTTAATACTAGCGACTCTATGAATGCGCAAGTCGAAAGGTTCCTCTGAGAGTGCAATTCCTTTCATTGCTGTTGCTGATTGAATGAGCCACTAACGTGCGAATTGCTCCAAAACATGATTCAGGATATCTGGTGCCAATTCTCGCACGTTGAATAACGATTGACATCTTCCAAATGAGGTCTTTCTGAGACGACCTGAGGGTACATTTGACAGACAGACAAGTTCAGGAATTCGTGGTGCGCTGTGACACCAGAGCATCTGCTTCTTTCCTGTCTTTGAACCGAGCCGCCTGCGCAAGGAAGGCAAATGCAGTACTGCTTTTCGTGGAAGGATCAGAAGGCGGTAACTACACTCTCCAACAGAATGGCATATGATCAGAACCAGGTTGGAAAAAAACTTAACAACGCTTTGCACTGTAATTAAATGGAATTGTATTACTTTTCACTTCCAGAGCAGGTTTGTTCAAGCAAATTCGAAGGCAGGTTTGCAGATGGGAAAGCATGCAAGAAAGCTCAGCACTTGTCCATGTAAAAGGCTGCAGTTGAAGGTCAAAGCAGTTTCTGCCCAGTTCTGAACTGGGGACCTTTCGCGTGTTAGGCGAACGTGAGGACCACTACACGACAGAAACAAGCCACAGCCGGCTGTGCTGCAACTCCGTGGCGTCCAGCACTGAAAGTTGAATCCGTTCTACGTCTCCCCTTTCTGTTTCCAATAGCACGTTGTTGTCCAGCGTAATCGACATCTTGAATACGTAAAAAAAAAACACTTTAAATTGATGACAATATATAGACACAGATGTCGTCGATGTTTGTACCGTAGGGCGAGGTGGAATAGGCTGGGACGACTTTCCCTGCAGCGTAACAGCTGCGACATGACCTTATGGAAGGGTGGTAAACTGAGTATTTACGTGCTTTACCCAAGTTGGTGTGAGTTGAAAACTCGACAGCATAGCTTTAAGGTGAGTGGACTGAAAGTCACAAAGGACCTGAGGCACATTTCCCACAAAGAAGGTTGTGCGTGTTTGGAATGATCTACCAGAGGAAGTGGAGGAGGCTATTATACTCAGAAAATTGCAAAGGTAATCGGGTGAGTTTCTGGATAGGATGCGTTTAGAGGGATTTGGGTCAAATGCTGGGGAACGGGACTTGTTTAATTTTGGCTATGTGGTGAGCATGGACGAGGTCCACCGAAGTATCTTTTTGCACGGTGTACCCCAATAACGTCATGTTGCTTCCACCGGCTTTAAAGGATTACTTTTTAGCGGAGTTTGCCATCGCAGTCTGTGGCACAATCATTTAGTCTGTTCGACTGCTCACGGGAAAGGTAGTATTGTGGAACACTGCAAAAAAGGAACGACTTCCTTACTTTAGCTCCGACTGACCATACTCTGTGAAATTTTCCCAGATCCTCAGCTGAGGATTTTTGCTGCTGGAAGTTACCTCAGAAACCCTGTTAAATCGAAATGTGTTGAGCGAATCGCAAAACAGAAAGCATTTAACACGGAACACAAACAAAACTGGCATACCTCATGCATTTTCAGACGCAGAGATGCATGAATGCTAAATGTGATACAATCCGAGGGCATGAGTCATAAAGTAATCTCACAACTAACAACAGGGCATTTCCAAACGACTCTTTCAAACATACTGCAGCCTTAGTGCACCACCACTTTCCAGACAATGCTGAAACGAGAGAAAGAAAGAACATAATAAGAATTGGCCGTAAAAAGTGAATTTCACCAATCACAGTCTCGATTAGATTACCTTTCCCTTCCGATGTTTCCAGGACGGAAATGAAGGAAATGGGAGCAATTCAAAAAGGTATGACACCGAAATACATTGGAACGATTTTCCCTTTAGCTAGAAACCCAAATAACAACGAGTAGAGTCACCGTCGGACTTCGTTTCACAACAACGATGAAATAACAGTCTCCATTCGGTTCCAGTAAAAGCTCAACTTGCCTGGGACGGCAGGA
This sequence comes from Chiloscyllium plagiosum, assembly GCF_037043375.1. Lineage (NCBI taxonomy): Eukaryota > Metazoa > Chordata > Chondrichthyes > Orectolobiformes > Hemiscylliidae > Chiloscyllium > Chiloscyllium plagiosum. Next base: position 49,342,061 of record NW_028270183.1, read on the forward strand.
CTGTTTGCGATTTTCCGCGCGTGACGCGAACACGATCATGACAGTAGAGACATTTTGAAATATTTGGCAGTATCCCACACCACAGTTAATTCCCTTGGAAGCAAAACCATTTTACTTTTGTTTTCAACATCAATATACAGTGGGCACCGAAACAGCATTTTAACAAGCTGCAGCTTTGGAGTTGATCAGCAGAAATGGCAGTGGTGGGATTCGAACCCTCGCCCCTTTCGAGGCTGGAACCTGGATCCAGCGCCTGAGACCGCTCGGCCACACTCCAAGCCGGCCGCGCCGCCTCGTTTTCTTCTATTTCCAATTGTGCTCCTGCACAACAACAGCTGCAAAGTCACATGAAAAGGGTTCCATGATTCCTCTCAGACTCGCACAGCTGCTGGGATGTGCCCGGCTACAATGTCAATTTCGCAGCATAGTTTCAGTCACTGTGTCCGTTTATTTTTCAGAATAAGAGTCCCAAAGAATGTTCTCCACCCTAAAACCGGAGGTAACATTACAATCCGAGAACGACAGATCACATTGTGAGGATGCTCTGACCCCGGAGCCAGTTCGAGATGCCACTTTCCTTGCCTTTTACCTTAACCGTGCAATTTGCTGCAGAGATGTTCACTCCTGGACATGAGCCACATGGATACCAACTGAGTTGGAAACCTGGGTGGGAATCGAGGAGAAGCGACTCAATACATTTTGCTAAATTCCGTGGTGCTTTTTAGAAATGCAGTTTCTGTTCACCTCAATCTAAAAGCCAGTTTCTGAACACAGTCACAGAAGTCAAAAGGTAATTACCTCACCCCACCCCCACTCCAGAAGAGGTGCTAACTGCCCTTGAGTGCTTTTTGTTCTCGATGTGAAGAGCTTTCACGCCTGAGTCACCTTCACGTCTCTGGTTGCTGAGTGAATCACAAAGAAGGAATTTCACCAGAGCTGCAATTGCCTCACTTCTCCACTCGCCCTCCCCGTTTACATTTTCCTGCTCGTCAGTGATTTAAAGAAAACCAAATGGATGCGATGTCATTCTGTAGCCTCTCTGTCGATTCCTCCGTTTCAGTTGCAACATGACTTAGATCTCGGGGCGGACCTTAATACTAGCGACTCTATGAATGCGCAAGTCGAAAGGTTCCTCTGAGAGTGCAATTCCTTTCATTGCTGTTGCTGATTGAATGAGCCACTAACGTGCGAATTGCTCCAAAACATGATTCAGGATATCTGGTGCCAATTCTCGCACGTTGAATAACGATTGACATCTTCCAAATGAGGTCTTTCTGAGACGACCTGAGGGTACATTTGACAGACAGACAAGTTCAGGAATTCGTGGTGCGCTGTGACACCAGAGCATCTGCTTCTTTCCTGTCTTTGAACCGAGCCGCCTGCGCAAGGAAGGCAAATGCAGTACTGCTTTTCGTGGAAGGATCAGAAGGCGGTAACTACACTCTCCAACAGAATGGCATATGATCAGAACCAGGTTGGAAAAAAACTTAACAACGCTTTGCACTGTAATTAAATGGAATTGTATTACTTTTCACTTCCAGAGCAGGTTTGTTCAAGCAAATTCGAAGGCAGGTTTGCAGATGGGAAAGCATGCAAGAAAGCTCAGCACTTGTCCATGTAAAAGGCTGCAGTTGAAGGACAAAGCAGTTTCTGCCCAGTTCTGAACTGGGGACCTTTCGCGTGTTAGGCGAACGTGAGGACCACTACACGACAGAAACAAGCCACAGCCGGCTGTGCTGCAACTCCGTGGCGTCCAGCACTGAAAGTTGAATCCGTTCTACGTCTCCCCTTTCTGTTTCCAATAGCTCGTTGTTGTCCAGCGTAATCGACATCTTGAAAACGTAAAAAAAAAACACTTTAAATTGATGACAATATATAGACACAGATGTCGTCGATGTTTGTACCGTAGGGCGAGGTGGAATAGGCTGGGACGACTTTCCCTGCAGCGTAACAGCTGCGACATGACCTTATGGAAGGGTGGTAAACTGAGTATTTACGTGCTTTACCCAAGTTGGTGTGAGTTGAAAACTCGACAGCATAGCTTTAAGGTGAGTGGACTGAAAGTCACAAAGGACCTGAGGCACATTTCCCACAAAGAAGGTTGTGCGTGTTTGGAATGATCTACCAGAGGAAGTGGAGGAGGCTATTATACTCAGAAAATTGCAAAGGTAATCGGGTGAGTTTCTGGATAGGATGCGTTTAGAGGGATTGGGGTCAAATGCTGGGGAACGGGACTTGTTTAATTTTGGCTATGTGGTGAGCATGGACGAGGTCCACCGAAGTATCTTTTTGCACGGTGTACCCCAATAACGTCATGTTGCTTCCACCGGCTTTAAAGGATTACTTTTTAGCGGAGTTTGCCATCGCAGTCTGTGGCACAATCATTTAGTCTGTTCGACTGCTCACGGGAAAGGTAGTATTGTGGAACACTGCAAAAAAGGAACGACTTCCTTACTTTAGCTCCGACTGACCATACTCTGTGAAATTTTCCCAGATCCTCAGCTGAGGATTTTTGCTGCTGGAAGTTACCTCAGAAACCCTGTTAAATCGAAATGTGTTGAGCGAATCGCAAAACAGAAAGCATTTAACACGGAACACAAACAAAACTGGCATACCTCATGCATTTTCAGACGCAGAGATGCATGAATGCTAAATGTGATACAATCCGAGGGCATGAGTCATAAAGTAATCTCACAACTAACAACAGGGCATTTCCAAACGACTCTTTCAAACATACTGCAGCCTTAGTGCACCACCACTTTCCAGACAATGCTGAAACGAGAGAAAGAAAGAACATAATAAGAATTAGCTGTAAAAAGTGAATTTCATCAATCACAGTCTCGATTAGATTACCTTTCCCTTCCGATGTTTCCAGGGCGGAAATGAAGGAAATGGGAGCAATTCAATAAGGTATGAGACCGAAATACATTGGAACGATTTTCCCTTTAGCTAGAAACCCAAATAACAACGAGTAGAGTCACCGTCGGACTTCGTTTCACAACAACGATGAAATAACAGTCTCCATTCGGTTCCAGTAAAAGCTCAACTTGCCTGGGACGGCAGGACTGTTTGCGATTTTCCGCGCGTGACGCGAACACGATCATGACAGTAGAGACATTTTGAAATATTTGGCAGTATCCCACACCACAGTTAATTCCCTTGGAAGCAAAACCATTTTACTTTTGTTTTCAACATCAATATACAGTGGGCACCGAAACAGCATTTTAACAAGCTGCAGCTTTGGAGTTGATCAGCAGAAATGGTAGTGGTGGGATTCGAACCCTCTCCCCTTTCGAGGCTGGAACCTGGATCCAGCGCCTGAGACCGCTCGGCCACACTACCAGCCGGCCGCGCCGTCTCATTTTCTTCTATTTCCAATTGTGCTCCTGCACAACAACAGCTGCAAAGTCACATGAAAAGGGTTCCATGATTCCTCTCAGACTCGCACAGCTGCTGGGATGTGCCCGGCTACAATGTCAATTTCGCAGCATAGTTTCAGTCACTGTGTCCGTTTATTTTTCAGAATAAGAGTCCCAAAGAATGTTCTCCACCCTAAAACCGGAGGTAACATTACAATCCGAGAACGACAGATCACATTGTGAGGATGCTCTGACCCCGGAGCCAGTTCGAGATGTCACTTTCCTTGCCTTTTACCTTAACCGTGCAATTTGCTGCAGAGATGTTCACTCCTGGACATGAGCCACATGGATACCAACTGAGTTGGAAACCTGGGTGGGAATCGAGGAGAAGCGACTCAATACATTTTGCTAAATTCCGTGGTGCTTTTTAGAAATGCAGTTTCTGTTCACCTCAATCTAAAAGCCAGTTTCTGAACACAGTCACAGAAGTCTTGCCTGGGACGGCAGGACTGTTTGCGATTTTCCGCGCGTGACGCGAACACGATCATGACAGTAGAGACATTTTGAAATATTTGGCAGTATCCCACACCACAGTTAATTCCCTTGGAAGCAAAACCATTTTACTTTTGTTTTCAACATCAATATACAGTGGGCACCGAAACAGCATTTTAACAAGCTGCAGCTTTGGAGTTGATCAGCAGAAATGGCAGTGGTGGGATTCGAACCCTCGCCCCTTTCGAGGCTGGAACCTGGATCCAGCGCCTGAGACCGCTCGGCCACACTACAAGCCGGCCGCGCCGCCTCGTTTTCTTCTATTTCCAATTGTGCTCCTGCACAACAACAGCTGCAAAGTCACATGAAAAGGGTTCCATGATTCCTCTCAGACTCGCACAGCTGCTGGGATGTGCCCGGCTACAATGTCAATTTCGCAGCATAGTTTCAGTCACTGTGTCCGTTTATTTTTCAGAATAAGAGTCCCAAAGAATGTTCTCCACCCTAAAACCGGAGGTAACATTACAATCCGAGAACGACAGATCACATTGTGAGGATGCTCTGACCCCGGAGCCAGTTCGAGATGCCACTTTCCTTGCCTTTTACCTTAACCGTGCAATTTGCTGCAGAGATGTTCACTCCTGGACATGAGCCACATGGATACCAACTGAGTTGGAAACCTGGGTGGGAATCGAGGAGAAGCGACTCAATACATTTTGCTAAATTCCGTGGTGCTTTTTAGAAATGCAGTTTCTGTTCACCTCAATCTAAAAGCCAGTTTCTGAACACAGTCACAGAAGTCAAAAGGTAATTACCTCACCCCACCCCCACTCCAGAAGAGGTGCTAACTGCCCTTGAGTGCTTTTTGTTCTCGATGTGAAGAGCTTTCACGCCTGAGTCACCTTCACGTCTCTGGTTGCTGAGTGAATCACAAAGAAGGAATTTCACCAGAGCTGCAATTGCCTCACTTCTCCACTCGCCCTCCCCGTTTACATTTTCCTGCTCGTCAGTGATTTAAAGAAAACCAAATGGATGCGATGTCATTCTGTAGCCTCTCTGTCGATTCCTCCGTTTCAGTTGCAACATGACTTAGATCTCGGGGCGGACCTTAATACTAGCGACTCTATGAATGCGCAAGTCGAAAGGTTCCTCTGAGAGTGCAATTCCTTTCATTGCTGTTGCTGATTGAATGAGCCACTAACGTGCGAATTGCTCCAAAACATGATTCAGGATATCTGGTGCCAATTCTCGCACGTTGAATAACGATTGACATCTTCCAAATGAGGTCTTTCTGAGACGACCTGAGGGTACATTTGACAGACAGACAAGTTCAGGAATTCGTGGTGCGCTGTGACACCAGAGCATCTGCTTCTTTCCTGTCTTTGAACCGAGCCGCCTGCGCAAGGAAGGCAAATGCAGTACTGCTTTTCGTGGAAGGATCAGAAGGCGGTAACTACACTCTCCAACAGAATGGCATATGATCAGAACCAGGTTGGAAAAAAACTTAACAACGCTTTGCACTGTAATTAAATGGAATTGTATTACTTTTCACTTCCAGAGCAGGTTTGTTCAAGCAAATTCGAAGGCAGGTTTGCAGATGGGAAAGCATGCAAGAAAGCTCAGCACTTGTCCATGTAAAAGGCTGCAGTTGAAGGACAAAGCAGTTTCTGCCCAGTTCTGAACTGGGGACCTTTCGCGTGTTAGGCGAACGTGAGGACCACTACACGACAGAAACAAGCCACAGCCGGCTGTGCTGCAACTCCGTGGCGTCCAGCACTGAAAGTTGAATCCGTTCTACGTCTCCCCTTTCTGTTTCCAATAGCTCGTTGTTGTCCAGCGTAATCGACATCTTGAAAACGTAAAAAAAAAACACTTTAAATTGATGACAATATATAGACACAGATGTCGTCGATGTTTGTACCGTAGGGCGAGGTGGAATAGGCTGGGACGACTTTCCCTGCAGCGTAACAGCTGCGACATGACCTTATGGAAGGGTGGTAAACTGAGTATTTACGTGCTTTACCCAAGTTGGTGTGAGTTGAAAACTCGACAGCATAGCTTTAAGGTGAGTGGACTGAAAGTCACAAAGGACCTGAGGCACATTTCCCACAAAGAAGGTTGTGCGTGTTTGGAATGATCTACCAGAGGAAGTGGAGGAGGCTATTATACTCAGAAAATTGCAAAGGTAATCGGGTGAGTTTCTGGATAGGATGCGTTTAGAGGGATTGGGGTCAAATGCTGGGGAACGGGACTTGTTTAATTTTGGCTATGTGGTGAGCATGGACGAGGTCCACCGAAGTATCTTTTTGCACGGTGTACCCCAATAACGTCATGTTGCTTCCACCGGCTTTAAAGGATTACTTTTTAGCGGAGTTTGCCATCGCAGTCTGTGGCACAATCATTTAGTCTGTTCGACTGCTCACGGGAAAGGTAATATTGTGGAACACTGCAAAAAAGGAACGACTTCCTTACTTTAGCTCCGACTGACCATACTCTGTGAAATTTTCCCAGATCCTCAGCTGAGGATTTTTGCTGCTGGAAGTTACCTCAGAAACCCTGTTAAATCGAAATGTGTTGAGCGAATCGCAAAACAGAAAGCATTTAACACGGAACACAAACAAAACTGGCATACCTCATGCATTTTCAGACGCAGAGATGCATGAATGCTAAATGTGATACAATCCGAGGGCATGAGTCATAAAGTAATCTCACAACTAACAACAGGGCATTTCCAAACGACTCTTTCAAACATACTGCAGCCTTAGTGCACCACCACTTTCCAGACAATGCTGAAACGAGAGAAAGAAAGAACATAATAAGAATTGGCCGTAAAAAGTGAATTTCACCAATCACAGTCTCGATTAGATTACCTTTCCCTTCCGATGTTTCCAGGGCGGAAATGAAGGAAATGGGAGCAATTCAATAAGGTATGAGACCGAAATACATTGGAACGATTTTCCCTTTAGCTAGAAACCCAAATAACAACGAGTAGAGTCACCGTCGGACTTCGTTTCACAACAACGATGAAATAACAGTCTCCATTCGGTTCCAGTAAAAGCTCAACTTGCCTGGGACGGCAGGACTGTTTGCGATTTTCCGCGCGTGACGCGAACACGATCATGACAGTAGAGACATTTTGAAATATTTGGCAGTATCCCACACCACAGTTAATTCCCTTGGAAGCAAAACCATTTTACTTTTGTTTTCAACATCAATATACAGTGGGCACCGAAACAGCATTTTAACAAGCTGCAGCTTTGGAGTTGATCAGCAGAAATGGCAGTGGTGGGATTCGAACCCTCTCCCCTTTCGAGGCTGGAACCTGGATCCAGCGCCTGAGACCGCTCGGCCACACTACCAGCCGGCCGCGCCGTCTCATTTTCTTCTATTTCCAATTGTGCTCCTGCATAACAACAGCTGCAAAGTCACATGAAAAGGGTTCCATGATTCCTCTCAGACTCGCACAGCTGCTGGGATGTGCCCGGCTACAATGTCAATTTCGCAGCATAGTTTCAGTCACTGTGTCCGTTTATTTTTCAGAATAAGAGTCCCAAAGAATGTTCTCCACCCTAAAACCGGAGGTAACATTACAATCCGAGAACGACAGATCACATTGTGAGGATGCTCTGACCCCGGAGCCAGTTCGAGATGTCACTTTCCTTGCCTTTTACCTTAACCGTGCAATTTGCTGCAGAGATGTTCACTCCTGGACATGAGCCACATGGATACCAACTGAGTTGGAAACCTGGGTGGGAATCGAGGAGAAGCGACTCAATACATTTTGCTAAATTCCGTGGTGCTTTTTAGAAATGCAGTTTCTGTTCACCTCAATCTAAAAGCCAGTTTCTGAACACAGTCACAGAAGTCTTGCCTGGGACGGCAGGACTGTTTGCGATTTTCCGCGCGTGACGCGAACACGATCATGACAGTAGAGACATTTTGAAATATTTGGCAGTATCCCACACCACAGTTAATTCCCTTGGAAGCAAAACCATTTTACTTTTGTTTTCAACATCAATATACAGTGGGCACCGAAACAGCATTTTAACAAGCTGCAGCTTTGGAGTTGATCAGCAGAAATGGCAGTGGTGGGATTCGAACCCTCGCCCCTTTCGAGGCTGGAACCTGGATCCAGCGCCTGAGACCGCTCGGCCACACTACAAGCCGGCCGCGCCGCCTCGTTTTCTTCTATTTCCAATTGTGCTCCTGCACAACAACAGCTGCAAAGTCACATGAAAAGGGTTCCATGATTCCTCTCAGACTCGCACAGCTGCTGGGATGTGCCCGGCTACAATGTCAATTTCGCAGCATAGTTTCAGTCACTGTGTCCGTTTATTTTTCAGAATAAGAGTCCCAAAGAATGTTCTCCACCCTAAAACCGGAGGTAACATTACAATCCGAGAACGACAGATCACATTGTGAGGATGCTCTGACCCCGGAGCCAGTTCGAGATGCCACTTTCCTTGCCTTTTACCTTAACCGTGCAATTTGCTGCAGAGATGTTCACTCCTGGACATGAGCCACATGGATACCAACTGAGTTGGAAACCTGGGTGGGAATCGAGGAGAAGCGACTCAATACATTTTGCTAAATTCCGTGGTGCTTTTTAGAAATGCAGTTTCTGTTCACCTCAATCTAAAAGCCAGTTTCTGAACACAGTCACAGAAGTCAAAAGGTAATTACCTCACCCCACCCCCACTCCAGAAGAGGTGCTAACTGCCCTTGAGTGCTTTTTGTTCTCGATGTGAAGAGCTTTCACGCCTGAGTCACCTTCACGTCTCTGGTTGCTGAGTGAATCACAAAGAAGGAATTTCACCAGAGCTGCAATTGCCTCACTTCTCCACTCGCCCTCCCCGTTTACATTTTCCTGCTCGTCAGTGATTTAAAGAAAACCAAATGGATGCGATGTCATTCTGTAGCCTCTCTGTCGATTCCTCCGTTTCAGTTGCAACATGACTTAGATCTCGGGGCGGACCTTAATACTAGCGACTCTATGAATGCGCAAGTCGAAAGGTTCCTCTGAGAGTGCAATTCCTTTCATTGCTGTTGCTGATTGAATGAGCCACTAACGTGCGAATTGCTCCAAAACATGATTCAGGATATCTGGTGCCAATTCTCGCACGTTGAATAACGATTGACATCTTCCAAATGAGGTCTTTCTGAGACGACCTGAGGGTACATTTGACAGACAGACAAGTTCAGGAATTCCTGGTGCGCTGTGACACCAGAGCATCTGCTTCTTTCCTGTCTTTGAACCGAGCCGCCTGCGCAAGGAAGGCAAATGCAGTACTGCTTTTCGTGGAAGGATCAGAAGGCGGTAACTACACTCTCCAACAGAATGGCATATGATCAGAACCAGGTTGGAAAAAAACTTAACAACGCTTTGCACTGTAATTAAATGGAATTGTATTACTTTTCACTTCCAGAGCAGGTTTGTTCAAGCAAATTCGAAGGCAGGTTTGCAGATGGGAAAGCATGCAAGAAAGCTCAGCACTTGTCCATGTAAAAGGCTGCAGTTGAAGGTCAAAGCAGTTTCTGACCAGTTCTGAACTGGGGACCTTTCGCGTGTTAGGCGAACGTGAGGACCACTACACGACAGAAACAAGCCACAGCCGGCTGTGCTGCAACTCCGTGGCGTCCAGCACTGAAAGTTGAATCCGTTCTACGTCTCCCCTTTCTGTTTCCAATAGCACGTTGTTGTCCAGCGTAATCGACATCTTGAATACGTAAAAAAAAAACACTTTAAATTGATGACAATATATAGACACAGATGTCGTCGATGTTTGTACCGTAGGGCGAGGTGGAATAGGCTGGGACGACTTTCCCTGCAGCGTAACAGCTGCGACATGACCTTATGGAAGGGTGGTAAACTGAGTATTTACGTGCTTTACCCAAGTTGGTGTGAGTTGAAAACTCGACAGCATAGCTTTAAGGTGAGTGGACTGAAAGTCACAAAGGACCTGAGGCACATTTCCCACAAAGAAGGTTGTGCGTGTTTGGAATGATCTACCAGAGGAAGTGGAGAAGGCTATTATACTCAGAAAATTGCAAAGGTAATCGGGTGAGTTTCTGGATAGGATGCGTTTAGAGGGATTTGGGTCAAATGCTGGGGAACGGGACTTGTTTAATTTTGGCTATGTGGTGAGCATGGACGAGGTCCACCGAAGTATCTTTTTGCACGGTGTACCCCAATAACGTCATGTTGCTTCCACCGGCTTTAAAGGATTACTTTTTAGCGGAGTTTGCCATCGCAGTCTGTGGCACAATCATTTAGTCTGTTCGACTGCTCACAGGAAAGGTAGTATTGTGGAACACTGCAAAAAAGGAACGACTTCCTTACTTTAGCTCCGACTGACCATACTCTGTGAAATTTTCCCAGATCCTCAGCTGAGGATTTTTGCTGCTGGAAGTTACCTCAGAAACCCTGTTAAATCGAAATGTGTTGAGCGAATCGCAAAACAGAAAGCATTTAACACGGAACACAAACAAAACTGGCATACCTCATGCATTTTCAGACGCAGAGATGCATGAATGCTAAATGTGATACAATCCGAGGGCATGAGTCATAAAGTAATCTCACAACTAACAACAGGGCATTTCCAAACGACTCTTTCAAACATACTGCAGCCTTAGTGCACCACCACTTTCCAGACAATGCTGAAACGAGAGAAAGAAAGAACATAATAAGAATTGGCCGTAAAAAGTGAATTTCACCAATCACAGTCTCGATTAGATTACCTTTCCCTTCCGATGTTTCCAGGACGGAAATGAAGGAAATGGGAGCAATTCAAAAAGGTATGACACCGAAATACATTGGAACGATTTTCCCTTTAGCTAGAAACCCAAATAACAACGAGTAGAGTCACCGTCGGACTTCGTTTCACAACAACGATGAAATAACAGTCTCCATTCGGTTCCAGTAAAAGCTCAACTTGCCTGGGACGGCAGGACTGTTTGCGATTTTCCGCGCGTGACGCGAACACGATCATGACAGTAGAGACATTTTGAAATATTTGGCAGTATCCCACACCACAGTTAATTCCCTTGGAAGCAAAACCATTTTACTTTTGTTTTCAACATCAATATACAGTGGGCACCGAAACAGCATTTTAACAAGCTGCAGCTTTGGAGTTGATCAGCAGAAATGGTAGTGGTGGGATTCGAACCCTCTCCCCTTTCGAGGCTGGAACCTGGATCCAGCGCCTGAGACCGCTCGGCCACACTACCAGCCGGCCGCGCCGTCTCATTTTCTTCTATTTCCAATTGTGCTCCTGCATAACAACAGCTGCAAAGTCACATGAAAAGGGTTCCATGATTCCTCTCAGACTCGCACAGCTGCTGGGATGTGCCCGGCTACAATGTCAATTTCGCAGCATAGTTTCAGTCACTGTGTCCGTTTATTTTTCAGAATAAGAGTCCCAAAGAATGTTCTCCACCCTAAAACCGGAGGTAACATTACAATCCGAGAACGACAGATCACATTGTGAGGATGCTCTGACCCCGGAGCCAGTTCGAGATGTCACTTTCCTTGCCTTTTACCTTAACCGTGCAATTTGCTGCAGAGATGTTCACTCCTGGACATGAGCCACATGGATACCAACTGAGTTGGAAACCTGGGTGGGAATCGAGGAGAAGCGACTCAATACATTTTGCTAAATTCCGTGGTGCTTTTTAGAAATGCAGTTTCTGTTCACCTCAATCTAAAAGCCAGTTTCTGAACACAGTCACAGAAGTCAAAAGGTAATTACCTCACCCCACCCCCACTCCAGAAGAGGTGCTAACTGCCCTTGAGTGCTTTTTGTTCTCGATGTGAAGAGCTTTCACGCCTGAGTCACCTTCACGTCTCTGGTTGCTGAGTGAATCACAAAGAAGGAATTTCACCAGAGCTGCAATTGCCTCACTTCTCCACTCGCCCTCCCCGTTTACATTTTCCTGCTCGTCAGTGATTTAAAGAAAACCAAATGGATGCGATGTCATTCTGTAGCCTCTCTGTCGATTCCTCCGTTTCAGTTGCAACATGACTTAGATCTCGGGGCGGACCTTAATACTAGCGACTCTATGAATGCGCAAGTCGAAAGGTTCCTCTGAGAGTGCAATTCCTTTCATTGCTGTTGCTGATTGAATGAGCCACTAACGTGCGAATTGCTCCAAAACATGATTCAGGATATCTGGTGCCAATTCTCGCACGTTGAATAACGATTGACATCTTCCAAATGAGGTCTTTCTGAGACGACCTGAGGGTACATTTGACAGACAGACAAGTTCAGGAATTCGTGGTGCGCTGTGACACCAGAGCATCTGCTTCTTTCCTGTCTTTGAACCGAGCCGCCTGCGCAAGGAAGGCAAATGCGGTACTGCTTTTCGTGGAAGGATCAGAAGGCGGTAACTACACTCTCCAACAGAATGGCATATGATCAGAACCAGGTTGGAAAAAAACTTAACAACGCTTTGCACTGTAATTAAATGGAATTGTATTACTTTTCACTTCCAGAGCAGGTTTGTTCAAGCAAATTCGAAGGCAGGTTTGCAGATGGGAAAGCATGCAAGAAAGCTCAGCACTTGTCCATGTAAAAGGCTGCAGTTGAAGGTCAAAGCAGTTTCTGCCCAGTTCTGAACTGGGGACCTTTCGCGTGTTAGGCGAACGTGAGGACCACTACACGACAGAAACAAGCCACAGCCGGCTGTGCTGCAACTCCGTGGCGTCCAGCACTGAAAGTTGAATCCGTTCTACGTCTCCCCTTTCTGTTTCCAATAGCACGTTGTTGTCCAGCGTAATCGACATCTTGAATACGTAAAAAAAAACACTTTAAATTGATGACAATATATAGACACAGATGTCGTCGATGTTTGTACCGTAGGGCGAGGTGGAATAGGCTGGGACGACTTTCCCTGCAGCGTAACAGCTGCGACATGACCTTATGGAAGGGTGGTAAACTGAGTATTTACGTGCTTTACCCAAGTTGGTGTGAGTTGAAAACTCGACAGCATAGCTTTAAGGTGAGTGGACTGAAAGTGACAAAGGACCTGAGGCACATTTCCCACAAAGAAGGTTGTGCGTGTTTGGAATGATCTACCAGAGGAAGTGGAGGAGGCTATTATACTCAGAAAATTGCAAAGGTAATCGGGTGAGTTTCTGGATAGGATGCGTTTAGAGGGATTGGGGTCAAATGCTGGGGAACGGGACTTGTTTAATTTTGGCTATGTGGTGAGCATGGACGAGGTCCACCGAAGTATCTTTTTCCACGGTGTACCCCAATAACGTCATGTTGCTTCCACCGGCTTTAAAGGATTACTTTTTAGCGGAGTTTGCCATCGCAGTCTGTGGCACAATCATTTAGTCTGTTCGACTGCTCACGGGAAAGGTAGTATTGTGGAACACTGCAAAAAAGGAACGACTTCCTTACTTTAGCTCCGACTGACCATACTCTGTGAAATTTTCCCAGATCCTCAGCTGAGGATTTTTGCTGCTGGAAGTTACCTCAGAAACCCTGTTAAATCGAAATGTGTTGAGCGAATCGCAAAACAGAAAGCATTTAACACGGAACACAAACAAAACTGGCATACCTCATGCATTTTCAGACGCAGAGATGCATGAATGCTAAATGTGATACAATCCGAGGGCATGAGTCATAAAGTAATCTCACAACTAACAACAGGGCATTTCCAAACGACTCTTTCAAACATACTGCAGCCTTAGTGCACCACCACTTTCCAGACAATGCTGAAACGAGAGAAAGAAAGAACATAATAAGAATTGGCCGTAAAAAGTGAATTTCACCAATCACATTCTCGATTAGATTACCTTTCCCTTCCGATGTTTCCAGGACGGAAATGAAGGAAATGGGAGAAATTCAATAAGGTATGACACCGAAATACATTGGAACGATTTTCCCTTTAGCTAGAAACCCAAATAACAACGAGTAGAGTCACCGTCGGACTTCGTTTCACAACAACGATGAAATAACAGTCTCCATTCGGTTCCAGTAAAAGCTCAACTTGCCTGGGACGGCAGGACTGTTTGCGATTTTCCGCGCGTGACGCGAACACGATCATGACAGTAGAGACATTTTGAAATATTTGGCAGTATCCCACACCACAGTTAATTCCCTTGGAAGCAAAACCATTTTACTTTTGTTTTCAACATCAATATACAGTGGGCACCGAAACAGCATTTTAACAAGCTGCAGCTTTGGAGTTGATCAGCAGAAATGGCAGTGGTGGGATTCGAACCCTCGCCCCTTTCGAGGCTGGAACCTGGATCCAGCGCCTGAGACCGCTCGGCCACACTACAAGCCGGCCGCGCCGCCTCGTTTTCTTCTATTTCCAATTGTGCTCCTGCACAACAACAGCTGCAAAGTCACATGAAAAGGGTTCCATGATTCCTCTCAGACTCGCACAGCTGCTGGGATGTGCCCGGCTACAATGTCAATTTCGCAGCATAGTTTCAGTCACTGTGTCCGTTTATTTTTCAGAATAAGAGTCCCAAAGAATGTTCTCCACCCTAAAACCGGAGGTAACATTACAATCCGAGAACGACAGATCACATTGTGAGGATGCTCTGACCCCGGAGCCAGTTCGAGATGCCACTTTCCTTGCCTTTTACCTTAACCGTGCAATTTGCTGCAGAGATGTTCACTCCTGGACATGAGCCACATGGATACCAACTGAGTTGGAAACCTGGGTGGGAATCGAGGAGAAGCGACTCAATACATTTTGCTAAATTCCGTGGTGCTTTTTAGAAATGCAGTTTCTGTTCACCTCAATCTAAAAGCCAGTTTCTGAACACAGTCACAGAAGTCAAAAGGTAATTACCTCACCCCACCCCCACTCCAGAAGAGGTGCTAACTGCCCTTGAGTGCTTTTTGTTCTCGATGTGAAGAGCTTTCACGCCTGAGTCACCTTCACGTCTCTGGTTGCTGAGTGAATCACAAAGAAGGAATTTCACCAGAGCTGCAATTGCCTCACTTCTCCACTCGCCCTCCCCGTTTACATTTTCCTGCTCGTCAGTGATTTAAAGAAAACCAAATGGATGCGATGTCATTCTGTAGCCTCTCTGTCGATTCCTCCGTTTCAGTTGCAACATGACTTAGATCTCGGGGCGGACCTTAATACTAGCGACTCTATGAATGCGCAAGTCGAAAGGTTCCTCTGAGAGTGCAATTCCTTTCATTGCTGTTGCTGATTGAATGAGCCACTAACGTGCGAATTGCTCCAAAACATGATTCAGGATATCTGGTGCCAATTCTCGCACGTTGAATAACGATTGACATCTTCCAAATGAGGTCTTTCTGAGACGACCTGAGGGTACATTTGACAGACAGACAAGTTCAGGAATTCGTGGTGCGCTGTGACACCAGAGCATCTGCTTCTTTCCTGTCTTTGAACCGAGCCGCCTGCGCAAGGAAGGCAAATGCGGTACTGCTTTTCGTGGAAGGATCAGAAGGCGGTAACTACACTCTCCAACAGAATGGCATATGATCAGAACCAGGTTGGAAAAAAACTTAACAACGCTTTGCACTGTAATTAAATGGAATTGTATTACTTTTCACTTCCAGAGCAGGTTTGTTCAAGCAAATTCGAAGGCAGGTTTGCAGATGGGAAAGCATGCAAGAAAGCTCAGCACTTGTCCATGTAAAAGGCTGCAGTTGAAGGACAAAGCAGTTTCTGCCCAGTTCTGAACTGGGGACCTTTCGCGTGTTAGGCGAACGTGAGGACCACTACACGACAGAAACAAGCCACAGCCGGCTGTGCTGCAACTCCGTGGCGTCCAGCACTGAAAGTTGAATCCGTTCTACGTCTCCCCTTTCTGTTTCCAATAGCTCGTTGTTGTCCAGCGTAATCGACATCTTGAAAACGTAAAAAAAAAACACTTTAAATTGATGACAATATATAGACACAGATGTCGTCGATGTTTGTACCGTAGGGCGAGGTGGAATAGGCTGGGACGACTTTCCCTGCAGCGTAACAGCTGCGACATGACATTATGGAAGGGTGGTAAACTGAGTATTTACGTGCTTTACCCAAGTTGGTGTGAGTTGAAAACTCGACAGCATAGCTTTAAGGTGAGTGGACTGAAAGTCACAAAGGACCTGAGGCACATTTCCCACAAAGAAGGTTGTGCGTGTTTGGAATGATCTACCAGAGGAAGTGGAGGAGGCTATTATACTCAGAAAATTGCAAAGGTAATCGGGTGAGTTTCTGGATAGGATGCGTTTAGAGGGATTGGGGTCAAATGCTGGGGAACGGGACTTGTTTAATTTTGGCTATGTGGTGAGCATGGACGAGGTCCACCGAAGTATCTTTTTGCACGGTGTACCCCAATAACGTCATGTTGCTTCCACCGGCTTTAAAGGATTACTTTTTAGCGGAGTTTGCCATCGCAGTCTGTGGCACAATCATTTAGTCTGTTCGACTGCTCACGGGAAAGGTAGTATTGTGGAACACTGCAAAAAAGGAACGACTTCCTTACTTTAGCTCCGACTGACCATACTCTGTGAAATTTTCCCAGATCCTCAGCTGAGGATTTTTGCTGCTGGAAGTTACCTCAGAAACCCTGTTAAATCGAAATGTGTTGAGCGAATCGCAAAACAGAAAGCATTTAACACGGAACACAAACAAAACTGGCATACCTCATGCATTTTCAGACGCAGAGATGCATGAATGCTAAATGTGATACAATCCGAGGGCATGAGTCATAAAGTAATCTCACAACTAACAACAGGGCATTTCCAAACGACTCTTTCAAACATACTGCAGCCTTAGTGCACCACCACTTTCCAGACAATGCTGAAACGAGAGAAAGAAAGAACATAATAAGAATTGGCCGTAAAAAGTGAATTTCACCAATCACAGTCTCGATTAGATTACCTTTCCCTTCCGATGTTTCCAGGACGGAAATGAAGGAAATGGGAGAAATTCAATAAGGTATGACACCGAAATACATTGGAACGATTTTCCCTTTAGCTAGAAACCCAAATAACAACGAGTAGAGTCACCGTCGGACTTCGTTTCACAACAACGATGAAATAACAGTCTCCATTCGGTTCCAGTAAAAGCTCAACTTGCCTGGGACGGCAGGACTGTTTGCGATTTTCCGCGCGTGACGCGAACACGATCATGACAGTAGAGACATTTTGAAATATTTGGCAGTATCCCACACCACAGTTAATTCCCTTGGAAGCAAAACCATTTTACTTTTGTTTTCAACATCAATATACAGTGGGCACCGAAACAGCATTTTAACAAGCTGCAGCTTTGGAGTTGATCAGCAGAAATGGCAGTGGTGGGATTCGAACCCTCGCCCCTTTCGAGGCTGGAACCTGGATCCAGCGCCTGAGACCGCTCGGCCACACTACCAGCCGGCCGCGCCGTCTCATTTTCTTCTATTTCCAATTGTGCTCCTGCATAACAACAGCTGCAAAGTCACATGAAAAGGGTTCCATGATTCCTCTCAGACTCGCACAGCTGCTGGGATGTGCCCGGCTACAATGTCAATTTCGCAGCATAGTTTCAGTCACTGTGTCCGTTTATTTTTCAGAATAAGAGTCCCAAAGAATGTTCTCCACCCTAAAACCGGAGGTAACATTACAATCCGAGAACGACAGATCACATTGTGAGGATGCTCTGACCCCGGAGCCAGTTCGAGATGTCACTTTCCTTGCCTTTTACCTTAACCGTGCAATTTGCTGCAGAGATGTTCACTCCTGGACATGAGCCACATGGATACCAACTGAGTTGGAAACCTGGGTGGGAATCGAGGAGAAGCGACTCAATACATTTTGCTAAATTCCGTGGTGCTTTTTAGAAATGCAGTTTCTGTTCACCTCAATCTAAAAGCCAGTTTCTGAACACAGTCACAGAAGTCAAAAGGTAATTACCTCACCCCACCCCCACTCCAGAAGAGGTGCTAACTGCCCTTGAGTGCTTTTTGTTCTCGATGTGAAGAGCTTTCACGCCTGAGTCACCTTCACGTCTCTGGTTGCTGAGTGAATCACAAAGAAGGAATTTCACTAGAGCTGCAATTGCCTCACTTCTCCACTCGCCCTCCCCGTTTACATTTTCCTGCTCGTCAGTGATTTAAAGAAAACCAAATGGATGCGATGTCATTCTGTAGCCTCTCTGTCGATTCCTCCGTTTCAGTTGCAACATGACTTAGATCTCGGGGCGGACCTTAATACTAGCGACTCTATGAATGCGCAAGTCGAAAGGTTCCTCTGAGAGTGCAATTCCTTTCATTGCTGTTGCTGATTGAATGAGCCACTAACGTGCGAATTGCTCCAAAACATGATTCAGGATATCTGGTGCCAATTCTCGCACGTTGAATAACGATTGACATCTTCCAAATGAGGTCTTTCTGAGAC
Organism: Chiloscyllium plagiosum; assembly: GCF_037043375.1. NCBI lineage: Eukaryota > Metazoa > Chordata > Chondrichthyes > Orectolobiformes > Hemiscylliidae > Chiloscyllium > Chiloscyllium plagiosum. The sequence goes on from NW_028270183.1 coordinate 49,360,272, forward strand.
GACCTGAGGGTACATTTGACAGACAGACAAGTTCAGGAATTCGTGGTGCGCTGTGACACCAGAGCATCTGCTTCTTTCCTGTCTTTGAACCGAGCCGCCTGCGCAAGGAAGGCAAATGCGGTACTGCTTTTCGTGGAAGGATCAGAAGGCGGTAACTACACTCTCCAACAGAATGGCATATGATCAGAACCAGGTTGGAAAAAAACTTAACAACGCTTTGCACTGTAATTAAATGGAATTGTATTACTTTTCACTTCCAGAGCAGGTTTGTTCAAGCAAATTCGAAGGCAGGTTTGCAGATGGGAAAGCATGCAAGAAAGCTCAGCACTTGTCCATGTAAAAGGCTGCAGTTGAAGGTCAAAGCAGTTTCTGCCCAGTTCTGAACTGGGGACCTTTCGCGTGTTAGGCGAACGTGAGGACCACTACACGACAGAAACAAGCCACAGCCGGCTGTGCTGCAACTCCGTGGCGTCCAGCACTGAAAGTTGAATCCGTTCTACGTCTCCCCTTTCTGTTTCCAATAGCACGTTGTTGTCCAGCGTAATCGACATCTTGAATACGTAAAAAAAAAACACTTTAAATTGATGACAATATATAGACACAGATGTCGTCGATGTTTGTACCGTAGGGCGAGGTGGAATAGGCTGGGACGACTTTCCCTGCAGCGTAACAGCTGCGACATGACCTTATGGAAGGGTGGTAAACTGAGTATTTACGTGCTTTACCCAAGTTGGTGTGAGTTGAAAACTCGACAGCATAGCTTTAAGGTGAGTGGACTGAAAGTGACAAAGGACCTGAGGCACATTTCCCACAAAGAAGGTTGTGCGTGTTTGGAATGATCTACCAGAGGAAGTGGAGGAGGCTATTATACTCAGAAAATTGCAAAGGTAATCGGGTGAGTTTCTGGATAGGATCCGTTTAGAGGGATTGGGGTCAAATGCTGGGGAACGGGACTTGTTTAATTTTGGCTATGTGGTGAGCATGGACGAGGTCCACCGAAGTATCTTTTTCCACGGTGTACCCCAATAACGTCATGTTGCTTCCACCGGCTTTAAAGGATTACTTTTTAGCGGAGTTTGCCATCGCAGTCTGTGGCACAATCATTTAGTCTGTTCGACTGCTCACGGGAAAGGTAGTATTGTGGAACACTGCAAAAAAGGAACGACTTCCTTACTTTAGCTCCGACTGACCATACTCTGTGAAATTTTCCCAGATCCTCAGCTGAGGATATTTGCTGCTGGAAGTTACCTCAGAAACCCTGTTAAATCGAAATGTGTTGAGCGAATCGCAAAACAGAAAGCATTTAACACGGAACACAAACAAAACTGGCATACCTCATGCATTTTCAGACGCAGAGATGCATGAATGCTAAATGTGATACAATCCGAGGGCATGAGTCATAAAGTAATCTCACAACTAACAACAGGGCATTTCCAAACGACTCTTTCAAACATACTGCAGCCTTAGTGCACCACCACTTTCCAGACAATGCTGAAACGAGAGAAAGAAAGAACATAATAAGAATTAGCTGTAAAAAGTGAATTTCACCAATCACAGTCTCGATTAGATTACCTTTCCCTTCCGATGTTTCCAGGACGGAAATGAAGGAAATGGGAGCAATTCAATAAGGTATGACACCGAAATACATTGGAACGATTTTCCCTTTAGCTAGAAACCCAAATAACAACGAGTAGAGTCACCGTCGGACTTCGTTTCACAACAACGATGAAATAACAGTCTCCATTCGGTTCCAGTAAAAGCTCAACTTGCCTGGGACGGCAGGACTGTTTGCGATTTTCCGCGCGTGACGCGAACACGATCATGACAGTAGAGACATTTTGAAATATTTGGCAGTATCCCACACCACAGTTAATTCCCTTGGAAGCAAAACCATTTTACTTTTGTTTTCAACATCAATATACAGTGGGCACCGAAACAGCATTTTAACAAGCTGCAGCTTTGGAGTTGATCAGCAGAAATGGCAGTGGTGGGATTCGAACCCTCGCCCCTTTCGAGGCTGGAACCTGGATCCAGCGCCTGAGACCGCTCGGCCACACTACCAGCCGGCCGCGCCGTCTCATTTTCTTCTATTTCCAATTGTGCTCCTGCATAACAACAGCTGCAAAGTCACATGAAAAGGGTTCCATGATTCCTCTCAGACTCGCACAGCTGCTGGGATGTGCCCGGCTACAATGTCAATTTCGCAGCATAGTTTCAGTCACTGTGTCCGTTTATTTTTCAGAATAAGAGTCCCAAAGAATGTTCTCCACCCTAAAACCGGAGGTAACATTACAATCCGAGAACGACAGATCACATTGTGAGGATGCTCTGACCCCGGAGCCAGTTCGAGATGTCACTTTCCTTGCCTTTTACCTTAACCGTGCAATTTGCTGCAGAGATGTTCACTCCTGGACATGAGCCACATGGATACCAACTGAGTTGGAAACCTGGGTGGGAATCGAGGAGAAGCGACTCAATACATTTTGCTAAATTCCGTGGTGCTTTTTAGAAATGCAGTTTCTGTTCACCTCAATCTAAAAGCCAGTTTCTGAACACAGTCACAGAAGTCAAAAGGTAATTACCTCACCCCACCCCCACTCCAGAAGAGGTGCTAACTGCCCTTGAGTGCTTTTTGTTCTCGATGTGAAGAGCTTTCACGCCTGAGTCACCTTCACGTCTCTGGTTGCTGAGTGAATCACAAAGAAGGAATTTCACCAGAGCTGCAATTGCCTCACTTCTCCACTCGCCCTCCCCGTTTACATTTTCCTGCTCGTCAGTGATTTAAAGAAAACCAAATGGATGCGATGTCATTCTGTAGCCTCTCTGTCGATTCCTCCGTTTCAGTTGCAACATGACTTAGATCTCGGGGCGGATCTTAATACTAGCGACTCTATGAATGCGCAAGTCGAAAGGTTCCTCTGAGAGTGCAATTCCTTTCATTGCTGTTGCTGATTGAATGAGCCACTAACGTGCGAATTGCTCCAAAACATGATTCAGGATATCTGGTGCCAATTCTCGCACGTTGAATAACGATTGACATCTTCCAAATGAGGTCTTTCTGAGACGACCTGAGGGTACATTTGACAGACAGACAAGTTCAGGAATTCGTGGTGCGCTGTGACACCAGAGCATCTGCTTCTTTCCTGTCTTTGAACCGAGCCGCCTGCGCAAGGAAGGCAAATGCGGTACTGCTTTTCGTGGAAGGATCAGAAGGCGGTAACTACACTCTCCAACAGAATGGCATATGATCAGAACCAGGTTGGAAAAAAACTTAACAACGCTTTGCACTGTAATTAAATGGAATTGTATTACTTTTCACTTCCAGAGCAGGTTTGTTCAAGCAAATTCGAAGGCAGGTTTGCAGATGGGAAAGCATGCAAGAAAGCTCAGCACTTGTCCATGTAAAAGGCTGCAGTTGAAGGACAAAGCAGTTTCTGCCCAGTTCTGAACTGGGGACCTTTCGCGTGTTAGGCGAACGTGAGGACCACTACACGACAGAAACAAGCCACAGCCGGCTGTGCTGCAACTCCGTGGCGTCCAGCACTGAAAGTTGAATCCGTTCTACGTCTCCCCTTTCTGTTTCCAATAGCACGTTGTTGTCCAGCGTAATCGACATCTTGAATACGTAAAAAAAAAAACACTTTAAATTGATGACAATATATAGACACAGATGTCGTCGATGTTTGTACCGTAGGGCGAGGTGGAATAGGCTGGGACGACTTTCCCTGCAGCGTAACAGCTGCGACATGACCTTATGGAAGGGTGGTAAACTGAGTATTTACGTGCTTTACCCAAGTTGGTGTGAGTTGAAAACTCGACAGCATAGCTTTAAGGTGAGTGGACTGAAAGTGACAAAGGACCTGAGGCACATTTCCCACAAAGAAGGTTGTGCGTGTTTGGAATGATCTACCAGAGGAAGTGGAGGAGGCTATTATACTCAGAAAATTGCAAAGGTAATCGGGTGAGTTTCTGGATAGGATGCGTTTAGAGGGATTGGGGTCAAATGCTGGGGAACGGGACTTGTTTAATTTTGGCTATGTGGTGAGCATGGACGAGGTCCACCGAAGTATCTTTTTCCACGGTGTACCCCAATAACGTCATGTTGCTTCCACCGGCTTTAAAGGATTACTTTTTAGCGGAGTTTGCCATCGCAGTCTGTGGCACAATCATTTAGTCTGTTCGACTGCTCACGGGAAAGGTAGTATTGTGGAACACTGCAAAAAAGGAACGACTTCCTTACTTTAGCTCCGACTGACCATACTCTGTGAAATTTTCCCAGATCCTCAGCTGAGGATTTTTGCTGCTGGAAGTTACCTCAGAAACCCTGTTAAATCGAAATGTGTTGAGCGAATCGCAAAACAGAAAGCATTTAACACGGAACACAAACAAAACTGGCATACCTCATGCATTTTCAGACGCAGAGATGCATGAATGCTAAATGTGATACAATCCGAGGGCATGAGTCATAAAGTAATCTCACAACTAACAACAGGGCATTTCCAAACGACTCTTTCAAACATACTGCAGCCTTAGTGCACCACCACTTTCCAGACAATGCTGAAACGAGAGAAAGAAAGAACATAATAAGAATTAGCTGTAAAAAGTGAATTTCACCAATCACAGTCTCGATTAGATTACCTTTCCCTTCCGATGTTTCCAGGACGGAAATGAAGGAAATGGGAGCAATTCAATAAGGTATGACACCGAAATACATTGGAACGATTTTCCCTTTAGCTAGAAACCCAAATAACAACGAGTAGAGTCACCGTCGGACTTCGTTTCACAACAACGATGAAATAACAGTCTCCATTTGGTTCCAGTAAAAGCTCAACTTGCCTGGGACGGCAGGACTGTTTGCGATTTTCCGCGCGTGACGCGAACACGATCATGACAGTAGAGACATTTTGAAATATTTGGCAGTATCCCACACCACAGTTAATTCCCTTGGAAGCAAAACCATTTTACTTTTGTTTTCAACATCAATATACAGTGGGCACCGAAACAGCATTTTAACAAGCTGCAGCTTTGGAGTTGATCAGCAGAAATGGCAGTGGTGGGATTCGAACCCTCGCCCCTTTCGAGGCTGGAACCTGGATCCAGCGCCTGAGACCGCTCGGCCACACTACCAGCCGGCCGCGCCGTCTCATTTTCTTCTATTTCCAATTGTGCTCCTGCATAACAACAGCTGCAAAGTCACATGAAAAGGGTTCCATGATTCCTCTCAGACTCGCACAGCTGCTGGGATGTGCCCGGCTACAATGTCAATTTCGCAGCATAGTTTCAGTCACTGTGTCCGTTTATTTTTCAGAATAAGAGTCCCAAAGAATGTTCTCCACCCTAAAACCGGAGGTAACATTACAATCCGAGAACGACAGATCACATTGTGAGGATGCTCTGACCCCGGAGCCAGTTCGAGATGTCACTTTCCTTGCCTTTTACCTTAACCGTGCAATTTGCTGCAGAGATGTTCACTCCTGGACATGAGCCACATGGATACCAACTGAGTTGGAAACCTGGGTGGGAATCGAGGAGAAGCGACTCAATACATTTTGCTAAATTCCGTGGTGCTTTTTAGAAATGCAGTTTCTGTTCACCTCAATCTAAAAGCCAGTTTCTGAACACAGTCACAGAAGTCAAAAGGTAATTACCTCACCCCACCCCCACTCCAGAAGAGGTGCTAACTGCCCTTGAGTGCTTTTTGTTCTCGATGTGAAGAGCTTTCACGCCTGAGTCACCTTCACGTCTCTGGTTGCTGAGTGAATCACAAAGAAGGAATTTCACCAGAGCTGCAATTGCCTCACTTCTCCACTCGCCCTCCCCGTTTACATTTTCCTGCTCGTCAGTGATTTAAAGAAAACCAAATGGATTCGATGTCATTCTGTAGCCTCTCTGTCGATTCCTCCGTTTCAGTTGCAACATGACTTAGATCTCGGGGCGGACCTTAATACTAGCGACTCTATGAATGCGCAAGTCGAAAGGTTCCTCTGAGAGTGCAATTCCTTTCATTGCTGTTGCTGATTGAATGAGCCACTAACGTGCGAATTGCTCCAAAACATGATTCAGGATATCTGGTGCCAATTCTCGCACGTTGAATAACGATTGACATCTTCCAAATGAGGTCTTTCTGAGACGACCTGAGGGTACATTTGACAGACAGACAAGTTCAGGAATTCGTGGTGCGCTGTGACACCAGAGCATCTGCTTCTTTCCTGTCTTTGAACCGAGCCGCCTGCGCAAGGAAGGCAAATGCGGTACTGCTTTTCGTGGAAGGATCAGAAGGCGGTAACTACACTCTCCAACAGAATGGCATATGATCAGAACCAGGTTGGAAAAAAACTTAACAACGCTTTGCACTGTAATTAAATGGAATTGTATTACTTTTCACTTCCAGAGCAGGTTTGTTCAAGCAAATTCGAAGGCAGGTTTGCAGATGGGAAAGCATGCAAGAAAGCTCAGCACTTGTCCATGTAAAAGGCTGCAGTTGAAGGACAAAGCAGTTTCTGCCCAGTTCTGAACTGGGGACCTTTCGCGTGTTAGGCGAACGTGAGGACCACTACACGACAGAAACAAGCCACAGCCGGCTGTGCTGCAACTCCGTGGCGTCCAGCACTGAAAGTTGAATCCGTTCTACGTCTCCCCTTTCTGTTTCCAATAGCTCGTTGTTGTCCAGCGTAATCGACATCTTGAAAACGTAAAAAAAAAACACTTTAAATTGATGACAATATATAGACACAGATGTCGTCGATGTTTGTACCGTAGGGCGAGGTGGAATAGGCTGGGACGACTTTCCCTGCAGCGTAACAGCTGCGACATGACCTTATGGAAGGGTGGTAAACTGAGTATTTACGTGCTTTACCCAAGTTGGTGTGAGTTGAAAACTCGACAGCATAGCTTTAAGGTGAGTGGACTGAAAGTGACAAAGGACCTGAGGCACATTTCCCACAAAGAAGGTTGTGCGTGTTTGGAATGATCTACCAGAGGAAGTGGAGGAGGCTATTATACTCAGAAAATTGCAAAAGTAATCGGGTGAGTTTCTGGATAGGATGCGTTTAGAGGGATTGGGGTCAAATGCTGGGGAACGGGACTTGTTTAATTTTGGCTATGTGGTGAGCATGGACGAGGTCCACCGAAGTATCTTTTTGCACGGTGTACCCCAATAACGTCATGTTGCTTCCACCGGCTTTAAAGGATTACTTTTTAGCGGAGTTTGCCATCGCAGTCTGTGGCACAATCATTTAGTCTGTTCGACTGCTCACGGGAAAGGTAGTATTGTGGAACACTGCAAAAAAGGAACGACTTCCTTACTTTAGCTCCGACTGACCATACTCTGTGAAATTTTCCCAGATCCTCAGCTGAGGATTTTTGCTGCTGGAAGTTACCTCAGAAACCCTGTTAAATCGAAATGTGTTGAGCGAATCGCAAAACAGAAAGCATTTAACACGGAACACAAACAAAACTGGCATACCTCATGCATTTTCAGACGCAGAGATGCATGAATGCTAAATGTGATACAATCCGAGGGCATGAGTCATAAAGTAATCTCACAACTAACAACAGGGCATTTCCAAACGACTCTTTCAAACATACTGCAGCCTTAGTGCACCACCACTTTCCAGACAATGCTGAAACGAGAGAAAGAAAGAACATAATAAGAATTGGCCGTAAAAAGTGAATTTCACCAATCACAGTCTCGATTAGATTACCTTTCCCTTCCGATGTTTCCAGGACGGAAATGAAGGAAATGGGAGAAATTCAATAAGGTATGACACCGAAATACATTGGAACGATTTTCCCTTTAGCTAGAAACCCAAATAACAACGAGTAGAGTCACCGTCGGACTTCGTTTCACAACAACGATGAAATAACAGTCTCCATTCGGTTCCAGTAAAAGCTCAACTTGCCTGGGACGGCAGGACTGTTTGCGATTTTCCGCGCGTGACGCGAACACGATCATGACAGTAGAGACATTTTGAAATATTTGGCAGTATCCCACACCACAGTTAATTCCCTTGGAAGCAAAACCATTTTACTTTTGTTTTCAACATCAATATACAGTGGGCACCGAAACAGCATTTTAACAAGCTGCAGCTTTGGAGTTGATCAGCAGAAATGGCAGTGGTGGGATTCGAACCCTCGCCCCTTTCGAGGCTGGAACCTGGATCCAGCGCCTGAGACCGCTCGGCCACACTACCAGCCGGCCGCGCCGTCTCATTTTCTTCTATTTCCAATTGTGCTCCTGCATAACAACAGCTGCAAAGTCACATGAAAAGGGTTCCATGATTCCTCTCAGACTCGCACAGCTGCTGGGATGTGCCCGGCTACAATGTCAATTTCGCAGCATAGTTTCAGTCACTGTGTCCGTTTATTTTTCAGAATAAGAGTCCCAAAGAATGTTCTCCACCCTAAAACCGGAGGTAACATTACAATCCGAGAACGACAGATCACATTGTGAGGATGCTCTGACCCCGGAGCCAGTTCGAGATGTCACTTTCCTTGCCTTTTACCTTAACCGTGCAATTTGCTGCAGAGATGTTCACTCCTGGACATGAGCCACATGGATACCAACTGAGTTGGAAACCTGGGTGGGAATCGAGGAGAAGCGACTCAATACATTTTGCTAAATTCCGTGGTGCTTTTTAGAAATGCAGTTTCTGTTCACCTCAATCTAAAAGCCAGTTTCTGAACACAGTCACAGAAGTCAAAAGGTAATTACCTCACCCCACCCCCACTCCAGAAGAGGTGCTAACTGCCCTTGAGTGCTTTTTGTTCTCGATGTGAAGAGCTTTCACGCCTGAGTCACCTTCACGTCTCTGGTTGCTGAGTGAATCACAAAGAAGGAATTTCACTAGAGCTGCAATTGCCTCACTTCTCCACTCGCCCTCCCCGTTTACATTTTCCTGCTCGTCAGTGATTTAAAGAAAACCAAATGGATGCGATGTCATTCTGTAGCCTCTCTGTCGATTCCTCCGTTTCAGTTGCAACATGACTTAGATCTCGGGGCGGACCTTAATACTAGCGACTCTATGAATGCGCAAGTCGAAAGGTTCCTCTGAGAGTGCAATTCCTTTCATTGCTGTTGCTGATTGAATGAGCCACTAACGTGCGAATTGCTCCAAAACATGAATCAGGATATCTGGTGCCAATTCTCGCACGTTGAATAACGATTGACATCTTCCAAATGAGGTCTTTCTGAGACGACCTGAGGGTACATTTGACAGACAGACAAGTTCAGGAATTCGTGGTGCGCTGTGACACCAGAGCATCTGCTTCTTTCCTGTCTTTGAACCGAGCCGCCTGCGCAAGGAAGGCAAATGCGGTACTGCTTTTCGTGGAAGGATCAGAAGGCGGTAACTACACTCTCCAACAGAATGGCATATGATCAGAACCAGGTTGGAAAAAAACTTAACAACGCTTTGCACTGTAATTAAATGGAATTGTATTACTTTTCACTTCCAGAGCAGGTTTGTTCAAGCAAATTCGAAGGCAGGTTTGCAGATGGGAAAGCATGCAAGAAAGCTCAGCACTTGTCCATGTAAAAGGCTGCAGTTGAAGGTCAAAGCAGTTTCTGCCCAGTTCTGAACTGGGGACCTTTCGCGTGTTAGGCGAACGTGAGGACCACTACACGACAGAAACAAGCCACAGCCGGCTGTGCTGCAACTCCGTGGCGTCCAGCACTGAAAGTTGAATCCGTTCTACGTCTCCCCTTTCTGTTTCCAATAGCACGTTGTTGTCCAGCGTAATCGACATCTTGAATACGTAAAAAAAAAACACTATAAATTGATGACAATATATAGACACAGATGTCGTCGATGTTTGTGCCGTAGGGCGAGGTGGAATAGGCTGGGACGACTTTCCCTGCAGCGTAACAGCTGCGACATGACCTTATGGAAGGGTGGTAAACTGAGTATTTACGTGCTTTACCCAAGTTGGTGTGAGTTGAAAACTCGACAGCATAGCTTTAAGGTGAGTGGACTGAAAGTGACAAAGGACCTGAGGCACATTTCCCACAAAGAAGGTTGTGCGTGTTTGGAATGATCTACCAGAGGAAGTGGAGGAGGCTATTATACTCAGAAAATTGCAAAGGTAATCGGGTGAGTTTCTGGATAGGATGCGTTTAGAGGGATTGGGGTCAAATGCTGGGGAACGGGACTTGTTTAATTTTGGCTATGTGGTGAGCATGGACGAGGTCCACCGAAGTATCTTTTTCCACGGTGTACCCCAATAACGTCATGTTGCTTCCACCGGCTTTAAAGGATTACTTTTTAGCGGAGTTTGCCATCGCAGTCTGTGGCACAATCATTTAGTCTGTTCGACTGCTCACGGGAAAGGTAGTATTGTGGAACACTGCAAAAAAGGAACGACTTCCTTACTTTAGCTCCGACTGACCATACTCTGTGAAATTTTCCCAGATCCTCAGCTGAGGATTTTTGCTGCTGGAAGTTACCTCAGAAACCCTGTTAAATCGAAATGTGTTGAGCGAATCGCAAAACAGAAAGCATTTAACACGGAACACAAACAAAACTGGCATACCTCATGCATTTTCAGACGCAGAGATGCATGAATGCTAAATGTGATACAATCCGAGGGCATGAGTCATAAAGTAATCTCACAACTAACAACAGGGCATTTCCAAACGACTCTTTCAAACATACTGCAGCCTTAGTGCACCACCACTTTCCAGACAATGCTGAAACGAGAGAAAGAAAGAACATAATAAGAATTGGCCGTAAAAAGTGAATTTCACCAATCACAGTCTCGATTAGATTACCTTTCCCTTCCGATGTTTCCAGGACGGAAATGAAGGAAATGGGAGAAATTCAATAAGGTATGACACCGAAATACATTGGAACGATTTTCCCTTTAGCTAGAAACCCAAATAACAACGAGTAGAGTCACCGTCGGACTTCGTTTCACAACAACGATGAAATAACAGTCTCCATTCGGTTCCAGTAAAAGCTCAACTTGCCTGGGACGGCAGGACTGTTTGCGATTTTCCGCGCGTGACGCGAACACGATCATGACAGTAGAGACATTTTGAAATATTTGGCAGTATCCCACACCACAGTTAATTCCCTTGGAAGCAAAACCATTTTACTTTTGTTTTCAACATCAATATACAGTGGGCACCGAAACAGCATTTTAACAAGCTGCAGCTTTGGAGTTGATCAGCAGAAATGGCAGTGGTGGGATTCGAACCCTCGCCCCTTTCGAGGCTGGAACCTGGATCCAGCGCCTGAGACCGCTCGGCCACACTACCAGCCGGCCGCGCCGTCTCATTTTCTTCTATTTCCAATTGTGCTCCTGCATAACAACAGCTGCAAAGTCACATGAAAAGGGTTCCATGATTCCTCTCAGACTCGCACAGCTGCTGGGATGTGCCCGGCTACAATGTCAATTTCGCAGCATAGTTTCAGTCACTGTGTCCGTTTATTTTTCAGAATAAGAGTCCCAAAGAATGTTCTCCACCCTAAAACCGGAGGTAACATTACAATCCGAGAACGACAGATCACATTGTGAGGATGCTCTGACCCCGGAGCCAGTTCGAGATGTCACTTTCCTTGCCTTTTACCTTAACCGTGCAATTTGCTGCAGAGATGTTCACTCCTGGACATGAGCCACATGGATACCAACTGAGTTGGAAACCTGGGTGGGAATCGAGGAGAAGCGACTCAATACATTTTGCTAAATTCCGTGGTGCTTTTTAGAAATGCAGTTTCTGTTCACCTCAATCTAAAAGCCAGTTTCTGAACACAGTCACAGAAGTCAAAAGGTAATTACCTCACCCCACCCCCACTCCAGAAGAGGTGCTAACTGCCCTTGAGTGCTTTTTGTTCTCGATGTGAAGAGCTTTCACGCCTGAGTCACCTTCACGTCTCTGGTTGCTGAGTGAATCACAAAGAAGGAATTTCACTAGAGCTGCAATTGCCTCACTTCTCCACTCGCCCTCCCCGTTTACATTTTCCTGCTCGTCAGTGATTTAAAGAAAACCAAATGGATGCGATGTCATTCTGTAGCCTCTCTGTCGATTCCTCCGTTTCAGTTGCAACATGACTTAGATCTCGGGGCGGACCTTAATACTAGCGACTCTATGAATGCGCAAGTCGAAAGGTTCCTCTGAGAGTGCAATTCCTTTCATTGCTGTTGCTGATTGAATGAGCCACTAACGTGCGAATTGCTCCAAAACATGAATCAGGATATCTGGTGCCAATTCTCGCACGTTGAATAACGATTGACATCTTCCAAATGAGGTCTTTCTGAGACGACCTGAGGGTACATTTGACAGACAGACAAGTTCAGGAATTCGTGGTGCGCTGTGACACCAGAGCATCTGCTTCTTTCCTGTCTTTGAACCGAGCCGCCTGCGCAAGGAAGGCAAATGCGGTACTGCTTTTCGTGGAAGGATCAGAAGGCGGTAACTACACTCTCCAACAGAATGGCATATGATCAGAACCAGGTTGGAAAAAAACTTAACAACGCTTTGCACTGTAATTAAATGGAATTGTATTACTTTTCACTTCCAGAGCAGGTTTGTTCAAGCAAATTCGAAGGCAGGTTTGCAGATGGGAAAGCATGCAAGAAAGCTCAGCACTTGTCCATGTAAAAGGCTGCAGTTGAAGGTCAAAGCAGTTTCTGCCCAGTTCTGAACTGGGGACCTTTCGCGTGTTAGGCGAACGTGAGGACCACTACACGACAGAAACAAGCCACAGCCGGCTGTGCTGCAACTCCGTGGCGTCCAGCACTGAAAGTTGAATCCGTTCTACGTCTCCCCTTTCTGTTTCCAATAGCACGTTGTTGTCCAGCGTAATCGACATCTTGAATACGTAAAAAAAAAACACTTTAAATTGATGACAATATATAGACACAGATGTCGTCGATGTTTGTACCGTAGGGCGAGGTGGAATAGGCTGGGACGACTTTCCCTGCAGCGTAACAGCTGCGACATGACCTTATGGAAGGGTGGTAAACTGAGTATTTACGTGCTTTACCCAAGTTGGTGTGAGTTGAAAACTCGACAGCATAGCTTTAAGGTGAGTGGACTGAAAGTGACAAAGGACCTGAGGCACATTTCCCACAAAGAAGGTTGTGCGTGTTTGGAATGATCTACCAGAGGAAGTGGAGGAGGCTATTATACTCAGAAAATTGCAAAGGTAATCGGGTGAGTTTCTGGATAGGATGCGTTTAGAGGGATTGGGGTCAAATGCTGGGGAACGGGACTTGTTTAATTTTGGCTATGTGGTGAGCATGGACGAGGTCCACCGAAGTATCTTTTTCCACGGTGTACCCCAATAACGTCATGTTGCTTCCACCGGCTTTAAAGGATTACTTTTTAGCGGAGTTTGCCATCGCAGTCTGTGGCACAATCATTTAGTCTGTTCGACTGCTCACGGGAAAGGTAGTATTGTGGAACACTGCAAAAAAGGAACGACTTCCTTACTTTAGCTCCGACTGACCATACTCTGTGAAATTTTCCCAGATCCTCAGCTGAGGATTTTTGCTGCTGGAAGTTACCTCAGAAACCCTGTTAAATCGAAATGTGTTGAGCGAATCGCAAAACAGAAAGCATTTAACACGGAACACAAACAAAACTGGCATACCTCATGCATTTTCAGACGCAGAGATGCATGAATGCTAAATGTGATACAATCCGAGGGCATGAGTCATAAAGTAATCTCACAACTAACAACAGGGCATTTCCAAACGACTCTTTCAAACATACTGCAGCCTTAGTGCACCACCACTTTCCAGACAATGCTGAAACGAGAGAAAGAAAGAACATAATAAGAATTGGCCGTAAAAAGTGAATTTCACCAATCACAGTCTCGATTAGATTACCTTTCCCTTCCGATGTTTCCAGGACGGAAATGAAGGAAATGGGAGAAATTCAATAAGGTATGACACCGAAATACATTGGAACGATTTTCCCTTTAGCTAGAAACCCAAATAACAACGAGTAGAGTCACCGTCGGACTTCGTTTCACAACAACGATGAAATAACAGTCTCCATTCGGTTCCAGTAAAAGCTCAACTTGCCTGGGACGGCAGGACTGTTTGCGATTTTCCGCGCGTGACGCGAACACGATCATGACAGTAGAGACATTTTGAAATATTTGGCAGTATCCTACACCACAGTTAATTCCCTTGGAAGCAAAACCATTTTACTTTTGTTTTCAACATCAATATACAGTGGGCACCGAAACAGCATTTTAACAAGCTGCAGCTTTGGAGTTGATCATCAGAAATGGCAGTGGTGGGATTCGAACCCTCGCCCCTTTCGAGGCTGGAACCTGGATCCAGCGCCTGAGACCGCTCGGCCACACTACCAGCCGGCCGCGCCGTCTCATTTTCTTCTATTTCCAATTGTGCTCCTGCATAACAACAGCTGCAAAGTCACATGAAAAGGGTTCCATGATTCCTCTCAGACTCGCACAGCTGCTGGGATGTGCCCGGCTACAATGTCAATTTCGCAGCATAGTTTCAGTCACTGTGTCCGTTTATTTTTCAGAATAAGAGTCCCAAAGAATGTTCTCCACCCTAAAACCGGAGGTAACATTACAATCCGAGAACGACAGATCACATTGTGAGGATGCTCTGACCCCGGAGCCAGTTCGAGATGTCACTTTCCTTGCCTTTTACCTTAACCGTGCAATTTGCTGCAGAGATGTTCACTCCTGGACATGAGCCACATGGATACCAACTGAGTTGGAAACCTGGGTGGGAATCGAGGAGAAGCGACTCAATACATTTTGCTAAATTCCGTGGTGCTTTTTAGAAATGCAGTTTCTGTTCACCTCAATCTAAAAGCCAGTTTCTGAACACAGTCACAGAAGTCAAAAGGTAATTACCTCACCCCACCCCCACTCCAGAAGAGGTGCTAACTGCCCTTGAGTGCTTTTTGTTCTCGATGTGAAGAGCTTTCACGCCTGAGTCACCTTCACGTCTCTGGTTGCTGAGTGAATCACAAAGAAGGAATTTCACTAGAGCTGCAATTGCCTCACTTCTCCACTCGCCCTCCCCGTTTACATTTTCCTGCTCGTCAGTGATTTAAAGAAAACCAAATGGATGCGATGTCATTCTGTAGCCTCTCTGTCGATTCCTCCGTTTCAGTTGCAACATGACTTAGATCTCGGGGCGGACCTTAATACTAGCGACTCTATGAATGCGCAAGTCGAAAGGTTCCTCTGAGAGTGCAATTCCTTTCATTGCTGTTGCTGATTGAATGAGCCACTAACGTGCGAATTGCTCCAAAACATGAATCAGGATATCTGGTGCCAATTCTCGCACGTTGAATAACGATTGACATCTTCCAAATGAGGTCTTTCTGAGACGACCTGAGGGTACATTTGACAGACAGACAAGTTCAGGAATTCGTGGTGCGCTGTGACACCAGAGCATCTGCTTCTTTCCTGTCTTTGAACCGAGCCGCCTGCGCAAGGAAGGCAAATGCGGTACTGCTTTTCGTGGAAGGATCAGAAGGCGGTAACTACACTCTCCAACAGAATGGCATATGATCAGAACCAGGTTGGAAAAAAACTTAACAACGCTTTGCACTGTAATTAAATGGAATTGTATTACTTTTCACTTCCAGAGCAGGTTTGTTCAAGCAAATTCGAAGGCAGGTTTGCAGATGGGAAAGCATGCAAGAAAGCTCAGCACTTGTCCATGTAAAAGGCTGCAGTTGAAGGTCAAAGCAGTTTCTGCCCAGTTCTGAACTGGGGACCTTTCGCGTGTTAGGCGAACGTGAGGACCACTACACGACAGAAACAAGCCACAGCCGGCTGTGCTGCAACTCCGTGGCGTCCAGCACTGAAAGTTGAATCCGTTCTACGTCTCCCCTTTCTGTTTCCAATAGCACGTTGTTGTCCAGCGTAATCGACATCTTGAATACGTAAAAAAAAAACACTTTAAATTGATGACAATATATAGACACAGATGTCGTCGATGTTTGTACCGTAGGGCGAGGTGGAATAGGCTGGGACGACTTTCCCTGCAGCGTAACAGCTGCGACATGACCTTATGGAAGGGTGGTAAACTGAGTATTTACGTGCTTTACCCAAGTTGGTGTGAGTTGAAAACTCGACAGCATAGCTTTAAGGTGAGTGGACTGAAAGTGACAAAGGACCTGAGGCACATTTCCCACAAAGAAGGTTGTGCGTGTTTGGAATGATCTACCAGAGGAAGTGGAGGAGGCTATTATACTCAGAAAATTGCAAAGGTAATCGGGTGAGTTTCTGGATAGGATGCGTTTAGAGGGATTGGGGTCAAATGCTGGGGAACGGGACTTGTTTAATTTTGGCTATGTGGTGAGCATGGACGAGGTCCACCGAAGTATCTTTTTCCACGGTGTACCCCAATAACGTCATGTTGCTTCCACCGGCTTTAAAGGATTACTTTTTAGCGGAGTTTGCCATCGCAGTCTGTGGCACAATCATTTAGTCTGTTCGACTGCTCACGGGAAAGGTAGTATTGTGGAACACTGCAAAAAAGGAACGACTTCCTTACTTTAGCTCCGACTGACCATACTCTGTGAAATTTTCCCAGATCCTCAGCTGAGGATTTTTGCTGCTGGAAGTTACCTCAGAAACCCTGTTAAATCGAAATGTGTTGAGCGAATCGCAAAACAGAAAGCATTTAACACGGAACACAAACAAAACTGGCATACCTCATGCATTTTCAGACGCAGAGATGCATGAATGCTAAATGTGATACAATCCGAGGGCATGAGTCATAAAGTAATCTCACAACTAACAACAGGGCATTTCCAAACGACTCTTTCAAACATACTGCAGCCTTAGTGCACCACCACTTTCCAGACAATGCTGAAACGAGAGAAAGAAAGAACATAATAAGAATTGGCCGTAAAAAGTGAATTTCACCAATCACAGTCTCGATTAGATTACCTTTCCCTTCCGATGTTTCCAGGACGGAAATGAAGGAAATGGGAGAAATTCAATAAGGTATGACACCGAAATACATTGGAACGATTTTCCCTTTAGCTAGAAACCCAAATAACAACGAGTAGAGTCACCGTCGGACTTCGTTTCACAACAACGATGAAATAACAGTCTCCATTCGGTTCCAGTAAAAGCTCAACTTGCCTGGGACGGCAGGACTGTTTGCGATTTTCCGCGCGTGACGCGAACACGATCATGACAGTAGAGACATTTTGAAATATTTGGCAGTATCCCACACCACAGTTAATTCCCTTGGAAGCAAAACCATTTTACTTTTGTTTTCAACATCAATATACAGTGGGCACCGAAACAGCATTTTAACAAGCTGCAGCTTTGGAGTTGATCAGCAGAAATGGCAGTGGTGGGATTCGAACCCTCGCCCCTTTCGAGGCTGGAACCTGGATCCAGCGCCTGAGACCGCTCGGCCACACTACCAGCCGGCCGCGCCGTCTCATTTTCTTCTATTTCCAATTGTGCTCCTGCATAACAACAGCTGCAAAGTCACATGAAAAGGGTTCCATGATTCCTCTCAGACTCGCACAGCTGCTGGGATGTGCCCGGCTACAATGTCAATTTCGCAGCATAGTTTCAGTCACTGTGTCCGTTTATTTTTCAGAATAAGAGTCCCAAAGAATGTTCTCCACCCTAAAACCGGAGGTAACATTACAATCCGAGAACGACAGATCACATTGTGAGGATGCTCTGACCCCGGAGCCAGTTCGAGATGTCACTTTCCTTGCCTTTTACCTTAACCGTGCAATTTGCTGCAGAGATGTTCACTCCTGGACATGAGCCACATGGATACCAACTGAGTTGGAAACCTGGGTGGGAATCGAGGAGAAGCGACTCAATACATTTTGCTAAATTCCGTGGTGCTTTTTAGAAATGCAGTTTCTGTTCACCTCAATCTAAAAGCCAGTTTCTGAACACAGTCACAGAAGTCAAAAGGTAATTACCTCACCCCACCCCCACTCCAGAAGAGGTGCTAACTGCCCTTGAGTGCTTTTTGTTCTCGATGTGAAGAGCTTTCACGCCTGAGTCACCTTCACGTCTCTGGTTGCTGAGTGAATCACAAAGAAGGAATTTCACTAGAGCTGCAATTGCCTCACTTCTCCACTCGCCCTCCCCGTTTACATTTTCCTGCTCGTCAGTGATTTAAAGAAAACCAAATGGATGCGATGTCATTCTGTAGCCTCTCTGTCGATTCCTCCGTTTCAGTTGCAACATGACTTAGATCTCGGGGCGGATCTTAATACTAGCGACTCTATGAATGCGCAAGTCGAAAGGTTCCTCTGAGAGTGCAATTCCTTTCATTGCTGTTGCTGATTGAATGAGCCACTAACGTGCGAATTGCTCCAAAACATGATTCAGGATATCTGGTGCCAATTCTCGCACGTTGAATAACGATTGACATCTTCCAAATGAGGTCTTTCTGAGACGACCTGAGGGTACATTTGACAGACAGACAAGTTCAGGAATTCGTGGTGCGCTGTGACACCAGAGCATCTGCTTCTTTCCTGTCTTTGAACCGAGCCGCCTGCGCAAGGAAGGCAAATGCGGTACTGCTTTTCGTGGAAGGATCAGAAGGCGGTAACTACACTCTCCAACAGAATGGCATATGATCAGAACCAGGTTGGAAAAAAACTTAACAACGCTTTGCACTGTAATTAAATGGAATTGTATTACTTTTCACTTCCAGAGCAGGTTTGTTCAAGCAAATTCGAAGGCAGGTTTGCAGATGGGAAAGCATGCAAGAAAGCTCAGCACTTGTCCATGTAAAAGGCTGCAGTTGAAGGACAAAGCAGTTTCTGCCCAGTTCTGAACTGGGGACCTTTCGCGTGTTAGGCGAACGTGAGGACCACTACACGACAGAAACAAGCCACAGCCGGCTGTGCTGCAACTCCGTGGCGTCCAGCACTGAAAGTTGAATCCGTTCTACGTCTCCCCTTTCTGTTTCCAATAGCACGTTGTTGTCCAGCGTAATCGACATCTTGAATACGTAAAAAAAAAAACACTTTAAATTGATGACAATATATAGACACAGATGTCGTCGATGTTTGTACCGTAGGGCGAGGTGGAATAGGCTGGGACGACTTTCCCTGCAGCGTAACAGCTGCGACATGACCTTATGGAAGGGTGGTAAACTGAGTATTTACGTGCTTTACCCAAGTTGGTGTGAGTTGAAAACTCGACAGCATAGCTTTAAGGTGAGTGGACTGAAAGTGACAAAGGACCTGAGGCACATTTCCCACAAAGAAGGTTGTGCGTGTTTGGAATGATCTACCAGAGGAAGTGGAGGAGGCTATTATACTCAGAAAATTGCAAAGGTAATCGGGTGAGTTTCTGGATAGGATGCGTTTAGAGGGATTGGGGTCAAATGCTGGGGAACGGGACTTGTTTAATTTTGGCTATGTGGTGAGCATGGACGAGGTCCACCGAAGTATCTTTTTCCACGGTGTACCCCAATAACGTCATGTTGCTTCCACCGGCTTTAAAGGATTACTTTTTAGCGGAGTTTGCCATCGCAGTCTGTGGCACAATCATTTAGTCTGTTCGACTGCTCACGGGAAAGGTAGTATTGTGGAACACTGCAAAAAAGGAACGACTTCCTTACTTTAGCTCCGACTGACCATACTCTGTGAAATTTTCCCAGATCCTCAGCTGAGGATTTTTGCTGCTGGAAGTTACCTCAGAAACCCTGTTAAATCGAAATGTGTTGAGCGAATCGCAAAACAGAAAGCATTTAACACGGAACACAAACAAAACTGGCATACCTCATGCATTTTCAGACGCAGAGATGCATGAATGCTAAATGTGATACAATCCGAGGGCATGAGTCATAAAGTAATCTCACAACTAACAACAGGGCATTTCCAAACGACTCTTTCAAACATACTGCAGCCTTAGTGCACCACCACTTTCCAGACAATGCTGAAACGAGAGAAAGAAAGAACATAATAAGAATTAGCTGTAAAAAGTGAATTTCACCAATCACAGTCTCGATTAGATTACCTTTCCCTTCCGATGTTTCCAGGACGGAAATGAAGGAAATGGGAGCAATTCAATAAGGTATGACACCGAAATACATTGGAACGATTTTCCCTTTAGCTAGAAACCCAAATAACAACGAGTAGAGTCACCGTCGGACTTCGTTTCACAACAACGATGAAATAACAGTCTCCATTTGGTTCCAGTAAAAGCTCAACTTGCCTGGGACGGCAGGACTGTTTGCGATTTTCCGCGCGTGACGCGAACACGATCATGACAGTAGAGACATTTTGAAATATTTGGCAGTATCCCACACCACAGTTAATTCCCTTGGAAGCAAAACCATTTTACTTTTGTTTTCAACATCAATATACAGTGGGCACCGAAACAGCATTTTAACAAGCTGCAGCTTTGGAGTTGATCAGCAGAAATGGCAGTGGTGGGATTCGAACCCTCGCCCCTTTCGAGGCTGGAACCTGGATCCAGCGCCTGAGACCGCTCGGCCACACTACCAGCCGGCCGCGCCGTCTCATTTTCTTCTATTTCCAATTGTGCTCCTGCATAACAACAGCTGCAAAGTCACATGAAAAGGGTTCCATGATTCCTCTCAGACTCGCACAGCTGCTGGGATGTGCCCGGCTACAATGTCAATTTCGCAGCATAGTTTCAGTCACTGTGTCCGTTTATTTTTCAGAATAAGAGTCCCAAAGAATGTTCTCCACCCTAAAACCGGAGGTAACATTACAATCCGAGAACGACAGATCACATTGTGAGGATGCTCTGACCCCGGAGCCAGTTCGAGATGTCACTTTCCTTGCCTTTTACCTTAACCGTGCAATTTGCTGCAGAGATGTTCACTCCTGGACATGAGCCACATGGATACCAACTGAGTTGGAAACCTGGGTGGGAATCGAGGAGAAGCGACTCAATACATTTTGCTAAATTCCGTGGTGCTTTTTAGAAATGCAGTTTCTGTTCACCTCAATCTAAAAGCCAGTTTCTGAACACAGTCACAGAAGTCAAAAGGTAATTACCTCACCCCACCCCCACTCCAGAAGAGGTGCTAACTGCCCTTGAGTGCTTTTTGTTCTCGATGTGAAGAGCTTTCACGCCTGAGTCACCTTCACGTCTCTGGTTGCTGAGTGAATCACAAAGAAGGAATTTCACCAGAGCTGCAATTGCCTCACTTCTCCACTCGCCCTCCCCGTTTACATTTTCCTGCTCGTCAGTGATTTAAAGAAAACCAAATGGATGCGATGTCATTCTGTAGCCTCTCTGTCGATTCCTCCGTTTCAGTTGCAACATGACTTAGATCTCGGGGCGGACCTTAATACTAGCGACTCTATGAATGCGCAAGTCGAAAGGTTCCTCTGAGAGTGCAATTCCTTTCATTGCTGTTGCTGATTGAATGAGCCACTAACGTGCGAATTGCTCCAAAACATGATTCAGGATATCTGGTGCCAATTCTCGCACGTTGAATAACGATTGACATCTTCCAAATGAGGTCTTTCTGAGACGACCTGAGGGTACATTTGACAGACAGACAAGTTCAGGAATTCGTGGTGCGCTGTGACACCAGAGCATCTGCTTCTTTCCTGTCTTTGAACCGAGCCGCCTGCGCAAGGAAGGCAAATGCGGTACTGCTTTTCGTGGAAGGATCAGAAGGCGGTAACTACACTCTCCAACAGAATGGCATATGATCAGAACCAGGTTGGAAAAAAACTTAACAACGCTTTGCACTGTAATTAAATGGAATTGTATTACTTTTCACTTCCAGAGCAGGTTTGTTCAAGCAAATTCGAAGGCAGGTTTGCAGATGGGAAAGCATGCAAGAAAGCTCAGCACTTGTCCATGTAAAAGGCTGCAGTTGAAGGACAAAGCAGTTTCTGCCCAGTTCTGAACTGGGGACCTTTCGCGTGTTAGGCGAACGTGAGGACCACTACACGACAGAAACAAGCCACAGCCGGCTGTGCTGCAACTCCGTGGCGTCCAGCACTGAAAGTTGAATCCGTTCTACGTCTCCCCTTTCTGTTTCCAATAGCTCGTTGTTGTCCAGCGTAATCGACATCTTGAAAACGTAAAAAAAAAACACTTTAAATTGATGACAATATATAGACACAGATGTCGTCGATGTTTGTACCGTAGGGCGAGGTGGAATAGGCTGGGACGACTTTCCCTGCAGCGTAACAGCTGCGACATGACCTTATGGAAGGGTGGTAAACTGAGTATTTACGTGCTTTACCCAAGTTGGTGTGAGTTGAAAACTCGACAGCATAGCTTTAAGGTGAGTGGACTGAAAGTGACAAAGGACCTGAGGCACATTTCCCACAAAGAAGGTTGTGCGTGTTTGGAATGATCTACCAGAGGAAGTGGAGGAGGCTATTATACTCAGAAAATTGCAAAAGTAATCGGGTGAGTTTCTGGATAGGATGCGTTTAGAGGGATTGGGGTCAAATGCTGGGGAACGGGACTTGTTTAATTTTGGCTATGTGGTGAGCATGGACGAGGTCCACCGAAGTATCTTTTTGCACGGTGTACCCCAATAACGTCATGTTGCTTCCACCGGCTTTAAAGGATTACTTTTTAGCGGAGTTTGCCATCGCAGTCTGTGGCACAATCATTTAGTCTGTTCGACTGCTCACGGGAAAGGTAGTATTGTGGAACACTGCAAAAAAGGAACGACTTCCTTACTTTAGCTCCGACTGACCATACTCTGTGAAATTTTCCCAGATCCTCAGCTGAGGATTTTTGCTGCTGGAAGTTACCTCAGAAACCCTGTTAAATCGAAATGTGTTGAGCGAATCGCAAAACAGAAAGCATTTAACACGGAACACAAACAAAACTGGCATACCTCATGCATTTTCAGACGCAGAGATGCATGAATGCTAAATGTGATACAATCCGAGGGCATGAGTCATAAAGTAATCTCACAACTAACAACAGGGCATTTCCAAACGACTCTTTCAAACATACTGCAGCCTTAGTGCACCACCACTTTCCAGACAATGCTGAAACGAGAGAAAGAAAGAACATAATAAGAATTGGCCGTAAAAAGTGAATTTCACCAATCACAGTCTCGATTAGATTACCTTTCCCTTCCGATGTTTCCAGGACGGAAATGAAGGAAATGGGAGAAATTCAATAAGGTATGACACCGAAATACATTGGAACGATTTTCCCTTTAGCTAGAAACCCAAATAACAACGAGTAGAGTCACCGTCGGACTTCGTTTCACAACAACGATGAAATAACAGTCTCCATTCGGTTCCAGTAAAAGCTCAACTTGCCTGGGACGGCAGGACTGTTTGCGATTTTCCGCGCGTGACGCGAACACGATCATGACAGTAGAGACATTTTGAAATATTTGGCAGTATCCCACACCACAGTTAATTCCCTTGGAAGCAAAACCATTTTACTTTTGTTTTCAACATCAATATACAGTGGGCACCGAAACAGCATTTTAACAAGCTGCAGCTTTGGAGTTGATCAGCAGAAATGGCAGTGGTGGGATTCGAACCCTCGCCCCTTTCGAGGCTGGAACCTGGATCCAGCGCCTGAGACCGCTCGGCCACACTACCAGCCGACCGCGCCGTCTCATTTTCTTCTATTTCCAATTGTGCTCCTGCATAACAACAGCTGCAAAGTCACATGAAAAGGGTTCCATGATTCCTCTCAGACTCGCACAGCTGCTGGGATGTGCCCGGCTACAATGTCAATTTCGCAGCATAGTTTCAGTCACTGTGTCCGTTTATTTTTCAGAATAAGAGTCCCAAAGAATGTTCTCCACCCTAAAACCGGAGGTAACATTACAATCCGAGAACGACAGATCACATTGTGAGGATGCTCTGACCCCGGAGCCAGTTCGAGATGTCACTTTCCTTGCCTTTTACCTTAACCGTGCAATTTGCTGCAGAGATGTTCACTCCTGGACATGAGCCACATGGATACCAACTGAGTTGGAAACCTGGGTGGGAATCGAGGAGAAGCGACTCAATACATTTTGCTAAATTCCGTGGTGCTTTTTAGAAATGCAGTTTCTGTTCACCTCAATCTAAAAGCCAGTTTCTGAACACAGTCACAGAAGTCAAAAGGTAATTACCTCACCCCACCCCCACTCCAGAAGAGGTGCTAACTGCCCTTGAGTGCTTTTTGTTCTCGATGTGAAGAGCTTTCACGCCTGAGTCACCTTCACGTCTCTGGTTGCTGAGTGAATCACAAAGAAGGAATTTCACTAGAGCTGCAATTGCCTCACTTCTCCACTCGCCCTCCCCGTTTACATTTTCCTGCTCGTCAGTGATTTAAAGAAAACCAAATGGATGCGATGTCATTCTGTAGCCTCTCTGTCGATTCCTCCGTTTCAGTTGCAACATGACTTAGATCTCGGGGCGGACCTTAATACTAGCGACTCTATGAATGCGCAAGTCGAAAGGTTCCTCTGAGAGTGCAATTCCTTTCATTGCTGTTGCTGATTGAATGAGCCACTAACGTGCGAATTGCTCCAAAACATGAATCAGGATATCTGGTGCCAATTCTCGCACGTTGAATAACGATTGACATCTTCCAAATGAGGTCTTTCTGAGACGACCTGAGGGTACATTTGACAGACAGACAAGTTCAGGAATTCGTGGTGCGCTGTGACACCAGAGCATCTGCTTCTTTCCTGTCTTTGAACCGAGCCGCCTGCGCAAGGAAGGCAAATGCGGTACTGCTTTTCGTGGAAGGATCAGAAGGCGGTAACTACACTCTCCAACAGAATGGCATATGATCAGAACCAGGTTGGAAAAAAACTTAACAACGCTTTGCACTGTAATTAAATGGAATTGTATTACTTTTCACTTCCAGAGCAGGTTTGTTCAAGCAAATTCGAAGGCAGGTTTGCAGATGGGAAAGCATGCAAGAAAGCTCAGCACTTGTCCATGTAAAAGGCTGCAGTTGAAGGTCAAAGCAGTTTCTGCCCAGTTCTGAACTGGGGACCTTTCGCGTGTTAGGCGAACGTGAGGACCACTACACGACAGAAACAAGCCACAGCCGGCTGTGCTGCAACTCCGTGGCGTCCAGCACTGAAAGTTGAATCCGTTCTACGTCTCCCCTTTCTGTTTCCAATAGCACGTTGTTGTCCAGCGTAATCGACATCTTGAATACGTAAAAAAAAAACACTTTAAATTGATGACAATATATAGACACAGATGTCGTCGATGTTTGTACCGTAGGGCGAGGTGGAATAGGCTGGGACGACTTTCCCTGCAGCGTAACAGCTGCGACATGACCTTATGGAAGGGTGGTAAACTGAGTATTTACGTGCTTTACCCAAGTTGGTGTGAGTTGAAAACTCGACAGCATAGCTTTAAGGTGAGTGGACTGAAAGTGACAAAGGACCTGAGGCACATTTCCCACAAAGAAGGTTGTGCGTGTTTGGAATGATCTACCAGAGGAAGTGGAGGAGGCTATTATACTCAGAAAATTGCAAAGGTAATCGGGTGAGTTTCTGGATAGGATGCGTTTAGAGGGATTGGGGTCAAATGCTGGGGAACGGGACTTGTTTAATTTTGGCTATGTGGTGAGCATGGACGAGGTCCACCGAAGTATCTTTTTCCACGGTGTACCCCAATAACGTCATGTTGCTTCCACCGGCTTTAAAGGATTACTTTTTAGCGGAGTTTGCCATCGCAGTCTGTGGCACAATCATTTAGTCTGTTCGACTGCTCACGGGAAAGGTAGTATTGTGGAACACTGCAAAAAAGGAACGACTTCCTTACTTTAGCTCCGACTGACCATACTCTGTGAAATTTTCCCAGATCCTCAGCTGAGGATTTTTGCTGCTGGAAGTTACCTCAGAAACCCTGTTAAATCGAAATGTGTTGAGCGAATCGCAAAACAGAAAGCATTTAACACGGAACACAAACAAAACTGGCATACCTCATGCATTTTCAGACGCAGAGATGCATGAATGCTAAATGTGATACAATCCGAGGGCATGAGTCATAAAGTAATCTCACAACTAACAACAGGGCATTTCCAAACGACTCTTTCAAACATACTGCAGCCTTAGTGCACCACCACTTTCCAGACAATGCTGAAACGAGAGAAAGAAAGAACATAATAAGAATTGGCCGTAAAAAGTGAATTTCACCAATCACAGTCTCGATTAGATTACCTTTCCCTTCCGATGTTTCCAGGACGGAAATGAAGGAAATGGGAGAAATTCAATAAGGTATGACACCGAAATACATTGGAACGATTTTCCCTTTAGCTAGAAACCCAAATAACAACGAGTAGAGTCACCGTCGGACTTCGTTTCACAACAACGATGAAATAACAGTCTCCATTCGGTTCCAGTAAAAGCTCAACTTGCCTGGGACGGCAGGACTGTTTGCGATTTTCCGCGCGTGACGCGAACACGATCATGACAGTAGAGACATTTTGAAATATTTGGCAGTATCCCACACCACAGTTAATTCCCTTGGAAGCAAAACCATTTTACTTTTGTTTTCAACATCAATATACAGTGGGCACCGAAACAGCATTTTAACAAGCTGCAGCTTTGGAGTTGATCAGCAGAAATGGCAGTGGTGGGATTCGAACCCTCGCCCCTTTCGAGGCTGGAACCTGGATCCAGCGCCTGAGACCGCTCGGCCACACTACCAGCCGGCCGCGCCGTCTCATTTTCTTCTATTTCCAATTGTGCTCCTGCATAACAACAGCTGCAAAGTCACATGAAAAGGGTTCCATGATTCCTCTCAGACTCGCACAGCTGCTGGGATGTGCCCGGCTACAATGTCAATTTCGCAGCATAGTTTCAGTCACTGTGTCCGTTTATTTTTCAGAATAAGAGTCCCAAAGAATGTTCTCCACCCTAAAACCGGAGGTAACATTACAATCCGAGAACGACAGATCACATTGTGAGGATGCTCTGACCCCGGAGCCAGTTCGAGATGTCACTTTCCTTGCCTTTTACCTTAACCGTGCAATTTGCTGCAGAGATGTTCACTCCTGGACATGAGCCACATGGATACCAACTGAGTTGGAAACCTGGGTGGGAATCGAGGAGAAGCGACTCAATACATTTTGCTAAATTCCGTGGTGCTTTTTAGAAATGCAGTTTCTGTTCACCTCAATCTAAAAGCCAGTTTCTGAACACAGTCACAGAAGTCAAAAGGTAATTACCTCACCCCACCCCCACTCCAGAAGAGGTGCTAACTGCCCTTGAGTGCTTTTTGTTCTCGATGTGAAGAGCTTTCACGCCTGAGTCACCTTCACGTCTCTGGTTGCTGAGTGAATCACAAAGAAGGAATTTCACTAGAGCTGCAATTGCCTCACTTCTCCACTCGCCCTCCCCGTTTACATTTTCCTGCTCGTCAGTGATTTAAAGAAAACCAAATGGATGCGATGTCATTCTGTAGCCTCTCTGTCGATTCCTCCGTTTCAGTTGCAACATGACTTAGATCTCGGGGCGGACCTTAATACTAGCGACTCTATGAATGCGCAAGTCGAAAGGTTCCTCTGAGAGTGCAATTCCTTTCATTGCTGTTGCTGATTGAATGAGCCACTAACGTGCGAATTGCTCCAAAACATGAATCAGGATATCTGGTGCCAATTCTCGCACGTTGAATAACGATTGACATCTTCCAAATGAGGTCTTTCTGAGACGACCTGAGGGTACATTTGACAGACAGACAAGTTCAGGAATTCGTGGTGCGCTGTGACACCAGAGCATCTGCTTCTTTCCTGTCTTTGAACCGAGCCGCCTGCGCAAGGAAGGCAAATGCGGTACTGCTTTTCGTGGAAGGATCAGAAGGCGGTAACTACACTCTCCAACAGAATGGCATATGATCAGAACCAGGTTGGAAAAAAACTTAACAACGCTTTGCACTGTAATTAAATGGAATTGTATTACTTTTCACTTCCAGAGCAGGTTTGTTCAAGCAAATTCGAAGGCAGGTTTGCAGATGGGAAAGCATGCAAGAAAGCTCAGCACTTGTCCATGTAAAAGGCTGCAGTTGAAGGTCAAAGCAGTTTCTGCCCAGTTCTGAACTGGGGACCTTTCGCGTGTTAGGCGAACGTGAGGACCACTACACGACAGAAACAAGCCACAGCCGGCTGTGCTGCAACTCCGTGGCGTCCAGCACTGAAAGTTGAATCCGTTCTACGTCTCCCCTTTCTGTTTCCAATAGCACGTTGTTGTCCAGCGTAATCGACATCTTGAATACGTAAAAAAAAAACACTTTAAATTGATGACAATATATAGACACAGATGTCGTCGATGTTTGTACCGTAGGGCGAGGTGGAATAGGCTGGGACGACTTTCCCTGCAGCGTAACAGCTGCGACATGACCTTATGGAAGGGTGGTAAACTGAGTATTTACGTGCTTTACCCAAGTTGGTGTGAGTTGAAAACTCGACAGCATAGCTTTAAGGTGAGTGGACTGAAAGTGACAAAGGACCTGAGGCACATTTCCCACAAAGAAGGTTGTGCGTGTTTGGAATGATCTACCAGAGGAAGTGGAGGAGGCTATTATACTCAGAAAATTGCAAAGGTAATCGGGTGAGTTTCTGGATAGGATGCGTTTAGAGGGATTGGGGTCAAATGCTGGGGAACGGGACTTGTTTAATTTTGGCTATGTGGTGAGCATGGACGAGGTCCACCGAAGTATCTTTTTCCACGGTGTACCCCAATAACGTCATGTTGCTTCCACCGGCTTTAAAGGATTACTTTTTAGCGGAGTTTGCCATCGCAGTCTGTGGCACAATCATTTAGTCTGTTCGACTGCTCACGGGAAAGGTAGTATTGTGGAACACTGCAAAAAAGGAACGACTTCCTTACTTTAGCTCCGACTGACCATACTCTGTGAAATTTTCCCAGATCCTCAGCTGAGGATTTTTGCTGCTGGAAGTTACCTCAGAAACCCTGTTAAATCGAAATGTGTTGAGCGAATCGCAAAACAGAAAGCATTTAACACGGAACACAAACAAAACTGGCATACCTCATGCATTTTCAGACGCAGAGATGCATGAATGCTAAATGTGATACAATCCGAGGGCATGAGTCATAAAGTAATCTCACAACTAACAACAGGGCATTTCCAAACGACTCTTTCAAACATACTGCAGCCTTAGTGCACCACCACTTTCCAGACAATGCTGAAACGAGAGAAAGAAAGAACATAATAAGAATTGGCCGTAAAAAGTGAATTTCACCAATCACAGTCTCGATTAGATTACCTTTCCCTTCCGATGTTTCCAGGACGGAAATGAAGGAAATGGGAGCAATTCAATAAGGTATGACACCGAAATACATTGGAACGATTTTCCCTTTAGCTAGAAACCCAAATAACAACGAGTAGAGTCACCGTCGGACTTCGTTTCACAACAACGATGAAATAACAGTCTCCATTCGGTTCCAGTAAAAGCTCAACTTGCCTGGGACGGCAGGACTGTTTGCGATTTTCCGCGCGTGACGCGAACACGATCATGACAGTAGAGACATTTTGAAATATTTGGCAGTATCCCACACCACAGTTAATTCCCTTGGAAGCAAAACCATTTTACTTTTGTTTTCAACATCAATATACAGTGGGCACCGAAACAGCATTTTAACAAGCTGCAGCTTTGGAGTTGATCAGCAGAAATGGCAGTGGTGGGATTCGAACCCTCGCCCCTTTCGAGGCTGGAACCTGGATCCAGCGCCTGAGACCGCTCGGCCACACTACCAGCCGGCCGCGCCGTCTCATTTTCTTCTATTTCCAATTGTGCTCCTGCATAACAACAGCTGCAAAGTCACATGAAAAGGGTTCCATGATTCCTCTCAGACTCGCACAGCTGCTGGGATGTGCCCGGCTACAATGTCAATTTCGCAGCATAGTTTCAGTCACTGTGTCCGTTTATTTTTCAGAATAAGAGTCCCAAAGAATGTTCTCCACCCTAAAACCGGAGGTAACATTACAATCCGAGAACGACAGATCACATTGTGAGGATGCTCTGACCCCGGAGCCAGTTCGAGATGTCACTTTCCTTGCCTTTTACCTTAACCGTGCAATTTGCTGCAGAGATGTTCACTCCTGGACATGAGCCACATGGATACCAACTGAGTTGGAAACCTGGGTGGGAATCGAGGAGAAGCGACTCAATACATTTTGCTAAATTCCGTGGTGCTTTTTAGAAATGCAGTTTCTGTTCACCTCAATCTAAAAGCCAGTTTCTGAACACAGTCACAGAAGTCAAAAGGTAATTACCTCACCCCACCCCCACTCCAGAAGAGGTGCTAACTGCCCTTGAGTGCTTTTTGTTCTCGATGTGAAGAGCTTTCACGCCTGAGTCACCTTCACGTCTCTGGTTGCTGAGTGAATCACAAAGAAGGAATTTCACTAGAGCTGCAATTGCCTCACTTCTCCACTCGCCCTCCCCGTTTACATTTTCCTGCTCGTCAGTGATTTAAAGAAAACCAAATGGATGCGATGTCATTCTGTAGCCTCTCTGTCGATTCCTCCGTTTCAGTTGCAACATGACTTAGATCTCGGGGCGGACCTTAATACTAGCGACTCTATGAATGCGCAAGTCGAAAGGTTCCTCTGAGAGTGCAATTCCTTTCATTGCTGTTGCTGATTGAATGAGCCACTAACGTGCGAATTGCTCCAAAACATGAATCAGGATATCTGGTGCCAATTCTCGCACGTTGAATAACGATTGACATCTTCCAAATGAGGTCTTTCTGAGACGACCTGAGGGTACATTTGACAGACAGACAAGTTCAGGAATTCGTGGTGCGCTGTGACACCAGAGCATCTGCTTCTTTCCTGTCTTTGAACCGAGCCGCCTGCGCAAGGAAGGCAAATGCGGTACTGCTTTTCGTGGAAGGATCAGAAGGCGGTAACTACACTCTCCAACAGAATGGCATATGATCAGAACCAGGTTGGAAAAAAACTTAACAACGCTTTGCACTGTAATTAAATGGAATTGTATTACTTTTCACTTCCAGAGCAGGTTTGTTCAAGCAAATTCGAAGGCAGGTTTGCAGATGGGAAAGCATGCAAGAAAGCTCAGCACTTGTCCATGTAAAAGGCTGCAGTTGAAGGTCAAAGCAGTTTCTGCCCAGTTCTGAACTGGGGACCTTTCGCGTGTTAGGCGAACGTGAGGACCACTACACGACAGAAACAAGCCACAGCCGGCTGTGCTGCAACTCCGTGGCGTCCAGCACTGAAAGTTGAATCCGTTCTACGTCTCCCCTTTCTGTTTCCAATAGCACGTTGTTGTCCAGCGTAATCGACATCTTGAATACGTAAAAAAAAAACACTTTAAATTGATGACAATATATAGACACAGATGTCGTCGATGTTTGTACCGTAGGGCGAGGTGGAATAGGCTGGGACGACTTTCCCTGCAGCGTAACAGCTGCGACATGACCTTATGGAAGGGTGGTAAACTGAGTATTTACGTGCTTTACCCAAGTTGGTGTGAGTTGAAAACTCGACAGCATAGCTTTAAGGTGAGTGGACTGAAAGTGACAAAGGACCTGAGGCACATTTCCCACAAAGAAGGTTGTGCGTGTTTGGAATGATCTACCAGAGGAAGTGGAGGAGGCTATTATACTCAGAAAATTGCAAAGGTAATCGGGTGAGTTTCTGGATAGGATGCGTTTAGAGGGATTGGGGTCAAATGCTGGGGAACGGGACTTGTTTAATTTTGGCTATGTGGTGAGCATGGACGAGGTCCACCGAAGTATCTTTTTCCACGGTGTACCCCAATAACGTCATGTTGCTTCCACCGGCTTTAAAGGATTACTTTTTAGCGGAGTTTGCCATCGCAGTCTGTGGCACAATCATTTAGTCTGTTCGACTGCTCACGGGAAAGGTAGTATTGTGGAACACTGCAAAAAAGGAACGACTTCCTTACTTTAGCTCCGACTGACCATACTCTGTGAAATTTTCCCAGATCCTCAGCTGAGGATTTTTGCTGCTGGAAGTTACCTCAGAAACCCTGTTAAATCGAAATGTGTTGAGCGAATCGCAAAACAGAAAGCATTTAACACGGAACACAAACAAAACTGGCATACCTCATGCATTTTCAGACGCAGAGATGCATGAATGCTAAATGTGATACAATCCGAGGGCATGAGTCATAAAGTAATCTCACAACTAACAACAGGGCATTTCCAAACGACTCTTTCAAACATACTGCAGCCTTAGTGCACCACCACTTTCCAGACAATGCTGAAACGAGAGAAAGAAAGAACATAATAAGAATTGGCCGTAAAAAGTGAATTTCACCAATCACAGTCTCGATTAGATTACCTTTCCCTTCCGATGTTTCCAGGACGGAAATGAAGGAAATGGGAGAAATTCAATAAGGTATGACACCGAAATACATTGGAACGATTTTCCCTTTAGCTAGAAACCCAAATAACAACGAGTAGAGTCACCGTCGGACTTCGTTTCACAACAACGATGAAATAACAGTCTCCATTCGGTTCCAGTAAAAGCTCAACTTGCCTGGGACGGCAGGACTGTTTGCGATTTTCCGCGCGTGACGCGAACACGATCATGACAGTAGAGACATTTTGAAATATTTGGCAGTATCCCACACCACAGTTAATTCCCTTGGAAGCAAAACCATTTTACTTTTGTTTTCAACATCAATATACAGTGGGCACCGAAACAGCATTTTAACAAGCTGCAGCTTTGGAGTTGATCAGCAGAAATGGCAGTGGTGGGATTCGAACCCTCGCCCCTTTCGAGGCTGGAACCTGGATCCAGCGCCTGAGACCGCTCGGCCACACTACCAGCCGG
Organism: Chiloscyllium plagiosum; assembly: GCF_037043375.1. Lineage (NCBI taxonomy): Eukaryota > Metazoa > Chordata > Chondrichthyes > Orectolobiformes > Hemiscylliidae > Chiloscyllium > Chiloscyllium plagiosum. Next base: position 49,392,991 of record NW_028270183.1, read on the forward strand.
CCGCACCGTCTCATTTTCTTCTATTTCCAATTGTGCTCCTGCATAACAACAGCTGCAAAGTCACATGAAAAGGGTTCCATGATTCCTCTCAGACTCGCACAGCTGCTGGGATGTGCCCGGCTACAATGTCAATTTCGCAGCATAGTTTCAGTCACTGTGTCCGTTTATTTTTCAGAATAAGAGTCCCAAAGAATGTTCTCCACCCTAAAACCGGAGGTAACATTACAATCCGAGAACGACAGATCACATTGTGAGGATGCTCTGACCCCGGAGCCAGTTCGAGATGTCACTTTCCTTGCCTTTTACCTTAACCGTGCAATTTGCTGCAGAGATGTTCACTCCTGGACATGAGCCACATGGATACCAACTGAGTTGGAAACCTGGGTGGGAATCGAGGAGAAGCGACTCAATACATTTTGCTAAATTCCGTGGTGCTTTTTAGAAATGCAGTTTCTGTTCACCTCAATCTAAAAGCCAGTTTCTGAACACAGTCACAGAAGTCAAAAGGTAATTACCTCACCCCACCCCCACTCCAGAAGAGGTGCTAACTGCCCTTGAGTGCTTTTTGTTCTCGATGTGAAGAGCTTTCACGCCTGAGTCACCTTCACGTCTCTGGTTGCTGAGTGAATCACAAAGAAGGAATTTCACTAGAGCTGCAATTGCCTCACTTCTCCACTCGCCCTCCCCGTTTACATTTTCCTGCTCGTCAGTGATTTAAAGAAAACCAAATGGATGCGATGTCATTCTGTAGCCTCTCTGTCGATTCCTCCGTTTCAGTTGCAACATGACTTAGATCTCGGGGCGGACCTTAATACTAGCGACTCTATGAATGCGCAAGTCGAAAGGTTCCTCTGAGAGTGCAATTCCTTTCATTGCTGTTGCTGATTGAATGAGCCACTAACGTGCGAATTGCTCCAAAACATGAATCAGGATATCTGGTGCCAATTCTCGCACGTTGAATAACGATTGACATCTTCCAAATGAGGTCTTTCTGAGACGACCTGAGGGTACATTTGACAGACAGACAAGTTCAGGAATTCGTGGTGCGCTGTGACACCAGAGCATCTGCTTCTTTCCTGTCTTTGAACCGAGCCGCCTGCGCAAGGAAGGCAAATGCGGTACTGCTTTTCGTGGAAGGATCAGAAGGCGGTAACTACACTCTCCAACAGAATGGCATATGATCAGAACCAGGTTGGAAAAAAACTTAACAACGCTTTGCACTGTAATTAAATGGAATTGTATTACTTTTCACTTCCAGAGCAGGTTTGTTCAAGCAAATTCGAAGGCAGGTTTGCAGATGGGAAAGCATGCAAGAAAGCTCAGCACTTGTCCATGTAAAAGGCTGCAGTTGAAGGTCAAAGCAGTTTCTGCCCAGTTCTGAACTGGGGACCTTTCGCGTGTTAGGCGAACGTGAGGACCACTACACGACAGAAACAAGCCACAGCCGGCTGTGCTGCAACTCCGTGGCGTCCAGCACTGAAAGTTGAATCCGTTCTACGTCTCCCCTTTCTGTTTCCAATAGCACGTTGTTGTCCAGCGTAATCGACATCTTGAATACGTAAAAAAAAAACACTTTAAATTGATGACAATATATAGACACAGATGTCGTCGATGTTTGTACCGTAGGGCGAGGTGGAATAGGCTGGGACGACTTTCCCTGCAGCGTAACAGCTGCGACATGACCTTATGGAAGGGTGGTAAACTGAGTATTTACGTGCTTTACCCAAGTTGGTGTGAGTTGAAAACTCGACAGCATAGCTTTAAGGTGAGTGGACTGAAAGTGACAAAGGACCTGAGGCACATTTCCCACAAAGAAGGTTGTGCGTGTTTGGAATGATCTACCAGAGGAAGTGGAGGAGGCTATTATACTCAGAAAATTGCAAAGGTAATCGGGTAAGTTTCTGGATAGGATGCGTTTAGAGGGATTGGGGTCAAATGCTGGGGAACGGGACTTGTTTAATTTTGGCTATGTGGTGAGCATGGACGAGGTCCACCGAAGTATCTTTTTCCACGGTGTACCCCAATAACGTCATGTTGCTTCCACCGGCTTTAAAGGATTACTTTTTAGCGGAGTTTGCCATCGCAGTCTGTGGCACAATCATTTAGTCTGTTCAACTGCTCACGGGAAAGGTAGTATTGTGGAACACTGCAAAAAAGGAACGACTTCCTTACTTTAGCTCCGACTGACCATACTCTGTGAAATTTTCCCAGATCCTCAGCTGAGGATTTTTGCTGCTGGAAGTTACCTCAGAAACCCTGTTAAATCGAAATGTGTTGAGCGAATCGCAAAACAGAAAGCATTTAACACGGAACACAAACAAAACTGGCATACCTCATGCATTTTCAGACGCAGAGATGCATGAATGCTAAATGTGATACAATCCGAGGGCATGAGTCATAAAGTAATCTCACAACTAACAACAGGGCATTTCCAAACGACTCTTTCAAACATACTGCAGCCTTAGTGCACCACCACTTTCCAGACAATGCTGAAACGAGAGAAAGAAAGAACATAATAAGAATTGGCTGTAAAAAGTGAATTTCACCAATCACAGTCTCGATTAGATTACCTTTCCCTTCCGATGTTTCCAGGACGGAAATGAAGGAAATGGGAGCAATTCAATAAGGTATGACACCGAAATACATTGGAACGATTTTCCCTTTAGCTAGAAACCCAAATAACAACGAGTAGAGTCACCGTCGGACTTCGTTTCACAACAACGATGAAATAACAGTCTCCATTCGGTTCCAGTAAAAGCTCAACTTGCCTGGGACGGCAGGACTGTTTGCGATTTTCCGCGCGTGACGCGAACACGATCATGACAGTAGAGACATTTTGAAATATTTGGCAGTATCCCACACCACAGTTAATTCCCTTGGAAGCAAAACCATTTTACTTTTGTTTTCAACATCAATATACAGTGGGCACCGAAACAGCATTTTAACAAGCTGCAGCTTTGGAGTTGATCAGCAGAAATGGCAGTGGTGGGATTCGAACCCTCGCCCCTTTCGAGGCTGGAACCTGGATCCAGCGCCTGAGACCGCTCGGCCACACTACCAGCCGGCCGCGCCGTCTCATTTTCTTCTATTTCCAATTGTGCTCCTGCATAACAACAGCTGCAAAGTCACATGAAAAGGGTTCCATGATTCCTCTCAGACTCGCACAGCTGCTGGGATGTGCCCGGCTACAATGTCAATTTCGCAGCATAGTTTCAGTCACTGTGTCCGTTTATTTTTCAGAATAAGAGTCCCAAAGAATGTTCTCCACCCTAAAACCGGAGGTAACATTACAATCCGAGAACGACAGATCACATTGTGAGGATGCTCTGACCCCGGAGCCAGTTCGAGATGTCACTTTCCTTGCCTTTTACCTTAACCGTGCAATTTGCTGCAGAGATGTTCACTCCTGGACATGAGCCACATGGATACCAACTGAGTTGGAAACCTGGGTGGGAATCGAGGAGAAGCGACTCAATACATTTTGCTAAATTCCGTGGTGCTTTTTAGAAATGCAGTTTCTGTTCACCTCAATCTAAAAGCCAGTTTCTGAACACAGTCACAGAAGTCAAAAGGTAATTACCTCACCCCACCCCCACTCCAGAAGAGGTGCTAACTGCCCTTGAGTGCTTTTTGTTCTCGATGTGAAGAGCTTTCACGCCTGAGTCACCTTCACGTCTCTGGTTGCTGAGTGAATCACAAAGAAGGAATTTCACTAGAGCTGCAATTGCCTCACTTCTCCACTCGCCCTCCCCGTTTACATTTTCCTGCTCGTCAGTGATTTAAAGAAAACCAAATGGATGCGATGTCATTCTGTAGCCTCTCTGTCGATTCCTCCGTTTCAGTTGCAACATGACTTAGATCTCGGGGCGGACCTTAATACTAGCGACTCTATGAATGCGCAAGTCGAAAGGTTCCTCTGAGAGTGCAATTCCTTTCATTGCTGTTGCTGATTGAATGAGCCACTAACGTGCGAATTGCTCCAAAACATGAATCAGGATATCTGGTGCCAATTCTCGCACGTTGAATAACGATTGACATCTTCCAAATGAGGTCTTTCTGAGACGACCTGAGGGTACATTTGACAGACAGACAAGTTCAGGAATTCGTGGTGCGCTGTGACACCAGAGCATCTGCTTCTTTCCTGTCTTTGAACCGAGCCGCCTGCGCAAGGAAGGCAAATGCGGTACTGCTTTTCGTGGAAGGATCAGAAGGCGGTAACTACACTCTCCAACAGAATGGCATATGATCAGAACCAGGTTGGAAAAAAACTTAACAACGCTTTGCACTGTAATTAAATGGAATTGTATTACTTTTCACTTCCAGAGCAGGTTTGTTCAAGCAAATTCGAAGGCAGGTTTGCAGATGGGAAAGCATGCAAGAAAGCTCAGCACTTGTCCATGTAAAAGGCTGCAGTTGAAGGTCAAAGCAGTTTCTGCCCAGTTCTGAACTGGGGACCTTTCGCGTGTTAGGCGAACGTGAGGACCACTACACGACAGAAACAAGCCACAGCCGGCTGTGCTGCAACTCCGTGGCGTCCAGCACTGAAAGTTGAATCCGTTCTACGTCTCCCCTTTCTGTTTCCAATAGCACGTTGTTGTCCAGCGTAATCGACATCTTGAATACGTAAAAAAAAAACACTTTAAATTGATGACAATATATAGACACAGATGTCGTCGATGTTTGTACCGTAGGGCGAGGTGGAATAGGCTGGGACGACTTTCCCTGCAGCGTAACAGCTGCGACATGACCTTATGGAAGGGTGGTAAACTGAGTATTTACGTGCTTTACCCAAGTTGGTGTGAGTTGAAAACTCGACAGCATAGCTTTAAGGTGAGTGGACTGAAAGTGACAAAGGACCTGAGGCACATTTCCCACAAAGAAGGTTGTGCGTGTTTGGAATGATCTACCAGAGGAAGTGGAGGAGGCTATTATACTCAGAAAATTGCAAAGGTAATCGGGTGAGTTTCTGGATAGGATGCGTTTAGAGGGATTGGGGTCAAATGCTGGGGAACGGGACTTGTTTAATTTTGGCTATGTGGTGAGCATGGACGAGGTCCACCGAAGTATCTTTTTCCACGGTGTACCCCAATAACGTCATGTTGCTTCCACCGGCTTTAAAGGATTACTTTTTAGCGGAGTTTGCCATCGCAGTCTGTGGCACAATCATTTAGTCTGTTCGACTGCTCACGGGAAAGGTAGTATTGTGGAACACTGCAAAAAAGGAACGACTTCCTTACTTTAGCTCCGACTGACCATACTCTGTGAAATTTTCCCAGATCCTCAGCTGAGGATTTTTGCTGCTGGAAGTTACCTCAGAAACCCTGTTAAATCGAAATGTGTTGAGCGAATCGCAAAACAGAAAGCATTTAACACGGAACACAAACAAAACTGGCATACCTCATGCATTTTCAGACGCAGAGATGCATGAATGCTAAATGTGATACAATCCGAGGGCATGAGTCATAAAGTAATCTCACAACTAACAACAGGGCATTTCCAAACGACTCTTTCAAACATACTGCAGCCTTAGTGCACCACCACTTTCCAGACAATGCTGAAACGAGAGAAAGAAAGAACATAATAAGAATTGGCCGTAAAAAGTGAATTTCACCAATCACAGTCTCGATTAGATTACCTTTCCCTTCCGATGTTTCCAGGACGGAAATGAAGGAAATGGGAGAAATTCAATAAGGTATGACACCGAAATACATTGGAACGATTTTCCCTTTAGCTAGAAACCCAAATAACAACGAGTAGAGTCACCGTCGGACTTCGTTTCACAACAACGATGAAATAACAGTCTCCATTCGGTTCCAGTAAAAGCTCAACTTGCCTGGGACGGCAGGACTGTTTGCGATTTTCCGCGCGTGACGCGAACACGATCATGACAGTAGAGACATTTTGAAATATTTGGCAGTATCCCACACCACAGTTAATTCCCTTGGAAGCAAAACCATTTTACTTTTGTTTTCAACATCAATATACAGTGGGCACCGAAACAGCATTTTAACAAGCTGCAGCTTTGGAGTTGATCAGCAGAAATGGCAGTGGTGGGATTCGAACCCTCGCCCCTTTCGAGGCTGGAACCTGGATCCAGCGCCTGAGACCGCTCGGCCACACTACCAGCCGGCCGCGCCGTCTCATTTTCTTCTATTTCCAATTGTGCTCCTGCATAACAACAGCTGCAAAGTCACATGAAAAGGGTTCCATGATTCCTCTCAGACTCGCACAGCTGCTGGGATGTGCCCGGCTACAATGTCAATTTCGCAGCATAGTTTCAGTCACTGTGTCCGTTTATTTTTCAGAATAAGAGTCCCAAAGAATGTTCTCCACCCTAAAACCGGAGGTAACATTACAATCCGAGAACGACAGATCACATTGTGAGGATGCTCTGACCCCGGAGCCAGTTCGAGATGTCACTTTCCTTGCCTTTTACCTTAACCGTGCAATTTGCTGCAGAGATGTTCACTCCTGGACATGAGCCACATGGATACCAACTGAGTTGGAAACCTGGGTGGGAATCGAGGAGAAGCGACTCAATACATTTTGCTAAATTCCGTGGTGCTTTTTAGAAATGCAGTTTCTGTTCACCTCAATCTAAAAGCCAGTTTCTGAACACAGTCACAGAAGTCAAAAGGTAATTACCTCACCCCACCCCCACTCCAGAAGAGGTGCTAACTGCCCTTGAGTGCTTTTTGTTCTCGATGTGAAGAGCTTTCACGCCTGAGTCACCTTCACGTCTCTGGTTGCTGAGTGAATCACAAAGAAGGAATTTCACTAGAGCTGCAATTGCCTCACTTCTCCACTCGCCCTCCCCGTTTACATTTTCCTGCTCGTCAGTGATTTAAAGAAAACCAAATGGATGCGATGTCATTCTGTAGCCTCTCTGTCGATTCCTCCGTTTCAGTTGCAACATGACTTAGATCTCGGGGCGGACCTTAATACTAGCGACTCTATGAATGCGCAAGTCGAAAGGTTCCTCTGAGAGTGCAATTCCTTTCATTGCTGTTGCTGATTGAATGAGCCACTAACGTGCGAATTGCTCCAAAACATGAATCAGGATATCTGGTGCCAATTCTCGCACGTTGAATAACGATTGACATCTTCCAAATGAGGTCTTTCTGAGACGACCTGAGGGTACATTTGACAGACAGACAAGTTCAGGAATTCGTGGTGCGCTGTGACACCAGAGCATCTGCTTCTTTCCTGTCTTTGAACCGAGCCGCCTGCGCAAGGAAGGCAAATGCGGTACTGCTTTTCGTGGAAGGATCAGAAGGCGGTAACTACACTCTCCAACAGAATGGCATATGATCAGAACCAGGTTGGAAAAAAACTTAACAACGCTTTGCACTGTAATTAAATGGAATTGTATTACTTTTCACTTCCAGAGCAGGTTTGTTCAAGCAAATTCGAAGGCAGGTTTGCAGATGGGAAAGCATGCAAGAAAGCTCAGCACTTGTCCATGTAAAAGGCTGCAGTTGAAGGTCAAAGCAGTTTCTGCCCAGTTCTGAACTGGGGACCTTTCGCGTGTTAGGCGAACGTGAGGACCACTACACGACAGAAACAAGCCACAGCCGGCTGTGCTGCAACTCCGTGGCGTCCAGCACTGAAAGTTGAATCCGTTCTACGTCTCCCCTTTCTGTTTCCAATAGCACGTTGTTGTCCAGCGTAATCGACATCTTGAATACGTAAAAAAAAAACACTTTAAATTGATGACAATATATAGACACAGATGTCGTCGATGTTTGTACCGTAGGGCGAGGTGGAATAGGCTGGGACGACTTTCCCTGCAGCGTAACAGCTGCGACATGACCTTATGGAAGGGTGGTAAACTGAGTATTTACGTGCTTTACCCAAGTTGGTGTGAGTTGAAAACTCGACAGCATAGCTTTAAGGTGAGTGGACTGAAAGTGACAAAGGACCTGAGGCACATTTCCCACAAAGAAGGTTGTGCGTGTTTGGAATGATCTACCAGAGGAAGTGGAGGAGGCTATTATACTCAGAAAATTGCAAAGGTAATCGGGTAAGTTTCTGGATAGGATGCGTTTAGAGGGATTGGGGTCAAATGCTGGGGAACGGGACTTGTTTAATTTTGGCTATGTGGTGAGCATGGACGAGGTCCACCGAAGTATCTTTTTCCACGGTGTACCCCAATAACGTCATGTTGCTTCCACCGGCTTTAAAGGATTACTTTTTAGCGGAGTTTGCCATCGCAGTCTGTGGCACAATCATTTAGTCTGTTCGACTGCTCACGGGAAAGGTAGTATTGTGGAACACTGCAAAAAAGGAACGACTTCCTTACTTTAGCTCCGACTGACCATACTCTGTGAAATTTTCCCAGATCCTCAGCTGAGGATTTTTGCTGCTGGAAGTTACCTCAGAAACCCTGTTAAATCGAAATGTGTTGAGCGAATCGCAAAACAGAAAGCATTTAACACGGAACACAAACAAAACTGGCATACCTCATGCATTTTCAGACGCAGAGATGCATGAATGCTAAATGTGATACAATCCGAGGGCATGAGTCATAAAGTAATCTCACAACTAACAACAGGGCATTTCCAAACGACTCTTTCAAACATACTGCAGCCTTAGTGCACCACCACTTTCCAGACAATGCTGAAACGAGAGAAAGAAAGAACATAATAAGAATTGGCTGTAAAAAGTGAATTTCACCAATCACAGTCTCGATTAGATTACCTTTCCCTTCCGATGTTTCCAGGACGGAAATGAAGGAAATGGGAGCAATTCAATAAGGTATGACACCGAAATACATTGGAACGATTTTCCCTTTAGCTAGAAACCCAAATAACAACGAGTAGAGTCACCGTCGGACTTCGTTTCACAACAACGATGAAATAACAGTCTCCATTCGGTTCCAGTAAAAGCTCAACTTGCCTGGGACGGCAGGACTGTTTGCGATTTTCCGCGCGTGACGCGAACACGATCATGACAGTAGAGACATTTTGAAATATTTGGCAGTATCCCACACCACAGTTAATTCCCTTGGAAGCAAAACCATTTTACTTTTGTTTTCAACATCAATATACAGTGGGCACCGAAACAGCATTTTAACAAGCTGCAGCTTTGGAGTTGATCAGCAGAAATGGCAGTGGTGGGATTCGAACCCTCGCCCCTTTCGAGGCTGGAACCTGGATCCAGCGCCTGAGACCGCTCGGCCACACTACCAGCCGGCCGCGCCGCCTCATTTTCTTCTATTTCCAATTGTGCTCCTGCATAACAACAGCTGCAAAGTCACATGAAAAGGGTTCCATGATTCCTCTCAGACTCGCACAGCTGCTGGGATGTGCCCGGCTACAATGTCAATTTCGCAGCATAGTTTCAGTCACTGTGTCCGTTTATTTTTCAGAATAAGAGTCCCAAAGAATGTTCTCCACCCTAAAACCGGAGGTAACATTACAATCCGAGAACGACAGATCACATTGTGAGGATGCTCTGACCCCGGAGCCAGTTCGAGATGCCACTTTCCTTGCCTTTTACCTTAACCGTGCAATTTGCTGCAGAGATGTTCACTCCTGGACATGAGCCACATGGATACCAACTGAGTTGGAAGCCTGGGTGGGAATCGAGGAGAAGCGACTCAATACCTGTTGCTAAATTCCGTGGTGCTTTTTAGAAATGCAGTTTCTGTTCACCTCAATCTAAAAGCCAGTTTCTGAACACAGTCACAGAAGTCAAAAGGTAATTACCTCACCCCACCCCCACTCCAGAAGAGGTGCTAACTGCCCTTGAGTGCTTTTTGTTCTCGATGTGAAGAGCTTTCACGCCTGCGTCACCTTCACGTCTCTGGTTGCTGAGTGAATCACAAAGAAGGAATTTCACCAGAGCTGCAATTGCCTCACCTCTCCACTCGCCCTCCCCGTTTACATTTTCCTGCTCGTCAGTGATTTAAAGAAAACCAAATGGATGCGATGTCATTCTGTAGCCTCTCTGTCGATTCCTCCGTTTCAGTTGCAACATGACTTAGATCTCGGGGCGGACCTTAATACTAGCGACTCTATGAATGCGCAAGTCGAAAGGTTCCTCTGAGAGTGCAATTCCTTTCATTGCTGTTGCTGATTGAATGAGCCACTAACGTGCGAATTGCTCCAAAACATGATTCAGGATATCTGGTGCCAATTCTCGCACGTTGAATAACGATTGACATCTTCCAAATGAGGTCTTTCTGAGACGACCTGAGGGTACATTTGACAGACAGACAAGTTCAGGAATTCGTGGTGCGCTGTGACACCAGAGCATCTGCTTCTTTCCTGTCTTTGAACCGAGCCGCCTGCGCAAGGAAGGCAAATGCGGTACTGCGTTTCCTGGAAGGATCAGAAGGCGGTAACTACACTCTCCAACAGAATGGCATATGATCAGAACCAGGTTGGAAAAAAACTTAACAACGCTTTGCACTGTAATTAAATGGAATTGCATTACTTTTCACTTCCAGAGCAGGTTTGTTCAAGCAAATTCGAAGGCAGGTTTGCAGATGGGAAAGCATGCAAGAAAGCTCAGCACTTGTTCATGTAAAAGGCTGCAGTTGAAGGACAAAGCAGTTTCTGCCCAGTTCTGAACTGGGGACCTTTCGCGTGTTAGGCGAACGTGAGGACCACTACACGACAGAAACAAGCCACAGCCGGCTGTGCTGCAACTCCGTGGCGTCCAGCACTGAAAGTTGAATCCGTTCTACGTCTCCCCTTTCTGTTTCCAATAGCTCGTTGTTGTCCAGCGTAATCGACATCTTGAAAACGTAAATAAAAACACTTTAAATTGATGACAATATATAGACTCAGATGTCGTCGATGTTTGTACCGTAGGGCGAGGTGGAATAGGCTGGGACGACTTTCCCTGCAGCGTAACAGCTGCGACATGACCTTATGGAAGGGTGGTAAACTGAGTATTTACGTGCTTTACCCAAGTTGGTGTGAGTTGAAAACTCGACAGCATAGCTTTAAGGTGAGTGGACTGAAAGTGACAAAGGACCTGAGGCACATTTCCCACAAAGAAGGTTGTGCGTGTTTGGAATGATCTACCAGAGGAAGTGGAGGAGGCTATTATACTCAGAAAATTGCAAAGGTAATCGGGTGAGTTTCTGGATAGGATGCGTTTAGAGGGATTGGGGTCAAATGCTGGGGAACGGGACTTGTTTAATTTTGGCTATGTGGTGAGCATGGACGAGGTCCACCGAAGTATCTTTTTCCACGGTGTACCCCAATAACGTCATGTTGCTTCCACCGGCTTTAAAGGATTACTTTTTAGCGGAGTTTGCCATCGCAGTCTGTGGCACAATCATTTAGTCTGTTCGACTGCTCACGGGAAAGGTAGTATTGTGGAACACTGCAAAAAAGGAACGACTTCCTTACTTTAGCTCCGACTGACCATACTCTGTGAAATTTTCCCAGATCCTCAGCTGAGGATTTTTGCTGCTGGAAGTTACCTCAGAAACCCCGTTAACACATAATGTATTGAGCGAATCGCAAAACAGAAAGCATTTAACACGGAACACAAACAAAACTGTCATCCCTCATGCATTTTCAGACGCAGAGATGCATCAATGCTAAATGTGAGACAGTCCGAGGGCATGAGCCATAAAGTAATCTCACAACTAAGAACAGGGCAATTCCAAACTACTCTTTCAAACATACTGCAGCCTTAGTGCACCACCACTTTCCAGACAATGCTGAAACGAGAGAAAGAAAGAACATAATAAGAATTGGCCGTAAAAAGTGAATTTCACCAATCACAGTCTCGATTAGATTATCTTTCCCTTCCGATTTCTCCAGAAATGATGGAAATGGGAGAAATTCAATAACATATGAGACCGAAATTCATTGGAACGATTTTTCCATTCGCCAGAAAACCAAATAATGACGACTCGAGTCACCGCAGGAGTTTGTCTCACAACAGCGATGAAATAACAGTCTCCATTCGGTTCCAGTAATAACTCAACTTGCCTGGAACATATAGCAGCAGTAGAGCTGCTTGCGGTTTTCCGTGCGGGAAGCGAGCACTACCGTGACAGCACAGACACTTTGAGACAATCTGTACTCTCCCACACCTCAGTTAACTCTCCAGGAAGCGTACCCAATTTGTTAAAACCTCAACTTGCCAGGAACGTAAAGCAGCTTGAGCCCGCGATTTACCGTGTGGGAGGCGAACACGATCATAGAACATAGAACATAAAAGAATACAGCGCAGTACAGGCCCTTTGGCCCTCGATGTTGCGCCGATCCAAGCCCACCTAACCTGCACTAGCCCACTATCCTCCATATGCCTATCCAATACCCGCTTAAATGCCCATAATGAGGGAGAGTCCACCACTGCTACTGGCAGGGCATTCCATGAACTTACAACTCGCTGAGTAAAGAACCTACCCCTAACATCTGGTCTATACCTACCCCCCCTTAATTTATAGCTACGTCCCCTTGTAATAGCTGACTCCATACGTGGAAAAAGATTCTCACTGTCGACCCTATCTAAACCCCTAATCATCTTGTACACCTCTATCAAGTCCCCCCCAAACCTTCTTTTCTCAAATGAAAACAACCCCAAGTGCCTCAGCCTTTCCTCATACGATCTTTCTACCATACCAGGCAACATCCTGATCATGACAAGATGGACACTAACACCCGTCTCCATAAAGCAAATTCCCTGTCCTGCTTTTTATTTGAACACACCGCAGCCACAGAAATTGCTGTGGGGGGACTCGAGCCTAAGCTTCTTTAGTAATTGAGTTCTGAAGCAGGCGCCTCCGGCTCCTTGGTTACCTTTCATAGGACTGATTCGGTTAGAATAGTGAAATTTCCTGTGTCTGATCCGCAGGACACCCTGCAGGATTTTCAGACAGCGCCATCCCTACTGTGACATGTCCGTGTTTGATAATATTCTGCGATGTAGATGTGTCCCGGCTTTGCCAATATCACCGTTGTTTAAATCCCTACATCCTGTTGGTTGAACTGTGATTCCAGTCAGAATCACAAATATGTAACAAAACACCTTAGCTGTGCTGCCTCTCTACAGAGATAAATGTGCTTCTCTTTTCGTATCATTCTCTTGCCTTCTCCCTGTAACTCTACATATTTTTACTTTCAACATGAACATTGAATTAGTTTTTCAACAACTCGATTGAAACTGCGTCTTTGTCAATGTCAGACCCTAACCACTCCCGATGTGAAAACATTTCTCATCATGTACATTTTTCTTCTTTTACTAATGTCTTTAAAACTGCCAAATCGTTCTCGATCCTTTCAGGCGATCCATTCCCCCTTCCTTATTCCCTCTGTCTAACCCACTCTTGTCTTGGAAAGGTTTAACAAGGCCAGCTTTCGGCCTTCTGCTCTCCAAGGAGACCTGTCCCAACTTTCCAAATGACCTTTATTGTTGATATTCCTCATATACCATACTATTCTCATCAACCTGTTCAGCGCTGTTTCCAATCATTTCACGTTCCCACTTCCTAAAGTTTCACACCCAGAACTGTGCGAATATCCAGATGGTGGATTTACTCAGAGTGGGACTGTGTGGGTGAACATCCTCTAACACTTGTTTCACTTTCACCACATGTGGTACTGTGCCATGCCCACTACAATGACACTTCTGACCCCAAAACTCAAAGGAATTTCAAAGGGTGCAACTTAATGATTTACATCCTTTTATCAAATAGTTGATCGGACGACCGGGAAAAAGTGAAATCAAACAACCAAGGCTCGATGGCGATTTGAAGTCAGACATTCTCACATGCCAGTATTAACACAAGCAACTAAGCGAAGATCGTGCCCTAGACACTCTTACATTTCCAACACCAAACCAGCTGAGATTCGGTCAGGTCCAACTACATCCAATTTGTTCTCAGATTTCTAAGCATCAAAGTGTTTTAAGAATATCGCCTTCTCATTCCATCTCCTTGTTTATGGGACAGTGCTGTTTATCCCTTCCGTTTGCACTAAGTTGTCTCCATTGGCAGAGTATTCAGCTATTTCCCTCCATCGGCAAGCAGTGTGAGGGGAACCAAGCGCGGACACACTCGAAACCTCGCTCACATCGGCACAGCCAGTTCCCTCAAGTGTTGGGAATCAGCAAGTTTGATTGGTACCTTCCTGCAAATATCATTTATCTGAGAAGTGATAAAGATGTTGAGCTGATGGGTAAGACACAAGTGTACTCCGGACTCTCTACCCTCAGGTAAATTCATGTGAGGGCATTTTTGTGCAGCCTGTTTGCTGTTCAAAATCCATCTTCACACAGCAATTCTGCAGAAAGACTTTTGTAACAGTAACATCGGCTTCTTTGCTGCAATCAGGCAGCAGTGAACATCTGAGCCCCCACATTCCCAGATAAAAACAATCCGAGTGAAAGTCTCACTCACTGAGAGTCATCCCTGAGCTGCGGGGCTGCAGACAGTTTAATGCAAAAGATAGGGTTAACAATGAGACTTTGTTTCACCATCAGCAACTCTGTCCCAGAGACAGGAAGAAGGACAGCATCAACGTGTGGCGTCATTCACGCGCCGACAGAAGCTGTTCAGCCCATCGAGTCCATAGCGACTCTCTGACGCTTGTGTATCCCTGTGGTTATTCATAGTTGGTGATGTATATCTTAATAATGCGGAGCTGTCCCTGTATCGCAATTTTGTCTCCAACAAATTGATCGAATTGTAATTCACAGCTTTTCATATCACAGGGAGAACACAACTATGTGAAACGGCGTGGGGACTGACTGCAGGGCGTCATGCGCATAGAACACTCTACAACTGATGTGTCTCACCTTCACCAGTTTATTCCCAGCTCTGGTAAGAGCACACCGACAGAGAACAGGTAAAGAGCTTCCAGAACTTCACAAGTGTGTTTCTTCATTTGTGTAAATTTCCCGTGTGTATCGGTATGAAATATTCATTTCTGATACATTGAATGAAAGGAAGCAGAAATGAAACAGCACGCAATGCGTAGAATGGAGATCTATTATAGAGAAACACTGGAGGGGGCAGTACACACACTGAAACATGGAATTGTCAACGAGTAGAGGATGTTTTCAATCCATTAGTTTCATGGTTATGAGCCCAATACGCTCCCGCTGGGCCGCTCTGTTAGCGCTGACCGTAGCAGTTTCGCACCGTCTTCAGCTTTTCATCTGGAGTGTGGCATGTACCTCAGAGGATGATTTCAAAAGGTCTTCACTATTATTGTGTGACACTCTGTGGTACAGATGTGTCCCGGCTGTGTCAATATAACCTGTGCCTAACTTACCACATCTGTTGGTTTAACTGTGATTTCACTCAGAATCACAAAATATGTCACAGTGCAAAGTGAGGCTATGCAGCCCCCAAACAATAAGGAAATGTCTATGGCTGTCGATTGATTTACTTTATTTGATTGATTGATTGTCCCATGAACCTCAGTACAGTGAAAACTTTTGTTTGCGATTGGTAAATGCAGATCATACTAATCAAGGACATGCAGATCACAGCATGAGTAAAACAGAATTTTGGACAGATTAAGGCTTTCAGGTTACTATGCACAGGACGTGCACTCGGCAAAATCCACATTAACAGGATCAGCATCATTTCAAGTTCGGGAATCATTTCTCAGTCTTGTAACGACCTCCAAGAAGTTGCTTTTGTGTGTCATTAAGCTTCGGTACCTTGTTCTGAACTCGAGCTCATCAAAATTATACATTCTGTGTCAAACATACAAACAAATGCAAAACTCCAGTGCTCACGTGTGACTTCTCACAGGTACATCACCCACCCGAGGCGATATCACACCCAAGACCAACAAGCCAGAACCGGAACAGAAGCATGATCCATAAATCAGGTGAGTTTCCTTGCTTAAAAAATAGGGGTTTTCTGTTGCTTCGGAGGGAAGGCCGCACTGAGTTTTAATAACAGCTCTTTGCCATTCTGACTTCCGGTTCCCCGGAGGCTGTGCGAGCCACTTCTTTTGTGAGCGGGCTCCCATCATTGGCAGCTGGACGAACTCATCTTCAATTGGCAATTAGTATTGTGGGAGAGAAACATGAACACGCTTTTCAGCCCACTGTCAAACACGGGGTTGTGGAGCGCGGGAGGGGGTTAGAGGTAGTGGGACTTATGGAAATTCTGGAAAGCTGCACAAAAGAGAGATCGCACATGCACAGGACCTAATATTCTTCAGGGAACCTTGTGCAAATAATGCCACCTGAGACAGATAGAAATGTGAAGAACTGCAGGGAAAGAGAGAATCTCTCCCAGTCATCTGTGTCTGCGTCCTTCTCGAAGTCACAGCGAGGGCTTTGCTGTCTGAATCAGCATGGGATGTGACTGCAGCGAGTCCTGTCGCTCAGGCACTTTGTACCTGATGTGTATAAGTTTTATCCCGTTACCGCCAGCTCAGAGAACAGATTTCAAAGCTCACATCATCTCGGAATGACACGGAACAGAAGAAAGCGATTCAGACCATCATCTCACCACCTGCTGGGGAGAAAACGGATGTGGGAGAGCAAACAGTCACGACCAGTGCATGTTCCCAGCATTTACAATCTTGGTCTGTGTGACAACAAAAGCAGGAACCAGGAACTGTTTATCTTGCTTCTTAAAACAGGCGTGAACATTTGCAGAGCATAGATACATCTACATGCAGTTAGTGAAATGATGAAAAGCAGAGTACAGTTCACAGAGTATGGTCTAACCTCTGGGTTATGGGCTCAGCACGCTCCAACTGTGAACCTCTGCTCACCGGATTTGAACAAAAACAAAGAAATGACTCAGTGACAAAATCTGTTGAAATGGAACTCTGTGAGGAATTGAAAGCGATGGAATGAAAAGCCCCTTGAGAGCGGCATGTAACATTATCTGTGTTGGGATCGTTTTCCAGACTCGAGGAGAGTGCGCAGTGCTGTTTCATATTATTGTCGGGAGCCCTGTCGCTTAGACACACTGAACCTTTTGTACAATGGCACAAAAGCACGGACGTTTTGTGTAGAGGGGACAACTTCAAAATCGTTAATGAGGCAAAATGCACAAATTAGCAAAACAACAAAGCAACCACAGAAACTGGTGCTACGTGACGGGGTAAACCCCCTCTGCCAATGGAAACCAGCAAAGCAGAAAGGATTCACCCCCGTGCTGTATTCTGTTAAAATTCCAGAGTCAAAGAAACAACCCAAAAATCACTACTTAAAATTAAAAATAACAACGTTATTGCTTTTTATTGACAGAGAATAATCAACCTACAACTCCTTTCTCTAAACCTTCTGCTCTGCAATACCTTCCCTCACTCCGATCCCAATAACTTTTACAAAAATGTTCAAATTTAAAAACCAGATAGTTGTCGAATCTTCTCTTTGTATCTTCCTCTGTAGATGTTTTCTCCAGGTCGGTGTTGATGCTTTTTTTCTATCCTATCTATTTCTCCAGATAGGCACTTCTTGGAGATTTTACTGGTATCCTACATCTGTTGGTCTTTTAGCTGATCCCTTTGCTGTTCTTTACCGCTCTGGGTAACTGTTCCAAATGTCCGATATTTGTCCCACAAAACGTCGGACCGTTTCATTGGTTTTAACATTGTAAAAATACCAAATTCAAACATGATTGGGACATAATTTAAACTGATTGGCCGAATTCAAATTTGTTTTTTGTAACACAGTTCTTAGTGTTTTCATCAAATGTTATGTTGTTGTCTTGTTCTGGACTCCTTGTGCTAGCCAGACATTTCAGCACCATTAAAAGTACGTTACACCCACAACTTCATAACACCGGCATTTGCCAAGACAGTTTATTTCTCTCAACATCGCTCTCTATCAATCTCATGTGCCTGAGATTTGAACAATCTCTGGTCAATGTTAATCAAAACTGCCCTATTCTCATAACCTCAGATTTAACATGCCCCTTACTTATGTCTAACAATATTAATTTATTTTGCACTGTGTTACGTCAGCACACGTTGAGAAGAAATAAAAATGAGAACAACAGTCACCTATGTGACTGCGATTTGACCCAATGTTGCTGCAGCCAACAGATTCAGCTTTAATTGAAATAGCCTTCATCTTTCCTGTACCAGGAATGAGATTGCATAGCATTGTGGTAAGTTTTCATGAGTTGAATTAGACCCAGCATCATTTTACTGATGAAATACACGGGGGCTGGGGAATTCAATTTGGTTAGGAAGGACATGGTCAGAGTTCCCTTGATACAAAATCATTAGAGACGATGGAAATGAGATTTACTGGGAGGTATAGCCACGAGAAAAGAAAAGAAGGGGTTTAATGGGATGGTGGAAGATTCACGCGACATAAATCAGGAATGACTGAGTTGTGTCCTAATGGAGGTTTTCCAGCGGATGTGAGGTTGGTAAGGGTAACTAAGATGGAAATTACCTCGTTCAGGTGAGTGTATAACTAGAGGTTAGTGCTTTAAAACCAGCGAGGAACGACAACGATGGTTGCAGCAGGTACTTTTTATTCTGAGTTTTTGATATTGGAGATTACTTTTCAGACAGAAAAAAAAATTAGAAGATGATTCCAGCATATTTCAAAGGCCAGTTGCAGACACACAAGGAGCGAATTTAACAGGGGCAGGGATTCTGGGCTGCCTGGATGGGGAGACAAAAGTGACACGCTCACAAATTGTTTAGCGTTCATCTGAAAGAAATTGGATAATATCTGCAACTGAACATGTTAAGTGTAAGAAGAGCTGCTGGTGGTGAAAGGTGTAGCAGCTGATTCGACGTGAACTACTACAAATTGTTAATGTACTGAGCTGTTCGTTTTAGCTTTGCATTCAATGGAAGCGGGTTACCTCAGTCCGCTGGCTAACTGGTTTATGTTATGGAGTGAGACTAACATCGTGGGATTAATTGCCACACTCTCTCAGGTTGCCATAAGGATCATCATCTCCACTGCTCAAGCGATCTGTAATGCGATTGTGACTCTAGTGAGTAGGAATGGACATGTCAATGTCAAGCACAATTATCTTTGCCATCTGTTGCCTTGAACATTTGGTCACAATGACCAGGAACGGGACTGAGTCCATTTAATACTCACTGATCTCCTCCCGAAAAATCCAGCGACAAGACTCGTCCTTATTCCTGTTGGAACTCTTGTTCTGCATAGCAGCAAAACTATTTGTCATGACTACCACATTCACTGACGACATTCAGTCTACCGAAAGAGATAAATCTAATTCATTTCGAACGGTTTAATGAGCTGTGTGAGTTTGCAGCAAACCAGGATTATCTGAAACGAGTTTGACAGCCTTTCCAAGAATGTAATCCAGTGCAGTGTCAGAGATTTGAAAAAGGTCATCAAGCTCAAATATCACCTCTGTTTCTCGATCCACATGGATAATTACCTGGGGAATACGTGCAGTTTTACGGTTAATAATTACTACCTTTCCCAAAGACAGAGCAATCCCACAAATCAGAAACAGGAGTTTTAGAATAGATGCTGCTTTACTCGACATTATTCTTCAACTACGCCTTAATCTGGTGCTCCAATTATTCCTGATCAACGTCAGTAAAACCAGCTTTAGATAAGGATTGAAATTACAACCGCGGCATTTTAACACACTGTTCAGTGCCAAGCGCTGATCGGTTGCTCCACTGGAGCCGCCGGTAGCAAGCCGACAAAGTGCCCTACTCGTACCTCTGGGACCTTCGACCCGCCTGTTCTACTTTTGCTGTGGTTCTGAAATTAAAGCTAAGGCAGAGGAGAAGCAACTGATATGGACCTGTGACTACTCGAGCATCAGGTTCAGGAAATGGGACATAGAAAAACTGATGTACAAAGTAGACTTGATTGAAAACTGGGTTTCTGTGGGTCGCTGCGTTGTTTACAGGAAATGTTATATTTTCGCTGTCACAGGGCTTCTCATTCAGTCTGCTTCAATTTGGCACAGAATTTGATTCAATGACACTTCACTAACCTCCTTCCGCAAGTTCTTACAGACAACATGAGACATACTGCACTCATCATCAATCTTCACCATGGCTACATCCAAGGACATGTTGCACGGTTTTCAGGAATATTGAAGATATAAGAATATCATGCAAGAGTAAATTGATTTTCAGTTTAAGTTGTAAAGTGATAAGAATCCACAGTGAGATAGATAATGCCCGAAATTCATGTTTATTCCCGTGGCCAGAACTCTAGCCAGGAAAAGGGAAAATCTGTCGCTGAATCCCCAATATCCACACGCTTGCTTGCTCCATGTGTCCAGTGGGAAGCCTGTGTGAAGGAGCATGTAGTCTGACAGAGCGCCTGGGAGAATCCTCCACTGTCTGATCTAAAGCTGCAACAGGAGCTGCGTATTCCAGCTGTGAGAGCAGTGGGATAAAGGGGAGGTCCTTGCTTTTCCGTGGTGTAAGTTCACAGTGTCCTCATCATGTTATTGTTTAAAACCCTCTGTCAGAAACAGCACAGACAGGGAGGAATAGGAGGGGGGCATTTCACCCACCACCACTACCCCGCCATTTGATATAATTATGGCTGACCGAACAAGTCAAAGTCTTTTCCCAGCCCATCCACATCAACCTATCGCCCAAAGGGAAAAAGACACTGAATAAACCGAAAAATTCTGTGCAACTGTGGGAGCAAAATGTGTTTAGAGACAGTGAGCTTATGCAATGGGATTCTTGGCTGATCATGTTTTAAATGATATGATTCCATCAAAACTCACTACCAAGAAGGTGAGGAGTCCTCTCTGATCAGTAGCTGGGACGAGAACTCCAGACGATGGGAAATGATGATGAGTCAGCAGAACAATCATTGATTCAGCTGAAATCTGAACTATACTCCGATTCTGGTGGGACTCAAACCCACAAACTTTGAATCGCAATCTTAACAATGCAGTAGAAGTCCAACACGTTTTTCATTGGGCTACAGAGCCTCGCTAATCTCCATTTTACTGCACCCAAAGTTACGGTGTTCAAGTCTTTCATCAAACTTCGGTTTATCCTCGCCCTACTTTCCAGTACCCGGGCCTTATCCATGCATGCTCTAGCTCCTCAAGTGTTCAGCTAAATACTCCTGAAGTGTTTTGATGACTCTAAGCTTTACCACACGTTCAAACAGTGAGTTCCAAACAAACAACACTCTCAGGATGTAAACATTCTTCCTAAATCTTCTCTGAACATTCTCTCTCTAGCTTTTCATCGATATCCCTGGTTATTAACCCTTTCCATAAGAAGTTTATTACTGTCACACATACCTAATCACTTTCTGTGCACATTAATCAATTTCTCTCTCAGCTTTCTCCGCTCTCAGATAAAGAGGCCAAGACGAGCTCATCCATCTTTGCAGTGGCGTGAGTGTAGTGCTTTAAAGCACAGCCGGTCAGGCAGCCTCCGAAGAGCAGGAGAATCGATGCTTCAGTCATAAGCCATTCATCGGGAATGAGGATTTTGAGTCGGGGTTGAGGGAGAGGAATGGGGTTCATGGTCAGGTGATGGGAAAGTGGATGAAGGTGAGGGAGAATGTGATAGTCCAGAAGGAGGATTGACGGACGGGCCCGGAGAGCAGAGCCTAGTTGGGACTGGGATAATGTGGGGGGAGGCGAAATGAGGAAGCTGCTGAAATACACATTTATCCCGAGTGTTTTCAGGGTCCTAAGTTGGAATATGAGACGTTCTTCCTCCAGGCATCGGCTAGTAATGGAATGGCGGTGACTTGTGCCCGAAACATCGATTCTCTTCTCCTCAGATACTGTCTGACGTGCTGTGCTTTTCCAGCACTATACTCTCGACTCTGAGCTCCAGCATCTGCAGCCCTCACTTTCGCTTATCTTCGCAGAGGGAATGGTCTAGCTCTGGCACCACCTTGGTAAATCTACTCTGACCACGCTCCCGTGTAAACACACGTTTCCTTAAGGCTGGCAATCAGAACAGAATAAAATTATCCGAAGAAAAGCAGAAATACCTGAACAAAATCAGCAGGTTTATTGCAACTAGGAGAGATTTTCGAGTCAAACGATCCGCCTTTGGAACGAATGGTGTGTGTAGGTGGGGCAGCAATGTGAAAGAAGGTGGACAGGGTCTACAATGATGGAACTCGATGTTGGGTATTGAAGATTGTACGGTCTGTCAGCAGGAAATGACGTGCCGCTCTTCCAACTCGCGCTGTGCTATGCGGGAGCTCTGCAGCAGACCAAACTGAAATGGAGGCATGGGAACACAGTGGGCTGTTGCAGTGACAGGAACCTGGAAGCTCAGGGTCTTTGCTTGCAGACAGAACGTAGGTGTACACACGTTTGTCACCCACCCTGTTTTTCTCTCCCCAATCCAGACGAGAACACATTGTGAGCAGAAAATGCAGTTTGCTAAATTGAGTGATGGGCAGATAAATCACTGGAACCTTACACAATGAGGAGGGACTTCATAACCGTGCAGCATTACACCTTCTGAGATTTCGTGGAATGGTGCCATATGGGAAAGTGTTGGGGGTCAAGGAGGATTGGACGAGGATGTACAGAGAGAAATTGTCTGCATTGTGCCAGTATTCAGTTGTATGGGCTAGTGCGGAAAGGGCAGTAGAATGCATATCTTCCTGAGCCTCCTGCTATAAGCAAATACCTAATTACGGAGCAAAATTACTTAATGATTTTCATGCCAACACCGAGACTAGGTACAGCTGACAGAAGTCACGTGCTTACACTGTCATTGTCAGTCTGTCTCCCCGGGAGCAGTAGTACTCCCCCACGCTGATTCAGACAGCACAGTTCTTCCTGTGACATATCCCTTCGAGAATGGAAGGACAGCTATTAATAACCTGTACTTAGAACGGAGTATCTGTATTGCTCAATAAGAATCGCGTAACTATCCTAACTCCTTTTTAATGTCACTTGACCCATAGCCTTGTATGTCTTGTCATCACAAATTCACATCTGAATACTTTGGAAAATTATGTGGATTTTTGCCTCTTCGAGTCTTGCATACACTGTGTTCCAGATTTCAACCACCCACTGTTTGAAAACGTTTTTCCACGCATTCACTATAATCTTTCCACCTCTGACCTTAAATCGGTGCCCCCCCCCGCCCCCCCGTGATCGAAAGCTCCATCAAAGTAAACATTTATTTCAATCTATGCTATTCGTATCTCTCAGTGCTTTGTACATCTTAATCATGCCGCCGCCCCCCAATCTCCTCTGCTCTAAGAAAAACAACTCCAGCTTGTCCAATCTGTCTTCTTCAGCCCAGACAATATCCTGGCGAATCTGCCCTGCATCGTTTCCAGCGCTGTCACACCCCTGCTATAATGTGAATTGCATAACTACACACAACAGTCTCGCTAGAGCTGAATGAACAAGTAAAATAAATGATGCGAAAATCCACAGAAACTGATGTTTTTGTGAATAAAGTTTCTTTTCCTCAATGCTGTCCTGTGCCCTTTTTCTGAGCCTGATGTTTCAATAATCGCTGATCCATGTCAGTAAAGCTGCGACATGAGGATTGATCTCACAACCGCGGTATCAAAATGGATCAATTGGTTTGAAGGTCCCGATGGTGAAACTTGGGCATGGTCACACAGCAACAGTGAGCGCAGCAGCACAGGTTGAACGGGGTCAATGTGAAAGTGATTGTAAGGGAAATGGGAGGGGGAACTTAAAGGAGTTAAGTGATTGCGGGAAGGAGGGAATTCTCCGAGAATGGGTGAGTCTCAATCCTGATATATAACTCGCAGAGATGTGAGAGTGAGAGGGGTTTGATGGGAAAAATCATAATCCCTGAGAATGCTTTCATGTAAAATCAACTAATTCCTTTCTGTGTTTATTCAGCATGAGTCGCAAGCAGTAAAATGCAGTGGCTCGGATTCGAACGAGCTTCCTGCGGCCACAATGCAGAATATTTTAACATTCAAACCATCACTGAGTCATGCAGAGACACGCGTTTAAAAACAGCAATAACTAGGGTGACAGGGGAGATGTTAGGAAGAGTAGCAGATGCACAACAGGAATATTAGGCGCGCGATAGCAGATATGTGGGAATTCAGAATTAGCTGAATCTTTAAATTCGATATCCCCAGACGCTGTGGTGGTTCTATCGGGGACTGCATGTTGAAGACTGAGTTTGATAGATTTCTAGAAAACAAAAGGTTCAGGGGATAGGGCGGGTTATTGGTGTAATTTATGTTTCAATAACAATGTGTTATTAACATTGTGTTAATAACAGTTTCTTCACCAACTTCCCCACACAAGGAAGCACCCATTGCTGCAGTCAGTCACATAACCCTAGTCCCTAGAACCGGAATCAGGCAAACTTCGTGGTGCAGCCGCGAATACCAAACTGGAAGTGGGGGTGGAAATGAGCATGTGAAGCTATTCTGTGGCACCAGTGACAGGATTGGTAAAGGCGCCTTCATGGAGTCATAGAGTCATAGAGATAGACAGTATGGAAGCAGACTATTTGGTCCATGCCGACCAGATATCCCAACCCAATCTAGTCCCACCTGTCACCCGGCCCATATCCCTTCAAACCCTTCCTATTCATATACCCATCCAAATGCCATTGAAATTTTGCAATTGTGCCAGCCTCCACCACTTCCTATGGCAGCTTATTCCATACATGCACCACCCTGTGTATGAAAAAGTTACCCCTGATGTCTCTTTTATAGCTTTTCGTTCTCAATCTAAATCTATGCCCTCGCATTCTGGACTCGCGACCCCAGGGAAAAGACTTTGTCGACTTATCCAAGAGCGTGAAATGCTGAGGCTGGGAGTGCTTCTGGTCAATTGGCTCAGAGGAAGCGTGCTGGAGCTTCAAGTGAGAGGTCGATGTGTTAAAAGCGTTCTAAGAGATTTTCCTTAACAAAGTAGTATTTTGTTACTTTGACAGTAAGAACTGCTTTTGCTCACATCGTCCCCACATCAGTCTCTTGCTCCAGTAAACACTCCAATCCAGCGTACATTGCTTCCATTCCACACAGAAACGCGTCCTATTCTCGCTCCATCTGGGATAATCTGAATTGACATTGTCATTCTTTGAATGGAGAAATGCAGCAGGGAGTTGTTAGTGCAGCGGTGATCTATTGGGCTAGTAATCTTTGGAGACTGGAACGTGGCAGCTGCTGTTCGTTAAATTCGATGAATAAAATCTGGAAAATAAACCCAATCTCAGGAACAGAAACAACAACTTTATATTGCTGAAAACTTATTCATTCATGTCCCTTCGAAAGGGAAATCTGCCGACTGTCAACAGTCCTGTCAACATGTGACTCCAGACCCACAACAATGTGGTTCACCCATGAATGCCCTCTGACTCAGTTCGAGGTGAATTAGAATGAACAATAAATGCTCTTCAGACCAATGATAGCCACATTCCGTGGGAGATTAAGGAAGAATAAAAATGCATGGACAACAGGCGAAGGGGGAATCGTGTTTGTGTGGCCTCGAATTCAACTGATTATCAAACTAAATAGACACAAGGATACCCACAGCGCCAAGAAGTCAGGGCCATAGGGTGACGGCAGGAAGGGATTCAATTACGCGCTTAGTCACAGTGCGCATAGGTCATTCACCACTCCCATATGGGAGAAGTGATCCCTCAGAAGACCGACTGGCAAAGTCAACAGCAAGTTTACAAATGACAGCAGAAGTTCGATTCTGCTGTTATTGCAGTCGTTAATCCCAACCAGCAATGAAACCTGTTCGCATGCGTGTTTCCAGTGGAGTTCCACTGTTTTCTGATGTAGATCAGTGATTTAGACTTAGTTGTAGGAGCCATGGTTTAGAACTTTGCTGATGATGCAATAATTGACTATGGTGAAGAATGCCAGGGACTGCAGGGATGTATCAATCAGGTGGAAAGGTAAAACACTGAATAGATTTGAATCCAGATCAATGAAAGTTAATGAATTTTGGGAGAAGAAACAATAACAGTGAGTATTCTGTGTGGTGTAGACGGACAAAGAGATCATAGAGTGGGAATTCACGATCGCTAAAGTTCAATGGACAGGGGAATCATTTGGAAGGAAGTACGTTCTGCAGATTTTGGGAATCAGAATCAATATTAGAGTGGTGCTGAAGAAGCACAGCAGGTCAGGCAGCATCCGGGTTGCAGAAAAAAATGACTTTTCGGTCAAAAGCCCTTCATCAGGAATAAAGCTGCGAGCCTCGAGGGTGCAGAGATAAACGGGAGGACTGGGTCTGGGAAGAATTTAGCTGAGAGTGCAATAGGTGGATAGAGATGGGGTTAAAGGTGATAGGTCGGAGGAGAGGGTGGAGCGGATAGGTGGGAAGTAAGATAGACAGATGGGACAGGTCAATAGGATGGTGCCAATCTAGAAGGTTGGAACTCGGATAAGGTGGGCGTGGAGATATAAGGAAGCTGGTGAAGACCACATTGATGCCCTGTGGTTGAACATCCCAAGGTGGAAGATGAGGCGTCAGGTGTTGATGGAATGGCGGTGGAGGAGGCGCAGGAACTGCATGTCCATGGGAGAGTGGGGGCGGGGGGGGGAGGGAGGGAGTTGATGCGTTTGGTCATGGGGAGTTGAGGTTGAATGTTGCAGGTGTACTGGAAATGTTCGCTGAAGTGCTCTGCGAGAAGGTGTCTGTTGGCCTCAATGTAGAGGACACCAACCGATGCAATAAATGACATGTGTAGCAGTGCAGATTCACATTTGATGGATGTGGAAGGATCTATTGGAGCCTTGGAAGGATGTGATGGGGAAGATGTGGGTGCAGGTTTTGCAATTCCTGTGGTGGCAAGGGAAGGTGCCGGGAGGGGAGGGTGGGTCATTGGAGGGCGTGGACTTGACTAGGTAGTCGTGCAGGAAACAGTCTTAGTGAAAAGTGGGGAGGGGTGGCGAGGGAAATAGATCCCTCAAGTTCAGTGTTACTGACACTTTTTACAAACTCACTGACTCTCACAACTGTCTGGATTATACCTCCTCCCACCCCGTCTCTTGCACAAATGTGATCCGATATTCCCAATTCTTCCACCTCCATCGCATCTGCTCCCAAAGGAGAAGCACAGCGTTTCAGTCAGCATCCGAGGAGCAGTAAAATCGACGTTTTGGGCTAAAGCCCTTCGTCAGGAATACAGTCAGAGAGCCTGAAGGCTGGATAGATAAATGAGAGGAGGTTTGGGGTGGGGAGAAAGTAGCATAGAGTACAATAGGTGAGTGGGAGAGGTGATGAAGGTGATGGGTCAGGGAGGAAGGTGGAGTTGATCTGTGGAAAGGAAGATAGGCAGGTAAGACAAGTCATGGGGACATTGCTGAGCTGGAAGTTTGGAGCTGGGGTGAGGTGGGGGAACGGTAAATGAGTAAACTGGTCAAGTCTACATTGATGCCCTGGGGTTGCAGTGTTTTGAGGCAGAAGATGAGGTGTTCTTCCTCCAGGCGTCGGTTGTGAGGGAGTGGCGGTGTAGGAAGCCGAGGAGCCCCATGCCCTCAGCTCAGTTCGAAGGTGAGTTGAACTGTTGGGCCACTGGGCAGTGTGGTTGCTTGGTGCGTGTGGCCCAGAGATGTTCCAGAAAGCACTCTGCTAGGAGGCGTCCTGTCTCCCTAATGTAGAGTAGACCGCATCAGGAGCAACGGATGCAATAAATTATATTGGTGGATGTGCAGGTAAAACTTTGATGCCTGTGGATGGCTCCTTTGGGGCCATGGATGAAGGCGAGGGAAAAGGTGTGGACGCTGATTTTGCAATTATTGCGGTGGCAGGGGAAGGTGCCAGGACGGGAGGATGGGTTGTTGGGGGGCGTGGACCTGACCAGATAGTCACGGAGGGAACGGTCTTTGTGGAAGGTGAAATGGGATAGGGAGGGAAATATATCCCTGGTGGTGGGGTCCGTTTGGAGGTGGTGGAAATGTCGGCGGATGATTTTGTTTCTGCGAAGGTTGGTAGGGTGGAAGGTGAGCACCATGGCGGTTCTGTCCTTGTTATTGTTGGAGGGGATGGGTCTGAGGGCGGAGGTTCAGGATGTGGACAAGATGCATTGGAGGGCATCTTTAACCACATGCGAAGGGAAATTGCGGTCTCTAAAGAAGGAGACCATCTGGTGTGTTCTGTACTCTATGCTACTTTCTCTCCACCCCCACCCTACTCTCATTTATCTTTCCACCCTTCAGGTTCTCTGCCTGTATTCCTGATGAAGGGCGTTTGCCCCAAACTTCGATTTTTCTGCTCCTCGGATTCTGCTTGAACTGTTGTGCTTTTCCAGCACCGCTCTTATCTAAACTCTGCTTTCCAGCATCTGCAATCATTGTTTTTACCCTCTGCTCCCAAAGGACAAGTTCCACCACAGAACATACCAGATGGCCTCCTTCTTTAAAGACCGGAACTTCCCAATCTATGTGGTTGAAGATGCCCTCCAACGCACCTCATCCATGTTCCGTACTCCACCCATGAACCCCAAACGTCCAACCACAACAAGACAGAACCCCCAGGTCCTCATCTTCTATCCCAACAACCTCTGCATAAATCACATCATCCGCTGACAGTTTCGCCAACTCAAAACGGATCCCATCACCAGGGATATGTTCTCCTCCCCAGCCCTATCCACTTTCCACCAAGACCATTCGCTCTGTGACTACCTAGTCAAGTCCACGCCCTCCAATGTCCAACCCTTCCCTCCCAGCACCTTCCTCTGCCACCGCAGGAATTGCAAAACCTGCGCCCACATCTACCCTTTCATCTCTGTCCAAGGCTCCAATGGAGGCTTACAAATCCATCAAAGTTTCACCTGCACTTCCACACATGTCATTTCTTGTGTCCGTTGCTCCCGATGCGGTCTACTCTAAATTGGGGAGACCGGATGTCTTCTCATAGAGCACTTCTGAGAATATCGCCAGGACACCCACAAGAATCAATCCCAGTGCCCTCATGGCCAAACATTTCAACTCCCCCTCCCACTCTCCCGAGCACATGCAGATCTTGGGCCTCCTCCATTGGGCCTCCTCATCTTCCGCCTCGGGACCCTTCAAACGTAGGGCATCAATTGGGACTTCATCAGTTTCCTCATTTCCCCTCCCCCTACCTTACCCCAATTCCCAACTTCCAGCTCATCACCGTCCTCCTGACCTGTCACACCTGTGCATCTTCATTCCCACTTTTTCACTACACCTTCTTCCCTGGAATATCATGTTCACCCTCCACCTCCATCCACTTACTGCACTCGCAGCTACCTTCTCCCCAGCCCTGCCCCACTCCCATTTATCTCTCCAACCAATATGCTCCCAGTCCCATTCCTGATGAAGGGCTTTTGCCTGAAATGTTCATTATTCGTGCTCATCAGATGCTGCCGGACCTGCTGTGCTTCTCCAACACCACTCTAATCTTGAGGGGAATCAGTTGATTGGGAGCGGTTTCGGATATTTTCTATTGTTGACCACTTTAGCAGCTACCAGTTTAGGGAACAGCTAAAGGACTGAGCACAAGTCAAGTTACCACATAAACAATTTTTTTTAAATTGTAAGATAAAACATGGAAAGCAGAAGTATGCAACTTTGCCCATCAATACTGTTTCACCAATGAGTTTATCACTGATTCCTTTCCAGATCAGAGTGCTATGGGCCTTGGAGGGGAACTTGAAAATGGTGGTGTTTCGTTGCAACCTCCAATCTTGTCCTTTTGGTCAGTACAGCTATTGAGCTTTGATGGCTCTGTCAAATATGCCCACATGACTTACTCCAGTGCATCCTGTAGTTGGTGCACCTTGTTGCAAATGTGCCTAAGCGGTGAAGAGAATGAATATTGCAGGTATTGACGAGGGTACAATCAAGTGACTGCATTGTCGTGGACCGTGTCCAGTTCCTTAAGTGTGACTGAAGTTACACCTATCGAGGCAAATGGAGAGAGCTATGTTCCACGTCTCATTTGTGCCTTGCAAACGATTTAAGATTCACGGAGACACAAGCTGAGTTTATAATCAAAAAATGTCTACCAAAGGACATGTTTTTGTTGTCTAATTGTTTATATAGCCAATTTCTATCTGTTTATTTTTCTAAATACTAGCTCTGTGGACTATTACACTGGATAATTTGGTTACAGTAAAGCCATTGAATGTCAGTGGGATATGATTAGATCCTCATTTGTCAGAGTTATCATTATTCTATTTCGTCCTTGTGTGGACCAATCTGATTCCAGTCGCTGTCTGATTTCAAGTTTCAATTCCCGTCTGTGCTTGAAATTTCAATGGTTTCTTTGCCTAAATGTCTCCACGTGCCGTAATAATATGTAAGGACGCTGCAGGGGACAGCAGAGATTAATGAACATGTTGTCAACACAGGAGAAAATGGAGCTTCGTGGGATGATTGGTTAGGCTGGGATTATTCTCCTTGAAACAAAGGACGCTGAGTGCAGCTGTATAACCACGTAATAACATTTATACACGTTCAATATTCATGGGAACTTGACAGGGTAGTTACTGGCAGGTGGTTTACTCTGGTATGAGGGGAGCATCGGAGGACATAAACTCAGAATTAGGTATTGCCAATTTAATTCAGAAATGGGGAGTAATTTCTTTGCTCAGGGGCCAGTGAATCCGTGGAACTCCTTACCAAAACTGTTGTTGAGGCTGAGTTGCTGTGTATTTTCAAACTGTGCCAGACAGATATTTAACGAGAAAGACGATGAAGCTTTGTCGAGGTAATGCAGGAGAATTGAGTTGAGGATTATCAGATCAGCCATGAGTTCATTGAATGGTGGAGTTGACTCGATGGGCTGAATGGCCTACTTCCAATCTTACATCATTTGGTCTAACTCCTTACTTTATTGATAAATTTAGAATTCCGAGGGGATGGGATGAAGTGATAGAAAATGTTTCCAAACTGATCAGACAGATTAGGAACTAGGCTCATAAGCTCATGAACAAGAAATGTGCTGTGGCCTGGAGACAACAAATGGCACTGGGCACACCGCAGATGGATATGTGCAGAAGTTGTGTTTGCTAAAGAAAATTGGTGGATCTAATATTGTTGCCAACTTGGCGTCATGCTGGATGATGGATCTCGGTATGACTCACACAGCAAATGGTTGTGAAAGAATGAAAGTTTCGTTTCATTGGAAAAGTTTTCTGTGGTTCCAATTCCAATTGACTGTTTGAAATACTGATCAGAAAGTTGTGTGGAATGTTACATTAAAATTCACAATCCCACTGGATAAACTATTGCACCCAATCTCTCCTTATTTGTTTCACTTTCATTCGAAGTAAATTCATAGAAAGTCAAGATGGAATGAAAGGAGGAAAGAAACGTTTGCACTCATTTTCATTATCCCAATTTAACTTACAACAGAATCAAATTGCTTTATTTCGACTTTGATGAGGTATCAATTTATCACAAATCTCTAATGCAATGAAGGACAAGAGCAAGATTCTCCATCCAGTGTATCCTAAAGATGTGAGGTACAAAGGGAAACCACAGCTGCGTTTGATAGAAGTAACAGCCAGAGTAGGATTCAAATCCACACATGCACTATGAAAGAGCAACCTGACGCGTTAAACTCTGGGCCACTTACGTCCATGGAAAAGGGGCTCACATATAACCACATCAAGATTACATATGGTGCACCTCGGGGAGAAGAAATTCCCTGAGCAGAATCGAATTCACACCATTATGTTTTTTCTTTCAGCGGAATAATAATATCAGCAAAACCCAAGGAACTGACCTCGTCCTTGGAAGGAATACCCTGTCCTTGATTTATTCCGAGTCGGTACTGTCTCAGAATGAACCAGCAAACATGTAATTCCCGTCACATTCATACACTTAGTCTTGACGCATAATTTCTTCAGACAGTTTCTCTCTCACGTGAAGAAGTATATACGGAGGGAGAAGTGAAGGTGATGTTATAGATCGATGGACTTTCTCAAATGGATGAACCTGAAGTGGGTAAAATTCCCGGACATGCGGCGTTGTTCGTTTCATATTATTAATTTTGCTGCAACTTCACTTTGTTCATTGGAATGATCGGAAGTGAATTGCATTTACATGATTGAAATGTTTAATGTTGGATTGAATTTTGCTCCGAATTCATTCCAGCTTAAAGAAAATACTGATGAGAAAACAGAAGGTTGAATTACAAAACAAGATGCCAGTTTTGATGCTCAGTTACGTTGGCAGATTTCAGTGGGTATCAAATGAACCCAACATCATGGCGATTGTCGTCCCACCTTTAAACCATGGGATTAAAGCACGAAATCGATCTCTAAGAGACGGGTCACTTCCTATTCATTATGGAATTTCTTTCCTTGACAATATACAAAATCTGCTCAGTTCGATTTGTAATGCTTCATGTGAAATATTAATAGAAATCTTTCAAAACTCTGAGGTTTTTTTTTGCTGAATCTTACTCAGCTGCATACGTTTGCGATATTTCTTTATATCTGCAGTCGTCCAAATTAGACATTGTTTCCTCGCTCCTTCCACTCCCCACATCCCACTTTTACACTGGATAATTTGGTTGTCTCTCTCCTGGAAAAACTCACTGCTTGTGTGTCTCTAAATGTGCCTTTCCAAATATTTTGGAAACGGATTCTCTGAGTGACAGGAATTCTGCTCCCATCATTTCTTTGTCCTACATGGATGGTTTTGAAAGCCTGACGTTCAGAAATATACGAACTTGAAATAGTGAATTTACCACCTATTTACTCTCTCCAAACCTCACATACCCTGAAATACTTGCATTCGGTTTTCCTTGGTTCAGTTTCAAGTTTTCCAAAACACAAATAACTAAAATGCCATCCCCACTAAACGCCGTCAGCATCATCTCTAATGCCTTAGCTCCCCAGTAAAAGCTGGCAGTGTCCTCTCTGAAAGAATCACAGATTCTCTACAAGGCAGAAAGTACAATTCAGCCAATCGAGTCTGTAGGGACACTCTGAACAGCATCTCAACCAGACCAAGCTCCCCTCTCTATCACTGCAGGCCTCTGGCTTGTGATTTTAAATAAACCTGCTGCAATAAAACCTGGCATCGTGTGACTGCTGACCTTATCACTGCGTTACCCATGGCTAATTCACTTAACTTACTGAATTCACTCCCTGGACACATCAGCGCAATTTAGCATTGCCAATCCACCTAACCTATAGACTTAACAGCAGTGCGACCCACTGAGCAAATGTGCCATCACATTGAACACTATCTGTATCATGTGTAATGGCTTTACACACTGGTAATTCCGCCTAGTGAAAGCAAGCTACTCCCGTCAACCCGAATTCAATGCATTCAAGCGCGGTTCTACGCTGTACATCCTCATTAGTGCTGCCGGAAATGTTTCTGCACTCGGATCTGAGTGAGTTTACTCTCTTTTTCTTACTCAGATTCCTGCTTTAAGTAAACACTTCAGTCAGGAACAACTCTATATAATGGTTTTCATTGCAACACAAACACAATGTGCAGTTTGCAGAAATTACGTGCTTGCACTTTCACTGACGCTCTCTGCCCCAGGAGCTGCAGTCCTTCCCCATCTGATTCAGACAGCACTGTCCTTCCTGTGACATATCCAATCGAGAATGGGAGGCCAGGCATTAATAACCTTCACTGGGGAACAGAGCTACAGGTTTAAAACTTTCACGATGCCCCCAGCGGAGAATTGAGCCCTGTGACAGGAGGGGACACGAACCACGATACTGTGGAGGACAAAAACATCGAAGGAAGCCCTTCAGCCTGTTGTGGCTGCACTTGTCCAACACAACTGCTTAACGACCTGAATCAAGTTTTTCATTGTTTAGCCTATAGTCTTATATGTTTTGGCATCACAAATTAACATCTCAATTTTTTTCAGGTTGGAAGGGTTTCCACCTCTCTGACCCTTTCCGCACATCTACTCAAAACTTTCTGCCTTTTCCCGAAATCTCTTGGCCCCAGTGTTCGATCCCTCCATCAATAACAAACGCTTTTTTCAGTCTATCTTATCCATATCCCTCATTATTTTGTACATCTCAGTCATATCTTCTCCAATCTCCTCTGCTCAGCGACAAACAACCCCAGTCTGTCCAATCTCTCCTCATAACTGAAACTCTTCAGCCCAGACAATATCCCATTGAATCTCTCCTGCAACGTTCTCAGTGCGATCACATCATTGCTATACTGTGAATTGCAGAACTGCACACAGTAATCTAGCTAGAGCCAATTAACTTTTTTTTTCTATTCTGTTACAGTATGAGGGCGTCGCTGGCTCGGCAGTATTGATTGTGATCCCTAATTGCACAGCGGGCAGTTGACACTCAACCGTATTGCAGTGAGTCTGGAGTCACATTGAGGCCCGACCAGGTAAGAATGGCAGGTTCCTTCCTCAAAGGACGTCAGTGAACCCGATGGTTTTGTTTTTTCAATAGTTGACCATGGATGTATGGGTGTTATTCGATTCGTAATTCCAGATATTTATTGAATCTCAATTCTAACACCTGGCATGGTTGGAGTCAAACCCGATCCCTGGTTCGTTTGCTTATTGTCTGAATTAACAGTCCAGTGGTAATAGTGCTCAGCCATTGCAGAAAACCCGTGAAACTAATCTTTCTCAATGAAGTCGCTTTTCCTCGATATTGTCGTGTGTCATTTTCCTGAGCTTGACTCCCAATAATCGCAAGTCCATATCAGTAAAAGCTGCTACCTGAGGATTGGCCTCACAACAGCGGTAAGCAAATGAAGCAACTGGTCTGCAGGTCCCTATGGTGGGGATGGGGCACGTTCACCCAGCAACAGTGACCGCAGCAGCACAGAGTGAAGAGGATCAATGTGAGAGTCAGTGTAAGATTCTGCAGTGCCTTAATGAAATAGGAAATGACTCCACAACCACATGATGAAAGAGCAGCGCTCCCAAAACTAGTGCCCAGTTAAACCTGT
This sequence comes from Chiloscyllium plagiosum, assembly GCF_037043375.1. Taxonomy (NCBI): domain Eukaryota; kingdom Metazoa; phylum Chordata; class Chondrichthyes; order Orectolobiformes; family Hemiscylliidae; genus Chiloscyllium; species Chiloscyllium plagiosum. Next base: position 49,427,746 of record NW_028270183.1, read on the forward strand.
TACACTCTAACCTGGTGTTGTGTGATTTTTAACTTTGTACACCATAGTCGAACACTGGCATCTCTAAATTAATGAAATGGGGGTGTGGGACGGAAAGTTCGGTTAGTAATCGAAGGAGGGAGAGAAATCTCTGAGAACGGGTGGATTTGATTTCGGACATATGAAACACAGAGATGTGAGCGAGCAGAATTTGAAGGGAAAAGATAATCACCTTTGGAGAAAATTACCATATTAAAACAACTGATTCCTTTGTGTTTCACAAAAACTGGGGCAGATAGAGAAATTAGTGCCGTGACTCGGATTCAAACCGAGGTTGCTGCGGCCACAACGCAGAGTACTAACCACTATACGGTCACGGCATGCCACAGACGCGCACGTTGACAGTGCGCACTAAGTACTGTATCACAGGAAATGTTAGGCAGCGCAAGAAATGAACAATATCAGTGCTAAGCGAACATTGACACATCTGTGGGAACTCAGAATGGGCTGACCGTTTAATACCGTTCCCCCAGTGGCTGTGGTGATTCCATTATTTATATGCTGTAGGCTGAGATAAATAGATTTCTCGAAAACATCAAAAACTCCGGGGACAGTGCAGGTGTTGTTGAAATGTATGCTTCAATAGTAATGCAGTTTAACATCGGCTACTTCACCAGTTTCCCCCCGACACACACACACAAGGCAGTAACCACTGCTGCCACATAGTCCCAATTCCCAGCCCCAGAATCTGAGGAATTGAGTGGCGCAGTCGCGAAGATCCAACTGGAAGTCGGGATGGGAATGAGGTCGCAGAGATACTCGAGTGACACAACCGGTGAATGCAGGGTATTTCTATGACGGTTTAGAGGCGCAAGTAATTCCGAGGTTGGGAGTGCTCCTGGCCAAAGGCGGGGCAGAAGAGTAATTTTTCCCCGTTTATAGCAATCTACAGTGCAGCTTGCTGAGACAGCTGAGTGCCACAATTGGAGCGTGGGCGGCTGGTTTGAAGTTTGAACTTGCTTCACTATCACCAACTTGCCTGGAATGAATTTCCTTCACCATTTTCATTTCCAATTGTTTAATATCTCCCTGCAGTCTGCGGCTTTCTTCCTCATTGTTAATTGCATGACTAACTGTTGTATGATCTGCACACCGCGAAATCACGGCCACTACAAGTAAATATGAATCATTGATCTATATGAGAAAACAGTGGAACTCACTGCAGGCATGCTTTGTCGGTTTGCAGGCGACGCCAGAATTGTAGACAGTGAGGAAGATTATCTAAGTTTCAAAAGGATCTTAATCTAATGAGTCGTTGAACTGAAAAATGTAACATGGAGTTCAATCTGGATAAATGGAAGGTATTGCATTTTGGTACAACAACAAGTTGCGTAGTGTTGGAGAACATGGAAGCTCGGGGTGCAGGTGCATAATTCCTTGTAGTTTTCATCACCTACAGATAAGGTGGTTCAAAGGCATTTAACATACTTCCCTTCATTGTTCAGTCCTTCGTGTATAGGAGTCGGGACGTTAGGTTGAAGCTTTGCAGGACATTGATGAGGCCTCTTCTGCAGTATTATGTCCAGTTCCGGTCGCCCAGTTGTAGGAATGATATTATTCAGCTGGAGCAGGTTCAAAAAAGTATGCACGCATGTTGCTGTGTGTGGAAGGTTTGAGTTATAATGAAAGGCTGGATAGGCTGAGACTATTTTCAGCTTCGAGATCGGGGTGCTGGAAAACCACAACAGGTAAGGCAAAATCCCAGGAGCAGGAGAATAATTTTTTTGCGCAAGTGTTCTTCATAAGGCTCTTCCCCGAAATGTCGATTCTCCCGCTCCTCAAATGCTGCATGACCTGTTGTGCATCCCAGCACAACACTGTGGATTCTGATCTCTCATCTGCAGTTCTCACTGTCTCCTAGTTGAGACTGTTTTCACTCTAGGTTAGGGGTTTGAACGGCGACCTGACAGAATTTGGGAGAAGATTTGTAGCTCGGGTGCTCGTTGTTGTGGTTCTGTTCGCCGAGCTGGAAATTTTTGTTGCAAATGTTTCGTCCCCTGTCTAGGTGACATCCTCAGTGCTTGGGAGCCCCCTGTGAAGCGCTTCTGTGGTGTTTCCTCCGGCATTTATGGTGGCCTGTCCCTGCCGCTTCCGGTTGTCAGTCCTGCACACTGCAGCACACCAGAATTGCAAAAAGAGGAAGAGGAACACATGTACAAGGTATTCGCCAAAAACGGATACCCGCGCAATTTCATCAACAGATGCCTAAGAGAAAGACAACGGAACGAGGACATGCCGCAACCCAAAGGACTAGCTACACTACCATACATCAGGAGCATTTCAGAACTGACAGCCAGACTACTGCGACCCCTAGGACTTATAACAGCACACAAACCAACAGCCATTCTCAGACAACAACTCACCAGAACGAAGGACCCGATACCCAGCATGAGCAAAACTAATGTAGTGTACAAAATCCCATGCAAGGACTGCACAAAACACTATATAGGACAAACAGGAAGACAGCTAACGATCCGCATCCATGAACATCAACGAGCCACGAAACGCCACGACCAGCTATCCCTAGTAGCCACACACGAAGACGACAAGCAACATGAATTCGACTGGGACAACACTACCATTATAGGGCAAGCCAAACAAAGAACAGCCAGGGAATTCCAAGAAGCATGGCACTCATCCACAAACTCCATCAACAAACACATCGACCTGGACCCAATATACAGGCCACTACAGCGGACAGCTGAAACTGACAACCGGAAGCGGCAGGGACAGGCCACTATAAATGCCGGAGGAATCACCACAGAAGCGATTCACAGGAGGCTCCCAAGCACTGAGGATGTCACCTAGACAGGGGACGAAACGTTTGCAACAAAAATTTTCAGCTCGGCGAACAGAACCACAGCAACCTGATAGAAGTTTATGAATTATTGAGAGGCAAGTTAGAGTTAACGATAGCTGCCTTTTCTCAGGATGGGAATTTCAAGGTGAGAGGGTATATGTTTAAGATGAAAAGACAGAGTTTTTTAAAAAAAAGTCATGTGAGGCTTTTTTTAAGGAAGGTGTTTTACGTGTGCAATTAACTTGCTGAGGAAGTGATGGATGAGGGTATGTTTGCAACATTTAATGGACAATTGATTCCAAATATGAATGGGAAAGTGGGATTTTTAAAATAAATTTGTTCATGCCTAGTACATCAGTTATTTCCCAGAGGACATTTAAGAGTCAACCGCGGTATTATCCATCTGGAGTCTCCTGTGGGAAAGAGCAGCTGAATATGACAATTTGCTTCCCGAACTGGCATGAGTGAATCAGATGGGATTTTCCATACAACTGATTTAGGTCATCACGAGATTCTTCAATTCCAGGTGCTTATTGAATTCAAACTCCACCATCTGTCATGCCAGGACCTTAACTCTTTGTCCTCAAAATATTACCTGGTTTTTTGGATTAACAACACAGTAATAAAACTACAAGGGCATTATAACCACTCAACGGGTACAGGAGGAGGCAGATGGGAGTAGATTAGTTTGGCAGTATGTTCAGCATGGATTGGTTGCACTGACGGGCCTGTATGCCTTCATGCTGTATGACTCTATGATTGACGCTATGGAGCAAAGATCTGGTTGGGATTAACAACAGCACTGACAGCATAATCGAACACCTGATGGGATATGTAATCCTGCTGGAGTCTCGGAGGTTGTTTTGATCAGTCATCCCTTCCCACACACGGGACTGGTGAACGGCCTCTCCCCAGTGTTACTGATTAAATGAGTTTCCATTTCTGTGGTTAAATGAATCTCTTCCAGCAGTTCCCACATTGCCCTGCTTTCTCTGTGGTATCAGTGTCCTTTTTTTCTACACAGGGTGAACGATCCTTTCAAATTGTGTCCACACAGATACAAATCCCGTTTTCCATGTTGGTAATGTGTTTTCATTCTTCCTTATTCACCCACAGGGTGTGAGTATCACTGGTCAGGACAACATTTATTTTTCGCCCCTCGTTCGTTGTTGTCTGGCTACACCACAAACCTGGGTGCGATCCCAGCCTCGGGTGTCTGTCTGTGGGCAGTCTGCACATTCTCTGTGTGTTTGCGTTTTTATTTCTCCCTCTGACCAAAGGTGTACCTGTTACAGGGATCAACAATGGGAAATGCAGGCTTATGCGGCAGGGAATACCCTGGGGTCTGGTGGGATGCGCTTCCGATGTACCGTGTGAACTGGAAGGGCCGACAAGCCTGCTTCCCCACATGATGGGGATTCCTGAATTAAGGGTCAGCTCATGTTTTTCTTCTGGTCCTGGAGTCTCTCGTAGGCCGGACTGGGTGAAGATGGTTGAATCCCCTGCATAAGGGACATGAATGAATGAGATTTCAGGAAATTAAAATCATGATCTCTGTTCCTGAGGTCAGGCTTGCATTTCAGGTTTTATTCGTCGAACGTAAACATCACCTTTTCCGTGTTCCAGTCGCCAAGGATGACTAGTTTAAAATATCACCCCAACACCACGTTCTCCAGATTGAAGCCTTGACTGTGTGGAAGAAACTGATACTGAGCTGATTCGAGCAAATGTAGCTGCCACCGCCAGTGTCGGAAACACAGATCCAAATAGCAAAATCATCTTTTAAACCCACCACTGCAAAGTTAAGGGCTCATCACGCTCCACTTGTGCCACTCAGCTGTCTTAGAAAGATGCACCGGAAATCGCTATGGTAGTATAAACGGGGACAACCATTCCCTTGAGCAGGAGCACACTCAACCGAGGAATTTCTTGTGCCTCTATACCATCACAGAAGGACAAGGCGCTCACCTATTGCATCACTGGAGCCAGAGAGTAACTCTGCGCACTCATTCCCATCCCCATTTCCAGTTGGATCTGGGCGGCTGTGCCGATGTTAAGCTAAAATGCTATTGAAGCAAACATTTCAACAATATCCTGTACTGTCTCCCGAGTCTTTGATGTTTTGTCGAAATCGATCAATCTCAGTTTTCAACATTCTCATTCAAGGGATCTCCACAGCCTCTGAGGACATCGAACTGAAAGATTCAGCTCATTCTCAGTTCCCACATGTCTGTCACTGTTCGCTGAGTACTGATACTGTACATTTGCTGTTCTTCCGAACATTTCCTCTGCTAGTATACTTATTGCTGCTTGCAAGCATCCTGTTCTGTGGTTACTGTGATCGTGGTTGTCGGTATTTTGCATTGTGACCACAGCAACCTCGATTTGAAACCAAATCACGGCACTAAGTGTTCTCTCCGTTGTCCTTTTTGTGACACATGCTAAGAAATTAATTGTTTTACCTTCAAATTCCGCTCTCTTACATCTCTGCGTTTCATATATCAGGACTCAAACATACCCGTTGTCGGAGATTTCTCTCCTTCCCACGATCATTAAACCTCCTTTCCGTCCCTCCTCCCATTTCTCTGTGGCAATGCACAATCTATCACTCTCTTTCACATTCATACTGTTCTGTCTGTGCTGCTGCTGCGGTCACTGTTGTTGGGTGAACGTGCCCCAATACCACCATCGGGACCTTCAAACAAATCGATCCATTTGGATACCGGGGTTGTGAAATCAATCCCCATGTAGCAGCTTTTACTGACCAGAGACAATTGTAGCGTCAGGCTCATGGAAAATACCAGGACAGTTTTGGTGAAAATACATTTTATTGTTAAAGATCAGCTTTTATGGCTTTCTGCGTTGGTCTTGTGATAATTTCATAGGACTGATAATCCAGAGACCGAGGTAATAGTCTGGGTACTCGGGCTTGAATCCCATCATGCCATAATTGTCAAATTTGGATTAAAAAATTATCTGCAAGGAAGAATCTAATGACTACTATAGATCCATTGACAATTGTTGAAAAAAAATCTGTTTCACTGATGTCATTGCGGGATTGAATTTGCTATCCTTACATGGCCTGGGCTGCATGTGACTTCAGACCCATAGCAATATAGTTGAGTCTCAACTGCCCTCTGGGCAATTAGTAATGGGTAATAAATGCTGCTTAGCTAGAATTGCCCTCATACAAATCCAGAAATTTTAAAACAAATGCTCATTAGGCTCAAGCAAGAGTGTTGTTTGCAGTTTTGCAAGTCACATTATAGCAGGGATGTGATCATACTGAGAAAATTGCAGGAGATATTTACCGGGATACTGTTTGGGTTGAAGAGTTTCAGTTGTGAAGAAAGACAGGACAGAGTGGAGTGTTTGTTGCAGTGCAAAGGAGATGTGTACACGACATAATTGAGTTAGGGCACGGACAGGGTTGAATAAACGAGTTTCCCATTGATGGAGGGATCGATCAGCAGGGGCCAGAGACTTAAGGAGAAAGACAGAAACGTTTGAGAAGATGTGCGAAAAAGCTTTATCAGCTAGTGGGTGGTTGGAATTTGGAATACATTGTCTACATTTTTCAGAGCGGCAGAAAGCTTCATAACCTGAATAAATATTCAGATGTGAACTTTTGATGCCAAGACATATAAGGCTGTGAGGTAAGCATTCTGAAATGGATTCAGTTCATTAGGCAGTTGTTTTTGACAAGAGTGGCCACATTTGGTTGAAGGGCCTCCTTTGACACTTTTGCCCTCGGTAGTATAATGGTTAGTGTCCCCGCCTGTCACAGGGCTCAATTCTCCGCTGGGGACAATGTAAACGTTTTAAAACTGTCGCTCCATTCCCAACTGCGGGTATTGATACCTGTCCTTCCATTCTCGATGAGGCATATCACACGAAGGACAGTGCTGCCTGAATAAAGGTGGGGAAGGACTGCAACTCTCAGGGAGGCAGAGTGTCAGTGAACGGCCAAACACGTGACTTCTGCAAACTTCACCTTGTGACTGTGTTGGAATGAAAAGCATTTGACAGACTTGTTCCGGATTGAAGTGTTTACAAGAAGCAGGAAGCTGAGGAAGAAACAACATAAACACATTCAAGTATGAGTGCAGAAACATTTCCCGCAGCACGAATTAAATTGTAAAGGACAGAGTGGCGTTTCGATACAGTGAATTTGGGTTCATTTGTTTTGATGAGGCTATTACCAGGGTATAAAACCATTAAAAAATGATACAGCATTTGCTCAGTATGATGGAACATTGTCTCAGTAATTCGCACTGCTGTTCAGAGGGAGGGTTATTTTGATTGGCAAAGTTAAATTGCCCTCTCGTGTCCAGGGAGTGAATTAAGTAAGTTAGGTGAATTAGCCATGGGTAACGCGGGGATAAGGTCAGCAGTCACAGGACGTCAGGTTATACTCCAACAGGTTTATTTGAAATCATAAGAGGGAGGGATTCCCCTTCTTCAGGTGAAATATAAGGAAATAGGGAGGGGAGCTAGGTTTGGTTGAGATGCTCTTCAGAGAGTCAACACCGGCTAAATTGACTGAAATGCTCTTTCTGCACTGCAGAATTTAGTGATTCTATGAATTGTTAATGACGGTGTTTACTGAGGTGTAAAGCCATTAGATAAGATGCTGATGGGGGTGTACTGAGGATGAGATTTTATTCACTTGTCTTCTTTGAAAATTGAGAACAGTTATCCCTGATCCAAGGAAGACTTAATGGGGGTTTTCAGGTGATGAAATGTTTGGACAGAGTAAATAGGAGGAAAATTCCCTCTTTCAAGTAAGTAAACATCTAGATGTCAGGCATTCAATACCTTTGATAAACCCTTTGAAGGACAAAGCAATGATGAGAACAGAATCGCTGTCACTCCGAGAATCTGTTTTTTTTCAAAATATTTGGACATTTGGTGACTTACAAGGAATAAATTTCACAAGGAGAGAGACAGCGTGTGGCAAGGTAAAGGTGTAGGGCTGGCGTGTAGTCGGTCGGAAGTTGCGGGGAAACAATGTCTCAGTTGGTTGACTTTAAATGTAAAGACATTTCTTTAATGTGTGCAGCTGAATAAGATTCGGGTCCAAAACTCTGCATTTTGAAAGATTTGGCATAATATTCCACCTAAAGCATTGTAAATGGAACTGAGTGGATTTTTATTTATTGTGAAGAAGAATATGTTACATAATGAATGGGAAGTTACCAATTGCTTGGAGATCGACTTCCTGCTTTCATCACATGCGTTAAAGATGTGAGAACAAACACCATGATGTTTGGTCCATTTAATACTCAGTGAAATCTGCGAAAACAACGAGCAACGAAACTGGTGGGTTTTATTTTGCACTTTAACCCTCTGTTTTTCTCAGCAGTATTTTCCTTAAGCTGAAATAAAGTCAGAGCAAATTTGAATACAACATTAATCGTTCCAATGAGATATATCTAATTCACTTCTGATTATTACAATGAACATTGTGAGGTTTCAGCAAAATTAAAATGAAACGAACAAATCAGCATGTCTTGCGATTTAATCCAATTCAGGTTTAGCCATATGAGAAAGGCCATTGAGCGACAACGTCGCCTTTATTTCCCTCACCATGGCTTCTTCACGTGAGAGAGAAAGTGACTGAAGAAATTATGTGTCAAATGTAGGTGTAAATATGACGGTAAATTTTGTCCTGTTTCATTCTGACTCAGTTATGACTCAGAATGTATCACTGACAGCTATTCATTCTGACCAGCATGGCTATTTATTGGAATTTCCTCTTATTATAATTCAAGTGAAAGCAGAAACACAATGGTGTGGATTCGATTCCGCTCTGGAACTTTCTCATCCATGACGTTCACCACATGTAACCTGATGAGGTCACATGTCACCCCTCTACAAAATGAGAGATGATGGTGGTGGGTTATTATACCGCTGTGCTCCACATTCACTGGTTCGAGTCACACTCTGGTTGTTAACTTTACACACCGCTCTGGCAGGTTTTCTTTGCACCTCACACTCTGGTATACACTGGATAGAGAATCTTGTTCTTGCCCTTCACTGCACGTGAGACTCACAAATAATCGACACCACATTAAAGTCGAAATGAAGAGTGAGAGCAGTCATTCTATTCAATTGGAGATGAAATTGGTGGAATGAGAAGGAACACATTTTTCTTTCCGCCCTACATTCCGTCTTGTCTTTCTATGAATTTCTTTGTAAAGAAAGAGAAAAAAAAAACAAGAGATTGGGAGCACAAGTTTATCCATTGGGGTTGTTCATGAGTATTTTAACCTAACACTTCTCACAAAGATCTATCATTATTTCAAACAGTCACTCGGAATTGGAACCGCAGAACATTTCTCCAGTGGAAAAAACTTCTTTATTTCACAAATTTCTGCTGTGTGTGAATCATACAACAATCCACCATCCAGCGTGATCACTGACTTTCCAACTGTATAAGATCTAGCAACTTCCTTCAGCAATCGCAGCTTCTGAACACAGCCACCTGTGCTGTGCCCAGTGTCAGTTGTTGCCCCCAGGTCACAGCATATTTCTTCTTCCTGAGTTTATGAGCCTTGTTCCTGATCTGTCTGATCTGTTTAATAAACCTTTTCTGTCACTTCATCACATCCCCTCATAATTCTGAACTCATGAATAAAATAAGGCGTTAGACGAAATGTTAAACCAAATGGAAGTATGCTATTCAGCCCAAGGAGTCTGCTCAACCACTCAACGAACTCATGGTTGATCTGTTTTGGAGATGCCGGTGTTGGACTGGGGTGTACAAAGTTAAAAATTACACAACACCTGATAGTCACCTGACTATTACCTGATGAAGGAGCGTCGCTCCGAAAGCTAGTGTGCTTCCAATTAAACCTGTTGGACTATAACCTGGTGTTGTGTGATTTTTAACATAGTCGATCTGATAATCTTGAATTCCTTTCAGCTCACTTAGTTCGACAAAGTTTCATCATCTTTCTGATTAACTATCTGGCACTGTTTGAAAATACCCAACCACACAGTCTCAACAGCGGGTACTGGAAAATGCCACAGATTCTTTGATCCCTGAGCAAAAAAATTACTCCTCATTTCTGAATTAAATGGGCAATATCTAATTCTGAGATTATGTCCTCTGGTGCTCTCCTCAGAGCATAGGGCAAGCCACCTGCCCGTATCTACCCTGTCAAGATCCCACGAATATTGAACGTTATTATGTGATTATAAAGTTCCCCTCCTCCTCCTTTGTTTCAAGGAGAATAATCCCAGCCTAACCAATCATTCCACGAAGTTCTACTGTATACAGAGTTAGCAACATGTTAATAAGTTTGCGCTGTCCCTTATAGCGTCCTTATATATTATTAAGACAGGTGGAGAAATTTCGGTGAGGAAACGGGTTGAAATTTCAGGCGCAGACGGGAATTGGAATTGAAATCAGAAAGCGATTAGAATCGGATTGACCCACAGAAGGACCAAATGCAGCGAAGATAACTCTGACAAATGAGAATCTAATCATATTCGATTGACATTCAATGGCTTCAATGTAACTGAATTCCTCCGTGTAATCGTCCTGGGAGCTAGTATTTAGGAGAAATAGAACCTGACCGCCCATATAAAGAAGTTGACGACAAACACCTGTCCGTGGGTCGACTTTGTTTGATTATTAACACAACTCTTGTCTCCGTGAAGCCTACATCGTCCGCAACTCACAATTTAGATGTTTAACAGAACTGTCTCCATTTGCCGAGGTGGGTGCAGCTTCAATGCCACTGAAGGAACTGGGCATCCTCCACGACAATGCAGTCACTTAACTGTATATTGTTCAACACCTGAACTTTTATTCCCTTAACTGCTCAGGCACAATTGCAGCAGAGTGCACCACATAGAAGATTCACTGGAGTAAGTCATCCAGGCTTTGTTGACAGAACCTTCAAAGCTCAAAAATTGTACTGACTATAAGGACAAGTTTGAAGATGCACTGAACCTCCACCATTTGCAAATTACCCTCTGAGGCACATACCAGCATGACCTGGAGAGGAATCAGTGATAAATTCATTGAGTGGTGAAGTAGGTAAATGGGCAAAGATTTATACTTCAGCCCTCTATCTTTCATCTTTCAATTTTTAAAAATGTAGATTATTGCATGGACCAGACTTGTGCTCATTCCTTTCGTTGTTTCCTAAACTGGCGGTTGCTAAAGATCGAATATCATCCACAGTCTGTGGTCAACAATAGAAAATACCCAAAAACCTCTCGAACAACTGATCTCCCTGTCCAACAATCTTCAGGGATCTGTGAATGTCCACTCCAAGATCTCTTTGTTCCTATACACCACTCAGAATGCTCACTGTTATTGTTCCAACTCGCCAAATTCACTACCACTCATTGGTCTGGATTCAATTCCATTCACCATTTTTCCTTTCCACCTGATGGATACATCCCTGCGGTCACTGACAATATTCATTATAGTCAACTATGTATCGTCAGTAAACTTCTAAATCATGACTCCTAATAAAAAAGTTTGATTTATTGATCTACATCAGGAAACAGTGGTACTTCACTGGGAAGAATCTTCCAAACATGGTTCCTTGCTGCATGGGATGAACAACTGCCATGTTCCAATCTCCAAGGGTTGCTAACCCAGTATCTCGCCACTACATTTGCAGATGACACAAAGATTGGTGGAGAAGCCAGAAATCATAGGGGACTGTCAAAGAATGAAGGGGAACATAGATAGACAGAAGGGTTGAGCGGAGAATTGGCAAATGGTGTTCCATTCAAGCAAATGTGAAGTGATGATTTAGGGAAGTCTATTTCCAGAGCCAAGTATACTGTAAACGGAACAGCCTTGGGTAAACTTGATGAGAAGAGAAATCTGGGAGTTCAGATTCTTTGTACCCTGAAGGTGACTGCACAGGTGGATAGAGTGGTCAAGAAGGCATATGGCATGCTTGCCTTCACCGGATAGGGCATTGAGTATAAGAGCAGGCAGGTCCTGCTAAAATTGTACAGGAGTTTGATTCGGCCGCGTTTAGAATACTCTGCACAGTTCTGGTATCCAAATTATCAAAATTATGTGGACGTTTAGGAGAGAATGCGGAGAAGGTTTACGCAGATGTTGCCTGGTATGGAAGATGCAAGCTCTGAAGAGAGGTTGAGTAGGTTACTTCTGCTTTCATTAGAATAAACGAGATTGCTGGGACCTGATTGAGGTCTACAATATCATGAAGGGTACAGACAGGGTGGCTAAAGATAAGCTTTTTTCCAAGATGAGTAATTCAATAATGAGAGGCCACACGTTCAATGAGAGAGGTGAAATGTTTAAGGGAGATAGACATGGAAAGTATTTTACACAGAGGTTGGCAGGTGCTGGAATGCGTTGCCAGCAGAGGTAGTAGAGGCAGGCATGGTAGATTCATTTCAGGTGCGCCTGGACAGATGCATGAGTAAGTGAGAAGCAGAGGGATACGGATGCTTAGAAATTGGGCGACATGTTTAGATAGTTGATTTGGACCGGCTGAGGCTTGGCCGTCCAAAGGGCCTGTTCCTGGGCTGAACATTTTCTGTATTCTTTGTTCTTCTTTGTTCACTACACTACCAGCTGTGGGTTACGGGTGAAGGAGTGTTACTTCTGCAATCATAATTACTTATGCAAGATAAATGAACTCACACCAGTGCACAATTGTTTCAAGCAAGAGCTGAGTCAACAAGAATGAAACCTTTGTGAAGGAAATATATAATTGTTTTCATATTAGCTAAAATGTGCATACAAGAATGAAAGGTGACTGCAAACAATGGTAGATCGTACAGACAAATAGATAAGGTGCTGTGAGGGTGTAGGTTAAGCCAGATATGCTTGTACAAGCAGTAGTTATAAGCATTTGTTTCCCATTTCTGCAAAAACAAAACAAAAAAGAAACCCAATTGAAAGGTTTTAAGGTTCAATATGGTTGGGGTAAGGGAGGAAATGTCACAAGTGGGGGAAATAGATCGCAGTGAAGGAGGATATACCTAACAGTTAACCACAGCCAGGATGTGGTGAAAAGGCCAAGTAAAACCTGTACTTTGTTATGCACAAGGCCGGATAAGGCAAGAGAGAAACAATAGTAATGGGCACCGGGTTTGGAGTAGTGAATCCTATGTACTTGCTAAACTCTGCGAGTCTATTTCAGGGACCACGCTTGCAAGTGTATAATAAACATACTGACTGCTTCATATCTTGTTTCGCATGAAATTATTGAAGTGAGTGGGCTTAGTTTCTAACAATTGGGGGATTGTCCGGGATATTCTTCCATCGCCGGGAGGAGTGGTTGGCCCTGGACACTGGGAAGAGGCCTCCCATTCACAATTGAGGAGCGGTTTCTTGTCCCGGTTTTGTCCGCTCCCTTGGGCGGCTGGTACGTATCCCACAAGAGAGTCATCTGAATCAGACAGTGAAAGGAGGTCGATAAAAAATATGGAAAAAAAGGGGCCAGGCAACTCTGTGCACAGACCAACGTCAGAAAACTGAATTTTAAGTATTAACTTGGTGGCCGGGAAAAGGGGTATTTAATCGCTGAGGGACTGGTGAGCGGCCCGAGAAATGGGGGGTAGGCAGAGTAAGTCGAACTGTCACGGAGTAAAGGAAGAAAAAGTCCCTGGTAACATTCTCCTGAAAGTCCGTTGGGGAGGATGTTGAGGGAATGGACAAGTAACACTTGTACAAGGGAAAAAGATAAAAAGAAAATGATTGAATATTGTTGTTTAGTATGGACCAAAGAACCAATCCTCCATCCAGCTGTCTTCTGGCCAAAGTATGATTCGGATGAGGATTGGGTATGTCAGTATTTAAATTTGTATGTGAATAAAAAATAAACTTTTAGTCAAGAAGAGGCGGACTATGCGTACTGTTGGAAGGGCAGTTTGGGAATGATGGTAGTAAAGCCAAAGGATTCCCCCTCTGTCCCTCCCAGTTCCTGGGATAGTTTTTCCTGTTTGCACTCCCGCCCCACCCCCGTACCATAAAATCAGATAAGGTGAAAATGGAGGAGGAGGAGAGACAGACAGACAGACAGGGACAGGGAACGGATGACCCACAAGAGGAGAACGAAGGGGCGATGGACGGGGATGTTGTTGTTCCCGACCCTCAATCCACAACAAAAGGAAGGGAAGATAAAGTAGACGTAGAGGAGGTCTTTGGAGCCTAAGGGGGAAAAACAAAAACAAAAAAGGGGAAGAATATAAAGACTTATCCCGTTTCGGAGGTACCAGTAGGGGACAAAGGGATTGGATTTTTAAGTGCCCCCTCTCCAGTGGGGAGGTCAGAACATTTAAAAAGAAGATGAAGGTCCTGGTTGAGGATCCGGTAGGGCTGTCTGAACAAATTGATCAATTCTTGGGGCCCAGTCTGTATGCGTGGACAGAGTTAAAGTCTATTTTGAATGTACTATTTACTGGGGAAGAAAGGGGACCAGGAGCAGTCATTGAAATATGGGACAGGGAACTTCCCATTGGAGATGGGGATACTGAACAGGGAGAGACGGAGTTTCCTCTCAGAGACACCCAGCGGGAAAATCAAAACCCAGAGCATAGGGAAGAAATGAGGGAATTGAAAGACCTGATTCTAAAAGGAAGAAGAGAGGCAGTTCCGAAGTCGCAGAATTTGACTAAAGCCTTTGAAGTTGAAGAGGAGAAAGATGAGACACCCTCAGCTTTCTTGCAAAGATTAAGAGACTCAATGCGGAAATATTCTGGAAGGAACCCTGAGGACCCAGTGGCACAGGGTCGTTTGAAAGTATATTTTGTGACAAAGGCATGGCCAGACATACAGAGAAAGATACAGAAGATTGAAGGGAGGAGTGAAAAACCATTAGATGAATTATTAAGAGAGGCACAGAAAGTGTTTGCAAAGAGAGACGTTGAGAGACAAAAACAGAATGCAAAAATGATGGTAGCTACGATTGATGAAGTAGTTAAGAAAAGAATGGAACCAATAATGAGCAACCGGAGCGGTGTGTGGCAACATGTAGGACAGAGAGGAAGAGGGAGAGGGAGAGGAAAAGGGGGAGCATTTGATAGAGGGTTCTGGCGACAGGGACAGAGATGGAAGTCTCCACAGGCAGAATGTTGTTATTGCAGAAACTCGGGTATTTTAAGCGGGAGTGTACTGATCTACAAAGGGAAGAAAGGGCAATTCCGCTCATGAATTTTGATGAAGATTAGGGGTGTTAGGGGTGCCTGCCCCCGGGGAGCCACCAGGATAAATTTGAAGGTGGGACCCTGTGGGGAAGAGGTAGTCTTCCTAGTAGATACGGGGGTAGCACGGTCATCACTGAATTTTAAACCAAAGAAAGTAGGAATGTCAACACGGTCAATTACTGTTTTCGGGGTAAAAGGGGAAAGATTTACTGTTCCAGTATTTGAACCTATGATGATAGAAGTTCCGACGGATACAGTCACAGGGGAACTGTTGTATATCCCTGATATAGTAAGTAACTTACTAGGGATAGATTTAATTATCCTCTTAGGACTGGAGATTTGAATTCAGGAAAAAGAATTAGTTGTACAAATGGCAATGTTGACAGAAGATGTGGAGAGAGAGATAGACCCTATTATATGGGCTAGAGAAGGGAATTGTGGAAAAATACAGATCCGTCCCCTAGAAATAACTTTAAAATGGAAAGGGGACGTTGTTTATGAGCGACATTATCCCATTCCATAGAAGGTAAACGAGGACTGCAGCCAGTAATTGAGGGGCTAGAGATGGACTGTTGGAGCCATGTATGTCTCCTTATAATATCCTAATTCTACCAGTGCGGAAATCTGATGGAACTTATCGATTGGTGCAGGATTTGACAACATTGAATCGAATAGTACAGATCAGGCACCCAGTGGTGCCAAATCCCTGTACGTTATAAAGTAAGATCCCTCATGACCACAAATGGTTTAGTGTGATAGATTTAAAGGATGCCTTTTAGGCTTGTCCCTTGGCGGAGGAAAGTAGAAATTTGTTCGCCTTTGAATGGGAAGATCCAAAGACAGGACGGAAACAGCAATACCGGTGGACCGCGCTCCCCCAGGGGTTTACGCAATCCCCGAATTTATTTGGACAGATGTCAGAACAAATATTGGTGAAATTTAGCAGCCCCAAAGGAACTCCCCTGTTGCAGTATTTAGACGACCTCTTAGTAACAGGAAAGAGAAGAGAAAGAGTAGTAGAAGCCACTAAAAAAAATGTTGAATTTCCTGCGTCAGCAGGGACTGCGAGTATCTAAAAACAAAATACAATATGTGGAGCGAGAAGTGAAATACTTGGGACATTTTGTTAGTGAGGGAAAGAGAAAGGTAAGCCCGGAACGGTTAAAGGGAATAGCGGGGATTCCGTTGCCCAGGAATAAACGGAAATATCTTAATTGTTTGGGTTTAACTGGATACTGCAGATTGTGGATTGATTCTTATGCTCAAAAGACGAATAAATTAGATCTCAAACCATTAGAGGAGGAACCAAAGTGTCTGAGTTGGGAAGAAGAGGAAAAATAACAATTTAAGTAATTCAAAACAGATCTGATCCATGCCCCCATGTTAGCCTTACCTTCTCTAGATAAACCTTTCCAGCTCTTTGCTACCGTTGATAAGGGAGCGGCTTTGGGTGTATTAACCCAGAGGTGGAGAGGAATGAAACAGCCAGTAGCATATCTTTCGAAGCTCTTGGATCCAGTATCCTGGGGGTGGCCTGAGTGTGTGCAGGCCCTGGCTGCCACTGCATTGTTGGTGGAGGAAAGCAGAAAGCTTACATTTGGGGGAGCCCTAATAGTAAGCACCCCACACCAAGTGAGAATGATCCTAAACCAAAAAGCTGGGCGATGGTTGACAGACTCGCGGATTCTGAAGTATGAAGCAACATTCATACAAAAGGATGATCTAGTGTTGGTCACGGACAATTGTTTAAATCCAGCTGCCTTTCTTTGGAAAGGGAAGGAGAATCTCCTCAGAATCCAGAACACAACTGCCTTGACGATATAGAATAACAAACTAAGGTCCGCATGGACCTGAGAGATGTTCCACTTCATGCAGGAGCCTGACTTTTTATAGACGGATCATCCCGGGAGACTGAAGGGAAAAGAAATAAGGAGTATGCAGTCGTAGACGGGACGAAAGGTAGTGTGGTAGAGACAGGAAGGTTGCCAAATACGTGGTCAGCTCAGACCTGCGAACTCTATGCATTGGAAAGAGCCCTTAGGGCATTAGAAAATAAAGAGGGAGCAGCATACAGTGACTCAAATATGCATTTGGTGTTGTGCACACTTTTGGAAAGAATTGGAAAAAAAAGAGGACTGATCAATAGCCGGGGGAAGGAATTAGCACATGAGGAGCTGATTAAATGGGTCTTGGAGTCCCTCTTACTCCCCCGAGAAATAGTGGTAGTGCATGTAAATGGTCATCAGAAAGGAAATGGACCAGAAGTTAGGGGGAATAGATTAGCCGATGAAGTGGCTAAGGAAGCAGGCCTGGACCCACAAGGAGTGCTGATTCATTCCCTAATACCTACTGTCCCTGATCCCCGGAAGCTTCTATACTTACTGAAAGAGAAGAAAGAGAATTGAGAGATTTAGGGGCTACAAAGACAGCTGACGGGCATTGGAAGTTACCTGATGGAAGGGAAATGTTAAACAAAATGATGATGCGGGAGATTATGGCCGTCCTACACCAAGGCAGCCATTGGGGAGTACAAGCAATGTGTGATTTAGTTCTTAGGGAATATGGATGTAAAGGAATATATACAATTACTAAACAAATATGTGAAGGATGTATAATATGCACAAAGATAAATAAGAAAGTCCTGAGAAAACAGACCCCGGGAGGAAGAGACCCAGGATTGAGACCCTTCAGAGTGTATAAGAAGATTATACTGAACTACCCAGAGTAGGAAGATTAAAATATATGCTGGTCATAGTAGATCATCTACCTGGTTAGTTTGGGGCATACCCTCTAGCTACTGCCACTGCAAGTGTGATGTCTAAAACAATATTAGAGCACATAATTCCCCGATATGGGCTCGTGAACCATATAGATTCCGACCAAGGAACTCATTTTACCTCTGAATTGTTACAGGGGGTAATGGAAGGTTTGGGAATTTTCTGGGAGTTCCATGCTCCATGGCACCCACCATCATCAGGAAGGCTTGAGAGAATGAACCAAACACTCAAACGACAGCACTCGAAATTGATAATAGAAACCAGACTCCCTTGGAACAAATGTTTACCTATAGCTCTCTTGCAAGTACGAACAGCCCCAAGGAAAGATTTGGGACTAACCCCGATGAAATCATATTTGCATTACCTTATCTGGGAAAGAACGGAGAATTGACAATTCCCGAAACTGAAGACTTGTTCTAAAGAAGTATATACTGGGCTTGTCCGCCGCTTTGTCTTTCCTCAGGAAACAGGGTTTATTGGCACAGACTCCGCCCCTTGAATTCACCGCCCATCCCATCCGGCCGGGAGATTGGGGCTTAGTAAAATCATGGACAGAGACTAAATTGCAGCCGGACTGGGAAGGGCCATATCAGGATCCTTTGACCGAAACGGCAATAAGGACAGCGGAGAAAGGCTGGACTCACTACACACGGATCAAAGGGCTAGTAAAATGTCCAGTTGAGGAAGAAGTCTGGACAACCGAATCAACGCAAGACCCGCTGAAACTCAGGCTGAAGAGACTTAGAGTAACTGATTATACAGTGGCGATACGAGCGCGGGATTATTTATGTAGGATTGTGTATTAAGGTTTTTTGTGCTTCAGCACAATTTTTAGAATGCTGGGGATGCTTAGAGTTATGATGCTAGCTCTCTTAGTATTGGGATTTTGTCAAATATAATTTTCATATGTGTGATTAACGGTCCCTGAGTCTGATAATCAGCAAGCAATAGATCTGATGCATGTAACTTAGTACATTGTGGGGATGTAGATAATCAGAGACAGTACCGCAGCTCAGAGATACATCTTAAGTCCATTGGGGATGGTACTTGGTATAATGGTCTCGTCACAGTACACTGGGCCCTCCTTCCGACCAGTTTGCGATTGTCCCGATAAAAAGTGTAACCCAATATACCTAATGATAAAGAAAACCACATGGCTCAAAGCAATTCTGGGAGGTGGGGGGGGGGGGGGGGTGGGGGGAAGTGGGCACCTATGAAATACAATTAGATAAAACATTTGGGATAGAAATGCAAGCAAACGGGAAGGATTTCTCGGGCTGTTGTTTTCAAATTAGCGTAGGACAGGGAAAACGGGCAGCATTATTGGATAATAAGGTACAACCTTTCACCCCTCCCGATGATCCTAAAGTAGTAAAAATTATAGAGATGAAGGACTTGAAACAGACCATCAAAATAGAAACTGGATACGGGGATGCAAATGCCTGGGTTGAATGGTTAAAGTATAGTGTAAAAAGTCTGAACAAGAGCAATTGCTATGCATGTGCCTCCAGTAGTCCAGTGGCCCAGGTGGTTCCCTTTCCGCTTGAGTGGAAGTGAGACAGGAAGGACATGAAATGTATGATAGCCCTGTATCAGGATAAGACTGCATGGAATGATAGGAATTGTACCTCCCTATCTCTTATTTTCGCTCCCTTGGAGAAGAAAGATTCAAAAGCCCCGCTATGTTTTCAACCGCAGTCGGAAATCACACGTCGTGTGTGGGTAGAGGAGGTACAAATCGGTCTAGAGATTTGGGGGAGCTCAAAGTATGTACAGAGATTAAGAATGTCACCAAAACGGACAAGGGAGGGAACTACTCAGCACCAAAGGCTCCCCGAGCGGATCTGTGGTGGTACTGTGGAGGCGAAATATTGAGACCCACCCTACCACCGGATTGGAGAGGGATATGTGCAATTGTACAATTGGTAATTCCATTTATCCTGGCATTTGAGGAGGAAAAGATAGTGGGGAAAAAGGGAAGGAGTAAGAGATCACTGTTAGACACTTCTTTCGATGACAGGATTTATCTCGATTCTGTAGGAGTCCCTAGGAGGGTACCTGATGAGTTCAAGGCTCGTAATCATATTGCAGCAGCCTATGAGTCAGCTCTCTTTTGGTGGGTAACAATTAATAAAAATGTAGATTCGATAAATTACATTTTCTATAATCAACAGCGATTTATAAATTATACAATAGATGTGGTTAAAGGAATATCAGAACAGCTTGATGCGACAAATAGGATGGCATGGGAAAACAGAATGGCCCTCGATATGATTTTAGCAGAAAAAGGGTGTGTATGTGTGATGTTAGGAGGAAGCTGTTGCACCTTTATTCCTAATAACACTGCACCTGATGGTTCAATTACTCGGGTGCTAAGGGGATTGACTACCTTAGCAGAGGAACTGGCTGAGAATTCAGGAGTAGACACATCTCTCACGGGATGGCGTGAATCATGGTTTGGAAAATGGAAGGGGGTGGTGGTTTCCATCCTTACTTCCCTGATAGTAGTAGCCGGGGTATTGGTAGCCATTGGCTGTTGCATCATGCCCTGTATACGAGGACTCACCCAAAGACTGATTCAGACAGCCTTAATAAAACAGATACCCCTAAAATGGAATCAGGGAGAGGAACTTTGTCGATTAAATAATGAGGGGATGAGTGAGTCCAAGATGGATGAAATCTCCGGAATGATGCTTCTGAATTTTGGGGGCAATGCTTAAAAGAAAAATGCAGAAGATAACAAATGGTAATTAAAGAAAAAGGGGGAAATTTTGGGATATAGGTAAAGTAGTGTCACTTCTGCAACATAATTATTTATGCAAGGTTTATGCACTCACACCAGTGTATAATGGTTTCAACCAGCTCTTGATGCAACAGCCAATGGCTACCAATACCCCGGCTACTACTATCAGGGAAGTAAGGATGGAAACCACCACCCCCTTCCATTTTCCAAACCATGATTCACGCCATCAACAAGAATGAAAACTATGTAAAAACAATGACTGCAGATGCTGGAAACCAGATTCTGGATTAGTGGTTCTGGAAGAGCACAGCGTTTCAGGCAGCATCCAAGTAACTTCGAAATCGACGTTTCGGGCATTTGCCCGAAACGTCGATTTCGAAGCTACTTGGATGCTGCCTGAACCGCTGTGCTCTTCCAGCACTACTCATCAAGAATGAAAACTATGTGAAGGAAATATATAATTGTTTTGTATTAGCTAAAATGTGCATACAAGAATGAAACGTGCCTGCAGACAATGGTAGATGTGACAGACAAATTTGAATGTGCCTGCACTTTTCCAACACCACAGCTTCCTCACTTTCTCCAAATATGCTTAATGAACATGAACTGAAAATGTTAGCATCAGCAGTTGAACAAGACCAAATAAACATATTTTTTGAAATATCTATAGTGAAAACTTGTTTGAGAACATACAACAAATCAGATCGAACAACATCTCTTGCCGTTAGAACCCTTGGCCCTTCATAATAAAGAATAACCATGCTTTGACCAACCAGTATAGTGTATAACGACTGAACTGAAATACCAGAGGATAACGATTGCATTTATTGAAGGGAATGATAACCAGATCCTTACTGTGATCGTGGGAATTGATCTCAGGAACAATAAGATATTTACTGTGATTATTCCACTGAACAGTAATTAAATGGTCATGAAGATCTTTGTGTGGCTTTATGTGCAGTGTTTTGTTTGAACATTGATTTCAGTAACATTGAGATATTTTACAAGATTGACAATTGACAGTTAAAGATAAGTTTTAAAGGCAACATTTAAAAAAATTGTCAGTTTTGTTTAGCGAAACACAATTCTAAGTTTATGAAATCTCTACTGTGTGGAAACAGGCCATTTGGCCCAACAAGTCGACACTGACGTTCCAAAGAATAATCCACTCGGCACCATTCTGCTCTCAGATTACTGGACATTTACCCCTGACTAATGCACATAACCTACACATCCCTGAACAGAACGTACAGCTTAGCATGGCCAATGTACCTAACCTGCATATCTTTGGATTGTAGGAGAAAACCAGAACATGCAAACTCCACACAAACATATGGCCGAGGATGGAATCAAACCCAAGTGCATAACACTGTAAGACAGGAGTGTTAACCACTGATCCTCTGTTCTCAATGCCCAGCCCCCATGTTCAAGAGGTCTATGTAGCTGTTCATTGGTTCTCTTGTCCAGATACTAATTTATAATTGATATCGCTTTAATTGTGCCCGGAATTTTGAGATTTGTCTCAAAGTTAAGAAGAAAACGAGGAGCAATTAATATGAGAAGTTGAGAGAATAGAAAACACAGTAAATTTAAATTACAGACTGTGAGAAACAAAGCTCACTCACTTCAATAATTTCAGCCCAAGACAAGATCTGAAGCAATCAGTTTGTTTATTAGACGCTTGCAAGCGTGGTGCCTGGAATAAGGCACACAGAGTTTAGCAAAAACATATCTTATATAGGATTCACTACTCCAAACCCGGTGTATCGAAAAGATTCCTGAAGGGCTTATGCCCAAAACGTTGATTCTGCTTCTCTTGAATGCTATCTGACCTGCTGTGCTTTACCGGCACAACGCTCTTGCTATTAGAAATATTTGACTGAACATTCAGAGACAATACTAAAACTTACCTCTGACAATTTAATTTACTGCGCTTTCTATTCACTGAAGTTTTCATGTTAATTGCTCCTCTTTTTCTTCTTAAATCTGATACAAATTTCAAAATACAGAACACAATAAAATTCACATGAATTATAAATTTACATTCTGGGCAAGAAAACCAATGGAAGGCGATATAGAATTCTTGAACAGCCTACACATATGAATGAAAAAGCAATTCCTTCTAAAAAAAAATGTTTCCACGTCTGTATCGTTTTCTCAATTCAATAATCCTGCAAGTAGTTTATAATTGTCAGTTGATCTCTCTGAATGAGTACCTAATCAATGTCAATGTAACAGCTGAAACATTAACAACAGATTGATATCTGGGTGTTAAAGACCTTATTTGAAGTCAACAAATGTTTGGTATTTACTAGAATCCCACCAGAAAACATTCTTGAATCATAATACAAGAAGTGAGATATGTGAGAGATGTGCAAACCTTATTTTTAAATTAACAAACTCGAATATTTTCAAAGCATTTCAATCTTACGGTCAAAATGAACAGGTGAATGGAAAAATAACAACAAGCTTCTGACAATTCATAAACTGAACAACAATTACATATTCACTTTGATCAAAGGACAGAGGAATATTTAGATGAATCACAATATTTAGTTACATAGTAGGTAACCAGCTGACTGACAAGTAATAGGTGGGAGCATTTGTTAGTTTCCTGAAGAAGATATCAACTTTATTTCCAATTTATAGCACGACAGAATAATGTTTAATGTGTATCAATTGTTTGAACTTGCCCCTTTGCAACAAAATAAAGGATCAATCTCATCGTAATCTTTAATTCTGCAACATTTTCAAATATTCTCCAGGAACTTATAAGCAATAGAATTAGATACAGGTATCCCCACTATCTGAAAGTACAGCGTTATTATGAAACCTTACATAAGCTGAAAAGGCGTAAATCGAAGAAGCTTTAATCTTTTTCCTTTTTTTTCGTAAAAGTGAAAATCCTCTTCAGATTTCTTCCAGTTAGAGAAAGCAGGGACAGATGTAAGTCTTTTGTAAAAGCAAAGTGGCTAAAGCAAACTTTCCAAAAGTAGGGGATACGTGTACACATATTTCTTGGTAACCTGACTCAAATAAGTATCACATTTTGTGATTATTCTTATAATAGATAAAAGCAGATCTAATGTTGGATTGAAAAGCAATTCAATCTGTGCTTGTGTACTCTCTGATCACCATTCAGAGCAGCTCTTGATATATTTCTGTTGAAGTTGTGATTTGAAACCTTCCCTCGGGTCGAGTAATAGAGACCCTGCCACAGCTCCACAAGCTCCTTTCATAATGTTACCACTCAGGACGGCAGGACTGCAATATTATGTTTAATGTGGTAACTCAAATCAAAACTCATCAGCTGTTTATTGCAGTAATTTGGATGGGAATTAATCAGGTAGTTTCTGTGTGTAATGGACTGGAAATTAAACAATATTTTACAATAACAATGGAATAAAGGAATGATAAACTTAAATAAACAGGAATCTCATGACAATTCTTTGAAAGACAAATTGACAAAACTGTGTGATCATTGTCCTTTGATTTCTAATATGCATCAGTCACTCAATGTGAATATTCAGCTGAAGACAATTTCCCTTCCTTTCAACAACGTACAACTTTCACAAATTCAAACTGAACAGGCATTGAAAAAGGAAGGAACAAGCAGATGGTAATTCGATTTTCTTTACATAAACATGCGATTAATTTTAAGTAAGTTTTATATACGTAAAAAGGAAACTTATTGTGGTTCGAAATACAATAAATGTGAGCATGAAGTGAAATATAATCAAATCAATTTAACTGTGTTTTCTCAGTTAAAATACAGTTCAATATTCAAAGTAATCGAGTGATTGTACACTGCAATATCTTTAATTCAGTGCTGAGATATAATTCCACATTTATACCGCTTAGAGTGAATCAAACTTGTGCCAGGAGTCAGAGGGGGTAGGGGAGGTCCTGAATGAGTACTTTGCTTAAGTATTCACGAGTGAGTGGGACCTTGTTCTTTGTGAGAACAATGTGAAACAGGCTGATATGGTCGAACAGGTCGATATTAAGACGGAGAATGTGCTGAAAATATTGAAAAATCATGGGGATAGATAAGTCCCCTGGGCCAGAAAGGATATAACTTAGGTTGTTATGGGAAGGGAGTCAAGGGATTACTGTGTTTTGGCGATGATCTTTGCATCCTCACGGTCCACTGGAGTCATACCAGATGATTGGAGGGTGGCAAACGTCATTCCCTTATTCAAGAAAGGCAACTGAAATATTCCTGGGAATCATCGATGAGTCAGTCTTACATCAGTTGTGGGCAAATTATTGGAGAGGATTCTGAGAGACAGGATTTATGATTATTTGGAAATGGATAGATTGATTAGAGATGGTCAGCATGGCTTTGTGAGCGGCAGGTTATGTCTCACAAACCTTATTGAATTATTTGAGGATGTGACAAACACATTGGTGAGGACAGAGTAGTGGATGTGGTATGTCTGGACTTTAGCAAGGTGTTTGATTAGGTTCCACATGGTAGGCTCATTTAGAAAGTAATGAGGTCTGGGATACAGGGAAACCTGCCTGGTTAAATAATAAATTGGCTGGCCCATAGAAGACAGGGTGAGATTAAATGGATCGTTCTCAGCTTGGAGCACGGTGACCAATGGTGTTCTGAAGGGATTAGTTCTGGGGCCTCTGCTCTTTGTGATCTTTTATAAATGACTTGGATGAGGAAGTGGAAGGGTGGGTTAGGAAGTTTCCAATGACACGAGAGTTGGTGGAGTTGTGGATAGTGTGGAGAGCCTTTGTAGGCTGCTAGAGGACATTGACATAATGCAGAGCTGGGCTGAGAAGTGGCAGATGGAATTCTACCTGGGAAAATGTGAAGTTATTCATTTTGGAATTTCAAATTTGAGTGCATATTTTCAGATTAAATGCAGGATTCTTGACAATGTGGTGGAAAAGAGGGATTGTGGGGTGCACGTCCATATATCCCTCATAGCTGACATCCGAGGTGATAGGGTTATTAAGACAGTGTATGGTGTGTTGGCTTTCATTAGCAGGGATATTGAGTCTAAGAGCCACGTGTTTATGCTGCAGCTCTATGGATCAGTGGTGAGACTACACTTAGAATATTGTGTTCGGTTCTGGTCACCTCATTATATATAGGATGCGGAAGCCTTAGAGAAGGTGCAGATGAGATTTATCAAGATGTTGCCTGGACTGGAAGGCATGTCTTCTGAAGAAATATTGAGGGAGCTGGGGCTTTGCTCATTGCAGTGAAAGAGGGTGAGAGCTTACTTGATAGCTTTGTGTAAGATGATGAGAGGCATAGATAGAGTGGATGATGAAAGACTTTTCCCAACAAAGTGGCATAGTTTTAAGGTGAATTGGGAAAGTTGTGTGCAGATGTCAGAGATAGTTTCTTTATAGATAGTGGTGGGTGCGTGGAATGCACTGCCAGTGGTGGTAGTAGATTCAGATCCATCAGGGACATCTAAGCGACTCTTGGATAGGCACATGGATGATAGTAACTGAAGGGCATGTTGGTTAGTTTGATCTTAGAATAGGATAAAGGATCGGAACAACATCATGGCCAAAGGGCCTGTCCTGTGCTGTACTGTTCTATATTCTATGGACTGAAATGAACAATTATTACATATTAGCAACATATAGATTTTCAAAACTCTATTAGCATACTTAAGAATAATGATAAATTTCATCTTGCTATTTGACTGTGCTATCTGCAAAAATGACCAGGAATTATTGTAGGGAAAAGTAATTAGGCTTTTCTAAATTTATAAGGCTGGGATTACACAGATCATTCAAATGAGCAAAAGTCATATTTATAACAGTGCGAGTTGCAGCAGAAATAATGGATTCTTTTGTAGGTGCATTGATTGGAAATAAAATTGATTTTTATATTACTGTATAGGTACTAGGGAATATTGGATTAAATTCAGATATAAACTTCACTGCTGTGTTAGCAAGACTAAACTAAAGCATATAATAATTATTATCATGCAAATGCCTTAATAATTACTGTTAGAATTCTGGAAAAAAGATATATTGCACCATTTTTCAAACAGTCAATAAATTAAATTGTGAATCTCAGTATACTTGTTACCCAGACCAATTATTATGCAAATTATTGTAATGGTAATGACTTAATAACTAATGCTAAATCCTAAACAGATGCATTGGTTCAATAATTTGTCAGCCTGTTGCTCTGAAATTGATTGGATATTTATTAAGATCCGTAAACTGAGGAACAAAATATAATAGCTCACTTGATAGAATTGAGGGAAAAAATGAGACAGTGTTTATTGAAAAGGATTGTTTTTTGTTTAAAAATGCAGTTGATGCAAGAATAATATATTTTCCTCCATTGGTTTTCTTGGAGAGACATGGTTTTTTTTAGTTGTCATGATTCAATGTTGAGACACTTGTGTCAGAGTCTGCAAAGGGGAGAGTGAGAGAGAAAGAAATTTTAAAAAAGCAGAAAGGAAAGGAACTGGCGAGCAGAGGAGCTCCAACTGTAGTGTCTCACCCTGCTATCATCTTATTGGGTGAGCTGGAATGCAGACTAGTCAAGGAACAACCTGACACAGTCATACACTCAGAATTTTAGCTTACAATGTCCTAGACACCACCATCACCATCCCTGTATGTCCTGTCCCACCGGCAGGACATGGATGTAACTGAAATGGTGGGACATGCAGGGTTATGGACTAAGATTGGCAGAATGTGATCAGTGTGATTTATTTAACATTTCTCCAGAATATTAAACTCCAGTACAATTTGAAAAGTTATTAGCGTCATCAGACTTGAACTACAAATGTCAGAAAAAAATTATCAGGAAGTTAAAGCACAGATCGAGGCCACTTGGCCCATCCCATATGTGTTGACTGTAATAGAACTCCCTCGGCTTTACAGCTTTTTGTACTCACCATTGAAAGCAATAATTTCAGACTGTGAACTCTGCCAAATATGCTTTTATAATCTGTTTTATAAATGTATTTCTTTGACAGCTGCACACCTTGTTTCCTTGTTTCTTTCCCAGCCCTTACTCCATTCCCTTGGCCTTGCGGGACGACCATTTCTGCTGTTTAATCTCTCCTGCATTCCCCCCTGTGACAGACTGCCTTTTTGTCCTTGTCTCACTCCCACCTTGCTCACAACTTGTGACATTTCTGATGGTTCCCAGACCTCTGTAACTATCACTGCGCCCCCTGGGTCAATGGCGCGAGTTTTGAATTATCTTCCTCCTGAGATAATCAGAAATCTTTCCGGTTGCAGTTTCCGCCAGATTTTATTTTGAAAAGCAGAGCATTTGTGTCAGAGTCAAGTATTTGTGAGCCTTCATCCACAATTCCCAGCATTTGGATGTAATTTGTGACCCTCCCACAGATCTCTAACGTTACTGGATTGGCCATGCTGACATGGCCGCAGTGTGCAATTTAGGTGGGTTGGGCTAGCCATTGTTAATGTGGGGTTATGGGGGTAGGGTGGGTGAGCAGGTCATTGTGGACTCGATGGGCCAAATAGACTCTTTCTGCACCCACTGGATTCTGTGATTCTAACTAGTTGTGATTGTTGTCATATTTTCCTCATGCCAGGTTCATTCAACTCAGATACATATGATTCTGTGGGTGCTCACTCACTCCTTCCCTTCAGTTTTACATCAATTTCACACTGAATGAGAGGGTGGGAATGGATTTGTAAATATAAATACTCCAACCGAAACCCCTCACAGGTCAGGACCTGTTTCTGCTACTTTCATCACTCACAAGGAACGGGAAAATAAAGGTTCAGTCACAAATCTTACAGGAACATAGCGGTTAGAATTACCAGGAACGGCTGAACAGCTGAAAACGCTTTTTGCAAGAAAAGGGGAGGCTCAGAGACAGCCTGATACAAGTAGAAAGCTTTGTGTCTGTGTTTTCAGAGATTTGTGGTTGAAATCATTGGGTTGGAAGCATGTTTCATTGCCCCAGATCATCAAAGGTGCTATCTAAATGTGCATCTTTCTTTCTATCTGTCTGAGTTAACAATCAGATGGACAGGTCAATGTCTGAGTGTCTTACCAAATCCCTGATTGAATGTCTCCCCCCACAAACCCAGGTGCCTTACCACTCACTGGGTCATGGGGAAACTCTGCCGTTACAATGAGAACTGTTTTTGCTGTCGCCTCTCCTCGTGCTTCCGCCTAACCCCGACTTCCCTTCATTAAATCCCAGCTGCCTCTAGCCCACCCACATGGACATGTTGTAGAGCATGACAGGAGATTGGGTTGAAACCGAGAGTTCAATAGCCAGAATGAAATAGAAAGAAGAAAATAAAAGATGATTGTGGATCCCAGGGGATACAGACTCCAGGATTAGTCCTTGTGGGAATTCCTGCAGTAATACAAGACAGCATTCCATGATGAGTTAAACCTGGGTGGCAAGACAGGGAGACACTGAACATGGGCAGGTTTAGTTCAAACACAGGAGGTTTGTTCAGTCAGTAACAGTGTGTTCGACATAGATGTAAAGTGAACAGTGAGGGGAAATGTTACCACAAGCTGCCGATGGATAACTTGCATTGGAACAGGAGGAGGCCATTCAGCCCCTCAACCCTGCTCTGCCATTAATGATGATCATAGCTGATGTGTGACCTAACGCACAACTTTCAAAACCCTCTAATTTCATCAATAAACTCTCTGCAACACACAAGATGAGTATTGTAAAACTAAACATCTGCAAATGCTGGGACATCAGAAACAAAATCAGAAATTGCTGGGAAAATTCAGTAGTTCTGGCAGCATCGGTGGAGAGTGAACCGTTCGTGTCCAGTGACCAGTCCGGTGACCAGCTGCAGCTGTCCATTCTGCTGTTTCTGTAACACTGGAACAGGTTCTGGTGCGAGGGAAATGAGATTGTCAATAACAACTGAGAAAACAAGAGGACGTACTCAATCAGAATTAGGAATTCACTTACCCCTCCCAGTGGGACACACACCGACAAAGTCACACTGCGGAGAGGCCGTTCACCTGCCCCACGTATGGGAAGGGATTTACTCCATCTTACAATCTGCTGAAGCACCAGAGATGGCACAGTGGATTTAGACCCTTCACCTGCTCCATGTGTGAGAAAGGATTCATTCAAATCTCTCACCAGCGGAGACATTAGTGCATTCCCACTGGGTAGAGGCCATTCACCTGCTCAGTCCTCTGACCTGCTTAAACACCAGTGAGCTCACACTGGGGAAAGGTCATTCACTTGTTCCCTGTGTGGGGGGAGATTCACTCAAATGCAGCACCTGCGGAGTCCCCAGTGAGCCCACACAGGGGGAGAGGCCATTCAGATGATCAGTATGTGAGAGAGGATTCAGTGATTCATCCTCCCCCCCCCCCCCCCGAGGCCCCAGCGATCCCACAAAGGGGGAGAGACCATTCAGATGGTCAGTGTCTGAGAGGGGATTCAGTAATTCATCCTGCCCCACTGAGAACCCAGTGAGCCCAAACCGCGGGAGAGCTCATTCAGATGCTCAGTATGGGAGACGGGATTCAGTGATTCATCGCTCCTGCTGAGACTCCAAGGAGCCCATACTGAGGAGAGGCCATTCAGATGCTTAGTGTGGGAGAAGGGATTCAGTGATTATTCCTGCCCCAGAGACTCCAGCAGGTTTACTCTGGGTAGGAGCTGTTCACCCCTCTGTGTGACAAGGGATTTGCTGCATCTTCAACACGATTGAGAGACCAGTGAGTGCTCACAGGGAAGTGGTCATACACCCCTACACCGTGTTGACTGCAGGATTCTCATTCTGATGTTACTGTCCATCAGAGTCAGGAGTGGACCTTGTACATGATGACACTGTTGGAGTATTGATGTTGTTGTTGTTAACCACATTAACTGGGCTTGAGTTGACTGAACTTACATTGCCACTTTCTGAACCTCAGGATGCCTCTCTGGGAAGTAAGTCTCCACAAACAGCAATGTGACAAGGAGCAGGGATCATCTGTTTTGATTTAAATTGTGATTGCAGCACAGCTGCTTCACAGCATCAGGTACAAGGTTGGAGTCCAGTCTTGGTCAATAGCCTGTGTGGAGTTCCCACATTCTCCCCATGATAGTGTGGGTCCCCTCCAGCTGCTCTGGTTTCCTCCCACAGTCCAAAGATGTGCAGGTTAGGTGGATCAGTCCTAAATTGACCACAGGATCCAGGATTGTGCAGACTAGGTAGATCAGCCATGGGAAATGCAGTGTTTCAGTAAGAGTGCTCTGGGCGTGATGCTCTTCAGATGGTCAGTGGGGTTTGATGGGCCAATGCTCTCCTTCCACACTGTCGGGATTCTATTCTATGATTGAGGATAAAGGCTACACAGCACGGTGTCCTTGGAGAAGGAACATGTGGTGTGCATCAGTGCTCTCGATGCCTTCAGATAGAGGTGGGCATCTCAGGGGATACAGTGCTTTATCTCCACCATTGCGCTCCTCCCCACAACTCTACCTTGATTTTGTCCCTTCTCATTCTGTCACTTGTAATGGTTTGCTTGTCCCGTAATTGGCTTTGTTTATAAATATTCAATTGGTAACACAAATGGTTCACTGCTGGTGATTGTGTGTCTAGATTAGAGTGGTGCTGGAAAAGCACAGCAGGTCAGGCAGGATCCGAGGAGCCAGAAAATCAATGTCTTGGCAAAAGCCCTTCTCCAGCACCACTCTGATCGAGTCTCTGGTTTCCAGCATCTGCAGTCCTCACTTTTGCATTGCTGGTGATTATATGTTAGCCAAAAGCAAAATGGCGTAATGATGATTTTGATGGTGGGAAGGTTGCTGTGATCACATTTCTGGGTCAGAGAAATGGGGAAAAAGAACGCTTCACAGCTCACTGAACGAGAACTGAAAAGCTGTAAAATCAAACCTCAGACAGGGAGGCAATATTTCCCTGGAGTTTGAGTAACTGGAAAGTGATGGTGTCCGGGAATAGACAGGATTTTGTTTTACAGGAGGTTGAAAGTTTTAAAACTGTTATATTCAGACAGTTCAATTTATTTTCTTTAATTTTATTTGCTGTGCAAAAAACTTTTACAACATTTTAAAGCCAAAATGTACAAACCTTGTGTTAAAGATAAATGTTAAATAAAATCCATCAAACCATCCCTCACTGAAAACTGTTGTGGAGGTGCAATCTCCTGGAGAATCCCTGCCCACTTCTTCCTACCCGGGTTTCATGACTACATACATACCTGGTAGATAGCAGCAGGAGGCCATTCAGCCTTTTAATCCTGCTCCACCATTCAATGGGAAACAGCTGACCATCCAGCTCAGTCTCCTGCTCCTGCTGTGCTCCAATCCCTTTCATGACTTTACCTCGAAGAACTATATCGAAGTCCTCCTTTGGCTTCACTGTCTTTTGTTCCAGTGATGTTGCTGTGTTACTGTGTGGGTGTAGGCAGGGGTAATGTGATGGTGCTGCCTCCTGGAGGATGTACTCAGCATCCCTCATCATCCTGCAGTAACATCAACCGGGGTTCAGCAACTAGAGATAGATACCATTTCCAGGATATGGGCATCACTGACTCAGCCAACATTTATTCCCCATCTCTAGTTACCCTTGAGAACACGGTAGTGAGCTGCTGTCTTGAACCACTCGCAGTCCATTTGGTGCAGAGAGACCGACAATGCTGGGAGGGAGAGGGTTGCAGGATTTTGGCCCAATGATCCTCTATCTTTGGTTCTTCAAATATTGTTAAATTTAATCACCAGTCTGCAAATCTTCACCATCTCGCACCCTGTATAAAGGAATATGTACAGATTAGAAATTCAGAACAGATAATTCTAATTTCTCTGGTATATTTTTCCCCTTTCTTCCCCCAAAGCTGTAACCGTCCAGCCCACTTACTCTCTCCCACCATTCTGACTCTGCTGTCCCCTAATGTACACCCTCCCCATTCTCATGGAGTAACTGATAAACAGATCCATGCCACCACTTTCCGTCCCTGGTTAGACTCTGCACCCTTTCTGGGTTCACTTCCTTTCCCTTCAGTTGCTGCAAGTGAATAATGTAACAGCAGAATGAAACAAAAGGAAACAGACAGGGAGATGGCAGATCCTGGACAGAAGAGGAATCTTTAGTCTGGGAGAATGGGTCAGATCCTTCTTTGTTTCTCAGATGTCGATTCCCAGCATTACAACAAGTTGGGGATGGAACTTGATTCCACGTGAGTGTGATGGCACTTTGACCCCCCCCCCCCCCCCCCAACTGATGAATACTATAAGCAGATGTGCCCCTTCTCCACCCAATCACAGTGTGAATGCTTTCTGCTGGTTACCCAAAACACATGCTCCAAAACCCATCCACATTCTGTACATGTACAGTACCAGGTTTCCCTGCACACATGTGATCCCTGCCTCAGGGATTGTGGGAATTATAGTCCCAATGAAGCCTCTGGAGACCTGTTGCTGGAAAGTGAATGAAAAGTGTGGGGTGGAGGGTGTTGTGTATCCGATCCCCATTCAGACACACAGGACATGTGGGTTGTCACTGGGTTTTACTGAGACATCCGCTTAGAAAACTCGATTTCTGATGTAAGGAATATACATTCAGCCAATTGCGGGGTGGGGAGGTTAATAAGAGGCAGCAAATTTTAAGAGAGGTGGCTCAGTGGCTAGCACTGCTGCCTCACAGCGTCAGAGACCCGGGTTTGATTCCAGCCTTAGACAACTGTGTGGAGTTTACACATTCTCCCTATGTCTGCGTGGGTTCCCTCTGGGTGTTCCGGTTTCTTTCCACAGTCCAAAGATGTGCAAGTTTGATGGATTGGCC
Source organism: Chiloscyllium plagiosum (assembly GCF_037043375.1). NCBI lineage: Eukaryota > Metazoa > Chordata > Chondrichthyes > Orectolobiformes > Hemiscylliidae > Chiloscyllium > Chiloscyllium plagiosum. The sequence goes on from NW_028270183.1 coordinate 49,461,017, forward strand.
ATGCTAAATTGCCTACAGGGTCCACGCATGTGCCAGTTAGACAATTAACAACAGGAAACGCAGGGTTACTGGGAATGGATGGGTCTGAATGGGATGCTCACTATAGGGTTGGCGTGGACTCGATGGATGAATACCCTGTTTCTGCACTATAGGAATTCTATTCTATTCTCATGAAGAAGAATGTACCTATCTCAATGTGTTCTGAATTTGTGGAATTCCCTATTCAAAATGCAGTGGATGCCAGGGCAATGAGCAAACTTAATGAAAAGATACAGATGTTTAATTTGCAATGAGTTGAAGGGTGAGAGAGCGCAGGCGGGAAAACCCAGCTGAGACCAAGGTGAGCTCAATCATCACCGTATTAAATGGTGGAGATGGTTCGAAGGGCTGCATTGACTCTCCTGTGCCCAGTGCTTATCTTCTTACGGTAATAATTGGAAAGCTGAATCCAAACATCACCACCTTCAGAAAATGCAGGATACTCAGATGGATTAGCATTCCAAACTTAGATAGTGAGGAAGCGAGTAGGAGATAATGATTTTGCAATTTTACACTGAGGGGACACAGTGATTTATGGTTTTCGACTGTGTAGGACATTCACACCATCCAGAATACTCTGTTGTGAATATCTATCCTGTACTTTACTACAAAGCCAAGGTCTCTGACAATGAAACCCAAAACACCGCCTCCCCACGTAATCTGATAAAAGACTTGAGAAGTCTGGTTGAATTTAGAACACAGATGGAAAACGGGAAGATTAAATCCAATCCCAAGATCCTGTGCTTAAACAAAGGAGACGACAATAGGCTGAGGCAGGAGTTGGCTAATATAGACTGGAAGCAAAGACTTTAGGGTGGGACAGTTGACAGACAGTGGAGGAATATCAAAGAATTTTTCAAACTGCTCAGCAAAAACATATATCAGTGAAAAGAAAGGACTGTAGGAAAAGGAGTAATCTGCCATGGGTGGGTAAGGAAATAATGGAGTCTGTCAAATTGAAATAGAAGGCATACAAATTGGTAAAAACCAAGGAGAAACCAGGCGATTAGAAAAACTTCAAAGATCAACAGAAAGCTTGATGGGATTCGGGATAAAATGTAATGAGTAGCTATCTGCAGGGTACAGAATAGCCGTTTACACTGCTGGAGGGGAACCTATTGTTTGGGGAACATATGATCTCTGTAATTGTTGAAGCACTTCACTGTTACCATAGAGATAATCCTGATCAAGTTAAAAATCACAGCACACTCCAAAAACTTGTATGTCCAAATAAACCTGTTGGACTATAACCTAGTGTTGTGTGGTTTTTAACTTTGTTGATCCCACCTCAACCCCGGCTCCTCCAAATCAGAATCCTGATAGACAGCCCCACTGAAACTGAAGCGCCTGTCAGGCACTTGAGGGAGCCAAAGGGGCGTGGGGGGAGGGTTGCGTGGTTTAACCACAAAGTGCTGAACAGAACTAGACTTTTTAACTGCTGTTGCCATGGAGAGATAGTCTCTATTCAAAGTCACAAACCACAAAGGTAGAAGAATGGGAGCCGTACACCGGACAGGCGGGGAGTTGCCTGATGCTGTCTGGAGGCATTTTGCACGTAAAATATCCAGGTAACTACCATGTCTCATCAATAAAGACTCAAAGAAGACCTCTCAGAGTTCTGTGCCTATTTATTCCTACTCAGCAGGGTTCAGGAATATGAGGACACAGCAGTCAGACTTCACAGTGGAGGATATGAAGAACATGCCAGGAATTGGCATGAATAAGGAGACTGAGGAAGGTGAGGACCTATAAATAACCGTTATCATGAAAGAGTTGGAGCTGGGCAACCTAATAGAGCTAAAGGTAGTCAAGTCTCTTTGCCCTGATGGAATACATCCCAAGATACCAACAGAGTTAGGGGGAGAAATAGCAAATGCACTTAGTCATAGAATCCTACAGCAGAGACAGGCACTTTGGCCCAAACTGGCCCATGCCGATCAGAATGTCCATCCACGCTAACCCTATTTCCATGCACTTAGCTCATCTGCTTCTGAAACTTTCCTATCCATGTATTTGTCCAAATGCCCTTTAGATGTTGTTAACAGACCCGCCTCAACCACTTCCACTGGCAGTTCATTCCATATACATACCACCCTCTGTGTAGAACAGTTGCCCCTCAGGGTACCCTTTTAGTCTTTCTCCTCTAACCTTAAACTGATACCCTTCAGTCCTTATTCCCTGGGAAAAAGACTGAGTGCATTCACCTTACCCATGCCTCTCATGATCTTATACACATCGTTAATGTATTCCCCCTCGGTTTCCTCTGCTCTAAACAAAAAAGTCCTCGCTTGTCTAACCTCTCCCTGTAACTCAGACGCCTGAGATCTGGCATCATCCTTGTAAATTTCTTCTGCACCCTTCCAGTTTCATAACTGAAACCTACACTGCATCCATCACATTTCCAGTGTTTCCCCACGGCGCTGGAACCGACGTGACAACACCAATGGATTACAATCCATGATCGATAATTAACTCCGTTACAACAATTCCATTTTCACAGCTTTTTCCATGATGCAGGAATCCTTTTGTCTTTCTGGTTTCATGGTAAATTGTCCTCATATAAAACCAATCTGGGGCTTAACTGTTCCTGGGAAATGTGCCATGATTTTTTAGACTTTCAAAAACCAAATGAAATTTCTCTCCACAGTCCCCACGCTAACATGGACTTCGCTGTCTCAGTACTTTTTCCAGTCACGCTGACATTTGAGATATTCGTCCACAGGCAGAATGCACACCTTTCCATCCAGATGAAAAGGCCAATGATATCCAGATCGGCACGGATCAAGTAATTATCAAAACTGAACATGAAATTCAATGTGAATTACTCAACTACAAATTCCCCCTTTCAGTACTCTACAACAGAGAAAACAAAAAGTGCTGGAGATACTCAGCAGGTCTGGCAGCATCTGAAATGGTGACAGATGCAGGAAACATTGCAGCCTGGAAGAAGTGTTCAGATGATTACACCAGGCACATGCGCTTGATGACCGGTATGGAGAAGATGGGGGCATTGTGATGAACAGTTTTATACCAGAGACTCTGACCCCATTTTATTCCGTGTTTCTCTGAGATTCCCTCTTTTCAGAAGCAGGTAGGAGTGGGAAGCAGTGGAGAATGTAAATGATGTGTGACCTTCCTAGTGAGAGGATTCGAGTACCGGAGCAGGGATCCCTTTCTGGAAGGGCCTTGGCGAGACCACACCTGGAGTACTGTGTGTACCTTTGTTCCCCTTTCCCAAGGAGAGCTATCCTGGTTACTGAGAGAGAGTAAAGGAGGGTCACCAGCCTGAGTCCTGGGAGGTGGAGATAGTTAAGGGCTGCAGATGCTGGAAGTCAGAGTTTATACAATGTTGATCTGGGGAAGTGCAGCAGGTCAGGCAGCATCAGAGGGGCAGGAAAGTTGATGTTTTGGGTCAGGACAGTTTGTCAGTCCGAATGAATAGTCCTGACCCGAAACATCAATTTTCCAGCCCCATCGTATCCATGCTGGTCATCAAACGCCTATTTATTCTAGTCCCACGTTCTTGCACTCCGTGTAACATCTTGGTGTGATCATCTAAACACTTCTGCAAGGCTGCAATGTTTCCTGCATCTGTCACCATTTCAGACGCTGCCAGACTTGCTGAGGATGTCCAGCAATTTATGTTCTTATTGCAGATTTCCACCATTTTGCTGAAGCACATAGAGTCATAGATATGTATACAGCTCCATATTTTGTTGACTCACATTTCTGAGATGGCAGGACTGATGGCTGAAGAGGGACTCAATCCTCGTTTAATCCTCCTTTTCTTTGGCTTTCTGAGCTGCTGACTACATCACTAATATTCTACCTCACATTCCCTGACCTGAATCTGACCCATCTAAGCCGACACTTTAGTTCCCAACCCCCTGCCAGACTAGTTAAAACCTCACCAATGGAACTGCAAAAGCCCCCATCAGATTTGTCTCAGCTCTGCCCAGGGGTAACCGGTCAGGCTGGTATAGGTCCCACCTAACCCAGAAACAGTCCCAGAGCCTGAAGAATCTAAACCTTTCTCTGGTACACCATTTCCCCAGCCACACATCCAGCTGATCTCCCCTCTTATTCCTGCTCTCACGAGCACATGGCACTGGGAGTAAGTCTGACCTTATTACATTTCAGGATCTACATTTTAATGCATCTCTGCTCTCCCTATATCTAGCTTTCAGGCCCTCATCCCCCTGTTTAGCGATGTCGTTGGTATCTGTGTGTTCCACCGCCACGGGCTGTTTAACTCCAGCTCCAGAAAGTCCTGCAGCCGCCCCATGATATTGCGGATCCTAGCTTTATGGAGGTAACATACCATCCTGGATTCATGTCTGTGGTCACAGCAGTGCCCGCCCTAACCCTGAGCATTGAATCCCCTGTCACTATAGCCGTGTTTCCTCTCTTTCCTCCCGCTCTGTGCAGCGGAGCTCTCTGTGGTGGCATGACCCTAGTTGGTGCTGATTTCCCGAGAGGCCACCCCACCCACTCCCGCCCTTACAGAATCCCAAGCGGGATACAGTATCTGTATGAGAAGGGGATGACCACTGGGGACTCGTGCACCCCCTTCCTGAGCCTTTTACTTGATCTGATGGTCACCCATTCCCTTTCTGCCTGTGTAGCCCTCACCTGCAGTGTGACTAACTCACTAAACATGCTGTCCATAACATTCTCAGATTCTCCACAGTGAGTCCACTCACAGCTCCAGGTCTGAAAAGCAGTTTCCCAGTAACTGCAGATGAACACACTTGCAGCACACATAGCCGTCAGGCACACTGGAAGCGTCCCTTATTTCCCACACTGTACAAGAGGACCACACCACGGGTCTGAGGTGCCATATCACAACATCTCTCTACATTTATCTCGTTACTCCCATTAAGAAAATTTAAATGAGTGTGCAACCTTCCTTCACTTCAAACATGTACATTATAATAAAAAAAACTTTACTTCAGCAGATATGTCATACTTTAAAAACTTAAATACTCCGCAGGTATCACTGAGAAATTGGCTGTTCCCATTGGGACCACGTGAATTACTGAATGGCCTGAACTAAACTTGAGTTTCAGCTTCACCTTCTCCCAGTCTCACCTCACTCTGTTTACACCCAACTCCAAAACACTCTCATTGAGCCAAGCAGCACTCTCAGTACAGCCTTGTCATTTTCAATGTCTGCTCACACCAACACTGCCCTCAGCCTCCTGTACTGTTCTAATGCATCTCAATGGGAGCTCAGGAACAGCATCTCATCTTTCAGTTCAGCCCTTTGCAACCCCAGAGTCAACATGGACTTCAGCAGTTTCTGGATGAACAGACAGTTGTCAGAATCTGGAATGTTCCACCTGAAATGGTGCTGGAATTTGAGTCCACAAGGAAATTCAATGAGAAGCTTGCAGGGAATTGGAAGTAGAGGGTTTACAGGTTAACATCATGAAATGGGTGACTGGGACTAAATCTGGCATTTGGATAAATCTGTGCTCTCTCTCAGGCCAATACCTCCTTCCACAGCTGCAGGGTCAAGAATTGAACACATACCCAAAGGGTGATCTGACCATGAACTTGAACATCTTTCTGCTTTTTGCTTGACAAAACTATGGGTGATATTTTCCCAGACTGAACAAACCTTTCTCGTTCCACAGTTAAATGCCAATGATATTCAGATCGTGATTACTCCGTGGACTGTAGAAACTTGTTTTTGAGATCCCAGTCTCAATTATTCTCAATTAATATCCTATAAAATGAATTCGCAAAAAAAAGCTCACAATCAGTGCAAGATGAATAGTGAAGGCGAACACTTCTCTTGGTATGTGTTTGATGTGTAAACACTCCTCTTGAAATCACCCCGCCCTCCCCCCCAAAAAAGAGGACATGTGCATGCGCCTTGCTGTACCTTGCCCCAAATTAAGATGGCGGCCATAACCCAGGACCTCTCACTGCCTGAGGCCCACAGCTGTTTTCCCCTTTGCTGCAAATGTGGGACCAAGATTTTCTAATTCAGATTAACAACCTGCACAGAGTATGACTAAACCCTCCCAGTCTACATGGATACATCTCATCCGGATTCTGCTGCCACTCTCCCCTTTCCGCCTCCTGCAAACACCAAGGGTCATCACGGGTTCTGTGACCCTTCATTAGAACCGAAAACAGCTGGGAAAAGTAGAATCCCTAAAGCGTGGAAACGGGCTCTTCGGGCCAACAATTACACACCCACCCTCCGAAGTTCATTTCACCCAGACCCATTCCCCTCCCTATTACTCTCCATTTCCCCGGACTAATGCACATCGCTGAACACTACGGGAAATTTAGCTGGGCCAATTCACTGAACCTGCACATCTTTGGACAACAGGAGATAGGGGTTAAAGAGTAAATAATAGGTGGGGACAGAGTGCAAAGAGAGACAGGAACATTTATAAAGACAAAGGAGTGAATAACGATCTGGTAGGAGGGTGGAAAGCTGTTAGTGGAGGAGACAGGAACCTGGTAGCATCTGAGTGGCAGTGGTGGAAATGGTGACTGATGAGTTACATTGTGGCTGCAAAAAGGTCCCGGAGCTTCAAGTTGCCTGTCACTTTAACACACAAGACTGTTCCCAGGCCAATATCTCTGTCTCATGCTTACTGCAGTGTTCCAGTGAAGCTTGATACAAGCTGGCAGAACACTCCAGAACATACCAAATGGTCTCCTATTTCAAGGACTGCAATTTCCCCTCCCATATGGTCAACAATGCCCTCCAGTGTATCTCCTCCCCTTCCCACAACACTGCCCTTGAACCCCACCCTTCCAACCCCAAGAAGCTTGGGATCCCCCCACTCCTTACCTTCCACCCAGATACAACACATCATCCTCTGCCATTTCCACCACCTACAATCAGACCCCACCAGAGATATATTTCCCTCCCCTCCCCTTTCAGCATTCCACAGAGACCATTCCCTCTGTGACTTCCTCGTTAGGTCCACGCTCCCCACAACCCATCCTCCACTCCCAGCACCTTCGCTTGCCACTGCAAGTAGTGTAAAACCTGTGCCCACACCTCCCCCTCACCTCCATCCAAGGCACCAAAGGATCCTCCCACATCCAGCAGAGAATTGCCTGCCCACCAAAACACCTAAACTATTGTGTCCTTTGCTCTCAACGTGGTCTCCTCTACACTGGGGAGTCAGGACCCCAACTTGTGGAATATTTCAGGGAATATTTCTGGGACACATGCACCAACCAACCCCACCACCTTGTAGCCGACCACTTCAGCTCCATCCCCTCCGCCGCCACGCTGCCAAGGACATGCAAGTCCTGGGTGTCCTCCACGCCCAAATCCGAGCCACCCGACGCCTGGAGGAAGAACACCTCATCTTCTACCTTGGAACCTTTCAACCACACGGCATCAAGGTTTCCTCATCTCCTCTCCCCCACCTTATCACAGATTCAACCCTCCAACTCGGCACTGGCCTCCTGAAATGTCCCACCTGTCCATCTTCCTTCCCAATTATCCATTCCACCCTCTCACCACTACCCCATCTACATCTACCTAGTCTCTTCGTAGCTCCCTTCTCCCCAACCCCAAACACCCCTCCCTATTTATCTCTCAGCCCTCTTCCCCCGACTCCCACATTTCTGATGAAGTGCTTACATGCCCAATATGTCAATTTTCCTGCTCCTTGGATGCTGCCTGACCTGCTGTGCTTTTCCAGCGCCACAAGCTGAAAGAACAACACCTCATCTCCCAGTCGGGGACCCTACAATCCTCTGGCTTCAACATCAAATTCAATAATTTTAGGTCCTGAACTCTCCCACGTCCTAGTGTATTTGCCCCTTACCCCACACACCAGGCCTTGTTCTTACATAGCCTGGCATTACACACTACCTATGGTTAGCCACTAACAGTCTCCATAAACAGCTATTCACCCTCCCCCTCAGATCGTTATCCACTCTTTTTGTCCAATTGCTCTAATCTCTCTCTTTGGACTCTATTCCCCCCTATCATTTACTCCTTAACCCCTACCTTCTGCATAAAAACCAACATTTTTTCTCAGTAGCATCAGTTCCTGAGGATGTGTCACCGAATCCAAAATGCGAACCGATTTCACTTCACAGATGCTGCCAGATCTGCTGAGCTTTTCCAGTACTTTCAGTTGTTGTGTGTGATTTACAGCATCCACAGTTCTTTCAATTTACCCGGAGTATCTAATTCAGGTCTAGCAGACTGAAACAGTGTTTATCAACCCTCCCAAGTACACACACTAACTCCATCTCTCTCCCACTCCCTTCACACTCACTGAGACCCCCTCACAGTGACACTGCCCCTGCAAAGCTGATGGACATATGTTGGCCTGCTGGACCTACCCCTAATTCACTCCCATTGGCTGGAGGATCACGCCAACTCTCCTATTGGTCTGAAGCTGTGTCAATCAGCCAGGCCCCATTGTGACCTGAGTGGTGGTATCCTCCCAGGTGCATCAGAGGCTGAGGGTGACCTCAGAGGTTTATAAAATCAGGAGGGGCATGGATAGGATAAATAGACAAGGTCGTTTCCCTGGGGTGGGGGAGTCCAGAATGAGAGGCCATAGGTTTAAGATGAGAGGGGAAGAATTTAAAATGGATTTGAGGGGCAACTATTCTTCCCACTGAGGTTGGTGCGGGTATGGGATCTTCTGTCAGGAAGTGAAGGATGTTGGTACAATTATACTATTTGGCATCTGGATGGGTATATGAATAGGAAGGGTGCAGAGTGATATGTGCCAATTGTTGGCAAATGGGTGTAGATTAGGTTGGGATATCTGGTCAGCATGGACCAGTTTAACCAAAGGGTTTATTTTCATGCTGTACATCTCTACGGCTCTGCCCTGTGATGAGCTTCGTCATTCACAGTGAATGGGTCAGTATCACAGAGCACAGGGGCTGGGGGCTATTCTGCCCATTGGGGCTGTACTCTCTCCCTCTGAAGATGGTGCCAGTCAGTCCCACCTCACCTCCCATTTGGACATAGTCCTCCAAATCCTTCCTTAAAAAAGTTAAATTTCAAATTTGTTTTGACAATAACTACTGAATCTGCATCCAGCTGTCTTTCAAACTGTTCCAGATGCTCAGAACTTAGTGAGTAAAATAATCTTCACATTTTTCTTTGCATTATTTGCCAGTTACTAAAAATTGTGACGTTAAAAATTTCTCCCTCTGTTTCTCTGTAAATGAAATACCCTGGAAACAAATCAACTCCTGGTCGAAATCACTGCTTATCCTTCTCAGCTCCAAGGAGAATTGTCTGACCTTCTGCTAACTTTCCATAAAAGAGAAACCTATCTTAATTTTAATTTATTAGTGCTATAGAGATGTACAGCACAGAAACAGACCCTTCAGTCCAACTTGTCCATACCGTCCAGATATCCTAAATTAATCTCGTCCCATATGCCAGCACTTGGCCCACAGCCTTCTAAAGCTTTCCCAATCACATATCCAATGAGATGCCTTTTAAATGTTGTATCTGTACCAGCCTCCACACTTTCTCTGGCAGCTCATTCCATACACATACCACGTTCAGCTTGAAATTTTGCCCGTAATATCCCTTTTCAATCTTTTCCCTCTCGCCTGTGCTTTCTAGTTTTGGACTCACCTAAACAGGAATAAGACCGTGGCTGTTTACCCTATCCATGCCCCTAACGATTTTATCAACCTCAATGGTCATCTCTCAGCATCCGATTCTCCAGTGAAAACAGCCTCAGTCTATTCAGCCTCTCCCTATAGCTCAATCCCTCAACCCTGACAACATCTTTGCATCTTTTCTGAATCCTTTCAAGTTTCACAATATCATTCCATTAGCGGGGAGACCAGGACTGAAAGCAGAATTCCAGAAGTGGTTGAATGAATGTCCTGTACAGCCGCAAAATGACGTCATAACTCCTGTACTCAATGCACAGACTAATAAAGGCAAGTACATCAAACACTTTCTTCACTACCCTGCCTATCTATGATTCCACTTTCAAGGAACTATGAAACTGCACTCCAAGGTGTCTTTGTTCAGCAACACTCCCCAGGACCTTCCCATTAAGTGTATAAGTCCCACCCTGATTTGTTTTTCAAAAATGCAGAACCTCACATTTATCTAAATTAAACTTCATCTGCCACTCCTCAGCCCATTTGATCGGAGTCTCATTGTACTCTCAGGTAACTTTGCTGTCCATTGCACCTCCAATTTTGGTGTCTACTGTAAACCTACTAAACATAGCTCCTATATTCACTTAGAAATCATTTATATAAATGGCAAAAAGCAGTGGACCCAGCACCCAGCCTGACAGCATATTGCTCATCACAGGCTTCCAGTCCAAAAAGCACCCTCCACTATGACACTGACTGCTCAGCAAGGTTAGAACTCATGGCATACAGGGAGAACTAACCATTTGGATACAGAACTGGCTCAAAGGCAGAAGACAGAGGGCGGTGATGGAGGGTTGCTTTTCAGACTGGAGGCCTGTGACGAGTGCAGTGTTACAAGGATCCACTACCTTTCATCATTTATATCAATGACTTGGAATGTGAACATAGAAGGTATAGTTAGTGAGATGACACCAAAACTGGAGGTTAGTGGAGAGTGAAAAAGATTACCTCAGAGTACAATGGGATCTTGATCAGATGGGCGAATGGGCTGAGGACTGGCATTTTGGGAAAGCAAATCTTAGCAGGATTTATACACTTAATGGTAAGGTCCTGAGGAGTGTTATTGAACAAAGAGACCTTGGCGTGCAGGTAGATAGGATAGTGAAGGCGGCATTTGGTATTCTTTCTTTTATCGGACAAAGTATTGAGTACAGGAGTTATGAGATCATGTTGTGGCTGTACAGGACATTGGTAAGGCCACTTTTGGAACGTTGCATATAAATCTGGTCTCCCTCCTATTGGAAGGATATTGTGAAATTTGAAAGGGTTCAGAAAAGATTTATAAGAACGTTGCCAGGGTTGGAGGATTTGAGCTCGGCTGGGGGTTAAATAGAGGTTGAATAGAGTGGGGCTGTTTTCCCTGCAGCGTCGGAGACTGAGAGGTGATCTTATCTATGTGTATAAAAACATGAGGTGCATGGATAGGATAAATAGACAAAGGTTTTTTTCCCTAGCGTGGGGGATCCCAGCACTAGAGGGCATAGGTTTATGGTATGAGGGGAAAGACTTTAAAGAGACTTGAGAGGCAACGTTTTCACACAGAGGGTGGTACGTGTATGGAATGAGCTGCCAGAGGAAGTGGTGGAGGCCATTACGATTGCAACATTTAAAAGGCATCTTCATGTGTATATGAATAGGAAGGATATGGGCCAGGGGTGCTGACAGGTGGAACTAGATTGCATTGCGATATCTGATCAGCATGTATTGGTTGGACCGACGGGTCTCTGTTTCTGTGCTGTCCATCTATGACTCTTGGACCTTCCAGCCAATTCCGTACCCAAACAGCTAGTTCCGCCAGAATTCTATGGTGCTGAACCTGCTAACCAGTCTGTAATGTGGAACCTTGTGTCTTTCTCAAGTCCAAGTTAATGATTTCAATGCACAAAGCCATGCTGACTCTCCCTAATCATTTCGTGCTTTTCCAATGACATGTAAATACTGTCCCTGAGAATCCCTTCCAACAACTTCTCTGCCACTGACTTCAGGCTCACTGGTCTATAGTTCCCTGGATTTTCCTTTCCACCTTTCTCAAATAATGGCACCAGTCTTCCAACACCTCACCTGTGGCGATCGATGATACAAATATCGCAGCAAGGGGCCCAGCAAAAGCTTCCCTAATTACCCACAAAGTTCTGGGATACACCTGATCAGATTCCAGGGATCTAGCCACCTTTATGCATTTTAAGACATCCAATACCTCCTCCTCTGTAATATGTACACTTGCCAAGTTATCATCATTTATTTCTCCAACTTCTCTAACTTCCATATCCCCTTTCAGTAAAAACTGATATGAAGTACTTACAGAATCTCTCCCACCTCCTGCTGTGCCACAGACAGTCTTGTTGATCTTTGAGGGTCACTATTCTCTGCCTAGTTATTCTTTTGTCTTAAGTGTATTTGTGGAATCTCTTTGGATTCTCCTTAAACCTATTTCCCAAAGCTATCTCATGTCCCCTTTTCTGCCTCCTGGTTTCCTGCGAGTATACGCCTACTGACCTTATAGTCCTCTAGGGATTCACACAAACACAGTGGTATGTACCTGCCATATCCTTCCTTCATTTTCTTGACCAGAGCCTCAATTTCGCAGGTCATGCAGCATTCTCAACGCCTCCCAGCCTTGGCCTTAACAGGAACATACTGTCTGTGTACTCTCATTGTCGCAGGCCGATGGAGGCAATGGCAGATGAGGACAGAGAAACAATCATTATCAGTAAAGAGGTAGTGTTGGGATAGCTAACAACTCATCCTTATCTCTATAATTCCTCTCTAGCCTCAGAACTGTCACTATCTCTGCATCAAAAACATCTCAATCTCCGCAACATCCTCCAATCGCTAATCTCCTCCAGTCTCAACACCCTCTCTATCTTTAATCTTGTACACCCTCACAAATCTCTGTGATGTGCCTTTCTTTAATTCCAGCCTTCAGGATAACCCATTTTGATTTCAGATTCCTGCATCCAGAGCTCCACAATGTCCTGCTTGACATCTGTCACATTTTCCTCCAAAAAACATTAATCAATCATGTATCATCTATTCTAATATCACCTTCTCTGATCTGGTTTCTATTGTGGCTTGTCATATTCCTATATTACGTATCTGTGGTCTACATGACAGAAAACGGTTTTGTGGTCCATTGGGTTTATGCTGTAAAGAAATCTCCCAGCGAACATTTTAATCCCATTTTCCAGCACAGAGCCCATAGACCTATCAGCCTTGGCCTTGCAAGTGTGTTCCTATATAGATTTTAAATGCCATCGAGATTTCTGTCTCTCACTCTCTTCCAGACAGTGAGGTTTAGTGCAACTGTTGCTCTATGCTATCACCCACAGGGTTCAGAGCAGCTGGGTCTGTGCGAACCATAGATTGCCCACACATTGTGAAGGATGGCAAGGTCCCTGAGAGGGGGCACAGGAGATTTACCAGGATGGATCAAGGAATGGGGGATTTTAGTTGCAGAATTTGTGGGGCTATTTTAACATTAATTGTTCACGTGACATGTGTGTTGCTAATACACATCAAGAAAACCATCCACAATTACTGGACTCTCCTTTTCAACCTCTCCCCTTGCTTGCGCTGTGGTAATATTCAGGTTATCCACTACCAGACATCTCTCTCTAATGAGAGAGCAGTCCTATGGTCGGGTAGGACAATGCTGACTTGATCTTTTACACAGTGATGTCACTGTACCTCGAGGGTGGGGAGAGGGAATGCTGAAGGTGGTGGATGGGAAACCACTCAGGTACAGTGCTTTATCCTGGAGGATGTTCACTTTCTTTAATATTGTTGAGGGGGGGGGGGGGGTGCACTGACGCAGGCAAGTGGAGAATGTTCCAACAAAACCCTGATGTGTACCTTATAGAGAGCAAACAGACATTGGGGAATCAGGGGTTTGGAAAAACTGAGATTGTTCTCCTTGTAGCAAAGGCAATTTGGGGAGCTGTGACAAAGCGGTTTACAAAAGTTACACGTTATAATAATAAACCTTACACCCACCAGCTCATTATACAAGGATTACAGGACACATGTTGAAGGTTTGGGAAGATCTATTGAGAGGATGGTTTGATTCAAAGAACTTTTCTGCAGCAAATGGGTTTGATCTGAAACACAATACTCTCACACAATATGAATATCCAGGGCCTGATGAATGGAGTAATTCTGTCAGAGTTTTACAATGACTGAGATTACCATCTGAATATCTGCCTGTAATACAAGTTTATAAAATCCGTCACTGTCAGTTCAAGTTTGAAACTCATACAATCCCCTCCTCCTGGCCCAGGATGACTGTACACATTACCCCTGGTGGAGGTTAGCAGGCACTTCAAGGGCAAATCTATGTGGGTTTCTATGAGTTTCCACCTTGGGATTTCATGTGACTGAACATGGGACAGAATGTCCCAAGATTCAGTGAGATATGGAGAGCAGGATTTGCTTCGTTTTCTTTCCTTCCGTTCTGCTGCTGTGCATCCTCAATAAGACATGGGGTGGGAAAGGCTCATGCAGTTTGATGGGCAAGATGTCTCTATTCTGACCAATGGGCAGCAAGCTCCTCCCAGTCATTAAACAGAGTATCCCTGAAAAATCGCAACTGCGCATGCTTCTCACTGACCAGTGCTCACAGTATATGTTTCGAATAATGAGGGGGGAAATCTCCTAGAAAAGGCATAACAGGAAAGTTCCAAAAGGATTATAAACAGTTTACATAGAGATATTCACAGGAAACGTGGGCAACAAGTTGGCAAATAGAGTATAACTTGGGATAAACTGTAGAAAGCTGCACCACAAAGGGACTGGGGGAAAATGAGCAGGAAACACAGAAAGCTAGCACATAGTTACAACATGGAATCAGGAAGGGGAATGGAATGTTGTCCCTTATTTCAAAGAGTTTGCAATACAACAGTTTGGAGTATATACCTTAGGGCAAATAAACAAATGGCGAGTGAGACCACATCTGGAGGAACGTGAACAGATTTGGTCGCTTTAGTTAACGAAATAGAGCAGTTTATTGGAGGCATTTCAGAGAAGATCCATTGGGATGATCCAAGTTTTGAAGGGATTATCCTGTAAGCAAAGGCTGAATAAGTTGGGAATCTACTCACTGGACTTTGGAAGAATGAGAGGTGATCTCTTTGAAACATACAGGATTCTGTCGAGGTTTGATAGGGTAAAAGGGAGGATGTGTCCCATTACGGGTGAGTCTTGAACCAGATTCTGGGTCAGTCGCGGAATCAAGGGTTCTGTTTCAGATTTGTCAAGTTAAAGGCAACGCTGACAGAGGTTAGGGTTTCAGTAGCAATGGAGCTGGGGTGAGAAGGAGACAAGCAACGTTTTAGAGATTGGAATTCCTGGTGTTTGTGATTGTGTAGATGTCTGATCAGAAGGTCACCTTGGGGTCAGATATGAAAGCAATATTGTGAATAATGTAGTTCTGCCTCAGACACTTCCCAGTGAGAGGGAGGGACACAGCAGTAAGGGAAATGGATTTGGAATAGCAACTGAAGGCAATGGGTTTAACAATTACAGTGTTTCATTGGAGTGAATTGCAGCTAATTGAAGCGTGGTATGCAGTTTGATAGTGGAGTAATGGAGACGGATGATGGGGAGGGAGAGCTGGATATTGTCAGTGTACATGTGAAACCTAACACGGTGCTTTTTGGGCGATGTTACCTCCTGGCAGTATGTAGGTGAGAAACAGGACGGACCAAGGATAGATCCTGGAGGGACACCAAATACAACGAATTCAGAAAGGAAAGGGAGAGTGGAGATGGAGCAGGATTTTCCAATGATGGTGAGGTCAAATATTAGGTTTTAGCAGAATGGGAGAGAAGGACATAACCAGAAAAGACAGACAGACAGATCATGGAACAATATCTGTGAATTGCAAGGGGGGGGGGGGGGGGGGCGGGGGGGAGGGCGGTGACAAGTAGGAGGATGAGACAGAGATTTGCAATGTCCATGACTTAGTTACACTCGGGTAAATGGTCAAGATGACCTCTAATAAGGCTTGACAAGAGACTCTCGGAAATGCAAGTTTAGGACTAAAATGAGGAGCACCCTTGTGAGGCAGTTTGGCTCGGTGGGCTAGTGAAGAGGGCGGAAAGAAGCAGAGGCAGCTGATCGGATTGTCTCAATGTTATTGACAGAGAAACCCCATGTGCTCCTCACTCTTGTTGTTGAAAGGGAGGATGGAGGAGACAGGATAATGGACATTTTTTTAATTTCCAAAACAATAAACAAAACCTGTGATAGTGATTCTAAAAATAAGTGAACACACCTGTCGTATTTATCATTTATCAAGAATATTAAAATATACAACTGAAGTTCAGGTTTGAATCCCAAATCGGTAGAGGGTGGCTCTGAAGTCAAGAAAAAAATAACTGGAATGAAGAATCTACTGTTTGCCATGGAACCATTGGGGATGTTTTTCTGCCATTGACAATGTCCTTGAGGGAAAGAAACCCGTCAGTGACCCATCAAATCACTCATTGTATTAATCACTGCACAGTCTCAACAAAGGAATGGAACTGGGTGGTCCACATTACATCTACCAATGCACTAGCAAATACAACCACACAATCAGCCCTCTTGACCCTGCAACTTCCGCCTCACTGTGGGCCAACAACAGCAGCAGAACTGTACTCCAGCCTAATCTGAAACTCATGGCCTGATATCCCCCACTCAACCATTAACATCAAGCCAGGGGAATCAACCCTGGTTCAATGGTGAATGCAGGAGGGCATGCCAGGAGCAGTACCAGGCATACCTAAAAATGAGGTGCCAACCTGGTGCAGCTACCAAACCTGCATGCCAAACAGCACAAGCAACACCAAATAGAACTAAGTGATCCCATAACCAATAGATTAGATCTGAGTTCTGCAGTTCTGCCACACCTAGTCAATAGTAGTGATGGACAATTAAACAACTCACTGGAGGAGGTATCACAGATATCCACACCCTTACTGATGGAGGGGTCTCACACATTCATGCAACAGATAAGAGGACAGCATTAGCAGCGATTTTCAGCCAGCAGTGCCAAGTGGATGAGCCTTCTCCATTGGTCCCTGACATCACAGATATGAATCGATTTAGTTGAAAACTCATTTCAAATCAGATCAAGAAATGGATAAGCAGTGTAAAGATATGGGCCCTACCAATATTCTGGCAATAATACTGTTGGCTGTGCTCCAGAACCTGCTGCCCACCAAGGTAAGTACTGCTCCAGCACTGGCACCTACTGACTTTGTGAAACATTGCTCAGGGATGTTCCAACACAAAAACACAGGGCAGATCCAACTCAGCCAATTCCCCTCCATCAGTCCACACTCGCTCAGCAGTGAAGTGATGGAAGGTGTCATTAACAGTGCTGTCAAGCACCTGCTCAGCAATAACCTGCCCAGCGATGCCCAGTTTGGGTTCTGCCAGGGCCACTCAGTTCCTGAGCTTATTACAGACTTGATTCACAAACTGACAAACAGCTGAATGAGGTGAGGATGACAGGCCAGACCCCCTCCAAGACCACTATTTCGACTTCAGTGATATCACCTGACCTCACCACAGTCTCAGCTCATTTGCTGAAACTCTCATTCATTCCTTTTGTTAATTCTAGATTTCATTATCTAAACCCACTCCTGGCCAGCATCCCACATTCGCCCTCCCGATAATCTCAAGAATTTTGAAAACTCTACTGCTGAAGTGCTCACTTGTACCAAACTATGCTGATCAATCAAAAGACTCCCATTTATAAACAACAACAATTTACTTTCGCACATTTGAATTAATTCCTGGTTGTAAGCATTCCGATCTCCCTGCACCACACACCCTTTCATATCACAATAACTCATTTTAGTTCAGACTCTCAATGATGTGTTTATTTTTGAGTTCACCTGTGAGACTGTTTCTTTCGACTCCAAGGGAACATGGTCTGGAATCCCCACTCTAACCCTCTAAGATCTACTTTCTTCCTTTAAGGCATTCTTGAAAAACTGCTTATTTGGCAATGGTTTTAGTCACTGGACACAATATTCTCCATCTGTAGCCTTATGTCAAAAGTTCTCAATAATATTTTTGTGAAACTAAAACCATGAAGTTTTGTACAGATATCTTCTCCTCTTCGATATCGCTGAGTGAATGATCTGTAATGTCTCTTACCCAACCACGTTGTGGGAGCACCATCACCATACAAACTGCAGCAGTACAAGGAAGTCAAACATCACCCTCTCCACAGGCAACAATGATTTGGCATTGATCACTGGTTTCTGTGGAAGGAGAACTCATATTGCAGTTGATGTTTCAGGGAGTGCAATATAAATTACAGGGAATGAAAATGGTGCAGACTTTGACTGTCAGAAATTGAAGGAAAATGCACTCGCTTATTGGAAAAAAGCATTCTTGACTGTCAAAGATACTGTGAAAAAAATAACCTGATAATGGAACAGCATATGGTGAGGAGCCGGGCAGCAGTGGACAATTCATTTACATTCCTGAAGAAGGGCTTATGTCCGAAACGTTGATTCTCCTGCTCCTCGGATGCTGCCTGGCCTACTGTGTTTTTCCAGCTCTACATTTTTCAATTCATTTACAAAACAGCTCTGAAAGTAATAGTAAAATACTATACAGAGCAAAAATACACCCCTGAGAGACTGAGGAAGCTAGATAATGAACAGGTGGACATCAGAGAACCCAGAGATGAACCAGAGCAAAGTTCACTTTTATGATCCCACAGTCAAAGATGTCGAGCACAGAAACAGACTTCTTCGGTCCAACCTATGCCAACCAGATATCCTAACCTAATCTATCTAAATTAAATCCTATCTGCCACTCCTCAGCCCATTGGCCCATCTGATCAATATCCCACTGTACTCTGAGATAACCTTCTGCATTGTCCACAATACCTCCAATTTTGGTGTCACCTGCAAACTTACTAACTATACGGCCTCTGTTCACATCCAAATCATTTAAAAGAATGACGAAAAAAATTCGGAAAAACATACATTTCTCTGGGTTTGAATGTGCTCTATGTAAATCCTGCCCTATCCCTCTTTTTACCAGGGAAGGCTGGACATACACCCCTCTGAACTTTGCCCCCTACAAAGCTGGCGGCCGCGCACGTGTCCAGTGAATCATTGCCCCGAATAAAGATGGCGGCCCTCACTCGGGCCGATTACTCAACGAGGCATATTCCCGTTTGCTGCAAAAACGGAACTGCAAGTTTCAAATTTGTATTTTCTGATGTGTACCAAATGATTGTAAAACCTCTCAGACCAGACCAACACCATTTCCCTCCCGCTTCCGACTGTTTATTTCTTTCCTTACAGTCAGCCCTCCGCGCACACACACTCCAAACATCCGCGCCCACCGCGAGGATGATCACGTGGTATAGTCTAGCCCCGCCCTTATTCACTGATTGGTCGGAGGACCAACTGCCCCGCAAGGTCCTCCAGCTCCGTTCCTGCCTTTCCATTGGTCCGCCGCTGACATCAATCACTTCTTCGGTCCAACCTGTCGATGACAACCAGCTATCCTAACTTAATCTATCTAAATTAAATCCTATCTGCCACTCCTCAGCCCATTGGCCCATCTGATCAATATCCCATTGTATTCTGAGATAACATTCTTCATTGTCCACAATTTTGTGGGCGGCACGGTGGCACAGTGGCACAGTGGTTAGCACTGCTGGCTCACAGCGCCTGAGACCCGGATTCAATTCCCGCCTCAGGCGACTGACTGTGTGGAGTTTGCACGTTCTCCCCGTGTCTGTGTGGGTTTCCTCCGGGTGCTGCGGTTTCCTCCCACGTTCCAAAGATGTGCAGGTTAGGTGAATTGCCCGTAGTGTTAGGTAAGGGGTAGGTAATGTAGGGGTATGGGTGGGTTGTGCCTTGGCGGGTGGATGTGGACTTGTTGCTGTTTCCACACTGTAATGTAATGTAATCTAATCTGCAGTACCAACAGTTGCCTAGAGCATGCGCACTGCTTCGTGGCTTTAGTTGCTGTTTCTCAGTTACAAGAGTGAGGGACAAATTTAAAAATCACCTGATGAAGGACCAGCAAAGTAGTGCTTCCAAATAAACCTGTTGGACTATAACCTGGTGTTCTGTGAATTTTAATTTTGTCCATCTTAATCCAACACCAGCACCTCCAAGTCACGAGTCAGGGAGGAATGCATAACATAAGAACAAAAGATCTTGGAAAAGGAGAAGGACGTACTGCCCTTCGAGCCTGCTCTACCATTCAATAAGTTCATGGCTGATCATTTTGTGGCTGGAGAACCATTGACCCACGTTCTCACCGTATTCCTTAATTAATTATTTATTTTTTTAAAAAGCTAACTTTGCTTTAAAAACGTTCATTGAACGAGCATGAACTACTTCCCTGGGCAATGCAGTCCATCGAGGACAAGATGTTCCTTCTCAATTCACTCCTAAATTTGCTGCCTCTAACCTTGTGGTGATGCCCTCTTGTCCTAGCTTCACCTGTCAGTGGAAACATCCTCTCTACTTCTATTTTACTCATTCCATTCATTATTTTATATCTTTCTATTCTTCTGAATTCCAATGAATATAATCCCAATCTACTCAGTCTCTGTTAAGCCAAACCCCTCACCTCCGGAATCAACATGGTTAACCTCCTCTGCACTCCCCTCTCGTGCCAGTACATCCTTGAGCACGTAAGGAGATAAAAACTGCATGCAGTACTCCAGGTGTGGCCTCACCAGCACCCACTGTAGCTAGAACATAAACTCTTCTTTTAAACACAATCCCTTCAGCAATGAAGGACAAAATTCCATTTGCCTTCTGAATTGATTGTTATACCTGGTGACCAACCTTCCTGCAGAAGGATGTTCATGTGCCTCTGCATAGAAAATCATGTAACCTCTTAAAAAATCAAGATATAATATTTTTATTAATGTTTCTCCAACCAAAGAGTATGACTTTACATTTATGAATATTATATTCCACTTGCCAAACCATTGCCCACTCACTCAATGTATCTATGTTCCTCTGCAAAGGTTCCCAGTCCTCCGCACACTTTGTCCTGCTACTCATCTTAGTCTCATATGCAAACTTTGACACCCTCCATGTGGTCCCCAACTCCAAATCATCTGTATCAGTTCTAAATAATTGCAGTCCCAACATTGTTCCTAGAGGCACACTACTAGTTACTGATTGCCAGCCAGAATAAGGCTTGTTTGTCCCCACTCTTTGCTTTCTGTTAGTCAACCAATCTTCTATCCATGCTAATACTCTATCCCATGCACCCTTATATAATGCAACAGCCACTTGCGTGGCACCTTGATGAAGTCCTTTCAGAAATCCAGGTACACCGCATCCACTGGGTTCCCGTTGTCCACCTTGCTCGAAATGTCTTCATAGATTTCCAAACGATTTGTCAAGCATGACCTACCCTTCATGAATCCATGCTCTGTCTGCTCAATGGGACAAATTCTATTGAGATTCCCTGCTATGTCTTCCTTGATAATAGACCCAAGCATCTTTCCAACTACAGAGAATCAAGTAACTGGTGTAGAATTCCCTATCTTTTGTCCACCGCCTTTTCTTACAGTCCTTCCTTTTCACTGGCATATGCCTTTGCTGAGCACTTCCAAAATGTATTTGAAAATCTGCAGTGAGGTAAGATCACTCACAATGCACAGAGCAATGAGAGGGCTCCAAACATCGCTAACAGGACATGACATAGATACAGTGCTGGAGGGGGAACACAGTACAGTACAGACACACACCAGACTCAATCACCACCTCTACTTTAATTTACGTTGCACTGAGACAGCATGGGGTTTGCATAGTTATCAATCCAGGCCTGTGCTGTCTTAGTGAGCATCAGGACAACAGGGGGGCAAGCAGGCCTCCGACGAGAGGTTGGGAATGCTGCCTGGGATCTTTCTGTTCTGTGTTCTCCTTCCATCACTGTGCTAAGACTCACTAATCTGCAACTCTGTGTCTATGGCATGGCTTGTGCACCAGTGTCTTTTAATTTTTAACCAGTAATTTTTAACCATTAATTTTTAATTCCTATAATAGTTCCTGTCCTGTAACTACCTCCCTTCCCGATAGTCCTCCACATATTTGAAATGTACTGCATTCCAGACTACCCTCCTTATTGCTGTAACTTGCTTCAGTGTCTACAACATGCTTTATTTCGGTACTGTAATCCTCTTTAACTGTATACAGAGTGGTACAGCACGGAAACAGAACCTGTGGTACAACTCATCAATGCTCTCCATGTTTCCTATAATGAATGAGTCTCTTTTGCCTGCGTTCGGCCCTTAGCTTTTCAAACTTCTCCCCTCCATGTACCTGCCCAAATGTCTTTTCCATGTTGTAATTGTTCTTGTTTCTCCCATGTTCCCCTGGAAGTCTGTGCACCATCCTCTGTGGATAATGTTGCCCCTCAGCTCCCTCTTTAAATCTTTGCTCTCTCACGTCCCGTTTGTACTCTCGAGTTTTGGACTCCCTTACCCTTGGCCATTCACCATGCGTAGGCCCAATCCTTGTGGCACTCCACTGGTCACAGACCTCCAGACTGATAAGCAAACCTCCAACACCACCCTCTGTCTTCTACCTTTGAGCCAGTTCTGTATCCAAATAGCTAGTTCTCCCTGTATTCCGTGAGATCGAATCTTGCTTATCAGTCTCCCATGGGGAACCTTGCCGAATGCCTTACTGAAGTCCATATAGATCACATCTACCGCTCAGCCCTCTTCAATCCTCGTTGATACTTCTTCAAAAAACTCAATCAAGTTTGTGAGACATGATCTCCCACGCACAAATCTCTATCTCTAATCAGTCCTTGCTTTTTCAAATACATGTACGTCCTGTCCCTCAGGATTTCCTCCAATAACTTGCCCATCACCGACGTCAGGCTCACTGCTCTATAATTCCCTGGCTTGTCCTTACCACTCTTCTTAAACAGTGGCACCACGTTAGCCGACCTCCAGTCTTCCGGCACCTCACCTGTGACTATCGACGATATCTCAACAAAAGGCCCAGTAATCACTTCTCTGGCTTCCCACAGAGTTCGAGGGTACACCTGATCAGGTCCTGGGAATTTATCCACCTTTATGCATTTCAAGACATCCAGCACTTGCTCCTCTGTAATATGGACATTTTGCAAGGTGTCACCATCTATTTCCCAACATTATATATCTTCCATATCCTTTTCCACAGTAAAAACTGATGCAAAATATTCGTTTAGTATCTCTGTCTTTTAAACGTTGTAATTGTAACCACGTCCACCCACCCTCAGGAAGTTCATTCCACAATCAAAACACCCTCTGTGTAACAATTTGCTCCCATGTCTTTTTTTTGAACATCTCTCTCTTCTAACCTTAAAAATGTTGTCCCTCCTCTTGAGACACCCCCATCCTACGGAAAAGGCAACTACCATTAAATCGATCTATATCTCATTTTTTAAAATAAACTTTTGTAACATCACATCTCAAACTCCAGGCTCCAGTGAAAAAAGACTCAGCCTATCCAGCCATTTTTCAGAACTCAAGCCTTCCATACCCAGCAATGTCCTGGTAAATCTCTGCTGAACACCCTGCAGCGTAATAATATCCTCCCTATAACTGGGCGATCAGAACTCGACAGAGTAGTGCAGAAGAGGCCTCATAAATGTCTGCACAATCTCAACATGACGTCCCAAATCCTCCACTCAATGGACTGAGCAATAGTCAGGCATGCCAAGCAGTGCCTTATCCGTCCTGTGATGCAAACTTCAAGATTTATGTACCTGAACCCGGAGGTCCCTCTGCTCTAAAACACTAACCGAGACCCGAACATTAATTGTATAAGCTCTACCCTTGTTTGTTTTACCAAGTACACTACTTCGCAGTTATTCAGGTTGAATACCATCGACAGTTTTTCAGCCCATTCACCCATTTCATCAAGATCCCTTTGTGATCTCAAAAAACATCCTTCACTGCCCACTCTGCCACCCTCCAGCCTTTCCAGCCCATCACACATGGCTGTCAATGGTACAAATATCTTTGCTGGCGGCTCCACAATTTCTTCCCTAGCATCGCACAATGTCCTGTGATACACTTAATCAGGTCCTGGGTCTTTCCATAACTTTGTGTTGTAAAATCTCCAGCACCACCTCTTCTATAACATGCACTCTTTTTAAGTCATAGAGATGGGCAGCATGGAAACAGACCCTTTGGTCCAACTCATCTATGCTGACCAGAAGATCGAAATAAATCCATCCCATTTACCAGCATGTGGCCCATGTACCTCAAAACCCTTATTATTCATATACCCATCCAGATACCTTTTAAATGTTGTCATAGTATCAGTATCTGCTGCTTTCTCTCTCAGCTCATTCCATACATACATCACCCTGTGCATAAAAAAGCTGTCCCTTCAGTGCCGTTTAAACCTTTCCCCTTCAACTTTAAACCTATGCTCTCTAGGTTTGGACTCTCGAACCCCAAGGAAAAGACCTTGACTGTTTACCCAATCCATACCCCTCATGTTTATATAAACCTCTGTCAGGTCACCACTCAGTCTCCGATGCTCCAGGGAAAATAACCCCAGCTTATTCAGCAACAATCCTGGCAACATCTTGTCAATCTTTCCTGAACACTTTCAACTTTCACAACATCCTTCATATAGCGGGGATACTGGAATTGCAGAGAACTCCAAATGTGGTCTAACGTATTACTCTTGTTCCCTGAGTTCCCCAGTCTTTGTCCACAGTAAGTTCTGGAGTAAAAAATGTGTTTAAGGTCTTAGCCATATCCTGCGGTTCCACACACCAATGGTCTCATTGATCTTTAAGGGACACTATTTTATCTCGAGTTACTCTTTTACTCTTAATATATTTATACAATCACTTTTGGATTCTCCTTATCATTCTCTGCTGAGGCTATTTCATGTACCCTTTCTGCATTCCTGATTTCTACCCAAAGTGTATTCCTGAAGTCCCTGTGATCCTCAGGGATTCCCTTGATCCAGTTGGCTATACCTGACATGTGCCCCCTTTTCCTTGACCAGACCTTCAATAGACAGCCAATGTTTTCTAATGCTGTCAGCATTGGCCTGCACACAAACAGGAACATGCTGGTGGTGATCGCTCAATTTATCTCACTTTTAAAATATTCTCACTTGCCAGACTTCCCTTTCCCTGCAAATAGACTCCCCAATCGCCTTTTGAGAGTTCCTGGCTAATATTATCAAGATTAGTCTGGCCCCATTTTATAACTTGAACCTGTGGACCCGCCCTGTCCTTTTCCATCGCTATTTTCAAACTAATAGACTTGAGTCACTTTGGCAAAATGCTTTCCCACTCACACCTCAGTCCCTTTCCCTACCTTGTTTCCCAAGGGGAGGTCAGGTTTTGCCCCTTTCTCTTTTCAGGCCATTTACATATTGATTGGGAGTTTTCTGGAACACAATTACCAAATTCCTCCCTTGCAAACAGTGAACACTGCCAGTCCCAGTCTAGGTTTGGAAAGTTTAAAAACCCCAACCATAACAGGCCTATTATTATGATTGATATTTGAGATCTCCTGATATGTTTGTTCCTCAGTCTGCCACGGATTATTCGGGGTCAGTAGGACAATCGTGTCAGAGTGATGACCCATTCTTATTTCTCAGTTCCCCTAATATAGCGTCACTGGGTGATCCTACAGGAATATCCTCTCTAGGTACTGATGCAATGATTCATGCAATGAAAACCCACCACCACACGTCCTCTCTTGCCTCCCCTTCGATCCTTCCTGTAGCATCTCCGCCTTGAAACATATCACCCACCCTGTCAATGTAAGCTCCTCCTGTATCTCCATCCATTTACCCATCTCCATAACCTTCTCCAGCTCTTACCCCTATCTGTTTAAACATCACTCTCCACTCGAACCCTTCCTACCGCAGGAACTTCCTCCTGTTTGTGCTATGCTCTCTTATCTGTGAAACTGTCTCCAACCAAACTTGCTACCCCAATCTCTCAAAAACCAATCCAGATTCCACAGCCTCCATGTCTGAATAACCTCCAGAACCTAAGCCTTCCTATATCTGTAAACATCTTCAGTCACGATGACCCTCCATATCTCTGTTTGTTCCGCCAGATGATACAAACCTCTTTATCTCTGTAATCTGGTCAGTTCCCTAAAACAGTCACTGTCTGTGTAATCCAGCCCAGTCCTACAAACATCCTTGTCCCTGTAAACTTCTCTATCCCTCCCAACATTCCCAACTCCATGAACCCGTCAGCCCTACAGCTCTCCACATTTCTGTAATCTCCTGTGGGTGTATGGTCCTCCCTCCCTGTGAAAGCACCTCCATTCCCCACATCCCTCCTAATCTGGGTCCTCTGCTCCAGATCAGGCCATTGCTGTCTCTGTAAACACCTGCACTCCTGACAACTCTTCCCATTTGTGTAACCTCGTTCAGACCCCATACTCTCCAGTTTCCTGCATCCTCTTCATGCATTGCAACTAAAACCACATGTTTATGTAATATCCACCAGTGCTTACACCCTCCCCAACTCAGTAACCTCTTACAGTCCTAACAAAGCAACTAAACTGTGAAACCTCTCATTTCCCTACAATCCTCCCTCCATCCCTCCTCAAATGTCTTCATCACCATGAAACCTCACAACTACTGAAGCCTCCTTTTGGTACTGCAACCCTCCTAATGTCTGCAAAATCCTCCTGTCCTGATAGCCCTCCCTATCTCTGTAACGCCTACCACCCTCCAGTGCCTTTCTGGGGAACATGGCAGAGGAGAGAAGATTTGTATAGTCCAGGCCATGTTACGGAGGTAGAATTCTGGGGATTACAGATTTGGTCTAATGTCTGTGGTGTGCAGGTTATTGACGAGGACCCTAAAGACAGGATTTATGACTACTTGGAAAACCATAGTTAAATTAGTGACAGTCAGCATGGGTTTGTGAGGGGTCAGGTCATGCCTCAGAAATCTTATTGAATTCTTTGAGGATATGATAGAATACGTTGATGGATCATTCAAAAAAGAAGAATGATTGGGATACAGGGAAATCTGTCTGTCTGGATACAGGATTGGATGGCCCAGAGAAGACAGAGGGTGGCAGCAGATGGACAGTATTGAGCCTGGAGCTCAGTGGCCAGTGGTGTTCTGTAACAATCGGCTCTGGGACTCTGCTCTTTGTGATTTTTGTAAATGACTTGGATGTGAATGTTGGAGAGTGGGTTAGTAAGTTTGCCAATCACATGAAGGTTGTTGGAGTGATGGATAATGTGGAGGGCTGCTGGAGGTTGCAATGGGACATTGACAGGACGCAGAGCTGGGCTGGAAGTGGCAGATGGAGTCCAATCTGGAAAAGTGTGAAGTGATTCATTCTGGAAGGTCGAATTTGAATACAGAATACAGGGTGAAAGGCAGAATACTTGGCAGTGCGGAGGAACAGAGATCATGGGGTCCTTGTCCATAGATCCCTCAAAATCGCCACGCACGTTGGTAGGGTTGTTAAAAAGGCATATGTTGTGTTGGCTCCCCTTAGAAGGGGATTGACTGTAAGAGCCGTGAGGTTTCACTGCATCTTTATAGCGTCCTGGTGAGACCACACTTGGAATATTGTGTTCAGTTCTGGTCCCCTGTTTACAGGAAGGATGTGCAAGTTTTAGAGAGTGTACACAGGAGATGGACCAGAATGCTGCCTGGAATGGAGGGCAGTTCTGACTAAGAAAGTTTGAGGGAGCTAAGGCTTTTCTCATGGGAGTGAAGAAGGGGGTAAGGTGAACTGGTAGAGGTGAACAAGGTGATGGAGAAAGTGAGGTCTGCAGATGCTGGAGATCAGAGCTGAAAATGTGTTGCTGGAACAGCGCAGCAGGTCAGGCAGCATCCAGGGAACAGAAGAATCGACGTTTCGGGCATAAGCCCTTCTTCAGGAATCCTGAAGAAGGTCTTATGCCCGAAATGTCGATTCTCCTGTTCCGTGAACAAGGTGATGCGGGGCACAGAGTGAGTGAATAGTCAGAGACATTTCCTCCTACGGAATAAATGGCTATTACAAGGCGGCATAATTTTAAGGTGATTGGAGGATGGATAAGAGCATAGAGAATGGTAGGTGGTTGGAATGCACTGCCAATGGTGGTAGTAAAATTAGATACTTTCCAAACATTTAATAGACTCTTGGATAGAAACATGGATAATAGTAAAATGAAGGGTATGTCGGTTAGTTTGATCTTACAGATGGATAAAAGGTTGGCATTAAATCATGGCCGAATGGTCTTGGGCTGGACTGTTCTGTGTTCTATCTTCTGTCTGGTAAACTGGGTAATAAGCTCAGATCATTGCAAAAAGGATATGGCATTCAGGAGGAACGAGGGAACTGGATACAAAGTTGGCCTGATGGAAGGAGACGGAGGGTGATGGGAGACATGTTGTTTTTCTGACTGGAGGCATGTGACCAGCGGTGTAGTGGGTCCCCTGTTGTTTGTTATTTGGATAAATGGTTTGGATGGGAATATTGGTTTCCTGGTAAGTAAAGTTTTTGGGTGACACTGAAATTGGTGGTAAGGTGGACAGTGAAGAAGGTTATCTGTGATACATCAGGATGAACAGTACTGCTGGGATAGGGGGCTGAAGAATAGCAGATGGAGTTTAATTGAATAAATGTGAAGTGTTCCATTTTGGTGAAACAAACCAGGGTGGGACTTATAGAGTTAATGATCGGACCCTGGGTAGTATTGTCAGTCAGTGACCCAGGTACACAGTTCTTTGTAAGTGGTGTCACAGGTAGACAGGCTCGGGAAGCAGGTGTTTGGGATGGTTACCTTCATTGGGTAGAGCATTGAGAGTAAGAGTTGGGATGTTATGTTGTGGCTGTAAAAGACATTGGTGGGGCCACCATTAAAACATTGTTGATCAGTAGGAAGAACTCATCCAGTTCACTAACCTCCTTTAGGGAAGGACACCAAATATTCTAACCTGGTCTGGCTAACATGTGACTCCAGACCCACAGCAATATGGCTGACTCTGAGCTACCCTCTGGGTAATTAGCATGGCGTCAAAGAACGTTGTTCCAGGCAGTGACACCCACATCCCATGAATGAATATATAAAAATACCTATGTCCCTCCCTAACTCTGCAAACTCCTACAGCGGCAGCAATCCGTCCTGGCTTTGTAACACCCTGACCACCCTCTGTAACACTCTGACCACTTCCAGCACCTTCACCTCTCCCTGTTCCTATCGTGTCAATGAACCCTGACCGTGACTCCCCTTCCCACAGCCCTCCTCCTGCGAGCAGACCCATTGCAATCCATTAACATTTACTCCTAAAACACACTCTCATTTCAGGATTTTAAGTACTTTTTGGTGATCTTCTCAGCCTCATGACCTAGTATGATCCCTTTTGTCCTGAGTGAGGGATCAGTGGGAATTTCTTGCTGAGGTTTTTACTGTTTCAATCGAATGACCTTCTGTTGTAATTTACACTGTTCCTTCAAATGTTTTCCACTGTTCATTTCCAGCCACATATTTCAGTCTGTTTAGCGTGTTTACCTTGGTCAGTTCTCCTCTCAAATTCATGTAATTGGCTATTTTTTGTTTCTAGTTATAGCTTGTCCTTTCTGTGATTCACTTTAAAACTTTATATTTCTTTAAACTGCACTTTATCACAATTTCCCGAAGGATCTCTGCAGGTGACATTACTCATTCACTAAGTTTCATTACACGGCTGCTCTGCGATAGTTATGTCCCTTAACAGTTGCACAATGTGTTTTTCAAAGAAACACTGAAAACAATTCTCCGAAATCCTCTTCCAATATCAATGTTGTCCGTGTGATTGTCCCAGATTATACAAATATTGAAGTTTTGCAAAATTATCACCATGCCCTTGTTAAAAAAATGTCAATGAGTTCCTGTGTAATGCAGTGATGAGCAATGGAATGCTGTTCGGTTGCTAAAACTGTTCTGCTACTTGTGTCCTTGGCAAGTAGTAGACAGAATTTACATTCAGACTGAATCTACTTCATGATCTGAGGCCAAATGCTTTCTCTGTAATGCCTTTGCTATCCATTATTGTTTGTGTTGTCCGTTTTGCCTGAGTTTGCACAAGATTGTGAATCACTGAGTATTTTTGTTCATCCTGTATTCATGTCTCCCAGCTGTCTAAATCTCTTTTATCTCTGTGTCTCAAATCCATCTTCCTTATTACAGCAACGTTGTCCATTCAGAAAAAAACACAACTTACTCTTTCCCACAATTTTCTGTCACAAATCTATTCGCTGATGTACAATTTTAGTTAAACTCTGTCCCATCCTGTTCCGTTCTGTTTGTCTTCAGCCACATTCCCATACTGTTCCGCTGCTCCACGTTTTCTCTCTGGATTTAGAAAGCTCCTTTCACCTGAAGCCTGTCCCTGCATCCTCTCCGTCAGTTGAAAGCCCTGTCCATAAACTTACCGACATGATCGGCCAGCACACTGATCCCAGCACATTTCCAGTGGGACCATCTAATGGATTATTTATTAAATCAGGTATGGGATGTGGGTGTCTCTGGCTGACCAGCCTTTCTTGCCCAGCCCTAGCTGCCCTTGATCTGAATTGCTTGCTCGGCCATTTCAGAGGGTCTTTGAGAGGCAAACACTTTGCTGTGGAGATGTCGTGCAGAACACGTCAGGATGGGCAGATGTCTTTCTCAAAAGGACAAGTGTTTGGGTTTTTTGTACATCAGCAATGGTCTCATACTTATTTGTGGTTTGTTAATTGCTATTTTTAAAATTATTGATTTCAAATTCCACCATTTCAGATGGTGGGATTCCAACCTGCCTCCTTGAACATTAGCCGAGGTTTGGGATACATGCTCTAGCAATAATACCCCTCGGCCATCACTTCGCCTGCTCACAGGTTGCTCATTCCTGACCGGTTATACCAGTGCATGATGAAGCGAAACCTGTTCTTCCAACACAATTATGTGATCCTGATATCTTCCAGTACTCTGGTGATATCACTTAGTATCTCTCGCTCTCTCTCGCTCTCTCTCGCGCTCTCTCTCTCTCTCTCTCTCTCTCTCCTATAACAGTTCCTATCTCTGTAACCTCCTAGCCCGATTGTCCCTCCACATATTTGAAATGTACTGAATTCCAGACTACCATCACTATCACTGTAAATTGCTTCAGTGTCCACAACATTCCTTATCTCGGTAGTCTCCTCCTCCAATAACTGGAGACCATGCACCACGGAAACTTTTCCTTCAACCAAACTAGTCCATGCTGACCAGAGTCCATGAACAAGTCGCATTTCCCTGCATTTGACCCGTATCCCTTCAAACTTCTCCTCCCCCCAAATTGAACATTTCTCTACCACTTCCCCTGAACATTTATTCCATAACTGCACCATCCTCTGTGTGGAAACTTTTCTCCTAAAATCGCTTTTATGTCTTTCGTCTCCCATCTCATATTTTTGCCCACTGGAACACAGAACATGACAGCGCATTACAGGCCCTTCGGCCTTCGATTTCTTGGTGTGGAACCAATCTGAAGCCCAAGTAACCAACACTATTCCAACTCTTGTCCATATGTCTATCCAATGACTGTTTAAATGCCCTTAAAGTTGGCGAGTCTACCACTGTTGCAGGCAATGCATTCCATGCCCCGACTAATCTGAGTAAAAAACCTACCTCTGGCATCTGTCCCATATCTATTTATTCATGTTAATATCTACCTCAATGTAAAGGTATCTCCCCTTGTGGTAGGCATCGCCATCCAAGAGAAAAGGCTCTCACTGTCCAACCCATCTCACCTGCTGATTATCTTATATGTCTCAATTAATTGACCTCAAACACATTCTTTTGAACAAAAACAGCTTAAAGTCCCTCAGCCTTTCCTCATAAGACCTTCCCTCCATACCAGGTAACTTCCGAGTAAATCTCCTCTGAATCATTTCTAAACTTACACATCCATCCGGTAATGCAGTGTGAACAAATGTGGCCACACTCAGAAGTTTGTATAGCTGCAGCATGATCTAATGGTTCAGAAACTCAATCCCTCTACCAAGACAAGCTCACACACTGAATGCCTTCTTAAAAAACCCATAAACCGAGGTGGAAACTTTTAATGATCTCTGTACATGGACATAGAGATCTTTCTGTTCATCTACACTACCAACAATCTTACCGTTATCCCAGTACCCTTTTTTCCTGTTACTCCCTCCAGAGTGAATCGCCTCACACCTTTCCACATTAAACTCCATTTGCGAACATTCAGTCCAGCTGTGCAGCTTATCTATACCTTTCTGTAACCTACAACACCCTTCGTCACTATCCACAACTCTACCGACCTTAGTGTCTTCTGCAAATTTACTAACCCATCCTTCAATGCCCTCATTCAGGCCATTTATATAATTGACAGCAACAGTGGATCCAAAACACATCCTGGAAGTACCCACCAGTAACAGAACTCCAGGATCGATATTTCCCATCAACCACTACCCTCTGCCTTCTTTCAGTGCGCCAATTTCTGATCCAAACTGTTAAATCACCCACAGTCCCATGCTTCCGTATTATCGGCAATCGCCTACCATGGGGAACCTTAACAAACGCCTTACTGAAATACATATACACCACATCAACTGCTTTATTCTCATCTATCTCTTTGTTCACCTTCTTAAAGAACTCAATAAGGTTTGTGAGGGCACGACCTGCCCCTCACAAAACCGTTTTGACTATCCCTAATCAACTAACTCATCTCCAGATGATTATAAATCCTATCCCCTACAAGCCTTTCCAACAGTTTACCCAGAATCAAAGTAAGGCTCACAGGTCTATAACTACCAGGATTGTCTACACTCCCCTGCTTGGGTTGGCACGATGGCACAGTGGTTAGCACTGCTGCCTCAGAGTACCAGTAGACCTGGCTTCAATTCTTGCCTCAGCCAACTGTCTTTGTGGAGTTTGCACATTCTCTCCGTGTCTGTGTGGGTTTCCTCCGGGTGTTCCAGTTTCCTCCTACAGTCCAAAATGTGCAGGTTAGGTGAATTGGCCATGCTAAATTGCCCATAGTGTTAGGTGAAGGGGTAAATGTGGGGTAAATGTATATAAGCATGTTTATATAAATGTCTGTAGGTTCACCCCTCAGTCTCCGATGCTCCAGGGAAAAAAGCCCCAACCTATTCAGCAACAACCCTGGAAACATCTTATTAATCTTTTTGAAACCCTTTCAAGTTCACAACATCCTTCTGACAGCAGGGAGACGAGAATTGCACAGAGTACTCCAATTCTGTTGTAACCTAGGAACCTGAGTTCCCCAGTCTTGGTGCACAGTAAATCCTGGAATGAACAAATTGTTTAGGATCTTAGCCATATCCAGAAGTCATGCACATCGACGGCTTCATTGATCTTTAAGGGCCCCTACGTTGTCCCGAGTTAATCGTTTACTCTTATTGTATCTATATTATCTAAAATCAGTTTTGGATTTTACTCATCCTTCTTTGCCGAGGCAATTTCATGTCCCCTTTTTGCATTCCTGACTTCCATCCTACAGCCCCTGTGATCCTCAGGGATTCCCTTGATCCAGCTGGCTATATCTGACATGTGGCCCCTTTTCCTTGACCAGACCCTCAGTAGACAGCCAGTGTTCCCGAACGCTGTCAGCATTGACCTGCACACAAACAGGAACATGCTGGCGCTGATCGCTCAATTTAACTCACTTTTAAAATATTCTCACTTGCCAGACTTCCCTTTCCCTGCAAATAGACTCCCCAATCACCTTTTGAAAGTTCCTGGCTGATACGATCAAGATTGGTCTGGCCCCATTTTGTAACTTGAATCTATGGACCAGGCCTGTCCTTTTCCATCGCTGTTTCAAACTACTAGAACTGTGGTCACTTTGGCAAAATGCTTTCCCACTAACGCCTCAGTCCCTTTCCCGACCTTGTTTCCCAAAGGGAGGTCAGGTTTTGCCCAATTCTGTTTTCAGGCCATTTATATATTGATTGCAAGTTTACTGGAAATCAATTACCAAATTCCTCCCTTGCAAATGCTGAACACTGGCAGTCCCGGTCTAAGGTGGAAAGTTAAAAAACATCTACCATAACAGCCCTATTATTATGATTGACATTTGAGATCTCCCGACATATTTGTTCCTCAGTCTGCCACTTGTTATTAGGGATTAGTAGGACAATCAAATCGAAGTGATGACTCATTCTTATTTCTCAGTTCCACTAACATAGCTTCACTGGGTGATCCCACAGGAATATCCTCTGTAAGTACTGCTGGGATGAGTCGTGCAATCAAAACACATCACCACGCGTCCTCTCTTGCCTCCCCTTCGATGCTTCTTGCAGTTCCTCTAACTTGAAACAATGAGCTGCCAATCCTGCCCCTCCCTCAGCTTGTTTCTGTAATAACTATAATCTCCCAGTCCCATGTTCAAATCCATATCCTGAGTTCATCTTCCTTAGCTGTCAGGCCCCTTGCATTGAAATAAATGCAGTTTAATCATCAGTTTTCCCCCAATTCCCTGCTATGTTCTTTCCTGCCTTATCTCTTGAAATGGCTCTCTTTAACTTGTGTACCAGCCTCAATCTTCTTTCTGACCGTTCGACTGTTTAAAATAAAACACCCTGCCAGATTAGATTATATCATCTCAAGCAGCTCTAGCAATTCGCCCTACCAGGATATGGGTCCCCCTCCCGCTCCCAGTTCAGGTGCCTTCCCCACCCGGTCCATCTGTGCTGACACCTTCAGGGATCTTTGAGTTGTCCACTCAGGTCCTTTGTTCCTCAGCACTCCACAAGGTCCGAACACTCATTATGTCTGTCCTTCGCTTATCGTACCTCCCACACGGTATGACCTCACATCGATCAGAATTAAACTCTGCTCAGATTATCATCTGATCGTCATCAGACTGTAGCCTGAGACCATCCCCCTCACTCTGAACAACATCTTCACCTTTCATGTCATCTGCAAACCGACTAATGATATCTTCTGCTTTCACATCGAAGTTATTATTCCCCAGAATAACCAGCGATCGTTCCTGCACAGATCCCTGTGGTACATCCGCTGGCGAAACAATTTCAAACACGAAAAAAATTATCCAAAAATTTTGTATCCAATTTGCCAACTTGCCTTGGATCCCATGGGCTCTTTCCTTTTGATCCTTGCATTTGCAAGTGTTGGTTCATCCTCAGGGTGGTATCCAATAATATCCCTCCCCCTGCTGTCAGACTATCTGCTCTGTAATTACCTGGCCTATCCCTGCTGCCCTTCCTGAACAAATGAACCACATTCGCGATCCTTCAGTCATTCGGCACTTCACCTGTGGCTAGCAAAGTATTAAATATATCCACCAGGCCTCAGCAATCTCCTCCTTTACCTCCCATAGCATCCTGGGATGCATTCATTTGGCACTGGGAGTTTTTCCACCTTTATGCCTGTGAAAACATTTAATATCTCCTCCTTATTGATCTTACCATGTTCTAGAACATCACCATCCCGTCTGAAATCCCCGGCTACAATGTCTTTCTCCTGTGTGAATACAGATGGGAAGTATTCATTGAAGACCTCACCTACTTCCTCTGGCTCCATGCACAGATTGTTTCTTTGGTTTCTAATAGGCCTCACCCTTTCCTCAGTTACCCTTTTATTTTAACTATACTGACAAAGTACCTTGTGGCTTTTCCTTCATAGTATCTGATAAGATTATTTCACAGCCATTTCTAAGGACCCCGTTGCACTCCCTATCGTTGTGAATGGCTTCACCTGGTTTTATTGCACTGTGTTTTCTTCATCAAACTCACGATATCGCCTGATCTGTATTCGCTGGACTTGCGGCCTTCACTACTCCCTCTTCATGAACACAATGGGATCGGGTCCTGTGAAATGAGTATCAGGTGTTAGGTAAGAAGTTAAAAAGCAGGACCTCAAGGGCAATGATCTCTAGATTACTCCTAGTGCCACATGCCCCAGTGAGGATAGACATAGAAAGATAGGCCGGGGGGTGGATGTATGCCTGAGGAGCTGTTGGAGGGGGCATGGTTTTCAGTTTTTGGATCATTGGCATCTCTTCTGGGGTAGAAGTGACCTGTATAAGGGGGGGGGGGGGATAGGTTAGACTTGAACCAGAGGGGCACCACTGTCACTGTGGGGAGATTTGCTCGTGTTACCCTGGGAGGTTTAAACTAGTTTGGCATGAAATTGGGATTCTGATGAAGAGAGGGGCCATCAACAAGTCGGGGGAAAATACATTAGCCATTGAGAGCAGGTTTCCTATTCAGGATATCCAGGGGCACAGATGAGGGAGGGAAAAGACTTCAGGTTTAAAGTTCATTTATTTCAATGCATGAGGCCTGACTGGTAAGGCAGATGAGCTCAGACCATGGATTAGCTCTGGGGACTGGGATATTATAGCTATAATCGAAACATGGCTGAGAGAAGGGCCAGACTGGCGGCTCAGTGTTCCAGGATACAGAAGCTACAGGTGGGACAGAAGGACAAGTAAGTGAGGAGGGGAGTTGCCCTTTTGATAGGGGAGGACATAACGACAGTGCTTAGACAGGATATGCTTAAAGAGTCAACAAATGAGGCCACATGTTTAGAACGTAGAAACAAACCAGGGGTGGTCACTCTGTTGGGAATATATTATAGACCCCCAAATAGCCAGCAGGTACTCGAGGAGTTGATGTGTAGAGAGATTGGAGATACCTGTCGGAATAATAGAGTAGTATTGGTTGGAGACTTTAATTTTCCCAGCATTGACTGGGTCACCCAGAGGGTAAAAGGCCCGTACTGAGTGCAATTTGGCAAATGTGTCCAAGAACGTTTCCTAAATCAAGATGTCGCTCAAACAAGGCCCAACTCTGCTCAGGCAGGTGCAACACTGGACCTCCCCTCAGAAAACGTGGTCGGGCAAGTGACTGAAGTGTCAGTCACAGAGCACTTTGGGTCCAGTGACCACAACTGTCTTAGTTTTAACATAGTTATGGAAAAAGATCAGACAGATCCACAGTGAAACTGGAGTAGGGCCAGGTTTGGGGCCATGAGGCAGGATCGAGCAGAGGTTGATTGGGTGAATTAAAATAACTCAAAACCAGGATATACTCAAACAGGTTTATCTCACAGCACCAGCTTTCAAAGTGCAGATGATCATCCTAAAAGATGAAAACTTAAACTAAATGTGTTTGATATTACATTCCATGACACTGCAATCCTGTTGCTATAAATTCTGTACCTTATGATTGTGCTCCACAACCACGTGATGAAGCAGCGCTCTGAAACCTAGTGCCTCCAGATAAACCTGCTGGACTGGAAGCTGGTGTTGTGTGATTTTTAACTTTGCCCATCCCAGTCACCACCGGCTCCTCCACATCATGCTACCGTCAACTGGGTGAGTCTGTTTGAAGGAAAAGGAATGACTGGCAAACGGGAGCCTTTTAAAAGTGTGATATTAAGAATCCAGGGCAAATTTGTCCCTGTTTGAGTGAAGGGAACAGCTGGCAGGTTTAGGGATTTGTGGCTTATGAGGGATATTGAAGTTCCGGTCTGGAAAATGAAGATGGTATACATTGGATTTAAGCTTTCCATATCTACCTCACCTACCTCACCAGACTGATTGACACAATCAATCTGTGAAGACCCTACAATCCTCTCAGGTCTCTGCAGCATTCCGATCTGTAGAACCCGCTCCAATGCCTGTGACTCTCCAAATCCAGCTCCTATAAGATTCCCTGTCTGTGTGACATCCAACC
The DNA here is from genome assembly GCF_037043375.1 of Chiloscyllium plagiosum. NCBI lineage: Eukaryota > Metazoa > Chordata > Chondrichthyes > Orectolobiformes > Hemiscylliidae > Chiloscyllium > Chiloscyllium plagiosum. The sequence continues at coordinate 49,498,376 of NW_028270183.1, forward strand.
GTCGTCAGCACACACCCTATCAATACAAGCTCCTCCAGTCTCTCTATCTATCTGCCCATCTCTCTAACCTTCTCCAGCTCTTACACCCCTATCTGTGTAAATGTCACCGTCCCCTACAACACTCCCCACTTTGACCAACTGTAGGAGATTAGTAATGTTCCCTTATCTGTGAAACCGTCTCCAACCAAAATTGCCCTTGTTATCTCCTGGAAAATCTGTCTGATTCCACATCCTCCATGTCTAAATAACCTGCAGAACCTAAACCTTCCTGTATCTATAAACATCTACTGTCACGGCTACCCTCCATAAGTCTGTACAACCATCTTTCCCTCTGTCATCTGCTCCGTTCCCTAAACCATCCCTGTCTGTGTAAACCTCCCCAACCTATCAACATCCTTATGTTGCTCCACCTCTCCCAATCTTCTTTGCTCAGTGAAATTCCTCCAGCTCTCCACATCTCTGCTGGGTCCTGCAGTTCCCCAAAACATCCCTCTATGTGGAACTTCCACCAGAGACCACTACCCACCATATCTCTAATCCCCTGCTGATCCCTCTATCTCTGTTCCCAGCTTCAGTCCCGACAACCCTACCTCCATGTACAACATCATCAAGTCCTTGCAATCCTCCAGATCTGAGGAAACTCCAGCAGACATTGTCACTCCCTCACGATCTCTGACTGCCTATAGTGATTTGAAACTTCTGCAATTCGATAACATCTCCAGTCTCCTTGCCCCTGCAGATCATGGTGACCTACTCCAAACCTCTCAAACCTCCCTGCCTGTGTTCATCATCAAGTTGATACAACTCGTCTCATGTCTGGAGTGCCCTGCAGACCCTACAATCCACCCCGTTTTTGTGAATGCTGCCTATGACTATTACTGTCCCTATCTGTGTAACTGCCTCCAGTTACTACAGCCTCTTTACTGTGTAGCCCCCATCAGACCCTAAAGCCATGCTATCTGTGTAACCTCCTTCAGGTCTATATCCTCCAACTTGCTGAAACCTGCTGTCACCATTGCAACCCCCATTATTACTCAACATTGCTTCGTCTTTAAAACCATCCCTATCAGTGTGATCTCCTCCACTGAGTACAACATTCCCAGCCTGTGCAATGGGCGATGCGTGGTTTTCTAAAAGGGGAAGTTTTAAAAAATCTGTTGGATTCTATATTTTGGTGTGACCATAAATGGCAGAATAGATAAGGGTGGGGGAGGCTCTTAGCGGTCGAAGTTTATTTGAAATTTAGAAAGCATTTTGATAAGTTTCAACCAGGGCTAAAGATTAGCTCGGGAGAGAATAGAGCCCCTGAAAGGTCAATGAGGCTGTCTGTGTGGAATCTCTGCTGATGGGCGAGATCCAAAACAAATATTTTGCATTTTGATTTACTTTAGAGAAAGACATGGAAGCTCGGGAACTTGGAAAAATACATAGTGAGGTATCGAACAGAGTTCACATTGGAGAACAGGATGGTTTAATACGAAAAAAGGGTGATAAAACCTTGGGACATGATCAGATGTATCCCAGTGCTCTGTGAGAAGCTCGGGAGGAATTTACAGGACACCTCGCCGAAATGTTTTTATTATCAACAGTCACTACAGACCAATGAGACTGGTGGCAGGAGTGGGTAAGTTGTTGGAGGAGATTCTGAGAGAAAGGACCATTATGCATTTAGAAAGGCAAGGATGGATCAGCGATGGTCAGGATGACTTTGTGTACAGGAAACCATGTCTCACAAACTGGATTGAGTGTTTGTGGAGGTAGAAAAGTGATAGAGCAAGGCAGAGCAGTGGATGATGTCCACATTAACTTTAGCAAGGCCTTTGACAAGGTTTTGCACGGCAGACTGGTTAATAAGTTTAGATCACTCATAACCAGGGATCACTCACCAACTGGAAACAAAATTGGATTGATGGTAAGAGACAGAGCATGCTCATAGAGAGTTGCTGCTCAAACTGAAGTCCTGTGACCAACGGTGTGTCATGGGGTTTGGTGCTGGGTCACTGTTGTGCAGCATTTATATGAACGGTTTGGATGATAATACAGGAGTCATGGTTAGCAAGTTTGTGAGTGAGACTGGAAGTGGTGGTAAAGTGGACAGTGAAGACAATTATGTGAGAGTGGGCCAGTCAGTTTAGGAATAGCAAATGGAGAAATACACAGAGTTGCACTCTGGCAAAGCTGACCAGAGCTGGACTTGTACAGTCAGAGACCCAGGGATGCAGGTAAAAGGTTCTTTGAAAGTGGTGTCACAGGTAGACAGGTTGGTGAAGCAGATGTTTGCGATGCTTACCTTTATTGGTCAGTGCATTGAGATTAGGAGTTGGGATGTCATGTCATGTTATATCTGTACAGGACATTAGTGAGGCCACCATAAAATTGGTGTTGATTACCTGGAAAAACTTAACTGGTTCATGTCTGTCCGTTAGGGAAGGACATCTGACATTGTTACCTGACATCTGACACCATGGCTCACGTGTGACTCCAGACCCGTAGCAATATAGCTGATTGTGAGCTGCCCTCTGGAAAATTAGCTGTGGGGCAAAGAATGCTGACTCAATCAGTGACATCCTTATCGAATGAATGAATACATAAAAAATACGTGTCCCTCCCTCCCACTGCAATCCCCTCCAACGCAGCAATCCGTACTGGCTTTGTAACACCGTTCAGGCCCTTGGCCTCTCTGTAACACTCTCACCACTTCCAGCACCTTCGCCTCTCCCTCTTCCGATCATCTGATTAAACCCTGACAATGTTTCCCCTTCCTACTGCCTTCCTCCTGCTAGTAGACCCATAGCGATCCCTTTAACAAATACTTCCATATTTCTCAAGCGTTGGCTTCTTCAGAATTGTTAGGTTTTTTTTTTGTCTTCTGCGCATCACTTAATGAAGTCTGGTAAATCCTGGGAATTACTGAGCCAAGACCGTCCAAAGTGGGGGAGGAGCATTGGGACGGCGTCGAGCAGCTGGACATTTGATGTGGGGAAAAAGGGGAATCCAGGAGAAAACAGCACAAGGAGAGCGCTGTCACACCAACGTCCCACCCATCCCCATCCCACGGTCACCTTCTGCCCCACATCGGTCTGTACAGCAACACACAGACTCCCGTGAGAGTGGGAGAGAGTCAGCCTCGTTTGTGACCCACCGCCAATGAGATGGTGAGATAGGGAAGTTGAATCCTCTTTCAGTTGTCCTACTGTCTTTGTTACAAATTCCAATAATTCCTTATCCAATGCCATGCCTCACAATGTAATGCTGTAAAGTGGACTGAACACTGCCCTTCACCTTCTGTGATCTGACTCTTATTACCCAGAATTTGGTTTCCTAATGTTTGATAGTGTGAGGCCACATATAATCCCATTGTTATCCCTAATGGTGAGACTTCCCCATTCTCCTTCCCACTCTGCCTGACTTTCCACAATGTTGTGTAGCCGTGAATATTAATGCCCCACCTTTTGTTCACCCCTGTGACCACGTCTCCCTGATGGTGATTAGATAGAAATCACAGTCACACCAGCATATCCCTTATTACAAATGCTTCATGCATTCAAATTACGAAATAGTAATTTACTTTTGAAATCACAAATTCCTGTCACAAACCTATCTGCTGATGTATAGTTTTAGTTAAACTTAGTCTATTCCTGTTTCTTCCTGTTTTTCCTCAGCCTCAGCCCCATGTTTCAATATTTGAAAATTTCTCTATGGAATTGGGAATTTCCTTTCAGATGAGCCCTGTCCCTCCTTGTCTGTGTCAGTTTAAAGCAGTCTACATTGTCCTGGTCATATGATTGACCAGGACACACACTGATCCAAGCACTGTACCATCTCAATAAAATAGCTGACTCCTCCCTGAGTACTGGTAGCAATGCCCACTGCATCAGACCCACTTCTTCTGACACTATGGTTTGATCCTGAAATCTCTGGTGATATCATCAGTCTCTCTGCATTTGGTATCCCTCACTGTGTGGGTCTAATTGCTGCTCCTGTCAGCGTCTCTCACTCTTACAGCTCCTCCGGATCCGGAGCCAAAAGAATCCTCCGATCCGCATCAGTACAGACCAGGGATGGAGACTGGGATTTTTGTGATCTCTGCTGGACTTAGTGCTACTCGACATGAGTTATCCTCACTGCATCAGTCTAATTTCGCATTCTCTCTATTTCTCTCTCATGCAGGTAATCAGGATGTTTCTAACTCCTGTCTCATCCATCACCTCATTGAAGATGCTTGGTCAGTCAGAGAGAGATGGAGAGGGAGATCTGGAGCCTTCAGTAAATCCTGCAGCCAGTAAGATCAATCATAGTAAACAGCACAGGGTGGAGTTCGTGGCCTTCTTTATTCAGACCTGGAACACAGGACATAGCTACAATGCTGGGCAAGGAACAGCAACATTTTAGGCTTCATTCCCACCATCTTGTGAGGGCCCTGCTGTCACCTCTGCTGCACTGGAACTCCCTGAGACTGCACAGGAGGTCCCAGGCATCAGTCTTGGCACATACTGTATTAGTGATCTCTGTAATATACTACAGCCCCGATAATCCTTCCTCTATTTGGAATCTCCTCTAGTGCACACAATGCTGTCTGTCTCTGTCAGGTTCTCCAATCCCTGACACCCTAATCCCTAAACTTCTCCAGTAGATACTAAATTCCTTCATCCCTGCAATTGCCGAGCCCTGTCTATCCCTGTAAGCTCCTCCTACCAATGCCACCCTCCATGTAAATGTGTTTTGTCTCTAACCTCTCCATCCATCCCTATCTGGGTAAACTTATCCAGCTCTTACAACCCTTCCTTACCTGTGAAAAAAATCGTAACCTCCTTATTGTTCTATTAATCTTCGATCTTAATCTATTTAAACTTCCCCCTCTCCCCACCATCCCTCCCGACCACAGGTACCTCTTTCATTTTGTGCAACCCACCCCATTTGTGTAACTGTCTCCAGCCCAGTAACCTGGCATTCTCCATTGCCTTCCTATCTGTGCAGCCTCCAGAACCTAGAAGCATTCTTATATCTGTAAACATCTGCAGTCACTACAACCTTCCACATCTCTGTCAATATACACAATAATCTCCTACTGAAACACTCCCTGTCAGTGCCTCTCAGTCTGCCTGACTCTCTCTATATCCATCCCTATCCCTATCTCCAGAATCGAATCCAGCTCCCTCTACCTCTGTAAATTCCTCCAATCCGCAAACCCCTTTGTCCCATGAACATTATTGCCCAGATTTAGCTCGAAAATCCTCGAGTCCCTGTAAACCTCCCTATCTCTGTAACCTCTATCCATCTGTTCACCCCCCCCCCTCCCGCAACTACTGAGGAATGACACCCTGCATTCACCATAAGGCAGATGGAATGACAGTGGACCGATATGCTGGAACCGTCATTCTGGAGATGGAGCTGCAGAATGACCATTGCTGGGAAGGGAATATTGAAGGGTTGTTGGGATCTAGGTAGGATAGGCAAAAATCCAACAAGTTGTGAAGAAAGGATGAGGTTAATGCATTAATGAGATAGCCACGTGGAACTGAAGATCAAAATTTGGAGTCTATTTGGATGGAGCTGGGAATGAACAAGCAGCTGCAGCAATCATTGGCTGGAATTCTTTTAAAGGAATCAACCAGTGATGGGAATGTCAATATGGTTACAGTCAGGACACTGAATGTACATGTAGCAAGGGCAGTACAGTAACTGTGTGTGACATTGGTCTCCATCCCGACTGGATAACTAATGAGTATCAGGGCTGTAATGGATGGAATCCTGGATTGTATACGAGATGGTTTTCTATAACATCATATCAAGGAGCCAGCAACAAAATTGTCCATTGGATTTCAAATGCTGTGTAATAATAAATATCCAATCGTCCCATTTTAGAGGAGTTTGTGAGGAAAGACCCATAGTGGTATAATGCAGATATTGAGTTCGAGTTAAGACCAAAAGATGTCGGAGCAGAATGAGACCATTTGGCCCATTGAGGATGCTCTGCCCTTCAATCAGATCATGGTTGACCTGATACTCTCCAACTCTACATTCCTGCCTTTTCCACAAAACCCTTGTTTCCCTGATCCATTAACATCTGACTATCTCTGCTGTCAATATTCTTAATGACCCAGCCTCGACAGCCCCCTGCAGTCAGGAATTCCCACAGATTCCCTACCCTCTGAGTGAAGACATTCCTCCTCATCTCCATCTTAAATGTGTGAGCTCTTGCTGGGATTTTCTGGTTACACATTCTCACACAATTGAAACGAAAGGAAGTCACAACGATAATTATTGCAGATGATATGAAAATTGATGGAGTTGGGGTGAAGGAGCAAGGAGATCCAAGGTTGCAGGAGGTTACTGATCAGTTGGAAAGATGTGCAAAGAAATGGCAAATTCAGTGTAATCTGTACAAGTGTGAGGTCATGTCAAATTCAAGAAGAAAGTTAGGATACTGAGGGACATTGATATGCAGAAGGATCTTGGTGCACTGAGTGGTAAGGTCCTAGGGAGTGTTACTGAACAAAGAGACCTTGGAGTCCAGGTTCATAGTTCCTTGAAAGTATAATCCCAGGTAAATAGGACAGTGAAGAAGGTGTTTATTCTGCTTGCGTTTACTGATCAGAGCACTGAGTAGAGGAGTTAGGAGGCCATGTTGTGGCTGTACAGGACATTGTATAAGCCACTTTTGGAATATTGCATGCAGTTCTTGTCTCCTCCCTATGGGAACAATGATGCATAAATTGCAAGGTTTCAGAAAAAGATTTGCAAGGATGTTGCCAGTATTGGAAGATTTGAGCTAAAGGGAGAGGTTGAATGGGCTGGGGCTACTTGAGGCTGAGGGGTGACCATATAGAGATTTATAAAATCATGAGAGGAATGGATAGGTTTAACAGACAGGGTCTTTTCCCTGAGGTAGTGGAGTCCTGAACTGGACGGCTGAGGTTCAGTGTGAGAAGGGAAATATATAAAAGGAACCTAAGGGGCAACTTTTTTAGGCAGAGGGTGATGCGTGAATGCAATGAACTGCTAGAGGAAGTGGTGGAGGCTGGTACAACTTCTGCATCTAAAAGGCATCTGGATGGGTATACGAACAGGAAGGGTTGAGGGGGATTTGGGCCAAGTGCTGGCAAATGAGACAAAATTATGTTAGCGTATGTGGGCAGCGTGAACGAGATGGACTGAATAGTCTGTTTCCGTGCTGTACATCTCTATGACTAAATGTTTTGCACTGTCCTTTTCCAGCCACACACTTCACTGTTTCCCCTGTTTACCTTGGTCAATTCTCCTCTCAAACACATGTCAATGGCTTTGGTTGTGATTGTAGGGTCTGCTTTATGGTCACTTTAAAAATCCATCATCTCACAGAATTCCACTACACTACAATTTCCCAGAGGATATCTCAGTGTGACATTACTCCTTCACTCAGCTTCTTCACCCAACGGTCGATCTGAGATAGTCACGTCCCTGGCCATTTACACAATGTGTTATTCAAAGAAACACTGACACAAACATTTGAAGAGGAGTTTGGAGAGTATCATTTTTGACAAAAATTGAAGTCTCCCAAAATGATCACATTGCCTTTGCATTACACAGGAATTCATTGGAAAGTGTAACAGTGTTGAGCAATGAAATGCTGTCAGGCAGCCTAAAACTGTTCTCCTGCTTGTATTTTTGACACGTGTTACTCATAATCTGCAGTCAGGCTGAATCAGCTGCATCATCTGATTTCCCATTACTGTCAGGGTTACCCATCCTGCACTCCCTGAGACCCCTCAAGGATGGGTACGAATGAATATTTATGTTCTGCCTTTTGCTTCTCCTCTAACCACATCTTCCTGGTGACTAAATCTTATTGATCTCTGTGTCATAAGTCTATTACCTTATTGCAGATACTTTGTCCATTCCAAAGAAAGAACATTGTCATTGACTTTTTCCCAGAATTTCCTGTCACAGCCTAATTCACTGATGTACAGTTTTAGTAAATTCTGTACCTTCCTGTTCCTTTCTGCTTGTCTTCAGCCACATCCCTGTGCTGTTCCAATGTGTCCCCTTTTCTCTTTGGATTTGGCAAACTCCTTTCACCTGAAGCCTGTCCCTGCATCTTCTCTGTCAATTAAAGCACTGTCCATAATCCCACCGACATAATTTGCCAGGACACTGGTCCCAACGATGTTGTTTTTAATTCACTCCATTGGATGTTGCTGTTTCTGGCTGACCAGCATTTCATGCCCACCCTCGAGCTGCCATTGAGCCGAGTGCCTTGTGAGACTATTAGAGAAGACAGTTTAGAGTCAACCCCATTGCTCTGGGTCTGGAGTCATATGTAGATCAGACCAGCTGCCTATCGCAGATTTCGTTCCTGAAAGGATATTGAGTATTCAGATGGGTATCCCTGCCACTGGCATTAAATTCTGGATAAACAGTCTAATGAGAGTAACACTAGTCCCATCGCCTGTCCCACTGATAGCTCCGTCATTCCTGAGTACTGATCCCAGTGCACCATGAATCAAAACCCCTTCTTCTTGACTGTGGTTTGATCCTGATACCTTCCTGAAATTTGATGCTATCACTCAGTTGCACTCCATGTGGTATCTGTCACTGTGAGGGTCTAATTGCTGCCAGCGACTGCAGCTTTTGTAGTTACTCCAGATCCTGAGCCAACAGAACTCTCCACTCCAGAGAGACGCAGCAACATAGGCCAGGGATGGAGACTGGGATATTCCAGATCTCTGTTGTACTCAGCGCCATTCTCCCTGTGCAACCCTCACTGCATCAGTCGGATTTCCCATTCTGTCTATTTCTCTGTCTCCTCCAGGTACTCAGGATGTTTCTGACTCAATAAACCTCCCAATTGCTGGGTGTTTCATTCATCATCTCATTGATCGCAATTGGTCAGCCAGAGGGCAGGGAGATCTGGTTTCTTCAATAAATCCTGCAGCGAGGTAAGATCACTCACAGTGAACAGAGCAGAGTGAATTTAAGGGATCGAAGTTTAGTCCAGAAGACATGACACAGATATAGTGTTGAAGGGTGAATACAGAGCATGATGGGCCCAGGCTCAAACCCCACTCTCTTGTTTACTTTCATCACTGCTGTACTGAGCCTTCCTATGTTAATATAGGAAGTTCACAGTTATCAATCCAGGCCTGTGCTGTCTTACTGAGGATAAGGACAACAGAGGGGAAAGCAGGCCTCCCTTAAGAAGGTGGTATTAAAACCTGGGGTCTTTCTGTTCGATATTCCCCCTCTCACACTGTCTCTGGTCGTGTGAGACAGCAAAGAGACATACCTTTCGGTCCAACGCATCTGTGCCAGTGTCTTGAATGCTTGTAATTCCCAGAAAAGTTCCAATTTCTGTAACCTCCACCCCGCCCCCTATAATCTTGCTGTTTATTTGAAGCCTACTCCAATGCTGACGACGCTCCCTATGTGTAATTTGCTCCAAACTCGGTAACGTGCCCAATCTCAGTAACCGCATCCTGCACTCAGTACAATAATCTCTATTTCTGTAGTTTTCCGCAATAACTACAATCCACCCTGTCTCTGTAAAATCCTCCAGCCTGGACAACAATACCCACCTGTGTACTTTCCCCAAGCCCCAAAAGAACATTACATCACTGTAACCTTTTGCAGGCCAGATCCCATTCCTGCCTCCTGGCCTATAGCACCACATGACCTCTGTAACCGTCTCCCATCCCGACCGGACTCCTTATCTGTGTAAACACCTCCAGACCCTTTTCCAGCTGCAACAACACTTCCCATCTCTGTGTGCTCCTCCCTGCCCCTCAAATACTCTCTCTTTGTGTAGCTCTGCAGTTTGGGGTGGTTCAGTGGTGAGCACTGCTGCCTCACAGCGCCAGAGACATAGGTTCAATTCCAGCCTCAGGTGACTGACTGTATGGAGTTGGCACATTGTCTCCGTGTCTTCATTGTTTTCCTCCCACAGTCCAAAGATGTGCAGGTCAGATAAATTGGCCATTCTAAACTGACCGAGCATTAGGTGCATCATTCAGAGGGAAGTGTGTCTGGGTGGATTACTCTTTGGAGAGTTGGTGTGGACGTGTTGGGCCGAAGTGCCATTTCCATATTGTAGGGAATCTAATAAAATCTAAACTCTCCCTCTGCGTTCCATATTAATGACCCTAAAAATATCCCTCTAACAATTAAACAGCTCCAAACATCCCAAACTCTGTAAACTACAACAGCTCCAACATCCCTCCGTATTGGTGTAACCTCTTCCTGAAAACCTCTCAACATGTGGAGACCCCACAATCCTCCCTATCTGTGTAATCCAACAGGTCCCTGCATTACTCCCGACCTGTAGAACCCAATCCAATGCCTGTGACTTTCCCAAACCAGTTCCTGCAAGACTCACTATCTGTGTAACATTTTCCCGTCGCTATTGCCCCACCCTGTCAATGTAAGCTCCTCGAGTATCTCCATCCATCTAATCATCTCCATAACCTTCTCCAGCTCTTGTACCCTATCTAGTAAATGACACCCTCATCTATAACCCTCCCTACTGTAGGAACCGTTCCACAGATTCATCACCCTCTGGCTGAATAAATTCCTCCGATCTCCATTCTAAAGGGTTGTTCCTTCACTCTGAAGCCGTGCTCTTGAGCCCTGGTCTCTCCACCAGTGAACACATCTCCCCACTCCCATCCAATCCATCCAGGCCCCTCAGTATTCTGTAAGTTTGAATGAGATCCTGCCACCGCCGCCTCTGAAAATTCATCAAGTACAGACTCAGAGACTTCACCAGCTTCTCATATGACAAACATTTCATCCTGGGCTCTTTCGTGTAAAACTAGTTCTTGTACCCACTCACATCCTTTGTCCAGACTGTTAATGTATAACATGTACAGTGTGGTCCCAACACTGACCTCTGCGGAGTTCCCCTCGTCACCAGTAGCCATTGTGAAAATGACCCCTTTATACCTACTCTGTGTTCTGCTAATCAGCCAATCCTCTACCCATGCCAAGCATGTTGTTCTGAAACTGAAATTTTATTTCACAAACCCTGCTGGGTTTGTTTTCCTGTCTGGCTGTGAATAAGCAGTGTAGATAAAAGGGAGGAATGGTTTGTCGGGGTTTTCAGAAACCTTTCAACAAGGTCCCACTGAAGAGGTGGATAAGCAAAATTGGCAAATGTGGGATTGGAGGGAATGTACTGGCATTGATTGGGAATTCTTTAACAGAAAACTAATTGGGAATAAATGGATTAGTGCTTGACTCCCAACTTTGCACAAAGGGATTCGATGCATTTGATGGATGGACAAAATCTACTGCTTCCATGTTTGTTGCTGACACAGAACGAGATGGGAATGTGGGTTGTGTGGAGGAAGCAAAGGTGACATGAACAGTCCATGATGTTCCCTCGTACAAATTAATTGATGGAATGTGGCCATCACTTGCTTGGCCATCATTACCTTCCTATCTGTAATTCCCTGGAGAAGGTGGTGGTGAGCTGCCTTCCTTACCCACTGCAATCCTTTAGGTGTAGGGACAGATACAGTGCTAGGAGGATGGAGCGTGGTTTGTTGGCAATGCTGATGTTACCGTGCACCTGGAGCTCCTGTCCTTCCAGGGTATAGTTGCTCCGGGTTTGTGAAGTGGTGATGAAATGGCCTTCCTGAGTGACCTCAGTGCTGCTTGTAGATACTTTATTTATTTATTTATTCACTCGTGGTCATGAGCATTGCTGGATGTATTGTTGATTTGGAGTTGTCCCTGAGAATGTGGTGGTGAGCTGCCTTCCTGAACCACTGCACCAGTCGTTGGAACTGTTGTTATCTGTGTACCCTCCAGCAGGCGCTACAACACTCCTCACGTCTGTAACTGCATCCAGACAATGCAGCTCTTCCTGTATATGTGGCATCCTTCTCTGCCGACAACACTTATTGTTCATCAGAATGTCTCACCACCTCCATTCCCATCTGTGCTAGTGATCTCTCAAATTTCGTTATTCTTGTTTAAACTTCTGATCACCTATAACCTCTTCCTTTCTAAATTTGTAACTCCTCAGTATCTGTAACTCTCCATATAACTGTATTCAATGAACGCAAAGGTTCCCTTCCTTAAATCTCTGTGAATTACAGGGGCTGGTTGTGCTGCATTGGTACTTTTCATCCTCCTCATCCATCTTGGCTCTTCCAGCCCCTGCAATCCCACTATTTAGAATGCTCCCATTCTCTGTACCTCCTTATGTTCTGAGGGTCCTTGAACACCACGAGTGATTCAAACATCTGTAAACCCCCCCACAGTTACTGCGAGTCTTCTAACAACAGTATCCAGTACCACACAACACTCCCTGGCTGTCAATTTGAATTTATTGAAGTCTTCACATCTCAGTAAGCAGCTCATAAAAATCCCTTTAGACTCTACAAGGCTCCATCACCAACAAGCCATCATCTCTCTACTTCTTTTGCTTCCCTCAGTGCCTACAACCCTCCCTGTATCTTCCAGTAACCTGCTTTAGACACTGCAGGTCTGCCTACCTCTCCAGATAACCTGTTCCATCCCCGAAATCTCGCTCAATCACTGTAACATCTCTGCGCACTCTCATACTCCTCTCTTCCACTGTCTTCCAGGCACAGCGGCGATCCTGTGAGGGACCAGTGTGCAATGGGATGTTAAACATCAGCTGAGGCTTGAGGCCTACCATTACCTGGAAGTCACAAAGAGAGAGAACCTGAGAGAGAGCACCACAGAGCAGGAGAATATTAAACAGCAGCGAGGATCGAGGCCGACTGGGACTTAGAGTTGGAGGAGCAGCAGAGCAGGAGGAGCAGCAGAGCAGGAGGCTCCAAATCAGCACGGATTCACAGAGGGAGTGACCATGTGAGGGAGTAACGTGAAGCAGGAACATGAGGCTCACTCACGCCTGGGAGTTACAGAAGCACCAAAGTGAGAGGATATAAATCAGCACTGAGGATCGAGGCCTAGTCATACCTGGAAATCACAGAGACGGTGATGCTGTGAGGGAGCAGAGTGATGTGGGAGCTGGAGGATTACACGTACCTGGGAGTCACAGAGAAGGCGACCCTGTGTGGGAGCAGAGTGGAGTGGGAGCTGGAGGATTACACGTACCTGGGAGTCAGAGACGGTGACCAGGTGAGGGAGCAGTGTGCAGTGGGAGCCGGAAGGTTACACATCCCTGGGAGTCACAGAGACGGCGACCCTGCGTGGGAGCAGAGTGGAGTGGGAGCTGGAGGATTACACGTATCTGGGAGTCACAGAGACGGTGACGCTGTGAGGGAGCAGAGTGGAGTGGGAGCTAGAGGATTACACGTACCTGGGAGTTACAGAGACGGTGACGCTGTGAGGGAGCAGAGTAGTGTGGGAGCTGGAGGATTACATGTCCCTGGGAGTCACAGAGACGGTGACCCTGTGAGGGAGCAGAGTGGAGTGGTATCTGAAGGATTACAAGTTCCTGGGAGTCACAGAGATAACTTTCTGCTGCTGGGACCTGCCTGCACTGAGTTTGAAAGAAGTGCAAGAGCCATCACAGAAAATGCTGTAAGTTCACTGGCTGATAAATTCGCTGTTATTAGCGACTGTCAGTTAATTGCTATAAGTTAGCAATTTTGTTTTCAACTTCTGAAATAAGGGTTGAACACAGAAATAAGAGGGAGAAGTAAAATTGTGAGCCAATATAATAAATTATCCTCAGTAAGCCACAGTTGAATAAGGGATTTAACCATATTGTTATTCCCTGGATGTTCACATCATTCTAAGTAATTAATTAAATAACTCGAGACAAAATGTATTTTAGGACATGTTTGTCAGATGGAAAATGTGTTCTGTTACATTGGGAAGTCATAGCCCCTGCTCGTATCTGAGATGCACACTGGGTCATGGAGCTCAGACACTGACGAGAGACCCTATAGGAGATCTGTGATACTGAGAGTTAGGTGGATAACACACACGCAGAGCAGATCACCCTGCAGACATGACGGCTAGGAAGAAGGAAGGGTCTGGGGTCCAGGCAATCGGAGGGAAACAGTCAGGGAATACAAGCATAACCTGTTGTTTCCCTCCCAATTCAATTTCCCAGTTTAGAAGCTGATGAAGGTGCTGGCTGCTCAAGGGAGGGCAGTCAGAGCCATATCTGTTCCCCCACAAACAGCCTGACTGTACAGGAAGGGAGGGAGAAGGAAGGAGGGGCAATAGTCACAGGAGAGACAGGGAAGTGAAGAAGGTGTCAGCGTGTCTGTCATTCCAGGACAGTGGGGTTAAGAATGTCACTGTGTCTGCAGGACATTCATCTGGGGGACAGTGAGCAATCAAAGATCATGCCCATGTTGGTAGGAATGACCTGGGTAGGAAGGGTGAAGTGGTCTGGGAATCAGAATTTAGGGAGCTCGGTGGATGGTTAGCAAGCCGGTCCACAAATGTAGCAGTCCCTGGAATACTCCCAGTGTTGTGTCCAAGTGAGAACAGGACTCGGAGTTTTAGGTAGATGAGAGTGTGACGGGAACGATGGTGCAGCACGAAGGGCTTCAGATTCCTGGGACATTGGAACTGGTTCTGGGGAAGACAGCAACTGTACAAGCCGGGTGGGCTAACGTGACAGAGCTGGGACTGAATTTCTTACGGGTTTTTTTTTTTGGGAGGGATTGTAAATAACTTGGTGTGTGCTTAAGATCCAAAAAGAAATAGTAGAGGAGAGTACCAGGATTCTCAAAATAATGGGAGATACAGTTGGTACTAACTTACAACATCACGATTAACAGTGGAAGACGGAGTGAGAAAGAAAGCCTTAATCTGAGGTCCTCTGCATGGACCTGAATACTGGGAGTGTGCGGAGTTACAGACGCAGTTTGGTGTGTGGAAATCTGATGTACTGATCACTGAGAGCTGGCTCAAGGAATGGCAGGACAGGATATTAAATATTGCTGGGTATAAGGGATTCTGAAATGATAGAAGGGAAGGGAAATGATTAAGGTAGAAGCATTGGTTTAGATTAGCGTTAGTTAAGGAGTCCAAGAGAAAGAGGATCCGTCCAAGGACAGAATGAATTTGGCTGGAGCTACAGAACAAAAAGTGTACAATTAAACTGTGAGGTACAGTCTGTGAGCCAGCAACCAAAGAAACGATGGAGAGAATAAATATGCAGGGTCATTTGAGAGTGATGACAGTATTACAGATTAGTTATAATGAGAAACTTAATTTATTCAGATATTGACTGGGTTACTGGTGGTGCAGCATCCTGAGGGGCGAGTGTTCCTGGATTACATGGAGGAGAGCTCACTTCAGGAGTATGTGTCCAGTCCAAGAGAGCATGTACTGTTGGCCCTGGTCCTTGGGGAAGAGATGGGGCAAGTGGATCCAGTGTCAGTAGGGGAACGTTTTGGGGGGCAGCGATCATTTTATTGTACCGTTCAGGATGATGATAGAGAATGCTATGCAATAATTGAGAGTGAGAAACATTAGTTGACTGAGAGCAGCCTTCAATGAGGCAAGAATGAAGCTGGGAACTTTTCAACGAGGCCAGTGAAATGTTAACTTTAAACAGGGTGAACCAGCTCAGATGTAGCTGGGATTATGGAGATGGGGCTGCAGTGTGACCATGAATGGGAACTGGATAATTAAAGCTTTTCCCCATTTCTATAGGAAGGGTAAATAGGCCAACGCAGTGACGTAGCATTGTGTATAAAGGATGGGATCAGTATTATTGTGATTCTAATCAATTCACATACTGCTCCTCCTTGCCCTCACCCTCATCTCTGCGTATTGATTCTATCAGATATTGGTAACCTTTGAAAACTTCAGAAAATAGCAGTTTCGACAAGATCAATCTGTCCACTGTCTGCATTGGACAAGAGGTAATGTTTTTTTTAAAGCCCTAGTTCTGTCTCCCCTGAAGGACTTCAGCTGCAGATCATGGCACCTTTTTTACATTTGTGTTTTCTCTGTCCAAATCTGCATCTGACCTATATCCTACTGTATTCTCTGGCAATCATCCTCACAATCTGCAACTCCGCCAATCAATTTACAGATCTCCAGTCACAAAAACACTGTTCCACCACTACGCTGTCTTCAGTGGCCAAGCAGTTCTCTATCCATCTGACCGTTGATTCCAATTCCCTTCACCTTCTGTATGAGCCTGCCATAAGAAACCATATCAAAGGCCTTACTAAGGTCCAAACGGCCAACATCCAGCCCCACACTCTCATCTATCAATTTTGTCACTTCCTCAAAACATTCAATCAAGTTTGTGAGACATGATTTTCCCCACACAACTGTGTTGCCTGTTGCTAATAAGTGCATACTAGAATACTGTTGGAGCTGCACTCATTCAGTCAAGTGATTATTCCATCATATTCCTGACTTGAACCTTGGAGAGTAGATTAGATTCCTTACAGTGCGGAAACAGGCCCTTCGGCCTAACCAGTCCACGTCAACACTCCGGAGAGTAACCCACCCACACCCATTTCCTTATGACTAAAACAATTCGCAATTTAATGTGGCCAATTCACCTGAATTGCACATCTTTGGACTGTCATAGGATACCCATGTAGACACAGGGGGAATGTGCACACTCCACACAGTTAGGTACCCAAGGCCAGAAATGAACCGAGGACCTTGGCGCTGTGAGGGAGCAGTGCTAAACATTTCATGGCTCCCGTAGACTGTGAGGTATGTTGGGTCATGATGGTTACTATACAGAGGGAGGTATGTCAGGCCGTGATGGTTACTGAACAGTGGGAGTTTTGTCAGGCCGTGACGGTTACTGTACAGTGGGAGGTATGTCGGGCCGTGATGGTTACTGTACAGTGGGAGGTATGTCGGGCCGTGATGGTTACAGTACAGTGGGAGGTATGTCGGGCCGTGATGGTTACTGTACAGTGGGAGGTATGTCGGGCCGTGACGGTTACTGTACAGTGGGAGGTATGTCAGGCTGTGATGGTTACTGTACAGTGGGAGGCATGTCGGGCCGTGATGGTTACTGTGCAGTGGGAGGTGTGTCGGGCCGTGATGGTTACTGTACAGTGGGAGGTATGTCTGGCTGTGATGGTTACTGTACAGTGAGAGGTATGTCGGGATGTGATGGTTACTGTACAGTGGGAGGTATGTCGGGCCGTGATGGTTACTGTACAGTGGGAGGTATGTCGGGGTGTGATGGTTACTGTACAGTGGGACGTATGTCGGGCCATGACGGTTACTGTACAGTGGTAGGTATGTCTGGCCGTGATGGTTACTGTACAGTGGTAGGTATGTCTGGCCGTGATGGTTACTGTACAGTGGGAGGTATGTCGGCCCGTGATGGCTACTGTACAGAGGGATGTATGTCGGTCCAGGAAGTTGCAGACTGTATGAGTTGTACAGAATACGATGCTGCTGCCGCCGCCGATGGGCCATTGTGCCTCATGGATGCCTCGTCGTTAGTTGTTTAACCTTTTTAAAATCTGTACCATTCAGTACATATCATTGTGTGGAGGGTCTGCAAAATGTGAAGATAGCCCTTGCTCCCCATAAGGACTGTGTAGTGACCATCTTTACCGATGTATGAAATGGAGGGGTGTATCTGCAGCAGGCAGAAAGATTACAATTATAGGTTTCCCTTTTCTTGGTTCCCGCAAAACCTGCTACAGCGCAGTCTAGCAGCCATAGGATCCAGCATCGCATATGGATGTAAAATGGAGTAGTGTCGTTTAGATGGACTTCAGATTGGTTTCATAGGTTGGCCAAACACCGAGGGCCGAAGGGTCTGCACTGCAGTGGAATGTTTTATGTTCTATATGTGCACAACCCTGTCGAACTGCATATCCAGTGATTAAAAAACTTATGTAGCATACTATTCTTTCCATTTTAAATTGCCCTGTTCGTATTCATCAAATGCATGTAGTGTGGAAACAGTTCCTTGGAAGAGTAACTTGACCAGGCCCATTCTTCTTCCCCCCGATATTGACCCCTCACTATTGTGCCTAATCTACACATCGGTGAACACAATGAGAAGATTAGCTTGGCTATTTCACCTATTCTGCATATCTTTGAACTGTGGGATGAAACAAATGCAGACGTGGCGACAATATGCAAACTCCACACAGAACTTTGCCTGAAGTTGGAATCGCCCTGTGAAAATGTAATGCTAATCCCTGACCCACAGAACCATATCAGCAATCAGCATTCTCTTGCCCAAATGCAATAAGTTTTGTTGCTTTGCGTTGCATTTCATTCTGTCTGCCAGAAGGCGTGATGGTGACTATGGAAATATCGTTGTATTCCCCTCAAATCTCCACAACCACTGCTCCCATTCCTTTCTGTCTCCTAACTAATGTTATTTTCATTTTGTCCCTGGCTCATTAATCCAGGGGTTTTAATGAACAAGGTCTTTGTACATTCCATACTTTCTGTCCCCTCTGTCTCTCTTTCCTGAGTGTGGTCATCTTCTTTAATTCATAAATGCGGCATGGGTGTAACTGGCTGGGCCAGTATATATTTCCCTTTCCGGATTGCCCATGAGAAGGTGTTGGTGAGCTGCCTTCTTGAACCATAGCAGTCCATATGTTGTAGTCTGCCAGTGTTTCGATCTGTCTAGTTTCATTTCTTTGAGACCTTGTCGTGATATTACTGAATGGATGGAATGGCCGTTTCAAAGGGTAGTTGAAAGTCAATCATATTGCTTTGGGTCTGGTGTCACATGTAGGCCTGACCACGTGAGGATAACAGATTTCCTTTCACGAAGGACACAAGTGGGCCAGGTGTTTGTTTTTATTTAACAATTGACAATCTTTCGTTAGATTGTTAACCCAAATACTCCATTGAATTCAAATTCCATAATCTGATGAGGCGGGATTCAAGTCCAGGTTTGAGTCGTTAGCTGGGCCCCTGGATTAATAGTCTGGAGATAATAGCCGTAGACCATCGCATTCCCAGTATCTACATTGGTAATGGTAGTGTTGCTGTTATTGTGACTGAGGTACAGAAAGCTTTTCAGTTACATTGTCAACTACTTCCATGGAGAACAGAACCAGTAGTATTTTAGCTCACGGGGACTGTGCAGAGCTGCAATGGTTTTTCAGCCAGGAATAGAAACTGAGGAGAAAAGATTATTTCTTAACTCTGAGTGGGTGTGACGTGTATACAGAGATTTGACTTTTACCCGTCACTGGAAAGTGAGAGGAGGTTCTCTGGATTGTTTTCTTGGGTTTGTGTCATCAACTACTACAATGACTTAGGGAAATCTGAGGGTCTGGTGTCCCCACTCTGGACAAAGTTTGGGCACTGCAGTTTGGAGAGAGTCTGGGTCTACAGAGACTGCATAGGAAGGAGCAGGACACTACACTATCCTTTCTGAGATTTCCACAAAAAATTCCCAATGTTGAATGGTTTCCATGTACAAAGTGTGAATCCAGTTAATTTCAACAATGAGGAGGTCACAGAGCTGTGAAACCTCCTCCAGCATAACCTGTAGTTTCACACCAGGGAGAGGACTACTCAAAATGCCCATCAACTGTTTTGATTCTGGAACTTTCCAGGCAGGAGTGGGTGAAGCATCCATTTTGCCAGAGTGCGATCCTCTCATCTACTCACAAGGTGACAGAGGCCACCTCCGTCCGGTGAGGTGAATATGTTGGTTCTGTCTCCACAGAGGAAGGAAGAGAAAATCTTCCCAAAATGCCTTATCCTTTCCAGTAAATGCACAAAGTTAGCCTTGTATAACTGAACAAATACTGGGGTAATAAAAATGCCTAAATATAAGAAACCCTCTAGGGACCACCGAAAGGGAAAATGGGATCCGTCCACTAAGTGGGGTATCATAGCAAGGCCACCCATTGGCATAGCCTCCGATTTTGAAAAATTAATTTTATAGCCTGAGAATGCATAAATGTATTAATAACTTGGATTAGGCAAGGTACGGACATCAGAGGATTACTGAGGAACAGAGGAACATCATCTGCATAAAAGGTAATTTTATGTTTACTAGTACCAATCCTCGGGGCTGTTATATTAGGGTCAGCCCGTATAGCTTCTGCTAGTGGCTCAATTATTAGCGTAAATAACAATGGCGAAAGAGGACATCACTGACGGCAGCCCCTACCCACACTGAAGCTATCCGAACCTAGTGCATTGGTAACCACAACTGCTTTGGGATCACTATACAATGTTGAGACCCATTTGGTTATCACCATTCCAACGCCAAACCTCTCCAATGTGTAAAACAAATATGACCATTCAACCCTATCGATTGCCTTTTCCGCGTCTAATGAGACTACTACTCTTGGTATCTTTCCCTGATGGCAGGCTTGAATCATATTCAAAGCCCTTCTAATATTATTAGATGGTCGACAGCCCTTAATAAATCCCGTCTGATCCTCCTTTATGATATGTGGTAATACCCTTTCTAGCCTCAACGCTAACGTTTTAGAAAGGATTTCAAAATCTACATTTAGCACGGATATTGGTCTGTATGACGCACAATCTTCTGGGTCCTTTCCTTCTTTAAGGATAAGAGGGATATTTGCCTCTTTCAATGAAGGCGGGAGAAAGCCCTGACTGTATGCGTAGTTATACATGTCCATAAATGGACCAGCCAATATTCCTGTAAATTCTTTATAGAATTCAGCTTGAAAGCCAGGTGCCTTACCGCTCTGAAGTTGCCTGATTGCGTCAAGTATTTCTTGGATTCTTAGGGGAGCATTCAAGACCGATACCTGTTCCAGAGATAGGTCCGGAAAGGTCAATATTTTTTAAAAATGATTGCATCCTCCTAGTCCTATCCTCACAATCCTGCGATTTATATAAATCAGAATAATTTTTTTTAAAGATTGCGTTCATCCTTTTAGGATCATGAGTCAAATTACCCGTACTTTCCTTGATAGACATGATAGTTTGAGGGCCCTTCTTTTTCTTTGCAAGAAATGTTAAATATCTACCCGGTTTATCGCCAAATTCATATAACCTTTGTTTTGCAAATACTTTTTCCCTCTTAGCCGCTTGGATAAGCGTGGTGTTTAGAGCTGTCCTAAGGGCCGTAATGCTTTGCAATTTGATAATGGATGGTTTATCAGCGTATGCTGTTTCAGCCACTTTTAAGCGAACTTCGAGCAGACGCTGTTGTTCTCGATTAATTTCTTCTGGGTCGCTGAGTATGAGATGATCAAACCTCGCACGTAAGCTTTGATGGTCTCCCACATCATTGTTGGGTTGCCAGCCGTACCTGAATTAATTTCTAAAAAAGTTTTAAATTCTTCAGAGAAGTACCTTACAAATTTACTATCTTTCATCCAGAAGTGGTCCATGCGCCAAGACGGAGGGAATGTCTCATTGTTCCTCGCCATCAAGAGCCATCAATTTTGAGAAGGCTTCCATTATAAATTTAAAGGATGTGCTGGGGGGCAATACAAATTTAAAATCCCATATTCCTCACCATTTATAAGGGCTTTAATCAGACTATATCATCCAGATTCGTCTTTTGTCTGATTTAGGAGTTTGAAAGGGAAATTCTTCCGAATAGCAATAACAACTCCCCTACTTTTTGAGTTAAAGAAGAAAAAAAGGCCTGATCAAATCCAAAACTGTTGTAATTTAAGCTGTTCTTTACCCAGTAAGTGTGTCTCCTGTAGGAGAGCTATGTCAACCCTTTCTTTCTTGAGATTTGATAATATTTTCTTCCTTTTGACTGGCGAATTACACCCCTTGACATTCCAGGTGCACCACTTAACCGACTTCTCAACCATAATCGTTCGGGTAATTCCGAGACCCCTCGGGAGGGGAAACCCTATCCAGAACTTCCCGAGCATAGAGCATATAAAATTCACAAAATTAAAGGTTTTCTAATACACTCACAACAGTATAATAAAAAACTATTTCGAGATTAAAAAAATATAAAACGTATTTAAATGGAGATTCTCCCCCTTTTTCCCAGGGGGTATCACTTCCTTTCCGAAAGTCCATAGTATCCTCTCCCAACCAGTGCCCCACCATTGATCCAGATGCTCCTCAATAGGATGAAGAACAATGGAAATATACTACAAAGCTAGAGTTAACAGTGAGCACCCTACCCCCATGCCCCCACCCACACCAACACCTGGATATATTTAGTAATGTTAATTCTCTCTCTCTCTCTCTCTATATATATATATATATATAGAATAATAATTAAAAAACCTGGGGGGGGGAGAAAATCGTTAAGTAGAGAACAAATAAATAAATCCCTCTCCCCACCCCCCAAGATAATATTAAACAGTAAGGTAAACAAAGGGTATGAATATATTTAAAAAGGGGGGATATAAACCGGAATGGGTGGAAGGCAAATCAACATCAATTATCTATCACAATTTATCTAAGAGAGTCCAAAAATCCCTTGGCCTTTTCCGGCGATCCGAAGTTATACACCGATCCTTCATGGTTAAAGCGTAGCATCGCTGGGTAGCATAAGGAGTACTGAATATTTAAGTCCCTTAAACACTTCTTCGCCTCATCGAATGCCTTCCTCTTTTGTACCAGAGCTGGGGAAAACTCCTGGAATAACATGATCTTGGATCCTTTATAGATCATGGTTTGGGGATCTTTTTCATGATTTCTGGAGGCTTCGAGGAGTATCTGTCTCTCCTTATAGCTCTGCAGCCGGAACAGGACCGGGCGGGGGCGCTGGTTCGAGCCAGGCCCGCATATTGCCACCCAGTAGGCCCATTCTACCCTTATCCAGGGTCGAGAGTTAAAAGCTGTGGTAGCCACTGTTCGAGAAACACTGTAGGCTGGCCTTCCTCTTCCCGTTCGGGAAGGCCCAGCAAACGAATATTTTTTCGACGACCTCCATTCCGGACCTGATCCACGGCGGATTGCGCCTTAGTTTCGGACGTCGTGGCCTTTAGCTCCGCCCCTCCGACTCGGCGCTCAATTTCCTTAATGTCTGGGTCGTGCCCCTTTGCAGCGCTGCGGAGAATGAGTCCCATCGACTTCGGGATTCTTCAATAAAAGCGTCGATCTTCGCATCCAGTTTGAAGATGATTTCCACAAGGCTCGCCACCGTAGGTAAATCCCCCGGGGCGGCTGCGGATGCCTCTGCCGCAGCTGGAGAGGGAGGGGGAGGGGGAGGGGTTCCTGCTTGCTGAGAGCTGCGGGCTCCCTTCCGTCTAGTTATTTTTACGGAAGATTAAATTGTTTAAATTCAATACTAAACAACAAAATACATTAAGTAAAAGCAATTTTGAATAATTTGGTGAGTGTGGTGGGGGTGGGTGACCCACTTTGCCCAAGTCTTGGGAGGAGCACTGTAGACTCAGACTTGCTGGGTCGCCGCCATCTTGGATCCCCGGAAATCGTTTTTGATAAGCCACTTGGAGTTTGTGGAGGATGATGATTGTGACATCGACAAATGATAACCAATGGGAACAGTGTATTTGTATTTTCAGGAGGCTTTTGACAGGTAAGTGAAGAATGTTAAAGTCCTTGTGTAAGGAGTTAATATGCTACAGGGATTGAGAATTGGGTAATGGGGAGAATACAGAGAGTAAGATTCTGCTCTGGACTAAAGGTCATTGCTCATCGGGTAGCCCATGTATCAGTGCTTGGAGCACAGCTGGTCACAAGGCAAAGAAATGAATTGAACGTGAGCAACAAATACAGTCGGTTTCATTTTGAATTTATTAGAAAATGAGAGATTGGGAAGTGCAGTTATCACTTACACAATTCACATGAGCCAGCAAGTAATCAGGACAGTAAATGGTATGTTGTCCTTCATTAAAAAATGATTCAAGTGTTGAAGTAAATTCATCTTCCTGCAGTTGTAGCGTGTTGCTTGGACAGTATTTAGGCCACTGAGTACAGATTCTATCTCCTTTATAAGGAATGATTTCATTGCGACTGAGACAGTGCAAAATAGTTTCACCAGACTTTTTCCTGGGATGATGGTACCGTGAGGAAAATGTGAAGAAAATGAGTGTTTAATCCGTGGCGCTGAGAGCGAATAACAGGCTTTTACATTTAAACTTGAAGATTAGGCACTAACACTCATATTGTCAAGATAAAGACAGTGGTCAGGTGAAATATTACATTTTTCCATGATATTTGATTCCCAATAGTTCACATACCTGCCTGGAGCCCCCATGTTGGTTGAGAGGTAGCTCCAGGCTCTGAATGAACTCTCACTGTCTCAATATGCAGTTGGTGTATGAACCTGCACTGTTCACAAATCTGTCAGCAGCCACAATACCCTACTTCTGAAAGAGTAAGCCATTCCCACCAGTTTCTAATCTTCATCGAAACACCAGTCTGTCTTCTCAGAGACAGAAGCTATTTCGTTGAGACTTGGCACGAACCATCCACTTTCCCTTCTCACCTTCTGTAAACCAAGTTAAAGTAACATGTGTACCGCTCACAATGGATCCAGGAGGAACAACATAGAGCAGTTTATCTGTGTAGTCTCTGCTTCACTGTTTGTCATGTTGGGGCATCAATGACATCTTACTATTTCTACATAATTGACTTGACAGGCTGATGACCTCTTCCTGGTCACATGGAAGAGACTCAAAGACCTGACTTGGCAACTCCTGGCTCCTGTTTAACACCTCGATGTGCTGTCTACACTCCTTCCCTTCTTGTGTAATAGGTAGGAGGGACTGAATGGATTATCCCTATTCTTGACCAATAGTTTCACTGGGTTGAATATGTTCCGTTGCAACCAGCTTGAGGTGCTGAATGAGCTCCTCTTACTTAACTGTGGGAAAGAGAAATTTCTAGTAGGACTGTTACATGAATGTTACCTTCACTTTAGCAACACAGTTTAGATGTGATCCAGGTCTTGCTGCACATGGATGCGGACTGCTTCAGCAGTGGACAGGTGACAAATTATTCTTAACAGTCTTCAGTGAACATCTCCCGCATCTGACCGTATGATGTGGGAAAGACGTTGAAGCAGCTGAAGAAAGCTACCTTGAGGATGCGCCCTGAGATATCCTGTGACAGAGATGATTGATCCTCACCAACCACAAATATCTTCCATTGTCCCCGAATGGATCTAACCAGTGGGGAGTTTACGACTCATTCCCATTGCATTCAATTCTGATCGGGTTCCTTGAAATCCTGCCTTGATATCGGGGCCAGTTACTCTTACCGTGTTTTCATATCTTTTATTCATGTGTCTTTGTGAGCAGCGTTTCCTTCTCACAGAGGGTAGTGACTATTGGGACTTCTGTATTCCAGAGAGATAGGGGAGCTCGATCACTAATATGTTTAGAAAGGGGTACAAAGGACATATGAGGCATCAGGATGTTGAGGGCTGCAGGGATTGAGCATAAAAGAAGAGTTGAGGCTTTTGCAGATTAGCTCTGATCATATTGAAGGGAAAGACAGGCCAGAAGGGCTGAATGACCTATTCGTGTATCTGACGTTCTCTCATTCTGTTATTGGGAAGTTATTTTCCTGGAAGTTCTGTTATTGGATGTTGCAGTCAGAGAGACCAGATGATTTTGTGGGCCATCTCTGGGTGAGGTATGGGCGCTGTATTTACAGTGAATCTGGATCGGCAACATGACCAACAAATGAAGACAGTTCTGCAAAGACAGAGGAGTGAGATGTTTCACACCGTAGCCTATCCTTTCTTTTCCCATGAATATTTTCCAACGCCATGTCAAAATGTGTGTGACAGTCTTCATCTGCTGAATGATTTCCGCTGTTACTGTGCACCAGGTTATTGGGGTAAATGGTCTCCAACTGTTCCTATCCAGCAGGTTTGAGAGGTTCAATCGAACATAGAAACTAGGGACTGAGGAGAAGGGTTGATCATTAGACACTTGGAGCCTTCTCCACCAGGCACTAAGATTGTGGCTGATCAGATTGTGGCTTCTGCCTCACTTTCCTTTTTGTAGTTCATTGTCTTTTACCATCCAATATCCAAGTAGCATGGCTTTCAATAAATGCAAACACACAAGCACCACAAACTTCTGGGGAAGACCATTCCCACTCAAACAGTCCTTTGTTAATTTCTCCTCATTCCTGTTCAGACTGGGGCTGGAAAGGTCTCTGTTTCATTTTATAGTCCCCCTCCTCCATTGGTCATGACATTTTAAATAGAGCTAGGTTAGTGATATAATCAATGATGTAGTTCTCAGACTCGGTCAGGTTCTTTTTTTAGGGACAAGTCAGGTAAATAACTTAAATTTGGAAAATTAATTTACCAGAGGAAACTTACTCAACCTAATGGAAAGATACTTGACAAGCAGTGTGGACAAATATGTACATTAATATTTATCTTTCAATGTATACTGAGACGCAGTTTGTGTATACAGAAACACACACATACACAGGCACATACACTGAGACACTCACAGTGTCACACACACAAGTGCACGCAGACACACACATACACATGCATAAAGACAAACAGAAAAAATCTCTGCAGAATATCAGCTTGAAAGAGATTTTTGTAGCAAAAGTTAAATTCAAGACAAAAGGAAATATTAAATTTATTCTGCATCTGAGGTCATTCTGTTCACGCAAGCTGCTGTCAATCGGATTCCTTACTGGAACATTTGAATTTGGATGAATTCCCTTTGCTTCTGGCAGTGTGGAGATTCCAATGATTTCTCAACAAGAATCCTTCAAGAGTGCTAAAGATGCCTGATGAGATTTCACCACTCATATGTGTCTGTGAGAAGGAACAAGGAAACAAAGGAAATAATAAGCCGTGACTTCTCTAGCAGGTTGCATCTTCTCCAACTTTTAAATGAATCATACAATAATGTTATCTGACCACCTAATTGGACCAAGTGAAGCCTCCTTGAATATGTTCTGGATTGTATGACTCCGTCCCTGTTCCCTGATCCATGTAGGAGCAATTTATAAGCTATAATTTGAAGATGCGTTTGTATGTGTCCTCATAATTTTTTCCAATAAATCCATGTCTTTGGACTATCTGTGTCTAAATGAATACATTGTTCTCTTAAATTTGAATCCTTAGTTCTAGTTTCCCACACCAGAGGAAATGTCAATCAGCCAAGCACCTGATGCACTCTCCTCAAGATCTTATATGGTTCAGTATGAAAATCTCTCATTCTCAAACCTGAAGTGCTCTGGCTTTGTAGAGGTTTATAAAATTATGAGGGGCATGGAAATCATGAATACCCAAGGACATTGTCTGAGGTTGAGGGAGTCCAAAACTAGGGCACATAGATTGAAGGTGAGGGGGAAAGATTTAAAAGAAATAAAAGTGGTAATCTTTTCACGGAGTGTATGGAATGAACTGGCAAAGGAAGTGTTGGTGGCTGGGAAAATTACAACATGTAAAAGCCAGTTGAATGGGTACTTGAATAGGAAGGGTTATGGGCCAAGTGCTGGCAAATGGGACGAGATTAATTGAGGACATCAGGTCGTCATGGACAAGGTGAATCGAAAGGTCTGTTTCTGTGCTGTATGACAGAATAAGGCCTTCTTTCCAGGAACATGTACATCTTTACAAAGCTTCAAAATCAATTTAGTATATTTATTTTTCAGTTTAGGGAATCATCACTACACGCAAATCAGGTAGCCCCTGTACAGATGTAGTAAAAAAAGGCTATTCTGATAGCCTTTGCATGGAATAGAATAATTCTATGTACTTTCCTAACCACTTAACAATTAGTATAATAACTTTCTGTGATGTATGTACTAGGATGCACAAATCACGTTGTACCACTGAGTTGTGTGATCTCTCTCCTTTTAAGTTGTTTACTGTTGTTTTACCCTTTTGTCACAGCATAAACTTCATTAGCCCAGGTTATACTGTTTCTGCTAAAAGTTTACACAATAACCTCCCCTGTCTCTACCCCATTACAGACTCTCTACCTCCACTTGACATCTTATTGAATGAATATCTTGGTGGCTGAGCTAATCATCCAAATCATTAACAGGTTCGAAATAGTTGTTGATCTTGCACTGATCTCTAAGGAACTCCACCACGTTAAAGTTTTCCAAACTGAAAACAAACATCAATCCCTACTGTCGATTTCCTGATAGTTACCAATGGTTCCCTGTTCCTGTGTAGCAGCTTAGAAAGGTTGGATGGCCTCCTCGTGTGCTGTGTAATGTACTCAAATGGCTGAATGACTTTATCATCTTCCTTTGTAAATCTTTAGAGGGCAAAAAGGTCTCCTTGTGTCTCATTGCTGACGGGCTGAATTGGACCTTCCTCTCCCTCTGTGACAGAATCGAGAGTTTGAGTGAGAGAGCAAGTCATGGGTTAGGAACAGCCTGCTGCTCCATTCAGAATGTGCATTGTTGATGTGATTATAACTAAACTTCCATTTCCAGTCTGTTACCAATAGACATGGGTTCTTTTGTTCATCAATGATATATGGAACTCAATTTTGAATGTTTTTAGTAACCCAGTCTTCACTGCTGCTTGGGCATGGGAACACTACAGATCACACAACACGAAAGAGAAAGGAACATCCCTGTCTCAGACAGAAATAGGAATGCCCTTATTCTTAAAATGTGTTCCCCTCAAGCCAATCACCATTCTTTTGACAAAGGGACACATCAATTAGAAACAGATATAGGCCATTCAAAACTCAAACCTATCCACATTTCCTTTAACAACCGACAATCAAATACTTACCAAATTTAACCACAGCTGAGGTTAGATGAACTCCAGATACCATAAGCTCACAAGAGTGTAGGAAATTGGAACATAGAAAAGTGCAGCACAGCACAGCCCTTCAGCCTTCGATGTTGTGCCAACCATTTATTCTCGTCTAAGACTAAACTAAACTTCATCACTTCATTTTATTATCATGCCATGCACCTACCACTATCTGTAGAAAAAAAATACTGTCTCTGACATCTCCCCTCAGCCTTCCTCCAATCACTTTAAAATTATGCTCCCTGCGTGATAGCCATTTGCACCCCGGTAAAAAGTCTAAAGTTGTCCACTCTATCTATGCCTCATCTTGCACTTATGTTATGTATCCCTCATCCTTCTTCTCTCAAATGAGAAAGGTCTAGCTCCCTTAGAAATTCTCCATAAGACATGCCCTCCTGCACAGGCAACATAATGGTAAATCCTGCCTGCACCCTCTGGAAAGCTTCCAATTTCTTCCCATAATGGGCGACCAGAACACAACACAATACTTCATGTGTCTAACCATGGCTTTACAGAGCTACAGCATAATCTCGCAGCACTTAAACTCAATCTCCCTGTTAATGAAAACCAACTCACCATATTCTTCTTAACACCCCTATCAACTTGAATGGCAACTTGAAGGTACCTAAGGACGTGGACCCTAAGATCCGTCTGTTCCTCCACACGGCCAAGAATGCTACCTTTGACCCTGTAATCTGCATTTGAATTCGATCTTCCAAAATGAATCACTTCAGAAAATAGGAAATTGGAGCAGAATTAAGCCATTTAGCCAATCGGATTAATGTGCCATTTGATCACGGGTGAAATGTTTCTCAGCTGCATTCTTTTGCCTTCGCCAACTGATCAAATGGTTCCCTTATTAATGAAAAAAGTATTTATCTCTATCTTAAATAAACTACTTTTTCTGTGGGCAGGAGTGTGCATGTGTTAGTGTGTAAGTGTTCATACCTGTATCTATATGTGTTGTGTGCTTAATGTGTCTATGTATATTTGTGTGTATCCCTATATGCATCTCTGTTCAACGTGGTCTTTGTAGGTTTTGGGGTAAATCCACTGAAAGTGATACCAACACCCTCCCCCTTCCTCCATCTCTACTGTCTGTCAATGTTAAGTGTAGAGCCATACAATGCCACTCTCTGCTGGCCTCCCCTGCACAAATGTCAGATTTGTTTTCTCTCGCAGAGGACATCAAATTCTGTGAATCTCTCAGATTGTATGGCGGCTTGGGTTTTCAAATAAAGCCTTTTTAAACACAGAGCAGTTTCGTCTGATACCTAATGATATTGTTCTTGAGATATTACCAACATCACTGGGTCAGTTTCAGGACTTTTCAATCCTTTCTCGCTTATAATTTGTAAAAGTGCATTACAAAAGATTTCAAGTTAAAGAACGCGCAATAAATGCATTACACCACTTTACAAATGTTTCAGTCGACCTTCATTGGATGCAGTTGCAATGGAAATACTCTTTATTGTGTACACTCTGTGCCACGAATAATCTTCAAAGACAAATGACTTACAAGTTGTAGATGGAGCGCAGACATTTCTCTACACGAGCATTCTCCACTCTTCGGGTCCTCAGTACAATTACGATACTCCCTATATCTGCCTATATGTGTGTGTGCGTGTGTGTGTGGTGACGGTGCTGTCAGTTTGGATGGTGCTGTGAGCTGGCTCGCTCCCAGACTGAAACTATGATGTGAGAAAGTGAGGTCTGCAGATGCTGGAGATCAGAGTCCAGAATGTGGTGCTGGAAAAACACAGCAGGTCAGGCAGCTTGCGAGGAATAGGAAAATTAACGTTTTGGGCCGGAGCACTTCACCAGGAATGCTGTCGATGTAGTAGAGTGTGAAGGCCAACCGAGGGGACATTACTTCACTTTAAACCCCACAGATGCTGACATATCCGCTATGCACATGGATACACACGGAGACACGCAGGTACACACAGAGACGAATACAGACACGCAAAGACACATATTATTGATTATAGATACACACACACAAAAAAACTGATGCAGTAACACAGATACTAATACAGACATACAGAGACACATACCGATACACTGATGCACTTGCACACATAGATACACTGTCATCAGTACAGACATACTATACACACACTGACACACTGATGTTTATAAAGACGTCGAGAATCTGCCAGTATTTACTTTTTTGCGTGGTGACATTCCCAATATTTCACTTGCTCTGTGTGGTGTGTATCAAATTTTCCGTTGCACTGCAGGAAATTCTCTGCACCCTCTCTATAGCTTCCACATTTTTCTACGACAAGGCGACAAAAACAGAACACAATGTGTAGTGTTACATCATGACGATGAACCCTTCCGCGAATTAAACTAAACAGCCAGAAAAGCTCAACTCGCAACGTAAGCTGTTAAAGTACGAGTGACAAATCTCAAAATTCTCTCTTTAAATATAAATAATATCAATTTATTCCTTAACTCTTAAAGTGAACATTGAACAACAACTATTCACAACTCGAAGCTTCTTTTTGTCTGAAATGGTTGGTAATTGCCTCCAAATTTATAACAACATAATGTTCCAATACGAAAAGCCCATATTAAAATTTCATCAACTTAATTTCAAAACCACACAGCATCTGTCATCTCCAATGTCATCTTTCTTTCAGTTGAAGATCTTCCTGGGTTGTCTTCTGAATTTTTGTGCAAGGATGTTTCATACAAAAACGGTATCTTTGTCAGAAAGAGTTTTGCATGGCAGTTTCTCGCTAGATGGCAGTTACTCTCAGCCTAACTCGCGAACTGCCTGCTTCTTTTATGCCACTCAATATTTGATCATATCATTGGTTGGATGTTGGCAAAACAATAAATTAAAAATTGATTGACTTTTGTATCCTGGGGCCTAATTTAAACTGAATGGTTAAATTTGAATTGTTGTCAAACAGCAACCAAAACTCAAGGTATCTGTTTCATAGCCAAACGTTGCATGCTTTATATTTTCTAGTATACTTTGGGGTCTGCTAGCTTGTCATATGAATGCTCTCAGTGCAGAACAACATTCACTCTCTCTTAAAAGATACTATACACACCATCAACTTCATAACAGTGGTTTATTCCGAGCTTTATAGAGCTGTAGCATAATCTCACAACTCTGAAACTCACTTCCGTAGCTTGTGAAAGCCAACACTATATACACTTTCTTAACAACCACTCAACTTGGGTCATGATTAGGGTGGTGTTGGAAAAGCACAGCAGGTCAGGCAGCATCCGAGGAGCGGGGAAATTGATGTTTCTGGGAGAAACGTTGATTTTCCTGCTCCTCGGATACTGCGTGACTTGCTATGCTTTCCAGCACCACTCTAATCTTGACTCTGATCTCCAGCATCTGCAGTCCTCGCTTTTGCCGATTTGACATCAACCTGGGTGGCAACTGTGAGGGATCTCTGGACATGGACCCCAAGATCCCTCTGTTCCTCCGCATTGCCAAGAATACTGCCTTTAGCCCAATATTCTACATTCAAATTCGACCTTCCAAAGTGACTGACTTCATACTTTTCCAGGTTTAACTTGATCTACTTCTCATCATCTCAGTTCTGAATCTTGTCAATTTTCCATTGCAACCTACAACATACCTCAACGTTATCCAGAACTCCACCAACATTTGTGTTTTGGGCAAACGTACTAATCCACACTTCCACTTCCTCATCCAAGCCATGAATAAACATCGCAAAGAGCAGAAGTCCTAAAACTGATTCTGCGGGACTGAATGCGTTCCATCGACTACCAACCTCTGTCTTCTATGGGCCAGGAATTGTGTATCCAGACAACCAGATTTCCCTGCATCCCATGCCTCCTTACTTTCTGAATGAGCCTACTGTGGGTAACTTTATCAAACGTCTTGCTAAAATATACACCACATCCATTGATTTACCTTCATAAATGTGTGTTGTCACATCCTCAAATGATTTAGAAAGATTCGTGAGGCATGACCTGCCCCTCACAAAGGCATACTGACTATCTCTATCAAACGATAGTTTTCCACGTAATCATAAATCATGTCTCTCAGAATCCTCTCCAATATTTTGCCCACCACTGTCGTAAGACTGATTAGAATATAATTCCCAAGATTATCCCTATTCCATTGCTTGAACAAGGGAATAACATTTGCCAACCTCTTTTCATCTGGCCTGTCTGCAGTGGGCAGTTAGGGTGCAAAGATCATTGCCAAACGCGCAGCAATCTCTTCTTTCATTTACTGTAGAATACTTGCTTATATTCTGTTTGGCCAAGGAGAATTATCTATCCTTGTGTTTCTCAAATTTTTCGTCACACCCTCTCGCATATCAGCCTGTTCCACTCTCTCCACATAAACTTTAATGCCCCTCTCAGTAGTGAATACTGAAGCAAAGCATTCATTAAGGACCTCCCCTACCTCTTCCAACTCATGACGCAAATTCCCTCCACAATCTGTGATGAGCCCTACCCTCACTCTGGCCGTCCTCTTGTTCCTGACATACGTGCAGAACATCTTCGCTTTGACTCACCAAGACCTTTTCATGCCCGCTTCTTGCTCTCATGAGTTCATTCTTCAGTCCCTTCCTGGCTAACTTGTAACCCTCTAGAGCTCTGTCTGATCCTTGCCTCCTCAACCTTAAGTAAACTTCCTCCTTCCTTTTGACTAGATGTTCTACATCCCTTGGCACAATGGAAGTATGAAGCTGTAAATGGAGGGGAGCTGCATATCCTATCACTTCCAGCATGGGCTGCAAGTTTACCCACATTGGGCAGTGATCTAACACAATGTTACTGAACAATGTACTAGGGTGATGCACACAGCTCTACATGCTGGGAGGGTAACTGCTCCTGATTTACAGATCATTGCACTGGGGTCGTGCACACAGACCTGCATGCAAGGAAGGTAACTGCTCCTAGTTTATAGTTCAATGCACTGGGATGGAGTACACAGTTCTGCATGCTGGGGGGGAGGGGGGGGGGGGCGTAACTGCTCCAGGTTTACAGGTCAATACACTGGGTTGGTGTACACAGCACTACATGCTGGGAGGGTAACTGCTCCTGGTTTACGGATCAATGCACTGGAATGGTATACACAGCTCTACATGTTGGGAGGGTAACTGCTCCAGGTTTACAGATCAATACACTGGGTTGGTGTACACAGCACTACATGCTGGGAGAGTAACTGCTCCTGGTTTACGGATCAATGCACTGGGTTGGTGTACACAGCTCTACATGCTGGGAGGGTAACAGCTCCAACTTTACAGAGTAATTCACTGTTATACACTGCACAGCCCCCCACGGACTGGTGTGGTCCGCACTGTCTGTACAGTGTACTGGGTTGTATTGAGCAGTACACTAACCTGGTCTGCACTGTGCTCCATGCTAAACGGATATCTCCTCTGGATTATGATGTCTGATTCTGTGTGGCGGATTGGGCATCTGATGTAATTGACCATTTGAGCTCATGTCTCAGCATATTTATTTTATGTTCTTATTCTTGTTATTGGACGCCGCCCCAAAGTCTGATATCTCCAGCTAGTCCTATTTGTCTGAGAAGAGCCACATTTATTCAATTTGTCAGTCAAGTAATCATCCAATTATAGCATGAATATCCGTCCTTCTGTACCTTAACCTAACAGTTGGTGCTCAGATCTCTGGATTCCCATGGACATCATTATCAAGCTCAGAAACAATGTGCAAGATGTATGGCTTGAGCCCTCCTGTATGTTCCGGTTGTGGGTCCCAATTGGCTCCTTAGTGTATCGAGAGCTGGCACTGTGAAGCCGTGTTTGATCAGAATTCTTCCTTCTATGGGGCATCTGGGACACCAGACACAATGCTTATGGTTACAGAAAGGCCCTGACCAAAATAGCCAAAATGTCCGCGCCTACATGGTTCAAAAAGGGCCGCCACGTCCTATCAAAAAGTTCCATTTTCTGGTGCACGATAATTGTAAGGAAGTCCAGGGGGATGTGCTCCATAACTAACCTGGTAAAAACAATGACTGCAGATGCTGGAAACCAGATTCTGGATTAGTGGTGCTGGATACTGCCTGAATTGCTGTGCTCTTCCAGCACCACTAATCCATAACTAACCTACACAACCCCGAGAATACTGGGGGATTTACCGACACCCACTTCATCAGAATGTTGTTTCTCGCACAAAATGAAAGTATACTGAACAATTTCTTCCCAAATATGGGTGATTTGGCAAACCCAAGAGGCCGGGCATCAGATCTACCTGGACCTCGGTTCCCAAGACCCCTTCCAAAACATTCGCTACAGGGCCCCAATAACTACGAAGTTTGTGGCATGACCATAAGCAATGAGTATGCGTACCAACATCTGTTTTACATTTGGGCACATTGGGGACGCTCCTTTCTTAAATTTGGCAAGCCACTCCGACGCCAAATAAACCCTGTGGAGTACCTTCAATTGCATAGCTTGCGTCCGATTGCAAATTGAAATCTGCCAGACATTCTTCCAAATATCTGCCTACTCCTCTGTTGAACATCTCCACCCCCAATTGCTGAACCCAAACTCCAAACAGCTGCTCGATGTCCTTTGAGACACGACCTCCTATTAAATGCTAGAGAGTGCTGACCGAGAGAGTGCACTTGGACTGAAGCACTCTCACCTCCATATTCGACTTATGGCGACTAAACATTAATGTATTTTTTTTTCTGTATAAAATCCCTAATCTTCTAGATAGCTCATATGTCTGACTCAGCTGCTCGAAAGACATCACGCCCACCCCGTCAATTAAAGTCTCCCAAACAGGAAACTCCTCTGGACTCCCAGAGCCAAAAGCTAGAATGGGAGTAAAAGGGGAAGTGTTTTATTTTTGTAAATTGCCCTCACAATAATGCATCATTCTCCATGCTTTAACAGTGTTCAGGACAATTGGATTTCTGCAATGGTCCATAACAGTCCGTATCTTGTCCATGAACAACAGATTAATGAGGCGACATTTTGCCTGGGAGACATCGATGTCCAACCACATTGACTGCAGGTCTTAGCAAATCAAATCAGCCAAATAGGCTAGGAGGGAACTCTATTAGTATTTGTTAAAGTGTGTAAAATCCACATCACTCAACTGAAATTGGGTGAGCTCCATAAAAGGCCGCCTGTGATGTTAAATAAAACATCCAAGCCGACTGTAAAGCTCCGTATAGGCTGACTGGGCAGTATCAAAAGGTGTATTTGCCTGGGATATAATAAACGGAGGAACACATTCATTTTGACCGGAGATATTCTACCCAACCAGGATATAGAAGGTGCTGAAGGTCCTGCCTTATGTTCTCGAGCAACTGCCGGAAGATAGCTTTATCTAATTGATTGAAGGCTGGGCTGATATAAATGCCTAAATACAAGAAACCTCCCTCTGACCACCTGAAAGGGAATCGGATTCCACCTCCAAGATCAGGTACTCTAATAATACCCAGACAGGCATGGTCTCCGACTTCATAAAGTTGGTTTTATACCCCAAGAAAGATCCAAATACATTAATCACTTGGGGCACAGATATCATTGAGTTAGTTAGAAAGAGAAGAACGCCATCTGCATAAAGTGTGAACTTTTGCCTTCCTGATCCTATTTCCAGGGCAGTAATATTGTGGTCCCTCCGGATGGGTTCTGCCAACGGCTCAATCACCAATGTAAATAGTAACGGTGAAAGAGGACACCCTTGACGGCTGACTCTGCCATTGCTAAAATTTTCAGACCTTATACCATGAGTGACTAGATAATACTGTCACCCACCTGGCAAAAGCCTCTCCAAGGTCAAACTATTCCAGGACATAATAGAGGTACGGCCACTCCACCCGGTCAAATATTTTCTCTGCATCCACTACCAAGCCTGGAATTGACCCTTGCTGGCACACGTGAACCATATTAGCACTCTCCTATTATTATTAGATGACCTGTGACTCCTAATAAAACCTGTCTGGTCCTATTTCACAATGAAGGGCAATAACTTCTCCAGCTTCAACGCCAGCATTTTCACCAAAATATGAAAGTCCACATTTAATAAGGATAAAGGCCTTTATGAAGTGCAATCTTCGGGAGAATAAGTCAAATATTTCCTTCTCTCGGAGAGGATGGGATGCAGGCCCGACTGTATGAAGAATTGTACATATCCAACATTGACCCAGTCAGCATGTCTACAAACTCCTTTTAAATCTCACTCTAAAATCCATCTAGGCCCGGTGCTTTACCACTCTCGAGCTGCCTCACCGCCTCCTGTATCTTTTGGCTTGTCAGAGGGGAATTCGAAAGAGACGCCTGCTCTGAATTTACACCTGGGAGGTCCAGGGTACTAAAAAAGGGCTTCATTGTCGCCATTCTGTCCTTACAGCCCTCTGACTGGAAGAGCCCAGAAAAGAACTTCATGAATGCTGGATTAATCTTTCTGGGATCGCAGATGATTTTAACAGCACACACGCTAATGGATGTGATAGACTGGGGGCATTCTTCTTTCTGGCCAAGTATGCCAGATATCTACCCGGGTTATCACATTACTCGAATACCCTCTGTTTCGGAAGTGAGGTCGCTCTTTTTGCTGTCTGGGTGACTGAAGCGTTCAGCGCAGCCCGGAGCATTGTAATCTGCTGCAACTTAGTTACAGACGGTCTGTCAAAATGCGCTCTGTCAACTGCTGCTCTCCATTCCAAAGCTTCCGAGTCGCCGAGTAAGAAATAATCAAACCCCTTGCATAGGCCTTGGCAGTCTCCCAAAGCACCGTCGGATTACTGGCCGTCCAAATTGATGTACAAAATTTTTTAAATCCCATGAAAAATATTCAATAAGAAAGCAAATCTTCGCAGGACTTATACACTTAATGGTAAGGTGCAAGGGAGTGTTGCTGGACAAAGAGACCTTGGAGTGCAGATTCATAGCTCCTTGAAAGTGGAGTCGCAGGTAGATACGATAGTGAGAAAGGCGCTTGGTATGCTTTCCTTTATTGGTCAGAGAATTGAGTACAGTAGTTGGGAGGTCATGTTGCGGCTGTACAGGACATTGGTTAGGCCACTGTTGGCATATTACGTGCAATTCTGGTCTCCTTCCTATCGGAAAGATGTTGTGAAACTTGAAAGGGTTCAGAAAAGATTTACAAGGATCTTGCCAAGGTTGGAGGATTTCAGCTACAGGGAGAGACTGAACAGGCTGGGGTTGTTTTCCCTGTAGCCTGAGGGTGACCTTATAGAGGTTTACAAAATTATGAGTGGCATGGATAGGAGAAATAGATTAAGTCTTTTCCCTGGGGTCGGAGAGTTCAGCACTAGAGAGCATAGGTTTATGGTGAGAGTGGAAAGATATAAACGAGACCCAAGGATCAACTGTTTCACACAGAGGGTGGTACGTATATGGAATGATCTGCCAGAGGATGTGGTGGAGGCTGGTACAATTACAACATTTAAGAGGCATTTGGATGGATATATGAATAGGAAGCGTTTGGAGAGATATGTGCTTGGTGCTGGGAGGTGGGACTAGATTGGTTTGGGATATCTGCTCGGCATTTATGGGTTTGACTGAAGGGTCTGTTTCCATGCTGTACATCTCTACAACTCTATGACTAGCTATCCTTCAGGAGGAAGGTATCCATGCACCACTACTGCGAGCCTGTCCCATCGCCACCATCCTAAACCTCCATGTACACTGTTGCATGATCAGAAATGGCTATGTTTCCAATTCTACAGGACAGCACAGAATTCGAAAAGGCCATTGGGGCAAAAACATGTCAATCCTAGTTTGGCACTTATGTGGGTTAGATAAAAAGGTGAAGTCCGTACCCGAAGGGTGAACAATCTCCACACATCCACCAAGCCCAGATCCCTGTTTAGATCCACCAGCTGCCTGGATTGCAGGGAAATACCGTCGAGAACCCGTAAGACACTATCCACCTTGGGATCCATATATCGGTTAAAGTCTCCCCCTAAAATTGTATGACACCCCCCAAGGGCCATCAACCTGGAGAGTGCATCCGTTAGCTTGAAGGGTGTACCAAGGGCAAGATGGAGGACGGGGCAACTTTCTGGCTGTAAGAGCTGCTCCTTCTTTGAGGTATTTTAGATGCTGGAGGTGATTTCCTCGAATTCCAGGAGCAGCAATTACTGTTTTATATGCTGTTGTATTGTTGTGGAACTTTGGGGGAAAAAAAACAATGTCAAAACAACAGCAGTTTCAAAAGCGGGAAGAACAGACAGAAGAAGCACATGGTGAGGACAGTGCTGGGGGGGGGGGGGGGGCGGGGGGGGGGCGACGGGAGAGAGAGAGAGAGAGAGAGAGAACCTGCACAATTACTGCCTTTGCTGTTTTCGAATTAATGTATCGCTGGACATCGGAGTGCGTCTGCAAAAACTAACAAACAGTGAATTTCACAACTAATCTTGGAGAAACATGTTTGTGCGAAGTTCACAACACAGAATCAGATCAGTTAATC
Source organism: Chiloscyllium plagiosum (assembly GCF_037043375.1). NCBI lineage: Eukaryota > Metazoa > Chordata > Chondrichthyes > Orectolobiformes > Hemiscylliidae > Chiloscyllium > Chiloscyllium plagiosum. The sequence continues at coordinate 49,537,356 of NW_028270183.1, forward strand.
GTTGTTTTTATTCTGTCCAATAGAAAGGCTGCAGTAGTGAGTATAGTGGATTCTTTCTTGATTATATGTTTTTGGAGATACGTCTCTTGATTAAACTTACAATAAAAGCCATAGCTATTAATTTAACCTGGTGGAGTGTTTTGTAGAGGAATAAGACGATGTTATTTTCTGGGTCTGTAAATTGTGAAGGAGCAAAAATGGCCTTTGCAGTGATATGTACTTCTTGTCAGATGTGGGAGTTTAAAGAGAGTTTAAGGGTTATTGCGGATTATATCTGCCATAAATGCTGTTGGATGCGAACATTATCAGATTAAATGGATCGGTTGGATAGACAATTAGAAGCGATGAAGAATTTGCAACAGCAACAGTACGTGATGGATGGCAATTATAGGAAGGGGGAAAGTCTCAGATACAGTCACATAGATGGGTTAGCTCCAAGAAGGGTAAGAGAGGTCGGCACCTAGAGCAGGAGTCTTTTGTGGATGTACCCATTTCAAACAGGTATGCTGTTTTGGAAAATGTAGGGGGTCATGGATTCTCAGGGGAACGTAGAACGAACAGCCAAGTTTATGGTATTGAGATTGGCTCTAATGCAATGAGGGGTACATCGGCTTCCAAAAGATCAATTGTGTTAGGGGATTCTGTAGTCCGAAGTACAGACAGACATTTCTGTGGCCAGCAGAGGAAAAACAGAATGGAGTGTTGTTTCCCTGGTGCCAGAATCAAGGATGTCTCAGAGAGGGTGCAGAATGTTCTCACCGGGGAGAAGATTCAGCAAGAGGTCATTGTCCGCATTGGAACCAACGATATAGGAAGGGAAAAGGTTGAGATTCTGAGGGGGGATTACAGAGAGTTGGGCATAAATTTAAAAAGAAGTCCTCAAGGGTAGTAATATCTGGATTACTCCCAGTGCTACAAGCTATTGAGGGTAGGAACAGAAGGGTAGAGAAGATGAATGCATGGCTGAGGAGCTGGTGCATGGGAGAAGGACTCACATTTTTGGATCATTGGACTGTCCTTTGCGGTAGACGTGACCTGTACAAGAAGGACGGATAGCACTTAAGTTGGAAGGGGTATAATATACAGACAGGGAAATTTGCTCGAACTGCTCGGGAGGATTTAAACTAGTAAGTTGGTGATGGGGTACCCACGGAGATAGTGAGGAAAGAGATAAATCTGATATTGGTACAGTTGAGATCAGAAGTCAGTCAAACAGTCAAGGCAGGCAGGGACAAGGTAGGACTGATAAATTAAACTGCATGTATTCAATGCAAGGAGCCTAACAGGGAAGGCAGATGAACTCAGGGCATGGTTAGGAACATGGGACTGGGATATCATAGCAATTCCAGAAACATGGCTCAGGGATGGGCAGGACTGGCCGATTGATGTTCCAGGAAGGATAGAAAGAGAGGCAAGAGAGAAGGGGGAGTGGCATTTTTGACAAGGGATAGCATTATAGCTGTGCCAAGGGACGGTATTCCCGGAAATACATCCAGGGACATTATTTGGGTGGAACTGAGAAATAAGAAAGAGATTATCAGCTTATTGGGATTGTATTATAGACCTCCCCCCCACCAATAGTCGGAGGGAAATTGAGAAACAAATTTGTAAGGAGATCTCAGCTATCTGTAAGAATAATAGGGGGGTATGGTAGGGGATTTTTAACTTACCAAACATAGACTGGGACTTCCAATGTGTTAAAGGTTTAGATGGAGAGGAATTTCTTAAATGCGTACGAGACAATTTTCAGATTCAATATGTGGATGTACCTACTAGATAAGGTGCAAAACCTGACCTACTCTTTGGAAATAAGGCAGAGCAGGTGACTGAGGTGTCAGTGGGAGAGAACTTTGGGGCCAGCGACCATAATTCTATTCGTTTTAAAATAGTGATGGAAAAGGATAGACCAGATCTACAAATTGAAGTTCTAAATTGGAGAAAGGCCAATTTTGACGGTATTAAGCAAGAACTTTCGAAAGCTGATTATAGGCAGATTTTCGCAGGTAAAGGGATGGCTGGAAAATGGGAAGCCTTCAGAAATTAGACAACAAGGATCCAGAGAAAGTATATTCCTGTCAAGGTGAAATGAATGGCTGGTAGATATAGGGAATGCTGGATAACTAAAGAAATTGATGGTTTGGTTAAAAAGAAGAAAGCATATGTCAGGTGTAGACAGGATAGATTGAGTGAATCCTTAGAACAGTATAAAGGGAGTAGGCGCATAATTAAGAGGGAAATCAGGAGGGCAAAAAGAGGACATGAGATAGCTTTTGCAAATATAATTAAGGAGAATGCAAAGGGGTTTTACAAATATATTAAGGACAAAAGGATAACTAGGGAGAGAATAGGGCCCCTCAAAGATCAGCAAGCGGCCTTTGTGTGGAGCTGAAGAAATTGGGGGAGATACTAAATGCATCAGTATTGACTGTGGAAAAGGCTATGGAAGATATAGACTGTAGGGAAATTGATGGTGATATCTTGCAAAATGTCCAGATTACAGAGGATGACGTGCTGGACGTCTTGAAACGGGTAAAGTTGGAGAAATCCCCAGGACCTGATTAGGTGTACCCGAGAACTCTGTGGGAAGCTCGAGAAGTGATTGCTGGGCTTCTTGCTGAGATATATGTATCATCAATAGTCGCACGTGAGGTGCTGAAAGACTGGGGGTTGGCAAGCGTGGTGCCACTGTGTAAAAAGGGCGGTAAACTCAAACCAGGGAACTATGGACTGGTGAGCCTGACCTCGGCGGTGAGAATCCTGAGGGACAGGATGTACATGTATTTGGAAAGGCAAGGACTGATTCGGGATAGTCAACATGGCTTTGTGCGTGGGAAAACATGCCTCACAAACTTGATTGAGTTTTTAGAAGAAGTAACAAAGAAGATAGATGAGGGCAGAGCAGTAGATGTGATCGATATGGACTTCGTAAAGGCGCTCGACAAGGTTTCCCATGCGAGACTGATTAGCAAGGTTAGATGTCATGGAATACAGGGGGAACTAGCCATTTGGATACAGAACTGGCTCAAAGGTAGAAGAGAGAGTATGGTAGTGGAGGGTTGTTTTTCAGAATGGAGGCCTCTGACCAGTGGAGTGCCACAAAGATCAATGCTGGGCTTTCTACTTTTTGGCATTTTCATAAATGATTTGGATGCGAGCATAAAATTAACAGTTAGTAAGTTTGCAGATGACACCAAAATTGGAGGTGTAGTGGACAGCAAAGAGGGTTTCCTCAGTTTCCAACAGGATCTGGACAAGTAGGGCCAATGGGCTGAGAAGTGGCAGATGGAGTTTAATTCTGATATATGCGAGGTGCTGCATTTTGGGAAAGCAAATCTTAGCAGCACTTGTACACTTAATGGTAAGGTCCTAGGAAGTGTTGCTGAACAAAGATACCTTGGAGTGCAGGTTCATAGCTCCTTGAAAGTGGAGTCGCAGGTAGATAAGATAGTGAATAAGGCGTTTGGTATGCTTTTCTTTATTGGTCAGAGTACCGAGTACAGGAGTTGGGAGGTCATGTTGCGGCTGTACAGGCCAATGGTTGCGTCACTCTTGGAATATTGCGTGCAATTCTGGTCTCCTTCCTATCGGAAAGATGTTGTGAAACCTGAAAGGGTTCAGAACATATTTACAAGGATGTTGCCAGGGTTGGAGGGTTTCAGCTATAGGGAGAGTCTGAACAGGCCGGGGCTGTTTTTTCTGGAGCATCGGAGGCTGAGGGGAGACCTTAGAGAGTTACACAAAATTATGAGAGTCATGGATAGGGTAAACAGGCAAAGTCTTTTCCCTGGGGTCGGGGAGTCCAGAACGAGAGGGCATAGGTTTAGTGTGAGAGGGGAAAGATATAAAAGAGACCTGTGAGGCAACTTTTCAAGGGTGATAGGTGTATGGAATGAGCTACCAAACGAAGTGATGGAGGCTGTTACAATTGCATAATTTAAGAGACATTTGGATGGGAATATGAAAAGGAAGAGTTTGCAGGGATAAGGGCTGGGTGCTGGTAGGTGGGACTAGATTGGGTTGTGATATTTGGTCGGCATGGATGGGTTGGACCGAAGAGTCTGTTTCCATGCTGAACATCTCTATGACTCTATGACTCTCTCCCATATTCCTCTCTGTATTAAAGCTTTATGGATCAGAAACAGGTGACATTCGTCATTAATTTGGCCAAAAAAACTGATCTAGAAGGTTCTTCTGAATGAGAAAAGTTCCTCCTCTTCATTTTGAATTAAAGGATGAAAATAACACCCAGTCAAACACTCTCTTCTGTAACTTTAAATGTTCCTTATCGGTTAGATGTCTTTTTTTTCTGGCACCAAGGCTACATCGACCCTTTCCTTTCTAAGGCCTGAAAGCATCAATTGGTGAATGACTCCCGTTTAATGTTCCAGGTACACTATTTAAATGAGCGGTTAGCCATAGCCATCCGAAACAGCCCGTGATCCCCCTGTGAGGAAGGACCCCTTTTATTGCGCACTCCGAGAAAGTGGTAAACAGTTCGTATAAACTTGAAAATACAACTGCAAAAACTACCAACTCAAAACTCCTAACAACTCCTTGTACAATGAACCAACATATAACACAAATAAGCGGTGATACTCCCTCCTTCCCCACAGGGAGTGCTCATACTACCCACTAATCCCCCTTGGCTCCTACTAGCTGAAGCTGCTCGCCAACCCAGACAAAACAAACTTTAAAAAGTTACATGTGTCTTACAACAAGAAAATTAAAAGTGGGCACTCAACCCGTCCCATCCATATCCAAGGCAGTTCTGATGAAAAAATGTAACCCTCCCCAACCTCCCCACCCCCTGAATACTACCCCTATTCCGTACTAAGAGAGAGAAACGAAAAGGAAATTGTAGAAAAAAAGGTTAATGGGAGGGAAGGAAGAAAGGAGAAAAGAGAGAAAAAGAAATGAATGGGACCCCCACAAATTAAAAAAAACAAAACCACGTAAACGAGGGAAACCACAGAGGAAACAAAGAGAACATGATTGTTCATATTATTTGAGCCAGCCAATCTATCTTAAGGTGTACAGGAAATCCTTTGCATTTTCTCGTGAGTCAAAATTAAACATGGACCCTCCGTAGTTGAAACGTAATACTGTCGGGTATCTTACAGTATACTGAATATTCAATTCCCTCAGCCTCCTTTTTACCTTATTAAAGGCCTGACTCTTGTGGATCATGGCCATAGAAAGGTCCTGGAAAAACATAATGCGTGATCATTTGGATATTAAAGCCTGTGGATCCTTCCCCAGTGCTGGAGAACCATTTGTTTCTCTCCATAGTGCTGGAGTTGCACAAGGGCTGGGCGGGGGTGCTGCGATCTGGTGGGCCTGCTCGACCTGCACCCGGCCCGCCTCGAATTCCAGCTTCAAAAACTACCCAAGCCATTACTCCAGAAACTGACGGGCTGCCCTCTTCTTCCCGTCCCGCCAGCCCGACAAGGCAGATATTCTTATGATGGCCTCGATTTTCAAAGTTGATCTGCTCCTCCACGCCCGGTACCCACCATCCCAAGGCCTGGACCCGACCTGCTGAAGATTCCACTGCAGTTTCAGAGGACACAGTCCACTGCTCCACCTCCATGACATGTGTCTGAGACGCTGGATCTCCTAGTCATGCTTCTGCAGCATGGCCGAGATCGGTTCCAGCATGGTCTGGGTCTCCTCCATCTCTGAATCAACCTTATCTCGGAGGTTTACTTAATCCATGACCAAGCTCTGCTCTCATAGTAAGTCCCCTGGTGGGCTCGCAGAGGCCGACGCCACGGCCGCAGGCGTATCCGTTGCTACATGTCAGTGCCTGCCATTTGCGATCCACGTGGTCCTTTACCTTTAGTCATTTTCCTTACTCACTTCAACTGACATACAGCAATACAGGGGATCAGTATTTTTACCACAATGGGTAAGAAAGAGAAGGTGAATGCACCACTTTGTCTGGGCTCTGCCGTAAAGATGAGCAGGGCAAACCTACTGGGTCGCTAATATCTTGGATCTCCCCCGAAATGAAATCATCTTTAATGACTTATTTTAAATGGTTTGAAGCTGTTGTTTGGAGACAGAGACAATGGAAAACCAGTAGGTGTGATATAGTTAGATATTCAGGTTTAAGAGCTCAGTCAGTGAGTAGTAAATAATATTAAACCAAAGCCGTTCTGGACGGACATTTGGAAATGGAAAGGTAAACGTAAAGTTGGCCTTCATTTAAAGGGAATGGGAACATAGAAGTAAAGGCGTTCTGCACAGGCTGCATGGAGTGAGGATGAGATGATACCTGTGTTCTGTACTGTTTCAAAGAATGAGAGGTGATCTCAGGGAAACTTAAAAAATTCACACACAGGAGACTTAATAATACAGGTGCTTGAAGAAGTGCAGCAGGCAAGGTTAAAGAGAATTCCAATACACTCTACCAAAAAACAGCAAGTAGAATAGAATAAGCAGGGAACAGTTAGAGCCAATTAGAAACCAAGGTGCAATCAGTATGTGAAGCTGGGGAACATTGATGGATTATTACATGAGTGCTTCCTATCTGTTTTACCTGGGAGATGGAGGATACAGGTACAGAATTCGAGAAGATGCATTGAGAGCCCTCAACTAAGATGCAAATTGGGATGATGTAAATCCACATAAGTTGCATCACTGGATAATGTTTCAGAAAAGATAGGAAATGACCTGACCAAATGTTTAAGTCAAATCTGACCACAATAAATGTTGTAGATGTGACTGTGGAGGGGTCGTGTGAGGGGAGAATTGAGGCGTGTGATAGGTAAGTTTGTGTTTGACACAACTATTAGCCAGGTGGTGACAGTTTGGAGGAAGGCCTTATTTTACAGGAAGATACAAATGGAATGGTCAGATGGGCAGATCAATGGCAGATGGAATATAGCCCTGATAAATATGAGATGATGCACTTTGGAAGAAGGAGCCATACAGGGGAATATTCAATGAATGGCAGCACACTAGGAAGCTCAGAGGGTACTTCTCCACACATCTCTGACTGTGATTGGACAGGGTAATAAGCTAGTTAAGAAAGCACATGGGACTGTAGGCATTTTGTTTATTCATCATGGCGTACATAATATGATCTAAACACGCCATTGGTTAGGCCATAGATAGAATGCTGCGTGCAGTTCTGGGAACTACATTACAGTAAGAATGTGATTGCACTGGAGGGGGTAAAGAGGAGATTCCCCAAGATGTTTCATGGGATGGAGCTTATCAGGGATGAAGAGAGATTGGATAAGCTCGGGTTGTTTACTTTGGAATAGATAGGGCTGAAGGGGACGTGATTCAGAAGGATAAGATTACAAGAGACATGGACAAGGTGGACAGACAACAACTGTTCCTTTTAGTCAAAAGGCCAAGAACAAGGGATAAGATGTTTAAAGTGAAGGCTTTGTGGTTTAGAGAGAATTTGACAATTGTTTTTTTTTTCACTCAGAGAGTGTTGTGGTCTGCAATGCACTCCCAGAGAGGGGTGTTGTCGTGGGTCACCTCACAACCGTTAAGAAGTACATGGGCCAGCATCAGAGTCTAATAATATTCCCCCTACAGGCGGCATGTAGGAATGTGGGAATAATGTATATCGTGCTGTATTTCTGATGGTGCAGAATATCTTCTTCTCTGATTGTATGATTGTGGAAGGGTAGTCATTGAACAGCCTAAGGCAGAAATTGCTGGGTTCTGAAAACACGTATTAATAAAGGTTATACAACTCAACTGCAATAGCTTCCAAAAGTATGTTATTGTGAAAGTAAAGGAAAAATAGCAGCTTATTGCAATTTGAAACCAGAGAATGGAGAATGGAAAACGGTGAAATGGTGGAACTGTGAAGCAAGTACTTCAATTCTGTCTTCACAGAAAAAAAATCAACAAAACAATTAAAAACTCCCAGCAAGGCTGGGAAACCCAAGTCAGGTGAAAAAAAAGAATGAAATTAGTAAATATATGGTTTTGTAGAAAATATTGGTATTGAAAGTAATGAACATAGACAACGTCAGCATAAATTTATGAAATCGGAATCATATTTGAGATACTGGCTGGTTAGTTAATTATGGTGAAGCAATGGATGTAATGTATTTGAAGTTTTGGAAAGTTTTTCAGTAAAGTTCCAAAACTAGTGTGCACATCACATCTTATGGAACTGGTGCTAATGTATGGACATGGCCTTAGCACGGCATAGCTGGCAGGAAACAATGAGTGGAATATTTGGATATCGATTTTGAATTTTCTCTCAGGTGTATTTTACAGGGTAAATACAAGACATTTCTGCATCAAACTGGCACCGTTATAAATAATTTTAATACTGAAAAAAAGAAAGGTATAGCTAGAAGAAAATCCATGGGTCCTGAGTCAGCTCCTTACTATCGGTGACACCTGCATCCCCCATCACCGGACACCAGATTCATTACCATCTACACCAGAGACCACCAACATCGAAATTGCTGATCCTCAGGTGCCATCTTTGCCGATGGGCCAATACTCTTCCATCACTGCCTCGTTGCTCCCAGCTGGAACCGATCTCGGCCATCCCAGCGTCGAGGTGAGCCTCCCGAATGTCTTATCCATGACTATCATTAATAACGACACAGACCATGTCACTCAGCTTTCACAGAATCATTTTAGGTAGAGCTTACAAATCGCAAGGAGAAACATTGGTGTTTTATATATCGAAACCAAGACAGTAGCAGAAAATCTGATCATCATGTGCTCTGGAAATTACACATGCAAGTATTGTGAATGCTGCAGTCTTATTGGATGGTCTCAAGTTGTTTCTAAACTGCTTAACTGAGTGACTGCACATGCTGTGAAAAATAAATTCCGTAAGTGTATATGAGGTGGGTTGAAGTGTATGTTGTGAACCAAACTAGAGAGCAGGTTATTTTGGAGTTGGTGTTGTGTGGTAAGAAAGACTAATTACTAACCTTACTCTGAAGCAGCTTTTGAGGAATAGTGACGTTAATAAGGTGCATTTTACATGGCGTCCGCATGCAATATCAAATGTGTGAACATTCTGGCCAAGCATCATGGAAGCCTGGAGGGTAGAGGATCAAGCTCGCTCCAGTAAATTGGGAAAGTAGAACATAACATTCAGTGGGAGACAAGCAATGGTTATTCGACTCATAGATTCCTAGAGCACGGACACAGGTCCTTCAGCTCAAAGTGGTCCATTCTGAACAAAATGTCCATTCACACAAACCCATTTCCCTGCCATTTCCCTGTATCCTTCTAATCCTTTCCTATCCGTGTATTTGTCCAAATGCCTTTTAAATGTTGTTAATGTATCCACCTCAACCACTTCCCCTAGCAGCTCATTCCATATGCATACCAAGATGTGTGTAAAAATCATTGCTCGTCAGTTTCCATTTTATTCTTACCCCCTGACCATAAAATGATGCCCTCTATTCCGTCATTGCTGTCCAACCCTGGGAAGAAAAGACTGGGTGCATTCACTCTATCCATGCCTCCTGTGACCTTTTAAGCGTCTATAAGATCTCTATCAGGCTCATATACTCTAAAGTAAAAAGTCCTAGCTTGTCCAACCTCTCCCTAAAACTTAGACCATTAAGACCTTAGCAACGTCCTTGTAAATTTCTTCTGCACTCTTTCCAGTTTAATAACATCCTTCCTATAGCAAACTGAACAAAACTGACAATGACGCTTCAAATAATGCCTCACCAGCGTCCTGTATAACTGCGATGTAACTCCTCAACTTCGATACTCAGTGCTCTGACTGATGAAGGCCAGTGTGCCAAAAGCCTTCTTCACTGCCCTGCCTACCTGTGAATCAGCTTTCAGAGCACCGTGCATCTGATCTCCAAGGTCCCTCTGCTCCACTAAACTCCTTCAGGCCCAATCATTCACCATGAAACTCCAACCTTGACTCAACATTCTAAAATGCAAGAACTTACACTGATCTGTATTAAACTGAATTTTCAATTTCTCAGTCCACTTCTCCAGCTGATCAAGGTACTGCTGAAGTTTCTGAAATTCCTAATAACCTTCCTCACTCTTCATGATGCTGCCTATTTTAGTGTTGTTGTATATATATAATATATTACATGCATCTATGATGTGGATGAGAGTGTACACACACACATACACATACATACATATATATATACACACACACACACACATATATATATATATATATATATACACACATACATACATATATATATATATATATATATATATATAGAAAGAAACAATGTTCCCAGCACCAACCCCTGAGGTATTTCACTAATCACAGGTCTCCAGTCTGACAAGCATTCTTCCCACATTACCCTCTGCTTCCTACCACCAAGCCAATTGTGTATCTAATTTACCAGCTACCCCTGGATTCCAGGCGACCAAACATTCCAGAGTAGCTGATCTTCTGTAACCTTATCAAAGGCCTTACTGAAATCCATATAGGCTATGTTTACCATTCTGCCCTCATCACTGTTCCTCGTCACTTCATCAAAGTACTGTAACAAGGTTGAGAGCCATGATCTCTCTTGCACAAAATCATGATGACTGCTGCTAATCAAACCCTGTCTTTCAAGTGCATGTACAGAGGAACCACGATTATCCAAATATCAATTATCCGAAATTTGGATTATCCGAAGGGGACCTCAAGGTCCCGATAGAAACATTATGCCTTTCAACCCTAATTGCGTCTTTTGTTTGTAGGTACAATGATTAAAAAAAAAACTTGTCTTACTAAAATGCTGTCAAGAACCGTCCAGGCACCGTCTCCAAAAGACTGAGCTCCCGCCTTCTCTCTCTCTCACCCCACACTTTCCCTGGAGTTCTACACAGGGGTTTACCCTGAACCCCTCTCCCCAGATAATTGTGCCAACATTGTTCTGTACACAGCAAACGTGGAACTTGTCAAAACGTGTGTGTGTGTGTGTGTGTGTGTGTGTGTGTGTGTGTGTGTGTGTGTGTGTGTGTGTGTGTGTGTGTGTGTGTGTGTGTGTGTGTGTGTGTGTGTGTGTGTGTGTGTGTGTGTGTGTGTGTGTGTGCTTTTTGAAGACTTACCCCACAAAGACAGCAGCAGCTGTCCTGTTGGTGTACAGTCTGGCTGGCCCAGGGAAGCTGGTTGGGGATACTGGTTTGGGGGTACAGGGCTAGGGGCGGATGGGGGCAAGGACGGGAGTCCGAAGATGGGTGGGGATGGTTGGGGATGCGGGGTTGGGGGCGGAGGGTTAGAGGCGTGCGGGTGTGTGGATGGGCTTTGGACGATGGGTGGGGATGGTTGGGCGTGCAGGATTAGGGGACCGAAGTTCGTGTTGCAGGGTTAAGAACGGGCAGAGGCAGACGGGTGTGGCGTTGAACAGGGTTGTGGGCTGGTGTGGGCGGGGTTCGGGTGGGAGCGGAAAGGGGTGGGGCGGGCGGTGGCAGGCAGTGGCACGGGGTGGGAGCGGATGAGGATTTCGGCGGGCGGCTAGGGACGTGGGAGCAGGCGGTTTGGGGTTGCATGGGGGCAGACAGGGACGTAGGGTGGGAGTGGATGGGGTTGTGGGCGGGTTGGGGGCGGGGTGGGAGTGGATTGGGATCGGGTTGGGCGGAGCATAGATGGGGCAGGGTGGGAGTGGACAAAGCGGGGTGCGAGCGGACGCGGGGTGGGGTCTCGCATGCAGTGCGCTTTTGCCTTGTCTCCTGAATGGAGAGCAGCCTTCACATAAAAATACAAGCCCCAGAGTAGATCAATTAACTGAATAATCAATTATCTGAATGAATTAGTGTTCCGTCCATCTCAATCAAATAATCGAGGTTCCTCTGTATATCTTATCTCGCAGAATCTTCTCAAGTAACTATCTAATACAGATGTTAGTTCTACTGGTCTATAGCTCCCAGGTTTAACTTTGTAGCCCTCCTTGAATAAGGACACAGCAATCACTATCCTCCAGTCCTCCGTACCTCACTTGTTGGCGACTGATGATACAAAAGTACCAACCAGGGCTCCCATAATTTCTTCTCTATCCACCTGCAGAGTTCCTGAATAGATCTGGTCCGGATCAGGAGATTTGTAGAAGTACTGCAAAGTCGCAAAAATACGTCTCTTTCTTGAATTTAAAAACACCACAGAGTGAGCAAGTGACTTAATGATGGTTAACGTAACAAATTAAAGATAATACTAATCATAGGAAGTGACTTCAGAAGAATTCCAGAAATTGTGGAAACCTGAGAATTCTCAGAAATTGATGATCCAGAAAAGGAGGGCCATGAAGCTGATAAGGAAATCACAATGCGAACATGCATGCTCACAAACAGGAACACAAAGACTGCAACAATCTACTATCTATAATTCAAAGGGAACAAAAGAAAAGCAATGTCAAATGTGGAAATTTGTAATCGGGAGAGGAGAGTTTATTGTGGAGAACAAGGAAATGGCCAAGAAAATAACCAACTACTTTGTATCTGTCTTCATGGACGATGATCCAGAAAATCACCCAGAAAACCAAGTGATCAGATGGAGCTTATGGAACTAAAGACAGAAAGCCAATTGATATCAGTAACAGGGTAGTGCTTGAAAATGTAGCTAGATTGAGCATCGCTAAGTCTGACAAAACAGATTTACTTCGTATCAAAATGTCAGAAATAACGCACCAATGGACGTATTAATTGCACAGTCGATGACTGTGTTTTAATTTCATGTACATCCTGCAGAGACTGAAAGCTATTGTAGGTAACTGGAAGGTAGTAAATGTGTTCCAAGCATTTTAGCTGAATGGAAGGGATCCAAGCAAATATTTGTGATTCGGAGGAGCTGATGTTGGATTGGTGTCGACAATGTTAAAAATCACACAACACTAGGATTATAGTTCAATAGGTTTAATTGGAGGCACAAGCTTTCAAAGTGCACAACCACCTGATGAAGAAGCAGTGCTTCGAATGCGAGGACTAGCGAATCAACCTTTTGGACTGTAAGCTGGTTTTGTGTGATTTTTAACCTTATCATTTATGGTTATCATAAATTTTGGAGATGAGCATGTGGAGGGGAGAGTAGGGGATAGTGTGATAAATCAGTTTGAGTTGGACACAAAGATTGGCCGGGTGGTTGGCAGCGAGGGGGAAGGCCGTATGTTGCAGGAAGATACAGACGGAATGGTCAGAAGTGCAGATCGATGGCAGATGGAATATAACGCTGATAAATATGAGGGAGGACTCAATGAATGGCAGCACACCAGGAATCTCAGAGGGTGCTTTTCCACACATCCCTGAATATGGCTGAACAGGTTAATAGTCGAGCTAAAAAGGCTTAGGTGTCGTAGACATTGATTATAAGAGTAAAACAGGAGTTTGTTTAGGGCAAGTTGGTATGCAGTGTGCAGTTCAGGATACCACATTATGAAAGGATGTCATTACAATGAGGGGGATGGGGTTTGGTGGGGATTCACCAGGATGTTCCCTGTGATGGAGCGAATCAGCTATGGAGAGAGGCTGGATAAGCTCGGTTGTTTACTTTGGAGCAGAGGAGGCTGAGGGGACGTGATTAAGAAGGACAAGATTACGAGGGGCATGGACAGAGTGGATAGACAGCAGCTGTTCCTTTTAGTCAAGAACAAGGGAACAAGTGAAGTGCTTGAGGTTTAGAGAGAACTTAAAGATATTTTGTCACCCAGATGTTGGGGTCCGGAAGAGAGAGAATGGTTGTTACGGGTAACTCCACAACAATGCAAAGTACTTGGACAAGTTTTTGCAGTTTCATAACATGCATGGTTCTGGGGCCTCATGTCAGAAGGTGGGACTAATGTAGATCGTGCTGTATTTCGAACGATATGGAGTCTGTGTTTCTGTGATTGTACGATTATGGAATGCTCATCATTAAAATATTTAAGACAGAAATTGATGCTTTTCCGAAGAGTATATCAATTATACGAGTGAACTATAATAGCTTCTAAAGATATGCCAATGTGAAAGGTCAGATAAAGCAATTGCAGCTCAGTACAGCCTGAAACCAGAGAATGGAGAATGGAGAACAGGGGAATGGCAGAACTATGAAGCAACTACTTCATTCTGTCTTCACAGAAGATACTAAAGCAAAAAAAAGCTTCCCAGCAATACCATGAAAATTTAGTCTGGTGAGAAAAGACAATAGAATGAAATTAGCAACTAAACAGTTCGAGAGAAAGTGTTGTAACAGAACAAAATGGGAATAGACAAAGTCAACATAGATTTATGAAATGGGAATCATATTTGAGAAAGTGGTTTTTAGCAAAATTATGGAGAAGCTATCAATGCAATACGATTAGATTTTCAGAAAGATTTTTGCTAAAACCCCAAGCCTGTTGTGCAAATTTGAATCCTATGGGACTGGGGCTAATATATGGTCATGGTTTTAGAATGGGAGAGCTGGCAGGGAACAGTGAGTAGGAATAAACTATATTTTAGAATGGAAGACTTGGGGGATATAGCAAGGATCGGGGTTTGGGACCAGCTATTCCCAATACACATCATATCTTTGGTTGAGGGGCTCAAATGCAATATTCCCAAGTCTGCTGATGGCATTAAACGATGTTGGATTGTGAGTGGGTGAGCAGGATGTCAAAAAGCTCCAAGCTGATTGAGACAACTGGAGTGACTGGGCAACTACGTGGCAGATGGAGAGCAATGGGGGGAGATGTGACGTTGTGCACTTTGTTGGGAACAATTGAATGCCAGCCGATCAATTGAAAATGGATTGATTGAAAAATGTTGATCTATAAAGGAACTAAAGCTGCATTTTTGGTTCCATCTGCGCCGACCTGTGAAGGTCATGCACGACTGTGAGTTCTGAAACCAGAAGTCAATACTGGGAGTGGCACTGACACACTGACCAGTGTGCATAGTCCCACCAAGTGGGTAGCTGTAATATTGAAACGGATTTGGATCTCTTTGTACACCAGTCACTGCAAGCAATGTTGCAGGAACAGAAAGCAGTTTGGAAGATAAATAGCCCATTGACCTTCATTTCAGGAGTATTTGAGTATAGGAGTAAGGGTGTCTTTCTGCAGCTGTACAGGCCCTTGGTGGGACCCTTTCTCGAACATTGTGCAGTATTTTGTGCGGTTTTGCTCTCCTTACCAATAAAGGACAAATCTGACATTGAGGGGAAGCAGTGAAGGGTGACCAGGCTGATCTCTGGGAAGACTGGCTTGTTGTGCGAACAGAGTTTGAGGCGACTGGGCCTGTATTCCATGGAGTTTAGGAAAATGAGTGGTTATCTCAGTGAAATATCTAAAATTCTGACAGGGTGAGACAGATCAGAAGCAGGGATGATAATTCCCCTGACTGGGTCGTCAAAGAACAAGGGGCCACAACATTAGGTACAGACAGGCCACTCTGCATTGAGATGAGAATAAATATCTTCACTCAGAGACTGCTGAACTTGGTCAATTTTCTGACACATAAGGCTGTGGAAGCCAAGACACTGAATATAAATGAGGATTTCTGGAAATTAAAGGGATAGACAGAGAGCAGGAGTATCGTGTGAAGATAGAGGATCAGATATCATTCCATGTTTTTCTCAAGAACACGGTAGTTGTATTCCTGTGGAACACCATGTTGTAGAAAATCATGCAATATTAATAATGCGGTCTATGGGAAAAAGTGGGGAACAGGCAAACCCCCCCCCCCAAAAAAAAAATATAAATCAGTAAAAACCAAAAATTTAAGTTAATCTAACACACACGAGCATAGTTTAAGATAATCTTTAAATCATATATTGTAATGAAACAATGCTGTAAATGTTGCACTTTCACCCTAAAGTCACGGACTACAGCACTATACCTTTCACCAAGCTCTTCGCCAGAAAGCGTGTGAGCTGACTGACCACATGATGCTGACATGGAATTCCGGTTTGAAATAAAGGTCCGTCTAAATGTAGACTACAAATCCTAGTTTCAGTCTCAGTTTCAAGGCTTGCAGAGCAGATTACATTCCTGCTTTAGTGAACACACTGAGGGTGCATTTTGCAGATAGAGGATCCTGAGGCTGGGTTTTGCTGATCAGCTGGTGCTGGGGATGGAATTGCGTTACAGTGAATGGGAGCTCGCTTTCTTAAGAGGATGCACAATTCTCGAATTGTGATGCAGACAAGTTGTGTTTCATAAACATGCGCTATCGGAGAACTGCCTGCATATTGAAGGGAGGATCAAAATTGATGGACCAAAGCAACTACATCAGTTTCCATTTTATATATCCCGACGTTTAAACATGTTAAATGATATGAACACTGTGTGGGGCAAATCGCACTGAGGAGATTTTCTCCACTATCTAGAATGGGGGATGCTCAATGGATTGAATGACCTCCTCCCTTCCCGATGTTACTATGCAGTCTGTGGGATAGCTCTGCAAGTCGTGTCACAAGCTCTCAGACGTTCGAAAGGAGGACTCTGCAGGGACGTCAGGACTGTGTTTCCCATTCCCATTTCCAACAACAAGGCTGAGACCGGGTGTTCTGTCCCGGTTTATCCTTTCAGAATGATGAGCAGTTTGATACAATTGAGTGCCTTGCCTGGAAGTTTCAGAGACCATTGAAGAGTTTATCACATGTCTGTGTATCTGGAGTCACGTTTAGGCAGACCAGGAAAGCACGGGAGACTCACTTCCTGAAACTACACTTGGGAAGGAAAATGGTAATCACAATTGACATTGGCTTCAAAGTCACTATTCCTGACACCAGATTTTAGATCTCGATATTTTATTAATTGTTTTTAACTTCCATCAGCTGCCAGAGCATTAGCCTGGTCTGGATTAGTAATCCAGTGACATTTCCACAACAACACCATCGCCACATGGGGACCTATCAGAAACCACACTGAGCTGGTTATTCCTGTGCTGCTTGACAGTTCTGTCAAAAAGTACTCCCACTAATGTGACTATCGTGATCGGACTGAAGGGGTAGTAATTGGACAGATTGTAGTTATTCCCTTTTAGCGGACTGGATATAGTTGAGTAATTTTTCACATTGCCAGGGCGTTGTCAGAGTTGGAGCTGGAATGAAACAGCTTCCTAAAGGACACGGACTGTTGCGCAGCCCAAGTCTTCAGTCCTATTGCAGGAATGGGTCAGGACCCATTGTCATTGGATTATTACTCAACACTCCTGGCTGAGGACAGTGCAGACACTATATCCTTATCTTTTACACTGATGTATAGAGCAGTCCATTATTTAGGATTGAGATACTTGTGGAGTACTCCCCTCCAGTGAGTTGTTTAGTAGTCCATTGACATTTATAATTGGATGTGGCAGGACTGCAACGCTTAGATCTGATCTGTTGGTCTTTAGATAATTTTGTCCTCTCTATCAGATGTTAATTCAGCTATTTGGAATGTAACTGGTCATTTACCATAGCTTTAATGGTTTGTCATCAGGATTAGGTACACATGGTTCTGACTCTGGTATGTTGACCCACGCTCCTTACTGAACCATGGATCAGTTTGATGTTAATGGAAGATTTAGAGATTATCCCAGCGAAAAAAGTTACAGATTGTGATTGAACACAATTCTGTTGCTGCTGCTGTGATCTACATCATCACATGAATGGCCAGTTTGACCTGCAATACTTGTAATTCAATTCTATCCACTGTCCCCCAATTCACACCGAGACCCATTCACCCATCAGCACTGTACTCAGTGATCTAACCTGGTTTCTGATGTGGTGGCATTTCCATTTTCGTATTCTCATTCTGTTAGGATCTCTCCATGGTGTCACGCTTCCAATTTGTCACATTGCTTAAATTCTTTAACATATTCATGTGAATCTTTTCCATTCCCGTAATGACATATTCTATATTTAAAGTGAACGTGTTTCCCTCTGTTTCTCTCTCTGACAATGATTAAGAGCTCTGCAGTGCCCGTGATGCAGCCTTCTGCACGTTCAGAGCCAATGAATCTGTGCACCTGGTGTTACTGTTCACTTCCCTGGTACCCAGTGCTCAGTATTGGACAGAGCTTTTGAGCAACTTTGACAGACATCTGTGGACCGAGTTCAAAAACAGACATAGCTGAAGAAACTAAGCAGGTCTGGCAGCATCTTGTGGAATGAAAGCAGAGTTCATCTTTCAGGTCCAGTTTCTCCAGAAATGTTTGTATTTTTATTTCCAGTATCCATAATTATTTGTTTATTTGAAAATTTGTTCTGTGCCTATTCAACCCTGGAAAAACTCAGCAGGTCTGGCAGAATCTGCAGAGACGAGAAACCGAGTTAGCGTTTCAAGTCCAGTGTGACACTTCTTCAGAACTGAAATTTATTGGAAAATGGGATTTCAAATCCCTTGACAGAGGTGGGGGAGTGGGTGACGCGTAAAAGAGCGTGTGGCAAAAGATAAATAGGCTTTTAACAGTGGTGAACGAGAGGGTGATGTGAAAGATGCGAATTGGGGGAAAGGGGTTCTCTATATTGAGTGCAAGATAAATAAGATACAACCACACAACTTCATAGCCAGACTAGGAGAGAGAATGTATGAAAATGGAGAACAGTCATAATGGGGTCAGGCTGTGACGTTATCGAATTGAATATTAACTCCTACAGGCTGTAACGTACCAAAGTGTAAAGTGAGGTGTTATTGGAGCTTGGGTTGTGCTTCACTGGAACATTGAAGCAGCTCAGGACCGAAATGTCAGCATGAGAGCAAGGTAGGTTATTGAAATGGAAGCAATGAGAGGGTCAGGGTTATTCCTACAGAGAGTGTGGGAGTGTTCCTCAAAGCAGTTTCTGTTTTGTCTCCCCGGTGTGAAAGATACTGCATTGTGAGCAGCAATGATAGGATTTTTTAGTTTAGATTAGATTCAGCCCAACAAGTCCATACCGATCCTCTGAAGAGTGACCCGCCCAGACGCATTTCGCTGTAATGGATCTAACACTATGGGCAATTTAGCGTGGCTAATTCACCTGCCGTGCACATCTTTGGACTGTGTGAGGAAAATGGAGCACCCGGAGGAAACCCACGCAGACACAGGGAGAACGTGCAAACTCCACACAGTCGCCCGAGGCTCTAAATGAACCCGGGTACCTGGTGCTCTGAGGCAGCAGTGCTAACCACTGAGCCACCGTGCCGGCCTCCAACTGTGTGGAGACTGATTTGAAACAGTACAAGTGAATGAGAGTGCAGTGGGGGCGGCAATGTGGGAGATAGGTCAGTCACAGCATAAGGCCCTGTCCACTGTCGTTAGGGGATTCCTGGTTTGAAGGAAAAGCGCTCGCGTCAGAGGCAGCTCACTTGAATGTGGCATCATCAAACAGAATCGTCAGAGACGGAGAAAGGAGACACCATCTGCTGATCATGTGTTCAGCCACATTCAGAAGTTCCCTCTGAATGATTGAAAAGAACCAGACATTAAATGGAGGAGTTCTGACTCACATCTGGTCAGAAGCGTGATGTGGATAGAAACCCAGAGGAAGGTCAGTGGGCATACATGCGCAGACGTTCATTATGGGATATAATGCTCAGCAATTATTTGTTTCTGCTCAAAAAGAAGGACTTGATGAAGAGATGAACCACCCATGGTTGACTAAAGCTCTTAAGGTTGCTATTCAATCACAAATTGATGAGCATTGATATCGGGCCAGATTTAGGATGTTTATTTCAGGGACTACTGGCAGATGCTAGGCATGAATTTCAGCTGTGCTTCCTGAATTATCCCAGAAACCCCTGCCATTGCTGTTCCATCCTCTTCCCTGCTCATCTCCCCTTCCTGATTCCAGGTTCTTCCTCTCCAATTACAAAGCATATTCTCTCACATTCTGGTCCCTCTCCACATCACCTTAAGCTCTTTGATCCAGTCTACCTTCCCTGCACTAGCATCAGGCTGCATTTTGTGCTGCCACTTTTCCTCTGGTCTCAGTGTGGCTCGGCCTCTCCATTCACGCTGTTTTACAACTTCCACTCACATCTCATTCTGGAAAGTTTCCTTGTTGAAGTAAACCTTATTGAAAACACCTCTCCTCCTTTGCCCTGAAGTCACACAGTGATCCAAATTTCACAAAGTATACTCAGTCTACATTTCACTCTGCTAAAGGTAACTGCATTCTTACCGTGTGGTATAATAATACCCTTCATTACATAGATCTGGCCAGAGATACGTTTTCACTGTAGAGATCATCACCCCCTTTAGACAAAGGAATTCAGGTGTTTGATGCCTTTTTGGCACTAGTAAGAGTTTCCTGCTGCCTTGGTATTGTAACATGGAGAAAAACAAATCATAGTATGAGGTTTGGGCTGGGTGTTGTTTACCTGTCATTTTTAATCTGTATAGGTTAGATGGATTTTTGAATTTGGCTCTTTGGGTCGGCACATCATCGAAGGCCGAAGGGCCGACACTGTACTGTCATGTTCTAGGTAATATTGATGAAAATGAGGTAATCTGGAAAGTGATTGTACAGGAATATGCATAGAAACTAGAAGCTGATGTAGGCTATTTGGCGCCTCGCGTTCTGACATTCAACAAGATCATGACTGACTCCTTTCTGATTTGTATCCAACATTCTCCTCTCCCCTCAAAAATGCTTGATCCCCTTCTTAACGGGAATATGAATACATGCACCCACATCCTTAAATTTATGCAAATAATCCATCTCCATTACATTTTTATGGTTTGACAAAAGTAATGAGGAGGTCAGATGAACAAGATAAAGCAAATGTCTGAGATGAGGAATTTCGAAATCGTCCAATAGAAGAAAGAAAATAAGATGAGCGATGACAGAGTTATATAATGCAATGCAATCTGCTGCGTGCACTTCTGCTTTATTTGCAAAGCGTTTTATGCAGGTACAATAAGTAACGAGGAAACGTCACAGAACTGCATCAGTTATTGTGAACAACATTGAATATAAATGTCGATGTTAATGTTTCAGTTGTATCAGGCACTGGGTGTTGGCAAGTTCAGTTGCCGAGATAGCTAGTCTATCAAACAGAACGATACTAATAGCATGGGTTTAATTCCTGCTCTCACTTGATAGTTTAATTGAGTATAACATGTCTGCAGAGCAGATCCGCTGAAAGAGAAGCATCTCGGAAATATTTTTGGGATAATGGGCTTTAACCAGTGCAGTGCCACAGGGATCAGTGCTGGAGCCGGAATTATTAACCGCACAATGAATTGGGTGATAGAAATGAAAGTACTACCTCCATATCTGTGAGTATCACAAACAGAAGTGGGAAGGCAAGTGGTGAGGATGATGCCAGGAGTTTATCATGAGATAGAAAAAAATAAGGTGAGTGCACAAAAAGTTGGCATCTGACATATAGCGTTGGAAAGCTTGTACTGATTAACTTTTTCAGGTAAAATAGAAGAGTGAATCTAATTTAAAAGAGAAAAGACTCAGGAAGTTCAGGCCCTCGGCTTGACAGTTAAAAAGTTGGCATGCAATTCAGCAATTACAGGAAATTCGAAAGTACTATTAGCAATTATTTCAAACGTGGTGGTGCATAAATATCATTCTAAACATGTACACGTTTCTATGCAGACTGAACGTGCAAAAATGTGAACGGTTCTGGTCTAATTTTCTAAGGAAATATGTAGAGGAGATAACAGACATATTGGTAGCAGATGGGAGAAGTTACACAGAATTAATCCTGAGAATTGAGGTATTTTCTTATGGAGTGAGCTTGAGTAGCTTAGAGAAAAACTCATTGGAGGTTGAAAGAATGAGAGGATATCTCAATGAAAACAAAAACAGATTGTCAGTAGGCTTGACAGGCTCATTGCCAACAAGGTTGTCTCAATTTGTGGGAGAGTCCAGGACCAGAGGGTATAGCCTCAGTCAAAGAGAGCATATCTTTATGAGGGAGGTGAGGAGTGCCTTCTCTCTCAGAGGGTTACTGAATGATAGGCCTGTTGAAACCCTGTCGCTAAGTCGAATCAAAGCAGGTGGTGGACAAATTTCTAAGCAGTGAGGGAATCAAGAGCTATGGGGATAAGGCAAGAAGGCGGATTTGAGGATCATCAATCAGCCATGATGGTAATGAATTGTGGAGCAGACTTGATTTGTTGAATAGACTATGTTAGCTTAAGGTCTGATAAACATTTTATTGGATCCTGACAGATTAGCTTTGGATAGAATGCTTCGACTTAGGTATAGCATGTAAACGTATAGTTCATTTGTTAAACATGAGGGCTCACACATTCCAAACAGCAATTAACTTTCCTTTCTGCAGGTGGTTTTATTTTGGATTTCTCTAGCTGAAAACTTAGTGGAAGCAGAGACCCTAAACACCTTTTAAGGCAGAAGTAGATAGGTTCTAGGTCAGGAAAGGGTTGAACAGATTTGCAGATTAGTTGGGAATGCAGGTTCAATGGTATAATCAGCTCAGTGTGACCTTATTCAATCAGGGTAATCACAAGGAGCTGAATGGCATGTTCCCAGTTCGGCTGCCTCCGTTTGTACATTCTATGACATAGTGTTTAAAACGTCGTACACAACTCATCTATGATATCAAAAGATAAATAGCAATGTTAAAACTGTAGGTGGAGCCACCAATAATTTACATCCTCATTTTCATATGCACATTGTGAATATTATACAGTACTTTATAAATTCATTCCACTCTCCTGAGCACACTCATGTAAACTAGGCTAGCTTATCATCTTTTCACAAAAGATAGCCTGAATATCAAAAGTTTCAACTGAGTAAACTTCCTCTGGCAGCATACAAGGTATTTGCATAATTACAAAAACGACTGACCAAATCTGCAAATAGGATTCAAGAGGTAAAGTCACGAATTCCTGCATAACTGTGGTCCAGCATCCTTACTGAAATGTTCAATACCACTCACCCTCACCCCCATCTCTGTACACAGACAATGAGAGAGCTGTGCTCTGTATCTTACACAGGCCATGCCTTTGTTTTGGTGATCAGTCTTTTGGAGGCTGTAACAGTGTTAATTTGTGAAGTATTTATTCTAAGTATCATATCAATGATAGAATTAGTGACATGCTCTTTTTTTTATAAATTCATTTCTATTTCTGCCTTCTGCTCCGTGGATCATTCCTGCATTAATCAATACTGACTGTTCTGTTATAACACAGGAGCCCGTATCATCACACTCTGCTGTGATCTCCCACATGTACTGACTTTATTCCTCTCCCAGCTTTTACCTGAGCCTGAACAAGTTTGTGTACAATCTCAGCATTCTATTTTAAAGTGAATTGAGTTTCTTCCTAATTTTCCTATCTGTCACCAAAACTTTCCCCGTTTCCCAGCTCTATTGCAGCCTCGATATGCATCCCTGCCTTAGGCACTTTGCTTCTGAAAACTTCATCCATGTCTCGGTCTGCTCCAGTCTCAACCATTTTAATAATCGTCTCATTGGCGTCTCACTTCATACTCTTTATGAACCTCAGTTTATCCTCAACTCTGCTGCTTGTCCATCAACTCACACGGAGTCTAATTCACTTATCACCCCTATAATCGTTGAACTACAGTGGCTTCTGGTATGCTAATATCTCATTTTAAAGTTCTCATTCTTATCAGTGTCTCTCCCTGGCATCACATCTCCAATTACTACCATTCCTCAACTCATTTCTCATAGATCCCTCAATTTTGTTTTCCCTTCCAGAATTGTGCTTAAAATGAATGTTTTTCTCTCTGTTTCCCTCCTTGACCATGATTTGAGCCCCTGTACAGTTGATGGTACTGTGTCATTGCTTGTATTTTCATTCACTTCCCAATGCGTCACACGTGAAGCTCCCTGTTAGACAGGGATATCAGCAACTTTGACTCATTACTTTCACAATTATTCTCTGTCAATCCATTGAAACTCCATGTTAGTCATCGTCAGCTGATCATACTTGAACCAAATGGGAAAACCCCTTGGAGGTTTGAGAAGAATCAGGCATGAATTACAGACTTTTGGTCTGCAGGTACAAGAAGTGGTTAGGAAGGCAAATGTAATTTTCTCCTTCATTGCTAAAGAGGTTGAGTTTAAAAGCAGAGAGGTAATGTTGCAGCTGTACAAGGTGCTGGTGAGATCACATCTGCAGTACTGTGTGCAGATTTTGTCTCCGGACCTGAGAAAGGATGTACAGGCACTGGAGGAGGTGCAGAGGAGGGTGTGTCCGGCGTTGAGGAGGATTGATTTATGAGGAGAGACTGAGTAGATTGGGATTATATTGGTTCGAATTCGGAACAATGAGGGGGGAATCTTATAGAAACATGTAAAATAATGAAGGGAATGGATCAGATAGAAATAGGCTGTATGTTTTCACAGACATGTGAAACTAGATAAGAGGGTACAGCTGCAAGACAAGAGGAAGCAGAGTTAGGCCTGAATTGAGAAAGAATGTCTTCATCCAGAGGGTTGTTAATCTGTGGAATTCTTTGTCCAGTGAAGTAATTGACGCTATTCAGGAAACTGTTTTAATGTAAGGTATATTTGTTTCTAAAAATGGAAGAAAATAACGGATACAGTGAGAGGTTGAGGAAGTGGAGCTGAGTCCACAGAAAGGTCAGCCATAATCTTATTGAATGATGAAGCAGGGTTGAAGGGCTGGACGGCCTACTCCTGCTTCTAGTTTTTATGTTATAATCAACAGCTTAAGCACTTGTTGCTAACAAGGAGCTGGAAAATAGACTGAAAGGAATTTCAGTTGTTAACGTTGACAGATATTTAAATTAACATTTCACAATGATCAAACATGTTGGGGAGACGATGGCCTTGTAAGTGTTATCTCTAGATTGTTAATCCATAGACCCCGATAACATTCTGGGACCCGAGTTCAAATCCTGCCACGGCAGATGCTGAAAGTTTATTTCAGTAAAAACAATCTCAAATTAAGAATCTCATGATGACCATTAATCCATTGTCAATTGTTGGGCAAACCTCTCTGGATCACTGAAGTCCTTTAGGGAAGGAATCTGCCATCCTTACCTGCTCTGACCTACATGTGACTCCAGTTCCATAGCAATGTGGTTGACTCATAACTGCCCTCTGTGCAATTAGGGATCGGCAACTAATGCTGACCTAGCCAATGATTCCCTAATTCTGTTAACAAATTAAAAAAAACATCAAAATGGAATTGATGAAATGGTAAACTTTGCATGATTAGCAAATATAGTCAGGGTGTGTACCCAATGAAAACAAAGGCGCTCAAATGATGAAAACTGCTGGTAGACCAGAGGTGTGGGACAAAATTTTAGAGCCCACAAGCTGAAAGACGTAAAGCGAATAAAGTTGGGTCAATTGATTTAGGAAGGTCAATTGCTGCAAAGTATAAACAAAAACAACACGAGGCAGCATGTGGAAATAAAAATAATAATAATAAAAAAGCTAAAACCTTTTTTGGAACAATTGGAAGATGACATCGGGAGATTCCACACAGGAAAAACGGAAACTCTCAAATAACTCAAACAGCTATTTTATATTAGTTGTGACACTTTTTCGACAGAGAATATCCCAAAGGATCGCAGGCCTTATCTTCAGGACAACCCCTTTGATAAAGGAAATGGTTGTGGATGAACTATCCACCAAAACCTAGTGGTCTGTTTCCTGGATTTCGAAACAATGTGCTCCAGACATATTCCTGGCATTTGTTGAAATATCACTACAGTCCAAGGGGATTTCAGTGGATTCAAAGATCTTACTGTGATGCCTGTCTTCAAGGAGGTAGGAATGCAGAAAGCAGGAAAATAAAGGCTAGGTCGCCTTATGTCTATTATTAGGAAATTGCTCGTGTCCATTATAGTGTGATTTACAATAATTTAATGGAATCAAAGAGGCTCAATAGAGTTATCTGAAAATGAGAAGCAGTGATAATAAATGTGAACCCTTAGATTGTGTAATTAGATTTGGTAAGCATTTTGTAAAGTACTATCTAAAGCGTATATTGCACAAAGTAGGAACTTGTGGGTTATTGTTCAGAATTGAACATTTGTGAAGACAGAAAGGAGTGAGTCTTGATGAACATGTCTGTCTGAGTTCAGAGAGACATAATAAGTGGAGTGCCACAAATGTCAGCCCTTGGACTCCCAGTTGCTTACTGTCTGTATTAAAGTTGTTTTTGTTGGGGGGCAGGAGGTATAGAATACAATCAATGCATATTTGATGATGGTAAAGATAGGTTGGAGTGCATGGTGTGATCAGGATGAAAGAAATCTGCACTGTGTAATTGGAAGATAGAGTTCATTTTAATAAAGCGTGTGGTCAAGCACTTCAGAAGAAATAATAAAAAAGCTAATGATTATTTATATGGAGAAAGATTGTGAAAACAAAAGACCAGCGCAGAGAGATTTGGGTGTTGTTGTGCGTGCAAGGTCTGAAAAACCATAAGGATTGATCAATTTCCAGGACCAGATAATGTGTATGCCAGGGCGTTGTGGAAGGAAAGATATGTAGGTTCGAGAGTTGGGCTGAGAAGTTGCAAATGGAGTTCAATCCTGTCAAATGCGAGGTCATGCTTTTTGGAAGATCCAATTCAAGAGCGAATTATACAGTAAGTTGAAATGTCCAGAGAAAAATTAATGTCCAGAGAGATCTCTGGGTGTTCAAGTCCTTTGATCCCTGAAAGTGGCAATGCAGGTTAATAGATTTGTCAGGAAAACATATGAAATGATTTCCTTCATCGAACTCGGTATTGAGTACAGGATTTGGCAGGTCATGTTACAGTTCAATAAGACTATGGTTCAGCATTATATCTGGTACATTTCTGGTCGCCCACATTACCAAAACGATGTGGATGAGTTGGAAGAGTACAAAAGAGGTTTACTAGGATATTACCTGATATGGAGGGTGCAAGCTATGAAGAGAAGTTGAGTAGATTAGGATTATTTTCATTAGAAAGACAGAGGCTGGGGAGGGGGAATCTGAATGAGGTCTACAAAATCATGAGAAGTATAGATAGGGTGGATAGCAAGAAGATTTTTTTTTCCCCAGAGTGGCGTACTGAATTTCTAGAGGCCACGAGTTCAACGTGAGATTGGATATATTGATGGGAGGGAGATGTGGTAAATTCATTATGCAGAGGGTGGGGGTGCCTGGAACGCGTTGCCAGTAGTGGTGTTAGTGGTGGACACTATAACATCATTTAATATCTATCTAGACAAATATATGAACGGGCAGGCAGCAAAGGAATACAGATCCTTAGAAAATATGCTTTGATAGAAGAATTGGATCGGCACAGGCTTGGAGGGATGAAGGGCCTGCTCCTGTGCTGAAATATTCTTCGTTATTTTTCTTTGCTCTTTGTTCTTTCAAACTATGGGAACCCAGCAGATATAGTTGAATCATTTATACACACGTGAAGTACTGGAGGACTGGAGGATGGCTAATGATGCGCCTTTAGAAAGGCCGGAAGGAAAAGCATGGAGACGATAGACCGTGAGCCTGACATTGGTGATGAGTAAGTTGTTGGAAGAGATTCTGAAAGATAAGATTTACATGCATGGAGAGAGAAGGGCTGATTTGTGTTGGTCAGAAAGATTTTGTATGAGAGGAATCGTGTCTTATAAACATGATTTTAATTTGTTTTAAATGAAGTAAACAGAAAGATTGTAGTAGAATGGTAGATGTTGTTTAAATGAACATTAGAAAAGCCTTTGATAAGGTTCTGCATGGTAGACCAATTAATAAAGTTAGAGTACAAGGGATTGCGGGTAAGCTTGACAACTGGATGTAAATTCGGTTTTACAGAAGGAGACAGATAGAGGATTTTGCTTTCGCCTCGAAGCTTATAACAAGCAATGTTCCACCGGGATCAGTACTGGATGGACTTTTGTTTGTCATTGATGTAAAAGGTTAGGATGATAATATCAATGGCATGGTTGGTACATTTACAGATAACACTAAAATTGCTGTTATATTGGGCAGTGAGACAGTTATCTCCGATTGCAAAGAGACATTGTGCAATTAGGTCAATGGATTGAGGAGTGACAGATGGAGATTAGATAAACTAAATGGGAGGAACTGCATTTTGGTAAAATAAACAAGTACATGACGTAAAACAAATAATTATACGGTCCAAGGTAGTACTTCAGGCCACAGAGATCGAGGGATTTTGGTACATAATTCTTTGAACTTTGTGTCACACGTGGAAAAAGTATTTTAGAAGGCATTTTGCACGTTTGCCTTCGTCATTCAGACGTTTCACTATAGGTGTCGGTATTTCATATTGAGTTTGTACAGGGCATTGATAAGGCCTCTTTTGGAGTACTGGGTCCAGTTCTGATCACACAGTCAGGGGAAGGGCATTATTAAACTTGTTAGAGTTAAAATATATTTACCGGAATGTTACTAAGAACGGAGGGATTGGGGTATAAGGAGAGATTGGATTGGATCTTATTTCCTTGGAGGGCAGAAAATCCAAGGGTTACATTATAAAATCATAAGGGATATTGATAAGGTGAATGGCATGTTTCTGTTCCTTCGGACAGAGGAATTCAAAACCAGCGAGAAAAAAGTGAGAAGAGAAGGATTTCAAAAGTACATGCGGGGCAATTTTTTCTTACGTAGAGATATTAGTGTGTGTAATGCACTTTCAAAGGAAGTGGCAGGTGCAGGTACAGTTACAACATTTAAAAGATGTTTGGATTGGTACAAACATAGGAAAGGTTTGGATGGATATGGGCCAAACTCAGGCTGGTAGTATTAGTTGAACAAAAGGTTTGGTTCCATGATGTTCGATTCTGTGACTATGATTCTTTTACCTTTTATAAAAAAAGGTTAATGACTTTCCAATATCTGTGTCAAAGTGAATACTTATTCTTAAAATGAATTCCCTAGTTTTAGATTAGATTACATTACATTACAGTGTGGAAACAGGCCCTTCGGCCCAGCAGGACCACACCGACCCGCCGAAGCGTAACCCACCCGTACCCCTACATTTACCCCTTACCTAACACTAGGGGCAATTTAGCATGGCCAATTCACCTGACCTGCACATCTTTGGATTGTGGGAGGAAACCGGAGCACCCGGAGGAAACCCATGCAGACACGGGGAGAACGTGCAAACTCCACACAGACAGTCGCCTGAGGCAGGATTGAACCCGGGTCTCTGGCGCTGTGATAGTCTCCCAAACAAGTATTCGCCTGATCCACGGTTTTCAAGATCTTGTTTAGTACAATAGCAAGAGCATTGACACTGAGATCTAAAAAGCATACCTTTCATTAAACAAAGACTTCAACTCAGAAACAATAAAGTGAAGTATCTTTGGAAGTTTCTAAATGTAATGAATCTTTTTTTTTCCAGAAACCAAAAGCACGTTGGATAACAGATATAAACCGATCCCTGGAGCATTCCACTGGTTTCAGATTTTCAACCTGAAAATCAATATAAAATTCAACACACAACTTCCTGTTGTAAATCAGGAACAAAAACAGAATTTCCTGGAAAATCTCAGCAGATATGGGAACTTCTGTGAAGAGAAATCAAAGTTAACATTTTGGGTCTGAATGGTGTCCTTCCTCAGTTTGAATCTTTCATTGTGTCAGTTTAGGATTCAAAACAATTTACATTGCATCAGGCGTGATCTCAGCGATGCCCTGTACTAATGCAGTAAAACATTCCTACGATTAAACCCGATACCCTTAGCAGCATCATTCCATTTACTTTCCTAATCATTTGCTACACATGGTGACTAACTTTACATGATTCATACAAAAGTACTCACAAATCCTTGTGTGTCACTGAGTTCTGAAATCTCTCACCATTTAAACAGTTACTGATTTTATATCCTTCTTCTAAAACACCCACTCTCATAATCCACATTAAACAGTTTCTGCTGAAGATTTTCGCACTAAACCACCCCTGTCTGTATCCCATTGCTGACTCCCAGCGTCCAGTTGACAAAGCATTGAATGACTATCTTGATAAATTAGTTCATATAGCTTCAATCCATCGGGTCATCCAAATAACTAACTAATGGAGTACCTCAGAGCTTAATATAAATCTGTTTTACAACCTGCAAACCAATATTAATCTCGAAGCACTACTTCCTGTTATATTCAGGAGCCTGCTGTGATTGCTCAGCACCGAAGGCAGTTTGAATTGCCTCGTCCTGTGCTGTGTAGTGTGTACTGGAGGGCTGAATACCATCACCTCATTTCTGTCTAACTCCTTAGAGGGTCAGAATGGTCTCCCGCTGTCTTATTGCCTTACTGGCTGAATGTGGTCTTTCTCTCCCTCTGTAAAAGCATTGAGGAGTGGATTGAGAGAACAACACAGGAGGTAGGATCATAAGTTGGCCAGTCGCCCCCTCAGGCCTGCTGCAACATTCAGAATGCTCTTTGCTGATATGATTGTGTCTGAGCAGCCTTTTCCTGTCTGTTCCCAATAAACACTGACTCTGTTGTCTATCAATGGTCAGTACAGCTCAGCCTTGAATACCTTCAATAACCCAGTCTTCACTGTTCCCTGGGAATGTGAAAATCGGCAAGGAGAAAAAAATTATCCTTAACTCAGTCTTAATTAGAAGGCGCTTATTTTATAATAATTTGATCAGATTAGATTAAATTAGAGTAAATTAGACTTCCTACAGTGTGGAAACAGGCCCTTTGGCCCAACCAGTCCATACTGACCTTCTGAAGAGTAGCCTACCCAGACCCATTTCCCTCTGACTAATGCACCTAAAACTATGGGCAATTTAACAGGGCCAATTCACCTGACCTGCACATCTTTGGACTGTGGGAGAAACCGGAGCACCCCGAGGAAACCCACGCAGACACGGGGAGAATGTGCAAAATGTGCCAACCTTAAAAAAAAATCACCACTGCTTTTGAGGAACAGGAAATGACAATAATTAGGAATAGACAAAAAACATTCAGCCTTCCAAACATGTCTCACGTTACCACTGACTATATTTTGGTTAAATATCAATCAAAGCCACCCTGCACAGCACCCTCACAAAGCCATTTCCAGATATCAAAGGATCATAAGAAACGAGAACAGAATTAGCTCCATCGAATCTGCTCTGCTGCTTGGTCATGGCCGGTTTGTTTCTCAACCACATACTCCTCACTCCTCCCAATTACCCTTGATTCACTTATTCATCAAAAGTTTACCAAACTCTATCTCAAAGACGCTACTGATTTACTGGGTTTGCATTTTTGTTCATATATGAGTGTCTGTATGTGTGTTAATGCATGTGTCTGTTGTAGATTTAAGGGATTATTTTACCCTGGACTCTTTTAAATTTAAGTTTTCAGGCAGAGTTACCGAGCAATCTTCCAGAGCAACTAGAGTGAATAGTTTGTGAGACCTTAGTTTTTTTTAAAAGTTGGAACAATAGAAGCAGCCTCAATGAGTACAGTCAAGGTCTCAAAGAAGCAGGGCGTATAGTCGGCAGTTTGCAGCAGTTGTAGCCGGGATCTCACCAGGGTTGTACACTGTACTACATGTCGCTGGCTGCTACTCTCTCTGAATTTTCCTTTCTGGGTTGCAGGAGTTGCTTGTCCTGCAGTTTGTTTTTCTGAATTTTGTGCCCAGGGTGTGTTTATGAGCTGTTCCCACATTGGAACAGTTACTGTTTAGTAGTAAAATAATTTACTGAGTTTTGTTAAGATTTCCAATAGAGTTAAGTTAGTCCATTTTCATCTTTCTTTGATTATATTTTTACTATAGTGTTCAAATAAACTGTGATTTGCATAACTTCTATTAGTTTGATCAATTGAATTGGACCTGGAACACGGCACCTTATGTTTAAAATAAGAAAATGTTAGGGTCCAGGCTAACTTCTTAATTTATTTTGAGAGTTCTGCTCCGTCCTGAAACACTGTGTAATGGGATCTCTCTTGTTTTGGGGACAGGCGATTAATTGAAATGGGGAATAACACCTTGTTTCCTCGTATGTTTAAAATGATGTAATATAATCCTCTGCTGGTTCACCAACTCCACTGTGCAAACAGTAGGCTTCATAGAATCAATTGACTTTTGAATTCATTCCATCTAGTTCACCGTGACCAGCCATAGAGTGTCCCACTATCATTACCATCCCTTTAACCCTGCGTTTCACATGGCTAATCCATCTAAGCTGCACATCCCTAAGCATTATGGACCACTTAGCACTGCCAATCTCTCTGACCTGCACATCTTTGAACTACAGGGGGAAAGTAGAGAACTCATCGTTTGCTTGAGAATGCATTATTGACTGTGAATCACCCACATGCATGCTTCAAAGAATAGCCTTGGCAACAGAGAGGTGTTTGTCTGATCCCTTGCAATGCTGTCCCTGAGATATTAGAGAAGGAGGTCGGACATGTCTAACATTGACCTGCTGGCACCATTGGGTCATTAAGAATGCTTTCGCACTTATCATTTGTCAGAGTTTAGAGCAAATAAAATGCAAGTAGTAGAACGTGCAGAACGTGCAATCAAATTTTCTAATCTTCTTTCACAATGGTTCACTTATAGACGTCTGAAGACAATTGCTGTGGAGCACAGACATTTCTCCATATGATCCTCAGTGCAATTGCAATCCTCTCTGCACCAGTCTAGAGAGAGAGAGAAAGACAGAGAGTTTGTTTCTGCGTCTGTGTGTGTGTGACTGAGTCTGTCTGTCTGTCTGTGTACTGTTGATGTTGGTGTCAGTTTGTATGATGCTGTGACCTGCTGCCCTCGCTCCTTCCAGATGGTTTTCACCCTCCGCCACTGTCTGTGCAATGGAGTGGAAAGGCCAGCAGAGTGTGGAATTCCATCACTTTAACCAACACAGGGACCACCAGACCATTCCGACACAGAGGTACACGCACACACTCTAATACGCATAGTTACATGCACTATTACATACACGAAGATGCAGGCATAGAAATAAATACACACAGAGAGATACACTGACATGAGACAAACATGGGAGTCAATCGGTATTTCTCTTTCTCAGTGGCAAATTCTCACTATTTCACCCACTCTGTATGGTGTGCAATATTATTTCTATTTCTCTGTTTGCAGCATGTCAGTTTTCTTCTCTGGCTCTTTGGGATGTGTGTTGTTATTTCTGACACTCCTTTAGTATCTGTGTACACCTTGCTCACATCAGTGAGTCTGTCAGTATTTCAATTGTTCTGTAGGGGAAAGTAAGGGCTACAGATGCTGGAATCAAAAACGAGATTGTGGTGCTGGA
The DNA here is from genome assembly GCF_037043375.1 of Chiloscyllium plagiosum. Classification (NCBI taxonomy): domain Eukaryota; kingdom Metazoa; phylum Chordata; class Chondrichthyes; order Orectolobiformes; family Hemiscylliidae; genus Chiloscyllium; species Chiloscyllium plagiosum. The sequence continues at coordinate 49,570,381 of NW_028270183.1, forward strand.
AAAGCACAGCAGGTCAGGCAGCATCGGAAGATAAGGAGAATTGGAATTGTAGGCATAAGCCCGTCATCAGCCCGGTCTATAATCCGGATTCTGGCCTGACTTACTGTGCTTTTCAAGCACCAACTCTCCGCTTTGATCTCCAGCATCTGCAGTCCTTACTTTCCGACCTGCTGTGCTTTTCCAGCACCACATTCTCTTTCAGTTATTTTGACTGGCGTGTGACACTATGACAACTTCAATGCTTGTTGATGTCAGCAAACCTGGAAGAATTGTGAAGTGTGTGGAGGATGGAGTGCAACAGCAACAGGACAACGCCAACTTGGTGTAGAGTTCAGATATATTTCATACGACGATCAATGCAAGACAGTGTGAGGTGATGCAGTTTGGAAGGAAAACAGGCTGTGCTGTTATAAAGTGGGTGCAGGAGCAAAGGGACCTCGGTGTGTATGAGCACAGATTATTGAAGATGTCAAGACAAGTGGGGAGAACAGTAACTATCACAGATTAGTTTCAGTATCTGAGCTGTTTACAGGGGGAGGTGTAGGACGGAGTCTCCGTGCTCCCTTCCTGGGAGTTGGTGGTGACGATGTGTTGTGAGCCCACCCTCTTGCCCACCGAGACCGTGGGGATTCCATTTGTAGCAGCTTGATACAAAAGGGAGATGGCATCAGGGTCACGGCTTCTAAGTTGTGCCGGGGGGAAACGGAACTGCCAATGGATTTAACGTGAGAATTTCCCTTCACTGAACATTGCTCCTTACTCGGTCGGTGGGACGTGGATGTTTCAGAATCACCACACGAGGTGTCCCGGTCCTGTCCAACTCGTACCAGGGTCCTCCCCACATGGCCGGTGAGGGAACGGATATCGGGCACTCCAACACGCGGCTTGGCCCTTTCTGTCCTATTCCAGGCTGTTTCTTCTGGAATGGGAGGGAGGGATGGAGGGAGGGTGGGGAGGGGGGGGGGTGGTGGTCCTGCTGTTAGTGCTGGTGTCGGTGTGAGGGGAGAATGAAGAGCTTTTCGGAGGGGCGTCTGTCGACAGTGTTGTAAAGATGCAGCGTTGTTAGTATAGGGGGTATAGTGGAGGTGAGAGAAGCAGAGGGAGAGGGGGAAGATGCTACATGCAGCAGTGAGAATGTTGGAGCATGAGCCTTGTTCGGGGGTAGGTGCTATAACAGATATACAGTGAGAGTGAGGGAGCAGAGAGAATACGGTGACCCTTATCCTGACAGAGCTGTGAAGGTTATTGATGCTTGTCCTGTATTGCTAGACATTTATTCAGACCGCAGATACTGCACTCATCTGGGTGATGAGCTCAGATCATGGTCGTTGGGTCTGGTGGTGTGGCACCCTCTGGGAAGAGAATGTTCCCCCTCTGTACTAGCCCATCCACCAGGACCTCCGTGCCCCTGTCGTCAAACTGTGGTGTAATTGCCCCTTATCTGACATGCTCGGGGTGAACGTTGCAGGGCAGTTCCTAATAGAGAAAGCTCACACATGTGCCCGTTGGCCTTTTAAAGCTGGCCACAGTGCCAGGGATCACGGAAAATCCAGGGGTATCCAAGCGATGGTGAGTACCTCCAGCCATGATGGGTGTTCGAATCAATCTGGCATTGAATGAGAGGGACACCATGGGGTGGGGTGGGTAGTTAATGAGGTGAGTTCGATACGATAGCACCAGGAAACTAGCTCAGCCTCGTGTTGACGATCCCTCTATCACACTCAACGAACATGGCACTGAGACAACCTATTGTTAGATTCAGCCCAATGGGTTGAAGTCTGTGCTGACCCTACTCCCACTTACAATGCTGCAGAACAAATGTTAATCCAAAATTCTCCTGAACTCACACCAATATCCCATTCACCTATCATTCCTGGAAGCACTGGCTAATGTTACAGGATACTGTACGCTGGACAGTGATCTCATGCAGTGTTACTGAGAAACGTACTGGGGTGGTGGACACAGTTCCATACCCTGGTCGCATGTCTCATCTGGGTTTATAGCTGTGGTCTGCTTACCTTTCCACTCTGTGTAGATTGGGGATTTTATTGTACAGTACACCAGTCCGGTCTGCACAGTGTATCATACTGAACACATATCTCACCTGGGTTTATAGATCAATCACTTCAGAGGTCTGCACAGTGTTCTACTCTGGACCGATTGCAGGGTTCTGTTCAGCAATACACGAGCATGGTCTGCACAGTGCTCCATGCTGAACAGATATCTCCTCTGGGTTTATGGTGTCTGGGCTGGTTCTCTGAGGTGGATTGAGAATGTGATAGAACTAATAACTTCAACTGATATAGCAATGCTTTTACTTTTGTTCTCATTCTTGTGGTTGGACCCTCCAAATTCTGACTCCACCGGCCAGTTCCATTCTTCAATCTATCTCCATCGTTCAGTAACGTGTTGTCCCATGTGTTATTGTCCATTTCAAATGTGAGTAAAACTGTTCTACTTCCCTGGCCTTTGACGTTGCTCACCCTGGAGAATTGGGATTCACTGCGATAAACCTCAGTAAGGTCACTCCTCAGACTCAACACTCCAGGGAATATAGCCCCAGCCTATTCATACTCTCCGTGTAGCTCAACATCACCCACTACTAACACCACCAACATACTTGTAAAAGTTTTCTGCACTCTTTCAAATTTAACAACATCTTTTCTAAAGCAGGGAGAACTGAATTCAAGGCACTATTATGGAAGTCGCTGAACCTAGTGTGTTGGTGAAAGTGAGTATTGCAGGTACTGAAGATTAGTGTCGATAATGTGGTGCTGGAAAAGCACAGCAGGTCATGCAGTATCCGAGGAGCAGGAAAATCGATGTTTCTGGCAAAAGCGATCTCGGATGCTGCCAGCCTTGCTGGGCTTTTCCAGTACCACACTCTGAACCCAGTGTATATCCCAAATGGTCTCCTTCTTCAAAGACCGTAATTTTCCCTCCCACGTGGTCGACGATGCCCTCCAGTGCATCTTATCCACTTCCTGCACCTCCGCCCTTGAATCCCACCCTTCCAAACACAACAGGAAAAGAAGACCCTGGTCCTCATCTTCCTCCCTACCAAACCTCTAGATGTAATGCATCATCGTCCCCCATCTGGGCCAACTACAAGCAGACCCACCACCAGGGTTATATTTCCCTCCCCACCCTACCTGTGCGCCATAAAGAACATTCCCAGCGCGACTCCCTTGTCAGGTCCACGCCACCCACCAACCCACCCTCCCATCTTGTCACCTTATAGTGCCACCGCAGGAGTTGTAAAACCTGCACCTTCACCTCCCCCTCACCTCCGTCCAATATCCCAAAGGAACCTTCCACGTCAATTGGATTTTTACCCGCACCAACTAATCACACCGCACCGTAGCTGAACACTTTAACTCCCACTTCCACTCCGCCATGGACATGCACGTCCTGGGCTTCCTCCACCTCCACTCCTTAACCACCCGACGCCTGGAGGAAGAAAGCTTCATCTTCCGCCCTGGGACCCTGAAACTACATGGGATCAATGATGATATCACCAGTTTTCTCATTTCCTGACACCCACCTTATCCCAAATCTAACCTTCCAACTCAGCACGGCCCTGTTGATGTGTCCTACCGGTCCATTATCCTTCTCACCTATCCCTTCCACCCTCCTCTCCGACATACCACCTTCATCTACCTATCACATTCTCAGCTACCTTCCCACCAAGCTCACCCCATCCCATTTATCTCTTAACACCTTGGGCCTCAAGCCTCTTTCCTAACGAATGGTTTACACACAAAATGTTGATTTTCCTGCTCCTCGGATGCTGCCTGATTGGCTGTGCTTTTCCAGCACACATTCCCGACTCTGATCTTCAGCATCTGCAATCCTCACTTTCCTTGAGTTAGTGAATCCAGAAATGTCCTCACCAGACATCTTATGCAGCTAATCTGACATTTAATCCTTGTCTCCTTTTATAGACAGAGTGGGACATGAACAATCCTGCAGTGCTCTTACAGTACCCGTACATTCAAGGAAAAATATTTTAAAAATGTACGATTCATAGTGCATCCAGTAACCCTCGTCCATTCCATCCTGAATGAGGAAATATTATTCCCTTTTATTGTGATATGAGATGTGATGTAAGGAAGGGGTTAACTGAGCCTGTTTGTTCAGTGATTGTGATTAATGTCAGTCTCCATGGGTTCTAAATACCCCAGTGGAGAGTTCCCATCTTTTAATCATAAATGGGTGCCGTCCAATGTGTTATGCCATAGTATGAGCGGGAGAATTACCAACAGCACTAACAGGGATCAGCAGCTCCAGACAGAAGCGAGGAGAGATGAAAATCTGAGAATATTAGATTGAAATGTTCCAACAATGGACAGGAGTTTATCCTCCTTTATTTCGTTTTTTTCTATGTATTATGGTCAGTTGTCATTATCACGGCGGATCAGTTTTGCACTTCGCATTATTCAATATATTTATTATCCTCTCCTGTCGATCGTTGGTGTACCTGGTAAGTCTCACTGTCCAGATATTTTTTGTATAAACCAGTTACGACTGCATTTGTGTTCTTTCGTGTAGTCTACGCTTCTTGCCCCCAATATTGTTCCTGATGAGACTTTGAATCCAGTTCAATTCCTGTCTCCATCCTTTCATCTGGCAGTATTACTCATGGGTCTCTATGTTGTCCTACTCAGTTGCAGATATGAACCATTGTCTCTCTGCGCTTGTTATTTAAATATTGGGAGTGTGGAGGTTATTGTCGTCTATTATGTTTACAAACTCCATTTTCTTCCTGGGGCTCCATCCCACCCCTGGCCAATATCTTTCTTCATTAATTTCTGGTTCTTGGGCATCGCTGGCTGTCCAGCATTAATAGCCCATTCCTATTTGCCCTTGAAAAGGTGGTGAGCTGCCTTTTTGAATTGCTGCAGTCCACTTGCTGTGGGTTAACCCACAATGCCAGTAGGGAGGGAATTCCAGAAATTTGACCCAACGATTCCGAAGCAACAGCAGTATAATTCAAAATCATGGTGGTGAGAGGCTTGGAGTGCGGTGGGTGGGGGGGGGGGGGGGGTGGGGGGGGGGGGGGGTGCGGGGCGGTGGTGGTTGGTGCGTGTAGGTGAAACATGCAGGTTGTGTTTGAAACAGACGAATCACAACTTTGGTGAACCCTTTGGCTATGAGCTGATTCCTGACACCATGTCCTGACCATTATTAAACTTAACTATACACTGCTCCCGAAAGTACTTCACTGTCTTAACTCATCTGCTGTTTGAATCTCGAACTGTGAAATACAGACTTAATAATGACAACAATCTGCTGCTGACACTCTCAGGTTAAAACCTGCAGAAACAAATCTGATTCGAACTCAGACCAAAATCCCATCCATCTGACATTGCTGTGCACGCTGATTTATATCGCTATTGTGTCTGGCAATGTCTTTATTTTACTATTCTTAAGCACTTTAACTCATCTGTTCTTGAAACCTCCCTCACTCTCTCTGTGTCGTTTCTCCAAATCCCTGCCAGTGGTTCATATTTAATCTGTTTTCCTTCATGTGTATTTTCTCTCATGCAATGATTTTTGCATTCAACACCCAAATGCATCACACACACGCACAACACACACACACGTGCATGACACACACACACAGACACAAACACATGCATGCTCGCGCACATGCACATGCACACACACACACACACACACAACTTCACTTATACTGGTCCAATGGAGATGGAAATCCTCTCCTTTTAGACAGTCATCTGTTGTGTGTATCATTCCCATATGATAATAAAGTTTTGCAATACTCCCCATGCTGGGCAGATAGTGCAGTTTACTGAGCAATACACTAGCATAGTGTTCAGAGCTCTACATGCTGGGCTGTCATCTTGTCCCAGCGGATGTTATTTGAAGTGTTCTGTGAAGCAGTTTCAGAATTTGATTGAACAAACCATTTCAATTCACCTGAAAATACCATTATTCATTGTTCTCATTCTTATAATTTTGCTATCGAAGGATTCACTCCTCCAGTTAGTCCCACTGCTCTGTCTTTTTCCCCATGTTTCCACAACAGGTTCTCAGGTAATTAACTATCTGTTTCTGTCTTTAATGTGAATCTCTCTGTCCCTCTGTACCTGTCCGTGACCTTGGTTTCTGGCTCCCTAGTGTATCAACTGCTGGCATGGTGAAGCTCAGAGACAATGAAATGGTGTGTGTCAGGCTGTTGTTCACTTCCCAGCGTGTCCCATATGGTGCTCCATGGACAATGGGGTGTATGTCAGGCTGTTTGTATCCCTATCGGAGGAGGTATCTGGGGAGTATAAGGTGAAGAAAGCATATGAGCTTGTGCCAGAAGCCGACAGACAATGTTTCAGGAATCTAAAAAAGGGTCCCTGATTTAAACACAAATTGAGTTTGAAAGAATCAAAGTAATTTTGAAAGGTGGGTAAGGGTATAAAAAGCTGAGCAAACCTATAACACTCTTAGAAACGTTCTTTTTTCGAACGAGTTCAAAAATTCACTTCTTCCATAATGAGAAGTCGTGCAGAAGAGCAGAGAGTTACAATGGCAGGATTATAAGCAGAAATGGCTGATGATTATGAGTTCGTCCATAAATCAAAGTTTGCATACCATGATGGATTGAGAAGAATGTATGAGAACCTCTTAAAATATACACCTGTGAGAGTAAGATTGACTGGCATAGGCCAGGAGTAGCAGGAAACGACGTTACAACATTAAGAGGTACAGAGGCATGTAATTTCTTGATGCTGAGAAATGAAGAGACATATCATTCAGAAGAACTATTGGAGAGATGCAAATTGTTTCATTATGTAACGTGTGGTTGGTGTGTCCGGTGAAACCATCAACAGAAGTATTTCACAACTGGGAAGGAAACTTTGAGCTTGGTGTTTGTGTCAAAACATTTCAGCATTTAACTTGCAAATAATGTGCCCAAGACAAATCTACACACGTTCATAACGCCTAAACGTCTTTGGAGAAATTTAGGGAGAAAACATCTGCTCTGTTCAGATATAGGTTTTTATTGCTGACATTCGATTTGGAAGTTATACAGGTGACAGGACAAGAAACTGTATTTGCTGACAAGTTGTCGAGACTTGAATGAAGAAAGACAGAGCCGTTCTGCGGCAGGAGTATACAGACAGAAATAGAATGGAGTTGTGAATGTTTGCATACTTACTGTCAATGTCGTATATATGTATTGTAGTCCACTAATAGAGTAAGAATAATGGGTTTAAAAAGAAGCTGCTGTTGTGTATTAACCATTCGTTTTGTCAAAGGAGCAGATGTGACAATGCTGTTATTTTGAAAATGTTATTTTCTCTTTTTTTTAAAAGAAGTCTGAAGGCAGAGATGCCTAACTGCCTACTAAAAACGGCTGAAGTAACTAACTTACGAGGCCTTTAGGTTTTATTAAAACAGTGGTGACAATTGTAGGGCAGTGGCCAACTCTCCCAGACCAGATCTTCTCATTTTGAGTTTAGCTGCAGCAATCAGAAGCTGCTCGGTGTCCCAGGCTGGTTGGAAGCTTCAATACATGATCCCGAGCTGCTCCTCTCTCTGAAAACTCTCTTGAAGATGCTTCTTCCTCGATTGGAGAACTACAGCTAAGAATCTGTGTTTGAATGTATCTATAAAAGATCTTAAAGTAAGGGAACCCTTAGGAAGTAGCGACCATAATATGATAGAGTTCAGCCTGGAGTTTGAAAGGGAGAAGGCAAAATCGGATGTAATGGTGTTACAGTTGAATAAAGGTAATTATGAGGGCATGAGAGAGGAACTGACTAAAATAGACTGGACGCAGAGCCAAACCGGGAAGACAGTAGAGCAAAAATGGCAGGAGTTTGTAGGTATAATTGAGGACACTATACAGAGGTTCATTCCCAAGAAAAGAAAGATTAACCGGGGAGGGATTAGACAACCTTGGCTGACAAAGGAAGTCAGGAAATGTATTAAAGAAAAAGAGAGATCCTATAAAGTGGCTAAGAACAGTGGGAAATCAGAAGATTGGGAAGGATACAAAAGCAAACAGAGGATAACAAAGAGTGTAATAAGAAAGGAGAGGATCAAATATGAAGGTAGGCTAGCCAGTAATATTAGAAATAATAGTAAAAGTTTCTTTCAGTACATAAGAAACAAACGACAGGCAAAAGTAGACATTGGGCCACTTCAAACTGATGCAGGAAGCCTAGTGATGGGAGATAAGGAAATAGCAGGAGAACTTAACAAGTACTTTGCGTCAGTCTTCACAGTGGAAGACATGAGTAATATCCCAAGAAATAAAGGGTGTCACGGGGCTGAGTTGAGTATGGTTGCCATTACGAAAGAGATAGTGCTAGAAAAGTTAAAAAGTCTTAAAATTGATAAATCTCCTGGCCCTGATGGGATACACCCTAGAGTTCTGAGAGAGGTGGCTGAGGAAATAACAGAGGCATTGGTTGAGATCTTTCAAGAGTCACTGCAGTCAGGAAAGGTCCCGGATGATTGGAAGATGGCTGTTGTAACCCCCTTGTTCAAGAAAGGATCAAGGCAAAAGATGGAAAATTATAGGCCAAGCAGCTTAACCTCGGTTGTTGGTAAAATTCTAGAATCCATCATTAAGGATGAGGTTTCTAAATTATTGGAAGATCAGAGTCTGATTAGAACAAGTCAACATGGATTTAGTAAAGGGAGGTCATGCCTGACAAACCTGTTGGAATTTTTTGAAGAGGTAACAAGTAGGTTAGACCAGGGAAACCCAGTGGATGTGGTCTATCTAGACTTTCAAAAGGCCTTTGATAAGGTGCCACACGGGAGGCTGCTGAGCAAGGTGAGGGCCCATGGTGTTCGAGGTGAGCTGCTGGGATGGATTGAGGATTGGCTGTCTAACAGAAGGCAGAGAGTTGGGATAAAAGGTTCTCTTTCAGAATGGCAGCCGGTGACGAGTGGTGTCCCGCAGGGTTCGGTGCTGGGGCCACAGCTGTTCGCATTATATATTAATGATTTGGATGAGGGAACCGGGGGCATTCTAGCGAAGTTTGCCGATGATACGAAGTTTGGTGGACAGGCAGGTAGTACTGAGGAAGTGGGGAGGCTACAAAAGGATCTCGACAGGTTGGGAGAGTGGTCCAGGAAATGGCTGATGGAATTTAACGTGAGCAAGTGCGAGGTCTTGCACTTTGGCAAAAAGAATAAAAGCATAGACTACTTTCTAAATGGTGAGAAAATTATTAAAGCCAAAGCACAAAGGGATCTGGGAGTGCTAGTCGAGGATTCTCTAAAGGTAAACATGCAGGTTGAGTCCGTGATTAAGAAAGCGAAAGCAATGTTGTCTCTTATCTCAAGAGGGTTGGAATATAAAAGCAGAGATGTACTACTAAGACTTTATAAAGCCCTGGTTAGGCCCCATTTGGAGTACTGTGTCCAGTTTTGGTCCCCACACCTCAGGAAGGACATACTGGCACTGGAACGTGTCCAGCGGAGATTCACACGGATGATCCCTGGAATGACAGGTCTAACATATGAGGAACGGCTGAGGATACTGGGATTGTATTCGTTGGAGTTTAGAAGATTAAGGGGAGACTTAATAGAGACGTACAAAATAATACATGGCTTGGAAAAGGGAGATGCGAGGAAATTGTTTCAGTTAAACGAGGAGACTAGGACCCGTGGACACAGCCTTAGAATTAGAGGGGGTCATTTCAGAACAGAAATGCGGAGACATTTCTTCAGCCAGAGAGTGGTGGGCCTGTTGAATTCATTGCCACGGAGTGCAGTGGAAGCCGGGACGCTAAATGTCTTCAAGGCCGAGATTGATAGATTCTTTATGTCTCGAGGAATTAAGGGCTACGGGGAGAACGCTGGTAAGTGGAGCTGAAATGCGCATCAGCCATGATTGAATGGCGGAGTGGACTCGATGGGCCGAATGGCCTTACTTCCACTCCTATGTCTTATGGTCTTATGGTCTTATTTGTGTCAAGGAACATGTTTATGGGACAGTATTAGCACAGTTAATTAGTAGAAGGCACTGTATCTATTGTTTGCGTCAGTGTTCCAATTGAGAAGCTATCTCAAATTGTTCATCTGTTTGATTGTGTTTTAACTGGATTGTTTGAATGGATTACATATTACTTAACGTTGAGTAGGTTGACCAGTTGCAACATTTGTGGAACGCACAGTTCACATCTACAGTTAAAATAAGGAAAAGTTAGGGTCTCGGCTACCTTTTTAAAATATTTTGAGGGGTCTGGTCAGTCCATCAGTCTTGTAGCTGAGGGGCTTCTGACTGACTCCTGTTATTGAAAAGTTAGTGGAGGTGCTGGGGATTGTTTGCTGGAGGTTGTGCTGTGAGCTGCCTCAGACATTCAGGGAGACCTGAGGATTTGGTGACCCAACTCGGGATGGAGCATGGGGACTGTAGTTACAGCATATGGGTCTGTAACATGCACAACAAATGGAACAGAGGCTGCAGAGAGGGGAAGCTCTGAAACCATGGAGTGAATGCCTGTTGGGAAAGGGATCTGCGGTATCTGTTTGTGTTTTCGCCTGGACAAACACACACTCTCACTGTCCCCGTTACATAAACTCATGCACACTCTCCCTATCCGCTTCACACACACACACACATACACACACACACACATACACACACACACACACACACTCACACTCCCCCTGTCTCACATGCGCACATGCACACTCTGCTCTGTCACACGAATGCACACCCATACCCACTATATATTCATCCCGCACTCACACAGACACTCCCCCTCAGTCTCTCTCACTTACACGCGTTCTCTCTCTCCCCCTCACACAGGCACACCCCCTCACACACATGTACATGCATACACACGTATGCACGTTCAAATCTGCGGCGTGAATTTGCATTTGCATTTGCAGATACGCTTTATTTTGTTCCAAAAACATACAATTTGGAGACAGTCAGTCAATGTGGCATTTTATAAACTCCTGAACTCGGAACAAACCCAGTCTGACTCCACATGAAGACACAGACAAATTCCAAACAAGACCTCACCACTGAAATACATTGCCTGATCGGAGGCGTCACCTCCTTCACATCGATATTGTCTGCGATTTGCATATCCATCAATCAAAACCTACACCTCGATTCTAAGTGATTAAGGATTTAAGAGCCATCTTAGGTGTGTACCATTCATGTGCATGAGTTGCACAATCCTTTGATCTTTTCCTTATAACGTCTGGGTCTAAGGTCTTTCTCTCTCTCTAACACTTAACGAAGAAGCAGCGCTATGGAAGCTTGTGTTTTCAAATAAACCCGTTGGACTCTAACCGACTGTCGTGTGAATTTTGACATTGTCCGACGCAATCCAAAACTAACGGCTCCATATCGTACTTATTTATTGCTTATCCCATTATCTCTCTTAGTAAATAAATCTTTCCTTTCCCCATGTGGTCTTGTCTTGCATATTAATCTATTGTGAGGCACATGACGCATTGCTGTCTGGAATTCGAGATATAATACATCTAGATGAGCCCCATTGCCCATCTCTTAAACCAGGAATCAAGCGGGCTAAAAGTTGTCATGACATAGCTTTAACGAGCAGAATTAAGGAGAATCCCAAAGCATCTTATTCTTATATACGAAGCAAGGGGGTAACTAGAGAAAGGATTGGTCCACTATAAGATAATGAAGGAAAGCTGTGTGTCAAACCTGAAAGAATTGGTGAGATTCTGAATGATTACTTTTCATCAGTGCTCACTGAGGAGAGGAACATGACGAATGTTGAGATTAGAGATAGAAATTTGATTAGTCTGCATCATGTTGACATAAGTAAGAAAGATTTGTTGGGTACGCTAGAGGTTATTAAGGTGGACAAATCCCCAGGACCGGATGGGATCTATCCCAGGTTGCTGAGGGAGGTGAGAGATGAAATAGCTGAGGACCTAACAGATATCTTTGTGGAATCCTTAAATACATGTGAGGTGCCGGAGGACTGGAGGGTTGCTCATTTTGTCCCCCTGTACAAGAAGGGTACTAGGGATATTCCGAGCAACTACAGATAATTGAACTTGATATCAGTGGTGGGAAAGTTGCTGGAGAAGGTACTGAGGAATAGGATCCATTCATATTAAGAAAAGAATGGGCTTATCAGTGATAGGCAACATGATTTTGAGCAGGAGAGATCGTGCCTTACCAATTTAATAGAGTTCTTCGAGGAAGTGACCAAATTGATAGAGGAAGGAAGGGTTGTTGATTTCATGCACACGGACTTTAGTAAGGCGTTTGATAATGGAGACTAATGGAGAAATTGTAGTCATATGATGTGCAGGGTGTTCTAGCCAGGTGGATAAAGAACTGGTTGAGAAACAGGAGACAAAGTAGTAGTTGAAGAAAGTTTCTCGAAATGGAGAAAGGTGACCAGTGGTGTACTACAGGGGTCAGTATTGGGGCCACTGTTGTTTGTAATCTATATAAATGATCGGGAAGAGGGCACTGTTGGTATGATCAGCACGTTGCCAGATGATACGAAGATTTGTGGAGTAGCAGAAAGCATAAGGGACTGTCAGAGAATATCGTAGGATATAGATAGACTGGAGATTTGGGCCGAAAATTGGCAGATGACGTTCAATGCAGACAAATGTGAGGTGATGCATGTAGGCAAGACTAATTCGAGACCGAATTATACAATGAACAGAAGAGCCTTGAGACAAGTTGATGGGCAGAGAGATCTGGTCTGCACAATGGGAGTGCAGGTCATTGTACATTGAAGGTTGCTGCACAGGTGGATAGAGTGGTCAATAAGGCATATAGTACACTGGCCTTCGTTGGACGGGGTATTGAGTATAAGACCTGACAAGTCATGTTAACATTGTACAAGACTTTGGTTCGGCCACATTTAGAATACTGTGTACAGTTCTGGTCGACACATTACCAAAAGGATGTGGACGCTTTAGAGAGGGTGCAGAGAAGGTTTTCGAGGATGTTGCCTGGTATGGAAGGTGCTAGCTATGAAGAAAAGTTGAGTAGGTTAGGTTTATTTTCATTAGAAAAAAAGGAGATTGAGGGGACCTGATTGAGGTTTACAAAATCATGAAGGGTATAGACAGGGTAGATAGAGACAAGCTCTTTTTCCCAGGGCGAAGGATTCAATAACGACAGGTCAAACTTTCATGGTGAGAGGTGGAAAGTTTAAAGAGGATACACGCAGCAGGTACTTAATACAGCGGCTGGTGGGCGTTGCCAGCAGAGGTGGTAGAGAAAGGCACGGTAGATTCATTTAAGATGCATCTGGACAGATGCATGAGTAGGTGGGGAGCAGAGGTATACAGAAGCTTAGGAATTGACCGATAGGTTTAGACAGAACTTTTGGATCGGCTCAGGCTTGGAAGGCCGAAGGGCCTGTTCCTGGGTTGGAAATTTTCTTTGTTCTTTGTTTGTCACATTTTTAAGAAAGCGAGTCAAATCATTCAAACATGATTAATTCTTCATAAAACTATGTTGACTGTGCTGAATTCTGGCTTGACTTTGAAAATTTCTTGTTATTAATTCCTTCATAATGGACTCTAACAATTTGTCTTCAATACCAATGGATTTCTCACAACGTTTCATTCCCTAATGAATTTGGTTATTATAATTTCTTTGCTTTCTATAACCTCTACATTTCCTTTCACAATTCCTGTGTAACAGGCACAAGGCTGAAAAAGATCTGTGCTAATTGCTGTGTAAGAGACATGAGTAGCTGAAATGGCACATTTTGTTCCTGCTTTATACACTCGCTGGGGTGAATGTCCTCTTGGTGTTCCTACCAAGTCTCGATGGCATGCATGTCCTGATCCTGTTCCTGACCAAGCCGTTCAAGATCTCAATGCCCTCCTCTTGTCACTCAATGACAGGTCTGGGTCTTATGGAATCTCCCTGCTTAAATGTCACTTTTCAAGCGCTGAAATATGCAGGCAAGTTGTGTTGCCCACACTGGGTAGCTCAGTGGTTAGCACTGCTGCCTCACAGTACCAGACATTCGTGTTCAATTACAGTCTCCAATTTCCTCCCACAGTCCCATGATGCACGGGTTAGGTGGATTAGCCATGCTAAATTACCCATAATGTCCAGGGATGTGCAGGCTAGGCGCATCAGTCATGGAAATGCCAGATTATAAAGATTGGGTGGAGTGAGATAAATTGGGGGGAGGGGAAATGAGGAAGCTTGACTTGATCCCAGCGATCATTGAACTAGATTCCTCCAGTCATCATACTGGATCCCGGTGCTAGATCGACTTGATCACTGCACCGGTCCAACTGGATCCCTTCCCTCGCTGGATTTGATTCCAATGATCATTGAACTCAATACCTCCAGTCATCCTACTGAATCCCTGCGCTAAATCCACTGGATCACTGCGCTGGTCCTACTGGATCCCATCACTCGCTCTCCTTGATCTCAGTGATAATTGAGCTAGATCTCTCCAGTCATTGTACTGGATCCCTGCACTAAATCCACTTGATCACTTTACCGGTCCAACAGGATCCCTTCCCTCGCTGGACTTGATCCCAGCGATCATTGGTATGCATATGCTTAATTTTGAAAAATCGTTTGATTTTTTTATAATATCTGTGCTAAAATAATACACTTTATTATTAAAATGTATTCCATAGTTTTTGTCTCCCTGAGAAGAGAAAGTATGCATCCAGCTGACTTTTCTCAAAATTGTGTATGCTTCAAAAGGATTTCTCATCTCAGTCCAAAACTGATAATGTTTCAGAACAAAAGGCCTTCATTCCAGGAAGGTGTGAACAAAACATTGTTGATAAGCTTCTATAACATTTTTTTAGGTTAAGGGATCAAAACTGCACATAATGTGCCAGATGTGGTCTTAGCAATGCCCTCTACAGATGTAGACTCGTAAAATGAGAAGCTGGAAAACCACAACATGTCAGCCACACCCAACGAACAGGAGTCTCGATGTTACAGGCATATTCCTGATGAAGGATTATACCCGTGACGTCAATTTTCCTGCTCCTCGGATGCTGCCTGATTGTCTGTGCTTTTCAAGCCTCACACTGTTCGACTCTGATCTCCAGCATCTGCACTCCTCACTTTTACCGGTACAGATGCAGTAAAACATTCCTGATTAAACCTGGTACCCTTTGCCAGAAACACAATCATTCCACTTACCTTTCAAGTCACTTACAGCAAGTGTAGACTAACTACATATGATTCGTGTACCAGGATCATAAATATCGTCTGTATCACAGAGTTCTGCAATCTCTCTCCACTTAAATTGTTTACCATTGTTTTATACTTCCATCCAAAATAGACAACTCACATTTTGCTATATCTGGATAGGGTATGCTCACTAACCTCCCTTTGCCTATATCACATTGATGACACACGACCTCCATTTGATGACATACTGGATGACAAGCTTGGTGTTTAAGCTAATTGGGCTTTGATATATTCAGGAGAAAGTGAGGTCTGCAAATGCTGGAGATCAGAGCTGAAAATGTGTTGCTGGAAAAGCGCAGCAGGTCAGGCAGCATCCAGGGAACAGGAGAATCGACGTTTCGGGCATAAGCCCTTCTTCAGGAATGAGGAATGTTTGCCCAGCAGGCGAAGATAAAAGGTAGGGAGGAGGGACTTGGGGGAGGGGCGTCAGAAATGCGATAGGTGGAAAGAGGTCAAGGTGAGGGTGATAGGTTAGAGTGGGGTGGGGGCGGAGAGGTCAGGAAGAAGATTGTTGGTTAGGAAGGCGGTGCTGAGTTCGAGGGATTTAACTGAGACAAGGTGGGGGGGAGGGGAAATGAGGAAACTGGTGAAATCCGAGTTCATCCGTTGTGGTTGGAGGGTTCCTAGGCGGAAGATGAGGCGCTCTTCCTCCAACCATCGTGTTGTTGTGGTCTGGCGATGGAGGAGTCCAAAGACCTGCATATCCTTGGTGGAGTGGGAGGGGGAGTTGAAGTGTTGGGCCACAGGGTGGTTGGGTTGGTTGGTCCGGGTGTCCCAGAGGTGTTCTCTGAAACGCTCCGTAAGTAGGCGGCCTGTCTCCCCAATTTCGAGGAGGCCACATCGGGTGTAGAGGATGCAATAGATGATATATTGCATCCTCTGCACCCGATGTGGCCTCCTCTATTTTGGGGAGACAGGCCGCCTACTTGCGGAGCGTTTCAGAGAACACCAGAGAACAACATCCTGTTCCATGGATGCTGTTTGATATATTCAGTCCCTTCCTCCAGATCTTTGACACAGATATTGATCGTTGATGATCCTATAGTGATTTCTGAGGCACTCCACCAGTTACAGCTTTGTAATATGACAATAAGCATTTATCTCTACTCTATTTCCTGTTAGTAACAGCTTCCTGTGTAGCAGCTCACGCAGTTTAAATGGCCTCCTGAGCAGTAAAATGTACTCAATCAGCTAAAATGATTAGTTCTATTTTCCTCTGTAACTCGTTAAATAGGCAGAATGGTCTGCTCCAGTCTCATGGTAACTATTATGACTGGCTGAATGAGAAGGTCCCCTATCTCTGTCACAGCGTCGAGGGGTGGATGGAGGGCACAATATATGGGGTAGTGGCAGCAGTACATCCCTGTAACAGCATCGAGGGTGGATTGAGGGAACAACACATTGGGTAGGGCCAGCAGTATATTTCTGTAACCGCATCGAAGGGTGGCTTGAGGGAACGACACATGGGGTAGGGACAGCAATATATCCTTGTAACAGCATTGGCCGTGAATTACGAAAGCAACACATGACGTAGGGACAGCAGAATATCTTTGTAACAGCCTCGAAGGTGGATTGAGGGAGCAACACATGGGGTAGGGGCAGCAGTTGGTCATTCTGCGCCACTAGTCAGAATGATCATGATTGATCCGATTGTGTTTAACCATCCGTCTCCTGTCTGTTCTCAATAAATATTGACTTTCCTGTCCAGCAAAGATCAGTCGAGCTCAGCCTTGAATTTGTTCAAAACCCGAGTCTTCACTGCACCCTGAGGATGAGGGATAGTACAACACGAAAGTGAAAGGGGTGACCTTATTTCAGCGTGGACCCTGTTATTTTAATCTGTGTTAACCTAACATGAAATCGCCACCTCTTTTGAAACACAAGGACAGAATAATTAGGAATAGACATAAACCATTCAGCCCTCTAACCCTGTCCAATAGTACCACTGATTCTTTTCAATCAAATATGTATTAAACTCATTCTCTGCTCCTGTCCCAGGAAGAGAATAACTGATAGCATGACACCACACGAGCATTAAAAACGCAGAATTAGGGCATTCGGCTCATCGACTCTGAATGCCATTAAATAGTGGCTTAGAGATTTATCAACATCATTCTCCTGACTACTCTCTGTAACTCTTGACAAGCTTATTCAACAAAAACCTATCCATCTCCGTATTATAAGCACTAGTGTCTGTGTCTCTGTGGGTCCGTGTGTACACTTGTGTGTGTTTGTTCATGTGTCTGTGTGTTTGTGTATTTATGTGCTGACATCGGTTTATCTGTGTATTAGCCTGTGCGTTTTACTTGTGCTTGTGTCTATTTGTGGGCGACTGTCTATGTCACCGTATGCCACGACACGTGTGCGGTTCTATCTCCGTGTATGCACTGTGGGTGTCAGTATATGAGCGTGTCTACATATGTCTCGGAATATTTTTGTGTCTGTACCTCTCTGCCATTAGATAATTGTTGTTTTGGGAGGGAGAAAATTGTGAAAACAGACAGAGTGGTAAAAGTGCGAATTGCCATTCACTGAACATTGTTTTTTACTCAGTTGGAGGGACATGGATGTCACGGAATCTCCAGACGACACGTCCCGGTCCTCTCCAGCTCATACCTGCTTCCTGCCCACATGGCGGGGGAGGGGTGGGGTGATGGAGGAGGGATCAGATATCGGGCGCTCCACCATCTGGCCTGGCCCTTTCTCTCCTATTACAGTCCGTTTCTCTTGGAATGGGAGAAAGGGAGGGAGGGAGTGATGGTGGGAGTGAGTGGCCCTGCTGTTAATGCTGGTGGACGTGGAAGGGGAGGGGGAATGGTGAGGTGCCCGGAGGGAGTCAGTCCACAGTGTTGTATCCATGCAGTGTTATTAGTGTGGGAGTATAGTGAAGGGAGAGAGATTGCGCGGGGTGGGAGGAGGGTGCGGAAGGTGCTGAATTCAGTAGTGAGAGTGGTAGTGTGTGAGCCTTATTTGGAGATAGAGTGTGAGCCTTGTTGGGGGTAGTTGCTATAACAGGTAATGTGTGTGAGGGAGCAGAGAGAGGACAGTTAACCTGACAGAGTGGGGAGGACATCGATGCTTGTCCTGTGATGCTGGTAATTTTTTCAGATCATGTCAGAATCGAGGTGACCCTTCCCGAATGTCTTTTCCAAGTCTGTCACTAATAACGCCACAGACTCTGTCCCTCAGATTCCACAGAATCCGTTTGGATCGATCTTACAAATAGGAAGGAGAAGCAAGCATTGGTGTATTATATATCTAAACCAATGGCCTCGTGCAAATTCTGTGCATTATATGCTCTGAAAATTAGAGATGCAAATATTGTGGGTGCTGCAGTATTACTGCATCATCTCAAATTGCATCTAAACTGTGTTAACTAAGTGACTGCTAATGTTGTGAAAAATAAATTCCATAAGCGTATAACAGGTTGGTTGAAGAGTATGTTGTGACTCAAACAAGAGAGCAGGTTATTTTGTATTTGGTGTTGTGTGGTCAGAAGGACTCATTATTAACCTTGCTCTGAGGACTAGAGGCGTTAATATGTTATATTTTACACGGCACCAGCATACAATATAGAATGTTTGAGCATGAAGTGGTAGACACGCAATGGCTGTTAGAGTCATAGAATCATGGAGGCCTGCAGCATGGATACAGGCCCTTTGGACCAAAGTGGTCCGTGACACCAAAATGTCCATCCTGCTAATTCCATTTCCCTGCCCTTGCCCCTTATTCTTCTAAAGCTTCCCTATCCACGTATTTGTCTAAAAGCCTTTTGAGTGTTGTTAATGTACGTGCCTCAACCAACTGCTGTCTGCTCATTCCATATGTGCACCAACCTCTGCGTAAAAAAGTTACCGTTCGGATCCTTTTTATTCTTTCACCTCTAACCTGATGTCCTCTAGTTATTGATTCTCAAAACTGGGAAAAAGAATGAGTGCATTCACCTTATCCACGTATCTCATGATCTTGTGCAATTCTATACGATTTCCCCTCAGTTTCTTACAGTCAAAGTAAAATGTTCTGGTCGGTCCAAACTCTCTCTACAGCTCAGCGCATTGAGTACTGGCAACATCCGTGTACATTTCTTCTGTCCTTTTTCCAGTTTAATCACATCCTTCCTATGGCGAAATGAACACAACCGAACACAATACTCCAAGTGCATGCCTCACCAGCGTCCTGTCCAACTGCAATATAACTCGCCAACTTCTATACTCAGTGCCCTGACTGATGAAGGCCAGTGTGCCAAAAGCCTTTTTCACTGCCCTGTCTACGTGCAACTACTTTCAGAGAACCACGGACCTGAACTCCAAGGTCCCACTGTTCCACTACACTCCTTCAGCGTCTAACATTCACCACGAAACTCCGACCTGGATTTGGCTTTCCAAAATGCAATAACCCACACATATCAATATTAATCTCCATTTGCCATTTCTCGGCCCACTTCCCAGCTGAAAGAATGTCCTGCTGCAATTTCTGATAACCTTTCTCACTGTTCACAGTACTGCCTATTTTATTGCCATCAGCCTAATTACCAATCATGCCTTCTACATTCTCATCCAAATCATTGATATAGATAACAAACAGTAATAGACCCAGCACCGACCCCTGAGACACTCCACGAGTCACAGGCCTCAAGTCCAACAAGCATCCTTCCAGTATTAGCCTCTGCTTTCTACCATCAAGGAAATTGAGTATCCAATTTGCCAGATCCCCCTGGATTCCATGCTATCGAACCTTTCAGAGCAGCCTATCATGTGGAACCTTATCAAAGGCCTTTCTGAAACCGAAATAGACTACGTCTACCACCATACTCTCATCAACATTCCAGGTCACTTCCTCAAAAGAACGCTAAAGAATTGTGAACTATGATATCCTATGCACAAAGCAGTGCTGACTGCTCCTTATGAAACTGTGTCTTTTCAAATGCATGTATATGTTATCTCTCAGAACCTTCTCAAGGAACTTACATGTCACAGTTGTTAAGCTAACTGGCCTATAGTTCACAGGTTCTTCTTCACAAACACAACTTGAACAAGAGCACAATATTCACTACCCTCCAGTCTTCCGGGACCTCCCCGGTGGACAGCGATGATGCAAAAAGATCAGCCAGGGCCCCCACAATATCTTCTCTCGCCTCTTGCTGTGTTCTTGGATACACCTGATCAGGACCAGGAGATCTACAGAAATACTGCAATGTCTGAAAAATATGTCTATTTCTTTAAGGTAGAATCACCGAAGAAAGGGCAAGTGACTTAATGAAGGTTAACATAATAAATTAAAGATTATATTAATCATAGGAAGTGAGTTCAGAAGAATTCTAGACATTGTGGAAACCGGAGAATTCTCAGAAATTTGTGTGGAGTTTGCATAATCTCCCCGTGTCTGCGTGAGTTTCCTCCGGGGGCTCTGGTTTCCTCCCACAGCCCAAAGATTTACAGGTTAGCTGAATTGGAAATGCTTATTTTCCAAAAGTGTTCAGGGATGCGTAGATTAGGTGCATATGTCGCAAAGTGTGGAATCAGAGGGGGAAGGGTCTGAGTGGTTACTCTTCGGAGAGGCGGGGTGGACTTGTTGGGCCCAAGGTCCTTTTCCACACTGTGGGCTTTTAATGATTCTGTGAAAGAAGAACACAAAGACTGCATAAATCTACAATCTGTCTTGCAAAGAAAACAAAATAAAAGCAAGGTCAAATGTGGAATTTTAGAATCGGGAGAGGAGAGGTTACTGTGGAGAACAGGGAAATGGCCAAGAAAGTAACCAGTTACTTTGCATCTGTCATCATGGAGGAAGATCCAGAAAATCGCTGAGAAATAACAAGTGATCACATGGAACCTGTGTAACTAAAGACATAAAGTCAATTCATATCAATAACAAGGTAGTAGTTGAAGGCTGGCATAGTAGTGTTGTAGATAGATTGAGCATTGTTAAGTCTGATGAGCCAGTTGTACTTCGTATCAAAATATTAGAAATAAATCAGCAATAGACGCATTAATTGTGCGTCGATGACTGATTTATTTTCCTGTACATTCTGCAGAGGCTGGAAGTTAGTCAATATGTTCCAAGCATTTTAGATGAATGGGAGGGATTCAAGCATCTGCAAAGGGAAGAAAAGATAGTGTGGAGAACTGCAGACCAATTAACTTGACATCTGTAGGGAAACTGAAGGAATCTATTATATAGGATCTGATATTGGATATTTAGAAATTAACAGCAACATTGGAGAGAATCAGTATACACTGATAGAGTCTGACAGAGTCTTCATACTTGAAAAACTTCAGAATGATTTGAACTTGTTTATTACAACATAGAAATGGCATATTTCGATTTTCAGAAGGCTTTTTATAAGAACTCATGCAGTGAATACCTAAATAAAGTAATGTGAATGGTAATTGGAGGAATATATAGAAGTGGAAAGTTAAAGTCAGGTTCGCCTTCATTTAAGAGAATCAGAACATAGTTGGAAGGTCATGTTGAAGCAGTTTCACAGCTTGCTGATGAGACTGTACATAGAGTATTGACCCAATCTGAGAAAGAATATACTGACCACGGAGGATGTGCAATGGACAGTCTCGAGATTAATCCCTCAGATGGCGAGATTGCCTGATGTGGAAACTCGGCCTGTGGCCTGTAGAGTTTCGAAGAATGAGAGTTGATCGTAGTGAAATTTAGAAAAGTCACTAAACAAATGACAAGGTGGAAATAAACAGGATGTTTCTCTGGTTGTCTACTCTACATTTAAGGCAAATAATGGCAGGTAAATGATAGGCCATTTCAGACTGCAATAAGAAGGCAATTCTTCATTTGAAGGGGACTGACGAACACAGCGACATGGTAACCTGCTGGCAGGACAGGATTAGGGAGAATCCCCAGATATTCTACAGGTACATCAAGTGGAACAGAATAGTCAGGGAACAGGTAGGACTCATTAGCGACTTGCCAAGTTGCATCCACATCAACTTAGTGGTCGGAGACAGAAGGTCTGCTGGTAGAAGTCTGTTTGTTTGTCTGGAGACTCGTATCCAATTGTGTACCACAGCGATCAGTGCTGTGTCCCATATTATTTGTGATTCGGAGATGCCAGTGCTGGCCTGGCTTGGGTAAAGTTTAAAAATTGCAGAACACTAGATGAAAGTCCAACAGTTTATTTGGAGTCACGAACTTTCAAAGAGCATAATCACGTGATGACGAAGCAGCGCTGCGAAAGCTAGTGCGTCCGAATAAAACTGTTGGATTATAACCTGGTGTTGTGTGATTTTTAACCCTTATTATTTGTAGTATTCATAAATGATGCAGCTGTGAATATGGAGGTGTTGGGGTGAGTGATACATCATTTTGCGTTTGACACAAAGTTTGGCTGGTTGGTTGGCAGTGAGGAGGAAGGCCTTATATTACAGGAAGATACAGATGGAATGATCAAATGGGTGGATCAATGGCTGATTGAATGTAACCCTGATAAATATGTCGTGATGTACTTTGGAAGAAGGAACCAGACAGGGAAGGACTCAATGAATAGCAGCACACTAAGAAGTTCAGAGGGTGCTTCTCCACATATCCCTGAATGTGATTAAACAGGTTAATGCACAAGTTGACAGAGCATATCGACCATAAACATAGCCTTTATTCATGGAGACACAGATGATAAGAGCTATGTGGAACTTTGGTTAGGCCAAATGGAATACTATGTACAATTCTGGGAGCCACATTACAAGAAGTGTGTGATTGCACTGGAGAGGTTGCAGGGGAGATTCACCAGGATGCTCCCTTGGATGGAGTAGATCAACTCGAGTTGTTTACTTTGAAGCAACGAAGGCTGGGAGGGACGTGCTTCAGAAGGAGAAGATTACCAGGGGCATGGACAGGATGGATAGACAGCAGCTGTTCCTTTCAGTCAAAGGGTGAAGAACAAGGGAGTGACATTTTAAAGTGAAGGGTTTGATGTTTAGTGAGGATTTGAGGATTGGTTTTCATCCAGAGGCTGTTGGGGTCAGGAATGAACTTCCTGAGAGGGCAGTTGGCACAGGTAACCTCACAACCGTGAATAAATATGTGGTCATGCCCTTGAAGTGCCATAGCATACATGGCTATGTGCCTCGTATCGGAAAGTGGGACAAATGTAGGTCGTGCTGTATTTATGACAGTGCAGAATCAGTGCTTATGTGATTGTATGGGTTGGACGGTCAATTATTGAGCAGCATAAGACAGGAATTGATGAGTTTCTGAAGAATGTATTAACTGGGGTGGTAAAAGTGAACTTGTCTCGATGAGCTAGAACAGGGGAAGCTCAAAGTGTCTAATGTCCTGTCCCTTCCTGATGTTTCTGTGCAGTGTGCGGGAAAGCTCTGTCATTGTTGTCACAAGCACTTAAACATTAGGAAGGCAGCATCTGTCTGGTTGAAAGGATTGTGTTTCCCGTTCCCTTCTCTAAAGCTCGTTGCCGGTGTTCTGTCTAGTTTTATCCTTCAAGAGCTCACAGTAATTTGATACAATTGAGTGTCTTGCTTGGCCGTTTCAGAGACCATTGTAGAGTTTATCACATGTCTGTGTGTCTGGAGACACTTGTAGGCCAGACCAACAAGCACGGGAGATTCACTTCCTGAAAGTACATTGGGGAAGGGACAGATGTTTACAATGGATATTAGATTCAAGGTCAATATTACTGGCACCAGATTTTAAGATATTTTGTTAATTGTTTTCAATTTCCACCAGCTGCCAGAGCATTAGCCTGGTCTGGATCAGTAATCCAGTGATATTTGCACAACAGCACCATCTACACATGGGGATCTATCGGAAACCACACTGACTACATTATTTCTGTGCTGCTTGACAGCTCTGTCAAAAAGAACTCCCACCAATGAGACTATCGCGACGGGACTGAGGGCGTGGTAAATGGTCAGACTGTAGTCATTCACTTGTTATGGGTCTGGATATAGTTGAGGAACTTTCCACGTGGCCAGGCAGATGTCAGAGTTGGAGCTGGAATGAAACTGCTTCCCCAGCGACACGGCTTGTTGTGCAGCACAATCTTCAGTCCCATTGCAAGAATGCTGTCAGGGCCCATTGCCTTTGTCATATCTACTGTGTTCAGCTGTTTCTTCATGTCACGTGCAGCGAATCGAATTGATTGAAGACTGGCATCTGGGATTCTGTGGGCATCATGAGGAGGGTGAGGTGGATTATCGACTCAACACTTCTGGCTGAGGATGGTGCAGATACTACATCCTTGTCTTTTACACTGATGTACAGAGCTGGGGATATTTGTGGAGCCCTGTCCTCCTGTAAGTTGTTTATTAATCCATCGACATTGATGACTGGATGTGGCTTGACTGCAGAGTTTCGATCTTATCTGTTTGTCTTGGGATCATTTCCAGCTCTCCACCAGATGGTAGTTCTGCTGTTTGTAATGTAACCAGTCAAGTGCAGTAGCTTTAATGGGTTGTCATCAGGTTTAGATACACATGGTTCTGACTCTGGCATGTTCACTCAAACTCGGCACTGAACCATCACTCGGCTTGATGAAAATGGTAGAGTTTTGGATTATCCTGGGGTAAAAGCTATGGATCGTGATTGAACGCAATCTGCTGCGGCTGCTGCTGTGATCTACAGCATCACATGATAACCCAGTGTGAGATGCAATATCTGCAAATCAATTCTACTGACTTTCCCCCAGTTCACACCGAGACCCATTCACCCATCAGCCCTGTACTCAGTGACCTAACCTGGTTTCTGACGTGCGAACACATCCAGTTTCATAATCTCATTCTGCTGTGGGTCTCGCCCTGATGTCACGCCTCCAATTTGTTACATTACTCAGGTACTTTAAAATATTAATCTGAATCATTGTCTTTCCCGTAATACCATCTGCTGTGTTTGACGTGAATGATTTTTTCCTCTGTGTTTCTCTCTGACCAAGATTAAGACCTCTATCGTGTCAGCGATGTTGTTTCAGAGCCAATGAACTTGTGCATTTTGCGTTTTTGTTCCCTTCCCAATGTACAGCGCTCTCTGCTGGACAGGGCGTTTGAGCAGATTCGACACACGTCTTTGGAAAATGTTCAAAAACAGAAATTGCTGAAGAAACTAACCAGGTCTCGCTGCATCTTGTGGAGTGAAAGCTGAGTTCACCTTTCGGGTCCAGTGACCCTTTGACAAAGCTCCCAGTTTCTACAGCAATTTATGCATTTTCATTTCCAGTATCTGTAGTTATTTGTTTAATTGAAAATTTGTGCAGTGCCTATTCATATCTGGAGAAACTCAGCAGGTCTGCCAGCATCTGCAGAGACAGAGAAACAGAGCTAGCGTTTCAAGCCCAGTGTGACACTTCTTCAGAACAGAAAATGATTGGAAACTGGGCATTTTAGTCACTTGCCAGAGGTGAGGGGTAGGTGACAGGGAAAAGAGAATGTGACAACAGATAATCAGGCTTTTAGCAGTGGTGAACGAGAAGATGATGCAAAATGAATTTAAATTAAGATGTGAATGGGGAAAAGGGGTTCTCTCTATTGAGTGCAAGATAAAGAAGACACAACCACATAAGGTCATACGGAGGCCAGGAGGGAGAATATTGAACATATGGAATTATATAGATCTGGCCAGGGATACATTTTCACTGTAGAGATCATAACCGCCATCAGACAAAGGAATTCAGGTGCTTGCCGGCTTATTGGCACTAGTAAGATTTTCATGCTGCCTTATTATTGTAATATAACGAAGAAAACAACTAACAGTATGAAGTTTGGGCTGAGTGCTGTTTACTTGTCACTTTTAAGATTGTTTCAAATTTACAGTGCTGATCTTTAAATGTTTGTTCTTGAAGTTAATATCAGATGGAGTGTAGGAGGTTGAGGGGTGACATTATAGAAATTTATAAAATCAGGGGAGGCATGGACAGGGTGAAAAGCCAAGGTCTTTTCCACAGGATAGGAAAATTAAATCATAGAGCCATAGGTTAATGGTGGAAGAGGGAAAATTTAAATGGGAGGAAGAGAGAACTTTTTTATACACAGAGGGTGATGCGTTTATGGAATGAGCTGCCAGAGGAAGCCTGGCAGATGCAAGTACAGCTCCAACATTTGAAAGATATTTGGACAAACATATGAATGTGAACCGTTTAGAGGCATATGTGCCAAATGCAAGCAAATGAGAATAGTTAGTTTGGATAACGTGGCCTGCATGGACAAGTTGGACCAAAGATTGTGTTTGTATGCGATATGACTGTATGAATATAGGAAGTGAAGAAAAGGGAAGAAAAGATGTGATGTAAGCAAATTGGCAAGAAATATAAAAACAAGCAGCACGGGCTTTCACATGCATGTGAGAGGAGTTCAAGAGGTGTGTGTGATCTTTGGTATAAAGAAAGTCAGGCAAGTTTATTGAGGACATTTGGTGGGTGTGACTGGAGAACTGGATAAAGGAAACAGACATATAATTTGCACCAGTATTTTACATCGTCCCTCACAGGTGAAGGTGCTGTAAATATTTCAATGGTATAAACAAAATGGTAATAGGAGGGAAGATCTTGAACTGTCTCTAACAGAAGGAATAAAGCATTTCTCAAACAGATAAGACCAAGGGAAAACAGGTCAGCAACAATTCAGAGCTGGTTTCAAAATAAGTGGTCACAGAGAGGCTGGTGGCACTGTGTGAAATACTCCATAATTCTGGATTAAAGGAGTGACCCAGTGAAACTTGAGACCCTCCAATGTGGCGCCTGTCTTCAAGAAACGAGCGAGACTGAAAGCAGGACCCACTTAGCCTCATCATTATTGCTGGGAATCTGTGAGCGTCTGTTATTAAGGAAGGGACTGCAGAACATTTAGAAAAGCTTCACAGAGTCAGCAAGGTCTTGTTAAAGGCGAACTACATTTTGCCTGTAAAATCATGCAAAGTTTTTCTGGAAATCCATGAGAATGTTACTAGTGGCCTTGATAAAAGGGGGACTTGGTAGACATGAGGCTTTCCAGAGATTTTCCACAACATATCACTAAATAAATGTTCTTACGCAAGACAGAAGCTCATAGCATGATGGATAATGCATGAGCATGGGATGACACTTGGTAAACACTTAGAAATCGGAGAGTCATGACTCATCGATCTTTATGAAAAAAATGTATCTACTGGATTACCACAAATATCAGTCCGATGGCAAGAGCTGCTTACAAGATCTGCACTCAGCTCCTGACGGCGGGAGCTGAGTGCAATAGAAATTCGAGTTTGAGGACGACACTGACAACCATAAGGCAGCTGTTATTGAATGGAGAGAACTCCCAAAAAAGGAGCAGTACAATGGTGTTTCTGTGTCGGAAACATAATGTTAGCATGTTTATGCAGAAATGTTGGTTCATTAGACTGGTTCCTGGGATGAAAGGATTGAATTATTGAATACATCAAAAATGCTGAGGCAATTATTAATTGTGGTTTAAATGAATGAGAGTGTCATGACTAAAACGGACAAGATACAGAGGGGGCTTGACATGGTCGGCATTGAAAATGTGATTCCACACCAGGACAGAGTCTCGAACTCAGAGATGTAGATACAGAGTAAGAAATATCGATTTCAAACTGAGATGTAAAGAAATGTCTTCTTTCAGAAGGTAGTAAATGACTGGAATTTCCTAACCCCGAGAGTTGGGGATGTTTGGTCACTGATTGTATTTACAGACGGGTGGATTGGTTTGTGGCATTTCAGCGAGTTGAGGGATGCAAGGGGTTAACAGGAAAGTGGAGTTGAGCCGTGGAGTAGATCAGCCATGTTCTTATTGAATGACAGCGCAGGTTCCTATTTCTTACGTTCTTATTTATGGTTTTTGGAAAATAATTGATTATTTTCCTGGAAGTCATGATGTAAAATGTTGCATTCAGAGACAGCAGAGGATTTGTGTGAGTTGACCTTGTGTGGGACATGGGGGCTGTATTCAATGCGAATCTGGGCCTGTAACATGACCGACATCAGGAGCAGAAGTTACAGAGAGGAGAAGCCTGAAAAGAGGGATTGGGGGAGAGGGGTCACTGCCTGACACAGCCTGAATTTTCTAATACATTTCCCAAACTACACCAAACCATCAGAGTGGCCTCAATCTGCTCCTGCACAGCAGGACCGAAGGGCTGAATGGAACATCAGCACACAGGGCTGACGGACACGACTGGGCCATTCGGCACTTTGACACTATTCCACCAGTCAATAAGGTCATGGCTCATCTCATTGTGTTCCCAGCTGCACTTTTCTCTGATTTCACAATGATCCCTGATTCACCTGTCTCTGGAAAATCTTCTGGGTGAGAGAATTCCTACTTGACTTAATTCCCACTTTGTGAATTTCTCTTCACTCCGGTTCTGACTGAGGTTGGAGGGTGTCACTGTTTCCATTTCTAATCCCACTCCTCCACTGCTCACAACAAATTTGAAATGTAACCAGGTTGGCGATATGGCCGATGATAAAGGTCTAATACTGGGTTAGTTTCAGTTATCAGAACAAGCCAGTTGGATTTCTTCATTCAGCTACAAGTAATTAACAGAACTAACTGATGAGTATGATGGATATATGGCGAGCACTGCGGCCGCACATCACCAAGGATCTGGGTTCAATTCCAACCTCAGGTGAGTTTGAACATTCTCCATGTATCTCTGTGGGTTCCCTCCCAGTGGTCCAGTTTCCTCCCAGAGTACAAAGATGTGCAGCTTAGAGTGGATTGGCCATGCTCGATTGCTCATTGTTGAGAGAATGTCCCCTTCATGGTAACCTCTGTCAGTGTGGGAGAATTGAACCTGCACTGCTGGCCTCCCTCTGCACCACAGATCAGCCGTCCAGCCAACTGAGTGGGAGACAGTGTAACTGTTACAGACATAAACAGGTACAGGCAAGGGCAAGAGAAACTTTCATAACAAAGAAAATGGTACAATTCAGATACCAGTCCAGATAACAGCTGAGGATAAAAGGTTCTCTGCTCAAAATTGTATTTCGTAACGGGACAAGTGTTTCGAAGCAGTGTTTGGCTGAATACAACAAAGAGAGACAAAGTGAAATAGCCAGAATTACTAATTGTGATTGGATATAAAATAACTGCATTTTTATGCAGGAACCCAGGGGGTTCAATGACTGCAAGTCCCTGCACCTGAAAATGGGAATTCTTTGGAACACTATTTGGAATGTTCCATATTCAAAGTGTGTGTGTGTGTGTGTCTGTGTGTGTGTGTGAGAGAGAGAGAGAGAGAGAGAGACCACAGATACTGCACTGAGCTGGGTGGTGAGCACAGACCATGCTCAGGCCTCCTCTGGGAAAAGAATGGACCCTCCTGTTCTAGCCCATCACTAGGACCTCTCTGTCCCTGTTGAAAAACCGTGGTGTTAGTTCCCCTTACCTGTCATACTCGGGGTCAACTGTGCAGGATGGCTCCAAACTGAGGAATTGGAACAGTGTGCCCATTGGCCTTTGAAAGATGGCATCAGTGTCAGTGATCATAGAATAGCCAGGGACATCAGTGCGATGGTGAGTCCCTCCAGCCATGTTGGGTTGGAGAATCGGGGTGGCATTGAATGCGAGGAACACTATGAGATTGAGTGGGTAGTTAATGAGGTGAGTTCGATAAGATAGCACCATGAAACTAGTTCAGTCTCGTACAGACAATCCCTCTGTCAAACTCAATAAAAATATCACTGAGAAAACTATTGTTAATTCAGCCCAATGAGTCGAAGACTCTGCTGACCCCACACCCAGTTACAAAGTTGCAGAACAAATGTTCATCTAAAACTCTCCCTCATCTATATTGACGCCAATATCCCCTTCACCTATCATCCTGGGAGTACTGGTTCATGTTGCAGGATGCTGTCAATATGTCTTCATTTCAGCATTCTGAAACCTTTGATCTTACTGGAAATTGTCGCTCAATCTCCCTTTCGCTTTTTTTCCCCAAAGTCCTTTTGATTGTTGGTAGTTAAACTGATTTCCCCGCCATCTCTCTCTGGCAGGAAGTAGGGAATACGGACTCGGCAATTTCACTCAGAAACCGTTACGATTTATTTTTATTATTTCACTGATAGTCTTTGCTAAAGAAGCTTAATATTATTACCCAGTCTGAACTCATTGTGACTTCAGACCCACAGCAACATTGTTGGCTCCATTTTGTCTTGACTAATGGCCGGGTAGTCACAGACTATTAGTAATGGACAACAAATACTGCCCTTCCCCGTGATGCTGGCATTCGGAGAAACAACAGCATGGAAGGTGAAATAAACTGAGGAACCGTGAGTGCGAGAGATCGAAAATAAAATTCTCCAGCGTCTGAAAGTTTTGGAGATTCTCTCAAATATGGCAGCCTCTGTCAGGAGAAATGCAGATAACGATTTGAGTCCAGTGACCCTGTGTCACAACTGAAAGCAAACTGGGAAATAATATTATTTATCCTGGTATCATGGATAGTTGGGTTGGGGAGTGAGGTGGGGCGCAGGTTTAAATTGAATGGATGGAGAAATGGCCAGAAAAAGAGAGAAAATGAAATGAAAAGTGAGCAAAGGGATTGCTGATGATGAACTGAAAGGAAAACAGAATGGCAAGTTATTCTCACATTTCCCCATTTTCCCATATTCCTGAATATCGCGTCCATTTAGATTTGTCCCTGTTTAAAGTGAGTTAGGTTCCCTGTACCTCTCTTCTCTGAGTGTGATGACCAAATCCATTAGCAATGCTGGTGCTGCCCTTCTCGATGCTGAGATATAGAGAAAGGTAATGTTACATTGTTAACTGCTTCTTTGGAGAGAGGAACTCTTACTGTGGGAGTGTGCAGAGATGCAACGGCTCTCTCAGCCAGGATGAGAAACTCAGGAGTGGAAATAATTTTCAACACTGAGCGCGTGCACGTTCCGTGTGGGGAATTGACTTATTCCTGTCATTGGAAAATCAGTGGAGTTTCTGTGGATGCTTATCTCGGGTTGGTATTGTCAGCTGCGGGGTCTGGTGACCCCACTCTATACACTACATTTACAGAGTGTCTGGGTTCATGGTAAACAAATGGAGATGAGTCTCCACAGAAGGGAAGCTCTATAAATAGGGAGGTGCAGGACAGTGCATTATCTCTCCTGGGATTTCCCGGGACATTTGTCTAAGCTGGACCAGGTGTCTGGTATGAAGCCAGTTTGTTTCAAAATTGTGGTTGTTACTGAGCTATGTCCCCTCCTTCAGTATACTGTGTAGCCTCACACCAGTGACAGGACTGTGCTGATGCTCATCATAATTTAAACTGGATTAATTCTGGAACTTTCCACTCAGGAGTAACATATCCATCATCACCGGAGTGCAGTCCTCCGATATATTCACTGGCTGACAGAACCCATCTGTCCGCTGAGAGCAATATATTATGTCCATCTCCCTGAGGAAGGTTCAGAAAGAAACTTCCAGAAATACAAGGGAACAGAGTGACTGGTGAAAATGGGGAACAGCAGGAAATTATAATTAATAAAAGGTACGTCTTTCAAAACCTCATTGAATTTATGGTTGGTATATTGCTGCATCTGATGAGCTACATCCCAGAGTATTGAGGAGTGGCAGAAGAGCTAGTGAAAAAATTACTGATTATTCTCCAAAGCTGGTTAGATTCTGGAAAGGATCCTCCAGACTGGAAAGCAGCGATTGTAAACCTCAATGTTTAAAACAGGACGGAGAGAGCAAACAGCAAACTAAACAGTGGTTCGCTTGATGTAAGCTGTGAGAAAAACATTGTAACCTTTTGTAAGGAAAGTGACAACTCGACACTTGTAAAATAATATCATGATTCAGTAGAGTCAATCTAGATTCAGGAAGGGGAAATGATCTTGATCTTTGATAAATCTGCTGGATATTGTGGAGGTTGTCCATTGTGACATCGACAATTGAGAACCAGTGGGAATGAAGTATTTGAATTTTCAGCAGACGTTTGTCATGGTTGAATACAGGTGAGTAGAGAATGTTAGAGTCCATGGGTAGGTAGGGGTGGAATAGACCGAATGTATTAAAAGTTGGATAAGCGAGAGAATGAAGAGAGTAGTATAATTATTTGGAGTGAAGGCTTTGGGGTATCAGAAGGATCAGTGTTTGGGCAATAGCTCTTCGCAAGATCTAAAATATTTCAGATATGAACAACAAAAATCATCATTCACATTTCTGTTCATTAAATAGTGAGAGGTTTGGAAGTGCTGTTGTTGAAACAGGCCTGGATGTGCTTGGCCATAAGTCACAAACAGAATTTTTATACAGCAGGAAGTAAATGATATGTGGCTCTTCATGCAAAATGATTAAAGTACCAGAGTAAATGTATCTTTCCCAATGATAGTGTTTTGTTGAGAGACTGTTAGATGTATTGTGTACAGGTTTAATCAGACTAAACCCTGGCATGATGTTACCATGAGGAGAATCTGAAGAAAACTGTGCTTAATAAAATGTGTTAAGGTGTTTGTGAGTTTATATTTTAAAAAGTGATGAACCACATTGAATGTTGAAGGTACAAAATTGCTTAATTAGACCATTTAAAGGAATGCCCAGGCAAATTCATATTTCCTATGCATTGGACTGCAAATATATATCCACTACAAATATATTAGCTGGTGCCTGTTCTAGTCGAGGAGAGATCTGCACGGTAACAGCATGTAGATTGTGGTTTTTGAAGGTGGTGGTGGTGGGAGGTTCAGCAGGTTACAGTATTGCAAACCGACAACGCAGCAGAATCATCTAGCCTGCGATAAGAAACCATGCATCATTCTCCCTCAATACTAACTTCACGAGAGCAATGGGTGATGGGAGATGTGACCAATAGCCAACGGTGCAAACACTCAATCCAGTCCAGTAGTTTTTGTGAACTGAAGGAACCATACTGAAAAGGGTTAAATGGAGCTGTTTGTTCAGTGACTGTGATTGATGCCAGTCTCTATGGATCCTAGTTATGTCACTGGATGTTTTCCGTCTCCTATTAGTAAGGGGCCTCTTGCAATGGTTTATGCCATTGTAGCAGCAGATGCATCAACTCCAACGCTCAAAGGGACACAGCTGCAGAGACAGAAAAAGGAGATTTAAACGTCTGAGAATAGTCTGGAATGATCCATTAATGGATCAGAATCTGCGAACATTAGACTGGAATGCTGCAACAATGGACAGGAGTTTATCCTCGGGTCTTTTCTATTTTTCCTGGTCTTGGTCAACATTACCATATCAGATATTAGCTGCTCTGATGATTATCCAGGCGGGTTACTATCCTATTCTCGCTATTGTTGGTGTTCCTGGTAAGTTTCTTCATCTCTATCCATTTATTAATCTCTTCAACCATGGCGAACATCGTTGCTATTTCTTTTATCTATATTTGGCAAAGGCGGAAACTATTGTCTTCAGTTTCAAATGCAAATTCCATTGGTTCCCCACAAATTTCAGAACCGCTCACACCCTCACAAACATCGGAGAACGAGAATGTTCACAATACCAAATTTAAATAAATGAAATTCATTTATGTCTCGTTATTCTATCCATCACAAAACCTATCCACTCTCAGCTCGATTATATGCCCAGTCACCATCTTGGCTTCAAACTGACGCTTAATAAACCATTATCTATGCTTTGGTAAAATTCAGTCGTTACGGTTCCACCTTCCTCTAAGCACTCTTTCAGTTGCAAATATTCCGATCACAACTTTGTTCTTATTTCTAAAATGACTTAATGACACGAACACTCTCTCAGAGCAGTAATGTCGGAAGAAATGTAATTCAGATGCACAGGTTATTACACAGAAAGACACTGTTCCACATCCTACCACAGACGATGTCAGAAAGTAAATACAAAAGGCAGGAATTAGAAATAACAACCATAACATTTCCAGCATTTTATCTATATGTTTATCTATTTCACTGATGTCCTTTGGTAAATAGATCTTGTGTTATTATCTGGTCTGTCTTAAGATTGATGTGAGACCCAAAGCAATGTGCTTGGTTCTGTACTGCCTGAAAGAATGACCTCGCAGTAAATGACATTTGGTTTGGTCAACACATGCTACCCCTGTCAGCGATGCAGACATTCCAAGTAATAACAAAATTAAAGGTTAAATAAAGCAAAGAATGATACAACAGATCAGAAACAATAACGAATGAGAAAGTGCAAGACAAACTGAGCAGGTGTGGCAGCCCATCTGCCACAGCGGGTCGAGAAAAATAGAATTGGCAATTCGTTTCTAATGACCATACATCAGAACTGAACACAGTTGGGAAATAGCGTGATTGATGTTGGTGACACTGACATCTGTTATGAAGGGGAAAAGGACTGAGTTGAATAGATGGAGAAAGAGAGAGATAGAAAGAAAGAAGCAAACAAAGGGATTGTTGATGATCAGCTGGGATGGAAATAAAAAATGAAATTAAACCTTACTTATGTTTCTCCTGTTCCCATATTACTGATAACTATGACCATGTAAGGTATATGTCAAAGTTCCTGTTTAAAGTTATTTATGTCTGTTTTTCTCTCTTCCCTGAGTGAGATCATGTTCCTTTATTCATGAATGGGATGCTGGGCCAACATTTAATTCCCTTTCCTCATTGTCCTTGAGAAGGTTTTGGTGAGCTGCCTTCCTGACCCACTGCAGTCTGTGGGCTGTTAGTAGTCAGTGCTGAGGTCCATGCGGTTTATTTTCTTTGAGGCTTTGAAGTGACTGATATAACTGAGTGGATGGCTTAGCTATTTCAAACTGCAACTGAGAGTTCACCACATTGCTGTGGGTCTGGAGTTACATGTAAGCCCGACCAGCTGAAGATGGTAGATTTCCTTTCCTGAAGGGCATGAGGGTGCCAGGTAGGACAATCGACAATGGTTTCATTGTTTCATTTGATTCTTAATTCCTGATATTTTATTGAATTCAATTCCCAACATTTGCCGTTGTGGGGTTCGGATCCGGTGTCTGGGTCATTACCTGATTCCCTGGATTAATATTCGGAGACAATACAGCTAAATCATCGCCTCCTCAGTATCTCCCATCAACTCCAATGGCAAAAGTGATGTTGTGGTTGGTGTGACTTTGCTTCATAAGGCAAATAAATGATTGGCAAAAAATGCCATCCTTCGCATTTTGTATTTATGAGAAGGCGAGATGATGGGAAGTCTTCTTGGTGAAAAGGAGCTGGATGTCCTTGATCATGGGGCACTAACAGAATTCATACAGAGCAGTCTGGTACTGGCAGATGGGACTAGATTGGGTTGGGATATCTGGTCATCATGGACGGGTCTGACTGAAGGATCTGTTTCCATGCTGTGCATCTCTATGACTCTATGACTCAGCAAGTAATCAGCACAATAAATGAGTAGGAGCGTTCATTACAAATGATTAAAGTATAAGTGTGAAGACACCGTCCTGCAGTTGTGGAGTGTACTTGAGACAGTATTTTCTTTCATTTATAATCAATGATTTCCTAGCTACAGAGAGACGGTGTAATGGAGTTTCACCAGACTAATCCCTGCGGTGATGGTACCAGGAGGAGAGTGTGAGGAAATGAGTGTTTAATCTGTAACGCTACAAAAAGAATGAAACGTGATTGCATTAACACTGGAGTGTTATGAATCAACACTCATTATTTCCAAAAAAAAAATACGGATAGCATTGGATAGAACATGTTTTCCATGATACGTGTCTTCACATTTGGACAAATGTATAGATAGGAAATGTTTAGAAGGATATGGACCAAGCGCAGAGAAATGGGGTTTGCATGGATGGACATTTTGATCAGCATGAACCTGTTTGAGATAATGGACCTGTCTCTGTGCTGTGGGATTCTATGACTCGATGATAGTTTACGGAGATCTATGGAGCCCCCATGTTGGTTGAGAGAGAGCTCCAGGTTCTGAATGAAGTCTCACCGTTTGGATGTACAGTTGGTATGTGACCATGTATTGAACGTCATGTTGTTCACAAATCTGTCATCAGATAGCATTAGCCATTCCCAACAGCTCTGACCTCCAAACAGAACACTAGCCTGTCTTCTCTGACTTCTTTTTTGCTAAAAGCTGTTCAGTGGCTCAAGTAGACTCTGTCCTTGATGTTTTTCAGAGGGTCACGAAAACGGGGTCAGGCTGCGATCAGTCTGGTTTGGTACAGACACGAAAGAGATTTTCAGAGGCCTTTTATT
This sequence comes from Chiloscyllium plagiosum, assembly GCF_037043375.1. Taxonomy (NCBI): domain Eukaryota; kingdom Metazoa; phylum Chordata; class Chondrichthyes; order Orectolobiformes; family Hemiscylliidae; genus Chiloscyllium; species Chiloscyllium plagiosum. The sequence continues at coordinate 49,606,674 of NW_028270183.1, forward strand.
TATATGTAAACAGATGAAACTACATGGCAAAGTTGGCATGCTTTCGATGTAACCTGTATAATGAACGGGGAGTGGTCAGCTCTTTTAGCTGAGCTAGCTGAGTTGAGCTGAGCTGAGCAGTTTTCAGTTGAGTCTTGAACTCGGAAGTTCAACTGGAAGCTGTGTGGAAACTTTCTCTCTCTTTTCTGCCCTTCAGCTTCAACCTGGAAGCATGCATTCCGTTATAACGTTTTTTCAAGGAAGTTTGATTATTGGGACTATTGTGTGTATTTGGAATAGCATAATTAAGTCTAGCTGGATAGGTTGAATTCTGTCGGGGTTCTTTATTCTGTTCATTGTGTTTCATTGTATAACTTTGTGAATAACGTTTTTGTCTGATTTAAAAACATCCTAGCTAAAGTACTCCGGGTAATGTTCATTGGATAATGACCAAAACAAACTGTGAAGTTATGCTCAGGGCTGCTTGCTTAAGAATGTTTTGAGTGGTCTAGCCTCGTCCATAACAGACTGGGGGCTCATTGCTGGATTTTCAACAGCGAGTGGGTGGTGCTAGTGTCTTTAATTTGGGTATTAGTTTGATTGGGTTGACAAAGCTTCGAATAGTAATGGCTATTTCAGTCGCCAAACGTTTCCTGGGTTTGCATGCAATGACTTTGGAAATTTTACGAAAAGTGAATAAGACCAAGTTGCAAGAATTAGCTGAAAAGCTGGAATTGGAACTGACTGCTTCTGTGAGGAAAGGAGAGATAATTACAGCAGTAGCTCGTCAATTAAACTTACTGGAGAAACCATCAGAATCTACAGAGATGGCAAGAATTCAGTTGCAAATGAAACATCTTGAGTTAACGTCGAGAGGTAAGGAAAGGGCAGCCAAAATGAAACATTTGACTTTCGATAAAATGCAAAAGGTGGTGGGGGGATGGGGGTGTGGAACAGAGCAGGAGAACAGAGAGTTAAAAAAAATGGCAAAAGAGAGAGCAACAGGGGAGAGAGAAAGAGACAGCTTTTGAATAGCAAAAACTGACACTTAAAAAGGAAAGTCAGTGTAAAAGGCTGGAGATAAAGGCTGAGGGTGCGCTTAGTAAGGAAGAGAGTGAGGATCAGCAAGCCACTGGTAGTCAGAAGCCTAGTGAGAATTTGTTTGTGTATGTTCAAGCATTGCCTCAATTTGATGAGAAGAATGTGATGCCCTTTGCATCTCATTTGAAAATTTGGCTAAACAAATGCAGTGGCCAGGTGCATTGCAGGTTTTGTTGATCCAAACCAAATGTGTAGGTAGGGCTGGTGAGGTATTCACATTCCTATCAGAGGAGGTATCTGGGGAGTACGAGGAGGTTAAAAAAATCATTTTGTCTGCATTGGCAACCTTCCAGGAATCTAATGAGGAATGCTGGTCAAACCTACACTGAGTTTGTAAGGATCAAACAGACTAATTTCGATAGTTGGATATGAGCTTTAAAATTCGAACATTGTTATAATCCCCTAAGAGAGGTTAGTACCTGGAGGAATTCAAAAAAATCACTGCCTGAAGTAGTGCAAACTCAGGTGGAAGAGCAGAGAGTGTAAGCAGCAAGGTTAGCTGCTGAAATGGCTGATGATTATGAACTGGTCCATTAACTTGTTTTGGCTTCCAGAACCAGTTATGGTCTCTGAGGGACAGAAATTGGAGCAAAGAGATATCCTCACGTGCAAAGGGAAAGGTAGATCACAGCGTAGATCATAAGGATAATTTACCACAGTAATAAAGAAAACCTTGAGGGGGACAAAGAAGTTAAAGTACTATGGTGTTTTCATTGTAATAAAGTGGGCCACACAAAATCACAGTGTTGGTGAGGTGGGAGAAAACCAGCTGTAGAATAATTAGACAGGCCTGGAAGTTTTGTTGGACTCTTAACAAAAAGCGTAAGGGAAATTAGGCAACTGCCTCAGAGTGTAAAGATGATCAGTGGACGTGCCAATTCTGCATAATAAACTTACATGAAAGGGTAAAGTTTATTCACATAGGCCAGCAGTAATTGGTAAGGAGGTTCCAATATTAATTGACACAGCATCTTTGCAATCTGCAATGCTGAGGCGTGAGGCTTTATGTACTCTTGAGAGACTATTACCAGAAAATGTGCTGGTAACAGGAATTCATAGTGAGGCAAGAAGTGCTCAGTTGTGTAAAGTGAGGCTGGAGAGTCCAGAGGAGAGTGGAGAATGTGTGGTAGGAGTACTGAACCCCTAACTCTCAGCTCCCGGAATAAAATTTGTCCTTGCAAAAAATATAGCTGATTCACTGGTAGGCATGCTGCCTACTCTAGTTGAAAAGCCAGTAGAGATGCAGGCAACTGAAGACCTGGAAAATGTTTATCCAGGAATTTCCCCTGATTGCGTGATCAGAAAATCACAGATACACGGGTTTAAGCAGGCAAAAGGCACAGATAAGGAAGCTGACGTAGAGTTATCTGAAAGTTTCTTTTTGATCTGATAAGTGGAACAGAGAAGAAGCAAGTAGGAAAACATGAACGTATTTTTAGCTCTGCTAAGTTGATTGAATTACAGTAGAAAGATGAGGAGTTAAAAAAGTTATCTCAAAAGATATTTAACAAGAAAGAAAATGAATGCATTCCTGTGTGTTATTACTTAACAAATGATGTTTTAATGCAGATATGGAGATCAGCACATACTGAAGCAGGTCAGACGTGGACAGAAATTCATCAAATTGTTTTGCCTGTTGGGTGTAGAAAGGAGGTGCTGCGAGTGACACATGAGCGACGACTTGGAGATCATTTCGGGGTGAGGAAAATACAGCCTGAAATACAAAGCTATTTTCATTGGCCTGGACTACACAAAGATGTAGTTGAATATTGCCAGACATCTCAAACATGTCACACAGGTAGTAATAAACCTGCAACTTTAATACCGATTCCAGCATTTGAGGAACCTTTCCCAAGAGTGTTGATAGATTGTGTAGGTCCCCTATCTCAACCCAAAAGTGGGAATAAGTATTTATTAACAATAATGGATGTGTCGACTAGATTTCCAGAGGCAGACCCATTATGCAGCATTACAGCTAAAAGAGCTGTAGAAAAAAAATGCTTATTTTTTAACTAGGTATGGACTACCAATAGAGATCCAGACAGATCAAACCTCACATCTGAACTATGCAAGCAGGTGATGGATAACTTAGGAATAAAGCAATTCAAGTCTACTACGTAGTATTCGGAATCACAGTGAGCATGAGCGAGATGGTATCAAACAGTGAAGAAAATGTTGAGGGTTTATGGTCAGGATTATCCAGATTAATGTGATAAGGAAATTCAGAGACGCACGGAATGAATTGACCAAATTCAGACTATTTGAATTAATTTGTGGGCATGAAGTAAAAGGACCATTACTATTGGTTAACGAGAAATTAATAAATCAGAATTCAGAGACCACCCATTTGAACGATGTGTCAAATGTTAGGGAACGCTTAAATAGAGCTGGAGAGTTGGCAAGACAGCATTTAAAAGTATTGCAGCGTACAATGAAACAGGAAGTGGATCAGAAATCACAACTTCGCAATTTTGCAATTGGGAATAAGGTATTGGTGTTACTTTCAGTAACAGTTGATCTTTAGAAGCAAGTTTTAGTGTACCTTATCAAATTGGGAAGAAATTGAATGAGGTGAACGACTTGGTATGGACTCCAGACAGGATGAGATCTCACAGAGTGTGTCATGTGAATATGCTCAAAAGATATTTTGATAGGGAAGGAAAGCAAGAGGAAAAGGTATTAATGATTACAGCACAGAAGGATGAACCAAGTTCAGAGGATTCTGAATTGGACATTCCTCAAATCAAATTGAACAATGAGAAAGTTGTCAACAATTGGGATAAACTATTGAGTTACCTTCCACAAGAAAAGCAAAGTGACCTGAAAGAGTTATTACGATATCGTGGAGAGATATGCGGCAATAAACTGGGAAGTACGAACATAATTGTGCATGATGTAGACACAGGGGATTCTGTTCTGATTAAGCAACATCCTTATTGCCATGAATATCCAAATTTGGCACAGGTTCAAAAGTAGATAGAGCGCACACTCCAAGATGTCATAATCGAAGTGAGTTACAGTGACTGGAGTTCACATATAGTCATGGGACCAAAGCCAGATGGTACCCAATGGCCATGTGTGGACTATCACAAAGTCAATGCCGTTACAAAGACTGATGCATATCCAATTCCATATTTGGAGAATTGTGTCGAAAAAATGGTAGAAGTTATTTACATTTCTAAGTTGGATTTGCTCAGAGGCTACTGGCAAGAACCTCGACCAGAGAGAGCGAAGGCAATTTCGGCTTTCATAACACCAAATGGACTATATCAGTTCAAAGTTGTGGCATTCGTTATGAAAAACGATCCAGCCACGTTTAAGGGACTGATAATAAGGTCATTTCTGGATTACCCATCTATGTGGTGTACATTGCTGACCTGGTGGTTTTTAGTCACTCATGAACTGAACATTTACAGCATTTATCGGACTTGTTCAATTGACTTTAGAAGGTAGGCTTGGTGGTAAACCTAGCTAAAAGTGAATTTGAGAAAGCCCAAGTCACGTTCCTGTGTCACGTTATTGGACATGGACAAATGACCCCATGATATATGAAAATGAAAGTAATTGGGGAAATGTTTCACACCGTCGTCAAAAAGAAATATGCAGTGCTACGGTCCCTGGGATTGACTGGATCTTACTGAAAGTTTCTGCCAAACTTTAAGCAGTGTGGCTGCTCCACTCACCGAATTGACACGGACAAGAACTCTCAGTGGACAGAGGACTGTCAAAAGGCATTTTACAGCTTAAAAACTCTGTTAACCACTGCCCCCAGTATTAACTACACTAGATTACATAAAACCTTTCAAGGCGGCTAACGTTGCCAGTGATGGGGGTGTCGGTTCGGTGTTGCTGCAGGAGGATGATAAGGGAATAGAAAGACCCATCGGGTATTTTTCTGGGAAGTCGAAAGTTCATCAACAGAAATGTTCAACGGTGGAGAAAGAGACTTTAAACTTGTTTTGGCATTACATCAGAACAGTTGTTTATATCACCAGCAATGCAACTGAGACAATCGTATACACTGATCACAACACATTGACATTTGTCGAAAATATAAAGGACAAAAATATCAGATTGCTAAGATGGAGCTTGTTGTTGCAGCCATTCAATCTGACCATTGTGCATGTGGCAGGTCGTGAAAACGTGAAAGCTGATGAGTTATTGAGACTCGAATTAGATATTGAGGTGTTCGATGGTGGGTGCACCGCGGCCTGAATTTGCATAGGTTTGTGTTTGAATGTTTACAGTTCGTATAGTGTATCTGTCTGTATTGACACTACTAACTGGGTTTGAAGGGTTAAAATTGCAGCCAGCTTTTAGCATCGATGGTTCTTTTTTAGGGAGAGGAGACATATCACAAAGCAAGTCCCTTTTTTGTCTAAAAGCTGTTCCTTGGCTCAAGGAGACTCTGTCCTTGATTTTTTTTCAGAGGTACAATAAAACAGGGCCAAGCTCCGATCAGTCTGGTTTGGTACAGAGATGAAAAGGATTTTCAGAGGCCTTTCGTTTACATGGAAACAGCTGAGACTTCAGGCCAAAGTGGTCATGCTTTATAAGTGACCAGTATAATGAACGGAGAATGGTGAGCTATTTTTGCTGAACTAGCTGAGCTTAGCAGTTTTCAGTTTAGTTTTGAACTGGGAAGTTCAACTGGGAGCTGTGTGGAAACTCTCTCTCTTTTCTGACCTTCAACTTCAACCTGGAAGTTTGTGTTCCATTTATGCTGTTTTTTTATTGGGGGTTTGTGCATTGGGACTATTGTATATATTCAGAATAGAATAATTAAGTCTAGCTGAATAGGTTGAATTCTGTCGTGATTCTTTATTCTGTTCTTTGAGTTTTATTGTTTAATTTTATGAATACAGTTTTTGTCTGTTTTAAAATCTCGTAGTCAACCTAGCTAAATTTCTCCGGGTAATTTTCATTTTGCACTTACCGAAACAAATTGCAAAGGTATGCTCTGGGCTGCCTGCTTAAAAATGTTTTGAGTGGTCTAGCCGAGTCCGTAATATCTCGGACATGGAAGGTGCCTCCTTGGTACTTGATACAAACCAATCACTTTCCCTCCTCATGGTCAGCAAACCACGTTAACATAGCACGTGTGTACCATTAGCAATGGGGCCAGGAGGAACAACGTGGAGCAGTCTGTCTGTGCAGTCTATGCCTCATTTGTCGTGTTGCAGCAACAATAACATCCTCCTATTTCAGTGTAACAGTTTGGAGGGGCTGTATGGACTCTTCTGTTCATGTGTCGGTGTCTCGAGGGACTGAATGTCTTCCTCCTGGCCACAGGGAAGGCATTCAAAGACTTCAGTGGGAAAACCGTGGTTCCTGCCTACCAAGACGTTGTGCTGACGAGACACGATCTTCCTGAGTTATAGGAGACAAACGGAAGGCTGAAAAAACACTGCAAGCCATGCAGCATCATGAGCTGGGAAAGTCAACATTTCAGGTATAAATGTCCTTTAGAACTGGGTTGGTGGATAGGGGGAGCTGCAGATAAAGAGGGAAGGGGTAGTTGGGGTGGGGAGATCGGGGGATGATGAGTTATGGATATGTGGACACAAGTGGTGGGTGCAACCTGGTTGTGCTATGGGAGTGATGAATCCGGTTGCGAGCTGAAAGGTAGGGTCGTTAGGTGGAATGGAAGACCTCCCAGTCACTTACTATTTCAATTCTATTTCCCAATCCCTTTCCGACATAGTCATCCTTGGCCTCCTCCATTGTCACAATGAACCAAACCATAATTTGGAGGAAAAAGATCTCATCTGTCACCTGTGCAGCCTACACCCCGGGGACTCAACATTGAATTCTCCAATTTCATATAACCTCCCTTCAAATCCCCCGACTCCCTTCCCAGGCTCTCCCCTCCCTTCCATTCCTCTGAGCAGGCTTTTGTCCAGCTACCAACTGGATTCGGCCCTCCCATCGACAACTCGCTGATACCCTTCATCTGTGATCACTTATCCCCCACCTCGCCGCCTCAGCCTCCTCCTCCCTCACCCGCCAATTTATCTATAAACCCCCTTACTCCCACCACAGTCCTGACGAAGGGTTATATCCAAGGCGTTCACTTCTCAACGTCTTGATGCTGCCTTGCTTATTCTGTTCTTCCAGCTTTCTGCGTGTGTACTTTGGATTCTAACACATATTATTTTTTTAAAATTGTCTCCTTGTGTAATAGGCAGGAGTGAGAGAACGCATTGCGCCTCTTGTTATCCAACAGATCAGATGTGCGGAATGGCTTTCTTATATTACTGTGAAAACAGCTAGAGTTACTGAAGGAGTTCCTATTTCTTTTAACCGTGGAAATGTTTAGTGTCCAGCAGTGCTTTTGATTAATGTTACCTATACATTAACAGCACAAGCTTGAATGTTGTCCAGATTTGATACCTGAGTACCTTAGGAGGTGACTCATTGTTCTGAACATTGTATAATCTTCAAAGAACATCCCCACCTCTGATCGTATGACGTGAGGGAAAGACATTGATGAAGCAGTTGAAGATGTTTGTGTCGAAGAAGCTACCCTGAGGATTGCCCACAGGGATATCCAGGGATTGATGTCCACCAGCCCCATTGTGTTCTGAATGATTCAACTAGTGGGGAGCCTACAACTGATTCCCATCAAGTTCAATTTTGTTCAGTCTCCTTGACATCTCGCTCAATCAAATACTACCGTGATATCAGGGCCAGTCACTTTACGCTGTGTTCATAAATTCTATCCATGTCAACAGTCCAAGGTATATGTGTGGGGAGTGTTTCCTTCTCTCAGGTGGTAGTGACGGTTGGGACCAGACAGGTGGGGCGGCCAAATCACTGAAATGTTTGAGGGGTGCGAGTTGGTGTCAGTGGATTTTGACCCATCAGAGAGTCGAGCGCGACAAAGACTTGGGCATGAAAGAGAAATTGCAGCCAAGTGCAGATCAGCCCTGACTGACTGAATGGAAGGGTAGGTCTGAGGGGCGATGTAGCCTGGTTTATTTCAGTATGCCCCATAGTTCAGTCACTTCGTGGCCTCTTCCATTTCCTGTGTTACTGAATTCAAATTACTGAATAGACTGATCCTCCTGCTGTGTAACTGGATACTCGTGCTGCATGATCTGGTTACAGTTTTATGGGCCCAAGGGGCTTATTGGCCTCCTCCTGGAACTGTATATCAGGCTCCAGGGGCTGAAAAGCCTCATTCTGTTCTGGTGTAATTGTAATCCATATTGACTAAATCTACTGCCCTTTGAGAAAGTGAGCTCTGCAGATGCTGGAGATCAGTGTCGCAAAATGTGGCACTGGAAAAAACATGGCAGGTCAGGCAGCATCAGGTGAACAGGAGATTCGATTTATTGGACGTTCCTGATGAAGGGCTTATGTCCGAAACATAGATTCTCTTGCCTCTCGAATGCTGCCTGACCTGCTGTGTTTTTCCAACACCACATGTTTCGACGTCTCCTGCCCTACCCAAGTCAATCTTCCTGGTCACTTCATCCAATTACATTAAGAAAATTATCAAGCACAAACTTCCTCGCACAAAGCCACACTTACTATTCCTAAGCAAAGCCTGTCTTTCTAAATGCATGTAAATCTTACCCCTCAGAACCTTCTCAAATAACTTACCTAAACCGGATGTTCAACATACGGGTCTATAGTTCCAAGGCTTTTTTGTTCCGTTCTTCTTGAATAAGGGCACAACATTTGCTATCCTCCAGTCTTCCGGGACATTACCTGTAGTTAATGATGATCAATATTATAGGCCAGGGTCCCCGCAAATTCTTCTGGAGCCCCTTGAGGTGTTCTTGGATATATCGGGTAAGGACCATGAGATTTATCCACTTTCAAACATTCGAGTACGTCCAAAATCTCGTCTCCGATGACATGGATTGTCCCTAAGATATCACGACTAAGTTTCTCAAGTTCTCAAGTCATCATGTCTTTCTCCACGGTAAACATACAGAAGACGTTCCACATATACTTGTCTACATTGGTCTTCCAGTGATCCTATTTTCTCTCCAGTTATTGCTTTTTCTTTTAATATGTTTGAAGTACCTTTTTGGATTCATCTTAATCTTCTCAGCCAAGGCTCTTTCTTGCCCCCTTTTCACCCAACTGATTTCTTTCTTCAGTAAACTCCGTTATCTCTTATATACCTCCAGGGATTCCCTTGATCCCAGCTGCCTGTACCTGAGCCACGTCCCGAGTTCGAACCTGTGGACCAGTTTTGTCCCTCTCCATAACTATTTGAAAACTAATAGAAATAGGTTACTGGTTCCAAAGTGCTCCCCCCACTATTAACTCATTTACCTGTCCTGTCCTATTTCCGAAGAAAATTTCGAGTTTTGCCCATTCCCGTGTAGGACACTCTATACATTGCTTGAGGAATCCTTCCTGAGGCATTTAACAGATTCCATCTCATCAAATTCCTTAACGTTCTGGCCGTTCCAGTCTGTATTAGAAAAATGAAAATCCCGTATTATGATAACCCTACTGCTCATGCAGGTCTCCCCTCTCTCCCTGCATATTTGTTACTCTCATTCCTGTTGACTCTTTGGGGGTCTATATTACAACCCCAATCACCTCACCATTCCATTCCTATTTATTAACTCCACGTACAAAGCCTCACTGGGTGATCTATCAGTTATTGTATCTCTGATTACTGCTGTGGTACTCCCCTTAATCAGAAATGCAACTCCCCCTCCCCTCCTTCCACCATCTCTGTTTCACCTAAAGCACCTGTTCCCTAGCACGTTAAGCTGTCAGTCCTATCCATCACTTAGTCATATTTCTGTAATGGCTATAATATCCCAGTCCCACCTACGTATCCACGCCTTGAGTTCATCAGACTTACCTGTCAGCAGTCTTGCATTGAAACAGATGCAATTTAATCCAAAATGCATTACTTTCTCTCCGTCGATTTCCAGCCAACCTTACTATTTCTATTTACTCTGTCTCCTTCCACTTGCCTCCTGCTCGTGAGGATACGACCACCTGCCAATCTAGTTTAAACCCTCCCTTGTAACCCTAGCAAAACTGGCCGCCAAGATATTAGTTTCCCCTCCAGTGCATGTCTCCCTCTCAGGAGATTACCACTGTCAAGGTTTTTATTAAAAATGTTTCTCCTAGCTCTCTGTAATCACGCTGCAGGACCTCGTCCTTATTTCTACGTTATCATTTGTACCAACGTGCATAATGATTTCTGGCAGCTCACCGTCCCCCTTGAGAATGTTCTGCAGCCACTTGGAGACATCCTGGTCCCGAGCAACTGGGAGGTTGCCCATCATCCTGGATTCCCGTTTGCGATCACAGAATCTCTGATTTATCCCACTAGCAATCGACCCTCCTATCTTTAACGTCCTGTTTACCTTTACCCTTTCCCGCTGTGCCCCAGAGCCAGTGGTAGAACCACCAACATGGATACTGCTACTTTCCCCTGAACGGTCATCTCCCCCAACAATCCAAAATGGCCTACTTGTTTTCGAGGGGAATGGCCACAGGGGATTCCTGCACTCCCTGCCTACTCCCTTTGCCATTCCTGGTGGTCGCCCATCTACTCTCTGCCTGGAACATGACCGGAAGCAAGGAACACCTGTTGGATGAAATTGTGTTTATTTAAATACAACAGGACTGACATGTAAGGCTAATGAACTCAGGACAATGAATGTTGGACAGGAATATTACAGTCATTAAAGAAACATAACTAGTGGCGTGTCTGTGAATTTGTCAGTATCTCAGATGACCCTGAGTGCATCCTAAATTAGATTACCTACAGTGTGTAGACAGGCCCTTCGGCCCAACAAGTCTGCACCAACCCACCGAACAGTAGCCCACCCAGACCCACCCCCGTACACGCAACACTACGGGTCATTTAGCATGACCAATTCACCTAACCTGCACATCTTTGAACTGTGGGAAGAAGCCGTATCACCCAGAGGAAACACATGCAGACACGAGGAGAATGTGCAATCTCTACACAGACAGTTGCCCAAGGCAGGATTTGAGCCCTGGTCGCTGGTGCTCTGAGGCAGCAGTGCTAACCATTGAGCCACCGTGCCGCTCAATATCTCTCCCTGTCACGGTCTCCCAGGAGCTGAAGCTGGGTGCAGTGCCCACACGTGTAGTCATCAGGGACGGTGGAAATCTCCCTGAGCTCCCACATCCCACAAGAGGAGCGTGTGATGCCCTAAATGCTATCACGACTACTGTAACAATAATGTTAAAAGAACTTTATTTGAGTTTACCTGTATATTTTGCTAAACTTGAGCTGTCCGAAGCCTCTCGTGCCAAAGTCTTCCTGCTTACTCTGCTACCAACAGCATGTCTCTCTACCCCTCCACATTTAATTTTGGTCAGGGAAGGAAGGAGACACGACATTAATGTACTGTTTAGGCCTTCAGCACTCCTTGACACCTGGCCCCTGACTTCCTGCTCCCCAGTACAGGTCTCTGCTTGGCCTTGGAGGGTGTCTTGCTGAGGTCTTCCTTCTGGTAGTGGTGACTGTGACAATGCAAATCCTCACCCCGACAGGCAAATCCGTGTTGTCACAGTCCTCTCGTACTTTCTGTCTATTACTCTCGCGTTTATGAATTCCTTTAAACCCTTGATTGCATTCCAAACTGTGTCTCACTCCATAGTGTGAGAGGTGATGTTCTTGTGAATACAGACCTACTGGAAAAGAACACCATTCGACCTAGGGACAAGAATATATCTATCCTTTCACTGTGTCTGCTTTTCCTTTGATTAGATTATATTTATTTTGTTAATCCCCCATTCCACTTTCCTGTGATATCCCCTAACACTTGTATAAAAATCTGTCTCAGTCTTAAAGATATTTAATGATCCAGTCTCAACACCCCTCCGAATTTTCTACAATTACTTCCCTCTCACTGATGTGAGACTTGGTGGTCTTTAATCTGGTGATTTCCCCACTCTATCTTGCATAAACTTCCAATTCTTCCTCAGTTCCTGCATCAATTTGCTCAAAGGTCAAACGGTCACTCTTCCTGAATCCAGAAACTGCTTCTCCAAACTGAAGATAGATTCGTAAGATGTGTTTAACATATTCTCTGGTTCTGTGAACGGGCTGCCCCCTTAGTCCCTAACAGTCGCATTCTTTCCCACGTTATCGTCTTCCCCTTAATAAACAAAAAAAATGACTTCGGTTTCTTGCTAATCTTACCCGCTAAAGTTTTATCACCCCTCCTTCTGCTCTTGCACTGACTTTTTAAGTTTATCCCTCCACTTTCTATATTCTTTCAGGACCTTATTGACTTGCTCACTTGGTACCTGTTTTAAGCTTCTCTTTCCTTTTTCATCATGTTCGGAATTTATGTCAACATCTGAGGTTTTCTGGGCTTGTGTTCCTAAATTTTATCTTCGGTGTAACATGCTGGGCCGACACTGTCATCAATTCCATTTTAATCAAATGATTCCCCCAACCCACATCCCACCTTGTTCTGCTACTGTTTCACCCAGAAGCAACTGCACTTTTCCCAGATCCTTTCATTTATTTCTTATAAAATCTGTCTACCCAATCCAAAAAGCTTTTATGTTTCCAACATTTTTGTGATCTTTTCCTTAGCAAAGTCAAAATGTGTGATATCACGGTCACTGGTCCTCCCACTTCTGCCTGGAACAGCTGACTGGCTTCGTTCCCCACTGTGATCCACAGCACTGCACTGCCCATTGTTTTATCTGCTCGATGTTGATATAAGAAGCTCTTTGGAATAAATTTGAAAGCACCTGCCCCCGCTTAAGAAGTTATCACTGCCCTAACGAATGTTTGGAATTGAAATGCCTGAATATAATGATCCTATTATTGTTTTTACGCATCTCAGTAACTTGGTTGTATACCTCCTCCCGTACTTTCCTTTATCTGGGGGTCTACAATATGTCCGAAGTAGTGTTTCTGTCATGGTTTTGATCCTGAGCTCGAACCACCAAGCCTCATTAGAAGAATCTTTCAAGATATCGTCCCTTCTGACGCCAGTAATTGACTCCATAATTAATAAGGCAACACCACTCTTCTTTTACCCTCTCTCCTGTCCTGGTAAAAGTTCTGGTACCACAGAATATTGAGTTGTTAGATTTGAACTCCCTCAAACACATCTCTGCAATGGCAAAAATGTCACACTTCCACATGTCACCCCGTTTCCTTGTCATATTTGTCTGTCTGATAATATTAGCAGCATGAAGGTAAAGCACATCCGAACTGGAATATACCACCTGGAATACTATGTACCTCGGAGTTCTTCAGTCATTCACTGCTCGTTATCAAGCTGTCCAATTCATGAACCAAAACTGTAACTCTGGGACTGAATGAAAATTTGATTAATTGTAATTTCGATTGTGGTAAAATGTTCGTCAAATGCAGCTTTCCAGAACTGAACAGTCAGCTCTAAGTACAACGGGTTTCTGCTGATTAATTGCCTGCTCAGTGTGCAGAGGGGACAGCCCCTCAGTAATGGAGAACGTGAGGACTGCAGATCCTGGTGATCAGAGTCGAAAAGTGTGGCGCTGGCAAAGCACAGCCATTCAGGCAGCATCAGAAGAACAGCAGAGTCAAAGTTTTGGCATCTGCCCTTCATGAAAAAGGCATTCACATGTTTTCCATTACATAATACACAGGATATTGGGAACCATACTTGCTCAGGAAGGCAGCACTGTACAGAGCCCTGAAATGGAAAGCAGTCAATCCGTTGGTTGGACAGGGAGTAAACAAGTTGAGGTGAAATACAGACTGATTCAAGTACAAACATAAGGATAGATAAATCCATCAGCCAGACAGGAAACAGCCTAGGTTACTACAGGAAGAGAGGAAAGAGATTTCTGTGCTTTGGCGATGGTCTTTGCGTCTTCACTCTCCATTTGAGTAGCGTCGGTTGATTGGAGGGTGGCAAATGTTACTTCCTTTTTCAGGCAAGGGAATAGGGATTGTCCTGAGAATGACAGACCAGTTAGTCTTGCATCAGTATTGGCCAAAGTATTTGAGAGGATTCTCAAAAATCATCGTTTGATTAGAAATAGTCAGCATGGCTTTGTGAGGGCCAGGTCATGCCTCACAACTCTTATTAGATTCTTTGAGGATGGGATTAATCGCACTGAAGAAGGTAGAGCAGTGAATGCGGAGTGCACGGATTTTAACAATGTGTTTGATAAGCTTCCCCGTGGTAGTTTCATTCAGAAAGAAAGGAGGCATGTCATATAGGGAGACCTATCTGTCTGGATACAGAATTGGCTAGCCCATAGAAGACAGAGGGTGGTGGTAAATGGGAAGTATTCAGTGTGGAATTAGGTGACCAGTGGTGTTCCGTAAGGATCGGTTCTGGGACCTCTGCGGTTTGTGATTTTGATAAATGACTTGGATGACGAAGTGGAAGGGTAGGTTGGTAAATTTGATGATGTAACACCGGTTGGTGGAATTGTGGATAGTGTGGAGGGCTGTTGTAGTTTGCAACAGGACATTGACAGGATGCAGAACCCAGCTGCTAAGTGGCAGATGGTGTTCAATATGGAAAGTGGAATACAATTCATTTTGGAAGGTCGAAGTTGAATGCAGAATACAGGGTTAGAGGCAGGATCCTTACATTTTAGAGGAATGGAGGATCATATGGGCCATAGCACAGCTCCCACAAAGTTTCTACCCAGGTTTATAAATTTATTAAGAAGGTGTTTGATGTGTTCATTAGCCGAGGGATTGAGTTTAAGAGCTGGAAGATTATTCTCCAACTCTATGGAGCTCTGGTGAGACCACACTTAGAATATTGTGATCAGTTCTGGTTGCCTCGTTATAGAAAAGATGGGGAAACTTTGATATGAATGCTGAGGAAATTTATCAACATGCTGCCTGGACTGGAGGACATGTCTTGCAAAGAAAATTTGAGGGAGATAGGGTGTTTTCCTCATTGTAACGAAGAAGAATGGAACGTGACTTGACAGTGGTATACAAGATGATGAGAGGCCTAGATAGAGTGGATAGCCAGAGACTTTCTCCCAGGGTGGAAATGGCTATCTCGAGTGGGTATGATTTTAAGGTAATTGGAGGAAGGTTTAGGGGAGATGTCAGAGGTAGGTTCTTTACACAGGCAATGGTGGGTGTGTGCAATGAACAGCCAATAGTTGTCGTAAAATCAGCTTTATTCGGGATATTTAAATGGATAGGCAGATGAATGATAGTATAATGAAAGGTATGTAGGTTAGTCTGATCTTGAAGAAGGATAAAAGGTCGACAGAACGTCAAAGGCCGAAGGGCCTGTACAGTGCTGCACTGTTCTATGTTTCCAGTTTCACCCAGCTTGTGGATTCTCATCAATTGTTGAATGTGTGAGGGAGTGATGTGTGTGAGATCAGGAAGCTTTGGAGGGGTGTAAGGCCAAAACCTTCAGTTATGGTGTGCATTGTTACAGTCACCTGAAAGCCAGTATAATATGTGTGGTTACTTAGACCAGACAGAATCCGCCAAGTTCAGTTATTAATGCGATTTTTGGTTTGCCGTTTGCTGCTGGTTACTTCACATAAATTCTACTGTGTGATCCATGTAGTAATCTCTGACCATTCACAGAGAAGTACAATTTTACTTTGATACTGGAGAATGTGAAGGTGACATGTATTGGATATGGCTTTAGAGGTTTCTTTGTGAGACACAAGGCACTGCAATAGATTGTCAACTTGTTAACGTCTTCACATATGTCTGGTCTGGGGTGCAGAAGTATGGAGTCTGGGAGGCAGGTCAGGTTTCATCACCATAGGTAACTTGTATGGTGTGATTCTGGCTCTCCATGTTAACATGTCTGCTCTCCGGGACAGGCTCTGACAGAAGATTAATTTCAAAATCTGGTTGCTGGTCAGCCATTAGTATTTAACCTGGATCATATTTGTACCTACACTGAGACCAGTGATAGTCTGTTGGCGGGTTCTCCCCCTGCCCAAGGTGGATTCCAAATTATTTGTTTTGAAGTAATGTTTGACTGACTGCCCTGAACCAGGTTAGAAGCTCGATGCACAGATTTTGGAAAAGGCCACTGAGTCTCTCTGTATCACAGGCAGCTGTGAGGTCCAATAACACTGTAAATGATTTCAGATAAATTGGAAGCAATTTTCAGCCTAGCTCATTGCAAGGTATTGAGTTTACTGACCCGAACAATAATCGGGTGTTTGCTATATTTCATGAATTGGGCAACAATAAGATGTGAACGATAATCATTTAACTGAACGATAATCTCTCCAATCAATTCTGTTGATTCTATATTTATGGAACTAAAACATAAACTCCTGTCAAGACTTTCTAACTCAGAAATAAAGCGTGTACATTTTATTTTATCGAAGAAAGAACATAACTCTTGTGGTTATCAGAATTAGATATTCAATGTCAGGATTCAAAGCAATGTTTTGCCATTCCAACATTTTTAAAGTGGCTGGCTTCTGAGTGATTGCATATTCAGAGTGAGCAGAAGATTGAACATATAAATAGAATTAGCGTTCTTATACATTTATATATATATCAATCAGTTTAATTTCTTACTGAAATGTACGATCTTCAGCAATTTGCCAGCAATTTTAAAATGGCAATAATTCAACATGTAGTGTGTATATTAAACTAAATAAATTATTTGTGTTATCAAATTTCAGTGAACAATAACTTGAAAACATCCAATTTTTAGAATGAATGATATTTAATATGAAATGTGGAGAGTGAAAAAAACAACGAACATAATATCGTGTCAGTGAAATGTCAGAGCTTTCGAAAGGGTTTTGTGCCAAAGCAATGATATATTTGTTTTAGTAATTAGAATACAACACGTAAAGTATTCAAGTTCTGAGTAATAATTAAACTTCATAATGAAGCTGACCTTGCAATACATGCATTTTAAATGCTTATGCTGCACCAAATAATCAGATATTTGCGAGCATTTACACTGTGAAATAATTGGATACTGACTTTTATTCACAGCTGACACATGATAGAGTAAAAAACTTTAAAGTACAGGAGGAAGCCATTGGCCATTATGTATGAATCAGCTCCAAACACGTCTCCCAAGCACCTCCCATTTGCCAGCCCTCTCTCTGTTGCCCATTAATTTCATAATTTCCAAATATATATCCAGTTCTCCTTTGAATCTTCATTCACAACTTTCCCAGAGAGTCAATTCCAATTCGTAACAATTCTCTAAATAAAGACACTTTTCCTTATTTAATTTCTAGCTCTTTTACTGACAACCTTGAAATTAGAAGTCTTTGATGCTATAATGCCAACTAATAGAACATTATTTTTCACTCTGACAGTTTATTCATACTTTTGACCACCGCAATAAACTTATATCTTTGTCTGTTCTGCTCCAGGAACAATAAGCCTTGCAAGAACTGTAACAAACACTACACGGAAAAACAAGCAGAAAACTAGTCACCAGGATATATGAACATCAATTAGCCACAAAATACATGACCCCAACACTAGTTTCTTGCGTACTGATGAGGAAGTACACCACTTCGACTAGGTCTGCATATCCATTCTAGGACAGGCCAAACAGAGACAAGCACAAGAATTCCTAGAAGTATGGCATTCTAACCGGAACTCCATCAACAAACACATCAATTTTGACTCCATCTACCACCCTCTTAGAAAAAGGGCCGGAAATGACATGATCGACACAGAAAATTACATTACCAACGCAAGGAAACCGAACACTTCAGTAGAAAGTGGGAGATAACACCAGCACTTCACTGGAGGCTCACATACTGACACAGTCAATGGAACAAACCAGGAACTGCCATTAGCTATTGCTTCAGAATATATCAGTGTTCATGGCTGCCACCACATCGAATCATTTAATGAAAATGCGAGCCTGCATCACCAATTGCATATCCAAAGGCTTTTTTTAAAAGTTTGTGAGATTATCTGCTCCATCACCCGCCGAGGGAATGCACTCCAGCCACATGTCACCAGAGGCAGAACGGTGGCTCAGTGGTTAGAACTCCTGCCTTGGAGCTCGGGGACCCAGGATTGATTCCAGCCTCGGGTGACTGCCTGTATGGATTTTGCACATTCTCGCCGTGTCTGCGTGGTTTCCGCTAGGTATTCCGGTTTTCTCCCACAATCCAAAGATGTACAGGTTAGGTGAATTGGCCATGCTTAATTGCCCATCGTGTTCAGGGATGTGTAGGTTTCGGTGCATTAGTCAGGGGTAAATACAGGAGGAACGTTTTTGTGTGGGCTATTCCTTGGAGGGTCAGTGTGGATTTGTTGGGCCGAAGAACCTATTTCCACACTGTACGAATGTTATATTCCATGTCTGTGCCACCCTCTCAGTTCAAAACTGACTCACAAATCCTGTCTCAATTCCCTGCCTTTCACTTTAAGTATGTATCCCTTTGTATTTGACCCTTCGAGTGAGGGAAACAGCTGCTGTCTGTTCCCCTTATGCTTTTGTACACCTGTACCAGGTTTCCTCCTCAACCTTCCCTGCTGCAATGAAAAAAGGAGCAAATTTAGCCCGCGCACTTCACAGTTTGAGTACTCACTTGTCTTGTTAATTCAGATGTTCATTATCTCACATTTATCAGTGTTAAACTTCATTGGCCATTAATCTGGGTATAGAAATCATCTGTTAATATCGTCTTTAGGCTAACCATTTCCTCCTCACTGTGAACCACCCATTTAATCTTTGTGTCATCCCCAACATTAGTTATCATTCCACTGCCATCCATCTTCCACATTCTCACCATCATCATTTATGAATATCACAAACAAACCTTGATTTCCTTTCTGTTCTTCAGATGTTATTCACAGAAGAGGAATTAAGAATTCCAGTCTCTTGATTTTGTTATTTTGGGGAATTTACAGAGTGATGTAGTTAACACCTATTATGAGGGAGCTGCAAATAGCATTTTCGACACAGAGTTGAATTCAACTTTTACACTCTACCACACAGCATGTCTTATTCATAAAGCGTGTACCTAATTTAGGATGAACTAGGGTTTGGCACATTGCACTGCAACCTCTTGCGTGGCACTGTTCTTCGTAACAACAGTCAGAGCTGAAGAAATTTTTCATCTGCAGGATGGACACTGACTCATTGCTTGAATCAGTAAATGTGATGAGGATAAATACTCAATTAAATTCTACGTTATGGACAAACTGCAGGAGATCAAATCATATTCTCATGTCTACATTGAATTCGAAGCAAATACACACTGTTAAAAAATTCAAAAATGGTGAGACACCATACCAGGGGGAAAAAAACACGTCATCCGCAATTGATGGAGATACAGAAATACAGGGTGGATGCGCAATCTGAACAAGAATCAAGTGCTGGAAAATGAAATACATCCAAACTTAATTTTCAATGGAACCAAATCCCAATTTTCCTGAACAGTGATGTTTATCACCCAATCTCACGTTTGCTAAAGCAAGTTTTTCCCAGTCACTAAAACTTCATTAGCCATTCTTCCTCCACTTTCCTACTCTTTTTTACACTCCTACGTCCCTTGCATTACCCCTTCTGCTGCTACATACTTTTTCACTGATGATATCTCTTTGCATCTTTCTTCTCCCACTCCCATTGTAAGTTACACCAGTTCCCTAGTTACTCCCACTTCCACTGGCCATTCCTTTCCCTTTTTGCTTTCCAACTGGGGTGACGGGAACTGCTGGCTTCTGTGCTGCTATTAGTCATCAGTGAATCATGAGATTGAGATGATCAATGTCCAATAGGAACAGACAATAGTGTGTGTGAGTCACTTTCCAATGCACCGTGAACAGGGTGGTTTTGTTCCCCATAGAGAGTGGAACTTTTTTTCTGTCTCTGTGTCATAACGCTTTACCAAACAGCCTCATCACAAATAGGACAAACCTTTCCTCAGAATCAGACATCCATGCATGAGTTTTTCCTTAAATGTTGTGAGGACAGTGACCACACTGATCAAATAAGCCGTGTTCTATCATTTTGCTCTTTACCATTTTAACTTAATTTCCAATGTCATTAGATGTGAGATCAGAGTAACTTCCCTTGCATCAAAGTAATATTTGACTCATGTAGCATCATTGACACTCCGCAAACTGTGGTTCACGGGAATCAGATGAAATTCTGCGCTGGTAATTTCCTCAATGAATAATGAAATCTTCCCTAGAGCTATTGGGAATGACCATAAACTCTGCCTTTGCTAGTGCCTTCCAAAACCATGGATGGATTTGTCTTATTAATAACATCATTTGTTTTCACAGTTTGGTCTAAAGTCTCAGAAAGGTAAGACCTTGCTGGTTGAGTGTCACCCCAATGAAATCAGAGCATTACAATAAGATAACGATTCCGATTATTTTCAATCAGTTACTTCATGAGGACTGATCCTGCGATGTCAGTGCCACTGAGATCAACATTTTCTCTGTCCAACAGCATCACATCACATTGGCTCAAGGCTGCACTATTCCCCAATTCTACTTCATTCTCCAGCTCATTCGCCGTGCTCGCCAGATATACGAGGCCCACAAGATGGAATAACTTAGAGATGCCTATGAGCCTCTTGAACCTGCTAACCCACCCATGCCCTGCGCTCTGAGTCCATCCCCTCCCCAAAACCCATCTCCTGACCTGTATTCACCATCCCTCCTGAAACTTCCACGCTCTAATGCTGAATGTTCTGTACTCAGCAAAGGTCTCAGCTTTATCCCTCTGTGCCCCCACTTTAATGAATTTCAGGAACTACATAATTTGAACTCCTCTTCTACCGTCTTCTCCTCAGTGTCCATTTCTTTGGGCAAGAGTCCCTTCCCCATCCCACAGAACCTTCCACCCAATGAGAATTCAGCCCCATGACAATGTGCTTTACTTTATATTGGCTTGTGGAATGGCCTCAGAGTCAGGGTAATTAGTGATGGTCACCAAAAGCTGCCTTTGGCACAGATGCCAACATCCCACAAAATAACAAAATTGAAGGCGAAATCAAATAAAGGAAGATGCTGAAAATCTGAAATTATACAAGGCACTGCAAAGAAACGAACAGAAAGTGCAGGGGAACTTTCCTGAACGGAAAGCAGCTGGAAAAGAGTGTGATTAATACCGTTGACAGGGAAGTCTGCTTTGAAGGGAAGGAGCAATCAATAGAGAAAGAGGGATATAGAAGAAAAAGAGGAAACAAAGAGAATAATGATTAGCTGGGCTGGAAATAAAATGTGAGATTCACCTCATTTATTGTTCGCCATTCCCACCTTCCTGATTATCATGCCCATGTACATACAGGTATTCCCCGTTTTTCAAAAGTTTGCTTTTCGCCACTTCCCTTCCCGAATGACCAACATTAGGGCCGTGTTTCGCTAACCAAAAGAAGTCCGAAGAGGATTTTCACTTTTACGAAGAAAGGCGAAGCTTTTCCCATATAAATTAGTGCTACTGCACTTTACACCATATCTGCTAGTGAACGGTTTCTTTCAGATAGCGAGGGAAACCTGTGTTTGTCTAAGATCATGTTTTAAGCGATTTGATTCCCCTCTCACTATTCCCTGAGTGTGGTCATCTTCTTACATTTCTTAAAGGGATATGGCTATCTCTCACTGGACCAGCATCAGTTCACTTTAACAGTTGCCCTTGAGAAGACCTTGAGCCAATTTAGTCCACGTGAGTGATTTGATTTGATTTGATTTAATTTAGTCAAATGTACAATGGAAATGTTTGTTTTGCGAATAGTGCAGGCACATGATTGTAAACAAGGAAACAGAGATCGTGGGGTACTGACAGAGAGTGAGGCACTGACAGAGAGTGAGGCACTGACAGAGAGTGAGGCATACATGGTTACAGCTTCACAGGAGGTGAGCAAAGCAAAATCGACATTAGCAAGATTAATATTATTTGAAAAGTTAGAGATGTCAATTCGTCAGTCCAATTATAGTAGGGAAGGAAGTGTTCCTGAGCATGGTGGTCCATGTTTTCAAGCCTCTGTGTCTCCTCCCTGTTGGAAGAGGTTGTAGGAGGTCATTACTGGTTTGGGAGAGATCTATGATGTTGCCAGCCTTTCTGCGACAATGACAAGTATAAATGACGGAAGGTTGTCTTCCGTGATGGGCTGGGCTGTGCACACAACCGTCTGTAGTTTCTTATGATCCTGGGCAGAGCAGTTACCATGTCAGGCCATTATACACGTGACTAGAATGTTTTCAGTTGCCAGTGTACGGAACATTGGGAGACGGGTTGTTCTAAAATATGTAGATGTAACATTTGGCTATTAAATAGATACCCATGTTCGGGGTGCTATTTTGACAACAATTGAAATTTAAGCGATGATTTTAAATTATGTCTTCGATATCAAAACCCAGTTGAGTTAATTGCATTGCCAGCATCGAACCAATGAGCCATCGCCGGCTTCAAACGAATAGAGAAGCCATCACCATCACAACGAGTGAGAAAGAGACAGATACGAAGGAAAGGAGAGAGAGAACACAGCGAGGGAAACAGATGGACAGTCAGTCAACGAGAGAAAGGAAACAAAACAAGGAAACAAACCGTCACATGGACAGAGAGCAGGGAAGATAATAGGTTCAGGGAAAGAAACAGAAGGCAGTGAAAAGGAAAACAGAGGGAAACAGACAGGGAGAGACACACAGGAAGAGACAAAAGACACGGGGAGCTGGGGATGGGGTCACAGGGAGCTGGGGGGTATGGGAGAAGCTGGGGGTGAGGACCGAAGAGAGCTGGGAGTGAGCACTGAAGGGAGCTGGGGGGTGGAGGTGAGGATTTATTTTTACCTGTACCAAGATGTCCAGGCAGATCATAGTAAGCAAAGATGTACAGAACGATGGCTGTAAAACATGTCTGAGAAGCATATAGGTTACGCTGCACAGAGCATGCGCTAGGAGAGATCAACATGAACAAGATCAGCATTATCTGAGATTAGAGAGTCCATTCATCCGTCTAATAACAGCCAGGAAGGAGCCGTTACTGAACCAGTTGATCTGTGTTTTCAAGCTTCTGTATCTTTTAGCCTGATGGAAGAGGGTGTGGGAGATATTTACAAGCATGTGATGGGTCTTTGGTAATGTTAGAGCTAAGAAAATTCCAGTACAACAGGCCATTCGTCGGTCAAATCCTGCGCTGATCCAGATCCTCTATCTAAATCAGTCGCCAATTTTCTAAGGGTCTGTATCCCTTTGCTCCCGGCCCATTCATGTATCTTTCTGGAAACATCTTAAATGGAGCACCACTGGTCACAGTTCTCCATTTTGAGAAACTGCCTTCCCCTACAATGCTCTGTACCCTGTTGCCCAGCCAGTTCTTTATCCATGTAGCTAGCACACCCTGGACACCATGTGACTTCACTTTCTCGATAACACGACCATGGAAAAGCTTACCAAACGCCTTCCTGAAGTCCATGTACATGACATCTACAGTCCCTCCATCATCAATCAACTTTGTCACTTCCTCAAAGAATTCTATTAAGTCGATGCACATAACCATCTTGCCTATCACTGATAAGACCATTTTCAACCAAATGAGAAAAGACCCTATCTTCTTTAGTATAAGTATCTAAAGTATCTTCTTTAGCAGCTCCCCTACCCCTGATGACAGGCTCACTGGTCTATAATTAACTGGATTATTCATGCTACCCTTCTTAAACAACAGATTTCCAGTCCTCCAGGACCTCAGTTGTGTTCAAGGATGCTACAAAGATATCTATTAATGCCCCAGCTATTTCCTGTCTCCCTTCCCTCAGTAATCTGCCATAGCGGTGGAGCTTCTCGTCCAAAGGAAGAAGGTAGCTTACATAAGGGTAGGGTCAAGCTCAGCTCTAAAGGATTACAGGCAGGCGAGGAAGGAGCTCAAAAATGGCCTGATGAGAGCCAGGAGGGGGCACGAGAAAGGCTTGGCAGAACGGATTAGGGAGAACACAAAGGCATTTTACACTTATGTGAGGAATAATATTAGGGCCGATCAGGGATATCACAGGGAACTTCTGTGTCGAGTCTGAGGAGATAAGGGAAGCCCTAAATGTGTTTGTTGCTTCTGTCTTTACGAAAGAAACGAACTTTGTAGAGAATGAAACCTTTAAAGAGCAGGTGTGCATGCTGGAATGATAGAGATAGAGGAAGCTGATGTGCTGAAACGTTTGTCAAACATTAAGATTGAAAAGTCGCCAGGCCCGGACCAGATTTGTCCTCGTCTGCTTTGGGAAAGGAGAAATGCAATTGCTTCGCCACTTGGGAAGATTTTGCATCCTCACTCTCTACCGGAGTCGTACCTGAGGACTGGAGGGAGGCAAATTTAATTCCTCTCTTCAAGAAAGGAAATAGGGAAATCCCCGGCAATTACAGACCAGTAAAGTCTCACGTCTGTCGTCTGCAAGGTGTTAGAAAGGATTCTGAGAGATAGGATTTATGACCATCTGGAAGAGCATGGTTTGATTAAGTGCAGTCGACACAGCTTTGACAGGGGCACGTCATGTCCCACAAACCTTATCGAGTTCTTTGAGGTTGTGACTAGAAACGTTGATGACGGTCGAGCTGTGGATGTGGTGTATATGGACTTCAGCAAGGCATTTGATAAGGTTCCCCATGCTAGGCTCATTTAGAAGGTCCGGAGGAATGGGATACAGGGGAACCTAGCTGTCTGGATACAGAATTGGCTGCCAATACAAGACAGTGAGAAGGAAAATATTCTGACTGGAAGTCAGTGGTGATTGGTGTTCCACAGGGTTTTCTCCTTGGGCCTCTCCAGTTTGTAATTTTTATTCATGACTGGGATGAGGGGATTGAAGGATGGGTCAGCAAGTTTGCAGATGACACAAAGGTTGGAGGTGTCGTTGACAGCATAGAGGGCTGTTGTAGGCTGCAGCGGGACATTGACAGGATGCAGAGATGGGCTGAGAGTTGACAGATGGAGTTCAACCTGGATAAATCCGAGGTGATGCATTTTGGAAGGTCGAATTTGAAAACTGAGTACAGGATTAAGGATAGGTTACTTGGCAGTGTGGAGGAACAGAGGGATATTGGTGTGCAGGTACATAGATCCCTTAACATGGTCACCGAAGTGGACAGGGTTGTTTAGAAAGCATCTGGTGTTTTGGCTTTCATTAACAGGGGGATTGAGTTTAAGAGTCCTGAGATCTTGTTGCAGCCCTATAAAACATTGGTTAGTCCGCAGTTCTGGTCGCCCGATTATAGGAAAGATGTTGGTGCTTTGGAGAAGGTTCAGAGGAGGTTTACCAGGATGCTGCCTGGACTGGAGGTCTTATCTTATAAAGAGAGGTTGACTGAGCTCGGACTTTTTTCATTGGATAAAAGGAGGAGGAGATGGGACCTGTCTGATTATACAAGATAATGAGAGGCATAGATAGTGTCGATAGCCAGAGACGATTTCCCAGGGCAGAGATAGCTAACACGAGGGGTAATAGTTTTAAGCTGGTAGGAGGAAACAAAAGAGGGGATGTCAGAGGCGGGTTCTTTACACAAAGAGTCGTGAGAGCATGGAATGCGTTGTCAGTAGCAGGTGTGGAAGCAACGTCATTGGGGACATTTAAGAGACTGCTGGGCATGCATATGATTACAGAAATGTGAGGGTCCATACATGAGGATCAATGGTCGGCACAACGTTGTAGGCTGAAGGGCCTGTTCTCTGCTGTACTGTTCTATGTTCTATGTTATTTGTTCTAGATGTTGGCAGCCTTTCTGCGGCAACGAGCCGTGTAAATAGAGTCAATGGTTGGGAGATTGCCTGTGCACCCAACCTTCTGTAGTTTCTTGCGGTCCTGGGCAGAACGTTGCTGTATGAAGCCGTGATGCACCCAGACAGTATGCTCTCAATGGTGTATCTGTCGAAGTAATACATGCTGAATTTACTGAGCCTCCTGGGGAAGAAGAGGCGTTGTTTAACCTTCTTGACTGTCACACCTATGCAAGAAGACCAGGGTAGGTTGTCAGTTATCGTCACTCCGAGGGAGCTGATGAACTGCACTCCCTCAACCATTGATGTAGATGACGGTGTGTTCCTCTCCTTTCTTTCTGAACTCAATGATCAGTTCCTTACTATTGCCGAATTTGAGAGAGAGGTTATTATCATTACACCATGCCACTAAGCCCTCAATCTCCTTTCTGTATTCTGACTCATCGTTGTTTGATATCCCTCCTGATTTGGTGATTTTATCAGCGAATTTGTAGCTGGCGTTGTTTGGAATTTGACAACACAGCCGTGTGTGTACAGGGCGTACAGTAGGAGGTGAAGACAGAAATATGGGAGTAGAGGGAGTAGGGTATGGGGATGAGGACACAGACATGGGAGTGCAGGGAGTACAGTAGGGGGCTGAGGACACAACCATGGGAGTACAGGGAGTACAGTAGGGGGCAGACGACACAACCATGGGAGTACAGGGAGTACAGTAGGAGGCTGAGGGCACAGCCAGGGTTGTACAGGGAGTACAGTAGGGGGCTGAAGGCACAGCCATATGTGTACAAGGAGTACAGTAGGGTACTGAGGGCAGAGCCGTTGATATACAGGGACTACAGTAGGGGATGAGGACACTGCTGTGTGAGCACGGAGAGTACAATAGGGGGCTGAGAACACATCCTCCAGTAGGTCCAGTGTTGAGTTTTATTGTGGAGAATATACAGATACATATCTTCACGGATTGTGGTCTATGTGTCAGAAACTGGGGATCCTGTTGCAGAGGGTGGAGCCGTGATCAACGTCACGGAGTTTTCAGATCAGACTGGAGGGAATAATGATGTTGAAGGTGGAGCTGTAGTCAATGACCAGGAGTCTGGTGTAGGCATCCTTGTTGTCCAGATGTTCCATGGATGAGGACAGGGCAGGTTTCTGGCATCCGTTGTGGACCCGTTACATCAGTCTGCACATTATAGGACAGCAGGTCAGGCTGGGAGACTGGAGGTGATGTGGGCCATAACCAGCGTCTCAAAGCACTTCATTTTTATTGAGGTCAGAGCCACTGGGCGGTAGTCATTAAGGAATGTTGCACGTGCTTTCTCACTAGGAGAAAATGAGGACTGCAGATGCTGGAGATCAGCGTTGAAAAATGTGTTGCTGGAAAAGCGCAGCAGGTCAGGCAGCATCCAAGGAGCAGGAGAATCGACGTTTCAGGCATGAGCTTCGGATGTACCTGTGCCCGATGTCACCATGGCAGACATGATCAGTCTTCCTGCAGGTCAAGTCAAGGAAAGTGACAGGCCTGGAGAGTGTTCCCAGCTGAACACTCAGATCCAGTAAGGACCAACTGGCAGAGGTATTTACAAACAACTTCAACCTCTCCGTCCTGAAGCCGAAATCCCAGCCTGCTTCAAGAAAACCACTATCATCCTTGTACGTGAGAAAGCACAGAGCTGAAAAATGTGTTGCTGGAAAAGTGCAGCAGGTCAGGCAGCATCCAAGGAGCAGGAGAATCGACGTTTCGGGCATGAGCCCTTCTTCAGGAATGAGGAAAGTGTGCCAAGCTAAGATAAAAGGTAGGGAGGAGGGACTTGGGGGAGGGGCGTTTGAAATACGATAGGTGGAAGGGGAGGGAGAAGTCTGAGGCGGTCCAGGTGAATTCTCAGACTCCTCCCTCCCCTTCCTCGACCTCTCAATTTCTATCGGGCGACCGAATCAACACGGACATTTAATATAAACCTACCGACTCCCACAGCTACCTAGACTACACGTCCTCCCACCCTGCCCCCTGTAAAAACGTCATCCCATATTCCTAATTCCTTCGCCTCCACCGCATCTGCTCCCAGGAGGACCAGTTCCGATACCGAACAACCCAGATGGCCTCCTTCTTCAAAGACCGCAATTTCCCCTCAGACGTGGTCGACGATGCTCTTCACTGCATCTCCTCCACATCCCTCCACTCCGCCCTTGAACCCCATTCCTCCAATCGCCAACAGAACAGAACCCCATTGGTCCTCACCGACAACCCCACCAACCTCCAGATACATCGTATCATCCGTCGTCATTTCGGCCACATCCAAACGGACCCCACCATCAAGGATATATTCCCCTCCCCTCCACTGTCAGCGTTCTGAAAAGACCACTCCCTCCGCGATTCCCTCGCCAGATCCACACACCCCACCAACCCAACCTCCACTCCCTGCACCTTCCACTGCAACTGCAAGAAATGCAAAACTTGCACCCACACCTCCCCCCTCACCTCCCTCCAAGGCCGCAAGGGTTCCTTCCATATTCGCCACAAATTCACCTGCACCTCCACACACATTATTAACTGCATCCGCTGCACCCAATGTGGCCTCCTCTATATTGGGGAGACAGGCCGCCCACTTGTAAAACGTTTCAGAGAACACCTCTGGGACACCCGGACCAACCAACCCAACCACCCCGTGGATCAACACTTCAAGTCCCCCTCCCACTCCACCAAGGACATGCAGGTCCTTGGTCTCCTCCATCCCCAGACCATGGCAACACGGCTGGAGGAAGAGCGCCTCATCTTCCGCCTCGGAACCCTTCAACCACAAGGGATGAATTCAGATTTCTCCAGCTTCCTCATTTCCCCTCCCCACCACCTTGTCTCAGTCCTAAACCTCGAACCCAGCACCACCTGCCTGACCTGCAATCTTCTTGCTGACCTCTCCGCCCCCACACCCTCTCCGGCCTATCACGCTCACCTTAACCTCCTTCCACCTAAGGCATTTCCAACGCCACTCCCCCAAGTCCTTCCTCCCTACCTTTTATCTTAACCTTCTGGGCACACTTTCCTCATTCCTGAAGAAGGGCTCATGCCCGAAACATCGATTCTCCTGCTTCTTCGATGCTGCCTGACCTGCTGCGCTTTTCCAGCAACACATTTTTCAGCTCTGATCTTCAGCATCTGCCGTCCTCACTTTCTCACAGTCCTTAGGGAGTCAGGAAGTGCCATTTACATGAACCACCTGAACAAAAGACCTGAGAGCATTTTTGCTAAGTTTCGAGATGTTACGGTGATGGTTGGATGGGCAGGCGATATTCATGAAGTAGGGAGACTGCAGAAAAGCTTGGACAGTTTAGGACTGTGGGCAAACACGTTGCTGATGGAATTTAATATGGGCACGTATGAGATTATGCACCTTGGTGGGCGGACGAGAGGCAGACACTATGTTCTAATAGGATCCATTAAACCTGAAGCACAAAAGGATTTTGAAACACTCGTCCTCTGTTATGGTTATTGTGCAGGTTCAGTTGGCAATTAGGAAAGCAAATGCAATGTTAGAATTCATTTCAAGGGATCTAGAATTAAAGAGAGGAGTCATACCGCTGAGAATGTAATGGGCAATGGTCAGACAGCATTTGGAATATTGGGTGCTATTTTGGGCACTATCTCTGGGGCAAGATCAGCTGGTGTTGGAGGTGATCTTCCTGGGATGGTGGCTCGTCATGACCGGCAGTGTGTGTACTCGATGGAATTTCGAAGAATAGGAGGCGAGGCATCTGATAGAAACTGATTGATTACTGCAAAGATTGAGACAGTAAGTGTGTAGAAGATATGTCCAATAGTCATAGAGACTATGATAAAATGGCACAGTTTCGCAGCGAAGGAATGGGCTGAATGGCCTCAAACTATAGCAATATCTCATGCTGTTATGGTCATATGGTCTATTTTTTCAGTGCAGAATTGTTTGTCTCTGAGCAGCTCTTGTAACACATATTTGTATGTTTATTTGACTTCACGTCTGTTCAATAGTTACCCTGTGATATGAACGATGGAAGGATTCAGTGTCGGCCAGTAATCCATTAAACGTTGAATATAAACAGCTATATGTGTGTCTCATCTGGCGGGAATACACTGTCTCTCAAATGATTGCCATTTTCAGTCTGGTATTTTCGAAGGATCGATCCTGTTACGCCAGCATTGTTGAATTTAACAAAACAGATGCAATTTATCACAGCACACAGCAACAATAAGTTATCGAACACTGAACACCCTTCTAATAACAGAAACTTTGATAATGTTCTGTATCAGAAATACTGCTTTCCTGCTCATGTTCAAATCAGATAACCTGCCCCATCGAGAAGCTCAACTTGGAACTATTTTTTAAAAATTTTTTTTGGATGTGGGCATCGCTGGGTGGGCCCAACATTTCTTGTCCGTCCCTCATTGCCTCCCTGAGAAAGTGGTGCTGAACTGCCTTCTTGAACCGCTGCAGTCCACTTGCTGTGTGTTGACCTACAATGCTATTAAGGAGGGAATCCCAGGGTTTTTACCAGTAACAGTGAAGGAATGGCGATATATTTCCACATCAGGATGTTGATTGGTTTGGAAGGGAATTTATAGGTGGTGGCATTCCCATAAGTATGCTCGCCTTGTCATTCTAGATGTAAGTATTCGTGGGATTGGAAGATGCTGTCTGAGGATCTTTGGGGAATTTCTGCATTGTGTCTTGTACACTTCTGCTACTGAGCGACGGTGGTGGAGGGAGTGAATGCTTGTAGATGTGATGCTTATCAAATGGTCTGTTTTGTCCTGGATGGTGTCAAGCTTCTTTTGTCTTGTTTGGTCTGTACTCATTCAGGCAAGTGGGAGAATTCCAACTCATTCCTGACTTGTGCCTTTTAGATGATCGACAGGCTTTGGGAAGTCAGGAGGTTAGTTACTCGCGCAGTATTCCTAGCCTCTGATCTGCTCTTACATTTATGTGGTGAGTCGAGTTGAGTTTCTAATCAATTATAACCCCCAGGATATTGATAGTGGGGAACTGAGTGATGATAATGCTGCAAATACTAAGTTGTTATATTGTTTCTTATTGGTGATGGTCATTGTCTGGCATCTGTGTGGTGCAAATGTTTCTTGCCACTTATCAGCCCAAGCATGGAGAGGGACAGATCTTGTTGCATTTTGGCATGGACTGCTTCCGTTCCTGAGCATTTGCGAATGGTGCTGAACATTGTGCAGTCATTGTCGAATATCCCCACGTCAGACCTTATGATCGAAGGAAGGTCATTGATGAAGCAGCTGAAGATGCTTGGATCTAGGATTCATCCGGAGAGTCACTGAAGGTGTTGTCTTGTATGGTGATGAAATGTCTGTTAATGAAACTTCCAGTTCAGCGAGGTAACCTACATCCATATTATCCTGAGGGACTACCGCAGAGATGTTCTGGAGCTGAGATGACTGACTTCCAACAACAATGACCATCTTCCTATCTATCAGGTATGACGCCAATATGGAGTATTTGCCCGCAATACCGTTTTTGCTCGGGTTTCGTGAAGCCACATTTGAAAGAATGTAGCCTTGACGTCAAGGGCGGGAATTCAGCTCTTTTTTCTATGTTTGAACCAAGGCTATAATGAGGTCAGGAGTTGAGTGTCCCTGGTGGAACCCTAACTGGGTGTCACTGAGCAGATTATTGCTGAGCAGGTGCTGGCTTGATAGCACTGTTGATGTCCCCTTCAATCACTTTACTGATAATGGGGAGTAGACTGATGAGGTGGTATTTGGCCGGGTTGACTTTGTCCTGCTTTTTATGTACAGAACACACTTGAGCAGTTTTTTTTTCCCCATTGTTGGTTTGCAACCATACTGGAACAGCTTGGCTAAGGGAGCGGGAAGTTCTGGAGTACAAGCCTTCAGGACTATTGTCAGCATGTTATCAGGGCCCATATCCTTTGCTGTATCCAGTGCCTTCAACCGTTTCTTGATATCAGTCAATCGAATTTGCTGAAGACTACTATCTGTAATAATGGGGACCACGGGAGGAGACTGAAGTGGATGATCCACTCGAAACTTCTGAGTGAAGAATTCTGTGAAATCTTCAGCCTTATCTTTTGCACTGATGTGCTGAGCTCCTCCATCATTGAGGTTGGGGATATTTGTTGAGCCTCCTACTCAGGTGAGTTGTTTAATCATCCACCACCATCCACGATTAGTTTCGCAGGACTGCAGAGCTTAGATCTGATATGTTAGTTCTGGGATCTCTTAGCTCTGCCTGTCCCTTGCATTTTATGCTATTTGGCATGCAAATAGTTCTGTTTGGAAGTTTCAGCAGATTAACATTTTATCTTCATGTATGCCTGGGTCTGCTCCTGGCTTGCCCTCCTGCACTCTCTTTTGAACCAAGTTTAATCCTCTTTCTTGATGGTAATTGTTGAGTGGGGGATATGCTCAGTGTTTGAGGTTACAGGTCACAGGGAGTCCCAGAGCATTGACCTCCCGACTCTATCACACTGAGCTACCTCGTGTGCCGGATCGGTCCTGCCTTTGGGACAGGACATATCCTGGGATGGTGATGGTGCTGTCTGGGTTTTATCTGTAAGGTAAAATTCCGTGCGTATGCCTATGTCAAGCTGTTGCTTGACTGGACTGTAAAACAATTGTCCCAATTTTGGTACGAGCACTCATTGTTAGTAAGGAGGACTTTGCAAGTTTGACAATGATGTTTCTAACGTTCACTTTTTCGGTATCCAGGTAAATACATCCAGTTTCATTTCTTTGAGATTTTGTAGCACATCTGACTGACTCGCTAAACCGTTTCAGAGGGCGATTGAGAGTCAATCACATTGCTTTGGGTTTGGAGTCAACGGTCGGCCCGACCAGATGAGAAATGGAAGATTCCTTCATTGAAGGGTATCATTGACCCAGATGGATATTTCTGACAATCGGCAACGATTTCATTCTCATAGGTAGATTCTTAATCCCAGGGATATCTTAAAATTATTGAATTGAATTCCCACCATCTGCAGTGGCGGGATTCAACCTGGGCCCACAGAACAGGAGCTGATTGTCTGGATTGATAATCTCGCGGTAATAACATGAGGCCTACTTGGAATCACATGTTGTACTCAACTGTTATTCATTGTGTTGCCCTGTTTTTCTATCATTGTTATATTATTGTGGAACCTCATCCTTCAGTAAATCCTGATTGAAATACACCGTGATGAAAGTCATCCCGACTGCTCGAATTCCATTCAGTCTGTTTTTTTAATAGACATGTCAAGGCAGCTGCACATAAGAGACGAACATGAAGAGATAATGGTAATTGTGCACTGTACCTGTCACCGGACCAGTGTGTCTGTCCAGACACCGAAAGTACTTATTGTGGGTCACAGAACCGCGGAACTATTGTAGCACAAATGGAGGTCAGTCAGTCCATCGTGGGCTCACAAGCTCGTCAACCGCACAATTGGAGCTAGAGAGAGTATGTGGAGATAGATTGTATGAGAGAGAAATAAACAGAGAGAAAGAAAGTGAAGAGAGATAAAATGAGAGAGAATAGAAAGGGTAGCGACG
Organism: Chiloscyllium plagiosum; assembly: GCF_037043375.1. Lineage (NCBI taxonomy): Eukaryota > Metazoa > Chordata > Chondrichthyes > Orectolobiformes > Hemiscylliidae > Chiloscyllium > Chiloscyllium plagiosum. The sequence goes on from NW_028270183.1 coordinate 49,639,923, forward strand.
AACTGAGTGGCAGATGAAGAGGTGTGAGATGAGAGTGAAGTTAAATAGATCAAAATCAGCATGAAGGTGGAGAGACAGAAGTTATAAGTTTTATTTAGAAATGCCTCTAGACTGCAAGCCCTTTGTCTCGGTATCATACATTGTGAGCAGTGTGCTGATACTGGCTGTCAGCCCAGATCACTTGTTCCCAATAATATTACAGAGCTAGGTTACTAACAGCTAAACAAAATCCATTCGGCCAATAGATTAGTATCATGGAGAAGGTGGATTTTTAAAAATAGACTATGCCAAGACTAGCAGGAAATGATGACAGTCCCCACTGTGTGAGAGACTGGTCCAGAGAATCTCAGTCAGGTGGATCACTGACTGTCGTGGAAATTACACTGACTGGACTCAGATGCTAACAAGAGCAAAGAAAAAGCTTTATTTTTACCCACTGCAGGGGGCCAATACACTTAGCAAAAACGTCTTGTGTAAGGGCACTGAACATAATTAACGTGTTCCTTTTATGCTCTTCTTATCACACGCTCAAGGACAAGGGCTGGGAAACATTCAAGTTCTTATTTTCTCACCCCTTGCCGTGGACATAACTTAGCTGTTTTTCTTAGCTGAATAGCTTATGTTGTCTGCTGAATTCGACTGCTCGCCAGGCCAGGTTGAATGTTTAAAAAGTTCAGCAAAGACAAGCTGTCTCTTCGACTGCAGAATTCAGCAAAGTGTTTGCAATGTTCGGAAAAGTTTTACATTTACCATCGCATTCGCTTTCAAATTTCACAGGAAATGTTAATTTTGTTAAATTTCCATTAAATTTCCCTTTCTTGTTATTTTATGACAACAAGGACAAAGAAAACAGAGCCAGAATTAAAAACGATATGTAGAAAGCAACATTTTAAAAAAATGCAGAGCCAGATATCTATACATCGGCGATCTTAACAGCTGTCCGTGTTGTAAGGAGCACTTGAAACGGTCCCAGTCACCTGTTCACCTTCTAGCTTTTTCTCCTGAGGTTTTTCACCACGATCCAGTCTCCAGATCGTGCAACTTCCCCTCTGCTGATAGGAGTAGTGTTGCTTTCACTTGATTCAATGCTTGACACAAATGTGTGGAGTTTTACACAGTAACACGACATCTCATCCTCACAGTGGTCTATTATCTGTCTTACCTTAGGTCTTGGGCCCATTCCTGTAATTGGTGGCCTACCAAACAAAATCCTCAAACCGGCTAAGATTAGCTCTTCCTCTCCTCTTAGATCTCATATACGTTAGCAAAACTTTGTCCATGTCAACCCCAGTTCCTCACAAAAATTCATCCATATATATGTATTAGGGTAGCATTTTCTCTTTCCACTGCCCCACCGCTCGCTGGGTGGCAGTGTTGTCTCATGTTTATTCCCAAATAATGACGGATCTGCTGCAAGGCATTATTGACAAATAGTGTCGCATTGTCACTACAAAGGCTGTCCGGGATGTGCCATCGTTGAATTATTTCAGTTAGAAAAGCCGAGATACTGGCATCCTGTTTTGACGTGGGGAACGCTTCCAAACATTTGGAAAACATATCAATTATAATCAGACAATATATGTTCCCTCCACTGGTAGTTAGTTCAAAGAAATCCATCTGTAAATGTTCAAAGTGTCTTTGGGATTGGGGGTGTGCTGCCTGTCCCGTCTGTAATCCCCTCCCCACATTATTAGTGGCACAGATAACACATCGTTCACAATATTTCTGGGATTAATGCGTAAATCCCTTTGTGTATCAGTGTGCCGAAATACTGTCGTACATCCCCCGTTTTGACACATGGTCCTTACTGTGTGTCAGTTTGGCATAGAATGGAAATAATGATTGTGGTCGACAGGCTTTACCATTAGGGCCACAACACACCCCTTCATTCATGCTGCACACTGCCCTTGTCCACTCACGCTTCTCCTCCAGCGTTGCCTGTGACTGTAATTCCCATACGTCTGCTGTTGGGGTACAAATCTTTGTCATGCACATGTCAAACTGATCACTTCGCGGCTGCTGGGCTGCCGACCTTGCTGCTGTGGCTGCCTTCGCATTGCCTTAAGAAATTGAATCGTTTTTTTTGTGGGAGCTTCACATTTACATACAGAAATTGATTGGGCAGTAGGACCACTTCCAGGAGGTCAGAAATCAGACCACGGTGTGTGATGGGCTTTCCGGTGGTGGTCAAGAAGCCCCTGTGTTTCCATAGGGTTCCAAAGTCATGTACAACCCCGAATGCATATCTGCTGTCGGTGTAAATATTCACTGGCCTTCCCTCAGCCAATTTACATGCCTCAGTCAAGGCAAATGATGAGAAAGGAATGATCACACTTTGACTACCTCTTGAGTAGTCATTACAGCATATGCAACGCATTTCCTGCCTGTCTCCTTGCTCCTGAATGTTGACCCATCTAAAAAAGCCTCCATATCCGGATTCTGAAGTGGAGAATCCTGCAAGTCTGGTTTAGGGCTGCAAATTTCATTAGTTACAGCAACACACTCATGTGGGTCTCCGTCTCCTTCTGTGGGTAGAATGCTAGCAGGGTAAAGGACGTTGCATCACTTTATTGTAATGTCAGGCGTCTCCAATAATACAGAGTTATATCTGAGCCAACGTGCGGACATGTGTGCTGTCTTTGACTCAGAAAGCAGTAAGGATACTGCATGTGGGACCAATAGCTGACTATATCCCTGGATGCTACAACAGCCTTTTCAGATGCGGCCATGGTTTGCAAGCATTTAGGCAATCCTGCCGCTATGGGGTCTAGTTTAACTGAAAAATAAGCTACTAGCCTCAATCGTTCCTCTATAAGCCTGCAACAGGGCAGATGTCATGCAGCTACGCTTCTCATCTACCATTTGTAAAAAAAGGCTTGTTTGGATTCGGAATCCCCAGTGTAGGTGTAGTTTATGCTGCTATCAAGCAATCATCTACATACTGCAGAAGCGCTGACCCCAGGGTTAAAACAAAAGTCTCCAGACTCCTGCGTAGAGCCTCATTGTATATGGTGGGGGACTCACAGTTACCGTGACAAAGTCATGTGAAGTTATATGATTTCTCTTTGAATAAAAAAAGCAAACCAGAATTGACGATCTGGGTGTACCAGTGCACTTAAGAAGGTGTTTGCTAAATCCACAACACAGAATCATTTACTGTCCGGTGGAATTTGATCTAATATAGCACAGGGGTTAGGAACATTTGAGGGCATGGAACAACAGAGTTATTGCCTGAAAAGGGGGATTCAAAGACTGGAGTAATTCCTGCTATAGCCTCATGTTTTAACGGGTATTCTGTTCTGCAGCGGTGCCGTAAATCTCTCTCGTAGCACAACTCCTGATGCACCCATTGAGTTCAGGAACCTTCCACTCGACTTTATTGCCGTTGACTCTCTGAACTGGCTTGATTTAATGACTGAATATGCTGCCCCTGTGACTCCTAAAAAAAGTAACTGGTGTACCTTCCACATATAACATAGAGGTAGGCATCGACTTATAGGCATCGTTGTTGTAATGAACGTATTGTCCACACTTCGCAATCGCAGTGCTCAATGTCGAGATGGGACACGTCTCAGGGCCAATAAGGTTAGTAGAAGAGATTAGCATAAGCGAGTTTTCGTTGCCAAGCATAAAGGAAAGAGGCTTACCTGTACCTTGTGGGCTGCCGACCTCCAACTCAGTCTTCCCCTGCCAGTCACACTGCTGCCTAGCTTCCAGGGCCGAGTGAGCCTGTCTGTGCGGGCACTGTCACGCCCAGTGGTCCATTGCTCCACAAACTAAGCACCCGCCAGATCGACCTCTGCAATCCCTGCCTCTTCCACTTCCACAACCTTCCCCTCTGCCTCTCTCTTTTCCTGCAGCACATCCCTGCAACGGCTGGATGGCCATTTGCATCAAAGTAAGCTGAGCTTTATGCACTTGCTGTCCAATTTTTTTGCATGTATCGCATGATGTTCTATCAAATTCAGCTTTCCCGTGTCCGAGGTAAAATATGTGCCTTTTTCACTATTTCGTCCTTCATTCAATTGATGAAGCTGTTCCTCAGGTGTTCCTCATACGCCGTGATTTCTGCCATTATGTCGTCGGGTGGTCTCAGTCCACTATGGATGTTATGGACTTCAGTGAGGCGCGTAAGGTACTAGGACACTGTCTAATCTTCTCCTTGTTTACACATTGCAGTTTTGGTCATGTCCATTCGCACTGGGAATGTCTCCCTACAGGCGATTGCCATCGCTGCAACAAAAGCATTAAAGTCTCCATTTTCTTTCTCTTGTGGGGCTGTTGATCTGGCATGGACATTTACAGCTGGCCAGCTATACTTGATTTTGATTACATCAGCACAAAGCTTTCGTCCCAAGAGGCGTCTTATCGCATGCAATGTGGGACGGAACTCGGTCCAGAACTTCGTCGCATCTTCAGTGAACTTATTCCCTCCAATCTGACGTGGATCGGGCAACTGCCCAGAGGCACGCCCGAAATCTTTAATGGTCCATGGTCGGTGGACCCACACTCGGCACCCTTCTGGGCCTGCTACATCAACCATTGGTTCTTGCAGAACTACCTGGTAAGATGATCATACGCCAATACACTCACCGCCTGACTCATCATCCATCATGGGGTGATCGCGGACAGACTCTGGATGCCTTCCTGTCGTGGAGTGGGTTTCCTTCTTTTGGCCTTCTTGCTTCAGTTGGTTGGGGTTATGGCATGCCATCGGTGATTCAGCAGACCCTGAGGCTGCGGTCGCTAACTTGGGATCTTCACCAGGCAGATCTTGGAGGGCTATTGGTCTCGGATGGTAGCCATCAATGTCAGGATCTGAAACAGACTTAAGGCACTGTTCAGCTTCGTTAGGTTGTTTTCTCACACGTCTGCATGTGCTCTAGTGATTGTATGCGTATTTGATATGTCTTTTACTTGAGATTTCCTTTCTCTGATATCAGCATCAGCCTTCCACATATTAGAAACACTCCAATTCCTAGGTTCTATTTTCCCCTTCCGTTTCTCCTACTCTCTCGCCTCCAACCGTGACCTCAGTATTTCCAATTGCCTTTTACTAAAATCACATTCCTTGATCCACAATTCTAACTGCTTTACAGACTCTGGGCCGTAATTATTTAACATATACTGTATTGTTGGTTGGCCATTCCAAGTCCTCTGTTAACCCTCTTTTTGGTTGGTATTGCTGAAGCCCATTTTCAGCGTTACTGGAAAAGTGTTCAGCTCTCTCGCGGTACCGTTATCTTTTACATTTGACCTGCCTTTACCTCTGGAGGACTCCTCTCGCATTGGGCGCGTCCACCACAATGCCTTGTTTTTTTGTAAACCAAGAAAGCACGTACCCGGTATGTCTTTGGTGGGTCAAGATCAACCTGTGTTGGTTCCAAGTCTAAAACCACCCTTAACCTGCTGTCTCTTAACCACTCTAGAGACGGCAATCCTTTCCCTTGAGTTTTGCTCGAATACCATGCGAGAGTTTACTGAACCCTCTTCCTGATTAATTTATTCTCTTAGAATGAGTCTCTACACAGCATTATTAAAGCGACGGCTCTTAACCTGACACTATTCGATTCACACCGCCGGCTCTGGCCCAATCCACAGATTCCCAGTCCTCTCACGCAAAGGGAAGTATGTTTATGTTCTGTTAAACCTCTGGCATCAATTTCATACCCAAGGCAGACTGAATGATTACACGCAAACAATCTTCCATTTTCAACAGTCCTTCCTTCAGTCACACTCACATATCAACTTCCTTGATTCATTTTCTCCTGCACAGTTTACATCTCCATACCCTCTACACTCACCAATCCTTTCGAGTACCACCATTATGACGTCCAGGCTCCTCCTCAGCCTCAGTGCAACGCCTGAATAAACCATAATTTGTACATTTGTTAATTCCAGATACAGCTGTTTCAAGTCCCTTCTTACCACGAGTCCATTGGAAAGTAATTGCACTTGAAATGTTTAACTTGTTCTCTGCACAAAGATGGGAAGACAGTGTATGGTGGTCACACCATTGGCTCATAATCTAGGGGCACAGAATAATAAACTGTTGATATCGGCTTGCCTCATGTCCATTAGAGAAAGCATTGGGTCATCCTTCCCTAGTCAAGTCTCTGTGTAACTGCAAACACACAGCACTGTGTTTTACTATTTACTGTCCTGTGGAGCAACTGAACACTCAGTTCAAGTAAGGCATAAGATGCTGGCCTGATCAGGTCTGCACACATCCCGTGAGGGCAGATCAAAAGGAAAGATACCTCCCTTCCTCTGCCTCTCTCCTAAATTCCTGCAGCTGATTTCCATTCAGGTAGGTGGCCATTCAGTGTTTTAGATGGATTCTTTGTGATTGAGTCTCTCGCTGAGAGTGATGTCCATCTCGATAGCAACCTCCTGTGCTGGCTTTGTTGATGCTGACCTATAGATGTAAGGATGTTTTACATTTTTAATCAGTGACAGTGCATCGTAAATTAAGAGTTTCCTATTTCACACAAAAGAAACAGAGCCAGCTAAGTGAGGGAAAGGAATTATTGCGATCGTACCCGAGAGTGTTGTTGAGGCACTATTTGGAGCATTGTGGGCAGATTTTCTCTCTTTTATAAAGCGTGAGCTTCTTACCACAGGAGAATGAACAGGGGTTCCAGCAGATTAATCTCTGTGATGATAGCACCACGAGGAGTGAGTGAAAGTTGATCGGGAGCACTGTGAGAGAATATGAGGTGATTGCATTGAACACTGAGTGGGATTGACAATCACTCCTTAAATTTTAAACAGACAATGAGAAGGTCGTAGTTTCCATGACTATTATATCACTCAGGATGCATGATGCTGGTTAATTTAAGTGCCTGGGAGGACGGTACGCCCTCCCACCCCAACCCGCACTCTCCACGGTGATTGAGAGAGACAGAGACGTCCAGGTTTTGAATAAACTCTCTCCACATTAATACAGGGCAGTGGGTGTGTCATCCTGCACTGAATATCATATTATCCACCATCCTGACAGCAGCCACAATGCCTTCATTCTAAAACAGTTAACTGTTCCCTCCAGCTACTGACATTGATGAAGGACATGTATCCATCTTCTCAGAGATGCAAGGTGCCTCCTTGAGGTTTAAACCATAAGTCGATAAGACATAAGAGCAGAGATTCGGCCAGTTAGCCCATCGAGTCTGCACCACCATTCAATCATCGCTGACAGTTTTCTCTGATCCATTCTCCGACCTTCTCTTTGTAACCATTGATCCCCTTGGATAATCAATACTTATCTACCTCCTTCTCAAATATTATCAATGACCTGGCCCCACTGCCTTCTGTGGCAATAACTTTCAAAATTGGCCATTCCCTGGTTAAACTCATTTCTCCATATCACTGTTCTAAAGGATGTTCCCTTTCATCTAAGGCTGTGCTCTCGGGTCCTCGTTCAATGGAAACATCTATCAACATCTACTCTATCCAGGTCATTCAGTATTTTGCAATTCCTTTCATTCTTCTAAACTTTATTGAGTATAGACCCAGACTCCTCAAACATGCCTCATACGATAAGCTTTTCATTCCTACGACCATTCTCGTGAAGATCCTGGGACACACTCCTGGGCCAGTGCATCCTTCCTGAGATACGGGGCTCAAAATTACGCACAATACTCCAAATGTGGTCTTACCAGAGCCGTATGAAACCAGTTTTATAATCAATTCCTCTCGTAATAAATGTCATCAATAATAAATGCAATTGCACTCCTAACTACTGCCTCAATCTGCAAGCTGACTTTGAGGGAACCCTGCACTAGAACTCCCAAGTCATCTTTGCACTTCAGATTTCTGAACTTTCTCCCAGTTTACAAAATAGACCATGCCTCTATTCTTTGTGCCAAAGTTCACGACTTCACACTTTCCAACACTGGAATGCATTTGCCAATCTCTTTACATATTGAAATCCTTCTTCAGCCTCTCCGCCTCCTCAATACAACCTGTCCATTTGTCTATCTTTTCATCATCTGCAAACTTAGCCAGAGTGCTTTCGATTCCCTGATCTAGATTGGTAGCGTAACGAGTAAAAAAGTTACCATTCCAACACTGAGCCTTGTGGAACACCACTTGTCATCGTCTGCCATCATGATAACGACCACTTCATCCCCACTCTCTGCTTTCTGCCAGACAGCCAAGCTTCTAACAATGCCACTACCTTGCCTCGAACAAAAATCCAAAAGTTTCCTGTCATTGCTGTTGCACTGTCTTTTCTGCTCGGCCCTTCTCCCAGTCAATTATAACCAGCTCCTCCCTCATGTCTCTGTAATCGTACTCAGACATCTCCTGTGTGAGACCTTGTCAAAGGTCTTCTTGAGATCCAGGTGAATAACTACTATCATTGCTGTGCTTGGTCAAGCCTGCTTATTTCCTCTTCAAAGAATTCCAACAGGTTAATCACGCATGACCTTCCCTTGATGAAACCATAGTGATTTTGCAATGTTTTACCAAATACTTCCAAGTACTCGGAATCTCATTCCTCACAATGGATTCGAGGATCTTACCTATGATCGAGGTTAAGCTATTCATTGTAGAGTTTTTGTGTTCTTCCTTAATCCCTTGTTAAAAAGGGGTGTCACTTTAGTGTGTTTCCAGTGCTCTAGGATCGTTCCTTACTTAACTGATTCCTGAAAGATAAATACGATCGCCTCCACTCCCTCTTCAGCTATCTCCCTTATAACACTGGGGTGTGGTCCATCTGATCAAGGTTATTTAACCACCTTCGTGTTATTCAATTTTTCCTGGCATGTTCTCTATAGTCGTGGTCATCACACTCAGCTCTGGCCCCTCAATCTCTTGAATGTTTTAGGAATTACTCCTGTCTTCCACCGTGAAAGCTGATGCAAAGTATTTATTCAGTTCCTTTACCATTTTCTCGTTCCCCATTGCTAGCCCGCCAGTATCATTTTCCAGTGGTCCATTGTTCACTTTTGCCTCTCTTTTGTACATTATATATCGAAAGAAACTGTTACAGTTGTCTTTTACATTACTGGCGCGCTTACCCCCATATTTAATAATCTCCCTCCTTATTTTGTTTTGTTTGCACTCTGTTTTGTCTTTGTAAGCTTCCCTATCCTCTGGTTTCCCACTGCACGATGCCACATTATATCCTTTGTCTTTTGCTTTTATGGTATACCTGATTTCCTGTCACTGCTGTTGCACTACCTTTCCTGCTGGGCACGTCTCCCAGTCAATTATATCCAACTCCTCCCTCATTGCTCTGTAATTGTCTTTATTCAACTATAATACCGTTGCTTCTGACTCTAATTTCTCCATCTGAAATTGCAGAGTAAATTCAATCATATTATGATCACTGTCGCTTTCAGCTCCACTCATCTAGTCTGCCTGCACAAGCTGCTCCAAAAGCCATCTCGTAGACATTCCACAAATTCCTTTTCCTGCCAACCTCAATCTGAATTCCCAGTCCATCTGTATAATAAAATCACACATGATCACTGTAACTTTGCCTTTCCTGCAGATCTTTCTAGCTCCTGGTATATCTTACACCCCAGCTCCCTGTATATAACTCCAACTGCATTTTTCCACCTTTTTGATTCCTCAATTCTACTGACACAGATTCTACACCATCTGACCTTATTTCATTTCTTATTATTGATTATTGAGTCAACTCTATTCTTAATACTGAGACAACTCTATCTCTCTGCCCAACTTCCTATCTTTTCGACAGGATGAATATCCTTGAATATTCAGCTCCCAACCCTGATGCTCTTGCAGCGATGTCACTGTAATGCCCACTATGTCGTACCTGCCAATTTATGGATGAGTCATAAGCTCATTTACCTTATTCCTTATACTGCATGCATTCCGATATAATAGTTCAGTCCTGTATTACCCGTCGCTCTTCTAATTGTCATTTGTTTGTCCAGCTATTGGTACCTTCACGGACCCTGAAACCTGGATCATTCCCCTCCCGCGACAAGTTCTGCAACCCAGATGAGATATCCCAAATCCGAGCACCAGGTAGACAACCCAAGCTTCAGGACTTTCAATCTCGATCACGGAGAACAGTATCTATGCCTCTAACTATACTATCCCCAATTATCCATCATTGGGCTGCATGGTGACACAGCAAAGCTGCGTCACAGTGCTGGGGACTCGGATTTAATTCCAATCTCTGGGCCCTGTCTGTGTGGACTTTGTACATTCTTCCTGTGTCTGGATTGGGAACATTAACTCTTTTCTCTCTCCACAGTACGTCTCTGTGTTTGCTTCAGATTTCTACCATCTGGAGTATTTTTGCTTTTGTTCAATGGAGAAATGCAGCAAATGTGACAGGTTTTTGTAAAAGCAGCCGTGTTTCGCGGGTTCCTCTGGGTGTTTAGGAATCTTGCCCGGCCATTTGTGTGAGTGCAGTGTCCCTGGATACCCACTCCATCTCTTTCAGTCCCTCAGTCCATCGTCACTACATGCAGTCTTTCCTTGTGCCACCCCTGGGATTCCCCACACCCCATTGCCTGGCACTGGATACTCCCTTCACAGGACTGTGCACACAATGGCACTGGGAACTTTCTGACCCACTGGGGATGCTGGGTAAAGATGCTGCCATTGAAAGGAACATAATAACTAGAATCCAATTGAATAGCAAAGCTGAGTAAACAGGTTGAATGACCTCCATCTGCTGTGACATTTTCTAATCTCTGTTTATCCTCGTTCATCTGCAAACAGATGATCAATATGTATGCCTTGTCAAATACGCTTGGTGGCGGGGATAGATATCAGATCGTCTGGTCATTGGACTGATTCAGTGGTCTCACTTTCCTGAAGTCGCACTTTTTTTTTTTATTATCAAGTCTCTCCACTTTAAAGAAAATGCCTTGATAGAGTTGTGCTGAAAGGATATTTGAATGTTGGAGACATTGGAGTATGTCACGTGTGATTGAGATTAGAAATAGGAAGATTGCACAATTAACTACACTGCCAAAGAGATGGTAGGGGAGGCAGCAATTCTGATAGGTGGATCATTGGGATTCCCTGGATGATAGGATATACAAAAGAAGGACGGGATGGTCCTGAACTGGAAGCAATCTCCGAATTGTGGATCATTGGGATTCCCGGGTCGGTAGGACCTACACACAAGAAGGACGGGTTGAACCTGATCTAGCAGCAATCTCCAATATGTGAATCATTGGGATTCCCGGATGGGTAGGACCGACACAAGAAGGACAGGACAGACCTGAACTGGCAGCAATCTCCTGGCAGGCAGGTTTGTCATTGTCCCTTAGGAGCGTTTAAACAAGTGTGTGGCGGCGGTGGGTGGGGGTGTGGGTGGGGGCGGTGGAAGGGGCGTGTGGAACGACAGCAGTAGATCGACAGGAACAGTGACTGAGGAGGAGTTGTAGATTAATATCACTACAACTAAGACCAACTGCAAGCAGGCAGAGGTACTGAACACAGTGGACCTGGCAGTCTGAAGTGTGCTGATGTTTATGTGAGGAGTCTGCTTGTTTGGACAGACATCTCGAGATCGCTGCTTGTCCGAAAACAGGAAGAGATAATGGTTAATTGTGCGATGTGTCCTTCAGTGGATCAGCTTGTCTCTCCAGGCACCTAAAGTGTTTATTTTGGGTCAGTGAAATTCAGAATTAATACAGCACAGAGGAGGCCAATCAGCCCACCATGCGTCCACGAGCTCTCCAACTTGACCACTTGAAAATAAAAAGAATGATCCGAGATAGGCTGAGAGGGAGAGAGAGGATAAACAGAGAGAAAGTGAAGTGAGATAAACAGAGTGGCAGGAAAACGGAACAACAGAATGAGTGAGAGCAACGGATGTCAGACGAGTGTGAAGTATCAGGAGGCAGCATGAGGAGAAATACACAGAATTTCATTTCGAAACTCCTAGAGACTGCAAACGTTTTGTCTGGTGTGATACTGGCTGTCATCCCAGATCATTTACCGCCAATGACATCACGGAGCTGAGTTGCTGACAGCTAATCAGAAACCAATAGACCAATAGATTGGCTCCAGAGAGAAGGTGGATTAATTTAAATATTCTGGGCCAACATCAACTTGTAACCCCTCTCGACACTGTGTGAGAGACAGGGCAAGAGAATCTCAGTGATGGGGATGACTGACAGACGGGAAATCAGGATTTCAGCTGCGGGTCAAATCATGATTGACAAAGTTTACACATCACTTCCATGGTTTTGTAATTCACATTTCAATTTATATAGCACCACATAGTAAGTGTATTTTAACAACCTTGTCTCTTTGTAGTTTTCCTATTTTTGTATGTACAGAAAAGTTTATTTTCTTACTGTGTTTGTGTTGAATAAATCAATTTTATTACGGAGGAAGAAAAGACCTGTTCCGATGGGACAGTCATCATCTGAACCGTGCTGGGACCAGAGTCCGAGTGAATCCTGACTAGGACTATAGAACATAGATTTAAACTGATTAGGAGTGTGTGTGTGAGGGGTGGAGGTGCAGTTACAGGGTTTAATTAGAAAAGCTGAATTAAAAGAGTGCGTAAGAGTACAGAACTCAGGAGAGGTTATTAAAATCTCCAGCACATAAACCAATAGGATAGAGCATCTGGAAATGTTTAACATATCAAACTTCAAGCAAACTGGTCAAATGAATGGAATGACAGGAGGTACAGTTAATACAGGACTGACCATATTATATCTGAGTGCATGCTGTACAAGGAATAAGGAAAATCAGCTTGTGGCACAGATTGAAATCGGCAGGTATGAGGTGATGGGCATCACGGAGAAGCGGCTGCAAGGGGATCAGGATATTTAAGGACAGTTATCCTATTGAAAAGATAGGCAGGTGGGCAGGGGTAGTGAACAGGCATTATTAGTAAGAAATGAAATTAAATCAATAGTAAGAAAAGAAGTAAGGTCAGATAGTGTAGAATCTGCGTGCGTGGAACTGAGGAAGCACAAAGGTAAGACAACCACATTTGGAGTCTTGTGCACGTCTCCAAAGAATAGTCAGGAGCTGGGGCAGAAGATACACCAGTAGATAGAAAAGATGTGTAGGAAAGGCAAAGTACAGTGATCATGGGTGATTTCATTATGCAGGCAGACTGGGAAAATCAGGTTGGTAATGGATCGCAAGAAAAGAAATTACAGGAATGTCTATGATTTTTTTTTTGCAGAAGCTTGTGGTAGAGCCCATTCAGGACAGATGATACTGGATCTATTGAGGCAGGCAAGATAAGGGAGCTTAAGGTGAAGCGAAACTTTGGAAGCAGTGATCAAACATGGTTGAATGTATTCTGCAATTTGAGAGAGAGAAGATATAATCAGGTAAGAGTATTTCAGCTAAATAAAGGCAACTACAGAGGCATAAGGGAGAAGCTGGGTAGGATTGACCGGGAGAGGGGTCCAGCAGGAAAGGCAGGGGTACAGCAATGGCAGGAGATTCCAAGATTAATTCAGGAGACACTGCAGAAATGCATGCTGAGGAATAGAGGCATGGTACAGGGAGGATGAGGCAACTAGGGCTGACAAGGGAAGTCAAGGATTGCATAGAAGCAAAAGAAAAAGCATATAATGTGGTGAAGGGCAGTGGGAAACTAGAGAATTGGGAAATTTACAAATATCAACAGAAGGTAAGAAAAAAAGGAGGGAGAATATTATATGTAGGAGTAAGCTAACCAGTAATATAAAGGAGACTGTAAGAGGTTCATTAGATAGATAAAGTGCAAAAGAGAGGTAAAAGTGAATATGGGCCACTGGAAAATGATGTTGGAGAGACAGTAGTGGGAAACAAAAAAAACGAATGAGGAACTTCGCATCAGTCGTCATGGTGGAAGACATGAGTAATTTCCCAAAAAATGAACAGAGTGAGAGGGCAGAGCTGAGTATGGTGGCTATCGTCAAGAAGAACATGTTAGAAAACTGTATGGCCCGAACGTGGATAAATAATCTGGACCAGTGGACTACATCCCAGCATTGTAAGAGAGATAGCTGAAGAGGTAGTGCAAGCGTAACTCGTAATCTTTCAGGAATGACTAAAATCAGGAAAGGGCCAAATGGCTGGAAAATGTCTAACATGACACTCCGTTTAATAAGAGCGTTAGGCAGAATATGGGAAATTACAGACTGATTAGCCTAAACTTAGTTGTGGGTAACATCCTGAAATCCATCTGAAGGATGGGATTTCTGAATACTTGGAGGTCTTTGATAAAGTACGACAAAGTCAGCATGGTTTCATCAAGGGGAGATCTGGCCTGACAAACCTGCTAGAATACATTGTGGGAGTAACGAGCAGATTAGACCAAGGAGAACTAATAGATGCTATTCACTTGTTCCTCAAGAAGCCTTTGACAAGGTGCCACACAAAAGGCTACTGAGAAATATCAGGGCCAATTGTGTTAGAGGCAAGCTGCTAGCATGGATAGAAGCATGGCTGTCTGACAGAAAGCAGAGAATAGGGATAAAAGGGTCCTTCTCAGGATGTCAGGCACATTGCCAGGAAGAATACAGGCATGAAGAATAGCGAGCAAGTTCAGAAGTCTGAAGTGCAAAAAGACGAGGGAGTTCTACTCCAAGAGTCTCGAAAGGTAAGCTTCCAGGTTGTCAGTAGTTATGAAGGCAAATACAATTATGGGATTTATTTCAAGAGGCCTTGAATATAAATGCGGGGATGTACTTCTGAAGCTCTATAAGGCTTTGGTCAGGGCACATCTAGATGATAGTGCACAATTTTGGGTCCAATATCTCAGGAAGGATGTACTGGCCCTGGAACGTTTTCCAAGGAGATTCACGAGAATAGTCCCAGGAATGAAAAGCTTAACATATGAAGAACATCTGAGGGCTCTGCATCTATATTTAATAGAATTCAGAAAGATACTGGGAGGTCTAATTGAAACTTACAGAATATTGTAATGACCTGGACAGAGTTGATATTGGAAATTAATTTCCAATGGTAGGAGAGACGAGGTCCCGAGGGGACAGTGTAAACAGGAGAGCGTTTAGAACAAAGGTAAGGTGGAACCTCTTCAGCCAGAGAGTGGTGAATACATGGAATTCTCTGCTACAGAAGGCTATCGAGGCAAGGCCATTGAGTATATTTAAGAGTGAGACAGATAGGTTCTTGATTGCAAAGTTGATCAAGGGTTACAGGTAGAAAGCGAGAGAATGGGGATAAGAAGTTTAACAGCCATCATTGAATGGCAGAGCAGGTTCAATGCTCTGAATGGACAAATTTCTGCTCCAATGTCTTCTGGTTGCTTGGTTAATATTAGCTCTCCTTATTCCTTATTGGAGATGGACCCTGGAATTAATCTTCATATGATTTATACAGAGTAACTTTCCAATACAGATGACTGGGAAATATCATGTTCCCTCCTTCCAGTCTCAGCAGCCATGTCTCCAATATTATAATCACACTGCAATTGAAATCCAGTGCATGGTACTTAATCACATTTGATTGACATTGACAATATTAAGAGCAAGACCCTCACCGGCCCTCTCTGATCTTTCAAATAACCATCTGAATTGTGTGACACATCATATTCTCTGTTAACATATCCATGCCATTTGTCTGTTGCAACTCATGTTGTTGTAGTCACATTTTCCTGTCTGATTATGGACTAGAAAAGTTCCCTCCATATTTTACTGACATTATAATCACTGATCAGTAGTTACAGACTTTATGTTTCCATTTATAAACGGAGAAACAGTTTATGTTCTGACAATCCTTTGACATTACTCCCATATCCAAGGTAGATTGAATGATTGTATACAATTAAGCTTCCATCTTCCATATTCCTTCCTTTAGTCACCCCCATATATCTCATCCCAAATGTGTAAATTTTAAACGTTGTTTTGATTTTTAATAAAATGAATATTGAAATGAAAGAGGTTATCTGGAGATATTTGTTCAGTGACTGTGATTAATGTCAATCTCTGTGGATCCTAATTATCCCAGTGGAGAGTTTCCATCATTGAATGATAAATGGGCTCTGTAAATGTGTTATCCCATAGTATGAGTACGAGCATCACTGACAGCACTAACAGGGAGCATCAGCTCCAGTGAGGGGGGTGAAGAGATCACAATCTGCGAACATGAGACTGGAACGTTACAATAATGGTTCAAAATCTGAGGACCTAGGATTGGATTGTTCCAACAATGGATCAGAATCAGAGAACATTAGACGGGAATGGTGCAACAATGGATCATAATCTGAGAACATTAGACTGGAATGTTCCAACAATGGGCAGGATTTTATACTCTGGTCTTTACTATGTTTCCCGGCCTTGGATATCATTAACATCGCGGATCAAGTAAATCCTTTGGATTATTCAAGGTGGTTACTATCCCATCCTCGCGATAGTTGGTGTTTCTGGTAAGTCATTATATTTGTCTACTAAACAGGGTTGATCTGAATTTCTGCTCATGATATATAAATTTTAGAAAGCGGAAGCCAATGTCTTCAGTTCCAAACAAAACTTCCTTTCCTTATAAATTATAACTACCAAACTACTATTTCCGAATTACTCACTGGTATGCAAGATGGAACCAGACTGTTCTCAAACTCCATAATCCATTTTGTCCTTCACAGATTTACATCTCCATGTCCTCCGCACTCACCAATCCTGTCCAATACCACCATCATGATATCCCAGTCTCGTCCTCAGTCTCAGTGCAACTTCTGAATAAACCATGATTTGTGACTTTGTACAATACGGATGCAACAGTTTTAAGTTCCTTCTAACCACATGTCCGTCACTAAATAATTGCTCTTGAGGGTGTTTAACTTGTTCTCTGCACATATGGGAAGACAGTTTATGATGGTCAAGCCATTGACACATAATTTAGAACAACAGAATCTCTCATGAAGGAAATTGGTGGAATTTAAAAGCAACCATTATCATTTGTTATAAAAACCCATTTGCTTGCCTCATGTCCTTTAGGGAAGTCAATGTGTCATGCTTACATCGTCAGGTTTCCGTGTAACTTCTGTGATGAACATGTGGGTGTACTGTACCTTTAAGAGAATTAAAAACCAGCAATAACTACCTGACAGCACCATGTGCTCTGAAAAATAGATATAATGTAACCTTTGGTTGAAAAAGTCGATTAGCTCATTGTCTCGAGCCAAAATCAAATTCAGCAAAACACTTTAAATTATAACCCAAAATACCCACCTCTAATCAAGTTTGAATTTAGTATATTGACAATTGTAAAGGCCAATGACACAGTCGAATGGTTTGGGGGGTACAGGACCGTGGAAATTGAACAGTTGAGAGGAGAACTACCAAGCTACTAGAATGCAAAGACTGCCTGAAAATAGCTCTCTTAAGGGTACTTTTATTGATTAGCAACTGGTGAAACAGAATCCCCAAAAAGAAAAGAAAACAGGAATACGGAGAAGAACCGAAAGCTTCCTGGTTTTGAGGTTAGAAGTTTTGATTTGTAAATCTTCATTCGGCGTATCATCAGACTAATGTTGTGGAGGGGGGAGGTAAAAGATAGGTTAGAGGAAGAAGTTGTAAACAGTAGTTGGTTTATTATTCTCTGTTATACTTTAAGAATAAATTTGTTAATTTTTACTTTTAATAGTTTTGGACTCTAGAATTATCACACATTACTGCATGGGATAAATCTTTTCTCTGTTTCTGGTTTTCATTAAGCAGGAGAATTGCTCCTGTGTTGTACACTACAAACCCCCAGCAATGTGTTTAACTCTTTACTGTCCTGTGGAACAGTTGAACCAGCCACTCAGTTCAAGATCAGCATAACATATTGGCCTCACCAGGGCTGCATACATTCTGTGAGAGAAGATAAAAAGTAAAGATAGCTCCCCTCCTCTGCCTCTTTCACGTATTCCTACAGCTCATTTCTATTCAGGTAAGTGACCATCCCCTAGTTTGGGTGCATTCAAACTCATCGAAGTTCTCCGCGAGAGTATTGCATATCTCCATAGGCATTGCTGGTGCAAGCTTTATTGATGCTGATGTACGGATGTAAGGGTCTTATGAATTCCATATCAGACGTAGTGCATAGAGAAGAAATGGCTTTTTGTGGCACAGGAAAGAAATGGCGATGTATAAGTGAAAGAAAAGGATTATTGCAATCAGCCCTGAGAGTGTTTTTGAGGCAGTATTTGGGGTACTGTGGATAGACTTTCTCTGAAGTTTCACTCGATTAATCCCTGAGATGATGGCACCATGAGCAGTGAGTGAAGCTCAGTGAGAGAATAAGAGGTGATTGCATTGAACCTTAAGGGAGATGGACAATCACTCATGATGTTCTAAACAGGCACTGATTCAGAGATGAATTCTATGGCATTTTTGTCACTCGGGTTGCATGATTCTCGGTAGTTTAAGAGCCTCTACCAACGTTCCACCCAACCGCACGCACTCCCTATTTTGATTGAGACAGAGAGAGAGAAAGAGAGAGAGGTTCAGGCTTTTGAATAAACTCTCCAAATATTAATACAGTTCAACTGGTGTGTGATCCTGCAATGAACGTCATGTTATCCATAATCCGGACAGGAGCCACAAGACCTTCATTATAAAAGAGTTAACTCTTCCTTGCAACATCTGACCTCAATGGAGAACGTGGGTGTGTCTTCTCGGAGATGGAAGATGCCTCCTTGAGACTTGACACAAAACATTTGGCTTCCATCCTCACTGCCAGCAAATCGTGTTAAAGTAGCACACGTTCTACAAATAGTGGAGCCAAGATAAATACCATAGAGCCCTCTATCAGTGCAGTCTCAGTTTCATTGGTTTGTCATGTTGGACTATCAATGACACCCTGCTGTTCCTGTATAAGTGTCTCGTGGGGCTGAATAGCTTCCTCCTGGTCTCATGGAACAGGTTTCAGGGTCTGATTGGGCTTTGCCTGCTCCTGTTTAACAGCTCGATGAACTGACAGACCTCTTCTCTTCCTGTGGAACAGGCAGGAGGATTGAATGGTCTGTCCCTCTTCTTGTTCAGTCGTTTGCTGAATGGCTTCCATATATCCATGTGTAACCAACTTGAGATGGTGAGTGAGCTCCTGTTTGAACTGTAGAAATGCGCTGTGTCTGGCCGTACTGTTACATGAATGTTACCGGCACTTTAACAGCTCAAAACGGAATGTTGCCCGCGTCTTGCTGCACATGGACACAGAATGGTTGATAGGGACAAAATGCTCTGAGCATTGTGTGATCTTCAGTTATCATCCCCACTACAGATCTTATGATGGAGGAAAACATGGATGGAGCAGCTGAAGATGTTTGTGCTGAGGAGGTTAACCTGAGGATCTCCTACAGAGATGTCCCGGAACTGAGAGGACTGTTGGCCAGTGACCACAAGCATCTTCCTTAGTGCTCTGAAAGACCCAGACAAGTGGGAGGTTACATCTGATTCCCATTCAGCTCAAGTAAGTAGGCGGTCCCGATGCCATCCTCAGTCAAATACTGCCTTTATATCAAAGCCATTCACTCTTTTCTGAGCCCCTGTGTTCACCTCTTGTTCATATCAATAGGTGACGGTGTATGTGTGGGGAGTGTTATTCTCTTATAGAGGGTAATCACTGTCAGACATTATCTGGGCTAGAGAGTTATTGGAGCTACATCACTGAAAGTATTTAAGGAGGATGTAGATGGATTTTTGACTTGTTGGAGAGCTAAGGGGTGTGACGAATTGGCATTAAAGAGGAGTTAAAGTCAACTGTAGATCAGCCATGATTGTATACAATGGCTTGATCGTCCGAATTACCGATCCTGATCCTTCTGTCTTCATATTCTGTAATTACAAAGTTAATGGTTGTAATTTTCCTGAACGTTCTGTTATTGAATGTTGCAATTAGAGAGAGTAAAGTATTTTGTGAGTCATCTCTGAGTGAGGTATGGGGGCTGTATTCACAGGGAATCTGGGTCAATAATATGACCAACAAACTGAAGCACGAGTTGCAGAAAGGAGACACTCAGTAAAGAGACCAGAGGCATCTTTCGAACCCAGCCTCTATTTCCCAATAACATTTTCCAACCCACACTAAACCGAGCATTATAGTCTGGAGGGAATGAATGATATCCTGTGTTACTGTAGACCAGGGATTTGGAGGAAGTGGCCTTGATCTGCTCCTTGCATGAATTGTGAGGGGTTGAATGGAACATCGGAACGTATGGCTGAGCAGCAGGAGTGGGCCACTTTGTCACCGTTCTACCACGCACAAAGATTGTGGTCTCAGCAGCACTTTTCTGTCTGTATACCATTTTCCTAAATTCACTTGTCTGTCAAATGTCACCAAATACAACTTTGAATAAATGTAAACATCCAGGCACCACAAACGTCTGGGGAAAGGAATTACACTTGAACAGCCCTTTGAGAATTTCTCATTTGTGTTCAATGCAAAGTTGGAGGGTCACTGTTTCCTTGTTCAGTCCCAATCCTCCACTGGTTACACCAACCTGAAATGCAAGCAGTTTAGTGATGTGGCCAATGATATAGGTCTCAGAGTAGGTCATTTTCGAGAGAAATGTGAGACAGAGAAATTTGAACTCATAACAAATGTTAAAATGATGGACAAATGTTATTCTGTCTTTGAAGTTATTCTGCTAACACAATGTAATGGTCGTGGGATTTCTTTCTAGAACAGTTGGATTTGGCTGAATTCCCTTTGTTTCAGGCAGTGAAGAGATTCCAATGAATCCTCACCAGGAATCCTTCACAAGTGGTAAAGAAAACTCAGGGATTTTCTGGTCTCACACTTTGCTATCGGGCGGAATAAAGTAAGAGAGAGGGATCAATTGGCTGCTGCATTTTTGCCAGGGAACATTTTTCTCCCTCTCTATGTTGGAACATACAATAATGTCAACTGAACATCAAACTGGGCCATGTGTGCTCTCCTGGAATATTCTATGGAAAACTTGATTATAGATTATATGCAAGTGCGTCATTCCTTTCAATCGCAAAAAATGTCCCCACTTTTTAATTTAAAGACATGTATCTGTGGACGTTGTAAATATCGGTAGGTGTCGTCATAGTATGTGTGTTAATATCAATACATCTTTTTCTTAAAATGTATTCAAGAGATAATACGCATCCAGTTGATGCACTTTTCAGAAAGTCATCGATGGTTCAATACTATTTCTTAGCTAAGATCAAAACTAATAATCCCCAGAACAAAAGGCCGGCATTCCAGGAATGAGTAAAGGGTAACCTCTTTGAAAATCTTCGAAAAGAATTATCTCCTTTCATTTTATTTTAGGAGATCAAAACTGCACACAATGCATCAGGTGTGGTCTCAACAACGCCCTGTACAGATGCAGTTAAACATTTCTGCCATTGAACCTGATACCTTTTGCCAAAAACAGCATCATTCCATTTACCTCCCAAATCATTTGCTGCATCTGCAGACTGACTTTATATGATTCAGGTACCAAAAACATGGAACCCGCCTGTATCAAAGAGTTCTGCAATTTCTCTCCATTTAAATTGATTACCATTGTTTAATCATTCATACCAAAATAATCAACTTACTTTGTGTTATTTCTGCTGAAGGTTTGCTCACTAACCTTCCCTGTCTACATCGCATTGTAGACTCACTACCTCCATTTGACACAACATTGAATGGCCATCTTGGTGTACAAGCTAACTAAGCTCCAAACCATTCCTTTCCCTTCCTCCAGATCTTTGATACAGATTATTGATCATTGATGACCCCACAGTGACCTCTGAGGCACTCCATCAATTACAGCTTTGCAGCCTGAAAATAAACATTTGTGTCTATTCTCTATTTCCTGTTAGCGATACATTCCCTGTTCTGGTGTCGACATTCAGGCAGTTTGAAAGGTCTCCTCCTGGGCTGTGTAATGTACTAAATGAACCTAATTATTTCATACTATATTACTGTGTAATTCCTTCGAGGGGCGGAATCGTCTCCTCTTGTCTCATTGTGACGATCCTGTCTGACTGAATGGGGTGGTCCCCAACACTGTAACAGCGTCGAGGGCTGGATTGAGGGAACAACACATGGGTTAGGGACAGCAGTATATCTCTGTAACAGCCTCGAAGTGTCGATTGAGGGAACAACACATGGCGTAGGGGCAGAAGTTGCCCATTCGCCTGCACCATTCAGAATGTTCATGGCTGATCAGAGTTTGTCTGACCATCCATTTCCTGTCTGTTTCCTACAAACACTGAACCTTCTGTCCAGCAAAGCTCAGTCGAGCTGAGCCTTGTAAATCTTCAATAACTGAGTCTTTACTGATTCCTGAGAATGAGGACACCACAGGCAGCACAAAACTAAAGTGAAAGAGACGTCCTTATTTCATTGTGGGACTGTTATTTTAAAACTGTCTTAATTGAACAAGTCAGCACCTCTTTTCAGACAGAAGGACAGAATAATTCGGAATAAAGATGAACCAAACCGGACCCACATTCCCACTGACCCTTTCCAATCAAATATGTATCACACCCAGCCTCTGCTGATGGCTCAGGAAGAGAATGCCTTTGTCGTATCTACTGTGTTCAGGTGTTTCTTCATGTCATGTACAGCAAATCGAATTGCTGGAAGACGAGCATCTGTGAGTCTGTGGACATCATGATGAATGTGTGTTGGATCATCCACTCAATACATCTGGCTGAGTGTAGTGCAGACACCACACCCTTGACTTTTTTTCACTGCTGTATAGAGTTGTTCCGATATTTAGGATGAGGATATTTATGGAGTCCTCTCCTGCAGTAAATTGTTTAATACTCCATCGACATTTATGCTTGGGTTTAACAGGACTACAGAGCTTAGGTCCGATCTGTTAGTCTTGGGATCATTTCCCCCTCTCGATCAGAAGTTAATTCTGCTATTTGGAATGCAACCAGTCATGTGTGGTAGCTTTAATTGGTTGTCAACAGGTTTAGGTGCACGTGATTCCGACCTTGGCAGCAGCCCTGCATTCAGTGACCTAACCTGGTTTCTGATGCAGTAACACTTCCATTTTCATAATCTCATTGTGCTGAGGGCATCTCCCTGGTGTCACGCCTCCAATTTGTTACTTTATCTCAATCCATTTAAGGTAATAATCTAAATCGTTTCGTTTCCACAATGTCAACTTCTGTATTTGAAGTGAATGTGTTTCCCTCTGTTTTTCTCCCTGACCATGATTCAATGCTCTGTAGTGTCAGTGACGCCAGTTCTTTGCAGTTTCAGAGTCAACTTGTGCACCATGCATTATTGTTCAGTTCCCAGTGTACGGCACTCCATATTGGACAGGATGTTTGAGCATCTTTGACATCTTTGTTTTGAAATTGTCCAAAAACAGAAATTGCTGAAGAAATTACTGAAAATGTTGCAGCATCTTCTGGAGTGAATGCAGAGTTAAACTTTCAGGTCCAGTGACACTTTACAAAGCTCCCAGTTTCTCCAGCATTTTTTGTATTTTTATTTCCAGTATCCATAGTTATTTGTTTTAGTAAAAAATTGTTCTGTGCCTATTCATTTCTGGAAAAAATCAACATGTCTGTCAGCATCGACGACAACGGTCTTTTCACAGCAGAGAGCGGCGCGAGCTGGGCGGAAATGAACTTAGAGCGCAGAGCTGGTCGGGAAGGTAAGTGATTGATATTTAAGAACTTTCCTCGACGCCAACGGTCTTTTCACAGCAGAGAGTTGCGCGAGCTGGGCGGAAGTGAAGTTGGAGCGCAGGGCTGGTCGGGAAGGTAAGTGATTGATATTTGCGTGGGTGTGTTCCAGACCCCAGTCCACACAAAGTAGGGCCTCCCTCCCATCCTCCTCCTCTAACCTAACTTTAAAGTCCACAGGTAAGCTACTCAGTGTTCTTGTTTTGGAGTCTAAATGCAGAGTAATGGCAGCGCTGGCAGTGGAATGTTCCTCCTGTAGGATGTTTGAGGTAGGGGTGACCACCGATGCTCCTGCTGACTTCATCTGCAGGCAATGCAGTCAGCTCCTGCTCCTCACAGAACGAGTTAGGGAACTGGAACTGGAGTTGGATGAACTGAGGATTATTCGAGAGACTGAGAGGGTGATAGAAAGAAGCTACAGGGACATAGCTACGCCAGAGAACAGAGGTAGCTGGGTAACAGTAAGAGGTGGGAAGGGGAGGAAGCAGGCAGTGCGGTGATCCCCTGGGTCGTTCTCCTCAACAATAAGTATACAGCGTTGAATACTGTTGGGTGGGGGGGACGGTCTAGCAGCGTAAGCTGCAGTGACCGGGTCTCTGGCATGGGATTCAGCTCTGAGGCTCAGAAGGGAAAGGGGGAGAGGTGGAGAGCGCTAGTTATAGGAGACTCTATAGTTAGAGGGATGGACAGGCGGTTCTGTGGACATGGGCGAGACTCTCGGATGGTTTGTTGCCTCCCGGGTGCCAGGGTCCGAGACGTCTCGGACCGTGTCTTCAGAATCCTTAAGGGGTGGGGGGGGGGGTGTGCAGCCAGAAGTCGTGGTGCACGTTGGCACCAACGACATAGGTAGGAAGAGGGGTGGGGAGGTCATTCAGGAGCTCAGAGAGTTAGGCTGGAAGCTAAAAGCTAGGACGGACAGAGTCGTCATCTCTGGGTTGTTGCCAGTGCCACGTGACAGTGAGGCAAGCAATAGGGAGAGAGTGAAGTTGAACACGTGGCTGCAAGGATGGTGTAGGAGGGAGGGCTTCAGGTATTTGGACAATTGGACTGCATTCTGGGTAAGGTGGGACCTGTACAAGCAGGACGGGCTGCACCTGAACCAGAAGGGCACCAATATCCTGGGAGGTAGGTTTGCTAGCACTCTTCTCGGGGGTTTAAACTAATTTGGCAGGGGGATGGGATCCGGACTTGTAGTCCAGCAAGTAGGCTAGCTGTTTGTCAGGATGTCCAAGAATGTAGGGAGGCTGTGGAGAAGGTAGCACTGACAGGGAATACTTACGGACACAGAGATGGGTTCAAGTGTGTATACTTTAACGCAAAGCGTATCAGAAATAAGGTGGGTGAACTTAAGGCGTGGATCGGTACCTATGACTACGATGTTGTGGCCATCATGGAAACGTGGATAGAAGACGGACCGGAATAGTTGTTGGAGTTCCTGGTTACAGATGTTTCAGTAAGATTAGGGAGGGTGGTAAAAAAAGTAGGGGAAGGGTGGCGTTGCTAATTAGAAATGGTATAACGGCTGCAGAAAGGCAGTTTGAGGGGGATCTGCCTTTAGAGGTAGTATGGGCTGAAGTCAGAAATAGGAAAGGAGCGGTCACCTTGTTGGGTGTTTACTATAGGACCCCCAATAGCAGCAGAGATGTGGAGAAACAGATTGGGAAACGGATTTTGGAAAGGTGCAGAAGCCACAGGGTAGTAGTCATGGGCGATTTCAACTTCCCAAATATTGATTGGAAGCTCATTAGATCAAGTAGATTGGATGGGACGGTGTTTGTGCAGTGTGTCTAGGTAGCTTTTCTAACTCAGTATGTAAATTGTCCGACCAGAGGGGAGGCCAAATTGGATTTGGTACTTGGTAATGAACCGGGACAAGTAATGGGCTTGTTAGCAGGTGAACATTTTGGTGATGGTGACCACAATTCTGTGACTTTCACCTTGGTTATGGAGAGAGATAGGTGCGTGCAACAGGGTAGGTTTTACAATTGGGGGAAGGGTAAATACGATGCTGTAAGACAGGATCTAGAACATAGAACATAGAACATAGAACAATACAGCAAAGAACAGGTCCTTCGGCCCACGATGTTGTGCCGAACATTTGTCCTAGCTTAAGCACCCATTCATGTACCTATCCAATTGCCACTTCAAGTTCGCCAATGATTCTGACTATGCCACTCCCACAGGCAGCGCTTTCCATGCCCTCACCACTCTCTGGGTAAAGAACCTACCCCTGACATCTCCCCTATACCGTCCACCCTTAACCTTAAATTTGTGTCCCCTTGTAACACTCTGTTGTACCCGGGGAAAACGTTTCTGACTGTCTACTCTATCTATTCCTCTGATCATCTTATAAACCTCTATCCTTCGCCGTTCCAATGAGAAAAGGCCTAGCACTCTCAACCTATCCTCGTACGACCTATTCTCCATTCCAGGCAACATCCTGGTAAATCTTCTCTGCACCCTCCCCAAAGCTTCCACATCTTTCCTAAAGTGAGGCGACCAGAAATGCACACAGTACTCCAAATGTCGCCTAACCAAAGTCCTGTACAGCTGTAACATTACTTTACGACTCTTGAATTCAATCCCTCTGCTAATGAACGCGAATACACCATGGGCCTTCTTACAAGCTCTATCCACCTGAGTGGCAACTTTCAAAGATCTATGAACATAGAACCCAAGATCCCTCTGCTCCTCCACCTTACTAAGAACCCTACCGTTAATCCTGTATTCCGCATTCTTATTTGTCCTTCCAAAATGGACAACCTCACACTTGGCAGTGTTGAACTCCACCTGCCACTCCTCAGCCCAGCTCTGCATCATATCTAAGTCCCTTTGCAGCCGACAACAGCCCTCCTCACTATCCACAACTCCACCAATCTTCGTATCATCTGCAAATTTACTGACCCACCCTTCGACTCCCTCTTCTAAGTCATTAATAAAAATTACAAACAGCAGAGTATCCAGAACTGATCCCTGCGCAACTCCACTTGTAACTGGGCTCCATGCTGAATATTTACCATCTACCACCACTCTCTGACTTCGACCGGTTAGCCAGTTTTCTATCCAACTGGCCAAATTTCCCTCTATCCCATGCCTCCCGACTTTCTGCATAAGCCTACCATGGGGAACCTTATCAAATGCCTTACTGAAATCCATGTGTACTACATCCACTTCTCTACCCTCATCCACATGCTTGGTCACCTCCTCAAAGAATTCAGTAAGACTTGTTAGGCAAGACCTACCCTTCACAAATCCGTGTTGGCTGTCCCTAATCAAGCAGTGTCTTTCCAGATACTCATAAATCCTATCCCTCAGTACCCTTTCCATTACTTTGCCTACCACCGAAGTAAGACTAACTGGCCTGTAATTATGGCCAAGAATCTGACCATAGGGGACGTACCAGAGAACTGGAGAACTGCTAATACGATTGCACTTCACAGTAAGAGTGGGAGAGATAGTCCAGGTGACAATAGACGAACGAGTATTCGATCACTGTCAAGGAAACTACTGGAGAAAATAGGGAAGGAGAAAATTGAACTCCAATCAGAGTTGCAAGGTTTGATCAGGGATAATCAACATAACTTTATCCGAAGGAAGTCGCATCTAATGGATTTGATTGAATTAGTTTGAGAGGTCGATTGTTTAGTTTTGTAGGAAGGCATTTGACAAATTTCCAGCTGGGAAACTGAGAAATAATGTAAAATCTCACAATATGAAGGATAACTTGACAAGTTACAAGGAAAATTGTCTTCGTGGCAGCAGGCAGAGGGTAGTGGGAGAAGATTGTTTTTGTGTCTGGAGACCAGTGTCCCCTGGTGTACCACAGGAATCAGTGCTATGTTCCTTATTGTTTGTGTTATTCATAAAAAAAAGATGCGAATGTGGAGGGGGCAAGGTGGAGATTGGGGGAGGTGTGACAAGTAAGTGTATGTTTGACATAAAGATTGACCGGTTGGTTCGCAGTGAGGAGGAAGGCCTTAAGTTACAGGAAGATGCAGATGATTGGTCAGATGGGCACATCAATGGCAGATGGAATGTAACCCTGATAAATATGAGGTGATGCACTTTGAGAGAAGGAACCAGACGGGGAGGACTCAATGAATGGCAGCACACTGGGAAGCTGAGACTGTGCTTCTCCACACATTCTTGAATGTGACTGGACCGGTTAATGAACTAGTTAAGAATTGGACCTTGAGTGTAGCGTTTCCTAATCAGGACGTAGATTATAAGAGCAATACAGAGCTTTGGTTCGGCCAAAATGGAGTACAGTATGTAGCTCTGGCAGCCACATTCCAGGAAGGATGTTATTGCACTGGAGAGGGTGCAGAGGTAATTCACCAGGATGTTCCCTGGGATGGACTATATCAGCTATGGAGAGAGGCTGGGTAAGCTCGGGTTGTTTACTTTGGAGGAGAAAGTGAGGTCTGCAGACGCTGGAGATCAAAGCTGAAACTTTATTGCTGGAACAGCACAGCAGGTCAGGCAGCATCCAGGGAACAGAAGATTCGACGTTTCGGGCACATGCCCTTCTTCAGGAATGAGCAGAGAGTGTTCAGCAGGAGAAGATAAAAGGTAGGGAGGAGGGACTTGGAGGAGGGGCGTTGGAAATGTGATAGGTGGAAAGAGGTCAAGGTGAGGGTGATAGGTCGGAGCAGGGTGGAGGGGGAGAGGTCAAGAAGAAGACTGCAGGTCAGGAAGGCGGTGCCGGGCTGGAGGGATTCGGCTGAGACAAGGTGGGGGGAGGGGGGATGAAGAAACTGGTGAAGTCCAAGTTCATCCCCTGTGGTTGGAGGGTTCCCAGTCGGAAGATAAGACGCTCCTCCTCCGACCGTCGCGTTGTTGTGGTTTGGCGGTGGATGAGTCCAATGACCTGCATATCCTCGGTGGAGTGGGAGGGGGAGTTGAAATGCTGTGCTACAGGGTGATTGGGTTGGTTCGTCCGGGTGGCCCAGAGGTGCTCTCTGAATCGCTCCGCAAGTAGGCGGCCTGTCTCCCCAATATAGAGGAGGCCACACCGGCTGCAGCGGATGCAGTAGATAATGTGGGTGGAGGTGCAGGTGAATCTGTGGCGGATATGGAAGTTTCCATTGGGGCCTTGGAGAGAAGTGAGGGGGGAGGTGTGGGCGCAAGTGTTGCACCTCCTGCGGTTGCAAGGGAAGGTGCCGGGAGTGGAGGTTGGGTTGCTGGGGGGTATGGATCTGACAAGGGAGTCGCGGAGGGAGTGGTCTCTACGGAAAGCTGATAGAGGAGGGGAGGGAAATATATCCTTGGTGGTGGGGTCCGTTTGGAGGTGGCGGAAGTGACGGCGGATGATGCGCTGTACATGGAGATTGGTGGGGTGGTTCCGCTCCTCCGCCCTTGAGCCCCGCCCCTCCAACCGCCACCAGGACAGAACCCCACTGGTCCTCACCTACCACCCCACCAATCTCCATGTACAGCGCATCATCCGCCGTCACTTCCGCCACCTCCAAACAGCCGTAGAGACCACTCCCTCCGCGACTCCCTTGTCAGATCCACACCCCCCACCGACCCAACCTCCACTCCCGGCACCTTCCCTTGCAACCGCAGGAGGTGCAACACTTGCGCCCACACCTCCCCCCTCACTTCTCTCCAAGGCCCCAAAGGAAACTTCCATATCCGCCACAGATTCACCTGCACCTCCACCCACATCATCTACTGCATCCGCTGCAGCCGGTGTGGCCTCCTCTATATTGGGGAGACAGGCCGCCTACTTGCGGAGCGATTCAGAGAGCACCTCTGGGCCACCCGGACGAACCAACCCAATCACCCTGTAGCACAGCATTTCAACTCCCCCTCCCACTCCACCGAGGATATGCAGGTCATTGGACTCATCCACCGCCAAACCACAACAACGCGACGGTCGGAGGAGGAGCGTCTTATCTTCCGACTGGGAACCCTCCAACCACAGGGGATGAACTTGGACTTCACCAGTTTCTTCATCCCCCCTCCCCCCACCTTGTCTCAGCCGAATCCCTCCAGCCCGGCACCGCCTTCCTGACCTGCAGTCTTCTTCTTGACCTCTCCGCCTCCACCCTGCTCCGACCTATCACCCTCACCTTGACCTCTTTCCACCTATCACATTTCCAACGCCCCTCCTCCAAGTCCCTCCTCCCTACCTTTTATCTTCTCCTGCTGAACACTCTCTGCTCATTCCTGAAGAAGGGCATGTGCCCGAAACGTCGAATCTTCTGTTCCCTGGATGCTGCCTGACCTGCTGTGCTGTTCCAGCAATAAAGTTTCAGCCTTGTTTACTTTGGAGCAGAGAAAGCTGAGGGGTCCGTGATTCAGGAGGATAAGATTATAAGGGATACGGACAGGGTGGATAGACAGCAGCTGTTCCTTTTAGTGAGAGGGTCAAGAACAAAGGAGCACACTTTTAAAGTGAAGGGTTTGAGGTTCAGAGAGGATTTAAACATTTTTCCACCTCGAGGATGTGGGGTTCTGGGATTACTTCCTGAGAGGGGAATTATCACGGGTAACCTCACAATCGTTAAAAAGTACTTGGACGAGCACTTGGAAGTCTCATAACATTCCAGGCTATGGGCCTGGTGTAGGAAAGTGGGACTAATATAGATCGTGCTGTATTTCTGTTGGCACAGAGTCTATGCTCCTGTGAGTGTATGGTGTGGAAGGTCAATTTTTGAGCAGTTCAAAGCAGGAATTGATGGATTTCTGAAGAATATATTCACAAACTGTGAGCAAACTGTAATAGCCTGTTAAATTATGACAATGCGAGAAATATGAGAAAACAAGTGCAGTTTCCTTACAGTTTGAACCAGAGAATAGAGAATGGGAAACAGGGAAATGGCAGAACTATGAAGCCACGACTTCAGTTCTATCTTCACAGAACTTTCAAACAAAACTAGGAAAACCAAGTCTGGTGTGGAAAAATAATAGAGTAAATTGAACATAGAGCATAGTAAGTAAATGGTTTAGGAGAAATTATTGTGACTGAAAGTAATGGTCATAGGCAACATTAACGTAGATTTATGAAATTAGAATTATGTTTGAGAAACAGACTGGAGACAAATGAAAGAGAAACAATGGATGTAAAACATGTTGATTTTTAGAAATATTTTGGCGAAAGCTCCAAGCCCAATTTGCAAAATCAAATCTGAGTGGATTGAGGGCTAATATATGGCTATGTTTCTAGAATGGGACAGCTGGCAGGAAACGGTGAATTGAAATAGACAAACTCGTCAAGCAACAGCCTGACATTGTCTGTAAGGTATGATTCTGTGAGTATGACTATATCCCAGACATCCCGGTACCTACGCCGAATATCTCCTGTCTCATCAGAAGGACGGACACAGCAGAAGTGGCGGCACAGTGGGATACAGTTGGAAGGGAATTGCTCTTGGAGTCCTCAACAGTGACTACATATCCCATGAAGTCTCATGGTATTATTTTGCATATGGGAAAGGAAACCTCCTGCTGATTACCATGTACCAGCTTCTCTGAACTGATGAATCAGTACTCCTCCATGCTGACCAAAACTTGGAGGAAGCACTGAGGGTAGCACGTATGCAAGATCTACTCTGGGTGGGGGATTTCAATGTTCACCACCAAGAGTATCTCAGCTACAGCATTACTGATCGAGCTGGTCAGGCCCCAAAGGATATAACTGCTCGAATGGTTCTGCAGCAGATGGGGAAGGAACCAACAAGAGGAAAATATATACTGACCACAGCCTTACTAATCTGCCAGTTGCAGAACTATCTGTCCATGACAGTATCGGTAAGAGAGACCACCGCATAGTCATTGTGGAGACAAAGTCACACCTGCATATTGAGAATAACCTCCACCATTTTGGGTGGTACTATCATGGTGCTTAATAGGGCAGACTTCGAACAGATCTAGCAGCTCAAATCTGGATGTCTATAAGGTGTTGTGGGTCATCAATAGCAGTGGAATTGTACTCCCGCATAACCTCATGGCTTGGTATATCCCCCTCGCAACAATTACCATCAATCCAGAGGATCAACATTGGTTCAGTGGAGTGTGCAGGATGGCAGGAGCACCACCAGGCATACCTGACAATGAGGTGTCAGCCTGGTGAAGCCACCAAGCAGGACTACTTGTGCGCCAAACAGCATAAGCAGTAAGTGATAGACAGAGCTAAGTGATTCCACAAGCAAAGAACAGATCTAAGCTCTGCAGTCCTTTCACATCTAGCCGAGAAACGTTGGGGACAATTAAACAATTCACCGGAGGAAGAGATTCAACAAATAACTCCTTCCTCCATGATGGAAGAGCCCAGCACTTCAGTCTATAAGATAAGGCTGATGCATTCGCAACAATCTTCAGTCAGAAGTGCTGAGTGGATGATCCATCTCAGCCCCCTCCAGTGGTCCTCAGTAATTCAGTTACCAGTCATCAGCCAATTCGATTCAGTCCACGCGATATCCAGAAACGATTGGAGATACTGGATACTCCAAAAGGTGGATAATCTGACATCATTGTTGCAATAGTACTGAAAACTTGTGCTCCATAACTTGCCACTCCCCTAGCCAAACTGTTTCAATACAGTTACAACAATGGCTTTTCCTGATTATGTGGAAAATTACCCCAAGTATCTCCTGTATGTAAAAAGCAGAACAAATCCAATCCGGTCAATTACCACCCCATCAGTCTACTCTCGATCATCAGTAAGGTGGTGGAAGGTCTCAGTGCTTTTAAGCAGCAACCTGCTCAGCAATACCCTGGTCACCGCCCAGTTTGGGCTCCACCAGGGCCACTCAGCTCCTGACTTCATTACCGTGGTTCAAACATGGACAAAAGAGCTGAATTCCAGAGGTGGGGTGAGAGCAATAGCCCTTTCAATCAAGGCTGCATTCGACTACGTGTGCTATCAAGGGGCCTATGCAACACTGGAATCAATGGGTATCAGGGGCAAACTTCCTGCTGGTTAGAATCATACCTGACACGTAGGAAGGTGGACATGGTTGATAAAGGTCAGTCAACTCAGCTCCAAATCTGTAGGAGTCCCTCGAGCAGTGGCAGAAAACTTCTTTAGGGCTACTTCATCAATGACCTTCCCTCCATTTTAAGGTCAGCAGTGGAGATGTTCGCCAATGATTGTACAATGTTCTGCAACATTTGTGGATCCTCAGATACTGAAGCAGACAATGTTCAAATGCGACAAGATCTGGACAGTATCCAGGCTAACAAGTGGCAAGTAATATTCTGGCCACACGAATGCCAGACCGTGACCATCACCAATAAAATATAATTTAACCTGGCCCTTGGCATTCAATGGTGTTACTATCACTGAATCCCCAGTATCAAAGTCCTGGTGGGTAATCATTGCTCAGAAACTCACTGGTCTCGCCACATAAACACAGTAACTACAAGAGCAGGTCAGAAACTAGGAATACTGCGGCGAGTAACTCACGTCTTGATTTCCAAAAGTCTGTCCATCATCTACAATGCATAAGTCAGAAGTGTGATAGACGACTCCCAATTTGCCTGGATGAGTGCAGCCCCAACAACACTCAAGAAGCTTTATACCATCCAGGACAAGGCAACCAGTTTGACTGTCTCATCATCCACAATGCTCCACCATCAACGCTCAGCAGCAGCAGGAGTATTTTACTATCTACATGCTGCAATGAAATGATTCACCAAAGATCCTCAGAGACCATCTACCCAATCACGACTACGTCTATCTAGAAGGACAAGGGCTGCAGATGTATGGAAAAAACATCATCTTTAGGTTCCCCTCCAAGCCATTCACCATCCTGACTTGGAAATATATCCCCACTCCTTCACAGTCGATGGGTCAGAATCCTGGAATTCCCTCCATAATGGCATTGGAGGTCAACAGCAGAAGACGGACTGCAGCGTTCAACAAGGCAACTGGCCACCACCTTCTCAAGGGCAACTAGGGACAGGGAATAAATACTGGCCCAGCCAGTGACACCCAGATTCACGAAATAAATAAATAGAAATTAACAGAGGACGGTTGCTGAGGTGTCGCAAGGATCGGTGCTTGGGGCCCAGCTGTCCACAATGCCCTTTAAACATTTGGTTGCTGGAATCAGATACAATATATCCCAGCCTGCTGACAGCACTAACGGATGTGGGATTGTAAGTGGGTGAGGAGGATGTAAAAAAGTACCTAGAAGACGAAGACAAGTGGAGTGAATGGGTTAATACGTGACAGATAGAGAACAATGTGGATAGAAGTGACAGTGTGCCCTTTGGTGGAAACGATAAATTGGCAGCCTTCCATTTGAAAAGGATTGGTTGGAACATATTAATCTACAAAGGGACATATGCTCCTTTTTGTTGTTTCCTTCTGCATTAACATCTGAGCTTCCTGCAGCACAGTGAGTTCTGTAACCAGAAGTCACTACTGGGCATGGCATTGGCACGCTGACCAGTGTACACAGACCCACCAAGTGGGGAGCTGCAACACTGAAAAGGATCTGCATCTCCTTGTACACCAGTCGCTGAAAGCAATATTGCAGAAACAGAAACCAGTGAGCAAGATAAATGGTGTGATGACCTTCATTTCAGGGGGATTCAAGTCCAGGAGAAAGGGTGTCTTACTGTAACTGTACAGGCCCTTGGAGAGACCCCATCTCGAGCATTGTGCAGTATTGTGTGCAGGTTTGGTCTCCTTGCGAAAGAAAGAACAAACCTGACATTGGTGGAGAGCAGTAAAAGATGACCAGACTGTTCTCTGGGATGACGGGCTTGTTTAGGGAGCAGAGTTTGCGAGGTTGGGCCAGTATTCCATGGGGTTTAGGAAAATGAGTGGAGATCTCAGTGAAATATACAAAACGCAGACAGGGTGAGACAGATTGGAAGCAGGGATGATAATTCCCCTGGCTGGGACGTCTAAAACAAGGAGCCACAATATTAGGTACAAGCAGGTCACTCTGCATTGAGATGAGAATAAATGTCTGCACTCACTGACTGGGGAACCTGGGGAATTTGCTCGCACCTGGAAACCAAGACACTGATTATAAATTAGGATTTAGAGACAGTAAAGGGATGGTGGGAGAGCAGGCGTACGGTGTGGAAATGAAGGGCCAACCATCATTAGAGTGAATTGGTTAGCAAAGTCGATGGACCAAACGTACTACTGCACTTCCTATTTTATCGCTTCCCAAGGTTACTCACATTAACGGACATGTATATTGTGTGGGGTAAGTGCATTGAGGAGATTTTTTCCATGAACTAGAATGGGGATGCTAAATGTGTTTTCCATTCCCGATGTTTCTGTGCAGTCTGTGGGAAAGTTCTGTAAATGCTGTCACAAGCTCTCAGACGTTAGAAAGAAGATCTCTGCAGGGTCGACAGGAATGTGTTCCCATTCCCTTTTCCGACATTGATGCTGAGGCTGGATGTTCTGGCCGGTTTCATCCTTTCAGACCTCGGAGGAGTTTGATACAAATGAGTGCCCTTGCTTGGCCGTTTCAGAGACCGTTGAAATGTTTATCGCATGTCAGCGTCTTTGGAGTCACTTTTAGACCATCCCAGGAAATCATGGGAGATTCACTTCCTAAAAGTACATTGGAGAAGGAAATTCTGTTTACAATCCACATTGGCTTCAAGGTCGATATTACTGACACCAGATTTTAGATCTCGCTATTTTATTAATTGTTTTTAACTTCCACCCGCTGCCAGAGCATTAGCCTGGTCTAGATTAGTAATCCAGTGACATTTCCACAACACTATTTCCACATGGGGACCTGTCGGAAACTACACTGCACAGGATATTTCTGTGCTGCTTGACAGCTCTGTCAAAAAGAACTCCCACCAATTTGACTGTCGTGATGGGACAGAGGGGGTGATAATTGGTCATATTGTAATTATTCCCGTCTTACGGGACTGGACATAGCTGAGTAATTATCCACATTGCCAGGGAGATGTTGGGGTTGGAGTTAGACTGAAACAGCTTCCCCAGGGACACGGCTTGTTGCGTAGCACAAGGCTTCAGTCCTGTGGCAGGAATGGGGTCAGGACCCATTGCCTTTGTCGTATCTATTGTGTTCAGTTGTCTCTTCCTCTCACATGTAGCAAATCGAATTAGTTGAAGACTGGCATCTTTGATTTTGTGGGCATCATGATGAGGGTGAGGTGTATCATCGACTCAACACCTCTGGCAGAGAATGGTGCATATTTTACATTGATTTACAGGTCTTTTCCATTATTTAGGATGGGGATGTTGTGGAGCCCCCTCCTCCAGTCATTTGTTTAATCGTCCATCACCATTTATGACTGAATGTGGCAGGACTGCAGGGCTTCCTTCAGATCTGTTGGTCAAGTACGGTAGCTTAAATGAGTTAGCATCAGGTTAAGTTTCATGTGATTCTGACTCTGATATGTTTACCCACACTCATCACTGAGCCATAGATGGTGTTGATTGTAATGACAGACTGAGGTGTCACCCTGGCATAAAGTTACAGGTTGTGGTTGAATGCTGTTCTGCTTCTCCTGCTGCTGTGGTCTACAGCACTACATCAATACGCAGTTTCGAGCTGCAATATCTGCAATACAATTCTGCTGTCTGTTCCCCAATTCTCCCTGAGATCCATTCACCCATCAGCCCTGCACTCAATGACCTAACCTGGTTTCTGATGTGGAAATGCTTCCATTTTCAAACTCTCATTTGCTGAGGGTCTGTCTCCCCGGGTCTTGCTTCCAATCTGACCCAATCCGCAAAAGCATTTAACTGATCTTAATTCAAATATTTAATTCACCTGAATCTTTTTCCTTGAGTAATGCCATCTTCTGTGTTTAAACTGAATGTGTTTCCTCTGTTTCTCTCCCTTATCATGATTAAGAGCTGTGTAGTGTCAGTGATGCCAGCCTTATGTAGTTTCAGAGCCAATGAATTCTCTGGAGTCCCAATCATCTTCACCACATTGTATGTTTCTCTTTTGGTTTGATGTCTTGTAACTCATGGCTGCCTTGTCCTCCCATGAGTATGTTTCATCTTCTTGGGGTTACTTTTCTGGTATTATCTTCCGAATTATCCCCACAAACTTCTGCTATTGCGGCTCCATCATCTTTCCTGCTCAGCTCCCCTTCCAATTAACTCTGGCCAGCTCCTCCCGCATGTCTTTGTAGTTACATTGCTTAATTATAACCACATTACATCGTGAAGAAAGCATTGCGGACAAACTGAAAGAAGGAGTTTTGAGAGATGGGCCACGAAGAATGACTGGTGGATTTCTTAACTAGATACAAATGGAGAACGAGTGAGAGAGAGGATATAGATATGGAGATGTGGAAAATGAGAAAACTATATTATTGAAAGAAGTAGATAAACTATCTCAATATATTGGCAATTCCTGTGTGCTGTGGTCCTTTGTACAGTGCACATACAACAGAACAATATGTTCAAATGCTGGGTCTGATGCCATAACTTTTTTTCTCCAACAATATGACAGACACTAGCTTTGAAAAGAACCCAGCAGGCCAACATACTTAATTCCTGGTAGAAAGGGGATTAGCTGAAATAAGTTGGGAAACCAAAAACATGAATTTATAACACACATCCTGATAAGAATGAGAGACTAGAGTTGGGAATCCCAGAAAAGGGGGAACGTTGAGAGAAAGGGAAGGTATCACTTCAGATGATGATCAAATAATGTTTTAATACTTTATAAAGTTTATACATCGTGTGCATCATTTATCGTTAACTGGGTCTCCGTTGTTCATTCAGAATGTGTTGTACACATATGAACAATCTTCCTTATCTGAACACACACTGATTAAACAGTGTATAAAACATCATTTTTCCTCCATTTCAGACTGTCCTGTTGTCGTGCTAATAGGATATATGAACACCAACTGGCCACCAAAAGACATGACCCTCTCTCACCAGTTTCCATACATACAGAAAAAGAAGGACACCACGTTGACTGTGACAACACACACTTCCTAGCACAAAGCCACGCACGAAAGTTCTTAGAAGCATGACATTTTAGCCAGAAGTACATCAATAAACACATCAATTTAGATCCTATCTACCTTCCCTTGAGCAACAAACTGGAAATGACATCACACAACTTAAGAAACCAAGACCGAGAAATAGAAAGACACGATATACCAACAGTGCGTCACCAGAGACACTCACTGATGATGTTACCCAGTCATGGTGATGAAACATCTGAAAACAAACCTTCAAGCTCAGCGAGTTAACATACATACTTATAGATTGTTATTTTACTCTTAATCGTGGAATTTGCGACTACTTTGTCACTCATGTTTTAAGAGATAACGAGGTGAGCTGAGCTTTTCTGGGTGTGTGGTTTTAATTAACAGAGTGGTTCAACATCGACATCATAACAGTTTTAGGGCTTGTCGTATGGGATTTAGACAGACTTGAACAGATTTTGGGTACAAAAGGTCCCAGCAGATTCCATCACTTGGCAGTTAGTGACCTAGATCTTCAAGTAAAACAAGTGAGAAAATTCATTTAATTTTGTTTCCTTGTGGTTGGTTAATTTAAAAGAAATGGCTTTTAATATTAATAAAATGGTTCTGAGGTTTGAAGATGGTACCCAAATTTGCCAAGAAAGTGTAGAAAGACAAAGGAAGGGCATACTTTTAGAATTAACATGTAGATTAGGATTGGGTTTCACCAGGGACAAAAGGAAAGCTGTCACCATAATGGAGTTGGTCAAGCACTTTGGTGTATCAGAGAAGCAGGAAACTGCAGTCGAGTTCGAAAAAACTTAAATTGCAAATATGACAACTGCAGTTAGAAGATAAAGAGAGAGACTGAAAGAGAGAGAAGATAGAGAAAGAGAAAGAGAGGAAAAAGGAAGAGAGGGAGAATTTGAAAATCAGAAGTTTGGAATTAGATAAGAAAGTTAAATTAGCAGGATGAAGATGAAGGGAAAATGTAGGGATGTATACAACTATGTTCATACATTGCCATATTTCGGTGCGAAAAATTCCAAAACTGTTTTTATTTCATTTGCGAAATTGGCTCGGCAGATGGCATGTCCAGTGAACCTGTGGGTAATGCTAGTTCAGACTAAGCTGGTGGGTACAGCTTGAGAGGTATGTGCAGTGCTGTCACATGAGGGAGCAAGAGATTATGTAGATGTCAAACAGGCTATGTTAAGTGCATATGAATTGGTAATAGAAGAATATATATACACCGGTTCAGAAATATAGAGACGGAACCAGGTGAGATTTATATTGAGTTTGAGAGAATTAAACACAGTCATTTTGATAGATAGGTGCAGGCCTTAAAAATGGATAAGACCTGTGAGGCTCGAAGGGAGATTATTCTGCCGGAGACTCACTTCCAGAGATGGTAAGAATTCATGTGAATGAACAGGAAGTTCAAGAAGTGAGAAGCGCAGCAGAAATGGCAGGTAAATATGCATTGGTGCATGAGATGAAATTTAGCTTCTGGGAGGATTTTCATCCTGTGACGGATAGAAATTGGGAGAAGGGGAGATCCTACACTACAAAACATAGAGTAAAGCACACTGGCAATAGTTTACCACCGGTGGAAAAGAAGGCCAAGGGGGTTGAAAGGTGGTGAAAGGCCTCAGGTGTTCTCACTATAACGGAGCGGAACACATAAAATTACAGTGCTGATGGTTTAAGAAGGGCACTGGGAAAAGGTGTTTTCACTGCAGTAAGCTGGGACACACAGCGCTGGGCATTGAAGGAAGGCATTTTGGGAAAAGATGTGGTAAAAGAGTTTAAGCCAGTGGTATTAGTGAACCAGGTAAAGGAGACCCCAAGTAGAGCCGAGGAGCTACAGGAGAGTGCACAGCCTAGACAGGGGCTGTGTATGGAATCAGTGCCTGATCCCGATAAAGAATTCGCCTCCGTAGATAAACCTTACTAAGAAAAAGTGGGGTGTGGGGGGAGGACAAGAAGTTATAATTTTGCAAGATGCGGGATTTGTTCAGTTTCTAATAGTTGAGAAGTGAGGAGCCGGAAAGGCACAACAGATCAGGCAGCATCCGAAGAGCAGGACAATCGACATATCAGGTATAAACCCATAGTCAGGAATGTGGCGGGGGAACAAGGGGGCTGACAGATAAATACGAGGGTAGAAGCTGGGCTGGCAGGAGGGTCACTGGGAGGGCGATGGGAAGATGTAGGTGGGAGTATAAGTGAAATATCAGAGGGGAGCGTGGAGTGGATAGGTGGGAAGGAAGATGGACAGTTAGGGCCATTCAAGAGGGCAGTGCTAATTTGAATGGTTGGATCTGGGATGAGGTTGGGGGAGGGGCACTTTGGAAATTGGTGAAGTCAACATTGATGCTGTATAATTTGATGGTTTCAGCTGTCCTACCACCTATGCACTTCACCCTCCCCTCTGACCTATCACCATCAGACCCCGCCTACATCTACCTATCGCCTTCCAAGCTACCTTCCACCCACCTCCACCTCCACCATCCTATTTAATTCTCAGCCCCTTCCACCTCCCTTACCTCTCGCTTTCCTGATGATGGACTTATGCCTGAAACGAGTCTTTGACAAGGAGTTTGAGTGAAGTGATTATGCCACAGTTGAAGAGGGTGAAGACATGACTGCCAAGTTCAGTCTGCTATGTGCTTGATGTAGGAGGTCAACGACTCTGGTCTGTCTGGCTCGTTTAAGTGTGGAAAAATGTGTTCACGTTCAGCTACTGACAGAGCATATTGCAGCACTGATGAAAGAACTCGAGGACCTTCGGCTGACACGAGGGAACGAGATCTTTCTGGACAAGACCTTCAGCGAGGTTATTACACCGACCATACCAGAAAACAGCAGAAGAGAGCAGACGATGAGGAAGGCGGAGACGAGACCCCGGGGTGCAAGAGACGCTGGGGGAAGTACCTGTTGGGAACAAGTTGAATCTTTTGGAAACAGTAGAGACAGATGACACTGCCAGTCCGTGAGGTGGCCATGTCTGTCAATCAAACGTTGACGTGGAGACAGAGCGGAAGAGTCGGACATCACACAGAGCCGTGATAATAGGGGACTCCATAGTGAGAGGAACTGACCAGGATTTTTGTGACAGCAGACGGGACTTAAGGATGGCGTGTTGCCTTCCTGGGGCCAGGGTTAAAGACATCACAGACAGAGTGCAGGAAATCCTCAAGGACGAAGATGAAGAGCCAGAGGTGGTGGTACATGTCAGCACAAATGATGTCGGGAAGAAGAGGAGGAACATTCTACAGCGAGACTTCGGCGAACTCGGAAGAAGGCTGAAAAGCAGGACACCCAGGGTGGTTATCTCCGGTTTACTTCCAGTTCCTCGGGCTGAAGATGCCAGAAACAGGGAGATAATGGACTTGAACGTGTGGCTGGGAAATTGGTGCAGGAAGCAAGGATTTAAATTCTTGGATCACTGGGGTATGTTTTGTGGTAAGCAGAAATTATACAAGAGAGATGGTTTGCACCTTAATAGGTGAGGGACCAGCATTCTGGCAGGCAGGTTTGCTACTGCAACACAGCTATGTTTAAACTAAGTAGCGGGGGGGGGGGGGGGGGAGGGGACAAACTGGATGTTAAAGAAGGAAATTGAAAGGAAAATTAGAACAAGGGAAGTCAAGAAAGACAATTGTATCAATGAGGCAGAAAACTCAAAAAGGGATCATGCTGGAAGGTTGAGTGACATAGGAGTTGATGGGAAGGGTGAGGGCAGTAACAAATTAAAAATACTATACATGAATGCACGAAGCATTAGAAATAAGATTAATGAGCTTGAGGCTCTTTTGGAAATTGGCAAATGCGATATTGTGGGGATAACTGAGACGTGGCTTCAAGTGGACAGGGCCTGGGAAATGAATATTCAAGGTTACACGTGCTATCGTAAGGACAAACTGACGGGCAGAGGGCTCGGGTGGCCATGTTGGTGAGGGATGATATTCAGTCCCTTGCGTGGGGGGACCTAGAATCAGGGGATGTAGAGTCAGTGCGGATAGAGCTGAGAAATTCTAAGGGTAAAAAGACCCTCTTGGGAGTTATCTACAGGCCCCCAAACAGTAGTCTGGATGTCGGATGTAAGTTGAATCAGGAGCCGAAATTGGCCTGTCGCAAAGATGTTACTACAGTTGTAATGGGGGATTTCAACATGCAGGTAGACTGGGAGAATCAGGATGGTATTGGACCTCAAGAAAGAGACTTTGTGCCTCCGAGATGGATCCTTAGATAAGCTGGTGCTGGAGCCTACCAGGGAGAAGGCAATTCTGGATCTGGTATTGTGCAACGAACCAGAATTGATCAGGGACCTCGAAGTGAAGGAGCCATTGGGAAGTAGTGACCATAATACAATTAGCTTCAATCTGCAATTTGAGAGGGAGAGGGTACAATCGGAATTGACAATATTTCTATTGAACGAAGGGAAATATGGAGCTATGAGGGAGGAGCTGGCCAAAGTTCAATGGTTTAATACCTTAGCAGGGATGACAGTGAAGGAACAATGGCGGATATTTCTGTGTATAATGCAGAAGATGCAGGATCAGTTCATTCCAAAAAGGAAGAAAGACCCTAGGAGGAAGCATGGGTGGCCGTGGCTGACGAGGGAAGTTAAGAAACATATAAAGTTAAAAGAGAAAAAGTATAACATAGCAAAGATAGGTGGGAAAACGGAGGACTGGGAAGCTTTTAAAGAACAACAGAGGATTACTAAGAAGGAAATACGCAGAGAAAAAATGAGGTCGAAGGAAAACTGGCCAAAAAATATAAAGGAGGTTAGTAAAAGCTTTTTCAGGTATGTGAAAGGGAAAAAAATGTTCAGACTAAAATTGGGCCCTTGAAGAGAGAAACAGGGGGATATATTACAGGGAACAAAGAAATGGCAGAAGAATTGAATTGGGCAAAGTCTTAGAGAGAATTGTAAGGGATAGGATTTATGAACATCTGGATAGGAATAATGTGATCAAGGATAGTCAGCATGGTTTTGTGAAGGGCAGGTCGTGCCTCACAAACCTTATTGAATTCCCTGAGAAGGTGACTAAGGAGGTGGACGAGGGGAAAGCGGTAGATGTGGTGTATATGGATTTTAATAAGGCGTTTGATAAGGTTCCCCATGGTAGGCTACTGCAAAAAATACGGAGGTATGGCATTGAGGGTGAGTTGGAGGTTTGGATTAGGAATTGGCTGGCTGGAAGAAGACAGAGGGTAGTAGTTGATGGTAAAGGTTTATCTTGGAGTGCAGTGACGAGCGGTGTTCCGCAAGGATCTGTTTTGGGACCATTGCTGTTTGTCATTTTTATCAATGACAATGGCTAATGGTCGGATACTTGGTAGTGTGGATGAGCAAAGGGATTAGGGGTGACTTGATAGAGGTGTACAAGATGATTAGGGGTTTAGATAGGGTTGACCATGAGAACCTTTTTCCACATATGGAGTCAGCTATTACAAGGAAGCATAGCTTTAAATTAAGGGGCGTAGGTATAGGACAGATGTTAGGGGTAGATTCTTTACACAGCGAGTCGTGAGTTCATGGAATGCCCTGCCAGTAGCAGTGGTGGGCTCTCCCACTTTATGGGCATTTAAACGGGCATTGGATAGGCATATGGAGGATAGTAGGCTAGTGTAGGTTCGGTGGGCTTGGATCGGCGCAACATCGAGGGCCAAAGGGCCTGTACTGCGCTGTATTTGTCTATGTTCTATGTTCTATGTTCTATGAAATGTGAGGAGGATGTTAGGAGATTGCAGCGTGACCTGGACAGGTTAGTTGAGTGGTCAGATGCATGGCAAATGCAATTTAATGTGTATAAATGTATGGTTATGCACTTTGGTGGCAAGAACAGGCAGGCAGATTGCTACTTAAATGGAATCAATTTAGGTAAAGGGGCAGTACAAAGAGATCTGGGTGTTCTTGTACACCAGTCAATGAAGGTGAGCATGCAGGTACAGCAGGTAGCGAAGAAGGCTAATAGCATGCTGGCCTTCATACCAAGGGGGATTGAGTATAGAAGCAAAGAGGCTTTTCTGCAGCTGGACAGGGCCCTGGTGAGACCACACTTGGAGTACGGTGTGCAGTTCTGGTCTCCAAATTTGAGGAGAGACATTCTGCTATTGAGGGAGTGCAGCATAATTTCTCGAGGTCAATTCCTGGAATGGCGGGACTATCTTACGCTGAAAGACTGGAGCAATTGGGCTTGTATACCCTTGAGTTTAGAAGACTGAGAGGGGATCTGATTGAGACATATAAGATTATTAAAGGATTGGACACTCTGGAGGCAGGAAACATGTTTCCGCTGATGGGCAAGTACCGTACCAGAGGACACAGCTTAAAAATACGGGGTAGACCATTTAGGACAGAGATGAGGAAAAACTTCTTCACCCAGAGAGTGGTGGCTGTGTGGAATGCTCTGCCCCAGCGGGCAGTGGAGGCCCAGTTTCTGGATTCATTTAAGAAAGTGTTGGATACAGCTCTCAAAGATAGTGGAATCAAGGGTTATGGAGATAAGGCAGGAACAGGATACTGATTAAGGATGATCAGCCATGATTATATTGAATGGTGGCGCAGACTTGAAGGGCAGAATGGTCTACTCCTGCATCTATTGTCTATTGTCTATTGTCTATAACGTCAACTTTCCTGCCCCTCGGATGATGCCGACCTGCTGTGCTTTTCCAGTCCCTCACTTTTCAACTCTGATCTCCAGCATGTGGAGTCCTCACTTTCCCTCGGCCTCCAATAGTAAGAGATGGAAGTATTTTCACTCTTTCTGGCATGTTACTCAACAGCATGATAATTTGTGGAATCGGGTCAGAAATTAAGCATTCCCTTGTGTAACATCAGGTTGGAGTGCCACATCAAGGTTGGGGAAGTAACAGTGAGATTAAGTGACAGAGGGTCAGTTCCAGTAATACAGTTTATTCTTGGGAATGATTTAGCAGGATCCAAGGTGGGAAAGGCACCCCTTGTGGTGGAGAAGCCAACGTAAGGCCAGGGAACAGGGTAATTACAATAAAAATGCCCAGGGATTTTTCCAGACTGTATAGTAACAAGATCCCACTGTCGTAAGTTACAGCAGGAAGGAAAACCGAAAGAAAAAGCCAAAGGAGTTGATGCATGGAAGACACAGGCTAAAGCATTTCTAGTGGCTGGAATGAACAAGGACGTGGTTAATTCTTGTTGTACATGTCATACATTCCAAATGGTAGGTAAGTCACAGGCAGTATTAAAACCAGCACCATTGTTGTCAATTCGTGTATTCGAAGAACTTTTCACGTGCGTTATGATTAATTGTGGAGCTCCCCTTTCCAAATTAAAGTGGAAACTAATATCTGCTGAT
Source organism: Chiloscyllium plagiosum (assembly GCF_037043375.1). Taxonomy (NCBI): domain Eukaryota; kingdom Metazoa; phylum Chordata; class Chondrichthyes; order Orectolobiformes; family Hemiscylliidae; genus Chiloscyllium; species Chiloscyllium plagiosum. The sequence continues at coordinate 49,684,741 of NW_028270183.1, forward strand.
CATAATGGATGTGTCCACCAGATTTCCAGAGGCAATTCCATATGGGGTATTAAGGCAAAAAGGGAGGTAGAAGAGTTAGTAGCTTTCTTTACTCACTGTGGGCTACGCAGTGTGATTCAGTCAGACCAAGGGTCTCATTTTACCGCGCAGCTGTTTAAGGACGTCATGGATAGCTTCTGCATACAGCAGTTTAAATCAAGTGCGTCCCATCCCGAATCCCAGGGAGCCTTGGAAAGTTGGCATCAGATGCTGAAGACAATATTAACAGCGTACTGTCAGAATTACCCGAATGATTGGAATAAAGGTGTCTCATTATATTGGTTTGCCATTAGAGGTGCCCCAACTAAATCTACTCACTTTACTTCCTTTGAGTTAATATTCGTATATGAAGTGAGAGGTCCTTTTAAATTTATTAAATATAAATTGACAGGACCGAAGTCGGAGATCTCTCACTTGGATTATATATCTGACGTGAGAGAGAAATTAGATGGAGTAGGTGAGTTAGCTAAACAGCACCTGAAGCGGACACAGCATGGAATGAAGCAGGTGGCAGATAAAAACTCTGAAATATTGATGATTTCCCGTGGGGATGACGTGTTAGTATTGCCACCAGTGGTAGGAAATCCCTTCAAAGCCAAGTTTAGTGCCCCCTTTCAAATTTAAAAAAAAAGAGTCAGTTCAACTATCTGGTAAAGATACCAGATATGACAAAAAAAGTTAGAGTACGTCATGTGAATGAATAATGCACCACCACATTTAAGACTCAGGAACAGAGTTGCGGCCAGATGAACAAATTGTGCAGTTTATCTGTATGATGTGGTGATCTTTAGCAAGTGATTTAAAGCTCATATGTTACAGTTGGCAGAGCATGTTGAATGATTACAAGAAACAAACTTGGTAATAAACTTAAAGAAAACAGAATTCGCGAAGGCAGAGGTGATGTTCTTGGGACATTACATTGGACATGGAAGGTTGCCCCCATGGAACACAAAGACGAAGGGTTTTGAGGAACCTCCACGACCATCCTCGAAGAAAGACCTGCATCGATTTTTGGAACTGAGTGGATTCTATCGGAAGTTTGTTGCAAACTTCAGCAGTGTATTGGCACCACTAATGGATTTACTAAAGAAGAACACAGAATTGTGGTGGACAGAACAATGCCAGGAGGCAGTTGAGAATTTTAAAGCAGGATTAATCACCGCACCAGTTTTAGCTGAACCAAATATTCTGAAACCCTTTGAAAATTGTGTTTGATGCTTGGGATATAGGGGTCGAAGGTGTATTGATACAGAAAGATGATGATGGAATTGAATGAACAATTGGCTACTTGTCGAAAAAACTCAATATCCACCAGAAAGAAAAATACAACATCTTCATTATTGAAAAAGAATGATTAAGTTTAGCACTGGACTGACAACATTTTAATGTTTATATGACAAAGGAATTGTCGGAGATGGTTGTGGAGAACGACATACCTTTCGCATTTTTTGGAATATTTAAAGACCAGAATATGAGACTATTTCATTTTAGTCTTATTGTACCGACTTTAACCTTACAAAATGTACATGCTGTGGGTCCTAAAATGTGATAGCAGATGCGTTATCACGGATTTAAAGAAAAAAGTTCAGATAAAATCTGACTTATTGCAGTGTTATATATATGTGTGCAGAATTAATATGTATGGTATTGCTGAGATTAATACGTTTGTAATTCTTAATAATGAGATTAAGAATTAGAGGAAAAGAAATGAAGCCATCTTTTCATTCTGCCATTTCATGTGTTTTTTTTTAAGTGGGGCCGTGTTATGAAGCCGAAAGCATGTCCGGTCATTTTAAGACATAACGGGGATTGCTGAATAGAAAGTACAGCCACAGATGCCAGCTAAAGGTCACACTCTTCCACATGTTACAATTAGCTGGGAAATGGAAACCTGAGTTTTGGTTGCTGTTTTGACAACAATTCAAAGACAACCAAAGAGTTTAAATAACGCTCAGGATACCAGAACCCAACAGAATGTGAATATTATTGTTTGGACACCTGGAAAGCAATCAAATTATGAGAATTATTGTATCATGGGGAGTATATAAACCCAGCATTTTGAACACTAGAGGGAGAGCCACTGCCATCCAACAGCAGAGTAACTTCTGTAGAGCAGGAGTGCTAACTGGCCATTTCTAACACTCTTTATCAAAGATACATGTTCATGTCAAACCTACTTGCGTAAAACAAATGACCCAGGAGATCAGCAGCTGAAAGAGTGAACACAGCAGGGAAGATAGAGAATGTGTGGTCTTGAGATTATAATGTTTCATATGTGGGTTGTTGGAATAGCATATTTTTACAGAGTCGGAGTCAGATGGTAAGTAGCTAAGACAAGAGGGGCTTGGATTCGTGAATAGTTGTTGTTTAGTATTCACTATTAAAGTTAAGAAATTAACTTGCTAATTTTTGTTTAAATAGTTGAATTTAGGAGATCTGTGCCACTCATATTTTAACAGATTATGAGGTGAGGCGAGCTTTTCTGGGGCTTTGGTTTTAATTAACAGAAGGGATTGACTCCACTTTGTAAATGTCCATCTGCGCTAACCCAATTTCCCTGCAGTTGGCCCATATACTTCCAATCCTTTCCGATCCACATATTTATCCAAATGCTTTTGAAATGCTGTTAATGTGCCCCCTCAGCCACATCTGCTGGCAGCTCATCCACGTACCAGCCCTCTGTGCAAAGAAGTGGCCCCTCAGGTTCCCTTTTACTCCTTCCCCTTTAACCTTAAACTGATCCCCTCTCGTCCTCAATTTTCTAAACCTTGTAAAAGACTGAGAGCATTCACCCTATCCATATCCCTCATGATCTTATACAGCTCTATAAGGTTCCCCCCTCAGACTCCTCCACTCTAAAGAAAATGGCCTAACTTGTCCAACCTCTCCCTATAACTCAGACCATTGGGTCCTGCCAACGTCCTTGTAAATTTCTTCTGCACTCTTCCTAATTTCATAACATCCTCCCTATAACAAAGGTGACAAAACAGAACACAATACTCCAAGTGCGGCCTTACCAAAGTCCTGTGTAACTGCAACATAAGGTCCCAACTTCTATACTCAATGTCTTGCCTGATGAAGGCCAGTGTCGCAAATGCCCTTTTCACTGCCCTGTCGACCTGTGACTCCACTCTCAGGGAACCATGCACCTGAACGCCAAGGTCTCTCTGCACCCTACACCCCTTAAGGCTCTCCCATGTACCATTGAACTCCTATCTTGATTTGAGACTCCAAAATGCAATACCTCACACTTCTATATTTACTTCCATTTGCCATTTCTCGGCCCACTTGCCCACTTGATTAAGGGCCTGTTGCAATTTCTGAAAATCTTTCTCACTAATCACAATACCACTTACTTTAGTGTCATCTGCGAACTTACTAATCATGCCTTGTACATTCTCAACCAAATCATAGATAACAAACAGCTATGTACCCAGCCTCCGGTCTGACAAGCATCCTTCCACTAAATCCTCTGCTTCCTACCAACAAGCCAACAGTGTATCTAATTGGCAAAATCCCCCAACATTCTACGTGATGGAACCTTCCCCAGCAGCCTGCCATGTGGAACCTTATCAAAGGCCTTACTGAAATCCGTAGAGACTACGTTTACCGTTCTGCCCTCGTCAAACTTCTTGGTCACTTCACCAAAGGACTCGAAGAAATTTGGGAAGCATGATCTCCTACTCACAAGTCTATGCTGCATGCTCCGAATCAAATCCTGTGTAAGTAATGGGTGCATTCAATGGTGTGCTGTCCTTCATTGTAAGATGATTCGAGTACAAAAGTAAAGCCATCATCCTGCTGTTGTAGAGCTTTGCTGAGAGAGCTTTTGCGGCACTCTGTACAGATTTGATCACCTTTGTAAGGAATGATCTCCTTTCCACAGACACGGATGATGGTAACATGAGAATAAAGTGAAGAAGCTGAGTGTTTAATCTGTAGAGCTGAGAGAGACGAAGAAATGGTGATACTGAAACACGAGGAGTGGCAGCGATCACTTATTTCCAAAAGAGACATTGACAGGGAGAGAAATTTCATATTTAACCAGGATTGATTGGTTTGATTTATTGTCACGTGTACCTCAGTACAGGGAAATACTTTATGTATGAGCAGTGGAGGCAGATCATAGTCAGCATGGCCAGACAGATCATCGGGTGGAAATAGACTTGGACAGAGTAAGGCATACAGTTTACACTGCACAGGACGTGCACTAGACAAGATCAACATGAACAAGATCAGCATTATTTGAACTTAGAGAGTCCATTCATCAGTCTAACGTGACTTTCCTAATAGTTTATATGCCTTTACTAACTCTCCCCACGTTATTGTGTAGTCGGCGTGTGAACCCGTACTGAACGTCAGGTTGCTCAGAATCCACAACAGCAGCCACAATACCTTCCATCTGAAACAGGTAGCCATTCCCACCCACTTCCGCCCTACATAGAGAACACCAGGCTGTCTTCTCGGAGATGGAAAATGCCTTCTTGAGACTTCACACAAGACATATGGTTTCTCTGCTCACCGCGAGAGAACCATGTTAAAGTCCTATAAGCAATGAAGCCAAGAGGGACAAAGTGGAACAGTCTGTCTGTGCAGCCTCTGCTCCACTTATTCATCATGTTAGAGCATCAATTTGGAGACAGTGAGGACTGCCGATGCTGGAGATCAGAGTAGAGAGTGGTTTGCTGGAAAAACACAGCAGGTCAGGCAGCGTCCGAGGACCAGGAGAATCGACGTTTCGGGCATAAGACATTCATCAGGAATCAGCATAAATTACCTCATTCTGCCCCCGTGTAAGTGCATTATGGTGGGAATGGCCTCCGACTGTTCCTGTGTAAGGAGCTCAAGAGACTGACTAGCTACTTCCTCGTCCGATTGGACAGGGCCAAGTGCCTGACTGGGTTCCTGTTTGACAGCTCGATGTGCTGACAAGTGTGACAATGCTGCAGCTTTAAGAGGTTATTTTGTCCTGGTTTAATTTAAGAGAGAGATTCAACGATTGTTACCAAGCTGGCTAGTTAAGACCACTCGAGTAAACAGCGAGGGAGGCCTTGGGTTTGTTATAATGCAGCCTGAATGGGTGTGGCCAGCTCTCACAGGTTAGGATCACTGGGTTTTGGTTTCTTTGCAACATCAGAAACTATTGGGGTCTCCACAGAGTTGGAAGTTTCAGTGGATGTCTCCTGGTTGCTACTCTCTCTGAATTTTCTCTTGCTGCTGTTTTTAATTCCTGGATTGGAGAGATGTTTGTGACATTCTGTGTCTGAATATTTCTTTTTGCCAAGGGCTGTATTTATGGGAGTTTCCAATGTTGGAATAGTTCATTAGTAATAGCTCCTAGATCTATTATTCTGTTAAGCTGTCCAATATAATTACGTTATTCTAAATTCCTCTTTCTTTGGTTTTGTTTCATCTTTCGTGTTTAAGTAAATAGTGTTTTGCTTACCACCGAGTAGTTTGACCAGTCACATTGCATCTGGAATAGAAACTTTCCCTTCCCTTCCTGAGTAATAGGCTGGAGGCACTGAATGGGCTATCCCTGTTCTTCTCCAATAGTGTCAATGGGCTGAATGGCTTCCTCATATTCCTGTGAAACCAGCGTTAGATGCTGAATGAACTCTTGTTTCACTGTGGCAATGTGCTGTTACATGAATGTTACTGACACTTTATCAGCACAAGTCTCAATGGAGTCTGGGCCTTACTGCAAATGGACACAGACCAGTTCAGGAGCTGAGGGGGGACAAAATGTTCCAAACATTGTGGAATCTTCAGCGACCATCCCCACTTCTGATCTTATGGTGGGGAGGGTGAGTCGGGGAGACATTGATGAAGCAGCTCAAGATGTTTGTGAAGAAGAAGCTACCCTAAGGAACTCCCACAGAGGTGACCCAGAACTGAGATGATGAACATCTTCCTTTGTGCCATGTTTGACTCCAAACACTGGAGAGTTTGCTCTGATTCCCATTAAGTCCAGCTCCTTGGTGTCAACAGAAGTCAACCACTGCCTTGATATCGGGGCCAGTCATTTTTACCTGAACCCTTGAGTCACCCTCTTTTGTTCATATCAATAAGACATGATACAGGAGCAGCAAGTGTTTTCTTCAAACAGGTTGGTATTGAATGTCAGGATTTCTCTTCTCAAGAGTGTTGGGGAGCAAGATGACTGAAAGTATTTGAAGAGGAGGTAGATAGATATTGGCCTGTCAGAGAGGTGAGGGCTATGAATAATTGGGTATGCAAACGGATTTGAGACCAAGAGCAGGTCAGTCATGATCTTAGTGAAGGGCAAGGCAGGCTCGGGGAGTGAACGACCTTACCCTGATTCTGATGTTCTCCCATTCTGTTATTTGAAAGTTAGTGGATGTTATTTTCATGAAGGTTCTTTTATTGAATGTTGCAGTCAGGGAGACCAGAGGATATTGTGAGCCATTGCTTGGAGAGGTATGTGGGCTGTATTCACAGTGAATCTGGGTCTACAACATGACCAACAAATGAAGCACAAGTTGTAGAGAGGGGGAGCTCTGCAAAGAGCGATGAGGGGCCTCTTTCATATCCAGCCTGGATTTTCCAATTACATTTCCCAAATCACCTCAAACCGTGTGGGACAGTCTTGAAGGGCTGAATGGTCTCCTCCGTTTATGTGCACCAGGTTATAGGAATAAGTAGCCTCCAACTGCTCCTGTCTAGCATGTTTGAGCGGCTGAATGGAACAGAGAAACATGGGACTGAGGAGCAGGAGTGGGTCATTAGACACTTTGAGCCTTCTCCACCAGGCACTAAGATTGTGGCTGATCAGGTTGGGGTCTCAGCCCCACTTTCCTGTCTGTGTCCCATTATGCATGACTCACTTCTCTGTCAAATATTTACATAACGCAGTTTTCAATCAATGTGAACATAGAGGCACGATAATCTTCCAGCGAAGAGAATTCTGACTTGAAAGGTCCTTTCAGAATTTTTTGTCATCCCTCTTGTAGAATCAGAGAGTCATGCAGAATGGAAACAGATCCACTAGTCCAATCTGTTCACTCCGATCAGATATCAAATCTGATCCAGTCCCATTTATCAGCATTTGGCCAATATTCCTCCTCTCAGATACTTTTAAAATGTACGACTGTTACCGCCTTCACTACTTTCTCTGACAGAACTTTCTATGCACGCACCACTCTCTGTGTGAAACATTTACCTTCATGTCCCTTATAAATCATTCTCCCTCTCGCCTTCAACCTATGACCTCTTGTTCTGGAACCCCCCCCCCCCCCCCCCCCCCCCATCCTGGGGAGCAGAACGTGCCTGTTCAGAATATCCATGCCCCTGATGATGTTATAAACCTCTATAATGTCACCCCTCAGCCTTTAACACTCCAGGTAGAAACACCTCAACCTAATCACCCTCTCCCTAAAGCTAAAACCTCCAGTCCCGGAACATCTATGTAAATCTTTTCTGCAGACAACCGAGTTGTCCGCAGTATGCTTAAAGTGGCCTCACCAACATCCTGTACAGATGCAACATACCACCACAACTCCTATACTCAATGCTCTGACTGATTAAGGCAAATGTGCCAAATGTGTTCTGCACCAGACTGTATACCTGCGACTCCACTTTCAAGGAGCAAATTACCTGCATCGCTCGGTCCCTTTGTTTCACAACACGCCCCAGGACCTTATCATTAAGTGTATAATTTCTGCCTTGATTTGCCTTCACACAATACAAAACCTCGTATTTATCTAAATTAAACTTCATCTGTCACTCCTTGCCCCTTTGTCCCATCTAATTGTGGTCTCGTTGTACTCTGAGATAATCTACTACACCACCTTTCTGATGTCATCTATGAACTTACTAACTATGGCCCCAATATTCAGATCTAAATCCTTTACATAAATGATGAAATGCAGTGATCTCAGTACTGATTCTTGCAGCACACTGTCTGCTCACAAGCCTCCAGTCTGAAAAATACCCCTTTTCCTTCAGGCCAAATGTGACTAGGTTCCTCTGTACCCCACGTGACTGAAACTTACTAATCTGTCTACCAATCGGAATGAAATACCAGCTATGAAGAGAGGCTGAGTAGGTTAGGTTTATTTTCCCTAGAAAAAAGGAGATTTCGGGGGTCCTGGCTGAGGTTTGCAAAATCACGAAGTGTATACACAGGGTGGATAGAGACAGGCTTTTTCCCAGGGTGAAGGATTCAATAACGGAAGGTTGTGCTTTCAAAGTGAGAGGTGGAAGGTTTAAGGGGGATACACGCGGTAAGTACTTCACGTAGAGGGTGGTGGGCGTTTGGAACGCTTTTCCAGCAGATGTGGTGCAGGCAGGCACGGTAGGTTCATTTAAGATGCGTTTGGACAGATGCATGAGTAGGTGGGGAGCAGAGGAATTGGGCGACAGATTTAGACAGTACATTTGGAGCGGCTCAGGCTTGGAGGGCGATGGACCTGTTCCTGGGCTATAAATTTTCTTTGGTCTTTGTTCTTTAAATGAACACCTTGCTGAAGTCCATATAGACAATGTCTACCAAACTACCTTCATCAATCTTCTTTGTCACCTCTTCAAAAAACTCAACCAAATTAATGAGACATGATTTCCCATGCAGAAAGCTATGTTGTCTACTCCGATCAGCCTTCCCAAATGTATATAAATCGTGTCCCTCAGAATCCCCTCCAACAACTTACCCACAACTGACATTAGGCTCACCGGTCTATCGTTCCCCAGCTTTTTGGTTCACTGTTTCGTTTTCTAGTCCCACTCCTCCACTGCTCACAATAAATGTTAAATGTAACCAGGTCGGTGATATGGCCGATGATATCGGTCTCAGACTGGGACAGGGTCAGTTTTAGGAACAAGTCAGGCTAGTTTCTTTAATCTGGTAAAACAACACGTTTATGATCCAGAGCAATGTTACTCATACTATGATGGACAGATGAATGGCAAACTGTTTGGGCACACACACACACACACACACACACACACACACACACACACACACACACACACACACACACACACACACACACACACACACACACACACACACACACACACACACACACACACACACACACACACACACACACACACACACACACACACACACACACACACACCAATACAAGCTGCTAGCAATGGGATTTCATCCTGGGAGAGTTTGGATTTGGCTGAATTCCCTTTGCTTTAGGCTTTGAGTAGATTCCAGTGAATTCTGGTTAGGGATCATCCAAAGGGTAGCACGGTGGTTAGCACTGCTGCCTCACAACACCATGGACTTGGGGTCGATTCCAGCGTTGGGTTACTGTCTGTGTGGAGTTTGCACATTCTCCCCTTGTCTGTGTGAGCTTCTAATGGGTGATCCAGTTTCCTACCACAAACTGTGTAGGTTCGGTGGATTGGTCATGCTAAATTGTCCATAGTATTCAGGGATTTCTAGGTTATTTGCAATAGTCAGGGGTAAATATAGGGAAATGGGTTGGGAAGATTGGTGTGGACTTGTTGGGTCGAAGGGCATGTTTCTACACTGCAGGGATTCCATAAAAATAAGAATGGTAACGATGACTGTAGAGGGTTTTTTTTTCGCTCGCCCACATTGCTGTGATGAGGAACAATGAAGGAGAGAGAGTACAATAGGCCGTTCCATCTCGGACAGATTACATTTTCTCCCTCTCTGAGCTGAATCATACAGTAAAGTCATCCTCTCCCAAACTGGAACATGTGAGGTCTCCTTGTACATTGTCCAAACAATGTCTCCATCACATTCCCTGTTCCATGTAGGTGCATCATTGCTGCAGTCATATACAGAGCCATATACTTCGCAGAAAATGGTCTCGGTCAATTTGAAATATGTTTATATGTCCCTGCGTCATAAAAAAAAAGTTTAATTTATTCAAAATACCTGTGTTAAACTGAATGCATTTTTTAAACAAATACAGAAATTGCTGGAAAAGCTCGCCAGGTCTCTCAGTACCCAGATGCTAGCCTCCACCACTTCCTCTGGCAGCTCATTCCATACGCACACCACCCTCTGTGTGAAAATTTGCCCTCTACGCCTCCTCAAAACCTTTCCCCTCTCACTTTCCACCAATGGCCTCTAGTTTTGGACGCCCCTAACCTGGGGAAAAACCCCTGACTACTCACCTTATCCATGGCCATTTTGATTTTATAAACCTTTACTGCTGCAAAATGTGACCCCAATCAACACGAATGGCTGTACTTTCAGTCATCCGGGCCTAAATTCTGAAATGCAATACTGACACCTCTTCCTTCTCCATCAAGTCACAATTCTAAATCCATTTTAATCAGTTTGTTCAGATGTACCCTGAGACACTTCTGTGGGCTTTACGCCTGGACCTTTGTGCCCGGAGGTAGGGATACTAGCATCACTCAGCAATACCCAAAAAGCTGTAACAGTATTCTCCTGTGTGTTTGTTCATCAGACTGTCCTGACATGCTGGAACATACCTCTGTAACAGGCTGGACTTGAATCCAGGCCTTCTAGCCCAGAGCTAGGAACACTACCACACATGTTCAGGAATTGGAATCAAATCCAGAGCTCTGGCTCAGAGACAGGGACACTACCCACCACACTACCATTCCCAGATTTTGGGTCATATTTTAGTGCCCACTTTCAGCTTGGTGTGGATTTATTATAATCAGGTTACCATTACTGAATTACAAACAACACTTTGTATTATTAAACAAATGCAAGATATTGGTCTCAACTGTAGGATATTGAGTGTACGTGCTGTTCCATCGAAATTAACTATCAATATATTTAATTGCTATTATCTGTAGTCTGCAATATTAAGGAAAGAAATCCTACAGACACACTCTGCCCAATGAAGGGTCTCAAATAGATATTTATTACTGAACACCAGAGACGAAGGAAGACCTTAATTTCTGACCCCAAAACACCGATCACTCTTACCCAACTCTCATGTGCGACTCCCCTTTTCCTAAAACCATGAAATGACACCAGGCCGCTGATTACTGCCCTGCCTCTCCTCCCCACTGACTGTGTCTGCAATCTGTCCCTCCTCCCCCTAACCATACAAGGCATACCAAGCTCAGGGTCCTTGTGAAAATCAAGGCTGGAGTGTGCAGGCATCCTGGAGATGGGAGGATATTTTAAAGGGGGAGAGTGAGGAGGCAGTAATATCACACACTGGGCTGAGGGGTGGCAGATGGAGTTTAGTTTGGATTAATGCGAGGTATTGGGTTTGGTAAATCAAACAACAGCAGGACCTATACAATTAAAAGTAGAGTCTTTGGCAGTGTTGTAGTACAGAAACCTAGGCCGTCAGGTTTAATTCTTTAAAATTTGCATCTCATATAGATAGTGTGGTTAAGAAGTTGTTTAACACACATGTCTTCATAGGACAGACCTTTGAGTATCGGAATTGGGATGTCATGTTGTGGTTGTACAGGACATTGGTGAGACCTCTTCTGGAATACTGTGTCCAGTCTGGTCACCCTGCCTGCTCATTCCATAGGCACACCACCCTCTGGGTGAAGAAGCTGCCCATTAGGTCACTTTTAATTGTTTCCCCTCTCACCTTAAGCCTATGTACTCTAGTTTTGGACTCCCCATACCCTTAGAAAATAACTTGACTATTCACTTTGATATTACTGACGTTGATATTATTAAGCTGGAGAGGGTTCAGAAGAGATTAAACTGGATGTTGCTGGGAAAGGAGGGAGTGAGCTATAAGGAGAGGCTGGATTGGCTGGGACTTTTTTCACTGAAGAATATGAGATTAAGTAGTAACTTTACAGAGGTTTATAAAATAATGAGGGTTACAGAGAAGCTGAAGGGCTGGTGTCTTTTCTCTAGAGTTGGGAATTCAAAACTGAGGGATTTTGAAGGTGCGAGGAAAAAAGATTTGTGAGAGTCACGAGAGGTACTGATGTTCGACAGAAGCTGGCTTGTGTTTGGAATGAACTTCCAGAGGAAGTGGTGAAAGCAGGGACAGTTACAATGTTTGAAGGACATTTAGATCAGTACATGGATTAGACATCAGTTTGGATGGTGCTGTGAGCAGTGCCCTCTCCCTCCCCCTCTCTGAATGAATCCCTGCTGATTTTCACCCTCTGCCAATGCCTGTGCAGCGGCGTGTGGAGGTCAGCAGAGGGTGGCATTGCATCACTTTAAGCACCACAAAGACTGCCAGACCTGCCCCACACAGAGACACACAGATACACGCACGGGAATGGTGAGGGCACGGCGTGAAGCTCATCTGGTAACTTAAATGTAAAATAAAGAAATGCTTAATTCGCCTTGTAAACTGTTAAAATATGAGGGACAGATCTGCCAAATAAAAACATCAATTTATTTTTTCACTCTGAAAGTGAACATTTTACATCAACTATGCACAATTCTGGGACCCTCTTTCTCTTAACTGCTTATTACCCTACTCCAGCTCGATAGCAATCTCCTGTGTCTGGGTCTGCCATCCTCTCATATGCACAGGTGCTTGTAAGCTCTCAGTTCAGAACAGCATTCCCTCTCTCTTAAAGGTACAGTACACACTTTCAACTTCATCACATTATACCCTGATGAATATCGATAAGTGGATCCTATCCGGATTACTTTTGCTCTGTGGTTTGTCAATATTTAATTTGCTCCGTCTGGTGTGTGTCAGGACGTTTGTTGCTCCAATGACAGCATGTCATTATTCGACTTTGTCCATAGGAATATATCAGTATTTCACTTGCTCACACTCGTTTATGTGGGGCAGAATTTCAGTTGTTTCATGGGGACTGTGACTCTATAACAATCTGAATGTTTGTAGATGGCACCGAACCTGGAAGAACTCTGAAGTCTATGGAGGACAGTGCGGAACATGTTGGTGTACTGTTCAGGTTTATGGCAGATGGGGATCAGTGAAGAGAAGTGTGAGATGATACACTTTGGTAGGAAAGACAATGAACGGCAGGTTAAAGCAGGCTGTGACATTATAAAGGGGCTGCAGGAACAGACAGCGCTGCATGTATATGAGCACAATGGGGAGAGCAGTAACTATCACAGATTAGTTTCAGTATCTGAGCTGTTTACAGGGGGAGGTGTAGGAGGGAGCCTCCGTGCTCCCTTCCTGGGAGGTGGTGGTGACGATGCGTTGTGAGCCCACCCTCCTGCCCACCGAAACCGTGGGGATTCCATTTTTACCAGCTCAACACAAAAGGGAGATGACAACAGGGCCACGGTTCTAAGTTGTGCCGGGGGGAAACGGAGGTGCCCGTGGGTTTAAAGTGAGAATTGCCCTTCACTGATCATTGCTCCGTACTTGGTCGGTGGGACGTAGATATTTCAGAATCTGCACACGAGGCGTCCTGGTCGTCTCCGGCTCGTACCAGGATCCTCCCCACATGGCAGGGGGAGGGGGTGAGGGAACGGACATCGGGCACTCCACCACCCGGATCGGCCCTTCCTGTCCTATTCCAGACTGTTTCTCCTGAAATGGGAGAAGTGGGGGGAGGGAGTGAGGGTGGGAGTGGGTGGTCCTGCTGTTAGTGTTAGTGTAGATGGGAAGGGGGTCATGGTGAGGTGTCCGGAGGGAGTCAGTCCACAGCGTTGTATCCATGCAGTGTTATTAGTGTGGGGGTGAAGTGGAGGGAGGGGGGAGAGAGGGAGAGACAGACAGACAGAGAGACAGAGACAGAGAGAGAAGTTGCAGCATGCGGCAGTGAGAGTGGTGGACCATGAGCCTTGTTCGTGGGTTGGTGCTGTAACAGATATACAGTGACTGTGATGGAGCAAAGAGAACACGGTGACCCTTATCCTGACAGAATGGGGAAGGTTATTGAAGCTTGTCCTGTATTGCTGAACATTTCTTCAGACTGCAGATACTGCACTGAGCGGGGTGGTGAGCTCAGATCATGCTCGGTGGGTCTGGTGGTGTCGCCCCCTCTGGGAAGAGTTAGTCCCCCTCTGTACTAGCCCATCCACCAGGATCTCCGTGCCCCTGTTGACAAACCGTGGTGTAATTGTCCCTTATCTGCCATGCTCGGGGTAAATTATGCAGGGCAACTCCAAGCTGAGAAAGCTCAATCGTTGTCCATTGGGCTTTTAAAGATGACATCAGTGTCAGGGATCACAGAATATCCAGGGGCATCTGGGTGATGTGTACCTCCAGCCATGAAGGACTGCATTTACAAAGTTGTAGATCAAATGCTCATCCAAAACTCTCCATCATCTGACTTCACACCAATATCACTTTTTCCCATCTTTCCTGGGAAGACTGGCTCATGTTACAGGATGCTATCGAAGTGTCTACTTTTCAGCATTCTGAAACCTGGGAACACATCCTTCCAGGACACTGTCTCTCAGTCTCACCGTCTCTGTCTATTTCCCAAACCCCTCCCATGTGGTGATATTTAAACTGATTCCCCCGCCATCTCTCTCTGGCAGTGATGTTCACACCTACAGCACCCCCTTGTCAGGGCAACAATGGATAGATGGAGCTGTAAATGGATGGGAACTGCACATCCTGTCAATTCCAGCCGGGCTGAAAGTTTCCCCACGCTGGGCAGTGATCTAACACAGTGTGACTGAGCATTGCACTGGGGTGGCGGACACAGTCCTGCATGCAAGAAGGGTAACTGCTCCTGGTTTACAGATCAATGCACTCGGGTGGGGTACACAGTCCTACATGCTGTGAGGGTAACTGTTCCTGGTTTACAGACTAATGCTCTGGGGTGGGGTACACAGTCCTACATTCTGAGAGTGTAACTGTTCCTAGTTTACAGATCAATGCACTGTGGTGGTGTACAGTGTCCTACATGCTGGGAGTGTAATTGCTCCTGGTTTACAGATCAATGCACTGGGGTGGGGTACACAGTCCTACATTCTGGGAGTGTAACTGTTCCTAGTTTACAGATCAATGCACTGTGGTGGTGTACAGTGTCCTACATGCTGGGAGGGTAACTGCTCCTGGGTTGCAGATCAATGCATTGGGGTGGTGTACACAGTCCTACTCACTTGGAGGGTAACTGCTCCAGGTTTGCAAATTAATTCACGGGTGATCACTGCACAGATCGCTGTGCTGGTCAGTCATTCTGGTTGAGGTTTATAGATACTGCGATGATGTGGTCTGCACAGCTTCCAGTGCTGGACAGATATCTAGTCCGGGTTTATAGATCAATGCACTGATGTGTTCTGCACAGCTCACAGTGCTGGACAGATATCTAGTCCGGGTTTATAGATCAATGCACTGATGTGGTCTGCACAGCTCCCAGTGCTGGACAGATATATGGTCTGGGTTAATAGATCAATGCACTGCTGTAGTCTGCACAGTACTCCACTCTGGACAGATCGCTGGATTGCATTGACCAGTGGGATGGATGAGTCTGGACAGATTGCTGGGTTGCACTGAGCAGTACACTGGCCTGGTCTACACAGGGTTCCACGGTGAACAGATATCTCCTCTGGAGTTATGGTGTCTGGACTGGTTCTGTGAGTTAGACTGAGAATGTGGTATATCTAACCCTTTCAGCTGATCTGGCAATGCCTTTAATTCCCATTCCTGTAATTGGACCCTCCGTCTATCACCCCAGTAATGTTACAGTGTGCCCATGCACAGTACATCATGTTGGTGGGGTGGGTAGGGGGAAAGGTGATGGACAGGTCAAGGAGTTCCCCGGAATGTTCTGTCCCCGACATTCCATAACTGCCATTCCCCGGAACGTTCTGTCCCTGACATTGTTTGTGAACAGCCGGACGTCAGTGAATTGAACAAACGATAAGATCCCGAGGGGAGAGATCCCGTTCTAGGGAGAAGGAGACACTGTTCCGAAGGCCCCTCAGGCAGTTAAAGGGGTGAATACGTTTTCCCTGCGTTTACATTTCTTCAAGACACAGGATCGACCACAATTTAGAGCAAAATACAGGAATTCCCAAACTCCGATTGTCTTCAGGAAACTGGGAGAGAATCCTTCAGGTTAGCGACGTTTCCACCCTCAGTATTAGGAACTGGGAAAGAGTGACCTGTGTCTGCTGTCGAGTGATCTAGTGGGTGGGAATGTTCTTGCAACCATCTGTCCTTATGGATGTGTCTCTGTGTGTTTGGGCAGGGAGGGTTTCTTGTAGTTTATGTCACATTTTTGTCAGTAATTCCAAACTTCCCATTTATGATTTCAGCTCCAATTATTTTAATAAATCACTGAATAAAGGGACACATTTGAAAATCTCACTGGGTCCCCGATCAAACGGGTCCCTTTGCCTCGAGGCTGATGGATAATGGGTTTGTTTTCCTTCCTCACAGTTAACGTAGTGACCATCTACGTCCTGCTTTATAAAGATTGTGGCTTGTCTCCATGTGTCAGACGTTACCTGGGGGCCATGGCAGCGGCGGATCTCTTGGTCATTATCCTTGACCTGATCCTGAGACACATTCCCATTGTTTATCGGGAACAGTTTTATTTCCTGATGGACTCCGTCCCCGTGTGTAATATTCACGCCGTCCTGCTTTATGCAGCCACCGACTGCTCTGTCTGGTTCACCGTGACTTTCACCTTTGATCGGTTTGTGGCCATTTGTTGCCAGAAGCTGAAAAATAAATATTGCAGTGAGAAAACGGCGGCTGTGGCTCTGGGAGCAGTGACTGTGCTGAGCTGTTTAAAGAACATTTTCTGGTATTTTATGCGCACGGCTCGGTATCGGCTGGGGAACGCCCCCTGGTTTTGTGATGTAACAGACGCTGTTCGATGGTCCAGTGTCTGGGTCACAATCGAGTCCCTCCACCACATTCTAACCCCGGGTGTCCCATTTCTCCTGGTTCTGCTGCTCAATGTTCTCACCGTCAGACACATTTTCGTGACCAGCAGAGCCCGCAGGAGACTCCGCGCTCACACCAATGGGGACGCTCAGTCTGACACAGAAATGAGAAACCGAAAAAAATCCATCATTTTACTGTTTGTGATCTCGGCCAATTTCGTCCTTTTATGGTCAACGTTAATGCTGTATTCTATATGGAGACGGATGGAAGATATTGTGGATACCGCTGTGTATCTCCATCGCTTCGTTCAGGAATTGGGCTTCATGCTGCAGCTCCTCAGTTGCTGCACAAACACCGCGATTTATGCCGTGACCCAGACTAAGTTCAGGCAGCAGCTGAAGAATGTGCTGAAATATCCCTTCACCCAAATCCATCCATCAATCAAATTCCCTCATTAATCAATCCATCAGGGATTTTCTCATTTCAGTTCAGCGTTTCAGCGATGGAGCAGCCTGTCGCTTTGGTAACAGAATGAGGATAGCGCTGGTTTGTCCATCCTTATCCCACAGGAGGGTTACAGGGAAACATTTCAATGTTTCTCACAACTCAGGGGCCAGTGAGAAAAGGCACCATCCCACTGACTGTATCCATCATTAAATGTTCATTAAAGCGTGCCGAGCAGCAGAGTGACCGATGTTTTTGTGTGTCTTTGTGTTGGAGAAGCTGAGCTGGAGAGAGACAGACTCAACCCCAAGTCCTGGTCCTCAGGGAAGGGGAGAGCATCGTGACCTGAGCTCAGGAGCTGAGTTTAAATCCCTCTGTGCCCCCACTCTAACCTGGCCTCCCATTTCCTCTCCCATACTATTTCTCCTCATTTCTCTCCCCCTCACTGCAAACACTTCCACTCTCACCACCTCAGGGGGAAGGGAAGAACCAGGGAGAGAGAGTCCATCAGACAGAGTGGGAGGGATGGAGGGGGGATAGAGATTCAGTCAAAGAGAAACGGAGGAAGGTGAGGAGAGAGGGAGCGAGGGGGGGGGGGGCAAGAGAGGAAGAGAGGGTGAGAGAGGGTGAGAGGGCGAGAGAGGCAGAGAGGGCGAGAGAGGGAGAGGGTGTGAGAGGACAAGAGGCCGAGAGGGCGAAAGAGGGATAGAGGGCGAGAGAAAGAGAGAGGGCGAGAGAGGGGGAGAGAGGGGGAGAGAGGGGGAGAGAGGGGGAGAGAGGGGGAGAGAGGGGGAGAGAGGGGGAGAGAGGGGGAGAGAGGGGGAGAGAGGGGGAGAGAGGGAGAGAGGGGGAGAAAGGGGGAGAAAGGGAGAAAGGGCGAGAGAGGGAGAGAGGGCGAGAGAGAGAGAGAGGGAGAGAGAGGGAGAGAGGCCGAACGGGCGAAAGAGGGAGAGAGGGAGAGAGGGCGAGAGACAGAGGGCGAGAGATGGAGAGCGAGAGAGAGAGGGAGAGAGAGTGAGAGAAGAGAGGGAGAGAGAGAGGGAGAGAGAGCGGCAGAGAGAGAGAGGGAGAGAAAGGGGGATAGACGGCGAGAGAAGGAATAGAGGGCGAGAGAGGGCGAGAGTGCCTGAGAGGGCAAGAGGGCGAAAGAGGAAGAGAGGGTGAGAGAGGGCGAGAGAGGGAGAGAGGTCGAGAGAGAGAGGGCGAGAGGAGAGAGGGCGAGAGAGGGCGAGAGAGAGAAAGAGGGAGAGAGGGCGAGAGAGAGAGAGAGGGCAAAAGAGGGGGAGAGTGGGTGAGAGAGGGCGAGAGAGAGAGAGGGCGAGAGAGGGAGAGAGAAGACGAGAGACGGCGAGAGAGGGCGAGAGAGGGCGAGAGGGAAAGGGCGAGAGAGGGAGAGAAGGCGTGAGGAGAGAGGGCGAGCGAGGGAGAGAGGGCGTCATGGCGAGAGGACGAGAAGGGGAGAGATGGCGAGAGAGAGAGGGCAAGAGAGCGAGAGAGGGCGAGAGAGAGAGGGAGTGAGGAAGGGAGAGGGAGAGTGAGGGCGAGAGAGGGAGAGAGGGCGATGGAGAGAGGGCGAAAGAGGGAGAGGGCCCGAGAAAGGGAGAGATGGCGAGAGAGGGTGACAGATGGAGAGAGGGAGAGAGAGGGGTGGACGAGAGAGAGAGAGAGTGAGAGCGAGAGAGGGAAGCAGGCGAGAGAGGGAACGAGGGTGAGAGAGGGGGAGAGGATGAAAGAGGAGAGAGTGCGAGAGAGGGTGAGATAGCGAGAGAGGGAGAGATGGCGAGAGAGAGAGAGGGGACGAATTAGGGAGAGAGGGCGAGAGAGTGAGAGAGGGCGAGAGAGAGAGAGAGCGAGAGAGAGGGAGAGAGATCGAGAGAGAGGGAGCGAGGGCGAGAGAGGGAGAGAGGGTGAGAGAGGGCGAGAGAGCCTGAGAGGGCAAGAGGCCGAAAGAGGCAGAGATTGGGCGAGAGAGGGAGAGAGGGAGAGAGGGCAAAAGATGAAGAGAGGGAGAGAGGGCGAGAGAGAGAGGACAAAAGAGGGAGAGAGGGCGAGAGAGGGAGGGGGCTAGAGAGGCAGAGAGCGAGAGAGGGAGAGAGGGATAGAGCAAGAGAGGGCAAAAGAGGGAGAGAGGGCGAGAGAGGGAGAGACGGTGAGAGAGGGAGAGAGGGCGAGAAAGTTCGAGTGAGGGAGAGAGAGGAAGACAGGGAGAGAGATGGAGAGAGGGCGAGAGGGCGAGAGGGAGAAAGAAGGATAGAGAGCGAGAGAGGGAGAGTGAGCGAAAGAGGGAGAGAGGGCCAAAGTGGGAAAGTGGGCGAGAGAGGGAGAGAGGGCGAGAGGGGGAGAGAGTGAGAGAGAGGGAGAGAGGGCGAAAGTGGGAGAGAGGGCAAGAGAAAGACAGAGGGTGAGAGAGGGTGAGAGGGCGAGACAGGGAGAGAGGGCGAAAGAGTTCGAGAGAGGGGAGAGAGGGAGAGAGGGCGAGAGAGGTCGAGAGGGTGAGAGGGGGAGAGAGGTCGAGAGAGGCAGAGAGAGCGAGGGAGGGAGAGAGGGCGAGAGCGAGACAGGGCAAAAGTGGGAGAGAGGGTGAATGAGGGTGAGATGGCGAGAGAGGGACAGAGGGCGAGAAAGTTCGAGAGAGGGGGAGAGAGGAAGTGAGGGAGAGAGAGATGGATAGAGGGCAAGAGAAATAAAGATGGATAGAGAGCGAGAGAGGGAGACTGGGCAAGAGAGGGAGAGAGGGCGAGAGGGGGAGAGTGGGAGAGAGAGGGAGAGAGGGCGAAAGTGGGCAGAGGCTGAGAGAAAGACAGAGGGTGAGAGAGGGTGAGAGGGCGAGAGAGGGAGAGAGGGAGAAAGAGTTCGAGAGTGGTGATAGAGGGAGAGTGTGTGAGAGGTCGAGAGGGTGAGAGAGGGAGAGAGGGTGAGAGAGGGAGAGAGCGCGAGAGAGGGTGAGAGGGCGAGAGACGGTGAGAGAGGGCGAGAGGGCAAGAGAGGGAGAGAGGGTGAGAGAGGGGGAGAGGACGAGAGGGAGAGAGGTCAAAAGAGGGAGAGAGGGCAAGAGAGGGAGAGAGGTTGAGAGGGGGAGAGTGGGCTGGCGCGCAAGGTCGAGAGAGGATAGAGAGGGAGAATGGGAGAGAGATGGAGAGAGGGCGAGAGAGGGCGAGAGGGAGATAGGGCAAGAGAGGAGAGAGGGCGAAAGAGGCTGAGCGGCCGAAAGAGGCAGAGAGAGAGTGAGAGAGGGCGAAAGGGCAAAAGAGGGAGAGAGGGTGAGAGCGCGATTGTGGGCGAGAGGGAGAGAGGGAGAGTTGGAGAAAGGGAGAGAGGGAGAGAGTACAAAAGGGGGAGAGAGGACGAGAGAGGGAGAGATGGCGAGGGAGAAAGAGGGCGAAAGAGGGAGTGATGGCGAGAGAGGGTGAAAGAGGGAGAAAGGACAAGAGAGGAAGAGAGGAGAGAGGGAGAGAGGGAGAGAGAGCGAGAAAGGAAGAGAGGGAGAGAGGGCAAAAGAAAGAGACAGAGGGCGAGAGAGGGAGAGAGGGAGAGAGAGGGCAAGAGAGTGAGAGTGGGAGAGAGGGCGAGAGAGGTAGAGAGGGCGTGGAAGTGCGAGAGAGAGAGTGAGGGACAGAGAGGGAGAGAGGACAAAGGAGAGGGAGAGAGGGCGAGAGAGAGTGAGGGTGAGAGAAGGCGAGAGAGGGAGAGAGGGTGAGAGAAAGAGAGAGGGCGAGAGAGGAAGAGAGGGACAGAGGGCGAAAGTGAGGGAGAGTGCATAAGAGAGAGACAGAGGGTGAGAGAGGGAGAGAGGGAGAGAGAGGGCAAGTGGGCGAGAGTGGGAGAGAGGGCGAGAGCGGTAGAGAGGGTGTGGAAGTGCGAGAGAGAGAGTAAGGGACAGAGAGGGAGAGAGGACAAAAGAGAGGGAGAGAGGGCGAGAGAGAGTGAGGGTGAGAGAAGGCGAGAGAGGGAGAGAGGGTGAGAGAAAGAGAGAGGGCGAGAGAGGGAGGGAGAGAGGGTCAGAGAGGGTGAGAGGTCGAGACAGGGAGAGAGGGAAAAAGAGGGTGAGATGGAGAGAGAAGCAGAGAAGGAGAGAGAGGGCGATACAAGAGAGGGAGAGAGAGGGAGAGATTGCGAGAGAGGGAGAGAGGATGAGAGTGGCGAGAGAGGGTGAGAGAGGACGAGAGATGTTGAAAGTGCGAGAGTGCGAATGAGGGAGCGAGGTCGAGAGAGAGAGAGAGGGCAAGAGAGGAAGAGAGGGCGAAAGAGGGCAAGAGGGTGAGAAAGTTAAACAGAGGGTCAGACAAGGAGAAAGGGCAAGAGAGGCAGAGAGGGTGCGAGGCGGAGAGAGGGCGCGAGAGAGCAAGGGAGAGAGGGCGAAAGAGGGAGAGAGGGCGAGAGAGGGAGAGAGGGCGAGAGAGGGAGAGAGGGCGAGAGAGGGAGAGAGCGCGAAAGAGGGAGAGAGCGCGAAAGAGGGAGAGAGCGCGAAAGAGGGCAAGAGGGCGAGAAAGAGAAAGAGAGGGTCAGACAAGGAGAGAGGGCGAGAGGCGGAGAGAGGGCGTGGGCGAGAGAGGGAGAGAGGGCGAGAGGGTGAGAGAGGTTTGGAGAGGGAGAGACGGAGAGATGGGGAGAGTGGAAGAGACGGCGAGAGAAAGGGGTTGGGTGAGAGAGGGAGAGAGTGAGAGCGAGAGAGTGGGGGTGGGCCAGAGAGGGAGAGAGGGTGTTAGTGGGAAAGAGGGCAAAACCGAGAGAGAGGGTGAGAGAGAGGGAGAGAGTGCGAGAGAGGGTGAAACGGTGAGAGAGGTCGAGAAAGGGCGAGAAAGGGAGAGAGAGTGAGAGAGGAAAGAGGGCGAGTGAGGGTGAGAGGGCGAGAGACGGTGAGAGAGGGCGAAAGGGCAAGAGAGGGAGAGAGGGTGAGAGATGGGAGAGGACGAGAGGGAGAGAGGTCAAAAGAAGGAGAGAGGGCAAGAGAGGGAGAGAGGTTGAGAGAGGGAGAGAGGGCGGGCGAGCAAGGTCGAGAGAGAGAGATCGAGAGGGAGAATGGGAGAGAGATGGAGAGAGGGCGAAAGAGTGTGAGAGGGAGATAAGGCAAGAGAGGAGAGAGGGCGAAAGAGGCTGAGCGGCCGAAAGAGGCAGAGAGAGAGTGAGAGAGGGCAAAAGGGCAAAAGAGGGAGAGGGTGAGAGAGCAAGTGTGGGCGAGAGGGAGAGAGGGAGAGTTGGAGAAAGAGAGAGAGGGAGAGAGTACAAAAGGGGGAGAGAGGACGAGAGAGGGAGAGATGGCAAGGGGGAGAGCGTGCGAAAGAGGGAGTGAGGACGATTATGGGTGAAAGAGGGAGAAAGGGCAAGACAGGAAGAGAGGAGAGAGAGGGAGAGAGGGAGAGAGGGCGAAAGTGAGAGAGAGGGCAAAAGAGAGAGACAGAGGGCGAGAGAGGGAGAGAGGGCAAGAGGGTGAGAGTGGGAGAAAGGGCAAGAGAGGTAGAGAGGGCGTGGAAGTGCGAGAGAGAGAGTGAGGGACAGAGAGGGAGAGAGGACGAAAGAGAGGGAGAGAGGGCGAGAGAGAGTGAGGGCGAGAGAAGGCAAGAGAGGAAGAGAGGGCGAGTGAAAGAGAGGGGGCGAGAGACGGAGAGAGTGCAAAAGATGAAGAGAGAGGGCGAGAGAGGAAGAGAGGGGGAGAGGGCGAAAGTGAGAGAGAGGGCAAAAGAGAGAGACAGAGGGTGAGATGGAGTAGGGGGGCAAGTGGGCGAGAGTGGGAGAGAGGGCGAGAGAGGTAGAGAGGGCGTGGAAGTGCGAGAGAGTGAGGGACAGAGAGGGAGAGAGGGCGAAAGAGAGGGAGAGAGGGTGAGAGAGAGAGAGGGCGAGCGAAGGCGAAAGAGGGAGAGAGGGTGAGCGAAAGAGAGAGGGCGAGAGAGGTAGATAGTGCAAAAGAGGAATAGAGAGGGCGAGAGAGGGAGAGAGGGCCAGAGTGGGTGAGAGGTCGAGACATGGAGAGAGGGAAAAAGAGGGTGAGAGGGAGAGAGTGGGCTGGCGCGCAAGGTCGAGAGAGGATAGAGAGGGAGAATGGGAGAGAGATGGAGAGAGGGTGAGAGAGTGCGAGAGAGGGTGAGAGGGAGATAGGGCAAGAGAGGAGAGAGGGCGAAAGAGGCTGAGCGGCCGAAAGAGGCAGAGAGAGAGTGAGAGAGGGCGAAAGGGCAAAAGAGGGAGAGAGGGTGAGAGCGCGATTGTGGGCGAGAGGGAGAGAGGGAGAGTTGGAGAAAGGGAGAGAGGGAGAGAGTACAAAAGGGGGAGAGAGGACGAGAGAGGGAGAGATGGCGAGGGAGAAAGAGGGCGAAAGAGGGAGTGATGGCGAGAGAGGGTGAAAGAGGGAGAAAGGACAAGAGAGGAAGAGAGGAGAGAGAGGGAGAGAGGGAGAGAGGAGCGAGAGAGGAAGAGAGGGAGAGAGGGCGAAGGTGAGAGAGAGGGCAAAAGAAAGAGACAGAGGGCGAGAGAGGGAGAGAGGGAGAGAGAGGGCAAGAGAGTGAGAGTGGAAGAGAGGGCGAGAGAGGTAGAGAGGGCGTGGAAGTGTGAGAGAGAGGGAGAGAGGGCCAGAGTGGGTGAGAGGTCGAGACATGGAGAGAGGGAAAAAGAGGGTGAGAGGGAGAGAGAAGCAGAGAGCGAGAGAGAGGGCGATACAAGAGAGGGAAAGAGAGGGAGAGATTGCGAGAGAGGGAGAGAGGATGAGAGTGGCGAGAGAGGGTGAGAGAGGGCCAGAGATGGAGAGAGTGCGAGAGTGCGAATGAGGGAGCGAGGTCGAGAGAGAGAGAGAGGGCAAGAGGGCGAGAAAGAGAAAGAGAGGGTCAGACAAGGAGAAAGGGCGAGAGAGGCAGAGAGGGCGAGAGGCGGAGAGAGGGCATGAGAGAGCGAGGGAGAGAGGGGGAAGAGGGAGAGAGGGCGAGAGAGGGAGAGAGTGCGAGAGAGTGAGAGAGGTCGAGAGACGGCAAGACGGCGAGAAAGAGAAAGAGAGGGTCAGACAAGGAGAGAGGGCAAGAGGCAGAGAGAGGGCGTGAGCGAGAGAGGGAGATAGGGGGAGAGGGTGAGAGAGAGTTGGAGAGGGAGAGACAGAGAGATGGGGAGAGAGGAAGAGACGCTGAGAGAAAGGGGTTGGGTGAGAGAGGGAGAGAGTGAGAGCGAGAGAGTGGGGGTTACAAGAGAGGGAAAGAGAGGGAGAGAGGGCCAGAGAGGGAGAGAGGGTGAAAGTGGGAAAGAGGGCAATAGCGAGAGAGAGGGTGAGAGAGAGGGAGAGAGTGCGAGAGAGGACGAAACGGTGAGAGAGGTCGAGAAAGTGCGAGAAAGGGAGAGAGGGTGAAAGAGGTAGAGAGGGTGAGAGAGGGTGAGATGGCGAGAGACGGTGAGAGAGGACGAGAGGGCAAGAGAGGGAGAGAGGGTGAGAGAGGGGGTGAGGACGAGAGGGAGAGAGGTCAAAAGAGGGAGAGAGGGCAAGAGAGGGAGAGAGGTTATGAGAGGGAGAGCGGGCGGGCGAGCAAGGTCGAGAGAGGGATAGAGAGGGAGAATGGGAGAGAGATGGAGAGAGGGCGAGAGAGGGCAAGAGAGTGTGAGAGGGAGATAAGGCAAGAGAGGAGAGAGGGCGAAAGAGGCTGAGCGGCAGAAAGAGGCAGAGAGAGAGTGAGAGAGGACGAAAGGGCAAAAGAGGGAGAGAGCGTGAGAGAGGAGTGTGGGCGAGAGGGAGAGAGGGAGAATTGGAGAAAGGGAGAGAGGGAGAGAGAACAAAAGGGGGAGAGAGGACGAGAGAGGGAGAGATGGCGATGGGGAGAGAGGGCGAAAGAGGGAGTGAGGGCGAGAGAGGGTGAAAGAGGGAGAAAGGGCAAGAGAGGAGAGAGGGAGAGAGGGAGAGAGAGCGAGAGAGGAAGAGAGGGAGGGCGAAAGTGAGAGAGAGGGCAAAAGTGAGAGACAGAGGGCGAGAGAGGGAGAGAGGGAGAGAGAGGGCAAGAGGGTGAGAGAGGGAGAGAGGGCGAGAGAGAGTGAGGGCGAGAGAAGGCGAGAGAGGGAGAGAGGGTGAGAGAAAGAGAGAGGGCAAGAGAGGGAGAGAGTGCAAAAGAGGAAGAGAGAGGGCGAAAGTGAGAGACAGGGCAAACGAGAGAGACAGAGGGTGAGAGAGGGAGAGAGGGAGAGAGAGGCCAAGCGGGCGAGAGTGGGAGAGAGGGCGAGAGATGTAGAGAGGGTGTGGAAGTGCGAGAGAGAGAGTGAGGGACAGAGAGGGAGAGAGGGGGAAAGAGAGGGAGAAAGCGTGAGAGAGAGAGAGAAGGCGAGAGAAGGCGAGAGAGGGAGAGAGGGAGAGAGGGTGAGAGAAAGAGAGAGGGCGAGAGAGGGAGAGAGTGCAAAAGAGGAAGAGAGAGGGCGAGAGAGGGAGAGAGGGCCAGAGAGGGTGAGAGGTCGAGACAGGGAGTGAGGGGAAAAGAGGGTGAGAGGGAGAGAGAAGCAGAGAGGTAGAGAGAGGGCGATACAAGAGAGGGAGAGAGAGGGAGAGATTGCGAGAGAGGGAGAGAGGATGAGAGTGGCGAGAGAGGGTGAGAGAGGGCGAGAGATGGTGAGAGTGCGAGAGTGCAAATGAGGGAGTGAGGTCGAGAGAGAGAGAGAGGGCAAGAGAGGGAGAGAGGGCGAAAGAGGGGGAGAGAGCGAGAGAGAGAGAGAGTGCGAGAGAGGGCAAGAGGGCGAGAAAGAGAAAGAGAGGGTCAGACAAGGAGAAAGGGCGAGAGAGGCAGAGAGGGCTCGAGGCGGAGAGAGGGCGTGAGAGCGAGGGAGAGGGCGAAAGAGGGAGAGAGGGCGAGAGAGGGAGAGAGTGCGAGAGAGGGATGAGGTCGAGAGAGGGCAAGACGGCGAGAAAGAGAAAGAGAGGGTCAGACAAGGAGAGAGGGCGAGAGGCGGAGAGAGGGCGTGGGCGAGAGAGGGAGAGAGAGCAAGAGGGTGAGAGAGGGTTGGAGAGGGAGAGACGGAGAGATGGGGAGAGAGGACGAGACGGCGAGAGAAAGGGGTTGGGTGAGAGAGGGAGAGAGTGAGAGCGAGAGAGTGGGGGTGGGCCAGAGAGGGAGAGAGGGTGATAGTGGGAAAGAGGGCAAAAGCGAGAGAGAGGGTGAGAGAGAGGGAGAGAGTGCGAGAGAGGGTGAAATGGTGAGAGAGTTCGAGAAATGGCGAGAAACGAAGAGAGGGTGAGAAAGGGAGAGAGGGCGAGAGAGGATGAGAGGGCGACAGACGGTGAGAGAGGGCGAGAGGGCAAGAGAGGGAGAGAGGGTGAGACAGGGGGAGAGGACGAGAGGGAGAGAGGTCAAAAGAGGGAGAAAGGGCAAGAGAGGGAGAGAGGTTGAGAGAGAGAGAGCGGGCGGGCGAGCAAGGTCGAGAGAGGGATAGAGAGGGAGAATGGGAGAGAGATGGAGAGAGGGCGAGAGAGGGCGAGAGAGGGCGAGAGAGGGTGAGACGGAGATAAGGCAAGAGAGGAGAGAGGGCGAAAGAGGCTGAGCGGCCGAAAGAGGCAGAGAGAGAGTGAGAGAGGACGAAAGGGCAAAAGCGGGAGAGAGGGTGAGAGAGGAGTGTGGGCGAGAGGGAGAGAGGGAGAGTTGGAGAAAGGGAGAGAGGGAGAGAGTACAAAAGGGGGAGAGAGGATGAGAGAGGGAGAGATGGCGAGGGGGAGAGAGGGCAAAAGAGGTAGTGACGGCGAGAGAGGGTGAAAGAGGGAGAAAGGGCAAGGGAGGAAGAGAGAGGGAGAGAGGGAGAGAGGGCGAGAAAGGAAGAGCGGGAGACAGGGCGAAAGTGAGAGAGAGGGCAAAAGAGAGAGACAGAGGGCGAGAGAGGGAGAGAGAGGGCAAGAGGGTGAGAGTGGTAGAGAGGGCGAGAGAGGTAGAGAGGGCGTGGAAGTGCGAGAGAGAGAGTGAGGGACAGAGAGGGAGAGAGGACTAAAGAGAGGGAGAGAGGGCGAGAGAGAGTGAGGGCAGGAGAAGGCGAGAGAGGGAGAGAGGGTGAGAGAAAGAGAGAGGGCGAGAGAGGGTGAGAGTGCAAAAGAGGAAGAGAGAGGGCGAGAGAGGAAGAGAGGGAGAGAGGGCGAAAGTGAGAGAGAGGGCAAAAGAGAGAGACAGAGGGTGAGAGAGGGAGAGAGGGAGAGAGAGGCCAAGTGGGCGAGAGTGGGAGAGAGGCGAGAGAGGTAGAGAGGGCGTGGACGTGCGAGAGAGAGAGTGAGGAACAGAGAGGGAGAGAGGGAGAAAGAGAGGGAGAGAGGATGAGAGAGAGAGAGGTCGAGAAAAGGCGAGAGAGCGAGAGAGGGTGAGAGAAAGAGAGAGGTCGAGACAAGGAGAGAGTGCAAAAAAGGAAGAGAGAAGGCGAGAGAGGGAGAGAGGGCCAGAGAGGGTGAGAGGTCGAGACAGCGAGAGAGGGAAAAAGAGGTTTCGAGGGAGAGAGAAGCAGTGAGCGAGAGAGAGGGCGATACAAGAGAGGGAGTGAGAGGGAGAGATTGCGAGAGAAGGAGAGAGGATGAGAGTGGCGAGAGAGGGTGAGAGAGGGCGAGAGATGGCGAGAGTGCGAGAGTGCGAATGAGGGAGCGAGGTCGAGAGAGAGAGAGGGCAAGAGAGGGAGAGAGGGCATAAGAGGGGGAGAGAGCGAGAGAGGGAGAGAGTGCGAGAGAGGGCAAGAGGGCGAGAAAGAGAAAGAGAGGGTCAGACAAGAAGAGAGGGCGAGAGAGGCAGAGAGGGCGAGAGGCAGAGAGAGGGCGAGAGAGGGAGAGAGGGCGAAAGAGGGAGAGAGGGCGAGAGAGGGAGAGAGTGCGAAAGAGGGAGAGAGGTCAAGAGAGGGCAAGAGGTCGAGAAGGAGAAAGAGAGGGTCAGACAAGGAGAGAGGGCGAGAGGCGGAGAGAGGGCGTGGGCGAGAGAGGGAGAGAGGGCGAGAGGGTGAGAGAGGGTTGGAGAGGGAGAGACGGAGAGATGGGGAGAGAGGAAGAGATGGCGAGAGAAAGGGGTTGGGTGAGAGAGGGAGAGAGTGAGAGCGAGAGAGTGGGGGTGGGCCAGAGAAGGAGAGAGGGTGTTAGTGGGAAAGAGGGCAAAAGAGAGAGAGAGGGTGAGAGAGAGGGAGAGAGTGCGAGAGAGGGTGAAACGGTGAGAGAGGTCGAGAAAGGGCGAGAAATGGAGAGAGGGCGAGAGAAAGACAGAGGGCGAGAGAGTGTGAGAGGGTGAGGGGGGAGAGAGGGCAAGAGAGGGAGAGCGGGCGAGAGCCACAAAGAGGACGAGAGATGAAGAGAGAGAGAGAGAGGGCGAAGGTGGGAGAGAAGGCAAAAAGGGCGAGAGGACGAAAGAGGGAGAGAGTGTGAGAGAGGGAGAAACGGCGAGAGAGGTCGAGAAAGGGCAAGAAAGGGAGAGAGTGCAAGACACGGAGAGAGGGCGAGAGAGGGCGTGAGGGCGAGTGTGAGGGGAGGGTGCGAGAGAGGGAGAAGCAGCGAGAGATGGAGAGAGGGCAAGAAAACGCGAGAAAGGGAGACAGGGAGAGTGGGTGAGAAAGGTCGAGAGAGAGATAGAGAGGGAGAGTGGGAGAGAGATGGAGAGAGTGCGAGAGGGAGAGAGGGCGAGAGAGAGAGAGAGAGCACGCAAAAGAGGGAAAGAGGGCGAGAGCGGGAGCGAGGGCGAGAAAGGGAGAGAGTGCAAGAGAGGTAGAGAGGAAAGGCGAGGGAGAGAGGGCGAAAGAGGGAGAGAGAATGAGAGAGGGCGAGAGGGCAAGAGAGGGTGAGAGAGTGAGAGAGGGAAAGAGAGGGCGAGAAAGCGAAAGAGGCAGAGAGAGTGAGAGAGGGTGAGAGCGAAAAAGGGTGAGCGGGCGAGAGAGGGAGTGTGGGCGAGAGAGGGAGAGAGGGCGAGAGAGAGCGAGAGAGGGAGAGATGGAGTGAGGGAGAGAGGGCGAGAGAGAGAGAGTACGAAAGAGGGAGAGACGGCGAGAGAGGGAGAGAGTACGAAAGAGGGAGAGAGGGTGAGAGAGGGAGAGATGGCGAGGGGAGAGAGAGTGCGAAACAGGGAGTGAGGGCGAGAGAGGGCAAGAGAGGGAGAAAGGGCAAGAGAGGAAGAGAGGGAGAGAGAGGGAGAGAGGGAGAGAAATGTTGAGAGAGGGATAGAGAGGGAGAGTGGGAGAGAGATAGAGAGAGGGCGAGAGAGGCTGAGAGAGGGCGCGAGGGAGAGAGGGCGATAGAGGGAGAGAGGGCGAGAGAGGGAGAGAGGGCAAGAGAGGGAGAGAGGGCGAGAGAGGGAGAGAGGGCAAGAGAGGGAGAGAGGGCAAGAGAGGGAGAGAGGGCGAGAGAGGGAGAGAGGGCGAGAGAGGGAGAGAGGGCGAGAGTGCGAAAGAGGGAGTGAGGACGAGAGAGGGAGTGTGGGCGAGAGAGAGCGAGAGGGGGAGAGATGGAGAAAGTGAGAAAGGGCGAGAAAGGGAGAGAGTACGAAAGAGGGAGAGAAGATGAGAGAGGGAGTGATGGCGAAAGAGTGATTGAGGGCGAGAGAGGGAGAGAGGGAAGGAGAGTGAGAGAAGGCGAAAGTAGGAGAGAGGGCGAAAGCGGCAGAGAGAGTGAGAGAGGGCGAGAGGGCGAAAGAGGGAGAGAGGGCGAGAGAGGGAGTGTGGGCGAGAGAGGGAGAGAGAGAGCGAGAGAGGGAGAGTTGGAGAGAGGGTGAGAGGGCGAGACAGGGAGACAGGGAGAGAGAGGGTGAGAGGGCGAGAGAGGGAGAGAGGGAGAGAGGGCGAATGAGGGAGTGAGGGCAAGAGAGGGAGAGAGGGCGAGAGAGGGCAAGAGGGCGAGAAGGAGAGAGAGGGAGGGTGAGACAAGGAGAAAGTGCGAGAGAGGGAGAGAGGGCGAGAGGAGGAGAGAGTGCGAGAGTGGGAGAGAGAGTGCGGGAGAGGGAGAGAGGGCGAGAGAGGGCGAGAGAGGGAGAGAGGGCAAGAGAGGGAGTGAGGGCGAAAGAGGGAGAGAGGACAAAAGAGGGATGAAGGGTGAGAGAGGGCGAGAGAGGGAGAGAGCGTGAGAAAGGGAGAGAGGGAGAGCGAGAGCAAGAGACAGCGAGAGAGGGCAAGAGTGCGACAGAGGGAGACAGGGCAAAGGAGAGCGAGAGGGCGAGTGAGAGCGAGAGGGCGAGACAAGGAGAGAGGGAGAGAGAGGGAGTGAGGAAGAGAGAGGGAGAGAGGGTGAGAGAGGGAGAGAGGGAGAAAGAGGGCAAGAGACGGCGAGAGAGGGCAAGAGTGTGACAGAAGGAGAGAGGGAGAGAGGGCGAACGAGGGAGTGAGGGCTAGAAAGGGAGAGAGGGCGAGAGAGGGCAAGAGGGCGAGAAGGAGAGAGAGAGACGTTGAGACAAGGAGAAAGGGTGAGAGAGGGAGAGAGGGCGAGAGGAGGAGAGAGTGCGAG
Source organism: Chiloscyllium plagiosum (assembly GCF_037043375.1). Taxonomy (NCBI): domain Eukaryota; kingdom Metazoa; phylum Chordata; class Chondrichthyes; order Orectolobiformes; family Hemiscylliidae; genus Chiloscyllium; species Chiloscyllium plagiosum. The sequence continues at coordinate 49,715,305 of NW_028270183.1, forward strand.
AGCGGGAGAGACAGTGCGGAGAGGGAGAGAGGGCGAGAGAGGGAGAGAGGGCGAGAGAGGGCAAAAGGGCGAGAGAGGGAGAGAGGGCGAGACAAGGAGAAAGGGCGAGAGAGGGAGAGAGGGCGAGAGGGCGAGAGGAGGAGAGAGTGCGAGAGTGGGAAAGAGAGTGCGGGAGAGGGAGAGAGGGCGAGAGAGGGCGAGAGAATGAAACAGCAGCTTTCTGTGTTCCTGCTCCCGATGTAACAATTAGTTTATCTTGTCTTCGGTCTAACATCCAACAAGGATCACTTCACTGATCCAATAACACATCCCCAGGAGTGAGTTCTCGACGGGAATCTAATTGAGGGGTTTAGGGTTTACATACAGCGTATGAGACACCCAAGAGTGAGGGACAGACTGGAATCAAATCGAGGGGTTCAGGGTGGTTTATATACAGCATATGAGATACCCAGGAGTGAGGGAGAAACTGAAATCTAATCGAGGGGTTCGGGGTGGTTTATATACAGCATATGAGATACCCAAGAGTGAGGGACAGACTGGAATCTAATCGAGGAGTTCAAGGTGGTTTATATACAGCATATGAGATACCCAGGAGTGAGGGAGAGACTGAAATCTAATCGAGGGGTTCGGGGTAGTTTATATACAGCATATGAGACACCCAAGAGTGAGGGACAGACTGGAATCTAATCGAAGGGTTCAGGGTGGTTTATATACAGCATATGAGATACCCAGGAGTGAGGGAGAGACTGAAATCTAATCGAGAGGTTCGGGGTATATGAGATACCCACGAGTGAGGGACAGACTGGAATCTAATCGAGAGGTTCAGGGTGGTTTAGATACAGCATAAGAAATAGCCCAGAGTGAGGGACAGACTGGAATCTAATCGAGGGGTTCAGGGTGGTTTATATACAGCATAAGAGATAGCCCAGAGTGAGGGACAGACTGGAATCTAATCGAGGGGTTCAGGGTGGTTTTCATACAGCATAAGAGATAGCCCAGAGTGAGGGACAGACTGGAATCTAATCGAGGGATTCAGGGTGGTTTACATACAGAATAACAGATAACAAGGAGTGAGCCACAAAATTGCAGAGTCATACAGTCGTAGAGATGTACAGCATGGAAACAGACCCTTTGGTCCAATCCGACCATGCCGACCAGATATCCTAACCTACTCTAGACTCTTTTTCAAACACTTGGCCCATCTCCCTCCAAACCTTCCCATTCATATACCGATCGATCTGAATTTTAAATGTTGCAATTATACCAGCCTCTACCACTTCCTCTGACAGTTCATTCCATTCATGTACCACCCTCTGAGTGAACAAGTTGCCCCTTCGGTCTCTTTCATATCTTTCCCCTCTCACACTAAACCTGTGCCCTCTAGTTCTGGATTCCCCCACCCCAAGGAAACGACTTTGTCTATTTATCCTATCCATGCCAGTCATGATTTTATAAACCTCGATAAGGTCACCCCCCAGCCTCTGATGTTCCAGGGAAAACAGCCCCAGCCTATTCAGCCTCTCCCTGTAAATCAAATCCTCTGACCCTGGCAACCTCCTTGTAAATCTTTTCTGAACCCTTTCAAGTTTCACAATATCCTTCCGATAGGAAGGAGACCAGAATTGCACGCCATCTTAAAACAGTGGCCTAACCCATGTCCAGTCCAGTCGCAACATAACCTCTCAATGCCTATACTCAGAACTCTGACCAATAAAGGAAAGCATACCAAATGCTGCCGTCATTATCTTATCCACCTGCCACTCTACTTTCAAGGAGCTACGAACCTGCACTTCAAAGTCTCTTTGTTCAGCTACTCTCCCTCGGAGCAGACCATTCAGTATATAAATCCTGCTCAAATTTGCTTTCCCAAAATGCAGCACTTCGTGTTTATCGAAGTGGAATATAATTGAAGGTTTTGGGGTGTTTTTGAAACATGCCAGTCACACATACATGGAAGTGAGTTACACGTTGGAATCTAAACGAGAGGGTTCCGAGTGATTCATATAATCCCGACATTGGGGAAACAAGCCCTTCAGCCCAACAAGACCACACTGACCCTCAGAAGAATAACCCATTCAGACCCATTTCCCCACATTTACCCCTGACTAATGCAACTCACCTACACATCCCTGAACACTGTGGGCAATTTTAACAGGGTTTAGATTGGATGGTTAATATACAGACTAACAGATACCCAGGAGTGTGATACAGACTGGAATCTAATCAAAGGATTGAGGTGGCTAATGTGCAGAGACCCTTAAAATTGGAAGTCAGTTACAGATTGGAATTTTATCAAGGGGTTTTGGGATGATTATGTGTAGAATAACAGATACCCTGGAGTGAGTTACAGACTGGAATCTAATCGAGGGTTTCAGGCTACAGAATAACAGGTAGCCCGGAGTGAGTTATAGAGACATAGAATCATAGAGATGTAAAGCATGGAAACAGGCCCTTCGGTCCAACCTGTCCATGCCGACCAGATATCCCAACCCAATCTTGTCCCACCTGCCAGCACCCGGCCCATATCTCTCCAAACCCTTCCTATTTATATACCCATCCAAATGCCTCTTAAATGTTGCAATTGTACCAGCCTCTACCACTTCTTCTGGCAGCTCACTCCATACACGTACCACCTTCTGCGTGAAAAAGTTGTCCCTCAGGACTCTTTTTCATATCTTTCCCCTCTCAAACTAAACCTATGCCCTCTAGTTCTGGACTCCCTGACCCCAAGGAAAAGACTTTGTATATTTATACTATCCTATCCATGTCCCTCATAATTTTGTAAACCTCTATAAGGTCATACCTCAGCCTCTGATATTCTAGGGAAAACAGCCCCAGCCTGTCAGCCTCTCCCTGAAGCTCAAATCCTCTAACCCTGGCAACCTCCTTGTAAATCCTTTCTGAACCCTTTCAAGTTTCACAACATCTTTCCGATAGGAAGGTGACCAGAATTGCACGCAATATTCCAAGAGTGACCTAACCCATGTCCTGTACAGCCGCAACATGACCTCCCAACTCCTGTACTCAATACTCTGACCAATAAAGGAAAGCATACAAAACGCCTTCTTCACTATCCTATCTACTTGCGACTCCACTTTCAAGGAGATATGAACCTGCACTCCAAGGTCTCTTTGTTCAGCAACACACCCTAGGAACTTACCATTAAATGTAGAAGTCCTGCTAAGATTTGCTTTCCCAAAATGCAGCACCTCGCATTTATCTGAATTAAACTCCATCTGCCACTTCTCAGCCCATCTGATCCAGATCCTGTTGTAATCTGAGGAAACCCTCTTCGCCGTCAACTACACCTGCAATTGTGGTGTCATCTGCAAACTTACTAACTGTACCTCTTATGCTCGCATTGAAATCATTTATGTAAATGTCAAAAAGTAAAGGGCCCAGCACCGATCCTTGTGGCATTCCAATGGTCACAGGCCTCTAGTCTGAAAAACAACCCTCCACCACCACCCTCCGTCTTCTACATTTGAGCCAGTTCTATATCCAAATAAATAATTCTCCCAGTATTCCATGAGATCTAACCTTGCTAATCAGTCTCTCATGGGGAACCTTGTCGAACGCCTTACTGAAGTCCATATGGATCACATCTACTGCTCTGCCCTCATCAATCTTCTTTGTTACTTCTTCAAATAACTCAATCAAATTTGTGAGACATGTTTTCCCATGCACAAAGCCATGTTGACTATCCCGAATCAGTCCTTGCCTTTCCAAATTCATGTACATCCTGTTCCTCAGGATTCCCTCCAACAACTTGCCCAAAGCCGAGGTCAGGCTCACCGGTCTATAGTTCCCTGGCTTGTCTTTACCACCCTTCTTAAACATTGGCACCACGTTTGCCAAACTCCAGTCTTCCGGCATCTCACCTGTGTCTATCGATGATACAAATATCTCAGCAAGAGGCCCAGCAATCACTTCTCGAGCTTCCCACAGAGTTCTCGGGGACAACTGATCAGGTCCTGGCGATTTATCCACCTTTAACCATTTGAAGACATCCAGCACTTCCTCCTCTGTATATCGGGACATTTTGCAAGATGTCACCATCGATTTCCCTACAGTCTATGTCTTCCATATCCTTTTCCACAGTAAATACTGATGCAAAATATTCATTTAATATCTTCCCCATTTTCTGTGGCTCCACACAAAGGCCGCCTTGCTTATCTTAGAGGGGTCCTATTCTCTCCCTAGTTACCCTTTGTCCTTAATCTATTTGTAAAAACACTTTGGATTCTCCTTAATTCTATTTGCCAAAGCTATCTCATGTCCGCGTTTTGCCCTCCTGATTTCCCTCTTAAGTATACTCCAAATTCCTTTATACGTTTCTAAGGATTCACTCGATCTATCCTGTCTATACCTGACATATGCTTCCATCTTTTTCTGAACCAAACCCTCAATTTCTTTAGTCAGCCAGCATTACCTATAACTGCCAGCCTTCCCTTTCAACCATGACACGAAGTTACAGCCTGGAATCTCATCGCGGTGTTCAGGTTGGTTTATGTACAGAATAACAGATAGCCTGGAGTGAGTTACAGCCTAGAATCTAATCGCAGGGTTCAGGGTGGGTTATATACAGAACAACAGACAGCCCAGAGTGAGTTACAGCCGGGAATCTAATCGTGGGGTTCAGGGTGGTTTATATACAGAATAACAGATAGCCCGGAGTGAGTTACAGCCTGGAATCTAATCGCGGGGTTCAGGGTGGGTTATATACAGAATAACAGATAGCCCGGAGTGAGTTACAGCCTGGAATCGAATCGAGGGGTTCAGGGTAGGTTATATACAGAATAACAGATAGCCCCGAGTGAGTTACAGATTGGAATCGAATCGAAGGGTTCAACGTGGTTTACATAGAGAATAACAGATAACAAGGAGTGAGTCACAAAATCACGGAGTCATACAGTCATAGAGATGTACAGCATGGAAACAGATCCTTTGGTCCAACCCGTCTATGCCGACCAGATATCCTAACCTACTCTAAACTCTTTTGCAAGCACTTGGCCCAAATCCCTCCAAACCTTCCCATTCATATACCCATCGAGCTGCATTTTAAATGTTGCAATTGTACCAGCCTCCACCACTTCCTCTGACAGTTCATTCCATTCATGTAACAACCTCTGAGTGAACAAGTTTCCCATTAGGTCTCTTTCATATCTTTCCCCTCTCACACTAAACCTGTGCCCTCTAGTTCTGGACTCCTCCACTCCAAGGAAAAGACTTTGTCTATTTATCCTATCCATGCCAGTCATGATTTTATAAACCTCGATAAAGTCACCCCTCAGCCTCTGATGTTCCAGGGAAAGCAGCCCCAGCCTATTCAGCCTCTCCCTGTAGCTCAAGTCCCCTAACCCTGGCAACCTCCTTGTAAATCTTTTCTGAACCCTTTCACGTTTCACAATATCCTTCCGATAGGAAGGAGACCAGAATTGCACGCCATCTTGCAACAGTGGCCTAACCCATGTCCAGTCCAGCCGCAAAATAACCTCTCAATGCCTATACTCAAAACTCTGACCAATAAAGGAAAGCATACCAAATGCTGCCGTCATTATCTTATCCACCTGCCCCTCTACTCTCACGGAGCTACAAATCTGCACTTCAAAGTCTCTTTGTTCAGCAACTCTCCCTCGGACCTGACCATTAAGTGTGTAAGTACTGCTCAAATTTGCTTTCCCAAAATGCAGTACCTCGTGTTTATCGAAGTGGAATAGAATTGAAGGTTTTGGGGTGTTTTTGAAACATGCCAGTCACACATACATGGAAGTGAGTTACACGTTGGAATCTAAACGAGAGGGTTCCGGGTGATTCATATAATCCCGACATTGGGGAAACAAGCCCTTCAGCCCAACAAGACCACACTGACCCTCAGAAGAATAACCCATCCAGACCCATTTCCCCACATTTACCCCTGACTAATGCAACTCACCTACACATCCCTGAACACTGTGGGCAATTTTAACAGGGTTTGGATTGGATGGTTAATATACAGAATAACAGATACCCAGGATTGTGATCCAGACTGGAATCTAATCAAAGGATTGAGGTGGCTAATGTGCAGAGTCCCTTAAAATTGGAAGTCAGTTACAGATTGGTATTTTATCAAGAGGTTTTGGGATGATTATGTGTAGAGTAACAGATACCCAGGAGTGAGCAAATTGAGGGTATTGGGCAATTTATAGACAGAGCAACGGGATACGAGAGGAGTGAGAGCAGAGGAGAAAGTTCCCACCATGGACCAACTCAACAATGAGCTGAGCCAGACAGAATTCAACTGCTGTAGTGGAGGTTTCCATGTGTTCTGAAAGACGGGAGAGAAACAGGCAGATACCCACACTTTCTATGATGTTGCAGTCAAATGTCTGAAGGACAGGGAATCCCTAAGCAGAGACGCAGAGTTAAACTCTGTTTAAACTCTCTCCATCACACACACACACACCCATTCATAGAAACTGAATATAATGTGGAGAAATGTCCATGTGCAGCACAGATTTCCAAACTAACTCAGTGACAGACGAAAACCCCGTTCTCTGCCCAGTCCCCACTTCCAGACGCAGTGAGGTTTTGTCCCTGACCCAGGGCAGGTTTCTGACTGGATATTATTACATTGCAATGTGAAGGTACTGAGTGTAACAGTTTGCTACATCTCGTCATGTCATCTACTTTGCTGTCAGTGTTTTGTGAATTATATTGAAAACATTGGCAGGTGCAAGAGAATATTCTGGAAGGTGATATGCAATAAGAATAGAAAAAGCTGAATGTTTCTGTGTAAAATTATGAGACATTCTGAAACAGTATTGTTAAGATGCTACAGCTGATCATGTACGTAAACATCAGTAAGTTAACATGATGGTAGTGCCAGCAGATAGGAGGACCCGTGATACATTGATCATAATTGAGATTAGATTGTGTTGGCAACATGAGCTTAACATGACATGAAGTGGAATCAAATCAATGGGTGGTTAATATACAAAATAACAGATAGCCCGGAGTGAGTTAAGGCATGGAATCTAATTGAGGGGTTCAGAGTGGTTTATATACAGAGTAACAGATAGCCCAGGGTGGGTTACAGTTTGGAATCTAATCAAGAGGTTCAGGCTGATTTATATGCAGAGTAACAGATAGCCCAGGGTGAGTTACAGCTTGGAATTTAATCGAGGGGTTCAGTGTGGTTATGTACAGAATAAAAAGATAGCCCGGAGTGATTTACAGCCTTGAATCTAGTCAATGGGTTCCCAATTTAAACCCACAGAAGGTCAGTGTTGGATTTGAGAAACCCTTCAATTTGGGATAAGGCCTAGCCTAGCCTAGCCTGATCAAACGCTGCAAATCTACAATTCAGTGGCTGAGCTCTTTCAGGTTTTGTATATTACGTTTCTCTCATATATTAGGAGCTTGGAAAGTAAGGCAGACTCTACTGGAATGTCACATTGTCTCTCCGCATTCACTGTAAACAGGTTCTGGGATTTGCATTTTAATCACCTTCAAAGAACTGTCTCCATTTCCTATCTCTGCTAGCATCAATGAATGGAAATGGCTTTTGACACTTTGCCCCCTCTCCCTTGCTGAAAGATGGAGAGGGTGAGAGAGGGGGCGAGAGGGCGCAGGTGGGAGAGAGGGGGAGAGAGGGAGAGAGGGTGAGATAGGGAGAGAGGGCGAGAGCCGGAATGAGGGCGAGAGAGGGAGAGAGGGAGAGAGAGAGGTTGAGAGAGGGAGAGAGGGAGCAAGAGAGGAATAGAGAGCAAAAGAGGGAGAGAGGTAGAGAAAGGGAGAGAGGGCGAGAGTGGATGAGAGGGCGAAAGAGGGAGAGAGGTAGAGAGAGGGAGAGAGGTCGAGACAGAGAGAGAAGGGGAGAGAGGGTGAGAGAGGGAGAGAGGGCGAGACAGAGAGAGGGTGAGAGGGCAAAAGGTCGAGAGAGGGAGAGAAGGCGAGAGAGTGAGAGGGGGCAAGAGAGCGAGAGAGGGCGAGAGTGGGAGAGAGGGCGAGAGTGGGAGAGAGGGCGAGAGTGGGAGAGAGGGCGAGAGTGGGAGAGAGGGCGAGAGTGGGAGAGAGGGCGAGAGTGGGAGAGAGGGCGAGAGTGGGAGAGAGGGCGAGAGTGGGAGAGGGCGACAGTGGGAAAGAGGGCAAGAGCGGGACCTAGGGCGAGAGAGGGCGAGAGGGGGAAAGAGGTAGAGATAGGGAGAGAGGGTGAGAGAGGGAGAGAGAGAGAGAGGGCGAGGGAGGGTGAGTAGGGCGAGAAGGCGAGAGAGGGCGAGAGAGGATGAGAGGGAGAGAGGACGAGAGAGGAAGAGTGGGGGAGAGAGCGAGAGCGGGAAAGACAGCAAGAGAGGCGGAGAGAGGACGAGCGAGGGAGAGAGGGCGAGAGAGGGAGGGAGATTGAGCGAGGGCGAGAGTGAGTGCGATAGTGCGAGAGAGGGCGAGAAGGAGAGAGGACGATAGAGAGAGGGCGAGAGAAGGCAAGATGGCGAGAGAGAGAGAGAGAGGGCGAGAGGGCGAAAGAGGGAGAGAGTGTGAGAGAGAGAGGGCGAGAGAGGAAGAGAGGGCAAGAGAGGGAGAGAGGGCAAGATGTCGAGAGGGCGAGAGAGAGAGAGGGAGGGTGAAAGAGGCAGGGGGGCGATTGAGTGTGAGAGGTCGAGAGTGGGCAAGAGTACGAGAGAGGGCGAGAGATCGAGAGAGGGCGAAAGGACGAGAGAGGGAGCGATGGCGAAAGAGGTTGAGGGGGAGAGAGGGATAGAGAGGGAGTGTGAGGGAGGGCGAGAGAGCAAGAGGGAGAGAGAAGGAGATAGGACTAAAGTGGGAGAGAGGGTGAAAGTGGCAGATAATGTGAGAGAGGGCGAGAGTGGGAGAGAGGGCCAGAGAGGGCGAGAGGGTGAGAGGGAAAAACAGGGAGAGAGGGAGAGATTGGGAGAGTGGGAGAGAGAGGGCGAGAGGGCGATAGAAGAGAGGGAGAGTGGGCGAGAGAGGGTGAGAGAGGCTGAGAGGGCTGGAGGGCAAAAGAGAGAGAGAGGGTGAGAGAGAGGGCGAAAGAGGGATAGAGGGCAGAGAGAACGAGAGAGGGAGAGAGAGGTAGAGAAGTCGAGAGAGGAAGACAGAGGGAGAGATGGCAAGAGAGAGAGAAGGCGAGAGAGGAAAAGAGAGGGAAAGAGTGGGAAAGAGGGAGAGAGTGTGGGAGAAGAATAGAGGGAGAAATGGAACGAGGGAGAGAGGGCGAAAGAGGGAGAAACGGAGAGAGAAGGAAGAGAGGGGGAGTGAGGGAGAGAGGGTGTGATGGCGAGAGGGGAGACAGGGCGAGAGAGGGTGAGAGGGCGAGAGAGAGAGCGAGAGAGGGCGAGAGAGAGAAGGTGAGAGAGGCGGAGAGGGTGAGACAGGGCGAGAGAGTGAGAGAGGGAGCGAGGGTGAGAGAGGGAGGGAGAGGGCAAGTGGGAGCGAGGGTGAGAGAGAGAGAGGGCAGGAGGGTGAGAGAGCTAGAGAGGGAGAGAGAGGGAGAGAGGGCGAGAGAAGGAGAGAGGGCAAGATCCAGAGAGATGGCGAGAGATGGAGACAGCGCAAGAGGGCGAGAGAGGGCGAGAGAGGGAGAGAAGGTGAGAGAGGCGGAGAGGGTGAGAGAGGGCGAGAGAGGGAGAGAGGGCGGGAGAGGGAGAGAAGACGAGAGAGAGAGAGAGAGGGCGAAAGAGGGAGAGAGAGCAAGAAAGGGGAGAGAGGGCAAGAGAGGGCGAGAGGGAGAGAGGGCAAGAGATGGCGAGAGCGCAGGAGAGTGAGAGAGCAGGAGAACGCGAGTGAGGGAGTGAGGGAGAGAGAGGGAGAGAAAGTGAGAGAGGCAGAGAGGATGAAACAGGGCGAGAGAGGGAGCGAGGGCGAGACGGAGAGAGGGAGAGAGGGCGAGAGAGGGGGTTGTGAGGGAGACCGGGCGAGAGTTAGAGAGGGCGAGAGAGGGAGAGGGCGAGAGAGTGAGAGAGGGCGAGAGAGGTAGAGAGTGAGAGAGGGCGAGAGAGGGAGAGAGTGGAAGGGAGGGCGAGAGAGAGAGAAAGGGCGAGAGAGGGTGAGAGACGGAGAGAGGGCGAGAGAGGGTGAGAGAGTGAGAGAGGAGTTGAGAGGGAGAGAGAGGGAAGGAGGACGAGAGAGAGAGAGAGGGCAAGAGGGGATAGAGGGCTAGAGAGGGTGTGACAACGAGAGATGGAGAGAGGGCGAAAGTGGAAGAGAGGGCAAAAGATGGAGAGAGGGTGAGAGAGGGAGAGAGGGTGAGAGAGGGAGAGAGGGCGAGAGAGGAGAGAGGGTGAAAGAGGGATAGAGAGTGATAGCGGAAGAGAGGACGAAAGAGGGAGAGAGGGAGAGAGGGCGAAAGAGGGAGAGAGGGCGAGAGAGGAATGGAGGGCGAGGGGGAGAGAGAGAGGGAGAGAGGGTGAGTGAGGGAGAGAGGGCAAAAGAGGGATAGAGAGCGGAGAGAGGGAGAGAGAGGAAGAGAGGGCGAAAGAGGGAGAGAGGGCAAGACAGGGAGAGAGTGCTGTTATGAGTCGGAGTGGTCATATTCATCTGGCTGTCAGTTCAGAAATGTCCTTGATGTATGGTAGTGTGGCTAGTCCTTTGGGTTGCGGCATGTCCTCATTCCGTTGTCTTTCCCTTAGGCATCTGTTGATGAAATTGCGCGGGTATCCGTTTTTGGCGAATACAGTGTATAGGTGTTCTTCTTCCTCTTTAATGCAATTCTGGTGTGCTGCAGTGTGTTGTGGCCACAAAAGGGCAGCACACTAGAACTGCAAAAAGAGGAAGAAGAACACCTATACAATGTATTCACCAAAAACGGATACCCGCGCAATTTCTTCAACAGATGCCTAAGGGAAAGACAACGGAATGAGGTCATGCCACAACCCAAAGGACTAGCCATATTACCATACATCAAGGACATTTCTGAACTGACAGCCAGATGAATATGACCACTCATATTCCAAGCAGTTATATTCCAGACAGCGACAAGAACATGCCAGATACAGAAAAACGACCAACCGTGACCTTCATTTATGAAAGAATAATTGTCCCAATGAATGAATAAACACCAGCTGCAGGATACAGCCCAGTTAACCCCCTAAACAGCTATCAGCGCAACATATAGCATTCGTTTGTCAGATTTAGTTACTATTTTAATGTTGCTCAGAACATTTTTTTAAAAAGCGTCTAATTACAGATTCTTGAGAATCGTCGATAAGGCAGAGTGAGAGGCCAGAAGGAGTGCAGCAATTACCATTGTAATCTGAAGAAATAAGATACGTAAAGAGATCCCAATGCCTGGAGATTATAACACCGGTTAAACAGCATGAGACAATAGAAAGCTGGGGCTATCCATAACGATGTCCATCTGAGATTAGGTGTTCTACAGGATTGGGTGTCTGTATAAGGAGAGAAAGACTGTAACCATGTGGAGATTGTAATACAGAAAGTGTGTAAAAATACTGTTTTTTACTGTGCACATTACAGTGTGTCATTGACCTCCCTTCCGAGATTGGCCTGGGGGGATGATCCCTGCATTAACTGGTTGCTGCATGAGTAAGCGTCTTCCACGTGCCTGAGTTCACCCTGCCTCCTGAGTTCTCATTCCTTGTCAGCGGAAAACACTCCTACAGCAAAGTTGACATTTCAATTCAATACCAATATTTATTATGTGTGAAATTATTACTTTCAGAGCGACATCATTTTCATGTTAAAATTGTTTTACTTTTTTGTGTGGAAGAAAACAATGTAGGCACATCCATTTGTTCTTTAGTTCACCTAACACTAAGTTATTGAAAATACCACACTGGGGGGAAAAGAACAATTCTTCAGCTCAAATGTCACATTAAACGGCTGTTTCTTTTTTTCAAATCATATGATCGGCATTTCAATTTCATTATAAGGAAAAAAAACTGCTTTGGAAATGTTGATATAGTTTATTTTTCTTCCAACATTAGTTGTCAATGAACAATTATCACACAATTATCAGTCATTTGGTACAAAATGACTTCCTGTACCAAATGTCATGAACTCGACCTTTCGTTCATAATCATACTCACTTTCCCGGCCTAATTATTTTTTTTCCTAATTCTGACATAAACGTCTAAGCATTTATCACGGTAAATGTAACATTAATAAAATAGACATGACTCGACAAAAAAAAAACAAAGTTGAACTGTGTTCAATTGTTGCTGAGTGTTTTTTTTAATTATTAAAGCAACTTTTTAGATTTTAATTTACAGTTGATTAATATTAATGAATATTCAAACGACATCAGAGCAAAGTGCATTAAAATATGAAGTTGTTTATCTATCAGGAATCTAGAAACAATTATCAATTACAGTAATTACACAACACTTTAACTTAGACTTCGTAACAAGCACAATGTGTTTTAATATCTTCCATATTTCTTATTGTGAATGCTTCAAGATAAAAGTCTGTTTGGACAGGCCATTACACCCACATAAATACCAGTAATTTCCCTTGCAATATCCTTTGTAAATATCTGACTTTTGCTCATTTGAAAGATCACAGTCATCTCAGCCATTGAATTTCAGAGAACACCAATAACTTTACGCTGCACATTACTCAGTGGAATAGCAAGATGAGATACCTCATTATTCTTAAATTCACTAATATAAGTTTTAAAATTGATTTGTTGCTAATACCTAATATTGAATAATTATTCAATTCCATAGGGGTGTAAACATGGAATTATGGTTGCATATAATAACTAATGCAAGGACATTGCGATGTATAATCTCTCAATCATCGTGAATATTACTTTTCATTTTAAACTTGGAAACACTTTTCAATTGATTTGATTGTAATTCACTTCAATGTTAACAATATTTCTAATGACAATAATAGTTAAATATTTTTCATGTGCAAAATTATTTAAAATCACATGAATCTTTTTGACGTACACAAAAAAGGATTGACATCACCCTTGTTTCATTAAAGAATCAAAAGAAATGGTGACGTCTTAGAAATCATACATTTTCAGAAAGAATGAAGGTGCCTTCATTGACTGACCAGTTCATCATTTTGTTCCAATTTAAGTATAGAACAAAAATATTTTAATTTGCATTTCATAAATTGAGAAACTATTTTGAACATATAAAATTATTGTTTTAATTTTTTATTAATCAATATGGAGTAATCACACAATTCTGTCAAGTTGTTGCAATATGAATTTGCTGTGGTTTACTCCCACAATCCAAAGATGTACAGGTTAGGTGAGCTGGCCATGCTAAATTGCACATTGTGTTCAGGGATGTGTGTATTAGTCAGCAGGCAGTGTAGAGGAATATGGTCGGGAAATGTGTTTGGCTGGGTTACTCTTTGGAGGGTCATTTTTTCGACCAAATTGCCTGTCACCACACTGTGCTAACAGGGATTCTACAATCGTTTAATTGCGTTTCTCTATACAATTCTAACATTTTATTAAAAATTGTTGACTTCAGTTAATATGTTTAATACTTGATTATCAATATGTTCCCAAATCTTGTAAATATCTCAATGTTTTTTTAAATCAATGCTCACACAAAACATGAGATCACAAAAAGGTCCCCGTGACCAGCTAATTACTGTTCAGTGGAATAAGCAGAGTAACTATCTGATTGTTCCTGAGATCAATCCCCACTGCCACAGTAAGGATCCGTTATCATTCCCTCCAATAAATGCAGTAGTTGCGCTCTGGTGTTTCAGTTCAGTTATTACACACGATACTGGTTGGTCAAAGCTGTGGTTTCTCTTTATTATGAAACGCCAAGGATTCTAATGGAACAGATGTTCATATGTCCTGATGTGTTGCATAATCACAAACAATTTTCAGTCCAAATATTGCAAAAAAAGTTTTAAATTTGGTTTTGTGGGAAATAGGAAATGCAGTTTTCTGCAGGCGATATAGGAATGTGATTGTTGTAAGTGCTAGTGGAGTGTAATTTCTGTAGATGGGGGAGGGGTGAGACATTATACAAACGGTCATGGAATTCTTGTAGCATATAGTATACTTCGGCTAAGACTTTAATGAATATAGGGGGTCTTTTAAAGAAGTAGTTTTAAAGAAAATAGTTGTAAGCGAGGAAACAACTATGGAGTGTTTTAGCTGACCACAAAAGAAGAAGTAAGTTCATTTTCACAATAAAACTTAGAGTCAGACATCTAAGAACACGGACAACCTGGTACATAGATAAGGAAAGAGAAAAACAAGTGAAGGAATTATCTTAAGGTTAGTCACAAGTAAAGGCCAAATAAGGGAATGAAATGAAATAAATAACTTTGATAGGGTAAGCATTGGGAAAGTGGATGTGAGCCTGCAACACCCAAACTGTATAAAAATGATTGCATAACTGATATATTTGCCCTTTTTGCCAGGCGAGCGGGGTGCCCGGACTTGCAAGTTTGTAATAAATTGTCCTTGTTTCCATGTCTTTGTCTCTGGCTGATTTAAAGTGAATTTTGTTTCTAATAGTTTTGTTCAACTGCCGAGGCTAATGTTCATGTCCATTACAAATGTTTGGAGAAAGTGAGGAAAGCAGATGCTGGAGATCAGAGTCAAGAATGTGGTGCTGGAATAGCAAAGTATGTCAGGCCGCATCTGAGGAGCAGCAGAAACCACGTTTCAGGCATAAGCCTTCATCGGGAATCTCCGGCTCCATGGATGCTGCCTGGAATGCTGTGCTTTTCCACCACCACACTTTCGACATAAAAAAATGTCTGCTTATTTGGAGCAAATACTCTGTTTCCTCTGTAATATAAATTTACTGTGCTTTCTATTCAATCAAGTTCTCATTTTAATAGCGCCTCGTTTTCTTCTTAATCTGATTCAAATCTCAAAACTCCGGGCACAATAAAAGCGATATGAATTATAAAATTAGTATCTGGACAAGAGAACCAATGAACTGCTACATAGACCTCTTGAACAGCAAAGATATTTGAATGAAAAAATCTCTGTACGACTATTTTCAATTCAATAATCCTACAAATATATTATAATTGTCAGTTAATCTCTCTTAATGACTATCTAATCAATGTCATTATAAACCACTGAAAAATATTGAAACATTTTATTTGTTAAAATGCAAAGATTCATTCTAAAATTCGTTGTTACAACAATAAGTGAACCATATTTTATCTGTCCACTAAGGTCAAGTGACCTGTCGCCCATAATTGAACATTCTAAATATTCCTACAGCTGGGAAAATCAGAGCTAAAAAGGTCAAAATAAAGGAAACAATAGATAAAATAACAAGCTCCAGAAAACAGTGGAAAGCCAGGTCAAAGAGGTCACAAAGGTTCGGGAGATCCAGTTACAACAAGCCCGAGAGCTGTTTTTTGGAGAGGTTGAAGCAGATTTCCTGGCACCTTAACTTGCAGCCAGTGCCTGAGCGTTATACACCTCGCTTGAGGATGACGACAAGTGAAGGGTGTTTGCACGAAACCCATTGAATGCTTAGCTACCAGAATTTTGGAAAAATGTTTTGAAACATTTCCAAGATCATGGAAATCAGCTCAACATTATTGAAATCAAAGTACTCGTAATGGTCTTCAAGACCACCTAATTACTGTTCGGTGAAAAACACTTTGTACGTGCCTTATTGTTCTCAGGATGAATAATCACAGCAAACATCACACTCTCACTAGATCCAAAGATATGTAAGAGAAACCTTATTATAATTTACACATTACATCTTTCCCAGACCAATGATGACACCTTATTACTTCTGACTGAGGATACGACGCGTAACATGTATCGAGATGAAGCAAGTCCTGAATATAGGATTTTTTTCTGCTGGTTTTCCAATCCAAAAATTATGATAAAAATGTAATTGTGGCTCATTACATTGTCAACAGATCCCCATTAAACGTATTTATCTGTTTATTCAGAGACAATATTGAAACAAATACCTTGATAAATACTGTTGCCTATATGTTTCTGTGAAAATAAATCTTCCTTATTGACTTATTTTCTTTATAATTCTGACTCAAATATCTAAATATTGATGATATGAAAAATTGCATGAATTAAATACAATGCAGAATTTGTTCTTATTATATATTATATTTCCCCAGAAGAAAAACTAAGAAACCAAGTATATAAATCCTGAAGATCTAAGGATTTTGAATGACAAACCATTTCTGATCAACGCTCACTGAATGTCTCATGTCTTTCCACATCATCATGCCAGAATTTGTATTCTCAGCTGACAGATTAAGAAATATCTACTCAACATCAGAACAAACCAGTTTGGAAATATTGAATCATTTACTTTGCCAAAGTTATAATATTAATTATCAATTTATTGTCATTCCAAAAATCACACAGTAGTTCAGTTTAGATTTTGTAACAAACATCGTCTAATTCACATTTTAATTTAATCCAGTATTTCTTAGTGTCAATATTAAAAAGGAATAATAGTTCTCTCATTCCAGGTCAACACAAACACAAACTAATTAATGACTCCCCATCCAACACTCACAGGTAATATCTGTTCCTTTCTTATTTGAATGTTCACAGAAATCATTGGATTAATATTCGGCCTTACATATTAAGGGACGTCTGTTTTTTTTGAGATTAGATTACTTACTTACCTTCGGCCCAAAAAGTCCACACCGATCCGCCGAAGCGCAACCCACCCAGACCCATTACCCTACATTTACCCCTAACACTACGGGCAATTTAGCATGGTCATTGCACCTAGCATGCATATTTTTGGACTGTGGGATGAAACCCACAGTCTCCTGCGTGCTTTTAAAGGGAAAAAACCTACCCGGCTGCCCCTCTGGTCTTCGTCACTTCCCCCTGCTGCTCCCGCTCTTTCTGTGAAGAGAGAAAAAAAACACCGCTGCCCGCTACCGGTAAGTAATTTTAAAACAAACTGTCTTACCTTAGCTGCTGCTCGAACTCAAAGCAAAAATTCTGGATAATTCTATATAATTTTGTATAATTGCTATAAATTCTGTGTTACGATCGAGCCCTCCACAATCACCTGATGAATGAGCGTCCCTCCGAAAGCTAGTGTGCTTCCAATTAAACCTGTTGGACTATAACGTGGTGTTGTGTGATTTTTAACTTTATACACCCCTGTCCCAACACCGGCATCTCCAAATCATAAAGATGCTGATTTTTATTGTACATATTACAGTGTGTCATGGATCTCCCTTCCGAGATTGACCTCGGGGGATGATCCCTTCATTAACTGGTTGCTGCATGAATAAACATCTTCCACATGCCTGAACTCAGCCGACATCCAGAGGCTTCATTCCCTGTCAGGTGAAAACACTTCTACAGCTATGATGACATTTCAATTCAATACATACATTTATTGTGTGTGAAATTATAACATTCAGAGTGATATAATTTTCATCATAAAATTGCTTTACATTTGTTTTTTTTTGATGTACAAGAAAACAATTTGATTATATCCATTTGTTCGTTAGTTCAACCAACAATAAGTTTTAAATTATTGTGAAGACTACAATGGAGGAAACGGGAACTAGTCTTCAGCTCAAATGTCACATGATGTGGGGATATTGTGGGGATAACTGAGACGTGGCTTCAAGTGGACAGGGCCTGGGAAATGAATATTCAAGGCTACACATGCTATCGTAAGAACAGACTGACGGGCAGAGGGGCTGGGGTGGCCTTGTTGGTAAGGGAGGATATTCAGTCCCTTTCGCGGGGCGGACCTAGAGTCAGGGGATGTAGAGTCAATGTGGATAGAGCTGCGAAATACTAAGGGTAAAAGGACCCTCTTGGGAGTCATCTACAGGCCCCCAAACAGTAGTCTGGATGTCGGATGTAAGTTGAATCAGGAGCTGAAATTGTCCTGTCGCAAAGATGTTACTAAAGTTGTTATGGGAGATTTTAACATGCAGGTAGACTGGGAGAATCAGGATGGTATTGGACCTCAAGAAAGAGACTTTGTGGAGTGCCTCAGAGATGGATTCTTAGAGCAGCTGGTGCTGGAGCCGACCATGGAGAAGGCAATTCTGGATCTGGTATTGTGTAACGAACCAGAATTGGTCAGAGACCTCGAAGTGAAGGAGCTATTGGGAAGTAGTGACCATAATACATTAAGCTTCAATCTGAAATTTGAGAGGGAGAGGGTACAGTCGGAAGTGACAGTACTTCTGTCGAATAAAGGGAATTATGGAGCTATGAGGGAGGAGCTGGCCAAAGTTCAATGGTGCAATACCTGAGCAGGGATGACCGTGGAGGAACATTGGCGGATATGTCTGTGTATAATGCAGAAGTTGCAGGATCAGTTCATTCCTAAAAGGAAGAAAGATCCCAGGAGGAGGCATGGATGGCCGTGGCTGACGAGGGAAGTTAAGAAACATTTAGAGTTAAAAGAGAAAAAGTATAGCATAGCAAAGATAAGTGGGAAAACTGAGGACTGGGAAGATTTTAAAGAGCAACAGAGGATTACTAAGAAGGAAATACGCAGAGGAAAAATGAGGTACGAAGGTAAACTGACCAATAATATAAAGGAGGATAGTAAAAGCTTTTTTAGGTATGTGCAAGGCAAAAAAAAATGGTTAGGACTAAAATTGGGCCCTGGAAGACAGAAACGGGGGAATATATTACGGAGAACAAAGAAATGGCAGAAGAATTAAATGGGTAATTCAGATCTGTGTTCACTGGGGAAGACACGAGCAATCTCCATGAGGTAACAGTGGCTGAAGACCTCAACTTAAGGGAATTTATATTTGCCAGGATTTGGTGTTAGAGAGACTGATAGGTTTGAAGGTTGATAAGTCTCCAGGGCCTGATGGTCTACATCCCAGGGTACTGAAGGAGGTGGCTCGGGAAATCGTGGATGCGTTGATGATTATTTTCCAGAGTTCAATAGATTCAGGGTCGGTTCCTGAGGATTGGAGGGTGGCTAATGTTGTACCACTTTAAAGAAAGGTGGGAGAGACAAAGCAGGAAAGTATAAACCAGTTAGTCTGAAATTAGTGGTGGGAAAGATGCTGGAGTCTATTATAAAGGATGAAATTGCGGCACATCTGGATAGTAGTAACAGGATAGGACAGAGTCAGCATGGATTTATGAAGGGTAAATCATGCTTGACTAATCTTCTTCAGTTTTTTGAGGATGTAACTCTGAAGATGGACGGGGGAGATCCAGTAGGTGTAGTGTACCTGGACTTTCAGAAAGCTTTTGATAATGTCCCACATAGGAGGCTAGTGAGCAAAATTAGGGCGCATGGTATTGGGGGCAAAGTACTAGAGTGGATTGAAAATTGGTTGGCTGATAGGAAACAAAGGGTAGTGATAAATGACTCAATTTCGGAATGGCAGGCAGTGACCAGTGGGGTACCGCAGGGATCCGTTGTGCGAACGCAGATTTTTACAATATTTGTTAATGATATAGAAGATGGTATCAGCAATAACATTAGCAAATTTGCTGATGGTACTAAGCTGGGTGGCAGGGTTAAATGTGATGAGGATGTTAGGAGATTACAGGGTGACCTGGACAAGTTAGGTGAGTGGGCAGATGCATGGCAGATGCAGTTTAATGTGGATAAATGTATGGTTATCTACTTTGGTGGCAAGAACAGGAAGGCAGATTACTACCTCAATTGAATCAATTTAGGTAAAGGGGCAGTACAGAGAGATCTGGGTGTTCTTGTACACCAGTCAATGAAGGTAAGCATGCAGGTACAGCAAGTAGTGAAGAATGCTAATAGCATGCTGGCCTTCCTAACAAGAGGAATTGATTATAGAAGCAAAGAGATGCTTCTGCAGCTGTACAGGGCCCTGGTGAGACCACACCTGGAGTACTGTATGCAGTTCTCGTCTCCAAATTTGAGGAAAAACATTCTGGCTATTGAGGGAGTGCAGCATAGGTTCACGAGGTCAATTCCTGAAATGGCGGGATTACCTTACACTGAAAGACTGAAGCGAGTGGGCATGTTTACCCTTGGGTTTAGAAGACTGAGATGGGATCTGATTGAGACATATAAGATTATGAAAGGATTGGACACTCTGGCAACAGGAAACATGTTTCCGCTGATGGGTGAGTGCCGAACCAAAGGACACAGCTTAAAAATACGGGGTAGACCATTTAGGGCAGAGATGAGGAGAAACTTCTTCACGCAGAGAGTGGTGGCTGTGTGGAATTCTCTGCCCCAGAGGGCAGTGGAGGCCCAGTCTCTGGATTCATTTAAGAAAGAGTTGGATAGAGCTCTCAAGGATAGTGGAATCAAGGGTTATGGAGATAAGGCAGGAACAGGATACTGATTAGGAATGATCAGCCATGATCATATTGAATGGCAGTGCAGGCTCGAAGGGCAGAATGGCCTACTCCTGCACCTATTGTCTATTGTCTATTGATGTGATTGTTTCTTTTTTTCAAACCATGTGCCCTCCAAAATTATTTTTATTTGCATTTCATTATAAGAAAAAAATTGCTTGGAAATGTTGACAATTTTCCTTTACCTTCCATGTTAATTGTCAGTGAATAATAATCACACAATTATGAGAATTCCTTTCCGTACCAAATGTCATTGATGCTATATTTTGTTCACAATAATAATCACTTTCATGGCCTAATTCGTTTCCTCCTAATTCTGAAATAAATATCGAAACATTTATTGTGATAAAAATTACATTAACAAAATCGACATGGCTCTTCAAGAAAGCTATTGGAAGCATATAACTCTTGCATTGCCTGCATTTTTGAACAATTTTTTTTTTCAATTGTTGCTGAATGATTTTTTTCACACAATCCAGCTTAGTGTTATGCTTTAATTTTCAGTTTCTTAATCTTAATGAATATCCAACCAACATCACAGCAAAATGCTTTAAAAATATTAAGTCAAGTTATCTGTCAGGAATATAACGGCATTTATCAGTTACAATAATTAGACAGCAATTTAACTTAGACTTTGTAAAAAGGCAGTGTTTTTTAAAATTTCATTCATTATTTCTTTTTGTCAATGCTACTATATTAATACCTATTTGTTCCGGCCAATCCAAATACAAAACGACCAATAATATCCCTTGCAAACTTCTTTGTAAATATCTGATTTTTGCTCATTTGAATGATAATAATTATCTCAGCCTTTGAAATTCAGAGACCTCCAATTCCTTTTCCCTGCAATATTACTCTTCATTTCTCCACATTACTCAGTCAAATATCAAGATGGGATATGTCATTATTCTCAAATTCACGAATATGATTTTTAAAATCCCCTTGTTGCTAATATATCTTATATATAATAATTGTGCAATCCAGTAAGGGGTATAAGTGTGGAATTATGCTTCCGTACAATAAATACTGCAAGGACATTGCAAAGTACAATCCCTCAATCATTGTGAATATTGTATTTATTTTAAACTTGGAAACATTTTTGAATTGATTTGATTATAATTTACTTCGATGCTGACACTTGCTGTGTATCCAATTACAATATCAGTAGATTATAAGGAGGAATCATCGTTCATTCCAATAATCACAGTATCTGCTATATACTTTCTTCTGGTCACTAATAACAAGATGTATCTAATTCCACTCAATCAATATTCCGCGGAAAATATTTGAGAATGTTGCAGTCATAAAGCTGAAATATACGAAGTCATGATAGTCATTAATTTTCTCTTGTTCTGTAATCTTAGTTAAAACAACACATAGAATTTTATGTTCCAGTGCTATAAATATGAGAAAAGATCAATTACTTCTTCAGTAAAATAAACAAATGCTACTTGATATTATTTATCAATTTTTAATTACTAGTCAGTTTATGAATTGTGTGAGATTTGATTTTAGCTTTCCAGTCATCTATTTATATTGAATGTGACATTGTAATGGTGTGAAAATATCAGGTTGTGTTCATTTGAAAGTTGGATTTGCAAACTCTCACTTATCCCAGAGATTGCATGATGGTTTAAGAACGTTTCACTCAGCAATCCTCGTAAATAACAAAACCTGTCTGATTTTAAATCAGATCATTCGCATCCAATTATCAATCTGTTCCTAATTCATGTAAACATCTCAATTTTATCGAAACCAATGTTCAGACTAAACAGAGCTACACAAAGACTTCCATCACCATCTGATTATTGTTCAGTAGAATAACCTGAGTAAGTACCTTATTGCTCCTGAAACCAATGACAACAGTAAGCATTTGTTTACTATTCCATGCAACAAGTGCAATTGATATCTTCTATGTCAGTTCAGTAGTTAAAGATGATTTATGTTGCTTAAAACAATGCTTCTAATTTATCACGCATATTGACTCTAATACGATCATGCAAACAACAAACATTTTGTCATTCTAAAAATCTGTAAGTTTACTTATTATAAATTTGTGTGCAAGAGATATTTCAAATTTTTGTTGTATAATTCAGCAAACCTAAATTTTGAATTTGTGGAAATCTCCATTTTAGCAAAACAGAAGTAGTCTTCAGTTTATATAACACATTAAATGACTGTTTTATTTTCAAATCATGCGCTTTACAAACTGATTATTGGTTTCATTTCATTGTAAGAAAAGAACTGCTTTGAACATGTTGATTTTGTTGTCTTTTCTATTCCAACATTATTCACATTGTACAATAATGACACAATTATTATAATTTATTTATATACCAAATGCCATTGACTGCATCATTTGTTCACTTTCATGCTCACTTTCATTATCTATTAATTTTCTTCCAAATTCTGACACAAATGTCTGAACTCTGATCATAATATTTATCATCTAAATTAAAATAACATGTCTCTATGAAGAAACCATTTGATGGAAATTCATATTTCTTGTGTCACCTGTATTTTTTAATAAAGAAAGGAAGATTTATTTTATAATCACTGAATGGCTCACTTTTTCTTCAATTCATAAAGCTAGTTCCTACATTTTATTCCACAATTTACCAATTTTAATAAATATCCAATCAGCATCACAGCAAAGTGTTTTTGAAATGTTGAATCATTTTAATTGCTCATATTACAACATTAATTATCAAGTCATTGTCATGATAATTATTGTGCAATTATTTAAGAAATTCTTTTGAACAAGTAAAATCAGATTCACATTTTAATTTAACCAATTGTTTGTGAGTACCAACACTGCAATATGAAACTGTTTTTTTCAGGTCAAGTATCCCACAATGGATCCAAGGACTTCCCATGCAACATTAATTGTAAATGTCTAATGGTTGCTTCCACGAATGATCACCGTAATCACAGACTTTAAATTCACAGACCTGCAATTACTTTTCATTGCAATAATTCCTGTTTGTTTGCACATATTCCTCAGTCACATAGCAAAACGAGATTTCTCATTATTTCTAAATTCATTGATCGAATTTTATAATTCATTGTTGCTCATACGTAATAATTATTCAATCCAGTTTGTGCCGTAAATGTGGAATTACGGCTCTTTTCATGAATACCTAAATATATTGTAATGTACAATCTCTCAATCATTGTTAATATTAATTCTTATTTTACCTGCGGAAACGTAGTTGAATTCATTTCAATATATTTCAGTTCGATACGAACATTTATTGTATTTATAATTACAATAAGATTTAAGTATTTTTCACACAACAAAATCATGTGCAATTCCAGCGTTTTGTTAAGTCAAATGAAAAAGAATTACCATCTCTGTATTGTTTCATTAAACAATGACAATGCATTTTGAATTTTTTGAAGTTGAGCATTTTTGCAAAGAAGGGATGTTTTCTTCATTTGAATAATCACTTTGAATGACTAATTCACGGAATCTGTTGTTTATTCTCTTCGAGTTCCCAAGAAACCAAATTTGTTTCCCATTTGTTTTCATTTCAATCCCAAATGTTTCATTTAATTGTATCTCATAAGTGCCCCCCACCCCAGAATTGCTTCGTGCCATGTGGTTTTCCTTATCGTTAAGTATATTGGGTTACACTTCTTATCGAGACAATCGCGAGCTGGTCGGAAGGGGGCCCGGTGTACTGTGACGAGACCATTATACCAAGTACCATCCCCAAGGCCATCCCCATTGGACTTAAGATGTATCTCAGAGCTGCGGTACTATCTTTGATTAGCTACATCCCCACAATTTATTAAGCTGCATGCATCAGTGTCTATTACTTGTGGATTATAAGACTCAATAACCGTTAGTAATACATATGAAAATGAAATGTGACAAAATCCCAATACTAAGAGGGCTAGCATCATAACTCTAAACAGTCCCAGTATTCTCATCATCATGCTGAAGCACAAAAGGGCTTAATATACAATCTTACAGAAATAATCCCGCGCTCGCGTCGCCACTGTATAATCAGTTACTCAAAGTCTCTTTCGTCTGTGTTTTAGCGGGTCTTGCGTTGATTCAGCTGTCCAGACTTCTTCCTCAACTGGAGGGTCCACTGGCCCTTTGATCCGAGTGTAATGAGTCCAGCCTTTTCCCGCCATCCTTATTGCCGTTTTGGTAGTCAAGAGAGCCTGGTACGGCCCTTCCCAGTCCGGCTGCAATTTAGTCTCTGTCCATGATTTTACTTAGATCCAAACACCCGGCCGGATGGGGTGAACAGTGAATTCAAGGGGCGGAGTCTGTGCCAATAGACCCTGTTTTCTAAGGAAAGATAAAGAGGAGGACAAGCCCAGTATATACTTCTTTAAAAACAAATCTTTAGTTTCACGAATTGGCAATTCTCCATTCATTCCCAGATAAGGTAGTCCAAATAAGATTTCATAGGGGGATCGTCCCAAATCTTTCCTTGGAGCTGTTCGTACTCGCAAGAGAGCTATAGGTAAACATTTGGTCCAAGGGAGTCTGGTTTCTATCATCAATTTAGAGAGCTGTCGTTTGTGTGTTTGGTTCATTCTCTCAACTCTTCCTGATGATGGCGGGTGCCATGGAGTATGGAACTCCCAGGAAATCCCCAACCCCTTCATTACCCCCTGTAACACTTTAGAGGTAAAATGAGTTCCTTGGTCGGAATCTATACGGTTCACGAGCCCATATCGGGGAATTATGTGCTCTAATATTGTTTTAGACACCCCATTCGCAGTGGCGGTAGCTAGGGGGTATGCCTTAACCCAACCAGATAGATGATCTATTATGACAAACATATATTTTAGTCTTCCTACTCTAGGTAGTTCAGTATAATCTACTTGTATACTCTGGAAGGGTCTCAATCCTGGGTCTCTTCCTCCCGGGGCCTGTTTTCTCAAGACTTTTTTATTTACCTTCCTGCATATTATGCATCCCTCACATATTTGCTTAGCAATGGTATATATTCCTTTACATCCATAGTCCCTAAGAACTAAATCACACATTGCTTGTACTCCCCAGTGACTGCCTTGGTGTAGGACAGCCATAATCTCCCACATCGTCATTTTGTTTAACATTTCCCTTCCATCAGGTAACCTCCAATGCCCGTCTGCTGTTTTTGTAGCCCCTAAATCTCTCAATTCTTTTTCTTCTCTTTCAGTAAATATAGGAGCTTCCCGAGGACCTGGGACAGTAGGTATTAGGGAATGAATGACCACTTCTTGTGGATTCAGGGCGGCTTCCCTAGCCACTTCATCAGCTAATCTATTTCCCCTAACCTCTGGTTCATTTCCTTTCTGATGGCCATATACGTGCACTGCGGCTATCTCTCGGGGGAGTAATAGAGATTCCAAGACCCGTTTAATCAATTCTTCATGAACTAATTCCTTCCCCCGACATTGAACAGTCCCCTTTCCTGCCATATCTTTCTGAAAGTGTGCACAACGCCAAATGCATATTTAGAGTCAGTGTATACTGCTCCCTCTTTATTTTCTAATGCCCTAAGGGCTCTCTCAAAAGCATAGAGTTCGCAGGTCAGAGATGACCACCCATTCGGCAACCTTCCTGCCTCAACCACACTACCTTCTGTCCCATCTACAACTGCATACCCATTATGTATTTTCCCTTCAGTCACCCGGGATGATCCGTCTATAAAAAGTCTAGCCCCTGCATGAAGTGGAACATCTCTCAGGTCCATACGGACCTTAGTTTGGTATTCTATAATGTCAAGGCAGTCGTGCCCTGGATTGTGAGGAGAGTCTCCTTCCCCTTTCCAAAGAAAAGCAGCTGGATTTAAACAATTGTCCGTGACCAACACTAGATCATCCTTTTCTATCAGTATCACCTCATATTTCAAAATCCGCGAGTCTGTCAAAGATCGCCCAGCTTTTTGGTTTAAGATTGTTCTCACTTGGTGTGGTACTTACTATTAGGGCTCCCCCAAACGTAAGCTTCTGCTTTCCTCTACCAACAGTGCAGTGGCAGCCACGGCCTGCACACACTCAGGCCACCCTCGGGATACTGGATCCAACAGCTTTGAAAGATATGCTACTGGCTGTTTCATCCCTCCCCACCTCTGGGTTAATACTCCCAAAGCCGCTCGCTTATCTACGGTGACAAAGAGGTGGAAAGGTTTATCTAGGGAAGGGAAGGCTAACACGGGGGCATGAACCAAATCTCTTTTGAGTTTCTCAACTAGTTCTTTTTCCTCATCATCCCAATTTAAACATTTTGGCTCCCCCTCTAATAGTTTAAGATATAATTTCCTAGTCTTCTGAGCATAGGAATCTATCCACAATCTGCAATATCCCGTTAGACCCAAAAATTTGCGTAGCTCCCGTTTAGTGCTAGGCAGTGGCATCCCCACTCTTCCCTCTATCAGTTCCGGACTTATCTTTCGCTTGCCCTCACTCACTAAATGTCCCAAGTATTTTACTTCCTGCTCCACATATTGTAATTTGTTTTTAAATACTCGCAGTCCTTGCTGGCCCAGGAAATTCAATAATTTGTTGGTGGCTTCTACTACTCTTTCTCTTCTTATTCCTGATACTAAGAGGTCGTCTACATACTGCAACAGGGTAGTCCCCTTGGGGCTGCTAAATTTCTCCAATATTTGTTCTAACATCTGTCCAAATAAATTCGGGGATTCTGTTAACCCCTGGGGGAGCACAGTCCACCGGTTTTGCTGTTTCCGTCCTGTCTTGGGATCTTCCCATTCAAAGGCAAACAAATTCCTACTTTCCTCCGCCAAGGGACAAGCCCAAAAGGCATCTTTTAAATCTATCACACTAAACCATTTGTGGTCATGAGGGATCTTACTTCCTAACGTGTAGGGGTTTGGCACCACTGGGTGCCTGATCTGTACTATTCGATTCAATGTTCTCAAATCCTGCACCAATCGATAAGTTCCATCGGATTTCCGCACTGGTAGAATTGGGGTATTATAAGGAGACATACATGGCTCCAACAAACCATCTCTAATCAGTCTCTCAATTACTGGCTGCAGTCCTCGTTTACCTTCTATGGAAATAGGGTATTGTCGTTCACAGACAACGTCCCCTTTCCATTTTAAATTTATTAAAAGGGGAGGGATCTGTAGTTTTCCACGATTCCCATCTCTAGCCCATACAATAGGGTCTATCTCTCTCTGTGCATCCTCTGTCAACATCGCCAGTTGTACAATTAATTCTTTTTCCTGAATTCCAATCTCCAGTCCTAAAAGGATAATTAAGTCTCTCCCTAGTAAGTTACTTCCTATATCAGGGATATACAGCAGTTCCCCTGTGACCCTATCCTTAGGACCTTCTATCATCATAGGTTTAAATACTGGAACAGTAAATCCTTCCCCTTTTACCCCCGAAACAGTAATTGATCGTGTTGACATTTCTGCTTTCTTTGGTTTAAAATTCAGCGATGACCGTGCTGCCCCCGTATCTACTAGGAAGACTGCCTCCTCCCTACAGGATCCCACCTTCAAGTTTATCAAGGGTTCCTGGTGGGCCCCCGAGGGCAGGAACCCCCGACACCCCTATTCTTCATCAAAATTCATAAGCGGAATTGCCCTATCTTCCCTTTGTAGATCTGGACACTCCCGCTTAAAATGCCCTATCTTTCCACAATAATAGCATCCTGCCTGTGAAGACTTCCATCTCTGCCCCTGTCGCTCGAACCCTCTATCAACTGCTCCCCCTTGTCCTCTCCCTCTCCCCTTTCCTCTCTGCCCTACATGCTGCCACCCGCCACTCCGGTTGCTCACTATTGGTTCCATTCTCCCCTTAATTACCTCATCCACTTTCACTACCATCATTTTCACCTTCTGTTTTTGTCTCTCATCCTCCCTCTTTACAAACACTTTCTGTGCCTCTCTCAACAATTCACCTAATGGTTTTTCACTCCATCCTTCTATCTTATGTATCTTTCTCTGTATGTCTGGCCACGCTTTTGTCACAAAATGTACTTTCAAAAGACCCTGTACCACTGGGTCCTCAGGGTTCATTCCAGAATATTTCCGCATTGAGTCCCTTAATCTTTGCAAGAAAGCTGAGGGAGTCTCATCTTTCTCCTGTCTAATTTCAAAGGTTTTAATCAAATTCTGTGACTTCGGAACTGCCTCTCTTATTCCTTTTAGAATCAGGTCTTTCAATTCCCTCATTTCTTCTCGATGCTCCGGGTTTTGGTTTTCCCACTGGGGGTCTCTGAGGAGAAACTTCACCTCTCCCTGTCCAGCATCCCCATCTCCAATCGGGTGTTCCCTGTCCCATATTTTAATGGCAGCTCCTCGTATAAGTCCCGTTTCCTCCCCAGTAAATAGTATAATCAAAATAGACATTAATTCAGCCCAGGTATACAGACTGGGCCCCAAAAATTGATCAATTTGTTCAGACAATCCCACCGGATCCTCAACCAGGCCCTTCATTTCCTTTTTAAATGTTCTGACCTTCCCACTGGTGAGGGGGGCACTTACAAACCCAATCTCTTTGTCCCCTATGGGTACCTCCCGAAGGGGATAAGTCGTTACGTTCTTCCCCTTTTTCTTTTTTTTTAAAGAAATATTGCAATATTTCTAGCTCCCCATAACTTCAAACACCAATTCATCAATTCATGCTTGACTAACCTTTAAAGCCTGTTCCTAACTTATAAATATATTTATATATATTTACGTTCATTTCTTCAGTATTTAATAGTTAAAATGCAAAATGCATACAGTTCCCAATTTTGCAATTCACTGTAATTACCCAGTTTTAGTCCTTTAATTTAGATCCAAAATTAGTTTTCTTAAATAGTCCTGACCAATCATTGCTCAATTACAATACTATAGGTCGTAAAATAATCAGAGCTTGCCTTAAAAGAATTTGTCTACTCAAGTTTTTTTTTAAAAAAAACTTCTAATGCATGAACAATGGCTGAATCCAAGGTCACAGATATTAACCATAGAATTTTGCTTTTACGACAATCTAATGTTGAACTGAAACTTCAACTGTCCTCCATAAATCGCCGTTATGTAAAGATAAAAGAGATTAGTTAGAAACTGATAGTAAGGCAGTCATGATCTGTAAAAAGAAAAGGAGTTATCATTCCTTTTTTTCTTCATAATCTCAATAGAATCCCTAACCTTAAAATAAATCATGTTAAGTTTCCATAACAAAAATCAGATTCAAAACTGTCCTGGAACTCAAGCTCCAGGGAATAGAACACAAACATTCAATCACCAACAAACAAATGTTCACTCAAACCAAATCACAAAGGGTTTAACTTCCTACCAGCTGTACAGCTCTTTACATTCTCTCTCTCTCTCTCACATTGACATATAAACTCAGATATTCACAAACCCAGTCTTCGTCCGATCTGTACTTTGGCCAGAAGACAGCGGGACGAAGAATGGAGTCCTTAGTCCATACAAAGCAACAATATTTAATCATCTTTCTCCCTTGTACAAGTATAATTTTGCCAATTTCCACAACATCCTGCCCAAAGGACTTTCCGGAGGAATGTTGTAAGGGACCCCGCCTCCATTTCCATTGCCGTTTCCTTACTTTGTTTCCCCGGAGGCTTTTTCCTTACCCACAGCGCAATCCATATTGAGTTCCTTCGTTAGTCCCTTATTAACTACTAAAACTCAATCCCGGCCACCAAGGCAATACTTAAAAGTCAATTTTCTTACCTTGGTCTGTGCACAGAGTTACCTGGCTCCTTTTGTCACCGTATCTTCTATCGAGCTCCTATCACTGTCTGATTCAGATGTCTCTCTTATAGGATTCACATCAGTCACCCAAGGGAGCAGACCAAATCGGGACACGAGACCGCTCCTCAATGGGGAAAGGGACGCGTCTTCCCAGTGTCCAAGGCCAGCCACTCCCCCCGGTGATGGAAGAAAATCCCGGACACCAGCCCCCAATTGTGAGAAACAAAAGCTCACTCACTTTAATAATTTCAGTCCGAGACCAAATATCTGAATCAGTCGTTTATTTGTCCACTTGCAAGTGGGTGCCCTGTCCAATTGCCAGGTACGACAATTAGAAATGCACAGTATATCCCAACGAACTCTTGCAATTTATACAGTTTCTTTTCCATATGTTTTCCTTATTCCATTGTTTGTTCCCTGCTTCGCTTACGTCACTCATTTCCTTAAGACTTATCCCACAACATCTGTTTAACCTGTCTTGTCCGTGACAAACTCTTATCTCTGACTCCCATAAGGGTGTTTGACGTCAGTCTACCGTAGGTTTTTGATTAGGCATATCTTTTGTTCTATCAGCATCTATTTCTATCCAGAGGCCACTTTGACCTCTTTAATTAGGGTTTGTTCCTGAGTCTCCGTGTAAGCGGGGAAACAGATGTTTTTCCTGTTTGCCCTTATATCCACCATTGCTCTGTAATCACGTCTCATGCTAACATACCATTTTCTTTTTGCTGAATATATATTTTCTCATTCCTGTTCTGTATCAGAATTTATAGTTGCAGAAATAACATTAATTCATTTATATCCCACATTCACTGTCCTCATATTTCCATACTTTCTCCCCAGCATGACTGTGATTATGTCTTGACAGTTCAGATGATTTCATCCACACGAGGACAGGTGCACAGTTTCTCCTCACTTGGTGTTTTCTCCTTCCAAGTTCAGAGTTGACCAATATTCCAATCATAAAAAATAACAATCAATCTTTCCAATTCTAATATGATCCCTGGTTCTGTTTCCTGACTACAGATTGTCCCCTTCACATATTCTGTGAAGCTAATTAAAGAGAAGGAAAGTGAGTAAGAAGACCACAATCTGACTGAATGGTCATCCCTGAGACCTGGCTGCAGGATGAAGTTCTAGGACATTCCTGAAGAGGGCGCACGATGTCTACACCCCCCCCCCCAAAAGGACACTAGTGCGCAGGCGCTGGATTGAGCCTGTTGGAGCATGCGCAAATTGACTGAAGGTCCCTTTTTCAGTCTCCAGATAATGGCAGGGAGAAGGTGGTCCCGTAGGAATAATGGAGCCAGCGGTGGGAGAGGTGGTGCGATCCGTCTTGGTAATATCCAGTAAAGGTCCCGCGAACCGAACAAGAATTAGCGGGTCCCGCGGTTTCAGGCCTGAGTTTAATTCCGGGGACCTGGGCCGTGGCCGCCATTTTGTTTGGGACGAGGCGCATGCGCCGTTTTCCTGGTGACGCACAGCGAGTGGGCGGGGCCCGCGGTCCCAGTGACGGAGACAGTGGAGAATGGGAGGGGCCTGTGGGACTGACCCAGGGAGGAGGGAGAGCCTGGTGTGGCGGGGGGGGGGGGGACAGGCATTCACAGCTCTGGGGGTGGGGGGGGAGACAGGCATTCACAGCTCTGGGGGGGGGGGACAGGCATTCACAGCTCTGGGGGGGGGACAGGCATTCACAGCTCTGGGGGGGACAGGCATTCACAGCTCTGGGCGGGGGACAGGCATTCACAGCTCTGGGCGGGGGACAGGCATTCACAGCTCTGGGGGAGGGACAGGCATTCACAGCTCTGGGGGAGGGGGACAGGCATTCACAGCTCTGGGGGGGACAGGCATTCACAGCTCTGGGGGGGGACAGGCATTCACAGCTCTGGGGGGGACAGGCATTCACAGCTCTGGGGGGGGGGACAGGCATTCACAGCTCTAGGGGGGACAGGCATTCACAGCTCTGGGGGGGACAGGCATTCACAGCTCTGGGGGAGGGGGGGCAGGTATTCACAGCTCTGGGGGAGGGGGACAGGCATTCACAGCTCTGGGGGGGACAGGCATTCACAGCTCTTGGGGGGGGACAGGCATTCACAGCTCTGGGGGGGACAGGCATTCACAGCTCTGGGGGGGGGACAGGCATTCACAGCTCTGGGGGGGACAGGCATTCACAGCTCTGGGCGGGGGACAGGCATTCACAGCTCTGGGCGGGGGACAGGCATTCACAGCTCTGGGGGAGGGACAGGCATTCACAGCTCTGGGGGAGGGGGACAGGCATTCACAGCTCTGGGGGGGACAGGCATTCACAGCTCTGGGGGGGGACAGGCATTCACAGCTCTGGGGGGGACAGGCATTCACAGCTCTGGGGGGGGGGGACAGGCATTCACAGCTCTAGGGGGGACAGGCATTCACAGCTCTGGGGGGGACAGGCATTCACAGCTCTGGGGGAGGGGGGGCAGGTATTCACAGCTCTGGGGGAGGGGGACAGGCATTCACAGCTCTGGGGGGGACAGGCATTCACAGCTCTTGGGGGGGGACAGGCATTCACAGCTCTGGGGGGGACAGGCATTCACAGCTCTGGGGGGGGAGACAGGCATTCACAGCTCTGGGGGGGACAGGCATTCTCAGCTCTGGGGGGGACAGGCATTCACAGCTCTGGGGGAGGGGGACAGGCATTCACAGCTCTGGGGCGGAGGGACAGGCATTCACAGCTCTGGGGGGGGACAGGCATTCACAGCTCTGGGGGGGACAGACATTCACAGCTCTGGGGGAGGGGGACAGGCATTCACAGCTCTGGGGGGGAGGGACAGGCATTCACAGCTCTGGGGGGGGACAGGCATTCACAGCTCTGGGGGGGACAGGCATTCACAGCTCTGGGGGGGACAGGCATTCACAGCTCTGGGGGGGACAGGCATTCACAGCTCTGGGGGGGACAGGCATTCACAGCTCTGTGGGGGGACAGGCATTCACAGCTCTGGGGGGACAGACATTCACAGCTCTGGGGGGGGTGACAGACATTCACAGCTCTGGGGGGGACAGGCATTCACAGCTCTGGGGGGGCAGACATTCACAGCTCTGGGGGGGGACAGACATTCACAGCTCTGGGGGGACAGGCATTCATAGCTCTGGGGGGGACAGGCACTCACAGCTCTGTGGGGGAGGGACAGGCATTCACAGCCCGGGGGGGGGGGGGGGGACAGGCATTCACAGCTCTGGGGGGGAGCAGGCATTCACAGCTCTGGGGGGGGGGGACAGGCATTCACAGCTCTGGGGGGGGGGACAGGCATTCACAGCTCTGGGGGGAGGGGGGAACAGGACAGGGACAAATAATTCATCAGAACTGGAATGATTTGAACTTCTCTCCTGTCCTGACAGTGATCACTTTTATAAACTTCTTTTACAGGGGATCAGGAGAAAGCCAGAGAAAGGCAACTCAAACCAAACCAAAAACAGGATTAAAGACCATATTCTTGGCAGTGTAGAGGAACAGAGGGAACTTTGTGTTCAAGTACATAGTTCCCGCAAATATGCCACCCAAGTGGATAGGGTTATTTAGAAAGCATATGGTGTTTTGGCTTTCATTAACAGGGGCATTGAGTTGAAGAGCTGAGAGATTTTGCTACAGTTCTACCAGTCCCTGTGAGACCACACTTAGAATATTGTGTCCGGTTCAGGTTGCCCGACTAAGGAAAGATGCAGAGGCTTTGGAGAGGGTGAAAAGAATGTTTATCAGGGCTGCCTGGACTGGAGGGCTTGCCTTATGAAGAGGGATTGACGAAGCTCAGACTTTTCTCTCTGGAGAGAAGGAGGAGGAGAGGAGACCTGATCGAGGTATACAAGGTAATGAGATTAATAGATAGAGTCAATAGCCAGAGACTTTTCCATAGGGCAGGATTGACTGGCACGAGGAGTCATAGTTTTAAGTTATTAGGAGAAAGGTTAAACGGGTCGTCAGAGGTAGGTTCTTTACGCAGAGAGTTGTGAACGCATGGAATGCTGTTGCCAGTGGTGGAAGCAGAGTTATTAGGGACAATTAACCAACTACTGGACATGCACATGGATAGCAGTGAATTGAGGGGTGCATAGGTTAAGTTATTTTATTTTACATTAGGATTAATCCTTGGCACAACATCGTGGGCCAAAAGACCTGTTCTGTACTGTACATTTCTATGTTCTATGTAAACAATAACTATTTACAACTCTGAACCACTTTTCTCTTAAAAATCTGTTTTCTATGTCCAACTCTATAACAATATACTGATCCAATAAACCCCGATTAAAATGTGCAACATATTAATTTTCAAAGCCAGACAGCGGCTGCCGTCTCCGGTGTCGATTTTCCTGTTTGTAGATCTCTCTGGGTCGTCTTTAGACTTCTGCTGCAAGGGTAAAAAAAAAAGTACCTTTGATCGAGTGTGTTTTGGATGGCTCTCTCTCTCTCTCTCTCTCTCTAGCTAACTCTCAAAATGCTGACCTTTGATACCCCAAATATCGGATCATCTCACTGGTTCTAAGTTGTCAAAACGGTAAAATTCAAATTCCATTGGGTTTTAGTTTACTGGGGCATAATTTAAATTGATTGGTTGAATTCAAATGGTGGTCAAACTACTGAGATATCTAGTTTACAACCAAATGTTACATATTTTCAAGTCATAGTCAAGTCACACGACAGTTGCTCTCACTGCCAAAACATCCTTCACTCTCCCTTAAAGGTACAGTATACACATTCAACTTCATAACAGCATCTTCAACATTTGGAGAGTTTCTCCTTCTGTCACCCTTACAGACAGTGAGTTCCCATTTCCCACCACCCTGTGGCTGTGTTTGTGTGTGGGCAAGGCTAGAACTGATCACCAAACCTGGAGACAAGTAACAACACCAGTACCACAGGGAAACCATGTAAACATGGGGATTGTGGAAAGGCATTCAAATACTCATTCCTGTTGGAAATTCATCCGCACAGTCACACTGGATAGAAGCCATTCTCCTGCACTCAGTGTGGGAAAGGATTCACTCAGTCAACAACTCTGCTGACACACCAGCTATTTCACACAAGTGAGAGACCATTCACCTGTTGTCTCTGTGAGAAAGGATTCACTCAGAGTGACTGGTAGATCAGGTTCATACTGGGGAGAAGCTATTCATTCCACTGCTCCATTTGAGAGAGGGAGTTTCTCAACTGTCACGGCTACTGATCCATCAGCATGTTCAAATTGCGGAAAAAATAGTCATCTGCCGTGTGGGAGAAAGGGTCCCCTAATACATCTAACCTTCTGACCCATCAGTGAGTTCACACTGTGTCAAGGCCATTTGCCTGCCCTGTGTGAGAGGAAGGATTCACAACTTCATCCAACTTCTGACACATCAACAAATTCACACCTGGGAGTGACCTGTTCAACCAGTGCAAGTGGATTTAGTCAGCTCACACATCATCAAGTCTACATGTGACTGCAGAGGTTGGAATATTCCATTAGTCCTGTTGCTCGTGACATCCAGCACTGAATCAGGTACTGGCAGTTAGGGTTTGTTTCTGCTGGAGTTACTTCCTTATCACTAGAGTAGAGTTGAAGGTTCTTGTTATTGTAGCTGACAGCTTTCTTCAGGGTATAGCGACCCTTTAAAACCAGCTCTCTGTGATCATTCTGTCAAATTCAGAAAAATTTCACAGGCAATTAGTGTGCAACTAATATTGAATGTCTGCTTCAAATGGAACTTGTTCCTTGGGAAAAGAACTGAAATTTGATATCTGAAAAGTTCCCCGGCATTAAAATCTCCAATAAGAAAGTGTTGATGAATCCTTGCTGACAATTCTTACTGACTTGAACATTCCACACATGGCCCTAATTTCCTACCGAGAAGGATGGGAATCAAAGTTTATGTCAGATCGGAGGAGATTGGTGTCAGTGACTGTGAGGCTGGTTTATATCAGACAGGGGGAGATTAGTGTCAGTGAATAAGGGGCTGGTTTATATCAGACAGGAGGAGATTGGTGTCAGTGACGGCAGGGCTGATGTATATCAGACGCGGGGAGATTATTGTCAGCGTCTTTGGGGCTAATTTCAACCAGACTGGCGGAGATTGGTGTCGCTGACGGTCTAGGAGAAAGTGAGGACTGCAGATGCTGGAGATCAGAGCTGAAAATGTGTTGCTGGAAAAGCGCAGCAGGTCAGGCAGCATCTAAGGAGCAGGAGAATTGACGTTTTGGGCATGATTCCTGAAGAAGGGCTCATGCCCGAAACGTCGATTCTCCTGCTCCTTAGATGCTGCCTGACCTGCTGCGCTTTTCCAGCAACACATTTTTGTCACTGACTGGCTAGTTTATATCTGAAAGGGAGGGATTGATGTCAGTGATCTAGGGGCTGGTTTATATCAGACAGGGGGAGATTGTTATCAGTGACTGTGAGGCTGGTTTATATCAGGCAGGAGGAGATTGGTGTCAGTGACTGTGGGGCTGGTTTATATCAGACAGGAGGAGATTGGTGTCAGTGACTGTGGGGCTGGTTTATATCAGACAGGAGGAGATTGGTGTCAGTGACTGTGAGGCTGGTTTATATCAGACAGGGGGAGTTTGGTGAAAGATTTTGTGGGAATGGTTTAAATTGCACAGGGGGAGTTTCGTATCACTCTCTGGCGGACTGGTTTATATCAGGAGAGATTAGTGTCAGAGAATGAGGGGCTCGTTTATATCAGACAGGGGGAGATTGGTGTCAGTGACTGTGTTGGTTTATATCAGAGAGGCAGAGATTGGTGTCAGTGACTGTGGGGCTGGATTATAACAGACAGGGGGAGATTGGTGTCAGTGACTGTAGGGCTGGTTTACAGCAGGGAGTCAGAGATTGGTGTCAGTGAATAAGGGGCTGGTTTATGGCAGACAGGAGGAGATTGGTGTAAGTGACTGTGGGGCTGGTTTATATCAGACAAGGGGAGATTGGCGTCAGTGAGTGTGGGTTGGTTTATATCAGACAGGCAGAGATTGGTGTCAGTGACTGTAGGGCTGGTTTACAGCAGGCAGGCAGAGATTGGTGTCAGTGAATAAGGGTCTGGTTTATCTCAGACAGGAGGAGATTGGCGTCAGTGACTGTGGGGCTGGTTTATATCAGACAGGGGGAGATTGGTGTCAGTGACTGTGGGGCTGGTTTATATTAGACAGGAGGAGATTGGCGTCAGTGACTGTGGGGCTGGTTTTTATCAGACAAGGGGAGATTGGCGTCAGTGACTGTGGGGCTAGTTTATATCAGACAGGGGAGATTGGTGTCAGGGACTGTGGGTCTGTTTTATATTAGACAAGGGGAGATTGGGGTCAGGGACTGTGGGGTTGGTTTATATCAGACTGGAGGAAAATGTTGTCACTGTCTGTGGGGCAGGGTGAAATCAGACATGGGGAGATTTGTGCCTGTGGTGTGGTTTGTATTCGACAGGGGGTGATTGGTGTCAGTGAGGGGCTGGTTTATATCTAACAGGAGGAGTTTGCTGTCACTGACTGTGGTGAGGACCTTATAAAACCAGACAGGGATCGGTTCCATGTTTTAATTCTTTTTCAAGGCATACTGGGCACTCAAGAGTTAAACACTCCACTGTGAAACAGACTCACTACAGTATCAATTACAGAATAGACAGAACATCTCAGTAGGATAACTGAATCTTAGTGAAGGAATCCATTGCCGCCACACATGTGGATTCCTCTGCAGCCTCAGGTAAAATTATTTGTCCTCCCCAGCCGAGACTGATAGCTTTGGCTGCAACCCTGTTAAACAACCTCCTGCTCCCATTATCTTGCTTCCTCTCCGTATTACCATAGGGATGTGAATTCCCGGTTGAAAACATTCAAAACCCTTCAGTTTAATTTCTTCCCATTGACACATGATCATGAAGCATACAATGATCAGTCACTGTAGTCCATTCACCTATTATCGCAGGACATCGACATTCACCGGGCCTTGTAAAATGATAATTGCCCATCTTAAACAATGTAACGACAATCAATCATGTGGTTGAGAGACCTTTTGTATTATTCCCATAAAAAGTACTGCCTTTGTGTGTAGAGCAGAGATTAGTGGAGAAGTGTCACCACAAGTAGACACACGACTACTTTCAGGGACATGGAGAATCTCGTGCTGCACTCCGATAATAAAGTATCTGCTGTTGTACTGAAACTTGTGTCATCTGGATTTGTGGAACAAACTATACATTAACAGCCTCACAATTCTATATTTGAGTTTTCATTTTCAATCAGGAAGTGTCTGCTTTGCCTTCCCATATCTGACAAGCCATCAGATTTCACCTCTGCAGCTTCAGACCCTCTCTGTAACCATGAATAAACGCTGAGTGTTGAAGAAATGTAGCAGGTCCAGAAGCATCTGCAGAGAGTGAGAACAGAGTTCAAATTCAGGTCTGACAGTGTGTCAGAATAAAGCTCAATCTTGTGGCCCTTCCACATTGACAATTGTTAGTGCCAACACCTCAATGAAAGTCTCTTCATTGTCCTGTTTTTTCGAATCGCGGTGGTCTACAGTGCAGAACAAGTCCCTTCAGCCCATTGATTCTGTGCCAGTCAAAAACAACCATCAAACTATGGTAACTTCATTTCTCAGCCCTCAGCCCATCACCTTGTATAAGGACTGCAGATGCTGGAAACCATAGTCTAGATTAGAGTGGTGCTGGAAATGCCCAGCAACTCAGATAGCATCCGAGGAGCAGGAAAATTGACGTTTCGGGCAAACAGTACAGACTACAGATTCAAAAACATCAGCAACGGTTCTCCTTCAAGACCCATCACCTTGTATGTCTTGGCATTGCAAGTGCACTTCTGAAAACTTCTTCAATGATTTAAGAGCATCTGTCTGCAATACCCTTCTGTCTGCAATTCCGGCAGTGAATTCAGTTTCTCACCACTCTCTGGGTGAAAGCATTTTTCCTTCACTACACTGACCATGAGTATCGGAGTTAGGACATCATGTTGAGGTTGTACAGGCCTCTTCTAGAATACTCTGTCCAATTCTGGTCTCCCTGTTATAGGAGGGGTATTGTTAAACTGTTCAGAAAATATTCACAAGATGTTGCCAGGACTGGAGATTTATATGGAAAGGAGCTTGAAGGTTGAGGAGCGACCTTACAGAGGTGTACAATATAATAAGGGGCATATATAAGGTGAATGTCAGATATATTTTCCCTCGGGTAATAGACTTCAGGGCTTGTATATGAGGAGGAAGGGATTAGAGGGATATGGACCAAGTACTGGTAAATGGGACTAGGGTAAGTTAGGATATCCAGTCAGCATGGACGAGTTGGGTCGAAGGATCTGTTTCTGTGCTGTACGTCTCTATTTCTCGATGACATGGTTGAGATGTATAAAATAATGAGAGGTGTTCATAAGGTAGATAGTGAGGAAATTTTCCACTTTAACGAGGGAGCTTATTCCCCCCTAGACTTCAGGACTCGGGGACATATTTTTAAAGTGAGAGGAGAAAGATTTAAAAGGGAATTGAGGGTCAACTTTTTCTTCGCAGAGAGTGGTTCGTGTGTGAATGAACTTCCAGAGGAATTAATGGATGCGGGTACAGTTCCGATGTTTAAAAAATACTTGGAATAACAGGAAAGAATTGGAGGGATATGGGCCAGGAGCAGGCGGTGGGACTAGTTTTAGTTTAGGATTAGCATTGACTTGGGGGGTACCAAAAGGTCTGTTTCCATGCTGTATGACTTAATCACTGACATTCCCATTAAGCCTCCTCACCCTTATCTTAAATATCTGCACCGCCTTCCAGTCTTTACAGCATTTGTCTTAATGGTTCCTCCATCAAGGGGAATATTTCCTTCCTGTCTACCCAATCAACACCTCTCATTATTTTATACATCTCAATGATGTCATCGAGTCAAACAGATGTACAACACAGAAACAGATCCTTCAGCCCAACTCGTCCATGCCGACCAGATATCCGAAATTAACCTAGTCCCATTTACCAACACTTGGCCCTCTAATCCCTTCCAATTCAAGTTAAAAATCACACAACACCAGGTTATAGTCCAACAGGTTTATTTGGAACC
Source organism: Chiloscyllium plagiosum (assembly GCF_037043375.1). NCBI lineage: Eukaryota > Metazoa > Chordata > Chondrichthyes > Orectolobiformes > Hemiscylliidae > Chiloscyllium > Chiloscyllium plagiosum. The sequence goes on from NW_028270183.1 coordinate 49,755,292, forward strand.
ACTAACTTTCGAACGCTGCTCCTTCGTCAGGTGGTGGTGAAGTTTTCTAATACCCCTCCCGATACCTTTTATATGTTACTAGCCGCATACTGTCCTGCACTTCCTCTTGCAGACACGCACGGCCTGTTGCATGGAAAAGTTGGCCCTTAGGACATTGTAAATCTTTCCCCTCTCACCCTAAACCTATGCCCTCTCGTTCTGGACTGCCACACCCCAGGGAAAAGACCTTGACTATTTACCCTATCCATGTCTCCATGATTTTATAAACGTGTGGAAGGTCACTCCTCAGCCTCCAACACTCCAGGGAAAACAGCTCCAATCTATTCAGCCTTCCCTGTAGTTCAAACCCTCCAAACCTGGCAACATGCTTGTAAATCTTTTTTGAACCCTTTCAAATTTCACAACATCCTTTCTACAGGAATCAGAGCAGAATTGCACACAATACTCCAAAGGTGGCATAACCAATGTCCTGTACAGCCACAACATGACTTCCAACCTCCTTTACTCAATGCTCTGACCAATAAGAGAAAGCATACAAAATGCCTTCTTCACTGTCCTATCTACCTGCGACTCCCCTCTCAATCTCTCTGGTCTAAGAAAAATGACCCAATCTTTCCAGTCTCTCTTCATAACTGAAACTCTCCAGCTCAGACAACATCCTTCCACGTCTCGACTGCTCGCATGTCCCTCCTTAAATGTGGATTCCAGAAATGCAGACAACAAGCTATCTGTCCCCTAGCCAATGTTTTCGACAGTTCCGACAGAACTTCCCAGCTCAAACTCTGTGCTTAACAAGGAAAGGCGAGTTTATCACCTGTCCCGGTGTTTAAGTGACTGGTGGACAGGCACAACAAGGTCCCTCTGATCTTCAGTGCTTCCCAGGGCCCTATAGTTCATCATGTATTCCCTTACCATGTTTGTCCTCCTATAGTCTAATTCTATCTTCCTCATTGTTTGCCAGCACACTAGTTTTCATATCATCAGTGAACTCACTGATCAATCCTCCAACTTTCAAGTGAAAGTTATTTCTATAAACCTAGAAACTGCGACGACCCAATACTGGCCTCTGCAAGATCCCACTGGGCACAAGCTTCCAGTTACAGAAGCAATCTCAACCATCACCCTCTGCTTCCTGCCGCTCAGCCCATTGTGGATCCAATTGCCAAATTTACTTGGATGCCATGGGCTCTTGCCTTTGCCATCAGTGTCCCATGCAGGACCTTATCAAAAGCCCCACTGAATCCCAAGTAGCCTCCACCAAATGCATTGCTGTCACCTACACATCTGGCCACCTCTTTGACAAATTCAATCAGGTTGGTCAGATATGACCTTCCTTTAATAAAACCACACCGACTATTCTTGATTAACCCCTGCCTGCTCCAAGTGCAGATTCATTCTGTCCCTAAGTATTTATTCCAACAGTTTCCCCACCGTCAGACTGATTGGCCTGTCGATTCCTGGTTTCTCCCTCCTTCCTTCATGAACACCTTGTCACATAGGCTGTTTTTAATTGGTGTCTGCAGCCAAGTGTTAGGTCTCTTGTACAGCTTGGGCAAGGTAGAAAGGGACAGTGGTAGCGTATTTACCTCTGAGCTAGGAGATCCAGGTTCAAGTCCCACCTGGTCCAAAGGAATATCATACCATCACTGAGCAGGTTGGTTGAGAAACTATCTCCAAGGTGTTTTGATTTACCTGGAATTGTTTCCTCCTCTCCTGAAAGGACTTAGTTAATCGTGAATAGACATTACAGCAATCCCTCTGCACCTGAATGGCACTATCTCTTCTCAATCTGATGTTGCTTGTTCCTTCCATCCCAACCTCTTTTGGGAGCTTTACAGCACTCACTTTACCCCAGTTAAGTGAGTTTTGCAGCTTTTAAAAGCTTTCACATTTGTGTCTTTGCCAGATTTTAGAAAATCAAGGACCGATCAACCTGAAACAACAGCAGGAGTTTATTTTCTTGGATACACCTTACACACAGACACACACACACAGACAGACACACAGAGACACAGATACACACACAGACACAGACACAGACACACACACACACACAGACACACACACAGACACAGACACAGACACACACACACACAGACACACACACACAGACACATACACACAGACACACACCACACACACACACAGGCACACACACACACACAGACACACACACACAGACACGCACACACACACACAACACACACACACAGACACACACACACACAGACACACACACATACTGACACGCACACACACACACCACACACACAGACACACACACAGACACAGACACAGACACACAGACACAGACACACACACAGACACACACACACAGACACACACACACAGACACGCACACACACAGACACACACAGACACACACACACGCACACACAGACACACACACATACTGACACGCACACACACACCACACACACACAGAGACACACACACACCACACACACACAGACACAGACACAGACACACACACAGAGACGCACACACACACACCACACACACACAGACACACACACACACAACACACACACACAGACACACACACAGACACACATACCCAGACACGCACACACAGACACACACTACACACACACAGGCACACACTACACACACACAGACCACACACACAGACACAGGCACACACACACACACACAGAGACACACACACACACACCGCACACACACACATACACACACACAGACACACACACCACACACACACAGACACACACACACACAGACACACACAGACACACACAGACACGCACACACACACAGAGTACTGAGAGAGTGATGCACACTCAAAGGGACATTACTGAGGGAGCGCCACACGGTCAGTGTGTCAGTTCTGAGGGAGTGTTGTTTCAGAGGGTGAGTACTGAGGGAGTGATGCACTATCGGACAATCAGTACTGAGGGAGTGCTGCACTGTCAGAGGGTCAGTACGGAGGGAGTGCTGCACTTTAAAAGGTCTGTACGGAGGGAGTGCTGCACTGTCAGAGGGTCAGTACGAAGGGAGTGCTGCACTTTAAAAGGTCTTACGGAGGGAGTGCTGCACTGTCAGAGGGTCAGTACTGAGGGAGTGCTGCACTGTCACAGGGTCTGTACGGAGGGAGTGCTGCACTGTCAGAGCGTCAGTACTGAGGGAGTGCTGCATTGTCAGAGGGTCTGTACGGAGGGAGTGCTGCACTGTCACAGGGTCTGTATTGAGGGAGTGCTGCACTGTCAGAGTGTCAGTATTGAGGGAGTGCTGCACTGTCAGAGGGTCAGTACTGAGGGAGTGCTGCACTGTCAGAGGGTCAGTATTGAGGGAGTGCCGCACTGTCAGAGGCTCAGTACTGAGGGAGTGCTGCACTGTCAGAGGGTCAGCACTGAGGAAGTGCTGCACTGTCACAGGGTCTGTACGGAGAGAGTGCTGCACTGTCAGAGGGTCAGTATTGAGGCAGTGCTGCACTGTCAGAGGGTCAGTATTGAGGGAGTGCTGCACTGTCAGAGGGTCAGTACTGAGGGAGCGCCGCACTGTCAGAGAGTCAGTACTGAGGGAGTGCTGCACTGTCAGATACACAGTACTGAGGCACTGCTGGACTGTCAGAGGTGCAGGGTCGAGGCAGAGGGTCAGTACTGAGTGAGTGCTACACTGTCAATGAGTCAGTACTGGGGCAGTGCTGTACTGTCAGAGTGTCAGTTATGATGGAGCGCTGTACTGTCAGAGGTTTTGTCCTGAGATTGGGCCACACTGTCAGAGGGCCAGTATACGGCCACTTCCACACTGTCAGAGAGTCAGTCCTGAGGGAGTGCATCACTATCAGACAATCAGTCTGCAGGGAGTGCAGCGTTGTCAGAGGATCAGAATGGAGGGAGTGCAGCATTGTCAGAGAGTCAGTATGGTGGGAGTGCAGCATTGTCAGAGGGTCAGTGTGGAGGGAGTGCAGCATTGTCAGAGGATCAGTGTGGAGGGAGTGCAGCATTGTCAGAGAGACAGTATGGTGGGAGTGCAGCATTGTCAAAGGATCAGTGTGGAGGGAGTGCAGCATTGCCAGAGTGTCAGGACGGAGGGAGTGCAGCATTGTCAGAGAGTCAGGACGGAGGGATTGCTGTGAAGTGAGAGAGTCAGTAATGATGATGTGCGCACTCACTGAGGGTCAGTACTAATGGATGGCCATGCCGTCAGAGTATCGCACTGTGAGAGGGTTACTACTGAGGGAGCGCTGACCTGTGAATGGGTTAGAACTGAGGGAGCACCGCACTCTGAAGGGATGAGTACTGAGGGAGCACCGCGCTGTGAGGGGTTCAGTACTGAGGGAGCGTCACGCTATGTGTCGGACAGTCAGTACTGAGTGATTGCTGCATTGCCAGATGGTCAGTACTGAGAGAGTGATGCACACTCAAAGGGACATTACTGAGGGAGCGCCACACGGTCAGTGTGTCAGTTCTGAGGGAGTGTTGTTTCAGAGGGTGAGTACTGAGGGAGTGCTGCACTATCGGACAGTCAGTACTGAGGGAGTGCTGCACTGTCAGAGGGTCAGTATGGAGGGAGTGCTGCACTTTAAAAGGTCTGTACAGAGGGAGTGCTGCACTGTCAGAGGGTCAGTACTGATGGAGTCCTGCACTGTCAGAGGGTCAGTACGGAGGGAGTGCTGCACTTTAAAAGGTCTGTACGGAGGGAGTGCTGCACTGTCAGAGGGTCAGTACTGAGGGAGTGCTGCACTGTCACAATGTCTGTACGGAGGGAGTGCTGCACTGTCAGATGGTCAGTACTGAGGGAGTGCTGCATTGTCAGAGGGTCTGTCCGGAGGGAGTGCTGCACTGTCAGAGGGTCAGTACTGAGGGAGCACCGCACTGTCAGAGGGTCAGTACTGAGGGAGTGTCGCACTGTCAGAGGGTAAGTTCTGAGGAAGTGCTGGACTGTCAGAGGGTCAGTTTGAGGGAGGGATGCACTGTCAGAGAGTCAGCACTACGGGTATGCCGTACTGTCGGAGGGTCAGTACTGTGGAAATGCTGCACTGTCAGAGGGATATTACTGAGGGAGTGCTGCACTGTCAGAGGATACTACTGAGGGACTGCTGCGCTATCAGGGGGTCAGTAATGGGGGATTGCCGCAATGTCAGAGGGTCAATCTGGGGGCAGTGCTGCACTGTGAGAAGGTCAGTGCTGAGGGAGCGCTGCACTGTCAGAGAGTCAGTACTGAGGGAGTGCCACACTGTCAGAGGATCATGACTGAGGGAGTGCTGCACTGTCAGCGCATCAGTCTCGGGGATACCAGCATTGTAAGAGAGTCAGTACTGAGTGAGTGCCACACTATCAGATGGGCTAAATGGCCTAATTTCTGCTCCCATGTCTTGTGGTCGAAGAGGAATATCTGAAATTGTTCAGTACATTTCTGCCTCTGCTTCCTACAGACCCTGCTCAGTAATGATTCCCACGTCCAGATTCCAGAGACTGTGTTCAAACAGACCGTCTTCATTTGGTTACCACCCTCTTTTCCCAGGGATCAAGTTTTCGTTTCGTGTGACTGACCTGCCAGCTCAAAGGGATATTTTCATGCTGCAGGGCTGAGGTTTGCTCCTCAGCTTCCATCTGCTCATCCCAAATGAATCCCACTGCCCCACACTCAGCACAGTCGTGTGTTCCTTATTTCTGAGCTGCCCAATGCTACTCCACATCCAGAATGACATCCCACACTCCTCCAAATCGTATTGCAGGCTATTTGCCTGGTAGCGAGGAGTGCTAAGAGAGGAAATAAAAATCTGAAAGGACTTTAAAGTGACATTTAGGGTGAATTGATAATGAGAGAAAGAGTAGGTTGTGGAACACAGTGAGAATTTGTGCAATGACCCAGAGGCTACAGTGAGTGGATGCATTTTGTCAGCGCTCATTGGGACAGGGTTGATATGAAATCGTGGAGATGTATTAGCATATATATAGAGAGAGATGGTTCTGAGTGGTCTGGCCTTCTTGCAACCCCATAAATCTCCAAAGACGGTGGAAATGTATCTCAGTTTACCGAATGAGGGGATGGAGGAAGTAGCAGGTACACTTGCAAACATTTTCAAATCCCCTCTGGCCAGAAGAGAGTTGTCGTCGGACTGACCATGTGATACCGTTATTCAAGAAGGAGCATGGGATATACCAGGCAGCTACAGGCCAATCAGGCTAATATCGTGGATGGGACGCCTGTTGGAAGCAATTTTGGGAGATAGAATTAATCAGCATTTAAAGAGACTGGAGTTCATGAAGAACAGTCAGAATGGTTCTGTTAAGGGGAGGTCAGGTCTGACCAATGGGATTGCACTTTTTAAGGAGGTGACCAGGAGTGTAAATAAGGGCAATACTTTCCTGTGGTCTGCTTGGAGATCAGTAAGGCTTTTATCAGGACCCATACTGGAAACTGATAGTGAAAATAAACACTCAAGATCCAAGGAATTTGGTGCAGAATGCTGAGTGGCAGGAGGCAGACAGTGATGGCCCAGTTAGAAATCTCTGTCTGTTCATGTCTCACTGTTGGGGTCTTGCTGATGTGGTTGTTAGAAAAGATTTAGATTTGAATGGTGAATGGTTATTGGGCTCATAAATGATAGGAAGATTGGTGGGGTGATAAATCCAGAGGAGTATAGCCTTAGGTTACAGAAGGATGGAGATGGCCTTGTCAGTTGGACCGATCAGTGAAAACGGGTGAGGTGCCTGAAGACTGGAGGGTGATTAATGATGTGCCATTATTGAAGTAAGGCCAAAAGGAACAGCCATTGAATTATGGTCAATGGTGTGTAAGCCTGAGGTCAATGGTGGGTAAGCTGTTGGAGGGCATTCTGAGAGTCAATTTACATGCATTTGGAAAAGCAAGAATTGATTAGGGATAGTCAGCTTGGCTTTGTTTGTGGAAATGATGTGTCCAACTTGATAGAGCTTTTGAAGGGATGACCAAGGAGACAGATGAGAAGGTTTCACATGGGAGATTGCTTAGTAAAAGGTTAGATGACATGCCATCCAGGGAGAGAGGGCAGCACGGTGCCTCAGTGGTTTGATTCTAACTCCCGGTGACTGTCTGTGTGGAGTTTACACATTCTCTCTCTATTTGTGCGGGTTTTCTCCGGGTCCTTCAGTTTCCTCCCACAGTCCAAAGATGCCAAGGGAAATGCAGCATGACAGGGATAGAGTATAGAATGTGAGTCTGGGTGGGATGCTGTTCTGACAGGCTGTGTGGGGCCAATGGACGGAATGGCTTACTCCGACACTGTAGGAATTCTAAAATTACTACAGAGAGACAAGTCATGTTCTGGGGACCAGGCTCCAATCTTTGACAGGGGTGGATGTGGGTCCTCACAGTCTGAAGGGGTTTGAACGCAGTCTGAGATGGGGAGCTGGGCTGCATCCGGAAGTTGAGGATGTGAATGTTTTGTGGAGGTACTGTCTGAGGGGCTTTGGGGGTTCAACACAACGAATTGTTGCTTTCTAAGGTACTGAGGGAGCACTTTCTGAGGGACTGAGGGAGCACTTTCTGAGGTACTGAGGGAACACTTTCTGAGGTACTGAGGGAGCGCTTTCTGAGGTATTGAGCGAGAACTTTCTGAGGTACTGAGGTAACACTTTCTGAGGTACTGAGGGAGCACTTTCTGAGGTACTGAGGTAACACTTTCTGAAGTATAGAGGGAGCACTTTCTGAGGTTCTGCGGAAGCACTTTCTGAGGTATTGAGGGAGCACTTTCTGAGGTACTGAGGGAGCACTGTCTGAGGTATTCAGGGAACACTTTCTGAGGTACTGAGGGAGCACTTTCCGAGGTATTGAGGGAGCACTTTCTGAGGTATTGAGAGGACACTATCTGAGGTACTGAGGGAGCACTTTCTGAGGTATTGAGGGAGCACTTTCTGAGGTATTGAGGGAGCAATTTCTGAGGTACTGAGGGAACATTTTGTGAGGTACTGAGGGAGCACTTTCTGAGGTACTGAAGGAGCACTTTCTGAAATATTGAGGGAGTACTTTCTGAGGTATTGAGTGAGCACTTTCTGAGGTACTGAGGGAACACTTTCTGAGGTACTGAGGGAGCAATTTCTGAGGTACTGAGGGAACATTTTGTGAGGTACTGAGGGAGCACTTTCTGAGGTACTGAAGGAGCACTTTCTGAAATATTGAGGGAGTACTTTCTGAGGTATTGAGGGAGCACCTTCTGAGGGACTGAGGGAACACTTTCTGAGGTACTGAGGGAGAACTTTCTGAGGTACTGAGGGAGCACTTTCTGAGGTATTGTGGGAGCACTTTCTGAAGTACTGAGGGACCACTTTCTGAGATACTGAGGGAGCACTATCTGAGGTAATGAGGGAGCAGTGTCTGAGGTACTGAGGGAGCACTTTCTGAGGTATTGTGGGATCACTTTCTGAGGTACTGAGGGAACACTTTCTGAGGTACTGAGGAGCACTTTATGAGGTATTGAGGGGTACTTTCTAAAGTACTGAGGGAGCACCTTCCGAGGTACTGAGGGAGCATTTCTGAGGTACTGAGTGTGCACTTTCAGAGATATTGAGTGAGCACTTTCGGAGGCATTGAGGGAGCACTTTCGGAGGTATTCAGGGAACACTGTCTTAGGTACTGAGGGAGCACTTTCTGAGGTACTGAGGGAACACTTTCTGAGGTACTGTGGGAGCGCTTTCTTAGGTATTGAGCGAGCACTTTCTGAGGTACTGAGGTAACACTTTCTGAGGTACTGAGGGAGCACTTCCTGAGGTACTGAGGTAACACTTTCTGAAGTATAGAGGGAGCACTTTCTGAGGTACTGTGGAAGCACTTTCTGAGGTATTGAGGGAGCATTTTCTGAGGTACTGAGGGAGCACTTTCTGAGGTATTCAGGGAACACTTTCTGAGGTACTGAGGGAGCACTTTCCGAGGTATTGAGGGAGCACTATCTGAGGTATTGAGATAACACTATCTGAGGTACTGAGGGAGCACTTTCTGATGTATTGAGGGAGCACTATCTGAGGTATTGAGGGAGCATTTTCTGAGGAATTGAGGGAGCAATATCTGAGGTACTGAGGGAGCACTTTCTGAGGTACTGTGGAAGCACTTTCTGAGGTATTGAGGGAGCACTTTCTGAGGTACTGAGGGAGCACTTTCTGAGGTATTCAGGGAGCACTTTCTGATGTACTGAGGGAACACTTTCTGAGGTATTGAGGGAGCACTTTCTGAGGTATTGAGGGAGCAATATCTGAGGTACTAAGGGAGCATTTTCTGAGGTACTGAGGGAGCACTTACTGAAGTATTGAGGGAGCCCTTTCTGATGTATTGAGTGAGCACTATCTGAGGTACTGAGGGAACACTTTCTGAGATACTGAGGGAGCACTTTCTGAGGTATTGAGGGAGCACCTTCTGAGGTACTGAGGGAACACTTTCTGAGGTACTGAGGGAGCACTTTCTGAGGTATTGTGGGAGCACTTTCTGAGGTACTGAGGGACCACTTTCTGAGATACTGAGGGAGCACTATCTGAGGTATTGAGGGAGCAGTTTCTGAGGTACTGAGGGAGCACTTTCTGAGGTATTGTGGGATCGGTTTCTGAGGTATTGAAAGAGAACTATCTGTGGTATTGAGGGAGAACTATCTGAGTTATTGAGGGAGCACTTTCTGAGGTATTGAGGGAGAACTATCTGCTGGTACAGAGTGCAGAGGGCAGAAAGGAACAGATGCAACTCCCTGATCATTTCCTCAGGGTCCCTGAGGCACTCTGATGTTGTAATTTGAAATGGAAGCCACTCCCCATTTCAGAACAGCCATATCATTTTAAACAATCAGTGAAAAATAACATCAGGATGTGTCTGAAACATGGTTTGGGGGAAAACATTCATCAATCTATTGTCACTTGTTGCTTGGAGACGTTTTAGAAAAGCAGCACCCAAACAGACTAATGCTGTCGATGCAAGAGGTGGTGCACAGGAAGATCCAACAAGTCTCTGTAGCTGCTGTCTGTCCCCCTGGAGCAGTCATCATGTGAGATCAGGGTTCAGTCCTCGGAGAAATCATTTATCCATAAAAACCTCAACCATGCCTTTACAACTGTGCCTGTGTGTGTGTGTGTGTGTGTGTAAGAGAGAGAGAGAGAGAGATAGAGACAAACAGAGAGAGAGAGAGAGAGAGACTGTCCGTGTTTGTGTGTGAGAGAGAGTGGATGCAAGTGTATCTCTGTGTGTCTGTATGTGTGCACGTGAGAGAGTGAGAGAGAAAGTCTGTGTTTACGTGAGAGTGTGTGTCTGTGTGTGTTTGAGGGTGTGTGTGCCTGTGTGTGTATGTGTGTGAGAGTGAGAATGTGTGTGTGAGAGTGTACAAGTGTGTGTGTGAGAGAGTAGGTTTTTGTATGAGAGAGTGCGTGCCTTTGTGTGAGCGAGTGTGTATGTGTCTACGTGTGTGTGGGACAGTGTGTCTGTGTGTGAGAAGGAGTGTGTATGTGTGTCTGTGTGTGTTTGAGGGTGTGTGTGTCTATGTGTGTGAAAGTGAGAGTGTGTGTGTGTGAGAGTGTATAAGTGTGTGTGTGAGAGAGTAGGTTTTTGTGTGAGAGAGTGCGTGCCTGTGTGTGAGCAAGTGTGTGTGTGTCTATGTGTGTGTGTCACAGTGTGTCTGTGTGTGAGAGTGTGTGTCTGTGTGCATGTATGTGTGAGAGAATGAGTGTGTCTGTGTGTAAGAGACAGTGTGTGAGAGAGAGTGTCTGTCTGTGTCTGTGTGTGTAAGAGACTATGTGTGAGTGAGAGTGTGTGAGAGAGTGTGTGTGTGAGTCAGAGCGTGTGTCCATGTGTGTGTGAGAGAGAGTGTAACTGTATGTTTATGTGTGTGAGAGAGAGTGTGTCTGTGTGTGTTTGAGGGAGCGTGTGTGTCTGTGTGTAAGTGCGTGTGTGAGAGAGACTGTGCCTGTGTGCATGTGTGTGAGAGAGAGTGTCTGTGTGTGTGAGAGAGAGTGTGTGTGTGTGAGAGAGTGTCTGTGTGTGAGAGAGTGTATGTCTATATGTGAGAGAGTGAGAGTGTGTGTGAGAGTGTATGTATGTGAGAGAGCGTGTGTGTATATGTGTGTGAGAGAGTGTGCCTGTATGTGTCTGAAAGAGAGAGTGTGTCTGTGTGTGAAAGAGTGTATCTGTGTGTATGTGTGAGAGAGAGTGTGCCTGTCTGTGTGTGAGAGAGATTGTGTGCGTGAGAGAGAGTGCATGTGTGAGAGAGTATGTCTGTATGTGTGTGAGACAGTGTATGTGTGTGTGAGAGAGAGATTGTGTCTGTGTGTGAGAGAGAGTGTGTGTGTGTGAGAGAGAGTGCATCTGTATATGTGTGTGAGAGAGACAGTGTGCCTGTGTGTTTGCGTGTGTGAGAGAGAGAGTTTGCCTGCATGTATGTGTGTCTGAGAGTGTGTGTGTGAGAGAGAGAAAGTGTGCCTGTGTTTGTGAGTGTGTCTGTCCCTGTGTTTGAGGGAGCGTGTGTCTTTGTGTGTCTGTGTGTGAGAGAGAGATTTGTGCCTTTGGGTATGTGTGTGTGAGTGTGCCTGTGTGTGTGTATGTGTGTGTCAGAGTGTGTCTGTGTGTGTGTTTGGAGGAGCATGTTTCTGTGTGTGTATATGTGTGTGAGAGAGAGTTATGCCTTTGTGTATGTGTGTGTGAGAGTGTATCTGTGTGTGTTTGATGGAGCGTGTGTCTTTGTGTGTATGTGTGTGAGAGAGAGTGTATAAACAAGGCAATCTTATCAGGTGCCCATGAATATAAAATCCAGCTGCTGTTTCAGGTGAATTGGTCCTTGTGTGTCCAAAGACACAAAAGCTGCAAGAGTGACTTAACTGAGGGAAAGAGAGTGTTGTTCATTCCAATGGGGATTCATGCAGTAAACCTTCCCCACACACTAACATCCCTCTGGAAATTCAGTGGCTAGTCCTGCACACAGTGCTCCAGGTGCAAACCAATGTAATGTCACCATAGCCTTACCAGAGCATGAGACAGCTCCTCATTAGAGAGCGGTGTCTGGTGGTGATTTAATCAGAGGGTCACCATGGCCCAACTGAGGGGAGAGGTTGGGAAGGAGAGTCCTTCAGAGTAACTCTAGCAAGTGTGGTAATCTAACTGCCTAGCCAACTGAGCTAACTGACTTCACTCCAGGGGCATGCCCTGTATAACCCAATCATAGCCAGCCTGCACCTCAATAGGAGCCAGGAGCAAGGCCATTCGGCCCCCACCCTAACCCAGAAGGGAGAGCACGGGAAGCTGATGAAGGAAACAAGCCCCTCCCACGTGGCCTTCTGAAATGGAGCTGGAGGACAGAGCACATCTGGCCTGCTGTTTGCTTCCCCGAGACTGGCCTGCTCCACCTTACAGTGAGAGACTGAGGGGAATCTCAAGGAGATTTCACTTCTCACTGAGAGGCTGCAACTCCAATCCAAATCAGGCTGGTTCCCTCCGAGACTCACGGAAGAGTGCAGCACTCTTCAGATCAGGCCCTTGTGGAGTCATAACCTCCCGTGTGGGGGCCAAAAGCTGGGAGATAGCATTAAGAACATAAGACCATCCGAAATAGGAACAGGAGGAGACCATCCAGCCCCTCGAGCCTGCTCTGCTATTCAATAGGATAATGTTTAATTTATCATTTGATTTGGGAGCTGAAACCAGGACAGTACAAAGACAGAGAGAATCAAATATTTCTACCATGAGGAATCAACAGACAGGAGTTGGAACCAGAGAGAGTGAACACACACGCACACACACACGTACACACACGCACACACACACGTATACACACACACACACGCACACAGAGACACACACGCACAGATACACACATGTACTCGCACACACGCACATAAACACGCACGTACACACACACAAGTACATGCACGCACGCACAGAGACACACGTACATGCACGCACACACAGACACACACGCACACACACAAAGAGACGCGCATACACATACACAGACACACACGCACACACAGACACACGTACACAAAGAGACACACACGCACACGTACACACACATACACGTACGCACACACACAGACACACACGCACACGCAGACACACGTATACACACACACCTCCACATGCACAGAGACGCACACACGTGCACGCATGCACAGACATAGACACACGTACACACACACATGCACACAGACACACGCACAGGCACACACGTACACACACACACGCAGACACACACACGCACACACACACACACACACACACACACATAAGAATTCAGGCTGTTTCTGGAAATTTTACCACAAGGGGCGTGCTCTACACTGAGGAAAGACAAAGGTGCAAAATGCTAGAGGGGGCAGCTGCACAGTCTGATCCCAGTGATCTCACTGCTTCCCACTCCCATTAGAACTCTCATGTCTATTTCTGTATTCCCAGTTTACTCTCCCACATCTTTCCTTCCATTCCTATCACTCAACATCCTTCACATCTCTGCCGTGTTGACATTTCCCTGTAGATTCCCTTCCGACAGCACTCTGCCCCTTTGTCACGCCACCATGTTTTTTTCAGGAATGCTTAATCATTCAATCTTTCACAAAACCAACATCTTGCTCATCTTTGTCTGCATTTTTCTCACAGCTCTGTGGGATCTTGCTATTCTTGTCTGTACATCATTCTAGCTGCATCGCAGCAGAAAACCCCTCACACCACCACCCAACTCTCTCAGCGCTATCTCTCTGCTGCTGCAACTCCTCTCTCTCTTTCCTATGGCTCTCCTTGGGATTTCTCTCTTGCTGTCTGTCTGACATTCTCTCCCTGTCTTTGTCTCCCCGTTTTCACCTTTTATCTGTCTGACATTGTATTTCTCTTCCTGGGGTTTTACTCTCTGTCTCTCTCTCCCTTTCTCTCTCTGCCTCTCTCCTGCTCTCTTTCAGTTCTTCACACTTTCTCTCCCTCCCTCTCACTGTCTGTCTGTCCATCTCTCTTTCTCTCTTGTGGTTTCTCTCCCGCTTTCTCCCTGGACCCCTCTGCTCTGTCCCGGTGACTGGGGAAGGGACATTGGGAAGAGTTTGTCTCGGTGCTGCTGGATGCTGTACAGTTAATGCAGGGGAATCAACCTTTTCCTGGTCTCTTCCGGGTTTTACCCCGACTGTAGGGAGGCAGTGAGTGTAAGGGACATAAAAGTACTTTTCTCATTGAGTCTGAAATCAAGCTAAAGAGAAGGGGAGGGTGACAAAAAGAGAGAGAGAGAGAGAAATGGAGATAGTGGGAATGGAGAAAGTGGGGAAAGAGAGAGAGATGGGCATTGAGAGACAAGGAGACGGGGAGAATGAGAGAATGACAAAGAGAAAGAGACAGGGAGAGAGAGAAGGATACATATGGAGGGAGAAGGACAGTGTGGTGGCTGGGCATGGTTGCAGAGTGGGATCTTGCTGTGCATTACCGCAGTCAATCAAAAGGCGATTTAGTCTCTGCACTGTGTCCTCCAGCCCAGGGGTTGTGAGTCTGCATGGGAAGGAGGAGAGTTGGAGACAAGGAGGGAGTGGGAGAGCCAGAGACAGGGGGAGAGTTTGATGGGGCTTTGGGGTTGGTGGAGAAAGGAGGGGCTGTTGTCAGAGAGAGATGGAGGGAGGATAGCATGCGATGCAAAGTCTGAGACAGGGTGGAGAAGAGGTCTCCACAGAAAGGATAGTCAATGAGGTCATTCAGGGACCAATCCTGAGGATCCTGAACAGGACCAGGATCATTTAATGGGGGATGATGGGCAGAAAGGACTCCATCTGTGATACAAGCCTTCTATAATTCTGGGACTGGGATCTTGCTGTGCATTAAAACAGTCACAGGCCAGTCAGCCAACCCAGACTCATTTACCTGCGTGAGAAAGTGAGGACTGCAGATGTTGGAGAGTCAGATTTACAAAGTGTGGAGCTGGGGAAGCACAGCAGGTCAGGCAGGAGAGTCGATGGTTCAGGCCTGACCTGCTGGGCTTTTCCAGCTCCACACATTTCCACTCATTTCCCTCTGTCCCACGGAGTGGGACTCACAGCAATTTTGGGGTGGGGCAGCAAAATATTTGGGGGCGGGCACAGTTATTGAGGCAATTACTTAGGAGGGAAAATATTTAGGGAAGGGGATAAATTTGGGAGAGAGTAAAAATGGGGGTCAAAATATTTTTGAGGCTGTTTAAATTTGGGTAAGCACTTTCAGGTCTGAAATAGGGAAATAAAGAAAAGAAGGGCGAGAAAAAGAGAGAGAGAGAGAGAGAGAGATGGAGAAAGTGGGGATGGTGATGAGAGAAAGATGGGCAGAGAGAGAAAGGGAGACAGTGAGAAAAAGGCATAGTGAGTGAGAGAGAGATACAGGCAGAGAGAGAAGGACAGAGAGAGGGAGAGAAGGAGGGTCAGACTGAGACAAACAGGAGTTAAAGCATGGATAGACTGAAGGGGCGACACTCGTTATTCCAGTTGGTTCCAGCTCTCTCTCTCTCAATGGTTTTTCACACTCCCTCTCTCCCATGCTTCTGGGGTTTGCTTCAACCTGTCTTTCTATCTCTCCCCCTCCCTCTCTGGTTCTGTCTTTGGGTTTGCGAAGCTGCTTTCTATCTGTGTCTGTCTGTCTGTCCCTTGCCATGCTGGTCTCCTCAGATGGGCTCCAGAAGATTCAAGACATCAGCCTGCAGGTGAACCCTGTTTGTGTTCTTTTCTGGATGGTTTTCCAGAACTTTCTGTAGTTCTGGCCAATTAGGAAAATCGGCTAATAGTTTGAAGCATTTTCAATTATTTGGATGGTTTGTTGCTGTTAGTTTCTTTGTGTCGCAGGACCAGGTGCCTTTCTGTCTGGGCCCTCCCTTGTTTGGTGGAGACGTTGTTAGGGATATGTCTGTCCTGGAGAACTGTTGCCTTTTACATTATGCTGATGACATTACCACTTGGCTACTGTGTTTGTACTGTGCTTGGTGTGCGGGTTTTGTGATTTGGGAGATTTATTTGGCCAATATACCTTGGCTGTCTATCTGTGTTTTAACCAGGAGTTTGTGACATTTTACCCAACTCATCCACTTAGATGGAAAGAAGCTTATACAATGAATTGCAAACCTGATTTTAAACGCTGGTTTTGCTTGTTGTCAGAGTAGCCAGCTGTCTGAGCGAAAGCCATTATGCACATTGGTCAAACCTATCATAGTATGGCTGATAAGTGATATTAAAGAAATGAATCATAGAATCCCTACACAGCAGAAACAGGGTCTTCGACTCATCGAGTCCACAATGACCCTCTGAAGAGAATCCAAATCAGATTCCTCCCCACTCTCCACTGTGATATCTCTGAAACTCTGCATTTCCCATGGCTATTCCAGCTTGCCTGAATTTCCCTAAAAACTATGGGAAATTTAACATAGCCAATTTGTCTAACACGCGCAACTTTGGACTGTGGGAGGAAATGGGGCAGCACGGTGGCACAGTGGTTCGCACTGTGCCTCACAGTGCCGGAGACTCGGGTTCAATTCCCGCCTCAGGCAATTGTCTGTGTGGAGTTCGCACATTCTCCCCGAGTCTGCGTGAGTTTCATCCGGGTGCTCCGGTTTCCTCCCACAGTCCAAAAATGTGCAGGTTAGGTGAATTGGTCAGGCTAAATTGCCCGTAGCGTAAGGTGAATGGGTCTGTGTGCGTTGCTCTTGGGAGGGTCGGTGTGGACTTGTTGTCCCGAAGGGCCTGTTCCCACACTGTAAGTAAACTAATCTAATCTAAAAACCCATGCAGAGGCGGGGAGAATGTGCAAACTCCACACAGACAGTCGCTCGAAGTTGGAATCAAACCCTGGACTCTGGCGCTGTGAGGCAACAATGCCACCCATTGAGCGACTGTGGCTCTCCTAACTGCTTCTACAAAAAATATATCATTCCAGTAATACGTACAGAATTGTGATGCCTAGACAGTGATCAGAATAAATACAAGTGAATGAGACCTGCTGGCTCAAAATCCTGGAATTCCTTCCTGAGTAGAATTCCCTGAGAATTCTAACAACCTTCTCGCCCCTGTGAGTGTGTCCAGGCATTAAGCATAATGATCGTACCCATCTGTTGCAACCTGCAATCATAACCACCAATACCCCAAGATATATCAAGTTGAGTGCAGTTAGTGCCACAGCTTGATGTGAGAGGAGCCAAATTCATGGATGACAGGTTATGGGCATATGATAGTATGGCCTGTTCCTTCACATTTACTTCGGGATGGTCCCTGTTCCCTCTATCTCCACAGTATGTGGGACGGAATCATGGTAACCCAAACAAATACCGTTTTTGTACAATTCCGAGTGTTTGGATTTCATCCTAACTTTGTCACTCGGGATAATTGGTATCCCTAGCACCAAGCTCAGTGTCCCCAGAGTGTCCTTACAGCTGTCATTAACCCAGCCCTTGGTGAGCTGCTGTCACTGAGAGTGAGAGATGTTGGTGTGGGTGTTCTCCTGGAATAAATATTTATGCTGTCTGTCACTAACCCGGGATGGGACTTTCCCTTGGCTGGCCTGCCTGAACTCCTCCCTCAGCTGTTCCACCATCCCGTTACTGCACAGGGTGTGGTTTTACTGCTCACCGTCATCTCTGCTTGGGCCGTGGATGATCTGGTTAATCGTGTTGGCGTGACCCTCCAGTTTGGTCACTAAGTGATGGTTAGCCTGATTCTCCACTAGTTGTCCCATGGTCTCCTCTGGGTTTTCTGTATTCAGTCTCATCAGGCTCTTTAGAGAGTTGTTGGGTCAGCATTCTGAGTTTATTCTGCAAATTAGCCAAGTCAGCATACTGACCGGTAACACTCCTGCCCTGGGAGTGGACTCGTATACTGTGGCAATATCATTACGGAGTTCTCTTTTCTTACATCTGATAATTGCTGTTGTGGGCTTTCCCTCATATTTCCCTGTCCCTCACCCCTTATCCTGTGGGTCAGGTGGCAACATAATCATTTTAATGGGGACGGGCACTACTCTGGTTACTGTCTCCCTGATGCATTCATTATGATTGGCATCAGTTCGTGATAAATGTTAGTGAACAAGGTATTGCCTGTGAGTTTAGTGACGAGTCCATTGCTAGACCCTGGTGTGGGTGGGACAAGCTGGGGGAGGAGCCTTCCCTCCTGGTCTCAGCCCGTTTTTAATTTTGTTTCTGAGGAATTCACCCCGGTGGGGTTCCTGGGGTATCACTGTGTGAACTCTGACCACTTGTCCAAGCTGTGTACTCGGTATCTCACTACCATGCCCCCGTTCTTGGTGAAACCCAACCAATCGCCTGTGATCCCTGAGCCTCTGTACCACAATGTGGAAACTAGTTAAGTCTATTTCATATTCAGCAATTATTTAGCAGAGGGCCCAAGCCTCATTAAAGGGGATGTCTGAGGGATCGATTCCCAGGTGTCCCTCCTTCTTTCTGAGACATGGGAGACAAAGGGTCGGGACCAGTTTCTCATCGCTAAGAGAGGTGCAGGTCATATCCCCAAAACTGCAGACAAATTGGACCCAGAATCTCCGGGTGAAGCTGACAGGGGGAGGGGAGGGGAGGGGCATTCCCCTGGTTGTTGTTCTTCAGTTATGTAGCGCCTCTGCAGGGTTTGCCTTAACCTGCCCTCGAGCAGTGAGGACCCCTGCCTTCATCACATCATGGATGCCACTCCCTAGCTCTTGGCCCTCAGTGAGGTCTGAATGGCCTGCTGAATTAAGGCACTTGGTGATTAATTTGGTTTGATCATCAGTATCCAATCCGCGTATGACAGACTGTCGGTTAATCTCATCCAAACATGTATCTGGGTCTGAGACGGGACCTTTATTGGTGCTGCCCACCATCTGGGCGGCTGGAATGGCTGTTGTTTACAGAGTGAGACCATCAGCTGCTTGACATTCATGGAATCTGGTTTGGGCTGTGGGTCAGGGCTGGGGGCAAAGGGTGTAGTGCCCTGGGCGAAAGGCAGCGGTGGGGGGGGGGGTTCCTAACTGTGGGCGGGTGTCGATGTGTCTGTGTGGGGCCTGTCGTTATCTCCCTGGGGAGGTAGAACCCCGAAGGCACGCATTATCCAACTCTGGGAGAGCCCTGGTTCTCTCGGGATTGTATGTGCTCCTGGCACCTCCTGCTAGGGCTGGATATATGCTGCTCCGTGTTGCAGATGTACAGGACCAATGCCGCTGCTTGGAGCTCCCTACACTGTCCTTCCAGATTGTCAGTACAACCTGAGGCTGCCTCCCCATCCCCAGAGGTCCTCCTTTCATTGGAATGGGCTCTTCCCAATTGTAACTCGAGTAGTCCCATGTGCGTGCGATTTTCCTACAACGTTCTGTCCTGCTCATTGTGTAGGAGACCTAGCTCTGTCACAGCCTGTAGGTTTCCCTGGGGTGACCGGATCCCAGCTGCCTTACCCAGCTGGGGGTCCTCCAGGCTATCAGCAGTGGAGTGAGCTTTCCAGCTTCCTTCCCCAGTTCTCTATGGGCTTCTCACCACAGCTCCTGTGCCAGGGATCCTTCGCTGCAAGGCCAGGCTGGCTTCCTGCCAAATTCTGCAGGACTGTGTCACATTTGTTCCGGCTCATGGCGTGTTGCTTTGGCCGCTTCTGCATTATGGGACACATGGGTATGTTCATAGAGTCATTGAGTTCTACAGCATGGAGACAGGCACTTTAGCCCAATCTGGGCCATCCACACTAACCCCGTTTCCCTGCACTTGGCCCATGACCTTCCAATACGTTCCTCTCCATGTAATTGTCCAAATGCGTTTTAAATGATATTAAATGTATCCTCCTCGACGACTTCCACTGGATGTTCATTCCCTATGTGTGCCACCCTCTGGGTAAAAGCATTGTCCCTCAGGTTCCCTTGTAATCTTTCCTCTTTCACCTTAAACTGATGCGCTTTCGTCCTCTATTCCCCAAGCTTTGGAGAAAGACTGAGTGAATTCACCCTATCCATGCCTCCCATGATCTTATACACCTCTATAAGGAACCCCCACCTCCACCCCGTCAGTCTCCTACACACTAAAGAAAATGTCCTAGCTTGTCTCTCTATACATGTCTAGTTAAGTCTGGCAACATCCTTGTAAGTTTCTTCTGCACTCTTCCAGTTTAATAACATGCTTCCTATAGCAAGGTGGGCAAAACGGAACACAATATTCCAAGTGCGGCCTCACCAACATCCTGCACAACTGCAACAGAACTTCCCAACTTCGATATTCCATGCCCTGACTGATGAAGGGCCCAGTGTGCCAAAAGCCTTCTTCACTGCCCTGTTTCCCTGAGTTCAGAGAGGCGTGCTCCTGGAATCCAAGGTCCCTCTGCTCCACGACACTCCTTCAGACCCTACCATTCACCATGAAACCCCTGCCCTGATTTGTCTTTCAAAAATTCAAGATATCGCCCTTGTCTATATTAACCTCCATTTGCCATTTCTCAGCCCAATTCCCCAGCTGATCAAGGTCCTGTTGTAATTGCTGAGAACCTTCCTCACTTGTTTTAGTGTAATCTGAAAACTTACTAATCATGCCTTAAACATCCTCATCCAAATCATTGATATAGATAACAAACAATAATGTCCCTAGCACTGACCAGCTCAGAGGCACAATGGTTAGCACAGCGACCTTACAGCACCGTGGATCTGGGTTCAATTGCAACCTCACAGGATGGACTGTGTGGGTTTGATTTCCTACAATATGGAAACAGGCCATTTGGCCCAACAGGTCCACACTGACCTGCTGAAGAGTAACCCACACAGAGCCATTCTCCCTTCCCAACATTTACTCTTGACAAATGCATCTCGCACTCTGGGTAATTTAGCATGGCCAATTCATCTGACCTGTACATTTTTGGTCTATGGGAGGAAACTGAAGCACCCAGAGGAAACCCACGCAGACACAGGGAGAATGTGCAAACTCCACACAGACAGTCACCCGAGGCTGGGGTTGAACCCGGGTCCCTAGCGCTGTGAGGCAGCAGTGCTAACCACTGAGCTACCGTGCCACACCAACTGAGTTTGTACGTTCTCCCCATGTCTGCGTGGGTTTCCTCTGAGTACTCCGGTTTCCTCCCACAATCCAAAGATGAGCAGGTAGGTAAATTGGTAAATTCCTGAAGAAGTGCGTATGCCCGAAACATCGATTCTCCTGCTCCTCGGATGCTGCCTGGTCTGCTGTGCAATTCCAGCACCACACTTTTCAAATCTGGTCTCCAGCATCTTCAGTCCTCACTTTCTCCAGGTAGGTAAATTGGCCATGCTCAATTGCCTATAGTTCATGGCTGTGAAAGTAAGTTGCATTAATCAGGGGTAAATGTAAAGTAATAGGGTAAGGAATTGGGTTTGGGTGGATTGATCTTCAGAGGGTCAGTGGACTTGTTGGGCTGAAGGGCCTGTTTCCACAGAGGAGGGATTGTATGATTCTATGACCGCTGAGGCACACCACTCATCATAGACCTTCAGTCTGACTGTTACCCTCTGCTTCCTACCATCAAGCCAATTGAGTACCCAGTTCCTGAAGAAGGGCCTGTGCCCGAAACGTCGAATCTCCTGTTCCCTGGATGCTGCCTGACCTGCTGTGCTGTTCCAGCAATAAAGTTTCAACTTTGATCTCCAGCATCTGCAGACCTCACTTTCTCCTGAGTACCCAGTTTGCCAACGCCCCCGGATTCCATGCGATCTAACCTTATCAAAGGCCTCACTGAAACCTGTAGAGTCTACATGTACTGGCCTTCCCTTGTCAATCTTCCTGATCACTTCATCAAAGAACACTAACAAATTTGTGAGGCGTGGTCTCCCACGCCCAAGGCTATGCTGACTACTCCCAATCAAATGCTGTATTTCCAAATGCACATATATCGAATCTCTCAGAATCTTCTCAAGTAACATACTTACCATGGATGTTAAGCTTACTGAGCTATAGTTCCCAGGTTTTTCTTTGCAGCCTTTCTGAATAAGGGCACAATATTTGCTTCCCTGCTATCTTCCTGGACCTCACCCGGTGGTGAGGCAAAAAGATCAGCCAGGGACCTCACAATTACTTCTCGCGCCTCTTGCAATGCTGTTGGATATATTTGTTCAGGTGAAAGTGAGGACTGCAGATGCTGGAGATCAGAGCTGAAAATGTGTTGCTGGAAAAGCGCAGCTGGTTAGGTAGCATCCAAGGAGCAGGAGAATCGACGATTCGGGCATGAGCCCTTCTTCAGGAATGAGGAAAGTGTGCCAAGTAGGCTAAGACAAAAGGTAGGGCGGAGGGATATCGGGGAGAGGCGTTGGAAATGCGATAGGTGGAAGGAGGTTAAGGTGAGGGTGATAAGGTGAGGGCGATAGGCTGGAGTGGGGGAGGGGGCGGAGAGGTTAGGAAGAAGATTGCAGGTTAGGAAGGTGGTGCTGAGTTCGAGGGTTGGGACTGAGACAAGGTGGGGGGAGGGGAAATGAGGAAACTGGAGAAATCTGAGTTCATCCCTTGTGGTTGGAGGGTTTCTAGGCGGAGGATGAGGCGCTCTTCCTCCAGCCGTCGTGTTGCTATGGTCTGGCGATGGAGGAGTCCAAGGACCTGCATGTCCTGGGTGGAGTGGGAGGGGGAGTTGAAGTGTTGAGCCACGGGGTGGTTGGGTTGGTTAGTCCAGGTGTCCTAGAAGTGTTCTCTGAAGCATTCTGCAAGTAGGCGGCCTGTCTCCCCAATATAGAGGAGGCCACATCGGGTGCAGTGGATGCAGTAAATGAAGTGTGTGGAGGTGCAGGTGAATTTGTGATGGATATGGAAGGATCTCTTGGGGCCTTGGAGGGAAGTGAGGGGGGGGAGGTGTGGGCGCAAGTTTTGCATTTCTTGCGGTTGCAGGGGAAGGTGCCGGGAGTGGAGGTTGGGTTGGAGGGGGGTGTGGGCCTGACGAGGGAGTCACGGAGGGAGTGGTCTTTTCGAAACGCTCCGCCTCGGAACCCTCCAACCACAAGGGATGAACTCAGATTTCTCCAGTTTCCTCATTTCCCCTCCCCCCACCTTATCTCAGTCCCAATCCTCGAATTCAGCACCGCCTTCCTAACCTGCAATCTTCTTCCTGACCTCTCCACCCCCACCCTCACTCCGGCCTATCACCCTCACCTTAACCTCCTTCCACCTATCGCATTTCCAACGCCCCTTCCCCAAGTCCCTCCTCCCTACCATTTATCTTAGCCTGCTTAGCACACTCTCCTCATTCCTGAAGAAGGGCTCATGCCCGAAACGTCGATTCTCCTGGTCCTTGGATGCTGCCTGACCTGCTGCGCTTTTCCAGCAACACATTTTCACCTCTATATTTGTTCAGGACCAGGATATTTATCCATGTTCATACATTTTAATACGTTCAACGCTTCCTCTCCCGTGATATGGACTGTCCCCAAGAGATCATCACTAACTGCCCAAAGTTCCCAAGCCTTCATGTCACAGAGGAGAAATAACTCCTGCAATTCTGCACATACATTTCCACTTTGGCCCTTGAAGGGTCCTATATTCTCTCTAGTTATTCTTTTTCCTTGGGAGGGAGAGATTGCAGTGTTGGGTAGGGATCAGTCAGGAAGTAGGTGATTGCAATGTTGGGTAGGGATCGGTCAGGTAGGGGGAGATTGCAGAGTTGGGTAGGGATCAGTCAGGGAAGGGGTGAGTACAGTGTTGGGTAGGGATCAGTCAGAGGGGGAAGGTTGCATTGTTGGGTAGAAAGCGGTCAGGGAGGGGGAGATTGCATTGTTGGGGAGGGATCAGTCAGGAAGGGGGAGATTGCAGTATTGGGTATGGATCGGTCAGGGAGCCAGAGATTGCAGTTTTGGATAGGGATCAGTAAGGGAGGGAGAGATTGAAGAGTTGGGTAGGGATCAGGAAGGGAGGCGGTGATTGCAGTTTTGGGTCGGGATCATTCAGTGAGGGGGATATTGCAGTGTTGGATAGGGATCAGTCAGGGAGGGGAGATTGCAGTCTTGGGTACGGATCAGTCAGGTAGGGGAATATTGCAGTGTTGGGTAGGGATCAGTAAGGGAGGGGGATATTACAGTTTTGGCTAGGGATCAGTAAGGGAGGGGAGATTGCAGTCTTGGTAGGGATCAGTCAGGTAGGGGAATATTGCAGTGTTGGGTAGGAATCAGTCAGGGAGGAGGAGATTGCAGTGTTGGGTAGAGATCAGTCAGGGAGGGGTGATTGCAGTGTTGGGTAGGGATTAGTTAGGGAGGGGGTGATTGCAGTGTTAGGTAGGGATCAGTCAGGAAGGGGGTGATTGCAGTGTTCGGTAGGAATCAGTCAGAAGGGGGTGATTGCAGTGTTGGGTAGGGATCAGTCAGGGAGGGGGAGATTACAGTGTTGGGTAGGGGTCAGTAAGGGAGGGGGCTATTGAAGTGCTGAATAGGGATCAGTCATGGAGGGGGAGATTGCAGTGTTGGGTAGGAATCAGTCAGGAAGGGGGTGATTGCATTGTTGGGTAGGGATCAGTCAGGGAGGTGGTGAGTGCAGTGTTAGGTAGGGATCAGTCAGGGAGTGGGTGAGTGCAGTGTTAGGTAGGGATCAGTCAGGAAGGGGGTGATTGCAGTGTTGGGTAGGGATCAGTCAGGGAGGGGGTGAGTGCAGAGTTGGGTAGGGATCAGTCAGGGAGGGGGTGAGTGCAGTGTTGGGTAGGGATCAGTCAGGGACGGGGTGAGTGCAGTGTTGGGTAGGGATCAGTCAGGGAGGGGTTGAGTGCAGTGTTGGGTAGGCATCATTCAGGGAGGGGGTGAGTGCAGTGTTGGGTAGGGATCAGTCAGGGAGGGGGAGATTACAGTGCTGCGCAGTGATCTGTCAGGGAGGGGGTGAGTGCAGTGTTTGGTAGGTATCAGTCAGGGAGGGGGTGAGTGCAGTGTTGGGTAGGGATCAGTCAGGGAGTGGGTGAGTGCAGTGTTGGGTAGGGATCAGTCAGGGAGGGGGTGAGTGCAGTGTTGGGTTGGGATCAGTCAGGGAGGGGGTGAGTGCAGTGTTGGGTAGGAATCAGTCAGGGAGGGGGTGAGTGCAGTGTTGGGTAGGGATCAGTCAGGGAGGGGGTGAGTGCAGTGTTGGGTAGGGATCAGTCAGGGAGGGGGTGAGTGCAGTGTTGGGTAGGAATCAGTCAGGGAGGGGGTGAGTGCAGTGTTGGGTAGGGATCAGTCAGGGAGGGGGTGAGTGCAGTGTTGGGTAGGGATCAGTCAGGGAGGGGGTGATTGCAGTGTTGGGTTGGGATCAGTCAGGGAGGGGGTGATTGCAGTGTTGGGTTGGGATCAGTCAGGGAGGGGGTGAGTGCAATGTTGGGTAGGGATCAGTCAGGGAGGGGGTGAATGCAGTGTTGGGTCGGGATCAGTCAGGGATGGGGGTGAGTGCAGTGTTGGGTCGGGATCAGTCAGGGAGGGGGTGAGTGCAGTGTTGGGTAGGGATCAGTCAGGGAGGGGGAGATTGCAGTGTTGGGTAGGGATCAGTCAGGGAGCGGGTGAGTGCAGTGTTGGGTCGGGATCAGTCAGGGAGGGGGTGAGTGCAGTGTTGTGTAGGGATCAGTCAGGGAGGGGGTGAGTGCAGTGTTGTGTAGGGATCAGTCAGGGAGGGGGTGAGTGCAGTGTTGGGTAGGGATCAGTCAGGGAGGGGGTGAGTGCAGTGTTGGGTAGGGATCAGTCAGGGAGGGGGTGAGTGCAGTGTTGCGTAGGGATCAGTCAGGGAGGGGGAGAGTGCAGTGTTGTGTAGGCATCAGTCATGGAGGGGGAGATTGCAGTGTTGGGTAGGGATCAGTCGGGGGGGATTGCAGTGTTGGGTATGGATCAGTCAGGGTGGGGGAGAAGCCAGTTTTAATAAGGATCAGTCAGGGACAAGTTTGCTTCAGTGTTGGGCCGGGCTCTGTAAGGGAGTGGTTATTTGGAATGTTGTGCAGAGATCTGTCAGGAACGTGCAGATTTCATAACTGACTTGGGATCAACCAGGGAGAGGGAGATTACCATGTTAGGTCTGGATTAACCTGTAAGAGCATTATTGTAATGTTTGGGAGGGATCAGTCAGGGAGGGGGCAATTACAGTGTTGGGTAAGGATCAGTCAGGGAGGGGAGATGGCAGTGCTGAGTAGGAATTAATCAGGGAGGGGGTGATTGATGTATTGAATAGGATTAGTCATGGAGGGGGTGATTACAGTTTTGGGTCGGTTTCGATCATGCATTTGGTGATTGCAGTTTTGCTTGGGTTTTTGTCACGAAGTGGGTGAATGCAGTATTCGGAAGGGATCAGTAAAGGAGGGGAATATTGCAGTTTTGGGTAGGAAACAGTCAGGGAGGGGTGATTGCAATGTTGGGTAGGGATCAGTCAGGGAGTGCCTGAGTGCTGTATTGGGTAGGGATCAGTCAGGGAGGGGGAGATTGCAATGTTGGGTAGGGATCAGTCAGGGAAGGGGTGAGTGCAGTGTTGGGTAGGGATCAGTCAGGGAGGGGGAGATTGCAGTGTTGGGTAGGGATCAGTCAGGGAGGGGTGATTGCAGTGTTGGGTAGGGATCAGTCAGGGAGCGGGGGGTTTCCGGGTTGGGTAGCGATCAGTCGGAGGGGAATTGCAGTGATGGGTAGGAATCAGGCAGTGGGGTGAGATGGCAGTGTTGGGTAGAGATCAGTCAGGGAGGGGGTAATATTGGTGTTTTGGTCGGGATCAGTCAGAGAGGGGGTGATTGCAGTGATGGGTAGGGATCAGTCAGGTAGGGGGTGATTGCAGTGTTGGGTAGGGATCAGTCAGGGAGGGGGTGTTTGCAGTGTTGGGTAGGGATCAGTCAGGGAGGGGGTGATTGCAGTATTCGGTAGGGATCAGTAAGGGAGGGAAATATTGCAGAGTTGGGTAGGGAACAGTCAGGGAGGGGGTTATTGCAGTATTGGGTCGGGACGAGTCAGGGAGTGTGTGATTGCAGTGTTGGGTAGGGATCAGTCAGGCAGGGAGTGAGTGCAGTGTTGGGTAGGGATCAGTCAGGGAGGGGGTGTTTGCAGTGTTGGGTAGGGATCAGTCAGGGAGGGGGTGATTGCAGTATTCGGTAGGGATCAGTAAGGGAGGGAAATATTGCAGAGTTGGGTAGGGAACAGTCAGGGAGGGGGTTATTGCAGTATTGGGTCGGGACGAGTCAGGGAGTGTGTGATTGCAGTGTTGGGTAGGGATCAGTCAGGCAGGGAGTGAGTGCAGTGTTGGGTAGGGATCAGTCAGGGAGGGGGTGTTTGCAGTGTTGGGTAGAGATCAGTCAGGGAGGGGGTAATATTGGTGTTTTGGTCGGGATCAGTCAGAGAGGGGGTGATTGCAGTGATGGGTAGGGATCAGTCAGGTAGGGGGTGATTGCAGTGTTGGGTAGGGATCAGTCAGGGAGGGGGTGTTTGCAGTGTTGGGTAGGGATCAGTAAGGGAGGGAAATATTGCAGAGTTGGGTAGGGATCAGTCAGGGAGGGGGAGATTTCAGTATTGGGTCGGGGTAAGTCAGGGAGTGCGTGATTGCAATGTTGGGTAGGGATCAGTCAGGGAGGGGTGAGTGCAGTGTTGGGTAGGGATCAGTCAGGGAGGGGGTGAGTGCAGCGTTGGGTAGGGATCAGTCGGGGAGGGGGTGATTGCAGTATTCGGTAGGGATCAGTAAGGGAGCGAAATATTGCAGAGTTGGGTAGGGATCAGTCAGGGAGGGGGAGATTTCAGTATTGGGTCGGGGTAAGTCAGGGAGTGCGTGATTGCAATGTTGGGTAGGGATCAGTCAGGGAGGGGTGAGTGCAGTGTTGGGTAGGGATCAGTCAGGGAGGGGGTGAGTGCAGCGTTGGGTAGGGATCAGTCGGGGAGGGGGTGATTGCAGTGTTGTGTAGGGTTCAGTCAGGGAGGGGGAGATTGCAGTGTTGGGTAGGGGTCAGTAAGGGAGGGGGCGATTGAAGTGCTGAATAGGGATCAGTCATGGAGGGGGAGATTGCAGTGTTGAGTAGTGATCAGTCAGGGAGGGGGAGATTGCAGTGTTGTGTAGGGATCAGTCAGGGAGGGGGTGATTGCAGTTTTATGTAGGGATCAGCATGGGACAGGTTTATTTCAGAGTTGGGTCTGAATCTGGAAATGAGTGGTTAATTGCAGTGTTGCACAGACATGTGCCAGGAAGGTGCAGATTTCTTAATTGACTTGGGATCAGTCATGGAGAGGGAGATTAAACATTGCGTAGATATCAGTAATGGAGGAGCAGTTTACCATGTTGGGTCTGGATTAATCTGGAAGAGAATTATTGTAATGTTTGGCAGGGATCAGTCAGGGAGGGGGTGGTTACAGTGTTGGGTAAGGATCAGTCAGGGAGGGGGCGGTTACAGTGTTGGATAAGGATTAGTCAGGGAGGGGGCGATTACAGTGATGGGTAAGGATCACTCAGGGAGGGGGAGATGGCACTGTTGAATAGGGATTAGTCAGGGAGGGGGTGATTGCAAGATTGGGTAGGGATTAGTCAGGGAGTGGGTGATTGCAGGATTAGGTAGGGATTAGTCAGGGAGTGGGAGATTGCAGGATTAGGTAGGGATCAGTCAGGGAGGGGGAGATTGCAGTGTTGTGCAGGGATCAGTCAGGGAGCGAGAGATTGCAGTGTTGTGCAGGGATCAGTCAGGGAGGGGGAGATTGCAGTGTTGGGTAGGGATCAGTCAGGGAGGGGGAGATTGCAGTGTTGGGTAGGAATCAGTCAGGGAGCGGGAGATAGCAGTGTTGGGTAGGGATCAGTCAGGGAGCGGGAGATTGCAGTGTTGGGTAGGGATCAGTCACGGAGGGGGAGATTGCGGTTTTGGGTAGGAATCAGTCAGGGAGGGGGAGGTTGCAGTGCTGGGTAGGAATCAGTCAGGGAGGGGGAGGTTGCAGTGTTGGGTAGGGATCAGTCAGGGAGGGGGTGAGTGCAGTGTTGGGTAGGGATCTGTCAGGGAGGGGGAGAGTGCAGTGTTGGGTAGGGATCAGTCAGGGAGGGGGAGATTGCGGTTTTGGGTAGGGATTAGTCAGGGAGGGGGAGGTTGAAGTGCTGCGGTCAGGTGAGTCGGATGGGTGATTGCAATTTTGGTTCGGTCTCGATCATTGACTTGGTGATTGAAGTGTTGCCTGGATTTAGTCATGCAGGGGGTAATTGCAGTATTGGGTATGGATCAGTCAGGGAGGGAGTGATTGCAGTGTTGGGTAGGGATGAGTCCTGAAGTGGGTCATTGTGGTGTTGGGTAGGGATCAGTCAGGGACGGGGAGAGTGCAGTGTTTGGTAATGATCAGTCAGGGAGGGGGTGAGTGCAGTGTTGAGTAGGGATCAGTCAGGGAGGGGGGTGAGTGCAGTGTTGGGTAGGGATCAGTCAGGGAGGGGGAGATTGCAGTGTTGAGTAGGGATCAGTCAGGGAGGGGGAGATTGCAGTGTTGTGTATGGATCAGTCAGGGAGGGGGAGATTGCAGTGTTGGGTAGGGATCAGTCAGGGAGGGGGAGAGTGCAGTGTTGGGTAGGGATCAGTCAGGGAGGGGGAGAGTGCAGTTTTGGGTAATGGATCAGTCAGGAAGGGGGAGAGTGCAGTGTTGTGTCGGGATCAGTCAGGGAGGGGGTGAGTGCAGTGTTGGGTAGGGATCAGTCAGGGAGGGGGAGAGTGCAGTGTTGGGTAGGGTTCAGTCAGGGAGGGGTGATTGCAGTGTTGGGTAGGGATCAGTCAGGGAGGGGGAGATTGCAGTGCTGGGTAGGGATCAGTCAAGGACGTCGAGACTGCAGTGTGGATTGTAGGGACCAGTCAGGGAGGTGGTGATTGCAGTGTTGAGTAGTGATTAGTCAGGGAGGGCGTGAGTGCAGTGTTGGGTAGCGATCAGTCAGGGAAGGGGTGGATTGCAGTGTTGAGTAGGGATCCGTCAGGTAGGGGTGATTGCAATGTTGGGTAGGGATCAGTCAGGGACGTGGAGATTGCAGTGTTGGGTCGGGATCAGTCAGAGAAGGGGAGATTGCAGTGTTGAATAGGGATCAATCAGGGAGGGGGAGATTGCAATGCTTAATAAGTCTCCAGTTTAATAATTGAAACAGTGTAATTTTATGGAGTTGTAGTCAGATGCTAAGTAGGTAAAAAAGGGGGACTTGGATTTGTGAACTGTTGTTGTTTAGTGTCCACAATGAGAGTTAAGGAAATAATTATAATTTTCTTTAAGTATTGGAATTTCAGAGTTTTCTGTCCCTAATATTTTAACAGATTACAGAGAGAACCAAGACTCTCTGGGTGTTTGGTTTAATTAACAGAGAGATTGGACCTCTGCATCGGAATCAACGGCAGGAAATTTCTGATCAGACTGCAATGGATAAGCAGCCCACAGAAACTGGAAGCTTGATGCTGAAAAATAGAGGCCAGCCATTTGTTGGGTGAGTGGGTTCTAATAATATCAAGTTATCACTTGCCACAATTTCTCACTTCAAAACAGCTTATAGATAGCTATTTGGGACATTAGATTAGGGTTGGTTGATTAACTGGTCTGTTTAACTACATCAGAACCCGCTGAAGAATTTGATTTTTGATGGACACTTAGAGGATTCCAAGCTGATAGGACTTACCCAGTAGGAAATTCCACTTTCCTGGACAATTCCTTTGGATTATGCTAAAATGGGGAATCCGCAGGTTCCCAGCTCAACCCTGTCTCTGCACTGGGATAAGGACTCTCTGTCGGATGTGATGGAATATGCTCCACTTGCCTGTTTGAATGCAGCTCCAATAAACACTCAAGAAGCTTGACACCATCCAGAACAAAGCAACTTGCTTGATTGGCACCCCAACCATAAATATCCACTCCCTCCACCGAAGATGCTCAGTAGCAGCAGTGTGTACCACCTACAAATGCAGTGCAGATATTCACCAAAGATCCTCAGACAGCACCTTCCAAACCCACAGCTACTTCCATTTCGGACAATGGCAACAAATACATGGGAGCACCATGTTATGCAAATTGCCTTCCAAGTCTCTCACCATCTTGAAGTGGAAATATATCCATGTGTCAAATTCCAGGAATTCCTTCCCTAACAACATTATGGGTTGACCTACATGGACAATAGCGGTTCAAGAAGGCAGTTCGCCACCAACTTCTTAAGGGGCAACGAGGGATGATTAATAAATGCTGGACCAGGGCAGTGACGGCCATGAATGAATTCGAAAAATGGCTTCATGTCTGGAACAACAGGACCCTCCTGTGGCTTCACTAAGGCCGTTTATTTATTCATTATTCAAGGAATTTGTGTAACTCTCTACTTTGCTGTGTTAGTGGTCTTCATTCTGAACCGAGATAATGTTGCTGCATAAATAAACTTGTTTGTGCACCAACTTAGGGTCTGCAGCATATAACCAAGTTTTGGGAAGTTATGCAGGAAAAACGAGTAATCTTCAGGATGGACTCCTTGAATAACAGAATGTAAGAAACTTAAGACATAGATGAACAACAGGAGGATGAAGCTCCAAGAGATGGTGCGGAGCAAAATCACAGACTTCCTCCTGCTCTCCATTTTTGGGTCTCTGTGCTGTAGATACTGCACACAATGCAGTTTTGTTGCCCACCGTCATTATTGCTAGGACACCCTGTGCAGTATCTGCAGGAACAGGATGAGGGAGGAGTTCAGACAGACCAGTCAAGGGAAAGCCCCACAGCAAATTTGTGACAAACAGTGTAAACATTTGTCCCAGGAGAAGACCCACCCCAATATCTCTCACTGTCAGATTAAATTACATTCCCTATAATATGGAAACAGGCTCTTCAGCCCAACAAGTCCACATCAACCCTCTGAAAAGCAACCCACTCAGACTCATTTCCCGACCCTATATTTACCCCTGACAAAGCACTTATCAATGTGGGCAATTATCATGGCCAATTCACCTAACCTGCACATCTTTGGCCTGTGGGCAGAAATCCATGCAGACACAGGGAGAATGTGCAAGCTCCACACAGACACTCGCAAAAGGCTGGAAATGAAGCCATGTCCCTGGTGCTGTGAGGCAGCAATGCTGACAACTGAGCCACCATCCACCCCAATTACAGCTCACCAAGGTCTGGTTTAATGGCAACTGCAAGGGCACTGTCAGTGCTAGGGATTCCAATTATCTCAAGTGATGAAGTTAGGATGATTTCCAAAATAACGGAATTATATTTAAAAAATATATTTAGATGGCTTCTCACATCTTCCTCCCACATACTGTTGAGAGAGAGGGGGCATTGACAGGGACCATTCTTAAGTAAATGTGAAGGAAGAGGCCATATGATCACATGCCCATAGCCTGTCATCCATGAATATGGCTCCTCTCACATCAAGCTGTGGTCCTAACTGCACTCACCATGATATATCTCGGGATACTGGTGGTTATGATTGCAGTTTGGAAAAGGCACATATCCCCACCCATGGGTATGATCCTGATGAATATAGACCAGGGGCTATAAGGTATATGGAACATCCAGGGTTATCACTTTATTCTTATACATTGATGTGATGTGGGCATCACTGGCTGAGCCAGCGTTTATTACTCGTCCCTCGTTGCCCTTTGGGAAGGATGAAGAATGACAATAAGAGTGACATCAGTAATACCTCCATTGTAGAAGCCCAACTTGTTCACTCAGTCCCCTTCCTCCAGGAAAGCCCTTCATGTGCCTTTGGAACCGGGCAATCAGGGATGGGGAATAAATGCTGACCTCGGCATTTATGCACACATTCAGTGTGTAAGAAGAATCACATTTCCATCAGTGCTCTTGTTTAAAGAGGGCCGGTCCTACTCTAGAGAACAGAAGACCAGCTCTGAGATATATTTTCACACATGGGATAAACTGGCTCGATGCAGCATTGGTCGAAATTATTTGTGATCTTGTGATGAGGCTCATGGTATTTGAGTGGGCAGCATTAATGCTGAGAGATCCCAGGTTCTGTTTTTTGTTATTTCATTATGATATACTGAACATCAACGCTCCTTCATAATTGAGATTAAACTTGTTATTGTAATTAGATTTTTCATTGTCAGAGTTTTGACACAAAGCTGAGCAATGTTGTGTCAATCTCCCAAAGGAGCTTTCAGACAGTATAATGCAGCATCTCTGGGAATGCATCAGCCCACAGTTTCAAACAAGGAGCTTGTCAGCTGCCTGAAGGGACAGATCACCACACATGGAAAAATGCATCCACCAACTCAGCAGGTGGAGAAAGTGTCCAACACCATCCTTGTTATTATTTGCGTTCTTGGTGCGGCATAAAGACATTTGGACTTACTTTAATCTGCTGCCGATCTGCTCTCTGGTTTTACCTTTGGAACAACAATGTCGCCATCTCATTGACTGGTCAGCCATATCCAGACCCCAGAACAGTAATAACAATCCAGTGAGCAGCATTATTGGTACAATTTTCCATTGACAGACACTCCCAAAGTCACTGCTGCTGCAGAATTTCCTGACTTTAGTATTCTGTCAACTGTTCTGGTTTCATATGTTTGGAAGGTATAAAGAGAAATCGTGCAACTTAGTTCTGAAGAAGGGTCTCCGGACTTGAAACATTTACTCTACTTTCTCTCTCACAGATGCTTGCCAGACCTGCTGAACAATTTCTATTTTTTTACATACAAATGAAGCCTGTGTTCGCAAGAATCTTGAAGGTTAAGGGATGATCTGAGTGAAGTCCTCCATGACTTTAACAGGAAAATATAAATGATTTCCTTTGGCTGGCAATTCTCTCACGAGGGGCACAGTCTGAGAATGAGAGCCAGAGCGTTCAGGAGAAATGTTAGGAAGTACTTCTACACACAATGGATGGGAGAGGTTTGGAACTCTCTTCCACAAATAACAGTGGATACTGGAACTGTTAGTCAATTTAAATTCGAAAGTTTTTTTTTAACCAAAGGAACTGAAGGATAAGCATGTTTTGATTTGTAAAGCTACATTCATCTACAATGCCCCCACCAGAAAAATTCTCGTTCTCACAGTCTCTCGTTAGAGAATTCAAGTCTTGACAGATTGCCCTCCCGGTCTTTGTACGTTGAGGTGTTGGTCATGTACAGATGTGTAGATTTACAGTGCAAATATCACCACAGTGCAAACACTCACTTGTTGTCACTATGGGAGCCCTGTATGCTCTGTTATACTGCACTTAGTCATAGAGATGTACAGAATGGAAACAAACCCTTCGGTCCAACTCATTCATGCCAACCTAATCAAGTCCCATTTGCCAGCACTTGGCCCGTATCCCTCTAAATCTTACTATTCATATACCGGTCGACATGCCTTTTAAATGCTGTAATTGTACCAATCTCCACAATGTCCTCTGGTAGCTCATTCCATACACACACCATCCTCTATGTGAAAACGTTGTCTCCTTAGGTCCATTTTATATCTTTCCCTCTCACTCCAATTTGGGACTCTCTCACCCCAGGGAAAAGACTTTGTCCGATCCATGCCCCTCATGATTTTATGAAACTTGAGAAGCCTCCGACCCTCCAGGGGAAACAGCCCCAGCCTATTTCAGCCACTTCGAGGAGAAAGTGAGGTCTGCAGATGCTGGAGATCAGAGCTGAAAATGTTTTGCTGGAGAAGGGCTTATGCCCGAAACGTCGATTCTCCTGTTCCCTGGATGCTGCCTGACCTGCAGCGCTGTTCCAGCAACACATTTTCAGCTATTTCAGCCTCTCCCTATCGCTCAAATCCTCCACGCTGGCAATATCTTTGTAAATCTTTTCTGAACCCTTTCAAGATCACAACATTCTTTGATAGAAAGGAGAACAGAATTGCACGTGGCCTAACCAATGTCCTGTACAGCCACAACATGACCTCCCAATTCCGATACTCAATACTCTGACCAATAAAGGAAAGCATACAAATGCCTTCTTCACTATCTTATCTGCTTGCAACTCTACTTACAAAGAGCTATGAACTTGCACTCCAAGGTCTCTTTGTTCAGCAACACACCCTTACCATTAAGTGGATATGACGTGCTTTGATTTACTTTTCCAAAATGCAGCACCTCGTATTTATCTAAATTAAACTCCAACTGCCACTTCTCAGCCCATTGGCCCATCTGATTAAGATCCCATTTAACTCTGAGGAACCTTCTTCACTGTCGACTGCACCTCCAATTTTGTTGCCACCTGCAAACTTACTAACTATACCTCCTACGTTTCCATCCAAATCATTTATGATCAATGATGAAAAGCAGTGGACTCAACACCGATCCTTGTAGCACACCACTGGTCATAGGCCCCCAGTCTGAAATGCAACCTTACACCACCATTACTTGCCTTTGAGCCAATTCAAATGGCTAATTCTCCCGGTATTCCATATGATCTAAGCTTGCTAACCAGTATCCCATGGGGAACCTTGTCAAACACAAAGTCCATACAGATCCCGTTCACTGTTCTGCCCTCATCAATCCTCTTTGTTACTTCTTCAAAAAAATCAGTCAAGTTCGTGTGACATGATTTTCCACACACAAATCCATTGCTACTTTAAAATTAATCAAACTTTGGTCACTGGCCCCTAAGTGCTCCCCCAATGGCACCTCAGTCACCTGTCCTCAGTCTGTTATCATTGTGATAGGCTACTTCATTGCTGTGAATTTGAATGAAAATGAGAAAAACCTGGACTGACGGGACGCTGCTCCTTCGTCAGGTAGCTAGTGGGGCAGGATCACAGGACACCGAATTTATAGTAAATTCTGTGTTCCATGATCTTGCTCCACTAACTACCCAATGAAGCTCTCGAAAGCTAGTATACTTCCAAATAAACCAGTTGGACTATAACCAGGTGCTGTGTGATTTACACTGACACATCTATGTCCTCATAGAATCCCTCCAATGTGGAAACAGGCCATTCGGCCCAATAAGTACACACCAAGTGAATTTGATTGATTCACTCATTGATTAGAGTGAAGGGACATTTCAGCACCTTCTTCAGTTGCTGCCTGAACTTTGTCAGGATAAAGGCAAAAATACCATGCAGCAACTGAGAAACTGCATCCTGAATCCCAATTCCAGCACAATTCATGTTGATACGTAGACCAATAGCTTATGACAAACATTTGGCTCCATATTGAATACATTGTTAACACTAACAAGATGGATTTACTTCAGCTTTGCATTTCGGTGTCCCTGTGAGACTCTCCACTGGTCTCCTGCGGGCTCTCCTGGTCATTAACATGTGTCTGATGATGAAAACGTTTAGCAGCAGAATCAGGGGAAATTGGAAAGTCAGGTTAGAATGTGGTGGAGGAACTCAATTATGATCCAGACTCAAGAGTAATAAACACCGATTGTTATATCACAAAGCCAGAGGGCCTGTCCCTCACTGCCGTCCACACACCGCCCCCAGTCTGTCCCTCACTGCTATCCTCACACGCCCACAGCCTGACTCTCATAGCCATCCAGCACCGCCCCAGTCTGACTCTCACCGCCAACTACACACGACCCCAACCCTGACCCTCACCGCAATCTACACATCGCCCCCAGACTGACCCTCACTACTGTCAACACACCGCCCACAGCGTGACCCTCGCCACCGTCCACACACGAACCCCAGCCTGACCCTCACCACCGCCCACTCACTGTCCCCAGAGTGACCCTCACTGCCATCAACACACCACCCATAACCTGAAACTCATCGCTGCACACACACCGTCCCCAGACTGACCATCAATGCCGTCCACACACCGTTCCCAGCCTGATGCTCACCACCGTCCACACACCACTCCCAGCCTGAACTCCACACTGTCCACATACCGCCCCCAGCCTGACCCTCAACGCCATCCAACACTGATCTAGCCTGACCATCGCCGTCGTCCGCACACCGTACCCACCCTGACCCTCACCGCCATCCACACACCGCCCCAGGCCTGGCCCCTGCTGCTGTCCAACACCCCCCAGCTTGACCCCTACTGCTGTCCAACACCGCCCCCAACCTGTCCCTCATTGCCGTCCACACACCGCACCAAGCCTGACCCTCACTGCTGTCCACACACAGCACCAAGCCTGACCCCTATCGCCGTCTGCACGCCGCCCCCAGCCTGTCCCTCAATGCTATCCTCACACGCCCCCAGCCTGACGCTCACAGCCATCCACACCCCGTCCCCAGCCTAACTCTCACAGGCGACCAGCACCGCCCCACTCTGACCCTCACCGCCATCTACACACCGCCCCAGCCTGACTCTCACCGCCATCTACACACCACCCCCAGCCTGACCCTCACCACCATCCAGACACCACCCCCAGCCTGATCCTCACCGTCATCCACACACCATCCCCAACCTGACCCTCATTGCCGTCCAGACATCACCCCCAGCCTGATCCTCACCGTCATCCACACACTGTCCCCAGACTGTCCATCAATGCCGACCACACACCACCCATATCTTGAACCTCATTGCTGTCTACACACCGCCCCCAGCCTGACTCTCACCGCCGTTCACACACCACCCATAACCTGACCCTCACCGCCGTACACACACCATCGCCAGCCTGAAACTCACTGTCGTCCACACACCACCCGCAACCTGACCCTCATTGCCGTCCACACACCACCCATAACCTGACCCTCACCGCCGTACACACACCACCCCCCACCTGACCCTCACCACTGCCCACACACCGCCCACAGAGTGACCCTCACCACTGCACACGCACTGAGCCTAGCCTGAACCTCACCAACGCCCACACACCACCCCCAGTCTGATGCTCACCATCATCCACACACCGTCCCCAGACTGACCATCAATGCCGTCCACACACCGCTCCCAGCCTGATGCTCACCACCGTCCACACATTACTCCCAGCCTGATGCTCACCACCGTCCACACACCAATCCCAGCCTGAACTCCACTGATATCCACACACCGCTCCAAGCCTGAACCTCACCGCCATCCAACACTGACCCAGCCTGAACCTCACCGCCGTCCGCACACCGCACCCATCCTGACCCTCACTGCCGTCCACACACGGCACCCTGCCTGACCCTTACCGCTTTCACATGCTGCCCTCATCCTGATCCCTCCATCGTCCACATAGCCACAGCAACTGCCCCAGTCTGACCCTCACCGCCGACCACACACCACCCATAGCCTCAACCTCATCGCTGCGCACACACTGCATCCAGCCTGACCCTCACTGCCATCCACAAATCCCCACGCCTGACCCTCACCATCATCCACACGCTGCGCCCAGCCTGACGCACACCACTGTCCACACACCGCCTTAAGCCTGACACTCAACGCCATATAACACTGACCCAGCCTGACCCTCACTGCCGTCCGCACACCGCACCCAACCTGACCCGCATTGCTGTCCACACACTGCACCCTGCCTGACCCTCACCGCTGTCTACACGCTGCCCACAGCCTGACGCCCTCCATCGTCCTCATAGCGCCTGCAACTGCCCCTAGCCTGACCCTCACAGCTGTCCACACGCTGCCCCCAGCCTGACGCCCTCCATTGTCCTCATAGCAGCAGCAATTGCCCCCAGCCTGACCATCACCGCCGAACACACACCACCCATAGCCTGAAGCTCATCGCTGCCCACACACTGCGCCATGCCTGACCCTCACTGCCATCCACACATCACCCCTGCCTGACCCTCACCATCATCCACACACCGCTCCCAGTCTGATGCGCACCACCATCCACACACCATTCACAGCCTGAACTCCACCACCGTCCACACACCGCCCCCAACCTGATCCTCAGCACCATCCAACACTGACCCAGCCTGACCCTCACCGCCGTCCGCACACCGCACCCACCCTGACCCTCACTGCCGTCCACACAGGGCACCCTGCCTGACCCTCACTGCTGTCCACACGCTGCCCCCAACCTGACCCTCATAGACGTCAAACACACCATTCACAGCGTGACCCACACCGCCGTCCACCACCGCCCCCAGCCTGACAAACACCTCCGTCCACCAACTGCCCCCAGCCTGACCCTCACCACATTCCACACACCACCCCCAGCCTGACACTCACTGACGTCCATGCAT
The DNA here is from genome assembly GCF_037043375.1 of Chiloscyllium plagiosum. NCBI lineage: Eukaryota > Metazoa > Chordata > Chondrichthyes > Orectolobiformes > Hemiscylliidae > Chiloscyllium > Chiloscyllium plagiosum. The sequence goes on from NW_028270183.1 coordinate 49,794,160, forward strand.
CACCCCAGCGTGACCCTCATCGACGTCGAACGCACCGCTCACAGCCTGACCCCCACCACCGTCAAACACTAACACAAACCTGACCTGCACTGCCGTCCATACACCGCCCCCAGCCTGACCCCTACCACCGCCCAACACCGCCCTCAGCCTGTCCCTCCCTGCTATCCTCACATGCCCCCAGCCTGACCCTCACAGCCGTCCACACCCCGTCCCCAGCCTGACTCTCACGGCCATCCAGCACCGCCCCAGTCTGACTCTCACCAAGATCTACACATCGCCCCCAGCCTGACGCTCACAGCCGTCTACACCCCGTCCCCTCCTGACTCTCACGGCCGTCCAGCACCGTCCCAGTCTGACTCTCACAGCCATCTACACACTGTCCCCAGCCTGACCCTCACCGCCATCTACACACCACACCCAGCCTCACCCTCACCGCAGTTAACACACCACCCCCAGCCTGACCCTCACCACCATCTACACACGACCCCCATCCTGACCCTCACCAGTGCCCACACACCGTCCCCAGACTGACCCTCACTGCCGACCACACACCACCCATAGCCTGACCCTCACTGCCGTACACACCCCACCACCAGCCTGAACCTCACCGCCGACCACACACCACCCATAACCTGACCGTCACCGCCGTCCACACACCACCCCAGCCTGATCCTCACCATTATCCACACACCGTCCCTACACTGACCATCAATGCCCTCCACACACCGCTCCCAGCCTGATGCTCACCACCGTCCACACACCACTGCAGCCTGAACTCCACTGCTGTCCACACACCGCCCCCAGCCTGACCCTCAACGCCATGCAACACTGACCCAGCCTGACACTCACCGCCGTCCGCACACCGCACCCACCCTGACCCTCACCGCCATCCACACATCGCCCCAGGCCTGACCCCCGCTGCTGTCCAACACCCCTCTAGCCTGACCCCTACTGCTGTCCAACACCGCCCCCTGCCTGACCCTCACTGCTGTCCACACACTGCCCCCAACCTAACCCTCAACGCCATCCAACACTGACCCACCCTGACCCTCACTGCCGTCCACACACGGCACCCTGCCTGACCCTCACTGCTGTCCACACGCTGCTCCCAACCTGACCCTCATAGACGTCAAACACACCGTCCACAGCCTGACACTCACCGCCGGGAACCATCGCCCCCAGCCTGACCCTCACCACCGTTCAACAACTGCACCCTGCCTGACCCCCACCATCGTCCACACACCCTCCCCAGCCTGACCCTCAACGCCATCCAACACTGACCCAAGCCTGACGCTCACCACCGTCCAACACTGACCCAAGCCTAACCCTCACTGCTGTCCACACACCGCCCGGATCCTGACCCTCACTGCCATCCAGCACCGCCCCCAGCCTTCCCTCCACCACTGTCCAACACTGCACCCCCAGCCTGACCATCACCACCATTCAATACCGCCCCCTAGACTGGCTCTCACCCCTGCCCACACACCGCCCCTGCATGACACTCACCACCGTCCACACACAGCTCCCAGCCTGACTCTCACTACCGTCCACACACTGCCCCTGCCTGACCCTCACCACAGGCCACATACCGACCCCAAATTGACCCTCAGTGCCATCCAACACCGCCCCCAGCCTGACCCTCACCTCTGTCCACTCAACACCCCCAGCCTGACCTACACCGTCATTCTCATACCGACCCCAGCCTGACCCTCCTCTCCGAACACACACTGCCCCAGCCTGAACCCTACCACCACCCAACACCGCTCCAGTCTGAACCTCACCACCGCCTACACACCGCCCCCAGCGTGACCCTCCCCTCCGCCCACACACGACCCCCAGCCTGACACCCACTGTCGTCCACACACCGCAACCAGCCTGACCCGAAACGCTGTCCACACACCGCCCCCAGCCTGACTCGAAACGCCATCCACACACTGCCTCCCAGCCTGACCCTAAACGCCTGACCCTCACTATCATCCACAGACTGCCCCAGCCTTACCCACACCGCCGTCAACACACTGCCCCCAGCCTGACCCTCTCAACTGCTCACACACCGCCCCCAATTCGACCCTCAGTGCCATCCAACACCGTCTCCAGCCTGACCCTCATCTTCGCCCACGCAACGTCCCCAGACTGACCCTCACCGCCGTTCACACAACGCCCCAGCCTGTATCTCACCACCGTCCACACACTTCCCCCAGCCTGACCTGCATTACCGCCCACACACCGACCCCAAATTGACCCCCACTGCCATCCACACACCGCCCTCAAGCTGACCGCCACCATCGTTCACACACCGACCTCAGCCTGACCGTCCCCTCCGAACACACACCGCCCCCAGCCTGAACCCCGCCGCCGCCCACACACCACCCGCAGCCTGAACCCCACCGCCATCCACACACCGCCCTCAGGCTGACACCCATCACCAACCACACATCGACCCCAGCCTGACCCCCACCGCCATCCACACATCGACCTCAGCCTGACCCTCACTGCTGTCCACACTCTGCCCCCAGCCTGACCCCCACGGCCATCCAAACACCACACCCAACCTGACCCTCAACGCCGTCCACACACTGCCCACAACCTGACACTCACCGCCATCCACCCACACATCCCATCCTGACCCTCACCACCGTCCAACACCGGCAGCAGGCTGACCTTCACCTCCTTTAAACATCACCACCAGCCTGACCCCCACCTTTATCCACACACTGCCCCCAGCCGGACCCTCACGGCCATCCACACACCGCCACCAGCATGGCCCGAACCGCTGTCCAGGAATTCCAACTGCCTGACCCACACTGCCCCCAACCTCACCCTCCCCTCCGCCTAACACCACCCCTTGCTTGACCCTCACCGCCATCCAACACTGCCCCCAGCCTGACCTTCACCACCACCCACAAACCGCCCCCAGTCTGACCCCAAACACAGTCCATGCACCACCCTCAGCCTGACCCTGACCACCGTCCACACAGGGCCCCAACCCTGAACACCACTGCCGTCCACACGGTGTACCCAGCCTGAGCTTCACTGCCCCCATCCTGTCTCTCACTGCACTCAGCCTGACTCTCTTCCACATAGCCTGACCCTCACCGTGTCCAACACTGCCCCAGCCTGACTCTCACAACCGCCCCCAGCCTGACCCTCACTGCCGCCCACACACCATCACCAACCTGACACTCACTGGCGTCCACACACCGCCCACAGCCTTTCCCTCGCCGCCATCTATTCACCAACCCCAACCTGACCCTCGCCGATGCCCACTCACCGCCCCCAGCCTGACCCTCACCACTGTCAACACCGCCTTCAGCCTGACCCTCACAGCTGCCGCACACCGCCCCCAACTTCGCCCTCACCGCCATCAACACACCTCGCCCAGCCTGGCCCTCATCGCTGTCCATGCACCGGCCCCAAACTGACCCTCATTGCCCACCAACACCGCCCCCAGCATGAACCTCACAGGCCCTCCACACACCGCCCCCAGCCTGCCCCCCACCACCGTCCATCACTGCACCCCCAGCCTGACCATTCCCACCATTCAAAACCGCCCCTAGCCTGGCCCTCACCGCTGTCCACACACTGCCCCTAGCCTTACCCTTCCCTCTGCCATCCACACACACTGCCTCCCAGCTGACCCACCACTCTGCTCAACACCACTCCCAGCGTGAGCCTCACCGCCCCCAGCATGATCCACACTGCCGCTCACACATCGCCCCCCAGCCTGACCCTCACCACCGCCCACACACCACCCGTAGCATGACCCCAACCACAGTCCACACAGCACCCTCAGCCTGACCCTCACCGCCATCCACACGCTGCACCTAGCCTGACCCTCACCACCTCAAGCCTGTCTCTCACCGCATTCAACCTGACACCACAGCACCCAACCTGACCCTCTCCACCTAGCCTGACCCTCACCATGTCCGAAACTGCTCCAGCCTGACTCTCACCACCGTCCTCAGCCTGACGCTCACCGCCGTCCACACACCGTCCCCAGCCTGACACTCACTGCTGTCCACACACCACCCCCAGCCTGACCCTCACTGATGCCCACTCACCACCCCAGCCTGACCCCCACCACTGCACAACACCGATCCCAGCCTGACCCTCAACACCGTCCAAATCCACCCCCAGTCTAACCCTCACCACTACCACACGCCACCCCCAACTTTGCCCTCACTGCCATCCACACACCGACACCAGACTTGTCTTCACCGTCTTCCACACTCCTCCCCAGCCTGGCCCTCACAACCGTCCACACACCGCCCGCAACCTGACCCTCACTGCCATCCAGCACTGCCTCAGCCTTCCCCCCTCCACCGTCCAACACTGCACCCCAGCCTGACCATCACCACCATTCAACACCGCCCCCCTGACTGGCTCTCACCCTGTCCACACACCACCCCAGCATGACCCTCACCACCGTCCACACACAGCCCCCAGCCTGACTCTCACGGCCGTCTAACGCCGCCCCCAGACCGACCCTGACCGCCATCCACACACCGACCCGAGACTGACCCCCAGCGCCATCCAACACCGCCCCCAGCCTGAACCTCACCGCCATGCACACACCACCCCCTGCCTGACTCTCACCTCTGCCCACACACCGTGCCCAGCCTGACACTCAGAGGTGTCCACACACGGTCCCCAGCCTGACTCTCACCAACTTCCAGCTCTGCCCCAGCCTGACACTCACCGCCACCCACACACTGCTCCCAGCCTGACGCTCACTGCCGTCCACACACCACCCCCAGTCTGACCCTCACAACTTCACACACATCGCCCCCAGCCTGACACTCACTGCTGTCCACACGACGCCCCAGCCTGACCCATACATCCGTCCAACACCGCCCCAGCCTGGCCCTCACTGCCGTACAACACTGCCCCCAGCATGAACCTCACTGCCCCCAGCCTGATGGTCACCGCCCCCAAACTGATTCTCAACACCATTCAACACCGTCCCCAGCCTGACCCTCACACCGCCCACACACTGCCCCCAGCCTGACCCTCACCGCTGTCCACACATTACCCCCAGCCTGACCCTCAATGCCCACCCTGACCCTCACCACCACCCACACAACGCCCCCACCCTGATCCTCACTGCCGTCCAACACCACTCCCTGCCTGACCTTCAACGACGCCCACTTATCACTCCCAGCCTGACCACCACCACCGTCCAACACCGCCCATAGTCTGACCCTCACTGCTGTCCAAACAATGCCCCCAGCCTTGCTCTCACTGCCGTCCACCCACCGCCCCCAGTCTGACCCTCACTGCCATCCACACAGCACCCCCAGTCTGACCCTCACCACCATCCACACACCACCCAACCCTGATACTCACCACCACCCACACACCGCTCCCAGCCTGACCCTCACCACCGTCCACACACGGCCCCCAGCCTGACCCTCACCACTGTCCAACACCGCCCCCAGCCTGACCCCATCGCCGTCCACACACCACTCCAGCCTGATACTCACTGCCATTTACACCGCCCCCAGCCTGACCCACACCGCCGTCCAACAGCCGCCCCAGACTGACCCTCACCACTGTCCAACACCGCCTCCAGTCTGACCCTCACTGCCGCTCGCACACCGCCTCCAGCATGAACCTCATTGTCATCCAACACCGCCCCAAATCTAACCCTCACTAATGCATACACACCGCCACAGCCTGACCCTCACTGCTGTCCACACACCTCACCCAGCCTGAATCTCACCGTTGTCCACACCCCAGACTGACCAACACCAGCGCGCAACACACCCCACCCTGACCCTCACCGCCATCCACATACCGCTCACACCCTGACACTAATCGCTGTCCAACACCGCCCCCAGAATGAACCTCAATGCCTCTCCACACACCGCCCACAGCCTGACCGTCACCGCCGTACAACTCCAGCCCGAGCATGAACCACACCGCCATCCACACACTGCACCCATCCTGACCCTCATCGCCTTCCAACAACGCCCCCAGCCTGACCCCCACCAACGCACAACATCGCCCTCAGCCTGACCCTCACCACCGTTCAACACCATCCCCAGCCTGACCCTCACAGCCGTCCACGCACCACCCCAGCCACATCCTCACCGCCATCCAGCACCGCCCCCAGCCTGAACCTCACCGCCATGCACACACCACCCCCTGCCTGACTCTCACCTCTGCCCACACACCGTCCCCAGCCTGACACTCAGAGGTGTCCACACACGGTCCCCAGCCTGACTCTCACCAACTTCCAGCTCTGCCCCAGCCTGACACTCACCGCCACCCACACACCGCTCCCAGCCTGACCCTCACTGCCGTCCACACACCACCCCCAGTCTGACCCTCACAACTGCACACACATCGCCCCCAGCCTGACCCTCACTGCTGTCCACACGACGCCCCAGCCTGACCCATACATCCGTCCAACACCGCCCCCAGCCTGACCCTCACTGCCATCCACCCACCGCCCCCAGCCTGTCACTCACTGCCATCCACACACCGCTCCCAGCCTGACCCTCACTGCCGTCCACACACCACCCCCAGTCTGACCCTCACAACTGCACACACATCGCCCCCAGCCTGACACTCACTGCTGTCCACACGACGCCCCAGCCTGACCCATACATCCGTCCAACACCGCCCCAGCCTGGCCCTCACTGCCGTACAACACTGCCCCCAGCATGAACCTCACTGCCCCCAGCCTGATGGTCACCGCCCCCAAACTGATTCTCAACACCATACAACACCGGCCCCAGCATGAACCACGCTGCCATCTCACACAGCCCCCACCCTGACCCTCACCACCGTCCAACACCACTCACAGCCTGACCCTCACCGTCGCCCACTCACTGCCCACAGCATGACCCCCACCTCCGCACGAAACCGCCCCCAGCCTGACCCTCACCACTGTCCAACACCACCCACAGTCTGCCTCCCACCGCTGTCCACACACTACCCTCAGCCTTGCCCTCATCGCCATACACACACCGCCTCCAGCCTTGCCCCTAACTGCTGTCCACACACCGCCCCCAGCCTGACCCTCACCAACACCCGCACATGGACCCCAGCCTGATATCAACGCCGTCCACACACTGCCCCCAGCCTGACCCACACCACCGTCCAACAGTGCGCCACAGCCTGACACTCACTGCCATCCGAATCCGCCTCCAGCCTGACCCTCACCGCCACAAAACACCGCCCCCAGCCTGTCACTCACTGCCGTCCACACACCGTCCCAGCCTGACCCTTACTGCCGTCCACACCGCCCCCAGCCTGACCCTTACTGCCGTCCACACCCCGTCCCCAGCCTGACCGTTACTGCCGTCCACACACCGCCCCAGCCTGACCCTCACTGCCGTCCACCCACCGCCCCCAGCCTGTCACTCACTGCCATCCACACACCGCCCCCAGCCTGACCCTCACTGCCATCCACACACCGCCCCCAGCCTGACCCTCACTGCCGTCCACACACCGCCCCCAGCCTGACCCTCACTGCTGTCCACACACCGCCCCCAGCCTGTCCCTTACTGCCGTCCACACGCCGCCCCAAGCCTGACCATCACCGGCGCCCGCTCACTGCCCCCAGCATGACCCCCACCTCCGCACAACACCGCCCACAGCCTGACCCTCGCCACCGTTCAACACCGCCCCAAGCCTGACCCCAAACACAGTCCACACACCGCCCCCAGCCTGACCCTCACTGCCGTCCACACACCGCCCCCAGCCTGACCCTCACTGCTGTCCACACACCGCCCCCAGCCTGTCCCTTACTGCCGTCCACACGCCGCCCCAAGCCTGACCATCACCGGCGCCCGCTCACTGCCCCCAGCATGACCCCCACCTCCGCACAACACCGCCCTCAGCCTGACCCTCACCGCCGTCCACACAGGGCCCTCTAACTGAACGCCACCGCCGTCCACACACTGCACCCAACCTGACCTTCACCTCCCACATCCTGTCTCCCACTGCACTCAACCTGACCCTCTCCCACATAGCCTGAACCTTACTGTGTACAACACTACCCCAGCCCGATTCTCACCACCGCCCCCTCCCTCACCCTCACCGCCGTACACACACCACCCCCCCGTTTGACCTTCATTGCCATCCACACACCTCCCCCAGCCTGACCCTCACTGCCATCCACACACCGTCCCAGCCTGACCCTCACCGCCATCCACACACTGCTCCCAGCCTGATTCTCACTGATGCCCACTCACTGCCTCCATCCTGACCCCCACCGCCGCACAACACCTCTCCCAACTTGACCCTCACCACCGTGCACACAACGCTCCCACCCTGACCTTCAATGCCATCCAACACCGCCCACAGCATGAACCTCACTGCACCTCCACACACTGCCCCCAGCCTGACCCTCAACAGCATTCAACACCGCTCCCAGCCTGACCCGCACCGCCATCCACACACCGCCCCCAGCCTGACCCTCACTGCCGTCCACACACTGCCACAGCCTGACCCTCACTGCCGTCCAGACACCGCCCCCAGCCTGACCCTCACCACCGACCACATACCGCCCCAATCCTGATCTTCAACGCTGTCCAACACCACCTACAGCATGAACCTCACTTCCCCTCCACACACTGCCCTCAGCCTGACCCCCACCACCGTCCAATCCTGCACCCAGCCTGACCCTCACCAGCATTCAACACCACTCCCAGCCTGACCCTCACCGCCGTCCACACCCCGCCCCCAGCTTGACCCTCACCGCCGTCCACACACCACCCCCAGCCTGACCCTCACCACCATCCACACAGCACCCCCAGCTTGACCCGCACTGCCGTCCACACACAACCCCCAGCCTGACCCTCACCAACGTCCAACACCGATCCCAGCCAGAGCCTAACCACCGTCCACACAGCACCCCCAGCTTGACCCTGACTGCCGTCCACACACAACCCCCAGCCTGAACCTCACCGCTGTCCACATATCGCTCCCAGCCTGACTCTCACCGCCGTCCACACACAACACAGCCTGACCCTCACCATTAACCTCCAACGTGAGCCCCGCCTCCCGCACTCAGCACCACACCCCACACCCAAACCCATGCCCGCTGCTCCCATCCAACACTGCTACCCCGCCACGAACCCACTCCCCAACCCCTTCCAACACCTCCCCCACCCCAACCCCGTACAACACCTCACCCGCCCCAACACCATCCCCTCCCTAACCCTGTCCAACACTGCCACTCCATCTACCCAGTCCAACACTGCCCCCTCTCCAATCCCGTCCAACACCGCACCGTCCCACAACCCTGTCCAACACCGCCCCCTCCCACAACCCCGTCTAACACCGCCCCCTCCCACAATCCCATCCAACACCGCTCCTCCCCAACCCCGTCCAACACCGCCCCCTCCCACAACCCCGTCCAACACCACTCTCTCCCCCAACCCGTCCAAAACCGACCCCTTCCCCCAACCCCGTCCAACACCGCCCCCTCCCCAAAGCCATCCAACACCACCCCCTTCCCCCTACCCCGTCCAACACCGCCCCCTCCCCAAACCCATCCAACACCGTCCCCTACCCCAAACCCGTCCAACACCGACCCTTCCCCCAACCCCGTCCAACACCACACCCTCCCCCAACCAAATCCAACACCACCCCCTCCAACAACCCCGTCCAACACCGCCCCCTCCCACAAGCCCGTCCAACACCGCCCCCTCCCACAATCCCATCCAACACCGACCCCTCTCCCAACCCCGTCCAACACCGCGCCCTCCCACAACCCCGACCAACACCCCCTCCCCAACCCGGTCCAACACCGCCCCCTTCCCCCAACCACGTCCAATACCGCCCCTTCCCAAACCCATCCAACACCGCCCCCTTCCCCCTACCCCGTCCAACACCGCCCCCTCCCCCAAACCCATCCAACACCGCCCCCTCCCCCAAACCCATCCAACACCGCCCCCTTCCCCCAACACCGGCCAACACCGGCCAACACCGCCCCCTCCCCCAACCACGTCGAACACCACATCCTCCCCAACCCAATCCAACACCGCCCCCTCCCACAACACCGCCCCCTCCCACAACCCCGTCCAACACCGCCCCCTCCCCAATCCCGTCCAACACCGCATCCTCCCACAACCCCGAAAAATACCGCCCCCTCCCACAACCCGGTCCAACACCGCCCCCTTCCCCCAACCACGTCCAATACCGCCCCTTCCCAAACCCATCCAACACCGCCCCCTTCCCCCTACCCCGTCCAACACCGCCCCCTCCCCCAAACCCATCCAACACCGCCCCCTCCCCCAAACCCATCCAACACCGCCCCCTTCCCCCAACACCGGCCAACACCGGCCAACACCGCCCCCTCCCCCAACCACGTCGAACACCACATCCTCCCCAACCCAATCCAACACCGCCCCCTCCCACAACCCCGTCCAACACCGCCCCCTCCCACAACCCCGTCCAACACCGCCCCCTCCCCAACCCCGTCCAACACCGCCCCATCCCCCAACCCGTCCAACCCCGTCCAACACTGCCCCCTCCCCAAACCCATCCAACATCGCCCCTTCCCCCAACCCCGTCCAACACCACGCCCTCCCCAACCCTGTCCAACACCGCCCCCTCCCCAACTCCGTCCAACACCACGCCCTCCCCAACCCCGTCCAACACCGCCCCCTCCCCAACCCCGTCCAACACCGCCCCCTCCCCAACTCCGTCCAACACCACGCCCTCCCCAACCCCGTCCAACACCGCCCCCTCCCCAACCCCGTCCAACACCGCCCCCTCCCCAACCCCGTCCAACACCGCCCCCTCCCCAACCCCGTCCAACACCACGCCCTCCACAACCCCGTCCAACACCACGCCCTCCACAACCCTGTCCAACACCGCCCCCTCCCCAACCCCGTCCAACACCGCCCCCTCCCCAACCCCGTCCAACACCACGCCCTCCACAACCCCGTCCAACACCGCCCCCTCCCCAACCCCGTCCAACACCACGCCCTCCACAACCCCGTCCAACACCGCCCCCTCCCCAACCCTGTCCAACACCGCCCCCTCCCCAACCCCGTCCAACACCGCCCCCTCCCCAACCCCGTCCAACACCGCCCCCTCCCCAACCCCGTCCAACACCACGCCCTCCCCAACCCCGTCCAACACCACGCCCTCCCCAACCCCGTCCAACACCACGCCCTCCCCAACCCCGTCCAACACCACGCCCTCCCCAACCCCGTCCAACACCACGCCCTCCCCAACCCTGTCCAACACCGCCCCCTCCCCAACCCCGTCCAACACCACACCCTCCCCAACCCTGTCCAACACCGCCCCCTCCCCAACCCCGTCCAACACCACACCCACCCCCAACCCCGTCCAACACCACACCCTCCCCAACCCTGTCCAACACCGCCCCCTCCCCAACCCCGTCCAACACCACACCCTCCCCAACCCTGTCCAACACCGCCCCCTCCCCAACCCCGTCCAACACCACACCCTCCCCAACCCTGTCCAACACCGCCCCCTCCCCAACCCCGTCCAACACCGCCCCCTCCCCAACCCCGTCCAACACCGCCCCCTCCCCAACCCCGTCCAACACCACGCCCTCCCCAACCCCGTCCAACACCACGCCCTCCCCAACCCCGTCCAACACCACGCCCTCCCCAACCCCGTCCAACACCACGCCCTCCCCAACCCTGTCCAACACCGCCCCCTCCCCAACCCCGTCCAACACCACACCCTCCCCAACCCTGTCCAACACCGCCCCCTCCCCAACCCCGTCCAACACCACACCCACCCCCAACCCCGTCCAACACCACACCCGTCCCCAACCCTGTCCAACACCGCCCCCTCCCCAACCCCGTCCAACACCACACCCACCCCCAACCCCGTCCAACACCACGCCCTCCCCAACCCCGTCCAACACCACGCCCTCCACAACCCCGTCCAACACCGCCCCCTCCCCAACCCCGTCCAACACCGCCCCCTCCCCAACCCCGTCCAACACCACGCCCTCCACAACCCCGTCCAACACCGCCCCCTCCCCAACCCCGTCCAACACCACGCCCTCCACAACCCCGTCCAACACCGCCCCTTCCCCCAACCCCGTCCAACACCACACCCACCCCCAACCCAATCCAACACCGCCCCCTCCCACAACCCTGTCCAACACCGCCCCCTCCCCAACCCCGTCCAACGCCACGCCCTCCCCAACCCCGTCCAACACCATCCCCTTCCCAACACCGTCCAACACCGCCCCCTCCCCAACCCCGTCCTACTCCGCCCCCTCCCTAACCCCATCCAACACCACCCCCTGCCTCAACCCCCTCTCTCACACTCCCTCTCCCCTCTCTCCACCCCGTCTCTCCCCCTCTCACTGTCCAGTCTCTCTCTTCCCCTCTCTCTCTCCCTCTCACTCTCTCGCCCCCTCTCTCTCACCCACCTCTTTCACCCCCTCTCTCTTGCCCACACTCTCTCGCCCCCCTCGCTCCCCTCTCTCTCTCTCTCAACCCCCCTCTCTCTCCATCTCCTCTCTCCCTCTCTCTCAACTCCCTCTCTCTCTCTCACCCTCACTCTCTCTCACTCGCCCCCCACTTTCGTACCCCACTTTTGTCCCTCCTTTCGCCCCCCTCCCTTTCGCCATACCCTCTTTCGCCCCTCCTTTCGCCCACTCTCTCTTTCACTCCCCCTCTCTTTCGCCCCACTCTTTTGCGCCCCTCTCTTTTCCCATCCCCTCATGCCCCTCTCTTTCTCCCCGTCTCTTTCGCCATTCCTTGCCCCCGCTCTCTCGCCCCCTCTCTCTCGCCCCCTCTCTCTCTCACCCCTCTCTCTCGCTCACCTCTCTCTCTCTGCCCCCCTCTCTCTTGCGCCCCCCTCTCTCCCGCCCACCCTATCTCTCCCTTCTCATTCGCTCTCCCTGCACTTTCTCTCTCTCTCGCCCCTCTTGCTCTCTACCCATCATCTCGTCCCTCTGTCTGTCTGTCTCTCTCTCTCTGTCACTCTCTCGCTCTTTCTCTCTCACTTTCTCTCTCTCTGGACCCATCTCCTCCCTTGCTCACTCTCTCTCTCGTCACTATCGCCTCATCTCTCTCTCTCTCTCTCTCTCTCTCTCCCCCTTCTCTCTCTCATTATCGCCCCCTGTCTCGCTTTCTCTTGCCACCATCCCCTCCCTCTCTTGCCCCCTCTCGCTCTGTATTGCTCAGCTCCTCTCTATCTCTCGCTCAGCCTCTCTCAATCTCTCTCTCTCATCCTCTCTCTCACCCTTTCTCTCTCTACTGCTCGCCCTCTGTCTGTCCTCTCTCTCTCTCTCTCTCCTCATATGTCTCTCTCTCTCGCTATCTCCCTCTCTCACCCCCTCTCTCTCGCCCCACTCTATCACTCCCTAGCTCTCATCCTCTCTCTTCCGCTGACCCCTCGTCCCTTCTCGCTCACTCTGGACAACCCTTTCACAGTCTTCTCTACTTCTCACCCATCCTCTCTCTTTCCTCTCTCTCACCATCACTCCATCGCTCTCTCACTCGCCCTCTCTCTTTATCTCTCCCCTATCTCTCTCTCTCTACCTTGCTCTCGCTAACTCTCTTCGGTCCCCTCATTCTCTCTCTCCAGTTTCTTTTCTCCCTCCCTCTCACTCTGTCTCTCTCTCTCTCTTTCTGTCTCGCCCTATCTTGCCCCTGTGCTCTCGCTGTCAACCTTTCTCTCTCCCACCCCCTCTCTGTCAAACCTCCTCTCACGGAGCCCTCTCTCCTTCTTGATCTACCTCTCTCTCTCTCTCGTCTCTTTCACCCTCGCTCTCTCCCAACACAACACTCTCTCTCTCATCCTCTCTCTCTCTCTCGCCCTCACTCTCTTTCTTGCCCTCGCTCTCTTTCTTGCCCTCGCGCTCTCTCTCGACCCCTTTCTCTCTCCCTCGCTCCCTCTCTCTCACCCCCTCTATCTCTCTTTTGCCTCCATCTCTCTTGATCCCCGTTTCTCTGTCTTGCTCCTTCTATCTCTCTTGCTCCCTCTCCCTCTCTCGCCCCTCAATCTCTCTTACCCATCTCTGTTTCTTTCTCTCTTAACGCCTCCCTCTCTCGCTTCTTCTTTCTCTCACCCCCTCTCTCCTTGCCCCTCCTTCTCTCTGTCTTGCCCTCCCCTCTCTCACTCCCTCTCTCTCACCTCTATGTCTCTCTCATCCAGTGTTTCTCTCTCTCACTCACCTCATCACTCTCTCACCCACTCTAACGCTCTCTTGCCCAGTCTCACTCGCCCTCACAAACTCTCTCTCACTCGCCTTCTCACTCACTCTCCCGCCTGCCTCTTTGCCCCTCTCCCTCTCGATCCCCCTTCTCTCTCTCTCGAACCCCTCTCTCTCGACCCTCTTTCTCTTGCAGCCTCTATCTCTCTCAACCTCCCGCTTTTTGCCCATCCCTCTATCTCTCACCCCTGCCTCTCTCTCATTCTCTCAGCCCTCATTCTCTCTCTCTCTCTTCCCTCTCTCCTCTTCTCTCGCTCGCCTCCCCATCTCTCTCTTACACTTTCTCTCTCCTTTTCCCTCTCTCTACGACTTGCCCCCTTTCTCTCTCGCTCCCTCCCTCGCACCTCTCTGTCTCTCTCTCTCTCTCGCCTCTGTCTCCCATTATCTTCTCCCCTGTCTCTCTCTCTCCCTACTTCACTCTATCTCTCTCTTGCCCCTTGCTCTCTCTCTCTGCTCCTTCACTCTCTCTCCCCGTTCTCTCACTCTCGATTCCCCTCCCTCGGTGTCTCTCTCTCCCCACCTCCCTCCGTTTCTCTCTGACTGAATCTCTCTTCCTCCTGTCCCTCCCTCTCCCTCTGACACTCTCTGTCTCCCTGGTCCTTCGCTCTCCCTCTAACCCAGAGACTGGGGGTTGGTAGTGAGTCTGCGTGTGGGTGGTGGGGTGAGATGATAGAGAGATGTGGGAAGTGGGAGGAGGGGAAAATGGGGTAGAGACGGAATTGCGGGAGGGAGACAGAGACGGCAGGAGAGAGAGAGAGTAAGGGTGAGGGGGAGAGAAGAATGGAGGCAGGTGGAGAATCTCGTGTTGTGAGTGTGAGAGGGAGAGGGGAAGGGTGAGGGAGAAACAATAGTGGAGGCAGGTGGAGAAACCAGGGTTGAGGGGTGTCTGAGAGGGGACGAGAGAGTGAAAGGGAGAGGAGGTGAGAAAGAGACAGTGTGCAGAAAGAGAGGGAGAGGGAGAGAAGTGATGAGAAAGAGTAGGGGAGAGGAAATGGGGAGGCCAGGTTGGAGTAGGGGAGTCAGAGGGAGTTAAACCCCAGCTCCTGAGCTCAGAGCGCAGTGCCTTCCCATTCCCTGAGGACCAGGACTCGGGGCTGAGTCTGTCTCTCTCCAGCTCAGCTTCTCCAACACAAAGACACACAACATCATCGGTCACTCTGCTGCTCGGCACGCATTAATCAACATTTTTATTGTTTACAAATGGAAATGATGGATACAGTCAGTGGGATGGTGCCTTTTCTCACTAGCCCCTGAGTTGTGAGAAACATTGAAATGTTTCCCTGTAATCCCCCTATGGGATAAGGATGGAGAAACCAGCGTTACCCTTAGTCTGTTACCATACCGACAGGCTGCTCCATCGCTGAAACACTGAACTGAAATGAGAAAATCCCGGATGGATTGATTAATGAAGGAATTTGATGGATGGATGGATTTGGGTGAAGGGATATTTCAGCACATTCTTCAGCTGCTGCCTGAACTTAGTCTGGGTCACGGCATAAATCGCGGTGTTTGTGCAGCAACTGAGGAGCTGCAGCATGAAGCCCAATTCCTGCACAAAGCGATCGAGAAACACAGACCGATACCCAATCCACCACATCCGGTACCATATAGAATACAGCATGAACGTTGACCATAACAGGATGAAATTGGCCGAGATCACAAACAGTAAAATGATGGATTTTTTCCGGTCCCTCATTCCAGTGTCAGACTGAGCGTCCCCATTGGTGTGAGCACGAAGTCTCCTGCGGGCTCTGCTGGTCACTAAAATGTGTCTGACGGTGAGAACATTGAGCAGCAGAATCAGGAGAAATGGGACACACGGGGTTAGAATCTGGTGGAGGGACTCGATTGTGACCCAGACAATGGAGACTAGAACAGCGCCTGTTATCTCACAAAACCAGGGGAGGTTCCCCAGGTAATACCGAGCCGTGAGCATAAAATACCAGGAAATGTCCTTTAAACAGCTCAGCACAGTCACTGCTCCCAGAACCACAGCCGCCGTCTTCTCACTGCAATATTTACTTTTCAGCTTCTGGCAACAAATGGCCACAAACCGATCAAAGGTGAAAGTGACGGTGAACCAGACAGAGCAGTCAGTGGCTGCATAAAGCAGGACGGCGTGGATATTACACACGGGGATGGAGTACAGGAAATAAAACTGTTCCCGATAAACAATGGGAATGTGTCTCAGGATCAGGTCGAGGACAATAACCAGGAGATCCGCCGCTGCCATGGCCCCCAGGTAACGTCTGACACATGGAGACAATCCACAATCTTTATAAAGCAGGACGTAGATGGTCACTACGTTAACTGTGAGGAAGGAAAACATACACATTATCCATCAGCCTGGAGGCAAAGGGACCCGTTTGATCGGGGACCCAGTGAGATTTTCAAATGTGTCCCTGTATTCAGGGATTTATTAAAATAATTGGAGGTGGAATAACAAATGGGAAGGTCGGAATTACTGACAAAAATGTGACATAAACCACAAGAAACCCTCCTTCCCCAAACACACAGGGACACATCCATAAGGACAGATGGTTTCTGGAACATTCCCACACACTCGATCACTCGAGAGCAGACACAGGTCACTCCTTCCCAGTTCCTAATACGGAGGGTGGAAACGTTGCTGTCCTGAAGGGTTCTCTCCCAGTTTCCTGAAGACAAACGTAGTTTGGGAATTTCTGAATTTTGGTCTAAATTGTGGTCGATCCTGTGTCGTGGAGAAATGTAAACGCAGGGAAATCATATTCACCACTTTAACTGCCTGAGCGGCCTTCGGAACAGTGTCTCCTTCTCCCTGGAACGGGATCTCTTCCCTCGGGATCTTATAGTTTGTTCAATTCACTGACGTCCGGCCGTTCACAAACAATGTCGGGGACAGAACGTTCCGGGGGATGTCAGGTATAGAATGTCAGGGACAGAACGTTCCGGGGAATGTCAGTTATAGAATGTCGGGGACAGAATGTTCCGGGGAACCCCCTGACCAGTCCATCACCTTTCCCCCCTACCCACCCCACCAACGTGATGTAATGTGCCTGGACACACTTTAACGTGAATGGGGTGAGAGACGGAGGGTCCAATCACAGGAATGGGAACTAAACGCATTGCCAGTTCAGCTGAAATGTTTATTTATACCACATTCTCAACCCACCTCACAGAACCAGCCCAGACACCATCAACCCAGAGGAGATATCTGTTCACCGTGGAACACTGTGCAGGCCATAGCAGTGCATTGACACATAAACCCGGACTAGATATCTGTTCAGCAAGGGGAGCTGTGCAGACCACAGCAGTGCATTGATCTATAAACCCGGACTAGATATCTGTTCAGCACGGGGAGCTGTGCAGACCACAGCAGTGCATTGATCTATAACCCCGGACAAGATATCTGTCCAGCACTGGGAGCTATGCAGACCACAGTAGTCCATTGATCTATAATCCCGGACTCGATATCTGTCCAGCACGGGGAGCTGTGCAGACCACAGCAGTGCATTGATCTATAAACCCGGACTAGATATCTGTTCAGCACGGGGAGCTGTGCAGACCACAGCAGTGCAGTGATCTATAACCCCGGACTAGGTATGTGTCCAGCACCGGGAGTTGTGCAGACCACAGCGAGTGCATTGATCTATAACCCCGGACTAGATATCTGTCCAGCACCGGGAGCTGTGCAGACCACACCCGTGCATTGATCTATAACCCCGGATTAGATACCTGTCCAGCACGGGGTGCTGTGCAGACCACAGCAGTGCATTGATCTATAAACACGGACTAGATATCTGTCCATCACGGGGAGTTGTGCAGACCACAACAGGGCATTAATGTGTAAATTGAAACAAATATCTATCCAGCATAAGGAGCTACATAGACCACATCATTGCATTATCTATAAACCTCAACCAGTTAGTCTGACCAGCACAGCAACCTGTGCAGTGATCACTCGTGAATTAATTTGTAAACCAGGAGCAGTTACCCTCCCAGCATGTAGGACTGTGTACCCCACCCCAGTGCATTGATTTGTAAACCAGGAGCAGTTACCCTCCCAGCACGCAGGACTGTGTACACCACCCAGTACATTGATCTGTAAACCAGGAGCAGTTACCCTCCCAGCATGTAGGACTGTGTACCTCACCCCAGTGCATTGATCTGTAAACCAGGAGCAGTTACCCTCCCAGCATGTCGGACTGTGTACACCGACCCAGTGCATTGATCTGTAAATCAGGAACAGTTACCCTCCCAGCATGTAGGCCTGTGTAAATCACCCCAGTGCATTGATCTGTAAACCGGGAGCATTTACCCTCCCAGCATGTAGGACTGTGTACACCACTCCAGTGCATTCCTCCGTAACACTGTGTTAGATCACTGCCCAGCGCGGGGAAACTTGCAGCCCATGCTGCAAGTGACAGGATGTACAGCTCCCACCCATTTACAACTCCGTATCGCCATTGTGCCCTGACAAGGGGGTGCTGTGGGTGTGAACATCACTGCCAGAGAGAAATGGCGGGGGAATCAGTTTAAATATCACCACATGGGAGGGGTTTGGGGTATAGACAAAGAGGGGGAGACTGAGAGACAGTGTCATGGAAGGATGTGTTCCCAGGTTTCAGAATGCTGCAATGTAGACACTTCGATAACATCCTGTAACATGAGCCTGTCTTCCCAGGAAAGACGGGAAAAAGGGATATTGGTGTGAGGCCAGATGAGCATTTGTTCTGCATCTTTGTTACTGGAATTGCTTTCAACCGAATGTTTGACTCATTGGGCAGATTCTAACAATAATTTATCTTTGTTTGATTTTCCTTGAGTGTGACAGAGGGATCGTCCGCACGAGGCTGAGATAGTTTCCTGGTGCTATCGTATCGGACTCACCCCATTAACTACCCAGCACACCCCATGATGCCTCTCTCATTCAATATCAGCCTGGTTCTCTCACCCGTCATTGCGGGTAGTTCTCACCATCGCCCGGATGCTCCTCGATATTCCGTGATCCCTGGCACTGGTGCCACCTTTAAAAGGCCAATGGGCACACGGTTGAGCTTGATGGAAAAAGTGAGGTCTGCAGGAGATTCATTCCTGAAGAAGGGCTTATGCCCGAAACATCGATTCTCCTGTTCCCTGGAATGTTGCCTGACCTGTTGCGCTGTTCCAGCAACACATTTTCAACACGGTTGAGCTTTCTCAGTTCGGAGCTGCCCTGCACAGTTTACCCCGAGCATGGCAGATCATGGACAATTAGACCGCGATTTGTCGACAGGGGCACGGAGGTGCTGGTGGATGAGCTAGTACAGAATGAGACCATTCTCTTTCCACAGGTGGCCACACCACCAGACCCACCGAGCATGGTCTGAGCTCACCACCCAGCTCAGTGCAGTATCTGCGGTCTGAAGAAATGTCCAGCAATACAGGACAAGCATCAATAACCTTCCCTGCTCTGTCAGGATAAGGGTCACCATATTCTCTCTGCTCCCTTACACTCATTGTATATCTGTTATAGCACTGACCCCGAACAAGACTCATAGTCCACCACTCTCACTGCCGCATGCTGCACCTTCTCTCTCTGTCTCTGTCTCTCTGTCTCTCTCTCCCTCTCTCTCCCCCCCTTCCTCCAAATCACCCCCACACTAATTACACTGCATGGATACAACACTGTGAACTGACTCCCTCCGGACGCCTCACCATGACACCGTCCCCCACCTACACCAGCACTAACAGCAGGGCCACCCATTCCCACCCTCACTCCCTCCCTCCCTTTCTCCCATTCCAGGAGAAACAGTCTGGAATAGGACAGAAAGTGCCAAGCTGGGTGGTGGAGTGCTCGATATCTGTTCCATCAGCCCCCTCCCCCTGCCATGTGGGGAGGACCCTGGTATGAGCCAGAGAGGGCCGGGATGTCTCGTGTGGAGATTCTGAAACATCCACGTCCAACCGACCGAGTAAGGTGCAATGTTCAGGGAAGGGCAATTCTCACTTTAAACCCACTGGCAGCTCCGTTTCCCCCCGGCACAACTTAGAAGCCGTGGCCCTGATGCCATCCCCCTTTTGTGTCGAGCTGGTACAAATGGAATCCCCACGGTCTCGGTGGGCAGGAGGGTGGGCTCACAACACATCGTCACACCCACCTCCCAGGAAGGGAGCACCGAGACTCCCTCCTACACCTCCCCCTGTAAACAGCTCAGATACTGAAAGTAATCTGTCTAATATAATTACCTCTCATGAATTTTGTAAATCTTTTTCCTCGCACCTTAAAATATCCGTCAGTTTTGAATCCCCAACTCTAGGGAAAAGACATCAGCCCTTCAGCTTATCTGTACCTCTCATTATTTTGTAAACTTCTGTGAATTTACCCCTTAATCTCATCATCTCCAGTGAAAAAAGTCCCAGCCTACCCAGCCTCTCCTTATCGATCACTCTGTCCATTCCCAGCAACATCCAGATTAATCTCTTCTGAACCGTCTCCAGCTTAATAATATCAAGGTCAATAATATCAAAGTGAATAGTCAAGGTATTTTCTAAGGGTAGGGGAGTCCAAAACTAGAAGGCATAGTTTTAAGGTGAGAGGGGAAACATTTAAAAGTGACCTAAGGGGCAGCATTTTCACCCAGAGGGTGGTGTGCCTATGGAATGAGTGGGCAGGGAGACCAGACCGGACACAGTATTCCAGAAGAAGTCTCGCCAATATCCTGTACAACCACAACATGACGTCCCAATTCCGATACTCAAAGGTCTGACTAATGAAGACAACTGTGTGAAACACCTTCTTAACCACACTATCGATATGAGATGCAAATTCTAAAGAATTATACCTGACTGCCTCGGTCTCTGTTCTATAACACTGCCAAAGGCCCTGCTTTTAATTGTATAGGTCCTGCTCTTGTTTGATTTACCAAATCCAATGCCTCGCATTAATCCAAACTAAACTCCACTTGCCACTCTTCAATCCAGTGAGTGATATTACCACCTACTCACCTTCCCCGTTTAATTTTAAAATTCCTTCCCCTCTGCAGGATTCCTTGATTCCGGCCTGTATTTTCACAAAGACCCTGAGCTTGGGTTCCCTTGTATTGTTAGGGGGATGAGGGACTGATTGTAGACACAGTCAGTGGGGAGGAGAGGCTGGACAGTAATCAGCTGCCTTGTATCATTTCATGGTTTGAGGAAGAGGGCAGTCACACATGAGAGGTGGGTAATACTGATCCGTATTTTGGGGCCAGAAATTATGGTCTTTTTCTGTCTCTGTCGATTCAAGGCCCTTCATTGTGCAGAGTGTGTCTGCAGGATTTATTTCCCTAATATTGCAGACTACAGATAATAGCGATTAAAGAGAGTGATAGTTAATTTCGATGGCACAGCACGTACACTCAACATCCTACAGTTAAGACAAATACCTTGCATTTGTTTAACAACACAAAGTGTTTTGTGTAGTTCAATAATGGTAACCTGATTATAATAAATCCACACCGAGCTGAACGCTGTTACATAAAATATGACTGAAAATTTGGGTATGGTAGTGTAGTGGGTAGTGTCCCTGCCTCTGAGCCAGAGCTCTGCATTTTATTCCAGTACCTGAACTTGTATGGTAGTGATCCTCGCTCTGAACTAGAAGGTCTGGATTCAAGTCCTGCCTGTTGCAGAGGTATGTCACAGCATGTCAGAACGGGCTGATGAACAAACACACAGGAGAATAATGTTACAGCTTTATGGGTGTTGCCCAGTGATGCTAGTGTCCCTACCTCCAGGCATAAAGGTCTGGGTGAAAATTCCAAAGAAGTGTCTCAGGATACATCTGAACAAACTGATTAAAATGGATTTAGAATTGTGACCTGATGGAGAAGGAAGAGGTGTCAGTATTTCAGAATTTAGTCCCAGGATGACTGAAAGTACAGCCATTCGTGTTGATTGGGGACACATTTCGCAGCGGTAGCGGTTTATAAAATCAGAACGGTCCTGGATAGGGTGAGTAGTCAGGGATTTTCCCCAGGTTAGGGGTGTCCAAAGCTAGAGGGCATTGGTTAAAAGTGAGAGGGGCAAGGTTTTGAAGAGGCCGAAGGAGCACCTTTTCACGCAGAGGGTGGTGTACGTCTGGAATGACCTGCCAAAGGAAGTGATGGAGGTTGGTACAGCTACAGCATGTAAAAGGCATCTGGATGCTGACAGACCTGCCGAGCTTTTCCATCAATTTCTGTATTTGTTACAAAATGCATTCATTTTCACACAGGTATTCTGAATACGTTAAACATTTTAGTTTTTAATAACGCAGCAACATATAAACATATCTTCAAAGCGACCGATACCATTTTCTGCTAAGGGTATGGCTCTGTGTATGACAGCAGCAATGAATGTGATGGAGTCATAGTTTAGACAATGTACAAGGAGACCTCACATGGTCCCGTTTGGGAAAGGAAGACATTACTGTGTGATTCAACTCAGAGAGGCAGAAAATGTAATCTTCCTTAGAAGGAATGGCCTATTGCACTCTCTCTCCTTCATTGTTCCTCATCACAGCAATGTGTATGAACTACAAAAGCAGCTCTACAGTCATCGTTACCATTCTTATTTTTATGGAATCCCTGCAGTGTGGAAAACATGTCCTTCGGCCTAATAACTTAATACCAACCTTCCAAAGAGTAACCTTCCCAGCCCGTTCCCCTATATTTACCCCTGACGAATGCACCTAACCTAGAAATCCCTGAACACTATGGACCATTTAGAATGGCCACTCCACCTAACCTACACAGCCTTGGACTGTGGGAGTAAACTGGAACACCCATTAGAAGCTCACACAGACAAGGGGAGATTGTACAAACTCCACACAGACATGAGCCCAAGTTTAGAATCAAACCCGGGTCCCTCATGCTATGAGGCAGCGGTGCTAACCATTGAGCCACCGTGTTACTCTCTGGGCGATCACTGACCAGAATCCATTGGAATCTCCTCCCTGCCTAATGATCAGGGAATTCAGCAAAATCCAACTGTTCCAGGATGAAATGCCATTGCTCGCAGCTGTGTGAGTAGAATAACTTCAGAAGCAGAATAACATTCTGGGCAATCTCTCAGTTTTTACTTTTGTCGTGAGTTACACTAAGATTTAGATGATGTTCTTTCAAGTTAAAATTGCAGAGATTTTGTTTATCTTTGTGTGTGTGTGTGTGTGTGCCAGTGTTTTAAAGAAAGAAATATTGATTATATAATTGCAATACCCAGACACTTTGCCATTCATCTTTCCACCATAGTTTGAGTAACATTGCTCTGGATCATAAACATGTTGTTTTAGCAGATTAAAGAAACTAGCATGACTTGTTCCTAAAACTGACCCTGACCCAGTCTGAGACCGATATGATCGGCCATATCACCAACCTGGTTATATTTAACATTTGTTGTGACCAGTGGAGGAGTGGGACTAGAAAAGTAAACAGTGACCCAAAAAGCCGGGGAACTATAGACCGGTGAGCCTGATGTCAGTGGTGGGTAAGTTGTTGGAGGGGATTCTGAGGGATAGGATTTACATATATTTGGGAAGGCAAGTGCTGATCGGGGTAGGCAACGTGTCTTTCTGCATGGGAAATCGTGTCTCATTAATTTGGTTGAGTTTTATGAAGAGGTGACAAAGAAGATTGATGAAGGCAGTTTGGTAGATATTGTCCACATGGACCTCAGCAAGGTGTTCATAACATTCCGATTGGTAGGCAGATGAGTAAGGTTCGGTCACATGGGATACAGAGGAACTTCGTCATAATTGGCTTGAAGGTAGATGCGTATTTTTCAGACTGGAGGCTTGTGAGCAGCACTGTGCTGTAAGAATCAGTACTTAGTTCACTGCATTTCATAATTTATGTCAGGGATCTGGATGTGAATATCGGGGCCATAGTTCGTAAGGTTACAGATGACATCAGAAAGGTGGTGTAGTAGATTATTTCAGAGTACAACGAGACCACAACGAGATGAGACAATGGTGCAAGGAGTGACAGATGATGTTTAATTTAGATAAACACGAGGTTTTGCATTTTGGGAAGACAAATCAGAGCAGAAATTATACACTTAATGGTAAGGTCCTGGGGAGTGTTGTCGAACAAAGGGACTGAGGGCTGCAGGTACATTATTCCTTGAAAGTGGAGTTGCAGGTAGACAGTATGGCGCAGAACACATTTGGCACTTTTGCCTCCATCAGTCAGAGCATTGAACATAGGAGATGCATCTGTACAGGACGTTGGTGCGGCCACTTTAAGAATACTGCATACAACTTGTTGGTCTGCAGAAAAGATTGACACGTGTGTTCCAGGACTGGAGGGTTTGAGCTTTAGGGAGAAGTTGATGAGGATGAGGTGTTTCTCCCTGGAGTGTCAGAGGCAGAAGGGTGACATTATAGTGGTATATAAAACCATCAGAGGCATGTACATTCCGAACAGGCACTTTCGGTTTCCTAGGGTAGGAGAGCACAGAACAAGAGGGCATAGGTTGAAGGCGAGAGGGCGAATGATTTAGAGCGGAGTTAGAGTAAATGTTTCACACAGATTACTTACAGTGTGGAAACAGGCCCTTCGGCCCAACAAGTCCACACCGACCCGCCGAAGCGTAACCCACCCATTCCCCTACCTTTACCCCTTTACCTAACACTACGTGCAATTTAGCAAGGCCAATTCACCTGACCTGCACATCTTTGGACTGTGGGAGGAAACCGGAGCACCTGGAGGAAACCCACGCAGACACGGGGAGAATGTGAAAACTCCACACAGTTAGTCGCCTGAGTCGGGAATTGAACCCGGGTCTCTGGCGTTGTGAGGCAGCAGTGCTAACCACTGTGCCACCGTGCCGCCCATGTGTGTACAGAAAGTGCTGTCAGAGGAAGTGGTGAAGTTGGTTACAATCGCACATTTAAAAAGTATCTGAGAGGAGGGATATTGGCCAAATGCTGACATATGGGACTGGATCAGATTTGATATCTGATCGGAGTGAACCGATTGGAGTAACGGGTCTGTTTCCGTTCTGCATGACTCTCTGATTCTATAAGAGGGATGACGAATAATTCTGAAAGAACCTTTCAAGTCAGAATTCTCTTCACTGAAAGTTTATCGTGCCTCTATGTTCACATTGATTGAAAGCTGCGTTAGTTAAATATTTGACAGGGAAGTGAGTCACGGATAATGGGATACAGACAGGAAAGTGGGGCTGAGTCCACAACCTGATCAGCCACAATCTTAGTGCCTGGTGGAGAAGGTTCAAAGTATCTAATGACCCACTCCTGCTCCTCAGTCCCATGTTCCTGTGTTCCATTCTGCACACCAAACCTGTTAGACAGGAACAGTGGGAGGCTACTTACTGCTATAAACTGGTGTACAGAAACAGAGGAGACCATTCGGCCCTTCAAGACTGTCCCACACGCTTTGAGGTGATTTGGGAAATGTAATTGGAAAGCCCAGGCTGGGTATGAAAGAGGCCCCTCATCTCTCTTTACAGAGCTTCTCCTGTCTGCAACTTGTGCTTCATTTGTTGGTCATGTTGTAGACCCAAATTCACTGTAAATACAGCTCACATACCTCACCCAGAGATGGCTCACAAAATCGTCTGGTCTCCCTGACTGCAACATTCAATAACAGAACATTCATGAAAATAACACCCACTAACTTTCCAATAACAGAAAGTGTGAATATTAGAAACAGAGGCAGGTTATTCATTCCCCAAGTCTGCCTTGCCCTTCACTAAGATCATGACTGATCTGTTCTTGGTCTCAAATCCTCTTTCATACCCAATTCTTCAAAGCCCTCAACTCTGTGACAGGTCAATATCCATCGACCTCCTCTTCAAATACTTTCAGTCATCTAGCTCCCCGAACACTCAGGAGAAGAGAAATCCTGACATTCAATACCACCTGTTTGAAGAAATCACTCGCTGCTCCTATATCATGGCTTATTGATATGAACAAAAGATGTTGACACAAGGATTCAGGTAAAAATGACTGGCCCTGATATCAAGGCAGTGGTTAACTTCTGCTGGCGTCAAGGAGCTTAACAAAACTGGACTTAATGGGAATCAGAGAAAACTCTCCAGTGTTTGGAGTCAAACATGGCACAAAGGAAGATGTTCATCACCTCAGTCCTGGGTCACCTCTGTGGGAGATCCTCAGGGTAGCTTCCTCTTCACAAACATCTTCAGCTGCTTCATCAATTTCTCCCCGCCCCCACCTTCCCCACCATAAGATCGGAAATGGGGATGGTCACTGAATTTTCCACAATGTTCAGAATGTTTTGACCCCGTCAGCTCCTGAACTGGTCTGTGTCCATGTGCAGCAAGACCCAGACTCCAGTGAGGCTTGTGCTGTTAAAGTGTCTGTAACATTCATGTAACAGCACTGCCTGACACTGCACATTGCCACAGTAAAATAAGAGTTGATTCAGCACCTCACGCTAGTTTCACAGGAATATGAGGAAGCCATTCAGCCCATTGACATTATTGGAGATGAACAGGGATAGCCCATTCACTGCCTCCAACCTATTACTCAGCAAGAGAAGGAGTCTAGTGTGATGGACGACATCGGAGCCCCACGAAAATATTTGAAGGCGGTAACCTAGACTCTAATGTTTTCATATTTTAAAGGAAATGTAAAGTGTCTGTCCCAGATACAATGTGACTGGTCAAACTGCTTGGTGTGAAGCAAAACACTATCTACTTAAACACGGAAGAGAAAATGAAACCAAAGAAAGAGGAATCTAGAATAACTTAAATCTATTGGACAAGTTAACAGATTAATGGATCTTCTAACTATTACGAATGAACTGTTTCAATATAGGAAAATCCTATAAACTCAGCCCCTGGCAAAAAAGAATATTCAGACACAGATTATCACAAACATTTCTCCAATCCAGGAATTAAAAACAGCATCAAGAGAAAATTCAGAAAGAGTAGCAGCCAGGAGACATTCACTTAAACTTCCAACTCTGTGGAGACCCCAATAGTTTCTGAAGTTACTGACAAAACCAAAACCCAGAGATCCTAATCTGTGGTAGCTGGCCACACCCATTCAGGCTGCATTAAAATTAACCTAAGGACTCCCTCGCTGTTTACTCAAGTGGTCTGAACTAGCCAGCTTGGTAATGATCATTCAATCTCTCCCTGAAAAGAAACCAGGACAAAATAACCGCTTGAAGCTGCAGCATCATCGCACTTTCAGAACATCGAGCTGTCATCAGGAACCAGGGGTAACCCAAACAGGACCTTGGCCCTGTCCAATCGGACGAGGAAGAAGCCAGTCAGTCCCTTGAGTCACTGAAACAGCAATGAGGTGAGGCCATTCAGCCACTTGAATCACTTACACAGCAATAAGAGGAGGCCATTCAGCCCCTCGAGCCACTTGTACAGGAACAGGAGGAGGCCATTCCCGCCTCAATGCACTTACACAGTGACAGAATGAGGTAATTGATGCTAATTCCTGATGAATGGCTCATGCCCGTAACGTCGATTCTCCTGCTCCTCGGATGCTGCCTGACCTGCTGTGTTTTCCCAGCAATCCACTCTCTACTCTAATCTCCAGCATGGGCGGTCCTCACTCTCCTAATTGATGCTCTAACATGATGAATAACTGGAGCAGAGGCTGCACAGACAGACTGTTCCGCGTTGTTCCTCCTGGCTCCATTGCTTATGATACACATGTGGGACTTTAACATGGTTTTCTTGCCGTGATGATTGAAGCCATATGTCTTGTGTGAAGTCTCAATAAGGCATCTTTCATGTCCGAGAAGCCAGCCTGGTGTTCTCGATGGAGAGCAGAAGCGGGTGAGAATGGCTACGTGTTTCAGAAGGAAGTTATTGTGGCTACTGAACATGGCGTTCAGTACGGGAAAGTTAATTAAGGCACATAAACAATTAGCAAAGCCACGTTAGACTGATGAATGGACTCTCTAAGTTCAAATCATGCTGATCTTGTTCATGTTGATCATGTCTCGTGCATGCCCTGTGCAGTATAACCTATGTGCCTTACTCTGCCAAGTCTATTTCCACCCTATGATCTGCCTGGCCATGCTGATATTGATCTGCCTTAACTGCTCATAAATAAAGTGTTTCCCTGTACTGAGGTACACGTCACAATAAATCAGATCAATTAATCCTGGGTAAAGTATGGAATTTCTCACCCTATCAATGTCTCTTTTGGAAATAAGTGATCGCTGCCACTCCTCATGTTTTAGCATTGCCATTTCTTCGTCTCACACAGCTCCACAGACTAAACCACAACGTCTTCACTCTATCCTCATGTTACCATCACCTATGTCTGGGGTAAGGAGATCTTTCCTTACAAGGGAGATCAAATGGGTAGAGAGTGCCCCAAATAATCTCTCAGCAAGTCTACAACATCAGGAGATCAATCCTTACAAGGGAGATCAAATCGGTAGAGAGTGCTCCAAATACTCTCTCATCATGTCTACAACATCAGGAAAATGGCTTTACTTATGTACTCGAATCATCTTACAATGAAGGACAGCAAACCATTGACTGCACCCATTACTTACACAGGGTTTGATTTGGACCGTTCAGCATAGACTTGTGAGTGAGATAAAATGCTTCCCAAATTTGTTAGAGTTCTTTGATGTAGTGACCAAGAAGGTTGACGAGGGCAGAGTGGTAGACGTAGTCTCAATGGATTTCAGTAAGGCCTTTGATAAGGTTCCACACGGCAGGCTGCTCTGGAAGGTTCCATCACGTGGAATGCTGGGGGAACTGGCCAATTGGATACACAGTTGGCTTGATGGTGGGAAGCAGAGGGTTTAGTGGAAGGATGCTTGTCAGACTGGAGGCTGGGTCCATAGCTGTTTGTTATCCATGATTGGGTTGAGAATGTACAAGGCATGATTAGTAAGTTTGCAAGTGACACTGAAATAAGTCGGAGCGTGATCAGTGAGGAGGTTTATCAGATATTGCAGCATAACCTTAATCAAGTGGGGAAGTGGGCTGTAAAATGGCAAATGGAAATTAATGTAGATGTGCGAGGTCTTGCATTTTGGAAACTCAAATTAAGGTAGGAGTTTCATAGTGAATGGGAGAGCCTTAAGGGGTGTAGTGGACAGAGAGACCTTGGCGTTCAGGTGCATGGTTCTCTGAGAGTGGAGTCACATGTAGACAGGGCAGTGAAGAAGTCTTTTGACATACTGGCCTTCATCAGACAGGACATTGAATATAGATGTTGGGAATTTATGTTGCAGTTACACAGGACTTTGGTAAGGCCGCACTTGGAGTATTGTGTTCAGTTTTTGTCACGTTGTTTTAAGGAGGATGTTATGAAATGAGAAAGAGTGCAGATGAAATTTACGAAGACTTTGCCAGGTCCCAATGGTCTGAGTTATATGGAGAGGTTGGACAAGCTAGGACCTTTTATTTCGAGTGTAGGAGTTTGAGGGGGCGGGGGGGGGGGGGGGGGGGGGGCTTATAGAGCTGCATACGATCGTGAGGGTTTATGGATAAGGTGAATGATCTCAGTCTTTTTACAAAGTTTACAGAATCGAGGACGAGAGGGGATCAGTTCAAGGTTAGAGGGGAAGGAATAAAAGGGAACCTGAGGGGCCATTTCTTTACACAGAGGGTTGGTACGTGGATGAGCTGCCAGCAGATGTGGTTGGGGGGGGGGGGGGGTGTGCATTAACAACATTTCAAAAACATTTGGATAAATATGTGGATAGGAAAGTACTGGAAGGATATGGGCCAACTGCAGGGAAATGGGGTTAGCGTGGATGGACATTTACAAGGTGGAGTCGAAACCCAAACACCTAGAAAAGCTCGCCTCACCTTGTAATCTGTTAAAATATGAGCGACACAGATGTCCTAAATTCCGCTATTTTAAAAAAAGAACAAGTTAGTTTCTTAACTTTAATAGTGAACACTAAGCAACAACTATTCACAAACACAAGCCCCTCTTTTCTTAGCTACTTACTATCTGACTCCAACTCTGTAAAAATATGCTGTTCCAACAACCCACGTATTAAGAATTACAATCTCAAGACCACACAGTCTCTATCTTCCCCGCTGTGTTCACTCTTTCAGCTGATGATGTCCCTAGGTCATGTTATTTTTTAACTGCAAGTAGGTTTACATGACCATGTATCATTGATAGAAAATGTTTGAGATGGCCAGTTAGCACTCCTGCTCTACAGCAGTTACACTGCTGTTGGGTGGCAGTGGCTCTCCCTCTAGTGTTCAAAATGCTGGGATTATATACTTCCCATGATACAATAATTCTCATAATTTGATTGCTTTCCAGGTGTCCAAACATAATATTCAAATTACGTTGGTTTCTGGTAGTCTGGAGGGTTATTTAAAATCCTTGGTTATATTTGAATTGGAGTCAAAACAGCCATTTCTTACCAATTTGTTACATGTGGAACAGCCTGACCTTTAGCTGGCATCTATGGCTGTACTTTCTATTCAGCAAAACCCGTTCTGTCTTAAAGTGACCAGACATGCTTTCGGCTTCAGAACATCTTCCCGCTTCAGGAAAAAAAATGAACCATCAGAATGAAAAGATAACTTCATTTATTTTCCTCTAATTCTTAATCCCATTATTATGAAATACAAAAGTATTAATCTCTGTTATGCCCTTCATACTAATCCTGCACAGATATATAACACTGGAATAAGTCAAATCTTATCTACGCTTAGTCCTTTAAATCCTCGATAACACATCTGCTATCACATATTTAGGATCCACTGCAGATACATTTTGTAAGTTTAAAGTTGGTAAGATTAGACTCCAATGAACTAGTCTCATATTCTGGTCTTTAAATATTCCAGAAAATGCGAGAGGATTGTTGTTGTCCACAACCATCTCCGACAATTTGTTTGTCACATACACATTAAAATATTGCCAGGCCAGTACGGAACATTCTTGTTCAATAATGGAGATTTTATTTTTTTTTCTGGTGAATATTGAGTTTTTTCGACCTGTAGCCAATTAGCCATTCAATTCCATCATCATCTTTCTGTATCAATACATCTCAGAGCCCTATATCCCGAGCATCAAACGCAATTTTCAAAGGATTTCAAAATATTTGGTTCAGATAAAACTGGTGCGGTGATTAATCCTGCTTTAAAATTCTGAAATGCCTCCTGGCATTGTTGTGTCCACCACAATTCTGTGTTCTTCTTTAATAAATCCAGCAGTGGTGCCAATACGCTGCTGAAGTTTGCAACAAACATCCGATAGAATCCACTCAGTCCCAAAAATCGAAGCACCTCTTTCTTCGAGCATGGTCGTGGAAATTCCTCAAAGCCCTTCGTTTTTGTGTTCCATGGGGGCAACCTTCTATGACCAATGTAATGTCCCAAGGACGTCCCCTCTGACTTTGCGAATTCTGTTGTCTTTATGTTTATTACCAAGTTTGCTTCTTGTAATCGTTCAACATGCTCTGCCAACTGTACCATAGGAACTTTCAATCACTTGCGAAAGATCACTACATCATATAGATAAACTGCGCAATTTGTTCATCTGGCCACAACTCTGTTCCTGAATCTTAAATGTGGTGGTGCATTATTCATTCATATGAAATACTCGGTAATGTTTTTGTTATATCCAGTATCTTTACGAGATAGTTTAACTGACTCAGCATTTTTTTTTAATTTGAAAGAGAACACTAAAACTGGCTTTGACGAGATTTCCTACCACTGGTAGCAATATTAATACGTCATACCCGTATCAAGATTGGGGAAGTAACGGTGAGAGTGAGTGACAGAGTGTCAGTTCCACGAAAGCTGTTTGTTCTTGGGAACGATTTAGCAGGATACAAAGTAGGAGAGGTACCCCCTGTGGTGGAGAAGTCAAAGGAAGACGAGGGAACTGGGGAATTGAAAGAAAAATACTCAGGAATTTTTCCAGACTGTGTGGTAACATGATCCCATAAGTTACAGCAGGAAGTAAAAATAAAAGAAAAAGACAAAGGAGTTGATGTTCAGTTAACTGACACCCTATTTGATGAAACAGTACAGAAAAAAACCTGAACAGGCAGAGGGTCAGGCAGAGGTGAGAAATCGTCAAAGTTTCAGCGTTTTTATCTGCGATCTGCTTCACTCTATGTTGTGCCCTTTTCAGGTGCTGTTTACATAACTCACCTACTCCATATAATCTCTTCCTCAACTCACATACATATCCAAGTGTGAGATCTCTGACTTCGGTCCTGTCAATTTATATTTAATGTATTTCAAGGACGTCTCACTTCATATACGAATATTAACTCAAAGGAAGTAAACTGAGTAGATTTATTTGGGGCATCTCCGATGGCAAGCAATTTAACGGGACACCTTTATCCCAATCATTCAGGCAAAAGTGACAGTACGCTGTTAACATGGTCTTCAGCATCTGATGCTAACTTTCCAAGGCACCCTGGGGTTCAGGATGGGACGCCCTTGATTTGAAGTATTGTATGCCGAAGCCATCCATGACTTCCTTAAACAGCTGAGCGGTAAAATGAGACCCTTGGTCTGACTGAATCTCTCTGCGTATCCCGCAGTGAGTAAAGAAAGCTAACAATTCCTCCACTTCCCTTTATGCCTTCGCACTCCATAATGGAATTGCCTCCGGAAATCTGGGAGATACATCCATTATCATCAGCAAATATTGGTTTCCACTTTTATTTTAGAAAGGGGAGCTACACACTTAATCATAACCCACATGAAAGGTTCTTTGAATATAGGAATTGGCAACAAAGGTGCTGGTTTTATTACTGTCTGTGACATACCTACCATTTGGTATGTATGACATGTACAACAAAAAATAACCACGTCCTTGTGCATTCCAGGCCAATAGAAATGCTTATGTACCTTAGCCTGAGTCTTCCGTACACCTAGGTGACCTCCTGCAGTTAGTTCATGCGGTAACCGTAACACTGCATGCTACCGGTGACACAATGGGCACTTCGGCCCATTTCCCTTCTGCACTAACCTATTGTGGTCTCCATTTCAATTTTAGGATTTTATCTTTAAGTTAATAACGTTCAACAATATATTCTGATTCCTTTTCTGTGTGCGTGTGTATGTGTAAGTGCGTGTACATATCTGTTGTAAGTCCATTAGCCTTTCAGGACTAAACACCTCTGCCTGACCCTCTGCCTGTTCAGGTTTGTTTCCTGCACCGTTACATCAAACAGGGTGTCAGTTAACTGAACATCAACTCCATTGTCTTTTTCTTTTGTTTTTCCTTCAAGCTGTAACTTATGACAATGGGATCTTGTTACGACACAGCCTGGAAAAAATCCTGCGTATTTTTCTTTTAACTCCCCAGTTCCCTAGTCTTCCTTTGACTTCTCCACCACAGGGATGCCTCTCCCACCTTGGATCCTTTTAAATCATTCCCAAGAACAACCTGCATTCCTGGAACTGACAATCTGTCACTCACTCTCACCGTTACTTCCCCAAACTTGATTTGGCACTCCAACCTGATGTCACACAAGGGCATGCTTAATTTCTGTCCCCATTCAACAGATTATTACGCTCTTGAGTACCATGTCAGGAAGAGTGAAAATACTTCTATCACTTACTATTAGAGGCTGAGAGAAAGTGTGGACTGCAGATGCTGGAGATCAGAGTTGAAAAGTTTGGGGCTGGAAAAACACAGCAAGTCAGGCAGCGTCCGAGGGGCAGGAGAATCGACATTTCAGGCACAAGTCCATCATCAGGAATGTAGGGGGTAAGGGAGGGGGTAGTGATTGTGAAATAAATAGAAGGGTGGGAGTGGAGCTGGGTGGAAGGGAGCTTGGAAGGCGATAGGTAGATGTCGGCGGGGTGTGATGGTGATCGGTCGGAGAGCAGGGTGAAGTGGTAGGTGGTAGGACAGTTGAAACCGTCATACTATACAGCATCAACGTTGACTTCACCAATTTCCAAATCGCCCCGCCCCCAACCTTATCCCAGATCCAAACGTTAAACTTAGCACCGCCCTCTTGCACTGCCTTAACTGTCCATCTTCCTTCCCACCTATCCCCTCCGACAGATCACTATCACTCCCACCTACATTTCTTATCACCTTCCCAATGACCCTCCCACCAGCCCAGCTCCTAACCTCCTATTTATCTTTCAGCCCCCTTGTCCCCCCACCACATTCCTGACGATGGGTTGATGCGTGATATGTCGATTGTCCTGCTCTTCGAATGCTGCCTGATCTGATGTGCTTTTCCAGTGCCCCAACTTCTCAACTTTTAGAGACCGAGCAGATCCCGTATCTTACAAAACTATATCTTCTTGCCCCTCTCCCCCTGTGCTTTCTGAGTAAACTTCAACCACAGAGGCGAATTCTTTATAGAGATCAGGCACTGCCTCCATACACAGCCCCTGCCGAGGCTGTGCAGTCTCCTGCAGCTCCTCGGCTCCACTTGGGGTCTCCTTTTCCAGTTTCACTCATGTCACTGGTTAAACCTCTTTCACACACCTTTTATAAGTATGTAAGTTATCTTGCTGAGCTGGAATGTTTGCTTTCAGATGTTTCGTTACCATGACTAGGTAACACAATCAGTAAGAGTCTCTGGTGATACACTGGTGGTATGTCCCGGCTCTCTATTTATAGGTTTTGGTTTCTTAAGCTGGGAGATGTCATTTCCAGTTCTTTTTTTTTCAAGGGAAGGTAGATAGGATCTAAATTGATGTGTTTATTAATGTACTTCTAGTTTGAAGACCATTCCTCTCAGAACTTTCGTGCGTGTCTTTGTTTCGCCTTTCATAGGATGTCTGTATAGTCCCAGTCAAAGTGGTGTTCTTCCTTGTCTGTATGTATGGAAACTAGTGATAGTGGGTTATGTCTTTTGGTGGCAGTTGGTGTTCATGTATCCTGGTAACACGACAACAGGACAGTTTGAAATGGAGGAAAAATGATTTTATATACACTGTTTAATCAGTGTGTGTTCAGATAAGGAAGATTGTTCATATGTGTACAAGACATTCTGAATGAACAACGGGGACAAAAAAGATGCACATGATGTATAACATTTATAAAGCATTAAAACATTATTTTATCCTCATTAAGTGATATGTTTCCCTTCTCTCAACGTACCCCCTTTTCTGGGATTCCCTATTCTTGTCTCCCATTCTTTTCAGAATGTGTTATAAATCTTGGTTATGGTGTCCCAACTTATTTCAGTTAATCCCCTTCCTACCAGGAAATAAATATATTGGCCTGTTGGGTTCTTTCCAACGCTAATGTCTGTCATATTATTGGAGAGAAAAATTGTGGCATCAGACCCAGCATTTGAACATATTACTCTGTTGTACATGCACTATACAAAAGACCACAACACACAGGAATTGCCAAAACATTGAAGGACGTACATCTACTTCTTTCGATAATATCGTTTTCACATTTTTCTTATCTCCACATCTACATTCTGTCTCTCGTTCTCTCTTTTTATCTAGTTAAGAAATCCCCCAATTATTCTTCGTGTCACTTCTCACAAAACTCCTTCTTTCATTTTATATCTTTTGGTCTCATCTCGATGATATGTGATTATAAGTGAGTAACGTAAGTACAAAGACATGTGGGAGGAGTTGGCCAGAGTTAATTGGAAGGGAAGCCGAACAGGGAAGACCATGGAACAGCAATGGCAGGAGTTTCTGTGGATAATTCGCAGGATATCAGAAATTCATCCCAAAGGAGATGCAACATACTTATGGGAGGACAAGGCAGCCATGAGCGATAAGGTATCAAACCAAAAGAGGAAACATACAGTGTGGTGAAGATGATTGGGAATCCAGAGAATTAATTGGTTCTGAAACTACATAACGCTGGCATCACTGACACTCCAGAGCTCTTAATCATGGTCAGGGAGAGAAACAGGGAAGCACATTCACCTCAAACACAGAAGATGGCATTACTGAAGGAAAACTACAGATGAATTAAATAATTGAATTAAAATCAGTTAAATGCTTTTGCGGAATGTGTCAGATTGAAAGCATGACACGGGGAGAGACCCTCAGCAGAATGACGATTTGAAAATGAAAGTATTAGCACATCAGAAACCAGAATAGGTCATTGAGTAATGATGGCTGATGGGTGAATGGTCTCGATGTGAACTGGGGAACAGTCAGCAGAATTGCATTGCAGATATTGCAGCTCAAAATTGTGTATTCATGTAGTGCTGCAGACCACAGTAGCAGGAGACGCAGACCTGCATTCATACACAACCTGAAACATTTTGCCCTGGATAATCTCCTCAGTCTGCCATTACCATCAACACAATCTATGATTCAGTGACGAGTGTGGGTGAACGTGTCAGGGTCAGAACCACGTGAACCTAAACCTCATGCTAACACATTAAAGCTACCGCACTTGACAAACAGATCTGAGCGAAGCTCTGAAGTCCTGCCACATTCAGTCAAAAATGGTGATGGATGATGAAGCAAATGACAGAGGAAAGGGCTGCACAAACATCCCCATCCTAAATAATGAAACAGTCCTGCATATTAGTGTAATTCCTACACCACCGTCAGCCAGAAGTGTTGAGACAATGATCCATCTCACTTTCGTCATGATGCCCACAGCATTCACAGATGCCATTCTTCAACCAATCTGATTCACAGTATGTGATATGAAGAAACAGTTGAACACAGTAGATACGACAAAGGCAATGGGTCCTGACCCCATTCCTGCAATAGGACTGAAGACTTATGCTGCACAACAAGCCGTGTCCCTGGGAAAGTTGTTTCATTCCAGCTCCAACTCTGACATTTCCCTGGCAATGTGGAAAATTACTCAGTTATGTCCAGTCCCGAAGAGCGGAATAATTACAATCTGACCAATTGCCACCTCCTCAGCACAATCACGATAGTCAAATTGGTGGGAGTTATTTTTGACAGAACTGTCAAGCAGCACAGAAATAACCTGTGCAGTGTGGTTTCAGATAGGTCCCCATGTAAAGATTGTGCTGTTGTGGAAATGTCATTAGATTACTAATCCAGACCAGGTTAATGTTCTGGCAGCTGATGTAAGTTAAAAACAATTAATAAAATATCTAGATTTAAAATCTGGTACCAGTAGTAGTTACCCTGAAGCCATTGTCCATTGAAAACAGCAGTTTGCTTCCCTAATGTACTTTCAGGAAGTGAATCTCCTGTGGTTTCCTGATCTGGCCTAAACGTGACTCCAGACGCACAGACATGTGATAAACCGTTCAATGGTCTCTGTAATGGCTCCAAAATTATCATCCCTGCTTCTATTCTGTCTCGCCCTGTCAGAGTTTATATATTTCACTGAGATCTCCACTCATTTTCCTAAAGTCCATGGAATAACGGCCCAGTCGCCCCAAACCCTGCTCCCACAACAAGCCTGTCATCCCAGAGATCAGTCTGGTCATCCTTTGCTGCACTCCCTCAATGTCAGGTTTGTCCTTTATCAGGTAAGGAGACCAAAACTACACACAATACTGCAACATGTTCGAGATGGGGTCTCACCAAGGCCCTGTCCAGCTGCAGTAAGACACCCTTACACCTGGACTCAGATCCCCCTGAAATGAAGGTCAACACACCATTTACCTTCCTAACTGTTTTCTGTTCCTGCAAAAAATACTTTCAGCGACTAGCATACAGGGAGATTCAGATCCTTTACAATATTAAAGGTACCCAACTGTGGGTCTATGTACACTAGTCAGTGTCCCAATGTCATTCCCAGTATTTACTGGCTTCAGAACTCACTGCTCTGTATGGACGGTGGAGGTCGGTGAAGAATGAAACGAAAAGAGGCATAAGTCCCTTTCTTGAGTAACATTTTTCAACCTTTTCAAATGGTAGGCTGCTGTTCTCTTTTTCCCATCAAAGAGCACAACGTCACATCTACCCACATTGTTCTTCATTGCCTCGCATTTACACAGACACTTCACTTGCCTCAGTCACCTTGGAGCTTTTTTTACATCCTCCTCACCCACTCACAATCTGACATCAATTAATGCCATCAGCAGGATTGGAAATATTGCATTTGATTCCCTCTGACAAAAAATTAGTGTGTATTTGAAATAGCAAGGGCCCAAGCACTGCATCCTGCTACATCCCCGAGTCCACTGCTCTGAAAAAACCATTGATTTATTCCTACTCCCTGTCTCCTGTTAGCTCTCCCATTGTAAAACCATGCTCTTCTGTTAGCCCCAGTCCCACACGATTCAAATTTTCAGTTAAAGTACTTTCTCGATAACGTTTATTTGGTAATTGTATTCTATTCCCTTTTTGTCTCTCACCAGATTCAACTTTCCTCGTATTACGAGGAAGATTGCTTTTATGTTTTGTTTTCTTCTGTAAGGACATTACTGAAATATTTGCTGCATAGTTCTACCATTTCCCTCTTCTCCATTCTCCATTATCTGGATATAGACTGTATCGAACCTGCACGTATTTTTCCCTTAATTTTGCCATTGACGTACTTTATGAAACTATTACAAGTTCACTTTTATTACCCTTGCGCAGAAAGAGTGTTCTGAAACCCATCGATTTCTGTCTTAAGCTTTTCAGTGATTGACCTTGCACAACCATGTACTCATAGAAGCATAGACTCTGCACCGTCAGAAAAACAGCACGGTCTACATTAGTCCCACGAGCTGGCAATGTGATGACACTTCAAGAGGTCGTCTAAGTACTTTGTAACAGCTCTACGGTTACCCGTGACAACTACCTCTCCGGTCATACATACCAGGATAGATCGAGTGAATACTTAGAAGAGTATAAAGGAAGTTACAGTATACTTAAGAGGGAAATCAGGAGGGCAAAACGCGGACATGACATAGCTTTGGCAAATAGAATCAAGGAGAATCTAAAGTGTTTTTACAAATATATTAAGGACAAAGGGTAACTAGGGAGAGAATAGGGCCCCTCTAGGATCAGCAAGGCGGCATTTGTGTGGAGCCACAGAAAATGGGGGAGATATTAAATGAATATTTTGCATCAGTATTTACTGTGGAAAAGGATATGGAAGATATAGACTGTAGGGAAATCGATGCTGACATCTTGCAAAATGTCCACATATACAGAGGAGGAAGTGCTGGATGTCTTCAAACGGTTAAAGGTGGATAAATCCCCAGGACCTGATCAGGTGTACCCGAGAACTCTGTGGGAAGCTCGAGAAGTGATTGCTGGGCCTGTTGCTGAGATATTTGTATGATCGATAATCACAGGTGAGATGCCGGAAGACTGGAGTTTGGCAAACGTGGTGCCACTGTTTAAGAAGGGTGGAAAAGACAAGCCAGGGAACTATAGACCGGTGATCCTGACCTTGGTGGTGGGCAAGTTGTTGGAGGGAATCCTGAGGGATAGGATGTACATGAATTTGGAAAGGCAAGGACTGATTCGGGATAGTCAACATGGCTTTGTGCATTGGAAATCCCATGTCTCACAAACTTGATTGAGTTTTTTGAGAAGTAACAAAGAAGATTGATGAGGGCAGAGCAGTAGATGTGATCCATATGGACTTCAGTAAGGTGTTCGACAAGCTTCCCCATGGGAGACTGATTAGCAAGGTTAGATCTCATGGAATACAGGGAAAGGTAGCCATTTGGATACAGAACTGGCTCCAATGTAGAAGACAGAGGGTGGTGGTGGAGGGTTGTTTTTCAGACTGGAGGCCTGTGACCAGTGGAATGCTACAAGGATCGGTGCTGGGCCCTCTACTTTTTGTCATTTACATACATGATTTGGATGCGAGCATAAGAGGTACAGTTAGTAAGTTTGCAGATGACACCAAAATTGGAGGTGTCGAGGACAGAGAAGAGGGTTTCCTCAGATTACAACAAAATCTGGACCAGATGGGCCAATGGGCTGAGAAGTGGCAGATGGAGTTTAATTCAGATAAATGCGAGGTGCTTCATTTTGGAAAAGCAAATCTTAGCAGAACTTCTACATTTAATGGTAAGGTCCTAGTGAGTGTTGCTGAATAAAGAGACCTTGGAGTGCAGGTTCATAGCTCCTTGAAAGTGGAGATGCAGGTAGATAGGATAGTGAAGAAGGCATTTTGTATGCTTTCCTTTATTGGTCAGAGTACCGAGTACAGGAGTTGGGAGGTCATGTTGCGGCTGTACAGGACATGGGTTAGGTCACTCTTGGAATATTGCGTGCAATTCTGGTCCCCTTCCTATCGTAAAGATGTGAAACTTGAAAGGGTTCAGAAAAGATTTACAAGGAGGTTGCCAGGGTTAGAGGATTTGAGCCACAGGGAGAGGCTGAATAGACTGGGGCTGTTTTCCCTGGAGTATCAGAGGCTGAGGGTGACCTTATCGAGGTTTATAAAATCATGAGGGGCATGGATAAGATAAATAGACAAAGTCTTTTCCTTGGGGTGGGGGAGTCCAGAACTAGAGGGCATAGGTTTAGTGTGAGAGGAGAAAGATATGAAAGAGACCTAAGGGGCAACTTGTTCATTCAGAGGGTGGTACATGAATGGAATGAACTGTCAGAGAAAGTGGTGGAGGCTGGTACAATTGCAACATTTTGAATGCAGCTCGATGGGTATATGAATGGGAAGGTTTGGAGGGAGATGGGCCAAGTGCTTGAAAAAGAGACTGGAGTAGGTTAGGATATCTGGTCGGCATAGACGGGTTAGACCAATGTGTCTGTTTCCATGCTGTACATCTCTTTGACTGTATGACTCCGCGATTTTGTGACTCACTGCTTGTTATCTGTTATTCTGTATGTAAACCACCCTGAAACCCTCGATTAGATTCCAGGCTGTAACTCACTCCTGGGTATCTGGTTTGCCGTATATAAACCACCCCGAACCCCTCGATTAGATACCAGTCTGTCCTATCACCCTTGGGTATCTCATATGCTGTATGTAAACCACCCCGAACCCCTCGATTAGATTCCAATCTGTCCCTCACTCCTGGGTATCTCTTATGCTGTACATAAACCCTAAACCCCTCAATTAGATTCCAGTCTGGAACTCACTCCCGGGGATCTGTTATTGGATCTGTGAAATGATCCTTGTTGGTTGTTAGACCGAAGACAAGATAAACTAAATGGTCAAATGTTACATTGGGAGCAGGAACACAGAAAGCTGCTGTTTCATTTCTGTTCTGTTACATATCTCCAAGTTTCAGATTGGGGCTGAATTCCTGTCACAATGGGGAAAGTCTCAAAAACTGTTTCTTGTCATGCATGAATGCACCATCATAACATGAATTACCTTGTAAGGTAGGAAATGGAGACAGCTCCTGGAAGGCGTCTGTATTTCTGTGTGTGTGTGATTCTGTGTGTGTGTGATTCTGTGTGACTGTGTATGTCTGTTTATGTGTGATTCTGTGTGCGTGTTCAATGTTTTATATAATTTCGAACTGTATTGATGTTGCCAGTCTCTCTTGTTTTTCCTTATTTATAAACTCAATGTCGTCGTTTTGTTGATATAAAATGGTGGCTGTGGACAAATCTAAAATGTCTGCCTGACTGATTTGTGTCAGGAATACTTTCAGCAAGGGAGAGGGGGCAATGTGTCAAAAAGCCATTTCCAATCATTGATGCTCGCAGAGATAGGAAATGGAGACAGCTCTTTGAAGGTGCTTAAAATGCAAATCCCAGAACTGTTTACAGTGAATGCGGAGAGACAATGTGACATTCCAGTAAGGTCTGCCTTATTTTCCAAGCTCCTAATATATGAGAGAAACATAATATACAAAACCTGACAGAGCTCAGCCACTGAATTGTAGATTTGCAGCGTTGGATCAGAATCCTGCCTGGCGAGGCCTTATCTCACATTGAAGGGTTTCTCAAATCCCACACTGACCTTCTGTGGGTTCAAATTGTGTGTTGTCGACAAATAAAAGAAAATAATGCACCTGCAATTGAACAAAACTCTTTATGGAACTTTGTGCATCTGTTGGTTCAAGTATCGTTCAACAGGATTGAAGATAAATGAGAGAGTGAGAGATAGGTAGCACTGTAACAGAATGGCAGTGCAGTATAAATGGTATATTAATACTTTCAGTGAAAGGGGAAAACAGAGGAGGATAGTCCTCAAACTAGGAAAGTTGGGAGTCAGTAAAGTTGTGTAGTTTGTGACTGCATTATGTTTATGTGAGTCAAGATTTGAAACCAGTTGGCCAATAGTACACTTTGTGACTCACTCCCAGTTATAAGTTATTTCACATAAAAATGTTAACATATCCCTCGATTAGATTCCAGGCTGTAACTCATTCTGGGCTACCTGTTATTCTGTATATAAACAACCCTGAACCCCTCGATTAGATTCCAGGCTGTAACTCATTCTGGGCTACCTGTTATTCTGTATATAAACCACCCTGAACCCTGCAGTTAGATTCCAGGCTGTAACTCACTGCGGGCTACCTGTTAGTCTGTATATAAACCACCCTGAAACCCTCGATTAGATTCTAGGTTGTAACTCACTCCCGGGTATCTGTTATTCGCATTTTGCAGGGATAAATGCAGGAGAATGTGTCAGTGTGGCCCGAAGGGCCTATTTCCACACTGGAAGTAATCTAATCTAAGTCAGGAGCATGCTGAAATGTGTTAGAAAGGATGTGTCAATATGCAATAATTGGACCCTTAGAAACACACTTTATACAAGAGAATTTGTATATGGGCGGCACGGTGGCACAGTGGTTAGCACTGCTGCCTCACAGCGCCAGAGACCCAGGTTCAATTCCCGCCTCAGGCGACTGACTGTGTGGAGTTTGCACATTCTCCACGTGTCTGCGTGGGTTTCATCCAAGTGCTCCGGTTTCCTCCCACAATCCAAAAATGTTAGGTGAATTGGCCATGCTAAATTGCCCGTAGTGTTAGGTGAATTTGTTGGGCCGAAGGGCCTGTTTCCACACTGTAAGTAATCTAATCTAATTTAAACCACCCTGAACCCCTTGATTAGATTCCAGATTGTAACTCACTCCGGGCTATCTGTTAATTTGTATATTAACCACCCTGAACCCATTGATTTAATTTCACTTCCTGACATGTTAAGCTCATTTTCCCAACACAATATAATCTCAATAATGATCAATGTATCACTGGTCCTCCTATCTGCTGGCACTACCATCATGTTAACTTTCTGATGTTTACGTACATGATTACCTGTAGCAGTGAGTCGCAGGTAGACAGAGTGGTGCTGAACACATTTGGCACATTTGCCTTAATCAGTCAGAGCATTGAGTTTCGGGTTTGTGGTGGTATGTTGCATCTGTACAGGATGTTGGTGAGGCCACTTTAAGAATACTGCTTACAACATGGTTTTCTGCAGAAATGATTTATACGTATGTTCCAGGACTGGAGGCTTGAGCTATAGGGAGAGGCATTTACGTTGAGGTGTTTCCCCCTGGAGTGTCAGAGGTTGAGAGGCAACATTGTAGAGGTTTATACAATCATCAGGGGCATGGATATTCTGAACAGCCATGTTCTGCTCCCAAGGATAGGGGAGTCCAGAACAAGAGAGCATAGGTTGAAGGGGAGAGGGCGAATGATTTAGAAGGGACCTGAAGGTAAATATTTCACGCAGAGAGTGGTGTGTGTACAGAAAGTGCAGTCAGAGGAAGTGGTCAAGGCGGGTACAATCACAGGAGGAACATTGGCCAAATGCTGGCAAATGGGACTAAATCAGATTTGATATCCGATCGGAGTGAACAGATTGGACTAATGGGTCTGTTTCCATTCTGCATGACTCTCTGATTCTATAAGAGGGATGACGAATAATTCTGAAAGGACCTTTCAAGTCGGAATTCTCTTCAGTGGAAGGTTATCGTGTCTCTATGTTCACATTGATTGAAAGCTGCGTTAGTTAAATATTTGACAAAGAAGTGAGTCATGCACAATGGGACGCAGACAGGAAAGTGGGGCTGTGACCACAACCTGATCAGCGACAATTTTAGTGCCTGGTGGAGAAGGCTCAAAG
Organism: Chiloscyllium plagiosum; assembly: GCF_037043375.1. Taxonomy (NCBI): domain Eukaryota; kingdom Metazoa; phylum Chordata; class Chondrichthyes; order Orectolobiformes; family Hemiscylliidae; genus Chiloscyllium; species Chiloscyllium plagiosum. Next base: position 49,838,154 of record NW_028270183.1, read on the forward strand.
TATCTAATGACCCACTCCTGCTCCTCAGTCCCATGTTCCTGTGTTCCATTCAGCCGCTCAAACCTGCTGGACAGGAGCAATTGGAGGCTACTTACTCCTATAACCTGTTGCACAGAAACACAGGAGACTATTCAGCTCCTCAGTACTGTCCCACACGGTTTGAAGTGAATTGTGAAATGTAATTGGAAAACCCAGGCTGGTTACGAAAGAGGCCCCTCATCTCTCTTAACAGAGCTTCCGCTCTCTGCAACTTGTGCTTCGTTTGTTGGTCATGTTGTACACCCATATTCAGTGTGAATACAGCCCCCATACCTCACTCAGGGATGGCTCACAAAATCCTCTGGTCTCCCTGTCTGCAACATTCAATAACAGAACATTCATGAAAATAACAACCACTAACTTTCCAATAACAGAATGGGAGAACATCAGAAACAGGGCATGTTGTTCACCCGCAAGCCTGCCTTGCCCTTCCTTAAGATCATGACTGATCTGCTCTTCGTCTCAAATCCTCTTTCATATCCAATTCTTCATAGCCCTCAACTCTCTGACAGGTCAATTTCCATCTACCTAGTCTTCAAATACGTTCAGTTATCTAGCGCCTCGAACACACTTAAGGAGAGAAATCCTGACATTCAATCCTACCTGTTTGAAGAAAACACTTGCTACTCCTCTACCATGGCCTATTGATGTGAACAAAAGGGGTTGTCACAAGGGTTCAGGTCAAAATGACTGGCTCTGATATCAAGGCAGTGGTGGCCTTCTGTTGACAGAAAGGAGCTTAACAAAACTGTACTTAATGGGAATCAGAGTAATCTCTCCAGTGTTTGGGGTCAAACATGGCACAAAGGAAGATGTTCAACATCTCAGTCCTGGGTCACCTCTGTGGGCGATCCTCAGGGTAGCTTCCCCTTCACAAACATCTTCAGCTGCTTCATCAATGTCTCCCCGCCCCCACCCTCCCCACCATAAGATCAGAAGTGGGGATGGTCGCTGAAGATTTCACAATGTTCAGAACATTTTGTCCCCCGTCAGCTCCTGAAGTGGTCTTTGTCCGTGTGTAGCAGGATCCAGACTCCATTGAGACTTGTGCTGTTAAAGTGTCCATAACATTCATGTAACAGCACTGGCGGGCACTGCACATTGCCACAGTAAAACAAGAGTTCATTCAGCACCTCACGCTGGTTTCACAGGAATATGAGGAAGTCGTTCAGCCCATTGTCACTCTTGGAGAAGAACAGTGACAGCCCATTCAGTTCCTCCAGCCTATTATTCCGGAAGAGAAGGAGTCTAGTGTGATGGACCACACCAGAGCCCCTCGAAAATATTTGAAGGTGGTGGCGTAGATTCTAATGTTTTCTTATTTTAAAGGAAATGTAAAGTGTCTGTTCCAGATGCAATGTGACTGGTCAAATTACTCGGTGTGAAGCAAAACACCATTTACTTAAACACGAAAGAGAAAATGAGACCAAAGAAAGAGGAATTTAGAATAACGTAATTCTATTGAACAGCTAAACAGAATAATAGATCTAGGAAATATTACTAATGAACTGTTCCAATTTCGGAAACTCCCATAAACACAGCCCTTGGCAAAAATAAATATTTAGACACAGATTGTTACAAACATTTCTCCAATCCAGGAATTAAAAACAGCATCAAGAGAAATTTCAGAGAGGGTAGCAACCAGGAAACATTCACTGAAGCTTCCAACTCTGTGGAGACCCCAATAGTTTCTGAAGTTACTGAGAAACCAAAACCCAGAGAGCCTAATCTGTGAGAGCTGGCCACACCCATTCAGGCTGCATTAAAATAAACACAAGGCCTCCCTAGCTGTTACTCAAGTGGTCTTAACTAGCCAGCTTGGTAACGATCGTTCAATTTCTCTCTTAAAAGAAACCAGGACAAAATAACCTCTTAAAGCTGCAGCATTGTCACACTAGTCAGTACAATGAGCTGTCAAACAGAACCAGGGGTAACCAGTCAGGCCCTTGGCCCTGTCAAATCGGACGAGTTTGAAGCCAATCACTCCCTTGAGTCACTTGCACAGGAACAGCAGGAGGCCATTCCCACCTCAATGCACTTACACGGGGGCAGAATGAGGTAATTCTTGCTGATTCCTGATGAATGTCTTATGCCCAAAACATCGATTCTCCTGGTCCTCGGATGTTGCCTGACCCGCTGTGCTTTTCCAGCAATTGATGCTCTACTCTGATCTCCAGCATCGGCAGTCTTGTGTGTTTCCTAATTGATGCTCTAACATGATGAACAAGTGGGGCAGAGGCTGCACAGACAGACTGTTCCACGTTGTTCCTTTTGGCTCTGTTGCTTATGATACACATGTGGGACTTTAACGTGGTTTTCTAGTGGTGAGCAGGGAAGCTATATGTTTTGTGTGAAGTCGCAAGCAGGCATCTTCCATCTCCGAGAAGACAGCCTGCTGTTCTCCATATAGGGCAGAAGCTGTTGGGAAAAGCTACCTGTTTCAGAAGGAAGGTATTGTGGCTGCTGTTGGGGATTGTGAGCAACCTGACGTTCAGTACAGGGTTCACTCGCCGACTGCACAATAACATGGGGATAGTTATTTTAGGTATATAAACTATTAGGAAAGTCACGTTAGACTGATGAATGGACTCTCTAAGTTCAAATAATGGTGATCTTGTTCATGTTGACCTTGTCGCGTGCATGTCCCGTGCAGTGTAACCTGTATGCCTTACTCTGTCCAAGTCTACTTCCACCCTATGATCTGTCTGGCCATGCTTACTATGATCTGCCTCCACTGCTCATAAACAAAGTGTTTACCTGTACTGAGATACACGTGACAATAAATCAAACCAATCAATCCTGGGTAAAGTATGAAATTTCTCTCCCTGTCAATGTCTGTTTTGGAAATAAGAGATTGCTGCCACTCATCGTGTTTCAGAATCACAATTTCTTCGTCTCTCACAGCTCTACAGATTAAACACTCAGCTTATTCACTCTATCCTCATGTTACCATCACCGGTGTCTGTGGTAAGGGAATCATTCCTTACAAAGGACATCAAATCTGTAGAGAGTGCCCCAAATGCTCTCTCAGCAAGGCTCTACAACAGCCGGAAGATGGCTTTACTTATGTACTCGAATCATCTTACAATGAAGGACAGCATACCATTGACTGCACCCATTACTTACACAGGGTTTGATTCGGAGCAGTCAGCATAGACTTGTGAGTGGGAGATCAAGCTTCCCAAATTTCTTAGAGTCCTTTGATGAAGTTACCAGGACGTTTGATGAGCGCAGAGTGATAGACGTAGTCTCTATGGATTTCAGTAAGACTTTGATAAGTTTCCACATGGCAGGCTGGTCAGGAAGTTTCCATCACGTGGAATGCTGGGGGGACTCTCCAATTGGATACACAGTTGGGTTGATGGTAGGAAGCAGAGGGTTTAGTGGAAGGATGCTTGTCAGACTGGAGTCTGGGTCCATTGCTGTTTGTTATCTATGATTTGGTTGAGAATGTACAAAGTATGATTAGTAAGTTTGCAGATGACACTAAAGTAATTGGGAGCATGATCAGTGAGGAAGTTTATCAGAAATTGCAGCAGGACCTTAATCAGGTGGGAAATGGGCCGAGAAATGGCAAATGGAATTTAATATAGAAGCGTGAGGTCTTGCATTTTGGAAACTGAAATCAAGGTCGGAGTTTCATGGTGAATGGGAGGGTCTTAAGGGGTGCAGTGGGCAGAGGGACCTTGGTGTTCAGGTGCACGGCTCTCTAAGAGTGGAGTCACAGGTAGACAGGGCAGAGAAGAAGGAATTTGGCACATTGGCCTTCATAAAGCAAGATATTGAGATAGAAATTGGGACCTTATGTTGCAGTTACACAGGACTTTGGCACTTGGAGTATTGTGTTCAGTTTTGTCACCTTGTTATGGGGAGGATGTTATTAAATTAGAAAGAGTGCAGAAGAAATTTACAAAGACGTTGCCAGGACCCAATGGTCTGAGTTATAGGGAGAGGTTGGACAAGCTAGGACCTTTTCTTTAGCGTGTAAGAGACTGAGGTAGTCCTTACAGAGCTGTATAAAATCTCGAGCGGTATGATGGGGTTAATGCTCTCAGTCTTTTTCCAAGGTGTAGAGAATCGAGGATTAGAGGGGATCAGTTTAAGGTTAAAGGGGAAGGAATGAAAGGGAACCTGAGGGGCCACTTCTTTATACAGAGGGCTGGTACGTGGATGAGTTGCCAGCAGATGTGGTTGAGGTGGGTACATTAACAACATTTCAAAAACATTTGGATAAATATGTGGATAGGAAACGACTGGAAGCATATGGGCCAACTGCAGGGAAATGGGGTTAGCATGGATGGACATTTACAAGGTGGACTCGAACCCCTCTGTTAATTAAACCCAAACACCCAGAAAAGCTCGCCTCACCTTGAAATCTGTTAAAATATGAGCGACACAGATCTATTACATTCCACTATTCAAGCAAAAATTATCAAATTAGTTTCTGAACTTTAATAGTGAACACTAAACGACAATTATTCACAAATACAAGCCCCTCTTTTCTTAGCTACTTACTATCTGACTCCAACTCTGTAAAGCTATGCTGTTCCAACAACCCACATATGAAAATTAAAACCTCAAGATCATACAGTCTCTATCTTCCCCGCTGTGTTCACTCTTTCAGCTGCTGATCTCCCTGGGTCTTTTTTTATTGCAAGTAGGTTTACATGAACATGTGTCTTTGATACAGAGTGTTTGAGATAGCCAGTTAGCACTCCTGATCTACAGCAGTTGCTCTACTGTTGGATGGCAGCAGCTCTCCCTCCAGTGTTTAAAATGCTGGGTTTATATACTCCCCATGATATAATAATTCTCATAATCTGATTGCTGTCCAGGTGTCCAAACAATAATATTCAAATTCTGTTGGTTTCTGGTATCCTGAGCGTTATTTAAACTCTTTGATTGCATTTGAATGGCTGTCAAAACAGCAACCAAAACTCAGGTATCCATTTCTCAGCTAATGGTGACATGTGGAACAGTGGCATCTGTGGCTTTAATTTCTATTCAATAAAACCCACTCTGTCTTAAAGCGCCCAGCTTCAGAAAATAAAATGAACCAACAGAATGAAAAGATGGCTCCATTTCTTTTCCTTTAATTCTTAATCCCAATTATATGAAATACGAAAGTATTAATTTCAGTTATATCATTCATATTAATTCTGCACACCAATACAAAACTGGAATAAGTCAAATCTTATCTACACTGCTTTCCTTTAAATCCGTGAAACACATCTGCTATCACATTGTAGGAGCCACAGCATGTACATTTTGTGAGTTTAAAGTCAGTAAGGTAAAACTCCAATTAAATAGTCTCATATTCGAGTCTTTAAATATTCCAAAATCTCCGACAATTTGTTTGTCATATACACATTAAAATATTGTCAGGCCAGTGTGAAGCTTAATCATTCTTGTTCAATAATGGAGATTTTGTATTTTCTTTCTGGTGGATATTGAGTTTTGTCGACAAGTAGCCAATTAGCCATTCAATTCCATCATCCTCTTTCTGCATCAATACATCTCCGACCCCGATATCCCGAGCATCAAACACAATTTTCAAAGGTTTTCAGAATATTTGGTGCAGCTCAAGCTGGTGTGGTGATTAATCCTACTTCAAAATTCTCAAATGCCTCCTGGCATTGCTCTGTCCACCACAATTATGTTTCCTTCTTTAATAAATCCATCAGTGGTGCCAATACGCTGCTGAAGTTTGGAACAAACATCCGATAGAATCCATTCATTTCCAAAAATCGAAGCACCTCTTTCTTCGAGCATGGTCGTGGAAATTCCTCAAAGCCCTTCGTCTTTGTGTTCCATGGGGTCAACCTTCCATGTCCAATGTAATGTCCCAAGAACGTCACCTCTGCCTTCGCGAATTCTGTTTTCTTTAAGTTTATTACCAAGTTTGCTTTTTGTAATCGTTCAACATGCTCTGCTAACTGTAACATAGGAGCTTTCAATCACTTGCTAAAGATCACTACATCATACAGATAAAATGCACCATTTGTTCAAATGGCCACAACTCTCTTTCTGAGTCTTAAATGTGGCTGGTGCATTATGCATCCATATGGATAATGGATGAACAACTCGATAAAGTTTTTTGTCATCTCTGGTATCTTTACTAGATAGTTTAACTGACTCCACATTTTGTTTAATTTGAAAGGGGCCACTAAACCTGGCTTTGAAGAGATTTCTTACCACTGGTGGCAATACTAATACGTCATCCCCACGGGAAATCTTCAAAGTTTCAGTGTTTTTCATCTGCCACCTGCTTCACTCTATGCTGTGCTCTTCAGATACTGTTTAGCAAACTCATCTACTCCATCTACTCTCTCCTTCACCTCATACACATAATCCAGGTGTGAGATTTCCGACTTCGGTCCTGTCAATTTATATTCAATTAATTTCAAAGGACCTCTCACTTCATGTACGAATATGAACTCAAAGGAAGTAAAGTGAGTAGATTTATTTTGGGCATCTCTATTGGCAAACAATTTAATGGGGCACCTTTATCCCAATCATCTGGCCAATCCTGACAGTACGCTGTTAACATAGTCTTCAGCGTCTGATGCTAACTTTCCAAGGCTCCCTGGGATTCAGGATGGGCGCCCTTGATTTGAAGTGCTGTATGCCTAAACTACCCATGACTTCCTTACACAGCTGAGCGGTAAAATGAGACCCTTGGTCTGACTGAATCTCTCTGGGCAGTCCACAGCGAGTAAAGAAAGCGACCAACTCCTCCACCTCCCTTTTCGCCTTGATACTCCAATAATGGAATTGCCCTTGGAAATCTGGTAGACGCATCCATTATGGTCAGCAAGTATTGGTTTCCACTTTTACTTTAGAAAGGAGAGCTCCACAATTAATCATAACCCACGTGCAAATTTCTTCGAATGCAGGAATTGGCAAGAAAGGTGCTGGTTTTATTACTGCCTGTTACCTACCTACCATTTGGTATGTATGTCACGTACAACAAAAATTAACAGTGTCCTTGTGCATTCCAGGCCACTAGAAACCTGAGTCTTCTGTACACCTAAGAGACCGCCTGCAGTTAGTTTATGAGCTACCCGTAACACTGTACGTTGCTGCTAACACAATCTGGTGCACTTCGGCCCATTTCCCTTCTGCAGAAACCTATCGGGGTCTCCATTTTAATTTTATGATTCTATCTTTAAGTTAATAACGTTCAACAATATATTCTGATTCCTTTTCTGTGTGTGTGCATGTGTATGTGTGTGTGAATGTGCGTGTAAGTCCATTAGCCTTTCTGGACTAAACACCTCTGCCTGATCCTCTGCCTGTTCAGGTTTTTCCTGCACCGTTACATCAAACAGGAAGTCAGTTCACTGAGCATCAACCCATTTGTCTTTTTCGTTCGTTTTTCCTTCCTGCTGTAACTTATGACAGTGGGATCTTGTTACTACACAGTCTGGAAAAAGTCCTGGGTAATTTTCTTTTAACTCACCAATTCCCTAGTCTTCCTTTGGCTTCTCCACCACAAGGGGTGCCTATCCCACCTCGCCTCCTGCTAAATCGTTCCCAAGAACAAACTGTATTCCTGGAACTGACACTCTGTTACTCACTGTCACTGTTAATTCCCTAATCTTGATTTGGCATTCCATCCTGATGTTACACAAGAGAATGCTTAATTTCTGTCCCCATTCCACAAATTAACACGCTCTTGATTAACATGCCAGAAAGAGTGAAAAAAACCTTTCATTTCTTACTATTAGAGGGTGAGAGAAAGTGAGCGCTGCAGATGCTGGAGATGAGAGTTGAAAAGTGTGGGGCTGGAAAAGCACAGCACGTCGGCAGCATCCGAGGGGCAGGAGCGTAGACGTTTCAGGCAAAAATGCTTCATCAGGAAAGTGGGCGGTAATGGAGGGGGAAGGAGGTTGAGAAATAAATGGGAGGGTGGGAGTGGAGCTGGTGGAAGGGAGCTTCGAAGGCGATAGGTGGATGCAAGACGGGTGTGATGGTGGTAGGTCGGAGAGGAGGGTGCTAGGACTCCTATCGGTGGTAGGACAGCTAGACCCCTCAAACTGTGTAGCATCAACGTTGACTTCACCAAATTCCAAATCTCCCCTCCACCAACCTCTCCCAGATCCAAACATTCAACCCAGCACTGCCCTCTTGCACTGCCCTAATTAGCCATCTTCCTTTCCACATATCGACTCCACCCTACCCTCCGACATATCACTATCACTCCCACCTACATCTTCTTATTGCCTTCCCAGTGACCCTCCCACCAGCCCAGCTACTACCCTCGTTTTTATCTTTCAGCCCCCTTGTTCCCCCACCATGTTCCTGACGATGGGTTTCTGCCTGATATTCGATTGTCCTGCTGTTTGGATGCTGCCTGATCTGTTGTGCTTTTCCAGCGTCTCACTTCTCAACTATTAGAGACTAAGCAGATCCTGTATCTCACAGAATTATAACTTCTTGTCCTACTCCCCCTGTTCTTTCTGAGTAAACTTTATCTACAGAGGTGAATTCTTTAGAGAGATCAGGCACTGCCTCCATACCCAGCCCTTGCCTAGACTGTGCAATTTCCTGCAGCTCCTCGGCTCCACTTGGGGTGCCCTTTACCAGTTTCAATAATGTCACTGGGCTTATCCTCTTCTACCATATCTTTCCCCAAAGTGTCTTCCTGTAACGCCCAGCACGGTGTGTCCCAGCTTACTACAGTGAAAACAACTTTTCCCCTATGCCCTTCTTAAACTACCAGCACTATAATTTTATGTGTTCCACTCCCTGATAGTGAGAGCACCGGAGGCCTTTCACCACCTTTCAAACCCCTTGGGCTTTTTTCTTCACCTGTGGTAAACTATTGTGAGCTACTGTTCGCTTTGTAATGTGTGATCGTCCCTTCTCCCAATTTATATCCCTCACAGGATGAAATTCCTGCCAGAAGCTAAATTTCATCAAACCCCACAATACATATTTACCTGCCATTTCTGCCTCGCTTCTCACTTCTTGAACTTTCTATTCATTCACATGAATTCTTACTATCTCTGGAAGTAAGTCTTTTAACTTCTCCAGCAGAATAATCTCCCTTCAAGCCTCACAGATCTTATCCATTTTTAAGGCCTGCACCCACCTGTCAAAATGACTGTGGTTAATTCTTTCAAACTCAATATAAGTCTGACCTGGTTTCGTCTCTATTTTTCTGAACTTCTGTCTATATGCTTCTAGTACCAATTCATAACCAATCAAAATAGCCAATTTGACATCTTGATAATCTCTTGTTCCCTCATCTGACAGCACTGCACATACTGCAGTGTGCCCACCAGCTTAGTCTGAACTAACATGACCCACAAGTTCACTATACACGTCATCTGCCGAGCCATTTTTTCAAATGAAATAAAAAAGGTTTTGACATTTTTCTCACCGAAATATGACAAGTTACTAACCTAGTTGTATACATCCCTGCATTCTCCCTTCATCTCCATTCTGTTAATTTAACTTTCTTGTCTAATTCCCAACTTCTGAATTTCAAATCCCCTCTCTCTTTCTTTTCCCTCTCTTTCTCTTTCGTCTCTCTCTGTTTCGGTTCCTTTATTTATCTTCTAACTCCAGTTGCCACATTTGCAATTTAAGTTTTTATAGCTCTACTGCAGTTGCCTATTTCTCTGATACATCAAAGTGCTTGACCAACTCCATTACAATTTCAGCTTCTCTTTTCTCCCTGGTTAAACCCAATTCCAACCTATTTGCTAATTCTAAAAAATGTCCTCCTTCTGTCTTTCTAAACTTCTTGGAAAATTTGGGAACCTCTTTAGTAATGTTAAAAGCCATTTCCCTCACTTTTCATTTCACCAACCACAAGTAACAAAATTAAACGAATTTTCCCACTGGTCTTATTTGAAGATCAAAGTCACTAATTGCAATGAGTTGGAATTTGCTGGGACCTGTTGTATCTCAAATCTGGTCAAGTCGGTCCAAGTGCCACACGGCAAGGCCCGAAACTGTTATGACATCAATATCGAACCGCTCTGTTAATTAAAACCACACACCAGAAAAGCTCACCTCACATCATAATCTGATAAAACGTGAGCGACAGAGAACTCCTAAATTCCACTAATAAACAAAAAATAACAATTTATATGTGTGCAAGTTAGCTCGCTAACTTTGAAGTTTCGACACCATAACTAGGTGACATCATCAGTGAGAGTATCTGCTGAAGTTATGGTGGTATGTCCCACCTCTCTATTTATAGGTTTTGGTTTCTTAAAGTGGGTGATGTCATTTCCGGTTATTTTAACAAGAGAATGTAGACAGGATTTAAATTGATGCGTTTATTGATGGACTTCTGGTTAGAATACCATTCCTCTAAGAAGGTCCTTGCGTGTCTTAGTATGTGTGCGTGCTTTGTCCCAGTCAAAGTGGTGCCCTTCTTTGTATGTATGGAACATAGTGATAATGCGTCATGTCTTTTGGTGGCCAGTTGGTGTTCATGTATCCTCGTAACACGACAAGAGGACAGTTTCAATGGAGGAAAATGATGTTATATACACTGTTTAATCGATGTGTGTGTGCAGATAAGTCGCTTTTTTCACATGTGCACAACAAATTGTAAATGAACAACAGAGACACAGTTAATGAAAAATGATGCATATGATGTATAAAATTGATAAAACATGATTTGATCCTCTCAACGTTCCCTCCTTTTCTGGGATTCCCAACTCTAATCTCTCATTCTTACCAGGATGTCTGCTCCAAATTCTTGATTCTGGTGTCCCAAATTATTTCAGTTAATCCCCTTTCTACCGGGACTTCAATATGTTGGCCTGCTGGGTTCTTTCCAAAGCTAGTGTCTGTCATATTATTGGAGATAAATATTCTGGCATCTGTCTCAGCATTTGAATATATTATTCTGTTGGTACGAAGGACCACAGCACACAGGCATTGCCAAAACATTGGGGGATGTTCATCTACTTCTTTCAATAATGTAGTTTTCTCATTTTCCACATCTCCATATCTATATCCTCTCCCTCGTCCACCCTTTGTATCTAGTTAATAAATCCACCAATTATTCTTTGTGGCCAATCTCCCAAAACGCCTTCTTTCAGTTTATATCTAACACTCTCTTCAAGATGTAATGTGGTTATAATTAAGCAATGTAACTACAAAGACATGTGGGCGTAGCCAGCCAGCGTTAATTGGAAGGGGAGCTGAGCAGGAAAGACCATGGAGCAGCAATGGGAGGAGGGTCTGGGGATAATTCAGAAGATAATACCAGAAATGCAACCCCAAGAACTTGAAACATACTCATGGGAGAACAAGGCAGCCATGAGTGATAAGGCATCAAACCAAAAGAGAAAATATACAATGTGGTGAAGATGATTGGGAATCCAGAGAATTCATTGGCTCTGCAACTACATAACGCTGGCATCACTGACACTACAGAGCTCTTAGTCATGGTCAGGGAGAGAAACAGAGGAAATACATTCACTTTAAACACAGAAGATGGTATTTCTCAAGGAAAAAGATTCAGGTGAATTAAACATTTGAATTAAGATCAGTTAAATGCTTTTGCGGAATGTGTCAGATTGGAAGCAAGACACGGGGAGACAGACCCTCAGCAAAATGAGAGTATGAAAATGGAAGTATTTCCACATCAGAAACCAGGTTAGGTCACTGAGTGTAGGGCTGATGGGTGAATGGGTCTCAGTGAGAATTGGGGAACAGACAGCAAAATTGCTTTGCAGATATTGCAGCTCGAGACTGCGTATTTATGTAGTGCTGTAGACCACAGCAGCAAGAGAAGCAAACCTGCATTCAACCACAACCTGTAACTTTTTGCCCAGGATAACACCTCAGTCTGTCATTACCATCAACACCATCTATGGCTCAGAGACGAGTGTGGGTGAACATGTCAGAGTCAGAATCACATGAACTTTAACCTGATGCTAACTCATTAAAGCTACCAGACTTGACCAACAGATCTGATCGAAGCCCTGCAGTCCTGTCACATTCAGTTATAAATGGTGATGGACGATTAAACAAATGACTGGAGGAAAGGGATCCACAAATATCACCATCCTAAATAATGGAACAGACCTGCACATCAGTGTAAAAGAGAAGGATGTTTTGTCTGCACCATCTTTTGCCAGAAGTGTTGAGTCGATGATACACCTCATCCTCATTATGATGCCCACAAAATCACAGATGCCAGTCTTCAACTAATTTGATTCGCTGCCCGTGACATGAAGAAACAGCTGGACACAGTAGATACGACAAAGGCAATGGGCCCTGACACCATTCCTGCAATAGAACTGAAGACTTGTGCTGCACAACAAGCCATGTCCCTGGGGAAGCTTTTTCATTCCAGCTCCAACTCTGACATCTCCCTGGCAATGTGGAAAAATACTCAGCTAAGTCCCGTCCCCTAAAACGGGAATAATTACAATCTGACCATTTACCACCCCCTCAATTCCATCACGACAGTCACATTGGTGGGAGTTCTTTTTGACAGAGCTGTCAAGCAGCACAGAAGTAACCTGCTCAGTGTGGTTTCCGACAGGTTCCTATGTGAACATGGTGCTGCTGTGGAAATGTCACTGGATTACTAATCCAGACCAGGCTAATGCTCTGGCAGTGGGTGAAAGTTAAAGACAATTAATAAAATATCGAGATCTAAAATCTGGTGTCAGTTACAGTGACCTTGAAGCCAATATCAATTGTAAACAGAATTTCCGTCTCCAATGTACTTTTAGGAAGTGAATCTCCCATGATTTCCCTGCTGGCCTAAAAGTGACTCCAAAGAGCCTGACATGTGATAAACATTTCAATGGTCTCTGAAACGGCCAAGCAAGGGCACTCATTTGTATCAAACTACTCCGAAGTCTGAAAGGATGAAACAGGACAGAAGACCCAGCCTCAACATCAGTATCGGAAAAGGGAATGGGAACACAGTCCTGTCGACCCTGCAGCGGCCTCCTTCCTAACATCTGAGAGCTTGTGGCAACATTTACAGAGCTTTCCCACAGATTGCACAGAAACATCGGGAAAGTCATACAACACATTGAACCTCCCCCATTCCAGTTCATGGGAAAAATCTCCTCAATGCACTTACCCCACACGATATACATATCCGTTAAGGTGAGTAAACTTGGGAAGCTATAAAATAGGCGGTGCAGTAGTACGTTTGGTCCATCGAGTTTGCTAATCGATTCAATATAATGATGGTTGGCCTTTCATTTCCACGCCGTACTCCTGCTCTCCCACCATCCCTTTACTGTCTCTAAATCCTTATTTATAATCAGTGTCTTGGTTTCCAGATGCGAGAGAATTCCCCAGGTTCACCAGTCAGTGAGTGAAGCCAGTTATTCTCATCTCAATGCAGAGTGACCTTCCTGTACCAAATACTATGGCCCCTTGTTTTAGATGTCCCAGCCTGGGGAATTATCATCCCTGCTTCCAATCTGTCTCACCCTGTCAGAGTTTTGTCTATTTAACTGAGATCGAAACTCATTTTCCTAAACCCCATGGAATACTGGCCCAGTCTCCCAAACTCTGCTCACACAACAAGCCCGTCATCCCAGAGATCAGTCTGGTCGTCCTTCACTGCTCTCCCTCAATGTCAGGTTTGTCCTTTATTAGGTAAGGATACCAAAACTGCACACAATACTACACAATTTTCGAGATGATATCTCACCAAGGCCCTGTACAGCTGCAGTAAGACATCCTTTCTCCTGGACTCACATCCCCCTGAAATACATTTGAAGGTCAACCCACCATTTATCTTCCTCACTCCTTCTGTTTCTGAAATATTGCTTTCAGCGACTGGTGTACAAGGATATGCAGATCCTTTTCAGTGTTACAGTTCCCCACTTGGTGGGTCTGTGTACACTGGTCAGCGTGGCAATGTCATGCCCAGTATTGACTTCTGGTTACAGAACACACTGCACTGCATGGGCCTCAGAGGTTTATGCAGAAGGAAACAACAAAAAGGAACATACGTCCCTTTGTAGATCAACATGTTTCAACCCATCCCTTTCAAATGGTAGGCTGCCAATTTATCGTTTCCACCAAAGAGCACACCATCATCTCTATCCACATTGTTTTCCATCTGTCACGTATTTACCCATTCACTCCACTTGTCTTAGTCTTCTCGGTTTTTTTTACATCCTCCTCACCCACTCACAATCCAACATCCGTTAGTGCTGTCAGCAGGCTGGGATATATTGTATCTGATTCCATCAACCCAATGTTTAAAGGGCATTGTGAACAGCTGGGCCCCAAGCACCGATCCCTGCGACACCTCAGCAACCTTCCTCTGTTAATTTATATTTATTTATTTCGTGAATCTAGGAGTCACTGGCTGGGCCAGCATTTATTGCCTGTCCCTAGTTGCCCTTGAGAAGGTGGTGCTGAGCTGCCTTGTTGAACCCTGCAGTCCACCAGTTGTGGTTGACCTCCAATGCCATTAGGGAGGGAATCCCAGGATTCTGACCCAGTGACTGCGAAGGAGCGGTGATATATTTCCAAGTCAGGATGGTGAATGGCTTGGAAGGAACCTGAGGATGATGGTATTCCCATACATCTGCAGCCCTTGTCCTTCTAGGTAGACATGGTCGTGAGTTTGGAAGGTGGTCTCTAAGGATCTTTGGTGAATCATTTCATTGCAGCATGTTGATAGTAAAATACTGCTGCTGCTGTTGAGCGTTGATGGTGGAGCATGATGGAGAAAGGGAAAGTCAAACTGGCTGCTTTGTCCTGGATGGAATAAAGCTTCTTGAGTGTTGTTGGGGCTGCACTCATCCAGGCAAATTGGGAGTCTTCCATCACACTTCTGACTTATGCATTTTAGATGATGGACAGACTTTTGGAAGTCAGGATGTGAGTTACTTGCCGCAGTATTCCTAGCTTCTGACTGGCTCTTGTAGTTACTGTGTTTATGTGGCGAGTCCAGTGAGTTTCTGAGGAATGATTACCCACCAGGATTTTGATACATGGGGATTCAGTGATAGTAACACCATTGAATGCCAAGGGGCAGGTTAGATTGTATTTTTTAGGTGATGGTCACGGTCTGGCATTTGTGTGGCCTGTATATTACTTGCCACTTGTCAGCCTGGATACTTTCCAGATCTTGTTGCATTTGAACATGGTCTGCTTCAGTATCTGAGGAGCCAGAAATATTGCAGAACATTGTACAATCATTGACGAAAATCCCCATTTTTGACCTGAAAATGGAGGGAAGGTCATTGATGAAGCAGCCCTAAAGACGTTTTTGACCGAGACCACTGCCCGAGTGACTCCCATTGACTTTTCCTGGAGCTGAGTTGACTGACCTTCATCAACCATGAGCATCTTCCTACGTGTCAGGTATGATTCTAACCAGCCGGGTGTTTGCCCCGATACCCATTGATACCAGTTTTGCTAAGGCACCTTGATACGACACTTGGTCGAAGGCAGCCTTGATTTAAAGGGCTATCACTCTCAACCTACCTCTGGAATTCAGCTCTTTTGTCCATGTTTAAACCACGGTAATGAGGTCAGGAGCTGAGTGGCCCTGGTGGAGCCCAACCTGAGCATCATTGACCAGGGTATTGCTGAGCAAGTGCTGCTTAAAAGCACTGACATCTTCCACCACTTCATTAATGATCGAAAGTAGACTTATGGGGCGGTAATTGGCCAGATTGGATTGGTTCTGCTTTTTTTATATATACAGGAGATACTTGGGGTAGTTTTCCACATAATCGGGAAAAGCCATTGTAACTGTATTGAAACAGTTTGGCTAGGGGAGTGGCAAGTTATGGAGCACAAGTGTTCAGTACTATTGCCAAAATGTTGTCAGAGTATGGATCCTTTGGAGTATCCAGTATCTCCAACCGTTTCTGGATATCACATGGACTGAATCGAATTGGTTGATGACTGGTAACTAAATCGCTGGGGACCACTGGAGGGAGCTGAAATGGACCATCCACTCAGCACTTCTGACTGAAGATTGTTGCGAATGCATCAGCCTTATCTTATACACTGAAGTGCTGGGCTCTTCCATCATGGAGGAAGGGGTTATTTGTGGATTCTCTTCCTCCAGTGAAGTGTTTAAATGTCCCCAACATTTCTCAACTATATGTCAAAGGACTGCAGAGCTTAGATCTGATCCTTTGCTTGTGGGATCACTGAGCTCTGTCTATCACTTACTGTTTATGCTGTTTGGCACACAATAGTCCTGTTTGGTGGCTTCAACAGGCTGAAACCTCATTTTCAGGTTTGCCTGATGCTGCTCCTGCCATCCTGCACACTCCACTGAACCGATGTTGATCCTGTGGATTGATGGTAATTGTTGCGAGGGGGATATGCCAGGCCCTGAGGTTATGTGGGAGTACAATTTGGCTGCTATTGATGACCCATCACACCTTACGGACATCCATACTTGAGCTGCAAGATCTGTTCGAATTCTGCCCTATTTCGCACCGTGATAGTAGCACCCACAATGGTGGAGGTTATTCTCAATGTGAAGATGTGACTTTGTCTCCACAATGACTATGCGGTGGTCACTCTTACCGATACTGTCATGGACAGCTACTTCTGCAACCTGCAGAATAGTAAGGCTGTGGTCAAGTAAGTATTTTCCTCTTGTTGGTTCCTTCACCACCTGCCGCAGAAACAGTCTAGCAGTTATATCCTTTAGGTCCCCGCCAGCTCGATCAGTAATGCTGTAACTGAGATAATCTTGGAGGTGGACATTGAAGTCCTCCACTCAGAGTGCATCTTGCGTCCGTGCTACCCTCAATGCTTCCTTTTCATCAGTTGAGAGAGGCTAGTACATGGTAATCAGCAGGAGCTTTCCTTTCCCATGTGTAAACTAACGCCATGAAATTTCATGGGATACAGAGACACTGTTGAGGACTCCCAGAGCAATTCCCTTCCAACTGTATCCCACGGTGCCGCCACTTCTGCTGTGTCTGTCCTGCTGGTGAGATAGGAGATATCCGCGGAAGGTGATGGGCTATCTGGGATATAGTCATGCTCACAGAATCATACATTACAGACAATGTCAGGCTGTTGCTTCACGAATCTGTTTATTTCAATTCACTGTTTCCTGCCAGCTGTCCCATTCTAGAAACATGTACATATACTAGCCCCAATCCACTAAGATTTACACCATCAGACATAGGAGTAGTAGTAAGGCCATTCGGCCCATCGAGTCCACTCCGCCATTTAATCATGGCTGATGGGCATTTCAACTCCACTTACCTGCATTCTCACCGTCGCCCTTAATTCCGTGTGACATCAAGAAATTATCAATCTCTGCCTTGAAGACATTTAGCATCCCGGCCTCCACTGCACTCCGTGGCAATGAATTCCACAGGCCCACCACGCTCTGGCTGAAGAAATGTCTCCGCATTTCTGTTCTGAATTGACCCCCTCTAATTCTAAGGCTGTGCCCACGGGTCCTAGTCTCCTCACCTAACGGAAACAATTTCCTAGCATCCACCCTTTCCAAGCCATGTATTATCTTGTAAGTTTCTATTAGATCTCTCCTTAACCTTCTAAACTCCAATGAATACAATCGCAGGATCCTCAGCCATTCCTCGTATGTTGGACCTACCATTCCAGGGATCATCCGTGTGAATCTCCGCTGGACATGCTCCAGTGCCAGTATGTCCTTCATGAGGTATGGGACCCAAAACTGGACACAGTACTCCAAATGGGGCCTAACTAGAGCTTTATAAAGTCTCAGTAGCACAACGGTGCTTTTATATTCCAACCCTCTTGAAATAAATGACAACATTGCATTCGCTTTCTTAATCATGGACTCAACCTGCATGTTTATCTTTGGAGAATCCTCGATGAGCACTCCCAGCTCCCTTTGTTCTTTGGCTTTATGAATTTTCTCACCGTTTAGAACGTAGTCCATGCTTATTTTCTTTTTTTCAAAGTGCAAGACCTCGCATTTGCTCACATTGAATTTCATCAGCCAATTCCTGGACCACTGTCCCAAACTGTTTAGATCCTTCTGCAGCCTCCCCACTTCTTCAGTACTACCTGCCTGTCCACCTAAATTCGTATCATCAGCAAACTTCGCTAGAATGCTCCAGTCCCCTCATCCAGATCATTAATATATAACGTGAACAGCTGCGGCCCCAACACTGAACCCTGCGGGACACCACTTGTTACCGGCTGCCATTCCTAAAAAGAACCTTTTATCCCAACTCTCTACCTTCTGTCAGACAGCCAATCCTCAATCCATACCAGTAGCTCACCTCGAACACCATGGACCCTCACCTTGCTCAGCAGTCTCCCGTGTGGTACCTTATCAAAGGCCTTTTGGAAGTCTAGATAGACCACATCCACTGGGTTTCCCTGGTCTAACCTACTTGTCACCTCTTCAAAGAATTCTAACAGGTTGGTCAGGCATGATCTCACCTTACTAAATCCATATTGACTTCTTCTAATCCGACCCTGCCCTTCCAAGAATTTAGAAACCTCATCCTTAACGATGGATTCTAGAATTTTACCAACAACCGAGGTTAGGCTAGTTGGCCTATCATTTTCCATCTTTTGTCTTGATCTTTTCTTGAACACGGGGGGTTACAACAGCGATCTTCCAATCATCCGGGACTTTCCCTGACTCCAGTGACTTTTGAAAGATCTCAACCAACGCATCCGCTATTTCCTCAGCCACCTCCCTCAGAACTCTAGGATGTAGCCCATCGGGGCCAGGAGATTTATCAATTTTAAGACCTTTTAGCTTTTCTAGCACTTTCCCTTTTGTCATGACAACCATACTCAACTCAGCTCCCTGACTCCATTTAACTGTTAGGATATTACTCATGTCTTCCACTGTGAAGACTGATGCAAAGTACTTTGTAAGTTTTCCAGCTATTTCCTTATCTCCCATCACTAGCCTTCCAGCATCAGTTTGAAGTGGTCCAATGTCTACTTTTGCCTGTCGTTTGTTTCTTATATATTGAAAGAAACTTTTCCTATTATTTCTGACATTACTGGCTAACCTACCTTTATATTTGATCCTTTCCTTCCTTTTTTCTATCTTTATTTTCCCCCTCCCACTCCACCAAGGACATGCAGGTCTTTGGACTCCTCCATCACCACACCATAGCAACACGACGGCTGGAGGAAGAGCGCCTCATCTTCCGCCTACGAACCCTCCAACCACAAGGGATGAACTCAGATTTCTCCAGTTTCCTCATTTCCCCTCCCCCCATCTTGTCTCAGTCAAATCCCTCGAACTCAGCACCGCCTTCCTAACCTGCAATCTTCTTCCTGACCTCTCCGCCCCCACACCCACTCCGGCCTATCACCCTCATCTTGACCTCCCTCCACCTATCGCATTTCCAAGGCCCATCCCCCAAGCCCCTCCTCCCTACCTTTTATCTTAGCCTGCTGTACACACTTTCCTCATTCCTGAAGAAGGGCTCATGCCCGAAACGTCGCTTATCCTGCTCCTTGGATGTTGCCTGACCTGCTGCGCTTTTCCAGCAACACATTTTCGTTCCTCACTTCCTTAGTCAGCCATGGCTGTATAATCCCTCCCTGGATTATCTTTTTTTTTTCTTGGGGATGAACCTCTGTACTGTGTCCTCAATTATACCACAAACTCCTGCCATTTTTGCTCGACTGTCTTCCCAGCTAGGCTCTGCTTCCAGTCGATTTTCGTCAGTTCCTCTCTCATGCCCTCATAGTTACCTTTATTTAACTATAACACCATTCCATCCAATTTTGCATTCCCTCGTTCAAACTGAAGACTGACCTCTACCATATTATGATCATTGCTTCCTCAGTGTTTCCTTACTTTAAGATCTTTTATAAAGTCTGGTTCATTACATAGCACTAGGTCCAGAATAGCCTGATCCCTTGTAGGCTCCATGATAAGCTGTTCCAAAAGGCTATGCTGTAAGCATTTCATGAATTCCCTTTCTTTGGATCCACTGGCAACATTATTTACCCAGTCCACCTGCGTATTGAAGTCCCCCACGATCACCGTGACCTTGCCTTTCTGGCATGCCTTCTCTATTTCCCGGTACATGTTGCGCCCCTGGTCCTGACCACTGTTAGGAGGTCTGTACATAACTCCCATTATGGTTTTTTGCCTTTGTGGTTCATGAATTCCACCCACACAGATTCCACATCATCCGACCCTTTGTCATTCAGTGCCATAGATTTAATTTTATTCTTAACTAACAAGGCAACCCCGCCTCCTCTGCCCACCTCCCTGCCTTTTTGATAAGTTGTAAATCCTTGGATGTTCAACTGCCAGTCCTGAACCCCTGCAACCACGTCTCTGTGATGCCTACCACATCATAATCATTCACGATGATCTGTGCCATTAGTTCATCTACTTTGTTACGAACGCTACAAGCATTCAGGTATAGTGCCCTAATGCTAAGTTTCTTATCGTTAGAGATATTGGAAGTCATAAGATGTCCTAAGTTATCCTTCCTTTTTGCTGTATTCCTAGTCTGCCTCAAGCTTAAATCCACCTGCACGCATGCTATCCCGCTGCATATCTTTCCATGAACTCCAAGCTCCCTGTCGCTTTCACTTTCCCTTCCACCCCAACTCAGAAGTTTAAAGTCCAACTGACCACGCTATTTATCCTCTTCGCTAGAACATTGGTACCTGATTGGTTCAGGTGGAGACCGTCCCAACGGTACAGATCCCCCCCCCCACCCCCGTTCCAAAACTGATGCCAATGCCCCATGAAATGGAATCCCTCTTTCCCCCACAAATCCCTTAGCCACGTGTTTACTTCCCTAATTTTCTTATCCCTATGCCAATTGGCACGTGGCTCAGGCAGTAATCCGGAGATTATGACCCTTGGGGACCTGTACTTCAAATTCCTTCCTCGTGCTTGATTATCCCCAACAGGTCCTCCACCCTAGCTTTGCCTATGTTGTTAGTCCCAACATGGACCACAACAACTGGATCCTCCCCCTCCCGCTCCAACATCCTTTCAAGCCAGTTGGAGATGTCCCACACCCGCAGATGTCCCGCAGTTTGATTTTGAAATCTGGGCTTGAAGCTTTACCAAAGTTTTTCTAAAAATCCACATGTTTTACATCCATTGTTTCTCTTTCATTTGTCTCTCAGTCTGTTTCTCAAACATAATTACCATTTCATAAATCTATGTTAGTGTTGTCTATGACCATTTCTTTCAGCCCCAATACTTTCTCCTAAACCATTTACTTACCATGTTCTATGTTCCATGTACTCTATCATTTTCCCACACCAGACTTGGTTTTCCTTGTATTGGTAGCAAGTTCTGTGAAGACAGAACTGAAGTAGTGGCTTCATAGTTCTGCCATTTCCCCGTTCCCCATTCAGCATTCTCTGGTTTCAAACTGTAAGGAAACTGCACTTGTTTTCTCATATTTCTCACATTGACATAATTTAACAAATTATTACAGTTCATTGTTATAACCCTTGTGAATATACTCTTCAGAAATTCATCAATTCCTGCCTTAAACTGCTCAATAATTGACCTCCCACACCATTCACTCACAGGAGCATAGACTTTGTGCCGACAGAAGTACAGCAGGATCGAAATTAGTTTCACTTTCCTACAGCAGGCCCATAGCCTGGAATGATATGATACTTCCAGCTGCATATCCAAGTACATTTTAATGATTGTGAGATTATCCATGATAATTCCCCTCTCAGGATGTAATCCCAGAACCCAACACCCTCCAGGTGAAAAAGATTTTCAAATCCTCTCTGAACCTCAAACTTTTCGCTTTAAAAGTGTGCTCCTTTGTTCTTGACCCTCTGACTAAAAGGAACAGTTGCTATCTATCCACCCTGTCCGTGTCGCTCATAATCTTATCCTCCTGAACCACTGACTCCTCAGCTTTCCCTGCTCCAAAGTAACCAACCCGAGCTTATCCAGCCTCTCTCCATAGCTGATATGCTCCATCACAGGGAACATCCTCGTGAATCAACTCTGCACCTTCTCCAGCACAATCACATCCTTCCGGGAATGTGGCTCCCGGAGCTACATACAGTACTCCATTTTGGCCGAACCAAAGCCCTGTATTGTTCTTATAATCTACCAAGGTCCAATTCTTAACTTGTGCATTAACCTGTCCAGCCACATTCAGGGATATGTGGAGAAGCACACTCTGAGGCTCCCAGTGTGCTGCCATTCATTGAGTCCTCCCCTGCCTGGTTCCTTCTCCCAAAGTGCATCACCTCATATTTATCAGGGTTACATTCTATCTACCATTCATCTGCCCATCTGGCCATTCCATCTGCATCTTCCTGTAACTTTAGGCTTTCCTCCTCACTGCTAACCACCCAGCCAATCTTTATGTCAAACTACACTTACTTATCACACCTCCCCAATCTCCACCGAGCCCCCTCCACGTTCACATCTATATATTTTTTTATGAATAACACAAACAATAAGGGACAGAGCACTGATCCCTGTGGTACACCCGGGGACACTGGTGTCCAGTCACACAAACAGCCTTCTCTCACCACCCTCTGCCTCTTGCCACTAAGACAATTTTCATTGTAACTTGTCAAGTTTTGCTTCATATTGTGAGATTTTACTTTATTTTTCAGTTTCCCAGGTGGAAATTTGTCAAAGGGCTTCCTATAAAAAAATCTCCTCAAACTCATTCATTCAAACGCATTGGATGTGACTTCCTTCTGATAAAGACATCGTGATTATCCCTGAGCAAACCTTGCGACTCTAACTGGAGTTCAATTTTCTCCCTTCCTATTTTCTCCAGTAGTTTCCTTAACAGGATCTAATACTCGCTCGTCTATAGTTCCCTTGTCGATCTCTCCCACTCTTACTGTGAAGAGGAATCGTATTAGCAGCGCTCCAGTTCTCTGGCACCTCCCCATGGTCAGATTCTAATTAAAATATTCAGTCAGTGTCTTTCCTCCCTTGACCCCAACAGCCGCCTGTGATACAACTCATTCAGACATGGAGATTGGTCCAAATTTATACAGAACAAAGCCTCAAATCCCTGCTCGTATTTTACATTCATCTGTTCAAGAGCTTCCCCGTCCATCTTCTATAATTCTGTACCCGCATCGTCCTTCTCCCAAGTAAAATAGATGTGAAAGTCTCATGTAACAATCCATCAATGTTCACCAGCTTGTCACACAGATTGCCCCTTTGGTTTCTCATGGACACAAACTATTTGATGATTATTCTGTTCTATTTGTCTGCGTAGAATATCGTGGGATTCTTCCTGATCTCGCCTACTTGTACTTCTCCATGTCCCTCTTTTCTACAGTCCCCTCTATGTTTCTAAGTTTCACTGCAATTACCTCTCAATTATTGAAACTTGAGATCACAGGCTGAGTTTCCACATCAGACAATCTTGTCATTTTAGGGATTAATCTTGATAATACCTTTTGAAGCTCCTCTGCACTCAGTATAATCTTTGTTAGATTGGGACTCCGAACGATACACAATACCCTAAGTGTAGCCTCATGAACACTCGATGCAACTGGTGCACGACATCCTCTATATTCCAATTACATTCACATGAATATAAACCTAATTTTTACTTTCCCATTTGTATATATTCTTCCCAATACCTCTCGCTTTAACTTTTCTTATGAGCTTACTGTTTGAGTTCTTTGAAAAAAAAAAGCTCATGAATATCCAACTATACGTTATCCAATGGTTCTTCATTGTCTATGTCCGGAAGAATCACCTTCAAACCATTCCAAAAAAATATGTTTGCCACTTCTGGTTTTCCTTTCATCGGTACATTCTCACACTCCCCAGTTATGTTATTACCTTCTATAGATCTTGTAGCATGTTCTTTGTAATGGAGTCCAACAGATATCTGACTGTGGATGACAAGATAACTGGTCTGTCGTTCACCATTCTCCAAATTCATCCTTTCTTAAACTGTTGGATAATATTTATAACCTTTTGCTTATCCAGATTGGCTAAATGCCTTTCGGGAATGTGTCGGAAACTAAAGTCAAAATCCGCGATGCAATCAACATGCCTATTGCTGCTTCCTCCTGAAATTGTTGTATGCAGTACATCTAGTCTGTCAGACTTATAAATACTCAAGCCAGTTTTTTTTTCCAAAGTTAACCTCAACACTGATAAGAATGAACTTAGACTTTACTTACACAAGTCCCATGGTCACTTGGTATTTCTGGAAGAATTTCTGGACATCCTTCCATGAAGATAGACGCAACAAAACTGTTTCTTTTCCCTGCGATTTCTCTGTTCTCTGCAATAAATTATCCTGAACGCACACCAACTGTTCCACATTTGACCTTGTTTTTATTTTTTTCATACATTGATAGACGCTTTTTAGCAGTCTTTATGTTTTTCATTCGTTTGCACGCTTTTTTTCTTTTTGATTTTCTTCTCAGTTTCTTGGTCATCCTTTGCTGGGTCCTACATTTCACTGAATCCACAGGCTTACTGCAACACTTGGAATTTTTCTAAGCTGCCTCCGTTCATCTAATAGCTAGATGAAGGTGGGTTTGAAAGTGATAGTCGGAGAGCAGGGTGGACCAGCTTGATAAGAAGGAAGGTGGACACATAGGATCATTCAAAAGGGAGGTATGACTTGGAAGGTTGGAGTGAGATAAAGTGGGATTAGGGGAAATGGGGAAATGGTGAAATCCACTCTGATCCCCTGTGGTTGGAGGGTCCCAAGGCAGAAGAGGAGGCTTTGTTCCTCCAGGCTTCTGGTGGCTCAGATTTGGTGATGGAGCAGGCCGAGGTCCCTCATATCCTTGGCAGAGTGGGAAGGGGAGTTAAAGTGCTCAGCCACAAGGCGATGGAATTGTTCAATGTGGCTGACCCAGAGGTGTTCTCTGAAATGATCTACAAGTTGACCTCCTGTCTCGCCAATGTAGAGAAGACCACATTGGGTTTAATGGATGCAGTAGATGAGGCATTCTGTCTCCCATCATCACCTATTACTTTCAACCCCACCTTCATCTACCTATCGCAATCCCTGCTAATCTCCCCCCTGCCGCACCCCCTTCTCATTTATCTTTCAGCCCCCTTGACCCATAAGCTTCATTCCTGATGAAGGGCTTATGCCCGAAACATCGATTTATCTGCTCTTAGTATGCTGCCTGACTGTGCTTTTCCAGCACCACAGTCTTCGACTCTGAACTACAGCATCTATAGTCCCCACTTTCCCCTCACACCTTCATGGCTGCATGACTCAGATTTTTCACAGTTACTTCAAATAAAACAAAAACTGCCGTGTACTCAAACAGCATAACAGAAAGCCAATACATTGTAGTCACTGTTCTCAAAAGGTCCTTTCCAGCAAAAGTTTCAATTAGGTCTTCTGATCACTCAACACCAATTCCTAAATATCCTGATCTCGAGCTCTGTGGTCGACATAATGTTCATGTAAACCATCTCATATTTGGTCATGAGATCCATTTTCCCAGCATCAGCATTCAATTGGGTTAACACAGTTTAGATATAATTTAAACATATATTATTACTGCAGTGCCCACAAATGTGTATATATCATTTCTTGTTTTATAACATGTCCAGCATTTGTATTGCAGCTTTCAGTTTGATATATAACTCCCATTAATGTTTGCTCCTCCTTGCTGTTTTTGCACTCCACCTTACTAGATTCTGTGGAATCTGAGCGACGTGGGCTCTGGGGAGATTAATGGCAGAGATCATTTCGCCACATCATTTATGATCTTCTCAAACTTTAATTTCTCCAGATCTTCCGTTATACTGATGGAGTAGAGAAGGACAATGATCTTGCAACAATGCTCTGTATTCGCCCAGAGAGCTGAGACAGCTCTAACCTGTGTGGGAACCTTACTGCAGGCTGGTAAAGTGTTGCTGCCGCTGTACAGGGTCTTCGTGAGATCACATCTGGAGTCGTGTGTACAGATTTAATCTCTTCAATGAAGAAAGGATGTTGTTATATTGGAAGCAGCTCAGAGATAGTTCCCTCAACTGATTCCTGCAATGAAGGTATTACCTTATAACGAAAGGAAGATCAGGTTGACGCAGTCGCCATTGGAGTTTACAAAAATAAAGGATGATCTTATTTCAACATAGATGGCAGAAGGAGTCAACAAGTGAAGCGAATTACACAGATAGTGGAGGAATCCATTCCGTT
Organism: Chiloscyllium plagiosum; assembly: GCF_037043375.1. Lineage (NCBI taxonomy): Eukaryota > Metazoa > Chordata > Chondrichthyes > Orectolobiformes > Hemiscylliidae > Chiloscyllium > Chiloscyllium plagiosum. Next base: position 49,864,265 of record NW_028270183.1, read on the forward strand.
CTCCAGCCTGTTACGCAGGAACAACAGGAGGATATCCAGGCCTTCGAACCTGTTACACCAAAACAGGACGAGGCTATTCAGTCCCTGGAGCCTGATAAACATTTACAGAAGGAGGCCAATCAGCCACTCGAGCCTATAACAGTAGGCCAGGCTGCACCAGTATCCTGTTAAACAGCAACAGGATCAGTCCATTCACCATCCTCAAGTCTGTAACATAGGAACTGGAAGAGGTCACACAGTGACTGGAGATTGTTACACTGGGATAACAGGAGGCCATTCAGACTCACCGAGCCTATTGCAAGGGAATTGGATGAGGATAACAACTATCTGAGACTTCTTTCATGAAAAGGGAAGGGGTAATTTAGACACGTGTCTGTTGTAGGGAACAAGAGAAGACCAATCAATCCCTCGGTCCCATCTCCGGGATGCATGAGGAGACCGTTCAGTATTTCCATCTGTTATGGAGAAGTATGAGAAGACCCACCAGCCTCTCAAAATGTTAGACAGCAACAGGAAGATTCCGTCATCTCCCAATCCTCTAAAGCATCAACAGGAGGAGGTCATTCTGGCCTTGGAGATGGCAACATGGGAACACCAGAAAGACGTCAGCCTATCGAGTTTGTACACCAGCAGGATGATGAGTCCATTCAGCCACACATGGCTCTGACACAGCATTTGGAGCAGATTTCTGAAAGCCTTGTGCCCATTAAACAGGAATTCAAAAAAAATGTGAAGGTTTTCGAAAGGGAAGAACTTGGCATAATGTTATACATTAGGGACTCAAGTGCAACAATAAGTGCGGGTACTGCAAGTAATGAGAAATGCAAGCATAATTTCAGTGTTATTTATAAAAGAATAGAGTAGAAAGGTAGGGAGTGTTGGTGTAGCTATGCAAGGCATTAGTGAGGCTGCAGCTGGAGGACAGTTTGGGTGTCCTGCAGAATGAGGTATTTGCATTGGAGGCAATTCAGAAGAGCTTCATTCGATTGATTCCATATTTGAAGCGTTTGTCTTATGACGAGAAATTGAGCAGTTTAGGCCCATACTCTCGAGTTTATAAGACTGAATGGAGATCTCATTGAGGTCTGTAAAACGCTGTAAGTAATTGAATGTGTGGATGTGGAGTGGATTTTTTTTCATCTGGCGCAATCTACAACAAGAGACTAGAGTTTTAGGATGGATAGATGGCAGGAAAGTGGAACAGAGGCCGCATTGACATCAGCCTCATTGAGGGGTTGGATTCCTCACAGATGCTCCTTGTTCTTATTCAACCCTGTCTGTGTTGCCCAGAATTGGGCGAGGACTGGGTTTCATACAGGAAGCAGGCACTCAGGATAAATCAGTTAGAGAGAACGTAACAGTAGGGTAGCACAGTGACGAGCGCTGTGTTCCTAACTATTTACTGTCTATATTAATGATCAGGAGGATGGAACAGATAGACAGATGCTGAGTTTGGTGATGTCGCTGTGATAAACAAGAGATTAAATTATCATGACAGGGTGGAGAGTCTCCAAATAGATACAGAGAGGAAAAGGCAATAGATAATAGTTTGGCAGGTGGAATTTAACATGACATAACCTGTCATTCCATTTACAGGAATAATGGAAGGCAGTATGTTACTGAACTAGAGAGGCATTACAGGACTTAATTATACTGTGTACTAGGGAGTTCACTCAGATCCGTTCAGACATGGGAGATTTTTTATTCCATCCCTGATCGTCAGCTCCCAGACACTCCAAGTGACCCCAGTGCTCTCCGTCCACATGGAATACTTTGATGTGGTTGATTGGTGGGGATGGTGTTTTGAAACGTGAATCAAGGGGACAGCCTAAATCCAAGATATATTCATTTCTTTCTTTGTTGAGACCCGATGACGATGGAAATGGCTGACTGCTTCTGAATAAAGAGGCCGTGATGCTGCCAGGACAGGGGGTATTCACCAACATGATGTACTGTGCACGGACACACTGTAACATTAATAGAGAGAGAGCTCCTTCCGTTCCTCTACCTCTCCCCATTGACAAGGGGACTCTGCAGATGCCATGTACACCATCGGGAATACCACTGCACTGGACACACCCGGCAGCTTCCTGCTGTGGGAGAAACAATCGAGTTACCTCATTCACGACATATATCCTCCATCACCGAACGGTGACATTGAAGTTGAGATACTGGGAAATGATGGATATGTCACCTAGTCCTGCCTGGAAAGTGCTGGATCATTGAAGCTGAATGAAACAGTGACCCTAACAGCCACTGGCAGCACCACCCTCCCCCTGGTGTGAAGCTGCAGGTCGTGTTGAAGGAGGTGACACCATTCTATGATCAGCTCCTTATTCAATCAGGGCCCCTCACACTCTGCTCTTGGGACAAGTGGAGCTTGGGAAGCTGTTCCTGGAAAACCCGGGGTGGATACAGCAGATCCCTTTCCCCACATATACTCACGCTGTGTTTTCAGAGCTTCCCCTCTCTGCTGCCTCTGCTCCATTTGTTGTTCATGTTGCAGGCTCAGATGCTGTAACTACAGTCCCCATGCTCCATACAGAGTTGGATCGCCAAATCCTCAGGTCTCCCTGAATGTCTGAGGCAACTTACAGCACAACCTCCAGCAAAACATCCCCTGTCCTGCCACTAAATTTTCAATTGCAGAAGCCAGTCAGGAGCCCCTCGCTGCAAGTGTTGAGGGCTCGTCCAGATCCCCCCAAAATATTTCCAGATGGCCGTTTAGACCCAAACCTTTCCTTATTTTGAATATAGATGTGAAGTGTGCTTTACAGATATGTTGTGACTCGTAAACCACTCGATATTAGGCAATATATAATCTATTCAAATGCTTTAGTTAAAATACAATCAAAGAAAATAACATTTTGGGATAGCTTATATGTTGGAACACTTACACAAACAATAGATACCGTACCTTCTCGGTTTACACCGCTTGGCACAAAGATATATTCAAATACAAATCCTTACAGCAGTTTTCCAATCCAGGGGGAAACAACGTCAACAGAAATCTCAGAGAGAAAAGCAGCTGGGGATCATGTATTGACACTTCCAACCCTTCTGGGATCCCCAGCAGCTTCTGAATGCTGCGGCTAAAAACAAAAGGAGAAACCCTGGTCTTGCTGGCCACTGCCCTTCCATTGTTACCACCGCTTTAATGACACCTAAAGGCTTTCTCAGTTAATTACTTAAACTGTTTTCAGACAGCAGTTCTGCACCTCTGCCTTTAAAACCTCTCTTCAAAAAAAAGCCCAAAAGAAAATTACCTTTTTGCAGTGATAGTATCCTCACAACTCCATCTGTGATAAAATAATCCATCAATACACAAAGGTGGATTCATTTTAGACCTTCTCATCTTCCTCTATTAGCAGACTGAAATGCATATACTTTACATTGACTCTGAGCGTACAAATGTTCACAACTAGTTTAGATTTCAGTCATTTTACTCCTGCCACTGAATGCCTTTGTCTTTCTTCATCCAAGTCTCCACAACGTGTCAAAACTTAGGTTTGCTCGCCCTGTCACCTGTATAATTTCAAACTGAATGGCAGTAATAATAAGCTCAATCGAAATAGACTGGTATTTTCTCCTTAAACGTCTCCAAAAACTTTAAGGGATCACGTTCAGTGATAAAGATTTGTCTCATGCATGTTATTCGCAATTTAAATGCTCAAATGTTGTAACGCCAACATCAACCTCAAGGCCTCCTTCCCCATTGTAGAATAAATCTGCTGATGTTTCCACTGGACACTCTGACCACACGTTACATAACGGAGCACTTCACATCTCTCCAATAGTCCTTCTGAAAGACATAGCTCCTCATGTCTCAGCATAAAAGAATTACATACTTCTATACCTCTTAATGCTGTAACCCCTTTACCTGCTACTCCTGGCCTATGCCAGTAAACCTTACTTTCACAGGTAAATGTTTTAAGAAGATCTCGCACATTCTTCACAATCTCTCACAAAAACCAAACTTTGATTTCTGAACTCAATCATCATCATCAGCCATTTCAGCTTCTAATCTTACCATTTTAACTCTCTGCTCTTCCACACGAGTTCTCACGACTGCAGCAAGTGAATTGTTGAACTTGGCCAAAATAAAAATCTCTTTAAAAGTGTCATAGGTTTGCTCTGTTTTTAATACCCTTACCCACCTTTCAAAATTACTTTATTTGATCCTTTCAAACTCAATGCACTTTTAACCAGGGACCCTTTTTTAGATTCCTGAAATGCTGTATGTCGGCTTCTGGCCCAAGCTCATATACACTTCCAATGGCTTTCTTCACATCCTCACACTGGGCAAATACTTCCTCCGATATGGATGCAAATACCTAACAGCTTTGTTTGGATAAACTAAACCCACATGGTCACTGCATTTGTTTAGCCACTTTCTCAAATGAAATTCAAAAGGCTTCCCCATCCTTCTCATCAAATTTAGATAACGACTGGATGCATTTTAACAGAACCCCATTAGACCATTGGTTGCAATAGGGTTGCTCAACCTCACTATCCTCCTCATCATGCTGACCTTCGACCTTCATCTCCACCTTCTGTGTCATCTTTCCTCTCTAATTGCTAACTTTTTATGTTGAAACTCTCTGCTTTTCTTCTGTCCTTTTCTCTCTTTCTTCTTCATTCCCTTTTCTTTTATTTCTACTTTTCATCATAATTCAAACTGCTTCAATTCCTTCTCATGTTCAAAGTGCCTCATTTGAAATTGAATTCGGGCCGTTTCCAAAGAGTCTGATGGCGGTTCCACCAAATGTAATTGCCGAGCTATAGCTGTAATTATCTCTCATTTTCCCACAGACAAACGCGACCCCAATTCCAGCTTGTCTGTCAATTCCTACAACTTTGCCTTCATTACTTTTTGTAAAACCTCAACTTCATTTCTTCCACACCTAGAGAACTCTTAGTGACTGAAAGAATCTTTATACACAAAACACTGTTTAAACCAACCGATTGCAACATCCGGAACAAAGGACACTAACAACTACCATACGTGACCTTTGAACCCAATAGCCTCCTGGTGCATACTCTCCAGTGTCTGCATGACCTTAATCTGGATACTCTGGTTTCCTCCCACAATCTAACGATGTGCATGCCAGGTGAATTGGCCATGCTAAATTGTTTGTAGTTTTCAGGCTTGTGTGGGTTAGGAGTCTTTGTCGGGATACATGTGCAATAATAGGGTAGAGGAATGGGACTGGGTAGGTTACTCCTCGGAGGGTCGGTGTGGACTTGTTGGGTAGAATGACCTGTTTGCACACTGTGGGGATTGTAATTCTAAACCCAAATTGATACTATCGATTTAGAACCAGACAAGAGTTTCCAGTTTGCTGAAGATCAACTAGATTGCCTCAAACTAGTTTAAGAAGGTAGCTTGGATGCCAACCTTTTCTTATTTTAAAGGTAGATGTGACGTTCCAGATGTGATGCTACTCGTCAAACCACGTAACGTTAAGCAAAACACAATAAATTTAAATAGCCTAATGAAAATCCATACAAAATGAAGAGGAATTTAGAATAACTTAACTATTGGAAACCTTAACCGATTAATGGATACAGTACCTTCTACAAATGAGCTGTTCCAATATACTAACATCACCTAAACATACCCATTAGCCAAAAGGAACATTCAGGCATACATTCTTGCATACAGTTCTCCAATCCAGGAGGAAACAGCATCAAGGCTTAAAAATGTGTTGCTGGAAAAGCGCAGCAGGTCAGGCAGCATCAAAGGAGAAGGAGAATCGACGTTTCGGGCATAAGACCTTCTTCAGAAACAGCATCAAGTCAGGTTTCAGAGAGAATAGCAGCTAAGGAGAATTTACTAAAACTTCCAACCCTTTTGGGACACCAAGCACCTGTTGACTGTTACAGTTACAAGGAAAAAACTACAAAGCCTGGTCTGTGAGAGATGGCATTGTTATCCATAACTGGATCACCCACAGTTGTGACTTGTCTGCTTCAGCCGCAGATATTGGCCAGGGTTGGGATGGAAACAGTGGAAGGAGGTGGAGTTTGTAACCAGAGCAGTCGGGAGTAACCTCCATGCTCTTAATATTTAAATAACAAAGGCAATGATACAATAAATTGTCGTTCTCCGCTGAAACTGAGTAGATCAACATAGAGATCCATGAGTAACACTGCCAGAGCAAAGAGGGAGACAGTAATTGAACACATTTATTGATGTAGTTAGTAGTGGTCTGGAGAGTGAATATCTGGATTTAGAGTTTCAACAGAAACAATAATGGTAGCAAGAAGCGTAGACTATATGAAAGAACAGTAATACTGTCATAACTGGTTTATAGAAAAAAAAATCTGGACAGTGACCCTTACCAGGAACACCAACGATACCCAGGAAAGGATAATAAAAATATTGAAAAATGAGAAGAGCGTAATAGATCCGCAATGATAATGACCACCAGTAAAGTGCAGAAAAATGTCAAACACAATTGGATAAACTCCTGTCTATTGTTGGAACATGCCAGTCTATTGTTCCCAGATTCTGATCCATTTTTGGAGCATTCCAGTCTAATGTTCTTAAATTCCGATCCATATTTGGAACATTCCAGTCTAATGTTCTCATATTCTGATCTCTCCTCCCCTCTCTCTGGATCTGCTGATCCCTGTCAGTGCTGTCGATGATACTCCCGCTCATGTTATGGGATGGCACATTGAACTGCGCCCATTTATCATTAAAAGATGGAAACACTACACTGGGATAATTAGAATCCATGGAGATTTGCATTAATCACAGTCACTCAAACAAACACTAGGAAACCAAGCAAAGGCTACGACAATAGACGAATGGGCACCGCACAACAATCAACAGAGAGGAGTGTTCCCTCCCAGTTCTGGAACACTTTCGTGGTCCAGGACATTCAACCTCGGATCTTCGGGTGACCATCCTCCAAGACGGACATCAGGACAGCCAGCAGCGAAAAGTGGCCGAGCAGGGGCTGTTAGCTAAGTTCCATACCCAAAGGGAGGGACTCAAATGGGACCATGGGATCATGTCACATTACAGGTGACCATCATTGCACTATACACACAGACACTCCTACACACACACACACACATACACACACTCACACACACACAAACACACAGACACACATGTACACAGACACGCACACAGACACTCAACACACTCTTACAGACACACACACTCCCACACTCACACAGGTATCCTCTCAGAGGCTTGGACCACTCTACACTCACGCACACACATATGCACTCTCTCTCACAGACACTTACAATCCCCTACCACAGACACGCGTGCACACTCCCACACTCACACATGCACCCCCTGACACACTTAAGACATCACTACACATGCATATGTATCCTCTCTCACACTCATAAGCCCCAACCCAGACAGACAGACACACACACAAAGACAAAGACACACATGCACACATATATTTTGTGGGGTGAATTTGTACTGGCAGAGTTACACTGTACTTTGCTCAAAATCTCCATGAATTCATGTAAAGCTCTGAGCTCAAAACTGCATGAATTCATGTAAAACTCTGTTATCTCACTTTTCAGATGAGAATCAATCTAAACATCATGACATAGACAGAGAATACGGGGCTAACACATTCAACATATTGTCTAGCTCACACTCATTGTTACAGCTAACCTAAGAATGCAACTTATAAAAAAAAAGGTTTTGTGATTTACACATGAAAGAAGTGAAACTATCATGGTATTAGAACAGATGAAATACTCAACAGACAATCAAGGTATTTTTCAAGGTATAATTTCTGTTACATCACACTGTAAACTTTTGCAATAAATTCTGTGCCTTATAGTGTGTCCTCCACTATCACCTGATGAAGGGGCGGCGCTCCGAAAGCTAGTGTGCTTCCAATTAAACCTGTTGGACTATAACCTGTGTTGTGTGAACTTTAACTTTGTACACCCCAGTCCAACACCGGCATCTCCAAATCATGACTGAACAAACAGTATCAGTTAACCAGTTCCACACATCACTTTTCATGTCAGTATAAAAGGAAACATTCAAAACGAAGAGATGTGTCGCTGCAGCTGTATGAAGTGTTACTGAGAGGGCACCTGGAGTTCATTGTGTTGTCTGTGTTTCTGTAACTGAGAAGTGAGGGACCTCCATCAGATACAGTTTAACGGCTGCTCGTAATCCACGGGTTGCTGTATCATTTAATGTCTCGGGTCTGTTACACAGGGACAGGAGGAGGCCACTCAGCCTTTCCAGTCGATGACAGAGGGCCACGAGGAGCCCATTCAGCCTCTCGAGCCTGTTACAGAGGGGCAGGAAGTGTTTCTTTAACTTTCAAGTCTGTTATGCATAAATATTATTTTTAAATTAGTTTTGGAATAGAAAAGATCTGATGTAAAGATTAAAGTTCTAACTTTGAACAAGGCCAATTTTGAAAGTGTTAGGTGAGCCCTGTGAAAGCTGATTGGAACACCCTATTCGTAGGTAAAGGGATAGTTGGAAAATGCAAGGCTATCCAAACGTGGTTTCAGAGAGTCCAGAGCCAACGTGTACCTATTAATGAGAGGGGCAAGGCTGGGGGTGCAGGGAGTGCTGGATGGCTAGATATATTGATGCTCTGATCAATGTGAGGAAGGGGGAATATGTCAGGTAAACAGAGCTGAAATCAAGTGAATCCCGAGAGGAGTACAAGGGCAGTAAGTATATAGTCAATGGGGAAATCGGGCCAGAAAAATGTGAACATGAGATCGCTTTCGAAATAGGGTTAACGAGGCTTTGAAGCAATTCTACACATGTTTTAATGGCAAAACATTAATTAGGGAGAGAATAGGGCCCCTTAAAGATCAGTAAGGCTACTTATGTGTTGAACCACAAGAGATGGGATGGATATGAAACAAGTATTTCTCCTCAGTATTTAATGTGAGGAGGTTACAAGAGCGAGATAATGAAAAAATAAATAGTGATATCTTGAAAAGTGTCTATGTTACAAGGAGGTGTTGGATATTTTAAAACATATAAAGGTGAACAAATCCCTTGGACCTGATCAGTTGTATCCCAGATGTTTGTGGGAAACTAGGAAAGAGATTGCTCTGCATTTTGCTTATATATTTGTATCATTGATTTTAACAGGTGAGGTGTCAAAAGACTGGAGGGCTGCTAACATAGTGTCATTATTTAAGAAAGTAAGGAAAAACCAGGTAATTATAGATCGGTGAGCCTGACGTCAATGGTGACTCAATTGGTGGAGGGGATTTTGAGGGAATGGATGTATATGCATTTGGAACGACAAGGAATGAAGAGGGCTTTGAACATTGGAGATCACATCCCACTGACTCGGTGAAATTATTTGAGGACGTGATGAAGGTGATTTATGAAGGCAGGACAGTGGACGTTGTATTCATGGAATTCAGTAAGAAAACCAAAATGTTCTGCATGGAAGACTGGTTAGCAAGGTTAGTCTGCCTGGGATCCAGGGAGAGCTCGCCTGTTAGATCCAAAATTTTCTTGACTATTGGAGATAGGGCGTGACAGTGGACATTTGTTCATTAAACTTGGAGACCTGTGACCAGTGGCGTGCCACAAAGCTCAATAGTGGGTCCACTGCCTTTTGTCACTTATACAAAACATTTGCACTTGAGTATATGAAGTATGGTCAGTAAGTTTGTAGATAATTCCAAATCTGTTGGTGCAGTCGACAGTGAAGACTGAACTCTCAGACTATAATGGGACCTTGATTAGGTGAACCGAGGAGTGGCAGATGGAGTTTATTTTAATTGACTGTGAGTTGTAACATTTGGGCAAGACAAATCAAGGCAAGACATTTAGGTAGAGTCCTGTCGAAAGCTGCCAATCAAGGAGAACTCCATAGAAATTATCGAATCCCTACAGTGAGGAAGCAGGCTATTTGGTCCATCGATGCCACACCGTCCCTCGAAACAGTATCCCATTGGACAAATCCCTACCCTATCCCTCTGAGCCTGCATTTCCCATGGCAAATCCACCTCGCCTACACATCCCTGGGTACTTTACGATATTTAGCATGGCCAATCCACCCTAATCTGTGTATCTTTATACTGTCGGAGGAAAACATAGCATCCGGAGAAAACTCACGCAGACACGTGAAGAATGTGCAAACTCCACACAGGCAGTCATTCAAGGATGGAATTAAATCCAGATCGCGGCGCTCTGAAGCAGCAATGCTAGCCACTGAGCTACTGTGTCACCTTGTGGTACAGGTTCTCCGTTCCTTGAAAGTGCGGTCATAGGTAGACAGCGCAGTGAAGAAGGCACTTGGTTATCTTCCATTGATTGATGCGTCCTTTGATTCTAAACATTTGCATGACATTTTGCATCTGTACAGGACATTGGTTTGGCCACTTTTGTAATACTGCCTTTAATTCTGGTCACCCTACTGTTGGAAAGATGTTGTCAAACTTGAAAGGGTACAGAAGAGATTTTTAAAAATGTTGCAGGTGATGCAGGGTTAGAGTTACAGGGAGAGGTTGAATAGACTGGGACTATTTTCAAGTGTTGAGGCTGAGGGGTGACCTTAAAGAGGTTTATAAAATCATGAGGGGCATAGATAAGGTAAACAGTCAATGTCTTTTCCCCAGGATAGGCGAGTCCAAAATTAGAAGACAAAGGTTTAAGGTGGGATGGGAAAGATTTAAATAGGGACATGCGGGACAAGATATTCACACAGAGACTGCTGTGTTTATGGACTGAACAGCCAAAAGACGTGATAGAGGCAGGTACGATTACACATTTGAATGGATACATGCATGGAAAAGGTTTAAAGGGAGATGGACCAAGTGCTGGCAAGGAGGACGAGACTTAGTTGGAATATTTTGTCCGTATGGATGACTGGACTGAATGGTCTTTTTCCATGCTGTGCATCACTGAGACTCTATTGCCTCTTGAGTGTATAACACAGGAACAGGAGGAGGCTATTCAGCTTCTGAATTCTGTCAGGCAGTTTGTTTGCTCAGTTACTAAGAGTCAAATACAAAAATACACCATTCAGATTTTGATGGTGTTTTACAGAAACAGGAGAAAGGCTTTTAGTCAAGAGAAGCTGTAAGGATTGTGAAAAGGCCATTCAATCCCTCAACTCCAGGTTAGCAGCAGGTGAGCACAGAGATATTGCAGCCTGTTACATAGGAGCAGGAGGAGGACATCTACTTTCACAAAACTTGGATTAGGAGGCAGTCACTCAGCTGCTCAAGATTGGGGCACAGGAACAGGATGCAGTCATTCAACTGCTCGAGACTGGGACACAGGGACAGGAGGGAGTCACTCAGAGCTCGAAGCTGGGTCACAGGGAAATCTGGAGGTTAGTGAGGCCCCAGGATCCTGTTATGCAAGGACAGCAGGAGGTGACTCACTCCCCACCAGTATGGGACACTGGGAGAGAAGGGGAGTTTGCTAGGAACAAAGTTGCATTAGTGGCCCATTCAATCCTGCCCGACCATTCACTAAGACCACGGCTGATCTGATTGTGATTCCATGATTCCATTTTACGTAGACTGTCCTCTCTGCAGCCTCTGATCCATTTGTTGGTCATGTTGTGGACCCAGATGCTGTAACAACAGTCACCATGACTCATCTGGAGAGATGGATCTAACCAGATGAGTCAGGATTTGAAGGTCCAATCACAAGAATTAAAACGCAAAATAAAAATGTTGTCAGATGTTTAGTTCTCTCACATTCGCAATCCAACTCACATAACCAGGCCATCCATTACATATTCAGGATGGAGCACTGTGTAGATCCGGCTAGTGTACAGCTCTATTCAACCCAGCAATGTCCAGAGTGAAACTGTGCAGCCCACACCAATGCTTGATCTATAATCCTGGGCTAAATGTCCAGCATGGGGAGCTGTGCAGACCGCACTGGTTCATTCATATATAAACCCAGGCTGTTGCATTGTTCGGTAACACTGTGTTAGATCACTGCCCAATGTGGAGAAACATGCAACCAATGCTGAAAGTGACAGAATGTGCAGTTCCCATCCATTTACAGCTCCATTTCTCCACTGTGCCTTGACAAGGGATGCTGCGAATGTGAAAGTCACTGCGAGGAAGAGATGTAAATGGAAACAATTTATATACCAATAGTTCTGATTAAGGCGCGTATCACTCTAGTATTTAAAGATAAGATAACTGAGATAATATCCAATGAGGTTTTCTGAATGGTGCAAACACGTAAGAGGGGTGATAATTTTATATTGGTTACAATACAAGCCTTCAAATAATCAATGGAAATTAGAAGAACAATTATGCAGGGAGACTGTCGAGACCTGCTGGAGCAACAGGGTTGTCATAATGGGTGATTTTAACTATCCTAACATAGACTGGGACTTCCAGAGGGTTAAGAACTTAGATGGAACGTAATTTGTGAAGTGTGTTCAGGAAATCTTCCAAAGGAATGTATAGGGTGTTCTACTGGGGAAGGAACAAATTCGACCTGCTGTTAGGAAATAGGGTAGGATAGGTGACGGAGGTAAAGCGGGGGAGCATTTTGGGAAAATCGACTCGAGATGTATTAATTTTAAAATAGTTATGGTCGGGACAAAATTGGTCCACAGGTTCAAGTTCTAAATTGGGGCAAGGCGTATTTTGTTGGAATTAGACAGGGGATTGCAGGGGATGATTGGAGTAGTTTGTATCCAGGCAAAAAGACCCCGGGCAAGTAGGAGGGCTTCAAAAGTGAGAAAGCTCTAGTTGAAGGTCTATATGTTCCTGTGAGAATGAAGGTCAAGTAAGGCTGGAGGGGAGAACCCTGGATGACAAGAGATATTGAGGCTCTGATCAGAAAGCAAAAGGAGGCGTAGCTCAGGTTCAGGCAGCTGGATTCAAGGAAATCCCTGGAGGTACACAAGGGATACAGGAGTTTACTGAAGAAGGAAATCAGCAAGGCCAAAAGTGGGTATGAGATAGCCTTGGCTGAGCAGATTAGGGTGAATCCAAATTCAGTATAGTAAAGAAAAAGAACATTAGAGAGAGAATAGGACGTCTTAAAAACGAAAATAGGCATGCATGTGAAAAACCTCAAGAGATGGGTGAGGTCCTCAATTCCCCCTCTGTGGTTATCATGAAGAAAGACATGAAGACCTGTGACATAGAACATAGAACATAGAACAGTACAGCTCAGAACAGGCCCTTCAGCCCACGATGTTGTGCCGACCACTGATCCTCATGTATGCGCCCTCAAATTTCTATGACCATATGCATGTCGAGGAGTCTCTGAAATGTCCCCAATGACCCTGCCTCCACAACTGCTGGTGGCAACGCATTCCATGCTCTCACAACTCTCTGTGTAAAGAACCCGCCTCTGACATCCCCTCTATACTTTCCTCCAACCAGCTTAAAACTATGACCCCTCGTGTTCGTCATTTCTGCCCTGGGAAATAGTCTTTGGCTATCGACTCTATCTATGCCTCTCATTACCTTGTACACCTCAATTAGGTTCCCTCTCCTCCTCCTTTTCTCCAATGAAAAAAGTCCGAGCTCAGTCAACCTCTCCTTATAAGATAAGCCCTCCAGTCCGGGCAGCATCCTGGTAAACCTCCTCTGAACCCGCTCCAAAGCATCCACATCTTTCTTATAATAGGGCGACCAGAACTGGACGCAGTATTCTAAGTGCGGTCTAACCAAAGTTTTATAGAGCTGCAACAAGATCTCACGACTCTTAAACTCAATACCCCTGTTAATGAAAACCAAAACACCATATTCTTTCTTAACAACCCTGTCCACTAGGGTGGCCATTTTAAGGGATCTATGTACCTGCACCCCAAGATCCCTCTGTTCCACCACACTGCCAAGAATCCTATCCTTAATCCTGTACTCAGCTTTCAAATTCGACCTTCCGAAATGCATCACCTCACATTTATCCCGGTTGAACTCCATCTGCCAACTCTCAGCCCACCTCTGCATCCTGTCAATGTCCCGCTGCAGCCTACAATAGCCCTCTATGCTGTCAACGAGATCTCCAACCTTTGTGTCATCTGCAAACTTGCTGACCCATCCTTCAATCCCCTCATCCAAGTCATTAATAAAAATTACAAACAATAGAGGCCCAAGGACAGAGCCCTGTGGAACACCACTCACCACTGACTTCCAGGCAGAATATTTTCCTTCTACTACCACTCGCTGTCTTCTGTTGGCCAGCCAATGCTGTATCCAGACAGCTATGTTCCCCTGAATCCCATTCCTCCTGACCTTCTGAATGAGCCAACCATGGGGAACCTTATCAAAGGCCTTGCTGAAGTCCATATACACCACATCCACAGCTCGACCCTCATCAACGTTTCTAGTCACATCCTCAAAGAACTATATAAGGTTTCTGAGGCATGACCTGACCCTCACAAAGCCGTGTTGACTGCATTTAATCAAGCCATGCTCTTCCAGATGGTCATAAATCCTATCCCTCAGAATCCTTTCTAACACCTTGCAGACGACAGACGCGAGACTTACTGGTCTGTAATTGCCGGGGATTTCCCTATTTCCTTTCTTGAAGAGAGGGATTACATTTGCCTCTCTCCAGTCCTCAGGTACGACACCAGTGGAGAGCGAAGATGAAAATATCTTCGCAAGTGGCGAAGCAATTGCATTTCTCGTTTCCCAAAGCAGCCGAGGACAAATCTGGTCCAGGTATGGCGACTTGTCAATCTTAATGTTTGACAAAATTTCAGCACATCAGCTTCCTCTGTCTCTATCCATTTCAGAATGCACACCTGCTCTTCAAAGGTTTCATTCACGACAAAGTTTGTTTCTTTCGTAAAGACAGAAGCAAAAAACTCATTTAGGGCATCCCCTACTTCCTCAGACTCCACACACAAATTCCCTATGCTATCCCTGATCGGCCCTACTCTTTCTTTGACCATTCTCTTATTCCTCACTGAAGTGTAAAATGCCTTTGTCTTCTCTCTAATTCGTTCTGCCAAGCCTTTCTCGTGCCCCCTCCTGGCTCTCCTCGGATCATTTTTAAGCTCCTTCCTTGCCTGCCTGTAATCCTGTAGAGCTGAGCTTGACCCCTAGCTTCCTCCACCTTACGTAAGCTGCCTTTTTCCTTTTGACAAGAAGCTCCACGCTGTCGTCATCCAAGGTTCCTTTATCTTACCACTTCTTGCCTGTCTCAGAGGGACATTATTTATTCATCACTTGCAACAACTTTTCCTTAAACAGTCTCCACATGTCTATAGTGCCTTTACCATGGAACAACTGCTCCCAATTCATGCTCCTAACTCATGTCAAATCGCAACATAGTTTCCTCTTCCCTAATTAAATATCCTCCCATGTTGCCTAATCCTCTCCTTCTCCATAGCTATTTCGAATGTGAGGCAGTTGTGGTCACTATCACCAAAATGCTCTCCCACCACAAGATCTGATACCTGCCCCGGCTCATTGCCGAGCACCAAGTCTAGAATGGCCTCTCCCCTCGTCGGCCTGTCAACGTACTGATTTAGGAAACCTTCCTGAACACACCTTACAAAAACAGCTCCATTCAAATCTTCTGCTCGAAGGACGTTCCAATCAATATTGGGAAAGTTAAAGTCAGCCATTACAACAACCTGACTACGTCCACACTTTTCCAAAATCTGCCAAGCTATGCTTTCTTCCATCTCTCTGCTGCTATTGTAGTAAACCCCTAAAGCGATGACTGCTCCGTTGCTGTTCCTAATTTCTACCCATACTGACTCGGTAGGCAGATCTTCCTCGACAATGGAAGCTTCTGTAGCTGTGATATCCTCTCTGATTAGTAGTGCTACACCCCTCCTCTTTTTCCCCTCTCCCTATTCTTTTCAAATGCTCTAAACCCTGGAACATCCAGCAACCATTCCTGCCCCTGAGAAACCCATAACTCTGTTATGGCCACAACATCATAGCACCAGGTGACCTTTGGGAGGTTAGTCCATATCACAGTAGAGATGCTGTTGGACATTTTAAAATACATAAAGTCAGATAAATCTCTTGGTTCTGACCAGATATATCCAACAGCACTGCAAGAGGTGAGAGTACAAACCAACCGACTCCCACAGCTACCTGGACTACACCTCCTCCCATCCTGCCCCCTGTAAAAACGCCATCCCATTCTCCCAATTCCTTCGTCTCCGCCGCATCTGCTCCCAGGAGGACCAGTTCAAAATACGTACAACACAGATGGCCTCCTTCTTCAAGGACCACAATTTCCCCCCCGACGTGGTCGACGGTGCCCTCCACCGCATCTCCTCCACTTCCCGATCCTCTGCCCTTGAGCCCCGCCCCTCCAACCGCCACCAGGACAGAACCCCACTGGTCCTCACCTACCACCCCACCAATCTCCATGTACAGCGCATCATCCGCCGTCACTTCCGCCACCTCCAAACAGCCGTAGAGACCACTCCCTCCGCGACTCCCTTGTCAGATCCACACCCCCCACCGACCCAACCTCCACTCCCGGCACCTTCCCTTGCAACCGCAGGAGGTGCAACACTTGCGCCCACACCTCCCCCCTCACTTCTCTCCAAGGCCCCAAAGGAAACTTCCATATCCGCCACAGATTCACCTGCACCTCCACCCACATCATCTACTGCATCCGCTGCAGCCGGTGTGGCCTCCTCTATATTGGGGAGACAGGCCGCCTACTTGCGGAGCGATTCAGAGAGCACCTCTGGGCCACCCGGACGAACCAACCCAACCACCCTGTAGCACAGCATTTCAACTCCCCCTCCCACTCCACCGAGGATATGCAGGTCATTGGACTCATCCACCGCCAAACCACAACAACGCGACGGTCGGAGGAGGAGCGTCTTATCTTCCGACTGGGAACCCTCCAACCACAGGGGATGAACTTGGACTTCACCAGTTTCTTCATCCCCCCTCCCCCCACCTTGTCTAGCCGAATCCCTCCAGCCCGGCACCGCCTTCCTGACCTGCAGTCTTCTTCTTGACCTCTCCGCCTCCATCCTACTCCGACCTATCACCCTCACCTTGACCTCTTTCCACCTATCACATTTCCAACGCCCCTCCTCCAAGTCCCTCCTCCCTACCTTTTATCTTCTCCTGCTGAACACTCTCTGCTCATTCCTGAAGAAGGGCCTGTGCCCGAAACGTCGAATCTCCTGTTCCCTGGATGCTGCCGGACCTGCTATGCTGTTCCAGCAATAAAGTTTCAACTTTGATCTCCAGCATCTGCAGACCTCACTTTCTCCTCCTGAGAGTAGACCACTCAGGGGCCAAGATCCCGGAAGATTGCGCGATAACAAATGTTGTGCCATTATTCAAGAAGGGCTGCAAAGAAAAACCTGGGAAACATAGACCAGTAAGCTTCATATGTATTTTCAGTAAACCATAGAGACATAGAGTCACAGAGACGTACAGCATGGAAACAGACCCTTCGGTCCAACCCGTCCATGCCGACCAGATATCCCAACCCAATCTAGTCCCACCGGCCAGCACCCAGCTCATATCACTCCAAACCCTTCCTATTCATATACCCATCCAAATACCTCCTAAATGTTGCAATTGTACTAGCCTCCACCACTAGCAGCTCATTCCATACACATACCACGGGGCGGGAAAAAGTTGCCCCGTAGGTCTCTTTTATATCTTTCCCTTCTCACCCGAAACCTATGCCCTCTAGTTCTGGACTCCCCAACCCCAGGGAAAAGACTTTGCCTATTTATGCGATCCATGCCCCTCACAATTTTGTAAACACTTATATACTCACCCCTCAGGCTCCGACTCTCCAGCGAAAACAGCCCCAACCTGTTCAGCCTTTCTCTGTAGCTTAGATCCTCCAACGCTGGCAACATCCTTGTAAATCCTTCCGGAACCCTTTCAAGTTTCACAACATCGTTCCGATAGGAAGGAGACCAGAATTGCACTCAATATTCCAACAGTGGCCTAACCAATGTCCTGTACAGCCGCAACATGACCTCCCAACTCGTGTACTCAATACTCTGACCGATAAAGGAAAGCATACCAAACGCCTTCTTCACTATCTACCTGCAACTCCACTTTTAAGGAGCTATGAACCTGCTCTCCAAGGTCTCTTTGTTCAGCAACACTCACTAGGACCTTACCATGAAGTGTATAAGTCCTGCTAAGGTTTGCTTTCCAAAAATGCAGCACCTCGCATTTATCTGAATTAAACTCCATCTGCCAATTCTCAGCCCATTGGCAAATCTGGTCAAGATCCTGTTGTAATCTGAGGTAACCCTCTTCGCTGTCCACTACACCTGCAATTTTGGTGTCATCTGCAAACTTACTAACTGTACCTCTTAAGCTCGCATGCAAATCATTTATGTAAATGAAAAAATGTAAAGGGCCCAGCACCGATCCATGTGGCATTCCAATGGTCACAGGCCTTCAGTCTGAAAAACAACCGTCCACCACCACCCTCTGTCTTCTACCTTTGATCCAGTTCTGTATCCAAATGGCTAGTTCTCCCTGTATTCCATGAGATCTAACCTTGCTAATCAGTCTCCCATGGGGAACCTTGTCGAACGCGTTACTGAAGTCCATATAGATCACATCTACAGCTCTGCTCTGATCAATGCTCTTTGTTACTTCTTCAAAAAACTCAATCAAGTTTGTGAGACATGATTTCCCACGCACAAAGCCATGTTGTCTATCCCAAATCAGTCCTTGCCTTTCCAAATACATATACATCCTGTCCCTCAAGATTCCCTCCAACAAATTGCCCACCACCGAGGTCAGGCTCACTGGTCTATATTTCCCTGGCTTGTCCTTACCGCCCTTATTAAACCACTTGTGAAGTTCGGAGATATAAGATATGCATGCATTTGGAAAGTTGGAGTTTGACTTTGAGCAGTCAGCATAGCTTTGTGCATGGGCAGATCATGCCTTACAAATTTTGTTAGAGTTTTTGAGGAAGTGACCGGGAAGGTTGGAGAGGGCAGAGTGGTAGACATTGTCTATATTGATTTCAGTAAGGCCTTTGATAAGGTTCCACGTGGTAGGCCGTTCGAGAAGGTTAGATCGCATAGAATCCAAGGTAAACTGGCAAATTGGCGACACAATTGGCTTGACGTTATGAAGCAAATGGCTATGGTGGAGGTATGCTTGTCGTACTTGCGGCCTGTGACTAGTGGAGTGCCTCAGAGGTCGGTGCTTGTCCTATTGCTGTTTGTTATTGATATCAATGATTGGACCAGAGTGCGCAATGCCTGGTTAATAAGTTTCTAGATGACACTAAATTAGGAGGCATCGTTTACAGTGAGGAACATTATCAGAAATTGCAGCAGTACCTTGATCAGCTGGGAAGTGGGTTGAGAAATAGCAAATGGAGTTTAATTTAGATAAGTGGGACGTCTTGCATTGTGGAAAGTCAATGATACATGAGAGGGCCTTAAGGAGTGTATTGGAACAAAAGGACGTTGGAGATCAGGTGCACAGTTGTCTGAAATTTGCGTCACAGATACACAGGACAATTAAGAAGGTTGTTGGCACACTGGTCTTCATCAGCACATTGCGTATAGAAGTTGGGACGTTATGTTGCAGTTGTACAGAATGTTGGTAAGGCTGCAGTTGGAGTATTGTGTTCAGTTTTGTTCACCTTGCTCTAGAAAGGATAGTATTGAACAAAGAAGACTGTAGAAGAAATTTGTAAAGATGGTTCCTGGGCTAAAGCCTCTCCTGTGTAGGCAGAGGTTGGACAGGTTAGAACTTATTTCTTTACAGCGTTGGAAACTGGGAGGGTTCTTATAGAAGTGTAACTCTTATAAAATCATAAGAGGTGTACATGGGGTGAATACTTCAAATTCTTTCCCAAGGTTGGGGAATCGAGGATTAGAGGACATACATTAATGTTTGGAAAGGAAAAAAAAATATAAAAAGGAACCTGAAGGGCATTTTGTTTTTACACAGAGTGTGGTACGCATACGGACTGAGCTACCAGTGGAAGTGATTGAGGTGGGTACAATAACAACATTGAAAAGGCATTTGGATAAATACACAGATAAGAAAGGATTAGAGGTTTACAGAACAAGGGCAGGGAAATGGGGTGAGTGTGGATGGACATTTTGGCTGGCATGGACTAGCTGGGCCAAATGGCCAGTCATACCGACAGTCTCGTGCAGTATGACTGTAAATGATTGTGTTATGGGGTGGAAACAGAGGGGGGAGACAGAGAAAATATGTCATGGAAGGATATGTTCACAAGTTTCAGAATGCTGAAATGAAGACATTTCGATAGTATCATGCAACACAGGTCATCTTTACGAAGAATCGTGAGTGAAAGGGATATTGCTGTGAGTTCAGGCGATGGAGAGTTTTGGATGAGCATTTGTTCTGCAGCTTTGTAACTGGGACTGAGGACAGCAGAGGCTTCGCCTCACTGGGCTGAATCTAACAAAATCTATCCCGGTTCCATTTACATTGAGAGTGACAGAGGGATTGCCTGCACGAGGCTGAGCTAGTTTCTTGGTGCTATCTTATAGAACTCATCTCATTAACTCCCCACCCCATGGTGTCCCTCTCATTCAATGCCAGCCTGATTCTCCCACCTATCATGACTGGAGGTAATCAGTCGCCCAGATGCCCCTGGATATTCTGCGATCCCTGGCAATGGTGCCATCACTAAAAGGCCAATGGGCGCACGGTTGATCTTTCTCAGTTTGGAGCTGTTCTGCACAGTTTACCCAAGCATGGCAGCTCAGGGGAAATTACACCACGGTTTGTCGACAGCAGCACGGAAGTCCTGGTGGATGGGCTAGGACAGAGGGGGACCATTCTCTTCCCAGAGGGATCACACCATCAGACCCACCGAGCCTGGTCTGAGCTCACCACCCAGCTCAGTGCAGTATCTTTGGTCTGAAGAATTGCCCAGCAATACAGGACAAGCATCAATAACCTTGCCTACTCTGTCAGGATAAGTGTCACTGTATTCTCTCTGCTCCCTCACACTCACTGTTCTGTTATAACACTGTTATAACACCTACAGCCGAACAAGGCTCATTCTCCACCACTCTCGCTACTGCACGCAGCATATTCCCTCTCTTTCTCTCTTGCATTTCTGATGCCCCCCACACAGTTATTGAATATTCTGGAGAATGCCAATTATGGAATGTTCCAGATAATATTTCAACTTATGCCCAGTTTCAGGAAAACGGTTGTGCCCAGTGTGTAACACGTAAGAGGATGCAGTAGAGATGTACGTTTTTCAAATCACACACAATTAAAATCCATCATGAGGCCATTCAGTACTTCAAATATGCACCAACATTCAATACTTTCGGTGGTTATCTGATGGTTTTCTCAGCTCCATGTTAGAGGAACTTTCAGTCATTCAGCCCGAAGGTCCCTGCTACCGAGCAGACGATTTTCAGACACTTTTTACCCTGGGTTTCTTCTAGCATGTGTTCAGAAGGCATTTCCCATGGGGACGGACTCTCCTAACAATACATTTCATCTGCTTTATAAATTCATGCAACAGTCAGCATGCTTTCCACAGACCAATCAAAAGCATGCACTTATTTTATGGTTATTCGATACCCAATCACAATTAGTCATTCTGGTTATTTCACTTGTCTCACCTTATTGTATTCAGCCAAAGACACCTTCCAAACACTTGTCTCATTATAAAATACAATTTCTAGAAGAGAACATTTTTATCCTCAACCATTACCATGACCATTACATCAAATATACATTGCACCTTGTCATGAAAGTTTTCTTGCCCCTTGTCTGTGGCTGATTCTGTGTGTAACAGTTACACAATCTCCCACTCAATTGGCTGGATGGTTGGTTTGTGATGCAGAGGGAGGCCACCAGCGCAGGTTCAATTCCCTACACTGACAGAGGTTACCATGAAGGGGATGCTCTCTCAACCTCACCCCATTACCCACGTGGTGACCTTCAGCATAAACCACCATGAGTAGTCTCTCTAATGAGAGCTCTTTGAGACTCTATTCTATCAATGTTGGCATTTTAATTTTTTGAACAAACTTTTTTATTGAAATACAGATTTTTATTATTATATTAAACCAATAACAAAACAACTCAAATAACTGAACAAAATTACACCCATGTGCATGTACATACAAAACGAGTTAAAGTCTCTAAACGGAAAGAAGAAAAACAAAAACAATAAATAATAAATAAACAATACGGCTCAGCATAACAAAATAATAGTTCTCGTTCTTCGAGAGCATTACACTTTCATATGTTCATAATTCATCAAATTTGATGCATTAGACAATATGGTCATGGCTATATAAAAGCTCTTTTTAGAGTGGTAGATAAGCCTGTATCGCCGTAATCCAAAAAGGGTTTCCATACCTTATATAAATCTCTGCTTTTCGGTGAACCATACTGGTAAGAATGTCCAAAGGGATATTCTCCATGACGAGCTTACAACAACCCAACAGACCCGGGGGGGGGGGGGGGGGGGGGGGAGGGGGGGGGTTTCAGACATCCAACACAACAGAATATATTTCCTAGCACAGGAAGTATGGGGGAGATACTAAACAAGTGTTGTGCATCAGTATTTACTGTGATAAAGGATATGGAAGACATAAAATGTAGGGAAATAGATGGTGACACCTTTCAAACTGTCCATATTACAGAGGAGGAAGTGTTGAATGACTTGAAACAGGTCTCCAGGACCTGATCAGGTGTACCTTAAAACTCTGTGGGAAGCCAGAGAAGTGATTACTGGGCGTCTTGCTGAGATATTTATAATATGGATAGTCACAGGTGAGGTGCTGGAAGACTGGAGGTTAGCTAACGTGGTGCCACTGTTTAAGAAGAGCGGTTAGGAGAAGCCAGAGAACTATAGAGCAGTGAGCCTGACGTTGGTGGTGGTCAAGTTGTTGGAGGGAATCCTGAGGAACAGGATGTGCATGTATTTGAAAAGGCAAGGACTGATTAGGGATAATCAACATGGCTTTTTGCGTGAGAAATCATGTCTCACAAACTTGATTGAGTTTTTTGAGGAAGTAACAAAGAGGACTGATGAGGGCAGAGGGGTAGATGTGATCTATATGGACTTCAGTAAGGGTTTTTGATAAGATTCCCCATGGGAGACTGATTAGCCAGGTTAGATCCCATGGAATACAGGGAGGACTAACCATCTGGATACAGAACTGGCTCAAAGATAGAAGACAGAGGGTGGTGGTGGACGGTTGTTTTTCAGACTGGAGGCCTGTGACCAGTGCAGTGCCACAAGGATCGGTGCTGGATTCACTACTTTTTGTCATTGACAGAAATGATTTGATTGTGAGCAAAAGAGGTACAGTTAGTAAGTTTGCAGATGACACCAAATTTGGAGGTGTCGTGGGCAGCAAAGAGGGTTACCTTAGATTACAACAGGATCTTGACCAAATGGGCCAAATGGGCTGAGAATTGGCAGATGGAGTTTAATTCAGATAAATGTGAGGTGCTGCACTTTTGGAAAGCAAACTTTAGCAGGACTTATACACTTAATGGCAAGGTCGCAGGGAGTGTTGCTGAACAAAGAGACCTTGGAGAGCAGGTTCATAGCTCCTTAAAAGTGGAGTTGCAGGTAGATAGTGAAGAAGGCGTTTGGTATTCTTTCCTTTATTGGTCAGAGTATTGAGTACACGAGTTGGGAGGTTATGTTGCGGCTGTACAGGACATTGGTTAGGCCACTGTTGGAATATTGCGTGCAAGTCTTGTCTCCTTCCTATCGGAAAGATGTTGTGAAACTTGAAAGGGTTCAGGAAAGATTTACAAGGATGTTGCCAGCGTTGGAGGATTTGAGCTAAAGAGAGAGGCTGAACAGGCTGGGGCTGTTTTCCCTGGAGCATCGGAGGCTGAGTGGTGACATTATAGAGGTTTATAAAATTATGAGTGGCATGGATAGGGTAAATAGGTAAAGTCTTTTACCTGGGGTCGGGGAGTCAGAACGAGAGGGCATAGGTTTAGGGTAAGAGGAGAAAGATATAAAAAGAGACCTACGGGGCAACTATTTCACACAGAGGGTGGTACGTGTATGGAATGAGCTGCCAGGTCAAGTGGGGGAGGCTGCTGCAAGTGCAATATTTAAGAGGCATTTGGATGGGTAAATGAATAGGAAGGGTTTGGAGGGATATCAGCTGGGTGCTGGCAGGTGGGACTAGATTAGTTTGGGATAAGTGATCGGCATGGATGGGTTGGACCGAAGGGTCTGTTTCCATGCTTTACATCTCTATGCTTCTATGACTCTATGGTTTATATTAATCTCTGTTTTTTGGTGCACCATTCTGGTGAGAAAGTCCAAAGGGATATTCTCCATGATGAGCTTACAAAGACCGAACAGCCCTGAGGTGTTTTCAGACATTCAACACAACAGAATATTTTTCCTCGCACAGAAAATAAGGATTTTTTTCCCACGTGCATCTGCGTAAGATACTGCCCAGGAAAAGAGAAACCGGGTCCATCTCCAATTCGGTCCCCAAGTCCCACTCTTAGGGGTGGGCAAGAAAGAACAAGCGAGAATTACAAACCTGCGTATACAGAAAACCGACAAACACTGACCAAATACTCAACTACACCAGCAACCATTCCAACACACACAAACGAAGCTGTATCAGAACACTATTCCAACGAGCCACCACACACTGCAGCACAGACGAACTTCGGAAAACAGAGGAGAACCACCTATACAACGTATTCAAGAAGAACGGATACTCAAAAAATACAGTGCACAGATTCCTCAAGACGAAACCACGACAAGCTGACCAAACACAGCCAGAAACCCTAACCACCTTACCATATATCAAAAGTTTCAGAAATGACAGCCAGACTACTGAGACACCTCGGAATCCTAGTAGCACACAAACCCATCAACAGTCTCAAACAGAAACTAACAAACTTAAAAGAGCCAATACAACCCATGGACAAAACCGTCATCTACATAATTCCATGTAGGACTGCCACAAACACTACGTAGGACAAACAGGAAGAAGGTTAGCCACCAGGATACACGAACACCAGCTAGCCACAAAAAGACACGACCCTCTCTCCCTCGTAGCCCTGCACACGGATGAAAAATAACACCATTTCGACAGGGACAATACATCTTTCCTGGGACAGGCTAAGCAAAGACATGCCAGAGAATTCCTAGAGGCCTGGCACTCCAACCACAACGCCATAAACAAACACATAGACAAAGATGCCATCGATCATCTCCTCAGAAAACGAACAGGAAATGACATCACCACAAACCCCAGGAACCCCATCCAGGACAAACATATAAATACAAGGCGGGAGACAACAGCTTCGCTTCACTTGGAGGTCGCCACTGATGATGTTACCTAGCCAGGTAATGAAACGGCTGGATATGAAACCTACAGCTCAGCGAGCAAACCTACACATTAAACCTCAACCTGAGCTACAAACCTTCACAAACCTTGCCACTCTACCACACCTAACACAGTGCTCCAATATATACGAAGCCTGCAGCAGGACCACATACAATGAGTAAGAGTGCCTGTAGTCTTTCTGCATTTAGGACACGCTGAAGGTAATCCAACTTTGAATTTTGAGAGAAAATCTGGGGTCAGATATAACCCATAAAGAATTTTCAACTGCATGGAATGGGTCCGATTACAGATCAAAATCCTTCGAGCATTTTCACAAATATCGTCCCATTTCTCCGAAGAGATCTAAACCCCCAACTCTCTCGCACAGACGTCACGACGCTGCACAGTCTTGTCTGAGGGGACTATCCAACTAATGATAAAGGTTGCTGACAGAGAGTGTATTCTTACAAGTAAGAACCCACTTCTCTATATCGGGTCTATAAGTCTCTGTTAAAAGTAACTTTTTAATCAAATCTCTAATCTGGGAAAAAAACAGAAGTCTCTACTAGGTAGTCCATACTTTCGAGTTATTTGATCAAACGGTATCATTGTTCCTCCCTCAAGTAACACGTGGTGGCTCAGTGGCTTGCCGTGCTGACTCACAGCACCAGGGTCACGGATTTGGTTCCAGCCTCGGGTGACTGGCTGTTGGAGTTAGTATATTCTCAACTGTGTCTGCGTAGGTTTTTTCCCACAGTCACAAAGATGTGCAGGTCAGATGAATTGGCCATTGCTAAATCGCTCATAGTGTTCCAGGGTCTGTAAGTTGGGTCATTAATCAGGATAAATATTGGATGGTAGAGGAATTGGTCTGGGTGGGTTACTCTTCAGAGGATCGAAGTGGACATGTGGGGCCCAAGGACCTGTTTCCACACTGTAGGGATTCTACTAATTCTAAATCACCCAAGCAAATCACCCCAGGGCAGAAATGGCTAATACGAGGGATCATAGTTTTAAGCTGGTTGGAGGAAAGCATAGAGGGGATGTCAGAGGCGGGATATTTACGCAGATAGTTGTGAGAGCATGGAATGCGTTGCCAGCAACAGTTGTGGAAGCAAAGTCATTGGGGACATTTAAGAGACTACTGGACATGCATATTGTCACAGACATTTGACGGTGCATATATGAGGATCAATGGTCGGCACAACATCGTGGGCTGAAGGGCCTGTTCTGTGCTGTACTGTTCTATGTTCTATGTTCAAGGTACCCCCTCGCTGCCCACAGTTTAAACCTGGAATCCATTATCCCTGGTTGACAACTCGGTAGATCAATTGTAGGGTGAAGAAACATGGTTTTGGCTGTATTGCCTTCGATCTGACTGCTTTAACAGTCTTGATCATCATTAGTTTATGACAATACTCCATTAACATTGTCATTTTATCTAAGAGCAACAGACTAATAAGGGTTCACTTTGTCTGAGAGGGTTCAATGTTTAGCCCTATTGATGCAGATACCTCAGCGGCCCAGGCACTCAAATACGATGAAAAAATACTTAATTGATTGTTTTTAATCGGGGAGATCATCTCCCCACAATCTGTGGGGCAGTTGCAATTTTGTCAGCTTGATAAAGAATCGCTTATAGTGCCAGACCCATTCCCCTACACCCAACACTACGGGCAATTTAGCATGGCCAATTCACCTCACCTGCACATTTTTGGATTGTGGGAGGAAACCGGAGCACCCGGAGGAAACCCACGCAGACAGTCCATGCAGTCAGTCACCTGAGGCGGGAAGTGAACCCGGGTCACTGGCACTGTGAGACAGTAGTGCTAACCACTGTGCCATCGTACCGCCCACATGCCGCAGTTGTCTGGGAAACATCAAAGAAAGCATTCACACGGGGTCTCGGAAATGAAGAAGGGCATTCATTTTAATAATAGCTATCTGACCTCGCCAGGACATTGGAAATGCCTCCCATCTTTGAAGGTCTTGTTTAATTTTGTCAAACAAATGGACATAGTTCACGTTAAATAAATGATCAAAGACAGATGGAATGAATATACTAAAATAGGGACACCACCCCCGTGACCATTTAAAAGGAGACCAGGATTTGGCCTCAGTATACGGTATTTCCCTAAGACCTCCCATAGGCATGGTCTCCAACATTGTAAAATTAATCTTACCGCCCAGAAAGGCAGTAAGTGAATTATTGCATTGCATCACATGAACGACCGAAATTGACAAAAAAAAACCATAAGACCCTCATCTGCATACAATGCAATCTTACGTGACTTCGATCCCACTTCTGGGGCAGATATGTTGGCATCCATACGGATGGCCTCCACCAGTAGTTCAATAACCAACGTAAACGACAATGGTGAAAGGTGTCAACCTTGTCGGCTGCCTGGAGAAATATTAATATTACTGGTGGCCACACCATTTGTGAGAACCGCAGGCAGAGGATCGCGGTAAATGACCCTTACCAACTTGATAAAAACTTTGTGTATGCCAAACCGTTGTAATGTACAGAAGAGATCCGGCCACTCAACCGAATCAAATGCCTTCTCTCATCTAAAGAGACCAATAATCTCTGGACAGATTGTTGTTGAGACTCTTGGATCATATTGAGTAAACTCTTCACATTGTAGGAAGATCTGTGGCCCTTTCTAAAGCCTGTTTGGTCCTCTTTGGTAACGGAAGGCAGCAAAGTTTCCAGCCGAATGCATGGGTCTCAGATAGGATGTTGAAACAAACATTTAAAAGTGAGATTGGCGTTTAAGAAGCACAATCCTCCAGGGTCTTCCTCTCTTCAGCATCATAGAGATATGAGCCTCTCTTAAGGATGGATGTAGGGAGGGATTCCTGACTGTATGAGTGACAGAACATGTTAAACATCAGACCTGACAATAGGTTTATAAATTATTTATAAAATTCACTAGGAAATCTGTCAGGAACGTGCGCCTTTACATTCTGAAGCTGCTTCACACCCTGCTGCGCTGACAATGGTGCATTAAGGCACAACACTTATTCAGGGGTTACTCCTGGAAAACCCAGGTTCTTGAAAAATGACTCCATCTTAATCCAGCTATCCTCATAATTCTCAGTCTAAAATAATTCAGGAGAAAAATATTGGACAGGAGGCATTAATCTTTTTGGAATCGAAGATAAGTATCCCAGTACCTTCCCTAATTGAGGTAATGGCTTGAGGGGGCTCCTCGTTTTCCTGGCAAGATAGGCTAAATATTTGCCTGGCTTATCACCATGTTCAAACAGCCTTTGTTTAGCAAAAGCAAGTTCCTTCTTGGCTGTCTGTGTGAGCGTGGAATCCACAGTAGACCGAAGCATTTTGATCCTCTTCAGCTTCGCCACTGAGGGTCTATCATAGTGTGCCCTCTCGGCTGCTGTCAGCTGTGCCTCAAGCCAGCGTTCCTGCTCCCCCTTCTGCTGCATCCTAAGGAATAATTATTCCCTTGGCAAAAGCCTTAGCAATTTCCCATAGAATGGATGGGTTACTAGTTGAATCTGAATTAATGGCTAAGAAAGATCTGAATTCATTACAGAAACACTCAATGAACTAACTAGCCTTAAGAATAAAGGGATACATTCGCCAGTGTCTCGAATCTGTCATATTGCCCTTAATCGTAATTAATAAGTATGATCAGAAATGGTAACATTCCCAATTGTGCAGGATGCCACCGAATCTAAGATTGTTGCAGGGATGGGGAAGATATCAATCCTCGTGTGGCATTTCTGCGGGTTAAAGAAGAAAATAAAAACCCTACTTGTGAGGTAGATGTGCCTCCAGACATCCACCAGCTCTAGTTCTGCACACTAATCCACCAATTGCTTACATTATAACGAGGGTATTGAGGGACCTTCGGACATTCTGTCTACCGTGCCGTCCATAAGACAGTTGAAATCGCCTTCTACTATAATGTGCCAAGACGCAAGATAACTGAATTTGGAAAATGCATCTACCGAGATTTTAAGAGGGTGCTCCGGAGGTTTGGGGGGGGGATGGGGGGGGGGGGGGGGGGGGGGGTGGGGTGGGGGGGCGGTGCATTTACTGTTCAAAATATTGGATTATTTACCATAGTTCAAGGCGTGGGGGATTACGATCATCCCGTGAGTATCAAATACAATCTAATAATTTAAATGGAAGATTCTTCTTATCCAGTATGGCTTCTCCTCTACTCCTAATATCAAAAGACGAGAAACAAACCCGATCAAACCCGCCCTGCTGTAACGTCAAATGTCCCTTGTCATCAAGGTGCATCTCCTGCAATAGGATAACATCCACCCTCTCATTTTTAAGACTAGAAAGTATTTTTTCCTCTTGACTGGCCAATGGCTCCCCTTAATGTTCCAGGTACACCGTTTAAGCACATCATTATCCAGAACAGACTGTAGCAACATTTGAACTCGAGAGAGGAAGAACTCGAATTACTGATCATTAATAAACAAAGTCTCATAGAGCTTAAAAACTACACAAACTAAAACTACTACAACTGACCAGCTCTCACAACTTTCCAAAACTAAACATATAAAAAAAACGAAACAAAATCGATAGGGGAATTTAAAATGTCCACAAAGTTTTCGCTTTCTCTGCAGTCAGACGAGTTCATAGATCCATTAAGTTCAATACGGAGAATCGTTGGGTACCAGAGGGAATATTGATTCCCGAGTTCCCTTACTCTTCTCTTGAGAGGAGTTAGACTTGGAAGCAGGTGAGCACTTTGGTGATAGCGATCACAATGCTGTTATGTTTACTTCAGTGATAGCAAGGGATAGGTGTGTACCACTGGGCAAGAGTTACAGCTACGGGAAAGGCAATTACGATGCAATTCGGCACGATTTCGGAAGCATAGGAGGGAGAAGGAAACTGAAGGGGATAGGCACATTAGAAATGTGGAGCTTATTCAAGGAAAAACTACAGTGTGTCCTAGATAGGTATGTACCTGTCAGGCAGGGAGGAAGCTGTAGCGTGCAGGAGCTGTGGTTTATGAAGGAAATCGAATTGTTTGTCAAGAGGAAGAAGAAGGGTTATGTTAGGATGAGATGTGAAGGCTCAAAGAGAGCGCTTGAGGGTTACAAGGTAGCCAGGAAAGACTTAAAGGGAAAGCTCAGAAGAGCCAGGAGAAGATATGCAAAGTTGTTGGCGGGTAAATCCTAAGGCTTTCTGTAGGTATTTAAGGAATAAAAGAATGACGAGAGTAAGATTAGGGCCAATCAAGGATAGTTGTGTGAACTTGTGTGTGGAGTCAGAGGAGATGGGGAAGCACGAAATGAATATTTTTCAACAATACTCACTTTGGAAAATGACAATGTTGTCGAGGAGATTACTGAGATACAAGCTACTAGACGAGTTGGGATGGAAATTAACAAGGAGGAGGTATTAGAATTCCTGCAGTGTGTGAAAGGAGATATGTCCCCTGGGCCAGATGGGATTTACCTGAGGATCCTCTGGGAAGCCAGCGAGGAGATTGCCGAGCCTTTGGCATTTATCATAAAATCCTCATTATCTACAGGAATACTGCCAGAAGACTGGAGGATGGGAAATGTGATTCCCCAGTTCAAGAAGGGGAGCAGAGACAATCCTGGTAATTATAGAACGGTGAGCTTTATTTCAGTTGTTGGTAAAGTGATGGAAAAGGTTATCAGAGATAGGATTTATAATCATCTAAAAAAGAATAAATTGATTAGGGATACTCAGCACGGTTTTGTGAAGGCTAGGTCGTGCCTCACAAAACTTATTGAGTTATTTGAGAAGGTGACCAAACAGGTAGCTGAGAGTAAACCGGTTGATGTAGTGTATATGGATTTCAGCAAGGCGTTCGATAAGGTTCCCCACAGTAGGCTTTTGTACAAAATGCGGAGTAATAGGATTGTGGCAGATATAGCAGTTTGCATCAGTAATTAGCTTGCTGAAAGATGACAGAGGGTCATGGTTGATGGGAAATGATCATCCCGTAATCCAGCTAGTAGTGGTGTCCTGCAAAGGTAGGTGTTGCGTCCACTGTTGTTCGTCATTTTCATAAACAACATGGATGAGGGCGTGGAAGGGTGGGTTAGTAAATTTGCAGACGACACTAAGGTCGGTGGAGTTGTGGATCGTGACGAAGAATGTTATAGGTTACAGAGAGACATAGATAAGCTGCAGAGCTGGGCTGAGAGGTGGCAAATGGAGTTTAATGCGGACAAGTGTGAGGTGATTCACTCTGGTCGGAGTAACCGGAATGCAAAGTACTGGGCTAATGGTAAGATTCTTGGTAGTGCAGATGAGCAGAGAGATCTCGGTGTCCAGGTATACAAATCCTTGAAAGTTGCCGCCCAGATTGACAGTGTTGTTAAGAAGGCATGCAGTATTTTAGCTTTTATTAATAGAGGGATCGAGTTCCGGAACCATGAGGTTATGCGGCAGCTGTTCAAAACTCTAGTGCGGCCGCACTTGGAGTATTGTGTACAGTTCTGGTCACCACATTATAAGAAGGATGTGGAAGCTTTGGAAAGGATGCAGAGGAGATTTACCAGGATATTGCCATGTATGGAGGGAAAGTCTTACGAGGAAAGGCTGAGGGACTTGAGGCTGCTTTCATTAGAGAGCAGAAGGTTGAGAGGTGACTTAATAAAGACATATAAAATAATCAGAGGGTTAGATAGGGTGAGCCTTTGTCCAAGAATGGTGACGGCGAGCATGAGGGGGCATAGCTTTAAATTGAGATGTGATAGATATAGGACAGATGTCAGAGGTAGTTTCTTTACTCAGAGAGTAGTAAGTGTATGGAATTCTTTGCCTGCAACGGTAGTAGATTCGCCAACTTTAAGTACATTTAAGTCATCATTGGACAATCATATGGATGGAAATGGAATAGTGTAGGTTAGATGGGCTTCAGATTGGTATGACAGGTCGGCGCAACATCGAGGGCCGAAGGGCCTGTACTGCGCTGTAATGTTCTATGTTCTATATCATCAAACGATTTTTTTTCTGAATCACCGTCGCTGAAAAGTCCCGAAAGGAAATAAACCTGGAGCCCGTGAATTAAAGCCATTGGATCTTTCCCCTGGGTTCTGGAAGCTTCAATTAGTCTTTGTTTATCCCCATAACTATGTAACGGCACGAGGACAGGGTGAGAGCGCTGGTCTGAGCCTGACCTGTGCACCGTAACCCAATGAACTGTCTCAGTCTTCACCCGTCCCTCTTCAGTTTCGAAGTGAAGGAATCACTGCAGCCAGATCTCGAAAAATCCTCACTGGTTGACCACCTGCTGTCTGGGCCAGCAGACCGACGATGTGAACATTCTTCATCCTGCCCCTGTTCCCAAGGTCGTCATCATGTTCAGTTAAGATACGGACCTGTTTTTCAAGGGAGAGGATCCTCACTTGTGAGGAATTTATCGCAGACTCTGTCATGCAGTTCGGTGCTTAACATCGTCCATTTTGTTTCCAAGGTGGTCATGTTTTTCGAGCGCATCTGAGAGTGGTGGTGGTTCTAGCCACAGCTGAACCCTTCTTCAATCATAGCTTCAATCATCTCACATAACTTGGTGAATTCAGTGACCAAGCCCTGGTGAGTAATTGGGTCCATGGAACGAGCTGAGTGAGTTGCAGCTTCAGCCTCAGTCATGCTCGATGCTTCTCACGGGTGCACCGTATGTTGGGACTTACTCGATTCTTTCCCATGTTTTGTCATTACCACTTGACAAAATGGGATCAGTAAAGATTCTATCACTCTTTGAGGGATGAATTTTAAGTAAATGGCTGGGATGGAGTAGGTAAGGGAACCACTTTTACCGTGCTGTGATGCAGAGCCCAACAAAGCAGACCGTCCAGATCACCACCATCTTGGATTTCCCCTTAACATTTTATCAACATTATCATTTCTGTTTGCATTTTATTCCTGGATGATCTGGAGCAGTGTGATTTTGTATCACTGTCTATATTTTCCCCTACACGGCAAATTGCTGCTCATTCCTCGATAATCCTTGACTCTGTTGTTACTTATGAACCTCTCTGTGCCTCAAAAATGTTCAATATCTCTGAGTCCAATGTTCTGCGGGGAAGAGAGTTCCAAATACTCTCATCACTGAGAAAACAAAAGTTAACCTCAACTGTGTGTGAGATTACTTTTGTCTCCTTACCTGAGAAAGGATATAATTGATTTGGAAGCAGTTCAGAGATGTTTCACTTTATGTATTCCAGGAATGAGGGTCTTACATTATGAAGGCTTTAACAGGTTACTCTTGGAATCAGAGGTGATGTTATTGAAACATACAAAACCTCGAGGAGAGTGGATCAGCTGGATACCCACTGGGTGTTTGTATAGTCCAAACTTCTTGTCACGTTTAAAGAATCTCTACAGTGTGGAAGCAGGACATTCCGTCCATCATGCCCACATTGACCCTCAGAACTGTATCCCCCCGGGCCTTCCCCCCTACTCTATCCATGTAACCCTTCATTTCCCATCTCTAACCTATCTAACCTACACATTCCTGGGCACTATGGACAATTTAGCATGGCTAATCCACTCTAAGCTGCATATCTTTGGACTGTGGGAGGAAACTGCAACACTGGGAGGAAACCCACACAGACATGGGGAGAATGTTCAAAATCCAAATAGAGGGTTGCCGAGGTTGGAATTGAACGCAGCTCCTTGGCGATGGGAGGTAGCAGTGCTAACCACAGATCCACTATGTGCATCCGTTAGTTCTATTAGGTACTTTTGGCTGACTAAAGAAATCTGCCTGACTTGTTCCTGTCACTGAACCGTACCCAGTTTGAGACCTTTATCATCGACCATATTACCAACGTGGTTACATTTAAAATTTGTTGTGAGCAGTGGAAGAGTGGGACTAGAAAAGGAAAGAGTGACATCCTCCATCCTCAGCCACAACTGGAGTGAGAAAAAAATCACAAAGTGGTATTTCATTCCAGTGGGAGTTCTCTTTCCCAGAAGTTTGGGATGGCCAGATATTTATATTATACCGAGGCTGGTTTTGTCTATAGACAGGTGAATCAGAGATAATGGTGGATGGAGAGCAAAGTGCAACTGGGACCACAATGAGATGAGCCACGACCTTATTTACTGGTGGAGTAGTGTCAAAGGACCGAATAGACACCTCGTGTTCCTCAGCCCTGTGTTCTGATGTTCCATTCAGCCCTTCGGACCTGCTACACAGCGGCAGATTGAGGCCACTCCGATGGTTAGGTGCAGTTGCGGAAATGTACTTGGAAAATGCAGGCTGGGCCAGAAAGTGCCCCCACCCCCGCCCCCCTCCCAATCCCTGTTTCCAGGCTTCCCCTCTCTTTAACGTCTGCTCCAGATGAGGAACATACTGCAGCCACAGATACGCCGGGAATACAGCACTATACCCCACCCAGGGTTAAAACAACAAATCCTCTTCCCTCCCTGAATGCAACATTTTACTACACGATTTCCAGGAAAATAACCCGTTACTTTCCAAAAGCATGGCATGTGAAATGAATAAATTGGAACAGGAGTAGGTCAATCGATCCCTCAGGCTAGCCTTGTCATTTAATAAGAACATGGCTGATCTACTCCAGGGCTCAAATCCACTTTCTTGCCGACCCCTTGTGTCCCTCCACACCTCTCCGGGTCAGGGAATCCCAGACATTCACGACCTTCTGCGAGAAGACATCGGTTTGCATCTCAGATTGAAATCGATGTTCCTTATTCGATATCTTTTTACACTTTGCCCAAGAATGGAAACAACTTCTCAACATCTAATTTCTCAAGCCCCTGCTGTGTCTTGTTTGTTTCAGCAGTATCACTCATCATTCATTTAAAGCCCAATGAATGATCGTGTCACCATTTTAGAGATTCTCAATAACTAAACCCTTTTATCGCAGGAAAATTCCGAATGTACTTGCTGCATCAGCATGCTGACTTGATGTTTCATACACAGGAAGACTCCAAACCCTTTCTACTGCTCCTTTTATGGACGTCCTCTCCATGAAATAACAGCCTGCCTTTTGATTCTCAGTGTCAACCTCAAACTCGGATGTATATTGCACTTAGCTCCCTCCTTCAGGCTTTCAGTATAGATAACTGATGCCATCGGACTGATATTTGTAGTACTCCAGCAGATGAACCTTATAATGAAGATCCATTTTTCCTGACTCTTCGATTTCTGTGTTAACCAATCATCATCACATGTTAATACAGTATCCGACGTCCTAGAGCTTCTGTTTTGTGTTAGAACTTTCAGTTTGTAATACTTGTGGAAGATCTCTGGAAAGTTTTGTGTCTACCAGATCCCCTTTATCAAGTCTGCTTGTTACATTTTCAGGCATCTTCAAAAGTACTTTGCATGATTTTACGGGCAAAATATAATTTCTAGTTCACGAAATCACACTGACTCTGCGTGAAGCTTTTCTAAATGTCCATGCTGGGCAAGTTTTCCAAACTATACTAGTCCCATCTGCTTCCATTTGACCCATATGCCTCTAAGTGTTTCCCAGTCATATGTTTGCCCAAATGGTGTTAAATGTTGCAGCTATACACGCATCTAACACTCTTCCTTTGGCAGCCCATTCCATACCCACTCCACATTCTGTGTAGAAACGTTGTCCCTTCGTTCCTTTTAAATATTCCCTCTAACACCTTAAACTCATTCCCTCTATGCTTGAACTTGCCCAGCCCGTGGAAAAGATCTTGGCTATTCACCCTATCAATTCCTCCTATGATTTTATAAGCTTCTACAATGTCAGCCCGCAATCTTCTACACTCCGTCCGACATTAACTTCAAGAACAAGTATTTAAAGATAAGCACTGCAAATTTGAAACTATATTAAACATGACAGGTAACCAATACTCAGCCCAAACTTCATACTGTATTTGTATTTCTCCATGTTACAATACTAAGGCGGCATGAGAAGCTTACTAGTGCCAATAAGAAGTTAAGCATTTGAATTCATGTGCCTAAAGGGTATGATGACCTCTACAGTGAAAACGTATTTGTGGCCATATCTATATAATACCACATGGTCAACATTCTCCCTCCTGGCCTCCTTATGACTGTGTGTGGTTATGTCTTCTTTATCTTGCAATCAATAGAGAGAACTCCTTTCCCCATTCACACCTTAAATTAAACCCGTTTTACAGAATCTTCTCATTCGCCACTGCTAAAAGCCCGTTTATCTATTGCCACACCCTCCTTTCCCTGCCACCCATTCCCCACTTCTGGCAAGGGATTAAAAGACCATTTTGCAATTGTATTCAGTTTTGAAGAGGTTTTGCACTGGACTGGAAACGCTAACTCTGTTTCTCTGTCTCTGCAGATGCTGACATACCTGCTGAGTTTCAACAGAAGTGAATAGTCACAGAAATTGTTTTCAATTAAACAAATAACTATGGATACTGGAAATAAGAGTACAAAAAATGCTGGAGGAAGTGGGAGCTTTATAGAAGGTTCAGTGGACCTGAAAGTTTAACTCTGCATTCACTCCAGAAATTGCTGCAACATCTTGAGCAATTTCTTCAGCAATTTCTGTTTTTGAACAATTTCCAATGACATATGTCCAACATGGAGCGCCGTACACTGGGAACTGAACAATAACGCATGGTGCAGAAGTTCGTTGACTCTGAAATTGCATAAGGTTGGCATCACTGACGCTACAGAGCTCTGAATCATGGTCAGGGAGAAAAACAGAGGCAAACACGTTCACTTCAAACACAGAAGATGGCATTATGGAAAGGAGAAGATCCAGATTAGTAGCTTAAATGGATTGAGTGTATGCAACAGATTGGAGGAATGGAACCAAGGATCGACTTCCAGCAGAATGAGAATATGAAATTGGAAGTAATTCCTCATCAGAAACCAGAGTAGGTCACTGAGTACAGGGCTGATGGGTGAATGGGTCTCGGTGTGAAATGGGGAACAATCAGTAGAATTGAATTGTAAATATTGCAGCTAAAGCTGGGTTATCATCTGATGTTGTAGATAACAACAGCAGAAGAAGCAGAATTGTTTTCAATGACAATCTGCAACCTTTTCCTCAGGATGATCCATCAATCCATCATTACCATCAAACCGATCCATGGTTCAGGGACGAGTGTGGTTGAACATGCCAGTGTCGGAATCACGTGCACCTAAGGCTGATGACAACCCATTAATGCGACCACACTTGACTAGTTACATTCCAAACAGCAGGACTAACATCTGATACAGAGGGAGAAATGATCCCAAGACAAACAAGTCAAATCTAAGATCTGTCGACCTGTCAAATCCATGCATAAAAGTCGATAGACCATTAAACAACTTATTGGAAGAGAGGACTCCGCAAATATCCGCACCATAAATAATGGAACAGCCCTGTATGTCAGTTTTAAAGATGCAGTATCTCCACCATCCTTAGTCAGAAGTGTTGAGTAGATTATCAACCTCACCCTCACGATGATGCCCACAGAATCACAGACACCAGTCTTCAACCAATTCAATTCACTGCACGTGACATGAAAAAACAGCTGGATACTGTAGATACGACAAAGGCAGTGGGCCCTGACACCATTCCTGCAATAGGACTGAAGACTTGTGCTGCACAACAAGCCGTGCCCCTGGGGAAGCTGTTTCATTCCAGCTCCAACTCTGACATCTCCCTAACAATGTAGAAAATTACTCAACTATGTCCAATCCGCTAAGAGGAGGATTACTGCAATATGACTATTTACTAGTCCTGCAGTCTCATCACGACAGTTAAATTGGTGGGAGTTCTATTTGACAGAGATGTCAAGCAACAAAGAAATAATCTGCTCAGTGTGGTCTCCGATAGGTCCCCATTGGAGATGGTGCTGTTGTGGAAATGTCGCTGGATTACTAACCTGGACAAGGCTAATGCTCTGGCAGCTGGTGCAAATTAAAAACAATTAATAAAATATCAAGATCTAAAATCTGGTGTCAGTAATAGTGATCTTGTGTTCAATATCAATTGTAAACTTCGATTTCCTTCCCCAATGTACTTTCAGGAAGTGAATTTCCCGTGCTTTTCTGGTCTGGCCTAAAGGCCAGAAACAGAGACATGTGATAAACTCTTCATTTATCTCTGAATCGGCCAAACAAGACACTCAATTATGTTAAACTGCACTGAGATCTTAAATGATAAACCCGTACCGAACACGAGGCCCCAGCCTCGTTATTAGAAAAGGGAATGGGAACCACAATCATGTCGATCCATCAGAGACCTCTTTCCTAACAACTGAGAGCTTGTGACAATATTTGCAGAGCTTTCCCACAGACTGCACATAAACAGTGTGACAGGAGTAGGCCATACAACACATTGAACTTTCCCTGTGCTAGTTAATGGCCGAACATCTCCTCAGTGCAGTTTTCCCCATACAATAATCATATCCCTTAATATGTTTAAACATTGTGAAATATAAAATGAGAACTGCTGTAGTGCCTTCGGCCCATCAGTTTTGCTCCTCTATTCAATATACAGGCAGTTCTCCGATAACATGTGTCGATTAATTACAATTTGGCTGCAATGTAATTCGTGAATCTTTTTTCTATAAAGTGAATTCCCGTTCACTGTGACACGATTCCTTGCCAGGAACCAGCTGAACAGCAAAACCCTGCCTCAAGATCCTCTCTCTGCAAAATGTACAAACAATGTGGTCAGCTAAAACAGGACTGCAATGCGCACAGGAAGCCTTGAAACTGAGGCTGAAACTGGAAATTGTAGACTATATTTAGAAATAACTTTTTTTTAAACTGTGGAGAGAATCTTGAGGAGACCTGGAATTCCCCATCGGCATCACGTGGTTATTCAGCCCCCACATGCTTTCTGGTGAACGGTACAGTGCTCCAGTGAGTGACTGTAGTGTGAAAGTGTTACATTTACGGCACCGTTCCATTAAAACATGAGATTTCAAAGATTTATTTAGACTGAACTAGAGTGTGTGTTAGATCAAATTTAATTTCTGTTTTTTACTGATATTTTTGGGGGTTCGCCCCTTGCCCTATTTTTGCCATAGATCCCATTATTAATTTTGCACGATTTTCGACAACACAGTGTTGCCCAGAAACACAGCTACCGCGTTATTGGAGAACAGGCTGGACTGATATCTGATCTTCTATCTTCACATTGTACTCCTGCTCTCTCCCTATCCCTTTAGTTTCCAGAAATCCTTATTTATATTCTGCGCCATGACTTCCACAACCTGATCTGGGAGAGAGTACCACTGGTTCACCAGTCTCAGAGTGCAGACATTTATTCTCAACTCAATGCAAAATGGCCTGTCTGTACCTGATACTGTGGCCACTTGCTTTGGACATCTAAGCCAGGGGAATTGCCATCCCTGCTTCAAATCTGTCTCGCCCAATCAGAGCGTGAAATATTTCACTGAGACCTCCACTCATTTTCCTAAAACACATGGAACACAAGTCCAGTCCCCCCAAACTCAGATCCCACAACAAGTCTGTCAGCCCCGAAATCAGTCTGTTCATCATTTGCTGTTCCCCCTCAATTTCAGGTTTGTCCTCTATTAGGAACAGAGACCAAAACTGCACACAATGCTGCACAATGTTGTAGCTGGTTGTCTCACCAAGGCCCTGTACGACTGCAGTAAGATACTCTTACTCCTGTACTCAAATCCCCCTGAAATGCAGGTGAATACAGCATTTATCTTCCTACCTGCTTACTGCTCCTGAAATATTGCTTTCAGTGACTGGTGTACAGGGAGATCCAGATTCCATTCAATGTTACAGCTCCCCACTTGCAGGGTCTAGATACACTGGTCAGCGTGCCAATGCTATTCCCAGTATCAATTCCTGGATTCAGAACTCACTGCCCTACATGGACTCGGAGGGCTGCACAGAAATAAACAAATATGAAGCTTAAGTTGCTTTATACAGCAGTATTTTTCAACCACTCCCTCTTGAAATGATAGGCTGCCATTCTATTGTTCTCTTCAAAGTACACAACATCTCATCTCTCCTATTGTTCTCCATCCGCCACGTATTTCCCCAGTCATTTCACTTGTCTCAGTCACATTGGAGCTTTTTTACATCCTCCTCACCCACTCACAAGCTGACATTGTTTAGTGCTGTCAGCAAACTTGGGAATATTGCATTTGAGACACTCAACCAAATCTATAATGTGTATTGGCAATAGCTGGCGCTCAAGCCACAATCCTTGCTATATCCTCCTAGCCTTCCATTAAAAAAAACATTGTTTTATTCCTACTCACTGTTTCCTGCCAGCTCTGCCCTTCGAAAACCATGACCATGTATTTCCAGTTCCACAGGATTCAAATTTGCACAATAGGCTTGGGGCTTTATCAAAAATCTTTCTGAGATTCCACTCGCATTGCATTGATAGCTTCTACATAATTTTGCTAAATGCCACTTTCTCAAATATGATTCCCATTTCATAAATCTCTATTGACGTTTTCTATGTCCATTAATTTCACCGATACTTTCTCTGAACTGTTTAGTTGATAATTTCATTCTATTCCCTTTTTCTCACCAGACTAAAGTTCCCTAGTATTGCTAGGAAGTTTTCTTTTCTTGTTTTGTTTTCATCTGTGAAGGCATAGCTGAAGTATTTGCTCCATAGTTCTGCTATTTCCCGGTCCTCAATTATCTGGTATCAAACTGTAGGAAAGCTGCACATTTTTTTCTCTTAATTTTGCCATTGACATATTTTCAGAAAATATTACAAGTTCTGTCTTATAAACTTTGTTAAGATATTCTTCAGAAACCTATAAATTCCTATTTTAAGGTACGCAGTGGTTGGCGTTCCACAGCCATACAATCACAGAAGCAAATACTCTGTACTATCAGAAATACAGCACGGTCTACATTCGACACTTTTCGCGACACAAGAACCGTCGCCGTGAATCTTAGGCATTTCAAGTGCACTACCGTGAATTTTCTCATGGTTTCGAGGTTACCATGACAACTCCCCTCTCATGACGTGCATTTCAGACCCCCAACACCCTCTGGGAGAAAAGTAATCCTCAAATCCTCACTAAACTGCAAACCCTTCACTTTAAAAGTGTCGCCCTTTGACTAAAAGGAACAGATGTTGTCCATCCACCCTGTCCATGCTCTGAACCCCCTCCAGTGCAGTCACATCCTTCCTGTAATATGGTTCCCAGAACTACACACAGTATTCCATCCTGGCATCACCAAAGTTCCGCATAGCTCTTATAATCTGTGCCTCAATGAATCAAGGTTATGTTTACAGTCCCCTATGCTTTCTCAAATTGTGTATGAACCGGTCCATCACATTCAGGGATGTTTGGAGAAGCACCCTCTGAGCTTTCTAGTGTGCTGCCATTCATTGAGTCCTCCCCTGTTTGGTTCCTTCTTCCAAAGTGTATCACCTCATATTTATCAGGGTTACATTTCATCTGCCATTGATCTCCCCAGCTGACCATTCCATCTGAAACGTCCCATAACTTAAGGCCTTCCTCTTCACTGCCAACCAACCGGCCAATCTGCGTATCAAACACAAACTTACTTATCACACTCCCCACCCCTTGTCCATATTCACCGCTACATCATTTATGAATACCACAGATATTAAAGTGGAAAACCACACAACATCAGGTTACAGCTCAACAGGTTTATTCAGAGGCAGTCGATTCGAAGCGCTGCTTCTTCATCAAGTGATTGTGCGCTTTGATGAAGAAGCAGCAATTCAAAAGTTAGGGCCGCCAAATAAACCTGTTGGACTATAATGTGGTGTTAGCGATTTATAACATGGTCCACTCAGTCCAACACCAGCACCTCTGAATCACAAATAATAAGGGATACAGCACTGATCCCTATTCAAAGTTTGTGCGAAGATTTGTAGCTCGGGTGCTCGTTGTAGTGGTTCTGTTCGCCGAGCTGGAAGTTTTTGTTGCAAACGTTTCGTCCCCTGGCTAGGCGACATCATCAGTGCTTGGGAGCCTCCTGCGAAGCGCTTCTTTGATGTTTCCTCCGGTGTTTATAGTGGTCTGTCCCTGCTGCTTCCGGTTGTCAGTTTCAGCTGTCCGCTGTAGTGGTTGGTATATTGGGTCCAGGTCGATGTGTTTGTTGATGGAGTTTGTGGATGAATGCCATGCCTCTAGGAATTCCCTGGCTGTTCTCTGTCTGGCTTGCCCTATGATAGTAGTGTTGTCCCAGTCGAATTCATGTTGCTTGTTGTCTGCGTGTGTGGCAACTTAGGATAGCTGGTCGTGTCGTTTCGTGGCTAGTTGATGTTCATGTATGCGGATTGTTAGCTGTCTTCCTGTTTGTCCTATATCGTGTTTAGTGCAGTCCTTGCATGGTATTTTGTACACTACATTCGTCCCTCCACTACACTGATCCCTATGGTATGCCATTGGACACTGTCCTCCAGTCACACAAGCAGCCGTGTACCACCACCTTCTGTCTCCTACAACTAAAGTTCATTTGGATGCGACTCACTAATGAGTCCTACTTGTTCCCTGGTTATTCTGTTCGGCTGGAGACACTTGTGGAATATCTGGGAATTCTCCCTAATCTTGCTCTGCCAGCAGGTTTCCATGCCCCGGTGTTAGTTAGTCCCCTACGCGTGCAGAATTTCCTCCTTATAGCAGTCTAAAATGGTCGTCC
Organism: Chiloscyllium plagiosum; assembly: GCF_037043375.1. Taxonomy (NCBI): domain Eukaryota; kingdom Metazoa; phylum Chordata; class Chondrichthyes; order Orectolobiformes; family Hemiscylliidae; genus Chiloscyllium; species Chiloscyllium plagiosum. The sequence goes on from NW_028270183.1 coordinate 49,907,088, forward strand.
TTTATCCTGCCATCATTGGCCTTGAATGTGGATTAGGCAGCCGTAGAAACATCCTGTTAATTTCCAACTTGTCGCATGTTTTGTGAATTTTATAATTTCACAGTGACCCACCCCTTATTCTTTGAAACTCTAGAGGACACAGGCGGAGTTTCCTCATCTCGCAATCTCACCAATTGAGGAATAAATCTGGAGAATGTCCATTGAACTTCCTCTGTGATCAGTATATTCTTTCTCAGATTTGACCACCAAAACTGTACTCAGTATTCCAGGTACAGTACTCACCAACACGTTGTTAAACTGATTCAACATGTCTTTACATCTATATTCTGACTCCCTTAAAGGAAGGCAATCCAAACTTTAACTTACCACTTGCATATATTCCTCCAAATACCGTTCACATTCATTGCATTTACGAACTCATTGTGTAAGTTTTTTATAGAAATCTTTCTGATAATCTAAAATATGCCAGTTCTACTGGTTCCCCATTACCTATGCTGTAAGCATCAATTTCAAACAATTCCAAAGCTTGTCAAGTAGGATTTCCCTTTCAGAAGAGCATACTAATTTTCTCCAATGTTGCTGTTAATTTCTAAATAACGAATATCACATCCTATATAATAGATTTCAACAGTTTCCAACAAATGTCAAATTAATTGATCTGCAGTTCTCCACATTATCTCTTCTTCCCTTTGTAGATGCTTGGATCCCTTCCGTTCATCTATAGTGCTTGGATCACGTTTACTCATTTCCAGCGTTTCCAGCAACACATTTTCAGCTCTGATCTCAAGCATCTGCAAACCTCACTTTCTCGTAGTTGATTTTTAACCTACTGCGAATCATCTTACAAGGATGCCTTCCTTGAAGAAGCTCTCTTCCTCCCTCTACAAGGATTTTAGTGAGTCCCTCTCTCACTGCACCCCCCAGGTCATCTAACCACCTTCCAACTATCGCATTTCCAACGCCCCTCCCCCAAGTCCCTACTCCCTACCTTTTATCTTAGCATGCTTGGCACACTTTCCTCATTCCTGAAGAAGGGCTCATGCCCGAAACGTCGATTCTCCTACTCCTTGGATGCTGCCTAACCTGCTGCGCGTTTCCAGCAACACGTTTTCAGCTCTGATCTCCAGCATCTGCAGTCCTCACTTTCACGTTTACTCATGTCCATTTATCTACAATGGCTTCCACACTCTGCAGAATGCAATGGAAAATAGAACACAGTCATCGACAGTGCAATTAATACTTCTATAAGTGATTTATGTCTGAAGATTTTGTTATAAAGTACATCTGGTTTGTCAAGCTCTGCAATGGTCAATCCAGCTACATGTTCAATACTGCCTTGTTACTGATATTAATTGACTTTATGTCTTTCGTTCCACAATACCTATATGATCACTTCGTATTTCTGGGTGATTTTCTCGATCTTCCTCCATGAAGACAGCAAAGCAAAGTAACTGGTCATTTGCTTCGCCATTTCCCTGTTATCCATAATAAACCCATCTCTCCTGATTGCAGATTTCCACATTTGACTATGCTTTTTTCTTCTACTTTGAAATATAGACCATAGATATATGCAGTGTTTGTGTTCCTGTTTGTTTGCATGCATATTCGCCTTTTGATTTCCTTACCGGTTTCATGGCCCTCCTTTTCTTGATCGTAAATTTCTGAGAATTCTCAGGATTCCACAATGTCTAGAATTCTTCTGAAATCACTTCCTATGATTAATATAATCTTTAATTTGTTATGCTAATCATTGTTAACTCACTTTCTCACTCTTTGGTGGTTTTTTTTTAACCTGAAATAAATAGACATATTTTTTAGATTTTGTAGTAGTTCTATAAATTTCCTGGTTCTGACCAGATATATTCAGGAAGACTGCAGGTCGACAGAGAAAAAATAGCACGTGCCCTGGTTGATACTTTCGCATCATCGGTAGCCAACGGGTGAGGTCCTGGAGGACTGGAGGGTAGTGAATGTTGTGACTTTATTCAAGAAGGGCTGCAAAGCAAACTTGGGGAACTATAGACCAGTCAACGTAAAATCTGTAGCAGGTAGGTTACTTGAGAAGATTCTGAGAGAGAAGATATATATGCATTTGGGAAGACAGGGCTTTGAGAATGGGGGATCATGGCTCACAAATTTGTTAGAATGCTTTGATGAAGTGACCAGTAATTTTGACAAGGGTGTGGTTGCATATATAGTCTATGGATTTCAGTAAGGCCTTCAATAAGGTATGCTGCTCTGGAAGGTTAGATCACATGGAATTGAGGGGGAGCTGGCAAATCAGATCCAAAATTGGCTTGATGATAGGAAGAAGATTATATATATATTCATTTATTACACATATCTGTGATTTACATGAGAATATAAAGGCATGATTTGTAAGTTTCAAGGTGATACTAAAATTGGCGGGATTGTGGACAGTGAGGAAGATTATCAGAAATTTCAAAAATTACAGCAGTACCTTGATCAGGTAGGGAAGTGGGCCGAGAAATGGCAAATGGAGTATAATACAGATAAGTGTAAATTCTTGCATTTTAGAAAGTCAAATCAAGCTAGGGGTTTCATGGTGAATGGCAGGGCTTTAAGGAGTGTAGTGGAACAAAGGGACCTTGGAGTTTAAGGGCACGGTTCTCAGTACGTGGAGTGCCAGGTAGACAAGGCAGTGAAAAAGGCATTTGACTCACTGGCCTTCATCAGTCAGAGCACAGAGTATCGAAATTAGAGAGTTATGTTGCAGTTATACAAGATGTTGGTGAGGCCATACTTGTAGCGTCATGTTCAGTTTTGTTCACTTTGCTCTAGGAAGGATGTTATGAAACTGGAAAGAGTGCAGAAGAAATTTACAAGGATGTTGCCAAGGATTCAATGGTCTGACTTATAGGGTGAATTTGGACAAGCTAGGAGTTTTTACTTTAAAATGTATGAGATTACGAGGGATCTGATAGTAGTGTATAAGCTCATGGGAGGCATGCACTCAGTCGTTTTTTTTTCCCCCAGGATTGGGCAATCACGGACGAGAGGGCATCAATTTAAGCTCAGAGTGGAAAGAGTAAAAGGGAACTTGAGGAGCAATTTCTTTTACACACAGGGAGGTACACATATGGAATGAGCTGCCAGCAGAAATCGTTGAGACGGGTACATTCACAAAATTCAAAATACATTTGGACAAATACATGGATAGGAAAGGATTGGAAGGATACGGGGAAATGGCTGGGAAATGGGGTTAATGTGAATGGACATTTTCTTCGGAATGGATCTATTTGGGCCGAATGGCCTGTCTCCGTACTATAAGACTCTATGAGTCGAACAACCACTGAAGGTTATATGTACGTCCCCAATTCACTTGACCCGCTAGCGTCTGGGCTTCCATAATGTTTGACCAGAATGTTCAAACATTCCATATTGTATGCAGACGCCGTGTAAAATACAACATATTAATGTCACTATTCCTCTAAAGCTGCTTCAGAGGAAGGTTATTAATTAGTCCTTCCGACCACACAACACCAAATCCGAAGTAATCTGCTCTCTAGTTTGGTTCACAACATACTCTTCAACCAACCTGATATACACTTATGAAATTTATTTTTCACAACATTAGCAGTCAGTTAGTTAACTCAGTTTCGATGCAACTTGACACCATCCATTATTACTGCAGAACCCGCGAGTATTTGTTACTCACTCACAGGATGAGGACTTCGCTGGATAACCAGCATTTACTGGCCATGCCAGAGCGCAGTTAAGAGTCAACAGCATTGCCTTGGATCTGGAGTGACATGCAGGCCAGACCAGGTAAGAATAACCGTTTCCTTCCCTAACGGATATCAGTGAATCAGATGAGTTTTTCCAACAATCAACAATGGATTCCTGATCATCATAAACCCTCGATTTCAGATACTTACTGACTTCAAATTCCACAATCTGCCACGGCAGGATTTGAGTCCATGTACCCAGAACATTACCTGGGTCTCTGGGTTAAGAGCCCAGCGATAATATCAGTATGTCATGTCTTCCCTTTGCATATAGTTGCACAGCTAGTTTCCAGAGCATATGATGCAAAATATTTGTGCGACAGTTTTTGTTCATATATATAACACAATTTTGCTTCTCCTTGCTATTTGTAAGACCCACCCAAACGGATTCTGTGGATTCTGAGGGACAGACCCTGTGTTGTTTTTAGTGATAGACTTGTATTCGACATTCGGGGAAACTCACCTCGATGCTGAGATGATTTGAAGAAACGTCCAGCAATACAGGACAAGCATCAATATCCACCCCGCTCGATCAGGATAAGTGTTACCGTATATTCTCACTGCTCCCTCACACTCACTGTATATCTCTTATAGCACCTGTCCTCGACCAACGCTCACACTCTAACTCCAATAATGCTCAAGCACGACCACACTCATTGTTGAATTCAGCACCTTCCCTCCCCCACATTTTCTGTCCCTGACGCAATAGCCCCGCACACTAATAATACTGCATGGATCCAACACTGTGGACAGATTGCCTCCAGCAACCTCACCATGTCACACCTCACCTACCCCAGCAATAACAGCAGGGCCACCCACTACCACCCTACCACCTTCCTTTCTCCCATTCCAGGAGAAACAGCCTGCAATATGACAGAAAGCGCCAAGCCGAGTGGTGGAGTGCCGGATAATTGTTCCCTCATTCCTCTACCCCGACATGTGGGGAGGATCCTGGAGAGAGCCGGAGAGGACCAGTAGGCCTTGTGTGGAGATTCTGAAACATCCACGTCCCACCAACCTAATAAGGAGCAGTGTTCAGTAAAGAACAATTCTCAATTCAAACCTACTGTCAATTCCAACCTCATCTCCCTCACTTGCAGAAGAACAGATACCCCATTGCACAGAGATGTGGGCAGTGAAATACGCAGAAGTATTGATAAATAGCCCAATATACTAACATGCGCAATGCATGCAAGGAGATAAGCATGCACACACTTAGAAGCACACAAAGACATATACAGTCACACACAAATAGACACAAACACAAATAGAAACACACAGGCTGATACAAAGACAGATAGACATAGTCGCACAAATACACAGATAACAAGCACATCGACACACACACACATAAATACACATTAAGACACAGACATGAGTGCCATTACGACACAAGTAAATACGTTTTTGATTTAAAAGGAGATCAAGGATTCTAGGAAGAAGATGGAGAATGATGTTGTGGAACATATTAGAAATGACTGAATGGCATCTCAGACTCGATAGGCCAAATGGTCTAATTCTGCTCCTTTTTTAATGCTCTGTGGTGTTATGAGGTATTCTATTCCTGAGACAGCAGCATCAGCGTATTTGATTGGAAAGAGTCAGTGGTAATGTGGGAAAAGATTGGAGGGCACAATGGTTATGCCTATTCCTAGTTATTGTACCACTATATCCGAAAAGGTGCAGTGATTTGATGTGAGGTTAACACAGTCTTTAAAACATGGGTCGCACAATGAAAGAAGGATGTCCCTTTCACTTTAATGTTATGTTGTCTGTGGTGTCCTCATCCTCAGGGAGGAGTGAAGACTCGGTTAATGAAGGTATTCGAGGTTGACCTTGACTGATCTTTGCCGGACAGGACAGTCAATGTTTATTGGGAACAGACAGGAAACGGCTGGTCAGACACACTCGGATCAGCCATGAGCATTCTGAATGGTGCCACCAAATGGCCAACTGCTGCCCCTATCCCATGTGTTGTTCCCTCAATCCACGCTCCCGGCCGTTACAGAGATATACTGCTGTCCCAACCCCTTGTGTTGTTCTCTCAATCCACCCCTCGACGTTGTTACAGAGGCATAATACTGTCCCTAACCCATGTATTGTGCCCTCAATCCAACCCTCGAGGCTGTCACAGAGATATACTGCTGTACCTACCCCATGAGTTGTGCCCTCAATCCACCCCGTGAGGCTGTTACAGAGATATACTGCTGTCCCTACCCCATGTGTTGTTCCCTCAATCCACCCCTCGATGCAGTTACAGAGATATACTGCTGTCCCTACCCCATGTGTTGTTCTCTCATTCTTACCTCGAGTCTGTTACAGAGAAATACTGCTGTCACTACCCTATATGTTGTTTCCTCAATCCACCCTCGATGCTATTACAGAGATATGCTGCTGCCCCTATCCCATGTGTTGTTCCCTCAATCCACCCCTCAATGCGATTACAGGATAGAGGACAATCCCATTCAGCCAGACTGGATCGTTACAATGAGATGGCAGGAGACCATTCTGCCCCTCTAAGGAATTACACAGGAATATAGAATAAAGTAATTCAGCTCGTTGTGTATATTACACAGCCCAGGAGGAGGTCAAGCAACCCGCCCGAACTGCTGCACAGGAAAAGGGATTCTGACACTAACAGGAATATACAGTTGAGTTATATGATTTATTTTAACAAAACTGAAACTAGTTTTGCCTCAGAGATCTCTGTGGAGTCATCAATGATCAAGAATGTATGTCAAATATCTGGATGAAGGTACTGTATGGATCAAACCTGAATTACCTTGTACACCAAAATTATCATTCAATACATCTTCAAATGGAGGAAGTGAATCTGCATTATGATGTAGACAGGGAAGGGTAGTGAGCAAACCTTCAGCAGAAATAATATTACGTGAGTTGTCTATTGCAATCGGAAACAATTTAAATGGAGAAAGATTGCAGAACTCTGTGATGCAGATGTTTTTCATATTCTTGGTACATGAATCATATGAAGTCTGTTTGCAGATATAACAAGAGATTTGGAAGGTAAGTGGAATGATGCTGTTTGTGGAAACGGGTATTGGGTTTAATTAGGAATGTTTCACTGCATCTGTTCAGGGCATTGCTGAGACCACATCAGATACACTGGGTGCAGTTCTGATCCTCTAAACTAAAAAATTACGTATACAATTACTTTCAAAGATGTTCGAAGCTGCTTCCCTTACTCATTCCTTAAATGAAGGCCTTTTGTTATCGGGGATTATTTGTTCAGATCATAGATGAGTAATCTTATTGAATCACAATTTTCAGAGAAGTCTTTCAGCTGGATACATATTTTCTCTTGTTAAGAAGACTAAAGCTAGATAATAATTTTTTGAATGAGATGCATTGGTATTAACACAAATATTATGAAGACATTAGGAGAAAGTGAGGACTGCAGATGCTGGAGATCAGAGCTGAAAATGTGTTGCTGGAAAAGCACAGCAGGTCAGGCAGCATCCAAGGAACAGGAGAATCGACTTTTCGGGCATAAGCCCTTCTTCAGGAGGGCTTATGCCCGAAAAGTCGATTCTCCTGTTCCTTGGATGCTGCCTGACCTGCAGTGCCTTTCCAGCAACACATTTTCATTTTTGAAGACATTAGCCAATTTTTAAAAATTACGCAGACGCACATGAACATGCCATCAAAGTATAAAGCGGGCACATTTTCTTTATTTTGCTAATGAAAGACACTGTCCACAACAACAGCAATGATGCTGCACACAGCATACAGTCTATTATCATCCATTCCAGAGAACGGACATGGAGAGTGCACATGGTCCAGTTTGGTGTTCAGTTGACATTATTGTATTTTTTCACACAGAGAGGGAGAAAAATATTACCTGCCTCAGAGGCATCAGCCAATTGGTTTCTTTCTGTCTAACTTTGTTCTGCCCGAAAACAAGGTGTGAGAGCAGAAAAATCCTGAGTCATCTTTACCACTCGTTGGAGGACTCCTGATGAGTATTCATAGGAATCTCTGCACCGCTCGAAGCAAAGGGAATTCAGCCGAATCCAACTTTTCGGGGAAGAAATCCACATTCCCAAACATTTGTGTGAGCAGAATAATTTCAATGTCAGAAAAACGTTTGGGACAGTATCATTTTACCATTTGTTCAGAGTTCAACTTTCGTTGTCTCAGATTTTTCTAGAAAATTACCCAGTTTTTACCTATATCGTTGGACACAGAACTCAACTGGTTACATTTAACATTTGCTTTCACCAATAGAGGAGTGGGAAAAGACATGAGTGACCCTCCAACATTAGTCAGAACATGAACAAGAGATTCTCAAATGGTTGTTAAGGTGTCCCTTCCACAGAAGATTGTGATGCCTGGGTATTTCCATTTGTTCAAAATTGTCTGTTAGATATTTGAAAGTCAAATGAATGTAGGGAAATGGTACACTGACAGGAAAGTGCTGCTGAGACCTTAATCAGACCATAGTGCTTGGTAGAGCAGTGACAAAGTGTCTCATGACCCACTCTTGCTCCACTGACCCGTGTTAATAAGACGCATTCAGCCTTTCACAGCTCCTGCGAGATGCAGATGGGGGCCACTTGCTCCAAATACCCGTTCCACAGTAACATAGGATCTCATTTAATGCCTCACAACTGTCACACACAGATTGATACGGATTGGAAAATGTTATTTGGAAATCGAGGCTGGGTTTGAAAGATCCCTCTGGTCTCATTACAGAGTGTCCCCTCTCTGCAACTTGTGCTTCACTTGTTGGTCTTGGTCTAGACCAGGATTCATTATGAAAAAACTCCATACCTCACTCAGAGACGACTCAAAAATACTTTGCTCTCTCTGATTACAACATTCAATAACAGAACATCCAGGAAAATTACAGCCATTTACTTTGAAATTACAGAAATTGAGAACATAAGGAACAGGAATAAATAATTCGGACGGTCAAGCTCTTGTATATGATCATGGCTAATCTACTGTTATCATTAACTCGGCTTTAATGCCCAGTTCTTTACCCACCCACCCCCAGCTCTCTGACAGGTCAAAAGTCGATGTACCACATCTTTAAATACTTTCAGTGATGTAGCTCCCATAACTCTCTCGTCCAGATAATTCCTGACATGGATTCACCTCTGTGAGAGGAAAACACTCTTTACACATGCACCGTCACCTATTGATATGAACAAGAGGTGAACACAGGGGCTCAGGGAAGAGTGAATGGCCTTGATATCAAGGCAGTGTTTGACCTGAGGATGTCATCGGGATCACCTAAATATTTGAGCTTAATAGGAATCGGGTGTCACCTCCCCACTGGTTGGGGTCTTTCAGAGCATAAAGAAATATGTTTGTAGTCGGTGGCCGACAATCTTCTCAGTCCCGAGACATCTCCTCAGATTAACTTCTCAGCAGAAACATCTTCAGCTCCTTCGTTAATGTCTATGTACCCCAACTCCCGGCACCCTGCATCCATCACAAGATCACTGAAGATCACACAATATTCCGAACATTTTGTCCCACCTCAGCTCCTGAACCAGTCTGTGTCCATGTGCAGCAAGACAGCAAAGAACATTCAGGTGTGTGCTGTTAAAGTGTCGGTAACATTCATGTAACAGCACGGCCATACACTGCACATTTCCATATTTAAAAGAGGAGCTCATTCAGCACCTCAAGCTGGATACACACGGATATGTGGAGGCCATTCAGTCCATCGAAACGACTGAACAAGAAGAGGGACAGCCCATTCAATCTCAGGGTTGATCGCAATAATTTGGTTCCCTCACTTAGCTGTCTCAGCTTCTTTCCTGTGGTATAAAAAGCCATTCCTTCTCTGTCCACTGCGAATGATGGGGAATTTTGAAGTTTCTTATATCTTTGCATCAGTCATCACCAGAAGTGCCGATGGAGATGAATATCACTCTCGAAGCGAGACTCAATCAGAAAGAATTCACTCGGAACAGGGAATGGTCACCTACCTGAATGGAAATGACTTGCAGGAACATGGAAATCAGGCAGTCAATGACTTGACCACCATGCACTCTCTGCTCATCTGACAGATTCTGTGGAGAGAACATATTAACCATCTCAAGTGCAAACATTTTGTGACGGAAGCATAGTTAGAAGGGAGTTGAAACGGTTATATCTGGACATAACAAAGGCACAAACGATGGATTATTCAGCAGTTGCACTGAGGCCGAGAAGGAAACTGAAATATCCTGATAGTGGTCCTGAGCAGGATTGGTGAGTGGGGAGAATATGTAGAAATGTAAACCTGAATGGAGAATAAAGATCATGCAGTTTGAGAAGAGTATGTTTTCTCCTCGGGTATTGTCGAGTAAGTTGTGAATAGTAATTAGCCAATTATAATTTGCAAGGAACAACATTTTTGACTGGATCTGAAACTGATGACTTCCAAAATATAAAATTTAAATATGAACAGCAATTCAGTTCAACTCGGTTTAATGGTCGGATGGAATGACTTACTAGGAACACCAACTAATAGTGAGGATGGGATAGTAACCACCTTGAATAATCCAAAGGACATCTTCGATCTGCGAGGCGAATTATATCCAAGGCTGAGAAAGATAGTAAAGACCCCAGGATAAACTCCTGTCTGTTACTGTAATATTCCAGTCTAATGTTCTCAGACTCTGATCCGTTATTGGAACATTCCAGTCTAATGTTCTCAGATGCTGATCTCTCCTCCCTCGTCTATCGAGCTGCTGATACCTGTTAGTGCTGTCGGTGATACGCCCGCCCATACTATGGGATAACACATTGAACTGAGTCCCTAATTGATAGAAGGGCCAACCTTCCAGTGACACATTTAGGATCCACGGAGACTGACATCCATCACAGTCGCTGAACAAATAGCTCCAACCAATGCCTTTTAATTTAATGCTGTTCAATTAAAATTCAAAACAATGATGAATTTTTTTTTGCATTCTGGATGGGGTATGTGAGGGTGACTGATGGAGAAAATGTTGGGGCTGGTAGATCAATTGATTGTAACCATTCAATCTGCCTTGTACATGGGAGTAATGCCATAAGTTTATCAGAATGTAAACGTGCTTCTCTATTTATAAATGGAAACATACATTCTGTAACTACTGACGAAGCGTTATAATTTCAATAAAACATTGAGAAAACTTTTATAGTGCATGATCTGAGAGGAATGTGTGCCTGAGACAACATGGGGTTAAAACAGACAAATGGCATGGATATGTTAACAGAGAATTGTACGTGACATGTGCATTTCAGTTTGCTATTCCAGGACCAGAGAGGGCCGATGAGGACTGTGCTATTGATACATGCGATATTGATTAACTGTGTCGAAGTGCCATTTATTGGACTTTAATTACAGTGTGATTGTGGCACTGTGGAGGAGACGGAAAACAGAGAGAATTGGGGGACATGGCAGTTCAGACTGGAGGGAGGGACAATAATATTCCCCAGTCATCAGCATTGGAATGTTACTCTTTATAACTCATATGAAGAACAGATTCAAGGATACTTCTAAAGTGAAGAATGAGGACTGAAATCTGTTTATTGAACACAAAATACAGGGACAAAATGATTTTCTGTCAGTATCAGTGCTCACAGGGTATGGCATCAGACAAAGGCCTTGCAGTCCGTGGGAATTTCTAAACAAAACTTCCATTTTCTGACTATTTCTGTCTATTTCCCCTCATGTTGTCTTCTGATCTATGCAACTGAACCTCGTTTAACATCCTTCCAATCACTCCCTGTTTCCAAATTGTGCATTTGTACAGCTTGATGTGCGGCCATTTTGGAGAAATTGATAGAGCAGGGACAGGAATGATTGTTGTAGGTTCCGGGGTTTAGATGCTTCATAAAGAACAAGGAAGGTACTAAAAGGGGGGAGGGTGGCATTGTTAATAAAAGGCAGTATTACGGTGGCAGAATGGATGTTTGATGAGGACTCGTCTACTGAGGTAGTGTGGGAAGATGTTAGAAACAAAAACGGAGAGATCACCTGCTGACTGTTCTCTATAGACCTCTGAAAAGTTCCAGAGATGTAGAGGAAAGGATTACAAAAATCATACTGGATAGGAGCGAAAGTAACAGAAGAGTTTAACTTTCCAAATATTGACTGGAAACGCTACAGTTCAATTACTTTATATGGGTCAGTTTTTGTCCAATGTGTGCAAAATAGTTTCCTGAGACAGTCTGTTGATAGGCCAACAAGGGACGAGGCCAAATTGGATTTGGTACTGGGTAATGAACCAGACCAGGTGTTAGATTTGGAGGTAGATGAGCACCTCGGTGATAGTGACCACAATTCAGTTATGTTTACTTTAGCGATGGAAAAGGACAGGTGTATACCGCAGGGCACGTGTTATAGCTGGGGAAAAGGCAATTATGATGCGATTAGGAAAGGTTTTAGGATGAATAGGATGGGGAAGGAAACCGCAGGGGATGGGTACAATTCAAATGTGGAGCTTTTTTCAAGGAACAGCTACTGTGTGTCCTTGATAAGTTTATATCTGTCAGGAAATGAGGAAGTGGTGGAGTGAGGGTGCTGTGGTTTACTGAAGAAGTTGAATCTCTTGTCAAGAGGAACAAGGAGGCTTCCTTCTTCATGAAGTTATGCTGCAGCTGTACAAACTCTGGTGCAGCCATGTTTTGAGCATTGTGTACAGTTCTGGTCGCCACATTATAGGAAGGATGTGGATACATTGGAAAAGTTGAAGAGGAGATTTGCTGGAATGTAGCCTGGTATGCAGGGAAGGTCTTAAAGGAAATGCTGAGGGACTTGAGGCAGTTTTCATTAAAGAGAAAAAGGTTGAGAGACATGCAAGATGATCAGAGGATTAGATATTTTGGAATGTGAAAACCTTTTTCCTCGGATGATGATTGCTAGCATGAGGGATGTAGTTTTAAACTGAGGGGCGATAGATTTCAGACAGATGTCAGAAATAATTTCTTTACTCAGAGCGTAATCTGGGCGTGGAATATGCTGCCTGCCCAACAATAGTAGACTCACCAACTTTAAGGCCATTTAAATGAGCATTGAATAAACATAAAGATGAAAATGTAATCGTGTAGGTTAGGTGGGCTTCAGATTGGTTTCACAGGTCGGTGCAACATTGAGACCTAAAGGGCCTGTACTGTGCTGTAATGTTCTATGTTCATGGACCTACAATGGCCTGAATAGCTTCCTTCTGTGATGTAACAATTCTGAGGTACTTTGACCCACAATAAAAGCTTTAGGTGTCTGGAGAGACAAGTTGGTCCAGTCAAGGACGCACACTGAACAATCATCCAACATCTCTTCCAGTTATCTGATATGCAGCGGCCTCAAAATATCTGTCCGAACAAAATAGATTGATTCAAATTCGAGCAGTCTGGAGAACGATCACCCGAGGGGATTTCCAGCGGAAGATTTAATGAATAATAAGATTTCAGAATAACACAAATAATAAAACAATATCACAACAGCACAATAATTGTCAGCAGAGTAAAACTTACAGTTCCAAATAATTCCAAGTGTGTTTCGTTTTGGTCACTTTGCTATAGGAAGGATGTTATTAAACCGTAACTTTACAAGGTTGTTACCAGGACTTCAGAGTCTGAGTCATAGTCAGAGGTTGGATAAGCTGGGACATTTTTCTTTAGAGCAAAGGAGACTGAGGGGGCATGAAGTGCTTCGAGAGGCTAGTCATGGCCCACAATAATTCCAGTCTCCCAGACTGCCTCGATCCCCTCCAATTTTCCTACCAGCGGAATGGGTCCATAGTGGGTATCATATCCCTAGAACATCTGTACAATATGGACACCGACGTCAGATTCCTGGTCATTGATTATAGCTCCACTTTCAACACAATTATTCCGTTCAGACTGATCACAAAACTCCGTGACCTCAGACTCGGCTCCACCCTCTGCAACTGGATCGTCAGTTTTCTGACCCACAGTCCGCAATCAGAGAAGATAGGTAACTGTGCCTCTTCCACAATAACATTCAACACTGAAATCCCAAAGGATGTGTCCTCAGCCCCCTACTATACTCCCTGTACACCCACGACTGTATTGACAAATTCAGAACGAACGCCATCTGCATATTCACTGATGACACCATCATATTAGGACAGATATGTAATGATGGCAAGTCAACATACAGAACAGAAATACAGGGCTTGGTGATATGCTGATCTGAGACTAACCTCTCTTTCAACGTCAGCAGAACTAACCAACCGATCAATGACTTCAGAACGAAAGGAGGAGGACATGCCACCATCTACATCAATGGAACTGAAGTTGAAAGGGTGGAGAGCATTAAGTTCCTTGGAGTGTCGAGATGTCACAGAAACCTCTTCTTTCTCTGGCAGCTCAGGACATTTGGCATGTTCCCCGGTTCCTCACCAGTTTCTACAAATGCATCACTGAGAGTTAACCATCCGGGTGCATAATGGCCTGGCGTGGCAATAGCCCTACCCAGGACAGTAAGAGAAATGACAGAAGGTTGTGTGCACAGCCCATGCCATTACGGAAGCCAACCTCCCGTCCATTGACTCCATTTACACGAATTGCTGCTGCGGAAGGGCTGACAACATTACCAACGATCCATTGCACCCTGGATCTCCTAACATCTCTTCCATCAGGCAGACAATACAGAAACTTGAACACACAAACCTGCATCTCATGAACAGCATCTTCCCAGCCATTACTAAACTGAGGAATATATTCTCTAACTTCAAATAATGCTGATCTTGCTCACGTTGATCTTGTCTATTGCATGCCCTTTGTGTTGTAGCCTGTATGCCTCAGTCTAAAATTTTCCTTTCTGCTCTGAACTGTATGTTCTTGCTTACTGTAGGATCGAGATTCCCTGGCTAGGGACAAAGACTCTGGAGGCAGACAGGACACAGGCACGGAGTGGACTTGAATTCAAGCAAAAACCGGTAAATGCAGAGAGTACCAAAGGATCTTCCCCCAATCTGGTTTTGACAGGGAAGACAATCGTTTCCGTAATCCTCAGCTCAGCAAAGCAGAGAGATCAATGATACAGTACAATTTTACAGCAAAAAGACAGTATTTTTATACGTTCTGCGTTGTAATGATTATACACAACGTTGTCAGTTTCCCCTCCACTTCCCTTCTGCGGAACCAATCTTGTAAAACAACTGATCATTGATGGACACTCCCATGGACAGCCCTAGGTTGTTATTTGTTTCGGATGATTAACGATTTTTGTTATCTCTCAGCCTTAGGATCTTTCTATGTTGCAATCCCAAGTTAGTGGCTGTGCTCTTTTTAGTGATACCCTGCATTTTTTATCTTGAAGGATTGCATGAATTCTACTCTCTATTGAGCAGGTTATCTCTTCACAAATTCCATTATCACATTTTACATTAAAATGTTGATTCTGTTACAAAACACGCAATATTATTATTATTTCCACTGTTAACCGTTTTTCAGTTAATTAGACAAGACATGCCAGGCATCCCACTAAGGTTTTATAATTCCGTTCAAATCTATCTCCATGATTATTTACCAAATCTTTAATTAGAACTTATTGCGATTGCAAATAGTTTCAAAGGCACAGCTAGCTTCTTAAACATAATTTGAGTAGGTGGTTTCGTGGCTGAACACCTCCTTAATGAGATCAGAATAAATTACTTTTTGTCATGATTCTTCATAGTGTTTGTGCTACAATTTCATTATTTCGTCTGTGTTCTGTTACAAATCATAATTTTCAAAAAAGAAACTTCTTTATCACAATATTAACATGTTTCAGAATCTTGGGAATCAGGTTATCCTTTCTTTTGTTTGGAATAATTCTTTTCTCAAAGGCCTTTTTTCACTTATGCTAAAGCAATCTTATTTAAATACTGGCTATTTTGTGGCTCTTCAAGAACAGACAGTTGAAGTAGACTTTTAAATTTCGGCCATACCATGTCTCTTAAAAAAAAGGCAGCTCCAACTCTCACTACGATCTGTCAGAACTGTGTATAAACAAAGAGCTTCACTCTACTTAGATACATGCGAGAATAAATCCTATCAAATCAAATTAGACCAAATCATATGATAGAGAGGGAGAAATTCTCAAAAGGTCAACAGACCCAGATCGAAGCTTTGCCAAATCCAGCCAAAAATTATGGTAGACGATTAAACAAACAACTGGTGGAGAGGGCACCACAATTATCTATATCCTATCAATGGATCAGCTCTGCATATGAGTGTAAAAAACAAGGAAATAATATCTGTACCATTCTCAGCCTGGAATGTTGTGTCGATGATCCATCTCACCCTCATCGTGATGCCCACAGAATCACAGATGCCAGTCTTCAAACAATTCGATTCGCTGCACATGACATGAATGAACAGATTAACACAGTGGATACGACAAAGGTAATGGGCCCGGAAACCATTCCTGCAATAGGACTGAAGACTTGTGCTGCACAACAAGCCGTGTCCCTGGGGAAGCTGTTTCATTCCAGCTCCAACTCTGACAGCTCGCTGGCATTGTGGAAAATTACTCAACTATGTCCAGTTTCTAAAAGGGGAATAATTACAATCTGACCAATTACCACCCCATCAGTCCCATCACGAGAGTCACATCGGTGGGAGTTCTTTTTGACAGAGCTGTCAAGCAGCACAGAAATAACCTGCTCAGTGTGGTTTCCGATAGGTCCCCATGTGGAGATGGTGCTGTTGTGGAAATATCATTGGATTACTAATCCAGACCAGGCTAATACTCTGGCAGTAGGTGGAAGATAAAAACTATTAATAAAATATCGAGATCTCAAATCTGGTGTGACTAACAGTGACCTTGAAGCCAATGTTGATTGTACACACCAATGTGCTTCCCCAATGTCCTTTCAGCTGTCGACCCTGCAGAGACCTCCTTCCTAACATCTGAGAACTTGTGACAACATCTACAGAGCTTTCACACAGATAGCACAGAAACATAGGGAGTGGAATAGGCCATACAGTACATTCAGCCTCCCCCATTCTAGTTCATGTCTGAACATCTCCTCAATGCACTTTCCCCACGCACTGTACACATTCCTGAATGTGATTAACCTTGTGAAGCTATAAAATGGAACTGCAATAGTCCCTTTTGTCTGTCGAGTTTGCTACCCAATTCAATATAATGATGGCTGACCCTTTATTTCCACACCATACTCCTGCTCTCTCCCCCAGCTCTTCAGTGACCAGACATTCTTATTAGTCTTTAGTGCCTTGTCTTCCACAGCCTTACGTGGAGAGAATTCCCCAGGTTCACCAGTCTCTGAGTGCACACTTTTATGCTCGTCTCAATGCAGTGTGACCTGCCTGTACCTAATACCGTGGCCCCTTGTTTATGATGTCCCAGCCAGGGGAATTATCATCCCTGCTTCCAATCTGTCTCGCCCTGTCAGTGTTTTATATATTTCATTGATATCTCCACTCACTTTCCTAAACCCCATGGAATACAGGCTCAGTCGCCCCAAACGTTGCTCCCACAACAAATCTGTTATCCCAGAGATCAGTCTCGTCATTTTTCACTGCTCTCCCTCAATGTCAGGTGTGTTGTCTATTAGGTAAGGAGACCAAATCTGCACACAATACTTCATAGTGTTCGAGGTGGGGTCTCACCAAGGCCCTGTCCAACTGCAGTAAGGCACCCTTCCTCCTAGACTCAAATCCTCCTGATGTGAAGGTGATCACACCATTTACCTTCCTAACTGTTTTCTGTTCCTGCAATATTGCTTTCAGTAACTGGTGTGCAGGGAGATCCCAGATCCTTTTCAATGTTACAGCTCCCCACTTGGTGGGTCTATGTATACTGGTCTGTGTGCCAATGTATTCCCAGCATTGGATCCTTTATTCAGAACTCACTACCCTGCATGGAACCCGGAGGTCTGTCCAAACAAAAACAAAACAAAGCGAGTGTAGTTCCGTTTAAAGATCGAACACTCCCTTTCCAAATGTTCAGCTGGCATTCTATTATTCCCAACAAAGTAGTCAACATCACATCTATCCACACTACTCTTCATCTGCCACATATTTACTGTTTCACTCCATTTGTCTGAACCACGTTGAAGTTTTTTTTCAGATCCTCTTCACTTTTCAAAATCCTACTTCCGTCAGCAGACTTGGAAACTTTGCATTTGATTCCCTCAACCAGGTGTTTAAGATGTATTGTGAATATCTGGGGCCCAAGCACCAATCACTGCGATGCCACACGAGCCTTCCAAACTGAAAACCATTCATTTATTCCTACTCACTGTTTCCTGTCAACTCTCCCATTGTCACACCATGTCCATATATTATCACTTATCCCATGTGCTTTTACTTTGCACACGATGCTTGGGACTCCATTAAAACTCTTGCTGAAAATCCAAGTTCAGTGTCTCTATTGCTTTTATTTAATCAGTCTACCAGTCAGTTTTACAAATATGTTTCACATTTCATCAATATGTATGCCCATTATTTTCATTCCAATACTTTCTCCAAATTAGTTTATTTTCTAATTTCATTCCATATCCTTTTCTCATCAGACTCAGGTTTTCTACTATTGCTGAGAAGGCTTTGTTTATGTCTTTTTCTGTGAAGACAAAAGTGAAGTTGCTGTGTCATGTTTCTCTGTTCTCCATTCTCAATTTCCTGGTTTCAGACTGGAAAGAAACTGACACCTTGAGTAAAAGAAACAGCTGTTGTCTGTTCACCCTGTCAATGCCCATTGTAATCGTAAACCTGAATGACTTATCCGCTCAACTTTCTCTGCTCCAAACAAAACAACCCAAGCTTACCCAGCCTCTCTCCATAACTGATATGCTCCATCCCAGGGAACATCCTGGTGAATCTCCTCTGCACCTCACCCAGTACACTCACATCCTTCCTGTAATTTGGCTCCCACAACTGCACACAGTATTTAATTTGGCCTTACCAAAATGCTATATAAAACTCTTACAATCTTTAGGTCAATGAATAAAGGCTTTATCTATGGTCCTGCTTAACTAATCAATGATCTTATTCAGTCACATTCAGGGATGTGTGGAGAAGCACCCGCTGAGCTTCCTAGTGTGCTGCCATTCATTGAGTACTCCCCTGTCTGGTTCCTTCTTCTCATATTTATCAGGGTTACATTCCAACTGCCATTGACCTGCCCATCTGACCATTCCATGTATATCTTCCTGTAACATAAGACCTCCCACCTCACTGCCAAACACCAGACCATTCTTTATGTCAAACACTAATTTGCTTATCACACCCATCCTACCAACTTCACATTCACAACACTTATGAATACCACAAATAATAAGGGATAGAGCACTGATCTCAACGGTACACCAGGGGACATTAGTCACCAGTCACACAAACAGGCTTCTACCACGAAGTTGATTTTGGGTGCAACTTGGTAAGTCACTAATAGGTCCTACCTCTTCCCTGGTTATTCTGTTCCACTTGAGATACCTGTAGAATATCTGAGGATACTCCTTAATCTTGCCCTGCCAGTAGGTTTCCCTGCGCCTGTTTAGTCAGTCGCCTCCGAGTGAAGAATTCCCTCCTTATTACGGTCTTAAATGACCTGTCCCTTATCCTGCTATTATTTGCTTAAATGTAGAGTAGACAGCCAGAGAAACATCCTGGTTACTTCCACCTTGTCACTTGTTTCGTAGATTTTCTAAAGTCCACTGTTCTTTGAAACTGGAGAGGTCACAAGACAAGTCTCCCCATCAGAAAATCTTGTCATCTGAGAGATTAATCTGGAGAATGTCAATTGCACGTCCTTTGTGATCAGTATACTCTTTCTTAGATGGCTTACCAACGCTGCACACAATACTCGAGGTACTCTCTCACCAACACTCTGTGCAACTGCTTCATGATGTCTTCACATTTATATTCAGATTCCCTTAAACAAGCTCCAACCTAACTTTAACTTTCCAATTACATGTATTCCTCCAAATACTATTCACGTTAATTGCATTTACGAACTCGCTATGTGATTTCTCACAGAAAGATTTTTGAAAATCCAAACACACCAGTTCCACTTGTTGTCCATTGTTTATGCTGCAAGAACAAAAAACCTCAAATGGGAATTCTTTTCCCCAGAAGTTTCATCCCAAGATGGCAGCTCAAAGTCACCACTTCCAGCGTAATAATACATGTTGGCCTATCAGCAACAGCCACATTCCATGAACAAATCAAAAGTGATAAACTGCAGCAGAATTAATTGGATAGGAACAAGACTGATAGATAAGTGTTTGTTGCCTTCGAGAATTGTGCTGCCTTTGTACTTTGACTTTGTGCAGTTTCCGAGTATTATTTAGGTATTTGCATTTATTCAAAGTTGAGTTTATTCAACATTTGACAGACATGTGAATGGAGGAACATTGTGGACAGACAGAAATGTGCTGCAGAGACCACACTCAGATCAGCCATGATCTTACTGTCTGGTTGAGCAATGACAAAGTGTCTAATGACCTACTCCTGCTCCTCAGTCCAATTTCCGAAGTTCCATTCAGTCCTTACAACCACCAGTACAGGAGCAGATAGAGACCACTTGCTCCAAATACCTGGTCCGCAGTAACACAGGATACCATTCAGTCCCTCAACACTGTGTGGCTTGGTGTGGGTTGGAAAATGTGATGGGAAATCCAGGCTGGTTACGAAAGACGCCTCCCATCTCTTTACAGAGTGTCTCCTCTCTGCCACTGGGGTTTCATATGTTCGTCATCTTGTAGACCCAGATTCACTGTGAATATCTGGCCCATATCTCTCCCAGAGATGGGTCACAGAATACATGTCTCTCACTGTCCTCAACATTCAATAACAGCACTTCCAGGAAATTTACAACCATTCACTTTCCAAAGACAGAATATGAGAACATAAGAAACCGGGTTAGGTAATTTGGATGCTCACGCCATTGTATGCGATCATGTCTGACCTACTGTTGGCATTAACTCCTTTTAATGCCCAATTCTTCAAACCTCTCAGCTCTCAGACAGGTCAAAATTCCATCTATCTCCTCTTTAAATACTTGCAGTGATATCGCTCCCCTAACTTTCTAGACCTGAGAATTGCTGACATTCCCTACCCTCTGTGAGAAGAAAACACTCTCCACACAGGCACCATCATGTTAACATTAACAAAAGTGGTTAACTGATCTGCTCGGGTATGAGGGATTGAGCCGCATATCAAAGCCGGATTTGATTGAAGATGTTATCCTCAGAGGCATTTAAATTTCCTGAATCATGCATCCTGACTAAAATAAAAAATAATACGAGCCATGGGATTTATCACCTTGTCAGTGTCTGTGTAGAACATGACGACTGATTGTCCATCACCATCAAGTTTCAATGCAATAACCTCTTATTCTCTGACAGTGCTACAGATTAAGCTTCATCCACTCATCTTTCACCATCAGCCCAGTGTTTACTCTGGTGAAATCCCTTAATACTGTCTCTGTTGCAATGAGATCATTCCTTTTAAAGGAGAGAAAATCTATCCACAGTATCCCAAATACTGCCTCAACAACAATCTCTGTGATGATCGCAATAATTCCTTTCCCTCACTTACCGGTCTCCGTATCTTTATTATGACATAAAAAAACCCATTCCGTCTCTATGCACTGCCACTGATGTGGAATTTAAAAGTTCTTTACATTTGTGCGTCAGCATCAGTAAAGCCAGCACCAGAGATGCCCGTGGAGATGAACATCGTTGTTGGGGAGAGACTCAGTTAGAAAGATTGCACTTGAAATAGGGAATGGTCACCTCCCTGAATGGAAATGAAGTGTAGCAATAAGGAAAACAGGCAGAGGCAGGGAGCTAACTTCACTTTTGTTCTTCCCTCACGTGATGTGGGCAGCCCTGTCCAGAACAGCATGTTATACGGATCTTGAACTGAGTGACTGGTTCACTGTTCCACAGGACAGTAAAGAGTAACACACATTGCTGTGAGTTTTCACAGACCTGACTGGGGAAGGATACCTAATGATTTCTTTGAAGGACATGATGCAAGAAGATGGTCTTTTTCTCACAAATGATGATAGTTTCATTTCAATTACATTAATTTCCTTCATGAGATATCAACAGATTATTATTCTATGCCTCTAGATTATGTGCAATGACTTAAGCAGCATGCAGTGCCTGTCTGTCTGACAGATTCTGTGCAGTGAACAAGTTCAACATACTCAAGACCAATTATTCTGCAATTAACATGTGGTTAGAAGGGACTGGTAACCTATATCCAGATTTAACAAAGGCACAATTGACGGTTTATTCAGAAGATGCACTGACGCTGGAGAGGAGATGGGGATATCATGATGGTGGGATTGGACAGTATTAGTGAGTGGGGAGGATATGAAAATATATATCTGAGCAGGGCTAGAAGGATTATGGAGTTTGAGAACAGTCTGGCTCCTCCTCCCATACTGGTGAGTAATTTGTCATGAGTAATTTGCTCGTTATAATTTGTGTGAAATGGAATATTTCATTAGAAGTGAAAATGTTGACGTCAAACTTTCTAAATTTTAGATAACATGGGCAGCAATTCAGTTTAACCTGGCTTAATGAGCAGATAGAATGACTTACCAGGAACACCAACTATAGCGAGAATGGGATAGTAACCAGCTTGAATAACCAGCAGAAAATTATAGATCCACCAAGCTAATGATATCCCAGGCTGGGAAATCCAGTAAAGACCATAGGATAAACTCCTGTCCATTGTTGGAACATTCCACTCTAAATTTCCCAGTTTCTGATCCACCATTGGAACATTCTGTCTAATGTTCTCAGATTCTGATCCATTTATGGAACATTCCAGTCTAATATCCTCCGATTCTGATCTATTGTTGGAACATTCCAATCTAATGTTCTCAGATTATAATCTCTCCTCCCCCTCTCTCTGGAGCAGCTGATCCCTGTTAGTGCTGTTGGTGAGCTCCTGCTCATACTATGGGGTATCACATTGAACCGAATCCTTAATTAATAGAAGAGGCAAATCCTCCCATGACACATTTAGGATCCCCAGAGACTGACATCAATAACATTCGCTGAACTAATAGTTCCAGTTAACCCCCATTTCAATTCAATACTATGTTATTAAACTTCAAAAGAATGATTAATATTTATACATTCTGATAGGGCTATATGAGGGTGACTGAGGGAGCAAATGTTAGGGCTGATTGGTCTATTCAATTCAATCTGCCTTGGACATGGGAGTAATACTGGAGATTTATCAGAACATGAATATGCTTCCCTGTTTATAAATTGAAGCATACATCCTGTAACTGCTGCTCTGGCATTACAATATTATAAAACATTGAGAGAACTTCTATCATCCATGATCTTGAAGAAAATGTCCCTTAGACTATGCGCATTTACAACAGACAACGACATTATGTTAACAGCGAATTGTACCTAAGAGACAATGGGGACTGCAGATGCTGGAGAATTCAGTGTAGATAAAGTGTGGTGGTGGAACAGGCACGGCTGGTCAGCTAACAGCCGAGGAGCAAGAGAGTCAACGTTTCAGTCAGGAGCCTTCTTCATGACTCTGGAGGGGGAAGAGGGCTGACAGAAAATGGGTGGTGGGGTGAGGCTGGGAAAGGAAGGCGATACGTGGACGAACATGGGAGGTGATAGTGATAGGTCTATGGGGAGTGTGGAACGGTCGGTGGGAAGGAACATGGACAGGGAGGTCCCCTCGAGAGGGCAGACCTGAGTCGGAGAGTTGGATTTGGGATCTGGGTGGGTGAGGGTGGTTTGGAAACTGGTCAATTCAATGTTCATGCCTTATGTTTGTCGGCTCCCGAGGCAGACGATGAAGTTTTCATGGTAACAACCTGGTAAATGTCTTTCCAACCTTCTCCAGCTTAATAATATCCCTCCTATAACATAACGACGATAATTGCACACAGTACAACAGAAGAGGCTTCATCAATGTCCTGCACAACCTGAACATGACTTCTCAACTTCTAATCTCAAAGGTCTGAGCAACGAAGTAACCTTAAACACCCTGCAGCACAAAGTTCAAAGAATTATACCTGCGCCTCGGGTCCCTCTTTTCTACATAACTACCAAAGCCCACCATTAATTGGACAAGCATCCCCCTTGTTTGATTTACCAAAATTCAATACCTCGCATATATCCAAGTTAAACTCCATCTGACACACATCAGCCCCGTGAGTGATATTACTACCTCCTCTACATTCACTCTTCGGATCAAAACGACACTCCCCTCTCCGGTAGGTCCACAAAAAACAGCCTTGACTTTCCCAAAGACGCAGAACTTGGTTAAAACAGGTAAAAACAATGACTGCAGATGCTGGAAACCAGATTCTGGATCAGTGGTGCTGGAAGCGCACAACAGTTCAGGCAGCATCCAAGGAGCTTCGAAATCGACGTTTCGGGCGGAAGCCCTTCATCAGGAATAAAGACAGTGAGCCTGGAGCGTGGAGAGATAAGTGAGAGGAGGGTGTGGGTGGGGAGAAAGTAGCATAGAGTACAATGTGTGAGTGGGGGAGGGGATGAAGGTGATAGGTCAGGGAGGAGAGGGTGGAGTGGATAGGTGGAAAAGGAGATAGGCAGGTAGAACAAGTCCGGACAAGTCATGGGGATAGTGCTGAGCTGGAAAAACTTGGGTGAGGTGGGGGAAGGGGAAATGAGGAAACTGTTGAAGTCCACATTGATGCCCTGGGGTTGAAGTGTTCCGAGGTGGAAGATGAGGCGTTCTTCCTCCAGGCATCTGGTGGTGAGGGAGCGGCGGTGAAGGAGGCCCAGGACCTCCATGACCGCGGCAGAGTGGGAGGGGGAGTTGAAATGTTGGGCCACGGGGGCGGCGTGGTTGATTGGTGCGGGTGTACCAGAGATGTTCCCTAAAGCGCTCTGCTAGGAGGCGCCCAATCTCGCAATGTGGAGGAGACCGCATCGGGAGCAACGGATACAGTAAATGATATTAGTGGATGTGCAAGTAAAACTTTGATGGATGTGGAAGGCTCCTTTAGGGCCTTGGATAGAAGTGAGGGACGAAGTGTGGGCACAGGTTTTGCAGTTCTTGCGATGGCAGGGGAAAGTGCCAGGATGGGAGGGTGGGTTGTAGGGGGGCATGGAGCTGACCAGGTAGTCACGGAGGGAACGGTCTTTGCGGAAGCCGGAAAGGGGTGGGGAGGGAAATATATCCCTGGTGGTGGGGTCTGTTTGGAGGTGGTGGAAATGTTGGCGGATGATTTGCCTTGCGCAGGCAGAGGGAGGAGTGGGGAAGGAGAAACTGAATAGTGATCTTGTATGACTTCATGATTTTAGGAAGACAAAAGCCACATGTTAGAGATTTGAAATAGTGACCGGTGTTTTGGGCCCAGAATTGTGCTCTTTCCACATCTCTGGTGTTCAGTATTGATATCTACTCGAGAAACGTCATAGTGCAGAGCATGTTTGCAGGATTTTTTCCCCTGATAGAGCAGACGACTTATAACAGCCATATAAGCCGGAAATCATAGCCAAGCAATTAAAGATGTTCATAGTTTATCTTAATGGCACAGCAAATGCACTCAACATCATATAGTTGAGGCTAATAACTTGTACTTTTTTTCAATGAGAAATGTCCCCTGTATAATTTGGTAATGTTAACCAGAATTTAATAAACCCATATACTTAAAATAAGACCCAATATCTGGGCATGGTTTAGGTCTTGTGTAGTGGGTGGTGCCCAGGTTTCTGAGCCAGAACTCTGAATTCGATTCCAGTCCATGAACGTGTGGTAGTGCCCCTATCTCTGGAGAAGGTGGTGTGTATTCATGTCCTGTGAAGGTGCATCACAGCATGTTACAACAGGCTGATGAACAAACACACAGGAGCATCATGTTGCAGGTTTATGGTGTAATGCTGACTGATGGTAGTGTCCCTATCACTGCGCCAAAATTTCTAGTTTCAAATCCCACAGAGCTATTTCATAATATGTCTGAACAAGTTGATTAAACTTTTTTGGAATCGTGCCTTGATGGAGAAGGAAGAGGTACGACTACTGAATTTGAGACTATAGACCCAGGATGACTGAAAGCACAGCCAACCGTCTTTATTGGAGTCACATTTACACTTTAGGAGGTTTATAAAATAATGAAGGGCATGGATAGGGTGAGTGGTCAAGGTTTCTTCCTGAAGAAGGGCTTATGCCCGAAACGTCGATTCTCCTGTTCCTTGGATGCTGCCTGACATGCTGCGCTTTTCCAACAACACATTTTCAGCAAGGTTCCTTGCCCCCAAGATAGCATAGTCTAAACTAGAAGGCATAGGTTTAAGGTGTGAAGAGAAATATTTGAAAGACAATGAAGAAAAACTTTTTTTTCTTGCAGAGGGTGGTGATTCTATGGAATAAACTGCCAGAGAAACTGGGGGAGGCTGGAATAATTACAGCATTTAAAAGGCTTTATGATTAGTGGGATATGGGTCAAATGCTGGCAAAAGGGAGTGGATTAATTTTGAATAATTGAATGGTATGAACGAGTTTAAGGGTCTGTTTCCCTGTTGTACATCTCTATGAATCACTGATTTAATTAATGAAGGTCTCTTTGTAATCATCAGTTGTTCACCATTATACAAACACTGTCCAGTGTACACCAAAACTTGATGTCATCCGCAAATTTTCGAAATATACCTTCTATAACTCTCATCTAAATCATTTATATAAATGACAAATAAAAGTAGACCCAACAACTTTGCCTCTGGATCATCGCTGCCCACAGGCTTCCAGTTCAAAAAACAGCCATCCACCACCACTCTGTTTCCTGCCATTAAACAGATATACACAGAAACACACACGCAACACACACACATACAGAGACACCGGCGCAACTATGTCTTTAAGACAAAGGTTAGATTAAAACAACGATCGAGAGTTACAGTGAGAAGGTGGGAAAGATGTGTTGAGAAACACACCCGACAGGATCAAATAGCAAAGTAGACTTGATGGGCCAAATTGTCTAAATCCAATTCCTTATGGTCTGTGGCCTTAAGGTGTCAGGATTATTTTCCAAGTGTACAGTAGAAGCTAAGTTTTATAAATACTTGACTGAACAGTCAATGGGACTGTGGGATACGTTTGAGGGGCTGAATGGTATATGTTTGTTCCTATTTGCTGTGCCCTTGTTTCTGAAAAGAGTAGGTGACTTGCTGTGAGGTTAACATGCTTTAATATAAAAGGGGTCTCCCATTTCCATTTGAGATAACGTTGCTCCTTTCTCCTTTGGATTGTGCGATCTGTGGTGTTCTCATCGCCCAGGAACAGTGAAGTCTGGGTCATTGAGGATATTCAAGGCTGACCTTGACTGACCTTTGATGGACAGGGGAGTCAATGTTTATTGGGAACAGACAGGAAAGGGGTATTCAGCTACAATCAGACCAGCCATGATGTTTCTAAACTGAGCAGCAAGTTGGAGGGGACGAATAGCCAACTGCTGCTGCTACCTCACCCGTTGTTCTGTCAATTCACCCCCAAGGCTGTTACAGAGGGAGAGAAAGATCCCATTCAGCCAGTCAGCATCGTGACAATACAGCAGAGGCAGGCCATAATGCACCTCAATGGGATTAGACAGGAATAACTGAAGTATTCAAATCATTTCAGTAAATTACACAGCACAGGTGGACGCCATATAACCATCCCACGCTGTTACACAGGAGCAGGGGCGGCTTGGGCAGCATCAGGAAATACAGAGAAGAGATCATTACTCATTTTGTGTTTGGCAAGCTGTAACTAGTGGAATTCTTCAGGGATCTGTGTGAGGTCATCAACAAATTACAATCCACACCAATGAATTTGATGAAGGGGATGGAGCTCAGTTTGCTCATACATCAGGATTGTCAATCAATAAGATGTCAAATGGAGACAGAGCGTCTCAAATGAGATACAGACAGGGGGAGGGAAGAGCGTCTGCATTGGGACACAGACGGGGGGAGGGCAGAGCAGCTGCAATGAGATACATACAGCGGAGGGCAGCGCGTCTGCAATGGGATACAGACGCGGGAAGGCATAACGTCTACAGTGGAATGCAGACAGGGGAAGGGCAGACCGTCTACAATATGATACATACAGGGGGAGGGCAGGTCATCTGCAATGGGATGCAAACGGGGAGGGCAGGGCGCATGCAATGGGACATAACAAGGAGGGGCAGAGCGTCTGCAATGGGATACAGACAGGGGGAGGGCAGAGCATCTGCAATGGGACACAGACAGGGGGAGAGCAGAGCATCTGCAATGGGACACAGACAGGGGAGAGCAGGGCATCTGCAATGGGATACAGACAGGGGGAGAGCAGAGCATCTGCAATGGGACACAGACAGGGGAGAGCAGGGCATCTGCAATGGGATACAGACAGAGGGAGGGCAGAGCTTCTGCAGTGGGATACAGACAGGGGAGGGCAGCACGTCTGCAATGGGACACTAACAGGGAGGGGCAGAGCATCTGCAATGGGACACAGACAGGGGGAGGGCAGCACGTCTGCAATGGGACACTAACAGGGAGGGGCAGAGCATCTGCAATGGGACACAGACAGGGGGAGGGCAGAGCGTCTGCAATGGGACACAAACAGGGAGGGGCAGAGCATCCAAAATGGGACACAGACAGGGGGAGGGGCAGAGCATCAAGCAATGGCATACAGACAGAGGACAGTTTTGAGCAAACCTTTATTAGAAAAACAAAGTACAACAGATATGTGATGGGAATTTTCTGTTTTGGGGAAAAGACAAAACAGCAGATAATTATTTAAAGGCAAGGGAATGCAGAACTGAGTGGTACAGAGGGATCTGTGTGTCTTAGTACATGAACCACATCAAATTACTCTGAAGATGCAGCTGGTGATTTGGAAGGTAATGGAATTATTCTGTTTCGGGTAAGGGGTGTTGTGTTTGATCTTAGCGATGATTTTTGCATCAGTACAGGGCATTGCTGAGATCACATCTGATGTATTATGTGTCGTTATAATTGCCTTAACTGATAAAAACAGAATTGCTTTCGAAACGTTTCAAAGATTTTTCCTTTTACTCATTCTTGGGATGAAAGCATTACGTTACGAAGAATGAACAGTTCGACCTGAGAATCAGAGATGTTTTATTGACCGTATAACATCTTGAGAAGAGTGTAGTTGGTGAATACCGGATGTATATTTCTTCTTATGTGAGAGAATAAAATTGGGGAAATAATTTAAGAATAAGTCAGGTTCAAACGAAAAGTCATTGGACCGAAAAATTGAACTCTGATTTCTCTTCATATCTGATGCCAACAGGCTGAGCTTTTCCAGCAATTTCTATATTTGTTTAAAAATAAAACATATTCATCTTAACACAGATATTGTGAAGTCATCAAACGCTTATGTTTACATTATGCAGGCACATATTAACACATCTTCAAAACAAGTAGGGCCATTTATTGTTAATGAATTGATTCGGTGTATGACAACAGCAATAATGCACTGACCTGGAGTCGAGAATGTGATGGAGTCATATAGTTCGGACAATATTCAAGGAGAGCTCACATGGTCCCATTTGGGACCTGATAACTTTACTGATTTAACTTACAGATAGAACAAATGTAGCCTATCTGTGAAGGAACAGCCTATTGCTCCCTTTCTGTTTCCCTGCCACTCAACACAGCACTGTGTGGGAGTGAAAAAAAGCCTAGTCGTCTTTTCCACTCATGGAGGATTCCTGATGATGATTCATTGGAATCTCCCCACTGCCTGAAGCAAAGCAATTCAGCCAAATCCAAATGTTTCAGGAAGAAATCCCATTGTCAGAAGGTTATGCGAGACGAATAACTTCAAAAGTAATTATTCAGACTTGATATGTGAGGGGATCAGACAAGAGATTCTATGGCTGCAAATTGGAATCCAAGATGATGTATAGCCTCCTACGTTCCAGGGTCCAGGATGTCTCAGAGAGGCTGCAGAACGTTCTCACCGGGGTGGGGGGAGCAGCCAGAAGTCATTGTGCACATTGGTATAAATGATACAGGTAGAAGTAGCGATGAGGTCATGCAGAGTGATTATAGAGAGCGAGGAAAAAGGGTAAAAGACAGGACCATGACAGTGGTAATATCCGGTTTACTTCCAGTGTTCCGTGCTATTGAGGGAAGAACAGGCGGACATGGCAGAGGAATGCGTGGCTCAATAATTGGTACAGGAGGTAGGGATTCAGAGTTTTAGATCACTGGGATCTTTTGTGCGGCAGAGGTGACCTGTTTAGGAAGGACCTGAATTGGAAGGGGACTAATATCCTGGCAGGCAGGTTTGCTAGTGCTACAAGGGAGTGTTTCAACTAGATTGGCTGGCGTGGGGGATGGCGTGGGATCCTCATCAGCAGCGTTGCAAGTGCGAGGCTGGAAGGAGATACCGTAATCACAAACAGTAAAGTGCAGAGATAGGTTAGGCAGGAACACAACAGGGAGCAAGGAATGCCTGTTGGATTAATTTGCATCTATCTCAATGTAAGATGGCTGACAGGTAAGGCCGATGAACTCAGTGCGTGGAG
The DNA here is from genome assembly GCF_037043375.1 of Chiloscyllium plagiosum. Lineage (NCBI taxonomy): Eukaryota > Metazoa > Chordata > Chondrichthyes > Orectolobiformes > Hemiscylliidae > Chiloscyllium > Chiloscyllium plagiosum. The sequence goes on from NW_028270183.1 coordinate 49,937,295, forward strand.
AGGTACATGGGACTGGGATATTATAGCCATTAAAGAAACATAGCGAAGGGAGGGACAGGACTGGCAGCTTAATGTACCAAGGTACAGGTGCTGTATGCGAGACAAAGACGGTAGAAGGAGGTGTGGGGGGTTTCATTTTTGATTCAGGCGAGTACCACAGCAGTAATCAGAGATAGAATAACTGATGTATCATCCAGTGAGGATTTATTAGATTAGATTAGATTACTTACAGTGTGGAAACAGGCCCTTCGGCCCAACAAGTCCACACCGACCCGCCGAAGCGTAACCCACCCATACCCCTACATTTACCCCTTTACCTAACACTACGGGCAATTTAGCATGGCCAATTCACCTGACTTGCACATCTTTGGAGTGTGGGAGGAAACCGGAGCACCCGGAGGAAACCCACGCAGACACGGGGAGAACGTGCAAACTCCACACAGTCAGTCGCCTGAGGCGGGAATTGAACCCGGGTCTCTGGCGCTGCGAGGCAGCAGTGCTAACCACTGTGCCACCGTGCCGCCCACACGTGGGGCAAGATAAGAAATAAAAAGCGAATGATGATATTATTTGGGTTGTACTATAGGCCCCCAAATAGTAAACGGGGAATTAGGATAATTAAAATATAGAGAGAGTTTGGGGAGGCTTGCAGGTCCAATAGGATTGCCGTAGTCGGAGATTTTAATTTTCCTCACATTGACTGAGAATTACATAGAATTAAGGACTGAGATAGGGGTGTATCTATTAAGTGTGTTCAGAAACGTTTCCTCAAGCAGTATGTAGAGGGTGCAATTCGGGAAGATGTAAAACTTGACCTACTCTAAGAAATAGAGCGGGACAGGTGACTGAGGTGACAATGGGGGAGCACGCTGGGACCAGTCGCCATAGTTCTATTAGTTTTAAAATACTTTTGGAGGTCAGAACTGGCCCGCATGTTCATGTTTTAAATTGGGGCAAGGCGAATTTTGATGGAATTCGACAGGAGCTTGTAGGGGTTGGTTGAAGGATTTTGTTTGCAGGCGAAGGGAACTCCGGCTAGTGGGAGGCCTTTAAAAGTGAAATCACTGGAGTACAAGGTCTATATGTTCCTGTGAGGGTTTCAGGCAAGGTTGGCAGGAAGAGGGAACCCTGGATGTCAGGCAATATTGAGGCTTTGACAGGTAAAAAGGAGGTGTGGCTGAGGTCCATGCAGCTGGGATCAAGGGAATCCCTGGCGGTGTACAGAGAATACAGGAGTTTACCAAAGAAGGAAATCAGAAGGGCGAAAAGGGCGCACACGATAGCCTTGTCTGAGAAGATTAGGGTGAATCCAAAGAGGTTCTTTAAGTATATTAAAGTTAAAAGAATAACTAAATGAGGATATGACCCCTCAATGTCCAAAGTGGAAATGCATGTCCAGAACCATAGGAGATGTGTGAGATTCTCAATGAATATTTCTCCTCTGTCTACCGTGGAGAAATACAAGACGACTTGGGAGGTTAACAAAGGTCATGGTCATATCTTGGCGATAGTCAATATCACAGGAGAGGACTTGTTGGATGCATTAGAATGTATGAAGGTGGATAAATGTCCTGGTCCTAAACAGATGCATCCAAGAACACTGCAAGAGGCTACAGAAGAAACTACGGGGACCTGGGTGATATTTTTACATCATCGTTAGCCGCAGGTTAGGTTCCAGAATATTGAAGTGTAGTAAACGTTGTGCCATTATTCAAGAAGGGAAGCAAAGAAAAATCTGGGAACTATAGACCGGGAAGCCTAACATCTGTAGTAGGTAGGTTATTTGAGAAAATTCTGAGGGAAAAGATACGTACACATTTGGAAAGACAGGGTTTCATTAGAAATAGTTTATTTTTTTCAATTTCCTACAGTATGGAAACAGGCCATTTGGCCCAACAAGGTCACACCGACCATCTGAACAGCAACCCACCCAGTCCCATGCCCCTATCCTATATTTACCCCTGACTAATGCACATAATGCTGTGGCCAATTCACCTGACCCGTACATCTTTGGATTGTGTACAGAAAATGAAGCTCCCAGAGGAAACCCACGCAAACACAGGGAGAATGTGCAAACGCCAAAAGAGAGGCAGCCGAGGTTGAAATCAAACCCGGATCTGTGGCACTATGAGGAAGCAGTGCTGACCACTGAGCCACCATGCCATCCTTGTTTTTTTTCGATACAGTTCAATGACACAGGGACCAAAACTATTCTGCACTTCACCAATGATGCACGTTCCAATGCCACATGCCATGAATAATTTATTCTCCACTGAAAAAGTCATCTTATTATTATTTATTATTGTTTGTTGTTATTTATTTTAATAATTATTATTAATAGTCGTTTTTAGAATGGAACGATTGCATGACTTTGTGTGTGGGAGGTCATGCCTCACAAATTTGCTTGAGTTCATTGAAGAAGCAACCAGGAATGTTGATGAGGGCAGGGCGGTAGGCGTAGTCTGTATGGTTGTCACTAAGGCGTTTGACAAGATTACTCTTGATAGGCTGGTCTGGAAGGTTAGAATCGCATGGAATCCAGAAGGAGCTGACAAATTGGATACACAATTGGCTTGATGGTAGTAAACAGAGAGTAATAGTGGAAGGATGCTCTTGGACTGGAGGCCTGTGACACATGAAATGACTCAGGGTCAGTGCTGGGCCCATTGTTGTTTATTATCTATTTCAATGATATTCTTCAGAATGTACAAGGCATGATTAGTAAATTTGAAGGTGACACTAAAATTGGTGGCATCATGGACAGTGAGGAAGGTTATCAGAAATTGCAGCAGGATCTTGATCAACTGAAGAAGTGGGCTGAGGAATATTTTTTGCAAACTTAGATCAATGTCGGAGTTTCATGGTGAATAGTAAGGCCTTAAGCTGTGTCGTTGAGCAGAGGGACCATGAAGTTCAGGTCCACCGTTCTCTGAAAGTGGAGTCACAGGTAGACATGGGCAGTGAAGAAAGCTTTTGGCTCACTGGCAGTCAACGGTCAGGACATGGAGGAGAGAAGTTGGTAAGTTATGTTGCAGGTATACAGAATGTCGATGAGACTGCACTTTTAGTGTTGTGTTCAGTTTTGGTCACATTGCGATCAGAAAGATGTTTTTAAATTGAAATGTGTGCAGACGGAATTTACAAAGATGTTGCCAGGACTCAATAGTATGAATTATAGGAAGAGCTTGGACAAGCGAGAACGTTTTTTTTTTAGAGCGTAGGAGACTGAGGGGGATCGTATAGAAGTGTACAAGATTATGAGAGGCATGGATAGCGTGAATGGACTGAGCCTTTTTTTTCCCAGTGTTGAGGACTTGAGGACTAGGGAGCATTAATTTAAGGTGAGATGGGAAAGAAGAAAAGGGAAACTGATGGAAACTGTTTACACAGAGAGTGGTACACAAAGGGAATGAGCTGTCAGCGGAAGTGGTTGAAGCATTTATATTAACAATATTTAAATGGCATTTGGGCAAGTACATCGGCAGGAAATGACGAGAAGTGACGTGCTGGAAAAAGAGGTTATTGTGGATGGATATTTGTGTCAGAATGGACCAGTTTGCGCCAAAGGGCCTCTCTCCATGCTGGAGGACTTGATGACTCTAGAAGTAGAATAGCGTTTGGGTCAAACTCTCATTCTTCCTTTGGTCATGAGTTCGAATAATACTTGGACAAAGTTCTTTCAAGATAACTTTGCAGAGATTTTCCTTTTCAGTTTGATATCCAACATAAGTGTGTGTGTGTGTGTGTGTGTGCGTGTGTGCGTGTGTTTGTGTGTGTGCGTGTGTGTGTGTGTGTGCGTGTGTGTGTGTGTGTGTTCCGCAGTATTTTTCAAAGGGAAATATCAATGTACATATTTGCAATATCCACTCGTCATTCTTCTTTCCATCATAGTTTGAGTAACTTTGTTTTAGTCATTAATCTGTTAAAACAACATGTATAAGAAATCTGTCTGACTTGTTCTTAACACTGACCCTGACACACTCTGAGGACTATAACATTGGCCATATCACGAACCTAGTAATTTTTTTTTGTATGTGTGTGGCTAGCGAACGAGTGGGACTAGAAAAGGGAACAGCGATCCAAAAACACAGTAAATTATCGACTCAGTCAGCCTAATGCCAGTGTAGAGGAGATTTTTGGAGGGGATTCTGAGGGATAGGATTTACATGCATTTCGAAAGATGAGGACTTTTTAGGAATAGTCAACATGGCTTTGTTTGATGGAAATCAACTCTCATTAATGTGATTGGTATTTTGAAAGGGTGACGAACAAGATTGAGGAAGGCACTGTGGGTATACATTATTTACACAGACTTCAGCAAGGCATTTAATAAGATTCCTCATCGTAGACAGATGACCAAGGTTAGGTCATATGGAATTCTGGAAAGGCTAACCAATTTTATACAAAATTGGATTGAAGGTAACGGGATGTTTTCCAGACTGGAGGCCTGTGGGCCGGGGCGTGCTGAAAGAATCAATGTTGAGCTCAGTGCTTTTCATCATGTATACAAACAGTTTGTATGTGATTATCGGAGGCATGTTTAGTAGGTTTGCAGGTAACATTAAAAAATATGGGGCAGTGGACAGTGATGATTATTTCAGAGTACAACGGCATACTTGACAAACAAAGGGCCAAGGACTGGCAGATAGAATTTAATGCAGACATTTGTGAGGTTTTGCATTTTGATAAGTTAAAGCAGGGGTGTGCCCTCGGGAATGTTGCTGAACAAAATGACCTACGGATGCAGGTTCATAGTTCCTTGAAAGTGGAGTAGCAGGTAGACAGAGTATTAATGTTCAGTCAGAACATTGAGTATAGGAGATGGGGTAGCATAGTACGCTTCTACAGGACGTTGGTGAGGCCACTTTAAGAATACTGCGTACAATTCAGTTGGCACTGCAAAAGGATGGATGTTGCTAAGCATGAGAGGGTGCAGAAAAGTTTTACAAGGATTTTCTGGAACCTGAGGAATTGAGCTGCAGGAGAGAATGAACAGGTTGAGGCTTTTCCCCCTGGACTGTTGGAGGCTAAATAGTGACATGGCAGAGGTTTATAAAACCCTGAGGGCAATTTATAGTCTCAATGGCCAACATTTTTTTTTCCGAGTGAAGTTACTTCCAGAACTAAACGGCATAGGTTGAAGATGACAGGGGAAAGATTTAGACGGGACCTGAGGGGAAACTGTTTCAAGCAGAGGCTGGTTGGTGCACGGAAAGTGCTGTGGTGAAAGCGGGTACAATTACATGTTTAAAATATATCTGGGTAGATACATAAATAGGAACGGTTCATAGGGATATGGGCCAAATGCTGGCCAGTGGGACGAGGTCAGGTTAGGATGCCTGATCAGCATGGACAATTTGGACAAAAGGATGTGTTTCCATGCTGTATGACTCTCCTACTCTATCATAGGGATGTGGAAAAATGCTAAAAGGGTTTTTTAATGGGAATTGTCTTCCCCAGAAGTTTGTGGTGCCTCTTTGATTGCAAGTATTCACAGCTGAGTTAGTTAAAGATTTCACAGAGACGGCATCATGGATAATGGGATACAGACAGGAAAGTGGGGCTGAGACCAAACCTGGTCAGACACAATCTTAGTGCCTGGTGGAGAAGGTTCAAAGTATCTCATGAGCCACTCCTACTCCTCAGACCCCTGTTTCGGTGTTCCATTCAGACCCTCAAACCTTCTGTATAGGACCAGGTGGAGGCCACTTACTGCTATCACCTGGTGCACAGAAACAGAGGAGAACATTCACTCCCTCATGACTGTCACACACGGTTTGGGAGATTTGGAAAATGTAATTGGAAAACCCAGGCTGAATATGAAAGCGGTCCCTCATTTCTCTTTCCAGAGCTTCCCCTCTCTGCAACTTGTGCTCCATTTGTTGGTAGACGCAGATTCACTGTGAATACAGCCCCCATACCTCACCCAGAGATGGCTCACAAAGTCATAGAACATAGAAGAATACAGCGCAGTACAGGCCCTTCGGCCCTCGATGTTGCGCCGATCCAAGCCCACCTAACCTACACTAGCCCACTATCCTCCATATGCCTATCCAATGCCCGCTTAAAAGCCCATAATGGGGGAGAGTCCACCACTGCTACTGGCAGGGCATTCCATGAACTCACGACTCGCTGAGTAAAGAACCTACCCCTAACATCTGTCCTATACCTACCCCCACCCTTAATTTAAAGCTATGCCCCCTTGTAATAGCTGACTCCATACGTGGAAAAAGATTCTCACTGTCAACCCTATCTAAACCCCTAATCATCTTGTACACCTCTATCAAGTCACCCCTAAACCTTCTTTTCTCCAATGAAAACAATCCAAGTGCCTTAGCCTTTCCTCATACGATCTTCCTACCGTACCAGGCAACATCCTGGTAAACCTCCTCTGCACCCGTTCCAGTGCCTCCACATCCTTCCTATAGTATGGCGACCAAAACTGCACACAAAATTTGGCTCCTTGACTGCAATATTCCATAACAGACCTTCCAGGAACCTTCCTGCAAGTAATCTAATCTAATCTAATCAAACTTTCCAATAACAGAATGTGAGACTATCAGAAACAAAGGTAGATCGTTCACCTCCCAAGCCTGCCTTGCCTTTCACTAAGATCATGGTTTCATAGCCCTCACCTCTCTGACTCATCAAAATCCATCTCCAGCCTCTGTTAGCACTTCCATGAACAAAGGACAAAGAACAGTAGAGCACAGTTCGGCCCTCGATGTTGTACCACCCGTTTATCCTACTCTATGATCAGACTATCCTACATGCTTCCGTTCACGTTCTTCCACATGCCTATCCAAGATTCTCTCAAGTTTCCCTCACGAATTTGACTCTACTTCTACTGCTGGCAGTGCTTTCCACACACCCACCTCTCTCTGTCTAAAGAACCTACCTCGGATATCTCCCTTAAACCTTCCTCCAATTACCTTAAAATTATGACCCCTTGTGATAGATATTTCTGCCCTAGGAAACAGTCGCTAGCTATTCACTCTGTCTATGCCTCTCATCATCTTGCACACCTCTACCAAATCACCCATCATGTTTCTTTCCTCCAATGAGAAAAGCCCTTTCTCCCTCAAGCTTTCCTCATAAAACTTGCCCTCCAGTCCAGGCAGCATCTTGGTAAATTTTCTCTGCACTCGGTCTAAAGCTTCCACATCCTTCCTATAATGGGGTGAGCAGAACTGAACACAATATTCCAAGTGTGGTCTAACCAGGGCTCTATTGAGCTTCCGCATAACCTCACGGCTGTTAAAATAAATCCACCTGCAAATGAAAGCCAACATACCATATGCCTTCTTAAGCACACCATGAACTTGGGGAGCAAATTTGAGGGATTCGTGGACACGGACCCCAAGGTCGCTCTGTTCCTCCACACTGCCAAGAATCCTGTCTTTAACCATGTAATCTGCATTCACATTCGAGCTTGCAAAGGAATTCACTTCTCACTTTTTCAGTTTGAACTCCATCTGCCACTTCTCAGCCCAGCTCTGCATCTTGGCAATGTCCTGTTGCAACCTACAAAAGCCCGCCACATTCTGTACCACTCCAACAACCTTTGTGTCATTGGCAAAATTGCTAACCAACTATTCAACATCCCCATCCAAGTAATTTATAGAAATAACAAAGAGTAGGCGTCCCAGAGGCAATCCCAGCGGAACACCACTGGCCCCTTTCAGTGATCAAGCTCCCCTAACTCTGTGTAAGAGAATTCCTGACATTCACTACCCTCTGTTTGAAGAAAACATTCTCTGTTTCTACATCATGCCCTATTGATATGAACAAAAGATGGGAATACATGGGCTCAGGTAAGAGAGACGTGTCCTGAACTCAAGGCAATATTTGACTGAGGATGAGATCAAGGAGCCTGAGCAAAATCACACTTAATGAGAATCTATTGTGGCATCTCCATTGTTTGGAGTCCTTCACGGCACAAGGAAAGATGATTACCATTGGTGGGCATCAATCATCTCGGCCATGGGGCATCTCTGCAGGAGATCTTCAAGGTAGCTCCTCAGCCCAGGCATCTTCTGTTTGTCAGAAGGAAATCCCTGCACTTTGGAAAGAGGCCTTTCAGCCCATTGAGTCAAAACTAAGCAGAAGTGGGGATATTCACTGAAGTTTACATAATGTCTAGAACAAGTTGTCCCTCTTCAACTCTTGAAGCAGTCTGTGTCCATGTGCAACTAGACATGGACAACATTCAAGATTGTGCTGTTCAAGTCTGGGTAACATTCATGTTACAGCACTGAACATTTCCACAGTAAGATGAGGAGCACATTCAGCACTTCACTCAGCACACCAGAACTGCAAAAAGTGGAAGAGGAACACCTATACAAGGTATTCGCAAAAAACGGATATCCTCGCAATTTCATCAACAGATGCCTAAGGGAGAGACAACAGAACGAGGACATGCCGCAACCCAAAGGACTAGCCAGACTACCATACATCAAGAACATCTCTGAAATGACAGCCAAACTACTGCGACCACTAGGACTTATAACAGCACGCAAACCAACAGCCACACTCAGACAACAACTCACCAGAACGAAGGACCCGATACCCAGCATGAGCAAAACTAATGTCGTGTACAAAATCCCATGCAAGGACTGCACAAAACACGATATAGGACAAACAGGAAGACAGCTAACGATCCGCATCCACGAACATCAACTAGCCACGAAACGACACGACCAGCTATCCCTCGTAGCCACACACGCAGACGACAAGCAACACGAAATTGACTGGGACAACACTACCATTATAGGGCAAGCCAAACAAAGAACAGCCAGGGAATTCCTAGAAGCTTGGCACTCATCCACAAACTCCATCAACAAACACATCGACCTGGACCCAATATACCGGCCACTACAGCGGACAGCTGAAACTGACAACCGGAAGCGGAAGCGGCCACTATAAATGCCGGAGGAAACACCAAAGACGCGCTTCACAGGAGGCTCCCAAGCACCGAGGATGTCACCTAGACAGGGGACGAAACGTTTGCAACAAAAACTTCCAGCTCGGCGAACAGAACCACAGCAACTTCAATCTGGTTTCACAAGAATATGGGGAAGCCATTCAGCCCATCAAAACTACTGGGCAAAAAGAGGGATAGCCCATTCAGTCCCTCCTGCCTATAAAACAGGGAGAGAAGGAATCTGCTCACTCCCACACCCACTTACACAGGATCAGGAAGAGACCATTTCACTACCGGAGTCAATAAAAAGGAACAGGAAGAGGTCATTCAGCTTCTTAAGCCACTAACACAGGAACAGGAATGTGTCAGAGTTGTTCTAACGTTGCAAACAACTGGAGCAGGGGCTGCACAGATAGACTGCTCCAAATTGATCCACATGACTTAATTACTCATAGCACGTAAGTGTTACTTAAACATGGTTTTCTGGCATTCGAAATGAAGCCAATCTTTTTGAAGTATTCTCCAAATAATTGTCTTCATTCTCCAAGAAGGCAGACCCATGGTCTCCATGGAGGTCAGAAGCTGGTGAGGAATGACTAACTCTTTCAAAATGAAGTTATAGTAGCTGCTGACAGGATGATACACAAAGTGACATTCAATGCAGTGTCAAACACTAACAGTCCATTCAAGTGTCCCGAGTTCATTCAGAGCCTGTAGCTCTCTGTCAATCGACATGGGGCTCTGCAGATGCATGTAAACTATGGGAATCAATCATCCAATGAAAAGTATGGAATGTTCACACTATTCAGCTGTTTGGGACAGAATGAATGTCCGTCCATAATCATCAAGTCTCTGCTTCTTATTTTCTCAGAGCCCTACACATTAAACACATAGTCACTGCACTCACTCCTCATGGTCCAGTCATGCCAGAGTTTAGTCTGGTAAAACCCTTTTGCGCTGTCTCGGTGACAAAGAGATCATTATCTATAAAGCAGACCAAACAAATACTCTCTCAACAAAACACGACAAAGGGGAAAGATGTTCTAACTCAGGCACTTCAATCATTTTGCATTAAGAGCAACATATGACTTACCCCTATTCAACCCCTACACACCCATGGATTCTCACATTCCCCACTCACCTGTATTCAATCAGGTCAAGCGTCTTCTCAAAACTCAAATAATCCACTCCCATTGGTTCTCAATTGTCGATGGCACAATGCACATTCTCCACAAAAAGATTTATCAACAATCATTTCCCTTTCCTGAATCTAGGCCGCTTCTACCAAATCATATCATTATTTTCCAAGTGTCTAGTTGTCACGTTCCTTATAAAAGGTTCCATTTCTTTTTCTCACAGCTAACATAAAGCTATTTAGTTTTCTGTTTTCCCTCTCCGTCCTGTTTTAAATATTTACGTTTACACTAACTGATTTCCAGTCTGCAGGATCCTTTCCAGAATCTAACCAGCTTTGAAGAATGATCAATAATTCTTTCACTAGTTCTGTTTTCATCTCCTCAATACTCTGAGATGGAGCTCATCAGATGCAGCAACTTATGAAACTACAGTTCAATTAGATTTCCAAAAGGATACCCTTCATTAATTCTAATTTCCTGCATTTCCTCATTTTCACCAGTCCCCCTTCTCTCTAGTATTTCTGGAAGTTAGTTTCTGTACCTTCCCCTGTGGCGATGGAACCAATGCTTTCCCCTCAGCAGCCAGGTGGCTTCTGTCAGCTTGTGATACATCGGAGGACTACACTTCAGAGATGGTGGATACATTACTCACTCCTGCCTGGAAAGTTCCAGAATTAAAACAGATAAATTCATAGTGAGAGTCAGCACAGTCCTGTCCCTGGTGTGAGGCTACAGGTTATGCTGAAGGAAGAACACAGTTCAGTGAGCACCTCATTTCTGAAACAAGCTGGTTTCACACTTTACACCTGAATGGGTCCAGCTTAGACAGATGTTCCTGGAAATCCAAGGAAGGGAAGTGCAGTGCTTTGCTCCTCCTTGTTTCCAGAGCTTCCCTTCTGTGTAGTCTTCGGTCCATTTGTTTACCCTGGACCCAGACACTCTGTAAATGCAGTGTCCAGAGTGCGGTCACCAGACCCTCGGTTCTCCCTGAATGAACTCAGCAGCTGACAAAACAAACCTGAGAACACCACCCACAGAAACTCCACTGACTTTCTCATGACAGCAGCAAGTTAATGCCCCACACACATCGTGCACCCATTCAGTGTTGAAAATGCCTCCCTCTCCTTAGTTTCTCTTCCTGGCTGAGAAAGCCGTTGCATCTATGTAAAGCCCCACAGTAACAGTTGCTCTCTCCAAAGAAGCAGCTGACTCTGTAACATTTCCTTCTTCTGTATCTCAGCAACTGTCAGGGCAGCACCAGTATTGCCAATGGAATAGATCATCACACTCAAAGTAGAGAGACAGAGGGAGCATAACTCACTTTAATCAGGGACATACCTAAATGGACGTGGTATTCGGGAATATGGGAAAGTCAGGAATGTTAGAATAACTTGCCATTCTATTTTCCTTCCAGTCCATCATCAGCAATCATTTTGTTTTCTTTTCATTTCTCTCTCTCTCTCTCTGGACACTGGAGAATTTTATTTCAGATCTCCATTTTCCACAGTTCCTTGTTTTATTTCACCTTTACTGTTGTTGTTTCATGGTATGTCAGCATCAATGGCAAGGGCAGCATGTATTGTCCAGCCTAATTACCCTTGACTGTGAGGCCATTTGTTAAGACAACATGGAGCCAACTATTTTATTGTGGAACTGAAGTCGCTCTTAGTCCAGACCGAGCAATAATGTTAAGTTTCTATACCAAAGGCTATCAGTGAAATATTAAAAGAAATCCTGAATGTTTATTTTTTCCATCAGTGAAATTTATTCCAATTTTTGTCATTTGACTTTAAGTTTAGTCATCGGCTGTGGTAGGATTTCAAACAAAGACTTTAGAGTCATCATTTTTGCCTCTGAATTACATGTGCAGTGACATTATGAATCTCATACAGAGTACCTGTTGTGAAGTACCTATAGTGACGGCAACAAGTTTGTGGTCAAAATATTTGTCACTGGTAGAGAGGTCAGAATACAACGGGAGCCATAAATTCTGAAGTTAACAAAGGGCTAGATGATGTTTAATTCAGCAACAGCATTGAGACAGAGGTCGAGACTGGGGATATTATCGAGTTGGGTGTGGACAGATTAAGATATTCCAAGTTGCTCTTGTTTTTGTTGCATTTTATTGACAGTGTTTGAATATATTGTATTTTGCTGAATGCCGAATATTTTGACCAAGCGAATTGCATCTGAAACAGAGCACCTCATACTTACCTTGAAAATAAGAAACCTTTCGCGTTGAGACGCCCTTCATCATATATTTTCAGGTACGTCAGCTCATGTGCATTGCACGAAGGACAGATATTCATGTTTTAATTGGATAATTACTTAATGGACAACATATTGCAGAAAGACGGGGTTTAACAGAAGACTACGCTGAGCTGGAGGAGTGATAGCTCGATCAGGAATTCAACCGGATACTCAATCCATGCTGAGCAAATATTCCAACCCAATCTAATCCCAATAGGCAGACTCGGCTATATTTCCATGTTGTACATCTCTCTGACTCTATGACTCTATCCCAACAACCCTTCAGTATTCACCTCCCAGCGATGGTCATTCTGCAGCTACATCTCCGGAATGACAGTTCCATCATATCTGTTCACTGTCATTCCATCTGCCTTATGGCGAATACAGGGAGTCATTCCTCAGTAGTGGGGGTTTGAACAGATGGGTAGAGGTTAGAGAGATAGGGAGGGTTCCAGGGACTCGAGGATGTTAGATTTAAACATAGTTACATCTGGTAAAGAATGTCAGTGGGACAACGGTTTTTGGGGATTGGAGAAATTCACAGAGATAGAGGGAGCTGGATTAGATTCTGGAGAAAGGGATAGGGATGGAGAAAGGAAGAGGCAGGCAGACTGAGAGGCACAGACAGCGGGCTGTTTCATCTTGGAGATTATTGTGTACACTAACAGAGATATGGAATGTTGTCGTGACTGAAGACATTTACAGATATAAGAAGGCTCTGGAGGCTACATAGATAGAAAGGCAATGGAGAATGCTAGGTTACTGGGTTGGAGACAGTTACACAAATGGGGAGGGTTGCACAAACTGAAAGAGGTTCCTATGGTCGGGAGGGGTATGGTGTTGGGAATGAGGGTGAAAGTTAACAAGATAAAGATCAAAGAATTGGAGAAGGATAAGGAGATTACACATTTTTCGCAGCTAAGGAAGGGTTATAGGAGCTGGAGAAGATTACAGAGGTAGGGACGGATGGAGAGGTTAAAGACAAATACATTGACATGGAGGGGGGTATTGGTGGGAGGAGCATACAAGGATAGACAGGACTGTCAGGGTTTACAGGGATGAAGGAATTTAGTATCTACTGCAGAAGGTTAGGGATTAGGGTGTTAGGGACTGGAGAACCTGACAGAAACAGAGACAGAGACAGAGACACAGAGAATGATGTGGACTAGAGGAGATTCCAAACAGAGGAAGGATTATCGGGACGGGAGAATATTACAGAAATCACTCACACAGCATGGGCCAGGATTGATGCCTGCGATTCTCTGTGCTGTCGCATTGAGGACCAGTACAGGAGAGGTGAAAGCAGGACCCTCACAAGATGGTGGGAATGAAGCCTATAATGTTGCTGTTCCTTGCCCACCTCTGAATCTATGTCCGGTCTTCCAGGTCTGAACAGTCTACTACCTCCACCCTGTGCTGTTTACTGTGAGCGATCTTACCGGCTGCAGGATTTACTGAAGGCTCCAGATCTCCCTCTCCATCTCTCTCCGGCTGACCAACCAGCTTCAATGAGGTGATGGATGAGACAAGAGTTAGGAACATCCTGATTACCTGCATGAGACCGAAATAGAAAGAATGGGAAATTAGACTGATACAATGAGGATAACTCATGCAGAGTGGCACTGAGTCCAGCAGAGATCTCGGAAATCCCAGTCTCCATCCCTTGCCTGTGCTGTTGTGTCTCTCTGGAGTGGACAATTCTGTAGACTCAGGATCTAAGAGGGAGAAATGCTGACAGAGGCAGCATATAGACCGACACAGTGAGCGATACCACATGGAGAGATACTGAGTGAAATCACATTATTAGACACTGCATTAACAGGGAATTGTTTGAATTTATCACAAGTGCACTGGGATAATTCTGAGGGGATTCAACATTCCTATCTCATCATCTCTTTGGCGGTGGGTCACAGACGAGGCTGACTCTCTCCCACTCTCGGGGTGGGGTGGGCAGGGGGAGGTCTGGAGTTGGCGGTACAGACCGATGCGGGCTTCCACAGACTCTGTTACACCCTGTTGCAGAAGGTGACCATGGGAAGGGGGTGGGTGGGGCGTTGGTGTCGTCACGCGCTCCTTGTGCTGATCAGGAAAGGTACTCGACACTTTCCCAATACTCCTCCCCCACTTTGGACGATCTTGGTCCAGGACTTATCAGATTTGATTAAGAGATGAAAAAAAACGATCAATTCTGAAGAAGCCAACATTTAGAAATGTGGACACATTTGTTAAAGAGATCGCTAGGGAGTCTCCGAGCATGAGGAGTGCAGTAGGAAGAGGAAACATGCTCAGCGTTTAATCAGATGATCGGAACAGGGAGAGCTGAAGGTGTTGGAGGTGGTGAGAGTGTTACAGAGAGGGACATAGGCCTGAACAATGTTACAAAGCCAGTATGAATTGCTGCAGCTTGAGGTGTTTGCAGAGGTCGGGATGGACATCTGCATTTTCATTGATTCATTCATGGCCTGAAGATGTCAGCAGATGGACTAGCATACATTACCCCACTGCTAATTGCCCAGAGGCAGCTCAGTCAGCCATATTGCTGTGGGACTGGAGTCACATGTGAGCCAGACCAGGCAAGAATGCCAGATGTCCCTCTCTAAAGGACATACGTGAACAAGTTGATATTTACCAGATAATCAACAATGCTTATACGGTGGCCTCACTAATGTCCTGTACAGATACACCATGACATCCCAATTCCTACTCTTAATGCTCTGCCCAATGAAGGGTAACCATCCCAAACACCTGCTTCACCAGCCAGTCTACCCATGACGGTACTTTCAAAAAACTGTGTACCTGCGTCCCTGGATCACTGATTGACAACACTACTCAGGGCCCGAACATTAATTCTACAAGTCCAGCCTGGTCTGCTTTACCACAATACAACATCTTGCATTTCTCGACCTGTTCTTCCTAATCTCACCGGTCCAGCAGTACTGTTGATCCCATTGTACTCTTCCATAACTCTTCACTGTCCACATTATCACCAAATTCAGTCTCATTCACAAACTTGCTAACCATGACTCCTGTATTATCATCCAAATGATGCACAACAGTGACCCAGCACTGAACCCCATGGCACACCGTTGGTCACAGGCCTGCAGTTTGAGCAGTAAGCCTCTATGAACACGCTCTGTCTCCTACAGTCAATCCTGTTTTGTATCCAGTTGGTGAGCGCTCCCTGGTTATGTCTGATCTAAACTTACTATCCAGTCTGCCATGCAAAACCTTGTCAAAGGCCTTCATAAAGTTCATGTGGACATCGTGTACTGCTCTGCTTTGATCTGTCACTTGTCGACCTCCACACTCACATTTTAGGCATGATTTCCCATGCACAAAGCCATGCTGACGATCGTTAATCTGTCCTTACCTTTCCAAAGGCATGATGATCGTTTCTCTCAGAATCTCCTCCAACAACTTACCACCCCTGCATCAGTCGACCTGGTCTGTAGTGGCTGTTGATGATGCAAATATCTCTGGAAGGGGCCCTGCAATTTTCTCCCTCGCTTCTCACAAGGCGCTGGGATACATCTGATCATGTCCCAAGGTTTTATCTAACTTATTGCATTTTAAGACATCCAGCACCTCCTGTTCTCCAATGTGAACTCTTTTCAAGACATCCCTATGTAGTTTCCCAAGTTCCCGAGCTTCCATGTCTTTCTCCATACTAAATCCGAACACAAAATATTTGTTCAGTATCTCACCCATCAGCAGTGATTCCACACAGACAGCCTCATTGACCTTTCAGGGGCCCTATTCTCTCCCGAGCTAATTTTTAGCCCTGGTTAAAACTTGTCAAAATGCTTCTGAAATTTCAAATATCCTCGACCGACATTAGTACCATCCTCCAGGTTCTGCAGCCCTTCATACCTCGTAACATGGCCCAGACTCTCCAACTCCTCCTTCATCTGCAATGTTCCCCAGAAGGACAGTGGAGGATGGTGGGGGCTACAGAGATGTGGAGGGGCATCAGGACGGGAGGATTTTGCCGACATTAGGAATATATGGACTTGAGGAGGTTTCAGAGTTTATGAGTGTTGTAGCGACTGGAGGAAGTTACAAAGATAGGGATAGTTTTAGATTGGAGGATTCTGCAGAAAATGTTTACGTGGTTAAAGGCAGGATTCTTAGCAGCGTGCAGGAACAAAGGGATCCTGTGTCCCTCATGTTACCACCCAAGATGACAGGGTGTTAGGAAGGCGTATGGTGTGTTGGCTTTCATTAACAGGGGGATTGAGTTTAAGAGATGCGAGGTTTTGCTGCAGCTCTACAGAACCCCAGTTAGACCACACTTCGAATGTTATGAACAGTTCTGTTCGCTTCATTATATGAAGGATGTGGAAGCTTTAAAGACAGTGCAGAGGAGATTTAGCAGGATGCTACCTGGACTGGAGGGCATGTCCATAGAAGGTAGATTGTGGAAGCTAGGGCTTTTCTGATCAGAGCGAAGGAGGAAGAATGGTGACTTGATAGAGGTGTACAAGGGAATGAGAGGCATAGATAGAGTGGATAACCAGAGACTACTTCCCATGGCGAAATGTTTGTCACAAGGGGACATAAGTTCAAGGTAATTGGCGGAAGGTTTAGCTTAGATATCAGAGGGATATGGGCCAGGTGCTGGCAGGTAGGACTAGATTGGGTTGGGATATCCTGTTGGCATGGACGGGACTGGTAAGTTTTTTACACTGAGAGTGGTGGGTGCGTGGAATGGACTGCCAGCCATGGTAGTAGATTCAGACACATTACGGTCATCTAAGCAACTCTTGGATAGGCACATCAGTGATAGTAAAATGAAAGGTATGCAGGTTAGTTTAGTCTACAGAGTAGGATAAAAGGTCAGCATAATATTGAGGGCTGAAGGGCTTGTACTGGAATGTGCTATTCCATGTTCTAAATAGCAAGGGTTACTATGGCAGCAAGTGGTTTCGGGAAGCGGGAGAGTATGCGAGCTGAATGAAGAGACACAAATAGGAGGCATTGCTAAGATTGTATGAGGTAACAGAGACAGAGGGTTGTGAGGACTGGAGGTGGTTTCACAGGGAGGGAGGAGCATACAGCCACAGGAGGTTACAGAGATGTGGAGAGCTGTAGGGCCTACAGGGGTTGCAGGCAGCTGGGGAGTTGGGAGGGATGGATCAGTTTACAGGGATAAAGTGTTGGTAGGATAGGGTGTTTTACACAGACAGGGATGTTTCAGGTGAATGGGTCAGATTACAGAGGTAAAGTGTGTTGTACAGATTGGAAAAACAAATAGACATGTGGAGGGTAGTCGTGAAAGATGTTTATAGATACAGGAATGCTAATGTTGTGCAGGTTATTTGGACATGGAGGGTGTGGAATCATACAGATTTTCCAAGAGATGAAAGACAACAATTTTGGTTGGAGACAGTTTCACAAATTAGGGAGCATTAGTAATCTCCTCCAGTTTGGTCGAGTGGGAAGAATTGTAGGGGAGGGTGATGTTTACACATGTAAGAGCTGGAGAAGATTATGGAAATGAGTAGATGGATAGAGACACTGGATTAGCTTACAGTGACAGGGTGGGTGCTGGCAATGGGAAGATATCACACAGATAGAGGGTCTTGTAGGAACTGGATCAGAAGAGTCACAGGCATTGGAATGACTTCTGCAGATTGGGAGTGTTACAGGGACTGAGAGGATCGTACGGTCTCCACAGATTGATCGTGTCTTTAAGAATAGAAGAGTTTATGTAGATATGGATAGCTTAAACCCAATGCATGCAGTTTCATTTCAAGACCAGAGCCTTATTATCCCTCATCAGCCAAGTATCCAGAAACCTGCCAACTTTTCCCTTTACCCCAATGGGGCATACTGGCTCTGGATTCTTGAGATGCCTCCCATTTGCCAGTTGTTCCTTTTCCTTCAAACAGACCCACCCAATCGTTTGGAATCATAATGTGGAGGTGCCGGTGTTGGACTGGGGGTGGACAAAGTTAAAAATCACCCGACACTCGGTTCCAGTCCAACCGGTTTATTTGAAAGCACGAGCTGTCAGAGCACTGCTTCTTCATCAGGTGGTTGTGGAGCACAATCCTAAGGTACAGAATTTATAGCAACAGGATGGCAGTGTCATGGAATATAATATTCAAACAAATTTAGTTTAAGCCTTTCATCTATTTCAGTGATCACAAGCGCTTTCAAAGCGAGTTGGATTATAGCTGGGCGTTGTGTAATTTTAAATTCACGGCATTGACGCTGGCCACATCCTGCAGAATGGCCCCAAACCTGGCCCTGTTCCAGTTTTCCTCTTCAGTTGTGGACCTGCTGATCTTTTTCCATAACTATGTTAAAACGAAGACAGTTGTGGACACTGGACCCAAAGTGCTCTCTGAATGACAATTCAGTCACTTGCCCGACCTCGTTTTCTAAGGGAAGGCCTCGTGTTGCACCTGCCTGAGTAGAGTAGGGCTCTCTGCATATTGATTTAGGAACTTTCCTTGGACACATTTGAAAAATTGCCCTCCGTCCAGGTCTTGTTATACTCGAGGTGGCCCAGTCAATACAGGGAATATTAAAATCTATAGCTTGCACTCCTCTACTATTCCTATAGTTATCTGCAATCTCTACACAGCTGCTCCTCTGGTATCTGTTGGGTCTACAACAGTCTACAATACAGTCTCAACAAAGTGACCACCCCCCTTCTTCTTTCTAACTTCTAACCATGTGGAATTTTAAATGAATATATGTTTTAAAAATTGGAATTAACAATCCATAAATAGTATTGATAAAAATCCAAACACTTGACCTTCAGAGAAAGACAACAGTTCACTCTCATGTGGTCTGCACGACATCCCCACAGCAAAGTGTTTGCCTCTCAATTACCCTGTGAAATGGGCGAGCCAGCTGCTTAGCTCAAGGGCAGCAAGGGATAGGCAATAAAGGCTAATCAGCCATAGACACCCACATCCCATACCTGTTTTTTTTTAAAATCCATTCAGATTAGTCCCAGCACAGTTCCAGTGGAACAACGTCCTGGCCAATCACGTTGGTAGATTTATGGACAGGGCTTTAAACTGACAGAGAGGATGCAGGGACAGGCTTCAGGTGAAAGAAACTTTCCAAATCCAAAGACAAAACGTGAAGCATCGGAGCAGCATGGGAGTGTGACCCAAGATAACAGAAAGGAACAGGATGGGACAAAGTTTAACTAAAACTGTAGATCAGCAAATCTATTTGTGACAGGAAATTGTGGGAACGAGTAAATTATGTTTTTTTTTATTAATGGACAAAGTCTCTGTAACAAGGTAGATGGATTTGTGACACAGAGATAAAAGGGATTTAGACACCAGAGAGATGTGGTTACAGGGCGAACCAAAGGTGGGATATAAATATTCAATGGTTCACAACCTTGTGCAAACTCAGGCAAAATGGGCAACGCGAACAATAATGGATAAGAAAGGCATTACAGAGAAAGCATTTGGCATCAGATCATGAAGTAGAGTCAGTCTGAATGTAAATTCTGGCTACTACTTGCCAAGGACGCAAGCAGCAGAACAGTTTTAGACCACCGAACAGCATTTCATGGCTCGTCACTGCAATAAATAGGAATTCATTGGAATTTTTAATAAAGGCATGGTGAACATTTAGTGAAAGGTCAATATTCACAAAGTCTGGGACAATCACAATGACAACAGTGATATTGGAAGAGGAGGTCAGAGAATTCTTTTCAGTGTTTCTTAGAATAACACATTGTGCAATTGGCGAGGGACATAACTGTCTCAGAGAGACTGTTGTGTGATAAAACTTAGTGAATGAGTAATGTCACCTGGAGAGATCCTCTGGGAAATTGTGATAAAGTGCTGTTTAAAGAAATATAAAGTTTTAAAGTGAATCACAGAAAAGACAAGCTACAACTAGAAACAAAAATAGCCAATTACATGGGTTGGAGAGGAGAACTGACCAAGGTAAACAGGCTAAACAGACTGAAATATGTGCCTGCAAATGAACAGTGGAAAAAATTTGAAGGAACAGTGTAAAATACTCAACAAAAGGACATTCCACTGAAACAGACAAAAACTCAGGAAGAAATCCCCAGCGGTCCCTCACTCAGGACAAAATGGATCAGATTAGATTATGCGGCTGAGAAGATCACCACAAAGAACTTAAAATCCTGAAGTGAGAGAGAGTTTTAGAGTAAGTTTTAAAGGGATTGCATTGGGTCTGCTACCAGGAGTTGGGCAGTGGGAGGAGGAATCGTTGTCAAGGTTTATTGACACGATACGAACATGGAGAGGTGAAGGTGCTTGAGGTGGTGAGAGTGTTACAGAGAGTGGTCAGAGCCTGAACGGTGTTACAATGCCAGTACGAATTGCTGCAGCTGGAGGGGCTTGCAGAGGAAGGGAGGGACATATGTATTTTATTTATTCACTCATGGGATGTGGGTGTCATTGACTGGACCAGCATTCTTTGACCCCATGCTAATTACCCAGAGATTGCTGGGGCCCTGGTGGATAAACATAATACTTTGCTGGACACAGGTGAAGTGCTGAATGACTGGAGGATCGCTAATGTGGTTCCTTTGTTCAAGAAGGGCAGAAGGGATAGGCCAGGTAATTACAGAGCAGATAGTCTGATAGCAGGGGGAGGGATATTATTGGAAACAATTGTGAGGATGAATCGACACTTGCAAAGGTAAGGATCAATTCGGTTTAGTCATCACGGATTTGGCAGAGAAAGATACTGTCTGAGGAATTCAGTTCAGTTTTTTTGAAATGGTGCTTATGTATATTGATGAGGGCAGTGCAGATGATGTGCTTTACACGGACTTGACTAAGTCCTGAAACAAGATCCAACATGGAAGGCTGGTCCAAAAGGACTGGGTTCCAAGGCAAGTTGGCAAATCGGATGCAAAATTGGTGGATCTAATATTTTCACCATCGGGTATACCACAGAGATCTGTGCAGGAACCATTGAACATTCATAACTCGGATGTGAAAGCAGAAGGTATCATTAGTCGGTTTGCAGATGACATGAAAGGTGAGGGTGTTGTTCACAGTGAGGAGGATGGTCTCCGTCTGCAGCCCGATGTCGATCGGATGATAATCTAAGCAGAGTTTAGTTCTGATTGAAGTGAGGGAATACTCTGTGGGAGGTACGATAAGCGAAAGACAGACATCATGAACGGTATGTCCTTGCGGAG
Source organism: Chiloscyllium plagiosum (assembly GCF_037043375.1). NCBI lineage: Eukaryota > Metazoa > Chordata > Chondrichthyes > Orectolobiformes > Hemiscylliidae > Chiloscyllium > Chiloscyllium plagiosum. The sequence goes on from NW_028270183.1 coordinate 49,958,764, forward strand.
TACTGAGGAATACAGGGACCTTGGTGGACAAATCCATAGATCCCTGAAGGTGTCAGCACAGGGAGACAGGGTGTGAAAAGCACCTCAACTGGGAGCGGGAGAGGGACCCATATCCTGGTGGGGTGAATTGCTCGAGATGCTTGAGAGGATATAACCTAGTCTGGCAGGGTGTTGGACCTTAAATAAACATAAGGCCAGAAAGAAGATTGAGGCTGATACACGAGTTAAAGACAGCAATTTCAGCAGACAAGGCAGGCAAGAACATAGCAGGGAATGGGGGAAAACTGATGATTAAACTGCATTTATTTCAATGCAAGGGGCCAGACAGCTAAGGAAGATGAAATCAGGGCATGGATTAGAATATGGGACTGGGATATTATAGTTATTACAGAAACACACCTGAGGTAGGGGCAGGACTGGCAGCTCATTGTTTCAAAGTAGAGATGCTACAGGAAGGGGAGGCGAGAGAGGACGTGTGGTGGTAGGTTTTGATTGCATGAATCATCACAGCAGTACTTAGAGAGGATATTCCTGTGGGATCACCCAGTGAAGCTATGTTAGTGGAACTGAGAAATACGAATGCGTCATCACTTTGATACGATCGGACTGCTGACCCCAAATTATCTGTGGCAGACTGAGGAACAAATATGTCAGGACATCTTAAATATCAACCATAACAATAGGGCTGTTATGGTAGGGGTTTTTAAACTTTCCAAATTGAGACTGGGACTGCCAGTGTTCAGCGTTTGCAAGGGAGGAATTTGGTAATTGTGTACCAGAAAACTGCCAATCAATATGTAAATGGCCTGAAAAGAGAAAGGGGCAAAACCTGACCTCCACTTGGGAATTAAGGTAGGGAAAGGGAAGGAGATGTGAGTGAGAAAGCATTTTGCCAAAGGGACCACAGTTCTAGTAGTTTGAAAACAGCTTTGGAAAAGGACAGGCCTGGTCCACAAGTGCAAGTTATAAAATGGGGCCTGACCAATCTTGATCGTATTAGCCAGGAACTTTCAAAATGGGATTGGGGAAGGGAATTATTTACAGGGAAAGGGAAGTTTGGCAAGTGAGAATATTTAAAAAGTGAGATAAACTGATCGATCAGCGCCAGCATTTTCCTGTTTGTGTTCAGCTCAATGCTGATGGCATTCGGAAACACTAGCTGTCTATTGAGGGTTTGGTCAAGGAAAAGGGGGCACATGTCAGGTATAGCCAGCTGGATCAAGGGAATCCCTGAGGATATACAGGGGCTACAGGAATACACTTTGAGTAGAAAACAGGAATGGAGAAAGGCTAAATGAAATAGCCTCAGCAGAGAAGGGAAGGGGAATCCAAAAGTGATTGTATCAGTATATTAAGAGTGCATAAGTAACTCAGGACAAAATAGTGTCCATTAAAGATCAATGAGGCCAACGATGGGTGGAACTGCAGGATATTGACTAAGATCCTAAACAATTTTTTCACTCCAGAACTTACTCTGGAGAAAGACTGGGGAACTGAGGGAACAAGAGTAATACGTTAGACCACAATTGGAATTCTCTGCAATTCCAGTCTCCCTGCTATAGGAAGGATGTTGTGAAACATGAAAAGGCTCAGAAAAGATTAACAAGATATTGCCCGGGTTGTTGCTGAATAAGCTGAGGTTACTGTCACTGGAGAATCGGAGACAGAGGGATGACCTTGCAATTTCATCAACAGATGCCTAACGGAAAGACAACGGAACGAGGACATGCCGCAACGCAAAGGAGTAGCCTCACTACCATACATCAAGAACATCTCTGAACTGACAGCCAGACTACTGCGACCACTAGGACTTATAACAGCACGCAAACCAACAGCCACACTCAGACAACAACTCACCAGAATGAAGGACCCGATACCCAGCATGAGCGAAACTAATGTCGTGTACAAAATCCCATGCAAGGACTGCACAAAACACGATATAGGACAAACAGGAAGACAGCTAACCATCCACATCCACGAACATCAACTAGCCACGAAACGACACGACCAGCTATCCCTCGTAGCCACACACGCAGACGACAAGCAACATGAATTCGACTGGGACAACACTACCATTATAGGGCAAGCCAAACAAAGAACAGCCAGGGAATTCCGAGAAGCTTGGCACTCATCCACAAACTCCATCAACAAACACATCGACCTGGACCCAATATGCCGGCCAGTACAGTGGACAGCTGAAACTGACAACCGGAAGCGACTGGTACAGGCCACTATAAATGCCGGAGGAAACACCAGAGAAGCGCTTCACAGGAGGCTCCCAAGCACTGAGGATGTCACCTAGACAGGGGACGAAACGTTTGCAACCAAAACTTCCAGGTCGGCGAACAGAACCACAGCATTTAAAAGTTATCTGGATGGGCATCTGAATAGTAAGGGTGTCGAAGGATATGGGCCGAATGCTGGAAAAGGGAATGGATTTATTTAGATCTTCTGGTAAGCCTGGACGAGTTGGGGACCGAAGGGTCTGTTTCTATGCTGTATATCTCTTTGACTTGAAAAGAGTGCATGTCATTTAAGAGGTGGTGCTGGAGGTTTTAAAACAATGGCAAGTGCCAGAACCTGATTAAGTGTATCACAGGACACTGCGGGATGCTAGGGAAGAAATTGTGGAGCCCCTAGCAAAGGTATGTGTACTACTGACAGGCATGTGTGATGTGCTGGCAGGCTGGAGCGTGGCATCATGGATAGTGAAGGAAGTTTTCTGAGAATACAAAGGGATCTTGATGAAGGGAATGAATAGGCTGAAAAACTAGACGTGGAATTCAATCTGAATAAACACAAGGTAATGCATTTTGTAAAACAAACAAGGGTAGAGCTTATACAATTAATGTTAAGGCTTTGGTTAGTGTTTTAGAGCAGAGGGACCTCCGGGTTCAGGCACATAATTCTTGAAGCTTGCATCACAGGATGGATAAGACAGTGCTCTGCATGCCTGACTATGGATCATTCTATTGAATGTAGGATTTGGGACGTCATGTTGAGATTGCACAGACATTTGTGAGGCCTGTTCTGCAATACTCTGTCCAGTTCTGGTCGCCCACTTAACAGGGAGGATATTATTATGCTGCAGGGCATTCAGAAGAGATTTACCAGGATATTGCTGGGTATGGAAGGCTTGAGTTCTGAAAAATGGCTGGATAGGCTGAATCTTTTTTCACTGCAGCCTGGAGGTTGAGACATGATGCTATAAAAATTTATGAAAAAAAAATGAGGTATATAGATCAATTTTATGGTAGTTGCCTTTTCCTCAGGATGGGGGTGTCTCAAGAGGAGGGGCCACATTTTTAAGCTTAAAGGAGAGAGATGTTCAAAAAGAAAGATATGGGGCCATTTGCTACACAGAGGGTGGTTTGAGTGTGGAATGAACGTCCTGAGAAAGGGGTTGATGTGGGTACAATTACAACATTTAAAAGATATTTGGATGAACAGGTGAATAGGGAAGGGTTGGAGTGATATGGGCCATCTTCAGATAGCTGGGAAGACTTTAGTTTTAGATAATGGTGGGTATCAACTGAAGGGTCAGTTTCCATGCTGTATGGCTTTATGACAAGAATATGGTTTTATTCCATTATTGAAGAAAGGATCAGGGCTGGGTCCACTGATGTGCATCATCTACATAAACGATGTGGTTGAAAATATAGGAGTGATTGTGCGAAAGTTTGTTGATGATCAAATTAATGGTGTCGTGGGCAGTAAATACGGTTATCAAAGGGGATCTTGACCAACTGGGCCAGTGGACCAAGGAATGAAAGATGGAGTTTAATTCAGGTGTTGGATTTTGTTAACACAAACCAGGGATGTCTAACACAGTTAATGGAAGGGCTCTGGCCAGTGTTGCCGAACAGAGAGAGACAGACAGAGAGAGAGATCTGGGGGTGCAAGTTACATTGTTCCTCGGAAGTGGCATCACAGGTGGACAGAGTGGGGAAAGCGACATTTGGCACATTTGCCGACATTGGCCAGCACTTTGTTACATACGTTGGAGATATTTGTAATATTGTCCTAAATATTTCCCTTGGGCAGAGGAGGCCACGGGGTGACCCTAAGAATGGTGAATTGCCAAGGGTAGGTGAGTCCAAAAGTAGAGGGTATAAATGGGAGGTGAGAGAGCAAATATTTAAAGAGGGAGCTGAGGGGGAACATTATCCACAGAGGATGGTGCATAGACGGAACAGACTGCCTCAGGCACATGGGAGAAACAAGAACAATTACAGCATGGAAAAGACATTTGGGCAGGTATATTGAGAGGAGAAGGTTTGAAGAGATAAGGGCCAAACGCAGGCAAATGAGACTCGTTCAGTTTAGGTCACATGGGCAGCATTGAGGAGTTGGACCACAGGTTCTGTTTCTGTGCTGTATCACTCTGTATCCAGTTAAAGAGTACCGAAATAAAGCATGTTGTAGAGACTGAAGCAAGTTACAGCGATGGGGATGGTAGTCTGGAATGCAGTACGTTTCAAATATAGGGAGGGACTAATCGGGAATGGAGCAGGTTACAGGGACAATTACTGTTATCTGAAAAATCCCAAACTCCATCCCTGGCCTGCACTGTTGTGTCTCTCTGGAGTGGAGAATTCTGTTGGCTCAGGATCTGGAGTAGCTGCAAGAGAGACACTGACAGAGGCAGCAATTAAACCCACACAGTTAGGTATACCACATGGAGAGAGACTGAGTGATATCACCAGCCTGCTGGAAGACTTCAGGATCACACAATCATGTTGGAAGAATGGTTTAGCTTCATGTGTCAGTGCTCAGGGATGAGCAACCAGTGGGCAGGTGAAGTGATGGCCTAGTAACATTATTGTTAGAGCATTTGTCCAAAACCTCAGCTAATGTTCTGGGGAGGCAGGTTTGACTCCCATCATAAGATATGGTGGAATTTAAAATCAATAATTTTTAAAAATAGCAATTAACAGTCCATAAACAAATATGAAACCATTGCTGATGTACAAAAATCCCAATCCCTTAGATTAGATTCCATACAGTGTTTAAACAGGTCTTTCGGCCCAAGAGTAACCCACTCAGACCCATCACCCTCGACCTAATACACGTACCATTATGGGCAATTTAGCATGACCAATTCGCCTGATCTGCACGTCTTGGGACTGTGGGAGGAAACCGGAGCACCCGGAGGCAATTCACGCAGACACGGGGACAATGTGCAAACTCCACACAGTCGCCCGGGGCTGAATTCGAACCTGGGACACTGTTGCTGTGAGGCAAGAGTGGTAATCACTGAGCCACCGTGCCGCCCACTTGTCATTTCGACAACGAGATCTGAATATTCTCACGTGGTCTGCACAACATACCCACAGGAAAGTGTTTGCCTCTCAATTGCCCTCTGAAATGGCCAAGCAAGCTACTCAGCTCATGGGCAGCTAGGGATAGGCAATAAAGGCTGGTCAGCCAGAGACACCCACATCCCCTACCTGATTTATAAAAAAATCCTATAGGATGGTCCCACTGGAACCGTGCTGGTTCCTGGCCAATCATGTCAGTAGGTTTATGGACAGGGCTTTAAACTGACAGAGTCGTTGCAGGGACAAGGTCCAGGTGAAAGGAGCTTTCCAAATCCAAAGAGAAAAGGTGAAGCATCGGAACAGTATGGGGATGTGACTGAAGGCAATCAGAAAGGAACAGGATGGGACAGCGATTAACTAAAACTGTACATCAGTGAATAGGTTTGTGACAGGAAATTGTGGGAAAGAATAAATTATGTTTTTTTAAATGGACGAAGTCTTATCAATAAGGCAGATGGATTTGTGACACTGAGATAAAAGAGGTTTCGACACCAGTGTCACGTGGTTACAGGGTGAACAAAAGGTGGACATAAATATTCAATGGATCACAACCTTGCGGAAACTCAGGAAAAATGGGTAACACTAAGAAAGGCATCACAGAGAAAGCATTTTGTCTGAGATCATGAAGTAGAGTCAGTCTGAATGTAAATTCTGGCTACTACTTGCCAAGGATACAAACAGCAGAACAGTTTTAGCAACCGAACAGCATTCTGTTGCTCATCACTGCATTACACAGGAACTCATTGGAATTTTTTGACAAACACATTGTGATAATTTTGGAAAACTTCAATATTCACATAATCTGGGACAGTCACACCGACAACAGTGATATTGGAAGAGGAGTTCAGAGAATTTCAGAGGAGTTCAGAGAAGGTTCTACCTCCTTCCCAAGATCCACAAGCCTGACCACCCTGGCCGACCCATTGTCTCAGCATGCTCCTACCCCACCGAACTCATGTCTGCCTACCTCGACATTGTCCTATCCCCCAGTCCAGGAACTACCCACATTCGTTCGAGACACCACTCACACGCTCCACTCCTCCAAGACTTCCGTTTCTCTGTCTTCAATGCCTCATCTTCACAATGGATATCCAATCCCTCTACCATGACCAGGACCTCCAAGCCCTCCGTTTCTTCATCTCCTGACGTCCACAAAAGTACACTTCCACCGATACTCTCACTCGTTTGGCTGAACTTGTCCTCACCCTTTAACAATTTTTCCTTCAAATCCTCCCACTTCCTCCAGACCAAAGGGGTAGCCATGGGCACCCGTATGGGCCCCAGCTATGCATGTCTCTTTGTTGGCTACGGAGAACAGTCCATCTTCCGTAGTTACAATGGCACCACTCCCCACGTCTTCCTCTGCAACATTGATGACTGCATTGGCACCACCTCGTGCTCCCTCGAGGAGTTTGAGCAATTCATCAACTTCACCAACACATTCAACCCTGACCTTAAATTTACCTGGACCATCTCTGATACCTCCCTCACCTTCCTGGACCTCTCCATCCCCATTAATGTCAACCGACTTGACACCAACATTTTATACAAACCGACTGACTCCCACAGCTACCTAGATTATATATCTTCCCACCCTACCGCCTGCAAAATTCCCAATCCCTATTCCCACCTCCACCGTACCTGCTCCCAGGACGGCCAGTTCCACCACAGAACACACCAGATAGCCTACTTCTTTAGAGATTGAAATTTCCCTTCCCACGTGGTAAAAGATGCCCTCCAACGCATCTCGTCCACATCCCGCACCTCCGCCTTCAAACCCCACCCCTCCAACCGTAACAAGGACAGAACGCCCCTGGTGCTCACCTTCCACCCTACCAACCTTCCCATAAACCAAATCATCCGCCGCCATTTCCGGCACCTCCAAACGGACCCCACCACCAGGGATACATTTCCCTCCCCACCCCTCTCCACTTTCCGCAAGACCATTCGCTCCGTGACTTCCCGGTCAGTTCCACGCCCCCCAAAAACCCACCCTCCCATCCTGGCACCTTCTCCTGCCACTGCAGGAATTGCAAAACCTGCGCCCACACCTCTCCCCTCACCACCATCCAAGGCCCCAAAGGAGCCTTCCACATCCAAAGTTTTACTTGCACGTTCACCAATATCATTTATTGTATCCGTTGCTCCCGATGCGGTCTCCTCTACTTTGGGGAGACTGGACACCTCCTTGCAGAGCACTTTAGGGAACATCTCTGGTACACCCGCACCAATCAACCCCACCGCCCTGTGACTCAACATTTCAACTCCCCCTCCCACTCTGCCGAGGACATGCAGGTCCTGGGCTTCCTCCACCGCCACGTACTCACCATCCGACGCCTGGAGGAAGAACGCCTCACCTTCCACCTCGGAACACTTCGATTCCAGGGCATCAATGTGGATTTCACCAGTTTCCTCATTTCCCCTTCCCCCATCTCACCACACCTCCAGCCTTCCAGCTCAGCACCGCCCTCATGACCTGTCCTAATGACCTATCTCCCTTCCCACCTTCGTCTCTGACCTATCATCCCCATCCCCACCCCCATTCACCCATTGTACTCTTTGCTACCTTCCCCCATCCTCCACTCTGATCTACCACCTTCTTCCCCACCCCATTCACCTATTGTACTCTATGCTACTTTCTCCCAATCCCCACCCCCCTCTCATTTATCTCCCCACCCTGCAGGCTCCCTGCCCCTATTCCTGATGAAGGGCTTTTGCCCAAAACTTCGATTTTCCTGCTCCTCGGATGCTGCCTGACCTGCCGTGCTTTTCCAGCACCACTCTCATCTAGACTCTGCTTTCCAGCATCTGCAATCCTTGTTTTTACCTTATTGGAGGAGGAGACTACAGAGATAAGGCATGTTGTAGACACTGAAGCAAGTTACAGGGATAGGGATGGTCGTCTGGAATGCAGTACATTTCAAATATGTGGATGGACTATCGGGAAGGGAGGAGGCTACAGCGATAGGATCTGTTACAGGAGTTAAAAATTATTGAAGACACTGGACCACAAGACATGTCACAGATACACTGTTGTAGAGTAGTGAGTTTTAATATAACAGAACTTACATTGGGGTGGTAATTGAGCCTGGGGTGTGTGTGTATACTGTGCTCCCCTCCAGCACGGTATCTATGTCATGTTGTGTTAACAGATGTTTGGAGCCCTCTCATTGTTCTTTGCTCTGTGCACTGTGGGTGACCATACTTCACTACAGGATTTATTGAAGGCTCCAGATCACCTTTCCATTTGTCTCTCTCTGGCAGACCAACTGCGTTCAATGTGGTGATGGACGATCCGCCCAGCAGCTGGGAATGTCATTGAGTCAGGACTTTCCTGAGTACCTACAGGAAACAGAGAAATAGACAGAATTGGAAATTTAACAGATGAATTGAGCATTACACATGGAGAATGTCACTGAGTTCCACAGAGATCTGGAAAATGGAGCGATATGAAGTAATAGTTCCAGATTGCTGGAAGATGTCAGGATCACACAATTGTGTTGGAAGAATGGGTTTAGCTTCATTATGCCCTGGCATCAGTGCTCAGGGATGAGCACCCTGTGAGCAGGTGAAGTCATGGCCTAGTGGTATTATTGCTAGAGAATGTAGCCAAAATCTCAGCTAATATTCAGGGGAGGCAGGATTGAATCCCGCCATCTGAAAAGGAGACATTTGAAATCAATAATTTTAAAAATAATAATTAACAATCCACAAATAAGTATGAAACCATTACTGATGTACAACAAATCCAAACACTTGTCCTTTAGAGAAGGACATCTGTCCATCCTGACGTGGTCTGCACGACATACCCACAGCAAAGTGTTTGCCTCTCAATTACCCTCTGAAATGTCCGAGCCAGCTACTCATTTCAAGGGCTTCTAGGAATGGGCAAGAAAGGCTCACACATCTCATACCTGATTTAAAAAAAAAAAAAATCTATTAGGATGGTCCTCCTGGAACTGTGCTGGCCAATCATGTCGATAGGTTTATGGACAGGGCATTAAACTGACAAGAGAGGATGCAGGTGAAAGGAGCTTTCCAAATCCAAAGGAAAAAGGTGAAGCAATGGAACAGCATGGGAATGTGGCTGAAGACAAGAAGAAAGGAACAGGATGGGACAGAGTTTAACTAAAATTGTACATCAGCGAATAGATTGGTGACAGAAAATTGTGGAAGAGAGTATATTCTGTTTTTTTTTAATGAACAACGTTGCTGCAAGAAGGTCGATGGATTTGTGACACAGAGATAAAAGAGATTTAGACACCAGGGAGACACGTCTACAGGGTGAGCAAAAATTTTCAGTGGTTCGTAATCTTCTGCAAACTCAGGGCAACGCTAACAATAATGGATAACAAAGGCATTACAGAGAAAGCATTTGGCCTCAGATCATGAAGTAGAGTCAGTCTGAATGTAAATTCTGGCTACTACTTGCCAAGGACACAAGCAGCAGAACAGTTTTCAGTGCTCATCACTGCATTACACAGGAACTCATTGGAATTTTTTAACAAGGGCATTGTGATAATTTTGAAAAAATTCAATATTTGTATAATCTGGAACAATCACACGGTCAACATTGATATTGGAAGAGGAGTTTGGTTAATTTTTTTTCATTGTTTCTTTGAAAAACACATTGTGCAACTGTTAAGGGACAGAACTATCGCAGAGCGACCGTGTAATGAAACTTAGTGAATAAGTAATGTCACCTGCAGTGACACTTCGGGAAATTGTGATAAAGTGCAGTTTAAATAAATATAAAGTTTTAAAGTGAATCACAGAAAGGACAAGCTACAACTAGAAACAAAAATAGCCAATGAAATGAGTTTGAGAGGAGAACTGACCAAGCTAAACAGGCGAAATATGTGCCTGTAAATGAACAGTGAAAAACATTTGAAGGGACAATGCCAAATACTCAACAAAAGGACATCCCATTGAAACAGTATAAACCTCAGCAAGAAATTCACACTGATCCCTCACTCAGGACAAAAGGGATCATACTAGATTATGAGGCTGAGGAGATCACCAAAAAGTACTTAAAATCCTGAAGTGAGAGAGTGTTTTAGGAGTAAATGTTAATGGATTGCAATGGGTCTGCTCCCAGGAGGAGGGCTGTGGGAAGGGGAACCACGGTCAGGGTTCATTGACACAATAGGAACAGGGAGAGGTGAACGTGCTGAGAGTGGTGAGAGTGTGACAGAGAGTGGTCAGGGTGTTACAAAGCCAGGACGGATTGCTGCAGCTGGAGGGGTTTGCAGAGGTACGGAAGGACATAGGTGTTTTTATATATTCATGCGATGTGGGTGTGACTGCCTGGAACAACGTTCTTTGACCCCTCTGCTAATTACTGAGAGGGTAGCTCAGAGTCAGCCATATTGCTGTGGGTTTGGAGTCACATGTCGGCCAAACCAGGTTAGAATATTTGATGTCCTTCCCTAAAGAAGGTTAGTGAACTAGATGAGTTCTTCCTACTGCTCAACAATGTTTTTATGGTGGCCCCACCAATGTCTTTTAGAGCCACAACATGACATCCCAACTCTTACTCTTAATGCTCTCCCGAATGAAGGTAACCACCCCAAACGCCTGCTTCACCAGCCTGTCTACCTGTGACACCACGTTCAAAGAACTGTGTACATGGTTCACTGGATCTCTGACTGAAAACGCTACCCAGGGCCCGAACATTAACTGTACAAGTCCCACCCTGGTTTGTTTCACCAAAATGGAACACCTCACATTTATCTAATTAAACTCCATCTGCTATTCTTCAGCCCACTACCCCAGCAGTACTGTTCATCCTGTTGTGTCATAGATAACCTTCATCACTGACCACTTTACCACCAATTTCAGTGGCACCCAAAACAATTACTTCTTACCAGGAAACCAATATTCCCATCCAAACCATTTATCCAAATAACAAACAACAGGGGACCCACTCCACCGCTGGCCACATGCCTCCAGTCAGAAAAACAACATGTCTCCCGCCACCCTCTTTCCACAACCAACAAGCAAATTTTGTATCCAGTTCACTAGCTCCTCCTGAATGCCATATCCTTTTACACTGATCTGAGCTTATTACTCAGTTTACCAGACAGAACGTAGAACACAGAACAGTACAGCCCAAGACCCTTCGGCTATGATTTCATGCCAACCTTTTATACAACTGTAAAATCAAAGTAAACTACATAGCCTTCATTTTACTATTATCCATGCGTCTGACCAAGAGTCTATTAAATGTCCCAGATGTGTCTAATTTTACTACCACCATTGGCAGTCCATCCAACCACCTACCATTCTCTATCCTCTTATCCATCCTCCATTCACCTTAAAATTACACCCCCTTGTAATAGCCATTTATGCCATAGGAGGAAAAGTCTCTGACTATTCACTCTCTCTGTGCCTCTTATAATCTTGTTCACCTCCACAAAATCGCCCCGCTCCCTTCTCCAATCATAAAAGCCTTAGCTTTCTTCGTCAGAACTGCCCTCCATTACAGGCAGCATTTTGGTAAATCTCCTATGTACGCTCTCTAAAACTTGCACAGCCTTCCTGTAAACAGGGGACCAGAACTGAACACAATATTCCAAGTGTGGTCTCACCAGGACGCAATAAAGATGCAATAAAACCTCACGGCTCTTACAGTCAACCTCCTTCTAAGGGGGGCCAACACAACATATGACTTTTCAACAACCCTACCAACGTGCGTGGCGATTTTGAGGGATCTATGGACACGGACCCCATGATCTCTGTTCCTCCGCACTGCCAAGTATTCTGCCTTTCACCCCGTGTTCTGTATTCAAATTCGACCTTCCAGAATGAATCACTTCACACTTTTCCAGATTGGACTCCATCTGCCACTTCCAGCCCAGCTCTGCGTCCTGTCAATGTCCCATTGCAACCTACAACAGCCCTCCACATTCCTCACCACTCCACCAACCTTCATGTTATTGGCAAACTTACTAACCCACTCTCCAGCATCCACATCCAAGTCATTTACAAAAATTCAACAAGGTTTGTGAGGCATGACCTGCCCCACACAAACCCATACTGACTGTGACTAATTTAACTATGGTTTTCCAAGTAGTCATAAATCCTGTCTTGAGAGTCCTCACCAATAATCTGCACACCACAGACATTCGACCAAATCTGTAATTTCCAGAATTCTACCTCCATAACATGGCTCGGACTTTACAAATCTTCCTTCCTCTGCCATGTTCCCCAGAAAGGCACCGGAGGATGGTGGGGGTTACAGAGAGAGAGAGGAATATCAGGACAGGAGGATTTTGAAGACATTAGGAGGGTTGCAGTGCCAAAAGGAGGCTTCAGTAATTGTGAGGTTTCATGGTGATGAAGGCATTTGAGGAGGAAGGGAAGACTGTAGGGAAATGAGAGGTTTCACAGTTTAGGTGTTTTGTTAGGGCTGCAAGTGGTTACGGAGTTTGGGAGGGTGTAAGCACTGGTGGATATTACATAAACATGTGGTTTTGGTTGCAATGCAGGAAGATAATTCAGGAAGCTGGAGAGTATGGGGTCTGAACGAGGTTACACAAATGGGAAGAGTTGTCAGGAGTGGAGGTGTTTACAGAGACAGCAATGGCCTGATCTGGAGCAGAGGACCCAGATTGGGAGGGATGTGGAGACTGGAGGTGCTTTCACACGGAGGGAGGGCCATGGACCCACAGGAGGTTAGGGAAATGTGGAGAGCTGTAGGGCTGACAGGGGTTCATGGATATGGGAATTTTGGTAGGGATGGAGAAGTTTACAGGGATAAAGATGTTTGTAGGACAGGGCTGGATCACAGACAGGGACTGTTTTAGGGAGCTGAGCAGATTACAGAGATAAAGATGCTTGTATCGACTGGAAGAACAAACAGAGATATGCAGGGTAGGGATGTAAGAGCTGCAGGAGCTTGTGGAGAGTTGAACAGTTGGAGCAGTTCACAGAGGTAGGTTTCTCAGACAGGAGTAGGTTATAGATAGTGATGGTTGTGTGGTCTGAGTAATTCAAAAAGAGTTTTCGCGTCTGGAAGAGGTTACACTGACAGGGACAGTTGAAGAGACTGAAGCAAAAATGCACGGAGAAGGTTACACAGATAGGGAGGTGAGTAGGGACTGAAGGGGAATACACATACATGGAGGGTTGTATTGTTAGATGGAGCTGAGAGTGATAGCCACCGGTGTAGGGATTTACACACATAGGGAAGTTTATGTTTTTGGAGAAGGTTACACTGATATAGACAGTGTTAGGGAGTGTTTAGTGGACTACAGAGGAGCTCAGAAAGAATGTATTATGGGGAGTGGAGGAGATTACAGACACAGAGATGGCTGTCGGTTGAAAAGAGCTTCTTCAGATCCTCGGTGCCGTAAAGCTGGAGGGAGATTATAACAGTGAGTGTTGCCAAGACTTAATTACTTCACTGAAATAGAGCAGGTCTCAGCACGTAACTGTCAAAGGGAAGTTGAGACAGTCCAGATGAGTTTTCAGAGATACAAATGTTTATGGGAGTTTCAAGAGGGAGCAATGATTGGGAGAGCTGTACCAAATGGTAATAGTTATAGGGAGGGTTCTAAAAGCAGGAAGAGGTGACAGACATATCGATCTTTGTAAGGACTGTAGAAGGTTACAAAGGCAAGGAGTGTTTTGGAGTCTGGAGGAGATTACAGTGTTCAGGAGAATACTGGGGATAAGGCATGGTGTAAGAGACGGGGATAGTTGACAGGGCTGGACAATAACCTAAATGGAATCGCCATCGTGTGCAGCCAGGCCACTCGGCCCAACCAGTCCATACCAAACCTCTGAAGAGCATCCTACCCAGACCCACCCCTCGACCTATACATTAAACCCTGCATTTCTCGTGGTGAACTTACTTAAACCACACATTCCTGAATACCACAGTCAACTTATGATGGCCAATCCACTGATGGTGCAAATATTGGACACACACACACACACACACCAAGGGAGAAACACGCAAACACACACAGTGAGGGGATACACGCAGACACACAGCGCGGGAAGGACATGCGCAAACAAACACCGAGGGAGGGACACGCACACACGCGCAGCGAGGGAGGGACACGCACTGAGGGAGGGACATGCACACACGCAGTGAGCGTGGGACACGCACACACGCAGCTAGCGTGGGACACGCACACACGCAGCGAGTGTGGGACACGCACACACGCAGCGAGCGTGGGACACGCACACACAGGCAGTGAGGGTGGGACATGCACACACGCACTGAGGGTGGGACACGCACACACGCACTGAGGGTGGGACACGCACACACGCAGTGAGGGAGCGACATGCACACACGCACTGAGGGTGGGACACGCACACACGCACTGAGGGTGGGACACGCACACACGCAGTGAGGGAGCGACATGCACACACGCACTGAGGGAGGGACACGCACACACGCAGTGAGGGAGGGAAACACACACGCAGCGAGCGTGCGACACGCACACACGCAGCGAGGGAGGGACACGCACACACGCAGCGAGGGAGGGACACGCACACACGCAGCGAGGGAGGGACACGCACAGCGAGGGAGGGAAACACACACAGCGAAGGAGGGACAAACACAGCGAGGGAGGGACACACACACACACAGCGAAGGAGGGACAAACACAGCGAGGGAGGGACACACACACAGCGAGGGAGGGGGACACACACACAGCCAGGGAGGGGTACACACACACACACAGCGAAGGAGGGACACACACACACAGCCAGGGAGGGGTACACACACACACACAGCGAGGGAGGGACACACACACAGCGAGGGAGGGACACACAGAACAGCGAGGGATGGACGCACACACAGCGAGGGAGGGACACAGACACACAGCGAGGGAGGGACACACACACACAGCGAGGGAGGGACACAGACACACACAGTGAGGAAGGGACACGGACACACACAGCGAGGGAGGGACATGGACACACACAGCGAGGGAGGGACAAGCACACACGCAGAGAGGGAGGGACACACACACAGCGAGGGAGGGACACGCACAGCGAGGGAGGGACACACACAGTGAGGGAGGGACACAAACACACACAGCGAGTGATGGACGCACACACACAGCGAGGGAGGGACACAGACATACAGCGAGGGAGGGACACGGACACACACAGCGTGGGAGGGACACACACAGCGAAGGAGCGACACACGCACAGAGCGAGGGACACACGAGGGAGGGAGACACTCACACAGCGAGCGAGGGACGCACACACAGCGAGGGAGGGACACGCACAGACACGCAGCGAAGGGACACACACACACAGACAAAGTGGGAGAAGGACATGCACACACAGCGAGGAATGGACACGCTGAGACACGCAGTGAGGGAGGGAAATGCACACACCGAGTGAGGGACACACAGCGAAGGAGGGATAAGCACACACCGAGGAAGAGACACGCACACACACAGCGAGGGAGGGACACACACACAGAGCGAGGGAGCGACACACACAGACACGCAGCGAAGGGACACACAGACACACACAAACACAGACACAGCGAGGGAGGGACACGCACACACACAACGAAGGACGGACAAGCACACACACAGCGAGGGGGAGGGCATGTGCACACAAATTGAGAGGAGGCACACACAGGCAAAGCGAGGGAGGGACACGCACAATTACACACACACACACACATTACGAGCGAGGGACACACACATACGCACAGTGAGGGGGATACATGCAGACACACAACAAGGGAGGGACACACACACTGCGAGGGACGGGGACACACACACACACAGCGAAGTGCGGGGGCACACACACAGAAAGGGAGGGACGCGCACATACACATAGTGAGGGGGATACACGCAGACACACAGCGAGGGACGGGGGGGGACACACGCAAAGCGATGGAGGGACACACACACACACACACAAACACAGAGCAAGGGAGAGATGCACACACATAGCGAGGAAGGGACAAACACACACACTTATGGTGAGGGAAATACACGCAGACACACAGTGAGGGAGGGACACGCACATACACTGCAAGGGAGGGACACGCACACACCGCGAAGGAGGGACAAGCACACACATGGTGAGGGGGAGGGCATGTGCACAGAAATTGAGAGGGGGCAGGCACACACAGCGAGAGGGGACACACGCAGACACGGCGAGGGTGGGACACACACAGCAAGCTGGTCACACACACACACAAGGGACGGACAAACACACAAAGCGAGGGAGTGACACGCACACATATATACACACAAACACAGAGCAAGGGAGGGACATGCACACACGCTCACACAAACACAAGTGACGGACATACATGCAAAGCAAGGTAGGGACACGCACACATACACACACACAGACACAGAGCAATGGAGGGACACGTGCACACACAGCGAGGGAGGGACACAAACATTCAGCGACGGAGCGACATCCAAACACACACAGTGAGGGGGTTACCCACAGACACACAACGAGGGAGGGACACACACAGAGCGAGGGAGGGACACACACACACACACACACACACACACACAGAGGGAAGGAGGGACACACACACACATGTCGAGGGGGAGGCATGTGCACAGAAATTGAGAGGGGGCACACACACACAGCAAGACGGGACACACACAGACATTGCAAGGGTGGGACACATGCACACAGCGAGTGACACACACACAGCGAAGGAGGGGAGGACATGCACACACAGAGCAAGGGAGGGACGTACACACACACACGTACACACACAGCAAGAGGTGGAAACGCGCACACAGCGAGTGGCGGACACACGCACACAGCGAGAGGGGAACACGAGCACACAGCGAGATAGGGACACGAGCACACAGCAAGGGAGTGAAACATACACACACACACACACACACACAC
Source organism: Chiloscyllium plagiosum (assembly GCF_037043375.1). Taxonomy (NCBI): domain Eukaryota; kingdom Metazoa; phylum Chordata; class Chondrichthyes; order Orectolobiformes; family Hemiscylliidae; genus Chiloscyllium; species Chiloscyllium plagiosum. Next base: position 49,975,950 of record NW_028270183.1, read on the forward strand.
ACACGTACACACAGTGAGGGAGTGAAGGACATGCACGTACACACAGCAAGGGAAGGACATGCACACACAGCGATGGAGGGTCATACACAAACATACATAGCGAGAGAGGGACACACACACACACACTCACACAGAGGGAAGGAGGGACAAGCACACACACGGCGAGGGGGAGGAAATGTGCACACACAGTGAGAGGGGACACGCACTGACACATCGAGGGAGGGACACACGCACACAGCAAGGGAGGGACACACGCACTCAGCAATGGAGGGACACACACACACACACACACAGCAAGGGAGGGACACACACTGCGAGCGAGGGACACACAAACAGCGAGGGAGTGAAACGTACACACACAGTGAGAGAGTGACACACACACACACACAAACACACACACACAGTGAGGGAGGGAAGGACATGCACACACACAGCGATTGAGGGTCATACACAAAAACACACAGCGAGGAAGGGACACACACACACACTCACAGGGAAAGAGGGACAAGCACACACACGGCGAGGGGGAGGAAATGTGCACACACAGTGAGAGGGGACACGCACTGACACAGCGAGGGAGGGACACACGAACACACAGCAAGGGGGGACATGCACTCACACAGCGAGGGGGATATACACAAAGAGCAAGGGAGAGGGACACATACACACAGCGAGGGAGTGACATGCACACACAGCAAGAGGGACAGACACACACACAAAGCGAGGGAGGGTCATACACACATACACACAGGTAAGGGGATACACGCAGACACACAACGAGGGAGGAACACACACACATTCACACAGCATGGGAGGGACACAGGCACAGTGAGGAAGTGACACGCATACACAAACACACACACAAAGCGAGCGAGGGACACTCACATACACTGCAAGAGGGACACACATACTCACAGCAAGAGGGGGACACATGCTTGCGCAAGCACACAAACACAGACACACACAGTGAGAGTGGGACACGCGTACACACAGCGAGGGAGGGACATGCACACACACACACAGCGAGGGATGACATACGCACACAGCCAGGGAAGGACATGCACACACACAGCGAGGGAGGGACATGCACACACACATGCAATCAGTGATAAGCAGACACACAGCGAGGAGGAGGGCATGTGCACAGAAATTGAGAGGGGGCACGCACAAAAGGGAGGGGGGACATGCACTCACACAGCGAGGAGCGATGCGGAGACACAATTGTGGGGATATGCACAAAGAGCAAGGGAGGGACACACACACACAAGGGAAGGACACACACTCACAGTGTGAGGGACTGACACGCGCGCACACACAGCAAGAGGCACACACACACATGCACAAGGCAAGGGAGGGACATGCACACATACACAGACACACAGCAAGGGAGGGACACACACACACACACACAGTGTGGGAGTGACACGCATATACACACACACGCAGGGAGAGAAGGACACTCACATACACTGTAAAAGGGTCACACATACTCACAGCAAGAGGGGACATGCACACACCGAGGGATGGGCACGCACATGCTCAAGCACACAAACACAGACACAGACACACAGCCAGTGAGGGACACACACACACAGCCAGTGAGGGACACGCACATACACAGCCAGTGAGGGACACGCACACACACAGCCAGGGAGGGACATGGACACACAGCGAGGGAGGGACACACACACACACACACATACACACACACACACACACACACCAAGAGAGGGGTACGCGCACAAACAGCGAGAGGGAGACACACACACACAAAACAGAGGGAGGGAAGAACATGCACACACACACAGCGAGGGAGGACACGCGCACACAGCCAGGGAAGGACATGCACACACACAGCGAGGGAGGGAAATACACAAACACAAAGAGCAAGGGAGGGACATGCACACACACAGGGAAGGAGGGACAAGCAGACACACAGCGAGGGGGAGGGCATGTGCACAGAAATTGAGAGGGAGCACGCACACACAGGGAGGGGGGACATGCACTCACGCAGCGAGGGGCCATGCGGACACACAATGGTGGGGATATGCACAAAGAGCAAGGGAGGGACACACATTCACACACAGACCGAGAGAGGGACATGCGCACAAACAGCGAGGGGGAGACACATGCACACACAGCGAGGAAGGGCCACGCACACACACACGCACAGCAAGGGTGACACACACACATACACACACAGAGAGCAAGGGGGTAACTCACACATACACAGCGAGGGAAGGACACGCACACACACAGCGAGGGGGGACCACACACACACACAGCGAGAGTGGGAGAGACACACACAACAGAGTGTGAGGGATGGACACACATGCACACACACTGACAGCGTGGGAGGGACACGCACACACAGTGAGGGTACGACATGCACATGAGGAAGCACACAAACACAGACACACACAGTGAGAGAGGGACACGCACACACAGACAGGGGGAGACACGCATACACACACAGAGCGAGAGTGGGACACGCGCACACACAGTGAGGGAGCGACACATGCACACACAGCGAGGGAGGGCCACGCACACAGCAAGAGGGACACACACTCACACCCCAAGGGGGAATCTCACACATACACAGCGAGGGAGGGACACACACACACAGACAGCGAGGGTGGGACCACTCTCACACACACACACACGCACACACACACACACACAAACAGAGCGAGAGAGGGTCACGCACACACACACACAGAGAGGGACACGCACACACACAGCGAGGTACAGGGACACACACACCAAAGCGAAGGACGGACACCCAAACACACACACAGTGAAGGGGAGACACGCAGACACACGCGAGGGAGGGACATTACACACACTGCGAGGAACGGAGACACACACACGCAAAGTGAAGGAGGGACACGCGCACATACATACACACACACACACACACACACACACAAACACTCACACAAACACAGAGTAAGGGCGAGACATGCACACACAGTGAGGAAGGGACATGCACATACACTGCAAGGGAGGGACACGCACACACCGCGAAGGAGGGACAAGCACACACATGTCGAGGGGAGGGCATGTGCACAGAAATTGAGAGGGGGCACACACACACAGCGAGAGAGGACATACACAGACACGGCAAGCGTGGGACACGCACACAGCAAGCTGATCACACACACACACAAGGCGAGGGAGTGACATGCACACATACATGCACACACAAACAGAGCACGGGAGAGACATGCACACACGCACACATGCACACAAGGGATGGACACACACATACACACACACAGAGCAAGGGACGGACATGTACACGCAGACATGTGACAGACACACACACACACAGCAAGGGAGGGACATGCACACACGCACACAAAGGACGGACACACACGCAAAGTGAGGGAGGGACACGCACAGATACACGCACACACACACACACACACACATATAAACACAGAACAAGGGACAGACGCGTGCACACACAGCAAGGGAGGGATACAAACACACAGCGAGGGAGCAACATACAAACACACATAGTGAGGGGGTTACCCGCAGAAACACAGCGAGGGAGGATCACACACTGCGAGGGACAGGGACACACACACGCAAAGCGAAGGAGGGACACACATACATACATACACACACCCAGAACAAGGGAGAGACACGCACTCACACAGTGAGGAAGGGACAAAAACACACATTTACGGTGAGGGGAATACACAGAGACACACAGTGAGGGAGAGACACGCACACAACTGCAAGAGAGGGACACGCACACACCACGAAAGAGGGACAAGCACACACATGTCAAAGGGGAGGGCATGTGCACAGAAATTGAGTGGGGGCACACACATGCAAAGCGAGGGACGGACATGCACAAATACACACACACACACAGAGCGAGTGAGGGACACGCACATGCACACAGTGAGGGGGATACACACAGCGAGGGAGGGGCCACAGCGGGGATGGGGACACACACACAAAGCGAAGGAGGGACACACACACATACACACACACACAAACACAGAGCAAGGGAGAGGCGCGCACATAGAGCGAGGGAGGGACAAACACACACTCTTACGGTGAGGAGAATACACGCAGACAGACAGTGAGTGAGGGACATGCACATACACTGCAAGGGAGGGACACGCACACACCGCGAAGGAGGGACAAGCACGCACATGCCGAGGGGGAGGGCATGTGCACAGAAATTGAGAGGGGGCACACACACACAGCGAGAGAGGACACACATAGACACGGCAAGGGTGGGACACAGGCACACAGCAAGCTGGTCACACACAAGGGGCACACACTTGCAAAGCGAGGGAGTGACACGCACACATACATACACACAAACAGAGCAAGGGAGGGACATTCACACACGCACACAGGGGAAGGACACACACACAAAGCGAGGGAGTGACACGCACAGATACACACACACACACACACTCATAAACACAGAGCAAGGGAGGGACACGTGCACACACAACGAGGGAGGGACATACAAACACAAACAGCAAGGGATGGAAACACACACACATACAGCGAAGGAAGGGATACACACATGTCAAGCGGGAGGGCATGTACACAGAAATTGAGAGGGGGCACGCACACACAGCGAGAGGAGACACACATACATGGCAAGGTTGGGACACGCACACACAGCAAGGGGGGACACGCACTCACACACACAAGGGATGGACACACAAAGCGAGGGAGGGTCATGCACACATACACACACAAACACAAGGGACGGACACACACGCAAAGCGAAGGAGGGACACACACGCATACACAAACACAGAGCAAGGAAGGGACATGCACACACGCACAAGGGACGGACACACATACAGAGCAAGGAACGGACATGCACACGCGCACACGCGCACACACTCACACAAGGGACGGACACATACACGCAAAGCGAGGGAGGGACACATACGCATACACAAACACAGAAAAACACAGAAACACAGAAACAGCAAGGGAGGGACACACACACACACACAGGACGGACACACATGCAAAGCGAGGGAGGGATACGTGCACACACACACACACACACACACACATACAAGCACAGAGCAAGTGAGGGACACGTGCACATACAGCGAGTGTGGGATACACACAGCTAGGGATCGACACGCAAACACACACAGTGAGGGGTTTTTCCGCAGACACACAGCGAGGGAGACACACACACACACACAGAGCGAAGGAAGACACACACACACACCGAAGGAAGGGACACACACACAGACACAGCGAGGGGTGACACGCGCACACACACTGCGAGGGAGGGACACACACAGCAAGGGAGTTACACGCGTGCACACAGCGAGGGAGGGACATGTGCACACGCACACACACACACACACACACACACTCACACTCACATACAAACACTCAGAGCAAGGGAGCGACACGCAAACACACAGCAAGGGAGGGACACACACACGCACACCCATGGAAGGAGGGACACACACACACGGCGAGGGGGAGGGCATGTGTACAGGAATTGAGAGGGGACACACACAGACACGGCGAGGGATGGACACGCACACTCACGAGGGGGGACATGCACTCACACAGCGAGGGGAGAAGCGCACACACAGTGAGGGGGATATACACAAAGTGCAATGGAGGGACACACACATACACATGACGCACACACACACAGCCAGAGGGACACACACACACACACAAAGCGAGGGTGACACACGCACATACACTGCAAGAGGGACACACATACTCACAGCAAGAGGGACGCAGAGCAAGGGAGGAACACGCGCAAGCACACAAACAGAAACACACAAAGCGACAGAGAGACACACACACATAGCGAGAGAGGGACATGCGCACACACACACACAGCCAGGGAGGGACATGCACACACAGCGAGGGAGGGACACACACACAAACACATACACAGAGAGCAAGAGAGGGACACTCGCAAACACAGCGAGGTGGAGACACATGCACACACAGCGAGGCTGGGCCACGCACGCACGCGCACAGCAAGAGGGACAAACACACACACACACATACACAGAAAGCGATGAAGGGACAGGCACATACACACAGTGAGGGATATACACGCAGACACACGGTGAGGGAGGGACACACACAGCGAGGGACAGGGACACACACACTCAAAGTGAAGGAGGTACACGCACACATACACACACACACACACACACAAACACAGAGCAAGGGAGTGACGCGCACACACATCGAGGAAGGGACAAACACACACACTTATGGTGAGGGGAATACAGACAGCCAGTGAGTGAGGGACACGCACATACACTGCAAGGGAGGGACACGCACACACTGCGAAGGAGGAACAAGCACACACATGTCGAGGGGGGAGGGCATGTGCACAGAAATTGAGAGGGGGCTCACACACACAGCGAGGGAGGACACACACAGACATGGCAAGGGTGAGACCCCCACACCCAGCAAGCTGGTCACACACACACACAAGAGACGGACACACATACACGCAAAGCGAGGGAGTGACATGCACACATACATACACTCACAAACACAGAGCAAGGGAGGGACATGCACACACGCACACATGCACACAAGGGACGGACACACACACACATACACACAGAGCATGAGAGGGGCATGCACACGTAGACATGCACACAAGGGAAGGACACACACACAAAGCGAGGGAGGGACACGCACAGATACACACACACACACAAACACAGAGCAAGGGACGGACGCATGCACACACAGCGAGGGAGGGACATACAAACACACACAGTGAGGGGGTTACCCGCAGACACACGGCGAGGGAGAGATTCACACACAAACACATACACACAGAGCGAGGGAGGGACACACACACAGCGAAGAAAGGGACATGCACATGTCAAGGGGGAGGGCATGCATACAGAAATTGAGAGGGGGCTCGCACACACAGCGAGAGGGGAGGGCATGTGCACAGAAATTGAGAGGGCGCACACACACACAGCGAGGGAGGACACACACAGACACGGCAAGGGTGGGACATACACTCACACACACAGGGGACGGACACATGGACACACAAAGCGAGGGAGGGTCAAGCACACATACATACATACACAGAAACACAGAGCAAGGGACAGACATGCACACACGCACACACAAGGGACAGACACACGCACGCAAAGCGAAGGAGGGACACGCACGCATACACAAACACACACACACAGAGCAAGGGAGGGACATGCACAGGCGCACACACACACACATACACACAAGGGATGGAAACACACACGCAAAGAGAGGGAGGGACACGCACAGATACACACACACACAAACACAGAGCAAGGGAGGGACACGTGCACACACAGCGAGCGTGGGATACACACAGCGAGTGATCGACACGCAAACACACACAGTGAGGGGGTTACCCGCAGACACACAGGGAGGGAGGGGCACACACACACACACAGAGCGAACGAAGGGACACACACACACAGCGAAGGAAGGGACACTCACACACATACTGTGAGGGGGACACGTGCACGCGCAGTGAGGGAGGGATACGCGCACGCGCAGCGAGGGAGGGACATGCGCACGCGCAGCGAGGGAGGGACATGCGCACACACAGCGAGGGAGGGACACACGCACACAGCGAGGGAGGGACACACGCACACAGCGAGGGAGGGACACACACACACAGCGAGGGAGGGACACACGCACACAGCGAGGGAGGGACACACGCACACAGCGAGGGAGGGACATGCACACACAGCGAGGGAGGAACACGCACACACAGCGAGGGAGGAACACGCACACGCGCGCACACACACAGGGAAGAACACGCACACACAGCGAGGAAGGTACACACACACGCAGCGAGTAAGAGACACACACTCGCAGTGTGGGAGGGACACGCGCACACATACATACATACAAACACTCAGAGCATGTGAGCGACACACAAACACAGCGAGGGAAGGACATGCACACACAGTGAGGGAGGAACATGCAAAATCACACACAGCGAGGGAGGGACACACATACACAGCAAGGGATGGACACACACACGTACACACAGAGAAGGAGGAACAAGCACACACACGGCGAGAGGGAGGGCATGTGTACAGGAATTGAGAGAGGTAACGCACACACAGCAAGAGGGGACAGGCACAGACACGGCGAGGGATGGACACGCACACTCACGAGGGGGGACATGCACTCACACAGCGAGGGGAGAAGCGCACACACAGTGAAGGGGATATACACAAAGCGCAATGGAGACACACACACACACACACAGCAAGAGAGGGATATGCACACACATAGCCAGGGAGGGACATGCACACAAAGCAGGGAGGTTCACACACAAACACACACACACACACACAATAACAGCGAGGGACGGGGAACACACATGCAAAGCAAAGCAGGGACACGCAAACATACACACACAGGCGCGCACACACACACACCAAGGGAGAGACGGGCGCACTCAGCGAGGGAGGGAAAAACACACACACTTGCGTTGAGGGGAATACACGCAGGCACACAGCGAGGGTGGGACACGCACATACACTGCAAGGGAGGGACACGCACACACAGCAAGGGGGTCATGCACTCACACAGCGAGGGGGATATACACAAAGTGCAATGGAGCGACACACACACACACACAGAGGACGCACACACACACAAAGAGCGAGGGTTTGACACGCCCACACACAGCCAGAGGGACATACACACACAAAGCGAGGGTGGGACACGCACATACACTGCAAGAGGGACACACATATTCACAGCAAGAGGGACAGACACACACAGAGCAAGTGAGGGACACGCGCATGCGCAAGCAAACAAACAGAAACACACATCGCGAGTGTGAGAGAGAGAGAGACACACACACACACAGCCAGGGAGGGACATGCATACGCAGTGAGGGAGGGACACAACCACACACAGAGCAAAAGAGGGACACTCACAAACACAGCAAGAGGGACACACACACACACACACACACACACACACACACACACACACAGAGCAAGAGAGGGACACGCGCACACACAGCCAGGGAGGGACATGCACACACAGCGAGGGAGAGTCACACACAGTGCAAGAGAGGGATACACGCAGACACACAGCGAGGTGGAGACACATGCACACACAGCGAGGGAGGGCCACGCACACACACCCGCACAGCAAGAGGGACACACACACACACACACACACACACACAGTGAAGGAGGGACAAGCACACACACGGCGAGGGGGAGGGCATGTGTACAGGAATTGAGAGGGGGCACGCACACACAGCGTGAGGGGACACGCACAAACACGGCGAGGGAGGGACATGCGCGCACATAGCAAGGGGGGACAGGCACTCACACAGCGAGGGGCGATGCGCACATACAGTTAGAGGGATACTCACAAAGAGAAAGGGAAGGACACACACACAAGGGACGGACACACACACAGAGCGAGGGAGTGACGCACACACACAGCAAGAGGGTCACATACACACACAAAGCAAGGGAGCGACATGCACACATACACACAGTTAAGGGGATACATGCAGACACATAGAGAGGCAGGGACACACACACACACACACACGCACACAGCGAGCGAGGGACACACACAGCGAGCGAAAGGCTTGCTGAGACACGCAGCAAGATAGGGACATGCACGCACATAGCGAGGGAGGGATACGCTCATACACAGCGTGGGAAAGACATGCACACACACAGCGTGGGAGGGACACACGCACACACAGTAAGGGGGTCATGCACTCACACAGCAAGGGGAGATGAGCACACACAGTGAGGGGGATACACACAAAGAGCAAGGGAAGGACACACACACACACACACACACACACAGCGAGGGAGGGACACGCACACTTACACACAGTTAAGGGGATACACGCAGACACACAGCGAGGGAGGGACACACATACTCACACGCACACGCACACACACACACACACACACACAGCAAGGGAAGGGCACTCACATACAGTGCAAGAGGGATACACATACACTACAACAGAGACACACATACTCACAGCTAGAGGTGGACACGCACACACAGCGAGGGAGGGACACGCGCATGCGCAAGCACAAAATTACAGACACACAGCGAGAGAGGGACACGAACACACAGCCAGGAAGGGACATGCACACACAGTGAGGGAGGGACACACACAAACACAAAGACACACACAGAGCAAGAGAAGGACATGTGCACATCCAATGAGGGGGAGACACGCGTGCACGCATACAGTGAGTGGGACACACACGCGCACGCACACAGCGAGTGGGGGACACGCGCACACACAACGAGGGAGGGACACGCACACTCACAGCATGAGGGACACACACAGCAAGAGCGACGCGCACACAGTGAGAGAGGGACATTCACAGACACATACTCACACAGCGAGGGAGGAACACACAGACACACAGTGAGTGAGTGATACACATACACATACATACAGAGCATGGGGAGGACACTCTCACACACTGCAAGAGGGTCACACACACTCACAGCAAGGTTTGAACACACACAGACACAGCGAGGGTGAGACATGTGCTCAGAAAGCGAGAGGGGACACACACACACAAAGTGAGGGAGGGAGACACGCAGACACAAACACACACGCCTCCTGCTCTGCCTTTTATCCAAATCCAAGTCCCAGTCGGCCGTGACCTTCGCTGCTGATTTATATTCTCCCGCTTTGTGCTGCACTCGCTCAGCTTTCTCCCCTTGTGACTCCCAGGTAATGGTAGGCATCAAGCCTCAGCTGAGATTTATAACATCCCATTCCACACTGCTCTCTTACAGGATCGCCGTTGTGCCTGGAAGACAGTGGGAAAGAGGAGGGTTAGACAGAGCAGAGGGTGTTACAGGGAGTGAGAGAGCTGTAGGGGATGGAACAGGTTATCTGGGGAGCTAAACAGACCTGCAGTAACAATAGAACGTTACTGGAAGATACAGTGAGAGTTGCAGACACGGAAGAAGGCAAAGGAAATAGAGAGATGGTGGCTTGTTCATGATGGAGCTTTGTAGAGTCTAAAGGGCTTCAAAGTTTGTGAGAAGATTTGTAGCTCGGGTGCTCGTAGTTGTTGTTCTGTTCGCCTAGCTGGGAATTTGTGTTGCAGACGTTTCGTCCCCTGTCTCGGTGACATCCTCAGGGAACCTCCTGTGAAGCGCTTCTGTGCTGTTTCCTCCGGCATTTATAGTGATTTGTATCTGCCGCTTCCTGTTGTCAGTTCCAGCTGTCTGCTGCAGTGGCCGGTATATTGGGTCAAGGTTGATGTGCTTATTAATTGAAACTGTGGATGAGTGCCATGCCTCTAGGAATTGCCTGGCTGTATTCTGTTTGGCTTGTTCTATAATAGTAGAGTTGTCCCAGTCGAACTCACGTTGCTTTTCATCTGCATGTGTGGCTACTAATGATAACTAGTCGTGTCATTTCGTGGCTAGTTGGTGGTCATGGATGCGGATCGTTAGCTGTCTTCCTGTTTGTCGTATGTAGTGTTTTGTGCAGTCCTTGCATGGGATTTTGTACACTACATTGGTTTTGCTCATGCTGGGTATCGGGTCCTTCGTTCTGGTGAGTTGTCTGACAGTGGCTGTTGGTTTGTGTGCTGTTATGAGTCCTAATGTTCGCAGTAGTTTGGCTGTCAGTTCGGAAATGTTTTTGATGTATGGTAGTGTGGCTAGTCCTTTGGGTCGTGGCATGTCCTCGTTCCGGTGTCTTTCCCTTAGGCATCTGTGGATGAAATTGCGTGGGGTTTGACTCCACCCTGCAGCCCAGCAATAGGATAACACACTGAGAAACCGACAAATAAAAACGTACAGATAATCAGGTTTTACCTACAGAGAATGAAACCTGAAAGTAACAACACCCTCAGTTTCTATGGACTACCTAAAGTGCACAAACCAGACATCCCACTCAGACCCATAGTATCACGACCAGGGACACCATCACACAAACTGGTCAAAGAACTACAGCAGAAACTGAAACACCTGATCACTCTGTACAATCAACACAGGAATTCTTGGACATCATCAGAAATACGCACATAGACAAGGAAGAAACCATGGTCTCATTCGATGTAACGGCACTGTTCACCTCCATCGACCAAACCCTAGCCAGAGAAACAATAGCCAACCTGCTGGACATACAGAATAGACAACAGGACGGTGAACCTATCAACAAAGACGCATACTCAAACTACCGGACCTGTACCTCACAACACACTTCACATTCAACAACCAAATATATGAACAAATCAACAGCACACCCATGGGCTCACCCACCTCTGGACTCATAGCAAAAGCGGTAATGCAAAGATTAGAACCAACAGTCTTACTGCAAATTCAATCCAAACTCTGGGTCAGATATGTGGATGAGACCTTTGTAATCATTAAAGACACAGAAATAGAGAACACACACCGGATCATCAACGCCACACTCACAGGAATCCGATTCACTAGAGAGGAAGAAAAGGACAAACAACTCCCATTCCTAGACGTGATGGTACAGAGAACAACGAACGGAGAATTCACTACAAGAGTATACAGGAAAGCCACACACACAGACCAAGTCCTAAACTATGAAAGCAACCACCCCAACACACACAAAAGAAGTTGCATCAACACACTGCAGTACACTAGTACTGCCAGAAGAGAAAGAAGAACACCTATACAATATATTCGCCAAAAACGGATACCCCTGCAATTTCATAAGGGATTGTCTGTATGGATTTGCTAGACGACTGTCCTCTGATATTGATGAGGGCAGTGCAGATGATGTGGTTTATATGGAGTTCATTAAGGTCTTTGACAAGGTCCCACATGGAAGGCTAGTCCAAAAGGGAAGAGCACATGGGATCCAAGGCAAGTTGGTAAATTGGATCCACAATTATTGGAGGGTTGTTTTTGTGATTGAAAGCCTTTGCCCAGCGGGTGTACCACAGGGATCTGTGCAGGAACCATTGCTGTTCCTTATGGGCATTAATCACTCGGATGTGAAAGCAGAAGGTATCATTAGTAGGTTTGCAGATAACATGAAAGGTGATGGTGTTGTCCATAGTGAGGGGGATGGAGTCAGGCTGCAGTCTGATATCGATCAGATGATAAACTGAGCAGAGTAATGGCAGATGGAGTTTACTTCTGATCACTGTGAGGTAATGCACTGTAGCAAGTCTAATAAATGAATGATATACATCATGAATGGTAGGTCCTCCTGGAGTACTGAGGAATACAGGGGTCTTGGTTGGCAAGTCCCCGGATGTCTGAAGGTGTCAGCACAGGTAGACAGGGTGGGGAATACACCTGAACTGGGAGCAGGAGGGGGACCCACATCCTGGTGGGAAGCGTTGCTGGAGCTGTTCAAGAGGATTTAAACTCGTCTGGCAGGGCTGTGTGACCCCAAAGAGTCGTAAGGCCAGAAAGAAAATTGAGGCTGGTACAAATGTTCAGGAGAGCAATATAAGTAGACAAGGCAGGCAAGAACATAGCAGACAATTAGGGAAAACTGGTGGATTAAACTGCAGTTATTTAAAATGCAAAGGGCCAGACAGATAAGGCAGATGAACCCAGAGCATGGATGGGAACATGGGATTGGGATACCATAGGTATTACAGAAACACAGCTGAGGGAGCAACAGGACCAGCAGCTCAATGTTCCGGAGACAGATGCTACAGGAAGGATAGACCAGGAGGCAAAACAGGAGGAGAGCTGGTGGTTTTGATTGGGGGAAACATCCCAGCAGTACCTCGAGGGAGTATTCATGCAGGATCGCCCAGTTAAGCGATATTAGTGGAACTGAGAAATAAAAAATGGCCATTAGTTTTCTACGGTCGTACTACAGCAATAGGCAATGGGAGATGAAGGAGCAAATATGTCAGGAGATTTCAGATATCTCTTAGAATAATAGGGTTGTAATGATAGGGGATCTTAACCATTCCAAACCTGGACTGGGATTGCTGCTAAGTTAAGCATTTGGATGGAAGGAATTTGTTAAGTGTGTTCCGAAAACTCCCAGTCATTATGTAAATGGCCCAACTGGAGAATGGGGCTAAACCTGACCTCCCCTTGGGAAACAAGGTAGGGAACGGGACTGAGGTGTTAGTGGGGGAGCACTTTGGAAAGTTACCACAATTGTATTAGTTTGAAAATAGCGATGGAAAAGGACAGGCCCTGGTCCACAAGTTAAAGTTATTCAACGGAGCAAGATAGTATTCGACATGATTTTTTAAAGTAAATCTGGGGAGGCTATTTGCAGATAAAGGGACGTCTGGCAAGTAGGAATATTTTAAAACCGAGATAAAAGGAGCGTTCAGCGCCAGCGTGTTCCTGTTAGTGTGCAGCTCAATGCTGACTGAATTAGGAAACACTGGCTGAGGTTCGTCGCTGTGGTCAAGAAAAAAAGGGGTCACATGTCAGATATAACTGGCTGACTCAAGGGAATCCCTTCAGGAGCATCGGGGCTGTAGAAATACACTAAGGATGGAAATCAGGAATGTAAAAAGGGGACATGAGATAGATTTGGCAGAGAAAGTTAAGGAGAATCCAAAGAGACTCTACAAGTGTATTAAGAGCAAAAGAAGAGCTAGGGACAAACCCAGTATACTGAATGATCAATGAAGCCAACGATGTGTGAAACTACAAGATCCGAAACAAATATTTCACTTTGGAACTTACTGTGGATAAAGACTGGGGCGCTCAGGGAACTAAACAGTGTTTGGCCTGACCACTATTGGAATACTGTGTGCAATTCCGGTCTCAATGCCATCAGAAGGATGTCGTAGAACATGAAAGGGTTCAGAAGAAATGACCAAAGATGTTGCCAGGGTTGGAGGGTTTCCGCTTCAGGGAAAAGCCTGAATAGGCTGGGGCTGTTTTCAGTTGAACATGGGAGGCTGAGGAGTTAACCGATAAAAGGTGTTTAAAATCATGATGGTCATCGACAGGGTCAATAGACAAGGTCATTTCCCCAGGCGAGGGAAACTTTTCAAAGGGATCTAAAGGACAACTGACTCCCGCAGAGTGGATGGAATAAGCTGCCAGAGCAAATAGTGGAGGCTGATAGAAATACATTTAAAAGGCATGTGGATGGGTGTATGAATAGCAAAGGTTTAGAGGGATATTGGCAAAATTGTGGCAAATGTGACTAGAAACGCCATGCAGGAGTTGGTCCGAAGGGCCTGTTTCCGTGCTGTACAACTTTATGACTCAATATCTTGAAATGAGTCCACATTATAGAAAAGGAGGTGCTGGAGGTTTTAAAACACAAAGGTAGATAAATCCCCAGGACCTGATCAAATATATCTCAAGACATTGGGGGAAGCTGGTGAAGAAATTGTAGGGCCCCTAGCAGAGATATTTGTACCATAGAGCGCTATGTGTGATAGGCTGTTAGACTGGAGGGTGGCATTGTGGACAGTGAAGAAGGTTTTCTGAGATTACAAAGGGATCCTGATGAAATGTGTGAACGGCTGAAAAACTGTAGATGGAGTTCAATCTGAATAAATGCAAGGTAATACATTTTGTACAACAAACACGGGCAGGACTTATACAATTAATGGCAAGACCTTCAGTAGCGTTGTAGAACAGAGGGACCTCAGGGTTCAGCTACATAGTTCTTTGAAGTTTGCAACATGGAGAGACAGGATAGTTTAAAAAAAGGTGCTTGCCTCACTTGCTTTCATCGCTCAGTCCTTTGGATATAGGAGTTGGGAAGTCATATTGAGATTATACAGGCCATTGGTGAGTCCTCTTCTGGAATACTGTGTCCAGTTCTGGTTGCCCAGTTACAGGAAGGATATTATTAAGCTGGAAATGGTTGGGAGGAGATTTACTGGGATGTGGCTGGGTACGAAAGGCTTCAGTATAAAGAAAGGCTGAATAGGTTGGTATTTTTCACTGAAACCTGAATGTTGACAGATGACCTCATAGAAGTTTATAAAATCATGAGGGGGATAGATAGAGTTAATGGGAGTTGTCTTTTCCCATGGACAGGGATGTTTCAAGACTAGGCACTACATTTTTAAGTTTAGGGGAGAGACATATAAAAAAAAACGACATGAGAGGCACATTGTTACACAGAGGGTGGGTTGTGTGTGAAATGAACTTCCCAAGGAAGGGGTGAACATGGGGACAATTACAATGTTTAAAAGACATTTGGATTAGTGCAGGAATAGGAAAGGTTTAAAGGGATATGATCCAGGAACAGGCAAGTGGGATGAGATCGGTTTTAGAGTATGGTTAGCGTTAACTCAGCAGTGCGGTATGACTCTGACTATGATTATGATGTTGTGTCATCAATAAAGAAAGGCTGCAAGAGAAAGCCAGGGAACTACAGACTGATGTGCGAGACATCAGAGTGGGTCAGTCGTTGGAGGTCATTCTGAGAGGTAGGCCTTACATGCATTTGGAAAGATAAGGCCTGATTACGGACAGCCAGCATGGCTTTGTGCATGGGAAAACATGTCCCACAAACTTGACTGGAGTTTGCTCAAGATGTGACCAAAAAGATAGACGAAGGCAGAGCAACAGACGTTGTTTCTGGCTTCCGCAAACTCTTGTTCAGGGTGTAGCATGATACATTGGTTAGTAGGGGTAGATCACAAGGGATCAAGGAGAGCTAGCCAACTGGATACAAAATGGGATGACAGTGGGAGACAGAGGGTAGTGGGAGAGGGTTGTTGTTCAGACTGGAGGCCTCTGACCAGCAGTGTGCTGTAAGGATTGGTGTTGGGACCACTGTTGTGCACCACTTACATAAACAATTTGAGTGAAAATATAGGAGTCCCTGTTAGTATGTTTGTGAATACCAAGATTAGTGGAAGAGTGGGCAGGGAATATAGTTATTGAAGGGGATGTTAATCAACTGGGCCAAGGAATGAAAGATGGAGTTTAATTCAGGTGTTGGATTTAGTTAAGACAAACCAGGGAGGACTAACACAGTTAATGGTTGGGCCCTGGACAGTGTTGTAGAAAAGGGAGAGACCAAGGGGTGCAGTTACATTGTTCCTTGGACTGGCATCACAGGGCGACAGGGTGTTGAAAGTGGCAACTGGCACACTTGTCTTCATTGGTCAGAGCATTGAGTACATGAGTTGGAGATATTGATAACACTGTCGTCAATATTTCTCCTGGGCAGAGGAGGGCACGGCCTGACCTTATAAAGGTTTATGAAACCATGCGGGGTCCAAGTAAGGTGAATTGCCAAGGGTAGGTGAGTCCAAAGCTAGAGGCATAAACGTGAGGTGAAAGAGCAAGGATTTAAAGAGGGAGCTGAGGGGCAACATTATCCGCAGAGGATTGTGCCTAGACGGAACGGGCCGCCAGAGGAAATGGTAAAAACAAGTACAATTACAACATGGAAAAGACACTCGGGCAGGTATGTGGAGAGGAGAAGGTTTGAAGGGATATGAGCCAAACTTAGGAAAACTCGGCCGAAGAGTCATGCCGCACAGAAACAGACCCGATGTCTCCAGTTATTGGAGGAGGAGACTATCGAGACAAGGCATGTTGTAGAGACTGAAGCAAGTTACAGCGATACAGATGGTCATCTGGATTGGAGGTTTCAAATATGTGAAATAATTGGTGAGAGGGGAGGAGATGACAGAGATAGGAACTGTTATAGGAGTTAGAATGATTGAAGACACTGGTCCTCAGTACAAGCCTAGATACAGTGTTGGAGAGGGAATAGGGAACAGAAAGATCCCAGGCAGCATTACCACCCTCCCGTGGGAGGCCTGCTTTCCCCTCAGTTGTTCTGATGCTCCCTAAGAAAGCACAGGCCTGGACTGATAACTGGGAATTCCCGATGCTGTCTCATTACAACAAAACTTGCAGCAGGTGTGGTGATTGAGCCTGGGGTGTGTCTGTACTGTGCTCCCCCTCCAGCACTTTCTCTATGTCATGTCTTGTTAGCTGATGTTTGGATCCCCCTTATTACTTTCTGCTCTGTGCACTGGAATGATCTTACCTGGCAGCAGGATTTATTGAAGACTCCCGACCTCCCTGACTTTGTCTTTCTGGCTGACCAACCATCGTCCCAACCAGCAGTTGGCAAGTCTATTGAGGAACTCCATGAGTACCTGTAGAAGACACAGAAACAGGCAGAATGGGAAATTAGACTAATGCTTTGAGGGTTACACATATAGAATGGCACTGAGCCCACAGGGATCTGGAAAATCCCAGTCTCCATTCCTGACCTGTGCTGCCTCAACTCTCTGGAGTGGAGAATTCTGTTGGCTCATGATCTGGAGTAACTTCAAGAGTGAGAGACGCTGACAGAGGCAGCAATAAAACCCACATAGTGAGGGATACCACATGGAGAGGTACTGAGTCACATCACCAGAGTGCTGGGTCAAACAATTGTGCAGGAAGAAAGGGTTTTGATTCATGTTGCACTGGGATATACAAACTGTGAGCAGGCGAAGTGATGGCCTAGTGGCATTATTGTGTGACAATTTATCCAAAAACTCAGCAAGTGTTCTCTGGACACCAGTCCAAATCCCACCATTGCAAATGATTGAATGTGAAGTAAATACTTCAAAAACGATGTAATTAAAAACCTGTAAGTGAGTATTAAACAATTGCTGATGTTAAAAAAAATCCATCGGGTGCTTTCCTGTCTTTAGTGAAGTAACCTAAGATGGGACTGGGATATCACAGGTATTACAGAAACAACAGCTGAGGGAGGGACAGGACAGGCAGCTCACTGTCCCAGGGGACAGATGCTGCAGGAAGGACAGAAGGGGAGCTGAGACAGGAGGAGAGCTGCTGGTTCTGATTGGGTGAACCATCCCAGCAGGACTGAGAGAGGATATTCCTGCGGGACCGCCCAGTGACGCTGTGTTCGGGAATGAATCAGTAACAATGGGTCTTCCCTTTCCTCTGATTGTTCTACAGACCCCGAGGGCCCCGCCCTCCTGCACCTTGACCTTCTCAAGATGGCGGCCCTGAGCGCTCCCTCTTCCCTCAAACAAATGGCGGCCGTGACCCTGGGCCCCTTCCCTGATCAGAGACTACCGCCTCCTTACCCGGGCCTGGAGGGTCTTTCTGGGGGTTTTTAATCTTTATCCAGGACTTGTGAATTCTCTCCGCTCCTTTCTCCCAGCGAGGCTCCCACACACCGGCTCTGAGCGCCGCTCTCTGAAGGCGATCGCAGCCGCTGCCGGAGAAAGCAGCTCCATGTCTCTCTCTCTCTCTCTGTGCCCTGATCAATGTGACAGTGCGCATGCTCCACATAGAAACCAAACTGCGCGTGCGTCTGAGATTACCGGTGAGTTTATAGAGAATATTCATATATGCACAGGATCATGGGTGAAATATTAGTCATTGACAATTGCTCGTTCAAGTTAGAGCCATTGAGATGTTTACTATGTAAATAGATTGTTCGGTCCCAACTTAACCATACCGGCAGGTATGTAAATTGCCAATCGTTCTGGGAGTTTGAAAATAAATTTCTTACTCGAGTTGTCTAAACCGACCTGTGAATTATTCACGCCGATCTGTGAATTATTCTCAGCTCGTCCCCCTACACTATTGCAAAATCACCCATGTGTTTATCTAAGGATTGTTTAAATCTCCCTAATATACGATATCAGATTTACATCTCAACTATTTCTTAAAAATCTCACATTGATTCATTGGAGAGGTTTAATGCTCCACTATGTGGTGAGAATGATCAATCCTGCAAAATAGTTTGCTTTCTGACCAATCCTGAAGCGTTCACTCCCCGAGAATGCTTTGGCCCCGGTCCTCACTCACTCTGGTTTGACGACCGGCCGCTGCTCGGTCCTCCTGTTCCGCCCCTTCCTCCCAATTGCAGAGTTGATTCAGGCGTGACTCAGCAGGCTAAGGGACAAGGAAAGTTAGAGTCGATGCCTTGTGATGTGGTGAAAATATCCCGAATCTTGGATCGAGAGGCCTGAGTTCATTTGTGCAGGTGTGTGTAATGACGACTTTCTTAAGAAAAAAAAAAAGGGAAGGCAGAAACAGAGTAAAAACAATAGAACATGCAAACAATGTGGTGGGGCTCTCAATGCTCTGGTGATTTTAGTCTTTACCATGTGTTTCAGGGCCCCAGGCCATCCCAGTACACACTGTGCCACTCCTCCTTGTGCACAGCCAGATACTACGATTGTGGGGCAAAGTGATGTGGTCGGGTACAGATTCTGGTGC
Organism: Chiloscyllium plagiosum; assembly: GCF_037043375.1. Lineage (NCBI taxonomy): Eukaryota > Metazoa > Chordata > Chondrichthyes > Orectolobiformes > Hemiscylliidae > Chiloscyllium > Chiloscyllium plagiosum. Next base: position 49,996,140 of record NW_028270183.1, read on the forward strand.
TGGAAGAGCACAGCAGTTCAGGGAGCATCCGAGGAGCAGTAAAATCGATGTTTCATCAGGAATAAAGGCAGAGAGCCTGAAGCGTGGAGAGATAAGCTAGAGGAGGGTAGGGGTGGGGAGAAAGTAGCATAGAGTACAATAGGTGAGTGGGGGAGGGGGATGAAGGTGATAGGTCGGGGGGAGGGTGGAGTGGATAAGAAGATAGACAGGGAAGACAAGTCAGGACAAGTCACGGGGACAGTGCTGAGCTTGAAGTTTGGAACTGGGGTGGAGGAAGGGGAAATGAGGAAACTGTTGAAGTCCACCTTGATGCCTTAGGGTTGAAGTGTTGCGAGGCGGAAGACGAGGCGTTCTTCCTCCAGGTGTCTGGTGGTGAGGGAGCGGTGGTGAAGGAGGCACAGGACCTCCATGTCCTCGGCAGAGTGGGAGGGAGAGTTGAAATGTTGGGCCACAGGGCGGTCGGCTTGATTGGTGCGGGTGTCCCGGAGATATTCTGTAAAGCGCTCTGCTAGGAGGTGTCCAGTCTCCCCAATGTAGAGGAGACCGCATTGGGAGAAACGGATACAATAAATGATATTAGTGGATGTGCAGGTAAAACTTTGATGGATGTGGAAGGCTCCTTTAGGGCCTTGGATAGAGGTGAAGGAGGAGGTGTGGACACAGGATTTGCAATTCCTGCGGTGGCAGGGGAAGGTGCCAGGTTGGGAGGGTGGTTTGTTGGGGGGGGGGGCGTGGACCTGACCAGGTAGTCACGGAGGGAACGGTCTTTGCGGAATGTGGAAAGGGGTGGGGAGGGAAATATATCCCTGGTGGTGGGGTCTTTTGGAGGTGGCGGAAATGTCGGCGGATGATTTGGTTTATGCAAAGGTTGGTGGGGTGGAAGGTGAGCACAAGGGGCGTTCTGTCCTTGTTACGGTTGGAGTGGTGGGGTCTGAGGGCAGAGGCGCGGGATGTGGACGAGGTGCATTGGAGGGCATCTTTAACCACGTGGGAAGGGAAATTGTTCTCTCCAAAGAAGGAGGCCACCTGGTGTGTTATGTGGTCAAACTGATCCTCCTTGGAGCAGATACGGCAGAGGCGGAGGAATTGGGAATGCGGGATGGCATTTTTGCAAGAGGTAGAGTGGGGAGAGGTGTAATCCAGGTAGCTGTGGGAGTCGGTAGGTGTGTAAAAAATGCCAGTGTCAAGTCGGTCGTCATTAATGGAGATGGAGAGGTCCAGAAAGGGGAGGGAGGTGTCAGAGATAATCCAGGTAAATTTAAGGTCAGGGTGGAATGTGTTGGTGAAGTTGATGAATTGCTCAACCTCCTCGCAGGTGCACGAGGTGGCACCAATGCAGTCATCAATGTAGCGGAGGAAGAGGTGGGGAGTGGTGCCGGTATAATTACGGAAGATCGACTATTCTACGTAGCCAACAAAGAGACAGGCATAGCTGGGGCCCATACGTGTTCCCATGACTACCCCTTTGTTCTGGATGAAGTGGGAGGATTCGAAGGACAAATTAAGGGTGAGGACCAGTTCGGCCAAACGAATGAGAGTGTCAGTGGAAGGGTACTGTTGGGGACATCAGGAGAGGTAAAAACGGAGGGCTTGGATGCCCTGGTCATGGCGGATGGAGGTGTAGAGGGATTGGATATCCATGGTGAAGATGAGGCGTTGGGGGCCGGGGAAACGGAAGTCTTGGAGGAGGTGGAGGGCGTGGGTGGTGTCTCAAATGTATGTGGGGAGTTCCTAGACTAGGGGGAATAGGACAGTGTCGAGGTAGGTAGAAATGAGTTCAGTGGGGCAGGAGCATGCTGAGACAATGGGTTGTCCAGAGTGGTCAGGCTTGTGGATCTTGGGAAGGAGGTAGAACCGGGTAGTGCGGGGTTCTCGGACTATGAGGTTGGATGCTGTGGGTGGGAGATCTCGAGGTTATGAGGTTCTGTATGGTCTGGGAGATGATGGTTTGGTGATGGGGGTGGGGTCATGATCGAGGGAGCAGTAGGAAGAGGTGTGCTCAAGTTGGCGTTTGGCTTCAGCGGTTTAGAGGTCAGTGTGCCAGACTACCACTGCGCCCCCTTGATCTGCTGGCTTGATGGTGAGGTTGGGATTGGAGGGCTGCGCGTTGTGAGGGTGAGAGGTTGGAGTGGGGGAGGGGGGTAGACAGGTTGAGGCGGTTAATGTCCCGGTGGCAGTTGGAAATGAAGAGGTCGAGGGCAAGTAATAGGCCAGCGCGGGGTGACCAGGTGGATGCAGTGTTTTGGAGGTGGGCGAAGGGGTCCTCGAAAGGTGGGCGGGATTCCTGATTGTGAAAGTAAGCTCAGAGGCGGCGGAAGAAGTGTTCGACGACACGGCATTTATTAAATTCATTGATGCGTGGACGGAGGGGGATGAAGGTGAGGCCTTTGCTGAGAACTGACCGTTCGACCTCAGTGAGGGGAAGGGCTGGAGGGATGGTGAAACCTCGGCAGGGCTGGGAGCTGGGATCTGGTATGGGTGTGGAGCTGGGAGTGGGGGCGGAGCCTGTAACTGGAGTGGGGGAATGGGGGTGGTGTCATGAGCAGGGTTCCACCCCCATTCCCCCTATGCTGACATCATCATCCTCGAAAAAATACTTCCACTGTCTACCTTTCTAATCCTCTGATCATCTTGTATGTCTCTATCAAATCCCCTCTAGCCTTATTCTTGCCAATGAGAAGAGTTTCAAGTCTCTCAGCCTTTCCTCACAAGACTTCTCTCCAGACCAGGCAACATTCTGGTAAATCTCCTCTGCACCTTTTCCAATGTTTCCAGATCCTTCTGGAAATATGGACACCAGAATGAACACAATATTCCAAGTGTGGCTGCACCAGCGTTTTGTATAGTTGCAGTATGGTATTTCAACTTCAGAACTCAATCCCTCCACGAATGAAACCTAACACACCGTATGCCTTCTTAACAACACTATCAACCTGGGTGGCAACTTTCAGGGATCTATGTACATGGACTCAAAGATCCCTCTGCACACCACACTACCAAGAATCTTTCCATTGACCCAGTATTCAGCCTTCCTGTTATTCTTCTCAAAGTGCATCACCTCACATTTAGTTGCATTGAACCCTATTTGCCACCTCTCAGCCCAATTCTGCAGTTTATCCAAGTCCCCTTGCAACCTGTAACATTCTTCCACACTGTCCACGACTACACTGACTTTAGTGTCGTCTGCAAATTTCCTAATCCATTCACCTATACCTGCAGTGGTTCCAAAACAGATCCTGGTGGCACATGACTAGTAACTGGACTCCAGGCTGAATATTTTCCATCAACCATCACTTGCTGCCTTCTTTCTGAAAGCAAGTTTCTAATCCAAACTGCTAAATCACCCTCAATTCTATGCCTCTGCATTTTCTCCAACAGCTTACCACGTGGAACCTTTTCAAAGGCTTTACTTTTGTCCATGTATACCACGTCAAATGACTACCCTCATCTACAAGCTTGGTGACCTTCTCAAAAAACTCAATGAGGTTTGTGAGACATGACCTACCCTTGACAAAACCAAGTTGACTATCTGAAATCAAATTGATGTTTGCCAGATGATTATAAATCTTATTTCTCATAATCCTTTCCTAAACCTTTCCTACAACAGAAGTAAGGCTCACTGGTCTATAATTACCTGGGTCATCTCTACTGCCTTTCTTGAACAAGGGCACAACATTTGCAATCTTCCAGTAATCTGGTACCAAATCTGCAGACAATGACAACTCAAATATCCAAGCTAAAGGCTATGCTACCATCTCCCTAGCTTCCCAGAGAATCCTCGTATAAATCCCATCCAGCCCAGGGGACTTGTCTATTTTCACTTCTTCCAGCATTGATAACACCTGTTCGTAACTAACCTCGATCCTTTCTAGTCTAATATTTCATACCTCATTCTCCTCCACTACAATATTCTCCTTTTCCTGAGTGAAGACCGATGAGAAATGTTCATTTAGCATCTCTCCGATCTCCACAGGGTCAACACTCATCTTCCCATTCTGTCTGTGATTGGCCCTATTCCTATGCTAATCATCTTTTTTATTCCTCACATACCTATAGAAAGCTTTAGGGTTCTCCTTTATTCTATTTGTTAGAGACTGCTCATGTCGTCTCTTTGCTCTTTTTAACTCTCTCTGTAAATCCTTTTTAGCTGATCTGTAATTCTCCATCGCCTCATCTGAACCATCTTGCCTCATCAACACCTAAGCCTCCCTCTTCTTCGTAACAAGAGATGCAGTTTCCGCAGTAAACCACGGTTCCCTTACCTTATCACTTCCTCCTGCCTGACAGGGACATACCGATCAAGGACACGCAATATCTGTTCCTTAAACTAGCTCCACATTTCCATTGTCTGCATCCCCTGCATTTTGCTACCCCATTCTGTGCATCTAATTCTTGCCTAATAGCATTATAATTGCCCTTGCTCCATCAATAATTCTTGACCTGTGGCATGTAATTATTCCTTTCTATCAATAAACCACACTTAACTGAATTATGGTCACTCTCTCCAAAGTGCTCGCCTACAACGAAATCAAACACCTAATCTGGTTCATTACCAAGGACCAGATCCAATGTGGCCTCCCCTCTTGTCGGCCCTTCAACATACTGTGTCAGGAAACCCTCCTGTACACATTGGATAAAAACTGATTCATCCAACGTATTTGAGTTATAGTGTTTCCAGTCAATTTTGGGGAAGTTAAAGTCCCCCATAATGACCACCCTGTTGCTTTCACTCCAATCCAGAATAATTTTGCTAATCCTCTCTTCCACTTCCCTGGAACCCTGCGGAGGCCTATAAAAAAACTCCAAGCAGTGTGACCTCTCCTCTCCTGTTTCTAACCTCAGCCCACACTACCTCAGGAGACTAGTCCTCATCAAAAGTTCTCTCAGCCACCGTTATACTCTCCTCGACTAACATGACATGCATGGACCCATTGCAGTGCTTCAAACTCCATGAGGCAGCCATACTCTCTGACAGACTCAGTCTGGAACCTCCTCTATCCTTAAGACCTTATGCACTGCCTGTGCTCCTCCATTTCCCCTTTGCACGTTCCCTTTCCAACCCACCCCACATGCAGCACTCCACGAATGGTGCTGTCAAGGGCAGAAGTCTGTGGAATACCCTCCCTAACCTTCTCTATCCTCCTTTAAGATGTATTTTAAAATCATTCTCTTTAATCAATGTTTTGATCATCCATGAAGCACCTTAGGAAATTTGCCATTGTGAAAGATTCCATACAATGCAAGTAGTTGTTGTTATTGCTGTACATTAGGAGAAACAGGAATGATGCATTCAAAATTCTAACAAGAAAGTCACTGACAGGTGTAGTGTGCAGGCCACCAAATAATAACATCACATTGGGATGGGCAATAAACAAAGAAATAACTATTGCCTGTAAAAATGGTATGGCTATTATCATGGGTGATTTTAATCTACATGTAGATTGATCGAACCAGTTCAGTCAGGGTAGCCTTGAGTTTATTAAGTGTATCCATGATAGTTTTCTTGAACAGTATGAAGTGGAACTGACAATGGAGCAATCTATCCAGGATCTGGCCCTGTGCAATGAGACAGGAATAATTAATGACCTCAGAGTTAGGGATCCTCTTGAAAGAAGTGATCACTGTATGGTTGAATTTAGAATACATATGGAGAGTGTGAAGATAAAATCTAATACCTCGGTTCTGTACTTGAACACGGGGAACTACAGTAGAATGAGGGAGAACTGGATAAAGTAGACTGGAAACAAAGATTTTATGGTGGGACAGTTGATGAGCAGTGGATAATTTTCAAAGACATTTTACAAAGTGCTCAGCGAAGGTATATTCCAGTGAAAAGGAAAGCCTGTAAGAAAAGGCATACTCTGCGATGGGTACCTAAGGAAAGCGATCAAACTGAAAGAGAAGGCATGCAAAATGGCCAAAACAGCCTGAAACTAGAACTGGGAAAACTTTAAATGTCGACAGAAAGCCACAGAAGAGCTATAAAGAAACGTAAGATAGAACATGAGAAAAATAAACCAGCACAGACTGTAAAGACAGATAGCAAAAGTTTATATAAACATATATAACGAGAATAGAGTGGCTAAAGTAAATGTTGGTCTTTGGATAATGAGAAGAAGCAGTTAGTTATGGAATATCACAGTGGAGGACACTAATATCCTGCCAGTAATTAACAAAGGGACAACAATAGGTGAGGATTTAGAAACTATCATTATTACGGAACAGCTAGTGTTGGACTGTTGGAGGTAATTGAGCTAATGATAGAAAAGTCTCCTGACCCTAATGTATCCCAGGGTACTAAAAGGGATGTCAGGAGCAATAGAAAATGCACTGGTTGTAATTTTCCAATATTCGCTGGACTCTGTGGCAGTCCCAGCAGATTGGAAGGCAGCAAAGTGACGCCACTGTTTTAAAAAGGTGGACAAAAGATGGGGAATTATACACCAGTTAGCTTTTTCTCTGAATTGGGAAAGATATTGGGTCTATTATCAAGGAGGAAATAGCAGGGAATCTCAATAGAAATTGTTCCATTGGACAGACACAGCATGGGTTCATAAAGGGCAGGTCATACTCGAGAAATCTTTTGGAATTCTATGAAGACAGTTCGAGCAAGTTGGACAACGGGGACCCCGTGGATGCGGTGTACCTGTATTTTCAAAAGGTCTTCAAAAAGGTGCTGTGCAAGAGGCTGTTGCATAATATAAGGGAGCATGGCATTAGGGGTAGACTATTAGCATGGATAGAAGATTGGTTGACTAACAGGAAGCAAAGTGTGGGGATAAATGAGTCTTATTCTGGCTGGTGATCATTGACTAGTAGTGTGCCTCAGGGATCAGTGTTGGGACTGCGATTATTTAGAATTGATACAGATGATTTGGAGTTGGCGACCACATGTAGGGTGTCAAAGTTTGCATATGACACTAAGATGAGTAGCAGAACAAAGTGTGTGGAGGACTCTGAAACTTTGCAGAGGAACATAAATACATTGAGTGAGTGGGCAATGGTCTGGCATTTGGAATAGAATGTTCATAAATGTAAAGTCCTACTGTTTGGTTGGAGTAACATTAAAAAAGAGATTATTACTTGAATTTTAAAAAGTTGCATCATTTGCTATGCAGAGGCTCTCCAGTATGCTTCTGCATGAGGGTTGGTCACCAGGTACAACAATCAATTCAGAAGGCAAATAGAATTTTGACCTTCCTTGCTGAAGGGATTGTGTTTAAAAGCAGAGTTTATGTTCCAGCTGTATTGGGTGCTGGTGAGACCACATCTGGAGTACTGCATGCAGTTTCTGTCTCCCTACTTGCTCAAGGATGTACTGGCACTAGAGGGGGTGCAGAGGAGGTTCTAGGTTGATTCCGGAGTTGAGGGGGTTGGCTTAACAGAGACTGAGTAGATTGGGATTATATTGATTGGAATTCAGAAGAATGGGAAACATATAAAATAATGAATGGAATGGATAAAACAGAAGTAGAGAGAATGTTTATACTGGCAGGTGAAGCCAGAGGGCATCACCTCCAGATTATGGGCAGCAAATTTAGGACTGAATTGAGAAGGAACTTCTGAACCACTATGGAATTCATTGCCCAGGGAAGTAGTTGATGCTAGTTCAATAAACGTTTTTTAAGCTCAGGTAGATTTTTAAAAAAAGAAATAATTAATTAAGGGATATGGTGAGAACATGGGTAAATGATTCTGCGTCCAAGAAATGATCAGCCGTGATCTTATTGAATGGCAGAGCAGGCTCGAAGTACAGGAAGGCCATCTCCTGTTCCTCGTTCTTTGGTTTTTATGTAATGTATTCCTCCCGCACTTGTGACTTGGAGGTGCTGGTGTTGGGTCAGGATAGACAAAATGAAAATTCACAGAACACCAGGTTATACTCCAACAGGTTTATTTGGAAACACTTGCTTTGCTGCTGCTTCATCAGGTGGTTGTGTGATTTTTGACTTTGTCCCTCACTCTTGTCACTGACAAACAGCCACAAAAGCCATGATGCAGTGCGCATGCTCCCGCCAACAATGGGCCCCGGGTGATTGATGTCAGCGGTGGGCCAATGGAAAGGCAGGGGCAGAGCTGGAGGACCTGGCGGGGCATTTGGTCCTGCGACCAGAGTAAATGAGGGGCGGGACTAGACTATAGCACGTGATCATCCTCGCAGTCGGCGCGGACTTCCTGTGATGAAGTTTGGGACATGCGGACGGAGAGCTGTTGGTAAGGAAAGAAATAAACAGCAGGAAGCGGGTGGGAAATTTGGTGTTGGTATGGGCTGAGAGGTTTTACAAATATTTGGTGCGTATCGGAAAATACAAATTTGAAACTTACAATCCCGTTTTTGCAGTAAGCGGGAAAATGCATCATTTTGGGATCGGTCCGAGTGAGCGCCGCCATCTTTATTCGGGGCAACGATTCACTGGACACGTGCGCGGCCGCCAGCTTTGTAGGGGGCAAAGTTCAGAGGGGAGTATGTGCAGCCCTCCCTGGTATAGAGTGATAGGGCAGGATTTACCCAGAGCACATTCAAACCCAAAAACATGGGTGTTTTTTTCTTGATTTGTTTCGTCATTCATTTAAATGATTTGGATGTGAATAGAGCCGGTACAGTTAGTAATTTGCAGGTGACACGAAAATTGGAGGTATTGTGGACAGTGATAAAGGTTATCTCAGATCTCAATAGGATATTGATCAGATGAGCCAATGGGCTGAGGAGTGGCAGATAGGGTTTAATTTAGATCAATATGTGGTGCTGCGTTTTAGAAATGTAAATCAGAGCAGGACTCACACATTGAATTGTGAGGCCTTGAAGAGTCTTGCGGAACAAAGAAACCCTGGGATGCAGGTTCATAGTTCCTTGAAAGTAGAGTCACAGGTAGAGAGGATAATGAAGAAGTTGTTTGGTATGCTTTCCTTTATTTATCAGAGCATTGAGTAAGGGAGCTGAATAGGACATTTGTTAGGCCTCTTTTCGAATATTGTTTAAAATTCTGTTCTCCCTTCTATCAAAAGGAGGCACTGCAACCTTAAAGGTTTGAGAATGGATTTTCAAGGATGCTGCCAGAGTTGGAGGATTTGAGTTGCAGGGAGAGGCATAATAGGCTGGGGCCATTTTCCCTGGAGTGTCAAAGGCTGAGGTTTGATGTTGAAGAGGTTTATAAAATCATGAGTGGCATGGATAGCGTAAATAGGCGAGGTGTTTATCTTGGGTTGGTGGAGCCCAGAACTAGAGAATATAGGTTTAGGGTGAGAGGGGAAAATTCAAAAGGGGCCTAAAGGGCAACTAAAATAGTAATATTTCAAAGGCATTTGAATAGGAAGTGTGTAGAGGGATGTCGGGCAAGTGCTGGAAAATGGGAATAGATTAGGTTAGAATATCTAGTTGGCATACACGGTTGGAACGAAGAGTCTGTTTCGGTGGTAGTCATCTCTGACTGTGGGATCAAAAAAGTGAACACTGTCCTGATTCACCTCTGATCTCCTTGATGTCCACTTGTTCATAATCTAGCTTCCTCGGTCTCTCATGAGTGTATTTTTGCTCTGTTTAGTATTTTACTATTACGTTCACAGACCATTTTGAAAATGAATTGTCCGCTGCTGCCCGGCTCCTGACAATATGCTGCTCATTATCAGCTTTTTTCCCCACAATATCTTTGACAGTCAAGAGTTCTTTTTCCAACAAGCGATTGGATTTTCCTTCTATTTCTGACAGTCAAATTCTGCACCATTCTTATTCCCTACAATTTATATTGCACTCCCAGAAACATCGTGTGTATTTCTCCTTCCACAGATACCAGTTATCAATGCCAAAGCCCTGGTGCCTGTGGAGAGGGTGATGTTTGACTTCCTTGTACTGCTGCAGTTTGTATGATGAAGGTGCACTCACAACATGGTTGGGTGAGAGACATAACAGATTATTCACTCAGCGATTGTGTAGAGTAGATGATTTCTGTACAAATCAACATGTTTTTAATTTCACGAAAATATTATTGAGAACTTTTGACATAAGGCAACAGATGAAGAATATAATATCCGGTGATCAAAACCATTGCCAAATAAGCAGTTTTTCAGGACTGCCTTAAAGGAAGAAAGCAGATCTTAGAAAGTTAGGGTGGGAATTCCAGACCATGTTTCCCTGGAAGCTATAGAAACAGTCACGCTTGTGAACTCAAAAATGAACACATTGTTGTGAATCTGAACTAAAATGAGTTATTGAGATAGGAAATGGTTTGTGGTGCAGGGAGATAGGAATGATTACAGCCAGGAATTAAATCAAAGGTGCGAAAGTAAATTGTTGTTGCTTATAAATGGGAGCCTTTTGATGGATCAGCAAATTGTGTTACAAGTGAGCACTTGGGCAGTAGAGTTTTCAGTATTCTGGCGATTATAGGGACGGTGAGTGTGGGATGCTGGCCAGGAGTGAGTTTAGATAATGAAATCTCGAGTTAACAAATGAATGAAAGAGAGTTTCAGCAAATGAGCTGAGACTGTGTTGAGGTCAGGTGATATCACTGAAGTCGAAATAGTGGTCTTGGAGTGAGACTGGGCTGTCACCCTCACCTCTGGAATTCGGCTGTTTGTCAGTTTGTGAATCAAGTGGCCCTGGCAGAACACAAACTGGGCGTCGCTGAGCAAGTTATTGCTGAGCAGGTGCTTGACAGCACTGTTGATGACACCTTCCATCATTTCACTGTTGAGCGAGGGAAATCTCATGGAGGGATATTGGCTGAGTTGGCTCTGCCCTGTGTTTTTGTGTTGAACATCCCTGGGCAATGTTCCACAATGTCGGTAGGTGCCAGTGCTGGAGCAGTACTTGTCTTGGTGGGCAGCAAGTTCTGGAGCACAGCCATCAGTCTTATTGCCACAATGATGGCAGGGCTATTGCCTTTACACTATTTGTCCATTTCTTGATCTGAAATCAAATGAGTTTTCAACCAATTCGATTCACATCTATGATGTCCGGGACCAATGGGGAAGCTCGTCCACTTGGCACTGCTGGCTAAAGATTCCTGCAAATACTATTGTCTTATCTGTTGCATAGATGCGTGAAGCCCCTCCATCAGTAAGGATAGGGACATCTGTGATGCTCCCTCCAGTGAGTTGTTTAATTGTCCATCACCATTCATGACTAGGTGTGGCAGAACTGCAGAGCTCACATTTGATACATTGGTTGTGGGATCACTTAGTTCTATTTGGTGTTGCCTGCACTGTTTGGTATTTTGGTTTGGTCCCTGCACCAGGTTGGCACCTCATTTTTAGGTATGCCTGGTACTGCTCCTGGCATGCCCTCCTACATTCTCCATTGAACCAGGGTTGATCCCCTGGCTTGATGTTAATAGTTGAGTGGGGGATATACCAGACCATGAGATTTCAAATTGGGCTGGAATACAGTTCTGTTGCTGTTGTTGGCCTACAGTGAGGCAGAAGTTGCAGGGTCAAGAGGGCTGATTATGTGGTTGTACTTTCCTGTGCATTGGTAGATGTAATGTGGTCCATCCAGTTTCATTCCTTTGTTGTGATTGTGCAGTGATTAATACAATGAGTGAGTGGGTTGGCCACTGACAGGAATGCAACTTTTAAAAACAGGTTTTGTGATTTACATATGAAAGTGAAACTATCATGGTATTCGAACAGATGAACGACTCAACAGACAACCAAGGTATTTTTCAATGTATAATTTCAGTTACATCACAATGTAAATTTTTGCTATAAATTCTGTGCCTTAGAATTGTGCCTTGCACACACAATCACCTGATGAAGGATCGGCGCTCCGAAAGCTAGTGTGCTTCCAATTAAACCTGTTGGACTGTAACCTGGTGTTGTATGATACTTCACTTTAGAATATGACAGTACGACTAACAGGGCTGCATGTAAACAGGCTCAGTCCAGTTAATCAATACATTCGGAAGAATTTCCTCCAAGTTTGATGACGCAATATTAGTCAAATCCGTCAACTTCAACCTGCAATGTTGCTCTTAACAAAAACTTCAGCCTGACACAAAGCTCCCCATCCCACTGCAATGTGGTAACCGGGCCCGGCCCAGGAATTGGAACTGGGACATTTGTGGACTGTGATCTCAAAGAAAGTGAGCAAACAGAATTCTGACAGATTAGTCCTCAAAGATGAGTAGCAAGTTTGAGACAAGGCAGGTGGTATGCCGCCTTGCACTTAGCTTAATTGCATTTCTTATTTACAGTAGTGTTTTGCAAAGTATAAAGAACCGGTTTGTTTTCCATGGTTGGGGAGTTTTATTCCAGTTGATCACAGTTGCTGCCTCTCGCTCCCCAAGTCAAATCATAGGATCGATAACAAAACAATAAACTGTAGGTGCTGGAGATCTGAACCCCAGAAACAAAGTGCTGGAGAAACGCAGCAGTTCTAAGGGCATCGGTGAAGAGAAAAACATATTACATTTCAAGTTCACTGACTCTTCTGAACGGACAAAAGGTCATGAGATTTTGAACTTATAATGTTTTATTCCCCCTCAGAGATGCTGCTGGACCTGCGGTTCTCCAGCACTGTGCTTTTTATATTGAACTTTATTTACAAAACAGATCAGAAAAATACTAATCTCCAAAAGTGAAAGGTTCATTGCAAACATGAGCATAGTTTCCACACTTGAGTTGCACAAGCACGCCTCAGTTTAAAAACAAGATTTAACTCAAAGTGACATTCCATCTCAAAATTAGCCGAGTTACACCAGTAATAAAGCTCATCCACCCATTGAGGCACTTCAGCACAACATCCTGCAGTGTTGCACACAGCCACCTTTACCAAAGAATGATCACATGTCACAAAATTGAAGGCCAAGAGCATGTCTCTTTAAAGGAGCTGAAGTCAAACTCTCAATTTTTGGAAGGATTTTTATTAAACCTGATTGAACATTTATATCTCAGAGCATAATCTTTGCTTTTTTAAACAAAGTGTGTGGGAAACATCCCACATCTTGCTAAAGGTTCAGTTCGGTCTGATACATAGAGCCAAAGGTCAAGCAAACATCACACTTTCCATTCACTTCTACAAAGGGCTGACATCACAGTTCTTCAGGATTTAAAGTAATTTATAAATTGTTTGTAAAATCATTGTCACGTTAAAGAACTGGACAATAAATGTCATTGTATGCAATCAGAGTGAAGCCTGTGACAGCAGATTTAGCTTTGGAGGGCAGTGTGTGCGCTTCTTAAATTCTGGGAGCATTTTGGGAGACTGCTCCCAGATGGTGATAGTGAGCATATCTGGAATGCACTGTTTAGATTTTGGAATCCTTGGGAGACTATCTGTGGTTTCAATAGAACTTGGCTTACGTTGTTGGTGTACAGTAAGCAATTCAAAAAAATATTTATCTATTGTTTTTGACGACCTGAATAGTATTAAAATCTGCCAGTTTGCCTCAATAGTGTAAATGCATCTATTGTTAATATTTGGAATATTCCAGAACTGCCCAGTGCTTGGAAAATTCAAGGGGGACAAAAAATCACATTGAGTAATTCGAAATTAAGAATGCAAGAGGACTTAAATACTTCTTCAGTCATGAATTCAAATAGTTAAATGGAGTGCTCACATTTAAAATATCTCTTATCCATAGGAATGGATGGAACGACAAAACAGGAACCAAATTCCTAGCTGGGGAGTGCGAAATGTGTTTTGATAATGTCACCTGCATTTTGCAACAATAAATTGGCAAGTTTGGAAATTTAACAAACAATACTAACTTAGGTGATGCTCCAGTCGGGCCCCAAGCTCTATGAAAAAAATAACAATGTTCAGGTTTATTGCATACACTCTGAAACACGTGTTTCTTCTACAGATCCTGCAAGTTTCCCCAACGAGCACAGTCCATCCGAATGATGTTGCTAATTTGGCCCACTCATTTCTTTCCTAGCCTCTATAGTCTGAAGAGTGACCAGAAGCAATTACTCCCCATATGTGGGAACATTACTGACGAGGATTTTTTCCTTCAGAATTGATTTCCATATATTCAGTGCTGAGAAAAGATAAAAAGCTTGTCACCTTTTTTAGAGCAATGATTCAGTGGGAGTAAATCGCTAACCTTTTCTTGCTTAATAATCAAACTGCTTAAATTTTAAACATGAACACTTCTTAATAGTTCACTAGATCCTAACAAAATATTTTGTACGAAATAAATCACATGATACATAGTTATTCAGATAACAAAACAAGTTTGGTCATTGAAAAATCCAGAGGAAAAAGTAATGAAACAATGTGAGTTTGATATACCTCAATCGTCATTTCAGGTGCATTTTATGCATAAATCCTTTTCCTCCTCGAAGTATTCAACTTCTTTAATAATTGAGAGAATTAAGTCACAATTGGACAACACACAATCAGACCCTTCAGTCCAACTTGCCCATGCTGACCAGATATCCTAAATTAATCTAGTCCCATTTGCCAGAATTTGATCCATATCCATCTTAAACCCTTTCTACTGATTATCAGTTTATTTACTTTATCAGCACTTGAAACACTGACGTTTTTTCTCCCAACATTGGTTAAAGAAATCGTAAGTTCATTCATCCAAGTTAATTTTGTAATCTTTCACAAAGAAACAAGTGAGAACAACAAATAGCTGAGTGCAAAACAAAATACTGCAGCTGCACGATATCTGGAAACACTCTAAAGGTCAGGCAGTATTAATCTTTCTGGTCAATGACCTTGTACTCGCTAAGTACAACATACAGGCAAAGCAGAAGGAAAGTAGAATTTGGAAGGGTGTATAATGACCCAGTTGGCACTGCCCCATGGCACAGCTTTATGTAACCTAACAATAGTAGAATGGCATTACATGCAGTTTGAAAAGAACAACAAATCCAAAGGAGGAGATGGGAAAGGTGGGTGCAAAAATGACTATTTCAGCGATCTGCATAATACAGGGTTACTGAATCACTGATACTGCACGAGTTTGTCAGTATGGTTTCAATTACTGACAATAATTTGGTAATGTCTTAGCCTTCACATAATTAGGGTAAATGTGCGAAATCTGAATTTCATGAATTGGTTCCTATTGCACTTCGATCAATAAAAAATATTCTTGGGTTAATCTACTCAAAGGAGAAAGTGACGACGCAGAAGCTGGATTTCAGTGTCGAAAAGTGTCATGCTGGAAAAGCACAGCAAGTAAAGGCAGCATCTGAGAAGCAGGAGAATCGATGTTTTGGGCATAAGCCCTTCATCAGGAATCATAGGCTTCAGAAAAATAACTGGCATAGACTTATGCCAATACATACGTAAAAGGGTCAGAGCATGTTACTATCAGATTAGAGACTAATCTCAGATTTGGTACGATTCAGTGCAACATTTCAATATGGTAATTACATATGTACCTAAAAGAGAAGTTGTCAAAAATTACAAGCTCGAGAATGATTATAGCATTAAACCTGGATATAAAGTTGGTGAACAAGAATGGCAAAGTGAGGTCCCGACAGTATCGCCTTGGGCAGTGTCAAGGGAAACATTTGAGAGCAGAGTTGCAACTTTGGTGTATACTTCAGTCTGGCAAAATTGCAGCAAACATCTGTTCAATTTTAACTGCAAACTACTGAATGCGAAATCCTCCTTACACAATAATGAGGGAGCATTTTGGGGTGTCATTTTTAAAATATATTATTTTCAAAGTTACTCACAATTAAGAGTGATCACTTAGTGCTGTCTGTATAACACAGTAGGAAAAGGAATTAATGGAAAAAAAAACATTATAACCCAAAATCAGAGTCCGAATTCATTGATATTGCATGGGTCCAGCATTTACAAGTAATCGATTTTTAAAAATATATACAGATACATTTACTAACTATATTGGAGTACAGTCAAGTTTCTTACTGAACAATGACAGGATTGGACAGAGTCCGCATGGATTTAAGAGAGGAGAATCATACTTAGCAAATCTACTGAAAGAATCTACAGAGTCGAATATTAAAGTAAGAAATTGCAGGACATTTAGAAAAGCTTATCATTAAACATGGTAGACTGAGTTTTGTGAATGAGAAACTATATTTGACAAATTTGCGACAATTCATTGAGGAGATAACAAGCAGGGCTGATAAAGGGCAACCAATGATGTTCTGTATTTGGATTTTAAAAACGCAAATGATAAGATGTTACGTAAAAGTTAATTGCACAATATAGGAGCTCACGGTATCGGGGTAATGTATTAGCATGGATTGAGAATTGGTTAACCACTCTGGCTGTTGTTGAGACCTCACTTGGAGTACTGTATACGATGTTAGTTCCCATATTTAATAAAGGATAAACCAACATTTGTGACCATTTAAAAAAGAATTCACTTAGCTGCTTCGAGGATGAAATGGTTGATCTACCAAGAATAGATAAGCAGGTTAGGACATTATTCAATAGAATCTTGATAAATAAGGGGTGATCTTATGTAAAAAATGATGGAGGAGCTTGACAGGATAGATGTTGACTAGATCTTCTCACACCAGTGATATCTCAAACCAGGGGACATTACATTATGGAATATTTATTTTTTTAAAAAACATGTAATGAATTTTTTTCTCTGTGAATGGCTATAATCTAGCCCAAACAATTGTGAAAGTTAAATGTGGGAGGGGAATGGTTGAGTTACTCTTTGGAGGGTCAGTGTGGCTTGTTGGGCTGAAGGGCCTGTTTCCACGCAGTAGGAAATCTATGATACTGTCTCAAATTATTTTAAAAGAGGGCAGATAGATTTTTGAAATATTGAGCAGTTGAGTTCTATGCGGATCAAGCATAAAAGAGGTGTTGAGGCCTGGGTTGGCCCAGCCATAATCTTATATAATGGGGGAACAACTGAAGGCGATGAATCCACTACTCCGGCTCCGCTTCCTTGAGGCTTCATTTCATACTTTTTTGTCTCCAAAGAAGAGCTTGATATAATGTGTAAAGATCTCAGATGTTGTAAAGGAGTAAAAATGGGGTGTTTATGTATCGATTCAGATGGCATTGATTCAACAATCACAACTATGAAGTCATGAGTAGAAAGACAATTCCCTCCATGAATAACGGAAATCTACTGCAGAGTTAACACAAAGGGAATCCTTCCCCTCAGTAAACTCTCCCATCACATTGCCCAACATATCAGCAAACGCAGGACGCACTGCGCATGCTCTAGCCAACAAATGGACCCCGCGTGATTGATGTCAGCACCGGACCAATGAAAGGACGGTGGGCGGAGGTGGAGGACCTGACGGGAGGTTGGTCCAACCATTCAAAGTGAATGTAGGGTGGAACGAGACTGTGATGAATGCTCATGTGTATATTTGGTCTGTTTAGTATTTTACGATTACTTTTACAAATTTTTTTGTAAGTTATTGTTTTCTCTGCCGTCCAGTCCCTGACCATGTGCTGCTTTTTAATTTTTTTCTGGAAAATCTTTGACAGTCAACAATTATTTTTTTCCAATAAGCAAGTGTATTTTCCTTCCATTTCTGAGTCTCAAATTCTGTACCATTTTCATTCCCTGTAATCCATTTTGCACTCCCTGAAACATCAACTGTGTTTCCCCTTCCACAGATACCAGTGATTAATGCCAAATCCCTGTTGCCTTGGTAGAGGGTGATGTTTGGCAGCTGCAGTTTGTGTGGTGAAGATACTCCCACAATGTGGTTGGGTAAGAGACATTACAGAGTATTCATTACAGCAACAGTGATGTTTTGAAGATAATGTCCAAATCAAGAACAGTTTGTAGTTTTATTATCCTGCTTATAATTTCACAAAAATATTGTTGGGAACTTCAGATATAAGGCCAGAGAAGGATGATATTAGGTCAGGTGACCAAAAGCATTGCAAAATAAGCAAGTTTTGAGGAATGTCTTAAAGGAGGAAAGCAGACCTGAGAGGTTTTGGCTGCGAATTTCAGACCTTGTTGCTTTGGCAACTGTAAAAGCAGCCACACAGGTGAGGTAATGAACTAACAGGTCATTGGGAGTCTCGAACAGAATGGGTTGTCGAGGTCTCAAAGGGTGTGAGATGCAGCGAGCTAGGAATGATCACAACCAGGAATTGAATCCAGGGTGAGAATTTTAAATTGAGGGACGTGGGACTGATGCTGGCAGGTGAGACTAGATTGGGTTGGGATATCTGGTCAGCATGGACGGGTTGGATTGAAGGGTCTGTTTCCATGCTGTACACCTCTGTGACTCTATGTTGTTGATTATGAATAGGAGCCTTTTGATGGATCAACAAGTTCTGATACGAGGGAGTACTTGGGCAGCAGAGATTTAGTTTTTCTTGAGATTCCAGGGAGGTTGAATGTGGTAAGCTGGCCAGGAGTGCGTTTGGATAATGAAGTCTGGAGAAAACACAAGGTGGATGAGGGTATATGAGCTCAGACAAGGGTAGACACTGCTAGAAATAGTGGTCTTGAAGTGGGACTGGGCTGTCACCTTCAACTCACCTCTGGGATTCAGCTGGTTGTCAGGTTGTGAATCGGGGCATTACCACAATCGGAAGCTGAGTGGTTCTCGTGGAGCCTAAAATGAGTGTCGCTCAGCTGACTGTTGCTGAGCAGCTGCTGCTTGATAGCCCTGTTAATGACTACTTTCATCACTTTACTGCTGATCGAGTGTAGACTGATAGATGGAAATTGGCTGGTTGGATTGCCCTGTGTTTTTGTGTTGAAAATGCCTGGGCAATGTTCCACATTGTTGGTAGATGCCAGTGCTAGAGCGGTACTTGTCTTGGTGGGTGGCAAGTTCTGGAGCACAAACCATCAGTATTATTGCCAGAATGTTGGTAGGGCCCGTAGCCTTTGCACTACTTAACCATTTCTGGCTGTTATTCAAACTGAATCAAATTGACTTAAAACTCACATCTGCGATGTTGGAAACCACTGGAGAAGGCTGAGATGGATCATCCCACTTTGCACTTCCGGCTGCAGATTGTTGCAAATGCTGTTGTCTTATCTGGTGCATGGATGTGTGAGGCCCCTTCATCAGTAAGGGTGGGGATATCTGCGAGGCTTCCTCCAGTGAGTTGTTTAATTGTCCATCACAGTTCACAACTGGCTGTGGCAGAACTGCAGAGGACACAGCTGCAGATGGGCGGCACGGTGGCACAGCGGTTAGCACTTCTGCCTCACAGCTCCAGAATCCCGGGTTCTATTCCCGCATCAGGCAACTGTCTGTGTGGAGTTTGCACACTCTCCCATGTCTGCATGGGTGCTCCGGTTTCCTCCCACAGTTCAAAAATGTGCGGGTTAGGTCAATTGGCCATACTAAATTGCCGTAGTGTTAGATGTAGGGGAATGGTTTGGGTGGGTTGCTCTTTGGATGGTTTGTCTAAGTAATCTAATCTAAAAAATCCTCTTAAATTTCATTCCTAACCCCCTCTGTACTCCTCAAAGATGTATCTTAAAGTTGTTCTCTTTAGTCAACGTTTCCAGCATTCATGAAGCACTTTAGGAGAATTGTCAGTGTGAAAGGCTCCATACAATGCAGGAAGTTGTTGTTAATGTCTGACATATGGAGAAACAGGAATTAACCCTCTCTCTTATACCTGATGAATAGCAGCAAAAGCAGGAAACACTGAGCATGCTCCAGCCCACAGTGGGCCTCTGGTGATTGATCTCAGCGCAGGACCAATAAGATGATGGGGATGGATCTGGAGGACCAGGCAGTGCCGGTTGGCTCTCCAACCAATCTGAGTGAATGGGGGGCGTGGCTATACTCAACCACGTGATAAGCCTCACTGGCAGTACAGTGCTGTTGTGACCAAGGCATTGGAAATGTGTGAAGGTGCAGGGCACGGTTAAGGAAAGATCTATTGACCAGGAAGGGAAGGAAATTTTAATGGAATGGGCTGAGACGTTTTACAGAACTTAGTGCAAATCGGAAAACACAAATTTGAAAATCCCAGGCCCGTGATTGTGGCAAACGGGTAAATGCTTCAAATGGTGAATGGCGTGAGTGAGAGCTGCCATGTTCATTGGGGGCAGGATCCGCGGGACATGTGTGTGGCCGCCAACTTTGTGAGGGGCAAGCTGCAGGTGGGCGCATGCGCAGCCTTCCCTGTCAGAGAGTGATAAGGCAGGATCTACACAGAGTGTCAGAGTCAGGATGTTTTCAATGTCAAAGTTTTCAATGTGATGCTGGAAAAGCACAGCCGTTCAGGCAGCACCGATCAGTGGGAAGGAAGATGGACATGTAGGACAGGTCAAGAGGGCAGTGCTGAGTTGGAAAGCAGGATCTGGGATAAGGTGGGGGGAGTGGAAATGAGGAAACTGGTGAAATCCACATTGATCCCATGTGGTTGGAGGATCCGAACACAGAAGATGAGGCATTCTTCGTCCAGGCATCAGATGCCTGGGATTTGGCGGTGGAGGCGGCCCAGGACCTGCATGTCCTTGGTGGAGCGGGAAGGGGAGTTATAGTCTTTGGCCACAGGGTGTTTGGGTTGTTCAGCGTTTTAATGTTACTTTCACAGACCTTTTGTAAGTTAATTTTACTCTGCTGCCCAACCCCTGACAATGCGCTGCTCTCTGAAAGGACTGAATTTTTCACGATCACTTTGCCAGTGAATAATTCCTTTTTACAACAAAAGAGTGCATTTTCCTTCCATTTCTGACCATCAAATTCTGCAACATTTTCATTCCCTGTAATGCATTTTGCACTCCCTGAAATATCAACTGTGTTTCTCCCTCCACAGATACCAGTGATCAATGCCAAAGCCCTGTTGCCTGTGGAGAGGGTAATGTTTGACTCCCTTGTACAGCTGCAGTTTGTATGGTGAAGGTGCTCCCACAATGTGGTTGGGTAAGAGATGTTACAGATTATTCACTCAGCGACAGTGAAAAGTTGACAATGTGTGTGCAAAACAACAACAGTTTGTTGTGATTCTGTTTGCTGAGCTGGAAGTTTTTGTTGCAAACGTTTCGTCCCCTGTCTAGGTAACATCCTCAGTGCTTGAGAGCCTCCTGTGAAGCGCTTCTGTGGTGTTTCCTCCGGCATTTATAGTGGCCTGTCCCTGCCGCTTCCGGTTGTCAGTTTCAGCTGTCCGCTGTAGTGGCCGGTATAACAACAGTTTATATTCTTATCATTTTTATAATTTCACAGAAATACTATTGATAATTACTGACATTAGGCAACAGATGGGGATATTAGGTTAGGTGATCAAAAGAATTGCCAAATAAGCAGGTTTTTGGGAATACCTTAAAGGAGGAAAACAGATATGAAAGTGTTCGGATAGGAATTCCAGACCTTGTTGCCCTGGCAACAGTAGAAGCAGCCAGTCCGGTGAAGCAATGAATAAATGTATCATTGGGAGTCTGAAAACAAATGAGTTGTCGAGATCTCACAGGTTGTGTGGTGCAGGGAGACAGGGATGTTCATCGCCAGGAATTACATCAAGAGTGAGAATTTTAAGTTGCTTGTAAATAGGAGCCTTTTGATGGATCAACAAGTTTTAGAACAAGTGAGCACTTGGGCAGTAGAGTTTTAGATATTCTTGAGATTCCATGTAAGTTGAATGTGGGAGGCTGGCCAGGAGTGTGTTTGGATAATGAAGTCTGGAGATAACACAGGGATGGACAAGTATTTCAGTAAATTAGCTGAGACTAGGGCGGGGTTGGGTGTTCTCACTAATGTAGAAATAGCAATTTTGGAGTCAGGCTCCTCCTCCTCCTCATCATCATCATCATCATCACTCCCCCTCACCAATTCACAGATATTGTTCCTTGTTCTGTCTGTCTTTTCTGGTTATGTTCAGCTCACCCACTCTGCTACTAACTAATATTTGACTTCAAGATTGTTGGAAAATCCTGCTCCATCTCTACTCTCCCTTTCCTTTCTGAATTCCTTGTATTTGGTGTCCCTCAAGGATCTATCCTTGTCCCCTCCTGTATCTCACCTACATATTGCCAGGAGGTGACATCGTCCAAAAGCACTGTGTTAGGTTTCACATGAACACTGACAATGCCCAGCTCTCCCTCCCCATCATCCCTCTCCATTTCTCCACTGTTATTCTGTTATCAATCTGCTTACCACACTCCCACTACTCGATTAGCTGCAATTTCCTCCAATGAAACATTGCAATGGTTAAACCCATTGCCTTCAGTTGCTGTTACAAATTCATTTCCCTTACTGCTGAACCCCTCCCTCTCAATGGGAACTGAGGCAGAACTACACACTTCACAATATTGCTCTCATAGTCTGACCCCAAGGTGACCTTCTGATCAGACATCTACACAATCACAAACACCAGGAATTCCAATCTGTAAAATGTTGCTTGCCTCCCCCTCGCCCCCAGCTCCATTGCTACTGAAACCCCTTGCCCATATCAGTGTTGCATTAAAGTTGACCAAACTAAAACGGAACCTTGATTCTGTGACCGACCCAGAGTCTAGTTCTAGGTTCCGTCATGATGGGACACATCCTCTCGGTATTTACCAAACCCCTTAGGAAGCCTATATGTTTGAAAGAGTTCACTTCTCATTCTTCCCAAATCGAGTGAGTAGAGTCCGGACTTCTTCAGCCTTTTCTTAAAAGAGAATCCCTTCGAACCAAGGATCATCCCAGTCAATCTTCTCTGAATGCCTCCGATGAAGTGATGTATTACCTTAAATAAAGGGACCAAAAACTCTCTCATTACTCCAGATGTGGTCTCACTCGCACTATATAAAGCTGTTCTCAGGTATATACTTCAAACTCTTATACTGAAAATCCCTTGAAATCAGGAACAATATTCCATTTCCCTTCCTGATGACCTGTTGTAATTTTGTGCTAGCTTGCTTTGTTTCCTGCACATTTACCTCTTGGTCCCTTTGTGTGCATTTTTCTACAGTTGCCACCAATTAAATAGCACTCTCTGTTCTTTTATTATCTCCTCCAAATGAACTACTTCACATTATCCCAAGTTATACTCCATTTGCCAACTTGTTGTCCACTTACATGGAACATAGAACATAGAAGAATACAGCGCAGTACAGACCCTTTGGCCCTCGATGTTGCGCCGATCCAAGCCCACCTAACCTATACTAACCCACTATCCTCCATATACCTATCCAATGCCCGCTTAAATGCCCATAAAGAGGGAGAGTCCACCACTGCTACTGGCAGGGCATTCCATGAACTTACGACTCGCTGAGTGAAGAACCTACCCCTAACTTCAGTCCTATATCTATCCCCCCTTAATTTAAAGCTATGCCCCCTTGTAATACCCGACTCCATACGCGGGAAAAAGTTCACACTGTCAACCCTATCTAACCCCCTAATCATCTTGTACACCTCAATCAAGTCACCCCTAAACCTTCTTTTCTCTAATGAAAACAGCCCCAAGTGTCTCAGTCTTTCCTCATACGATCTTCCTTCCATACCAGGCAACATCCTGGTAAACCTCCTCTGCACCCGTTCCAGTGCCTCCACATCCTTCCTATAGTATGGCGACCAAAACTGCACACAATATTCCAGATGCGGCCGCACCAGAGTCTTATACAACTGCATCATGACCTCAGGACACCGGAACTCAATTCCTCTACCAATAAAAGCCAGTACGCCATATGCCTTCCTCACCGCACTATTTACCTGGGTGGCAACTTTCAGAGATCTGTGTACATGGACACCAAGATCCCTCTGCTCATCCACACTACCAAGTATCCGACCATTAGCCCAGTACCCCATCTTTTTGTTATTCTTCCCAAAGTGAATCACCTCACACTTAGCTACATTGAATTCCATTTGCCACCTTTCTGCCCAGCTCTGCAGCTTCTCTATATCCTGCTGTAACCTGCCACATCCTTCCTCACTGTCAACAACTCCTCCGACTTTCGTATCATCCACAAACTTGCTCACCCAACCTTCTAACCCCTCTTCCAGGTCATTTATAAAAATGACAAAAAGCAATGGTCCCAAAACAGATCCTTGCGGAACACCGCTAGTGACGGCACACCATGAAGAAACTTTGCCATCAACTACTACCCTCTGTCTTCTTCCATCCAGCCAATTCCTAATCCAAACCTCCAACTCACCCTCAATGCCATATCTCCGTATTTTCTGCAGTAGCCTACCATGGGGAACCTTATCAAACGCCTTACTAAAATCGATATATACCGCATCTACCGCTTTCCCCTCATCAACCTCTTTCGTCACCTTTTCAAAGAATTCAATAAGGTTTGTGAGGCACGACCTGCCCTTCACAAAACCATGCTGACTATCCTTGATCACATTATTCCTATCCAGATGTGCATAAATCCTATCCCTTACAATTCTCTCTAAGACTTTGCCCACAACAGAAGTGAGACTCACCGGCCTATAGTTACTAGGGTTATCCCTACTCCCCTTTTTGAACAAGGGAACCACATTTGCCATCCTCCAGTCTTCTGGCACTACTCCTGTAGACAAAGAGGACATAAAAATCAAGGCCAATGGCTCTGCAATCTCCTCCCTTGCTTCCCAGAGAATCCTAGGATAAATGCCATCAGGCCCAGGGGACTTATCTATTTTCACCTTTTCCAGGATTTCCAACACCTCTTCTCTACATACCTCAAAGCCATCCATTCTACTTATTTGTGACTCAGTATTCACATCGACGACAATGCCCTGTTCCTGAGTAAATACTGAAGAAAAGTATTCATTCAGTGTCTCCCCAATCTCTTCCGCCTCCACACGCAACTTCCCACTACTATCCTTGACTGGACCTATTCCTACCCTAGTCATTCTTTTATTCCTAACATACCTATAGAAAGCCTTAGGGTTTTCCCTAATCCTACCGACTAAGGACCTTTCATGTCCCCTCCTTGCTGCTCTTAGCTCTCTCTTCAGGTCCTTCCTGGCTACCCTATAACTCTCAATCGCCCCAATTAAACCTTCACGTCTCATCTTGAGATAGGCCGCCCTCTTCAATTTAACAAGGGATTCCAATTCCTTATTAAACCACGGCTCCCTCGCACGACCCTTTCCTCCCTGCCTGACAGGTACATAATTATCAAGGACACTCAATAGTTGCTCCTTGAACAAGCTCCACATATCATTTACACTCTTGCCTTGGAGTCTACTTTTCCAAGCTACACATCCTAAGTCATGCCTCACCGCATCATAATTTCCCTGACCCCAGCTATAACTCTTGCCCTGTAGTACACACTTATCCCTCTCCATCACGAGAGTAAAAATCACCGAATTATGGTCACTATCCCCAAAGTGCTCACCTACCTCTAATTCTAACACCTGGCCTGGTTCGTTACCCAGAACCAAATCCAGTATGGCCTCACCTCTTGTTGGCCTGTCTACATATTGTGTCAGGAAACTCTCCTGCACATATTGAACAAACACTGACCCATCTAACGAACTTGAGCTATAGCTTTCCCAATCAATATCAGGAAAGTTAAAGTTCCCCATAACAACCACCCTATTACTGTCACTCATCTCCTGAATCACCTTCCCTATCCTTTCTTCAATGATTCTAGGACTATTAAGAGGCCTGTAAAAGACTCCTAACAGGGTGACCTCACCTTTCCTATTCCTAACCTCAGCCCAAACTACCTCAGATGGCAAGTCCTCATCCATCGTCCTTTCCACCACTGTAATACTATCTTTGACAAGCAATGCCACACCTCCCCCTCTTTTACCCCCACCACTGACCCTACTAAAACATTTAAATCCTGGAACCTGCAACAGCCAATCCTGTCCCTGTTCTAGCCATGTCTCCGTAATAGCCACAACATCGAAGTCCCAGGTACCAACCCACGCTGCAAGTTCACCTACTTTATTTCGTATACTTCTTGCATTGAAGTATACACACTTCAAGCCACTTTCCTGTTTACAGGCACCCTCCTTGGAAATTGATGCCATGTTCCTAACCTCCCTACACTCCAGGCCCTGCACCCTGAAGCTACAATCTGGGTTCCCATGCCCCTGCAGAGTTAGTTTAAACCCCCCCCCCCCCCAAGAGCACTAGCAAACCTCCCCCCAAGGATACTGGTGCCCCTCAGGTTCAGGCTCTCCTTCGCGCTTTTAAAGGGGGAAAAGACCTACCCAGGTAAGCTTACACTAACTGCTTCCGGGTCTCGGCTGCCCCTCTGGTCGTCGTCACTTCCCCCTGCTGCTCCCGCTCTTTCTGTGAAGAGAGAGTGAAAGAGAAAAAAAAACACCGCTGCCCGCTACCGATAAGTACTTTTAAAACCAAACTTCTACAATGAATCCCTCTGTGTAAACTGTTTATAATCCTTTTGGAACTCTACCGTTCTGCCTTTTCGAGGAGATTTCCCCCATCATTTTTCTAAACTTTTCCTGGGAACACTGGGCAGTGGAAAGCATGCAGAGTTGCTGTCTTTTACGGGATACTCTATGGAATGACTGGGAGGAGCTTGCTGCCCATTTGGTCAGAATGGAGACAATTTGCCCATCAAGCTGCATGAGCCTTTCACCCCCCATGTCTTATTGATGAGGCACAGCGGCAGCACGGAAGGAAAGAAGAAGCAGTAAATCCTGCTCTCCACATCTCACTAACACTGTCCCATGTGTCAAAATTCTGTCCCATGTGTCAAAGATCTGCCCTGTTTAGTCACATGAAGTCCCAAGCTGGAAACTCATAGAAACCCAGGTAGATTTCCCCCTGAATTGACTGCTGGTCTCCACAAGGGTTAATGTGTACAGTCATCCTGGGACAAGAGGAAGGGATGGTGTGAGTTTCTAACCTGATCTGACAGTAGTGGACTTTATAAACTTATATTACAGGTGGACATTCAGATGGTAACCTCAGTATTTGTAACACCAAACTCTGACAGAATTACTCAATACATCGGGACCTAGATATTTGCATTTAGGTGTGAGTATTGAGTTCCAGCTCAATCCTATTTGATGCATAAAAGTTCTCCTTTGAATCAAACAATCCTGTCAATAGATCTCCCCCAAGTCTGCCATATATGTCTTGTCAACAGTTTATGATGAGCTGATGAGTGTAAGGTTGATTATTATAATGTATCACTTCTGTAAACCTCTCTGTCACAGTGCAGCCACAATTTCCTCTGCTGCAAGGTGAACAATCTGTTTCCCCAAACCCCTGATTCTGTTGCTCTCTATAAGGTACACATCAGGGTTGTGTTGGAACATTCCCCACTTGCTTGCATCGGTGCAGCCCCCAACAATATTAAAGAAAGTGAACATCCTCCAGGGCAAAGCACTGTGCCTGAGTGGTGTTCCATCCACCACCTTCAGCATTCCCTCTCGCCATCCCCGAGGCACAGTGGCATCACTGTGTAAAAGGTAAAGTCAGTATTGTCCTACCAGGCCATAGGGCTGCTCTCTCATTAGGGAGAAATGACTGGTGGTGGGTTTAACCTGAAGGTTACCCCAGCCCAGGCAAGGGGAGAGGTTGGAAAGGAGAGTCCATCTATTGTAGATGGATATTCTTGATATGTACCATTAACACCCATGTCTCTGAAACTAAAATCCCCCATTCCTTGTACCATCCTAGTAAATCTCCTGTGCCCCCTCTCAGAGAACCTGACATCCGTCCCAATGTATGGGCGACCTCTGGTTTGCACAGACCCAGCTGATCTGTGTTCCTGTGGGTGATGTCGTCATAGAGCAACAGTTGCACTAAACCTCACTGTCTGTAATGGTGGGAGACACAGAAATCCCGGTGGCATTTAGGATGTATTTAGTGTGCACATGCGATGCCATGATAGATGGCACTTTTCCACAAGTACTGGAAAATAGATCAGGATAGTTCGGTGGTAGTTTTCTTTCTCACAGATGGATCACTAGAGTCTTTTTCTGTTCTGTAGACCGCTGAGATGTTTATTATAGGAATATGACAGGCTCCATTGGACATCAGGTCAGAAAAGGTGATACTAGAATAGATGACACTTGGTTGGTCGATGTTTTTGGGAAGAAAATGAGACGGAGAGTTTTAAGAGGAAATTCAGAAGCTCAGCTCAGGAATCAGAAAGGGCCATCATCAAGTGAGAAATAAAATTTGGGCGTCCTGAAGGCAGGAAATAAAGAAAGGTACATATAGCAAAGTATTGAGAGCAGGGAGGGGATTAAAGATAGGGAAGTTAATGAAGCTGGAGGACATGAAGTTGGAAAGGATTGTGAGGATGGAGGATGTTACAGAGATAGATATTTGTAATAGAGATTTTTGGGTTTTGAGGCTGGAGAGGAATTATTGAGATATGGAAGAGTTGTAAGGCTGGATGAGGTGGCATTGACAGGGATAGTTTCGAGCATAGAGGAATTTACAGAGGTAGCGAGCGTTAGAGTCGTAAAGTTATACAGCATTGACAAAGACCCTGTGGTCCAACTAGTCCATGTTGACCATAATTTTGAACTGAACTAATCGCATCTGCCTGCACTTGGTCCAAATCCATCCTAGCATTCCCTATTGATATAAGGGGCGCAAATGTTTTTTCCTCTTTAGAATCCCATTCCCCTACCCTTTTACTCTACATTTACCCCTGACTATTTCACTAATCCTAATCATCCCTGAACACTATGGGCAATTTAGCACGGCCAGTTTACCTCCCCTGTATATCTATGGTTTATGGGAGGAAACGGGAGCACCTGGAGGAACACACGTTGACTTGGGGAGGAATATCCAAACTCCACATGGACAGCCATCCAGTGCAGGAATTGAACCTGTGTCCCTGGTGTTGTGAGGCAGCCCAGCTAGCCAATGAGCCACTGTGCCACCCTGAAATTGTAATTGCATTCACAGCTACCACTTCCTCTGCAAGTGTATTCCACACGTGAACCACTCTCTATGCAAAAACAAAAAATAAAATCCCAAACTTCGTTTTAAAGCCTTCCTTCTCTCACTTTAAAATATGTACCCACTCTTGAATCGCGACCCCTCCTGGAAAGGGCACCTGCTGTTCACATTACTGATAGTCTTCAGGACTTTATAAATCTCTCACCCCTCAGCCTCCTACGCTCCAGTGAAAGAAGACCCAGCCTATCCAGATTCTGCTTAAAATTCAAACCATCCATTCCCATCAACCTCCTGGTAAAACTCTTATGAACTCGCTCCAGTTTCATAATATCCTTCCCATGATAACACAACCAGAACTGGGCACAGTATTCCAGAAGAGGCCTCCCCAACATCCTGTACAACCTCAACATAACGTCCCAACTCCTATACTCTGAGGTCTGAGCAATGAGAATAAATGTGCTAAACACCTTTTTAACCACCCTGTCTACATGTGACACATACTTCAAAAATCTGAACACCAAGGTCTCTTTGTTCCATATCACTTCTCATGGCCTGACTTTTAATGAGTGTAAATTCTGCCTTTTTTATCAAGATGTAATATTTTGCATTTATTCCAATCCAAAACATCCTTCGAGTATAAAAGCAGTAGGAGAATACTGAAGAGGGAAATCAGGAGGGCATAAAGGGGACAGGACACAGCTTTGGCGAATAGGGTTAAGGATAATCCAAAGGGTTTTTATAAATACATTAAGAACAAAAGGGTTACTAGAAAGAGAATAGGGCTCCTCAAAGATCAGCAAGGCAGCCTATGTGTGGAGTTGCAGTTGATGCGGTTGGGGGTGTTGGAGGGCGAGAGACTAAACGAGTATTTGGCATCAGTGTTTACTGTGGAGAAGGACATGGGAGTTATAGAATGTCGGGAAATAGATGGTGACATCTTGAAAAATATCCATATTACACAGAAGGTGGTACTGGATGTCTTGAAACGCATAAAGGTGGATAAATCCCCAGGATCTGTTAGGTGTACCCTAAAATTCTGTAGGAAGCTAAGGAAGTGATTGCTGGGCCCCTTGCTGAGGTTTTTGTATTATTGATAGTCACAGCTGAGGTGCCAGAAGACTGGGGGTTGGTTAATATGGTGCTACTGTTTAAGGAAGGCGGTTTAGGCAAGCCCGGGAACTACAGATGCGTGACCCTGACGTCGGTGCTAGACAAGTCGTTGGAGGGAACCCTGAGGGACAGGTTTTACATGTATTTGGAAAAGCAAGGACAGATCAAGATTGATGAAATTGATGTGCTGGAAATTTTGGAAAACATAAAGATTGATAAGTCCCCTTGGCCAGACCAGATTTATCCTAGGCTGCTCCAGGAAGCGAGAAAAGAGGTTGCGAAGCCGCTGGCAAGGATATTTGGCTCTTCAATCTCTACAGGAGTCATACTGGAGAATTAGAAGGAGGCAAATATTCCTCTTTTCAAGAAGGGAAATAGGGAAATCGGTGGCAATTACAGACCAGTTAGTCTTACATCTGTTTGTCAGCAAAGTTGTGGAAATAATTCTGAGGGATAGGATTTATGACAATTTGTCAAATCATAGTGTGATTATTGAGTTCTTTGAGGAGGTGTCAAGATAGTTCGACGACTGTAGAGCAGTGGATGTGGTATAAATGGATTTCATCAATGCATTTGTTAGGGTTCCCCATGGTAGGCTCATCCATAAAGTCAGGAAGTATGGGATACAGGGAGATTTGGCTATCTGGATTCAGAATTGGCTGGCTGACAGAAGGCAGACAGTGGTTGTAGATGAAAGCCTGGAGGACAGTTTTGAGTGGGGTCCCGCAGAGCTCTGTTCTTGGGCCTCTGTAGTTTTTATAAATGACTTGGATGAGGAGGTTTATGGCTGGGTTAGTAAATTTGCCGATAACACAAAGATTGGAAGTGTTGCCGATAATATAGAGGGCTACTCCAGGCTGCAGCGCGACATAGACAGGATGCAGAGCTGGGCTGAGAAATGGCAGATGGAGTTCAACCTGGATAAATGTGAACTTGAATGTTGAATATAGAATTAAAGACAGGATTCTTGGCAGTGTGGAGGAACAGAGGGATCTGGGTGTGCAAGTACCTAAATCCCTCAAAGTTGCCAACCAAGTGGATAGGGTTGTTAACAAAGCAAGTGGTTGTTTGGCTTACATTAATATGGGGATAGAGTTTAAGAGCCGTGAGGTTTTTCTACAGCTCTACAAGTCCCAGGTGAGACCACACTTGGAATTTTGTGTCCAGTCCTGGTCTCAATACTATAGGAAATGTACAGGGGCTTTGGAGAGGGTGTAAACAAGGTTTACTCGCATACTTCCTGGACTGGAGGGCTTCCTGTATGAAGAAAGTTTGAATAATCTCGGACATTTCTCTCTGGAGAGAAAGAGGAAGAGAGGAGACCTGATAGAGGTATACAAAATAATGACAGGAATAGATATAGTCAATAGCCAGAGACTTTTCCCCAGGGCAGGATTGACTTGTATGAGAAGTCATACTGTGAAGATATTAGGAGGAAGGTATAAAGGACGCGTCTGAGGTAGGTTTTTTACAGAGTTGTGAATGCATGGAATGCGTTACTAGCAGTGGTGGTGGAAGCGAAGTCATTGGGGACATTTATGCAACTGTAGGACATGCACATGGATAGCAGTGAGTTGAGGGGTGCATAGGTTAAGTTATTATGTTTTACATTAGGATTAAATCTCGGTACAACATCGTGGACATAAGGGCCTGTTCTGTGCTGTACTTGTCTATGTTGTATGATGAGGGGTAGTCGGCATGGCTTTGTGCGTGGGAATTCATGTGTCACGTACTTGATTGAGCTGTTTTTGAATAAGTAACAAAGAGGATTGATGAGGGCAGAGCTGTAAATGTGATCTGTGTGGACTTCAGTAAGGCGTTCTACAAGGTTCCCCATGGGAGACTGATTAGCAAGGTTCGATCTCTCAGAATACAGGGAGAACTAGCCATTTAAATACAGAACTGGCTCAATCTTAGAAGACAGAGGGTGGTGGTGGAAGATTGTTTTTTCGACTGGAGGCCTGTGACTAGTGGAGTGCCACAAGGATCGGTGCTGTGACCTCTGCTTTTTGTCATTTCTATAAATGATTTGGATGTGAACATAGGAGGTATAGTTAGTAAGTTGGCAGATGACACAAAAATTGAAGGTGTAGCGGACAATGGAGAATGTTACCTCGGATTACAATGGGATCTTGATCAGATGGGCAAATGGGCTGAGGAGTGGCAGATGGAGTTTAATTTAGATAAATGTAAGGTGCTGCATTTTCGAAAAGCAAAGCTTAGCAAGACTGATACACATAATGGTCAGGTCCTGGGGAGTGTTGCTGAACAAAGAGACCTTGCAGTGCAGATTCATAATTCCTCGAAAGTCGAGGCGCTGGTAGATAGTGCACTTGAAGTGTTTAGATGGTCACACCAAGCACTACTGATGGTGCCTGACCTGAACACAATGACCAGTATGGATAAGATGGGGCATTGCTGGAAGTCAGAGTCCATACTATGTGGACCTGGGGAGGTGCAGCAGGTCAGGCAGTATCAGAGGAGCAGGAAAGTTGATGTTTTGGATCAGGACCCTTTGTCAGTCCTGATGAATAGTCTTGACCCAGAACGTCAGCTTTCCAGCCCCATCGTATTCATGCTGTTCATCAAGCACCTATTTATTCTCGTCCCACGTTCTGGCACTCAGCGTGTAATCGATATTGTAGTGCTTGGTGCTTGGTGAAGAAGTAAACACTTCTTCAAGGCTGCAATGTTTCCTGCATCTGTCACCAATTCCGGTGCTGCCAGACCTGCTGAGGATCTCCAGCGCTTTTTGTTTTTATTGTGGATTTCCACCATTTTGCTGAGGCACTTAGAGTCAGAGAGTCATCCAGCACGGAAATAGACCCTTCAGTCCAACTCGTCCATGTCGACCAGATATCCTAAACTGATCCAGCTCCATTTGGGAGAGTTGGCCTATATCACTCTGAACACTTTCTATTAATGTACCCCTCCAGACGCCTTTTAAATTTAATTTGACCTGCGTTCATCATTCCTATAGCATCTCATTCCATACGCTCACCAACCTCTGAGTGAACCGTTTGGCCCTCAGGTCCATTTGAAACCTTTTCCCTCTCACCTAAAACCCAATGCCCTGTAGTTTTGAACTCCCCGACACTGGGTGGAAACAAAGACCTTGGCTATTCACTCTGTCTGTGCTTCTCCGTAAGGTAACCCCTCAGACTCTGATGCTCGAGGGAAAAAGCCCCAGCTTATTCAGCCTTTCCCTTTAACTCCACAGTCCTAACAATTGCCTTGCAGATATTTTCTGAAACCCTCCTCATGTTTTGTAAAACAGAGTCATAGAGATGTACAGAATGGAAACAGACCCTCTGTCCTAATCGTCCATGCCAACCAGCTCATTTATACATGTACCAAGCAAGTTGTTCCTAGGATCCCCTTGAAGTCTTTCCCCTCTCACGTTAAACCTATGCCCTCTGCTTTTGGACTCCCCTATCCTGGGAATAAAGAAACTGACTAGTCACCATGTTGTTGCTCCTCACAACTTTAGAAAGTTGTATAATGCCATCCCACAGCATCTCCTGCTCCAGGGGAAATAGCCTCAGCCCCTCCCTATGGTTCAAATGTTCCAATACTGGCAACACGCTTGTAAATCTTTGCTGAACTTTTTCAGGTTTCCCAACCTCTTTCCTGTCGCAGGGAGACCAGAATTGAAAGCAGTCTGGGGATTCCAAAAGTGGCCGAGCTAATATACTGTACAACCGAACCATGATCTCCCAACTCCTATACTCAATGCACTGCCCATTAACAGCTAACATACCAAACACCACCCTCACCGACCTGTCTACCTTCAACCCCACTTTCAAGGAATTATCAACCACTCTGCACAGTGTATTTGTTCGTGCACACTTCCCAGGAACTTGTCTTTATGAGGTTGAGTCCTATTGTGGTAACATGTTCCGAAATCAGGGAGAATAGAATTGAATGTAGTATTCTAAAACTGGCCTCACCAATGCCCAGTACAGCCACAACTGTAACTAACTCCTATACTCAGTGACCAAATCCCTACAGTGTGGAAGCAGGCCATTCGGTCCATGAGACTATGCCAACCATCTGAACTTGTGTATTTCCACTATCCATGCCCCTCATGATTTTATAAACCTCTACAAGGTCACCCACCAGCCTCTGACGCTCCAGGGAACACAGCCTATTCAACTTCTCCCGGTAGCTCAAATCCTCCAGTCCTGGCCACATCCTTGAAATTGTTTTCTGAACCCTTTCAAGTTTCACAATATTGTTTTGATGGGAAGGAAACCAGAATTGTATGGATTATTCCAACAGTGGCCTAAGCAATGTCCCTTTCAGCCGCAATATGATCTCCTAACACTTGTACTCAATGCTGTGACCAATAAGGGAAATCATACCAAATGGTCCCTTCACTATTCTATCTACCTGCGACTCCACTTTCAAGAAGCTATGAATCTGCACTCTGAGGTGTCTTTGTTCAGCAATGCTCCCGAGGACCTTATCATTAAGTGTATAAGTCCCAACTGCAGCATCTCACATTTTTTCTAAATTAAACTCCATCTGCTACTCCTCAGCCCATTCACCCATTTGATCAAGTTCCCATTGTACTCTGAGGTAATCTTTTTCACTGTCCACTACACCTCCAATGTTAGTGTGATCTGCAAACTTACTAACCATTTCTCCTATGTTCGCATCCCAGTCATTTATATAAATGATCAAGCAGCGATCGTTGTGACACTCCACTGGTCACAGGCCTCAAGTCTGCAAAGCAGCCCTCCACCACTCTGTCTTCTACCTTTGAGTCAGTTCTGTATCCAAATGGCTGGTTTCCTCTATTCCAAGAGATCTAACCTTGCTAACCAGTCTCCCATGAGGAGCCTTGCGGAACACCTTACTGAAGTCCACGTAGATCATGTCCACCGCTCTGCCCTCATCAATCCTTTGTTACTTCTTCAAAAGACATTCTTCCCTTTGGGAAACCTAACAGTTACAACACCAGAATAATCGGCCCACCATGTCTGTGCGGATTATGATGCCATTCCATCTGCCTGTACATGATCCATATCCCTGCCAACCCATACCCGCTTATGTGTCTGCCCAAATGCCTCAAAAACGTTGTGATTGTTTCTGCTTTTACCATCTTCCAGGAGAGAACATTGTAGTCACTTACCACCTTCTGCTTAAGAAACTTGCCTCACATATCTCCCTTTAAACTTACACAGCTATTGTTGGAAATGCCCAGCAGGTCATGCAGCATCTGTGAAGAAAAATCAGTTAATGTTTCGGGATCGGTCACCCTTCCTCAGAAACGTTAACTCTAATTTCTCTTCACAGATGCTGCTGGACCTGCTGAGCTTTTTCAGAAACTTCTTTTTCTCTTTCTGGTTTACAACATCTGTGGTTGCTTTGGTTTTCATTTCCTTTAAACTGCCCCCTCACTTCTTAAATGTGTGTCTCTAGAATTTGTCACTTCCACCTTGGAAAAAAGATTCACATTATTCACTCTGTGCCTCTCAGGTTACCCCACAGCTACTGACAAAAATCCAAGTTTTTCCAACCTCTCCCAATCCAGACAACATCCTGGTAAACCTGTTTTCACCCTCTCCAAAGCCTCCAAATCTCCTTGAAGTATTTCCCCTCTCATGTTAAACCTATGATCTCTACTCTTAGACTCCCCTACCCTAGGGGAATAAAGAAACCATGACTAGTCACCCTATCGTTGCTACTCATAATTTTATAAAGTTCTACAATGCCACCTCACGCGTCCAGTGCTCCAGAGAAAATAGCCTCAGCCCATTCAGCCTCTCCCTGTGGTTCAAATGTTCCAATACTGGCAACACCCTTGGAAATCTTTTCTGAACTCTTTGAAGTTTCCCAACATCCATCCTATAGCAGGGAGACTTGAATTGAAAGCAGTATGGAAATTCCAAAAGTGGCCGAACCAATAAACTGTACAACCAAAACGTGATCTCCCAACTCCTATCCTCAATGCACTGCCCAATAATAGCTAGCATACCGCACACCACCTTCACTGACCTGTCTACCTTCAACCCCACTTTCAAGGAACTATCAACCCACACTGCATGGTCTGTTTGTTCGTGCACACTTCCCAGGAACTTGTCATTGAGGTTGAGTCCTATTGTGGTAACATCTTTCTGAAATCAGGTAGACTAGAATTGAATGTAGTATTCTAAAATTGTCCTCACCAATGCCCTATACAGCCACAACGTGACCTCCTAACTCCTATACTCAGTGATAGAATCCCTACAGTGTGAAAACAGGCCATTCGGCCCATGAGACCATACCAATCAACGGAATAGCATCCCACCCTACCCATGTAACCTCTCATTTCCCACAGCGAATCCACCTTACCTGCAAGTCTTTGGATTGAGGGAGGAAACCAGAGCACCCAGAGGAAGCCCACGCAGACACACACTGGGAGAATGTGCAAACACCACACAGACAGTGGAATTGAACCCAGTCCATTTATTAATCAGTGTCCTGACCAATAATGGTCACTATCCCAAATGATCTCCCTGAAACTCTACTTTGCAGGAACTATGCAGTTGTTCTGAGCCCTTCAGAGGGATTGAAGGGGATGGAGAGAAAACAGCAACAGGGTTGAATTTTGATCTGGAAAAATTCTCTCCATCTTCCCCCTCTGTCTGTCTCCCCTGTCTGTTTGTTCCCCCCTGTCTCCCCCTCTCTGTCTATCCCCCATGTGTCTATCTGCACCCCCACGCCTGTCCCCGTCGCTTCCCCTATCCCCACTGTCTGTTCCCCATCTCTCTCTTCCCCCTTCTCTGTCCCCACCCGTCTCTGTGCCATCCCTCTCTATCCCGCCAGCCTCTCTGTCTCCCCACCCTCTGCCATCCCATCCCTGCCTACCCTCGTCTCTCTATTCCCTAGGTCTGTACTCCCCCACCACAAGGAAAAGACCGAGTCTGTTTAACCTATCCATGCCCGGCCTGATTTTATAAATCTCTATAAGGTCATCCCTCAGCCTCCGACACTCCAGGTAAAACAGCCTATCCAACCCTGGCAACATCCTTGTAAATCTTTTCTGACCTCTTTCAAGTTTGAGAACATCCTTCTGATCAGAAGAAGACCAGAATTGCATGGAATATTCCAAAAGTTGCCTAATCGATGTCCTGTACAGCCACAATATGACCTCCCAACACCTGTACTAAACACTCTGACCAATAAAGGCAAGCAGACCAACTGCCGCCTTCACTATCCTATCTACCTGCGACTTTACTTTCAAGGAACTATGAACCTGCACTCCAAGTTCTCTTTGTTTAGCAGCACTCCCCACGAATTTACTATTAACTGTATACGTCCTGCTAAGGTTTGCTTTTCCAAAATGCAGCACCTCACATTTTTCTGAACTCAACTCCTCGGCCCATTTGCTCATGTGATCCAGATGCCTTGTACTCTGAGGTAATCTTTTTCACTGTCCACTCCAACTCCAATTTTGGTGTCATCTGCAAAATTACTAACAATACCTCTTATGTTAAGTGACGAAAAGTAGTCGATCCAGCACCGATCCTTGTGACACTCCACTGGTCACAGGCCTCCAGCCTGAAAAGCACCCCTTAACCACCACCCGCTGTCTTCGACCTTTGAGCCAGTTCTGTATCCAAATGACTAGTTCTCCCTGTATTCCATGAGATCTAACCTTGCTAACCAGTCTCCCATGGGGAACCTTGTCAAACGCCTGACTGAAGGCCATGCAGATCATTTCCACTGCTCTGCCCTCATCAATCCTTTTTGTTACTTCTTCAAAAAAACTGACTCAAGTTCATGAGATGTGATGTCTCACACACAAAGCTGTTAATAATATCCAGGACTTAACTCAGTAACTCTGTGTCGCCCAGTTATAGATGTTAATATTCTGGATAAAGTTCACGTACACCAGCTTTGTGTTAGTGACTGTGTATTGAGTCTTGTTAATATCGCAACACAGGGGAGTTCCATTTGAAAGGCAGTCCCTATATCCCTAACCCCCTCCCACCTGGTCTGTCTCCTCTATCCCCACCGTAGACAGTAAGTGGGAGGAGCTCATGGAGTGTCCATGCGAGTGAGATTGAGAACATCATCCCTTCTTTCCACTACCCTACCAAGAAATGGTGGTAGTGTCCTTACCTCTGGACCAGGATGATCGGATTCAGAGTTGAGTATCACCATCTTTGAAGAGGCTGATTAGAAAACATGCCCAAGCCCCCAGGCCATGCTGCCTCCCAGCTGTCCCTGCCTGAGCCTCAACAGAACCTTCCGGTAGTTTCTCTCCTGTCAGACTCTCCCCTTGCTCAGTGTGTCCAGGATCCCCTCCTCCTGCTGCACTGCTCCTGTCCCTCACTGACCTGTCCATCCCCCAGGGTCCTCCACATTCATTCATTGGTTACAATCCCATTGTCCCAGTCTTCCAGCCACGCTCCTTCCACCCTATTGGGCAACAGCTGCTGTCAATCACCCAGGCTCCTGTGTGTTCTGGAGCATGTGCTGTAGGAGGGGAGACTAGTGCACGGGCGAAGTGCTGGCCAATTGTTGGCGTATGTGCAGTATGGGTCAGTGCCAGGGAGGATCTGGGTGTGTGGGATTAATCTGTAATTGGCAGCTTCCTCCCTCTGAAAGCAGGACCCAGGGGAATGGCCCCTCCCCTGGTATCCTGACGAGTGGTCAAAATATCAATGGGGAAGCATTTTGCAGAAACTTATTAGAACTCTTGTGAAGATTCAGGAATGTTATGGAGAGGGACAGGGGTGGGCCTGTAATTAGAGTTCTAATCTGTTTCATTTTAGTGCAGATATGATTTGGCCAGTGTGTACAGGTTTTCATCAGAGGTCGGAGTGGGGGAAATAAATAAGAGGTTCCAGATTGGGGAAAAAATGTGGGTCTGATCAGGAAGGAAAGCTTGGGAGGTGGGGAGAGGATTCATCAACACCCCGGAGGCTCCGAGTCAGACTCATTGATTTGATTAGATTTCCTACAGTATGGAAACAGGCCCTTCGGCCCAACCAGTCTATACCGACCCTCCGAAGAGCAACCCACCCAGACTCATTTCCCTCTGACTAAAGCACCTAACACTATGGGTAATTTAGCATGGCCAATTCACCTGACCTGCACTGTCAGTCTTTGGACTGTGGGAGGAAACTGGAGCACCCGGAGGAAACCCACGCAGACACGGAGAGAATGAGCCTGAGGCTAGAATCGAATCTGGGACCCGAGTGCTGTGAAGCAGCAGTGCTAACTACTGTGCCATCGTGCCGCCCCCTTTTTTGGTTCTTAGTCTGCAGACAGGAGCGAGGAAACTGAATTCAAAGAGAGGAGAGAGTGTTAGAACTGGGTGTGGAGGGAAGGAGTGAGGAGATTGGTTTGGATTTCAGTTCACAAGAGAGAAATTGTGAGACTGAGATTTAAAGCATTGGGGGAAACAAAGAAACTACTATTTAATCCTATAATTGTCTTATGAATTTCCATCCTGTGTTAACAGTGGTGACCTGTTTTCTCTATTGTAGGGTTCTGAAAGGGTGGATTTGTGGATGAGAAATTCAAATTGAACTTCCTGTTCAGTTTTGATGGTTACTTGATCCGTGCCGATCTGAATATCATTGGCTTTTTCATGTGGAAGGAAAGGTGTGCATTCTGTCCGTGGGCGAATATTTCAAATGTCAGTGTGTCTGTAAAAAATTACTGAGACACAGCCAAGTCCATGTTAGTGTGGTGACTGTGGAGAGAGAGTTCATTTGCTTTTAAAAGTCTGCAAAAACATGGCACATTTCCCAGGAACAATTAAGCTACAGATTTGTTTTGTATGAGGACAAGTTTTAAATTAATCATGCAACCAGAAAGGGACAAGGATACCTGCAGCATGGAAAATACTATGAAAACGGGATTGTTGTAAAGGAGTAAATTATCGATCATGGTTTGTAATCCATTGGCGTTGTCACGTCAGTTCCAATGCCGTGGGGAAACACAGGAAATGTGATGAATGTAATGTAGGTTTCAGTTATTAAACTGTAAAAAGTGCTGAAGAAATTTACAAGGATGATCCCAGGGCTCAGGGGTCTGAGTTATAGGGAGAGGTTGGACAAGCGAAGATTTGTTTTTGTTTAGAGCAGAGGAAACAGATTCAACATCTATATCTCTTCAGTAAATTTGCTCATTGTCCTGGCATCCACCGCATTTTGAATAGGGGATTCCCCAGATTCACAGCACTTTGAGATAAGTACATTCTTCTTCGTGAGAATGGAATAGAATCCCTATAGTGCAGAAACAGGGTAATCGTCCATGGAGTCCACACCAACCCTATAATGAGCATCCCATTCAGACTCACCCATTCCCTGTATTTCCCATGGTTAATGGCTTAACCTGCACAGGCATGGACACTGTGTGGGAATTTAGCATAGCCAATCCACTTAACCTGCACATCTTTGGACTGTGGGATGAAACTGGAACACCCAGAGGAAACCCGCACAGACACGGGGAGAACGTGTACACTCCACACAGTCACCGAAGGCTGAAACAAATCCAGGTCCCTGATGCTGTGAGTCAGCAATGCTAACCATTGAGCCACCTCTGCTTAAAGTCTGCTCCTCCTATTAACCACCCCATGCCCCAGTTGGCTGAATCTATATTCCTTACATCAGAAAATCGGGTTGTGGAAGCAGATGTCTCAGTAATACCCAGTGACAGTCCATATATTCTGTGTGTCTGAATGGGGGTCCGATACACAACACCCCCCAGTCCACACTTTTCATTGACTTTCCAGAGACGGGGCTCTAGTGGCTTCATGGGGACTACAACTCCCACAAGCCCTGAGGCAGGGACCACACGTGTGTGGGGAAACCTGGCACTGTGCATGTACAGAATGTGGGCGGGATTTGCAGCATGTGCTTTGGGTAAATATACTTTGCGGAAAGTATTTCACACTGTGATTGGCTGGAGGAGGAATGTATCTACTCATAGTATTGATCTGTTGGGGGAGGGCGTCAAAGTGTCATTACACCCATGGAGGACCACTCTCCATCCCCAATTCATTGTAATGGTGGGAATCAACTAATAGGAGCAAAGAAGGATGTGACCCATTCTCCCAGACTGAAGGTTCCTCTTCTGTCCAGGATCTGCCACCTCCCTGTCTGTTTCCTTTTGTTTCATTCTGCTGTTACATTATTGACTTGCAGCAACTGAAGGGAAAGGAAGTGAACCCAGAAAGGGTGCAGAGCCTAACCAGGGACGGGAAGTGGTGGCATGGATCTGTTTATCAGCAACTCCATGAGAATGGGGAAGGTGTACATTAGGGGCAGCAGAGTCAGAATGGTGGGAGAGAGTAAGTGGGCTGGAGGGTTACAGCTTTGGGGGAAGAAAGGGGAAGAAGATATTCCAGAGAAACTAGAATTGTCTGTTCTGAATTTCTAACCTGTACATATTCCTTTACACAGGGTGCTATATGGTGAAGATTTGCAGACTGAAATCTCAAAATCATGTGCAGATTGTGGTTAAGTTAACCAGCATTTGAAGAACCAAAGATAGAGGATCTCGTGGCCAAAATCCTGCAACACTCTCCCTCCCAGCATTGTCGGTCTATCTGCGCCAAATGGACTGTGAATGGTACAAGACAGCAGCACACTACCATCTTCTCAAGGGTAACTAGAGATGGGGAATAAATGCTGGATGAGCTAGTGATACCCATATCCTATTTCTATCTCTAGTTTCCAAAATGCAGTTGATGTTACTGCAGGATGATAAGGGATGCTGAGTGCACCCTCCAGGAGGCAGCACCATCACATTACCCCTGCCTTCACCCACACAGTAACACAGCAACATCACTGGAACAAAAGGCAGTAAAGCTGAAGGAGGACGTAGATATAGTTCTTTGAGGTAAAGTCATGAAAGGGGATTGGAACACAGCAGGAACAGGAGACTGAAC
This sequence comes from Chiloscyllium plagiosum, assembly GCF_037043375.1. Lineage (NCBI taxonomy): Eukaryota > Metazoa > Chordata > Chondrichthyes > Orectolobiformes > Hemiscylliidae > Chiloscyllium > Chiloscyllium plagiosum. Next base: position 50,037,797 of record NW_028270183.1, read on the forward strand.
TGGATGGTCAGCTGTTTCCCATTGAATGGTGGAGCAGGATTGAAAGGCTGAATGGCCTCCTACTGCTGCTATCTCCCAGGTATGTATATAGTCATGGAGTCCGGGTAGGAAGAAGTAGGCAGGGCAGGGATTCTCCAGGAGATTGCACCTCCACATCAGTTTTCAGTGAGGGATGGTTTGATGGATTTTATTTAAAATTTATCTTTAACTCAAGGTTTGTAAATTTTGGTTTTAAAATGTTGTAAAATTTTTTTGCACAGCAAATAAAATTAAAGAAAATAAATTAAATTGTCTGAATATAAGTTTTAAAACTTTCAACGTCTGTAAAACAAAATCCTGTCTATTCCCAGACACCATCACTTTCCAGTTACTCAAACTCCGGGAAAATATTCCCTCCCTGTCTGAACCTTTGGTTTGATTTAACTGCTTTTCAGTTCTCATTCTGTGAGCTGTGAAGTGTACTTTCTCCCCATTTCTCCGACCCAGAAATGTTGTCACAGTAACTTTCCCACCACCCAAATCATCATTACGCCATTTTGCTTTTGGTTAACATATAATCACCAGCGGTGCAAAAGTGAGGACTGCAGATGCTGGAAACCAGAGCCTAGATTAGAGTGGTGCTGGAAAAGGGCTTTTGCCAAAATGTTGATTTTCCAGCTTCTGATCTGCTGTGCTTTTCCAGCACCACTCCAATCTAGACATATAATCACCAGCAGTAAACCATTTGTGTAATCAATTGAATATTTCCAAACAAAGCCCATTCCACGCCAAGCAAACCAATACAAGTGACAGAGTGAGAAGGGACAAAATCAAAGTAGAGTTGGGGGGGGGGGGGCAGCGATGGAGATAAAGCACTGTATCCCCTGCGGTGCCCACCTCTACCTAAAGGCAGCAGGAGCATTGATACACACCACATGCTCCTTCTCCAGGGACACCCTGCTGTGTAGCGTTTATCCTCAATCATTGAATAGAATCCCTACAGTGTGGAAGGAGAGCATTGGCCCATCAAATCCCACCGACCATCTGAAGAACATCCCACTCATTGCATCCATCCCTGTAACACTGCATTTCCAATGGCTGATCGACCTGGATAGCACATTCATGGATACTGTGGGGGGAAACCAGAGCACCTGGAGGGGACCCACACTATCATGGGGAGAATGTGGGAGCTCCACACAGGCCGTTGACCAAGGCAAGACTCCAACCTTGTACCTGATGCTGGAAAGTAGCAGTGCTACAATCACAATTTAAATCAAAAAAGATGATCCCTGCTCATTGTCACATTGCTGTTTGTGGAGACCTACTGCCCAAAGAGACATCCTGAGGTTCAGAAAGTGTCAATGTAAGTTCAGTCAACTCCAGCCCAGTTAATCTGGTTAACAACAACAACATCAATACTCCAACAGTGTCATCATGAACAAGGTGCACTCATGACTCTGATGGACAGTAACATCAGAATCAGAGTCCTGCAGTCCACACGGTGTACGTGTATGACCACTTCCCTGTGAGCACTCACTGGTCTCTCAATCGTGTTGAAGATGCAGCAAATACCTTGTCACACAGAGGGGTGAACAGCTCCTACCCAGTGTGAACACGCTGGAGTCTTAGTGGATGGGATGAATCACTGAATCCCCTCTCACACACTGAACATCAGAATGAGCTCTTCCCCCGTTGTGGGCTCACTGGGGTCTCAGTGGGCAGGCCGAATCACTGAATCCCCTCTCACAGACTGACCATCTGATTGGCCTCTCCCCTGTGTGGGCTCACTGGGGTCTCAGTGGGCAGGATGAATCACTGAATCCTTTCTCCCACATTGAGCATCTGAATGGCCTCTCCCCTGTGTGGGCTCACTGGGGTCTCTGCGCTTGTGTGTATCTCTTCCCCCACACTGGGAACAAGTGAATGGCCTTTCCCCAGAGTGAGCTCTCTGGTGTTTCAGCAGGTCACTGAGTGAATCCTTTCCCACACACTGAGCAGGTGAATGACCTCTCCCCGGTGGGAATGCACTGACGTCTCCCCTGGTGAGAAATTTGAATGAATCATTTCTCACACATGGAGCAGGTGAAGGGTCTAAATCCTGTGTGTCATCTCTGGTGCCTCAGCAGGCTGTAAGAGCGAGTAAATCCCTTCTCATACGTGGGGCAGGTGAACGGCCTCTCCGCAGTGTGACTGTGTCGGTGAGTGTCCCACTGGGTGGGGTAAGTGAATTCCTAATTCTAAGTGAGTACGTCCTCCTGTTTTCTCAGTTGTTATTGACAATCTCATTCCCCTCGCACCAGAACCTGTTCCAGTGTTACAGAAACAGCAGAATGGTCAGCTGCAGCTGGTCACCTGACTGATCTCTGGACACGAACGGTTCATTCTCCACAGATGCTGCCAGACCTACTGATTTTTTCCAGCAATTTCTGTTTTTGTTTCTGATTTCCCAGCATTTGCAGATGTTTAGTTTTCCAAAATTCATCTTGTCTGTTGCAGAGGAGTTTATTGATGAAATTAGAGGGGTTTAAAAGTTGTACGTTAGGTCACACATCAGCTATGATCATCATGAATGGCAGAGCAAAGTTGAGGGGCTGAATGGCCTCCTATTCCAATGAAAGTTATCCATCGGCAGCTTGTGGTAACATTTCCCCTCACTGCTTACTTCAGCTCCAAGTCGAACATACTGTTACTGACTCAACAAACCTCCTGTGTTTGAACTAAACCTGCTCATGTTCAGTGGCTCCCTCTCCTGCCACCCGGGTTTAACTCTCATCATGGAATGCTGCCTTGTATTACAGCAGGAATGCCCACAAAGGACTCAGCCTGGAGCCTGTATCCCCTGGGATCCACAATCACCGTTTATTTCCCCCTTCTTATCTCATTCTGGCTATTGAACTCTCGGTTTCAATCCTTTCTCCTGTCATGCTCTTCAACATGCCCATGTGGGTGGGCTATAGGAAGCTGGGATTTAATGAAGGGAAGTGGGGATTAGGCGGAAGTACGAGGAGCGGTGACAGCAAAGAAAGCTCTCATTGTAACGGCAGAGTTTCTCCATGACCCAGTGAGTGGTGAGGCACCCGAGATTGTGGGGGAGGCAGATTCAATCAGGGATTTGGAAAGACATTCAGACATTGACCTGTCCATCTGATTGTTAACTCAGACAGAAAGAAAGATGCACATTTAGATAGCCTTTGATGATCTGGGGCAATGAAACATGCTTCCAACCCAATGATTTAAACCACAAATCTCTGAAAACACAGACACAAAGCTTTCTACTTGTACCAGGTTGTCTCTGAGCCTCCTCTTTTCTTGCGAAAAGCGTTTTGAGCTGTTCAGTCTTTCCTGGTGATTATAACCGCTATGTTTCTGTAAGATGTGTGACTGAACCTTTATTTTCCTGTTCCTTGTGTGTGATGAAAGTAGCAGAAACAGGTCCTGACCTATGAGGGGTTTCGGTTGGAGTATTTATATTTACAAATCCATTCCCACCTTCACATACAGTGTGAAATTGATGTAAAACTGAAGGGAAGGAGTGAGTGAGCACCCACAGAATCATATGTATCTGAGTTGAATGAACCTGGCATTAGGAAAATGTGACAACAATCACAACTAGTTAGAATCGCAGAATCCAGTGGGTGCAGACAGAGTCTATTCGGCCCATCGAGTCTGCAATGACCTGCTCACCCACCCTACCCCCATAACCCCACATGGCTAGCCCAACCCACCTCAATTGCACACTGCGGCCATGTTAGCATAGCCAATCCAGTAACGTTACACATCTGTGGGAGGGTCACAAATTACACCCAAATGCTAGGAATTGTGGATGAAGGCTCACAAATACTTGACTCTGACACAAGTGCTCTGCTTTTCAAAATAAAATCTGGGGGACACTGCAACCGGAAAAATTTCTGATTATCTCAGGAGGAAAAGAATTCAAAACTCGTGCCATTGACCCAGGGGTCGCAGTGAAAGTTACAGAGGTCTGGGAACCATCAGAAATGTAACAGGTTGCGAGCAAGGTGGGGGTGAGACAAGGACAGAAAGACAGTCTGTCACACGGGGGAAGGCAGGAGAGATTAAACAGCAGAAATGGTAGTCCCTCAAGGCCATGGGGAATGGAGTTAGGGCTTGGAAAGAAACAAGGAAACAAGGTGTGCTGCTGTCAAAGAAATACATTTTAAAAAACAGATTATAAAAGCATAGAGAGCAGAGTTCAGTCTGAAATTTTTGCTCTCAATGGTGAGTACAAAAAGCCCTAAAGCCTGGGGAGTTCTATTACAACCAACACATACCCAGGATTGGCCAAGTGTGCTGTAACTTTCTGATGATTTTTTTTTCTGACATTTGTAGTTAAAGTCTGATGACGCTAGTAACTTTTCAAATTGGACTGGAGTTTATATTCTGGAGAATTGTCAAATAAATCACATTGATCACATTCTGCAGATCTTAGTCCATTACACTGCATGTTCCAGCATTTCAGTTACATCCATGTCCTGCTGGTGGGACAGGACATACAGGGATGGTGACGGCTATAATTCTGTGCATATGACTGTGTCAGCTTGTTGCTTGACTAGTCTCCATTCCAGCTCACCCAATAAGATGTTGATAGGGTGAGACACTACAGTTGGAGCTCTTCTGCTCGCCAGTTCTTTTCAGTTCTGCTTTTTAAAAAATTCTTTCTCTCTTACTCTCCCCTTTGCAGACTCTGACACAAGTGTCGCAACATTGAATCATGACAAAATTTTAAAAAACATGTCTCTACAAGAAAACCAATGGAGGAAAATATATTATTCTTGCATCAACTGCATTTTTAAACAAAAACAATCCTGTTCAATAAACACTGTCTCATTTTTTCATTTAATTCTATCAAGCGAGCTATCATATTTTGTCCCTCCGTTTACCGATCTTGATAAATATCCAATAAATTTCAGAGCAACATGCTGACAAAGTATTGAACCAATGTATCTGTTTAGGTTTTAGCATTAGTTATCAAGTTATTACCATTATAATAATTGCATAATAATTGGTCTGGGTAACAAGAATACTGAGGTTCACAATTTAATTTATTGACTGTTTGAAAAATGGTACAATATATCCTTTTTCAGGATTCTAATAGTAATTATTCAGGCATTTACATGAAAATAATTACAGTATGCTTTGGTTTAGTCTTGCTAACAACTACAGTGAAGTTTATATTTGAATTTAATCCAATCTTCCCTAGTACCTATACAGTAATATAAAAATCCATTTTATTTCCAATCAACACACCTACAAAAGATTCAATTATTTCTGATGCAACGCGCACTGTTAAAAATGTGAGTTTTGCTCATTTGAATGATCTGTGTAATCCCAGAATTATAAATTTAGAAAAACCTAATTACTTCTCCCTTCAACAATTCCTGTTCATTTTTGTAGATAGCAGTCAAATAGCAAGATGAAATTTATCATTATTCTTAAGTATACTAATAGAATTTTGAAAATCTATATGTTGCTAATATATAATAATTATTCATTTCATTCCATAGAATATAGAACAGTACAGCACAGTAGAGGCCCTTTGGCCACGATATTGTTCCGACCTTTTATCCTACTCTAAGATCAAACTAACCAACATGCCCTTCATTTGCTATCATCCATGTGCCTATCCAAGAGTCGCTTAGAATCGCTGATAGATCTGAATCTACTACCACCACTGGCAGTGCATTCCACGCACCCACCACTATCTATAAAGAAACTATCTCTAACATCTCCACACAACTTCCCCCATTCACCTCAAAATTATGCCACTTTGTGGGGAAAACTCTTCCATTATCCAAACTATCTATGCCTCTAATCATCCTATAAAAATCTATCAAGTAAACTCTCACCCTCTTTCACTGCAATGACCAAAGCCCCAGTTCCCTCAACCATTTTTTCATAAGACATGCCTTCCAGTCCAGGCAGCATCTTGGTAAATCTCGTCTGCACCTTCTCGAAAGCTTCTGCATCCTATGTATAATGAGGTGACCAGAACCGAACACAATATTCCAAGTGGAGTCTCACCAGGGATCCATACAGCTGCAGCACAAACTCGTAGCTCTTAAACTCAATTTCCCTGCGAATGAAAGCCAACACACCATACACTGTCTCAATAAACCTATCACCTTAGATGTCAGCAATGAGGGATATATGGACGTGCACCCCACGATCTCTCTGTTCATCTACATTGTCACGAATCCTGCATTTAATCCGAAAATATGCATTGAAATTTGAAATTCCAAAATGAATAACTTCACACTTTCCCAGGTTGAACTCCATCTGCCACTTCTCAGTTCAGCTCTGCCAATGTCCTCGAGAAACCTACAAAAGCCCTCCACACTATCGACAACTCCACCAACCCTCGTGTCATTGGCAAACTTCCTAACCCACCCTTCCACTTCCTCATCCAATTCATTTATAAAAATTCACAAAGAGCAGAGGTCCAAGAGCTAATCCCTTCAGAATACTACTGGTCAAATTGCTCCAAGCTGAAAACTATCCATGTAATCTCATCCTGTCTTCTATGGGCCATTCAATTTATTCTCTAACCAGGCAGGTTTCCCTGTATCCCATGCCTCAATACTTTCTAAATGAGCCTATCATGTGGTACCTAATCAAACACCTTGCTAAAATCCATATACACTACTGTTTCATTTTTTTCCTTCAATTCTATCAAACGAGCTATTGTATTTTATCCCTCAGTTTACCAATCTTGATAAATATCCAATAAATTTCAGAGCAACATGCTGACAAAGTATTGAACCAATTTATCTGTTTAGATTTTAGCACTGGTTATCCAGTCATTACCATTACATTAATTGCCTAATAATTGGTCTGGGTAAGAAGAATACTGAGGTTCACAATTTAATTTATTGACTGTTTGGAAAATGGTACAATATATATTTTTTTCAGGATTCTAACAGTAATTATTAAGGCATTTGCATGACAATAATTATTGTATGCTTTAGTTTAGTCTTGCTAACAACTACAGTGAAGTTTATATTTGAATTTAATCCAATCTTCCCTAGTACCTATACAGTAATATAAAAATCCATTTTATTTCCAAGCAACACACCTACAAAAGATTCAATTATTTCTGATGCAACACGCACTGTTAAAAATGTGAGTTTTGCTCATTTGAATGATCTGTGTAATCCCAGCCTTATAAATTTAGAAAAACCTAATTACTTCTCCCTTCAACAATTCCTGTTCATTTTTGTAGATAGCAGTCAAATAGCAAGATGAAATTTATCATTATTCTTAAGTATACTAATAGAATTTTGAAAATCTATATGTTGCTAATATATAATAATTATTCATTTCATTCCATAGAATATAGAACAGTACAGCACAGTAGAGGCCCTTTGGCCACGATGTTGTTCCGACCTTTTATCCTACTCTAAGATCAAACTAACCAACATGCCCTTCATTTGCTATCATCCATGTGCCTATCCAAGAGCCGCTGATAGATCTGAATGTACTACCACCACTGGCAGTGCATTCCACGCACCCACCACTATCTATAAAGAAACTATCTCTAACATCTCCCCACAACTTCCCCCCTTCACCTTAACATTATGCCACTTTGTGGGGAAAACTCTTTCATTATCCAAACTATCTATGCCTCTCATCATCTTATAAAAATCTATCAAGTAAACTCTCACCCTCTTTCACTGCAATGTCCAAACCCCAGCTCCCTCAACCATTTTTTCATAAGACATGCCTTCCAGTCCAAGCAGCATCTTGGTAAATCTCATCTGCACCTTCTCTAAAGCTTCTGCATCCTATGTATAATGAGGTGACCAGAACCGAACACAATATTCCAAGTGTAGTCTCATCAGGGATCCATACAGCTGCAGCACAAACTCGTAGCTCTTAAACTCAATTTCCCTGCGAATGAAAGCCAACACACCATACACCGTCTCAATAAACCTATCACCTTGGATTTCAGATGAGGGATGTAAGGACGTGCACCCCACGATCTCTCTGTTCATCTACATTGTCACGAATCCTGCATTTAATCCAGAAATATGCATTCAAATTTGAAATTCCAAAATGAATAACTTCACTCTTTCCCAGGTTGTACTCCATCTGCCACTTCTCAGCCCAGCTCTGCCAATGTCCTCTAGCAACCTACAAAACCCCTCCACACTGTCGACAACTCCACCAACCGTCGTGTCATTTGCAAACTTCCTAACCCACCCTTCCACTTCCTCATCCAAGTCATTTATAAAAATCACAAAGAGCAGAGATCCCAGAACTAATCCCTTCAGAATACTACTGGTCAAAGTGCTCCAAGCTGAAATTTATTCTCTAACCAGGCAGGTTTCCCTTTATCCCATGCCTCATTACTTTCTAAATGAGCCTGTCATGGGGTTCCTAATCAAACACATTGCTAAAATCCATATACACCACATCCACTGTTCTGTCCTCACCAATGTGTTTTGTCACATCCTTAAATAATTCAGTAAGGTTTATGAGGCATAACCTGCCGCTCACAAAGCCATTGCTGACCATCTCTAACCAATCAATGCTTTTCCAAATAATCATAAATTCTGTCTTTCAGAATCCTCTCCAATAACTTGCCCACAACTGATGGAAGACTGACTCATCGATGATTCCCAGGATTATCTCAATTGGCTTTCTTGAATAAGGGAATAATGCTTGCCACCTGGTATGACTTCAGTGGACAGTGAGGATGCAAAGACCATCGCCAAAACACAGTAATCCCTTGCTTCCCTTCTCATAACAACCTAAGTTATATCCTTTCTGGCCCAGGGGACTTACCTATCCCCGTGATTTTTCAATATTTTCAGCACAGTCTTCGCCTTACCATCAACCTGTTCGACCATATCAGCCTTTTTCACGCTGTCCTCACTAGGAACAATGTCCCATTCACTCGTGAATACTGAAGCAAAGTACTCATTAAGGACTTCCCTTACCTCCTCTGACTCCGGGCACAAGCTTGCTTCACTATAGGGGGTATAAATATGGAATTATGTCTCAGCACTGCATTAAAGTAAAGATATTGCAGTGAACAATCACTCAGTTACTTTGAATATTGAACGGTATTTTAACTGAGAAAACACAGTTGAATTGATTTGATTATATTTCACTTCATGCTATCGTTTATTGTATTTCAAAGCATAATAAGAGTTTCCTTTTTACATATACATAACTTCCTTAAAATTCATCGCACGTTTATTTACAGAAAATAGAATTAACATCTACTTGTTCCTTCCTTTATCGATGACTGTTCATTTTGAATTTGTGGAAGTTGTACATTCTTGAAAGGAAGGGAAATTGCATTTTTAAAATCAATGTACAATGATCACGCAGTTTTATCAATTTGTCTTTCAAGGAATTGTCATGAGATTCCTGTTTATTTAAGACCACCATTGTATTGTTATTGTAAAATATTGTTTAATTTCCAGTCCATTACACACAGAAACTACTTAATTAATTCCCATTCGAATTACTACAATAAACAGTTGATTAGTTTTCATTTGTGTAACCACTTTAAACATAATATTGCAGTCCTGCCCTCCTGAGTGGGAACATTATGAAAGGAACTTGTGAAGGTTTCAAATCACACCTGCAGCAGAAATATATCAAGAGCTATCTGAATGGTGATTAGAGAGTACCTAAGCACAGACTGAAGTGCTTTTCAATTCAACATTAGATCTGCTTCTATCTATTATACCAATAATCACAAAATCTGATCCTTATTTGTGACAGCTTACCAAGAAATATGTGTTGGAAAATTCGCTTTAGCCACTTTGCTTTTACAAAAGACTTACATCTGTCCCTGTTTTCTCTCACTGAAAGAAATCTGAAGAGGATTTTCACTTTGACGAAAAAAGGGGAGGTGTTTCCCATATAAATTAATGCTTCATTGATTTACCCCTTTTCAGTTTATGTAAGGTTTCATAATAACGCTCTACTTTTGGATAGTGGGAATACCTGTATCTAATTCTGTTGCTGGTAAGTTCCTGGAGAATATTTGAAAATGTTGCAGAATTAAAGATTACGATGTCTAAGTAATGAGATTGATTTTTTTTTGCTGCAAAGGGGCAAGTCCAAACAATTGAAACACATTAAACATTAATCTCTCGTGCTATAAATTTGAAATAAAGTTGATATCTTCTTCAGTAAACTAACAAATGCTACTATTACTTGTCAGTCAGCTGGTTACCTACTTTGTAACTAAATGTTGTGATTCATCTAAATATTACTCTGTCCTTTGATCAAAGTGAATTTGTAATTGTTGTTCAGTTTATGAATTGTCAGAAACTTGTTTTTATTTTTCCATTCACCTGTTCATTTTGACCGATAGATTGAAATGTTTTGAAAATATTGGAATTTGTTCATTTAAAAATAAGGTTTGCACATATCTCACTTCTTGTATTATAATTCACGAATGTTTCCTGGTGGAATTCGAGTAAATTCCAAACATTTGTTGATTTCAAATAAGATCTTTAACACCCAGTTATCAATCTGTTGTTAATTTTTCAACTGTTTACATTGAATTTGATTAGGAACTCATTCAGAGAGATCAACTAACAATTATAAACTATTTGCAGGATTATTGAATTGAAAGAGAGATACAGATGGGCAAACATTTTTTGGAAGGCATTGCTTTTTCATTTAACTGTGTAGACTGTTCAAGAATTCTATATCGCCTTCCATTGGTTCTCTTGTCGAGAATGCAAATTTATAATTCATGTGAATTTTAATGTGTTCTGTATTTTGAGATTTGTATCAGATTTAAGAAGAAAAGGAGAAACAATTAACATGAAAACTTTAGTGAATAGAAAGCAAAGTAAATTAAATTGACAGAGGCAACTTTTAGTATAATCTCAGAACATTCAGTCAAATATTACTAATGTCAAGAGCATGGTGCCGGTAAAGCACAGCAGGTCAGGCAGAATTCGAGGAGAAGCAGAATCAACGTTTTGGGCATAAGCCCTTCATCAGGAATCTTTTCTGATGACGGCCGAATGCCCGAAAGGTCGATACTCCTGCTCTTTGGATGTGCCTGCCCCTTTCCAATGCCACACTCTTGGCTCTGATCTTCAGCTTCAGCTTTCCTCACTTTCTCCGAATATGTTTAATGAACGTGAACTGAAAAGGTTCGCGTCAGCAGTTGAACAAGACCAAGTTAACACATTTGTTTGCAATATTTATAGAGGAAACCTGTTTGAGAACATACAACAAATCAGATCAAACATCTCATGCCGTTAAAACCCTTGGCCATTCTTAATAAAGAATAACCATGCTTTGAACAGCCAGTGTGGCGTGTAACGACTGAACTGAAATACCAGAGGGACAACGATTGCAAATATTGGAGGGAATGATAACCAGATCCTTACTGTGATAGTGGGGATTGATCTCAGAAACAGTAAGATAATTACTGTGATTATTCCACTGTACAGTAATTAGATGGTCATGATGATCTTTGCGTGGCTTTAAGTGCAGTGTTTTGTTTGAACATTGATTTCAGTAACATTGAGATATTTTACAAGATTGACAATTGACTGTAAAATATGAAAGAAATATGAATTTCTATCAAATAGTTTCCTCATAGAGACATGTTATTTTAATTTAGATGATTAATATTATGATCAGATTTCAGACATTTGTGTCAAAATTTGGAAGAAAGTTAATAGATAATGAAAGTGAGCCTGAAAGTGAACAAATGATGCAGACATTTGGTACATAAAGGAATTATAATAATTGTGTCATTATTGTACAGTGATGAATAATGTTGGAATAGAAAAGACAAAAAGAATCAACATGTTCAAAGCAGTTATTTGCTTACAATTAACTGAAACCAATAATCATTTTGTAGAGCGCGTGATTTGGAAAAAAAAAGTCATTTACTGTGTTATATAAACTGATTTTTGCTCATTTGAAAGATTACAATTATCTTAGCCTTTGAAATTCAGAGAGCAAAAATGGAGACTTTCCCAAATTCAAAGTTTAGGTTTGCTGAATTATACAACAAAAATTGTTGTAATTTGAACTATCTCTTGCACACAAATGTAAAATAAGTAAACTTAAAGATATTTAGAATGACAAAACATTTGTTGTTTGCATGATTGTGTTACAGTCAATATCCGTGATAGAGTAGAAGCATTGTTTTAAGCAACATAAGTCATCTTTAACTACTGAACTGACATAGAAGATATCAATTGCACTTGTTGCATGGAATAGTAAACAAATGCTTACTGTTGTTATTAGCCTCAGGAACAATAAGGTCATTGGTTTTAGGAGCAATAAGGTACTTACTCAGGTTATTCTACTGAACAATAATCAGATGGTGATGAAAGTCTTTGTGTAGTTCTATGTGTACTGTTTAGCGTGAACATTGGTTTCAATAAAATTGAGATATTTACATGAATTAGGAACAGATTGATAATTGGATGCGAATGATCTGATTTAAAATCTGACAGTTTTATATATTTACTATGATTGTTGAGTGAAACGTTCTTAAACCATCATGCAATCAATGGGATAGGTGAGAGTTGGCTAATCCAACTTTCAAATGAACACAACCTGATATTTTTACACTATTTCAATGTCACATTCAATATAAATATATGACTGGAAAGCTAAAATCAAATCTCACACAATACATAAACTGACCAGTAATTTAAAAAATGATAAATAATATCATGTGACATTTGTTTATTTTACTGAAGAATTAATTGATCTTTTCTCATATTTATAGCACTGGAACATAAAATTCTATATGTTGTTTTAACTAAGATCTACAGAACAAGAGAAAATTAATGACAATCATGACTTCGTATATTTCAGCTTTATGACTGCAACATTCTCAAATATTTTCCGAGGAATATTGAATGAGTGGAATTAGATACATCTTGCTATTAGTGACCAGAAGAAAGTATATAGCAGATACTGTGATTATTGGAATGAACGATGATACCTCCTTATAATCTACTGATACTGTGATTGGATATACAGTAAATGTCAGCATCGAAGTAAATTATAAACAAATCAATTCAAAAATGTTGCCAAGTTTAAAATAAATACAATATTCACAATGATTGAAAGATTGCACTTTGCAATGTCCTTGCAATATTTATTGTACGGAAGCATTATTCCACATTTATACCCCTTACTGGATTGCACAATTATTATATATAAGATATATTAGCAAGAAAGGGATTTTAAAAATCATATTCGTGAACTTGAGATTAATGAGAAATCTCATCTTGATATTAGACTGAGTAATATATAGAAATGAAGAATAATATTGCAGGGAAACATAATTGGAGCTCTCTGAATTTCAAAGGCTGAGATAATTGTAATCTTTCAAATGAGCAAAAATCAGATAGTTACAAAGAATTTTGCAAGGGATATTATTGCTCGTTTTGTATTTGGATTGGCCTGAACAAATAGGTAATAATATAGTAGCATTGACAATAAGAAATAATGAAAGAAATTTTAAAAAACACTGCATGTTTACAAAGTCTAAGTTAAATTGCTGTGTAATTATTGTAATTGATAAATGCCTTTATAATGCTGACAGATAAATTGACTTAATATTTTGAAAGCACGTTGTTCTGATGTTGATTGGATACATTAAGGTTAAGAAACTGAAAATTAAAGCATAAAACTTAACTGGATGGTGTGAAAAAAATCATTCAGCAACAATTGGAAAAAAACAATTTTGTTCAAAACTGCAGGCAATGCAAGAGTTATATGCTTCCAATAGCTTTCTTGAAGAGTCATGTTAATTTTGTTAATGTAATTTTTATCACAATAAAGGTTTCAATATTTATTTCAGAATTAGGAGGAAAAGTTTTAGGCCATGAAAATGACTATTATTGTGAACAATCAGTAGTATCAATGACATTTGGTACGGAAAGGAATTCTCATAATTGTGTGATTATTATTCACGGCCAACTAACATGGAAGGAAAAGGGAAATTGTCAACATTTCCAAGCATTTGTTTTCTTATAATGAAATGAAAATAAAAATCATTTTGGAGGACACATGGTTTGAAAAAAAAAACAGTCACATCATGTGACATTTGAGCTGAAGACTAGTTCCCGTTTCCTCGATTGTAGTCTTCACAATAATTTAAAACTTTTTGTTGGTTCAACTAAAGAACAAATGGATATAATCAAATTGTTTTCTTGTACATCAAAAAAGCAAATGTAAAGCAATTTTATCATGAAAATTATATCACTCTGAATGTAATAATTTCACACACAATAAATGTATGTATTGAATTGAAATGTCATCATAGTTGTAGAAGTCTTTTCCCCTGACAGGGAATGAAGACTCTGGAGGCAAGCTGAGTTCAGGCAAGTGGAAGATGTTTACTCATGCAGCAATCAGTTAACGAAGGGATTGTCCCCCGAGGCCAATCTCGGAAGGGAGATCCATGACACACTGTAACATGTACAATAAAAATCAGCATTTTTATGGGCTTTCTGCATCACAATGGCCACATGCATTGTAGTTACAGCCCTCTCCTCCTCACCCAATTCAAACACTTAATCGTAGATGGACATTCTAATGGACATTCCCAAATTCCTTTCATCTCATTTGTTCAACAGGTACGATAATCTCCAGACATTGGGATCTTTCCACACATCTTATTAATTCAGATTCCAAAGTTATTCCTGCACTCCCTCGGTCCTCTCAGGATGCCTTATCAGTTGGGACATTTTGAATTTTGCTATTCATTATATTTTATTTTATCAAAGTCAATTACTTCTCATATTGTTCACTGTCCTAATTATATATGTACAACGAAATACAAAAGACAGTTAGTTTTAACTTACTTGCTATAAGATTAGTAATATGACTTGTGTTATAATGTTCGTTACATTGTGGAAAATTATACAGCTACTCTTACTGTCAGTTCTTTATAATTAATGTGCAGTCAACATCATACCTTGAAGTTAATTCCTAAAACTAGCTAACTGCACATCTAAGTCCAAATGCTTTTCTATAATTTTTTTTTTTGATAGGCATTGGTTACATGTATCTAATTATGTTACAAATTACGTCTATGATTCTCAAGAATCTGTAATTAGAACCTTTGTTTAATATTCTTAGTAACTTTAAAATAATAACTATTTCTGACAAACGAACTCTTCTATTGTCGCGACAGCTGATTAGAAATCTCATATAGCTGCCTGTCATATGTAAAAATGAACATCATTTGTTGGAGTGTAATGGGCGGCACGGTGGCACAGTGGTTAGCACTGCTGCCTCACAGCACCAGAGACCCGGCTTCAATTCCCGCCTCAGGCGACTGACTGTGTGGATTTTGCACATTCTTCCCATGTCTGCCTGGATTTCCCCCCACAGTCCAAAAATGTGCAGATTAGCTGAATTGGCCATGCTAAATTGCCCGTACTGTTAGGGGCAGGGGCTAATGTAGAGGTATGGGTGAGTTGCGCTGCGGTGGGTCGATGTGGACTTGTTGTGCCGAAGAGCCTGTTTCCACACTGTAAGTAATCTAATCTCATAAAAAAATCAGACGTCACTTAATATGTAAGGCCGAATATTAATCCAAAGATTTCCGTGAACATTCAAATTAGAAAGGAACAGATATTACCTGTGAGTGTTGGATGGGGAAATCATTAATTAGTTTGTGTTTGTGTTGACCTGGAATAAGAGAACTATTATTCCTTTTTTTAATATTGACACTAAGAAATAATGGATTAAATTAAAATGTGAATTAGACGATGTTTATTACAAAACCTAAACTGAATTACTGTGAGATTTTTGGAGAGACAATGAATTGCTAATTATTTTTAGAACTTTGGCAAAGTAAGTGATTCAATATTTCCAAACGGGTTTGCTCTGATGTTGACTAGATATTTCTTAATCTGTCAGCTGAGAATACAAATTCTGGCATGATGATGTGGCAAGACATTAGACATTCAGTGAATGTTGATCAGAAATGGTTTGTCATTCAAAATTCTCAGATCTTCAAGATTTCTATACTTGGTTTCTTAGCTTTTCTTCTGGAGAAATATAATATATAATAAGAACAAATTCTGCATTGTATTTAATTTATGCAATTTTTCATATCATCAATATTTAGACATATGAGTCAGAATTATAAAGAAAATAAGTCAATAAGGAAGATTTATTTTCACAGAAACATACAGTCAACAGCATTTATCAAGGTATTTGTTTCAATATTGACTCTGAATAAACAGATAAATACGTTTAATGGGGATCTGTTGACAATGTAATGAGTCACAATTACATTTTTATCATATTTTTGGACTGGAAACCTATCTGAAGAAGATTCCTATATTTAAGACTTGCTTCATCTCAATACGTTATGCATAGTATCCTCAGTCATAAGTAATAAGGTGTCATCATTGGTCTGTGAAAGATGTAGTGTGTAAATTATAACAAGGTGTTTGTTACATATCTTTGGATCCGGTGAGACTGTGATGTTTGCTGTGATTATTCATCCTGAGAACAATAAGGCACGTACAAAGTGTTTTTCACCGAACAGTAATTAGGTGGTCTTGAAGACCATTACGAGTTCTTTGATTTCAATAATGTTGAGCTGATTTCCATGATCTGGCAAATGTTTCAGAACATTTTACCAAAATTCTGGATTCTAAGCATTCAATGGGTTTCGTGCAAACACCCTTCCCTTGTTGTCATTCTCAAGCAAGGTGTCTTACGCTCAGGCACTGGCTGCAAGTTAAGGTGCCAGGAAGTGTGCTTAAAATTCTCCAAAACACAACTCTCGGGCTGGTTGTAACTGGATCTCCAGAAATGTTGTGAGCTCTTTAACCGGGCTTTCCACTGGTTTTTGGAACTGGTTATTTTGTCTAATGTTTGCTTTAGTTTGACCTTTTTAGCCCTGATTCCTCAAGCTTTAGGAATAATTAGAATGTTCAATTATGGGCGACAGGTCACTTGACCATAGCGGACAGGGAAAATATGGTTCCCTTATTGTTTTAATAACGAATTGAGAATGAATCTTCAATTTTAACAACTAAAAGTTTCAATTTTTTCAGTGGTTTACAATGACATTGATTAGGTACTCATTAAGAGAGATCAACTGACAATTATAAGCTATTTGCAGGATTATTGAATTGAAAAAGGATACAGACGTGCAGAGATTATTTTTTCGGAGGCATTGCTTTTTCATTCAAATATCATGGCTGTTCAAGAGGTCTGTGTAGCTGTTCAGATACTAATTTTATAATTCATATTGCTTTTATTGTGCCCGGAGTTTTGAGATTTGTATCAGATTAAGAAGAAAACGAGGATCTATTAAAATGAGAACTTGAGTGACTAGAAAGCACAGTACATTTATATTACAGAGGCAAAAGAGAGTATCTGCAAACAATACAGCACAGAACAGGCCCTTCGGCCCACGATGTTGTGCCAAACGTTTGTCCTAGCTTAAGCACCCATCCATGTACCTATCCAATTGCCACTTAAAGGTCACCAATGATTCTGACTCTGACATTCCCACAGGCAGCGCATTCAATGCCCCCACCACTCTCTGGGTAAAGAACCTAACCCTGACATCCCCCCTACACCTTCCACCCATCACCTTAAATTTATGTCCCCTCGTAACACTCTGTTGTATCCGGGGAAAAAGTCTCTTACTCTCTACTCTATCTATTCCTCTGATCATCTTATAAACCTCTATCAAGTCACCCCTCATCCTTCGCCGTTCCAATGAGAAAAGGCCTAGCACTCTCAATCCATCTTTGCACGACCTATTCTCCATTCCAGGCAACATCCTGCTAAATCTTCTCTGCACCCTCTCCAAAGCTTCCACATCTTTCCGAAAGTGAGGTGACCAGAACTGCACACAGTACTCCAAATGTGGCCTAACCATGGTCCTGAACAGCTGCAACATCACTTCACGACTCTTGAATTCAATCCCTCTGCTAATGAACGATAATACTCCATAGGCCTTCTGACAAGCTCTATCCACCTGAGTAGCAACTTTCAAAGATCTATGAACAGCGACCCCAAGATCCCTCTGCTCCTCCACCTTACTAAGAACTCTACCGTTAACCCTGTATTCCACATTCTTATTTGTCCTTCCAAAATGGACAACTTCACACTTGGCAGGGTTGAACTCCATCTGCCACTCCTCAGCCCATCTCTGCATCATATCCAAGTCCCTTTGCAGCCGACAACAGCCCTCCCCACTATCCACATCTCCACCAATCTTTGCATCATCTGAAAAATTACTGACCCACCCTTCGAATCCCTCTTCCAAGTCATTAATAAAAATTACAAACAGCAGAGGTCCCAGAACTGATCCCTGCGTAACTGTACTTGTAACTGGGCTCCAGGTTGAATATTTACCATCTACTACCACTCTCTGACTTCGACCGGTTAGCCAGTTTTCTATCCAAGTGGCCAAATTTCCCTCTATCTCATGCTTCCTGACTTTCCGCATGAGCCTTATCGAATGCCTTACTAAAATCCATGTACAGTACATCCACTGCTCTACCCTCATCCACATGCTTGGTCACCTCCTCAAAGAATTCAATAAGGTTGTTAAGGCAAGATCTACCTCTCACAAATCCGTGCTGGCTGTCCCTAATCAAGCAGTGTCTTTCCAGATACTCAGTAATCCTATCCCTCAGTCCCCTTTCCATTACTTTGCCAACCACCGAAGTAAGACTAACTGGCCTGTAATTCCGGGGTTATCCCTATTCCCTTTTTTGAACAGGGGCACAACATTCGCCACTCTCCAGTCCCCTGGTACTACTCCCGTTGACAGTGAAGACGAAAAGATCATTGCCAACGGTACAGCAATTTCCTCTCTTGCTTCCCACATAATCCTAGGATATATCCCGTCAGGCCCGGGGGACTTGTCTATCCTCAAGTTTTTCAAAATGCCCAACACATTTTCCTTCCTAACAAGTATCTCTTCTAGCTTACCAGTCCATTTCATACTCTCCTCTTAAACAATATGGTCCCTCTCACTTGTAAACACCGAAGAAAAGTACTCATTCAAGTCCTCTCCTGTCTCTTCCGACTCCATACACAGTCTCCCACTACTATCCTTGATCGGACCTCCCCTCGTTCTCTTCATTCTCATGTTTCTCACATACGCATAAAATGCCTTGGGGTTATCCTTGATCCTACCTGCAAAGATTTTTCATGCCCTCTCTTAGCTCTCCTAAACCCTTTCTTCAGCTCCCTTCTGGCTATCCTGTATCCCTCCAAAACTCTGTCTTAACCTTGTTTCCTCAACCTTATGTAAGCCTCCTTCTTCCTCTTTACAAGACATTCAACCTCCCTCGTCAACCAAGGTTCCCTCACACGACCATCTCTTCCCTGCCTGACAGGTACATACATATCAAGGACACGTCGTATCTGTTCCTTGAAAAGGTTCCACATTTTCATGACATCCTTCCCTGACAGCCTATGCTCCCAACTTATGCTCCTCAGATCCTGACTTACAGCATCGTATTTACCCTTCCCCCAATTGTAAAACCTACCCTGTTGTCCTTGAAGTCCTTGAAATGAAATAAAAAGGCATCAACATCATTCTCATCAAAATGTGGTAGCGTCAGCTTAATCTACTTCCTGTTAATTTTACTTCCCTGGTTGAGTCACAACTTACGAAGTTCAAATTCTCTCTCTTTCTCTCGATTCTGTCTCTCCGTTCACTTAGCGAAGAATATTACCACATTTTCTTTTCCTCTGTTTCACTTTTATTTTCCTCTCTCCTTCTCCCCATCTGTTTATCTTCTAACTCTATATTCTATTGTAATTTAATTTTTCTAACATACTGCTCTTGAATGTTTATCGGAAATAACTAAGTGCCTGAGAATCTCCTTTCAAATTTCAGGTTTTTTTTACCTTGTTCAAACCCTTTTCTAACAACATTGATAATTCTTACGTTTAATCTTTTCTGCTCTTCCACACATTCTTCCCAAAATTAAGAATCTTCTTCAAACTCTAGAACCTCTTTCGCAGTTTTAAGAGTGATTTCTATCACTATTAATTTACCCAGTCACAAGTAACCGAAATTAAACCGGTTGTCTCATCTCCGTTTTATTTATAGAATTAGGACGCTAACCTGTCAGTATTTAAACCAGCTGGCATCTTCCATGCACCAAATGTGCTTAATTCTATCCAAATCTCAGACTGGATTTGTCTCAATCTATCCAAACCTGGACGAGCCACAAAATTGTTCCAATATGGCGGTGAAGTCGTCTGCAAATTGATCCAATATACCCTGCAAAGCTCTCCTCGCCTTGTAATCTATTAAAGTATGAGTGAGCGAGAACTCCACAAATTCCATTGTTAAAAGAAAAAACACGAAATCATTCTTGACCTCTAAAAGTGAAGACTAGAGAACAACTGTCTGCAACTCAAGGCCTCCTATTTCATAAAGTTTTGTTATTCCCCCCACCCAACTGTAACAATATGCTGATCCAGTGAAAATGACTATTAAAATTCCATAAACTAAATTTCCAAAGTCACCCACCATTTGCGTCGGTCTGTTTTGTTTCAGTTGCAAATTGTGCCATCTTCGGTCTTTTGTTTCATTGATGTTTAATATTTAATTACCTTTCGTAAAAAGTGTGAGACTGCCAGATAATCTGACGATGGCAGTTCGGTCCTCTCTGCCTAACTCTCAAAATGCAAACTTCTTTCGAGATCAAACATTGGATTGTCTCTTTGGATCGATGTTGTGAAAAGTAGTCAATTCAAATTCGTTATATCCCGGGGCACAATTAGAATGGATTGGTTAAACTCCAACTGTTGTGAAAACAGCCAAATGGTACATGTTTCCATTTTCCAGTAAACTCTACAACAGCTAGTCAGTTACATGACAAATGCTTGCAAGCGCTTTGTGCAAAACAGCTTTCACTCACTCTGAAAGGTACAGAACACGCCTTCAACTTCATAATAATAACATGTTCTATGCGTAAAAATACCCTGCAGTTTTTTAATATATTATTAACAAACTTACTGTCATATTTTCGCCTATCTTCCCAAATAAATTGTTTTTGTAAATATTCACTAGCTTTCGAAGTCTTCTCAATTCTTTTGATTCCCAACAATCTTCACCACATTGCATGCTTTCACTTTTGTTTTTATTCTTTCCATTAATTTCCTTTTAAGGCTTCGTTACCTTATCCTCACTTGATTATGGTTATGCTTTTTTGAGTATATTCATTCTTTGTGAGGAATTTCAGCTGTACTTCCGAATTATACGAGAAAACCCTGTCAATATGCCCCACAGTCTTCTTTGCAATGATCCCTTCCCGTTAACTCTGTCCAATTCCTCCTTACACCTTTGTGATTATGATTGTGTCACATCTAAATATGAGCAATAGTTTTAAACAAAAGGATCGGGACTTGAGCGTTGGAACATGCAAAAATGATTGGCGCGAAAGAGAGAGAGATATGGAGGAGGAGAAGTATAAAATAGAGAAAACTACATTAAAGGCAAAAGCATATGTACGTCTCTGTTTATTTTGGCAATTCCCAAGTGCAGTGGTCCTCTGTACCTATTTTGTACAACAGAATAACATGGTCACATTCTTGGTGCAATGCCAGAATGTATATCAAAAACATAGTGACAGACATCAGCTACCGGTAGGCCAACATCTTCATTTGCTGGTAGAAACTGGATTCTTTCTAATAAGACGGTACATGAGATGCACAAATTTATAACACACATCCTGATAGGAATGAGAGATGAGAGCAGGGAATCCCAGAAAGGCGCGGAGGTAGCTGCATTGTTGAGAAAAGGGGGAAATAACACCTTTCTGAGAATGAAATAATGTTTCATTTTCCTGTATAGCACAATCAAAACTTCGCGAACTGTTTCACTGTTGTTAATTCTTGTATCATGTGCACATATGAACAGACAAACATATTGATTTGACAATATATATAAAATCATTTTTCCACCACCCATTGAAGTTATCCTGTCTTGTTGACATTGTCACTTGTTGTTTCTTCTCCTAAATGTATTCGGATTCTTTCAATGCATTTTACTTTACACTGTCTGTCAACAAACGAATATTCATGGCTGGAGTGACTCCACAGTGACTGCCTTTTATTTATTTCGTTTCTTAACTAATGACAAATGCAACCTGTCTCTGATACTTTAATCTACCATTTCAACAAAGAAGGTAATTATAAATGGATTATTTACTTCTGGAGTGAAGCCAAAAAACAGACAAATTGCAACTTCAATGCATATAAACTGTCCAAAAAGATGTTTTCTGTTTTTTTTTTCTCTGCTTTGTGCCGCAGAGAAAACGTTGTCTCATTAGAGCAGTGAGAGGAAATTCTGAAGAAATCCGCACTTTCTTGCATATGTTCAGATTGTCCGTTTTCAGCCTGGCAGTTCATTGCGGAGACTTCAGTGTCATAAGAATTTCTCGATTAGCTCTATTGAACGTGGTTTCAGAGAGATATGTATGAGTATATAATCGACCCTGTGACGTAAAACATCACCATTCTCCTTCACCTTTAAAATTATTAGAGGAATTGGAGCTGGACCATATGGCCAATAGCAGGCGATGAAAGCATTCTACTCGAACCAAATACAATTGTGATGTATTAAGGTTGTACTGAAAGGAGTTAACCGGAGATGGATGTTCAGAGACTGAATGATGTCAGTCTCCATGGATCCTAACTGTGTCACTAGAGTGGTTCCTTTGTTCCATTAACAAGGGAATACTTTGAATTCATTAACCTGTAGTATCTACGGTGGAGTAATCTTCAACGTGCACAGAATGAGCAGAAAGGATAAATTCAGAATCTGAGAACAACAAAAGATGAGATGTTCCAATAATTGATCAGAATCAGAGAACAACAGACTGGAATATTATAAAATGGATCCGATTCTGAGAACTATTGATGTTCGGAAAATGTACGAGACTCTCAGAGTCATAGAATGGAATGGTCAAACAATCGACAGAAGTTTATCCTATGGTGTGTACTTGGTTTTTCATTTTTGGAAATGGATACCATCACGTATTGAAGGTGTACTGATGATTATTCAGGCAGGTTACTATCCCATCCTCGCTCTTGTTGGTGTTCCTGGTAAGTTAGTCTCTGTCCATTTATTGACTCTCTAAACTATTCTGAACACAATCACTTTTTCTGTTGTCGATATTTTGGAAAGATGGAAACCATTGTATTCAGTTTCGTTCACATGCTTCATTTTTATTCCATCGATTTATTACACTTCACTTGCAATTAAATGAGGAGGAACAACCTTTTTATAACAACCGTGGCCCCATTTTGTCCTGAGGTAATTTATATTTCAAAATTCCTTCTCTCAGCAAAGCTGTCCACTACCAGTTTCCCTAGTCTTCAGCATTGCGTCAGTGCTGTCTCTGAGTAAACCATCCAGAAAGTTCTGGTTGAAGTTCTGATCCTGTCAGTCTTCCAATTCCAAGTATTTCGATCGCAAACGTATTCTTGCTTTTACCTGGACTTCTGCGGCTGCAAGGCGTGTAACCAGTTTGATTAGAAATGGGGTGTTACAGTTTTCTGTCACCGCTCTCAACATAACCTGTAACTTCATGCCATTGATGCCCATGAAGTGACAGTTTCATTGAACTGTTTTGATGCTACAACTTTTGAGGCTTGAGTGGGTTTTCCATGTTAAACATCTGCCTAGTGCAGAGCTCTGATGCATTCAAACGATGACGGAAGCTATCTCTGTCCCACACCACACTTAGGAGAAACTGAAAATCGTCCAGAAATATTATGAGACAAAGTAACTGCTGAAAATGAGAAACAGTGGGAGATTAGAACTAAGGAAGAGAAATTACTGGAAAACTGTTTCAGTTGACGGTTGATAAGATGTTGCATCAGATGAGCTCCATGCTGCAATATTCAAGATGATGGCAATAAAGCTAGTGAAATAGTTATAGAATCATACAGGCTGGAAACAGTCCCTTCGTTCTAACAAGTCCATGTCAAGCCTTATCTCAAAATTAAAATAATCCCAACTGCCTGCTCTTCGCCTATATCCCTGAAAACATGTAATTTTCATGTACTTATCCAAATGTCTTTCAAACGTTGTAACTACAAGAGAGAATTGCTGATTATGCTTCAAAGTTTTTTCTATTCTGAAAAAAATAAGTGACGACAGAATGGGCAGGAAACCAAACAAAAACCTAACTGTAGGACAATATGATACCATTTATGGGCAATATATTGGAATGTTACTTAGGGATATGAGCAGGAGACACTTGGCGAATCAGAGGCACGTTAGATTCAGGAAGGCAAAATCATGTTTGCCAACCCTGCTGCAATTCGTGATACTTGAGGTATCTGCAAGTAAGCGCCAGTGGGAGTGGTGTATTGACATTTTAAAAAGTCTTTTTCACATGTGGTTAAACAATGAGTGAAGAAACTCAGAGTCCATGGGAAATGTTCGAAAGTATTCCATGGGATTAAGAATTCATTCGTGGAATCAAAGCTGAAAGTGGCATTATCTTTTTCTGTACTGAATGCCGTTACTCATGGAGTACCACGTGTGCCAGTGTTTGAAACACAGAAATTGCAACGCATAGAAATGAGTTGGACGTGGGCACCAAACAGCATACATCTCGTTTTGTATTTATTAAATGATGTAAGGTTCGGAAGTATTGTCTAAAAGGACCTGATTGTTATTGATCATGTGTATTTGTGCGTGTGTGTATGTGTGTGTGTGTTTTGCCCTGTGCTGAGGCTACGAGTATTGCATTGTGTAATGTACCTCCTAACTCACCAAAGCCTCTTCATTCCCAACAAGACAAATGTCAGGAGGGTGACAGAATGCGACCCACTTACCTGGCTGGATACGTGATGATGGTGCTCCTTTAACACGCTTATGGTACCCTTTTGTTTGTTCTACAACGTAGTCGTAAAAGCAGAGGATTCATGGTGTCTAAACGGGATGCGTTTTGGGACAAATGTGATTATAGCTCACAGATACTACTTGAGGCAAAAAGCTTTCAAATTAAAAAAAAAAATTCTTGTATAATGAAAGGGGAATGGTCAGTTCTCCGAGCTCATCTTTCCTTTAGTTTTAGCAAGCAGTCAATTTTAGAGTCTAATGGTCAAAGAGACAGTTACATGGAAGAAGATATTACACGTTTAATTACTCTGCAACCGCTCTCCCGACTCTACGACCCAGATTTAGTTTTTTTTTGGGGAAGGGGTGTTTTTATGGGGATTGTTGGAGGAAATTGGAAACTTGTCGTTCAGTTGCGATAGTCTGTTGCTTTGGATATGTTGTTATTTTATATTATGCTCTGTTTGTGTATCATTCCGTCGTCTGTAAATAAATTATTCTTTGTTTGAATCTGAGAGGCTTTGATCAGTGCGTCATTCCTGGAATTTCCATTGTACACCTGCTGAAAACAACTGGACGTTAGTGTCTGGGCTACATTCTTGAAATGTTTTTAAGGGAGCCTGATCCATAACATAACTTTCGAGATGTGTTCCATAGTTCCAATTTAGGACTAGCGTTACTAGACTGGAAGTCAAATTGTGATAGGTGTTAATGCAATTCGTTCTGTTTGTTGATTTCGGTTGGTTTCAACAGTGCTTCGGATAATTGCATTACTAAGAGTTTTCTGAGTCTGGAAGAAGTGACTTTGTCTGCGTTACAAAAGATGAATAGCGCTAAGCTGCTGGAGTTATCAGACAATTTGGAGTTGTAACTTCCATGAGAAAAGGAGAGATAATTACAGCAAAGCCCAACATTCAAATGTGCTGGAAATACGATCAGAATTTTTAAAACGACTAAAATTCAATTGAAAAGGAAGCAACTTGATTTAGACTAGAAATAGAAGGAAAGTGTGAAAGAAATTGATCTATGTCAATAACGATTAAAAGTAGACGAAATGGAACAAAACGAATTGCTTTTGGAGGACAAAATAAAAGAGAGAGAAAGAGAAAGAATAAAAGCAGATGGACAAAACAAGATCCAGGAAAGGAAGGAAGAGAAGGAGCTTGAACTTCAGAAATTGGCACTCAAATATGGAATTTCAATTTAAAACGATGCTAGATGAAAGCTGAAGATAATTATTTTGAAGGAGTTCAACAATACACTTCATGATGTAGTAATAACCCCTGTGGGAAATCACAGAGCGAAAACGGCAAAAGTGGCGGTGGAAATGGCGGATGATTATGAATTGGCTCCTCAGTTAAAGTTTAGCTTCCAACCTCAGTTTCATTCAGTGTAGAATAGAAATTGGTGAGACGATAAATCCTAATGTGGAAAGGGGAAGAAAGATCTTGTTCACAATGATAGGATATCTTACCATAGGGTAAAAAGGGAATCTTTGAAGCCAAAGTAGAAGTTAAAATGCTCCGGTGTTTTCACTGCAAGTGGGACACGTAAAATCACAGTGTTGGTGTGTTAACAAAAGAACCAGGACGTCAGATGTAGGGAAGTCAGTGAATTATGTGCAGATGAAGCACTTCAGAGGCTCAAAAGTGACACCAGTATGTATAACCTCAACGTGGAATGGTTAAGGAGGAACTGCCAGATCTCCTTCAAACATTGGCAAATGTGAAGTTTACTTGAATAGGCCAGCAACAGCAAATAAAGTGGTTGCAACGTTAAGAGATACAGCATCTTTACAAACTTTGATTTTGAACTGTGAGTGAGATATGTACCTCTGAAGAACTATTGTCAGAAAAAAAGTACTAATAATTGGAATTTATAGTGATACAAGAAGCTTGCTATTGCGTAGAGTGATGTTAGAATGTCCACTGAAGAGTGGAGACGTCGTGTTGGAATGCTGGAGCAACTCTCAGCTCAAGTAATACAATCTGTCCTTGCTGATGATGTAGCTATTACACAGGTAGGATCGCTACCGAGTGTGGCTGAAAAGCCATTGGAAACTCAGGAAACTTAACGATTTCAGGACACATATCCTAGCATTGTTCCGGAATGTGTGTTCACCAGGTCGAAAATTCACCAGTTGAAACAGGAGAGATCAGAGTACAGATATAGCCTGGACTCAAACTTTGCTCATTGCTTTAAGCAGTTCTGCAGTGGGATCCAAGGAGTGATGCAAACTGGTTCGACCACACAGTAAGAAATAAAGCAGAATTTAATCACAAGATTGCTAATTGAAACACAAACAAGCAGGAAAACAATACAGAATAACCTAACGTATCCAAAAACACAAAAACTGTCCCGACCTCACGATGTTTTTCCAAATACTTGCAGCAGCCCCCTAAACACCTCTTGGCCTAAAAGGTAAAATGCAAAACAAGGTCTTATAGAAGAGATACAGATGGAGGAGCGGCATGGACCTGATTATTTGGGTTGCAGACACTTCTCAAATCTGTTTGCTAAAATCAATCCAAACCAGAGGACTGGCCACTCTCCTTTTATTGGACAAGGGTTTATTTCTCAAATTTCAAAATATTTTGCTTGAGAATGGATCCGTTGGCTATCATCTAACTGGCCTGAAAACCTCTCAAAACCAGAGCTCCTGGAGTCTCTGCGTTTACCAAAACTCAGCAAAATAAGAACCAAGGGCTATATAACACTTAAATGGTAGTATCACCACACAGTGAAATTACCAGAGTCCCTGGTGCTCAATATTTTAAGTCAAACCAGGAACACATAGGTGAGAAAGCAGACATCTTTATTTCAGAGAAACTAACTGAGTTACAGCAGAAACATGAGAAGCTAAACTAATTGTATCAAAAATATACTCAGAAGAAGAACCCAGATGAATTGTGGTGTGCTACTTCATTAGAAATGATGTCTTAAAGTGGAGAACATCACATGTTCAGGCAGACGAGAAATAGACAAAGGTTCAACAAGTCGCACTGCCAATGGTTCAGAGAAAGCATGTGTTGCAGATAGCGCACAAACTGCGGGGAAGCGTTCATTTTGTGGTAAGAAAGTCTCAAGCTAAAATATAAAAGCATTTTTATTCGCAAGTGCTACTTAAGTGTGTCGTTGCATTTTGCCAGACTCGTCATACCTGTTAGTAATTGGAAATGCACAGGCAGTATTAAAACCTACACCTTTAATACCCATTCTTGCATTTCCGGAACCTTTTACAAGACTCTTATTTAATTGCATTGGACCCTCACCTGAAACAAAACATGGGAATCAGTTATTGTCCAGTCGATCTCCAGAAGCCATTTCTTTATGCAATATCAAAGTGAAAACGTTTGCAGAGGAGTTACAGAAATATTTCACTAGATACGTGCTAGATACAAGCAGAATATGGGCCAAACCTCACAAGAAGATTATTCAATTGAATTATGGATAACTGAGGAGTAAAATGATTCAAATCGACTGCGTACCATTCGGAATCGCAAGGAACACTAAAAACATAATATCAGGCACAAAACATCTTGTATATGGCTTACAGTCAAGACTATCCAAAGGGGTTCTGTTTACAATTCTTGCGATCGCAGACACACCAAATGAATCGAGCAAGTTCTGTTCATTTGACTTTTTTGGGCAGGAAGTGAGAGTACTGCGAAAATTGATGAACGAAGAATCTGCAAGTCATAACTCAGAAACAACATATATGGATTTTTTGTCAAATTTTTGGGAAAGATGAAATGAAGTGGAGGCATTCGCTTTACACAATTTAAATGTATCACATTGCACAATGAAAGAGGAAGCAGGGAAGAATTTTTTAAAATGTAATTTTGCGTTCAGGATAAAGGCTAAGTGTTACTTTAACAGGGAACATTCAAAAGCAAGGTTTCGTGGACCTTATGAATTCGAAAGGAAATTGAGTGAGATGAGCTGATTAATAAGAACTCCAGGCAGAAAGAAGTCTCACGGGGTAAGTGATGTGAATATGGTCAAAATATATTTTTGTAGGGAATGAAATGAAAAGAGAATGCGTTATTGGTTGCAGAGTGAAAAAACAAGATCGGAGGATTCAGAATTAGATATGTACAAGTCCCCTGGGCCTGCCAGTATACACTCAAAATTATTAAATCATGCGAGGGAAACGATAGCTGAAACCTTAGTGATGATCTCTGCGTCCTCGCTGTCCACTGGAGTAGTGCCAGATGACTGGAGAATGGCAATTTTTTTCCCTTGTTCAAGGGATGGAACGCAGATAACTACAGAGTAATCAGTCTTTCGTGTGTGTTGGGCAAGTTATCGGAGAGGGTTTTGAGAGATAGGATTTCTGATTACTTGGCAAGTTGGACCTTGACAGGCATAGTCAGCATGTGTTTGTGAGCGGCAGATCATGCCTTACAAATCTTATTAAATTGTTTGAGGATGTGACAAAACAGATTAATGGAGATAGGGCAGTGGATGTGGTGTCCATTGATTTTTGCAAGGCGTTTACAAAGGCTCCCTCTGGTATGCTCATTGATAAAGTAACAAGGCATGGGAAGCAGGGAAATCTGGATGCCTGGATACAGAATTGGCAAGCCAGAGATGACAGAGGGTGGTAGTAGATGGAAAATATTCAACCTGCAGTTTGATGACCTGTCGTTTCTTCAAGGATCTGTTCTTGAACCTCTGCTATTTGTGATTTTAAAAAATGAATTGAATGGCGAATTGGAAGGTTGGGATAGTCCGTTTGCCGATGAAACTGTGGTTAGTGGAATAGTAGATAGTGTGGAGAATTGTAGTAGGCTACAACGGGACATTAACGGTATGCAGTACTGCGCATGGTGTTCAAACTAGATAACTGTGAAATGGTTCATTTTGGAAGGACGAATTTGAATGCAGAATGTAGGGTTAAACCCAGGATTCTTGGCAGTGTGGAAGAGAGAACTTAGGGTCCATGTCCATAGATCGCTCATTTTTTTCACCCTAGTTCAAAGAGCTGGAAATCAGGTGTATTTTGTGTTGGTTTTCATGAGAGAGGCGGAATTGAGTTAAAGAGCCACGAGCTAATGCTGCAATTCTAATAAAACCCTGGTTAGCCCACACAAGACTCATTGTGTTCAGTTCTGTTCTCCAAATATAGGAAGGCTGTGAAAGCTTTCGAGAGGGTACAGAGGGGATTTGCTAGGAAGTTGTCTCTACTGGAGGGCATGCTTTTGACGAAAGTTTGAAGGAACTAGGGTAATTGTCATTAGGACAAAGGATGTGAGTTGACTTGGCAGTCGTGTGCAACATGATGAGAGTCATAGATAGAGTGGCTCGATAGACACTATTCCCCAAGCGAAATTACTATCAGAAGGGGACATAATGTTAAGGTGATTGGAGCAACGTCAGGGGTGAGATCAGAGGTAGATTCTTTAAACAGAGAATGGAGGGTGCATGGAAAGCACTGCTAGCATTGCTCGTGGATTCAGATACTTTAGGGACGTTTAGGCGACATTTCGATAGTCAAATGGAAGATCGTATAATGAAGAGTATGTAAATTCATTTGACCATGGAGGAGTATAAGAGAAGGCACAATATCGATGGCCGAAGGCACTGTACTATTGGTAATTCTATATTCTATGTTCTCTCCTGCAAACTAAATTTGGCAATGAAGAATATGTCAAGAACTGGGATAAATTGTTGTGTTAGCTTCTAGAGAAAAATCGATATGACCTGCAAGAGTTCTTACTGTTGCACAGGGAAATATGTTGAAATACGTTGATAGGTACTGGCCTGATTGTGTAGATGTAGGAGATACCGTTTAGATTCAGCAACATCCTTGAAGGCATAATCCTCGAAAGATGGCACAATTACAAAAATACATTGACCTCATGGTCCAGGACGGTATAATCCAAGAGAGTTAAAGTGGCTGCAGCACATCCATGCAAATAGTAGCAGAATCCAAATATTATATGTGGACTATCGCAAAGTCAATGCAGTTAAAAAAGGCTGATAAGTGTCCTATCGTGCGTTTCGAAGACTGTGTGGAAAAGATGGACAAGCATATTTCTAAGTTGGATCTGTTCAAAGGAGATTGACAGAAAACTTTGTCGAAAAGACGGAAAAAAGTTGCAGCATTTGTAACGTTGAATGGAATGTACCAGTTTCAAGTCATATCATTTGGTGCGAAAAATGAGCAGCCACATTTTAGTGCCAAACCAATAAAGTCGTTTCTGGATTATTAAATTGTGCCTGATATGTAGTTAACCTGGTAATTTGTCATCAGACATGAAATTATCATTTGCATAATTTATCATCATTGTTCCATTGTCTTCCGGAGGCAGGCTTGGTGGTAAGCATCGCTAAAAATGAAGTTTCCAAAGCCCATGTCACCTGCCTGGGACATATTATTGGACATGGACAAAGGGCCACACGGGATGCAAAAACAAAGGTAGGTGGGGAGTTTTCTATCCCATCGATAAAGAGAGTAGTGCGACGGTCCTGGGAATGAGAGGACTTTCTTGAAAACTTGTACCACATTTTAGTGTAAGTGGCTGTTACGTTGAATTACTAAAGAAAATCTATACGTTCCAGCAAAAATCCGTAGTATTTGACAGCCTAAACGTTGTGTTAACCTCTGCCCAGTTGAAGCCACACCTCATTGTGCAAGGCCATTCAAGGTGGCCATTGATGTATATGATATGCGTTTGAGTGCCGTATTCGCACTGGAAGACAAAGGGAAGATAAAACAGACCTATCGGGTACTTCTGAAAGAAACAGGACATTTACCAGCCAAAATACTCGACAGTCGAGAAGGAATCTTTGAACTTGTTATTGGCATTATAACGTTTTAATGCAACAAGCAATGTATCTGTGACAAGAAAATACACGAATCATAAATCAATGTAGTTTGGAGAGAAAGATATGGACAGAAGGTCCAGACTATTTAGATGGAGTTTGTTGCAACGTACGTTCAATTTGAAAATAATACATATGGAAGGACGAGCAAACATGATTGACGACGTGTGCCGAGACTTGGATGAGAAACGGAGCATTCGAAGACAGGAGCAATGTAGACTATAATAGAAATTAGTGTGCATGTTTGCATTTTTAAAGTCAATGTGATCGAAGTGAGTGTTGTAGTGTAATGACAATTTAGATTAAGGGGTTTAAAATGAAGCCATCTTTAGATATTGTTTCATTCTTTATAAGGAGAGTGTTGTGACGATGATATTGATTTAACAAGGTTATGATGTCCCTCGATTTTATTTCAGAGATTTCATACAAGCAGAGGTCGGAGGTGTATAGTCACGATGGGTTTTAGGGCCGGTTTAATGGTAACTAAGAAATGCTGCCTCAGGCAAAAGGCTTTTAATTTTTTTTCAGAAATCCCTTCCGAAAGGAAAGGGGAGCAGCCATTTCTCCTCGCTCAACCATTTGGTTTGGTTTTAGCATGCAGTCAGTATGTGAGTCTGCAGGTTTAAGGAACAGCGACATGGAAGAAAATGCTCCCTGCTGCATCTCTCTGCACTCTCTCCGCAGCAAAACTGTGTTTGATTTCTTTTTTTTTCAAATAAGAACAGTTACTTGGGAATACTACAGAGACTTCGAACAATATTATTAAGTTGTGTTAATCGATTGGGTTTTCAGATAGGTTGTTATTCTGTATTGTGTTCTCGTTTGATTGTGTTTCATTCAGTATTCTATCAATAAATTCTGTTTTGTTTAAAACTGAGGGGCTTTGACCGACTATTTCACTCCTGGAACATCCAACTTACATCTCGTCATTATTATTACAAAATTTAAAGTCTAGGTTACATTCCTGAAATATTTTGACGGCTTCTCACGTGGTCAATAGAAGCTATAATTTGCAACAATACTCTAGATGCTCAACTCCATCCAGAGCTAAGTAATCAGATTGATTAGAATAACACCCACAAGTATCTACGCCCTCCAACGACCCTCTGAAGCAACAGTGTCTATCATTTATAAGACGCTTCGCAGAAATTCACAAAATACCATTAAACATCACATTCGAAAGCTACAACCACCACATTTCTTTTCTCCTCAGCAACTCATCATTTTGACTTAGTAATATATCACTATTCTTTCACTGCTGCTGGAATTCCCTCCCTCGGAGCAATATTGGTCAAATTGTTAGGGAAGTGATTGCTCGGTTCCTTGCTAAGATGTCTGTATCATCGATAGTCACAAGTGAGGTGCCAGAAGACTGGAGGTTGGCTAACGTGGTACCACTATATAAGAAAAGTATTGATGACAAGCGAGGAAACTATAGAACAGCGAGCCTGACGTCGGTGGCGGCAAGTTGTTGGAGGGAATCCTGAGAGACAGGATTCACATGTATTTGGAAAGGCAAGGATTTATTGGGACGTCAACATGGTTTTGTGCGTGGGGAAGCATGTCTCAGGAACTTATTGAGTGTTTTGGAAGAAGTTAAAAAGAGGATTATTGAGGGTAGATCGGTGGACATGATCTACATAGAGTTCTGGAAGGCATTCGGAAAGGTTGCCTGTGGATGAATATTTGGGAAAGCTAGATCTCATGGATTACAAGGATACAGAACTGGCTTGACAGCAGAAGACTGAAGGTAGTAGTAGTGAGTTGATTTTCATACTGGAGGCATTTGATCAGTGGACTGCCACAAGGATCGCTTCTGTGTCCACTACTGCTCGTCATTTATATAAATGATTTGGATGTGAACATAGGAGGTACAGTTTGTAGATGACACCAAAAGTGGAGGTGCAGTAGAAAGCAAAGATTAGAATGGAATCGTGATCAGATGGGAAATGAGCTGAGGAGTAGTGCATGACATTTAATTTAGATAATTTTGAGGTACTGCATTTTGGTAACGCATATCAGAGCAGGACAAACACACCTAATGGAAATGTCTTAGCGACTGTTGCTCCACAAAGAGACCTTGGAGTGTAGGTTCATTGCTCCTTGAAAGGAGAGTCGCTGGTGGAAACGATAGTTAAGAAGGCGTTTGTTATGCTTTCCTTTTTACGTCAGAGGAATTTTGAGGTCCTGCTGGAGCTTAACAGGACGTTGATTAGTCCACTTTTGGAACATTTCGTACAACGCTGCACTGCTTCCTATCGGAAGAACGTTGATAAACTTGAAAGGGTTCAGCAAAGATATAAATGGACTTTGCCAGCGTTGGAGGATTGAGTTATAGGGAGAAGCTGCATAGGCAAGGGCTGTTTATCTCTGGAGCATCGGAGGCTGGTGATTGACCTCACAGGGGTTTATAAAATCATGAAGGTCATGGATAGGGTAAATCTTTAATGTATTTTCGATGGGGTGTGGGAGCCCAGAACTCGGGGACACAGGTTTAGGATGAGATGGGAAAGATGTGAAAGAGACTTAAGTGTCAAAGTTTTCAAGCAGATGGTGGTGCGTGTAAGGAATGATCTGCCAGAGGAAGTGGTGGAGGCTGGTACAATTGCAGTTTTTAAAAGACACCTGAATTGGTGTATGAATAGAAAGGGTGTAGAGTGATATGGGCCCAGTGTTAGCAAGTGAAATTAGATTAGTTTCGTATACGTCGTCGCAATGGACGAGTTAGACCGAAGTGTCTGTTTCTGTGTACACCTCTATCATATCTGTGACTCTAATCGGCACGACAACTGTTGCGGTAATCATGGATTCCCGACAGAGTAAAAACAGGCCTTTTGGCCCAACACATCCACAGTGTTCCTCCGGATAGTGTCTCGCCCTCAACGATCCCGCTACCCTAATCATATAACCCTGTATTTCCCATGACTAATGCACCTAACATACACATCCCTGAATACTATGGGCAATCTTAGCATAACCAATTCACCTAACCTGCAAATATTTGGAACGTGGGAGGAAAGCAGAACACCTGGAGCATACCCATACATACACGAGAGAGACTGCAAACTTCACACATACAGTTGCCTGATGGTGGAATTGAATTCCAGTCGTTGACACTGAAGCAGCAGTGTTAGTCACTGAACCACTGTACGACGCCCTAAAGGTTCAAGGAAGCATCGCTCCACCACCTGCTTAAGTGCAACGCGAAACAGGCAATATATACCCACATCCCGTGAATATAATAATAGAGACGAAATCCCAGATGGTATTTACCCTCTTGCGTATCCATCTGGGCAGTCTCTGAGAAGGACAGAGAAGAATGGTATTGAATAGTATTAAACACCACACGGTCCATGGCACACATAAATGCACACAGGTGCAGACAAACATATACATGCACACTCAATCGCAAACACGTGTACTTTCTCTATACTCATGCACACACACACAAAGGCAGGCATAACAACAGCAGCATACCTACATGCAATAAAGCATTGACGCCGATGCGAATATAGGATGTCTGTCAGTATTTATCTTGCTGTGTGGTGGGTTTGTAACTGTTCCACATGGTGCAGAAGCTGTGTGTTAGCATTTGCCTTGCTCAGTTCGCACGATGTCATTACTTTTCTGGCTCCGTTGGCAGTGTGTCAATACTTCAATCTCTCTATTTCCAGTAGTTCATTATTACACTTGCTCACATTAATGACTGTGCCAGATTTTCATTTATTGTGTGAGGAATGTGCCTCTCATAGAATTCCAACGCTTACAGGTGGCAAAACCTGGAAGAATTGCATTTTATGAGGAAAACAATGTGGAAAACGACAACAGCAGCGAAAATCTGCTGTGCTGTTCGTGGAGAGGGCATAAAAGTATCCATGCAGAGGAGTGTGAGGTAATACACCTTTGTCGGAAGAAGATTGAAATACTATATAAAGTATTCTGCATAGTTGTTGAAAGAACATGCAGGTGCACAGGACCATTGGTGCCTATTAGCACGGATTATTGAAAATATGAGGAAAAGTGGGGTGAGCATTACATTTCACAGATCAGTTTCATTATCTGAGTTGTTGACAGGAACACGTATTGGAGGAGACTCTGTGCTCCATTCCTGCGTGGTGGTGGAGACTATTTGTTGTGAGCCCACCCACCTGCCAACCCAGTCTGTGGCGACTCATTTTGTATCAGCTCGATATAAATGGGAGAATGCATCAGGGTCGTGGCTCTGAAGATGTGTTTGGGGTAAAAGAACCAACAGTGTGTTTAAAGTGAAAATTGCCCTTCCCTGAAAATCGCACTTTAATCGGTTGTTGGGACATGGACGTGTCAGAATTTCCACACAACTCATCCCAGTCTCCTTTGGCTCATGCCAGGGTCATCACGACATGACAGGGGAAGGGAATTGAAAGAATGGATATCGGGCACTACATCAGCTGGCTTGCCCATTTCTGTCCAATGAGCGGCCGTTTCTTCTGGAATGGATGAAAGAGAGTGGCAAGTGAGGGTGGCAATGAGTGGCCCTGTTGTAGATGGGGGGAGGTTTCTGAAGGGTTTCAGTCCACAGTGTTATATACATGCAGTGTTATTAATGTAGGGTGAAAGTTGCGGTGAGGGAGGAGGTGCCGCATGCGATAGTGAGAGTAGTGGAGAATGAAACTTGTTTGTGGGGTAGGTGCTATAACCGATATAGAAAGAGTGTGAGGGAGAAGAGAAAATACAGTGACACTTATTCTGGCAGACAAGATAAGATTATTAATGCTTGTCCTCTGTTGCTGGGCAGTTCGTCAGACTGCAGATACTACATTGAGTTCAATGGTGAGTTGCGACCATGCTCAGTAGGTCTGGTCGTGTAGCCACTCGGGGAAGAGTGTGATCGCTCTCTGCACTAGCCCATATACCAGGACTTCCGTGCCCCTGTCGATACATCGTCGTGACATTGCGTCTTATCTGTCATGCTCGGACTAAACTGTGCAGGTAGTTCCGAACTGAGAAAGATCAACCCTGTGTCTATTGATATTTTAAAGATGACACCATTGCTAAGGCTCATAGAATATCCATGGATATCTGGGCTTTGTGGAGTGCCTCCAGTCATGACGCGTGTGAGAACTTGGCTGACATTAAATGAAAGGTTCACCATGTGTTGGGGTAAATAAATAATGAGATTAGTTCGATAAGATATCACCCAGAAATTACCTCGGCCTCATGCAGACCATCCCTCTGTCACACTCAATGAAAATGCCACTTATACTGATTATTGTTAGGTTCACCCGATAGACTTGAAGACACTGCTGACCACACTCCCAATTATAAAGCTGCACAACAAATGCTTATCCAAAACTCTCCATCATGTGAACTCACACCAATATCCCATTCACCACCATTCATGGGAATACTGGCTCATGTTGTAGGATGCTAGAGAAAACTCTACATTGCAGCATTCAGAAACCTGTGCACTCACCATTCCACGTCACTATCTTTCAGTCACCCCTTGTACGTCTATTCCCTAAATTCTACCCATTTGTTTTTAGTTAAACTGATGCCCCCACCATCTCTCTCTGGCTGAGAGTTTGACACTCACAGCGCTCCTTGTCACAGAGTAATGAACAAATTGGATCTGTAAATAAATGGGAGCTGCACATCCTGTTACTTCTTCGCTGCACGTGCGAGCGAGGTTCCCTAAGCTGGGCAACGATCCAATACACTGTTACAGAGCAATGCAGTGACGTGGTGTACACAACCCCACACCCTGGTCAGATCTCTCATCTGGGTTTATTGATCAATGCACTGTTGTGGTCTGCGTAGTTTTCCACTCTGGATAGATTGCAGGCTGTATTCAGCAGTGCACGAGCCTGGTCTGCACAGTGCTCCATGCTGAACACATATCTCATCGGGTGCCACGCAGTACCGATGCCCCGGATGCATTCCAATTTTGAAAGACTGCCTGCGTGGAGTTCCCTCATTCTTTCTGTCTCTGCATGGCGTTCTACTCGATGCGCCGGTTTCCTTGCGAAGATGTTCAAGTTAGGAGCACTGGCCGTGCAGAATTGCCCACTCCTCATATCCCGACCTTTACGTTTTGCCTGATTTGACGTACCAAAATGCAACATGTCACATTTATCTAAAATAAATTCCATCTGCCAATCCTCAACCCTTGGAATCAATGTCTTTTTTTTAAACTCTGAGATAACATTCTTCACTGACTACGACACCATCAAATTTGCAATTATCTGCAGACCGAATAGCCCACTGCCCTGTCTTCATCAATCGCATTTGTCATTTCCTCAAAAATCTCAATCCCGATAGTGGGACACAATTTCCAACACACAAGCCCTCTTAAGACCTTGCCTTTCCAAAAAATAAAAAATAAATCCGAGCGATTTTGAGATGCCTTGTATCTCGGTTTGAAGTTTTGGTTGTCAGATTGCTCGCTGAGCTGAAAGGTTTGCTTTCAGTCTCTTCGTCATCATGCAATGGAAAAATCATCATTGTTTTTAGACGTTTCGTCACCATCCTGATGTTGTTACCTGGTGTGGTGATGAAACGTGTGAAAACAAACCTTCCAGCTCAGTGAACAAACTTTTATCCACATATAAACCTTTCATCTCAGAATCCTCTGCAACGACAGTGAACCATTTACGTTAGGCTCACTGGTCTATAGAACTTTACTTTTTCTTTACTTTCTGAAATCATGGCAAAAAAAATAGCCAATCTTCAGTGTTTTGTCACGTCATCCGATGAAATCATGACATAAATGTATCAGCACAGTGCCGAGAAATCAC
Source organism: Chiloscyllium plagiosum (assembly GCF_037043375.1). Lineage (NCBI taxonomy): Eukaryota > Metazoa > Chordata > Chondrichthyes > Orectolobiformes > Hemiscylliidae > Chiloscyllium > Chiloscyllium plagiosum. The sequence continues at coordinate 50,076,218 of NW_028270183.1, forward strand.
GTTCGTTGGATTCCACAAAGCTCTGGGAGACAACTAATCAGATCCCAGGGGTTTAATAACCTTTACGCTGATATGAAGGTGCAGAGATATACTGTACCTTTAAGAGAGTTGGAAAGCGAGCAAGGACAGTCAAAGCATAGGGAGTTATGAACGAGGTAACAATGTAACTTTTGGTGGAAACTAATCGCAGCAACTGTGTTGCCATGAAACAGAAAAGACAAGTTCAATTTCGGCCATTCCGTTCAAATTGTGTCCCAAGATAGCAAATTCCAAACAAATTTCAATTTGCTAATTTGATAACATTAAAACTAATGAAACGATCCGATGTTTTGGGATACAAAACCAGACATTATAACATTAAGGGGGAAAACTGCCAATGTCAATGCATGTAAACTACAAGCTGAACAGCTCTCTGAGACATACTTGTGCAGAAGGAGTTTGCACAATCGAACCACATAACGGATCTGGAGAGAATACTGAGAAAAATCTACAATCGAGAATTGATTCAAGCTGCCTAGTTTTGATTCGTGTTTTTTTAATCTTAATTCGAATTTTTTTTTTGGACTAGTAATGTAGAATGGGAAGTAAAACATAGGTTTAAGAGAAATGAGGTATAATATAATATTCTCTGTTGGGCTAAAAGAATAAATTTGTTAATTAATAAGTAAAATAATCATCTCTGGAATACTTCTTTACCTCTCGAATTTTAACAGATTACAACATGACATGAAATTTTTCTGCATTGTTGGTTTAAATTAGGAGAAAGGTCGAGGAAGGGGAGGGAGTAATCTGAAACTGTCCAGGTGAATTTGAGGTTGGGGTGGAAGGTGTTGGTGAAGTGACCAACACCTTCACTTCACCAACACCGATGTGGCCTCTCTATATTGGGGAGACAGGCCGCCTACTTGCGGAGCGTTTCAGAGAACACCTCTGGGACACCCGGACCAACCAACCCAACCACCCTGTAGCTCAACATTTCAATTCCCCCTCCGACTCCACCAAGGATATGCAGGTCTTTGGACTCCTCCATCGTCAGACCACAGCGAAACGACGGTTGGAGGAAGAACGCCTCATCTTCCGGCTAGGAACCCTCCAACCACAAGGGATGAACTCGGATTTCACCAGTTTCCTCATTTCCCCTCCCCCCAGCCTGTCTCAGTCAAATCCATCAAATTCAGCACCGCCTCCCTAACCTGCAATCTTCTTCCCGACCTCTCCGCCCCCACCCCAATCTGTCCTATCACCCTCACCTTGACCTTTTTCCAACTATCACATTTCCGACGCCCCTCCCCCAAGTCCCTCCTCCCTATCTTTTATCTTAGCCTGCTGGACAAACTTTCCTCATTCCTGAAGAAGGGCTAATGCCCGAAACGTCGATTCTCCTGTTCCCTAGATGCTGCCTGACCTGCTGCGCTTCTCCAGCAACACATTTCCGGCTCTCTGTGTGGAACTTGCACGTTGTCCATGAATGCGGTCCGGGTGCTTGGCTTTCTTTCCACAGTCCAAACATGCGCAGGTTTGGTGCAGTGGCCTCGCTAAATTGCCTTGCCAAATCTCTGGTTGTGGTGGATTAGCTGTGGGACGTGCAGAGTTACTGCGGCAATGTACAGGTGTGTCTCGTTGAATTCTATTCGGACTGTCAGTGTCGATTCAATGGGTCGACTGACCAGTTTCCAGACAGCATTGCTTCTACAATTTACATTATCATGTCTGTGTTTGTCAATACTTCCCAAAACCTTATCTAAAAGTACTGCCCTGATTTGACTTACCAAAATGTTACACCTTACGTTTGTTTAAATTAAACAAAATCTGCCACTCCTCAGCTCTTTGTTCCATTTGATCAAGGTCCCATTGTACTCTGAGGTAACCATCTTCACTGTCCACTAAACCACGAATTTTGGTGTTCTGTGCAAACCCACTAACTATGCCCACTATATTAACTGATATTTTTGTCATTGATATAAATGACAAAATCCATGAGATCCTTGTGCACACTGCTGGTCACAGTCCTGCAATCCAAGAAACATCGCTCCACCACTCACCTTCAAACCAATTACACCCAGCTCTCCCTGGATTGCATTTAATCTAAACTTGCTAACCAAATTACCAGGACCTACATTGTTGAACGCCTTACTGACATCCATGTAGTCAATCATCATCAATCTTCTTCATCACTTCTTCAAACGCATCATTCAAGTTAGTAAGAATTGATTTCCCACGCTCAAAGCATGATCCCTATAATTCCTGAAGAAGGATTTATGCCCGAAAAGTCGATTCTCCTGCTCCTTGGATGCTGCCTGACCTGCTGCGCTTTTCCAGCAACACACTCCCAGCTTTAAACCTGCAGTGTCAAATCTGAATCAATACTCCATGGTTCATATCTTAACGCACACGAAAATCCCATCCATCCATCATTCCTGGGTGCACTGATCTATATTGTTATTGGGTCTGGGAATGCATTTACTGTAATATTCTCTAGCACATCCACAAATCTCTGCATGAACCGTCCCTCTGGCTCTCTCTGTCCATTATCCCAACCCCTGCCAGTTGTTAATATTTAAACTGATTTCCTCCATGCCTGTTTTCTCTCAGACAATTACTTGCAAGTCTATCACTGCCCCAGACAAAAATATGTGTGCACACATAAAAACCTCTTGCTTTGAGCTGATTAGATTAGATTCCCTACAGGATGGAAACAGGCCCTTAGGTCGAACATGTCCAACAATGACTGTGCAAAGAGTAACCCACACAGACCCATTCCCCAACTCTATATTTACCCGACTAACGCACTTACACTATGAGCAATTTAGCATGGCCAATTCAAATGACTTGCACAAATTTGGATTGTGGGAGCAAACCACAGCACCCGGAGGACCCCCATCCAGACACGGGGAGAATGTGCAACTCCACACAGACATTCATTCAATGCGTGAATTGAACCTGGGTCCCTGGTGCTAAACACTGACGCAATGAGACACATGTCATACATTTGTGGAAGCCGCATTTAGAGTTACCCGCCATATGTTCTGCAAATTTCCCCATGCTTGGAAGATACCCAGTGCAAGTATAACAGAAATATACTAGCAAAGGTTTGCAATGCTTGCCATACTGGGGAGATAGTTCAGCTGACTGAGAATTGTCTCCACAACTCTCCATGCTGGACTCTTACCTTACTCTAGTCTGCTGGTTCTGTGGTCGATATTCAGAACTTTATGTAACAAAACATTTCATCTCATCTGGTAATGCTTTTATTCATGATCCCAGTCTTGTAATTGGACCTCCAAGATCTCAGCCCTCAGTTAGTCCCACTCCCCTATCTTTTCTTTCCCCATATTTTCACATCATGTACTTAGTCAATGAATTATCTGTTTCCATCTTTACGAGAATCTCCCTCCGTGCTTTCCATGCATTTGGTTTTTGGCTTATTAGTCGATCGAGTGCTGGAGATGTGAAGCTCGGAAACAATGAAATGTTGTGTGTCGTGGTGTTGTTCACTTCCCGGTGTGTCCGAAAGGGGGTTCCAACAGCTTTGACTCATTCTTTGAAACTTGGTTTATACCTGTCCACTGAAAGTCTGTGTGTGTTCCTCTCAGGTGATCATGCGTTCAGTAACACGAAGAAGCCCCTTGAGAAATATTGTAAAGGGGCAGGCATCAAACTTTTAGCTGAGGTGCTTAAAATTGAAATGTTGGTGAAGGTGCTGTGGATGCTTTGCCAGAAGTTGTGCTGTGAGCTGTCGCAAACTTCAAGGGAGACCTGAGGAACGGTGGCCGAACTCTGGATGGAGCATGGGGACTGTGGTAAATGGGTCTGGGTCTACAGCATGAACAACAGATGGAGCACAACTTGCAGAGTGGCGAAAGGGATCTGACACATCTGTTTGCATCTTCATTTGAGAACACACACACCCTCACTCTCCCCCTGAGAAACACTCACAGTCTCTCTCTCTCACACACACACACACACACACACACTCCTCTCTCTCTCTGTCTATCTCCAGGCCCCCCAGGCACACTCCCTGTGCCTTACCGGCGTTACCCGTGCATGCATACACAGACACTAATCAGCAGTGTGAATTTGGAATTGAAGTTGTGTATTTGTGGATGTATTCTATTTTGTTGAAGATTCTCGAAATTTGTAGACAGACAACGTGGCATTTTATAAACTCCTACTTTGGAAATAAAAGCCATCTGTCTCCAATTTTAGACATATAGAGTTTCCAAACAAGACCTCACGCTGAGAATACATTATCTGACTGCAGGTGTCACCTTCTTTCCATCGATTATACCTTAAGTTATCTCTCGGCTATGAGGGAAAGAAGTTCTGGGAGTTGCATTCAAATTAATCAAAACCTGTATCTTCATTCTAATTGATTAAGATTTCAGGCTCTTCTTGGTTGTGTTCAATTCACGCACATCAGTTGGACAACCATTTGTTCTTTCCTATGTGTATTCTGTGTCTGAGATCCTCGTCTCTCACAAGCACCTGACATGTTGGACAATAGTGCCATGTGTGGCGTCGTGTGATTTTTAGCTTTGTCCAACTCAGTCCGACGCTAGCACTTCCATATCATGGTTATTATTGGTTAGCCAATCCTTTCTCCAAGCAAATACATTTTTCTTAACCCCTATATGATCTTTTGTTGCAAATTAATCCTTTGTGAGGCATGTTATACAATGCCCTCTGGAAGTCCAGATATCCGACATCTGTAGGATCCACTTTAACCACATTGCTTGTCAAATTTTAAAAAATCAAAAATTTCAAACATGGTTCAACATTCATAAAAACACGTTCACTGTGATGGATTATGGTTTGACATTGACAATCTCTGGTTATCAATTCCTTACTCATCGTTCCTACCAGTTTGCATTCAATCACTTTCGTTTGCTGACTACTTTTCATTCCTATGTAAAGTCGATTATTCTAGCTTCTTCTTTTTCTACAACCTCTACGGGCATTTTCATGTGTTCCTGTGTAACAGGCACAAGACTGTAAAAGATGTGCTCCGATTGCTGTTTTAGAGCCATGAGTGACTAAATGGACTCATTCTCTTCCTACTTTGCAGACCCATTAGGCTGATTATCCTCCTGTTGTGCCTACATTATAGTTTCAGTGAGCTGAATATCCTCCTGGTGCTTCTATACTTTCGTCTAGATAGGCTGAAGTTCCTCCTGGTGCTATTACATTATCGTCTGAATGTAGTCGATCTTGGTGAATGCCATCATGGTGCTACCGCAATATAATATTAATGGGCTGAATGCTCTGCTCGTGCTCCTACATTATGGTGTCATTGGGATGAATGTAGTCCTGGTTTTCCTACATTATAGTTCCGATGGGCTAAATGTTCTCTTGATAGTCCTACATTATAGTATCGATGGGATGAATGTTCTCCTGCTGCTCCTACATTATAATCAAAATGGGCTGAATGCCGTCGTGGTGTTCCTATATTCTCGACTGGTTAGGGTAAGTGTTCTGTTCCAGTTCCTGACCAAGCCACTCAAGATCATTCTGTTTTTGCTAAATGAGATCTTTCGGGAAATTTTGGAATATTCCTGATGCGTGCAACATGTCGAAGGGCTGAACTGTCTCCGTAAAAGGCTAAAATACTGAACAATCTCCTCCTATATCCCTGAGATTGGTTCCCATATAACAGAAACTGGCTAAATTGCATTGTTATGTTCACATAATAATATATCAGATGGATACATGTCCTTCTGTTCAACAGACTGAATGGGCTGAATGTTATTAACTGGTGTAACAATTTCCACTCACTTTGTTGCCTCTTCCAGTTCTTCCATTGCAGCATTGAGAAGGCTGAAAGTCTCAACCTGTTGTTGTGGTTCAGCATACAGGCCGATATTGTCTATTATTCGTCCTGCGTTATGTACAGACGAGCTGGTTGGCTTCTTCCTGACAGTGTAGGTTTGCATCCAGAAATTAAACAGCCACCTCATCATCTGCTGTAACAGGCTCAAAGAATCTACTTCTGCTATTCCTGTGTTCCAACTTCGAGACGTGGAATTGATTCCTGAATTTGTTGTGTGATTTCAGTCAGTTGTTGAGACTCAAAACAAGCTCATCTGTCATTTTGTAAACTTTAGTCGAAATTGGATCAATCTGCTCATCCCTCCCTCATACGTTGACGTGATACTGTGGCTTAGTTGGCTCAAGTGCCAGCTTAACTAACAGTTAGATCCGTGGTTGAAGCCCTAGCAGTACCTGAACGTCATATTAACCATTCTTTGCTTAAATGTCTCTCAAATATCATGGTTCTGTGCCATCATGCTGTTCATCCAACCTGATAATGTGGAAGAAGACAGCTATTGGCTGAACGAAATTCCTGTATTTGAAGGAAACAGTGGACCTTCTCCTGTCGCCTGAGTTTGTCCCCCACCAGAGAACCTTGTGCTCAGTTAAAGTGATGGCTCACTAGTGTCATCGCTTTCCTATGCAACCAGTCATGCAGTAATATCCTCGGGAGCTGGATTCAAAACCTGCTCCTGGGTTCAGTTCAGTGTGGTTGTGTGGCCAAACAGGCTAAGGTGGACTTAGGATTCACTGTAACAGTAGCTTTGGGTTTGATCTCATCGCTGCCACCTGTGCTGATATTGTGCGCACTGAATCTTAGTGCGAGTAAGTCCTGTTTAAACTGAACACAACAAAATGTAATCTTTTTCTTGCAAAATGATGTATGATGCGACACAGGACAGAACGTTCACTGGGTCAGTGACCACACTGTGTATCTGTAATGTAGTGCTTATCACATTCACGAAGCATGTAATAGGTCCCTGGGCCCAAACAGGCTCTGCTGCAGCATCATTGTGCAGAGAAATTGTTTTGCACACACTGGGTACTGCAATGGCTAACATGGTTGTCTCACAGGGATCCGGGTTCAATTTCAGTTTCGTGTCACCGTCTGTGTGGAGTTTGCACATTCTCCCAGTATCTGCAAGGATTTGTGTTGGGTACTCCAGTTTCTTCCCACATTTCCAACATGCGCTGGAGCGATGGATTGGCCATGGTAATTACCCGTAATGTTCTGGGATATGCATACGAGGTGCTTTAGTCATGGAAAATGCAGTTTTAAAGAGAATGGGTAGGGCAGTGGGTTTCGTTGGGATGGCGTTCAGAAGACCAGTGTGGAGTCGATTGGTCAAGTGGCCTGCGTCCATACTGTAGGCATTCTATGATTATCATCTTCGTTGCATAAAGCCGATGAGTGACTATTGTCTGAGTTAATTCCACTATCTTTCTTCAGTGAAGTGATATAATGTGTGCAAACCACTCCAGATGCGATCTCACTAAGATCCTTTACAGCAGCAGTATTGTTTTACTAGCCTTCCGTCGTGTTCTCACCGAGGTTAGAGCAGTCTCAACTATGTGGAAGAATGCATAGCATTGTTGAAAGATCATTTCTTTCCTCTCTACACCACCAGCATAACGGGAGTTCTGGTGAAACAACGGATAATTTGTGGAGGAATGATAGCAATGTTAAGTTTTGCCTCGCCAAACACCTCGCCTGCAGCTACAATTAATCTCACCAAAGCCCAACTCACTCAGATTTCATAGAATCTAGTAAGGCAGAGGTTAGATAAAGAAAGGAGAAGCAAACATTGATGGGAGTTATATATATAAGTCAAAAGGTTGATTCAAATATCGGGTAGTGTTACAAAACAGGAAATTGGAAATGCAAGATTGTGGGTACTGCAGTAAGGATGGAGAAATTCCACTTGCGCATAACCTGGGATATCCCAAATGTTGGGCGAATGGATATCATAAGTAAATAGGGGCTGGTTGCCATTTATCATATGTTTATCACTGAGCTGGGCATCCGGCTGTTTTGGAGTTGGTGTGTGATCAGAAGCAATGATTGAACATTTACTTGCAATAAAGGAGCTATTGGGATACGAATCTTAATACATTGAATTTAACATGTCATTCGAATACAAACCAGTTTATTTTGTTAAGCTATGTGTATATATCTGAGCCATGCAGGACGTGAATTTATGAAAATCAAGTTGGCTTCAGTGAATTTGAATGGGACATGACAAATATCGAATAGAAGATAGACAATATTTGTTATATAAAGAAACTCGAGAAGATGTACAGTATACATATATCCTCCAAAGTGCAAATACCAAAATGGAAAGGTGACAGATCTATGGTTAACAAAAGAAATTAAAAATTGTATTAGATCAAGGAAAGTGGTTCAGAAAAATGCCAGTTATTGTGGATTTATTGGAAGAAAGGAGGACGTAGAAACAGAAAAGGAAATTAAAAAGAGATCAAGAATGCAATCTAACTCGAATCATGAAGACTGAAGACAAACTTGCATCAACATTTGAAAGTAAAATGAAAGCAAGTTCAAGTATGGAACAGTGAATGTGTGGGCAGAATAAATGATTGTAGAGAACAGTCAAAGTACAGGGAAACGAAACAGTTATATTGTGTCTGTCTTCATGGAGGACGGTGCAGGACATCTCCAGCAATTACGAAGTGACCAAGGGACTTGCGTAATTAAGGACTAAAATCATTCATATCAGTTGTTGTTGTCGTGTTTGACAACATTAACGAATTGAGGATTGGTAAGTCTGACAAACCAGATGTATTGAAATTTCAGAGAAGCAGCAAGACACACATTGATTGCATTGGGGATCACAGTATTTTTTTCGAATTCAAGAAGGAAAGACGAGGGAGCACGCAGAACTACAGGTCAGTTAACTTGTCACCAACAATAGGGAATCTGTTAAAATCTACTGTAACGAATGTTATTTTTGAAATTTTCAAAGTAATTGCAAACTTCAAGAAAATGTTTTTGCTCTTATAAAAGGGAAGTTTCAATTTTTAAACTTACATTTTCAAGACACCTCTTGCGACGCAAACAATGGAGAACCAATTGACGTGATATAGTTGGATATTCAGGATAGTTGCATGATTTGGAGCAAAGATGTCTGATGGGGTCGTGATTCAGCAGATAAGATTACGAGGGGCATGGACAACATTGATATACGGAAGTTGTTCATTTTAGGTAAAGCGCAAGAACAACGGTGCACACTTTTAAAGTGAAGTGTTCGAGGTTGAGAGAGGAATTGATTATCGTTCTTCACCGAGAGGGTTTTGGTTTCTGGAATGTACTTCCTGAGATGGGAGATGTCAAGGTAATCAAAAAACCATTAAAATGTACTTGCACAAGCACTTGACGTGTCATAATGTTTCCGGATACGGACCTCGTGCAGGAAAATGGGACTAATGTAAACCGTACAGAGTCTATATTCCTGTGAATGTATGGCTGTGGAAGGTCAGCCGTTGAGAATCTTGAAACAGGAATTGCTGAGTTTGTGAAGTGCATATTAACGAGGCAAAAGTGAGGAATTCAGATGCTAGAAACCAGAGTCCAGATAAGAGTGGTGCTGGAAAAGCACAGCAGGCCAGGCAGCATCCGAGGAGCAGGAAAATCGACGTTTCAGGCAAAAGCCCATCATTGGCGTACTTGAATCATGCAACGACAAAGCTGTGAGAGTCAGCAGAACTTTTTCCCTGATTCTCCGCAAACTCTTTGTTCATCTGCAACTTATAACTGTAGTTAGTCCCGAGCTAAGCAGGTAACACTTGCATCGCCAATCATACTGGCTTGCTTTGCCTATCTAAACAAATCATCGTCAGCTACACTGGTTCCTCCATCACACTTCAACGACCTCATCATCTTCAGTATCAGCTCCTCTCCCATTGTTTTAACTAAATGATCACTGTGCGCTACCATTAACTGTTACCGGAGCCCTGTAACATGATCGCGGGCATACATTGGAACAATAAGTTATCTACGTTACTGCCATAATAACTCGCATATATTCCCCTCTTTGAGACCAATATACCTCACACGGAGAAGGGATACAAGGAAGCAGGACTCACAAAGGTCAAATCGATTGACAACGCCCCGAAAGAGGGCAATAAGCATTTCCAGGTTCCAAAGCACCTGGAGTCACAGGCCAAAGACACAACCAAAATAACTGGTATATTAAAAAGGTCCTAAAGATCCCACTCAATCTAAACGTGCACACACCACATGCAATTCAGGCGCCTCCATCTGAACAAGGCTTCAGCACCACAGCAGATATCAGATCATTGAAGCAGAGCACCGAAACCGTAGCACAAGATGGGGCTGGACCAGAGTCCACTGGAGCAACCTGGAATTGTCGTGCAGCAAGATGAACTAAGGAAGCCTTAACAAGTGGAAGAGCACAGAATAAGACAAAGGCAACAACACCAACAAGTAACACAAAACCTGCGACAATCCTAATCTTAGCGGATCAAAACCCTGATTTACCCAAAACACCCTCTAACCAGGCAAAAGCCCGATGGCAAGACCCCACATTCTTCTTAAGCTCCTCCTGTAAATCCCACAGCTTTCACATCGCATGACCAAAAGATCCGTTCTGGCTAACTGTACACAGACACCAAAATTCGCAGCCAAAAACCAGTCCAAGCTCTGTTGAGTATGGCATGCCATCCGACTGGTCGCATTCAATTTCTTACTCAACAGAGAGAAGATATCATCAGAGTAATTGACAAATTTCAGATGATTGTAATGGATATAACTAATCCACTCAGCATTCTTGTTAATCCCAATGGCGGGGAAAAGCGATTCCCATCCCGCAGCAACCAATTTCGCGGCCTTGAACACATTGGGAAAACTGCTTGGCTAACCGATACCAACAACATTTATTTCTGGATCAGCGTCATGCCTCTGTTAAGGGCGGTGCAGAGACAGTTGTGATATGTCATTGGCACTACAAAGTCAGATCCGCCAGGTTCACCAATAAATGGACCGACCCCAAGTCAGCTGAGGAGCAGAGAGCTTCTGAACTGGGGAGGGGGCTTCAGTGACCTTCACAACCCGCCCTCAGCCGCCACAAAATCAGGAGAAAGGTCCCCTTCCACAAACGCATCACTGCTGGCCTCGTAGGCACCAGCAGCTCCACAAGCCTCATTTATCGACTGCTCAAGACGACGTAAAGGAGTATGAGGTTGCAGCAGATCGTTTCAGACGTCGCAGCTACATCTCAACCCTCACATACATCAAAACCGGAGTCCTTCTGAACCTGTGCGAGCGCCCGGCACAGTGACTAAGATGATATCACGCGGATCGACCATGCACCTGAACGGCAGTAGGCGACGATCTGGTTACTATAATGGGACCATCTCCCCTTAGCTCATTCCACTTTGTACGGAAACCCGTGCATACGCCTGATTTCCAGGTCCAATCGGGCCCTTTCTTCACTAGACAATGGCTACCTCAGCATTTCCAGTGTCTGGATAGACTCATACATCATAGTTAAGTGTTGCATATCCGACATAAGTTCAACTTCCAATACGTCCAAGCTAGGCACGTCGAACGGACCCCTCCACTCGGACACTGGTATGGGTCCACTGGTAAGTATTTTATGCAGCGTCAAATTAGTGATGGAGTTAGTCTGCACACCATATCCGATTAATGCTAGCGGCAGCACATCGATACAGGTATGATTTTAACTTGCACAAATTATATTCCACTCAGCTTCCAAAATACTAATGAACTGTTCCATTATACCCTGCGTCTGGGGATGATACTCACAGCCAAACCCCTGCTTCATGCACAAGGGCTGCAACACCAACTTAACCACCTTCTGGATGAAAGCAGATCAATTATCCGAACTGATCTCAGATGGAATGCCAAACCATGGAATATCTTCAGTTGTTAAAAACTTCACAACAGTGTCTGTCCCTGAATCTTTCGATGGGTACACATCTACTAAACCTGTCAATGACCATCAACGTATATTTCTGCTTCCTCACTGTCTTTATCATGTCCACACAGTCAATCACCAAATGCTTAAATGGCCCCTCAGACATAGGTATATGTCCTATAGCGGTCGCTATCCCCACTCTGACATTTGGTTGAGCACAAACATCACATTGCAATAACAATGTAAACCAGAAAATCGCGCAACTAATGTGACCAAAAGCCATCCATCATTATCTTCCTCAGCACTTCGCCTCTCGCACAGTGATCCAACCAATGAGCCTCTGAAATAACAGTAGTCAGGAAAGGGGTAGGTTCCATCCCCAAACCTTCGTCTGTGCGTCACAGGGCTGCGTGGTTCCGCCTTGCCCCCATCCCCTTTGTCTCCACAACACCATCCAAGCATAGGTCACCTCACTTTGCCTTTCAATAATGTCAGCTATGATTGGCTCCAGATCTAAATAAACATGGGTTGTAATGATAGCCGAAGCAAACCCAGAAGCCAACCCATCTTACTTCATCTGTTGCCTGATTCGACAATCCACTGACAATGTTGTATGGGAGCCCCATTGCTGTTCTGGAATCCCTTTTGCTTCCTTGTCACTTTACCTTCACTGTGTAAATGTTGCCGGGTGACAACCACACAGTGCCACTGCTCCGTTAATACTTTACTCTGAATCCCGTCAACAATCACTGTAAAATGCAGCTCAGATGACGGTGGCTCAGCCAAAGGCAGGAAAGTTAAATCATTTTTTCTCCATTTCTCCCAAGTTTTCGAAATATAACCATCTAAGTCGGCTATATAATATATATGGCCATCCTGGTGCCCTGCAACAACAACTGAGAATTCGCTCGATACACACTAAACCCCCTTTGCGTACATTCCAATTCTAATTCAAACTTCAAAAAGTTGTTCCGAGTGAGAACATTAATTGGTGCCCCTAGAGACTAAGAAAGGCAAAACGACCATATAACGATCAATTTGATAACTTACTGAAGCTGGAAACCATGTCAGCTGCAGACTACCAGTAAATCGTGTATTATTAATACATCTACCCGACATGGGAATGTGGGAAGCACACTGCAGTTGGATGCAAATATACATCTCTCCAGTATCTATAATCATAGGCATCAACCATCCTTCTACACTAATCTGTAAAATACGTTACTGTTCAGCCTCCAGTGTCATTAGAGTGTATAGTCACTTCCCACTTGGTTTCTCTGGGCAAATCTATATGGATTTACAAGCCCCATCGGGCCTGTCGGGATTTGTGGCAGCACAACCGAACGGTCCTGCCTCTTACATCTGCCCTGTGGCTCGAAGGGCCAGGGCAAATATAACACCCCAAACCAATTTTCCGGCTCCTCTCAATTTCTGATTTCTCACCATACCCTGTTACCTCCCCCCGCCCCCACCACCACCTCTGTCCTTGTCCATGGTAGATCCCTGATCCACCTCAGCTGTCAATTAATTTCATATTCCATTTGGCATGGTATCTGTGGAAAGCACCTCCAAAACAGTTATTATTGCCATGGGGCTGTCTGGCCCTTGCAAGGTGGCGGTAGAGGGTTCTTCCTGAACCGGCATGTCCGTTATTTCATCAGAGCCAATCAACCCAGGAATCACGGGCAACATCATCGTTGTTTTCCCTCTCTGACTTTTGCCCTAACTTCATTTGTGTCAACTGTGTTTGCACCGCCTCCTATTGTGCAGCCAGCTTCTTTTTATCTTTCCACTGTCTTAACACTGCATAGACTACATGACCTCTGAATTGCAGGCAGTACATGGACGTTAGACCCACTACTTCCTGTGGCTTAGATTTGACTTGAGGGTCAGTAGGTCGACAGTAGCAGACCGGAACATGGTGGTTTGCTGTTGACTACCTTCAACAACTTGATTTTAATCAAGACTCCAACTTTTCAAAGGATTTTCCAACTATGCCGCTAAGTTTTCAGTATTTCCCACCGGATCCACTCTCAAAGCTTCGGGGTGGACCTGAAGTGGGTAACAGTCTACGGGACTGCCATACCCGTTGCCTTATTCATTCAAAACCAGCACGATAATCCATTCATTGTCCACCCGTTTCTTCAGGAGGGCTCCATCCATAATCGCTCTGAATTCTGGGAATCTCATCCCTGTATTAGCAGTACCTTCAACTTTCCCACAGCCAACAACTGTACTGTGATTTCATCTTCAAAGAGTCTAATCCACTTTCCTACTCAACCATGTAAACTGGGCAACACATTTCTCAGACTTTCCAGATCCTAGGTTCCCCAAGGAATGTATGGCAGCTTTCTTCTCTCTTTTGTAAACAATCTCAACATCTTCCCCTTGGGAGCTTCTTTCTCTTATTAAAATTGCTACCTTGTGATTCGTCACCACATTCCAAATCTAACCTCACTTATATTTACTCCCATCTTCCTGCCGGTATTACTGCCTCCTTTGCTCAGTCCACCACCCCGCCCCCCACCCCGCTCCATCATTCTCTGCCTGTCTCTGCACAACATTCTTGAATAACATAGATGTGCATCATAGTCTCTTTGTTTTCTTAACCTGCTTATCTCTCAATTTCATCTCACAATCGCTTCATTTCCACTTGTGAAGCTAATAATTCTATTTGCCACCACGCGCCTGTCCTTCCTCTCGTTTTATCTTGAACGCACTCTACTCTGGGTCAACTACTTTACAATCCAATTCTGGCTATATATCTATTACATGACAGTGTGTATTAATCTCTTCGCCCGAAAGGAGGTGCGGGTAAGTTTTTCCAATATCAAATTCAGAGCCTCGCAAGTGTCTTACCTTGCTGAGCCTTCATTCGCAGAGGCTCTAAACACGTTGTGATTTTCTATTCCTAAGTCTTTGTTTCCAAAACTGCTCGTTCTGCTCTCTGGACCCTTAGTCGTAACTAGTGCCTGAAAATGTTTTTGTCAATCCTCTCCTACAGTTCCAAACAGCCATAAAATTTCGCCTTCCTGTTTCCTCTTCAATATTCTCTTTTATGATCATGCTTAGGTCACTAATTGTTAATTTACTCTACCATTTCATTGCACGTTTTCTCAGAAGTCTCCTCTTTCAGCTAAAAAGTTAATAAATCCATCGTTCTTCTTTGCCATTTTACAGACATTTTTATAAAATCATGTCTTTGTACTAGAAATCCCATAATTAAAATTCCACCTATAGTCGCGTTATCCATCCTGACATATATTTCAGTCCAGCTCATCTATTACCTCTTATCTCACAATTCGCTCCCTAATGCCATCAATCCAATAGTGCCTATTATAAATATTTTACAACTCTAAAACTCACAACTGTCCTTTGCCAATCTCACAGTCCTAATCTTCCTTAGTTTCAACTGATTAGTAAAACAATCTCTTCTCATTCGTTATACATAAACCATTTGAAGACTGCATCTGCAGAATGCACTAGAGTCATAGAGATGTACAGCATGGAAACAGACCTTTCGGTCCAACCCGTCTATGCCAACCATATAGCCCAACCCCATCTAGTCCCACCTGTCAGGCCCCGGCCCATATCCCTCCAAACCCTTCCTATTCATATACCCATTCAAATGCCTCTTAAATGTACCAGCCTCCACCACATCCTCTGGCAACTCATTCCATTCATGTACCACCCTCGGCGTGAAATAATTTTCCCCTAAGGTATCTTTTATATCTTTCCTCTCTCAGCCTAAACCTATGCATTCTAGTTTTGGACTCCGACCCTAGGGAAAATAATGTATCTATTTATCCTATCCATGTCCCTTATAACTTTGTAAACCTCGATAAAGTCACCCATCAGCCTCCGACGCTCCAGGGAAAACAGCCTCAGTCTGTTCAGCCTCTCCCTGTAGCTCAGAAGCTCCAACCCTGGCATAATCCTTGTAAATCTTTTCTGAACCCTTTCAAGTTTTACAACATCTTTCCTATAGGACGCAGACCTTAATTGCACGCAATATTCCAACAGTGGCCTAACTAATGTCCTGTACAGTCACAACATGACCTCCCAATTCCTGTACTCAATACTCTGACCAATAAAAGGAAGCATACCAAACGCATTCTTCACTATCCTATCTACCTACGACTCCACTTTCAAGGAGCTATGAACCTGCATTCCAATGTCTCTTTGTTCAGCAACACTTACTAGGACCTTACCATTAAGTGTAAACATCCTGCGAAGATTTGCTTTACCAAAGTGCAGCACCTCGCGTTTATCTGAATTAAAATCCATCTGCCCCTTCTCGGCCCATTGGCCCATCTGGTCAAGATCCGGTTGTAATCTGAGGTAACCCTCTTTGCTGTCCACTACACCTCCAATTTTGGTGTCATCTGCAAACTTACTAACTGTACCTCTTATGCTCGCATCCAAATCATTGATGTAAATGACAAAAGGTAGAGGACCCAACATCGATCCTTGTGGCATTCCACTAGTCATAGGCCTCCAATCTGAAAAACAACCCTCCACCACCACCCTCTGTCTTCTACCTTTGAGCCAGTTCTGTATCCAAATGGCTATTTCTCCCTGTATTCCATGAGATCTTCTTTGCTAAACAGTCTCCAGTGGGAAAACTTGTCGAACGCCTTCCCGAAATCCATATAAATCACATCTACTGCTCTGCCCTCATCAATCTTCTTTATTAATTCTTCAAAAAGCTCAATCAAGTTTGTGAGACATGATTTCCCACGCACAGAGCCATGTTGACTATCCCGAATCACTCCTTGCCTTTCCAAATACATGTACAACCTATCCCTCAGGATTCCCTCCAACTATTTGCCCACCACAGAGGTCAGGCTCATCGGTCTATAGTTCCCTGGCTTGTCTTTATCAACCTTCTTTAACAGTGGCACCACGTTTGCCAACCTCCAGTCTTCTGCCACTTCACCTGTGACTATCGATGATTCAGATATCTCAGCAAGAGGCCCAGCAATCACTTCTCTGGCATCCCACAGAGTTCTCTAGTACACCTGATCAGGTCTTGGGGACCTTTAACCGTTTCAAGACATCTAGCACTTCCTCCTCTGTAATTTGGACATTTTGCAAGATGTCACCATCTGTTTCTCTGCATACTATATCATCCATATCCTTTTCCACAGTTAATACTGATACAAAATATTAATTTAGTATCGCCCTCATTTTCTGTGGCTCCACAGAAAGGCGGCCTTGCGGATCTTTGAGGGACCGGATCCACTCCTTATTTACCCTTTTGTCCTTAACATATTTGTAAAAACCCTAATCACTGACAAATCCTTGAGAAACTTGAGATTTTAAAAAATCTTAAATTCTTACAGTGAAAAATAAAATCACCTCATGATCTTGAGCTCCCGACAGACAAAACACAAACATTTAACCAGCAAGAAGTAATTTGCATATAAACCAGATCACAATGGTTAAAATGTGGAGAGACACTCTCTTTCAAACACATACACACACAGACATTCTGCGAGCCAGACCTTTGCTCTCTCTCTCTCGTGCAGACACACACAAAGTCTTTCTGCAAGCCAGAGCTCTCTGTCTCTCCCTCACACACAGAGCCTTCCCTCAACAGACTTTTTGTTCATTTTTAAAAATGAAGTCTAATTATCATACAGGCCTTGTCTTAAACATTCAACAGTCTCGTAACGGTACAACACCATGATTATTCTCTACTACTTTACATTTAAACATCAACTGTCAATATGCTGGCTTTCAATTTAATACAAAATCAGTAACACTGCACAGCCCTGCCTGAGCACACTGCTACACAATCGGCAAAACCCGCACGTGACCCCTGACGTGGTAACCACAGACACTTACTATCACCATTTGGAATTTTTCGCATTATCTTTATTCTATACTACTCACAACATGGCGAGGTTTTCCTGAAAAATCCTCTGCGTCTCATCAAACTTTAGTTCATCGTTCACCTTCTCGTTCTTTGGATCGGAAGAGATCCACCAGCAGCTATCTTTGCACTTCTACTTTACCGAGAATCTTCTTGATTTGAAAGCGTCCAAATTAGCAGCAAAACACTTGCCCTTTCTTTTGTGGTTGGCCAACCCTTTTATTCTGTCTGCCTTTTTTAAACTGGGAAGTGCCCTGCAGCTGCAGCCTCTTTTCAGAGGAAAAGATCTCCTCCCGTTCTCATCTGGGGTGTCAAATTTGTTGTGAAAGAATTATTCAATGTTCTGCAAAAAAAAAGGAGATGCAGAAAATCATTCACGAAATTAAACTTCAATCGTGTAAAATCAAAACGGTGGGAGCCAGCAAAATGTGGTCTCTGACTCCTCGCAAACTCGTTGTTCTTCTGCAACTTAAACCTTTGTTCTTCGTGCGTTTATCAGATAACATTAGCATAGCCAATCATGCTGGCTTGCTTTGCCTTTCTAAAACAACGATCCTCTGCCGCATTCGTTCCCTACATCACACTTAATCTATCAGATTGCAAGACCATCATCTTCATCATTACCTCATCTCCAAGTGATGTAACTAACCTATGACAACGCACTCCCATTATGTGTTACTGATGACCTGAAACGAGATCCCTGGCTTACATTGCAACACTAAGTTAACTACTTTACTGCCACAATAGCTTGCATTAGTACCGACCCTTCGGCACTCGATATAACGCCGATCTGTGAAATTAAACTGGTTTCCATATCACCAACCCAATTCCATTATTACCAAGAACAAAGAAGAAAAGAGAACAAATAAAATTTACAGGCCAGGAACAGGCCTTTCGGCCCTCCAAGCCTGAGCCGATCCAAATCTACTGTCTAAACCTGTTGCCCAATTCTTAAAGAACAAAGAAAGAAAATAAACTGTATGTATATATATGTATGTAAAATGGCATTTAAATGTTCTTAATGGCGGAGAGTCTACTACTGTTGCAGGCAATACGTTCACTCACCTACCATTCTCTGAGTAAATAAACTACTCCTGATATATATACTAAAAACATGAATCCTCAATTTAAATCTATGTCCCTTTTTGTTATCCTTCCGCATCTGAGGAAAATGGCTGTCACTGTCCACACTATCTAACCATCTGGTTATCTTATACGTCTCAATGAATTCTCAACATTCTTCTGTCCAACGAAAACAGCCTCAGTTCCCTCAGCCTTTCATCGTAAGACATTCATTCCATCCCAGGCAACATCCTAGTAAATCTCCTCTAAACCTACTCCAAAACTTCCACATTTTTCCCTTAATGTGGTGAAGAGAAATATATGCAATACTTAAGTGCGGCCCCACCTGTGTATTGTACAGCTTAAGCATGACCTCTTGGCTCCGAAACTCAATACCCCTACCAATAAACGCCAACACACCGATGCCTTCTTAAATCCGACCAACCTGGATAGCAACTTGTAGGAATTTATGCACCTGGAAACGGAGATCTTTCTGTTCATCTGCATTGCCAAGAAATTTGCCATTAGCCCAGTTCTCTGCATTTCTGTTACTTCTTCCGAAGTGAACCACCTCGTACTTTTCAGCATTAAACTCCATCTGCCACTTCTCCCCATAGCTCTGCATCTTATCTATGTCCATCTGCAACCAACACCATCTTTCGGCACGATCCACAACTCTGCCTACCTTCGTGTTATCTGCATATTTACAAACCCATCCTTCTGCATCCAGCTCTGGATCATTTAAAAATGTGACATACAGCAGTGGCCTCAAAACAGATCCTTGTGACACACCAGTGGTAACCGAGCTAGAGGATGACTAATTCCCATTAACTACCACGCTCTGCCTTCTTTCAGCTAGCCACGTTCTGATCCAAAACGCTGAATCACCTTCAATTCCGAAATTCCGTATTTGTGCACTTACCTAAGGTGTGGAACCTGATCACACGCCATACTAAAGTCAGTTTACACCACAGCAACCAATTTACCTTCATCCATCTGTTTTGTCACCTTCTCGAAAAACTCAATAAGTTTAGTTAGGCACAATCGACCCTTCACAAAACCGTGTTGACTATCTCCAATCAAAGTATTCCTTTCCAGATGATTATAAAGCCTCCCTCTTATGACCTTTTCCAACACTTTACCCACAACCGAAATCAGGCTCACTGGTCTATAAATATCAGGGTTGTCCCGGCTCCCTTCTTAAAGAAGGGCAAGGTATTTGCTATCCTCCAGTCATCTAGCACTACACTTGTCGACAATGACAGAAATATCAAACCAAAGGTTCTGCAATCTTCTCGCTGGCTTCCCAGAAAATACGAGATTAAACCCCATCCTGTTCAGGGTTGTTATCTATTTTCAAATCTTCCAAAATTGCTCAAACCTCCTCTTTGAAACTGCACTTCCATCTAATCTAACAGCCTGCAACTCCATATTCTTTCTAAAATTGCCATTTTCCAATGTGAATACTGACGAAATATATTCATCAAGCGCTTCTCCTACGTCCTCAGATTCCACGCACAACTTCCCGCTGTTGTATTTGATTGGCCATAATCTTACTCTACTCATTCTTTTATTCCTGGTACATAAATATCTATCTGTCTGTCTGTCTGTCTGTCTGTCTGTCTGTCTGTCTGTCTGTCTGTCTGTCTGTCTATCTATCTATCTATCTATCTATCTATCTATCTATCTATCTATCTATCGATCTCTCTCAATCTCTCTCTCTCTCTCTCTCTCTATATATATATATATATATATGTATGTATATATACACCTTGATCCTATCCGGCAACAACCCGCACGTCCTCTCCTGTCTCTTCTTAGCCCTGTAATTAGACCTTTTCTGGTTAACTTATAACTCTCACCTCCCCTAACTGATCATTTTCACCTCATCCTCATATAAACCTTCTTTCTGTTGAAAAGAGTTTCAACCTCTTTACTAAACCACGGCTGCCTGTCTCGACAATTTCCTCCCTGTCTGATAGGTATAAACTTATCAATGACCTGCAATACCTATTCCTGAATAAGCTCGATAATTCAAGCGTGTCCGTCACTGTAGTTTCCTTCACCATCCAATGCGTCCTAAATCTTGCCTAATCGCATCGCAGTTGCTTTTGCCCAAGTTAAGTCTCTTTCTCTGCGGTACAGCGTTATCGCTGCCCATTGCTATTGTCAACTTAACTAAATTATGTCACTATCGCCATAGTGCTTACCTATCTCAAAATCTAACAGCTGACCAGGTCATTCCCCAGGAGCATAACCAATATGATATTGCCCCTTTTTTGGCCCTGTCTACATATTGTGACAAAAAAAAACATTCTGCATACCTTGAACAAAAACTGACCCATCTAAACTACTTGAACTATAAATTCCCAGTCAATATTGAGGATGTTAAAGTCCCGCATAACTACTGCCCTATTCTTCTCGCTACTATCAAGAATCATCGTTGCTACATCCACTACATCCCTGGAACAATTCAGACAACTATAGAAAACTCCTAACAGTGTGACCCCTCCTTTTCTGTTTATAACCTCAGCCCACACCACCACAGTGACTAATCCTGAAATATTATCTCAGTTGCTGTAATATTACCTATGACTAACAATGTCTCACACCCCTCCCCCTGTTACCATCCTCACTGTTCTTATTGAAACATCTAAATCCCGGAATCTGCAATAGCCATCCCTGTCTCTCCTCTAGACATGTCGCTGAAATGGCCACAGCATTGAAATGCAAGGTACAAACTCATGATGCAATTTCATCCACCTTAACTGGACACTCCTGGCATGAAGTCGACACATTTCAAACCAACACCCTGATTGTCAGTGCCCTCTCACGACCTTGTAAATCTATCCATGCCGTCATTACCCTTAATCATCTGTGCATTGGAACCATTAGCCCGTTGCAATGGTTTCACAATCCACCCCACACCACCAGAGCCAAGAGCATTAGCAAATTCCACACAACAGGATAGCGGTACTCCTCTGGTTTAGGTGAATATCATAATGTTTGTCGAAGTGCCAACTTCCCCAGGAAAAGATCCAATTATCTATGAATCCAAAATACTCCCTCCTGCACCATCCGTCCCGCTATGTGCTCAGCTCCACTCTCTCCCTGTTCCTCCTCGTGGCAAGGGCAATAAAGCAGAGATAAAAATTCTGTTTGTTCTAGTTCTCAGCTTCTACCCTAGTTCCCTGAATTTCTGCCTTCGATCCCCGCCTTACTACCGATATCGTTGGTGCCTATGTGGACCACGGCTTGGACTCCTAAAAACACGATCAGAAACGTCACCAACCGAGACATTTGGGAGATAACGCACAAATCGTGAGTCTCTCTCATCCCAACAAAACATCATATCTGTCCCCCTAACAATGGAGACTCAAATAATTAAAGCTCCACTCCTCTTCTTCCTTCCCCTCTGAGCAACGGGGCAGACTCTGCACCAGAGACCTGTCCCCCATTGCTGACACCTCGTAAGTCCTCCCCCCAGAATATCCAAATCGCTATATATGTCCTTGTTGAGGGGAACGACCACACGAGATGCCTGCAATGCCTGCTCATTTCCTTTCCTTCCCCTGATGGTAACCCACCCACATTCTTCACATGTCTGAAGAGTAACGGTCTGGACGTAACGGTCTGAGATTTCAGGAGAGGTTGGACAAGCTGCGATTTATTTTTCAGAACTTTGGAACCTGAGGGGGTATCTTACAGAAGTGTTTAAAATCTTGATAGGCATTGATATGGTAACAACACTAAGACTTTGTCCAATGCTTGCAGAGTCGAGGACGAGAGAACTTCAACTTATGGTTAGAGGGGAAGAAACAAAAGGGACCCTGAGGGGTAATTTTAACACAGAGGTTGGCACACAAATGGTAGTATCTGCCAACGCAAGTCGCTGTATTGAGTATATTATCAACACTTGAAGGGAAATCGGGCAAATGCATGGATAGAAATCGTACGAGGGATACGGACCAAGTGCAGGGAAATAGCTTTCGCCGAAATGGACATTTATGTCGTGGAGGTCGACCCAATCAGTAAGCGTCCAGAAAAGCTCGGCTCGCCTCATGAATTGTTAAATATGAGGAACAGAGAATCCTACCCTCCATCATTTAAAGAATTTTCACAATTCATTTTCATACATCGAACACTGAATTCGAAACAACGACTTTTCATAAAATTCAATATCCCCTTTTCTGAATTACCCACTATTCCACTGTATATCCATAAAAAGGTGCTATTCCAGTAATCCACTATTTAAGCAACATATTAAGTTAATCTCAAGACCACACAGTCACTGTCTGCTCTGCTGTCTTCAATCATTCAACTGGTGATCTCCCTGGGTCGTTTTTCGTTCTTTTTTAAATTTGCAAACAGGTTTTACATGAAAAGGTAAATATGAACGAATAGTTTTCGAATTTGCTTGAGACCAACAAGTTAGATGCACAGTTAGCTCTCCGGCTCCAAAGCAATTGTTCTGCTGTTCAACGGCATTTGCTCTCCCTCGAATTTTCAAAATACCGTATTTATACACCCCCATGACCTGTTAGGTTATAAAATCATAGAGATGTACAGCATGGAAACAGACCCTTCGGTCCAACCCGTCCATGCCGAACAGATATCCCATATCAATCTAGTCCCACCTGCCAACATCTGGACCATATCCCTCCAAACCCTTTCCATTCATATACCCATCCAAATACCTCTTAAATGTTGCAATTATACCAGCCTCCACCACTTCCTCTGGCAGCACATTCCATACATGTACCAACCTCTGCGTGACAAATTTGCCCCTTAGGTCTCTTTTATATCTTTCCCCTTTCACTCTAAACCTATGATGGACCCCTTGACCCCAAGGAAAAGACTTTGCCTATTTTCACTATCCATGCCCCTCATTACTTGTAAACATCTATAAGGTCACCCCTCAGCGTCCGACGCTCCATGGAAAACAGCCGCAGCCTGTTAAGCCTTCCCCCAACCCTGGCAACATCCTTGTAAATCTTTTCTGAACCCTTTCAAGTTTCACAACATCTTTCCGAGGGGAAGGAGAGCAGAAATGCACGCAATATTCCCATAGTGCCCTAGCAAAACATGATTGCTTTTCCAGGTTTCCAAAAAAGTACATTCAAATTCAATTTCTTTCTGATATCCTGGGCTTAAGTAAGTTAAAACAAGAAAAGTGAGAGGGAATAAGTCAGAAAAAGAAGAGGTTATAGTGGACAGGCTCCGTCACTGAAGCCTTTGGACCAGAAACACTGAAATAAAACGATCCTTTGTTGGCGATAAAGAAATCGGGTTTGGGCCCCAGCTACTCCCAAAACACAGCAAACATTGGTTCGATAGTCTGATGGACTCAAATGCAATTTATCCCAAGCTGCTGATGGCCCTAACCCATGTCGAATTGTGAGCAGGTCAGGTGAGGAGGATGCAATAGCGTTCAAAATGACTAAAAAATTGGAGTACGTGGGCAAATACGTGGCAAAGGAAGAACAATGTGGATAGATTGACATTGTGCCCTTTGGTGGGAACAATAGAACAGCAGTCTTCCATTTAAACATGATGGTCTATGAAGGGAATTATGATCTGTACAAAGCTCTGGTACGGCCACACTTGGAGTATTGTGTACAGTTCTGGTCACTGCATAATAATAAGGATGTGCAAGCTTTGGAAAGGGTGCAGAGGAGATTTACTAGGATGCTGCCTGATATGGAAGGACTGTCTTACGAGGAAAGGCTGAGGGCCTTGAGGCTGTTCTCGATAGAGAGAAGAAGGTTGAGAGGTGACTTAATAGCGACATACCAGATAATCAGAGGGTTAGATATGGTGGAAACGGAGAGCGTTTTTCCAAATATGGGAACGGAAAACACGATGAGACACAGCTTTAAAATGAGGGGAGATAAGTGTAAGACAGCTGTCGGAGGTAGTTTCTTTACTCAGAGACTAGTAAGGGTATGGAATTATTTGCCTGCAACGGTAGTAGATTCGCCAAGTTTATGTGCATTAATGTCGTCATTGGGCAGGCATATGGACGTACATGGAATAGTGTAGGTGGGACGGGCTTCAGATTAGTTTGACGGGGCGGCGCAACATTGAGGGCCGAAGGGCCTGTACTGCACTGTAATATTCTATGTTCTACCCTTTCTTGGTCACTTCTGGGCAGAGCTCCGAGGATCATGCAGAGCAGTGAGTTCAACACTAGGAATGGCATTGGCACGTCGACCAATATATACAGGCCCACCAAGTGGGTATCTGTAACATTGAAACAAATCTGGATCTACCTCTGCACCAGTCACAGAACGCAATATTGCAGGACAGAAAGCAGTTAGGAAGATAAATAGCGTGCTGAAGCTCAGTTGAAGGGGAATTTGATGATGGGCTTATCTCCTCCTCGGATGTGTTTTTCCAGCATCACACTCTCGACTATGATCACCAGCAGCTGCATTCCTCATTTTCTCACAGGAGTACAGTTGTCTTACTGCAACTGTACAAATTCTTGAGTGACCTCATCGCGAATATTGTGCAGTATTGTGTGCAGTTTTTGTTTCCTCACCTAATAAAGGACACAATTGGCATTGAGGCAGCGCAGCGAATGTTGACGAGAGTGATCTCAGAGATGGCAAGCTTGATGTGAGAGCAGAGTTTACATCGAATGGGACTGTATTCCTTTGGTTTAAGGAAAGTGATTGGAAGTCTCAGTGAAATGTATACAACTCTGAGAGGGCGAGGCGGTTTGGAAGCAGGGTTGATAATTCGCCTGGCAGTGCATGTTTAATATAAGAGGCCAAAGCATTAGGCACAGGCAGGCCACTCTGCACAGAGATGAGATTAAATGTCTGCACTCAGAGACTGGTGAACTCTCTACCACAAAAGTGAGTGAAATCCAAGGTGCTGAATGTAAACGAGGATTTATAGACTCGAAAGCTATAGGGAGAGAGTATGAGTATGCTGTGGAGTTAAAGGAATAGCCATTAAACTACTAATAGTGCAGAAAACCCCATGGACCGAAGTGATTACTGCAGCTCCGAATTCATATTTTTCTGATAATTAATCACAGGAAGATTTGTGTGCATTGCGTGGGAGAAGTGTTTACAGTAGAAATGCGGCCATGTACTAGATTGGGGGAGGCTCAATGTCTTGAATGGCCAGATGCTTCTGTGAAATATGTGGGAAAGATCTGCTAATGTTGTGACAAGCTCACAGATGTAAGGAAGAAAAACTCTTCAGGGTCGACAGGACTGTTTCCCAGGCAGAAGTGGGTATTTAGATTCTGGACATGACAGTCTAGATCAGAGCTGTGCTGGAAAAGAACAGCAGGTCAGGCTGCATTCGGCGAGGATGACAATTGACGTTTGGGGCAAAACCCTTCAGCAGGGTCCTAATTAAGAGCTTTTGCCTGACATTTCGTTTTACCTGTTCCACGGATGTTGTCTGACCTGCTGTGCTTTTTGAGCATCACTCCCATTGGGACAGTATTTCCAGTTCCTTTTTCCGATTGCGAAGCTCGGACCAGATGTTCTGTCCGGGTTTATCGTTTAAGAATTCGGAGCAGTTTGTGACATGTCAGTGTCCTGTTCAGCTGTGTCGCGAACAATTGAAGAGTTTATAACATGTCTGTGTATCTGGAGTCCATTTTAGGCCAGACCTGGAAATCACGGGAGATTTGCTTCCTGAAAGCACATTGGGGAAGCAAATTGGTGTTTACAATCGGCATTGGTTCAGGGTCACTGTTAATGTCTCCAGAGTTTAGACCTCGCAATGTATTTTTTTCGGTGTTTACTTCCGCCAGTTGCCAGAATATTAGCCTGTTATGAATTAGTAATCAATTGACATTTCCACAACAGTGCCATCTCCACATGGGGACCTATCAGAAACCACACTGAGCAGGTTATGTCTGTGCTTCTTGACAGCTTTGTGAAAAAGAACTTCCAAAAGTTTAACTATCGTGATCGGACTGAGGGGAAGGAAATTGGTCAGAATGTAATCGCTCTCCTCTTAATGGACTGGACGTAATTGAGTAATTTTTCACATCGTCAGGTAGATGTCAGAGTTGCAGCTGGAATGAAATAGCTTCCTCGTGGACAGGCTTGCTGTGCAAAACAAGTCTTCAGTTCAATTGTAGGAATGGTATCAGGACCCATTGCCTTTTTCGTATCTACATTGATCACCTGTTTGTTCGTGTCACGTGCAGTGAATGGAATTGATTTTAGACTGTCATCTGTGATTTTGAGGGCGTAATGACGAGGGTCAGGTGGACCATGGGCTCAACACTTCTGGCTGTGGGTGGTGCAGAGGCTACATTCTTGTTTATTACACTGATGTGCAGAACTGTTCCAGTCTACATAATGGGGATAATTTTGGACGCTTCTCCGCCAGTGACTTGTTTCATAGACTTTCTCCAATTATTTCTGGATGTGGCAGGACTCAGAGCTTAGATCTGATTTGTTGGTGGTGGGATCATTTCGCTCTCTCTATCAGGTGCTCGTCCTACTGTTTGGAATGTAATCAATCAAGTGCAATAGCTTTAACGGGCTGTCATCTGTGTTAGATAAGCATGGTTCTGACCATGGCATGTTCACCCACACTTGTCGCTGAATCATAGATCAGGTTAATTTTAATGGTAGATTGAGGGAGCACGCCAGGCAAAAAAGTAACAGTTTGTCTTTGAATAAAATTCTGCTTATGCTGTTGCTGTGGTCGAGAGCACCACATGAATGTCGGGAATTCTCTGTTCAAGAAAGTTCGGAGACCTTTGAAAGTATTTAAATGGGATTTTTGACCTGGAAATGAATTGACGGCAGTGAATTATTTGTGATTAAAGAGACACTATAGAGTCATGCAACATGCAAACAGACCCTTCGGCGCAACTCGTCCAAATCCCAAGATTTCCTCAACTGAATGCATTCTTTTTGCCTGCGTTTGGCAATACCTCGCTAAACCTTTCAGTTCATGTGCACATTCAATTGTATGTTAAACGTTTTGTTTATACTCGCCTGTGTCACTTCTTCCGATAGCTCGGTGTATATGTACACACCACCCTCTGGGAGAAACAGCTGCCTCTTAGTACCTTTTGAAATGTTGGGCATCTCTCATTAAATTTATGTTGTCTGGATTTGGAAAGCTCTATCCTCTGTTAAACACCTTGCATTTTCACTCTATCCGTGCATCTCACCCTTTTATACATCTATATAAGGTCACCTCTCTGCCTCGCTTGCAAAAGCAAAAGAAAACATTCTAAACATTCGATCATTACATCTCAAAAATCCTGGCTCCATCACATCATTTAAAATATTGTGCAGAGAAATCAGAGTTGATGTTTCGGGTCCCGTGACCCTTCATCAGAACGCTAAGGAATTTCGCAAATATCTCAGCTCGTGGCCCTGCAATTTATTACCCAGTTTCGTACAATGACCTAAGATACACAGACTAGTCCGGTGCATTTATATACGTTTATGTATTATAAGACCTCAACAGTTTCTCTTCTGTAATGTGACCTCATTTCAAAATATCCCTATATGGAGTTATTTTCTCACGTTCCTTTGCTTCCATGCATTTTCCACGTTAAATACTGATGTGTAATTGTGCAGTTGTGATGCGTATTTTTGTGTAGAACCTGAAAGAGTCAGCAGAAATATGCTGTAAAGCAGCGGAGTGGGGGTGGTCATGTCCTTGTGAGGAGAATCTACGCAACATCGTCAGGCACTTATCGACTGTTTTCTTGAACTTTTAACTGTGCTCCTGTGTTTTCCCACTTTTACAGAAAGCGCTGTACAGTTTGACATTTTGAGTTTTTTTTAATTTTTCTGTTTTGTCCAAAGATTCAATATTTCGCGGGGAAGGGTGTGAGAGACGATTTCGGTACAAATAGTTAAGATGTGCATGACCTCAGAGTCTAAGGGGAATAGAGCCGTGGGGGTAGGGTAAAACATGCTTCTCTATAATAAAGGACGAGACAGAGTAGAAAAACAAGTCCTTGATTGATAAGACCACTAACTCTGACAGAGAAGAATAAGTCCTTGACTGATAAGACTGCAGGCTAGAAAAACAACTAGGGAGACATATACTGCAGACTTTGTGATAAGGGTCCAGAATGGAAAAATAATGAATGTTCAGAATGTGAACCTCGTGACTCTTTAGAGCTATAGAAGGGAGGAGCTTGAACTGTATTTAATCGAAAACGTTGTTAGCCTGGCGCGCTTTTCTCAGAAGAGTGCCCAACTCTGCAGACTTGCTAATAAAACTTTGTTTTCCTGAATTTGTCTAGAGCGATTATTGAGAAGCGATTTTCGTTTCTAACAAACTTGGGGGCTCGTCCGATCAACACTCCGGCCGCGAGGGGGGGCTGAGGAAGGACATCGGAGAAGGTGCACCTTGCCGAGTTCGGCAGTCCCTGATTCCTTGCTTGTCGCCCCGCGCGGCTTGAGCGAGTGATATCCGGAAGGCTCAGGAGAACAAAGGAGGGGTGTGGCCGAGGCAGTGGGGACGGTTAACGATCGAGTAATTTCGGTGCACCGAACCCAGGTAAGAACAGACTTGCGGGAACCGTCTTTCCGGAGGACTGGGGACCTGCGGAGTGCCTGTAGATTTTTCTACAGAGACGTGGGACTCAGGAATCTGGAGACCGGGGCTGGTCTGTGCGGGATTTTGCAGAGACCGTGTTTGCGGAGGAACGTGGACCTACGGGGTGCCTGTGATCTGTTTCACAGAGACGTGGGACACAGGAATCCAAAGACCGGGGGTGCCTGCAAAGGGACCTGGGCGATCACGGGACTGAAGGTCCAGGAATTGGCTAAATAGTGATAGATTATCAAGGGATAATACAGGAATCTCCGATTTTACAAAGTCCTCGGCAATGGGAAGTAAGGGATCCAAGACGAATAAGGGAAAGGTAGGCTTGAGCATAGACAATGAAAAATACCCCAGGGTACCTGACGATAGTCCGTTAGGAATAATGTTAAATAATTGGGATCAGGGTAGGAGAAAAGGAAAATCTAGAAAGAAGATGGTGAGATACTGTCAAACGTGGTCCCAAACACCTATTCAGGGAAACTCAGTGTGGTGGCCTAAATTCGGCACTGATGAAGACTGGGTCCGGCAAGCTCTAATTTTATATGTCAATTCGAAACCTAATGTTACTCGGGGGGAAAGTGATTACGCCCTTTGTTGGCTGCCAGTCACACTATCTTGCAAAATGAAGGTAACCAATGAAGACTCGAAAGGGCAGAAAGAATGGGAACCTTTAGATCACTTACCGCCGCCCTACGTGACCCCGTCGGCCCCGCAAAATGGTCCTTCGGGTGGCGACGATTCAGGGGACGGGGAAGAAAGCGGGGAGGAACCATCAGGTGCCTCAGGAGTACAGACTAGATCTCAAGCTGAAAAGAGTCACAGACGGAACTCTGTCCCGATTGCAAGAATGAATCCACTCCGGGAAGTGCCCATGGGAGGCGCGGAAGGAGGGACGGGATATGTGAACGTCCCCTTAACGAGTACTGAAGTACGGAATTACAAGAGGGAGATGAAGGGCCTACTGGAGGACCCCATGGGCCTGGCTGAACAATTAGATCAGTTCCTGGGGCCAAATACTTATACGTGGGATGAGATGTATTCCATCATGGGAACATTGTTCTCTAGCCAGGAGCGACAGATGATACGACAAGCTGCGCTGTTGGTCTGGGAGAGAGAGGGAGGAGCAGGAGGGGAGCAGAACTTTCCCCTCACCGACCCCGAGTGGGATAAGCAAACGGAAGAAGGAAGACGCAACATGAGGGATATGCGGGAATATTGGATAAAAGGAATAAGGCAGGCAGCCCCGAAGGGGCACAATTTTACCAAGGCCTTTGGGAATCATCAAAACCCGGAAGAAACCCCTACAGACTTCCTAGACAGGATTAGGAAGAACTTGCAGCAGTTCGCTGGGGTGGACCCTGAGACGGAAGTGGGACAGCAACTCATACGGGTAGAGTTTGTGTCAAAAGCCTGGCTGGACATACGAAAGAAGTTAGAGAAAATGGATGATTGGGATAGTAAACCTCTGAGTGAACTACTACGGGAGGCGCAAAAGGGACGATGTGAGAAGGGACGATGAGAAGCAAAAGAAGGCGACAAAGATAATGATGCAGATGGTGCAACAAGTGACAGCTGGAAGGATGGAAAAGGGGGAGCCGTGGCAGGAACCGGAAAGGGGAGAGTCGTGGCAAGAGCAGAGGAAAAGAGGACCGGGGCCGGAACAAAGGAAGGGTGGAGGAATTCAAGGCCGCGACAGGGAAACGAGGAGGATACTCAGATGTTACTACTGTAATGAAGAGGGACATTTTAAGCGAGAGTGCCCCCGCTACAAGCGGGAAGTGCGGTCGTACGCCCTGATGGAGGAAGATTAGGGAGGTCGGGGGTTCCTACCCTTGGGACAAAAGGACTATCGACAGGAACCCCTGGTAAACTTGAAAGTAGGGCCCCAAGGGTCGGAGATCACATTTATGGTGGACTCGGGAGCCGAAAGATCAAGTATAATCCAAATACCCCCCGGCGCCCGAGCAGGAAGAACAGTAATGGGGGTATCTGGCATTGGAGGAAAGACATTGCAAGTCCCAGTAGTGGAGGACGTGGAAATTAGGTATGAACACAGAACTACTAAACGAGACCTCCTTCTACTGCCATCGGCGGGGTTTAATTTGTTAGGAAGAGACTTGCAGGTCAAACTAGGGATCGGAACGGTACCAAGTAACGGGGAAATGGTGGTAAGGTTGTTCGCCCTCACCGAAAAAGACGATCAACAGATAGACCCGGGAGTTTGGTACCGAGAGGGGAACAGAGGGGGTCTAAACATCACACCTCTCCAAATCACCATGTTACCAGGAAGAGGCCCGGTAAAAAGGAAACAGTACCCGATTGCTATGGAAGGACGGGAAGGGTTACAACCTGTGATAGAAAGATTAATCACAGATGGACTACTGGAGGAATGTATGTCCCCTTTCAATACTCCAATACTCCCTGTGAGAAAGCCGGATGGGACGTATAGGCTGGTGCAAGACTTGCGGGGGTTAAATGAAGTAGTCCAGGCTAGATACCCGGTGGTGCCCAATCCCTACACGTTAATGAGTAAAATTCCCTCCGAACATGAATGGTTCAGCGTAATAGATTTGAAGGATGCCTTCTGGAGTTGCCCCCTTGATGAAGAAAGTCGGAACCTTTTTGCATTTGAATGGGAGAATCCCTTCACAGGACGAAAGCGACAGTTAAGATGGACAGTCTTGCCGCAGGGATTCACGGAGTCACCCAATTTGTTTGGACAAATACTGGAGCAGATCTTAGGAGGATTTCGGTGTAACGCGGAGAATCAATTGCTCCAATATGTCGATGATCTCTTACTCTCAGGACCAAGAGAAGAGGAAGTACGAGCAGACACCGTTGCCCTGCTGAACTTCCTGGGGAAACAGGGCCTACGCCTCTCCAAGTCAAAACTCCAGTTTGTGGAGCAAGAAGTAATATATCTGGGCCATCAGGTCAGTAAGGGGCATCGCCGTATCACACCAGAACAAATATCGGGGATTACGGGTATGCCAATACCCAGGACGAAGAAGGAAATCAGACAATTCCTGGGGCTAGTAGGGTATTGCCGGATATGGATTGAAAGTTACACCACTCTAGTAAAGTTTTTGTACGACAAACTGGGACAAGAAGAACAAAAGTGGACTGGTCAGATGAGGAGGAGCAGCGATTTAATATTCTTAAAAATAAACTGATCCGAGCTCCGGTATTGGCTTTACCCACCCTGAAGGAACCGTTCCACTTATATGTTAATAGCACCGGCGGAATTGCCCAAGGTGTGCTTACCCAGCTGCGGGCAGGGAAACGTCAGCCGGTTGCATTTTTGTCAAAAATGTTAGACCCCGTGTCACGTGGATGTCCGACCTGTATACAGGCAGTGGCAGCTACGGCAATGTTAGTAGAAGAGGCCCGGAAAGTTACCTTTGGAGGAAGAATCACAGTATACTCCCCACATTCGATTAGTACCATACTGGCTCAAAAGGCTCACCGCTGGTTAACAGACTCTCGCATCCTGAAGTATGAGACGATTTTGATGACCGGAGACGATCTCAATTGTGCAAAAGATCTCAGTTGCAACCCTGCCCAGTTTCTATACAGACGTCCTGCAGATGGGGAACAGGAGCATGATTGTGTGGAATTTGTAGACTTACAGACCAAAAGCCGAGAGGACCTGCAAGAGGCCCCGCTGGGTGAAGGACAGGAACTGTACATCGACGGGTCCTCCCGGTGCTTCAGTGGCTATGCTGTCGTAGATGGCGCAACGAAACGGACGATCGAGTCCGGACGACTGCCCAGGAAGTGATCAGCCCAATCCTGTGAGTTGTACGCCCTCCAGAGGGCCCTGAAGTTATTGGAAGGAAAAGTGGGGACCATATATACTGACTCAAAGTATGCATACGGAATCGTTCATACTTTTGGGAAAATCTGGAAAGAGCGAGGATTGATAACTTCCCGGGGAAAAGAATTAGCTCATGAACAAATGATCAGCCTAACGTTCGAAGCCCTGGCGTTGCCTACAGAACTCGCAGTAGTCCATGTACCCGGTCACCAGAAGGGGTCGACACCGGAAGCGGTGGGAAACCGGCTGGCAGATGAGGAAGCCAAGCGGGCAGCGGTCGAAAAACGCGTCCAATTATTAACATTAACACCGTTGAGGGAAGGGCTCGCTAAACAACCCGTCTTCACCCAGGGGGAAATTGATAAAATGGATCAATTGGGTGCCCGGCTAGAAACTAACGGGAAGTGGACGGTTCCTGATGGGAGACAAGTACTAAACAAACAGATCACCCGGAGTATTCTGCACCGATTACATCATCAGACCCACTGGGGGGTGCAAGCCATGTGTGACACGATCCTGAGAGACTATGTATGTAGGGGAATATACACGTTAGCCCAACAAGAAATAGTCGGATGCCCCACTTGCCAGCGAATTAACAAGAAAGCCATGCGTTCTATGCCAGCTGGTGGTCAGCCCCTCGCAATTAGGCCATTCCAGAGGATCCAAATTGACTTTACAGACTTACCCCCAGTACAGAGATGGAAGTATCTGCTAGTAATAGTAGACCATTTCACTCACTGGGTAGAGGCTTTCCCAACCGCCAAAGCCGATGCACCAACCGTGGCCCGACTATTGTTAGAGAACATAATCCCGAGATATGGCATAATGGAATCTATCGACTCAGACTGCGGGACACATTTTGTTTCTAGGCTACACCATTTGATCTGTACTGCCCTGGGTATCCAATGGAAATTCCATGCACCCTGGCATCCCCAGAGCTCGGGTCGAGTTGAGAGAATGAATGGCACACTCAAGACCCAATTGACTAAGCTGATGTTAGAAACTAAGTTACCATGGCCAAAGTGCCTTCCCATTGCCCTATTGAGGATACGTACAGCACCTCGCCGGGATATCGGGGTCTCCCCCCATGAGATGCTGTTCGGATTACCATATTGGAGTAAGGTTGATGGGTGTCCCACTCTACAAGGGGGAGATGTATTTGTCAGAGACTATTTACTGGCCTTATCTCGTTCTTTTGCAGAACTCCGGAGGAAGGGTCTCCTGGCTCAGACTCCGCCGCTCGACTTCCTCTTGCATAAGGTGGAGCCCGGAGATTGGGTACTTGTAAAGACCTGGAAGGCCGAAAAGCTCCACCCACAGTGGGAAGGACCGTTCCTGGTCCTGTTAACAACTGAAGCCGCTGTTCGGACAAAAGAAAAAGGGTGGGCCCACGCATCGAGGATAAAGGGGCCTATTCTGCCAGAAGGAGAGAGTACTTGGACATGCGGGCCAGGGGACAAGCCGTTGGTGGTAAAGCTGAAAAGACAGCGACAATGAACTCTACCTGGACTGTATTGATGGGGATATTGATCAGTTTACTCCTGTATGTGGGGAAGGGCGAGGGGAGATGTGACAAATGTCGGACTACGGTGAGGCTTGGGAGTCAGATCTACTCGGGGTCATTTGTGTCTCACTCCCATGTGAACGATCGGTGTTACGATGTGAATGCACGGCAAGAATGTCGGGAGGGTGGAAAACCTTATTATCAGGTGTATAATAAAGGGTACGGTGGCAAAGCCCATGGATGCCCTAACAATGACCGCTGGGTGTGTGTTAACAAAGCTGGGCAGTTGGGGCTACCCTCTGTGTTGTTCAAAGAACATGTGGACAGAGTCAGGGAGACATTAGTACAGAACATTAAACGGAAGTTAGAGAAAGCGCGACCGTCAAAGGATGGTCGTTGTCTCCAAGGTGCCGTCTATATACAAGGAGGTAGAAGAAAAGATCAAACTCCCCGATGTAACACAGAACCTGTTTATTGATCTTACGTCGAGGATAGCCACCGTGTTAAATATTAGCAATTGCTGGGTTTGTGGGGGGCCACATATGACTGAACAATGGCCGTGGTCTGGTCAAAGCTTAGATATATGGGAGTTGCTTCAGTATAATTGGACGCATGTCAATGAAAGGAAAGGGCAGGTGTGGAGACTGACTAACAGCCCGGAAGGCCAGTTCTGTGTTGAAGGGAAAGGGAAGGTTGAGGTAGGTATCAGCCCCTGTCAGAGTGTGTTGAATGCAACCACACAAGTCTGGTGGCCTGAGGATATCACATGGTACATTGCGAAACAGGAGAACCGCAATTGTGTGAGGCTGAGTGATGACTCTCGGTTTTGGAATTGTAGCGGCTCCGGCCCTTATGAGGGCATCCCTGGGATAAAAGAGGTGTGGAACGAAGTTGCGAAACAGGGGGGGGCCTGCCCCAGATGGCCTATTCTGGATATACGGTAATCAGGCATATGCCAAGTTGCCCATAGGATGGGCTGGGGTATGCTTCCTGGGTCTAATTAGACCAGAGTTCTTCTTATTACCCCGGGAGGAGGGCCACGACTTGGGGGCAAAACTATTTGACTCCCTGCGGAGGCCAACAAGGGATATCCAAGTTGGTGATTGGGGGGATGAATGGCAACCGGCCCGTATTATTGAATACTACGGGCCTGCTACATGGGCACAGGACGGATCATGGGGATACCGTACTCCTATCTATATGTTAAATCGAATTATCAGGCTCCAAGCAGTCACAGAGGTCATTACTAATCAGACCGCCCTGGCCCTGGAGTTGCTGGCTAGGCAGCAGAATCAGATGAGGGCTGCTATATACCAAAACCGGCTTGCCTTGGATTATCTGTTGGCCTCGGAAGGGGGCGTGTGCGGGAAGTTTAACCTGACTAACTGCTGTCTGAAAATTGACGATAATGGTAAAGCGGCTTTGAAGATTTCCGATAAAATTCGGAAACTGGCCCATGTGCCGGTTCAATCCTGGCGTCCTCTTGGTAGCTTCGGATGGTGGGATGGTCTCTTAGGTGGTAGTTGGTGGCGCACGGTGTTACTGGTGGCTGGGGGGGGGGGCGTAATGCTTTTACTCATCTTACCCTGCCTGACCCCCTGTGTTCAATCTTTAATCCAGAAAAATATTTCCCAACTCCAGGCAGTGGCGGGACCCCAACATGGAACGCAGGAACTTAAGGTGCTATTGCTGCGAAAGACCAAGGATTTCCCGGGCCCTTGATGGGAGGAGGCTTATCTTTGTCATGCACATCTTAAAAACAGAAAGGGTGGAATTGTGAGAGACGATTTCGGTACAAACAACTGAGATGTGCATGACCTCAGAGTCTAAGGGGAATAGAGCCATAGGGGTAGGGTAAAACAAGCTTCTCTGTAATAAATGACGAGACATCTGCTGCTACGGGTTGATAAGACCACTCACATTGACAGAGTAGAAAAACAAGTCCTTGATTGATAAGACCACTCACACAGAATAGAAAAACAAGTCCTTGATTAATAGGGCCACTAACTCTGACAGAGAAGAATAAGTCCTTGACTGATAAGACTACAGGGTAAGAAGAAAAAACAACTCGGGGGACATCTGCTATCGACTTTAAGATAAGGATATAGAATGGAAAATTGCTGAACGGTTTAGAATGTGAACCTCGTGACTCTTTAGAGCCACAGAGGGGAGGGACTTGTCCTGTATTTAATCAGAAGACATTGTTAGCCTCGGCGCACTTTTCTCAGAAGAGTGCCCAACTCTGCAGACTTGCTAATAAAACGTTGTTTTCCTGAATTTGTCTAGAGCGATTATTGAGAAGCGATTTTCGTTTCTAACACTAATGAATAATTGGAAGTGGCATATGTTTACTTTACAGATGCAGAAAGCGAATTGTTTTCTCTCCTTGTAACACAGCAGAATAACAATGTGAATCTCCGAAATGTTTGAATCAAGCTCTTTCGAACAAAAAACTGATCACTTACGATCACTTAGCCTTTTCACCTTTAAGGCCACAACATTCTCAAATATTTTCCAGTAATTTAGAACCAGCAGAACTAGTTAATTTTTTTTCTTGGGAACCCGAAGAGAATAAACAGCAGATACTGTGAATAAGTCATTCAATGCGAACATTCAACTGAAGACAACATTCCTTCTTTTTAAAAATGTTCAACTTGCAAAAATTCAAAATTTATTGTCATTGGTGAATGAAACAATAACGAGATGCTGATGCTTTTTCATTGGATTTTGTTGCATGAAAAATCCTTAAGTCTTATTGTGATTACCAGCACAAGAAGTGTTAGCATTGAAGTGAAATATATTTACATTAATATAACTATGTTTCAACAGGTAAAATAAAAATTGGTTGTTACAATGATTGAGGAGAAAGTGAGGTCTGCAGATGCTGGAGATCAGAGCTGAAAATGTGTTGCTGGAAAAGCGCAGCAGGTCAGGCAGCATCCAGGGAACAGGAGAATTGACGTTTCGGGCAGAAGGGCTTATGCCCGAAACGTCGATTCTCCTGTTCCCTGGATGCTGCCTGACCTGCTGCGCTTTCCAGCAACACATTTTCAGCTCTGTTACAATGATTGAGAGATTGTACACTGCAATGCATATGAAGAATTAACATGATTCAATATTTCAAAAGCACTTTGCTGTGATGTCGATTGGATATTTATTAACATCAGTAAACTAAGGAATAAAACATAGTAGCTAGCTTTACATATTAAAGAAAAAATGAGACATTAGGTGATTATTGAACAAAATTATTTTCCGAACTCAAAAATATATGCAATATAAAACTTGCGAATTTCTTTCCAATGGATTCCTTGTAGAGATGGTACGTTGATTAATATTATAATCAAAGTGTCAGAATTAGGAAGAGAATTAATAGATCATGAAAATGAGCATGAAACTAAACAAACAATGAAGTCACTACTGGGTGTTATATAACGCAATTGTAATAATTGTGTCATTATTGTACAATGATGAATAATGTTGGAATTGAAACAACAAAAAATTCAACACTTCTTTTCTTACAATGCAATGAAAGCAATACTCATTTTGCAGCACGCATGATTGGAAAAAGTAGTCTTTTAGTATGACATACAGTGAAGACTAACCTTTTTGCAAATATGTAAGAAGTTCATAAATTCAAAAAGTAGCATTTGTTGAATTGGCAACAAAAATGGTTATAATTTGAATTGTCTCTTGCACACTCACAACAGAAGAGGAGCTTAAAGATTGTTAGAATAGTTAAAAAGTGTTTCCAGTGTTATTGTATTACAGTCAATATCCATGATAAATTAGAATTATTGTTTTAAATAACATAAATCGTCATTAACGACTGAACTGAAATATAAGATATCAAATGCACTTACTGCATGGACTAGTAAACAAATGCTGACTGTTGTCATTAGTCTCAGGAACAATAAGATACTCAGGTTATTCCACTGAACAGTAATCAGCTGATGATGAATATCTTTGTGTCGCTTTATGTGCACTGTTTTGTGTGAACATTGACTTCAAGAAAATTGAGATATTTACATGAATTAGGAATAGATTGATAACTGGTTGTAAAGGATCTTATTTAAGATTAGACTTTTTAAATAGTTGATAGAATTGCTGAGCAAAACACACTTCAGACAACATGCAATAAATGAGATAAGTGATTGTGAGATACGAAGTTCAGTCACTTCAAAAACTTCAGTCCGGAACAAGACCTGAACCAGTAGTATCGTTTATTACGCTGCTGCAAGAGGGGTGTGATGTCCACTGTCCACAAGACACACACACACTGAATTTAACGAGTATACAATATTTATGAAATTCGTTTTTCCTCCCTCCTCCCATTGCTCCTTCACTGTTTACAACTATTTCTAATCTAAACCTGGCTGTTTATCTCTGAACTCATCCGGCCTTGTCCATGACAAAATGTTTTACTCTGCCCTCACAAGGCCGTTTGACCACCTCCCTCGGTGGTCTTATTGTGATTTATCCTTCTTCACTGCCATCTGTTTACGTGCTAACCAAAGCAATATTTCCTTTTATTCTTTATTTACACCTAGTCTGATGATCTTTTGTTTTTTTTGTTTCTGCTGAAGCGGAAAACAGATGCTTGTAACTGTTTGTACAGGCATATCTCGCTTAAACTACACCCCCTCCCCTCACAGCACCTTATCTATTTGACTGTAACATCTACCATTATTTGCAGACACATTTCATTCTTGTATGCACATTTTAGCTAATGCAAAAGCGATTATATATTTCCTTCACATAGTTTTCATTCTTGTTAACTCAGCGCTTGGCTGAAACAATTATACACTGGTGCGAGTTCATTTACCTTGAACAAACAATTCTGATTGCAGACGTAACACTGCTTTACATATATCCCACAGTGATAAATATGCAAAGTCAATTTTCATATGAATGCACTTGGATATTTTCACAGCAGTTCGATCTGACATTGTATATAAATAGGTGAGTGGAAAACTAAAACAAATTTCACATAATTCATAAACAGATCAATAACTAAAAATTGATAAATAAAAGGAATTGGCATTTGTTTATTTTACTGAACAAGAAATTTATTTTTTCTCTTCATTGTTATAGCACGGGAGCATCAAGTTCTATGTGTTGTTTGAACTCAGCTCTTCAGAACAAAAGAAAATCAATGAATATCATTACTATGTATATTTCATCTGTATGACTGCAACATTCTCAAATATTTTCCAGCGAATAATGATTGAGTGGAATTAGATACATTCTGTTATTAGTGACCTGGACAAAATAAATAGCAAATACTGTGATTATTGGAATGAACAACAGATGGAAGCTAATCTAATTTTGAACTGAAAGGTAATTCAATTGATTCTTAGATATTTTCTAATCAACATTCAGAGCTGCTCTGGCACAACTCTGTGCAAGATGGGAATTGAAACTGCACCTCCTGGTCTGGTAACAGAGACACTATCAGAGCTGCACAACATTCCTTCATAATGTTCCCAACCAGGCTGGGCAGGTCTATAATCACATGCTCACTGTGGTTACTCAAGTGAAAGTTAATCAGATATTTATTGTGATAATTGGATTGGAATAAAATGGATGGTTCTTGTGTGTAATGTACTGAAAATTAAATAGTAATTTACAATAATGATGGGAGTTAACAGATGTCTTAATTAAATATGATTTTTATGATAATTTGCAGAATGACAACTTGACAGAATTGTGTGATTACTGTAAATTGATAAACAAAAATGAATACAATCATTCTATTTGTTCATAACAGTTTCTCATTTTATGAAATGCAAAGTAAAATCTTTTTGTTCTACACGTAAATTGGAACAAAATGATGGATTGGTCAGTCAGTGTGACTATTCAGCTGAAGACAACTTTCATTTTTTTCTGAAAATGTATGATTTCTAAGAAGCCACCATTTCCTGTGATTGTTTAATGAAACAAGAAAGATGTCAATCCCATTTTTGTGTACTTCAAAAAAATTCATCGGAATTTAAATAATTTTGCACATGAAATATATTCAACCATTATTGTGATGTTAACATTGAAGAGAATTACACTCAAATCATTTCAAAAGTGTTTCCAAGTTTAAAATGAAAAGCAATATTCACAATGATTGAGAGATTTTACATTGACATGTCCTTGTAATAGTTATTATATGGAACCATAATTCCACAGTTACATCCTTGGCCAAATAGACAATTATTAGATATTAGCAACAAATTGATTTTGAAACTACTATTAATGAATTTAAGAATAATGAGGTATATCATCTTACTATTCCACTGAGTAATGTGCAGAAATGAAGAGAAATATTGCAGTGTAAAGTAACTGGTGTTCTCTGAATATCAGTGCCTGAGATGACTGTGATCTTTCAAATGAGCAAAAGTCAGATATTTACAAAGGATGTCGCAAGGGCAGTTATTGGTCTTTTCTGGGTGTATTGGCCCGACCAAACAGGTTTTTATATTGTAGCATTCAATAAGAAATATGGAAGATATTAAAAACACATTAACTTAGACTTCGTAAAAGCACAAAGTGCTATGTAATTATTATAATTGTTCATTGTTTCTAGAATATTGATAGATAAATTAACTTAATATTTTGAAAGCACTTTGCTCTGACGTCGATTGCGTAATAATTAAGATTGATAAACAGAAAATTAATATATAAAAAGTGGCTTTAATAATTCTAAAAAATAAATCAGCAACAATTGACACAGTTCAACATAGGGGATGTTTGGTGAGTCATATTTATTTACTTAATTTTTATCATGATAAATGTTTAGATATCTATGTCAGAATAAGGAAGATAATAATTAGACCGGGAAAGTGAGTACTATTGTGAACAAAAGGTCGAGTTAATGACATTTGGGACAGAAAATTATTTTGCTCAAAATGACTGATAATTACGTTCATTGACAACTAATGCTGAAAGTAAAAAAAACAGATTCTAACATTTCCAAAGCACATTTTTTTCTTATAATGAAATTAAAATACAAATCATTTTAGAGGTCACATGATTTGAAAAACTGTCATTTAATGTGATATTTGAGTTGAAGATTCATTCTTTTTGCCTCAGTGTAGTCTTTTCAATAATTTAAAATTTAGTGTTATTTGAGCTAAAGAACAGATGGGTGTACCTACATTGTTTTCCTCACACAAAATAAGTAAAGTCAACAACATTTTTAAGTTTCGTAGAGTTGATTAGCAAAATGCATTGAAGCTATCATGCACGAAGTGAGATAAGTGAGAGAGAGACAAATTAAATGTTCAAATGAACACGTCGATATTTTGAAAGCATATCAATCTTATGAATTATGAATAGGTGAATGGAAAATAAAAACAAATTCCTGACAATTCATGAATGAATAGTAATAAGAAATTTAATGTTTTCAAAGCATATAACAATATTTAGATGAATTGCAATATTTAGTTACAATTGTAGGTGATCAACTGACCAATGAATAATATGAAGTTGCATTTGGTTATTTTGCTGAAGAGGAATTTCGACTGTTTATTTTTTTCATCTTTATAATAGTGGAGAATAAGGATTTATGTGCTTGAAATGTCAGAACTAGGTTCTTTCAAACAGAAAAAAAAACAGTGAGTATCATTTCTTAGACTCTTCCGACATTAAGATTACGACATTCTCAACTACTTTTCCAAGGAATTTTGAACCAGCAGAATTAGATGCATCGTTTTATTAGTGACCTGAAGAAAATAAGTAGTAGATACGGTGGTGATTGAAATGCACAGCAGATTGAAGTATATTTCATGTTGTTTTGAAAAGCAGTTCAGTCTATGCTCAGGTATTTTCTCAGGAATATTTGGAGCCGTTCTGACACATCTCTGCTGAAGATGGGAATTTAAATCATTCCTCCTGATCTTGTCGTAGAGACACTGTCAGAGCTCCACAAGGACCCTTCATAATTTTCCCACCCCGGAAGGGTAGGACCATAGTCACATGCTTACTGTGGCAACACAAATGAAAACAAATCAGATGTTTATTGTAATAATTTGTATGGGAATTAATTACATATTTCTTGTGTGTAATGAACTGACAAGATGAATTAGTAATTTACAGTAATGATGTAACAAAGCAATAATGACTTTAATTAAATATGAATCTCATGAAGATCCATGATAGGAAAAAAATGCCTAATCATTTGATCATTGTACACTGATGAACAAAGATCAATAAAATAGTTCCATATGTTCAAAGCAAGTTTTTACAGAATAAAAAGAAAATTAAAATGCTTTTGCAACATAAATGAATAGGAAAATAAATGAATTAGTCACACAATAGGACTATTCATCTGAAGACAACTTCCCTTCTTTCCAGAAATGTTCACTTCCCAAAGTTCACAATATATTGTGACTATTTCATGAAACAATAGAGATGTTAGTTCCTTTTGTTGTACTTCAAAACGTCGCAAGAATTTTAAATGATTTTGTTCCATGAAAAATGATTAACTTGTACTGCGTTTATAAATACAGTAAATGTTAACATGTAAACAAAACATAATTAATTCAATTCAACTTTTGCTAGGGTTAAAATAAAAATTGATATTTACAACACACACTGCAAATCTTTACATTATTTCATACATGAGCCATATTCCACAGATATACCCTGAACTATATTGAACAATGATTAGATAATAGCAGCAATTGGATTGTCAAAATTCTATCAGTTAATTTAAGAATACTGAGAAATCTTAGTTGATTATTTCACTGAACAATGTGGAGAAACGACCAGGAATTATTCTAATGAAAAGTAATTACAGTTCTCTGAACGCATCAGGCTGAGATTACCGTGATCATTCAAATGAGCATCATCAAATATTTACAATGAGGCATCGAATGGGATGTCATTGGTTCCAATATAGGATCGTTCACCTGAACAGTAAATGGATTTTTATATTGTAGTGTTCGTAGTCAGAAACAATTGATGCAATTAAAATGCGATTCTCACTATATTTGTTAGAAAGATTAACTCCAATAATTGTGCAATTAATGTAATGGCAGTGACTGGAAAAATAACATTCTAATCTGAAAAGATAAATTGATTTAATATTCTAAAAGCACTTTGCTGTGATGATTATTGGATATTCATTAAGATCGATAAACTGAGGATTACAATATAATGGCTAGCTTTATGGATTCACAAAAATGATCCATTCAGTTCTTATTCAGCAGTATTGTTTTTGGGTCAAACATGCAGGATTACAAGAATGACATGTTTCCATCCATTGGTTTGATTCTTGAGACGTGCTTTTAATTTATATACTTTTGTTCATGACCAATGTTTAGCCATTCCTGTCAGAAGTAAGAAGTTAATCAGTAGATAGTGAAAGTGCGTATGACAGTGAACGTAAGATGCAGGGAACTTCCATAATTTTGTGATGATTGTACATTGATAAATAACTTTGGAGTAAAAAAAATCAGCATGTTCAAAGCAGTTTTTTTGCTCATAACAAATTGAAAATTTAAAAAATCCTTCTGCAGTGCACATGATTTGAAAACACATCAGTCACTAGTCAAAAAAATACCAGTCACAGAAAACATCGGCTTGAGACAGTAAGACCCTTATGAAGAGTATTCTACTCAACAGTAATTCGAGGACCTTGAACATCTTCATGTCGTCCTTGCAAAGAGCACTCTTATTATTCCTAAAGTTTTATTATCGTAAATATTTCGACATTTATACCAGAGCTAAGAAGAAAATGAGAAGCGATTCACATGAGTATTTTCGTGAGTGAAAGTCAAAATAAATTTACAGTGCCAAGTTTCACTATTTTGTCTGAATAAGCAGATAAAGATTTTTAAGGTGCGAGCTCAAAATGTTTTCACCTACAGGTTGTACTAAGCCAAAATGCATTATTTTATTTTGCGATACTTCAACTGGATTGGAAATCTATGTATGCTGATGTTAGCGTCCTCGCTCATTGTTATTGGTTTTAGCGAAATATTTCGTGTGCAATTACTGAAGTGAAATGTAAGAAATCAAGTGCATTTATTGGTTGGAACTGCTCACCAAATGTTTACTGTGGTTCTTGTTCTCAGAAACAATAAGATATTTACTCAGGTTTTTCTCTTGAGAAGTAATTAGATAACCAGGAAGACATTTGAGTGGTTGTATGTGCCGTGTTCAGTGAGCATTTCTTTTCAATTACAATTATATTATATTAATATAGGACGGGATTAATAATCGTGTGTTAAAGATCTTAATTAATGTCATATTTTCTTTTAAAAATTACGAGAATTCCTTTGTGCAACAATAATTTGGA
This sequence comes from Chiloscyllium plagiosum, assembly GCF_037043375.1. Classification (NCBI taxonomy): domain Eukaryota; kingdom Metazoa; phylum Chordata; class Chondrichthyes; order Orectolobiformes; family Hemiscylliidae; genus Chiloscyllium; species Chiloscyllium plagiosum. Next base: position 50,121,050 of record NW_028270183.1, read on the forward strand.
GATGTCGGTGTTGGACTAGGGTGGACAAAGTTAAAAATCACATGACACCAGGTTATAGTCCAACAGGTTTATTTGGAAGCACGAGCTTTCAAGGCTATGGCTCTGCATCTGGTTATCTGGTCTCTTAGGAGACACACTACGACAGCTACACAAGTGCCTTTCATGATCTTCCCAGCAAGGAAGGTTGGGATTATTATCAATTGGGGTTAATCAAATGAAAACTAACCAGCGTTCATTCCGATAATTGGGCTGGGAATTAATTAGACTGTTTCTGTGTAATGGACTGAGAATGAACTTGTAATTCACAATAATGACGGTACTAAGCACATATGCTCTTACTTACATATTAATATCAGAATAATTGGAAGAAAGATAAATCGACATATCATGAGCTTATTGTAAATTCATAAAAAATACAACTGCTGAATACGTTTAAAGCAGTTTTTCTTATAAAGAAAAAGATAATGAGAATGTTTAGCAGTCGGACGGAATCGGAAGAAAAGGTCATTCACTGTGACTATTCAGCTGCAGACATATTCTCTTCCTTCCACAAATGTATAACTTGCAACAATTCCAAATGTATTCTGATTGATAAAGGAAAGAGCAAACACCTGTAAATTCTTTTGTTTTGTTTACAAAAAATGTCACGAATTTAAATTTTTTTAGCTTTAAAATATTTAAATCTTACTGTGATCAGAATTACAATAAATCTTTGTGTTGAAGAAAAATATAATCAAATCAATCAAAATATACATCGATATTCACAATAATTGGGAGAGTGAACACTGCAATATCTTCCCATCAGTTGATGTACTGAGCCATAATTCCACTTTTCTATCCTTTACTAGATTGATCAGTGGTTAGATATTAGCAATAACTAAATTATTAGTATGCTGTCAGTGAACTGCATGTTAATAAGAAACTTCCCAATGTGTTTGTTCGAAATAAAGAGTAATTATTCGTGAAATGTCATTAGATATCTCTTAATCGATGAGGCTGTGATTACTTGATTTTGAAATGAGCAATATTCCAATATTTCCAATGAGCATTGGATGGAAAATCGATGCTTTTTGGTGTAGACCTGTTTTTTTTTATTGTAGTATTGACAGTAATAATCAATGGATTAAAATATGATGTGCATCACACCTTACTGAATATTTTCAAGTTTTCTAACAGGTTTCTAGTCCACTCTTCAGTTTAAAAAGGGTAATTTTGGCTCAGTACATCAGTAACTGCAAAAGGTTTCAACTCATCTCCAAAGTTATTAATCTTATAATTTAAAAAAAATCAAAAAATTATCTCTGTAAATGTCATTGACTCTAACTTTAGATTATAGTCAAGTTCGTTCTCTACTTATTTTCTTTCTATTTCTGACACCAGTGGCTAAATATTGATTAGATTAAATGTCATATGAGTGAGACATTAGTTTTCTCTCAAAGATCTGTGCAGCACAGGAATGGGTCCTTTGGCCCATAACGTTATGCTGAACATAATGCAAAAGGAACTCATCCCTTCTGCCGACCCTTGATCCATATCCATCCAAATTATCTAAATGAACATTAAATAGCCTTAATGTATCTGCCTCCACCACCGACCCTTGAAGTTCCCAGCCATCTACCACTCCCTGTGTAAAAAATAATTGCCCCTCACATGCCCCTTGAACTTTTCCCCCTAGCCTTAAATGCATGCCTCATAGTTCTGATGTTCGCAACTCTGGTGAGAAACCTCCTGACTGACAACTCTACCTATGTATCTCATGATTGTATAGACTTCAATCAATTCTTCCCCCAGCAACCGCCACTCCACAAAAAAGCAGCCTGAGTTTTTTCTCGCCTCTCAAATCCAGGCAGCATCCTGGTAAATGCCCTCTGTACCCTCTCCAAATCCTCCATATCCTTCCTGTAATGTGGCGAACAGAAGTGAATACAATACTTTAAGTATGCCTTAACCAAAGTCTTATGAAGTTGCAACATGATATCCTGACTTTTGTAACCAGTTCCCTGACCGATAAAGGCAAGCATGCCATTTGCCTTCCTTACCATCCTATCTACTTGCATGGACAATTTCAGGGAGCCATGGTCTTGAATGCCAAGATCCCTTTGAACAACAAAGTTGTTCAAGGTCCAGCCATTAACTATCTACTTTTCCTTAACATTTGAACTCCCAAAATGAGACACCTCACACTTGTATGGATTAAGCTTTATCTTTAATTTCTCTGCCCATAGCTGCAGTTTATCTTTTCCTTGCTGCATTCTTTGACAACCTTCTACATTATTCACAATTGCACTGAACTTTGTATCATCTGCAAGCTTATTAACTCACCCAATTAGATTTTAATTCATGTCACTTCTATATATTTGTATCGTGAAAAGAAGGGTTCCAGTGCAGATCACTGTGGAAAAAAGACAGAAAATGAGGGAAATGCAGAATTCTTGAATAAATGAGGTTTTTTTCAATGACATAACAATCCTGATGAATAATCTCTGAAGTTGTGGTTTTTGTTTTCAAATTAATTCTCAGTTTACTGATCTTAATGAATATCCAGTACAAACTGCTTTGAATATATTGAATCATTTTAAGTGTTGAGTTCTAACATTATGGCACAGCAGTTAGCACTGCTGCCTCACAGCGCCAGAGACCCGGGTTCAATTCCCGCCTCAGGCGACTGACTGTGTGGAGTTTGCACATTCTCCCTGTGTCTGCGTGGGTTTCCTCCCACAGTCCAAAGATGTGCAGGTCAGGTGAATTGGCCATGCTAAATCGCCCGTAGTGTTAGATAAGGGGTAGATGTAGGAGTATGGGTGGGTTGCACTTCGGCGGGGCAGTGTGGACTTGTAGGGCCGAAGGGCCTGTTTCCACACTGTAAGTAATCTAATTTAATTGTCATTTCAATTCTCACGCCATCATGAGATTCTCATTTTAGTTGAATCCATTATTTTTTAATGCCAGTGTCATAATGAAATATTAATATTATTTTCAGGTCAACACACCTGCAATTAACCAACGTTTTCTCACCCAACACTCATAGTAACTATCTCATTCTCTTTCATTTGAATTCTCATATTAATTGATGGATTATTAATCAGCCTTATCAATTAAGAGATGGCTAATTATTTTTCACTTCACTATTTCAGTTTTTTCCGATATACTGCACAATTACATTGCAATAAGGATTTTCTTATCAACCTTAAATTTGGTTTCAGCCATTTTAAAACTAATTATTGCGAATGTGTAACTGGTAATCATTGTTTAAATGCAATATATCCAGCTGCCGATGTGGAACAATGGTTCAATACATCAACTGACAAACAATATTGCACTCTACACTCTCTTAATCTTAGCAAGATAATTTTCAGTGTGGGAGCTTAGTTGGATTGAATTGGCTGTGAGCAAAAATACATTCTGAGGAAGGGTCACTGGACCCAAAGTATTAACACTGAATGCTCCCCACAGATGCTGCCTGACCTGCTGAGTTGTTTTCCAGCAATTACTGATTTTGTTTCTGAGTTCCATCATCCACAGTTTTTTGCATTCTTGTACTGATTGTATTTCACTTCAATGCTAACATTTCTATATTTCTGATTATTACAAAAGAGATAACCATTTTTCACATTAAACATTATTTAAATTTCATGTGGTTCTTGTGTAAACAAACCAGAATTAACAAATGTTTGATCTATTATTTTACAATAAATCTTGAATTCTTAGAAATCACAATTTTGTGAAACTGAGGGAAGTTGTCTTTCGCTGAGTAGTCACATTGAATGACCAATGCTTTATTTCCAAATCATGTGCTTTACAAAGCAGTTTAATTTCAATTTATGTATGTGAATAACTGCTTCAAACATATTGAATTATTTGATTATCATGAAACTTATATTTATTTAAGATCATTGTCGCTTCGTTCCATCATTATTAGAAATTACAAATTCTTTTTATCCATTACACACTGGAACTGTCTAATACAATCCTAGTCCAATTATCACAATAAATATCTGAGCAGATTTCCCTGAGAGTAACCACAGTAAGTTTGTGATTATAGTCCTGCCCTTCCTGCATGGGAACATTATGGAGGGATCTGGTAATGTCTGTACTAATAGAACAGAAGGCAGGCGTTCAATTCCTACCTTAAACAGAGATGTGTCAAAGCACCTCAGAGTTGATTTGAAAATATCTAAGTGTCAATTGAATTATTTTTCAATCCAACATTTTCTCAACTTGTATCTGTTGTTCATTATAATGATCACAATATCTTGAATTTATTTGCTTCAGGTCACTGATTAAAGTATGAATGTTATTAAGGTGAGGGGGAAAGTTTTAAAAGGGATCTGAGGGGCAACTCTTTTCACAACGCGTGTTTGGCATATTGAGATGAGCTGTGAGAGGAAAGGCAGCAGCTGGTACGATTACAATATCTAAAAGACATTTGGACAGTTACATGGATAGAAAACATCCAGAGCGATATGGGACAAACACAGGAAAATGGGACTAGTTTAGTTTCGGAAACCTGGCCGGAATGCCAAGTTGGGCTGAATGGCCTGTTTCCGTTCTGTATCAGTCTAACTTTTTACAATTCAAACTTGACTGTGATGGGTACAGGAAAGCAAAAACGGGTGTTAATTCTATTTTCTGTCCATGAAAAAGAGACATAAATTTTAAATAATTGTGTCACATGAAATAGTTCACTCTTATTGTGATTAGAAATACAATGAATCCGAGCATTAAAGTGAAATATAATTAAATTAATTCAACTGTGTTTCCATGGTTAAAATAAAAATTGATATTCACAATGATGAAGAGTTTGTACACTGCAATATATTCACATCAGTTCATTTACGGAGCTATTATTGAACATTTATACCTCTTACTGAACTGAATAATAATTACATATTAACAACACAGATTTTTGAAAATGTATCAGTGCACTTCAAAGAAGGAGATATTTAATGTTACTATGTGACTGTGCAATGTGTAGACATGAACAGCAATCATTGCAGTGAAAAGTAATTACAGTTCTCTGAATTTATAAGGCTGAGATTGCTGTGATTATTCAAATGAACAAAAGTCAGTTTTCAAAGTGTGTTGGATGCAAAATCATTGGTTCCACTGTGGGATAGTTGACCTGAAAACAATAGCATTGCTGCAATGGATTAAATGAAACAATGGATTAAATTAAAATATGGATCTGACTATACACGTTAGAAAGACAAACAAATTATTCTGTAATTATTATAAGGATAATGAATTCATAATAAATGTTGTAATCTGAACAAATAAGTTGACTCAATATTTTAAAAGCACTTTGCTCTGATGTTGATTAGACATCATTAAGATCGGTAAACTGAAGACTAAAATATAACAGCTAGATTGATGGATTGAGGACAATAAATGAGCCATTCAGTAATTATTGAAAAGAAATGACTTTTGCTCAAAATGCAGACAATACAGAAGTAATGTATTTCATTCAATTAGCTTACATGTAGAAACGTATGTTTTTAATTTATTTAATTTTATCCTGATCGATATTCAAACATTTGTGTCTGAATGATGAAGAAAATAAGGACATAATGAAAGTGAATATCAGAGTGACCACAAGATACAGTCCATGACATTTGATAGAAAAAGGAATTTGCATAATTTTGTAATTATTGAACGTTGATAAATAATTAACATCTCAGGTACTGAAGCAGTCCAACAGCAAGAACTACAAAATCTGGACAATATCCAGGTTTGGGCTCACAAGGGGCAAGTAACATACATGCCACACAGATGCAGGCTGCGACCATCACATATAAGAAATGACCTAACCACCATCACTTGACATTCAATGCTGTTACCATCACTGAACACCCACTATCAACACTATCCTGGGGATAATCATTGATCAGAAACTGAATTGGTCTCACCACATAAACACAGTGGCTACAAGGGTAATTCAACTCCTGGCTCCTGAAAGCCTGCCCAACAGCTACCAGGCACAATTCAGGAGTGTGATGGAATACTCCCCACTTGCCTGGATGAGTGCAGCCCTAACAACACTCAAGGAACCCATGGCCTCTTCCATCTCGAAGGACAAGGCCAACAGCTATATGGAAAGACAACTACCTTCAAGTTCCCCTCCAAGGTACTAACCCACCCTGACTTGGGAATATATCGCCATTCCTTCACTGTCGGTGGGTGAATGTCCTGGAAATCCCCACCCCAATGGCATCGTGGGTCATCCCACAGCAGCTAGACTGCAGCAGCTCAAGAACACAGCTCACCACCAATTTCTCAAGGGTAACTAGGGATGGGCAATAAATGCTGGGCCCAGCCAATGACAATCAAATCACATCAAATAAATATTAAAATAATGTCTGCAAGATCAAAACAGCTTCAACTCTGTCCTAGCTGCAATCTCGGCCTCTTCTTATTGACAAAGATAAAAGGTTACCCTGCTCAACTTTCTCATCATTACAGTATTCACCCCAGCCTTCTCTTATACCAACCAGCAGCATTTCCATCACCAATAGCAACTCCACTTAAAATATTTTGTCAGTAACTTTTCATTAACTGGTTACTTCAACTACAATGCAATCTCTACAAACAGACCAAGTACCTTTTAGGCGTCAACAAATTTTGTAACAACTCTTCTTCATCTCTCTCTGCCATTCTTTTTGGTTATATGAGGTAGGGAGGGATGGGATCACCACAGTGATGTAAGATATATGTAATACAGTGAGACAGGAAAGGTAGTATTGCTCACGTTGACTCTTAGACCCCACAGTGTGGAACAACGCATTCACTGCATAATAAACACAACACAGAATTTCAACCCAGCGTGACAGTAATAAAATGTGGATCGGTTGAACCGGCTGGATTTGTTTCAGCTGGAGTTTGTGAGAGTGAGGGATGACATGACTGAAGGGTCTAAGATCTTGAATGGTTTGGTAAGGAGGACGTGGACAGGATGTTTCCTCTTGTGGGTCATACGTGAACTCGAGAGAACTGCTTTAAAATTAGATTCACTCTTTCAGGACGAGATGAGGAGATTTATTTCCTCACAGAGGGCTGTGCAACTTTGGAACTCTCTGCCCCAGAAGGTGGGCTCAATGAATATTTTTAAGACACAGGTTGATAGATTCTTGCTAAGGGACGTTGGGGGAAGATGGAACATCAATCACTAACAGATCAGGCCTGGCCTTATTGAATGATGGAGTGGACTTGAGGGGCTGAATGGTCTCCACCTGCTTCTTTCTCACATGACCCAGGACTAAGAGCTTTGTTGAAAATTCATTCACTGGATGTAGGTGCCACTGGCTATGGGCAGCATTTATTACCCAGAGGGCAGGTAAGAGTCAACCACATTGCTGTGGGTCAGGGGTCACATGTAGACTAGATCAGGTAAGGATGGCAGCTTCCTTCCCTAAAGGACATCAGTGACTGAGATGGGTTTTTCCTGACAATCGAGAATAATTTCATCAATAGAATCATAATTCTAGATGATTATTAAATTCAAACTCCTGAAACTGACTGACCATGTGGCTGTCAGTGAATCCAACACAAGTGAATGGAAATATTGCTCAGAGTCTGGTTCTGGAACATTCAACACAACTAGGAAATGGAAAGTGAATAATTAGCTGAAAACAAGGCCACTGCTCTGATAGGAACACAATCATTCAATGTTCAGTTATTGACCATTATTGACTCTCAGAATATTCTAACCTGCAGAATCACAGTAAAAGGGAAAAGTAAACAACATTCTTGGCAAAGACATAATGAACCAACTGCTTGTATAAAACAGCTCCGAACAAAGGGGCTGAATCCTCCACAAACTGACAAATCAGATTTGTAGATAGAGATTGGAAATCTTTAGAAAAAAAACCCTTCCCTGCTGATGGTGTGTGCTAGAAACCATTCTCAGAGTGATCTGCCACTTATTTCCTTTGAAGAGAATCTGTTTCCCCTCACAAAAGGAGGTGTGTTGCTCACTTACAGACTGACTTACAGACAAAGGAAACCTGATCTGAGACTCGCAAGTTAATTAAGCTATTCGTGACAGTCCACTGCACACAACAAGAGCTCAGACCACAACAGATTCTAGTGAAACCAACAATGCAATGAAAAAGGCGAATTGCTCTTTATAATCATGCAGCCTCTCTCAATCAAATAATCCCAGTCAACTTCTAAACATTTTAAAACTATTAATATCAATGAATATATATTTATTTCCATTCCTAATTTCCTCCAAAAATGCATCTGATTATTCTCTTCAAAATATATTTTAAATGGTGAATTCCAAATCACAATTCATTTCCAATTATTCTTAGAGCAAAACAACTTGCAAACTAAAATAGTTTTCATGTCAATAATGACACTGGAAACTTTGTTATGTCGTTGAACCATATTTCCAAATATTGTTTTGGTTCATTATTGCAGTGAAGCTAAAATTAAAGTCTATTTATTTTCTCTGATATCCTTCCATTACTTTATTCCCTAATAACAATGCATGACGTAATGGGTGACAAGCATTAAAATAAAATCGAATTTTCAATGCAAGAACTGGGACAAGTAATCACATATTATTCAGTTCATTCATTGTCGTTGATTATCAGAGTTATTTTCATTGTATGATCACGTTAAATTCACTTAAATAATCACAGTACAATTTTCACCTCTATAGATAAGTGAAGTGAATGTCAAATTATTAAAATTTCAAGTCAAACCAAATTCACATTTTGTTCTGTTTTATTCAAGGAATGATGGAACATATTACATTATTATGAGAAACAGGAACAAGTGAAGGTGGTGGCTCTCAGATGTGAAGCCTTAAATCCAAAGGGCCAGGTGGTAGTTACAGTGGGGGAGGTACCTAGTCTCTCTCTCTCCTCAGAAGGCAGTGAGGATGGTGACACTGGCAGGAACGGGTTAGATGACAAAGCGCCTACGTATGAACAGAGGGACGGCAATGGGTGGGATGACCCACCGCCCCGTAAGGCCCAGAAGGCCGTGTCTATAGCATCGCTGGGCATCAAAGCTCAAACTTGGACAGACAGGAGGGGGGGCAACAAAGGGAACTGACAGAAACTAAACCTGAACCATTCACCCACTGAACGACAGATGTTGGTGGATGAACACACAGCCTGATAGAAAAAATGGTAATAATGGACCTTATTGGGACAATATGGATGAATTAGTAGAGGTACACAGTCTCACCGAAGATGATGTATGGACCCTCCCTCGGGCCAAGATGCCCTGAAGTGTACAACAGAAACTGTCCCTGCAATGAGAGGATGGGATACAAGCCGGTTCCTCCCAGAGTACAGCCGATCAGTGTCTCCAGGCATTTACAGATATTGCAGGGACACACTGCGGACGGGACAGGCTGAATGGGCTAAAATAACCTTGGTGACTCAGGGGCCCAAGGATAATATCGAGGATTATACAGAGAGGAAGCCTGAGGTGTGTAAGCACCACGGAAGATTACCAAACCCCAACCTGTGACGATGAAATAGGTTTGATGTGTTTAAAAGATGACATGGGATCCTATTTAACTGTAATTATAAACATGGGACTCCCAGTGGGAGATAATTCTAACCACACTCTGAATTGCGTCATGAGAGCTGAGGCAAATGCAGAAACACAGGGGAATAGCTGCAGTACAGGGAGGGTAATCAGACCCACAATGTTACAAGGGAAGCAGGAAAGGGCACATAGACAAGGAACGTAGGCACAGAGAGGGAGATAGGTGTTCATATTGTGAGTGGCCTGTGTTCACCTAAGTATATGCATAGCCCATGAATATTCATTGACGCGCTGTTGAAGGGCCAAAACTGCATGATGCTAACACCGGAGCATCTTTGTCAGTTACCGATAAGCATTTACCCCTCACTCCCCCAATTACTAAAATGAGAGCAGACAGAGAGGGAACCTAGGAAGCTGGATGAAGTAAACCTGCCCCGATGTAGACCGGGAGTATGACAAAATGTATTCAGATATGGAGGTGTGAAACTCAAGAAGGGACCTTCTGGGAGTTGCTCCTATTCATGCAACTATTGACATCAACACCTGAATTTAAACATGGGGATGCTCCGGCCAGGACTGGGACAGAAAGAAAAGGAGAGGCAACCTCTCCGGAGTAGCTACATTGCAGGGAGACTGGGACAGTCAAAGAATCTGGTAGGTTATAGCTCGGACGAACTCAGCAGTGTGCGTAACTCAAACAGGAAAGTGGGTTGTTATCTATCGACCCTGTAGAGATCGATGGCCCTCTCACTCCCCACACAAACAGGATCTCAACAAAACTGGGGATGAGGGGGCAATAATTGTGAGAGTGATAGATTGACAGAAGCTGGAAATAGTCTGGGTCCATACCTGTGGACATTGAATGGCAGATGAAAGTGGTGTTTACTGACTGAGGAGAACAGTCCACCAGGATACTATTACCTCAGGGATCCTGCAATATTCCAGTATATCCCACCGATGTGTGTTTGATGGATTTAGTCACACTGATCTTACCAACACCTCATCACCTCAAACAGTGAGAAAGAACATATCCAGATATTATACAGAGTATTGGATCAGGTTAGCCAGGCTATGCTTAAACATAACGCACAGAGAGTGCAACTGGAAAGGTAGGGAGAGACGGAACTGGGACATCATATTGGGGAGATCAAATCAGGAAGGGAGAGGGGACAGTCCCAGCGGGAACAAAAACTATGATTATAAAACTATCCACCCGCACACTGTAAAAGGATCAGGCAAACTTTAGGATTGTTTAATTATTGTGGGAATTTTGTGAGGAATTATCCAGAAATAGAGAACCATCACGAGCCCTGGCAGAAGCGCGGACATTAACCAGGGGTGAGGGAGGCAAAATGCACACAGTCAGCATGCCTTTGGTATAGTTCAGGACTGGGCTCGGTGAAGGTGTATCACCCTGTCTGGGGGCCACATTGAGCATGAAGGACAGATCAGAGAGTTAGTGGAAGCAGCTAACTTTCCCAGGAAGCAGTAATAATGAAGATTAGAGCTCACAGGAAAGTAGAAACCCCACACCAACGGGGTAGTGAGCATGGGTAGCATACTTACTGAAACAGTGCAAGACATTTGAGGAGGATGCAGTGGCAGCAGCTACAGAAGTGAGAAAGGAAAGTTTAAAGACATTTCCAGAAACAGTCCCATAGCAGGAGAAACAGGAAGGGGAAAAGGGTGGGGCAGTAATAGGACATAGGATGATCCAGCAGTGCCACTGTATAAGACAAACATTATGAAAAACATATCATGGGCTGGCCCATATTGAGCAGGATAAAATGCAATATCAGATGATCAACTACAGGGGTGTTCTGGAACAAGAAGGTTTTGTCAAAGGGGTGTAGTCTGTACACAGTGTGAGCCAGGGAAAACAATCAGGATAAAATGCAGGAAGCCGCAGGGACCCAGGGGCCCACGGGAACAATTACAGATGGATTTTACGTACACCCCCATCCCAATCCCAGGGAAGGAAATCCTGCTGGGTCTTAATAAACAGGTTTACTCAGTGGGCGGGAGCATTACCCTGCAGATTCTGACCAACGGACACCCGTTCCAGGAAACTAAGTTAAGCAGCTCTGTGGCCTGTTTGGTACTGAGCAGAAATCCCATCTCACATACCACCCCCAGAGCTCAGGGACAGGAGAAGGAATGAAGCAGACACTGAAAGCTAGTCTGACTAAGGCCCTGACAGAGACAGGCAGGGATGGGTTAGTGTCCTCCCCACAATCCTAATGAAACTGACGTCAACCCCAGCAAAGGGAACTGAGCAATCCCCCTTTGAATTAGTGACCGGATGGACTATGCAGATGCCAGAGGGTATGGTAGTGGGAGGGCAGGAGATGTACAATGGCAAGGATAGGGTGAAACAATTTGTGTAAGAACTGACAAAGCAACTGCATGAGCTGAGAGGGGAAGTTGCAGACGGACAGAGAATCAGAGACTGGGAAAGGGAGCTCATAAACATCCGAGCTGACATCCCGAACCCAGGAGATCGGGTCAGGGGGGAAGTATTAGTGGAACGTATGAAAGAAACACATCAAAATGCTGGACTTGGCTGGGGGAGTCACAGAATTCCAAAGAGGGAACTCTTCCATCATGCATTAGTAAGGAGCTCTGAATAAACATTGGTCGTGCTGCTCAGCACAGAACTCAAGGCTCCTCTTTGATATTTCCCCCCGCAACAGATGTGCAGGGGTATGTTACCGGCTGGAGGTCTGTGACCAGTGCCTCTGTTCCACAAGGATCAGAGCTGGGACATCTGTTGTTTGTAATACATATAAATGATTAGCCTGAAAATGTAAACGATTTAATTAGCAAGTTTGTAGATGGCACAAAGTGAAGAAGTTGTGAATCGTGAAGAATGTTGTCAAAGGAAACATCAAGGACGCGATCAGTTGGAAGGTTATGCGGAGAAATTGCAGATAGGTTTTAATTCAGACAAGTGTGACGTGATGCGTTTTGGGCGGCTCATTGTCAGAGGAATGTGTACACTAAAAGGAAGTGCCCTGAGCAGCATTGATATACAGAGGTGCAAGTTCACAGCTCCCTGAATGTGGTGAAGGAGGTGGATGGCAGGCTTGCCTTCTTCTGTCAGGGGACTGAATATAAAACTGTCATTAGGCCACCTTTGCAGTATTGTGTACTGTTTTGAGCACCGCATTATAAGGAGGATGTGGAGGCTTTGGAGAGGGTGGAAATGGGTTTACCAGGATGTTGCCTGGATTAGGAGAGGTGGCTGTTGAGTGATCCGAGAGGCACAGACAGAGTGAATAATCTGAATCTTTTTCCAAGTGGAAATTACCAATTCCACAGGCCATAGATTTAAGGGGAGAGGGGGCAAGTTTAAAGGGAATGAAAACCGAAAGAACAGCAGATGCTGTAAACCAGAAAGAAAAACAGAAGTTTCTGAAAAAGCTCATCAGTTCTAGCAGCATCTGTGAAGAGAAATTAGTTAACATTTCTGAGGAAGGGGGACCGGACCAGAAACATTAACTGATATTTCTTCACAGATGCTGCATGACCTGCTGAGCATTCCCAACAACATCTGTGCAAGTTAAAAGGGAGTTGTGTCAGACAAGTTTCTTATGCAGGAGGTGGTCAGTGACTAGAATGTACTTGCCTGAGAGATGGTAAAAGCAGAAACAATCACAATGTTTAAGAGGCATTTCGACAGACACATAAGCGGGCATGGGTTGTCAGGGATATGGATCATATACAGGCAGATGGAATCAGTTTGGAATGGCATCATAATCCACACAGACATGGTGGGCCGATTATTCCGGTGCTGTACTGTTCTGTTTTCCAGGGGGGAGAATGTGTGGAGCGAGAGATAATATTTTGAGTGGATATGTTTCTTCTTTAGAACACACAGTAAGTTGATGCATTTTGAGAGAAGCAATGTAGAAAGGGAATATATATTTGAATGGCACAGACACAGAGAGCAGGAGAGCAGGAATGGGGGACAATGTGTACAAATCCTTAAAGAAGAGAGAACATAAAGTGTTTTGAGTAAACGTATAGGATGCTGGGCTTCATTAATAGAGGGAATGATAACATACTCATGGAAAAGATGCTGACCGTTGACAAAGTTCTAGTTAGGTCACAGTCAATCATTGCATCCAATTGTGGTCAACAGATTCCTGGTCAGGATGAGGAAGTTAAAATACCACAGAGGGGCCTGTTCCATACTTTGCTTCTCTTTCAGGATGCATTGGCGACTCAAGGGTTAAACATTCTCATGCCAAAGGTCTTACTGCCGTATTGTAAGAGTACAAGGCCTGTACTCTTACAATACAGACTGAACACCTCAGTTGGGGTGAGGTGGACTGTATCTTCGAAATAGAACCTCTTGCAGCCACACATGTGGATTCTCCCGTAACCCCAGACAGAGGAATATGCTCTTTCCAGACAAGACTGACAGTCCTGGGCACAACCCTGTTAAACTGCCTCCCGCTCCCATTGTCTTACCTTCCCTCCATATGAGCTTAGGTAAGTGAATCCCACATTTACTGAAGGAAGAACCCTTCTGCCTTAATCTCTTCCCGTCAACACATAATCATGAACAATACGATAATCAGTTTCTGTAATCCATCACACATTATCACAGGGCATTGGCATTCATCAAGCTTTGTAAATTCATAATTACCAGCTTTAAACTACGTAATGGCAATCGCCCATGTGACTGATATGCCTTTGTCTAATTCTTATTAAATACACTGTCTCTGTGGGTAAGGCAGAGATTCGTGAAGATGAGTCTGTTTAGGTAGACACTCGGCTACTTTAGAGATGCTTCGAAATTCTTGCCAGCTGTCCGATAATAAAGCTACTGCTGTTGTACAGAAAACTTGTGTCGTCTGGATTTGTGGAACAAAACAGACATTAACAAGGAAGGATATGAGTGATCTTCAGGGTGTGGAGTAGACTTACTGGAGTGGTTCACTGATGAAGAAAATGCAGTCACTGGATTGATTTGAAGAAATTGCTATTTTATTTGAAATAAACAAGTTAAATATATTTTTGATAAAGCTGTATAAGATTATAACAGACCTAGATATAGCAGACAAAAATATCTGCATTTGATAGGTGATGGCACAAGAATTAAGACCAGATATGAGGTTTTGAGACAATGGGAGATGAGTAAGTGTCTCTGCTGACTGTATTGGCTGGAAATATGCAGAACATGCTGTCTATTACAGTGGTGCAAGCGGAGAAGATGAATGATTGATAAAAACAATTATATCAGATCTGAGGGAAATAAAATCGCAGAGTTTGGGGTACGGATGGGGAATGAGAATGTTGGATTCTGCTACAGAGAGCCAGCTTGGATTTGATGGGCCTCTTTCTGTGCTATAATGCATTTTATTGGACTTGCTTAACTTGCTCTGGTCACCGATTAAGTTGTCATAAATCTGCTCAGTGTTCCTACTCAGACCAACACAGGCTGTCCCCCTACAGCAAGAGATAATGTTTACTGCTTTATACTGGATTCTGGGCGTGGTGGGGGGTGTGGGGGGAGGGTGTAACGGTGTGTGTAACAGTTTGCTAGCATTTATCTGAAATGGCAAAACACAAGTGCAGCCAGACTAGGGACAGACTCTGGAAATGTGGGGAATACCAGAAGGGAATACTTTACCCATCCCATCTGGAAACTGGCCAAACCAGTCAGACTGGGGAGAAGCTGTTCACCTGTTCTGTGTGTGTGTGTGTGTGTGTGTGGAGGAGGGGGGGGGGGGGTGTAGGGATTCACTCAGGCATCCATCCTGCTGAGACACCAGTCAATTTACTCATAACCACAAGTTGAAGGATTTATTTTCTCTTGTACACACCAAGTAATGAACAATAGTTTTGGCAGTTCATACAGTTTTGCATATAGAGAACTTAGCTTTGGAAATGTTCACAACATCGTTGAACGTGTACAGATTCACATTGGGTAGAGACTTATATTTCCCTTTGTTCATTCACAGGAGGAGGGTGTCGCTGGCACGGCAGCATTTTCTGCCCATCCCTAATTGCCCAGAGGACAGGTAAGAGTCGACCACATTGCTGTGGGTCTGAAGTCACAATGTAGGCCAGACCAGGTAAGGATGGCAGCTTCCTTCCTGAAAGGGCATTAGTGATCCAGATGGGTTTTTCTGACAAGCGATTAATGGTGAACATTAGATTCTTAAATTCCAGAGTTTTTTTTATTGAATTCAAATTCCCCCAAGTGCTGCAGTAGGCTTTGAACCCAGGTCTTCAGAACTTTATCTGGGGCTTTGGATTAACTGTCTAGTGACAATACCACGAGGCCAATCCTTCCCCACATCGCTGTCCATCTGCACAGAGTGAACAGCGGTTTTCTGGTTCATCAGAACAGGGTAATTACACATACGTTTGCTCAATGATTGCAAGAGTTGGATGTTGATGGGCTATTGACATCCATCTCTGAACCATGTATTCTGGGGTTTGTTTCTATTGTCTTGTTATCTTTTGGGGATAAAAACAGTTTCAATTAGCTTTCTATTAAATGCATGGCAATCAAGTCGATCCCATAACTCTCAGGCAGATTAGTTTCTTTTGAAGGGCTCTCCATCTCCCCAACCTCCTCTACCCTCACCTCCAACAGTACAAAAATCTCAGAGTCTCTTTGTGACTATGAATGAGACAATCTGATCAGCTTCTTTCCCTACTCCTATGTCAAGTTGGCTCTTAATCTCCCCTTGCTGCAGTTGTGATCCTGCATCATTGCACAGTGATGCTCACATTTCATTTCTTGGTCTATCAGTGTTCATGATACTGCATGTAGCTTCTTGCATATACGGCTTACAGTGCAAGAGTTCAGCTCTTTCCTTCCACCAACAGCAGTAGAATTGTACTCCAACAAAACTTACAGAATCACTACCCAGCATATTCCCCAACTTGCCTCTTACCATCAAACCAGAGAATCAATCCTTATTCAACTGAGAGAATTCAGGAGGGCGTGTCAGTAACAGCAGCATGAATACCTAAAAATGAGGTGTTAACCTGATGAAGTTACCAAAGAGGACTACTTGTGTGCCTAACAGCATAAGCAGCAAGTGAGAGACAGAGTGAAGCAATCCGGGAAACAACAGAACAGATCTAAGATCTGCAGTCCAACCACATCCAGTTGTGAATGAAGTCAGAGCACAGCTGGAGCTCTGAGGACAGTTCTCTTCAAGATATTAACCAACAAGAATGTCAGACTGGATTAATCATCATAAAACTCAAGTCCTTTTGATATTCATATATTTACAATCAGTGATCAATTCACCAAATGTAGCTGAAGGTAAAGATAATCTTCAAGTGATTGTAACAGTGGAGACATCTGAATACTTGATCAGCAAATTAAAGCCTGTTGTGTTTAGATAGTAATAATTTTAAAGAGATTTTTAAAAGTAAGGTGACTTGAGTATAATGGAAGAAGTTGATTGGTGTGTAGCTGATAATCTTGTTTTAATTTGAAGTTAATTTAGGGTTAGTTAACAAATAAACACATGGTAGGGAATTCCAGCCCCATGGAGTGCACATCCAGTTCCATGTGGAAAAACCAGGACACTTCTTGTATCAGCGACAATCACAAGAACACGGAGGTGACACGGGAAATGTCAGGAACACTCGTTTGACCACAGCTAAAGTACTGCACACATTTCTAATCTCCATATTCCAGGGTTGATGTGATCACACCAAAGAGGGTACACAGGAGACTGATCAGAATGTTTCTACAATTGGAAAATTTCTGCTCTGAGGAAAGGTTGGATAGGCTGGGGATGTTTACTGAGGAAGATGAGCTGAGATATAATTGAAGTGACAAAATGCTGAGGAATCCAGATCAAGTGGATAGGAAGGAGCTATTTATAACAGAGAGGTCGGTAACTGGAGGTTTTAGATTGAAACTAATTCTCAGAAAGGTCGGGGAAAGAATTCATTTAACTCGGAGATGGTGGGAGACAGGTGGCAGAGGCAGTAACCAGCATCACATTAGAATAAAAGGACATGGATGTAACTGAAATGCTGGAACATGCAGGGCAATGGACTAAAGTCTGCAGAATGGGATCAATGTGATTTATTTGACATTTCCCTAGAATATTAAACTCCAGTCAAATTTCAGAATTTATGAGCATCATCAGACTTGAACTCTAAATGTCGGAATAAATTTATCAGAAATTTGCAGCACAGATATAGGCCACTTGGCCCATCCTGTATGTGTTGGCTGTAATAGAATTACCCAGGCTTTACAGCATTCTGTCCTCATCATTCAGAGCAATAACGTCAGACTGCGTACTCTGCCCACCATGTTGTTATAATCTGTTTTTTCAATGTATTTCTTTGATAGCTGCTCACCTTGTTTCCTGGTTTCTTTCCCAGCCCTAACGCCATTCCCCGTGGCCTTGAGGGACTACCATTTCTGCAATTTAATCTCTCCTGCCTTCCCCCATGTGACAGACTGTCTTTTTGTCGTCTCATCCCCACCTTACTCACAACCTGTTACATTTCTGATGGTTCCCAGACCGCTGTAACTTTCACTGCGTCCCCCGGGTCAATGGCACGAGTTTTGAATGCTCTTCCTCCAGAGATAATTGGAAATCCTTCTGGTTGCAGTTTCCCCCAGATTTTATTTTTAAAAAGAGCATTTATGTCAGATTGAAGTATTCGTAAACCTTCATCCGCAATTCTGCCCATTTGGATGTAATCTGTGACCCTCCCACAGATATGCAGGTTTGTTCTATTGGCCGGGCAACATGGCCTGTAGTGTGCAGGTTCAGCGGGTTGGGTTAGCCATGGTAAATGTGGGGTTATGGCGGTAGGGTGGGAAAGCAGGTCATTGCAGGCTCGATAGATAGAATAGCCTTTTTCTGCACCTACGGGATTCTGTGACTCTAAATAGTTGTGATTGTCATCACGTTTTCCTAACGGCAGGTTCATTCAGCTCAGGTAGACATGCTGCCTTTGTGTTTCTGTTGGTTCTCACTCAATCCTTTCCTTCTGTTTTACAGCAATTTCACACTGTACGTGAGGATGAGAATGAATTTGTAAATACAAATACACCAACCGAAACCCGCATAGGTCAGGAACTGTTTCTGCTGCTGGCATCACTCACAAGGAACAGAAAAATAATAAAGGATTCGTCACAAATCTTACAGGAACATAGAGGTTATAATCACGAGGAAAGGCTTAACAACTCAAAATGTTTTTCTCAAGAAAAGAGGAGGCTGAGGGACAACCTGGCATAAGTAGGAAGCTTTGTTTTTGAGGGTTCAGAGATTTGAGGTTGGGTCTGAAGCATGGTTCATTGCCCCAAATCAAAGTTGCTATCTGGATGTGTATCTTTCTTTTGTATTTCTGTCTGAGTTAACAATCAGATGGGTAGGTCAGTGTCTGAGTGTTTTCCCAAATCCCTGATTGAATTGGCCTCCTCAATAATCTCAGGTGCCTCACCACTCACTGGGTCATGGAGAAACTCTGCCGTTACAATGAGAATGGTCTTTGCTGTCACCTCTCCTCGTGCTTCCGCCTAATCCCAACTTCCCTTCATTAAATCCCAGCTGCCTCTAGCTCACCCACATGGACATGCTGAAGAGCATGACAGGAGAATGGATTGAAACCGAGAGTTCAATAGCCAGAATGAAAGAGGAAGAAGGAAATAAACTGGGTTTGTCGATCCCAGGGGATACAGACTCCAGGCTGAGTCCTTTGTGGGCATTCCCGCAGTAATACGAGACAGCATTCCATGATGAGAGTTAAACCTGGGTGGCAAGACAGAGAGCCACTGAACATTAGCAGGTGTAGCTCAAACACAGGAAGTTTGTTCAGTCAGTAACAGTGTATTAGACATGGAGGTGAAGCGAACAGTGAGGGGAAATGTTGCCAAAAGCTGCAGATGGACAACTTTCATTGGAACAGGAGGAGGCCATTCAGCCCTTCAACCCTGCTCTGCCATTCAATGGATCATGGCTGATTTGTGGCCTAACTTGCAATTTTCAAAACCCTCCAAACTCATCAATAAACTCCTCTGCAACAGACAAGATGAATATGAAAAACTAACCATCTGCGAATGCTGGGAATTCAGAAACAAAAACAGACATTGCTGGAAAAATTCAACAGATCTGGCAGCATCTGTGGAGAGTGGAACAGGTTCTGGTGTGAGGGGAATGAGATTGTCAATAGCAACTGAGAAAACAGGAGGACATGCTCAATCAGAATAAAACCCATTTTGGTCTTGCACTTTTAATTCAACTGCAAAAATTATTCATTATTATTTCCGAAATAGCATAATAGACCAGAAATCAACTCTTCATGTCATTGGGCCTGGGAAACTATTAATTCTGACCCTGACCAGCCAACATGTGAATCCAGACCCTGAATAATGTGGTTGACTCTGAACCATTTCCTGGGCAGTCAGAATGGATGACAAATGTTGCCCCAGTAAGTGATGCTGTGATCCCACGAACAAACAAAACAAATCCAATCGCTATGGTTCCTTGTGAACTCGCTGGTGTTTCATCAAGCTGGATATCTGAGTGAATTGCTTCCCACACTCAGAGCAAGTGAATGGCCTCTCCCCAGTCTGTATTCATTGGAGTACAGTGAGGCTGGATGGTGTACTGAACCCAATCCTACAGTGAGAGCACCTGAATGGTCTCGCACTCGTCTCCTGTGACAGGAAGAGATGATATTCACCATCCCGGGGGATACTGGGTAAAGATACCTCCAAGAGGGATCCAGTGAGAGTTGATTGGGACAAACTGTTCGCATGCATGATAGAATCAATAATGAGGAGGCACCGATGTAAAGGGATTGACAAAGGAAGCACATGTGACATGAGACAAAACAATTTCATGCAGAGAACGTTTATGGTCAGGAATGCACTGCCAAAGAGTGTGGTGAGTCAGGTACAATGAAGAGAATCGAATTGAACAGTTATTGGAGAGGACGAATGGGAAGGTTTATGGGGTTAAGGTAAAGAATGGCATTCAGTGAGGTGATGAGCCCATCAGCCTCCTTTTGTCCTTCTGTGAACATTTAATTCTGAGCCCTCTACGGAAATATCAGAGCAGGGATTGTGAAGGGGTCAGATTGAGTGACGGTCTCGGTGAACAAAAGTGAGACACAGACACAGAGGGGTGTTGGGATTGATTGAATCAAATGTTATCAATTTGCATGGCCCCCAACACTACAGCAGTTTCAAA
Organism: Chiloscyllium plagiosum; assembly: GCF_037043375.1. Lineage (NCBI taxonomy): Eukaryota > Metazoa > Chordata > Chondrichthyes > Orectolobiformes > Hemiscylliidae > Chiloscyllium > Chiloscyllium plagiosum. Next base: position 50,141,749 of record NW_028270183.1, read on the forward strand.
CGGGAATGATCAAGAGAGTGGAATTAGAGCAGCAAATATATCTTAAACATTTATGCAGCTAAAGGGGATGCTGGGTAAAGATCCCACAGTTAGTGCTGATTTAATTCCAGACACACCAGCCAGGGAGCACATCCTTCCTGTATCTGTCCTATCGAGCTCTTGAAGAATTTTGTTCATTTCAAGTGTTTCTTAGATACTCCAGAGAAGACAGTTTCATGCTCTTCAATCTCTCCTGCCAGGGAAATGCTGTCGTCAGAATTCAAGTCACTGGTGCATGTAACTGGCTGCTTCATGGACTGGAAATGGCAATTGAGACTGTAAGGTTACTGTATAAAATATCTTCAATTGTATTGCCAGATTGCCAGATGCATGAGGGGCTTTAAGAAAAAAACACAACTTAAGGGCATTGAGTGCCAGAGCACATCCTGTTGTGGGACATTCTGTTCAGGTACAATTTATTGATAACTGTTACAATTGACCTGCACTGGCTCCGTAGAAGTGGTCAGAGCATTATAACCATTACCATAGAGATAATCCTGATCAAGTTAAAACTCACAGCACACTCCAAAAGCTTGTACTTCCAAATAAACCTGTTGGACTATAACCTGGTGATGTGTGGTTTTTAACTTTACCCACCCCGCTCCAACACCGGCTCCTCCACATCAGAATCCTGACAGACAGCCCCACTGAAACTGAAGTGCCTGTCAGATACCTGACTGAGCCACAGGGGCGTGGGGGAGGGGTATTTGGTTTAACCACACAGTGCTGGGCTGAACTCAACTTTTTAACTGCCAGTGCCATGGAGATAATATTGAGACACAGCATCCATTCAAAGCCACAAACCACAAAGGTATAAGAATGGGAGTGGCACATCGGACAGGTGGGGAGTTACCTGATGCTGCCTGGAGGTGTTCTGCATGTACACTATCCAGGTAACTGCCGTGTCTCATCAATAAAGACTCAAAGAAGACCTCTCAGAGTTCTGTGCCCAGTTATTGCTATCCAGCAGGGTTCAGGAAGTCTTCACAGCAGTCAGTCTTCACAGTGAAGAACACGAAGAAGATGCCAGTAATTGATAAGGAAACTGAGGAAGGTGAGGAACAAGAAACAACCTTCATCATGAAAGTGTTAGAGCTGGGCAAGTTAATGGAGCTAAAGGTGGACAAGTCTCGTCGCTCGGATGGAATACATCCCAGGGTGCTACCAGAGATAGCGTGAGAAATAGTAAATATACTTGGAGTCAGAGTCCTACAGCAGAGACAGGCCCTTTGGCCCAAACTGGCCCATGCCGACCAGAATGTCCATCCATGCTAACCCCATTTCCCTGCACTTGACCCATCTGCTTCTGACCCTTTCCTATCCATGTGTTTGTCCAAATGTATTTTACATGTTGTTAATGTACCCACCTCAAGCACTTCCACTGGTAGCTCAGTCCATATACATACCACCCTCTGTGTAGAACTGTTGACCCTCAGGTTCCCTTTCATAATTTCTCCTCTAACCGTAAACTGATGCCCTCCACTCCTTGATTCCCTGGGCAAAAGACTGAATGCATTCACCTTACCCAGGCCTCCCATGGTCTTATACACTTCCAGAAAATATCCCCCCTCTGTTTCCTCTGCTCTAAGCAAAAAAAAATCCTCGCTTGTCCAACCTCTCCTTACAACTCAGACCCCTGAGCCCGAGCAAAAATTCTTGTAAATTTCTTCTGCACTTTTTCCAGGTTAATAATTGAAACTTACACTGCACTCATCACATTTCCAGTGTTTCCCCATGGCACTGGAACCGACGTGACAACGCCAATGGATTACAAGCCATGATCGATAATTAACTCCTTTACAACAATCCCGTTTTCATCATTTGTTCCATGGTGCAGGTATCCTTGTGTCTTTCTGGTTGCATGGTTAATTAAAATTTGTCCTCATACAAAACAAATCTGTAGCTTAATTGTTTTTGGGAAATGTGCCATGTTTTTTCAGACTTTTAACCATAAATGAACTCTTTCACCGCAGTCACCACACTAACATGAACTTGGCTGTGTCTCAGTAATTTTTCCAGACACACTGACATTTGAAATATTCGCCCACGGACAGAATACACACCTTTCCTTCCACATGAAAAGGCCAATGATATTCAGATTGGCACAGATCAAGTAACTATCAAAACTGAACGTGAAGTTCAATTTGAATTTCCCATCCACAAATCCGCCCTTTCAGAACCCTACAACAGAGAAAACAGGTCACCACCGTTAACACAGGATGGAAATTCATAAGACAGAGATAGTATTAAATTGTAGGTTCTTTGTTCCCCCAAAGCTTTAAATCTCAGTCTCACAATTGCTCTCTTCTGTGAACTGAAATCCAAACCAATCTCCTCACCCCTTTTCCTCCACACCCAGTTCTCATACACTCTCTCTTCTCTTTGAAATCAGCTTCCGAGCTCCTAACTGCAGACTAAGAACCAAAAAAAGGTTTCCTCCCACAATCCAAATATGCGCAGGTCAGGTGAATTGGCCATGCTAAATTGCCCATAGCGTTAGGTGCATTAGTCAGGGGGAAATGGGTCTGGGTGGGTTACTCTTCCGACGGTCGGTGTGGACTGGTTGGGCCGAAGGGCCTGTTTCCACACTGAAGGAAATCTAATCTAATCAAATCAAAGAGTCTGACTCGGAGCCTCCTGGATGTTGGTGAATCCTTACCCCACCTCCCAGGTTTCCGTCCTGGTCAGAACCAAACTGATTTTTTTTTTCCCCAATCTGGAATCTCTTATTTATTTCCCCCACACGGACCCTCTGATAAGAACCATCCTGCACACACTGGCCAAGTCATGTCTGATTGAACTAAGATGAACCAAATTAGAATTTAATTGCAGGCCCATCCTTGTTCCTTTCCATAACATTCCTGAATCTTCACACGAGTTCTGATAACTTTCTGCAAAATGCTCCCCCCACTGATAGCCGACCACTTGTCACGATATCAGGGCAGGGGCCATTTCCCTGGGTCCTATTCCCAGAGGGAGGAAACTGCCAATGACAGATTAATCCCATACACGCACAGCCTCCCTCCTGGCCCTGACCAGCCCTGCACATACACCAACAATTGCCCAGCACTGCGCCCGTGCACTGGTCTCCCCTCCTACAGCACATGCTCCAGATCACACACGAATCTGGGTGATTGACAGCAGCTGCTGCCCAATAGGGTGGAGGGTTCAGGGCTGGAGATTGTAAGCAATGAATGAATGTGGAGGATCCTGGGGGATTGACAGGTCAGTGAGGGACAGGATCAGCGCAGCAGTAGGAGGGGACCCTGGACAAAGTTAGCAATGGGAGAATTTGACAGGAGAGAAACTACAGGAAGGTTCTGTTGAGGCTCAGGCAGGGACAGCTGGGAGACAGTATGGCCTGGCGGCTTGGGCTCGTTTTCCAATCAGCCTTTTCAAAGATGCTGTTACTCAACTCTGAGCCCGATCCTCCTGGTTCAGAGGTAAGGACACTATCACCATTTCCTGGTGGGCTAGTGGAAAGAAGGGAAGATTTTCTCAATCTCTCTCACATGGAAACTCCATGAGCTCCTCCCACTTACTGTCTATGGTGGGGATGGAGACAGAGCAGATGGGAGCGGGGTTCGGGATATAGGGACTGCCTTTCAAATGGAACTTACCTGTGTGGGTGATATTAACAAGACTCAATACACAGTCACCAACACAAACCTGGTGTACGTGAACTTTATCCAGAATATTAACACTCATAACTGGGTGACACAGATCCCAATGTACAGAGTTAAGTCCTGGATATTAATAACGGCTTTGTGTATGAGAAATCACGTCTCATGAACTTGAGTCAATTTTGTGAAGTAACAAAGAGGATTCATGAGGGCAAAGCAGTGGAAATGATCTACATGGACTTCAGTAAGACGTTCAACATGGGAGACTGGTTATCAAGGTTGATCTCATGGAATACAGAGAGAACTAACCATTTGGATATAAAACTGGCTCAAAGGTAGAAGACAGATGGTGGTGGTGGAAGGTTGCTTTTCAGATTGGAGACCTGTGACCAGTGGGGTGTCACAAAGGATCGGTGAATCCACTAATTTTCATAATTTATATCAATGATTTGGATGTGAATATAGGAAGTATTGTTAGTAAGATGACACCAAAATTGGAGGTGTAGTGGACAGTGAAGAGGATTACCTCAGATTACAACGGGATCTTGATCAGAGGGTCGAATGTGCTGAGGACTGGCAGATGGAGTTTAATTTAGATAAATGTGAGGTACTGCATTTTGGGAAAGCAAATATTAGCAGGATGTATACACTTAATGGTAAGGTCCACGGGAGTGCTGCTGAACAATGAGACCTTGGAGTGTAGGTTCATAGCTCCTTGAAAGCAGAATCGCAGGTAGATAGGATAGTGAAGAAGGTGTTTAGTATGCTTTCCTTTATTGGTCAGAGCACTGAGTATAGGATTTGGGAGGTCATATTGCGGCTGTGCAGGGACATTGGTTAGGTCACGCTTGGAATATTGTGTGCAATTCTGGTCTCCTTCCTCTCAAAACAATATTGTGAAAGTTGAAAGTGGCCAGAAAAGAATTACAAGCATGTTGCTAGGGTTGGAGGATTTGAGCTATAGGGAGAGGCTGAATACACTGTTTTCCCTGGAGCGTCAGAGGCTGATGGATGACCTTATAGAGGTTTATAAAATCAGTAGGGGCATAGATAGGGTAAATACACAGGTCTTTTCCCTGTGGTGGGGAGGAGGCATGATGGGGGATGGGAGACAGACGGGGGAGACCGAGAGCGGAGGGTGACGTTATTTTGTAGATCTACAACACAACCCTGTTCCTGTTTTCTCCCTATCCCCTTCAATCCTTCTGAAGGGATCAGAACAAGTGCACAGGCCCTGGAAAGAAGAGCTTCAGGGTGATCAGGTGCTGAAGGTTGCATTTGGGACACTGACCTTTATTGGTCTGTGCACTTATCAATAAATGGACCTGGGTTCAATTCCACTGTCCTGGATTCATGTCTGTGGCCACATACACGCCTGTCTCTGACCCTGACTAGTGGATCCCCTGTCACTACAGCTCTGCCATTCTCCTTCCTCCAGTTCTGTGCAGCGGAGCTATCTGTGGGGTCATGAACCTGGCTGTTGCTGATTTCCCATGAGAGTCCACTCCACCTGTTCCCCCCGTTATAGAATCCCAAGCGGTGCACAATATCTGTTTGAGAAGGGGAATGATCACTGGGGCGTCCTGCACTTTCTTCCTGAGCCTTTTACTTGATCTGATGGTCACCCATTCCTTTTCTGCCTGTGTAACCCTCACCTGCAGTGTGACTAACTCACTAAACGTGCTGTCCATAACATTCTTAGTATCGGAGATTCTCAACAGTGAGTCCACTCTCAGCTCAAGGTCTGAAAAGCAGTTTCCCAGTAGCTGCAAATGGACACACTTCCTGCACACACAGCCATCAGGGAGACTGGAAGCGTCCCTTATTTCCCAAATTGTACAACAGGAGCATACCACAGGTCTGAGGGCTCCTGTCACAATGTCTCTCTAGTTTCAGCTAGTTACTCTCATTAAGAGAATTTAAATGAGCTAGCAACCTTTCTTCATTTCAAACATTTCCATTATAATCTAAAGGCCCGATCTTTATTTAAGTTGACATTTTATACTTTTAAAAACTTAAAAAAAAACTCAGCAGGTTTCACTTACAAACTGGCTGTTCCCATTGGGACCATGTGAATTTCTGAATGGCCTGAAATAAAACTGAAGCTGAGGTTCACCTTCTCCCTTGTCTCCCCTCCCTCTGTTTACATCCAACTCCAAAACATTCTCATTGAGCTAAGCAGCCGTCACAGTGCAGCCCTGTCATTTTCATTGTCTGCTCACACCTACACTGCCCTCAGCCTCCTGTACTGTTCCAATGCATCTCAATGGGAGCTCAGGGACAGCACCTCATCTTTCAATTCAGCCCTTTGTAACCCCTGAGTCAACATGGACTTCAGCAGTTTCTGAATGAACAGACAGTTGTCAGAATCTGGAACATTCCACCTGAAATGGTGCTGGAATTTGAGTCCATAAGGAATTTTAATGAGAAGTTTGCAGGGAATTGAAAATAAGGAGTTTACAGGTAACATCATGAAGTGGGTGACTGGGACCAAATCTGACAGTTCCTAGAAAGAGACGAGGTGTAATTTGGATAAATCTGTGCTTCCTCTCAGGGCAATATCTCCTTCCTTAGCTGCAGAGCACAAACCCCAAGGGTGAGCCAACCACTAATTTGAACATCTTTCTAATTTTTGCTTAAAATAATAGATACTTTCCCACAGAAAGAACAGGCACACCTTTCTCCTTCCACAGTTAAATGTCAATGGTATTCAGATCCTGATGACCTGCTGACGATAGAAAATTGCTTTTGAGATCCCTGTCTCAATTATTCTCAATTAATATTCTATAAAATGAATTCAAAAAACAAAACTCACAGTCAATGCAAGATGAATAGTGAAGGCAAACACTTCTCTTGGTATGTGTTTGGTGTGTAAATGCTCCTCTTGAAATCACCCCGCCCCCACCCAGGAAGAGGACATATCCATGTGCCTCGCTGTACCTTGCCCCCAATAAAGATGGTGGCCATAACCCAGGACCCATCATCGCCTGAGGGCCACAGCCATTTTCCCATTTGCTGTAAACGTGGGACAAGAGTTTCTAATTCAGGCCTAACTACCTGTACAGAGTGTAATTAAACCCAGTCAGTCTAAACTGAATCCAACTCCCCTTTCCGGTTTCCTCCTCCTGCACACACCAAGGGTCATTCTAGATCCAGTGACCCTTCCTCAGAACCGATGGCAGCTGGGAAAATTAGAATCCCTACAGTGTGGTAACAGGCCATTCGGCCCAACAAGTCCACACCCACCCTCTGAAGAGTTTCTCAACCAAACTCATTCCCTGACCCTATTATTTTACATTTCTCTTGAATAATGCACCTGACGTTTACATCCCTGAGCACGATGGGAAATTTAGCTTGGCCAATTCACCGAACCTGCATATCTTTGGACTGCAGGAGATAGGGTTTAAAGGGTAAATAATAGGTGGGGACAGAGCCCAAAGAGAGACAGGAACGTTTGGAAAGACAAAGGAGTGGATAGCAATCTGTTTGGGAGGGTGCATAGCTGTTAATGGAGGGGACAGGAACCTGTGTCTGGCAGCATCTCAGTGGAGGTGCTGGAAATGGCAGCTGATGAGCTACATTCTGCTGCAAAACAGACCCTAAGCTTCCAGTTGCCTGTTACTTTAACACACAAGTCTGTTGCCTGGCCATAATCTGTCTCATGCTTACTGCAGTGTTCCAGTGAAGCTTGATGCAAGCTGGCAGAACACTCCAGAAACATACCAAAACGCCCCGTGTTTCAAGGACTGCAATTTCCCCTCCCATGTGGTCAACAATACTCTCCAGTCCATCCCCACCACTTCCCACACGTCTGCCATTGAACCACACCTCTCCAACTGCAACAAGGATAGAACCCCCCAGTCCTCACCTTCCACCCAGATACAATGCATCATCCTCCGGCATTTCCACCATCTACTATCAGATCCCACCAGAGGTATATTTCCCTCTCCATTCCTTTCAGCATTCCACAGAGACCATTCCCTGTGAATTCCAAGTCAGATCCATGCTCCCCAACAACACAACTCCCAGACCCTTCACTTGCCAATGCAAGAGGTGTAAAACCTGTGTCCACACCTCCTCCCTCACCCCCAAAGGACCCTTCCACATCCAGCAGAGATTTTCCTGCACATCCAAACACCTCACCTATTATGGCCTTTGCTTTCGACGTGGTCTCCTCTCCATTGGGGAGTCAGGACACCAACTTGCGGAATGTTTCAAGGAACATTTCTGCAATGCATGCACCAACCAACCCCACCATCCTGTGGTCGAACACTTCAACTTCCCCACCCACTCCGCCAAGGACATGCAAGCCCTGGACCACCTCCACCACCAAATCCCAGCCACCCGACGCCTGGAGAAAGAAAACCTCATCATCCACATTGGAACCCTTTAACCACAGAATCAAGGTTTCCTCATCTCCCCTCCCTTACCTTATCCCAGATCCAACCCTCCAACTCGACACAACCCTCTTGAATTGTCCCACCTGTCCATCTTCCTTTCCAATTATCCACTCCACCATCTCTCCATTACCCTCCACCTACATCTACCTATTGCCTTCCTAGCTCCCTTCCGACCAATCCCACACATCCCTCTTATTTATTTATCAGCCCTCTTACTACTCCCCCTCCCCCTACAATCCCGGCATTCCTGATGAAAATAATATACCCAAAACGTGTTGGCCTGCTGGACCCATCCCAATTCACTCCCATTGGCTGGAGGATGACGCCAATTCTCCTATTGGTCTGGTACAATTGCACCATTCGGCATCTGGATGGGTATGTGAATATGAAGGGTGTAGAGGGATATGTGTCAAATGTTGGCATATGGGACTAGATTAGGTTGGGATATCTGGTCGGCATGGACCAGTTCGACCAAAGGGTCTAATTCCATGCTGTAGGTCTCTATGACTCTGCCCTGGGATGAGCTTCATCATTCACAGTGAATGGGGCAGTAACACAGAGCACAGGGGTTTGGGGCTATTCAGCCCATTGGGGCTGTACTCCTCCCCATTGGAGATGGTACCAGTCTATCCCAACTCACCTCCCATTTGTCTGTAGCCCTCCAAATCCTTCCTTAAAAAAGTTAAATTCCAAATTTGTTTTGACAATAACTACTGAATCTGCATCCAGCTGTCGGTCAAACTGTTCCAGATGCTCAGAATTTAGTGAGTAAAATAATCTTCACATTTTTAACCTGCATTATTTGCCAGTTACCTGAAGGTAGTGACTAAAAATTGTGACGTTAATAATTTCTCCCTCTGTCTCTCTGTAAATAATATATCCTGGAAACAAATCTGCTCCTGGTCGAAATCACTGCCTAAACTTCTCAGCTCCAAGGAGAATTATCTGATCTTCTGCTAACTCTACCTAAAACAGAAGCCCTTGGATTTCACCCTATCCATGCCCCTCACAATTGTATCCGATGCTCCAGGGAAAACAGCCCCAGCCTATTCAGCCTCTACTTACATAGCTCAAACCCTCAACCCTGGCAACATCCTTGCGGATCTTTTCTGAACCCTTTCAAGTTTCACAATATCATTCCGATAGCAGAGAGACCAGAACTGAAAGCAGAATTCCAGAAGTGGCTGCATCAATGTGCTGTGTAGCCGCAAAATGGCGTCCCAACTCCACTACTCAATGCACTGACCAGTAAAGGCAAGTACACCAAACACCTTCTTCACTACCCTGCCTATAATTCTACTTTCAAGGATCTATGAACCTGCACTCCAAGGTCTCTTTGTTCAGCAACACTCCCCAGGACCTTCCCATTAAGTGTATAATTCCTGCCCTCATTTGCTTTTCCAAAATGGAGGACCTCACATTTATCTGAAATAAACTCGATCTGACAATCCTCAGCCCATTTGATTGAAGTCCCATTGTACTCGGAGGTAACCTTCTTTGCTGTCCAGTGCACCTCCAATTTTGATGTCTACTGTAAACCTACTAACTATATCTCATATATTCACATAGAAATCACTGATATAAATGATGACAAGCAGTGGACCCAGCACCGATCCTTACACCATATTGCTCATCACAGGCCTCCAGTCCGAAAAGCACTACCCTCCATCACCAACCTTGCAGCCAATTTGTATCCAAACAGCTGGTTCTCTCTGTATCCCATGGTGTCTAACTCGCTAACCAGTCTGTCATGTGGAACCTTTTTGAATGTCTTTCTGAAGTCCAAGTTAGTGATTTATGTACAAAGCCATGCTGACTATCCCTAATCACTTCTTGCCTTTCCAATTACATATAAACCAGCCCTTTAGAATTCCTTCCAACACCTTGTCTGTCACTAACTTCAGGCTCACCAGTGTATTGTTCCCTGGCCTTTCCTCATCACCTTTCTCAAATAATGGCGCCTATCTTGCAGCACCTCACCTGTGGCTATCGGTGATTGAAATATCTCACTGAGGGGCCCAGCAATCACTTCCCTAACTTCCCATAAAGATTTGGGATACATCTGATCAGGTCCCACAGATTTACTCAGCTTTATGTGTAAGACATCCAGTACAACCTCCTCTGTAATATGAACAGATGTCAAGTTCTCAATATTTATTTCACCAAAGTCTCTAGCTTCCATATCCTCTTTCAGTAAAAGCTGACAAGAAATCCTCAGATAGTATCTCTCCCACCTTCTGTGGTTCCACAGACAGCCTTGTTGATCTTTGAGGGTCCCTATTCTCTGCCTGGTTACAATTTTGTCCTTAGTGTTTTGTAGAATCTCTTTGGATTGTCCTTAAACCTCTTTCCCCCACAAAGCTATCTCATGTATCCATTTTACCTCCTGTTTTCCCTCCTACTGCCCCTATACTCTGAGGGATTCACTTAAACCCAGCTGTCTGTACCTGCCATATCCCTCCTTCAGCTTGCTGACCAGACCCTCAATTTTTCGAGACACACAGCATTCTCTACACCTACCAGCCTTGGCAATAACAGGAACATACTGTCTATGTACTCTTGTTGTCTCATTTTCAGAGGCCTATGGAGGAAATGGCAGATGAGGACATGGAAACTGTCATTCTCAGTAAAGAGGTAGTGTTGGGAAAGATAACAGCCCAAAAGTACATGGGTCTCCTGGCCGTGATGGAATGCATCCCAGGGGACTAAAAGAGATGGTGAAGGGTCTAATGTCCTTCCTTGCTAGAGGGATGGTTATGCTGCAGCTGTACAGGGTGCTGGTGAGGCCACACCTGGAGTACTGTGTACAGGTTTGATCTCCTTACTTCAGCAAAGATATACTGACACTGGAGGGGGTGCAGAGGAGGGTCACTAGTTTGAGTCGGGAGTTGAGAGGGTTGGTGTATGTGGAGAGATGGAGTAGACTGGGACTATACTTGTTGGAATTTAGAAGAATGGGAAGTTGTATTGGAAAAAATAAAATTAAGAAGGGAATAGATAAGATAGAAGAAGGGAGTTTATTTCCATTTGGGGGGGTAGCGGGTCAAACTAGAGAGCATAGCGTCAAAATAAGGGGGTATCTGATTTAGGACAGAGTTGAGGAGGAACTTCTTCAGCTAAAGGGTTATGAATCTGTGGAATTCCCTGCTGAGTGCAGCAGTTGACGTTATCAACCTGAATGCCTTTAAGACAAAATGTAGATTTGTGAACAGGAAAGGAATTAAGGATTATGGTGAGAGAGCGGGAAAGTGGAGCTGAGGCCATGAAAAGATCAGCCCTGATCTTATTGAATGGCAATGCAGGCTTGAGGGGCCAGATGGCCTCCTCCTGCTCCTATTCCTTCTGTTCTTATGTTCCCACTTTCCAGCCGTCCCTTTACCTGGGGGGGTCGCAAAGAAATATTGAAAGTTCTCGCCTTGTACCGTCAAAATTCACCTTTGTCCAATTTAGAACAACAATTTTTAGATCTGGTCTATTATTTTCTGTAACTATTTTAAAACTAGTAGAATTATCGTCAGAGAGTCCCAAGTGTGGAAGCAGGCCATTCAGCCCATCACATCCACACTGACCCTCTGAGCCTCCTATCTTAACCCTGTACCGCTGCATTTCACATGGCCAATCCACCCAACCTGCACATCCCTGAACAATATGGGTAATTTCACATGGCCAATCCACACAACCTGCACAGCTTGGACTGTGAGAGGAAACCAGAGCACCCGGACGAAATCCACACAGGCAACCTCAATAAGGTGATCATCCTGTTCCTATTTCGCAGTTCCACCCAAGTAATTTCACCGGGCGAACTCCCATGAATATCCTCCCTAAGCACAACAATAATGTTATCCCTAATCAAAAACACCATTCCACCTTCTCTCTTATCCCCCTTTCTATCCTTCCTCTTACATCTACTCCCTGGAACATTAAGCTACCTGTCCTGTCCAACCTAAGCCACTTTTCTGTAATACCCACTATATCCCAGTCCCATGTTCAAAACCATATCTTAAGCTCATCTGCTTTCCCTGTCAAACCTCTTGCATTGACATAAATGCAGTGCAATGCTATCAAAAGGACAGACTGATGGGCAGAGGGGGTAAGATGGCCCTGTTGGTGAGGGATGACGTTCAGTCCCTTGCGAAGGGGGAGACACAGAATCAGGAGATGTAGAGTCAGATTGGAGGGTGGCTAATGATTAGATTAGTTTACAGTGTGGAAACAGGCCCTTCGGCCCAACAAGTCCACACCGACCCGCCGAAGCGCACCCACCCAGACCTAACACTACGGGCAATTTAGCATGGCCAATTCACCTGACCTGCACGTTTTTTTGGGACTGTGGGAGGAAACCGGAGCATCCGGAGAAAACCCACGCAGATACGGGGAGAATGTGCAAACTCCACACAATCAGTTGCCTGAGGCGGGATTTGAACCCGGGTCTCTGGCGCTGTGAAGCAGCAGTGCTAACCACTGTGCCACGGTGCCGCCCTAATGTTGTCCCACTTTTCAAGAAAGGTGGGAGAGAGAAAACAAGGAATTATAGACCGGTTAGCCTGATGTCAGTGGTGAGAAAGATGCTGGAGTCAATTATAAAAGATGAAGTTACAGCTCATTCGGATAGCAGTAATAGGATTCGTCAGAGTCAGCATGGATTTACAAAGGGGAATATACTGACTTGGATTGAAAATTGGCTGGCTGACAGGAAGCAAACAGTAGTGATAAACGCTTCCTTTCGGAATGGCAGGCAGTGACTAGTGGGGTACCACAAGGTTCGGTGCTGTTTCCAATATACATTAATAATATAAATGAACATATTAAAAGTAATATTAGCAAATTTGCTGATGACACAAAGCTGGGTGGCAGGGTAAAATGTGAGGAGGATGTTATGAGAATACAGGTTAACTTGGACAGGCTCGGTGAGTGGACGGATGCATAGCAGATGCAGTTTAATGTGGATAAATGTGTGGTTATCCACTTTGGAGATAAGAACAGGAAGGCAGATTACTATCTAAAGGAGTCAGGTTTGATCAAGTGGAAGTACCACGAGATCTAGGTGTTCTTGTACATCAGTCAATGAAAGCAATCACGCAAGTACAGCAGGTAGTGAAGAAAGCTCACTGCATGCTGGCCTTCATAACAAGAGGAATTGAGTATAGGAACAAAGAGGTCCTTCTGCAGCTGTACAGGGCCCTGGTAAGACCGCACCTGGAGTATTGTGTGCAGTTTTAGTCTCCACATTTGAGGAAGAGCATTGTGGCTATTGAGAGAGTGTTGGGTAGGTTCATGAGGTCAATTCCCGGAATGGCGGAATGATCATATGTTGAAAGATTGGAGCGACTGAGCTTGTATACACTTGAGTTTAGGAGAATGAGAGGGGATCTGATTGAGACCTACAAGATTATTAAAGGCTTGGACACTCTGGAGGCGGGAAGCATGCTTCCACGGATGGGTGAGTCCAGAACCAGAGGACACAGTTTAAAAATAAGGGAGAGGCCATTTAGAACAGAGTTGAGGAGAAACGTCTTCACCCAGAGAGTAGTGAAACATGGAATGCTCTGATCCAGAAGGCAGTGGAGGCCAAGTCTCTGGATACTTTCAAGAAAGAGATGGATAGAGCTGTTAAACATAATGGAATCAAGTGTTACAGAAATAAGACAGGAACAGGATACTGATTGTGGATGATCAGCCATGATCATAATGAATGGTGGTGCTGACTCAAAGGGCAGAATGGCCTATTCCTGCACCTATTGTCTGTTGTACCTTGTCAGTCCGATCTCATTCTGTGTCTTACCCTTGGCTGCCTTGCCTGTCTAACTTCTCAACTGTACCAGTCTCAGACTTACCTCCTTTCTCACTATCTCTTTAGGTTTACCCCCCACTCCCTCACTGGTCTAATGCCTCCCGTGTAGCACTAGCAAATCTCCCTGCTTGGATATTAGACATCTTCCAATTCAGGTGTAATCCATCCTTCTTATGCACGTCAATTCTACCCCAGCAGAGATTCCAATGATCCAAAAATGTGAATCCTTCTTACCTGTATCAGATCCTTGGCCACGCATTCATCTGCTGTACCCTGCTAGTCCTACTCTCACTAGCATGTGGTACCGGGAGTAATCCAGATATTACTACCCACAAGGACCTGCTTATTATCCTACAGGCTAATTTGATTAGATTAGATTAGTAGATTACATTACAGTGTGGAAACAGGCCCTTCGGCCCAACAAGTCCACACCGACCCGCTGAAGCGCAACCCACCCATACCCCTGCAGTTACCCCTTACCTAACACTACGGTGTAATTTAGCATGGCCAATTTACCTGACCTGCACATCTTTGGACTGTGGGAGGAAACCGGAGCACCCCGAGCAAACCCACGCAGACACGGGGAGAATGTGCAAACTCCACACAGTCAGTCGCCTGAGGCGGGAATTGAACCCGGGTCTCAGGCGCTGTGAGGCAGCAGTGCTAACCACTGTGCCACCGTGCCACCCACAATTTGCTATATTCTCTCATCAGGACTTCATACTTCTCTCTTATGTCATTGGTACCAATGTACAGCGACCTCCCACTGATCATTCTCCCCTTTCAGAATACTCTGCACCCTCAGAGCCATCCTTCACCCAGACAGTAGGGAGGCACCAGCCCATTCTGATGTCTCACTGTTAGGTACAGAAACTGCAGTCTGTGCTGCAGACTAGAGAGCCCCCTATCACCATCAATTGCGTGGAACCTGATATACCTCACTAGATCCATTCCACTCGGAACTTGGCTGTCAGTGCGATAGTCCCCTGAGAGTCTGTAACCCCCGACGCTTTCCAAAACAGTATACTTGTTTGAGATGGAAATAACCACAGGAGACTCCTGCACTACTTGCCCTCCACTCCTCCCTTTCCGAGAGGAAACCCATCTACCTGACTGGATCGGCAGTTTTCTTACCTTTCTGCAACTGCCACCTATCACATCCCCCGGCACCTGTAAATTCTTCATTAACTTTAACCATCGCTCCATCTGGTCCATGAAATCCTACAGGATTTGCATCCTCACTTCCTGCAGACAATCAGGATCATTGAAACTTTTCTTAATCTCCTACATCCAACAGGAAGAGCACATCACTGTACAAATGGCCATCTCTGCACCATAACAGTCCACAGACCCAGAAAAAGGCATACAGTCTTACAGCTTTACAAAACACTACTCTAGAATAAATTAGTACCAATATTTTATATTAAAAAACTTAATCAAAGTATCATAAGATGTGTATTTAAAGAAATAAACCATCACCCTACTGAATGTTGTAGCTTTACTAAAATAAAACAGACTAAGATTTATCTTTGAAGAGACCGAAACCCACAGAGCTGTGAGTCACAGATGAACAGCACTAAACAGAACCTTCGCTCAAATTTGTCCATGCCGATCAGATATCCGAACCTAATCTTATCCCTCTTGGCAGCACCTGGGCCATATCCCTCTAAATCTTTCCTATTCATGTCAAGTATCCAAATGCCTTTAAAATGCTATAATTGTCAGCCTCCACCACTTCTTCTGGCAACTTATTCCATACACGCACCACTCTGCGTGAAAAAGTTGCTCCTTAGTTCCCTTTTATATCTTTCCCCTCTCACCCTCAACCTATGCTCTCTATTTCTGGACTCTCCTACTCAGGGAAAAGACCTTGTCTGTTTACCCTATCCATGTTACTAATGATTTTATAAACCATCCAAGGAGGTCACTCCTCAGTCTCTGATGCTCCAGGGAAAGAAAGCCCCAGCCTTTTTGCTCTCTTCCTGCAGCTCAAACCCTGGCAATATCCTTGTACATCTTTGTTGAACCCTTTCAAGGTTCACAACATCCTTCCGATTAACGGAGACCAGAATTGCACACAATATTCCAAAAGAGGCCTAACCAATGTCCTGTCAATGACCTTCCAACTTTCATACTCAATGCTCTGATCAATAAAGGAATGTATTCCAAACACTTTCTTCAATATCCTATCTACCTGCAACTCTACGTTCAAGGAAATATGAATCTGCACTGCAAGATATCTTTGTTCATCAACACTATCTAAGAATTTGCTACGAAGTGTATCAGTCCTGTTAAGATTTGCTTTTCCAAAATGCAGCACGTCACATTCATCTGAATTAAACTCCATCTGCCACTTCTCACCCATCTGAACAACATCCTGTTGTAATCTGAGGTAACCCTCTTCGCTGTCCACTCTACCTCCAATTTTGGTGTCATCTGCAAACTTACTAACTATACCTCCTATGCTCATATCTAAATCATATATATAAACGACGAAAAGTAGTAGACCCAGCACCAATCCTTGCGGCACTCCACTGGTCACATGCCTCCAATCTGAAAAAACAACCCTCCACCACCACCCTGCCTTCTACATTTGAGCCAGTTCTGTATCCAAACGGCTAGTTCTCCCTGTATTCCATGAGATCGAACCTTGCTAACCAGTCTACCATGGGGAAGCTTGTCGAGCGCCTTACTGAATTCCATAGATCATGTCCACCTCTCTGCCCTCATCAATCCTCTTTGATACATCTTCAAATCACTCAATCGAGTTTGTGAGACATGATTTCCCACGCACATAGTCATGCTGACTATCACTAATCAGTCCTTGCTTTTCAGAATACACACGCATCTTGTTCCTCAGGATTCCCTCCAACAACTTGCCCAACATCAATGTCAGGCTCACCAGTCGATCGTTCCCTGGCTTGTCCTTACCACCTTTCTTAAATAGCGGCACCATGTTAACCAACCTCTAGTCTTTTCGCATCTCACCTGTGATAATCGATGATACAAATATCTCAGCAAGATGCCCAGCAATCACATTCCCAGCTTCCTAGAGTTCGAGGGTTCACCTGATCAGGTGCTGGGGATTAACCAAGCTTTAACGGTTACAAGACACCCAGTACGTCCTCCTCTGTAAGATGGACATATTTAACATGTCGACATCTATTTCCCCACATTCTATATTGCCCATGTCCTTCTCCACAGTCAACACAGATGCAAAATATTCAGTTAGTATCGCTCCCATCTCCTGCAGCTCCACGCATAGGCTACCTTACTGATCTTTGAGGAGCCCTATTCTCTCTCGAGTTACCCTTTTGTTCTTAATGTATTTATAAACACCCTTGGGATTATTCATAACCCTATTTGCTAAAGCCATCTCATGTCCCCTTTTTGCCCTCCTGATTTCCCTCTTAAGTATACTCCTACTGTCTTTAATGCTCAGGGTTTTTGGGGATTTTTGGATTGGAATAAATGCAAAATATTACATCTTGATAAAACAAACGAGGGCAGACTGACACTAATTAAAAACAGGGCCTCGAGTAGTGATATGGAACAAAGTGGCCGAGGGGTTCGGGTCTTTCAAGTCTGTGTCACATGTAGACAGGGTGGTTAAGAAGGTGCTTAGCACACTTGCCTTCATTGCTCAAACCTTTGAGTACAAGAGTTGGGACATTATTTTGGATGTTGGGGAGGCCTTTTCTGGAATTCCGTGTCCAGTTCTGGTCATGCTGATATCGGGAGGACATTATGTAGTTGGAGCGGATTCAGAAGAGATTTACCAGGATTTGATGGGAATGGATAGTTTGAATTATAAGCAGAGGCTGGATAGGCTGCGACTTCTTTCACTGGCGCGCAGGAGGCTGAGGAGTGACCTTATTAGGCGTTTCACAATTCATGGAGGGTTGGTATCAGTAATGTGAACAGCAGGTGTCCTTTCGAGGAAGGGACACGATTCAAGACTGGGTACATACCTTTTAAGGTGTCAGCAGAACGGCTTTAAAAAGGCTTTCGGGAATTTTTTTTTACTTTTGTTCAGACAATGGTTTATGTGTGGAATGAACTATCAGAGGAATTAGTAGTTGTGAATCAAATTACAATTTTAGGGTGGCACAGTGGGTCAGTGATTAGCACTGCTGCCAGGGCCCCAGGTTCGATTCCAGCTTTGGACAACTGTCTCTGTGGGACTTGCACATTCTCCCAGTGTCTGCATGGGTTTCTTCCAGGGGCTCCAGTTTCCTCCCTAATGAGAGAGCAGCCCTATGGTCTGGTAGGGCAATGCTACCTTTACCTTTTACACAGTGATGCCACTGTGTCTCTGGGGTGGGGAGAGGGAATGCTGAAGGTGGTGGATGGGACACCACTCAGGCACAATGCTTTGTCCTGGAGGATGTTTACTTTCTTTAATATTGTTGGGGGCTGCACCGATGCAGGCATTTGGAGAACGTTCCAACACAATCCTGATGTGTGCCTTATAGAGAGCAAACAGACATTGGGGAATCAGGGGTTTGGGAAAATGGAGATTGTTCTCCTTGTAGCAAAGGAAACTGTGGGTGTGCTGTGACAGAGGGGTTTAGAAAAGTTACACGTTATAACAATAAACCTTACACCCATCAGCTCATTATACAAGGATTACAGGACACACATTAAAGGTTTGGGAAGATTCAAAGGAGAACTTTTATGCAGCAAATGGGATTCAGATGGATTACAATACTCACACACAATGCAAATACCAAGGTCCTGATAAATTGACTAATTCAATCGGAGTTTGATATTACAATGACTGAGATTACCATCTGAATGTATTACAGGATACTACAAGTGGACAAGTTTATAAAATCCATCACTGTCAGTTCAGGTTAGAAACTTGCATCATCCCCTCCTCCTGGGCCAGGATGACTGGACACATTACCCCTTGTGGAGGTCAGCAATCAGTACAGAGGGAAATCTATGTGGGTTTCTAGGAGTTTCCACCTTAGAATTTCATGTGACTGAACAGGGCAGATCTTTGACACATGGGACAGAATATTCCAAGAGTCAGTGAGATGTGCAGAACAGGATTTGCTTCTTTTTTTCTACCTTCCGTGCTGCCGCTGTGCCTCATCAATAAGACATGGGGTGGGAAAGGCTCATGCAACTTGATGGGCAAGTTGCCTCCACTCTGACCAATGGGCAGCAAGCTCCTGCATGCTTCACACTGCGCAGTGCTCCCAGTAAATGTTTAGAAAAATTGGCGGGGAGAGGGGGGGGGGGGGGGGAGCTCGTACAAAAGGCATAACTGTAAAGTTCTAAGAGAATTGTGAAGAGTGAGAGATGCACAGGAGAAGGGGGCAACAAGTTGTCAGATGGAGTATAATTTGGGAAAATGAGAAGTCGGTCATTTTGGAGGGGATATTTAAGAGTACAGAGTGCTACTTACATGGTGAAAACTGTAGAAAGCTGCACCACAAAGGGACCGGGGGGTAATTGTGCAGGAAACACAGAAAGCTAGCAGATTCTGGGTCAGTCACAAAATCAAGGGTTCTGTTTCAGATTCATCAAGTTTAAGGCAACACCGACACGGGTATGGGGTTTCAGGAGCAATGGAGCTGGGGTGAGGTGGAGACAACCAACATTTTAGAGATTGGTATTCCTGGTGTTTGTGATTGCGTAGATGTCTGATCAGAAGGTCACCTTGGGGTTACAGATATGACAGCAATGTTGTGAAGAGTCTAGTTCTACCTCAGACTGCACCCAGTGAGAGGGAGGGGCGCAGCAGTAAGGGAAAGGAATTTGTAATAGCAACTGACGGCAATGGGTTTACCCATTACAATGTCTCATTGGAGGAAATTGCAGCTAATTGAGTAGTGGGAGTGTGATAAGCAGTTGGATAACAGAGTAACAGTGGAGCAATGGAGAGGGATGATGGGGAGGGAGAGCTGGGCATCGTCAGTGTACATGTGAAACCTCACACTGTGCTTTTGGATGATGTCACCTCCTGGCAGTATGTAGGTGAGAAACAGGAGAGAGCAAGGATAGATCATTGAGGGACACCAAATACAAGGAATTCAGAAAGGAAAGGGAGAGTGCAGATGGAGCAGGATTTACAAATGATAGTGAGGTCAAATGTTAGGTTTTTTTTGCAGAATGGATGAGAATGACATAACCAGAAAAGACAGACAGACAGAACAAGGAACAATACCTGTGAATTGGCGAGGGGGAGTGATGAGGAGGAAACAGAGTTGGAATGTCTGTAGTTTAGCGAGATTAGGGTAAAGAGTCAAGATGAGCTCTGATAAGGCTTGACAAGAGACTGGAGAAAGATGTAAGTTTGGGACAAAAATCAGGAACACCATGTGAGGCAGTTTGTCTTGGTGGGCTAGTGGGAGGGAGGGAAGTAGCAGAGGCAGCTGATCGGATTCTCTCAGTCTTAGTGACAGAGAAACTCAATGTGCTCCTTGCTCTTGTTGTTGGAGGGAAGGATGAAGTAGACAGGATGATGGACAGGGTTTTACAGAGGAACAAGACCAGGGTTAGTCATATTTAAAATGAGTGAACAAACCTAATGTATTTAAAGTTTGGGAGAAGATTTGGGACACCATCACACAAACTGGCTAAAGAACTACAGCAGAAACTGAAACACCTGATCAGCGGATCCAGACACTCTATACAATCAACACAGGAATTCTTGGACATGATCAGAAATATACACATAGACATGGTCTCATTCGATGTAACGGCACTGTTCACCTCTATCGACAAAACCCTAGCCAGAGAAACAATAGCCAACCTGCTGAACAGATATAACAGACAACAGGACGTTGAACACATCAACAAAGACGGCATACTTAAACTACTGGACCTGTGCCTCACAACACACTTCACATTCAACAACCAGATATACGAACAAATCAACGGCACCCCCATGGGCTCACCCATCTCTGGACTCATAGCAGAAGCGGTAATGCAAAGGTTAGAACAAACATTCTTACCGCAAATTCAACCCAAACTCTGGGTCAGATATGTGAATGACACCTTTGTAATCATTAAACACACAGAAATAGAGAACACACACCGGATCATCAACGCCACACTCACAGGAATCCGATTCACTAGAGAGGAAGAAAAGGACAATCAACTCCCATTCCTAGACGTGATGGCACAGAGAACACCGAATGGAGAATTCACCACAAAGGTATACGGGAAAGTCACACACACAGACCAAGTCCTGAACTTGGAAAGCAACCACCTCAACACACACAAAAGAAGTTGCATCAAGACACTGTTCAAAAGGGTCACAACACACTGCAGTACACCAGAACTGCAAAAAGAGGAAGAAGAACACCTATACAATGTATTCGCCAAAAACGGATACCCGCGCAATTTCATCAACAGATGCCTAAGGGAAAGACAACGGAATGAGAACATGCCACAACCCAAAGGACTAGCCACACTACCATACATCAGAAACATGTTTGAACTGACAGCCAGACTATTGCGACCATTAGGACTCATTACAGCAAACAAACCAACAGCCACTCTCAGACAACAACTCACCAGGACGAAGGACCCGATACCCAGCATGAGCAAAACCAATGTAGTGTACAAAATCCCATGCAAGGACTGCACTAAACACTACATAGGACAAACAGGAAGACAGCTAACGATCCGCATCCATGAACACCAACTAGCCACGAAACGACACGACCAGCTATCCTTAGTAGCCACACACTTAGATGACAAGCAACATGAGTTCGACTGGGACAACACTACTATTATAGGACAAGCCAAACAGAGAACAGCCAGGGAATTCCTAGAGGCGTGGCACTCATCCACAGATTCTATCAACAAACACATCGACCTGGACCCAATATACCGACCACTGCAGCGGACAGCTGGAACTGACAACCAGAAGCGGCAGAGAAAAACGACTACGAAACATCACAGAAGCGCTTCACAGGAGGCTCCCAAGCACTGAGGATGTCACCAAGAGAGGGGACGAAACGTTTGCAACACAAATTCCCAGCTCGGCGAACAGAACCACAACTAATGTATTTAACGTTTATCCAGAATATTAAAATGTACAACTGAAGAGCTTTTTCGAATCCCAGCTCGGCAGATAGTGGAATCTGAATTCAAGAAAAAATATCTGGAATTAGGAATCTCCTGATCTCCATGGAACCATTGTCAATGGCGAAAAAAATCCTGCCAACCTGACAGTCGCCCAACAAGCTACTCACTGTATTAATGACTGCAAAGTCTCAGCAAAGGAATGAAACTGGATGGACCACCTGGCATCTAACAAGGCATTAGGAAATACAATCCCAGAGGTGAGGGGAGAGTGACAGCCCAGTCCCACTCCAACACCACTATTTCTAGCTGATTCTACCCTCACCTCAGCTCATATACTGAAACTCTCATCCATCATGTGTTATCTCCAGACTTAATTATCCAAACACACTTCTGGCCAGCCTCCCAAATTCAACCTCCCTGTAATCTCAAGAAAAATTGAAAGCTCTATCGTCCACGTGCTCACTTCTCCCCAAACATGTTCATCCGTGAATAGGCTCCTATTCATAAGCAACAACAATTTAAAATTCTCATTCTTGATTTGATTCCTGGCTGTGATCATCCCTCGCTCCCTGCACCACACATCCTTTGAGACCTCGACAACCCATTTTCTTTGAGACTCCCAACGATTTGTTAATTCATTACTTCAACTGTGTGGCTGATTCTACAGTTACTAAAGCAACATGGTCTGGAATTTGCAGACAAAACCTCACAGGTCTGCTTTCCACCTTTCAGACATCCCTCAAAACCTGCTTTTTGGCAATGCTTTTGGTCACCTGACCTAATATCTCTATCTCTGGCTTTATATCTAAAGTTTTCAATAGTATTTTGGTGAAATTATAAGCATGATAATAAAACGACAAACTATTCTTGATTTGGACATTATCTTCAAATATTCACTGCTGCTGTAATGAATAATCTGTAATGTCTCTTACCCAACCACATTGTGGGAGCACCTTTACCACACAGACTGCAGCTGTACAATAAAGTCAAACATCACCCTCTCCACAGGCAACAGGGCTTTGGCATTAATCACTGGTATCTGTGGAAGGAGAAACACAGTTGATGTTTCAGGGAGTGCAAAATGGATTACAGGGAATGAAAATGGTGCAGAATTTGATAGTCAGAAATGGAAGGAAAATACACTTGCTTATTGGAAAAAAGAATTCTTGACTGTCAAAAATATTCAAGAAAAAAGTAATCTGATAATAGAGCAGCACAAGGTCAGGGGCTGGGCCACAGTGAAAAACTCATTTACAAAGGGTCTATAAAAATAATAATACAGTACTAAACAGACCAAAAATACACCCATGGTTCAGACTGAGGAAGCTAGACATTGACAAAGTGGTCATGAGGGAGCCCAGAGGTGAATCAGAGCTGTATTGGCTGCTATGATCACAAAGACTCTATACCAGAGAAAGGCTGTACATGCGCCTGGCTGCACCTTGCCCCCTACAAAGATGGCGGCCGCGCACGTGCCCAGTGAATCGTTGTCCCGAATAAAGATGGCGGCGCTCACTCAGGCCTGCAGCCGCGCTGAGGCCATTCCCCATTTACTGCAAACACGGGACTGGGACGTTCAAGTTTGTGTTTTCCGACGTGCACAATTTGTTTGTAAAACCTCTCCGCTCATAGAAACACAGTTTTTCTCCCGTTTCCCTGTTTATTTCTTTCCTTACCGTATCCTTTCTCTCCATAACTTCCCGAGCATTCATTACAGTTACTCTACGCCCCGCGCGAGGGTGATCACATGGTTTAGTTTAGCTCCGCCCTTCATTCACTTTGATTGGTTGGAGGACCAACCGCCCGCTAGGTCATCCAGCTCCGCCCACCGTCCTTTCATTGGTCCGGTGCTGACATCAATCACCCGGGGGTCCCTTTATTGGCTAGAGCATGCGCAGTGTGTCCACCTTTTGCTGATATGTTGGGTAATGTGATGGGAGAGTTTACTGAGGGTAAGAATTTCCTTTGTGTGAGGTCTGCAGTAGATTTCCTTTATTCATGGAGGGAATTGCCTTCCTACTCATGACTGTATAGCTGTGATTGATAAATCAGTACATAAACACCCCATTTTCACATCTGAGATCTTTCGCACATTGTATCACGCTCTTCCTTGGAGACAAAAAAAAACATGAAACGGAGCCTCAAGGAATCGGAGCAGGAGTAGGCAATTCATCCCTTTCAGCTTGTTCCCCCATTCTATCAGATCATGGCTGGGCCAACCCAGACCTCAACACCTCTTTTATGCTTGCTCCGCATAGCCCTCAACTGCCCAATATTTCAAAAATCTATCTGCCCTCTTTTAAAATAATTTGTGACAGAATCATAGATTCCCTCCTGTGGAAACAGGCCCTTCAGCCAACAAGCCAGACAACCCTCCGAAGAGTAACCCAACCATTCCCGTCCCACATTTAACTTTCACAAAAGTTTGGGCGAGAAAATTCTAGCAATTCACTGAGAGAAAAAAATATTTTCTTTTTCTAAAATGAATGTTCCCTTGTTTGAGACTTCACTGGTGCTAGAAGATCTAGTCAACATCCACCCTGTCAAGCTCTTCAGAATCTTGTTTCCATAAGATCACCCCTGCTTATCTATTTTTGATAGGTCAACCCTTTCGTCCTCGAAGCAGCTAAGTGAATCTTTTTTGAATGGTTTCTGATGTTGGTTTATCCTTTATTGAATATGGGAGCTAACATTGTATAAAGCACTGCAAGTGAGGACTCAGCAACAGCCAATGTGGTTAACCAATCCTCAATCCATGCTAATACATAACCCCGATACCATGAGCTTCTAAATTGTGCAATTAACTTTTATGTAGCACCTTATCATTTGCATTTTTAAAATCCAAATACAGAACATCATTGGATTGCCCTTTATCAGCCCTGCTTGTTATCTCCTCAATGAACTGTCGCAAATTTGTCAAATATAGTTTCTCTTTCACAAAACCCAGTCTACCATGTTTAATGATAAGCTTTTTTAAATGTCCTGGAATTTCTTACTTTAATATTCGACTCTGTAGGTTCTTTCAATAGATTTGCTAAGTATGATTCCCCTCTCTTAAATCCATGCGGACTCTGTCCAATCCTGTCACTGTTCAGTAAGAAACTTGACTGTACTCCAATATAGTTAGTAAATGTATCTATTTATTTTTAAAAATCAATTACTTATAAATGTTGGACCCATGCAATATCAATGAATTTGTGACTCTGAATTTGGGTTATAATGTTTTTTTCTGTTAATTCCTTTTCGTACTGTGTTATGCAGACAGTACCAAGTGATCACTCTTAATTGTGAGTAACTTTGAAAATATTTTTAAAAATGACATCCCAAAATGCTGCCTCATTATTGTGCAAGGAGGATTTTGCATTCAATAGTTTGCAGATAAACTATTGGGCGGCACGGTGGCTAGCACTGCTGCCGCACAGGGCCAGAGACCCGGGTTCAATTCCCGCCTCAGGCGACTGACTGTGTGGAGTTTGCACATTCTCCCTGTGTCTGCGTGGGTTTCCTCCGGGTGCTCCGGTTTCCTCCCACAGTCCAAAGCTGTGCAGGTCAGGTGAATTGGCTATGCTAAATTGCCCGTAGTGTTAGGCGAGGGGCAAATGTAGGGGTATGGGTGGGTTGCGCTTCGGCGGGTCGGTGTTGACATGTTGGGCCGAAGGGCCTGTTTCCACACTGTCAGTAATCTAATCTAAAATTGAACAGCTTTTTGCTGCAATTTAGCCAGACTGCAGGTTACACCAAAGTATCAGTGCCTCACCTTTATCAGGGCTCCCAGATATCGTGCAGCTGCAGTATTTTGTTTTGCACTCAGCTATATGTTGTTCTCACTTGTTTCTTTGTGAAAAATTACAAAATTAACTTGGATGAATGAACTTATGATTTCTTTAACCAATGTTGGGAGAAACAAAATGTCAGTGTTTCAAGTGCTGATAAAGTAAAATAAACTAATAATCAGGGTTTAAGATGGATATGGAACAAATGCTGGCAAATGGGACTAGATTAATTTTGGATATCTGGTCAGCATGGGCAAGTTGGACTGAAGGGTCTGATTTTGTGTTGTACAACTGTGACTTCATTCTCTCAATTATTCAAGAAGTTAAATTTTCCTTTTCCTCCTCGAAGTATTCATGCAGAGAATGCACTTGAAATGATGATTGAGGTAGATCAAACTCACATTGATTCATGACCTTTTCCTCTGGGTTCTTCAATGAACAAACTTGTTTTGTTCTCTGAATAACTATGTATCATGTGATTTGTTTTGCACAAAATATTTCATGAGGATCTCGTGAACTATTAAGAAGTATTCATTTTTAAAATTTAGGCAGCTTGATTATTAAGCAAGAAAAGGTTAGCATTTTACTCCCACTGAAATCATTGTTCTATAAAAGTAACAAGCTTTTTAATCTGTTCTGACACTGAATATATGGAAGTCAATTCTGAAGGAAAAAATCCTCGTCGGTAATGTTCCCACATTTGTGGAGTAATTGCTTCTGGTCACTCTTCAGGCTATAGAGGCTCGGAAAGAAATGAGTTGGTCAAAGTTAGCAACATCATTTGGATGTTCTATGCTCATTGGGGAAACTTGCAGGATCTGTAGAAGGAACACGTGTTTCAGAGTGTATGCAATCAACCTGAACATTGTTATTTTTTCACAGAGCTTGCGACCCGACTGGAGCAGCAATGAAGCTTGTATTGTTTTTTTAAATTTCCGAGCTTGCCAAATTATTGTTGGTAAATGCAGGTGACTTTATCAAAGCACATTTCACGTGCCCCAGCTAGGAATTCGATCCCAATTCTGCCAGTCCATCCATTCCTATGGATAAGAGGTATTTTAAATGTGAGCACTCCATTTAACTATTTGAATTGAATACTTCAGTGGTTAAGTCCTCTTGGATTCTTAATTTCAAATTACTCAATGTGATTTTTTTGTCCCCCCTGAATTTGCCCAGCACTGGGCAGTTCTGGAATATTCCAAATATTTACAATAGATGCATTCACACTATTGAAGGCAACCTGGCAGATTTGAATACCATTCAGGTTGTCAACAATACAGAAGTAACTTTATGAATTGCTTACTGTACACCAACAACACAAGCCCAGTACTACTGAAACCACAGATTGTCTCCCAAGGATTCCCAAATCTGAACAGTGCATTCCAGATATGCTCACTATCACCATCTGGGAGCAGTCTCCCAAAGTGCTCCCACAATTTAGAAAGCACATACACTGCCCTCCAAAGCTAAATCTGCTGTCACAGGCTTCACTCTTATTGTATACAATGACATTTATTATCCAGTTCTTTAATGTGAAATGATTCTACAAACAATTTGTAGAAGTGAATGGAAAGTGTGATGTTTGCTTGACCTTTGGCTCTATGTATCAGACTGAACTGAACCTTTAGCAAGATGTGGGATCTTTCCCACAAATATTGTTTAAAAAAGCAAAGATTATGCTCTGAGATATAAATGTTTAATCAGGTTTAATAAAAATCCTTCCAAAAAAATTGAGAGTTTGACTTCAGCTCCTTTAAAGAGACATGCTCTTGGCCTTCAATTTTGTGACGTGATCATTCTTTGGTAAAGGTGGCTTTGTGCAACACTGCAGGATGTTGTGCTGAAGTGCCTCATTGGGTGGATGAGCTTTATTACTGGTGTAACTCGGCTAATTTTGAGATGAAATGTCACTTTGAGTTAAATCTTGTTTTTAAACTGAGGCGTGCTTGTGTAACTCAAGTGTGGAAACTATGCTCATGTTTGCAATGAACCTTTCACTTTTGGAGATTATTTACAAAACAGATCGGAAAAATACTAAAGTTCAATATAGAAAGCACAGTGCTGGAGAATCACAGGTCCAGCAGCATCTCTGAGGGGAATAAAACATTGTAAGCTCCAAGTCTCATGACCATTTGTCCGTTCAGACGAAGAGTCACTGAAATTGAAATGTAACATTATTTTTCTCTGCACCGATGCCCTCAGAACTGCTGAGTTTCTCCAGCACTTTGTTTCTGGGGTTCAGATCTCAGCACCTGCAGTTTATTGTTTTGTTAGCGATCCTATGATTTGACTTGGGGAGCGAGAGGCAGCAACTGTGATCAACTAGAATAAAACTCCCCAACCATGGAAAAAAAAACAGTTCTTTATACGTTGCAAAACATGACTGTAAATAAGAAATGCAATTAAGCTAAGTGCAAGGCGGTATACCACCTGCCTTGTCTCAAACCTGCTACTCATCTTTGAGGACGAATCTGTCAGAATTGTGTTTGCTCCCTTCCTTTGAGATCACAGTCCACAAATGTCCCAGTCCCAGTTCCTGGGCTGGGCCCGGTTACCACATTGCAGTGGGGTGGGGAGCTTTGTGTCAGCCTGAAGTTTTTGTTAATAACAACATTGCGGGTTGAAGTTGACGGTTTTGACGAATATTGTGTCATCAAACTTGGAGGAAATCCTTCCGAATGTATTGATTAACTGGACTGAGCCTGTTTACATGCAGCCCTGTTAGTAGTACTGTAATATTCTAAGTTAAGAATCACACAACACCAGGTTATAGTTCATCAGGTTTATTTGGAAGCACACTAGCTTTCGGAGCACCGCTCCTTCATCAGGTGATTGTGGAGAGCACAATTCTAAGGCACAGAATTTATAGCAAATATTTACAGTGTGATGTAACTGAAATTATACATTGAAAAATACCTTGATTGTCTGTTGAGTCTTTCATGTGTTCGAATACCATGATAGTTTCACTTCTTTCATGTGGAAATCACAAAATATTTTTTTAAAAGTTGCATTCCTGACAGTGGCCCACCAAATCACTCACTGTATTAATCACTGCACAGTCTCAACAAAGAAATGAAACTGGATGGACCACATGACATCTACCAATGCACTGGAAATACAACAGCACAATCAGCCCTCTTGACCTTGCAACTTCTGTCTCACTGTGGGCAAACAGCAGCAGCAGAACTGTACTCCAGCCCAATATGAAATCTCATGGCTTGGTATATCCCCCACTCAACCATTAACATCAAGCCAGGGGAATCAATCATAGTTCAATGGAGAGTTCCGCAGGGCATGCCAGGAGCAATACCAGGCATACCTAAAAATGTGGTGCCAACCTGGTGAAGTTACAGTGCAAGCAACACCAAATAGAACTATGTGATCCAACAACCAATGGATCAGATCTGAGCTCTGCAGTTCTGCCACACCTAGTCAGGAATGGTGATGGACAATTAAACAACTCACTGCAGGACGCATCACAGATATCCCCACCCTTACTGATGGAGGGGTCTCACACATCCACGCAACAGACAAGACGACACCATTTGCAGCAATCTTCAGCAGTGCCAAGTGGATGAGCCTTCTCCATTTGTCCATGACATCACAGATGTGAAACGAATTGGTTGAAAACTCATTTCAAATCAGATCAAGAAATGGACAAGTAGTGTAAAGGCTGTGGGCCCTGCCAGCATTGTGGCAATAATACTGATGGCTGTGCTCCAGAACTTGCTGAAAATGTGTTGCTGGAAAAGCGCAGCAGGTCAGACAGCATCCAACGAGCAGGAGAATCGACGTTTCGGGCATGAGCCCTTCTTCAGGAATGAGTTCCTGAATGCTGCCTGACCTACTGCGCTTTTCCAGCAACGCATTTTCAGCTCTGATCTCCAGCATCTGCAGTCCTCACTTTCTCCTCCAGAACTTGCTGCCCATCAAGACAAGTACTGCTCCAGCACTGGCATGTACCACATTGGGAAATGTTTCCCAGTGTTGTTCAACACAAAAACGCAGGACACATCCAACCCAGCCAATTTCCCTCCATCAGACCACACTCGCTCAGCAGTGAAGTGATAGAAGTTGTCATCAACAGTGCTGTCAAGCACATGCTCACAATAACCTGCTAAGTGACACCCAGTTTGGGTGCTTCCAGGGCCAATCAGCTCCTGAGCTTGTTACAGACTTGATTCACAAACTGACAAACAGCTGAATCCCAGAGCTGAGGGTGACAGCCCAGTCCCACTCCAAGACCACTATTTCGACTTCAGTGATATCACCTGACTTCACCACAGTCTCAGCTCATTTACTGAAACTCTCCTTCATCCTTTTTGTTAATTCTAGATTTCATTATCTAAACCCACTCCTGGCCAGCATCCCACAATCACCCTCCCTATAATCTCCAGAATATTGAAAACTCGACCACCCAAGTGCTCACTTGTACCAGAACTTGCTGATCCATCAAAAGGCTCCCATTTATAAGCAACAACAATTTACTTTCACACCCTTGACTTAATTCCTGGCTGTAATCATTCCTATCTTCCTGCACCACACACCCTTTCATATCTCAATAACTCATTTTAGTTTAGACTCCCAATGATGTGTTTATTTTTGAGTTCAGCTGTGTGATTGTTTCTATAGATTTCAAGGCAACACGGTCTGGAATTCCCACCCTCTAAGATCTGCTTTCTTCCTTTAAGGCATTCCTGAAAAATTGCTTATTTGGCAATGGTTTTGGTCACTGGACATAATATTGTCCAGCTGTGGCCTTATGTCAAAAGTTCTCAATATTTTTGTGAAATTAAAAACATGTTGATTTGTACAGACATCTTCGACTTTTCACTATCGCTGAGTGAATAATCTGTAACGTCTCCTACCCAACCACGTTGTGGGAGCGCCTTCACCATTCAAACTGCAGCTGCATAAGGAAGTCAAACATCATCCTCTCCACAGGCAACAGGGCTTTGGAAATGATCACTGGTATCTGTGGAAGGAGAAATACACATGATGTTTCAGGGAGTGCAATATGAATTATAGGGAATGAAAATGGTGCAGAATTTGACTGTCAGAAATGGAAGAAAAATCCACTCACTATTGGAAAAAAGAATTCTTGACTGTCAAAGATATTGTGGAAAAATAATCTGATAATGGAGCAGCATACGGTCAGGAGTCGGGCAGCAGTGGACAATCCATTTACAAAAAGGTCTGTGAACGTAGTAGTAAAATACAAAAAATGGCAAAAATACACTCATGTGAGACTGAGGAAGCTAGATAACGAACAAGTGGACATCAAGGAGCCCAGAGTTGAATCAGAGCAGTGTTCACTTTTATGATCCCACAGTCAGAGATGTCTAGCACAAAAACAGACTCTTCAGTCCAACCTATCTATGCAAATCAGATATTCTAACCTAAACTATTCCCATTTGCCAGCACTTGACCGACATCCCTCTGAACCCCTCCTATTCAAATGCCTTTTAAATGTTACAATTTTGGTTGCCCTTTAGGCTCCTTTTGAATTTTCCCCTCTCACCCTAAACCTATATCCTCTAGTTCTGGGCTCCACAACCCCAGGGTAAACACCTCGTCTATTTATGCTATCCATGCCCCTCACAATTTTATAAACCTCTTCAACATCACACCTCAGCCTATGACACTCCAGAGAAAATGGCCCCAGCCTATTATGCCTCTCCCTGCAACTCAAATCCTCCAACCCTGGCAACATCTTTAAAAAAATCAATTCTCAAACCTTCCATGTTTCAGTGCCTCTTTCTGATGAGAGGGAGACCAGAATTGCACACAATATTCCAAAAGTGGCCTAACCAATGTCCTGTACAGCTCCTTTACTCAATGCTCTGACCAACGAAGGGAAGAAAACCAAACAATTTCTTCATTATCCTATCTACCTGTGACTCTACTTTCAAGGAACTATGAACATGCACTCCAAGGTCTCTTTGTTCAGGAAGACTCTCCAAGACCTTACAATTCAGTGTGAGTCCTGCTCTGATTTGCTTTTCTAAAATGCAGCACCTCACATTTATCTAAATTAAACCCTATCTGCCACTCTGCAGCCCATTGGCCCATCTAATCAATATCCCATTGTACTCTGAGACAACCTATACCACTGTCCACAATACCTCCAATTTTGGTGTCATCTGCAAACTTACGAACCGTACCGGCTCTGTTCACATCCAAATCATTTAAATGGATGAAGAAACAAATCCAGAAAAAAAAACAGTTTCTCTGGTTTTGAATGTGCTCTGGGTAAATCCTGCCCTTTGACTCTCTACCAGGGAGGGCTGCACATGCACACCTCTGAACTTTGCCCCCTACAAAGCTTGCGGCCGCGCTCGTGTCCAGTGAATCTTTATCCCGAATAAAGAGGGCGGCAATCACACGATGAGGCTATTTTCCCGTTTACTGCAAAAACGGGACTGTAAGTTTCAAATTTGTATTTTCCGATGTGCATCAAATGTATGTTAAACCTCTCTGCCCATACCAACACCATTTCCGTCCAACTTCCTGCTGTTTATTTCGTTCCTCTCCATCCACACGTCCCGCACACCCGCCCACCGTGAGGATGATCACATGGTATAGTCTAGTCCCGTCCCTCATTTACTCTGATTGGTCGGAGGACCAAATGCCCCGCCAGGTCCTCCAGCTCTGCCCCTGCTTTTCCATTCGTCTTCCACTGACATCAACCACCAGGGGCCCATTGTTGCCTGGAGCATGCGCACTGCTTCGTGGCTTTTGTTGCTGTTTATCAGTTACAAGAGTAGGACACAAAGTTAAAAATCACACAACCACCTGATGAAGAAGCTGCAAAGCGAGTGCTTCCAAATAAACCTGTTGGACTATAACCTGGTGTTCTGTGAATTTTAATTTTGTCCATCCTAATCCAACACCAGCACCTGAAAGTCAAGAGTGTGGGAGGAATGCAAAATATAACAACAAAAGAACTAGGAACAGGAGAAGGCCGTCCTGCCCTTTGAGCTTGCTCTGCCATTCATTAAGATCATGGCTGATCATTTCGTGGACGCAGAACCATTTACCAACGTTCTCACCATATCCCTTAATTAATTAGTTATTTCTTTAAAAAAAAACTTACCTTAGCTTTAAAAACGTTCACTGAACGAGCATCAACTACTTCCCTGGGCAATGAATTCCATAGAGGTCAAGAAGTCCCTTCTCAATTCAGTCCTAAATTTGCTGCCTCTAATCTTGAGGTGATGCCCTGTTGTCCTGGCTTCATCTGCCAGTGGAAGCATTCTCACTACTTCTGTTTTATCTATTCCATTCATTATTTTAGATGTTTCCCATTCTTCTGATTTCCAATGAATATAATCCTAATCTACTCAGTCTCTGTTAAGCCAACCCCCTCAACTCTGGGATCAACCTAGTTAACCTCCTCTGCACCCCCTCTAGTGCCGGTACATCCTTGAGCAAGTAAGGAGACAGAAACTGCATGAAGTACTCCAGGTGTGGCCTCACCAGAACCCAATACAGCTGGAACATAACCTCTGCTTTAAACACAATCCCTTCAGCAATGAAGGCCAAAATTCCATTTGCTTTCTCAATTGATTGTTGTACCTGGTGACCAACCTTCATGCAGAAGGTTACTCAGGTGACCCCTGCATAGCAAATGATGCACCTTTTTAAAATTCAAGTAGTAATCTCTTTTTTAATGTTACTCCAACCAAATAGTAGTTCTTTACATTTATGAACATTCTATTCCAAATGCCAGACCATTGCCCACTCACTCAATGTATTTATGTTCCTCTGCAAAGTTTCACAGTCCTCCGCACACTTTGTTCTGCTACTCATCTTCGTGTCATATGCAAACTTTGACACCCTACATGTGGTCGCCAACTCCAAATCATCTGTATCAATTCTAAATTATCACAGTCCCAACACTGATCCCTGAGGCACACTATTAGTCACTGATTGCCAGCCAGAATAGTATTCATTTATCCCCACACTTTGCTTTCTGTTAGTCAACCAATCTTCTATCCATGCTAATACTCTACTCCTAACGCCATGCGCCTTTATATTATGCAACAGCCTCTTGCACAGCACCTTGTTGAAGGCCTTTTGGAAATCCGAGTACACCGCATCCACTGGGTCCCCGTTGTCCACCTTGCTCGAAATGTCTTCATAGAATTCCAAAAGATTTGTGAAGCGTGACCTGCCCTACATGAACCCATGCTCTGTCTGTCCAATGGGACCATTTCTATTAAGATTCCCTGCTACTTCTTCCTTGATAATCGACCCAAGCATCTTTCCCACTACAGAGAATAAGCTAACTTGTGTATAATTCCCCACCTTTTGTCCACCTCCTTTTTAAAAATGTTACATCACTTTCGCTGCTTTCCAATCTGCTGGGACTGCCACAGAGTCCAGTGAATTTTGGAAAATTACTGCCAGTGCATTTTCTATTTCTCCTGGTATCTCCTTTAGTACCCAGGGATGCATTCCATCAGGGTCAGAAGACTTTTCTGTCATTAGCTCAATTAACTCCAACAGTCCAACACTAGCTGTTCCGTAATAATGATAGTTTCCAAATCCTCACCTATGTTTGTCTCTTTGCTAATTATTGGCAAGATATTAGTTTCCTCCACTGTGATATCGCATAATTAAATGTTCCTTCTCATTTTCCAAAGGACCAACATTTACTTTAGCCACTTTTCTCATTCAATATAACATTTTGCTATCTGTCTTTATAGTCTGTGCTAGTTTATTTTTCTCATGTTCTACCTTACTTTTCTTTATAGCTCTTCTGTGGCTTTCTGTTGACCTTTAAAGTTTTCCCAGTTCTAGTTTCAGGCTGTTTTTGGCCACTTTGCATGCCTTCTCTTTCAATTTGATTGCTTTCCTTAGATACCCATCGCAGAGTATGCCTTTTCTTACAGTCCTTCCTTTTCACTGAAATATATAATTGCTGAGCACTTTGTAAAATGCCTTTGAAAATCTTTCACTGCTCATCAACTGTCCCACCATAAAATCTTTGTTTCCAGGCTACTTTATCCTGGTTCTCCCTCATTCTATTGTAGTTCCCTGTGTACGCAGGTATTAGATTTTATCTTCACACTCTCCATATATATTCTAAATTCAACCATACAGTGATCATTTCTTTCAAGAGGATCCCTAACTGATTCCTGTCTCATTGCACAGGGCCAGATGCTGGATAGATTGCTCCCTTGTCAGTTCCATTTCATACTGTTCAAGAAAACTGTCATGGATACACTTAATAAACTCAAGGCTACCCTGACTGAGCTGGTTGTCAAGGGCAGGTCATGTCTCACAAACCTCTGAGTTTTTTGAGAAGGTAACCAAGCATGTAGATGAGGGTAGGGCATTTGACGTGGTACACGTGGACAAAAGTAAAGCCTTTGACAAGGTTCCACATGGTAGGCTGTTGTAGAAAATGCAGAGGCATAGAATTGAGGGTGATTTAGCAGTTTGGATTAGAAACTTGCTTTCTGAAAGAAGGCGGTGAGTGGTGGTTGATGGAAAATATTCAGCCTGGAGTCCAGTTACTCGTCACGTGCCACCAGGATCTGTTTTGGGACCACTGCAGGTATAGGTGAATGAATTAGGAAATTTGCAGACGACACTAAAGTCAGTGTAGTAGTGGACAGTGTGGAAGAATGTTACAGGTTGCAAGGGGACTTGGATAAACTGCAGAATTGGGCTGAGAGGTGGCAAATAGAGTTCAATGCAACTAAATGTGAGGTGATGCACTTTGCGAAGAATAACAGGAAGGCTGAATACTGGGTCAATAGAAAGATTCTTGGTAGTATGGTGGGCAGAGGGATCTTTGAGTCCATGTACATCGATCCCTGAAAGTTGCCACCCAGGTTGATAGTGCTGTTAGGTTTCATTCATGGAGGGATTGAGTTCCGAAGTTGAAATACCATACTGCAACTATACAAAACGCTGGTGCAGCCACACTTGGAATATTGTGTTCAGTTCTGGTGCCCATATTTCCAGAAGGATCTGGAAACATTGGAAAAGATACAGAGAAGATTTACCAGAACATTGCCTGGTGTGGAGAGAAGGTCTTGTGAGGAAAGGCTGAGAGACTTGAAACTCTTCTCATTGGCAAGAATAAGGCTAGAGGGGATTTGATAGAGACATACAAGATGATCAGAGGATTAGAAAGGTAGACAGTGGAAGTCTTTTTCCAAGGATGATGACGTCAGCGTGGGGGGAATGGGGGTGGAACCCTGCTCATGACTCCACCCCATTCCCCCACTCCAGTTACAGGCTCCGCCCCCACTCCCATCTCCACACCCACACCAGATCCCAGCTCCCAGCCCTGCTGAGTTTCCACCATCCCTCCAGACCTTCCCCTCACTGAGGATGAACGATCAGTCCTCAGCAAATGACTCACCTTCATCCCCCTCCGTCCATGCATCAATGAATTTAATACATTCCATGACGTCGAACCCTTCTTCTGCTGCCTCCACCTCCGAGCTTACTTTCACAATCAGGACTCCCACCCACCTTCCGAGGACTCCTTCGCCCACCTCCAACACACTACATCCACTTGGACACCCCGCGCTGGCTTATTACCTGCCCTCGACCTCTTCATTTCCAACTGCTACCGGGACATTAACCGCCTCAACCTGTTTGTCCCCCTCCCCCAATCCAAACTCTCACCCTCAACGCGCAGCCCTCCAATCCCAACCGCACCATCAAGCCAGCAGATAAAAGGGGTGCAGTGGTAGTCTGGCGCACTGACCTCTACACCGCTGAAGCGAAACCCCAACTCGAGGACACCTCTTCCTACCGCCCCTCGACCATGGCCCCACCCCCCTTACCAAACCATCATCTCCCAAACCATACAGAACCTCAATCTCAGGAGATCTCCCACCCACAGCTTCCAACCTCACAGTCCGGGAACCC
This sequence comes from Chiloscyllium plagiosum, assembly GCF_037043375.1. Lineage (NCBI taxonomy): Eukaryota > Metazoa > Chordata > Chondrichthyes > Orectolobiformes > Hemiscylliidae > Chiloscyllium > Chiloscyllium plagiosum. The sequence continues at coordinate 50,178,320 of NW_028270183.1, forward strand.
CGCACTGCCCGGTTCTAACTCCTTACCAAGATCCACAAGCCTGACCACCCTCGCTGACCCATTGTCTCAGCATGCTTCTGCCCCACTGAACTCATCTCTACCTACCTCGACACTGTCCTATCCTCCCTTGTCCAGGAACTCCCCACGTACGTTCGATATACCACCCACGCCCTCCACCTCCACCAATACTTCTGTTTCCCCGGTGCCCAATGCCTCATCTTCACCATGGATATCCAATCCCTCTGCACCTCCATCCGCCATGACCAGGGCCTCCAAGGCCTCCAAGCCCTCCGTTTTTTCCTCTCCCAACGTCCCCAACAGTACCCTTCCACCGACACACTCATTCGTTTGGCCGAACTGGTTTCTCCTTTGAATCCTCCCACTTCCTCCAGACCAAAGGGGTAGCCATGGGAACACGTATGGGCCCCAGTTATGCCTGTCTCTTTGTTGTCTACGTAGAACAGTCGATCTTCCGTAATTACACGGCGCCACTCCCCATCTCTTCCTCCGCTACATTGATGACTGCATTGGCGCCACCTCATGCTCCCGCGAGGAGGTTGAGCAATTCATCAACGTCACCAACACATTCCACTCTGACCTTAAATTTACTTGGACCATCTGACACCTCCCTGCCCTTCATGGACCTCTCCATCTCCATTAATGACGACCGACTTGACAGTGACATTTTTTTACAAACCTACCGACTCCCACAGCTACCTGGATTACACCTCTTCCCACCCTACCTCTTGCAAAAATGCCATCCCGTATTTCCAATTCCTCCACCTCCGCCGTATCTGCTCCCAGGAGGATCAGTTCCACCACAGAACACACCAGGTGTCCTCCTTCTTTAGAGATCGCAATTTCCCTTCCCACGTGGTTAAAGATACCCTCCAACATATCTCGTCCACATCCCGCACCTCTGCCCTCAGACCCCACCCCTCCAACCGTAACAAGGACAGAACGCCCCTGGTGCTCACATTCCACCCCACCAAAATACCCAAATCATCCGCCGACATTTCCACCATCTCCAAAAAGACCCCACCACCAAGGATATATTTCCCTCCCCACCCCTTTCCGCCGTCCGCAAAAACCATTCCCTCTGCGACTACCTGGTCAGGTCCACGCCCCCCTACAACCCACTCTCCCATCCTGGCACCTCAGGAATTGCAAAACCTGGGCCCACACCTCCTCCCTCACCTCTATCCAAGGCCCTAAAGGAGCCTTCCACATCCATCAAAGTTTTACCTGCACATCCACTAATATCATTTATTACATCCGTTGCTCCCGATGTGGTCTCCTCTGCATTGGGGAGACTGGACGCCTCCTAGCAGAGCGCTTTAGGGAACATCTCCGAGACACCCGCACCAATCAACTCCACCGCCCTGTGGCCCAACATTTCAACTCTCCCTCCCACTCTGCCGAGGACATGGAGGTCCTGGGCCTTCTTCACCGCCGGTCCCTCACCACCAGACGCCTGAAGGAAGAACGCCTCATCTTCCGCCTTGCAAAACTTCAACCCCAGGGCATCAATGTAGACTTCAACAGTTTCCTCATTTCCCCTTCCCCCACCTCACCCCAGTTCCAAACTTCCAGCTCAGCACTGTCCCCGTGACTTGTCCTACCTGCCTATCTTCTTTTCCACGTATCCACTCCACCCTCCCCCGCCCCCGACCTATCACCTATCACCTTCATCCCCTCCCCCACTCAACCATTGTTATCTATGCTACTTTCTCCCCACCCCCACCCTCCTCTAACTTATCTCTCCACGCTTCAGGCTCTCTGCCTTTAATCCTGATGAAGGACTTTTGCCTGAAACGTCGATTTTACTGCTCCTCGGATGCTGCCTGAACTGCTGTGCTCTTCCAGCACCACTAATCCAGAATCTGTACCCCACCACATCACTTTGCCGCACAATCACGCCTGAATCAACTCTGCAATTGGGAGGAAGGGGCGGAACAGGAGGACCGAGCAGCGGCCGGTCCGCCAACCAGAGTGAGTGAGGAGCGGGGCCAAAGCATTCTCGGGGAGTGAACGCTTCAGGATTGGTCAGAAAGCAAACTATTTTGCAGGATTGATCATCCTCAGTACATAGTGGAGCATTAAACCTCTCCCATGAATCAATATGAGATTTTTAAGAAATAGTTGAGATGTAAATCTGATAACGTACATTAGGGAGATTTATCCTTAGATAAACACATAGGTGATTTTGCAATAGTGTAGGGGACGAGTAATTCATAGGTCGGTTTACACAACCCGAGTAGGAAACTTATTTTCAAATTCCCAGAACGATTGGTAATTTACATACCTGGCTCGTATGGTTAAGTTAGACCGAATATTCTATATACATACTAAACAGCTCAATGACTTTAACTCGACAGAGCAAATGTTAATGACTAATATTTCACCCATGATCCTGTGCGGATATGAATATTCTCGAAAAACTCACCGGTCATCTCAGACGCACGCGCAGTTTGGTTTCTATGTGGAGCATGCGCACTGTCACATTGATCAGGGTACAGAGAGAGAGAGAGACATGGAGCTGCTTTCTCCGGCAGCGGCTGCGATCGGCTTCAGAGAGCGGCGCTCAGAGCCGGTGTGTGGGAGCCTCGCTGGGAGAAAGGAGCCGAGAGATTTCACAGGTCCTGGATACAGGTTAAAAATAACTCGATAAAGACCCTCCAGGCCCGGGTAAGGAGGCGGCGGTCTCTGTTAGGGAAGGGGCCCCGGGTCACGGCCGCCATTTGTTTGAGGGAAGAGGGAGCGCGGGCCTCAGGGCCGCCACCTTGAGAAGGTCAAGTTGCAGGAGGGCGGGGCTCTCGGGGTCTGTAGAACAATCAGAGGAAACGGAAGACCCATTGTTACTGATTAATCCCACGGACACAGCGTCACTGGGCGGTCCCGCAGGAATATCCTCTCTCAGTCCTGCTGGGATGGTTCACCCAGTCAGAACCAGCAGCTCTCCTCCTCTCTCAGCTCCCCTTCTGTCCTTCCTGCAGCATCTGTCCCCTGGGACATTGAGCTGCCTGTCCTGTCCCTCCCTCAGCCGTTGTTCTGTAATATCTGTGTTATCCCTGTCCCATCTTAGATTACTTCACTAAAGACAGGAATGCACCCGATGGATTTTTCTTAACATCAGCAATTGTTTAATACTCATTTACAGGTTTTTAATTACATCGTTTTTGAAGCATTTACTTCACATTCAATCATTTGCAATGCTGGGATTTGGATTTGTGTCCAGAGAACACTTAGAACAACATAGAACATAGAACATAGAACAATACAGCACAGAACAGGCCCTTCGGCCCACGATGTTGTGCCGAACTTCTAACCTAGATTAAGTACCCATCCATGTACCTATCCAAATGCCGCTTAAAGGTCGCCAATGATTCGGACTCTACCACTCCCACAGGCAGCGCATTCCATGCCCCCACCACTCTCTGGGTAAAGAACCCACCCCTGACATCTCCCCTATACCTTCCACCCTTCACCTTAAATTTATGTCCCCTTGTAACACTCTGTTGTAACCGGGGAAAAAGTTTCTGACTGTCTACTCTATCTATTCCTCTGATCATCTTATAAACCTCTATCAAGTCAGCCCTCATCCTTCGCCGTTCCAACGAGAAAAGGCCAAGAACTCTCAACCTATCCTCGTACGACTTCCTCTCCATTCCAGGCAACATCCTGGTAAATCTTCTCTGCACCCTCTCCAAAGCTTCCACATCTTTCCTAAAGTGAGGCGAACAGAACTGCACACAGTACTCCAACTGTGGCCTAACCAAAGTCCTGTACAGCTGCAACATCACTTCACGACTCTTGAATTCAATCCCTCTGCTAATGAACGATAATACTCCATAGGCCTTCTTACAAACTCTATCCACCTGAGTGGCAACCTTCAAAGATCTATGTACATAGACCCCAAGATCCCTCTGTTCCTCCACCTGACTAAGAACCCTACCATTAACCCTGTATTCCGCATTCTTATTTGTTCTTCCAAAATGGACAACCTCACACTTGGCAGGGTTGAACTCCATCTGCCACTCCTCAGCCCAGCTCTGCATCATATCTAAGTCCCTCTGCAGCCGACAACAGCCCTCCTCACTGTCCACAACTCCACCTATCTTCGTATCATCTGCAAATTTACTGACCCACCCTTCGACTCCCTCATCTAAGTCATTAATAAAAATTACAAACAGCAGAGGAGCCAGAACTGATCCCTGCGGAACTCCACTTGTAACTGGGCTCCAGGCTGAATATTTACCATCTACCACCACTCTCTGCCTTCGACCGGTTAGCCAGTTTTCTATCCAATTGGCCAAATTTCCCTCTATCCCATGCCTCCTGACTTTCCGCATAAGCCTACCATGGCGAACCTTATCAAATGCCTTACTAAAATCCATGTACACTACATCCACTGCTCTACCCTCATCCACATGCTTGGTCACCTCCTCGAAGAATTCAATAAGACTTGTAAGGCAAGACCTACCCTTCACAAATCCGTGCTGGCTGTCCCTAATCAAGCAGTGTCTTTCCAGATACTCATAAATCCTATCCCTCAGTACCCTTTCCATTACTTTGCCTACCACAGAAGTAAGACTAACAGGCCTGTAATTCCCGGGGTTATCCCTATTCCCTTTTTTGAACAGGGGCACAACATTCGCCACTCTCCAGTCCCCTGGTACCACCCCCGTTGCCAGTGAAGACGAGAAGATCATTGCCAACGGTACTGCAATTTCCTCTCTTGCTTCCCACATAATCCTAGGATATATCCCGTCAGGCCCGGGGGACTTGTCTATCCTCAAGTTGTTCAAAATGTCCAACACATCTTCCTTCCTAACAGGTATCTCTTCTAGTTTACCAGTCCATTTCACACTCTCCTCTTCTACAATACGGTCCCTCTCGTTCGTAAATACTGAAGAGAAGTACTTGTTCAAGACCTCTCCTATCTCTTCCGACTCAATACACAGTCTCCCACTACTGTCCTTGATCGGACCTACCCTCGTTCTCGTATTGCATCTCCCAAATGTTGGCTGTTTCCTTGTTGTGCATTAGATTTAATTCTGTTTGTCAGAAAGAGTGATGATGACTGGGGAATATCATTGTACTCCCCATGCAGTCTCCACAGCCACTATCCCCATTCTGTCCAATCTCCCAGCCAATGTCATGTTCATTCGAACTTGACTTATTAATTCATAAATCTAAATGAATAGGTTCATTGTAATTTTCACGTTTGGTTTTGGGCTGCGGCCAAAATGCATAAAAAATACGGTTCACAGCAAATAAAACTGCATTCAGAAGATTGTCAATTTGTTTAAAAAAAATACTGAAGCATATTCTCTATGGAAGTTCCAAAGTTGTCTTATTGGAGCAGTGAGAGGAACATTCAGAGAAGTCCACACTTCCTGTCTATGTTCAGGGCGGCTGTGTCCAGTGACAGTCTGTTGGCTGGCGTTTGTTCCCGTGGCAGAGAGATCCGCACAGAGATCTTTTGCGGGGTGGAGGGATTTGGGGCGAGATGGTTACAGCATAGTAAACGGACAACAAATAAGAATCATCTGGCCTATGAAGAGACAACATCCATCATTCTCCCCCACTACTGACTTCACTAGAGCAATTGATGATGAGAGATTTTATCAATAGCCAGCAATGCCAACATGTAGTCCAGTTCAGTTATATTGTGAACTGAATGTGCTGGATTGACAGCTGGGATTGTTTGCTCACTGACTGTGATTGATGGCAGTCTCCATGCAATGTAACTGTGTCACTGGAGGGTTTCCCTCTCCTATTGGTGAGGGGCTTCATTCAATGTGCTATCCCACTGTAGCAGCAGATGCATCAGCTCCAACACTAACAGAGATCAACAGCTGCGTAGGCAGAGAGAGGACAGATCCGAATTTGAGAATAGCGGACTGGAACATCAGAACAATGGAAAGGAGGTTTATCTTGAGTCCTTTGAAGATTTCCCCCTATTTGGGAATTTCTACAATATCGGATATCAGCGGTGCTGATGATTATTCTGGGCGGGATGGATGGTGTGCTACTAACCTATTAGCGCTATTGTTGGTGTTCTCTACCTCTGTCTATTCATTAATCCCACAAGCAAGTTTGAACTTCGTTGCAATTTCTGTTATCGATATTTGTCAGAGAAAGACACTATTGTCTTCAGTTTCAATTGCAGTCTCCATTCATTATCCATGAATTGCAGACCATTCCCTCACATACATCTGAAAACAAAATTGCGCAAAAAATTCTGTGTTACGATCGATCCCTCCACTATCACCTGATGAAGGAGCGTCGCTCCAAAAGCTAATGTGCTTCCAATTAAACCTGTTGGACTATAACCTGGTGTTGTGTGAATTTTAACTTTGTACACCCCAGTCCAACACCGGCGTCTCCAAATCATGTGAATACAGGTATTCCCCACTTTTCAAAAGTTCCCTTTTCGCCACTTCCCTTTCCGAATGAATTATGTTCGGACCTTGTTTCGCTAACCAAAAGAAATCCGAAGAGGATTTTCACTTTTACGAAGAAAAGCGAAATTTTTTTCCCATATAAATTTGTGCTACTGCATGTGACACCATATCAGCTTGTGAACGGTTTTATAGGAACTCTCTACTTACAGATAGTGAGGGAAACCTGTATATATCTAAGATCATGTTTAAAGTGATTTGATTCCCCCTGTCTGTCTTCCCTGAGTGTGGTCATCTTATATTTGGTAATGGGATATGGGTATCTCTGACTGGGCCAGCATTAGTTCATTTTCACAGTTGCCCTTGAGAAGACCTTGAGTCACTGCAGTCCACGTGATTGACCTCATTTGATTTGATTTATTTTAGTCAAATGTACAATGGGAAGGTTTGTTTTGACAGGAGTGCAAGCACATGATAGTAAACAAGAAAACAGAGATCGTGAAATACTTACACTGAGTGAGGCATAAATGGTTACAGCTTCACAGGAGGTGGGCAAAGCAAAATCGACGTTAGCAAGATTAATATTATTTGAAAAGTAAGAGATGTCAATTCATCAGTCTAATAATAGTAGGGAAGGAAGTGTTCCTGAGCATGCTGGTCCATGTTTTCAAGCTTCTGTGTCTCCTCCCTTTTGGAAGAGGTTGTAGGAGATCATTATTGGTTTGGGAGAGGTCTTTGATGTTGTCAGCCTTTCTGCGACAATGACAAGTATAAATGGATGGAAGGCTATCTTCTTTGATGGTCTGGGCTGTGCACACAACAAGTTGTAGTTTCTTATGGTCCATCTCGGGCCATTATGCACGTGACTAGAATGCTTTGATTTGCCAGTATAGAGAGCACTGGGAGACGGGCGGCTCCAAAATAGTTAGATGTAACCATTGGCTGTTAAATGAATACCCACGTTCTAGTTGCTGTTTTGACAACATTTGAAATTTAACTGATAGTTTTAAATTATGCCACAATACCAAAAACCAGTTGAACTCATTGTATTGCCAACATCGAACCAATGAGCCATCACCTGCTTCAAACGAATAGAGAAGCCATCACTACCACAACGAAGGAGAAAGAGACAGACACGAAGGGAAGGAGAGAGAGAATACAGAGAGGGAAACATATGGACAGTCATCAAATAGAGAAAGGAAACAAAACAAGGAAACCAACAGTCACGTGGGAACGGAGAAGGGAAGATAATAGATTCAGGGAAAGAAACAGCAGACAGGGAAAAGGAAAACACAGGGAAACAGACAGCGTGAGAGAAACAGTGTGAAACAAAGGCCACGGGAAGCTGGGGATGGAGTCACGGGGTGCTGGGGGTGGGGAATTGGAGGAGCTGTGGGTGAGGACCAGAGAGACCTGGGCGTGAGCACTGGAGGGAGCTGGGAGGAGGGAGGTGAGGATTTATTTTGACCCGTACCAAAATGTCCAGGCAGATCATAGTAAGCAAGGATGTACAGAACGATGGCTGTAAAACATGTCTGAGAGGCATATAGGTTGCGCTGCACAGAGCGTGCCCTAGGCGAGATCACCATGAACAAGATCAGCATTATCTGAGATGTAAGAGTCCATTCATCAGTCTAATAACAGCCAGGAAAAAGCTGTTCCTGAACTTGCTGCTCGGTGTTTTCAAGCTTCTGTATCTTTTATCCTGATGGAAGAGGTTGTGGGAGATCTTTATAGGCATGTGATGGGTCTTTAGTCATGTTAGAACAAAGAAAATTCCAGCACAGGAACTGGAACATCTGGACAACAAGGACGCCTACACCAGACTCTGCTCATTGACTACAGCTCCACCTTCAACATCGTTATCCCCTCCAGACTTATCTCAATACTCCGGGACATTGATAATGGCTCCACCCCCTGCAACTGGATCCCCCGGTTTCTGACACATAGACCACAATCTGTGAAGATTGGTATCTGCACCTTCTCCACAATAAAACTCAACACTAGAACTCCAGTGTTCTCAGCCCTCTATTGTACTCTCCTTGCACCCACACCAGTATCCTCAGCCCCCTACTGTATTCCCTGTACACACAAGGCTGTGCCGTCAGCCCCCTACTGTACTCCTTGTACACCCACGGCCCAAGCCTGCGTCAATTCAAATCCTCTATCTATTACCATCGCCTATTTTCTAAGGGTCTGTACCCCTTTGCTCCCTGCTCATTCACGAATCTTTCTGAAACATCTTACATGGAACACCACTGGTCACAGTTCTCCATTTTCAGGAACTCTCTTCCTCTACTACGCTCTGCCTCCTGTTGCCCAGCCTTGCTTTATCCTTGAAGCCAGCACACTCTGGACACCACGTGACATCACCTTCTCCATACCCCGACCATCGGAAAATTTATCAAACGCCTTTCTGAAGTCCATGCACATGACAGCTATAGCCCCTCCCTCATCAATTAACTATGTCCCTTCCTCAAAGAATTCTATTAAGTTGGTAAGACATGACCTTCCCTGCACAAAACCTTGTTGCCTATCACTGATAAGATCATTTCATCCAAATGAGAATAGCTCCTATTCCTCAGTATCTTCTGTAGCAGCTTTCCTACCCCTAATGACAGGCTCACCGGTCTATAATTAACTGGATTATTCATGCTACCCTTCTTAAACAGGGGCATTCGCAATTTTCCAGTCCTCCAGGACCTCAGTTGTGTTCAAGGATGCTACAAAGATAACTATTAAGACCCTAGCTATTTCCTCTCTCCCTTCCGTCACGAATCTGGGATAGATGTTGGCAGCCTTTCTGCGGCAATGAGATGTGTAAATAGAGTCAATGATTGGGAGATTGGAGTCTTTTATAGTCTGGGCTGTGAACACAATCTTCTGTAGTTTCTGATGGTCTTGGGCTGAGCACTTGCCGTGCTACTTCTACAGAAACACCCGGACAGTACGCTCACAATGGTGCACCTGTAGAAGTCATACATGCTGAATTTCCTGAGCCACCTGAGGAAGGAGAGGTATTGTTGAGCCTTCTTAACTGTCACAGCTATGTGAGAAGTCCAGGGTAGTTTGTCAGTTATCGTCACTCCCAGGAACCTGATGCTCTGCACTCCCTCAACAGTTGATGTAGATAAGGATGTGTTCCCCTCCTTTCTTTCTGAAGTTAATGATCAGTTCCTTACTATTGCCGAATTTGAGAGAGAGGTTATGATCATTACACCATGCCACCAAGCCCTTGATCTACTTTCTGTATTCTGACTCATCGTTGTTTGCTATCCATCCTGATTTGGTGATGTCATCAGCGAACTTGTAGCTGGCGTTGTTTGGAATTTTGCAACACAGCCGTGGGTGTACAGGGAGTACATTAGGGGGCTGAGGGACACACCCGTGGGTGTACAGGGAGTACAGTATGGGGCTGAGGACACAACAGTGGGTGTACAGGGAGAACATTAGGGGGCTGACGGATGCAGCCATGGGTGTGCAGGGAGTACAATATGGGGCTGAGGACACAACAGTCAGTGTACATGGAGTAGAGTAGGGGGCAGAGGGCACAGCCATGAGTGTACAGGGAGTACAGTAGGGGGCTGAGGACACAACCGTGAATGTACAGGGAGTATAGTAGGGGGCTGAGGACACAACTGTGAGTGTACAAGGAGTACAGTAGGGGGCTGAGGACACAGCCATGGGAGTGCAGGGAGTACAGTAGGGGCTGGGGACATAGCCATGGGGGTACAGGGAGAACAGTAGGGGGGTGTGGATACAGCCGTGTGTGTGCAGGGAGTACAGCAGGGGGCTGAGGACACAGACGTGGATGTACATGGAGTACAATAGGGGCCTGAGTGCACAGCCTTGGATATACAGGGAGTACAGTACGGGGCTGAGGATACAGCCGTGGGTGTACAGGGAATGCAGTAAGAGGCTGAGGGCACAGCTGTGGATGTAAAAGCAGTACAGTAAGGGGCTGAGGGCACAGCCATGGATGTACAGGAAATAGAGTAGGGGTCTGTGGACACTACTGAGATGCACGGAGAGTACAATAGGAGGCTGAGAACACTGTAGTTCCAGTGTTGTGTTTTATTATGGAGAAGGTTCCGATACCTATCTTCACAGATTGTGGTCTGTTGTCAGAAACCAGGGGCTCCAGTTGCAGAGGGTGGAGCCGTGATCAATGTCCCGGAGTATTGAGATAAGTCTGGAGGGGATAATGTTGTTGAAGGTGAAGCTGTAGTCAATGAGCAGAGTCTGTTGTCCAGATGTTCCAGGTGTGAGGGCAAGGCTCGGTGTGTGGCATCCATTGTGGACCCATTACATCAGTCTGCACACTATAGGAGCAGGTCAGACTGGGAGACTGAAGGTAGTGTGGGCCATAACCAGCATATCAAAGCACTTTATGTTTACTGAGGTCAGAGCCACTGGGCGGTAGTCATTAAGGAACGTTGCATGTGCATTCTCACTTTCAAGGATGATGGTGGTCTTCTTGAAGCAGGTTGAGACCTCGGCTTGTTGGAGGGAGAGTCTGAATATGTTTGTAAATACCTCTGCCAGTTGGTCCTCACAGGATCTGAGTGCTCAGCCGGGAACACCCTCCAGGCCCGTCGCTTTCCTTGACCTGACCTGCAGGAAGACTGATCATGTCTGCAGCGGTGACAGCGGGGACAGGTACATCCAAGGCTAGGGCAGGTTTCACGCTGGCAGTCACACAGTCATTCATCGTCGATATTCTCTCCCCCATCTCTCTCCGTCATCATCAACACACAGTGACATTGTATGGTGTGAGCAACATACAGTTAGCGTTGAGACAGAGTGACATCATTAGATTGGGACTGTGCGCCATCAAGTTCTGTGTCATCATAACAGGGTAAATTCACAACAAAACGGGGGCAGGGTGTGCTCCTACTGGGTATCAGTGGTGCAGGGAGTGAAGATTTTACAGATATAATTCCAGTCAAGCCACTGCTTTTACCTGAATGGAGTCAAGCATATTGGGTGTTGTGCCTTTTCAATGGTGGACACTCCTTCGGGAGTCAGGAAATGCCATTTACATGGACCACCTGAACAAAGGACCTGAGAGCAGTTTTGCTAAATTTGGAAATGGTACAGTGATTGTTGCATCGGCAGGCGATATTCATAAGTGGGGAGGCTGCAGAAAAGCTTGGAGAGTTTCGGACTGTGGGCAAACACGTGGCTGATGGAACACAATATGGGATCGTGTGAGATTATGCACTTTGATTGGCGGAATAGAGGCAGACACTATGTCCTAATAGGATCCATTGAATCTGAAGCACAAAAGGATTTTGAAGCATTCGTCCTCTCTTATGGTTAATGTGCAGGTTCAGTTGGCGTTTACGAAAACAAATGCAGTGTTAGCATATATTTCAAGGGATCTAGAATACAAGAGAGAAGATATACTGCTGAGAATGTAATGGGCTATGTTCAGACGGCATTTGTAATATTGGGAGTTGTTTTGGTCACTATCTCTGGGGAAATCTCTGCTGGTGGTGGAGGTGATCCATCCTGGGGATGGTGGCTTGTCATATGCACGGCAGTGTGTGTACTCGATAGAATTGAGAAGAATAGGAGGCGAGGTATCTTGCAGAAACTGATTGATTACTGCAAAGGTTGATACAGTCATTGTGTAGAACATATTTTAACTAGTCATAGAGACAATGACAAAATGGCAGTTTCAGATTGAAGGAATGGGCTGAGTGACCTAAATCTATTGCTATATCTCATGCCCTTTACGTAATAGGGTTTATTATTCATTGCAGAATTGCAAGTCTCTGACCTTCTTTTGTAACGCTTGTATTTGTATGTTGATTTTACTTCACGTTCTGTTCAATGGTAACCCCTGTGATATGGATGGTGGGAGGATTCAGTGTCGGCCAGTAGTCCATTAAACGTTGAATATAAACAGCTATCTGTGAGTCTCATCTGGCGGGAGTACACTGTCTCTCCGATGATTGACATTTTCAGTCTGATATTTTCGAAGGATCTACCCTGTTATGCCAGTATTGTTGAATTTAACAAAACAGATGCAATTTATAACAGCACACAGCAACAATAAGTCATCGAACACTGAACACCCTTCTAATAACAGAAATGTCTACAATGTTCTGTATAAGAAACATTGCTTTCATGTTCATGTTCAAATCAGATAACTTGTCCCATTGAGAGGCACAACTTGGAACTATTTTTAAAAAATCTTTATTTGGATGTGGGCATCGCTGGATGGTCCCACCATTTCTTGTCCGTCCCTCTTTGACCCCTAGAGAAAGTGGTGCTGAGCTGCCTTCTTGAACCGTTGCAGTCCACCTGCTGTGTGTTGACCCGCAATGCTATTAAGGAGGGAATTCCAGTTTTTTTTTTTCCCCGGCAAAAGTGAAGGAACAGCGGCATATTTCCACATCAGGATGTTGACTGGTTTGGAAGGGAATTTGTAGGTGGTGGTATTCCCATAAGTCTGCTGCCCTTTTCATTCTAGACATAAGTGTTTGTGAGGTTGGAAGGTGCTGTATGAGGATCTTTGGGGAATTTCTGCAGTGTGTCCAGTAGATAGTACACACTTGGACTACTGAGAGACGGTGGTGGAGGGAGTGAATGCTTGTGGATGTGATACAAATCAAATGGACTATTTTTTCAGGATGGTGTCAAGCTTCTTGGTGTTGTTGAGGCGGCACTCATTCAGGTAAGTGGATGAATTCCATCTCATTCCTGACTTGTGCCTTGTAGATGATCGACAGGCTTTGGGAAGTCAGGAGGTGACTTACTCGCACAGTATAACTAGACTCTGATCTGCTCTTATATATATGTGGCGAGCCCAGTTGAGTTTCTGGTCAATGATAACCCCCAGAATATTGATAGTGGGGAATTTAGTGATTATAATGCTGCTGAATACCACATTGTTATATTGTCTCTTATTGTTGACGGTCATTGACTGTCATCTGTGTGGTATGAAAGATCCTTGCCACATGTCAGCCCAAGCCTGGAGAGGGTCCAGATCTTGTTGCATTTGGGCATGGACTACTTTCGTATCTGAGCATTTGCGAATGGTGCTGAACGCTGTGCAGTCATTGCCGAATATCCCCACGTCTGACATTATGATGGAGGGAAGTTCATTGATGAAGCAGCTGAAGATGTTTGGATCTAGTCTTTATCTGAAGAGTCACTGAAGATCTTACTTAGTATGGTGATGAAACGTCTGATAATGAACTCTCCAGGTCAGCGATCAAAACAACATCCACATTATCCTGAGGGATTACTGCAGAAATGTTGTGGAGCTGAGATGACTGACAACAATGTCCATCTTCCTATCTGTCAGGTATGACACCAATAATGGAGTATTTGCACGCAATACCCTTTTTTCTCGGGTTCCTTGATGCCACATTCGAAAGAATGTAGCATGATGGTAAGGGCTGGAAGTCAGCTCCTTTTTCTATGTTTGAACCAAGGCTGTGATGAGGCCAGGAGCTGAGTGGCCCTGGTGGAACCCAAACTGGTTGTGACTGAGCAGGCTATTACTGAGCAGTTGCTGATTGATAGTAGGGTTGATGTGGCTTTCCATCACTTTACCGATAATAGGGAGTAGACTGATGAGGTGGTATTTGGGCCGGGATGACTTTGTCCTGCTTTTTATGTACAGAACACACTTGAGCAGTTTTTCCCCATTGTTGGTTTGCAATCATACTGCAACAACTTGGCTAGGGGAGCGGGAAGTTCTGCAGCACAAGTCTTCAGGACTATTATCAGCATGTTATCAGAGCCCATAGCCTTTGCAGTATCCAGTGTCTTCAATCATTTCTTGATACCAGTTAATCGAATTTGCTGAAAACTGCTATCTATAATGATGGGGACCAATGGAGGAGGCCGAAGGGGATCATCCACTCAAAAGTTCTGACTGAAGAATTCTATGAAAGCTTCGGCCTTATCTTTTGTACTGATGTGCTGTGCTCTTCCATCATTGAGTTTGGGGATATTTGTGGAGCCTCTTACTCTGGTGAGTGGTTTAATCGTCTACCACCATCCACGATCGGATTGGCAGGACTGCAGAGCTTAAATCTAATGTATTGTGTCTGGGATCGCTTAGTTCTGTCTGTCCCTTGCTTTTTATGCTATATGGCATGCAAGAGGTTCTGTTTGGAAGCTTCAGCAAATTAACATTTTATGTTTATGTATTCTTGGTTCTGCTCTCGGCTTGCCCTCCTGCACTCTCCATTGAACCAGGGTTAATCATCTTGTTTGATCGTAATGTTTGAGAGGGGAATATGCTGGGTATATGAAGTTACAGGTTACAGGGACTCCCAGAGTATCCACCACCCGACTTTGTCGCACTAAGCTGCCTCCCTTCCCCACAGGACATATCCAGGGATGGTGATGGTGCTGTCTGGGTTATATCTGTAAGGTTGAATTCCGTGAGTATGCCTATGTCAGGCTGTTGCTTGACTAGTCTGTAAACCAGTTGTCCGAATTGCGGCACGAGCCCTCATTGTTAGTAAAGAGGACTTTCCAGAGTCGACAATGATGTTTCCAATGTTCACTTTTCCATTGCCCGGGTCAATACATCCGCTTCCATTTCTTTGAGATTTTGCAGCACATCTGAATGATTCGCTAAACCATTTCAGAGGGCGATTGAGAGTCAATTATATTGCTTTGGGTCTGCAATCAACGGCCGGCCCGACCAGGTGTGGAATGGAAGATTCCTTCATTGAAGGATATCAGTGAACCAGATGGACTTTTCTGACTATCAACAACGATTTCGTTCTCATAGGTAGATTCTTAATTCCAGGGATATTTTTAAATTATTGAATTGAATTGCCACTATCTGCAGTGGCAGGATTCGAACCTCAGTCCACAGAACAGGAGCTGATTTTCTGGATTGACAATCTCGCGGTAATACCATGAGGCCTACTTGGAACCACATGTTGTACTCAACTGCTATTCATTGTGTTGCCCTGTTTTGCTATCATTGTTATATTATTGTGGAAGCTCATCCTTCAGTAAATCCTGATTAAAATACATGGTGATGGAAGTCATCTCGACTGCTCGAATTTCGTTCAGTCTGTTTTGTTTGAACAGACATTTCAAGGCAGCTGCACAGCAGAGAAGAACAGAAAGAGATAATCGGTAATTGTGCACGGGACCTGTCACCAGACCAGCGTGTCTGTCCAGGTATCGAAAGTATTTATTGTGGGTCAGAGAACCGCAGAATTATTATAGCACAAATGGAGGTCAGTCAGCCCATCGTGGGGTCACAAGTTCTCCAACTGCACAATTGGAGATAGAGAGAGTGTGTGGAGATAGATTGTGTATGAGAGAAATAAACAGGGAGAAAGAAAGTGAAGAAAGATAAAGTGAGAGAGAATAGAAAGGGGAGCGACTAACTGGGTAGGAGATGAAAAGGTGTTAGATGAGGGTGAAGTTCGATAGATCAGAAGACAGCATGAATTTGGATAGATATGGACAGACAGAAGTTAGAAGTTTTAGTTAGAAATTCCTCTGGACTGCAAAACATTTGTCTGGGTGTCATACACTGTAAGCAGTGTGCTGATACTGGCTGTCACCCAGATCACTTATTTACAATAATGTCACAGAGCTCGGTTACTGACAGCTAAACAAAAGCCATTCAGCCAATAGATTAGTACCATGGAGAAGGTGGATTTTTAAAAATAGACTATGCCAAGAACAGCAGGAAATGATAACACATCTCACTGTGTGAGAGACTGATCCACAGAACCTCAGTCAGGTGGATCACTGACTGGCGTGGAAATTAAACTGACTGGACTCAGAGGCTAGCAAGAGCAAAGGAAAAGCTTTATTTTTAACCACTGCAGGGAAACAATACAAACACACCTTGTGTCATGGCCCTGAACATAACGTATTCCTTTTGTGCTCTTCTTATCACAAACTCAAGGACAAGGGTTCAAAAACCTTCGAGTTCTTATTTTCTCACTCGTTTGCCGTGGACATAATTCGCTTTCTGTTTTCCTTAGCTTTTCTGCTGAATTCGACTGCTCGCCAGGCCAGGTTGAATGTATACAAAGTTTAGGAAAGAAAAGCTATCTTCTCGACTGCCGAATTCAGAAAACTATTAGCAAAGTTCAGAAAAGTTTTAAATTTAGCATAGCATTCTCTTTCACAGAAATGTTAGTTTTGTTATTTTTCTGTTACACTGACAGAGGGGAAATCGGGATTTCAGCTGTGGATGAAATAATGATTGAGAAATATTACACACCACTTCCATAGATTTGTAATCCACATTTCAATATATATAGCTCAATATCAGGAGTGCAGTTTATCAACATTATCTCTTTGTAGTTGCATATTTCGGTCTGTACAGAAAATATTTTTTTCCCTGTATTTTGTATTGCATAAATGCATTTCATTAATCTCGTCTCTGCTAATTCCTTATTGTAGATATACCCTTGAATCTGATCTCAATATGAGGTATAAAGAATAACTTTTAAATGCTAGTGATTGGGGAACACCACTGTCCCTCCGCCCAGATGGAATAGTCATGTCCCCGAGTCCTCTCCATCTTCTCTCTTTTCCCCAATGTCATAATCACAATGATAATGAAGTCCAGTAAATGATACTTCATCACAGTTCTTTAGCATCGATAACATCAACAACATGACCCACACCTGCCCTCTCTGATTCTGGAATAACATGGACAATTCCCCGTTAACATACCCATACCGTTTGTTTATTATAAAACCATATTGTCGAAGGCACATTTTGACATCAGATCATGGAAGAAAGGTGTTCCCTCAATGTTTTACTGATATTGCAATGACTGATCTGTAGTTACAGGATTTGTTTCTCCATGTATGAGCGGAGAAGTATGTTTATGTTATGTTAAACCTCTGGCATTAATTCCATATCCAAGGCAGACTGATGATTATACACAATCGATCTTCCATCGTCAACATTCCTTCCTTCAGTTACAGTCACATATCACACATCCAGAATGCATGAATATTCAAAGTTATTTTGATCTTTAATGAAATACTGTTGAATTGAAAGGGATGAACTGAGCTGTTTACTCAGCGATTGTGATTATTCCAGTCTCCATGGATCCTTTGCATCCCTAGAGAGTTTTTCTCTCCTATGAATAAGGGAATGCTTTCAGTGTTTTATCCCATCGTATGAGCGGGACCATCACCCACACCAGCAAAAGAAATCCGCAACTTCTGAGAGATGGTGAGGAGAGATCAGAAACAGATAGCATTATACTGGAATGTTGCAACAATGGAGCAGAATCTGTGAACATTAGACTGGAATGTTCCAACAATGCACAGGAGTTTATCCGTGGGTCTGTACTGGCTTTCCCAGCCTTGAATATCATTAGTATCGTGGATTGAAGATGTACTGAGGGTTATTCAAGATGGTTACTATCCTATCCTTGCTATAGTTGGTGTTCCTGGTCAGTCACTCGAGCTGTCTAGTGAAACGGTCTGAACTGAATTGATGCTCATAATATTTAAATTTTGGAAAGGGGCAAGTCAACGTTTTCATTTCCAATCAAAGATCCCATTCCTTAGAAATTATAACTAGCAAATTACACAATACAAGTTGTTCACCAATATGCGATGATGAAACAGACTGTTCACAACCTCCTTGATTCATTTTCTCCTGCACAGTTTACATCTCCATCCCCTCCCCTCTCACCAATCCTTTCCAGTACCACCATTGTGACATCCAGTGTCCTCCTCAGCTTCAGTGCAACTCCTGAATAAACCATCGTTTGTGCCATTGTTAATTCCACATATAGCTGTTTCAAGTCCCTTCTTACCACGTGTTCATTACGAACCATTTGCAATTGAGATGTTTAACTTGTTCTCTGCACAGAATATGAAAGATGGGAAGACAGTGTATGGTGGTCACATCATTGGTTCATAATCCAGAGCCACAAAATCATAATCTGTTGATATCGGCTTGTCTCATGCTGATTAGAGAAAGCAGCGGGTCATCCTTCCCTGGTCAGATCTCTGTGTGACTGCAAACCCACAGTACTGTGCTTTACTCTTTTCTGTCCTGTGGAACAGCTGGACTAGCCACTCAGTTCAAGATCGGCCTAAGGTGCTGGCCTGATCAGGTCTGCACACATCCCGCGAGGGCAGATCAAAAGGAAAGATAGCTCCCTTCCTCTGCCTGTATCCCATATTCCAGCAGTTCATTTCCATTCAGGTAGGTGGCCATTCACTATTTTAGATGGATTCTTTGTGATTGAGTCTCTCCCTTGGACTGACGTCCATCTGACTAGGCACCTCCAGTGCTGGCTTTTTTGATGCTGACCTACAGATGTAAGGATGTTTTAAAATCAAAATCAGTGACAGTGCATTGTAAATGAATAGTTTCCTCTTTCACACAAAAGAAACGGAGCCAGCTAAGTGAGGGAAATGAATTATTGCGATCAAACCTGAGAATGTTGTTGAGGCAGCATTTGGGGCATTGTGGACAGATTTTCTCTCCTTTCGAATGTGTGAGCTCCTTACCACAGAGAGAGTTAACAGGGGTTCCACCAAATTAATCTCTGGGATAATGGCACCATGAGGAGTGAGTGAAAGTTGATCGAGAGCGCTGTGAGGGAATAGGAGGTAATTGCATTGAACACTGAGTGGGATATCACTCCTTATATTCTAATTGCCAATGAGAAGGTCATAAATTCGATGTCTGCTGTTTCAGTTAGGATGCATGATTCTGGATAGTTTAAGTGCCTGGGAGGACGTTACACCCTCCTACCACAACCCCTACTCCCCACGGTCATTGACAGAGACAGAAAGGTCCAGGTTTTGAATAAACTCTCCCCACATTAATACAGTGCACTTGGTGTGTGACTGTGCACTGAATATCATATTATCCACCACCTCGACAGCAGCCACAATATCTTCATCCTAAAACAGTTAACTATTCCCACCAGCTTCTGATCTTCCTGAAGAACATGAATCCAGCTTCTCCAAGATGCAAGGTGGTTCCTTGAGGTTTAGACCATAAGACGATAGACATAGGAGCAGAATTTAGGTCATTTAGCCCATCGAGTCTGCACCACCACTCAATCATCGCTGATAGTTTTCTCTAACCCATTCTCTGATCTACTCCTTGTAACCCTTGATCCCCTGGATACTCAAAAACTTATCTATCTCCGTCTCAGATGTACTTAATGACCAGGCCCCCACAGCCATCTGTGGCAATAAATTTCAAAGATTCGCCGTTCTCTGGTTAAATTCATTTCTCCTTTTCACTGTTCTAAAAGGTGTACCCTTTCATCTAAGGCTGTGCCCTCGCGTCCTCATCCGATCGAAACATCTTACCAACATCCACTCTGTCCAGGTCATTCAGTATTTTGCATGCTTCCATTTCAATTCCTCTCATTCATCTCAACTTTATTGAGTATCGACCCAGAGTCCTCAAACATGCTTTACACAATCAGCTTTTCGTTCCTATGACCATTCTCGTGAAGATCTTGTGAACACACTCCAGGACCAGTACATCCTTCCTGAGATATGGGGCTCAAACTTTCGCACAATAATCCAAATGTGGTCTGACTAGAGACGTATGCAACCCCTGTTTTATATTCAATTCCTCTCGTAATAAATGCCATCAATAATAACTTCAATTGCACTCCTAACTACTGCCTCAACCTGCAAGCTTGCCTTAAGCGAACCCTGCACTAGAACTCCCAAGTCCCTTTGCACTACAGATTTCTAAAATTTCTCCCTATTTAAAAAATAGATCATGCCTCTATTCTTCGTGGCAAAGTTCATGACTTCACACTTCCCCACATTGGAATGCATCTGTCAATCACTTTACACGTCCAAATCCTTCTTCAGCCTCTCCACCTCCTCAATACGACTTGTCCATTTGTCTATCTTTTTATCATCTGCAAACTTATCCAGATTTTCCTCAATTCCCTTATCAAGATTGTTAACGTAACAAGTAAAAAGCTACGATTCCAACACTGAGCCTTGTCCCCACTTGTCACCGGCTGCCATCCTGATAACGATCATTTCATCCCCACTCTCTGCTTTCTGCCAGATAGCCAAGCTTC
The DNA here is from genome assembly GCF_037043375.1 of Chiloscyllium plagiosum. Classification (NCBI taxonomy): domain Eukaryota; kingdom Metazoa; phylum Chordata; class Chondrichthyes; order Orectolobiformes; family Hemiscylliidae; genus Chiloscyllium; species Chiloscyllium plagiosum. The sequence continues at coordinate 50,198,771 of NW_028270183.1, forward strand.
TACCAATGCCAGTACCTTGTCTCTAACACCAGGGGTCCTTATCGTACTCAGTCATCTCCTGTGTGACACATTGTCAAAGGCTTCTTGACGACCAGTGGATAACATCCATTGGCTGTGCTTGGTTGAGCCTGCTCATTTCGTCCTCAAAGAATTCCAACAGATTTATCAATCATGACCTTCCCTTGATGAAACCATAGTGACTTTGCTCTATTTTACCAAACACTTCCAAGTATTCAGAAATCTCATCCTTCACAATGGATTCCAGGATCTTACCCACGACCGAAGTTAAGATATTCATTGTGGATTTTTTGTCTTTTTCCTTACTACCTTGTTGAAGAGGGGTGTCACGTTAGTGGGTTTCCAGTGTTCTGAGATTGTTCATTACTCTAGCGATTCCTGAAAGGTCACCACTATTGCCTCTATTCTTTCTTCAGCATTGGGATGTAGTCCATGTGGTCAAGGTTATTTCACTACCTTCACGCCATTTAAAGTTTTCTTGCATGTTCTCCATGGTAGTGGCAATCATACTCAGCTCTGGCCCCTCAATCTCTTGAATGTTTCATGTATTACTCGTGTCTTCCATCGCTAAAGCTTATGCAAAGCAATTGTTGAGTTCCTTGGCCATTTTCTCGTTCCCCACTGTTATCGCTCCAGTATAATTTTCCACCAGTCTAATGTTCACTTTTTCCGATCTTTATATATCGAAAGAAACTGTTATGGTCTTCCTTTATATTACTGGCAAGCTTAACCCCATATTTAATAATCTCCCTCCTTATTTTATTTTGTTTGCCCTCTGTTTTGTCTTTGTAAGCTTTCCAATCCTCAGGTTTCCCTCTGCACTTTGACACATTATATCATTTCTTTTTTGCTTTTATGCTATACTTGACTTCCCTAGTCAGCTATGGTTGTCCCATCCTCCCTTTACAAGCCTCTTTTTCCTCAGGATAAATCTCTGCTGTATCTTAAGTTACTTCAAACATCTTCTGCCATTGCTGTTGCACTGTCTTTCCTGCTGGGCCCGTCTCCCAGTCAATTCTACCCAGCTCCTCCCTCATGTCCCTGTAATTGCCTTTATTCAGCTGTAATACCGTTATTTCTGATTCTAACTTCTCCATCTGAAATTGCAGTGTAAGTTCAATCATATTATGATCACAGTCTCCGACGATTTCCTTCACCTTAAGTTCCTTCATCTAGTTCGCCTGTACAAGCTGCTCCAAAAAGCCATCTCATAGACACTCCACAAATTCCTTTTCTTGCGAACCACGACTTACCTGAATTCCCAGTCCACCTGCATAATGAAATCCACAGGATCACTGTAACTTTGTCTTTCCGACAGATCTTTCTATCCCCTGGTGTATCTTGAACCCCAGCTCCCTGTACATAACTCCAACTGCATTTTTTCACCTTTTTGATTCCTCAATTCTACCGACACAGATTCTACACCATTTGACCTTACTTCATTTCTTATTATTGATTATTGATTCAATTCCATTCTTATTAATGAAACAACTCTGTCTCTCTACCCACCTGCCTATCTTTTCGACGGGATGAGTATCCTTGAATATTCAGCTCCTAATCCCAATCTTCTTACAGTTATGTCACTGTAATGCCCACCATTTCGTACCTGCCCATTTGTGAATGAGTCACAAGCGTGTTTACCTTATTCCTTATGTTGCATGCATTCCGATATAATAGTTCAGTCCTGTATTACCCGTCGCTCTTCCCATTGTCATTTGTTTGTCCAGCCGTTGGTACCTACACGAACAAGACCACTGGATCATTCCCCGCCCACTCCAAGTTCTTCTGCAGCCCACATGACATATCCCAAACCCAAGCACCAGGTAGGCAACACAACCTTCAGGACTCTCAATCACAATGACAGAGAACAGTAGCTATGTCTCTAACTATACTATCTCCAATTATCCATCACTGGGCAGCACGGTGATGCAGCAATGCTGCTTCAAATTGCTAGGGACTCGGGTTCAATTCCAATCGCTGGACCCTGTCTATGTGGACTGTGTAAATTCTTCCCGTGTTTGCATTGGGAACATTAACTCTTTCGTCTCTCCACAGTATGTCTCTGTGTTTGCTTCGGATTTCTACCATCTACAGTATTTTTGCTTTGGTTCGATGGAGAAATGCAGCAAACGTGACAGGTTTTTGTAAAAGCAGTCGTGCTTCACAGGTACCCTGGATGTTTAGGAATCTTGCCCGGCCAGTTGTCTGAGTGCAGTGTACCTGGATACCCATTCCATCTCTTTCAGTCCATTAGTCCATCGTCACTACATGCAGCCTTTCCTTGTGCCATCCCTGGGACTCCCCACACCCCATTGCCTGGCACTGGATACTCCCTTCGCAGGACTGTGCACACAACGACACTGGGCACTTTTTGACCCACTGGGGATGCTGGGTAAAGATCCTGCGACTGAAAGGAACAGAATAACTAGAATCCAATTGAATAGCAAAGCAGAGTAAACAAGCTGAATGACATTCATCTGCTCTGACATTTTCTGGTCTTCTGTTTATCCTCGTCCATCTGTACATAAATGGTCCATATGTATACCTTGTCAAACAGGTTTAGTGGCAGTGATAGAAATCAGTTCCTCTGGTCATTGGACTGATTCAGTGGACACCACTTTCCTGAGGTCACACTTATTATCAGGTCTATCCACTTTAAAGAAAGGGCCTAGCAGGAGTTATGTTGCAAGGATATTTGAATTTTGGAGACACTGGAATATGTCACGTGCGAGTGATATTAGAAATAGGAAGGTAGCACAGTTAAATAAACGATCAAAGAGCTGGTAGTTTAGCTGGCAGCACTTCTGATATGTGGATCATTAGGATTCCCGAGTCGGTAGGATATACACATTAAGGACGGGATGGACCTGAACTTGCAGCAATCTCCGATATGTGGATCATTGGGATTCCCGGGTCGGTAGGATATAGACAGTAAGGAAGGGATGGACCTGAATTGGCAGCAATCGCGGTATGTGGATCATTGGGATTCCCGGATCGATAGGACCTGCACAATAAGGACAGGACAGACCTGAACTGGCAGCAGTCTCCTAGCAGGCAGGTTTGCTATTGTCCCTTAGGAGGGTTTAAACTAGTGTGTGGAGGCGATGGGTGGGGGTGGGGGGCGGCGGGAGGGGTGTGGGAAACCACAACAGTATGTCCACAGGCACAGTGACAGAGGGGTAGTTGGAGATTATTGCCAGCACAGCTAAGACCAACTGCAAACAGGCAGAGGGTACTGAACACAATGGACTGGCAGTCTGAAGTGTGCTGATTTTAATGTTTGTTTGAACAGATATTTCAATACTGATGCATGTCAGAAAACAGGAGGAGACAATGGTTAATTGTCCACTGTGTCCTTCATTGGACCAGCTTGTCTATCCAGGCACCTAAAGTGCTTATTGTGGGTCAGAGAAATTTAGAATTAATATAGCACAGAAGGAGACCATTCAGCCCACCATGCGTCCACGAGCTATCCAACTTGAAAACTTGAAAATAAAGAGAATGATCGGAGATAGACTGAGAGGGAGAGGGAGAGGGAGAAAGAAACAGAGAGAAAGCAAGTGAAGTGAGAAAAACAGAGTGGAGAGAAAACGGAGCGACCGATTGAGTGAGAGCAAGGGGTGTCAGATGAATGTGAAGTTAGATCAGGAGACAGCGTGAGGAGAAATACACTGAAACTTTATTTAGAAACTGCCAGAGACTGTAAGCCCTTTGTCTGGTGTCATACCCTGTGAGTACCGTGCTGATACTGGCTGTCGTCCCAGGTCATTTATCACCAATGACATCACAGAGCTGAGTTGCTGACAGCTAATCAGAATCCAATAGACCAATAGATTGTTTCCAGGGAGATCATTAACTTGTAGCCATCTAGACACTGTATGAGAGACAGGGCGAGAGAATCTCAGGAAGGGGGATTACAGAAGAGGGGAAATCAGCGTCTCAGCTGTGGTTCAAATAATGATTGATGAAGTTTGCACACCATTTCCATGGTTTTGTAATACACATTACAATTTATATAGCTCCACATAGTAAGTGTATTTTCACAATCTTGTCTCTTTTTAGTTTTCATATTTTGGTATGTACAGAAAAGCTTTCTTTGGCCCTGCATTTTGTATTGAATAAACACAAGAAGAAAGAACCTGTTCTGATGGGACAGTCTTCATCTGAACAGTGCTGGGACCAGAGTCAGAGTTAATCCTAACTAGGACTGTAGACAGAGCTTTAACCTGATTAGGAGTGTGTGTGTGTGTGGAGGGGGGGGGGGGGGGGGGGGGGGAGGGGAGGGGGGCTTCAGTTATAGGGTTTAATTAGAAAAGCCGAATTAAAAGAGGAGGTAAGAGTATAGAACTCGGGAGAGGTTATTAAATTCTCCAGCACAGACACAAATAGGATAGAGCATCTGGTAATGATTAACAATCAAACTTCAAGCATACTTGTCAAACGAATGACAACTAGAAGAGGGATGATGAATACAGGACTGAAGGGGTTATAACTGAATGCATGCAGCATAAGGAATAGGGTAAGTGAGCATGTGGCGCAGATTGAAATTTGCAGGTATGAGGTGATGGGCACTACGGAGAAGTGGCTGCAAGGGGATCAGGATATTCAAGGACATATATCCTATCGAAAAGATAGGTGGGTGGGGAGAGGGGGTGGATTTGCATTATTAGTACGAAATGAAATTAAATCAATTGTAAGAAAGGACGTAAGGTCAGATGGTGTAGAATCAGCCTGGGTAGATTGTAGAAACTACAAAAGTAAGACAACCACAGGGCTCCAAAGAGTAGTCAGGAGCTGGGGGACAACATGCACCAGGAGATAGAAAAGATGGATAGGAAAGGCAAAGTACAGTGACCATAGGGGATTTCAATATTCAGGTGGAATGGGAAAATCAGGTTGGCAGTGATTCGCAAGAAAAGGAGTTTGGGGAATGTCTAGGAAATGGCTTTTTGGAACAGCTTGTTGTGGAAACCATTCGGGAACAGATGATACTGGATTTAATGAGGCAGGTTAGATAAGGGAGCTTCAGGTGAAGGAAAACCTCAGAAGCAGTGATCGGAATATAGTTGAATTTATTATGCAATTTGAGAGAGAGAAGATAGAATCAGAAGTAACAGTATTTCAGCTGAATAAAGGCAACTACAGAGGCATAAGGGAGAAGCTGGGTAGGATTGACTGGGAGAGGAGTCTGTGAGGAAAGGCAGGGGAACAGCAATGGCAGGAGATACCAAGATTAAATCAGGAGACACAGCAGAGATTCATGCTGAGGAATAGAGGTATGGTACAGGGAGGATGAGGCAGCCAGGGCTGACGGGGGAAGTCAGGGATTGCATAGAAGCAAAAGAGCAAGTGTATAATGTGGTGAGGGGCAGTGGGACACTAATGAATTGTGAAACTTACAAAGACCAATAGAAGGGAAGAAAAGAAAAGGAGGGAGAATATTAAACGTAGGGGTAAGCTAACCAGTAAAAAAAAAGGAGACTGTAAGAGGTTCTTTAGATACATAAAGTGCGAAAGTGATGTAAAAGTAATATGGGCCACTAGAAAATGATTCGGGAGAGACAGTAGTGGGAAACAAATAAATGAATGAGGAACTTTGCATCAGTCTTCATGGTGGAAGACATGAGTAATTTCCCAGAAATTGAAGACAGTGAGACGGCAGAGCTGAGTATGGCTGCCATCATCAAGAAGAACACGTTAGAAAACTGAATGGCCTGAATGTTGATAAATGACCTGGAACAGATGGACTACACCCCAGCCTTGTAATTGAGATAGCTGAAGAGTTAGTGCAAGCATAAGTGGTAATCTTTCAGGAATGACCACAATCAGGAAAGGGCCAAGAGACTGGAAAATTGTTAACAAGACACCCCATTCAATAAGGGAGTTAGACAGAAGAAGGAAAATTACGGACTGATTAGCCTAAACTTAGTTGTGAGTGACATCCTGGAATCCATCGTGAAGGATGGGAGTTCTGATCACTTGGGAGTCTTTGGTAAAATAGGACAGAGTCAGCATGGTTTCATCGAGGGGAAGTCAGACCTGACAAACTTGCTAGAATACATTGAGGGAGTAACAAGCAGATTAGACCAAGGAGAACAATAAATGTTATCCACTTGCTCGGCAAGAATCCTTTGGCAAGGTGCCACACAGGAGGCTATTGAGAAAGATAAGGGCTCATGGTGTTAGAGGCAAGGTGCTAGCATGGATAGTAGCATGGTAGTCTGACAGAAAGCAGAGAGTTGGAAAAAAAGAGTCCTTCTCAGGATAGCAGCCAGGGACAAATGGTGTTCCACAAGACTCAATGTTGGGACCACAACTTTTCACTTTGTGCATCAATGGTCTACATGAAGAAACTGAGGGCATTCTGGCTAGGTTTTCAACCAGTGCAAAGATATATAGAGGGACATGTAGCATTGAAGAGGTGGTTCGGCTGCAGGAGGGTGCAGTAACGCATCTCCTCAACTTCCTGCACCTCCGGCCTTGAACTCCACCCTTCCAATTACAACAAAGATATAACGCGTCCGGTGCTCACCTTCCATCTGACCAACATCAGGGTACAACGCATCATCCTCCGACATTTCTACTACCAACAGTCAGACTCCACCACCTGAGATTAACTTCCCTCCCGACCCCTACCAGCATTCTGTAAAGAACATTCCCTTCACAACCGCTCGTTAGGTCAATGCCCGCCTCCTCAACCCCCACCAAGCCACCTTCCACTCCTGACACCTTCTTTGCCACTACAAGAGGTATGAAACCTATGTCAACACCACCCTCTTCACCTCCATCCAAAGCCCCAAAGGATCCTTCCACATCAGGCAAAGAACATCCTGTGCATCCAAACACGTCATCGACTCTGTCCATTGCTCCTGGTCTCCTCTATATTGGAGTGACAGCACATCAACTTGCAGAACGGTTAACATACACGCTCAACAACTCCACTTCCCTGTGCTTGAATACTTCAACTCCCACCCGCCCCCCATTACACCAAGGACATGCAAGTTTTCCGCCTCCTCCACTGCCAAACTCTAGCCAGCGGTCGTCTGGAGGAAGAACGCATGATCTTCCGCCTTGGGACCCTCCAACCACACAGTATGAAGGGCGATTTCACCAGTTTCCTCATCTCCCCTCCCACCACCTTATACCAGATCTAACCCTCCATCTCAGCAACACCCTCTTGAACTGTCCTACCTGTTCATCTTCCTTCTCATCTATCCACTCCACCTTCCATTTTGACCTTTCACTATCACTACCCACCTTCATCCAGCTATCGCCTTCCAAGCTACCTTCCTCTCAGCCCAGCTCCTCGTATTTATCCCTCAGCCCCATTAAACCCAACCCCTCATTCCTGATGAAGACTTTATACCTGAAACGTTGAATCTCCTGCTCCTCGGATGCTGCCTGACTGGCTGTGCATTTCTAGCACCACACTTTTTGACACTAATCTCCAGCATCAGCAGTCCTCACTTTCTCCTGCTAAAGGATTTGCACAGGTTAGGAGAGTGAGCAAAGAAGTGGTAGATGGAATTTTACGTGGGAAAGTGTGATGGCATGCACTTTGTCAGGAAGAATACAGACATGAACTATTTTCTGAATAGCGAGCAAGTTCAGCAGTCTGAAGTGCAAAAAGACGAGGGAGATCTAGTCCTAGAGTTTCGAAAGGTAAACTTGCATGTCGTCAGTAGTTATGAAGACAAATACAGTTGTGGCATTTATTTCAAGAGGGCTTGACTATAAAAGCTGGGATGTACTTCTGAAGCTCTGTAAGGCTTTGGTCAGACCATATTTGGATTATTGTGCACAGTTTTGGCTCCCATATCTCAGGAAGAATGTACTGGCCCTGGAACGTTTTCCAAGGAGATTCACCAGAATGGTCTCCGTAACATACGAAGAACATCTGAGGGCTCTGGGTCTATATTTGATAGCGTTCAGAAGGATATTAGGAGTTATAATTGAAACTTACAGAATACCGAATGACCTCGACAGAGTGGATATTGGAAATATATTTTCAATGGTAGGAGAGACTAGGACCCGTGGGTACAGAGTAAAGAGGAGACCTTTAGAACAGAGATAAGGAGAAACCTCTTCAGCCAGAGAGTGGTGAATCTACGGAATTCACTGCTACAGAAGGCTACCGAGGCAAGGTCATTGAGTATATTTAAGAGTGAGACAGATAGGTTCTTTATTGTAATGAGGATCAACGGTTACAAGTAGAAACCGGGAGAATGGAGTTGAAAAGCTGAACAGCCATCATTGAATGGTGGAGCAAGCTCAATGCGCTGAATCGCCAAATTTCTGCTCCAATGACTTCTCGTTGCTTGGTTAATATTGGCTCTCATCATTCCTCATTGGAGATGTATCCTGGAATTTGATCTTAATATGATTTATAAAGAGTAACATTCCAATACTGATGACTGGGAAATATCATATTCCCTCCCTCCAGTCTCAGCAGCCATGTCTCCAATATCATAATCACACTGCAATTTAAATCCAATGAATGGTACATAGTCACAGTTGGTTGACGTCGATAACATTAACATCATGGCCCTCACCTGCCCTCTCTGATCTTCGAATAACCATCCAAATTGTGTTTCACACTATATTCTCTGTTAACATATTCATGCCGATTTGTCTGCCATAACTCATACTGTCATAGGCACATTTTCCTGTCAGATTATGGACTAGAAAAGTTCTCTGAATGTTTTACTGATATTACAATCACTGATCAGTAATTACAGATTTTATGTTTCCATTTATAAACGGAGAAACTTGTTTAAGTTCTGACAATCCTTTGACATTACTCCCATATCCATCACACAACCATCTCCAATATTCCTTTCCTTAGTCACCCCCACACATCCCATGCCAAGTGTGTAAGTGTTAAACTTTCTTTTGAACTTTAATAAAATCAGCACTGAATTGAAAGGGGTTAACTAGAGATATTTGTTCAGTGACTGTGATTAATGTCAATCTCCGTGGATCCTAATTATCCCAGTGGAGAGTTTCCATCATTGAATGATAAATTGGCTCTGTAAATGTGTTATCCCATAGTATGAGTAGGAGCATCACTGACAGCACTAACAGGGATCAGCAGCTCGGGAGAGAGGGGGAGGAGAGATCAGAATCTGAGAACATTAGACTGGAATGTTACAATAATGTTTCAGAACGTGAGGACCTTGGATTGGAATGTTCCAACATTGGATCAGAATCTGAGAACACTAGACTGGAATGTTCTAACAATGGACAGGAGTTTATCCGCGGGACTTTACTGGCTTTCTCAGCCTCGGATATCATTAGCATCACGGATTAAGGTTATCCTTTGGATTATTCAAGGTGGTTACTATCCCATCCTCGCTATAGTCGGTGTTCCTGGTAAGTCATTATATTTGTCTACTAAACCAGGTTGAATTGAATTTCTGCTCATGAAAAATAATTTTGGAAAATGCAAGTCAATGTCTTTAGTACCAAACAAAAATTCCTTTCCTTATGAATTATAACTATCAAACGACTATTTATAAATTACTCACTGATATGCGAGAAAGAACTAGACTGTTCTCAAACTCCATAATCCAGTTTGTCCTTCACAGATTTACGTCTCCATGTCGTCCACACTCACCAATCCTGTCCAATACCACCACTATTATATCCCAGTCCCATCCGCAGTCTCAGTGCAACTTCTGAATAAACCATGATTGTGCCTTTGTTCAATCCGGATGCAACAGTTTCAAGATCCTTCTCACCATATGTCCATCAGCAAATAATTTCTCTTGAGGATGTTTAACTCGTTCTCTGCACATACAGGAAGACAGTTTATGATGGTCAAGCTATTGACTCATAATCTAGAGTCACAGAATAATAGTGTTGATATCTCATGAAGGAAATTGGTGGAATTTAAAAACGTCCATTATCATTTGTTATAAAAGCCCATCTGCTTGCCTGAAGTCCTTTCGGGAAGTCAATGTGTCATACTTCCCTTGTCAAGTTTCTGTGTGACTTCTGTGATGAACATATGTGTGCACTGTACGTTTAAGAGAATTAAAAGCCAGTAACAAATACCTGACAGCACCAAGTGTTCTGAAAAATAGATATAATGTAACATTTGGTCGGACAACTCATTGTCTCGAGCCAAAAACAAATTCAGCCAAACAGTTTAAAGTATACCCCAAAATACCCACCTCCAATCAAGTTTGAATTTAGTATACTAACAATCTTAAAAGCCAATGACACAATCCAATGGTTTGGGGGTACACAACCATGGAAATTGAACAGTTGAGAGGAGAACTGCCAAGCTACCAGCATGCAAAGACTGCCTGAAAAATAGCTGTCTTAAAGGTACCTTTATTGATTCATAATTGGTGAAGCAGAATCCCCAAGAAGAAAAGAAGACAGGAATATGGAGAAGAGCAGAAAGCTTCCTCGTTTTGAGATAAGAAGCTTTGTTTTGTAAATCTTAATTAGGAGCCTTATCGGACTAGTATTGTGATGAGGGTGGGGAGGTAAAAGATAGGTTAGAGGAATAAGTTGTAAATAGTCGTTCGTTTATTATTCTCTGTTATACTTCAAGAAATAAAGTTGTTATTTTTTATTTTAAATAGTTTTGGACTCTAGAATTATCACAGATTACTGCATGGGATAAATATTTTCTCTGTTGCTGATTTTAATTAAGCAGGAGAATATATCCTGTGTTGTAACACTACAAACCCCTAGCAATGTGTTTTACTTTTTACTGTCCTGTGGAACAACTGAGCCTGCCACTAAGTTTAAGATTGGCATAACATGCTTCCCTGACCAGGGCTGCATACAGCCTGTGAGAGAAGTACAGCTCATTTCTATTCAGGTAGGTGATCACCCCTATTTTTGGTATATTCAATCTCATTGAAATTCTCCCAGAGAATGATGCACCATATGCATCTCTGGTGCTGGCTTTATTGATGCTGACGTACAGATGTAAGGGACTTACAAATTCCATGTCAGTCGTAGGGCATAGAGAAGGAATGGCTTTTTGTGGCACAGGAAAGAAATGGCGATGTCTAAGTGAGAGGAAAGGATTATTGCGATCATCCCTGAGAGTGTTGTTGAGGCAGTATTTGGGGTACTGTGGATAGGCTTTCTCACAAGTCTCACCAGATTAATCTCTGGGATGATGGCAACATGAACAGTGAATGAAGCTCAGTGAGTGAATAAGAGGTGATTGCATTGAACATTAAGGGGGGTGGACAATCACTCATGATGTTCTAAACAGACACTGTTACAGTGATAAATTCCATGACATTTTTTTCATTCGGGTTACATGATTCTCGATAGTTTAAGAGCATCTGAGAACGTTCCACCCAACCACCTCCACTCCCTATTTCGATTGAGACAGTGAGAGAAAGAGAGAGAGGGAGAGAGGTTCAGGCTTTTGAATGAACTCTTCCAACATTAATATAATTGAATTGGTGCGTGACCCTGCCATGAACCTCATGCTATCCATAATCCCGACAGCAGCCACAAAACTTTCATTATAAAAGAATAAATTCTTCCCAGAGCTTCTGACCTACATGGAGAATATGGGTGTGTCTTCTCGGAGATGGAAGATGCATCCTTGAGACTTGACACGAAACATTTCGTTTCCCTCCTCACAGCCAACAAACTATGTTAAAGTAGCACACGTTCTACGAACACTGGAGCTATGATTAACATCATGGACCCCGCTATCAGTGCAGTCTCTGTTTCATTGGTTTGTCATGTTGGAGTATCAGTAACACCCTCCTGTTCCAGTATAACGATCTCGTGGGGCTGAATAGCTTCCTCCTGGTCTCATGGAACAGGGTTAAGGGTCTGATTGGACTCTGTTCCTGTTTAACAGCTCGATGTACTGACCAGGCCCCTTCTCTTCCTGTGGAACAGGTAGGAGGATTGAATGGACTGTCCCGCTTCTTGTTCAGTAGTTTCCAGGGGCTGAATAGCTTCCACATATCAGTGTGTAACCAGCTTGAGGTGCTGAATGAGCTCCTCTTTCAACAGTGGAAATGTGCAGTGTCTGAGCCGTGCTGTTACATGAATGCTACCAACACTCTAACAGCACAAATCCGGAATTCTGTCGGGTCTTGTTGCACAGGGACACAGAATGGTTCAGGAGCTGATGGGGACAAAATGTTCTGAACATTGTGTGATCTTCAGTCATCATCCCCACTTCAAATCTTATGATGGGGAAAGACATTGATGGAGCAGCTGAAGATGTTTGTGCTGAGGAAGCTAATCTGAGGATCTCCTACAGAGATATCTGGGGACTGAGACGATTGTTGGCAACCGAGCACAAACATCTTTCTTTGTGCTCTGAAAGACCCCAATCAGTGCGGGGTTACACCTGATTCCTATGCAGCTCAATTAAGTAGGGGGTACCGATGGCATTCTCAGACAAATTCTGCCTTGATATCAAAGCCATACACTCTTTCCTGAGCCCCTGTGCTCACCTCTTATTCGAAATAGTAGGTGATGGTGTCTGTGCATGGTGTCTCACAGAGGGTAATCACTGTCAGGAATTATCTGGGATAGAGAGTTATGGGAGTTAAGTCACTGAAGGTATTTAAGGAAAAGGTAGATGCATTATTAAACTGTCAGAGAGCTAAGGGGTGAAGAATTTGGCAGTGAAGAGGTGTTAATGTCAACAGTTGATCAGCCATGATGGTATACAATGGCTTGATCATCCAAATGATCTGATCCTCTTCCTTATGTCCTCACATTCTATAATTACTAGGTTAATGATTGTAATTTTCCTGAACGTTCCGTTATTGAACATTGCAATCAGAGAGAGCAAAGCATTTTGTGAGTCATCTCTGGGTGAGATATGGGGGCTGTATTCACAGGGAATCTGGGTCAACACTATGACAAACAAATGAAGCACAAGTTGCAGAGTGGACACACTCTGTAAAGAGACTAGAGGTGTCTTTCGAACCCAGCCTCAATTTCCCAAAAACATTTTCCAACCCACATCAAACCTTGTGTGACAGTCTAGAGGGAATGAATTATATCCTGTGTTACTGTGGACCAGGTATTTGGAGCAAGTGACCTCCATCTGTTCCTTTCAGGAGATGTGAGGGGCTGAATAGAACATAGGAACGTAAGACCAAGCAACAGGATTGGGACACTAAGCACTTTGTCACCGTTCCACCATGCACAAAGATCATGGGTGATGTGTTTGTGGTCTCAGCAGCACCTTTCTGTCTGTATACCATTTCCCTACATTCACTTGTCTGTCAAATGTCACCAAAAACAACTTTGAATAAATGCAAACATCCAGACACCACAAACATCTGTAGAAGGGAATTTCCACTTGAGCAGTCCTTTGAGAATTTTTCATTTGTGTTACAACCAATGTTGGAGGGTCACTTTTTCATTTCCCAGTCCCACCCCTCCACTGTTTACACCAATCTTAAACAGGTTAGTGATGCGGCCAATGTTATAGGTCTCAAAGTAGGTCATTTTCTAGAAAAATGTGAGACATAGAAAGTTGAACTCATAACAAATGGTAAAATGACAGAGTGTCCCAAACGCTATTATGCTTTTGAAATTATTGTGATCACACAAGCTACTGGGAGTGGGATTTCTTTCTGGGACAGTTGGATTTGGCTGAATTCCCTTTGTTTCAGTCAGTGGAGAGATTCCAGTGAATTCTCACCAGGAATCCTTCACAAGTGGTAAAGATAACTCAGGATTTTATGGACTGACACTTTGCTATCGGACTGAACAAAGTAAGAGAGAGAGATCAATAGCTTGCTGCTTCTCAGGCAGGGAACATTTTTCTCGCTTTCTGTGATGAAACATACAATGATGTCAACTTAACACCAAACTGGACCAAGTGTGCTCTCCTGGTGCATTCTCTGGAAAACTTGATTACGGATTATATGCAAGTGCGTCATTCCTTTCAATCGCAAAAGAAGTCCCCACTTTTTAATTTGATGACATGCTTACATGTGTTTGTGTAAGTTGTAAGTATTGGGCGGTGTCTTCACAGTATGTGTGTTAATATCAAGACATCTTTTTCTTAAAATTTATTCTCTAGCTTTAGATCCCTGACAAGAAATAATATGCATCCAGCTGATAAACTTTTCAGAAAGTCATGGATGGTTCAAAACAATTTCTCAGCTGAGGTGGAAGCTGATAATCCCCTATAACAAAAGGCCGGCATTTCGGGAATGAATAAAGGGAAACCTCTTTGAAAATCTTCGAAAAGAATTATTATTTTATTTTAGTTTAGGGCATCAAAACTGCATACAGTGCCTCAGAGGTGGTCTCAGCAATGTCCTGTACAGTTGCAGTAAAACATTCCTGCGATTAAACCCAATACGCTTTGTCAGAAACAATATCATTCCACTCACCGTCCAAATCACTTGCTGCATCTGCAGACTGACTTCATATGATTCATGTCCCAACAACAAGGAAACCGCCTGAATCATAGAGTTCTGCAATCTCTCTCCATTTAAATTGTTCACTATTGTTTCATCCTTCATGACAAAATATACAACCTACCTTATGTTACTTCTGCTGAAGGTTTTCCTCACTAACCTTTCCTGTCTGAATCACATTGCACACTCATTACCTCCATTGGATGACACATTGAATGACTATCTTGGTGTACGAGCTAATTGAGATTCAAGCCATTCCCTCCCCTTCCTCCAGATCTTTAATACAGATTATTGGTCATTGATGACCGCGCAGTGATCTCTGAGACATTCCATCAGTTACAGCTTTGCAGCCTGAAAATAAACATTTGCCTCTACTCTCTATTTCCGGTTAGTGACAGCTTCCCTGTTCCTGTGCAGCCGTTCAGGCAGGTTGAATGTCCTTCTCCTGGGCTGTGTAATGTACTCAACGAGCTGAATTACTTCATTCTATATTCCTGTATAATTCCCTAGATGGGTAGAATTGTCTCCTCCAGTCTCATTGTAATGATTCTTTCTGAATAAATGGGGTGGTCCCCTACCACGTAACTGCCTCGAGGGGTTGACTAAGGGAACAACACACGGGGTAGGTGCTGGCGTATATCTCTGCAACAGCATCGGGGGCTGGATTGAGACAGCAACGCATGGGGCGAGGATTGGGATGAGGAACAACACTGGCGGATGGGCAGCAGTTGGCCATTCGGCTGCACCATTCAGAATGCTCATGGCTGATCCGACTGTGTCTGACCATCCGTCTCCTGTCAGTTCCCAATAAACATTGACTCTCCTGTCCAGCAAAGATCAGTCGCGCTCAGCCTTGAATATTTTCAAAACCCGAGTCTTCACTGCTCCCTGAGGATGAGGACACCACAAGTAGCACAAAACTAAAGAGAAAGGGACGTCCTCATTTCATTGTGGGACCTGTTATTTAAAAACTGTTAACTGAACATCAAATCACCACATCCTTTCAGACATAAGAACAGAATAATTAGGAATGAACATAACCCATTCTGGACTCCAAACCTGTCCCATATTGCCAATGACCCTATCCAATCAAATATGTATGAAACCCAGCTTCTGCTGCTTTCTCAGTCTACTGGAAACTTAATCGAGTAAAAGGTTATTTAACTACTACACAGTAACTGCTCCAATATGGTAACATCCTATTAACACTCTCTTGTCAAAAAACAAATTCAGGAATCAGATTGCCTCACAGGCATTTTTCCAATCCAGGAGACAAGAACATCAAAAGACACTTCTGAGAGAAATCTCAGAGACCGTGTGTAACAGCCGGGAGAGATTTCCAGCCTTTCAACCCTGCTGTGACCCCAGGAATAACCGGGGAAAGGTAAAACTAAGAATGTTGGCTCTGTGAGAGTTTGACCATCACTCCACAGGACCAAGCCGCAGCTGCAAGGACCACAGGGAATGGATTGCATTTACACCGTCTATGGTACTGTGGGAGCCTCTGAAAAAGACCTGCGAGGAGAGAAGAAGGAGTGAAGCGAGGGCTGCCGGGATGGGTGGGTTTTCCAGCATATAAAGGGACTTACCTCGGCAGTCGTGCCTCCATTTTGCCAGAGGGGAGAGGAGTGAAGGTGCCGGGAAGATAAGGCTTAATTTATATTTGGGCAGTGGCTAAACTCGAGATACTACACATGTCGTCACTCCCTCCCGCCCCGCTCCTCTAACTGGATAAAAAATACCCTGTAAGGTAAAGCTTTTATTTCTTATCTTTCTTTTTCATTTATTTGAGTGCATTGTTTGGTTTTAGTTAGTTCATATAAAGCTAAGCTTCCAATGGCAAGGGTCCGCAGACCTGTGGCATGTGACTCTTGCTTAAGTGGGAGCTTAGGAACGTGTCTGACGTTGCTGACTCACACTTGCAAGAAGTGTGTCCAGCTACAGCTCTTGTTTAACCGCATGACGGCGCTGAAGCTGCGGATGGACTCACTGTGGAGCATCCACGATGCTGAGGAGGTCGCAGATAGAGTTTAGTGAACTGGTCACACCACAGGTTAGGATTGCTCAGGGAGACAGTGAATGGGTGACCAAAAGAGAGAAAAGAGTCGGAAGGCAGTGCAGGTGTCCCCTCCAGACATCTCCCTCCAAAACATGTATACCGTTTTGGATACTGTTGGGGGAGATGGCTCAACAGGGGAGGGCAGCAGTTGTCAAGATCATGGCACTGTGTCGGGCACAGCTGTTCAAAAGGGTGGGCAAAAGACTCATAGGGCCATAGTCATAGGGGATTCTATTTTGAGGGAAATAGATAAACGGTTCTGTGGCCGAAAACGGAACTCCCGGATGGTATGTTGTCTCCTCAGTGCTCGGCTCGGGGATGTCACTGATCGGCTGCAGAGCATCTAAATGGGGATGGTGAACAGCCAGTTGCCTTGGTGCCTATAGGCACCAACGATATCAGTAGAAAGTGAGATGAGGTCCTGAACAAGAATTCAGGGAGCTAAGAGAGAAGTTAAAGGGGAGGACCTCCAGGGTAGTGATATGAGGATTACTACCAGTGCCACGTGCTAGCCAGTGCAGAAATGAAAAAATAGGCAGAATGAACATGTGGCTTGAGAGTTGGTGTTGGAGGGAGGGGTTCAGATTTGTTGGACATTGGGACCGCTTCTGGAGAAGGGGGGACTATTACAAAAAGGGACAGTCTACATCAGAACCAGACTGGTTACCAATATCCTTGGAGGCCTTTTTGCTACTGCTGTTGGGGAGGTTTTAATCTCATGTGGTAGGAGACTGGGAACCACAAGAGAAAACAAGTAGGCAGTGAGGTGGAGACTGCAGACTGTAAGAATTATAAAGATTGCACTAATAAAGGGAAGAATAGGCAGAGAGCAGGTGAGCGCAAAAGAACTGGTGGCTTGAAATGCATCTACTTTAATGCAAGGAGTATAGTGTGTAAGGCAGATGAACGTAGGGGTTGGATTGGTGCCTGGGAGTGTGACATTATTGCCATCACAGAAACTTCGTTGAAGGAAGGGCATGATGTTTGCCAACTGAATGATCCAGGATATAAACATTTCAGACAGGACAGGGAAGGAAGAAAAGAGGGGGTGGAGTTGCATTGCTGGTCAGGGACGATATTACGGCTGTGCTAAAAGAGGACACTATGGCGGTCTTGGGTAGTGAGGCATTATGGGCGGAGCTGAGAAATAAGAAGGATGCAGTTACATTGTTGGGGCTGTATTACAACAGTGAACTTAAGGTAGAAGAGAAAAGTAAACAGATTATGAATCGGTGTAGAGCAATGTGATAATGGTGATGGGAGATTTTAATTTTCCCAACGTTGACTGGGATACTATTAGCTTCAGAGGTCCGGATCGTGTAGAATTTGTATGAGGCGTCCAGGAGAGTTTTCTAGAACATTATGTCAATAGTCCGAAGAGGGAAGGGGCCATATTGGACCTGGTACTGGGAAACGATGTTCCTCTGTAATCTCTCTGCCATCGAACCTACCGACGCCCACCTCTATAATATACCCAATCTCCACCTCTGCCTCAGTACTGTTGCTGAATTAACATTATTGACAGATTTTACGGCTCCAGTTCTCTTCTGACCACTCTTCTTGTTACAAATATTTTGACCTCAAACTTGTTCTTGTCTCTCCAGTTATTTCATAATGGGGACTTTATATCGGAGTAATAACGTCACTGGCCGTGTAATTTAGAGGCACAAGTTATGACTTTAAAGGCATTGTTTCAAATTCTATCACAACCGATGACAGAACTTCAAGTCGAATGGCAACAATTGGAATGAAACACTATTTAACAAACAGCAAACATAAATCATCAGCATTTACTTTATTATTTCACTGATAGCTTTTGGTAAAGAAACTAAGTGTGAGCACAGACCCACACAAAAAAATGGTTGGCTCCATATTGTCTTGAAAAATGGCCTCACACTCAAGGGCAATTATCCCTTGAAACAATAGCGTTAAAGGTGAAATAAACCAAGGAACTGTGGATGATGGAAATCTGAAATAAAATTCTCCAGCGTTTGAAAATGTTGGAGAATCTGAATAAGCATGGCAGCCTCTATCAGGAGAAAAACAGTTAAAATTTTGAGTCAAGAGACCTGACATCAGAGCTTAAAGCAACTGGGAAATATGTTATTTATATCAGGAATGGCTGGATGAGTGAGGGGGGAGGTTAGTTGAAGAGAGAGAGAGAGAGAGAGAGAGACAATAAAAGGACTGCTGATGATGAAGTAGAAGAATACTAAAAATTCCTCTTCTCACATACTCCTGAATATCATGTCAATTTCGACATGTCCCCTCTTAAATTGAGGTATGTTCCCCGTGTCTCTCGTCTGAATGTGGTGATCAATTCTATCGGCAATACCGGTGCTGCCCTTCTAGTTGCGAGATACAGAGAAACGTATTGTTACATTGTCGACTGCTTCCTTGGAGAAATGAACTGGTACTGTGGGACTGTACAGCGATGTAACAGCCTTTTCTGGTAAGAAGCGAAACATTTTCAACATTAAATGGGTGCACCCTATGTGAGGATTTGACTTGCTCCTGTTATTAGACAGTAAGGGGACATTCTGTGGATGCTTTTCTCGGGTTTGTGTTGTCTGCTGCTGCGTCCATTCAGAGTGACCCGAGAGTCTGCTCTCCCCACTGTGGTCAAGATATGGACAATGCATTTACAGAGTGTTCTGGATCCATGGTGAACAAATGGAGCCATGACTACTCAGAAGGCAAGCTCCATACACGAGGAGGGGCAGGGCACTGCACTATCCTCCTTAAGATTTCTAGGAATATTTCTCTAAGCTGGACCCATTCCAAGTATAAAATGTGAAACCAGCGTCTTTCTAAAAAGAGGGGGTCACTGAGCTGTGTCCCCTCCTTCAGTATAACCTGTAAACTCACAGGGACAGGGCTGTGCTGACACTCACCATGAAAAGAACTGGATTGAATTTGGAACTTTCCAGGCAAGAATGGGTTGCAGATCCATTACTATGTAATGTATTGGAGTGACTCTGGCACTTTCCAGGCAGGAATGAGTGAAATATCCGGAGTGCAGTCCTCCGATATCACTAACTAACAGAAGCCACCTGCCTGCTGAGAGGAATGCATTGGTTCTGTCTTCGCAGAGGAAGGTACAGAAACTAACTTACAGAAATATTATTGAACAGGGGCCCTGGTGAAAATGAGTGGCTGCACGAAATTAGAATTAATTAAAAGCATGTCTGTGAAAATCTAATCAAATTGAAGGTTGGTATGTTACTACATCTTAAGAGCTACATCATAGAGTATTGTGGGTGTGGCAACAGAGCAAGTGAAAGAATTACTGATTATTCTTCAAAGTTTCAAAACTAGAAAGGATGCTGCAATCTGGAAAGCAGCTGTTGTAAAACTAAATATTTAAAACAGGACAGAGAGGGCAAACAGAAAACTAAATAGCTTGACATCAGTTGTGAGAAAAATGTTGAAACCTTTTATAATGTATGTGACGCCTAGACACTTGCAGAATAATTATATGATTTGGTAGAGTCAGCCTAGATTCAGGGAAGGGAAATGATCTATGACAAACCTGCTGTAGTTTATGGGGATTGCCCGTTGTGACATTGACAAATGAGAACCAGCGGGAGTGGAGTATTTGAATTAACAGAAGAAATTTGACACGTATGAATACTGGTGAATGGGGAATGTTAGTGTCCATGGTAGGTAGGCGTGGAATATATACCATATGGATTAAAATTGGATAGTGGGCAAAATGAAGAGAGAAGTGTTTTTCTATGGGTGTAAGGCTTGTGGGGTATCAGAAGGATCAGTCCTTGGGCAATAGCTGTTCGCATGGCATAACATGATTCAGGTGGAAACAACAAATAAAATGATTCTCATTTACGATTATTTATTGTTGAGAGGTTGGGAAGTTCTGTTGTTGAAAAGGACCTGGATGTCCTTGGTTATACGTCACTAACAGAATTCAGATGGGACAGTAAGTATTTGTAACTGGAAATGATATATGGTCCTTGAAATACTTGAAGTACCACTGTAAATATATCTTACGCAATGATCGTGGTTTGTTGAAAGTATATTTGGGGTATTGCATACAGACTGAGTCTGCTTTATAAATAATGATCTCCACGTCACCGAGACAGTGCAAAGGAGTTTCACCAGACTGAACCCTGGCATGATGGTGCCATCAGAGTGCAGTAACTATTTGTTTAATCTGGAGCATTGTGATAGTACAAGTAGTTGGAACTGAATGGTTACGTACGGGCCCTCAGTATGTCCCAAGCAGCTATTGATAAGGTGAGAAATTCCATAGGATGCTAGATTCCTAATAGTTTGCGTGCATGTGCAGAGACCTTATGTCTATTAAAAGAAAGGTACAGTCTCTGAAAGAACTCTGAGCACTTCAATGCACAGTTACTGTGTGACACAGCACTCAATGTTACATTGTACACAATCCTGTCAGCAGCCACAATACCTTCATTCTGAAACAGTTCGCCATTCTCTGACTTCTAGAGAGAACGTAGGTCTGCTCTCTCAGCGATGGAAGATACCTTTGAAACTGGTTTTAAAAAATGGTTTAATTCCCACTGCCAGAAAAGCATGCTAAAAAAAAGGGATGTACTATGAGTAATGAAGCCAGGAGGAATACCATGGAACAGTCCATCTGTGCAGCCCCTGCTCCATTTGTTTGTGATGTTGGACATCTCTGACACCTTCCTGTTCCTATGACAGTGACTTGAGAAGCTGAATAACCTCTTCCTGTCCCTTTACAAGTGACTCCAGGTGTGAAATGGTAACTTGCTGATCCAGTGTAAGTGATGTGTGGACGTGAGCAGACTCCTTGTCTTCCTGTGCAATGGTAGGGGGGACTGATTGTGCTGTCCCTCTTCTTGTCCAGTAGTTTTGATGGGCTGAAAGACTTTCCCATATTCCTGCGAAGCCAGATTGAGGTACTGACTGAACTTCTCCATTTACAGCGGAAATGTGCAGCGCTCTTTCATGAATGTTACCGACAGTTCAACAGTGCAGGCTTGAATGTTATCTTAGTCTTGTTGGACATGGACACAGACTGCATCAGGAACTGAGGGATGAAAACGCTTTTTGAATACTGTGTAACATGCAGTAAATATCCCCACTTCTGATTGATGTGGACTCAAAGGGATGAATGGCCTCCTTCCTCACAGCAGTGATTTCTTGCTGATAAACTGGGGATACCTGAGCTGAGGTAGCTGCCCTGAGGATTTCCTGCAGAGATGTCCCACGGCTGAGATAATTGATGCCCACCGATAATAAACATGTTCCCTTGTGCTATGAATGACTCCAAACACTGGCGAGTTTGCAATGGATTCTGATGAAGTGCAATTTTGCTCAGGTTCCTTGATGTCATCCTCAGTTGAATGCTGCCTTGATATCAGGGCCAGTCGCTCTTTGCTAAGCCCTTGCTCATATTAATAGGTCTTCGTGGAGGAGAATGCAATGATTTCTTCAAGTAGAGGGTAGTGAATGTCAGGAATTCTCTATTCCAGAGAGTCAGGGGAGCTATTGCAGAGAGTGCCCTCCAACTGTTCCTGTCAAGCAGGTTGGAGGGTGTGAATGGACCATCAGAACAGGAGCAGGGTCAGATCATTAGACACTATGAACCTTCTCCACCAGTTACTAAGATTGTGGCTAATCAGGCTGTGGTCTCAGCACCACTTTCCTGTCTGTATACCATCATCTGTGACTCACTCCTCTGTCGAATATTTAATTAACTCAGTTTTGGATAAATGAGAAAAAAAGAGGCAGCACATAGCTCTGGAGAAGAGAATTCCCACTCAAAAGGCCCTTTAAGAATTTCTCATCATCTCTCTTACAGTACCATACAGCACGGAGACCTGTCCACATAACTCAGACAACCAATCTGATCTAGTCCCATTTGCCAGCATTAGGCCCATGTTCCTCTAAATCCTTCCTATTAATTTGCATATCCAGGTGCCTTTTAAAGGTTGTAACTGTACCAGCCTCCATCACTTTCTTTGACAGCTCATTCCATACACACTACACAACCTGCATGAAAACATTTACCCTTTACTATCTTTCTCCTCTCATCTTAAGTCTTTGTGCTATAGCTTTGGACTCCCCTAACGTGGGAAAAAATACCTTGGCTATTCAGATTATCCATGTTCCTCATGATTTTATAAACCTCTATAATTTCACGCCTCAGCCTCTAATGCTCCACGGTAAACAAGCTCCAGTCTGTCCAGCCTCTCCCTGTAGCCTAATCCCTCCATGCCCGGCAATATCCTTATATATCTTTTCTGCACCCTCTCAAGTTTAACGTCATCCTACTTGTAGCAGAACAAACTGAATTAAACACACTATTCTAAATCTGGACTCACCAACATCCTGCCCAGTCGCAACATGATCTCCAACTCACATACTCAATACACTGATCAATAAAGTCAAGTATACCCAATCCCACCTTCATCACCCTATCTACCTGCGACTTCACTTTCAAGGATCTATGATCCTGTGCCCTTTTGCTCAAAAACGCTCCCCAGGATCTCTCAATTAATTGTATATGTCCTGCCCTATTTTACCTTACTAAAATGCAATACTTCGCATTTATCTAAATTTAACTCCATCTGTCACTCCGTGGCCCATTGACCCATCTGATCAAGGTCCCATTGTAGTCTGAGGTAAAACTTGCTGGCCACTGCACCTCCAATTTTAATGTTATCTGTAAACATAATAAACAGGCAAATATTCACATTCAAATCATTTATATAAATAATGCAAAGCAGTGGATTCAGTACGGCTCTTTGTGGCACATCACTGGTCATAAGCCTCCAGTCTGAAAAGCAAACCCCTACCACTCTCTGTCTCTTAACTTCACTCTAATTTTGTCGTCAATTGGCTAGCCTATCTTGGATCTGTTTATGACCTAACCTTTCTAACTTGTCTGCTATGCAGAATCCTGTTGAATGACTTACTAACGTCTATATGGACAGCGTCTACTACATTGCCATCACCAACCTTCTTTCTCACCTCTTCACAAAATGCAATCAACTTTGTTAGAAATGATTTCCCATGAACAAAGCCGTGTTGACTATCCTTCGTCAGTTGGTGCATTTGAAAGCATGTAAATCCTGCCCCTCTCAATGCTCTCCAAAAACATGGCCACCAATGACGTCAGGCTCTCTGGTCTATAGTTCAGGACATTATTCCGTTTCCTCGTCCTATGCTTCCGCTGCTCACTGCAAATGTTAATGTAACCGGTGGTGATATGATCAATAATATAAGTCTCAGACTGTGTGAGGGTTAGGAGCAAGTCAGAGAGGGTTGTTTAATCTGCTAAAATTAACAACTTTATGAACGAAACAAAGTTACTCAAACTACGATGGAAAAATGAATGACAAACGGTTTGAATATTGTAAATCTGTGCGCCGATGTTTCCCTCTCTAAAGATACTGACACATACACACGTTTGATGACAACCTGAATAATAGAGTCTCTGCAGAGGATTGAATTGAAAGAACTGTGCCCAGATATTAACTGACCTCATGACGAAAGTAAATATGAGTCATAGTTCCAAATATCATTCAGCTTATGAAGTTATTCTGCTCTTACAAGCTACTGGTAATGGGATCACTTCCTGGAACAGGTGGATGTAGCTGAATTGCCTTTACTTCAGTCAGTGGGGCGATTCCAGTCAATCCTCGACAGGAATCGTCCATGAGTTGGAAAGATGACTGTGGAGTTTTCAGCTCACACACATTGATGTGAAGAGGAACACAGAGAGAGTGGGAGCAACAGGCTGTCACTTCTCAGGAAGGATGCATTTCCTCCCTCTCTGAGTTGAATCACACAATAACGTTATCTGGCCCCAAACTGGACCAAATGAAGTCGATTTGAACAGTGTCTGAACTGTACGACTCCAGCACATTCCCTGCTCCATGTAGGTACATCACTGCTTCTGTTGGACACCCAGCCATTTCTTTCAGAACAAATAGCGCCACTGGTTTCGAAGATTTGTTTATATGTTCCCGTATACTTTTATAATACAACTTGTAATATCTTCACAATTTCTGCATTTCAATGAATGCATCTTATTCTTGAATTAGCTCCCTCGTCTTATTCTCGCGTGGAAGATAAAATATTCATCAGGTATTCACCAGGTCAAAATCTTATATTGTCAATAAGAACATTTCTCATTCTCAGGCCTAATATTTTAATCATTCATAGCATAATGCCTTCATCGCAAGAACAAGTAATGAGAAGCCACCTTTGAAACATTTCAAGAGCAAATTGTTTTTTACTTCTGTGGAATTACAACATTGCGCAGTACATCAGTTATGGTTTCAGCAACGGACTGTACAGATGCAATAAAACATCCTTAAGACCAGCCCCAATACTCTTTGCAAGAAAATGTATCATTGCATTTAATTTTCAAATCACGTGCTGCCTGTACAGACCAACTTGGTGTAATTTATGTACCAGGACATTTGGGGAGATCGCTATTCAGTCAAAAATGCTGTCTTTCTGATGCAACGTTAGAACCATCGGCAATGTCAGTCATGTGCTTAATTTTGACCTTCAGACACTGAGGAGGAGGGAGTGTTCCTATTAGCTTGATGAACATGGGACCCCTTAACAACACAACCAATAATGCCCATCATTCATTTCATGTTTGGCTGTTGTGTTGAAAAATTGCTGCAGTCACTACAATTAAAATAAGTGATTGTCTTTGAGAGGTAACGTTATCGAGGTTTAGGTTGAGAAGAGAAAGATATAAAAGAGACCTAACGGGCAACTTTTTTATGCACAGGGTACGTGTATGGAATGATTCACTAGAGGAAGAGCTGGAGGCTGGTACAATTGCAACATTTGAAAAACATCTGCATGGGTATATGAATAGGAGGGCTTTGGAGGGATATGGCATATGGGACTAGTTTGGTTGGGGATATGTGGTCAGCATGGATGAGTTGGACCGAAAGGTTTGTTTCCATGTTGTTCATATCGAGGACTCTTGGACTCTATGACCCAGTCTTCACTGTTCCCTGGGGATGAGGATACCACAACCTTAAGGAGATAAGAACATCCTTGTCTCAATCTTAAATTTTAAATGCAAAAGTGTATGAGCCTCACAGCAAGTCAGCTTCCCCTTTTTGCAAAAGTGGGAATGTAGTAGGATTGTTGTAATGGGTGACTTTAACTTTTCCAATATTGATTGGAACCGCCTTCGAGCAGATGGTTTGGAAAGAACTGTTTTTGTAAGGTGTGTTCAGGAGGGTTTCCTAACTCAGTGCGTTGACAGGCCGACGAGGGGAGAGGCCATTTTGGATTTGGTGCTCCGCAATGATGCGGGCAGGTGTCAGATCTTGCGGTGAGAGAGCATTTTGGTAAAAGTGACCACAACTGCCTCACATTCTACATAGCTATGGAGAATGAGAGAAGCAGGCGCAATGGGAGGATATTTAATTGGTTAAAGGAAACCATGATACTATCAGACGTGCGTTGGGAAGCATGGACTGGGAGCAATTGTACCATGGAAAGGGCACTATAGACATGTAGAGACTGCTTAAGGAACAGTTGTTGCAAGTGATGCATAAATGTGTTCCTCTGAGACAGGCAAGAAGAGGTAAGATAAAGGAAATTTGGATGGCGAGAGCTGTTGAGATTCTCGTCAAAAGAAAGAAGGCAGCTTACGTAAGGTGGAGGAATCAAGGGTCTTGCTCAGCTCGAGAGAATTACAGGCAGGCGAGGAAGGAACTTAAAAATGGTCTGAGGAGAGCCAGGAGGGGGGGCACGAAAAAGGCTTGACAGGAAGGATTAGGGAGAATCCAAAGGCATTTCTTGCACATATGTGAGAAATAAGAGAATGTTCAAAGAAAGAGTAGGGCCGATCAGGGATAGCATAGGGAACTTGTGTATAGAGTCTGAGGAGGTAGGGGAAGCCCTAAATGTGTTTTTTGCTTCTGTCTTTACAAAGGAAAAGGACCTTGTAGTGAATAGAACCGTTGAGGAGCAGGTAAGCATGCTGGAACGGATAGAGATTGAGGAAGCTGATGTGCTGAAAATCTTGACAAACATTAAGATTGACAAGTCCCCAGGGCCAGATCAGATTTATCCTCGGCTGCTTTGGGGAGCAAGAAATGTGATTGCTTCGCCACTTGCGAAGATCTTTGCATCCTCGCTCTCCACCGGATCGTACCCGAGGACTGGAGTGAGGCAAATGTAATTCCTCTGTTCAAGAAAGGAAATAGCGAAATCCCCGGCAATTACAGACCAGTCGGTCTGACGTCTGTCGTCTGCAAAGTGTCAGAAAGGATTCTGAGGGATAGGATTTATGACCATCTGGAAGAGCATGGCTTGATTAAATGAAGTCAACACGGCTTTGTGAGGGGCAAGTCATTCCTCTCAAATCTTATTGAGTTCTTTGAGGATGTTACTAGACAAATTGATGAGGGTCGAGTGGTGTATATTGTGTATATGGACTTTAGTAAGGGATTTGATAAGGTTCCGCATAGTAGGCTCGTTCAGAAGTTCAGGAGAAATGGGATATAGGGAAATTTTGCTGTCTGGATACAGAATTGGCTGGTCGACAGAAGACAGCGAGTGGCAGTGGAAGGAAAATTTTCTGCCTGGAAGTCAGTGGTTAGTGGTGTTCCACAGGGCTTTGTTCTTGGGCCTCTAATCTTTGTATTTTTTATTCATGATTGGATGATGAGATTGAAGGATGGATTAGCAAGTTTGCAGACGGCACAAAGTTTGGAGGTATCGTTGACAGTATAGAGGACTGTTGTAGGCTGCAGCGTGACATTGACAGGATGCAGACATGGGCTGAGAGGTGGCAGATGGAGTTCAACCTGGATAAATGCGAGGTGGTGAATTTTGGAAGGTCGAATATGAAAGTTGAGTACAGGATTCAAGACAGGATTCTTAGCAGTGTGGCGGAACAGAGGGATCTTGCTGTGCAGGTACATAGATCCCTTAAAAGTGCCAGCTAGGTGGACAAGTTTGTTAAGAAAGTATATGGTGTTTTGGCTTTCATTAACAGGGGGATTGAGTTTAAGAACCGTGAGATCTTGTTGGAGCTCTATAAAACTTTGGTTAGACCACACTTGGAATACTGTGTCCAGTTCTGGTCGCCCTATTATAGGAAAAATGTGGATGCTTTGGAGAGGGTTCAGAGGAGGTTTACCAGGATGCTGCCTGGAATGGAGGGCTTACCTTACGAAGAAAGGTTAACTGAGCTCGGACGTTTTTCATTGGAAAAAAAGAAGGAAGAGAGGGGCCTAATTGAGGTGTACAAGATAATGAGAGGCATAGATAGAGTTGATAGCCAGAAACTTTTTCCCAGGGCATAAATTGTTAACATGTGGGGTCATAGTTTTAATCTGTTTGGCGGAAAGTATAGAGCGGATGTCAGAGGCGGGTCCTTTGCGCAGAGACGTGTTGCCAGCAGCAGTTGTGGAAGCGAGGTCATTTGCGATATTTAAGAGACTACTGGACATGCATATGGTCACAGAGACTTGAGATTTCGTATATTAGGTTTACCTCACATGAGGATCAATAGTCGGCAATGTTCTGTGCTGTACTGTTCTATGTTGTATTGTCTATGTTCTAAAAATGAGGGCACAACCAATAGGAAAGACATAGACCATTCAGCCACTCAAACCTCTACCAAATTCCCATTGACTACGCTCAGTAAAGTATTTATCAAATGCAGTCCCCACTGCTCTCTTGGTTAGATATTTCAGATAGTGTAAACCATAGAGCGTATGAAATTGGTGCAGAACTAGACTGTTTGGTTCATTAAGCCTGATCTGCTGTTCAATCATGGCTGGTATGTTTCTCAACAAAATTATCCCGCCTTCTCACTGTTATCTTGATCTCCTTATCAATCAGAATATACCTATCTCTGTATTAAAGACAGAACTGTGTCTGTGTCTCTATTTCTGTATGCATGTGCGTGTTTCAGCTTATTGGCAGGCGTCAGAGGGTGGTGGAGGAAGGTTGACTTTTGGACTGGAGGCCTGTGACCAGTGGCGTTCAACAGGGATTGGTACTGGATCCACTTTTGGTTGTCATTTATATCAATGATTTAGATGAGAATTATACAAAGTATGGTGAGCAAGTTTACAGATGACAACAAGATTAGTTATATAGTGGAAGGTGAAGAAGGTGACATAAGATTACGATGATATCATGTTTAATTGGGTCAATTAATCATAGAAATGCACAGCACAGAAATGGACGCTTTGGTCAAACTCATCCGTGCTAACCAGATGTCGTAAGTTAACTTGGTTTTATTTTCCAGCATTTGGACCATATCCCACTTAACTCTTCCAATTCATGTCCCCATCCATATGCGTTTTAAATGTTGTAATCATGCCATCCTCCACCACTTCGTCAGGCAGCTCGTTGCATACACGTACCACTCTCTGTGTGAAAATTGTCCCCTTAGGTCCCTTTTATATCTTGTCCATCTCATCCTAATTCTATGTCCACTAGCTTTGGAATTCCCTACCTGGGGTAAAGACCCTGATTATTCACCCTATCCATGGCCTTCATGATTTTATGAACCTCTAGAATGTGCAAATTTGACTCCAATCAACACGAATGGCTGTGTTTTCAATAGACCTGGGCCTAAATTCTGAAATTCAATTCAATTCAATTCTCCTCTTCCTTTTCCATCACATCACAATTCCAAAATCATTTCAACAACTTGTCCAGCCACATTATGAATCAATTCTGTGGGATTTGAATCTAAACTTTTGGACTCAGAGGTAGGCACACTACCACCACTTGGCAATAATTCCTTCAGCTGCAACATTGTTCTCGTGTGTTTGTTCATCATGCAGTTTTGAAATACTGTGACATACTTCCATAACAGGCGGGACTTGAATCCAGACATTCTGGTCCAGAGTGAGAGACATTACCACGCAAGTTCAAGTATTGGAATCTAACCCAGAGCTCTGGCTCAGAGGCATGGACGTTACTCACTACACATGACTTAAACCGTGCCCAGATTTTGGGTCACATTTTAAATGTCAGCTTTTAGCTCAGTGTGGATTCATTAAAATTTTGTTCACTTTACTGAATTACACAGTTAAACGAACTACATTGTTCAACAGATGAAAGGTACTCAGCTCAAATGTAGGATATTGAGTTTATGTGATCTGCTTTCGAGATAAACTATGAAGATCATTAAATGTTTCGCTATGATTTCCGCCTTAAGTGGCTATTATCTGACATGTGCAATATGAGGGAAAGACATATGCAGACACATTTTGCAGTATATATGATCTGGAATAGATATTTATTACTGAACAACAGAGATGAAGAAAGAGCATACTTTCTGGATCAAAGACACAAATCACTCTTACCTGCCTCTAACGTGTGACTGCCCTCTTCTGAAAACCACAAAGGAATTCAAGGCAGCTGATTACTGTCCAGCCTTTCTTCCCAGTTCTATCACTCACTGGACTGAGAAGTGGCAGATGGAGTTTAATTTCAATAAATGCAATGTATCGCAATTTGGTAAAACAAACAAGGAGAGGACGTCTACAATTAAATGTCGGACTATTGGTAGTGTTGTAGAACAGAGAAATCTAGGGTTCTGGTGGATTTCTTTGAGGCTTGCATCATGTGTAGGCAGGGTAGTTATGAAGGCGTTTGTCTTGGTGGCCTTCATTGCTCAGACCTTTGAGTGGAGCTGGAACAATATCTTCAGGTTGTGCTGGACATTCGTGACGTCTCTCCTGAAGTGCTGTGTAGTTCTATCTCCAGTTACATTGAGGATATTATTAAACTGGAGAGGGTTCAGAAAAGATTTACTAGGCTGTTGTTGGGAATGGAGTGTTTAAGTTATAAGGACAGGCTCGATGGACAAGGACCTTTTCCATTGCAGCTTGGAAGGTTGAAACCTTATCAACCATATAGAGGTTTATGAAACAATGAGGGGTATAGATAATGTTGAATGGAAGGTGCCCCTTCCTTCAGGTGGTTGATTTCAAGACTATGGGGCAATTTTAAGATGACAGGAGAAAGGTTTACAGAAGACATAGTGTCATAGAGCTACCCAGCCCTACCCAACTTCTCCCTGCCAAACAGATATTCTACATTAATGTATTTCTATTTGCCAGCATTTGACCCATGTCCCCCTCAACACTTCCTATACATGTGCCAGTTCTGATGCCTTTTAAATGCTGTAATTGTCCCAGCATGCACAACTCCCTCTGGCAGCTCGTTACATATAAATCACCCTCCCTTTGAAAACTTTGCCCCTTAGATCCTTTTAAGTCTTTCCCCTCTGACCTTCAATTTAGATTTGTCCTCGAGATTGGGAACGTGCTACCCTGGTGAAAAGACATTGGCTATTGACACTATCCATTCCACTTGTGAGTATATAAACCTCTATGATTATCTCTCAACCGTTGATTCTCCAGGGAAAATTACCCCGGTATATTCAGCCTCTACATAAATCTCAAACATACAACCCTGGCAATATCTTTGTAATTTTTTTCTGAATTCTTTCAGGTTTCACATATCCTTCTTCGAAGTGCGAGACCATAATTGCAAGAAGTATTCAATCGTGGTCTAACCAAT
This sequence comes from Chiloscyllium plagiosum, assembly GCF_037043375.1. Classification (NCBI taxonomy): domain Eukaryota; kingdom Metazoa; phylum Chordata; class Chondrichthyes; order Orectolobiformes; family Hemiscylliidae; genus Chiloscyllium; species Chiloscyllium plagiosum. The sequence goes on from NW_028270183.1 coordinate 50,229,788, forward strand.
GTCCTGGTACAGCCGCAATATGACGTTCCAACTCTTACATTCAATGCACTGTCAAACAACGACAAGCATATCAATCGCCTTCTTCACTATCCTATATACCTACAACTCCACTTTCAAAGTACTCTGACCCTGCACTCCAAGGTCTCTTTGTTTAGCAACACTCCCAAGGGACTTAACATTAAATGTATAAGCCAAGCCTTGATTTTCTTTTCCAAAATGCAGCACTTCACATTTATCTAAATTAAACACCATCTGCAACTCCTCAGCCCATTGGTCCATCTGATCAAGATCCCGTTATACACTGTGGTAATCATTTTTTCTGTCCACTGCACCTTCAATTTTGGTGTCAAATGTTAACTTACGAAACATACCTTCTGTGTTCACATCCAAATAATTTATGTAAATGGTGAACAGCAGTGGAACCAGCACCAATCTTTGTGGCACACCACTGGTCACAGGTCTCCAGTCTGAAAAACAACCCTCCACCACTACCCTCTGTCTTCCACCTTTGAGCCAGTTCCGTATCCAAATGGCTAGTTTTCCTTGTATTCCATGAAATCTCACCTATCAACCAGTCTACCATGGGGAACCTTATCAAATGCATCCCTGAAATCAATATAGATAACGTCCACTGCTCTGCCCTCATCAATGCTTTCTGTTACTTCTTCAATAAGAAAGTAATCAAGTTTGTGAGACATGACCGACCAAGCACAAAGTCTTGTTGACTATCCCTTATCAGTCCTTGCCTTTCCAACTACATCTAAATCATGTCATTAGGATTCTCTCCAATAACTTGCCCACCACCAATGTCAGGCTCACTGCTCATTTGTTCCCTGGCATTTCCTGGCCAGTTTGTTTAATAATGGCACCACGTTAGTCAGCTTCGTGTTTTCCAGCACCTCACCTATGGCAATTGATGATAAGAACATCTCATCAAGATTTCCAGCCATCACTTCTCGAGCTTCCCACAGAGTACTTGTGTACACCTGATCGGGACCTCTGAAGTACATTGTGATTATAAATAATTTGGTTCGCGTATGGCATGAACATCCTCAGAAGTGATGGATGGGGGTAAAGTTGCAATGTTTAAAAGACATTTTATTAAGTAAAAGGATAAGAGAATGTTTCGAAAAATATGGTCCAAGCGCAGGAACGTGGGACGAGTTTAGTTTGAAATTATCGTTAGCATTGAGTGTATGGGCTGATAGATCTGTTTTCAAACCTTATGGTTTCATGTGTCTTTGTATGTCCGCTCTTGTCGATTTGTATGTGTCTATATGTGTATCGCTATCTATTTATCTCTCTGTGTGTTCTGCATTAGTGTGTGTGCATACGTTTGTATCTCCAACTCTGCATCTGTGTGCAATGGGAACTATTTTGTTTTGGGGTGAATCATTGAATGGGGTTCAAAGCCTCCCTTCCTCCCTCCCCTCTCCATCTTTTGCTGAAAGTGATACTATGCCATGCTCTGCTGGACTTTTAAATCCTTTCTTACGTGTAAGATTATTTGTAAGGGTAAGTCACTAAACATTGCATTTTGCAAGATGTGTGTGCGTGTGTATCAATGTGTGTGTCTATGTTTTGTATGTCTGTGTGTGCAGCTGTGTATATATATGTGCGTCTGTGTGTGTCCAGGTCTTTGTGCATCTCTGTGTATCTGTGTGTGTTAGTGTGTGTCCTTGTTCTGTGTGCGTTCATGCCTGTGTGTCTGTATATATCTGTGTGTGTGCATGGTGTGCATGTGTGTGGGGAATGTGGGTGTCTGTGTATTGCTGGTTATGGATATCTGTCTGTTTGTGTGTGTGTGTGTGTGAGCGTGCGCGTGTGTTGGTTTGTATGTGTGTGTTTTCTGTGTGGTGTATGTCAATACGTGTGTGCCTCTGTCTGTGTGCCTGTGTGTGTATGTCTGCCTGTATGTGTATATGTGTGCCTGTATGAGTGTGTGTGTGTGTATATGTATGTGTGTCTTTTGCGTATGTCTGCGTCTTTGTTAGTGTGTGTCTGTTTGAGTGTATATATCTGTTTGTGTGTGTCTGTGTTTTTTGTAGATTACATTACAGTGTGGAAACAGGCCCTTCAGCCCAACAAGTCCACACCGACCCGCTGAAGCGCAACACACCCAAACCCCGACATTTACCCGTTACCTAACACTATCGGCAATTTAGCATGGCCAATTCACCTTACCTACATGTCTTTGGAAAGTCGGAGGAAACCAGACCACACGAAGGAAACCGACGCAGACACGGGGAGAACGTGCAAACTCCACACAGTCAGTCGCCTGAGGCGGGAATGAAACCCGGGTCTCTGGCGCTGTGAGGCAGCAGTGCTAACCATTTTGCCACCGTGCTGCCCATTGTGCAACTGTGCTGCCCATATATTAGCGTATGTGTACATGTATGGGGAGTGTGGCTGTGTATGTGGTTGTTTGAGTATGTCTGTCTGTATGTGTGTGTCAGTGTGTGCCTGTGTGAGAGCGTATGTGTGCGTGTATGGGGAGTGTGGCTGTCTGTGTGTTTATGCGGGTGTCAGTCTGTGTATGTGTGTGTTTGTATGTCTGTCTGCGTCTGTGACTGTGTATGTGTGTGTGTGTTTATGTGTCTGTGTTTGTGCGTGTGTGTGTGTCTGTGTTGAAAGAGTTTGTGTTAAAAAAACAAAACCTTTCAGGCAGAATCCGAAGAACCAGGAGAATCGAAACATCGAACATAATCCTTTCATTAAGAATGAGGATTGTTGGCCAAAGGATGAATGGGAGCGGGTTGTGCTGGGAGGAAGGTAGCTGGGAAGGCGATTGTTAAATGAAGATGCGGTGAAGGTGATAGGTCGGAACCGAGGGTCGAGTGGATAGGTGTGAAGGAAGGTAGACAGCTAATACAGTTCAAGAAGGAAGTGTCGAGTTGGAGGGTTGGGTCTAGAATAAGGTGGGAGCGAGGGAAAATGAGGAAACTGGTGAAATCTGTGGCTGTATGTGTGTCCTGTGTGTGTGCGCGTGCTTCGGTCGGCGTGTGTATGTCTCTGAGTGTCTGTTTGTGCGCCTGTGTGTCTCTCTGCATCTGAGTGTGTGTGGGCGTGTCTGTATGGGTGTGTCTGTGTGGTTCGACGTTTCTGTGAGTATGTGTGTGTGTCTGTGTGCAGTTGTATGTGTGAATGCATGTGCGCCTGTTTCTGAGAGTGTATGTGCATCTGTGAATGTATCTGTGTTTGACTGTGCGTGGTTGTTTGAGTATGTCTGTATGTGTGTCTGTTCCTTTCAATGTGTGTCTATGCCTGACTGTGTGTGTGTCTGCTTCTATGTGTGTCAGTTTCTGTGAGTGTTTGTGCGTGTCTGTGTGTATGTGTGTGTGTGTCTGTGTATGTGTGTCTGTGTGTGTTTGTGTGCGTTTGTGTGTTTGTATCTGTGGATGTGTGTGTGTCTCTGTGTGTGCGGGTATGTGTCTGTGTTTTTGTGTGTGTCTGTGTCTGTGTGTGCGTATGTGTGTGTTGATGGTGCTGTGAGCTGCTGCCCTCCCTCTGTCCCTCCCAAACTGAATCCCTGATGATATTCACCCTCCATTCCCACCTGTACAGTGGTGTGGGGAGGCCAGCAGAGACTGACAGCAACAGAAAGCTCAGCAGGTCTGGCAGCATCTGTGGACAGAAACGAAAGGACCCTTCCTCGGATCTCATGTCAGGGGAACATTACATCACTTTAAGCACAATAGAGACAGCCACACTCGTTCCACATTGATACACACACATAGACACACACTAATACAGAGACGTGGAGACACTCACGAATACACAGAAACTAATGCAGACATGGAATGTGTGTCAGTATTTCTCTTGCTCCACGGTAACCATTCTCCTGGTGGTTGCCAGTATGTCGGTCTGTCCTCAGGGAGTTTGTTAGTTTTGGACTTGCTCAAAATAGTGAGTGAGTCAGTACTTCAGTGTGAAGTGTGACTGTAGGGCAATTTCAATGTTTGCAGACACCAAACCTGGAAGAATTATAAGGTTTATGGAGGACAGTGTGGAACCCCATAAGGACAATAACACGTTGGTGTAGTTTTCAGGTTTATGGCAGATCAGGATCAATGCAGACAGTGTGAGGTGATGCACGTTGGACGGAATAACTCTAAAGTTCAATACATAACATTCTGTACCATGATAAAGGAGTGCAGGAACAGAGGGCGCTGGGTGTATATGAGCACATATTATTGAAGATGTCAGTACAAGTGGGGAGAGCAGTAAATATCACAGATTAGTTTCAATATATGACCTGTTTATAGGAGGAGGTATAGGAGGGAGTCTCCGTGCTCCCTTCCTTGAGGTGGTACTGCTTATGTGTTATAAGCCTTCTGCCCATTGAAACCGTGGGGATTCCATTTATGCCATGTAGACATAAAAGGGAGATGGCACCAGGGTCACAGAGTCTAAGTTGTGTCGGAGGGTGGGTGGGAATGGAACAGCCAGTGGGTTTAAAGTGAGAATTACCCTTCACTGAACATTGCTCCTTACTCTGTCGGTGATTTGTGGATGTTTCAGAATCTCGACAAGAGACGTCCCGGTCCTGTCTGGCTCGTACCATGGTCCTCCCTACATGGTGGGGGGAGGAGGGTGAGGGAACGGATATTGAGCACCCCACCACCTGGGTTGGCTCTTTCTGTCCTATTCCAGGGTGTTTCGTCTGGAATGGGAGAAAGGGAGGGAGGGAGTCTGTGGCCCTGATGTTTGTCTGGAGGGAGTCAGTCCACAGTGTTGTATCCATGCAGTGCTATTGATGGAGGGGGTAAAGTGGAGCGAGAGAGAAAGTGAGTGAGAGAGAGAGAGAGAGTCTGCAAATAGTAGTGACAGTGATGGAGCATGAGCCTTGTTTGGGGATAGGTCCTATAACAGATATACAGTGAGTGTGAGGGAGCAGAGAGAATACGGTGATGCTTATCCTGACAGAGCGGGGAAGGATACTGATGCCTTTCCTGTGTTCTAGGCATTTCTTCAGATCACAGATACTACATTGAGCTGGGTGGTGAGCTCAGACCATGCTCGGTGGGTCTGGAGTATGGCCCACTCTCGGACGAGAATGATCCTCCTCTGTACGAGCCCATCCATCGTGGCCCTGTCGACAAACCGTAGTGTAATTTCCCCTTATCTGCCATGCTCAGGGTAAACTGTGCAGGGCAGCTCCGAACTGAGAAAGCTCAACCGTATGCCCATTGGCCTTTTGAAGATGGCACCAGTGCCAGGGATCACGGAATATCTAGGCTCATGAGGGCGATGGTGAGTACCTCCAGCCATGAAGTAAAATCGAGCTGGCATTGAATGAGAGGGACGCCATGGGGTGGGGTCGGTAGTTTATGAGTTGAGTTTGATAAGATAGCACCAGCAAACTAGTTCGGTCTCATACAGACTATCCCTCTGTCATACTCAGTGAAAATATCACTGAGACAAATTATTGTTAGATTCAATCAAATGAGTCGAAGACTCTGCTGACCCTACTTCCAGTTACAAAGCTGTAGAACAAATGTTCATCCAATACTCTCCATCATCTGAACTCACACCAATATCCCATTCACCCATCATTCCTGGAAACACTGGCTCACATTGCAGGATACTGTAGAAATGTGTTCACTTCACCATTCTGGAACCTCGGAACACATCCTTCCATGACTTTGTCTCTCACTCTCCCCCTCACTGTCCATTCCCCAAACCCTCCTATTTGTTGATACTTAAACTGATTGCCCCGCCATCTCTCTCTGGCAGTGATGTTCACACCCACAGCATTCCTGTGTCACGGCACAATGGAGATATGGGTAAGTGGATGGGAGATGTACATCCTGTCAGTTCCAGCATGGGCTTCGAGTTTCCCCACGCTGGGCAGTGATCTAACACAGTGTTCTGAGAAATGTACTGAAGTGATGGACACAGTTCCACACCCTGGTCATGTATCTCATCTGGGTTTATAAATCAATGCACTGCTGTGATCTACATACCTTTCCACTCTCGGTAGATTACGGGTTGTACTGCACAGTACACCAGTCCAATTTGCACAGTGCTCCCTGCTGAACGCATACTCATCTGGGTTATAGATCAATGCACTGCTGAGGTCTGCGCAGTGTTCCACTCTGGACCGATTGTAGGATGGTGTTGAGCAGTACACTAGCCTTGTCTGTGCAGTGCTCCATGCTGAAGGAAATATCTCCTCTGGGGTGATGGTGTCTGGTCTGGTTCTGTGAGGGAGATTGAGAATGTGATCTAACTGATCCTTTCAGTTGATATGGCAATGCCTTTTTTTTGTTCTCAATCATGTGATTGGACCCTCAAAATTCTGACTCCTCCGGCCAGTCCCATTATTCATTCTACCTCCATAGTTCAGCAACGTGATGTCCCATGGGTAATTGTCCTATTTCAATGTGAACAACTGTTGTGTCTATTTCTCTGCGCTTTGGCATTGCTCACCCTGGAGCATCGGGATTCACCGCAATAAACCTCAGTAAGGTCACTCCTCAGAACCAACGCTCCAGGGAACATAGCTCCAGCCCATTCATACTCTCCATGCAGCTTAACATCACTCGCCACCACCACCCTACTCAACATTGTCAATATACTTGGAAATCTTTTCTGCTCGCTTTCAAGTTTAACAATCTCTTCCGTATAGCAGTGAGACAGAATTAAAGGCAGTATTACAGAAGTGGCTGAACCTAGCGTGCAGGCGAAAGTGAGTATAGCAGATGCGGGAGATTAGAGTCAAGAGTGTGGTGCTGGAAAAGCACAGCATGTCAGGCAGCATCTGAGGAGCAGGATGTGGCGGGCAAAAGTCGAATTTTCCTGCTCCTCGGATGCTGACCGACCTGTTGTGCTTTACGCTCACCACAGTCTGAACCCAGTGTATATCCCAGATGTCCTTCTTCTTCAAAGACTGCAATTTTCTCTCCCACATAGTCGACGATGCCATCCAGACCATCTCATCCACTTCCTGCATCTCCGCCTTCGAATCCCACCCCTCCCAATGCAACTCGGAAAGAACACCCTGTTCCTCACCTTCCATCCCACCAAACCTCCAGATACAACGCGTTACCCTCCCCCATTTGCGCTACCTACAAACAGACCACACCACAAGGGGTATATTTCCCTCCCCACCCCGATCTGCATTCTATAAAGAACATTCCCAGGCGACTCCTTTGTCAGGTCCACACCATCCACCAACACACCCTCCACTCCTGGCACCTTTGACTGCCACCGCAAGAATTGGAAAAACTGGACCCTCACCACATTCTTTGGAGTTTTACCTGCACATCCACACACGTCACCTACAGTATCCATTGCTCCTGATGTCTCCTCGACATTGGGGATACCGGATGCCAATGTGCCGTACACTTCAGAGAACATCGCTGGGACACCTGCACCAACCAACCCTACCAACCCGTGGCTAAACACTTAACTCCCCCTCCCACCCTGCCAAGGACATGCAGGTCCTTGACCTCCTCCACCGCTAAACCTTAACCACCCGACGTCTGGATGAAGAAAGACTCATCTTCTGCCTCGGGACCCTGCAACCACAAAGGATCAATGTGGCTTTCACCAGTTTTCTCATTTCCCCTAACCCCACCTTATCCCAGATCCAACCTTCCAATTCTGCACCTCCCCCATAACCTGCCCTACATTTCCATCTGTTCCATCCTCCTCTCCAACATATCACCTCCCAATCCAACTTCATCTACCTATCACGTTATCAGATAACTTCCCCAACCCCATCCCTTTCCCACTTATCTCTCAGTACCCTTTGGCCACAAGCCACATTCCTGATGAAGGGCTTACACAAGAAATGTCGATGCTCCTCTGATGCTGCCTGACTTCCTGTGTGTTTCCAGCACTACATTCTTGACTCTGATCCCCAGCATCTGCAATCCTCACTTTCCCCCATGAGTTAATGTATCCAGAAATTTCCCCACCTGATATTTTATGCAGCTGGTCTGTCATTTTGTCCCTGCTTCCTTTCTAAAAAGAGTGGGACATATACAGCCCTACAATGCTCTGGAAATACTCCCATACACAAGGACAAAGTAAAAAAAGGAAAGATTTAAAGTCCGTCCATCAGTAACCCTCATCCATTCCATCGAGACTGAGTAAATGTTGCCTTTTATTATGACATGAAATGTTATGGAAGGAAGGGGTTAACATGACTGTAATTAATGTCAGTCTCCAGGGATTCTAATTATCACAGTGGAGAGTTCCCACCTTTTAATGATAAATGGGCACCGTTCAATGTGTTATCGCAAAGTGTGAGTCGGAGCATCACCGACAGCACAAACAGAGATCAGCAGCTCCAGATAGTGAATGGGAGAATAGATCATAATCTGAGAACATTAGACTGGTATGTTCCAACAATGGATCAGAACCTGAGAACATTAGACTGAAATGTTCCAACAATGGATCAGAATCTAGGAACATTAGACTGGAGTGTTCCAACAATGGACAGAGGTGTATCCGATTATGTTTGGTCTCTTTCTACATATTATGATCGGTTGTCATTATCATGGCGGATCTATTATGTCATTCGGATTATTCAATATTTTTATTATCCTCTCCTGTTTATCGTCGGTGTCCCTGGTAAGTCTCACCGTCCAGAAATGTTTTTTTCTATAAACCAGTTATGACTGTGTTACTGTTATTTCATGTAGTCTTCACTTCTTGCCACTATTATTGTTCATGTTGAGACTCTTAATCCAGATATTCACTCTGCAGACCACTATTAACTGCATCAGGGAGCATGTTCAATTACTGTCTCCCTTCTTGCTTCTAGCAGTGTTACTCATGGGTCTCTGTGTTGACCTACTCAGTTTCAGATGTGAAATATTGTCTCACTGTCCTTGCTATTTAAATATTGGGAGTGCGGATGTCATTGCCCTCTATTATGTTCACAAACTCCACTTCCTTCATGAGACTCCATCCCATCCCTAGCTAATATCTTTTTTATTCATTTCTGGAACCTGGGCATCGCTGGCTGGCCAGCATTAACAGCCCATTTCTATTTGCCTTTGAGAAGGTGTTGGTGAGCTGCCTTCTTGAATCGTTACAGCCCACTTGCTGTGGGTTGACCCACAATGCCATTAGGGAGGGCATTCCTGGAACCTGACCCAACGACGGTGAAGGAACAGCGGTATATTTCAAAGTCAGGGTAGTGAGTGGCTTGGAGGGGAACTTGCAGGTGGTTTTTGACACAAACGAATCACAACTTTGATGATCCCTTTGGCCATGAGTTGATTCCTGACATCATGCCCTGACCATGATTAACTTTAACTACTCACTGCGCCAGAATATACTTCACTGGCTTAACTCATCTGCTGTTTGAACTTTGAGCTGTGAAATACAGACTTAATCATGACAACAATCTGCTGCTGACATTCTCGGGTTGAAACCTGCAGAAACTAATCTGATTCGAACTCACACCAAAATCCCATTCATCTGACATTCCTGTGCACGCTGATCCATATCGATGTTGTGTCTCGCAATGCTTTAATTTCAATATCATCGAGTACTTTAACTCATCTGTCCATGAAACTGCCCTCAATCTCTCTGTGTCGATTATCCAAATCCCTGCCAGTTGTTCTTACGTTAGCTGATTTCCTTTAAGTGTATTTTCCCTCAAGCAATGATTTTCACACTCAACCACCCCAAGTGCACGACTCCCACACCCCCGCCCGCCACCACTCGCGCACATACACACACACACACACACACACATCTTATATTGGTCCAATGGAGATATAAATCTTCCCCTGCTTTGATGGGTGTATCATTCCCATATGATAGTAAAGGTTTGCAATACTCCCCATGCTGGGCAGATAATCCAGTTTACTGGGCACTAGCATGGCTTGCACAGCTCTCCATGTTAGTCTGTCATGCTCTCCAATTTTATTTTGTTTGAAGTGTTCTGTGAAGCCAATTTAGAATTTGATGTAACAAACCATTTCAGCTGATCTGACAATACCTTTATGCAATGTTCTCATTCTTGTAATTTTGCTCTCTAAAGGGTCAATGTTCCAGTTAGTCCCACTATCCAATCTTTTTCTCCATATTTCCACAACACGCTCTCAGTTAATTAACTGTTTGTTTCTGTCTTTCATGTTTATCTCTCTGTCCCTCTGTTTTTTTTTCCCTCACCTTGGTTTTTGGTTCCCTCGTGTATCAAGTGCTGACAGTGGGAAAATTTGAAACAGTGAAATTATGCGTCTTGGTCTGTTATTCACTCCCCGGTGTGTCCAATGTGGTGTTCCATGTTTAGTGGAGTGTGTGTCGGGCTGTCGTTCACTTCCCAGCGTGTGCCATGTAGTGTACCATGTCTGGGTTGGGTGTGTGTGTCGGACTGTTGTTCACTTCCCGGTGTCTCCCATGTGGTGCTCCATGTTGGATAGGCACTTCAGCAGCTTTGACTCACGTCTTTGAAACTTGCTCTATGCCTGTGCACTGGCCGTCTGACATCTGTATTTGTCCCTTTGAACTGATCATTTGGTCAATAACACGAGGAATCCTCTTGAGTATTATTGTTAAGGACCAGGTACCTTATATCTCTGACTATGCTGTCACTTTAAAACAGGTTATTTGCTCTTTTTCTTTAAAAAAGAACTTAAAGGCCAAACTGCCTCCTGCAAACGGCTGAAGTAAAAAAATCTTAGGAGGCTTTTAGGTTTTTTTTATAAACAGTGGCAACAATGGTTAGGCTTTCCTGTTTTTCTGAGCTGTAACAACTACCAGGTGCCTGGCGTGGGAGAAGGGTTGAATCATTCAAGTAAATGATCCCTCGCTGCTATTCTGTCTGAAACCTAACTTAATGCTGTTTCCTCCTGTATTGGAGAATTGCATTCGTGACTGATTGGCCTTGGATGTGTCGTTTTGCAAAGGGATGGGTTTATGGGATGTTAGTACATTGGAATATTTCGTTAGCAGACGGTACTGTATCTATTATTCTGGTAAGGTTTGCAGTAGTTCAGTTATTCTAAACTCCTCTTCTTTTTGTATGTATTTATATTAAAGCGTATAAATAAATTGTGTTTTGCATAAAGTTGAGTGGTTTGACCAGCCACATCACATCTGGAACACTTACTACACATCTACCTTTACTATAAGACAAGGATGGCGTTAAGGCTACCATCTTAAAGAATTTTAAGGCAATCTGGTCTGTTCCTTAGCAAACTGGGGCCTTTTGTCCGTTTCGAAAACAATGTTTCCAAATTGGTTCAGAGTTAGAATCCCTACACAGTCTGGAAACAGGCCATTTGCCCCAGCAAGCTCACACCAACCCACCGAAGAAGAAACATAGAACATAGAACATGACAGCGCAGTACAGGCCCTTTGGCCCTCGAGGTTGAGCCGACCTGTCATACTAATCTGAAACTTATCTAACCTATACAAATCCATGTACGTCCGTATGCTTGTCCAATGAAGACTTAAATGAACTTAAAGTTGGCGAATCTACTACCACTGCAGGAAAGCATTCTTTATTACTCTCTGAGTAAAGAAACTACCTCTGCCATCTGTCCTATATCTATCACCCTCAATTTAAATCTATGCCCCCTCGTGCTCACTGTCACCATACTTAGAAAAAGGTTCTCCCTGTCGACCCTATCTAACCCTCTGATTATCTTATATGTCTCTATTAAGTCACCTGTCAACCTCCTTCTCTCCAACGAAAACAGCCTCAAACCCCTCAGCCTTTCCTCGTAAGACCTTCCCTCCATACCAGGCAGCATCCTAGCAAATTTCCTCTGCACCCTTTCCAAAGCTTCCACATCCTTCTTATAATGCGGTGACCAGAACTGTACACAATACTCCAAGTGCCGCTGCACCAGAGTTTTGCACAGCTGTAGCATAACCTCGTGGTTCCGGAACTAGATCCCTCGAATAATAAAAGCTAAAACACTGTATGACTTCTTAACAACCCTATCAACATGGGTGGCAGCTTTAAAGGATCTGTGTATCTTGGACACCGAGATCTCTCTGCGCATCTACACGACCAAGAATTTTACGATTAGCCCAGTACTTTGCATTCCGGTTACTCCAACCAAAGTGAATCACCTCACACTTGTCCGCATTAAACTCTATTTGCCACCTCTCAGCCCAGCTCTACAGCTTATCTATGTCTCTCTGTAATCTACAACATCCTTCGTCACTATCCACCGACCTTAGTGCCGTCTGCAAATTTACTGAGCCACCCTTCTACGCCCTCATCCAGGTCGTTTCTAAAGATGATGAATAGAAGAGGACCCAACACCAACCCTTGCAGTACATCACTAGTAACTGGATTCTAGGATGAACATTTCCCATCAACCATCACCCTCTGTCTTTTTTCAGCAAGCTAATTACTGTTCCAAATTGTATGTCTCCCACAATCCATTCCTCCGCATTTTGCACAATAGACTTGCTGAAATCCATATACACCACATCAACCGGTTTACCCTCATCTACCTGTTTGGTCACCTTCTCAAAGAACTCACTAAGGTTTGTGAGGCACGACCTACCCTTAATAAAACCGTGCTGATTATCCTTATTCAAATTATTCTTTTCCAGATGATTATAAATCCTATCTCTTCTAACCTGTTCCAAAACTTTGCCAACAACTGAAGTAAGGCTCACTGGTCTATAATTACCAGGGTTGTCTCTACTCCCCTTCTTGAACAGGGGAACCACATTTGCTATCCCCCAGTCTTCGGCACTATTCCTGTAGACAATGACGATTTAAAGATCACCGTGAAAGGCACGGCAATCTCCTCCCCGGCTTCCCAGAGGATCCTAGGATAAATCCCATGGGGCCCAGTGGACTTATCTATTTTCACACTTTGCAGGATTTCTAATACCTCTTCCCTGTGAACCTCAATCCCATCCCAGTCTAGGAGCCTGTATCTCAGTATTCTCCTCGACAACATTGTCGTTTCCTAGAATGGATACTGTGGAAAAATATTCATTTAGTGCTTCCCCTATCTCCTGTGACTCCACACACAGCTTCCCACGACTATCCTTGATTGGCCCTAATGTTACTCTCGTCGTTCTTTTATTCCTTAAATACCTGTAGAAACCCTTAGAGTTTACCCTGTTCCTATCCGCTAATAATTTCTCATGTCTCATCCGGGCTCTTCTGAGCTCTCTCTTTCGGTCTTTCCTGGCTACCTTGTAACCCTCAAGCGACCTAACTGAGCCTTCACATCTCATCCTGACATAAGCCTACTTCTTTCTGTTGACCAGAGATTCCACTTCCTTCATAAACCATGGCTCCCGCGATCTATAGCTTCCTCCCTGCCTGACAGGTACATTTTTATCTAGGACACACATGAGCTTTTCCTTGAATAAGCTCCATATTTCTCATGTGCCCATCTACTGTGATTTCCTTGCCCATCCTGTGCTTCTTAAATCTTGCCGAATGGCATCGTAATTTCCTTTCCCCCAGCTGTAACGCTTGCCCAGTGGTATGCACCCATCCCTTTCTATCACTAAAGTAAACATAACGGAATTGTGATCGCTATCAACAAAGTGCTCACTTACTTCCAAGTCTAACACTAAGTGTCATTACCCATACCAAATCTACTGTCGCTTCGCCCCTTGTTGGCCTGTCGAAATACTGTGTCAGGCTGCCCTCCTGCACACACTGGACGAAAACTGACCCATCTATAGTACTCGTACTATAGTGTTCCTAGTCAATATTTGGAAAGTTGAAGTCCCCCATGACAACTAACCTGTCTCTCTCACTCCTATTGAGAATCATTTTTGCTATCCTTTCCTCTACACCTCTGGAACTATTCGGAGACCAGTAGAAAACTCCCAACAGGGTGACCTCTCCTCTCCTGATTCTAACGTCAGCTCATTCTACCTCAGTTGACGAGTCCTCAAACATCCTTTCTGCAACTGTAATACTGTCCTTGACCAACAATGCCACACCTCCCCCTCTTTTACCATCTTCACTGCTCTTACAGAAACATCTCAATCCTGGAACCTGCTACAACCATTCCTGTCTCTGCTCTATCCATATCTTCGAAATAGCCACAACATTGACGTCCCAGGTTGACCAACACATGCTGCAAGTTCACCTAACTTATTCCGGATACTCCTGGCATTAAAACCAACTTCTTGCTTGCTGGTGCCATCTTGTGTCCCTGAAACGTGATTTTGGACCTCCCTACGCTCAACCTTTCCTATGCTCAAACCAAAATTTTGGTTTCCATCCCCCTGCTGGATTAGTTTAAACCCACCCTAATAACCTTAGTGAATTTTCCCCCCAGGGTATTGGTACCCATCTGATTCAACTGAAGACCATACTGCTTGTAGAGGTCCCTCCTACCCCAGAAAGAGCCCCAATTATCCAAGAATTCAAAGCCCTCCCTCCTGCACCATCCCGGTAGCTACATGTTCAACTCCTCTCTCGCCCTATTCCACGGACAACAAACTAGAGACAACAACTCTGTTCATCCTAGCTCTGAGTTTCCATCCTCGCTCCCTGAATTTCTGCCTTCAATCCCCATCTCTCTTCCTCTCTATGTCGTTGGTGCCGATGTGGATCACGACTTGGGGCTGCTCCCCCTCCCCCTTAAGGGTCCCAAAAAACACGCTCAGAAACGTCATGAACTCTGGCACCTGGGAGGCAACACACCAACCGCGAGTCTATCTCGTCCCCATAGAACCCCCTAACTATGGTGTCCCCAATGACTACTGCTCTGCTCCTCTTCCCCTTCCCTTCTAAGCAGCAGGTACAGAGGCTGTGCCAGCGCGCCGTGCCCCACTGCTTTCCCCTGATAAGTCGACCCCCAAAAGTATCCAAATAGTATAATTATTGTTGAGGAGTATGGCCACAGGGGATCCCTGCACTGCCTGCCGGTTCCCCTTGCGTCCCCTGACTGTAACATATCTGCTTTTGTATTGTACCTGAGGAGTTACTTCCTCCCTGTAACTCCTCCGAATAACCCCCTCTGCCTCCCGAATGATCCAAAGTTCATCCAGCTCTAGCTCCAGTTCCCTAACGAGGTTTTCGAGGAGCTGGAGTTGGGTGCACTTCCCGCAGATGTAATTAGTAGGGACACTAGTCGTGATCCTTACCTCCCACGTTTTGCAGGAGGAACATTCAAATGCTCTAAGGTCCATTCCCACTATTCTAAATTCCCAAATAGACTGTTGAAAAATAAGGAATAAAACATAAACTCATTACCTTACCAATCTGGCGCACAGTACCTTTTTTTTGGTTAGTGGAGGAGGATGGATGGGAGACACTATCCGAGTAGTGTTTCGGATAACACAGTCACACAAATATATGATTTCCCGTAAGTGCTTCGCTCCTCCCTCACACCTCTCGGCAAATGGAGGCCCAAATGTCTGAAGTAAAGTTATTAAACACATAGACTCACCTTCAAAGAAGGTTGTGAAAAATAAACTCTGTAAGTGTATGTGAGGTGAGTTGAAGTGTATTTTGTGAATCAAACTAGAAAGCAGGTTAATTTGATTTGATGTTCTGTGGTCAGAAGGACTAATTAATAACCTTGCTCTGATGAAGCTTTTGAGGAATAGCGACATTAATACGTTGCATTTTACACGGCGTCTGTATACAGTGTAGAATGGTTGAACATTCTGCTCAAACATTATGGAATCCTGAAGGCAAGAGGGCCAAGTTCGCTCCAGTGAATTGGGAAAGTACAATATAACATTCAGTAGGAGAAAAGCAATAATTATGAGAGTCATAGGGTCTTACAGCACAGAGATAGGTCCTTCGAACCAAAGTGGTACATTCCATCCAAAATGTCCATCCACATGAACCCCATTTCCCTGCCATTGCCCCGTATCCTTTTAATATTTTCCTATCCATGTCATTGTCCAAATGCGTTATAAATGGTGTTAATGTACCCGCCTCAAACATTTCCGCTGGCAGCTCATTCCATATGCTTTCCACATTCTGTGTAAAAATTTGCCCCTCAGGTTTCCTTTTATTCTTTCCCCTCTAACCTTAAACTGATGCCAACTAGTTCGGGATAGCCAAATCCTAGGAAAAAAGACTGAGCGCTATCACTCTATTTATGCCTCCCATGATCTTATGCACTTCAATCAGATACCGCCTCGGTCTCATGCACTCTAAAGTAAAATGTCCAAGCCTGTCCAATCTCTCTTTGTACCTCAACTGTTGAGTCCTTGCAAGGTCCTTGATTTTTTTTCTGAAGTCTTTCCAGTTTAATAAAATCTTTCAAATAGCAATGTGAACAAAACTGGAAAAAAAATGCTACAAGTTGGCTCACAATGCTCAACAGCAACCTGTATAACTGCAACATAACTCACCCGACTTCGATACTCAGTGCTCTGGCTGAAGAAGGCCAGTGTGCCAAAAGCCTTCTTCACTGTGCTGTGTACGTGTCACTCCACTTTCAGAGAACTATGCACCTGAACTCCAAGGTCTCTATGTTCCACTACACTCACGAAAGCCCTGCCATTTACCATGAAATTCCTACTTTGATTTGAGTTTATAAAATGCAAGAACTTACACTTGTCTGTATTAATTTGGCCATTTCTCGGCCCACTTCCCCAGCTGATCAAGGCCCTACAGTAATTTCTGAGAACCTTCCACACTGTCCACGATACCGCCTATTTTAGTTGGACTATAACCTGTTGGACTATAACCCGGTGTTGGGTGAGTTTTAACTTTGTACACCCCAGTCCAACACCGGCACCTCCAAACCATGCCTATTTTAGTGTCACCTTCAAACTTACAAATCATGCCTGTACCTCCTCATCTAAATAATATGTAAATATAAGTATTATGTGCATGCATAAAACAAACTGCAATGATGCCAGCACCGACCCTCCGAGGCATTCCACTCGTCACAGACCTCCAGTCTGACAAGCATCCTTCCTCTCGGCTTCCTACCATCAATCCCAATTTGGATCTAATTTGGCAGTTTCCCCCTAAATTCCATATGACCTAACCTTCCAGAGCAACGTCTTATTGAACTTTGTTGAAGAACTTACTGAAATCCGTATGGACTACATATATCACCCTGTCTTCGGCAACGTCGCCAGTCACTTCATCAAAGAACTCTAACAAATTTGTGAGCCATGATCTCCGATATGTAAAGCCGTGCTGACTGCTCCTAATCACATTTGCCGTTCCAAATGCGTATACATCTTATCTCTCAGAATCTTCTCAAGTATCTTACTGATGACAAATTTTTATGTTTACTTGTCCCTCGTTCCCAGGTTTTTATTTGTAGCCCTTCTTGAGTAAGGGCACAGCATTCGCTCTCCTTACAGTCCTCCGGGGCCTCACCCGTTGGCCAGGGATGATTCAAAAGTACCAACAAGGACCCCCGCAATTTCTTCTCTGTCCTCCTGCTGTGTTCGTGAATATAATTGGTCAGGAACACGAGATTTACAGAAATACTGCGAAGTATGAAAAATACGTCTATTTCTTTCAGGTAAAAACACCAAAGAGTGAGAAAGTGACTTAACGATTATCAACATAACAAACTAAAGATTATATTAATCATAGGAAGTGACTTCAGAAGAATTCCAGACATTGTGGAATCCTGAGAATTCTCACACATTGACGATCCAGAAAAGGAGGGCCGAGAAACTGACACGGAAATGAAAAAGAGAACATGCATGCCGACAAACAGGAACACAAAGACTGCATATATCTACAATTTATATTTCGAAGAAAACAAAATAAAAGCAGTCAAATGTGGAAATTTGTAATCGGGAGAGGAGAGGTCATTGTGGAGAACAGGGAAATGGCCAAGAAAATAACCAGTTACTTTGCATCAGTCTTCATGGAGGAAGATCCAGAAAATCACCCAGAAATACCAAATGATCATCTAGAAGTTGTGGACCAATATACATTAAGTCAATTTATATTGAGTAACAAGGTAGTACGTGAACATGTAGCCTGATTGAGCATTGTTAAGTCTGACAGACCAGCTGTACTTCTTATCAAAATCTTCAGAAATAAATCAGCAAAAAAAGTATTAACTGTGCTGTCAATGACTGTGTTTTATTTTCCTGTACATTCTGCAGAGGCTGGAAGACATTGTGGATAAATGGAAGGTAGTAAATGTGATCCAAGCACTGTTAATGAATGGAAGTGATCCAATCAACGACAAGGTGAAGAACAGACAGTGTGGAGAACTGCAGACCAATTAATTTGACATCTGTAGGGAAACTTTTGGAATCTATTATACAGGATGAGATATTGGATATTTAGAAGCGAACAGCAACATTGCAAAGAATCAGTATGTATTTCTCACAGAGAAATCAGATTTGATAAACTTCGGAATTGTTTGAAGTTATTTCTTACACGAGTGATAATGGGAAACAGTAGAAATGGGCACATTATAGATTTTCAGAAGGCTTTCTGTAAGAACTCAAACAGTGAGTTCGTAAATACAATGAATGTGGAGGGTATTTGGAGGAATATATGTAAGTGGAAAGTAAAAGTTTGGTATGCCTTCATTTAAGGGAGTCAGAACATTGATGGAAAGACAAGTTGAAGCAGGTTCACAGCGCGTTGATGAGACTGTAGCTGGAGCATTGAGTGTAGTTTTGTTGACCCAATCTGAGAAAGAATATACTGACCAAGGGGAAGTGTAATGGACATTCTCCAGATTAAATCCTCACATGGCATAATTGCCTGATGAAGAAACTCGGCCTGTGTTCTCGTGATTTTCAAAGAATGAGAGGTGGGTCGCAGTTAAACTTATAAAATTCACTAAACATAAGACAAGTTGGAATGTTTCCCTGGTTGTCCAGTCCACATTCTAGGCGAATAATGGGAGAATCTGGGACAGGCCATTTAAGACTGCAATAAGGCGAAAGTTCATCACTCAGTGAGGACTGTCTAACACAGGGGCATGGAACCAGGCTGGCAGGGCAAGATTAGGGAGAATCCCCAGGTAATCAACAAGCATGCTGAATGGAACAGAATAACCAGGGACCAGGTCGGACTCATTAGTCACTTGCCAAGTTGCATCCAAATCAACTTTAGTGGTAGGTGACAGAGGGTGGTGGTAGAAGGCTGTTTGTGTGACTGGAGACCAGTGCCCAATGGTTACCCACAGGGATTAATGCTGCATCCCTTTTTATTGGTAATTCGGTGGGTGCTGGTGTTGGACTGGTGTGGACAAAGTTAAAAATCACACGACACCAGGTTATAGTCCAGCAGGGTTATCCGGAGTCACGAGCATTCAAAGCGCCCAATCAACTGGTGAAAAGCAGCGCTTCCAAATCTAGTGCCTCCAAATAAACCTGTTAGACTATAAGCTGATATGTTGTGTGATTTTTAACCTTATTATTTGTGATATTCATAAATGATGTAGGTGTGAATATGGAGGAGGGTGGTGAAGAGAGTGAGAAGTAAGTTTGTGTTTTACACAAATATTAGCCGGGTGGTTGGCAGTGAGGAGGAAGGCCTTTTCTTGCAGGAAGATATAGAAGGAATGGTCAGACGGGTGGATCAATTGCAGATGGAATGTAAACCTGATAAATATGAGGTGATGCACATTGGAAGAAGGAACCAGACAGGGGAGGCTTCAATGAATGGCAGCACACTAGGAAGGTCAGAGGATGCTTCTCAACACATCACCGAATGTGACTGGGTAGGTTAGTACACAAGTTGACAAAGCATCGAGACCATAAACATAGCCTTTGTTCATCGAGGCATAGATTATAAGAGTTAGGCCAGGTTTGAGTACTGTGTGTAGTTCTAGTAGCTACATTATAGTAAGGACGTGATTGCACTGGAGGGGGAACAGGGAAGATTCACCAGAATGTTCTCTGGCAAGGAGCATATCAGCTATTAAGAGAGGCTGGGTAAGCTGAGGTTGTTTACTTTGGAGCAGAGAAGGCTGAGGGGGATGTAATTCAGAAGGATGAGATTACAAGGGGCATGGAGAAGGTAGATAGACAACAGCTGTTCCTTTTAGTCAGAGACTCAAGAACAAGAGAGCACACTTTTAAAGTGAAGGGATTGAAGTTTAGTGAGGATATGAGGATTGCTTTTTTTTTTAACCCAGGGGGTGTTGAGGTCTGGAATGCACTTCATGAGGGAGGAGTTGTCAAGGTAACCTCACAACTGTTAAAAGGACTATGGACGAGCATTTGACTGTGTACCTCGTGTCGGGAAGTGGGGCTAATGTAAACTGAGAGAGCCTGTATTCCATGGGCTTTAGGAAACGAGTGGCGATCACAGTGAAATATTTAAAACGCTGACAGGGTGAGACAGATTGGAAGCGAGGATGATAATTTTCCTGGCCAGGACGTCTAAAACACGCTATTAGGTACAGGTAGGTCACTCTGCATTGAGATGGGAATAAATGTCTGCAATCAGAGACTGGTGAAACTGGGGAATTCTCTCCCACCCCAATCTGTGGAATCCAACACTAAAGGGATAGAGAGAGAGCAGGAATATGGGGTGAAGATAGAGGATCAGATACCAATATATGTTGTTTTCCAGTGACACGGTATTTATGTTCCTGTGCAACACTGTGTTGTAGAAAATCGAACAATATTATTTATGAGGCCTATGAGAAAAAGAGAGTAAAGGGCGAGCCCCCAAGATATGAGTAAAAACCAAAAATTAAAGTTAGTCTAACGCACAAACACTAGTAAAGTTTAAGTAAATCTTGAAATCATGGATTGTCATGAAATAGTGCAGTAAATGCAACACTTTCGCACTATAGTCACTGACTACAACCCTATAACTTTCACCAAGCTGTTGACCAGAAAGCACGCAGGCCGACTGACCACTGATGCTGGCACGGATTTCCAGTTCTCCCCAAGATTCTCCCACTGGTTTGAAACGAAATTTCCTTTTTAAGTGTTGACTACAATTCCCAGTTTCAGGTTAAGGTTCAAGGCTTGCAGAGCGGATTTCATTCCTGTTGTAGCTCAACACACTGAGGATGTATTTTGCAGACAGAGGATCCTGAGGCTGGGTTTTCCTGTTCAGCTGGTGCTGGGGATGGAATCGTGTCACAGTAAACGGGAGCTCGCTTTCAAAAGAAAGGTGTGCAATTCACCAATCGCATTGCAGCCAAATCGTGTTTAATAAACATGCGTTTTCGGAGAACTGCCTGTACATGGAATGGAGGAGCAAAATTGATGGACTGATGTTTAAACATACTAAGGGATATGAACACTGTGTGGGGTAAAGTGCATTGACAAGATTTCTCCATGAGCTAGAATGAGGAAGGATCAATGCGTCGAATGGAATTCACCTTTCCCGATGTTTCTCTACAGTCTGCGGTGAAGCTCTGTAGCTGTTGTCACAAGCTTTCAAACATTAGGAAGGCAGCATCTGTCCGGTCGACAACACTGTGTTTTCCATTCCTTTTTCCGAAATCAAGCTTGGTGCTGGGTGTTGTGTCTGGGTTTATTCTTTAAGACCTCGGAGCAGTTTGATACAATTGAGTGTCTTGCTTGATCATTTCAGAGACCATTGTAGAGTTTATCAATTGTCTGTGTGTCTGGAGCCACAGACCAGGAAAGCACGAGAGATTCATTTCCTGAAAGTACATTAAGGAAGGAAATTGGTGTTTACAGTCGACATTGGCTTCAAGGTCACTGTTACTGACACCAGGTATTTTTAGATTAGATTACTTACAGTATGGAAACAGGCCACAGACCCAACAAGTCCACACCGACCCTCCGAAGAGCAACCCACCCAGACCCATTCCCCTACACTTAACACTAGGGGCAATGCAGCATGGCCAATTCACCTAATCTGCACATTTTTTGATTGTGGGAGGTAACCGGAGCACCCGGAGGAAACACACGCAGTCACGGGGTGAATGTGCAAACTCCACACAGAGAGTCGACTGAGGTGGTAATTGAACCCGGTCTCTGGCGCTGTGAGGCAGCAGTTTTATTAATTGTTTTTTTAATTTCTCCCAGTGGCTAGACCATTAGCCTGGTCTGGATTAGTAATCCAGTGACATTTCCAGAACAGCATCATTTCCACATGGGGACCCGTCGGAAACCACACTGCACAGGTGCTGCTTGACAGCTCTGTCAACAAGATCTCCCACCAATGTGACTATCGTGATGGGACTTCCAACGTGGGAATTGGTCAGATTGCAATTATTCTCCTCTTCGAGGACTGGAGACAGTTGAGTAATTTTTCACATTGCCAGGGAGATGTCAGAGTTGGAGCTGGAATGAAACAGCCTCCCCAAAGGACACGGCTTTATATGCATGACATGTCTTCAGTCCTACTGCAGGAATGGTGTCAAGGCCCATTGCTTTTATCGTATTTACTGTGTCTAGCTGTTTCTTCATGTCACGTGCAGCGAATCTAGTTGATTAAAAACTTGCATCTGTGATTCTGTGGACATCATGGCGAGGGTGAGGTAGATCATCGACTCGACACTTCTCGCTGAGGATTGTACAGATAACACAACCTTGTCTTTTACACTGATGTACAGTGCTATTCCATTACTTAGAATGGGGATATTTATGGAGACATCTCCTCCAATGAGTTCTTTAACAGTCCATCGACATTTATGCTTGGATGTGGCTGAACTGCAGAGCTTAGATCTGACCTGTTAGTCTTGAGATAATTTCCCCCTCTCCATCCGATGTTAGTCCTGCTGTTTGGAATGTAACCAGTCAAGTACGTTGCCATCAGGTTTAGGTACACATGGTTCTGACTCTACAATATTCACCCACACTCGTCACTGAAACATGGGTTGGCTTGATGATTATGGTAGGCTGACGGATTATCCGGGGGTAGAATTACAGATTGTGGTTGAATGCAGTTCAACTTGTACTGCTGCTGTGGTCTACAATATCACATGATAACACAGTCTCAGCTACAAAATCTTCAATTAAATTCTACTGACTGTCCCCTACTTCACATCGAGACCCATTCACCCATAAGCTCCGTACGCAGTGACCTAACCATTTTTCTGATGTGGTCACATTTTCATATTCTCATTCTGCTGAGGGTTTCTCCCTAGCGTTACGCCTCCACTTTGTTACAATACTCAAACCTTTAACATATGCATCTGAATCTTTTCCTTTCCTGTCATGCCATCTTCTGTGATTGATGTGGATGTGTTTCCCTCTGGTTTTCTCCCCGACCATGATTAAGAGGTCCGTAGTGCCAGCCTTATGCAGTTTCAGAACCTAAGAATTTGTGCACCATGTGTTATAGCTCACTTCCTGTTGTAGGATGCTGCATGCTGGACAAGACATTTGAGCAGCTTTGACCTTTGTCTCTGGAACTCGTTCAAAACAGAAATTGCTGAAAAACTAAGCCGGTCTGGCAGCATCTTGTGGAGTGAAAGCAGAGTTAATATTTCGGGTCCCGTGACCCTTTTACAAAGTGCTCAGTTTATCCAGCAATGTTTGCATTTTTATTTCCAGTATCCATAGTTACTTGTTTAATTGAAAATCTGTGTTGTGCCTATTCATTTCTGGAGAAACTCAACATGTGTGAAAGCATCCGTAGAGACAGAGAAACAGAGTTAACGTTTCAAGTCCAGCGTGACTCTTCTTCAGAACTGAAAAGGATTTGAAACTGGGATTTTTAATCCATTGACAGAGGTGGGGGAATGAATGACAGGGAAAAGGCGGTGTGTCAAAAGGTAAGTGGGCTTTTAGCTGTGGTTAATTAGAAAATAATGTAAATTGGACTTTAATTAAGGTGTGAGTAGTGGAAAGAGGTTCTCTCGATTGAGAGCAAGATAAAGAAGACACTGCTACACAAGGGCACAGGGAGACCAGAAGGGAGAATGTGGACCATATGATATTACACAGACGTGACCACAAATACGTTTTCACTGTCGAGATCATCACCCCTTCAGGCAAAGGATTTATTTTGTTTACATGCTTATTGGCACCAATAAGAGTTTCATGCTGCCTTAGTATTGTACCATGCAGAAAAACAAATCACAGTATTAAGTTTGGGCTGAGTTGTTTACCGGTCATTTTAATACTGTGTCACATTTGCAGTGTTTATCTTTAAATGCTTGTTCTTGAAGTTAGTAACAGACGGAGTGTAGGAGGTTGGGGGCTGACATTACAGAAGAGTACAAAATCCAGAGAGGCATGGATAGGGTGAATAGCCAAGGACATTTCCACAGGGTAGGGGAGTTGAACATAGAGGACATAGCTTTAAGGTGGAAGGGGGAAGATATAAAAGGGACAAAGGGGCAACCTTTTCACTGAGAGGGGGGATGTGTCTATGGAATCAGCTGCCAGGCGGAGAGTGGTGGATGCATGCACAGCTACAACATTTCAAAGACATTTGAACAAACGTATGAATGGGAAATGTTTTGTGGAATATGGGCCAAATGCGAGCAGATGGGACTAGTTTAATTTGGAAAAATTGGCCAGCATGGACAAGTTGGATCAAAGGGTCTGTTTGTGCGCTATATGACTCTATGAGTCTAGAAAGCGAGGGAAAACGAATAAAAGATATGATGTAAGCAAATTGGCAAGAAATATAAAAACAAGCATTTCGAGCTTTTCGGTGCATATAAAATAAGTGCAAGATGAGTGTGTGACCTTGGGTAGAAATGAAGTCATGAAAATATATTGAGGACATTTGGCGGGTGTGATTGTGAAATTGGCTGGAGGGAACAGGCAGATATTTCACACCAGTATCTGACATCGTTCCTCAAAGGGAAGGCACTGTGACTATTTCAATGACATAATGAAAATGGAATAGGAGAGAAGTTCATGAGCTGTTTTTATCAAAAGAAACAAGGTTTTTAACAAACAGATAAAACTAACGGTAGACAGGTCAGCAGTAATTCATAGTTGGATTAAAAGAAGTGGCGACAGAGTGACTGGCGGCACTGTGTGAAATATTCCATAACTCTGTGGATTACAGAAATGTTCCAACGAAAGTGGAGAACCTCCAGTGTGGCGCCTGTCTTCAAGAAAGGAGCAAGATAGAAAGCAGGAACCATTTAGCCGAACCATTATTGCTGGGAATCTGCTGGAATCTGTTCTTAAAGAAGGAATTGCAGGGCATTTAGAAAAGCTTCACGTAGTCAACATGTTTTTTTTAAGGTGAAGCTATATTTTGTCCTGTAAAATCATACAAAGATTTTTTGGAGATCCCTGAGAATGTCACAATCAGTCTTAATAAAGGCGAACTGGTAGACACGAGGCTTTCCAGAGATTTTCCACAAGGTATTAAAAAATAAAGATTCTGACACAAAACAGATGACGGATAATGCATTATCATGGAATGACGATTGGTGAACACATAAAAATCAGAGAGTCAGGATTCATCGACTTATGATAAAGATGTATCTACTGGAGTACCACAAATATCAGTCTGGTAGGTTCAGTTATTTACAACCTACACTGATAGCCTGATGGCGGGAGCTCAGTGCAACATACATCCGAGTTTGAGAATTATTGAGCGCATCTAAAATGGTGAGGCTATTATTCATTGTGGTTGAAATGAATGAAGGTGATGTTACTGAAATGTACAAGATACAGAGGGGGTTTGACGAGGTAGATGTTGAGAACGTGGCTCCACACCTGAGCAGAGTCTCGAACTTGGGGACATAGAATAAGGGATATCGATTTCAAACTGGGATGTAAAGAAATGTCTCCTCTCCCAAAGTAGTGAATATCTGGAATACCCTAACCCAGACAATTATGGGGGCTGGGTCACTGAATGTATTTACCGACGGGGCGGATTGGGCTTTGACATATCAGCGAGTTGAGGGATACAAGGGGTTAGCAGGAAAGTGGAGTTGAACCGTGGAGTAGATCAGCAATGTTCTTCTGAATAACAGTGCAGGTTTGAGGGGCCGAATGGCCTACTCGTGTTCCCATTTCTTACGTCTTTATGCTTTTGCAAAGTCACTGGTTATTTTCCTGGAAGTCACCTTGTACAATGTTGTATCCAGGGAGAGCAGAGGCCTTGTTTGAGTTAACGTTCGGTGGGGTATGGGGCTGTAGTCACAGCGAATCTAGGTCTGTAACATGACCCATATCTGGAGCAGAAGTTACAAAGAGGGGAAGCCTGGGAAAGAGGGATTGTGGGTGGGAGTCATTTCCTGAACCAAACTGGATTTTGCGTGTACATTTCCAAAACTACACCTAACCATCGCAGTGGCCTCGAATTGACCCTGTGTAGCAGGTCCGAAGGGCTGAATGGAACATCAGAACACAGGGCTGCGGGACTCGAGATGGCTATTCGGCACTTTGACACTACTACACCAGTAAATAATGTCGTGGCTCATCTCATTGTGGCCCCAGCCACACTTTTCTCAACATGCACCATTATCCCTGATTCACCTATCTGTGGACAATCAGATGAAGGCAGCCTCGATATACTATAAAGGTGAAGCCATCTTAAACTTCTGGGAAGGAGAATTCCCTCGTGAATAAATTCCCACTTTGTGAATTTCTTCTCACTCTTGTTCTGGCTGAGGTTGTAGACCGTCACTGTTTCATTTTCTTGCCCCACTCATCCACTGCTCACAACAAATTTTAATTGTAACCAGGTTGGTGATATGGCAGATGATAAAGGTCTCAGACTGGGTCAGCTTCAGTGATAGGAACAAGTCAGGCAGATTTCTTTAGTCGGACGCAAGTAATTAATAGAACTAACAGAGGAGAATAGTGGGTTTGTGGTTCGTACTGTTGCCTTACATCACCAAGGAGCTTGGTTCAATTGCAACCTCGGGTGAACGTCTATGTGGAGTTTGAACACTACCTGTGTCAGTGTGGGTTTCCTCCCAGTGCCCCAGTTCCCTCCCACAGTCCAAAGATGTGCAGCTCAGAGTGGATTGGTCATGCTAGATTGCCCATAGTACCCAGAGATAAATAGGTTAGGTGGGTTAGTCATGGGAAATGCAGGGTTACATGGTTGGGGCGGGGGGGGGGGGGGGGGGGGGCAGATCTGGTTTCGATGCTGATTGGTGAGTTGGTGTGGACTCGATGAGCAGACTGTCCTGCTTCCGCACTGTTGAGGTTCTATGAAAATGATAACAAGTTTGGATTATACAAACACCCAGGGGTTATCGACCTGACCCACTCTCCTCAAGGTCTTGTATGTTTCAATCAGATCGCCTTTCATTCGAAGAGTAACCTGTTAAAGCACTTCATCCCTGGAATACCTGAATTCAAACATCTCTGAACTGCTTCTAACGTAATTATATTGTTTCTCAGGCAAGGAGACAAAAACAATTCTCCCACACAGATGACTTTTATGTTTGTGTTTTTTCAGTGTTGTGAGTCTTTTTAACTCTCTTCCCCGCAGAGCATTGGGGGCAGAGATATTGAATATTTCTGAGGCACAGGCAGAGGATTCATAAATACCAATGGAGTCAAGGATTATCAGGGAATGTGCAGGAATGTACAATGTCGGGGAAACGCTGACAGTGGTACAAATCCACACTGCGTCAGAACATCCAGGTATATAATGCAAAGCAGAATTATAACAAAGGTAATAATTTAAAATGCTGGCAATGATAGAATAGAGTTCCAAAAACCATGGGGCTGCTCTGTCATTACTGGGAGACCACTCGTGGTAGTTTACCCTGAGGGTCACCACACCTCGGATGATGGGGTGAGGTTTAGAGAGCGTCCCTTTCATGCTAACCTCTGTCAGTGTGGGGAATTGAACCTGCGCTTTGGCCTCCCTCTTTATCACAAACCAGCTGTTCAGCCAACTGAGTGGGAGACTGTGTAACTGTTACAGACAGAAACAGTCACAGAGAAAGAGCAAGAGAAAATTTCATAACATGGAAAAAAGGTACAATTCAGTTAAAGGTCATGATAACGGCTGAGGATAAAAACGTTCTCTGCTAGAAATTGTATTTTATAATGAGCCAAGTGTTTTGAAGCTGCCTTTTCTTGAATACAATAAGGTGAGACAAGTGAAATAACCAGAATTACTAAATGTGATTGGATATCAATAACCATAAAATAAGTGTATACACTGATTGTTCTGTGTAAAATGTACTTATCATTACATCGAAGTATAAAGCTGATGCAATATATTGTTTGGAGTGTCCGTCCACATGGAAAATGCCCTCGAACAGGCGCTTGAAGAAAACCGAATTAAAAGTGCCTGAGTGTCGTCTGCTCAGTGACAGGAACCCAGGGGGTTGATTGACTAAAAGTTCCTCCAACATGGAACTGAGAAAACCTTAAGTTCATTTCGAGCACGTTTAAAGGGCTGAATGGCCTCATGATGGATTTGAACTGTATGTCATTTGAGATGTGTACATTTCTACTCCTTCCAATTGTATGTTACCTACTGGGGCATCGACATTACCCTAAAAATGGGAATTATTTGGAACATTATCTGTCGTATTCCATATTTGGCACTCTGTCAACATGTGGGAGTATTGGAAAGGCAACAGATAGATAGAGAGAGAGAGAGAGAGGGAAGGTGCTTCCTGCAGTAATGAGAAAGGTGGAGCGTGAGCCTTGTTCGGGGGTAGGTGCTATAACTGATGTACTGTGAGTGTGAGGGATCAGAAAGAATACAGTGACTTTTATCCTGACAGAGCGGGGAAGGTTATTGATGCTTGTCCTGTATTGCTGGACATTTTCTCAGACCGCAGATACTGCATTGAGCTGGGTGGTGTGCTCAGACCATGCACAGTGGGTCTGTTGGTGCCGCCTCCTCTGGGAAGAGAATGGTCCTTCTCTGTGCTCGCCCATCCACCAGGAGCTCCGTATTCCTGTTAAAGAATCATGGTGTAATTGCCCATTTTCTGTCCTGCTCGGGGTAGCCCCGAACCGATAAAGCTCAACTGTGTGTCCATTGGCCTTTTAAAGATGGCACCAGTGCCGGGCTAATGGAGTATCGGGGCATCAATGCGATGGTGAGTACCTCAGCCATGATGGGTGGGAGAATCGGGCTGGTATTGAATGAAGGGGATATCGTGGGGTGGGGTGACTAGTTATTGTGGATGGAAATGTGTTGCTGGAAAAGCGCAGCAGATCAGGCAGCATCTAGGGAACAGGAGAATCGACGTTTCGGGCATTAGCCCTTCTTCAGGAATGGGGACAGTTTGTCCAGCAGGCTAAGATAAAAGATAGGGAGGAGGGACTTGGGGGAGGGGCGTCGGAAATGTGATAGGTGGAAAGAGGTCAAGGTGAGGGTGATAGGTCAGACTGGGGTGGGGGCGGAGAGGTCGGGAAGAAGATTGCAGGTTAGGAAGGCGGTGCTGAATTTGATGGATTTGACTGAGACAGGCTGGGGGGAGGGGAAATGAGAAAACTGGTGAAAACT
This sequence comes from Chiloscyllium plagiosum, assembly GCF_037043375.1. Classification (NCBI taxonomy): domain Eukaryota; kingdom Metazoa; phylum Chordata; class Chondrichthyes; order Orectolobiformes; family Hemiscylliidae; genus Chiloscyllium; species Chiloscyllium plagiosum. Next base: position 50,258,994 of record NW_028270183.1, read on the forward strand.
GGTGACTAGTTATTGTGGTGAGTTCGATAAGATAGCACCAGGAAACTAGCTCAGCCTCGGCCAGGCAATCCCTTTGTCACACTCAATGAAAATGTCACTGAAACAAATTATTGTTAGATTCAGCCCAATGAGTAGAAGACTCTGCTGACCCCACTCCTAGTTACAAAGCTGCAGAACAAATGCTCAGCCAAGACTTTCCATCATTTGAAAATACACCAGCATCACCTTCATCCATCATTCCTGGGAATACTGGCTCATGTTGCAGGATACTGTCAAATTAACTTCATTTCAGCATTCTGACACCTGTGATCATACGTGATTTTTTTTCTCAATCTCCCTTTCTCATTTTTCCTAAAATCCTTTTGTTTGTTGGTATGTGAACTGATTCCCCCGCCACCTCTCTCTGGCAGGGAATAGGGAATATCGACTATGGAATAAGGACTGTGTATCAGAGTGATAATGTAACTGGACCGGTAATTCAGCGGCAGAGGCTATGGCTCCAAACGCAATGTTTAAAATCCTAACACAGCCGGCAACAGAGCTTAAATTCGAATGACAAAATTTGGAATGAAACCTAATTTCATTCATGGAAAAGAGAAACCATCTGGGTTTATTTTTATGTTTCACTGATAGCCTTTGGTAAAGAAACTTAACATTATTGCCCAGTCTGCACTTAGTGTGACTTCAGATCCCAAACAAAATTGTTGTGTCCATATTGCCTTGACAAATTACCTCACAGTCAAGGGTAATTAGTGATGGGCAACAAATGCTGCGTTTGACATTGATGCTGACATCCCAGGAAACAACAGCATTAAAAGTGAAATAAACCAAGGAAGTGTGGATCTGGAGATCTGAAATAAAATCCGTCAGCGTCTGAAAGTATTGGGGAATCTCAACAGGTTTGGCAGGTTCTGTGAGGAGAAACAATGATAACGTTTCGAGTCCAGTGACACCAGTCTGGATACTGCATTTACAGAGTGTCTGGGTCCATGGTAAACATATGGAGCTGAGACTACACAGGAGGGAAGCTCTATAATAGGGAGGAGGAGGGAACTGCACTATCCTCCTTGAGATTTCCCGGAACATTTGTCTAAGCTGGTCTCATTCCAAGTGTAAAGTGCGAAACCAGTTTGTTTAAAATATGAGGTGATCACTGTGTCCCCTCCTTCAGTATAACCTGTCGCCTCACACCAGGGACAGGACTGTATTGACACTCACCATGAAGTGAACTGGATTGATTCTGGAACTTTCTAGGCAGGAGTATGTGACATATCCATTATCTACGGAGTGCAGTCCTCTGATGTATCACTCGCTGATAGAAGCCATCTGTCCCGCTGAGAGGAATGTATTGGTTCTGTCTCCACAGAGGAAGGTACAGAATCAAACTAGAAAACAGAGTGGCTGGTATGAAAGGTGAACTACAGAAAATTAGAATTAATAAAACGTATGTCTTTGAAAATCTCATTGAACTGACGGTTTGTAAGGTGATGCATCTGATTAGCTACTTCCAAGAGTATTGACGAGGTAGCAACAGAGCTAGTAAAAGAATTATTGATTATTTTTCAAAGCTACTTGGATTCTGGAAATGATCCTGCAGACTGGAAAGCAGCTATAGTGAAACTAAATATTTAAATCATATCGGAGAGAAAAAAACAGAAAAGTAGATACTGGATAGCATGATGTCAGCTGTGAGGGAAAAAAAAATAATTGTAGCCTGTTATAAGAATGTGACTACTTTACACTTGGAGAATAATTATATGATTTGGTAGAGTCGGCCTAGATTCAGTAAAGGGAAATGATCTCTGATAAACCTGCTCGTGTTTGCCGAGGTTGTCCGTTGTGACATCAACAATTGAGAACCAATGGGAGTGGAGTATTCGAATTTTCAGCAGACGTTTGACATGGATGAATACAGGTGAGTGGGGAATGTTGGAGTCCATGGGTAGGTAGGGGTGGAATATGTGCCATATGGATGAAAAATTGGGTAATGAAGATACGAGAAGAGTAGTGTTTTTCTCTGGACTGAAGTCTTGTTGGGTATCAGATGGATCATATTGGACAATAGCTTTCCCATTGGTAGTGTTTTGTTGAGCCAGTATTTAGGGTATTGTGTACGGACAGAATCTGCTTTATAAATAATGATCTCTTTGTCACAGATACAATGCAAAGGAGTTTCACCAGACTGAACCCTGGCATGATAGTACCATCAGGAGACAGTGCAGTAACTGTGTGCTTAATCTGAAGCGCTGTGAGAGAATAAGAAGTTGAAAGTTGATGGTTATGGACGGACACTCATTATGTCTCAAACAGCTGAATAGAGTGAAAATTCAATACTTTTCACTGGATGTTTGATTCCCGATAGTTTACATGCATCAGCAGAGCACCCATGTCGATTGACAGAGAGGTGCAGGCTCTGAATGAACTCTGAACACGTTATTGCACAGTTACTGCCAGACACTGCATTGATTGTCATTTGAATGCAATCCTATCAGCAGCTAAAATCACTTCACTCTGAAACGGTTAGCCATTCCCCACCAGCTTCTGACCTCCATGGCGACAATGGGCCTGCTTTCTTGGAGATGGAAGACAATTTGAAGAATGGCTGAAAATGTCGGCTTCATTCCTACTGTCAGAAAAAAACATTTAAGCAATATGAGTAAGTAAGCCACTTAGTTCAATTTGGAGCAGTCTATCTGTTCAGTTCCTGCGCTATTTGTTTGTGATGTTGGAGCATCTCTCAGATCTTCCAGTTCCTGTGTTAGTGGCTTGAGAAGCTGAATTACCTCCTCCTGCTCCTTTGTAAGTGATTCCAAGTGTGACATGGCCTCTTTCCGATCCCGTGTAAGTGACGTGTGGGAGTGAGCATATTCCTTCTCTACCTGTGTAACGGCAGGAGGGACAGAATTAGCTATCATACGTCTTGCTGAGTAGTTTTGATGGGCTGAAAGACTTCCCCATATTCCTATAAACCCAGATTGAGGTGCTGAATGAGCTCCTTCTTTTACTGTGAAAACGTACAGTGCTGTTATATGAATGTTAACAGCACGATATTCAATGTTGTCCAGGTTTTGTTGCACATGAACACAGATTGCTTCAGGAGCTGAAGGGGGACAATTTGTTCTGAACATTATGCAAACTTCAGCGATATCCCCACTTCTGCTCAGTGTGGACTCAATTGGCTGAATGGCCTCCTTCCACACTGTAGGGATTATTTGATGATAAATTACAGATGCCTGGTCTAAAGGAGCTACCCTGAGGATCTCCTGCAGTGATGTCCCACGGCTGAGATGATTGATGCCGTCTGATAATGAACATCTTCACTTGTGCTATGAATGACTCCAGACAGTGGAGTGATCAAAATCATTTTTAATTAAGTGCGCTTTTGGTCAGACTCCTTGGTGTCTTCCTTAGTATAGTACTGAATTTGTGCATCCTGCATTATTGTTCACTTCCTGGTTTATGGCACTACATGTTAGATAGGGCGTTTGAGCAGCTTTGACACACGTCTTTGAAACTTTCTCAAAATCAGAAATTGCTGGAGAAACTCAGCAGGTCTGGCTGCATCTGTGGAGACAGAGAAACAGAGATAATGTTTCAAGTGGACAAAGTCTACATTGAAAAGTGGACAAGGTGGACAATGTTTCAAGTCTACATTTCAGAGCAAAAGTGGACAAAGGATGATGGGAAACTGAGCATGTCGAGGTGCAATGCCATAGAGGAGGGGCTTTTGATTGTGGTGAAAAAGAAACTGACGTAAAATGGGTGTAAATTAAAGTGTGAATGGGAGAAATTGGTTGTTTGTATTGTGCGTAAGATAAACAAGACGCAGACAAGATCATTGGGAGACCAGGAAGATAGGGAAACCAGGAAGCAGAATGAATGAAGAATGGAGAACAGTCATAATGGGGTCAGTCTGTGAAGTTATGGAATTGAATATTAACTCATCTAGGTGGAAACGTACCAAAGTGTGAAGTGAGGTGTTACTCGAGCTGGGGTTGTGCTTCATTGGAGCATTGCAGCAGCCCAGCACCAATACGTTAGCATGAGATCAAGGTAGGTTATTGAAATGGAAAGCAATGAGAGTGTCATGGTTATTCCGAAAGAGTGAGAGTGTTCCTCAATGCAGTCTCTGTTTGGTCTCCCCAGTGTAAAGGAGACTGTACTCTGAGCATCAATGACAGCAGACTGGATTGAAAGAGTACAAGTGAAATGCTGCTTCACCTGAGAAGTGTGGTTGGGGCATTGTACAGCGAGGAGGGAAGACGTGAATGAGCATGTGTTGCTGCTTCTGCAATTGCATAGGAAGGTGCCACGGAAGGAGTGGGGAAGTGTTCGGGGTGAAGGAGGGTGTCACAGAGGGAACAGTCCCTGTGAAATGCTGACAGTGGACGGCAGGGGAAAATGTGTTTGATGGTGGTGTCCTGCTGGAGGTGGTGGAAGTGGTGGAGAATGATTCTGTGAATGTGGAATCTAGTGCAGTAGGAAATGAGGACAAGGGGGAGCTATCATTTTTCTGGGAAGGATGGGATGGAGTGAGGGCAGAAGTGAGGGAGATGGGCCAGTGACAGGTGAAGGTCCTGTAATCGGAGTTTGGGGGTTTCTGGTTTGTTAGGAAAAGGAGGTCACGTCAGAGGCAGTTCACTGGAATGTGGCATCATCAACCAGAAACAACAGAGATGGGGAAACTGGAAGAATGGAGTCAGCCTCCGCTGATCATGTGTTCAGCCACATGCAGAAGCTCCCCCTGAATGATTGAAAAGAAACAGACATCAAAATTGAGGACTTCTGTCTCACACCTGCTCTGAAGTGGGATGTGTAAGTAGACCCAGAGGAAGGTCAGTGGGTGTACATGGGCACACATTCAAGCAGATATCCAATACTGCTCAGAAATTATTGTTTTTGTTCAAAAAGATGGACTTGATAAGGAGACGAATCACCCAGATTTGACAAAAGCTGTCAAGGATACTATTCAATCACAATTTGATGAGTATTAGTGAGGGGCCGGGTTTAGGATATTTATTTTAGGGACCGGAAGCAGATGCTAGGTATGAATTTCAGCTGTGTTTCCTGAATTCCCCCCAGAAACCCCCGCCATTGCTGTGCCATCCTCTTCCCTGCTCGTCTCCCCTTCCTGACCGCAGGTTCTCCCTCTCAAATTACAGAGCACATTCTCTCACATTAGGGACCCTACCCACTTCACCGGAAACTCTTTGATCAAGTCGACCTTCCCTGCTCTCGCATCAAGCTGTGTCTTGTGCTGCCACTTTGCCTCTGGCCTCAGTGTGGCTCGGCCTCTCCATTCTTGCTGTTTTACACCTCCCAGTCACATCTCATTCCAGAAAATTTTCTTCTTGGAATAAACATAATTGAAAACACTTCTCCCCCTTTGCACTGAATTCACAGTCAATCCCAATTTCCAAAAGTATATTTAGCCTTCATCTTACTCTGCTAAAGGCAACTGCATGCTATCCGTCTGGTATAATAATTCCGTTTCTCACAAAGATCTGGCCAGAGAAATGTTTTCACTGTAGATATCATCATCCCCTTTAGAAAAAGGAATTCAGGTGTTTGACTTCTTGGCACGAGTTAGCGTTTCATGCTGCCTTAGTATTGTAACAGAGAAAAACACAAATCACAATATGATGTTTGTTTACCTGTCATGTTGGATATTGTTTCAAATTTGCAGTGCTTATCTTTAAATGCTTGTTCTTAAAGTTAGTAACAGATAGAGTGTAGGAGGTTGAGGGGTGACATTCTAGAAATATATAATATCATGAGTGGCATGGATAGGGTGAATAGTCAAGGTCTTTTCCACAGGGCAGGGGAGTTCAACATAAAGAACATAGGTTTAAGGTGAAACGGGGAAGATTTAAAAGTGACAAAGGGGCAACGGTTTCACGCAGAGAATGGTGTGTGTCTGGAATGAGAGGCCAGAGGAAACGTGGTAGATGGAAATACAGCTATAACATTTCAAAGACATTTGGACAAACATATGAATAGGAAATGTTTGGAGGCATATGGGACCCGTGCAAGCAGATGGGACTAGTTTGTTTTGGAAAACCTGGCCAGCATGGACAAGTTAGAACAAAGGGTCTGTTTGTGTTCCATATGACTGTGTGAATCTAGAAAGCGAGAGAAAAGGAAGAAAATACATGATGTAATTAAATTGGCAAGAAATATAAAAGCAAGCATCTCGAGCTTTTCCGTCTAAATGAAAACATGTTCAAGGTGAGTGTGTGACCTTTGGTAGAAATAAAGTCGGGAAAGCATATTGAGGACATTTAGAGTGTGTGACTGGGGAACTGGATACTGGGAACAGACAGACAGCTTACACCAATATTTTACATTCATTCCTGGCAGGGGAAGGCACTGCAGGCATTTCAATGATATAAACAAAATGGTAATAGGAGAGGACTTCTTGAACTGCCTCTAACCAATAGGAGAGGACTTCTTGAACTGCCTTTAACAAACTGAAATGATTAACGATAGGCAGGTGAGCAGTAATTCATAACTGGCTTTAATAGAAGTGGTTACAGAGTGACTGGTGGCACTGTGTGAAATATTCCATCACTCTCTGGATTGCAAGAGTGTTCCAGTGAAACTGAAGAACCTTCAATGTGGTGCCTGTCTTCAAGAAAGGAGCGAGACAGGAAGCAGGAACCATTTAGCCCTCACCATTATTGCTGAGAATCTGCGAGAGTCTGTTATTAAGGAAGGAATTGCAGGGCATTTTGAAAAGCTTCACGCAGAGTCAGCATGGTTTTGTGAAAGGGGGTCCAAATTTTGTCTGTAAAAGCATGCAAAGCTTTTCTGGAGATCCCTGAGAATCTAACAAGTGGACGCGATGAAGGGGCACTTGTCGACACGAGGCTTTCCAGAGATTTTCCACATGGTATCACAAGAGTAAGGTTCTTACACAATACAGAAGGTCATAGCAGGCTGGATAATATATTAGCATTGGATGATGGTTGGTTAACACATAGCAATCGGAGAGTCAGGATTAATCAAACTTTCTGACAAAGACGTTTCTACTGGAGTACCACAAATATCAGCCCGGTTGCTTCAGTTATTTACAATCCACACTGATAGCCTGATGGTGGGAGCAGAGTGCAACATACTTCCGAATTTGGGGATGACACTGAGAACCAAAGCACAGTCTTTTGCTTCATGAAGAGGTCTCCCAAACTGAAGAGCAGTACAAAGGGGGTGTTTCTGTGAAAGAACGATAAAGTCAGTATGGTGACGCTGCAAGTAACTAGTTTAGTTCATTAGGCGGGTTCCTGGGATAAAAGGGTTCAATTATTGAGTACATGTAAAATGGTGAGGCGTTTATTCATTGTGGCTGAAATTAATGAGGGTGATATGACTGAAACGTACAAGTTACAGAGGGGGCTTGACAAGGTAAATGTTGAGAATGTGGTTCCATTCCTGGGCAGAGTCTCGAACTCGGGGACATAGATACAGAATTAGGGATATCGATTTCAGCCTGTGATATAAATAAATGTCTCCTCTTAGAAGATAGTGAATATCCGGAACTCCCTAACCCAGACAGTTGTGGGGGCTGGGTCACTGAATGGATTTACAGACGGGGTGGATTGGTTTTTGACACATCAGCGAGTTGAGGGATACAAGGGGTTAGCAGGAAAGTGGAGTTGAGCCGTGGAATAGATCAGCCATGTTCTTACTGACTGACAGTGCGGGCTTGAGGAGCCGAATGACCCACGCACATTCCCGTTTGTAACGTTCTAAAGTTATGCTGTTGGAAAATGGTCATTTTCCCAGAGGTCGTGTTGTACAATGTTGCATTCAGGGAGAACAGAGGATTTGTTTCTGTTAACACTGGCTTGGATTGTAGGCTTTATTCACAGCGAATCTGGGTCTGTAACATGACCCACATTTTGAGCAGAAATTACAGAGAGGGGAAGCCTGGAAAGAGGGATTGGGGGGCCTGAGGGTCACTTCCTGACCCAGCTTGGATTTTCCAAGAACATTTCCGAAATTACACCGAACCATCGGAGTGGCCTCGATCTGCTCCAGTGTAGCAGGTCCGAAGGGCTGAATGGAACATCAGAACACAGGGCTGAGGGACACGAGATGGCCATTCGACACTTTGACACTACTCCGCCACTAAATAAGGTTAAAACTCATCTCATTGTGGTCCCAGCTGCACTTATCTCTCCATGCACCATTACCCCTGATGTACCTGTCTATGGAAAATAAGACGAAGTCAGCCTTGACATAATATTAAGATTCAGCCATCCCAAACTTCTGGGAAAGAGAATTCCCACTTGAATGAATCCCCACTTTGTGAGTTGCTCTTCACTCCGGTTCTGACTGAGGTTCGAGGGTGTCACTATTTACTTTTCTAGTCCCACTCCTCCACTGCTCACAACAGATTTTAAATGTGACCAGATTGGTGAAATGGCTGATGATAAAGGTCTCAGACTGGGTCAGGTTCAGTGATAGGAAAAAGTCAGGCAGATTTCTTTCGTCAGACACATGTAACGTATATATCTAACAGAGGGGCATGGTGGATCTGTGGATAGCACGGCTGGTTTCAACTCCAACGTCTCGGTTAGACTGGTGCTGGAAAAGTACAGCAGGTCAGGCAGCATCCGAGGTGCAGTAGAATCATCATTTCAGACAAAAGCCCTTCATCAGGAATGGAAGGGTTCAATTGCAACCTCTATGTGGAGTTTGAACATTCTCCACGTGTCTGTAGGGGTTTTCTCCCAGTGCCCCAGTTTCCTCCCATAGACCAAAGATATGCAGCTTAGAGTGGATTGGCCATGTTAGATTGCTCATAGTGCCAGGGATGTGTCGGTTAGGTGGGTTAGTCATGAGAAATATAGGGTTACATGGGGGGCAGGTCTGTGTGCGATGCTGTTTTGTTAGTTGATGTGGATTCGATGGGCAGACTGGCCTGCATCCACTCTGTAGAGATTCTATGACAATGACAACAAGTTTTGACTATACAAACACCCAGTGGGCATCTACCTGATCCGCTCTCCGCAAGGTTTTGTATGTATCAATAAGATCAGCTCCAAGAGTAACCTGTTAAAGCCTTCATAATATATGCTCTTCATCGTTGGAATATGTGAAGCGTACCATATCTGATCTGCTTCCAATGTCATTATATCGTTATTCAGGTAAAGGTACAGAAAATAATCTCAGATGATTTTTATGTTTGTTTTCTCAGTGTTGTGAGTCTTTGTAACTCTCTTCCCCGCAGAGCATTGGAGACAGAGATATTGAATTCTCTTTTTTTAGGCAAAGACAGAAGTTTCATAAATAACAACGGAGTCAAGGATTATCAGGCAGGAATATGCAGTATGGGGGAAATGCTGACAGTGGTACCAAATGACACAGATTCTAAAACATACAGGAATATAATGCAAAACAAAATTATAATATAGAAAACAAAATTAAAATGTAGCAGTGATAGAGTACAGTTCGAAAGGGCAATGGGACTGCTCTGTCATTAGAGAGAGACCACTCGAGCAGGTTTAACCTGAGGGTCACCAGACTTCGGGTGATGGGGTGAGGGTGAGAGAGTGTCCTCTTCATGGTAACCTCTGTCAGTGTGGGGAATTGAACCAGCGCTGTTGACCTACCTATGCATCACAAACCAGCCGTCCAGACAACTGAGTGGGAGACTGTGTAACCGTTACAGACAGAAACAGGCATAGACAAAAGGCAAGATAAACTTTCATAACAAGGAAAACAGGTGCAGTTTAGATAACGGTAAATATAACAGCTGAGAATAAAATCGTCCTCTGCTATAAATAGTACTTTATAACGAGACAAGTGTTTAGAAGTTGTCTTAGGCTGAATAAATAAGGTGAGACAATTGAAATAATCAGAATTATTAATTGAAATTTGATATCGATCTCCACAAATGAGTGTATATTTTTGATTGCGCTATGTAAAATGTGCTTACCATTACATAAAAGTATAAAGCTGATGGAATACAGTGTTTGGAGAGTCCATCTACATGGGTAATGCCTTCGAATAGGTGCTTGAAGAAAACCGGGTAAAAGTGCCTGAGTGTCGTCTGGTCAGTGACTGGAACCCAGGGGTTTGAATGGCTGAAAGTTCCTGTGACATGGAATTGCGAAAAGCATCAGATCAACCCCGATCTTATTAAATGGTAGAACACATTTGAAGGGCTTAATGGCCTCATGATGGATTTGCATAACATGTGATTTACAAAAGTTTACATCTCTACTCATTCCCCTTATGAGTTTCATACTGGGGCACTGACATTTTCCTGAAAATTAGAGTATTATCTGGAACATTCCATAATCAGCACTCTCCAGAAAATTCTGCTGCCTTGTGGTGGTATTGAAAAGGCGAGAGAGAGGGGGAGAGGCAGAGGGGGAAGCTGCTGCATGCGGCAGTGAGAGTGGTGGAGTATGAGCCTTGTTTAGGGGTAGGTGCTGTAACAGATATACAGTGAGTGTGAGGTAGCAGAGAGAATATGGTGACCCTTATCCTGACAGAACGGGTAAGGTTATTGATGCTTGTCCTGTCTTGCTAGACATTTCTTCAGACCATAGATGCACTGAGGCCAGCTCAGACCATGCTCGGTGAGTCTGGTGGTGTGGCCCCCTCTGGGACGAGAATGGTCCCCCTCTGTACTAGCCCATCCACCAGGCCCTCCGTGCTCCTGTCGACAAACCGTGGTGTAATTGCCCCTTATCTGCAATGCTATGAGTAAACTGTGCAGGGCAGCTCCGAAGTGAGAAAGCTCAAACGTCTGCCCATTTGCCTTTTAAACATGACACCAGTGCCAGCGATCATGGAATATCCAGGGCCATCCGGGCGATGGTGAGTACCACCAGCCATGATGGGTGAGAGAATCGGGCTGGCATTGAATGAGAGGGACACCATGGGGTGGGGTGGATAGTTAATGAGGTGAGTTCGATAAGATAACACCAGGAAACTTGCTCAGCCTCGTGCAAACAATCCTTCTGTCACACTCAATGAAAATGACACTGAGACAAGTTATTATTAGATTGAGCCCAATGAGTCGAAGACTCTTCTGACCAGACTCCCAGTTACAAAGCTGAAGAACAAATCCGCATCCAAAACTCTCTGTCATCTGTACTCACACCGATATCCCGTTCACCCATCATTCCTGGGAATACTGGCTCACGTTGCAAACTGCCGTTGAAATATCTTCACTTCAGCATTCTGAAACCTGTGATCTTCCATGAAATTGTCTCTCAATCTCCCTTTCTCCTTTTCCCCAAACTCCTTTGATTATTGGTATTTAAACTGATTTCCCTGACCTCTCTCTCTGGCAGTGAGTTTCACACCCACATCACCGCTTGTCACGTTGCAACGGAATATGGAACTGTAAATGGTTGAGTGCTGCACATTCTGTCACTTCCAGCATGGGCTGCAAGTTTCCCCTAGCTCGACCGCGATCTAACACCGTGTTACTGAGTAATGTACTGGGGTGGTGTATACAGCTCTATATGCTGGGAGGGTACCTGCTCCAGGTTTACAGATCAATGCAATGCTATTCACTGTACAGCTCCCCATACTGAACAGTTACCTTGTCACCGTTTATAGAGCAAGACACTGGTGTAGGCTGCATATCGCATCATGCTCGACAGTCCGTTTCGTCCAGGTTTCTGAATCAATGCATTGGTGTGGTCTGTACTGCTCCCATGTTGGACCGATAGCTAATGGATTTGTGAGAGCTGCACAGTATTCCATCCTTGACAGATTGCTGAGTTGTACTGAGCCTGATCTGCACAGTGTTCCGTGCTAAACAGACATCTCATCTGGTCTCATACCTGTCTGGGTTGGATCTGTGAGGTGGATTGTGTATCTGATATATTTCCTGACGGAGGTATCACTGGTCCAGCTCGGCGCATTCAGTTGTTAAACCCCGTGTTTCTGCAACTTATTGACCATTGAGTAATTATCCAATTACAACATGAATACCTGTCCTTCTTGCTATGGAGGCGAGAAAACGCTCCTCCAGTCTTGACCCGAACATTTTCTTATTTTAAAGGCATTTGTCAGGTGCTGTGTTTCAGATGCAATTCGTTTGGACAAAATATTCGACATTAAGCAAAATACAATTTATCCAAACACTGTAGACAAAATACAATAAAAAAGAGGAACTTGGAATAACTTAATTTATTGTAAAACGTGACGGTTATTTAATAACTAAACAGTAACTGCTCCAACATGGTAACATCCTTGAAACACACACTTGTCACAAAACAAATTCAGGAAACATACTGTTTCGCAAACAGTTCTCCAATCCAGGAGGAATGAACATCAGAAGCAAATTCTCAGAGAAATCTCAGAGTGTGTAGCAGCCGGGAGAGATTAACTGACTTCCAACTCTGCTGAGACGCCAGCAAAAACTGGCAAAAGGGAAAACTGAGAAACCTGGTTCTGGGAGAGTTTGTCCATCATTCCACTGGACCAGGTTTCGGCTGGAAGGACCACAAGGAATGGACTGTATCTACACCGCTTATGCCACTGTAGGAGCCTCTCAAAAATGCCTAACCCCAGCTGAACCGTGCAATGTTGATAAGATAAATGTCAAAGTTAAATATAAATAAATAAAGCCAAAGGATGCACAGGCCTGGTGATCAGACACAGATGGCCTTTGGAGCACAGCAATTCCGACCCTGCCAAAGTGCAAGAGAATCATCGCGCTTGTGAAGTGAAAGCATCATCTCTCTGCCTCACCTCTAACTTTACAATTGGAGATGTGCCATTAGCCCAATAGTCAGCGGTGTCAACATCTCAGGAAGACCAAGTATTATTGACATATGTCAGGGTTGTTGTGAAAGGGGTTAACCAGAGATGTTTATACAGTGACTGTGATTGATGTCAGTCTCCATGGATCTTAACTGTGTCACTGGAGGATTTCCTCTTCTATTAATAAAGGGATTCCTTCAACCTGTTATCTCACAGTATCAGCGGCAGAGTCATCCTGACAATGATTGGGATCGGCAGCTGCAGAGAGAGGGCGAGGAAAAGAGTCTTAGAACATTAGACTGGAATGTTCCAATAATGGACAGAAGTTTATCCGATGGTCTTTACTTTCTTTCACTGGATTGGGCACGATTAGAGTTGCGGATACAAGCCGTACTGATGATTATTCAAGCAGGTTACTATCCCATCCTCGCTATTATTGGTGTTCCTTGTAAGCCTACCTTTGTCATTTCTATAAACTGTGGTGATGGTTATTGCTATTTCAGTTATTAATATTTAACAAATGCATAAACTGTAATCTTCAGTTCAGTCACAAGCTACACTTCATTTCCTCCAATCTCAGACTCCTCACTCATAAATATCTAAGAAGGAACAAAATTGTTTAGAACGTTTAGTCTTCGTTTCACCCTCAACTGTTTCTCTATATTTTCTCTGCCATCAAACCTGCCCACACCCAGCTCTGTAATATCCCCAGTCTCCAGCTCTGCCTCAGTGCTGTTGTTGAATTAGCCATCATCTGTCCCCTTGTCAACTTCAGATTTACGGCTCCAGTTCTCTTCTGACCTCTCCTCCAATTGCAAATATTTTGAATACATGCTTGTTCTTGCCTCTCCAGCTATTTCATAATAGGGACCACATATCAGAGTAACAATGTTACTGGACGGGTAATTGAGAGGCACAGGTTATAGCCTTGAAGGGATTGTTTCAAATCCTATCACAGCCAATGACAGAACTTAAATTCGAATGACAAAAATTGGATTGAAATCTCATTTTACTAACGGTAACCATGAACCTTCGGGATTTCTTTCATTATTTCACTTAGAGCCTTTGGTAAAGAAACTAAGCGTGACTTCAGACACACGACCATATGGTGGCTCCATATTGTCTTGACAAATGGCCTCACAGTCAAGGGCATTTAGTGATGGACAACAAATGCTGCCATTGTTGGTGATGTTGACATCCCGTGAAACAACAACATTAAAGGTGAAATAAACCAAGGAACTATGGATGTTGGAGATTTGAAATAAAATTCTCCAGCGTCTGAAAAAATAGGAGAATCTCAGCAAGTATGGCAGCCTCTGTCAGGAGAAAGACAGATAAAGTTGCAAGGTTAGTGACCCTACATCAACACTGAAAGCAACTGAGAAATAATATTATTTCTATCAGGGATAGCTGGATGAATGAAGGGGAAGTTAGTTGAATGGATGGACAAATGTCCAGCAAGAGAGAGAAAGAGAGAGAGAGAGAGAGGGAAAGAAATGAAAAGCAAAAAAGGGACAGCTGATATGAAGTCGAAAGAAAATAAAAAGAGAGCTTCTTCTAACATAACTCGTTTTTCCCTTGTTCCTGAATATCAATTTAATCTAGATATGCCCCTGTTAAAGTGAGTTATATTCCCTCTATCGCTCTTCTCTGAGTGTGATGATCAACTCCATTGGCAATACTGATGCTGTCCTTATAGGTGGTGGGGTACAGAGAAACATAGAACATAGAACATAGAAGAATACAGCGCAGTACAGGCCCTTGGGCCCTCGATGTTGCGCCGATCCAAGCCCACCTAAACTACACTAACCCACTATCCTCCATATACCTATCCAATGCCCTCTTAAATGCCCATAAAGAGGGAGAGTCCACCACTGTTACTGGCAGGGCATTCCATGAACTAACGACTCGCTGAGTGAAGAACCTACCCCTAACATCAGTCCTATATCTACCCCCCCTTAATTTAAAGCTATGCCCCCTTGTAATACCCGACTCAATACGCGGGAAAAGGTTCATACTGTCGACCCTATCTAACCCCCTAATCATCTTGTACACCTCAATCAAGTCACCCCTAAACCTTCTTTTCTCTAGTGAAAACAGCCCCAAGTGCCTCAGTCTTTCCTCATACGATTTTCCTTCCATACCAGGCAACATCCTGGTAAACGTAATGTGACATTGTCAACTGCTTCTTCAGAAAAATGGACTGTTACTGTAGGACTGTGCAGAGATGTGATGCCTTTTTCAGCCAGGAAGAGAAGCATTTTCAACACGGAATGGGTGCACTGTGTGTGTGTGAGAGGTTTTGACTTGCGCCTGTCATTAGACAGTAAAGGGAGGTTCAGTGGGTGCTTTCCTCGGGTTTGTGTATTATCAGCTGCTGCATGTATTCAGAGAGACCTGAGGGCCTGGTGACCCCACTCTGGACACTGCATTTATAGGGTGTTTGGGAAACAAATAGAGCCACGATTAAACAGAAAGGAAGGTCTGTACACGGGCAAGGCCTGGGTATTATACTATCCTCCCTGGGATTTCCAGGAATAGTTGTCTTAGCTGAACCAATTCCAAACGTAAAATATGAACATTTCAACAATGAGGTGGTCACTGAGCTGTGTCCCCTCCATCAGTATAACCTATAAACTCACACTAGAAACAGGACTGTGCTGCCCCTCACCATGAAATGAACTGTATTAATTCTGGAACTTTCCAGGCAGGAGATGTTAACATATTCATCATCTCCGAAGTGCAGTCCTCTGAAATATTCACTAGCTGTCAGAAGCCATCTGCCAGCTGAGAGGAAGACATTGAGTCCCTCTCCTTGTGGAAGGTACAGAAGCAAACTTCCAGATATACTAGGGAACAGGGAGACTGGTGAACACGTGGAACTGCACGCAACTAGAATTAATGAAGAGTATGTTTTTGAAAATCCATTCGAATTAAAAGTTGGTAAGGTGCTACATCTGATGAGTTCCATTCCCGAGTATTGAGGAGGTGGCAACAGAACCAGTGAAAGAATTACTAATTATTCTTCAGAGCTGGTTTGAGTCTGGAAAGGATCCTGTAGACTGGACAACATAAATATTATAAACATAAATATTTAAAACAGGACAGAGAGTGAAAACATTAAACTAAATAGCTTGATGTCAGCTGTGAGAAAAAAACATTGTAGTCTCTTATAATAAATGTGTTAACTAGACACCTGGAGAACAATGATATAATTTGATGGATTTGGCTGAGATTCAGGAAAGGGAAATGATCTTTGCTAAACCTGCTGGAGTTTGTGGACTCTGTCCATTGTATCAGTGACAACTGAGAACCTGCGGGAGTGACGTATTTGAATTTTCAGAAGAAGTTTGACATTTTTAAATGCAGGTGGGTGGAGAATGTTAGAGTCCATGGGTAGGAAAGGGTGTAATACACCAAATGGATTAAAAATTGGATAATAGGCAAAATGAACAGAGTGGCTTTTTTTCTCTCTGGACGGAAGGCTTGTCGGGTCACAGAGGGATCAGCTCTTGTGCAATTGCTGTGCACAAGATATAACAATGATTCAGATTTTAATAACAAATGCCATCATTCACATTTAAGTTTATTAAATGGTGAGAGTTTAGGAAGGGCTGTTGTTGAAAAGGACCTGGATATCCTTGGTTATAAGTCACTAACAGAATTCGTATGGGGCAGGAAGTAAAACTAACTGTAAAGGATATGTGGTCTATCATGGAAAATTATTGAAGTACCAGAGGAGATATATCTTACTCAATTATACTGTTTTGTTGAGCCAGTATTTAGGGCATTGCGTATAGACAGAGTCTGCTTTGTAAATAATGATCTCCATGTCAACAAGACAGTGCAAAGGAGTTTCACCAGACTGAACCCTGGCATGGTGTTAACATAAGGAGCGAATACAGAAACTACGTGTTTACTCTGCAGCTTTGAGAGAGAATAAGAAGTTGAAATTTGATAGTTATGGACGGACTCTCATTACATCTCAAGCAGCCATTGATAAGGTGAGAAATTCCATATTTTCCATAGGATGCTCGTTTCCTCATAGTTTACATGCCTGTGCATAGTACTTGACGGAGAGGTGCAGGTTCTGAATGAACTCTGAACAGTTTTATGCACACTTACTGTGTGAGCCTGCACTTAATGTTAGACTTCACTCAATCCTGTCAGAAGCCATAATGCCTTCATTCTGAAACAGTTAGCCATTCGCCACCAGCTGTTTACTTCCAGAGAGAACATGGGTCTGCTTTCTCAGCGATGGAAGATGCCTTTGAAACTGGTTAAAAATTGGCTTCATTCCTACTCCCAGGATATCATGTTAAATTAACACCTATGTATGAGTAATGACGCCACGAGGAATAAGGTGGAGCAGTCTTATCTGTGCAGAACCTGCTCCATTTGTTTGTGATGTTGGAGCATCTCTGACATCTTCCTGTGCCTAGTTAGTGACTTGAGAATCTGAATGATCTTTTCCTGTTTCTTTTTGATGACTCCAGGTGTGAAATGGCCTCTTTCTGATCATGTGTAACTGGCATGTGGTGTTGGACAGACTCCTTGTCTTCCTGTGTGACAGGCAAGAGGGACTGAATGGGCTGTCCCTCCTTTGCACAATAGTGTTGATGGGCTGAATGACTTTCCCACATTCTTGTGAAGCCAGATTGAGGTACAGAATGAACTCCTCCGTTTACTGCCGAAAAGTGCAGTGTCTGGCAGCGCTTTTCCATGAATGTTGCCGACATGTTAACTTAAATGCTGTCCAGGTCTTGTTGCGCATGGACACAGACTACTTTAGGACCTGAGGGAAGTGTTCTGACCATTGTATAACCTACAGTGAATATCCCCACTTCTGTTTGGTGAGACCTCAATGGGCTGACTGGCCTGCTTCCACACTGCTTGGATTCCCCGCCGACAAACTAGAGATGCCTGAACTGGGCGAGCTCCACTGAGGTTCTCCTGCAGTGATGTCCCACAGCTGAGATTATTAATGCCCACTGATGATGAAGATCTTCCATTGTGCTGTGAATAACTGCAAGCACGGGAGAGTTTGCAATGGATTCTTATGAAGTGCGATTTTGCCCAGGATCCTTTATGCCATCCTCAGTTAAATACTGCCTTGATAACATGACCAGTCACTCTTAGCTAAGCCCTTGTATTCACCTCTATCGCTCACATCAATATATCACGGTGTAAGAGCAGACAATGGTTTCTTCAAACAGAGGGTAGTGAATGTCAGGAATTCTCTATTCAGGAGAGTCAGGGGAACTGGATCACTGAAATACCTCTGAATGGTCTTCCCTGTTTCTGTGCTCCAGGTGATACAGTAAGTGGCCTCTAACTGCTCCTGTCTAGGAGGTTAGAGGGGTTGAATGGAACAAAAGAGCATCGCACTCAGGAGCAGTGTTAGGTCGTTCGACATTATGAGCCTTCTCCACCAGGCACTAAGATCGTGGCTGATCAGGTTGTGGTCTCAGCCCCACTTTCCTGTCTGTATCCCATTATCCATGACTCAATCTCTGTAAAATATTTAATGAACTCAGTTTGAATAAATGTGAACAAAGAGGTAACACATACCTCTCAGGAAGAGAATTCCCACTCAAATGGACCTTGTAGAATTACATGTCATCTCTCTTACAGTGCCACTGGAACCCTGTCCACATAAACCAGACATCCTAATCTGATCTCAACTCATTTGCCAACATTAGGCCCATATCCTTCTATCATTCCTATTAATATGCACATCCAGATACATTTGAAATGTTGTAACTTTAGCAGCTTGCATCACTTTCTCTGACAGCTCAATTCATACACACACCACAATCTGCATGAAAATGTTGCCGCATTAATGTCTTTCTCCTCTCACCTTAAGCCTTTCTCTGATAGTTTTGGACTCACCGATCCTGGGAAAAAGATCTTGGGTATTCAGCTTATCCATGTTCCTCATGATTTTATAAACCGCCTCAGCCTCCGATGCTCCAGAGTAAACAATCCCCAGTCTGTCCAGCCTCTCCCTGTAGCTCAATCCCTCCATGCCCGGCAATATCCTTGTAAATTATTTCTACACCCTCTCAGGTTTTACAACATCTTTCCTATAGCAATGAGAACCAAATTAGATACAATATTCTAAACGTCACCTCATCAACATCCTGACCAGTTGCAATGTGATTTCCGAACTCACATACTCAATGTACTGACCAATAAAGGCAAGCATATCAAACCCCTTCTTCACCACGCTGTCGACCTGCGACTTCACTTTCAAGGGACATTGATCCTGCACCCTTTTGTTCAACAACACTCCCCAGGACCCTACCATTAATTGTATATGTCCTGCCGTATTTTTCCTTTCCAAAACGCAGCACTTCACATTTATCTAAATTTAACTCCTTCGCCCATTGCCCCATCTGATCAATGTCCCATTGTACTCCAAGGTAAGTCTTGCTGGCCACTGCACCTCCAATTTTGATGCCATCTGTAAACCTAATAAGCAGGCAAATATTAACATCCAATTCATTTATATAAATGACAAAGGCAGTGGACTCAGCACCTTGTGTTACACCACTGGTCACAGGGTTCCAATCTGAAAAACAGTCTTCTATCAACCTTTGCCTCCTACCTTCACTTTAATTTTGCAGTGTATTGGCTAGCTTACCTTGGATCAATTTATGATCTAAACTTCGAAATTTGTCTGTCATGCGAATGCCTTGCTGAACGCTGTATGGACAGCGTCTACCACACTACCTTCATTAAACTTGTTTGTCACCTCTCCAAAAAACGCAATTAATTGTGTTAGAAATGATTTCTCATGCACAAAGCCATGTTGACTATCCCTAATCAGTAGTTGCTTCTTCATATTGCATGTAAATCCTATCCCTCACAATCCTCTCCAACAACGTGCACACTATTAACATCAGGCTCACAGATCTATCCTTCAGGTCACTATTCATTTCCCTCGTCCCACCCTTCCACTGCTCACTGCAAATGCTAATGTAACCAGGTTGGTGGTTTGACCAACAATATAGGTCGCAGACTGGGTCAGGGTTAGGAGCAAATTAGGCAGGATTCTTTTATCAGCCAAAATTAACAAATTCATCACCCAAGCAAAGTTAGTCAAATTACGTTGGAAAGATACATGACAAACAGTTTGGATATTACAAATCTGAGCACCAATGTTTCTCTTTCTAAAAGTACTGACACATGCACACGTTTGATGACCAACAGAACAACAAAATCTTGGCAGAGCCGTTAATTTGGAAAAACTTTGCCGAAATATTAATTGAACTCATGATGAAAGGAAACATTAGTGATTGTTCCAAATATCATTCAACTTATGGAGCTATTCTGTTCTTACAAGCTACTGGTAATGGGATCACTTCCTGGAATAGATGATTTTGCTGAATTCCCTTTACTTCAGGCAGTGGGGCAATTCCAGTGAATCCTCAACAGGAATCCTCCATGAGTGGCAAAAATGACTGAGGAGTTTTCAGCTCACACACATTGCTGGGAAGAGGAACACGGAGAGGGAGGGAGCAACAGGCTGTTCCTTCTCAGGAAGAATACAGTTCCTGCATTCCTGAGTTGAATCTGCCTCCAGTTAGTTTATGGTGTTATATGGGGTGTAGGTTTGGTCGCTGAGCTGTAGGTTTGTTATCCAGACGTTTCATTACCTGGCTAGGTAATATAATCAGTGGCGACCTCCAAGTGAAGCGAAGCTGTTGTCTCCTGCTTTCTATTTATATATTTGTCTTGGATGGGATTGTTGGGTTTTTGGTGATGTCATTTCCTGTTCGTTTTCTAAGGGGTTGATAGATGGTATCTAGATCTATGTGTTTGTTTATGGCGTTGTGGTTGGAGTGCCAGGCCTCTAGGAGTCTCTGGAATGTCTTTGCTTAGCCTGTCCCAGGATAGATGTGTTGTCCCACTCGAAATGGTGTTTTGTTTTTTATCCATGTTTTGGGTATGAGAGAGAGAGAGTCGTGTCTTTTTGTAGCTAGCTGGTGTTCGTGTTACCTGGTGGCTAACTTTCTTCCTGTTTGTCCTACGTAGTGTTTCTGGCAGTCCTTGCATAGAATTTTGTAGACGGCGTTGGTTTTGTGCATGGGATGTACTGGGTCTTTTAAGTTTATTAGTTTTTGTTTGAGAGTGTTGGTGGGTTTCTGCTTCCTCCAAAACACAAACTTCCCGTCACCGACTTTGTGCCATTCTTTTTGCTGAAGGTTTGCTCACGACCCTCCCCTGTCTGTATCCCATTGCAGACACCGTGTCACCACTTGACATCTTATGGAATGACTATTCTGGTGTCTGAGCAAATTGAGCTCCAGTCCATTCAGCCCCTTCATCCAACTCAATAATCTAGATTTCAATCTGTTGATGACCCCATACCGATCCCGGAGGAATTCCACTAGTTTCAGCTTTCCAACCTGAAACTAAGTTATTATCTCTATTCTGTATTTCCTGCTATCTGACCAGGGCTTCCCTGTTCCTGTGTACCTGCACAGAAAGGTTGCATGGCCTCCTGTTGTGCTGTGTAGCTGAGTGTCGAATTGTTTCTGATCTCAGTGATCCTCCTTCCGGCGATTTGTTGTCAGATGATCAGGTATAGTTCATACCGTCATTGATCCTGATCCCTGAGAGTTTAAAGATGAGCACAGGATACAGGCTAAGATTTGGGGGGATCGCTACCCTGTCAGAAATGTGGTCTTTCAGATGCAGCAATGGAATTATTCTGCAATATCAGTCATGTGCTCAATTTTCGCCAGACAGACACTGAGGAAGAGGAGAGATTTCCTATTAGTCTGATTAACATGCGTCCCCTTAACAACACAAGCAATAATCTTAATCATTAATTTCATTTTTGACTGTTAGTGCTGTGTTGAAAAATTGTCGCAGTCACTACACATGAAAATAAACTATTGTCTTTGAGAGGTGACCTTATAGATGTTTATAAAATCACGAGGTGCATGGATAGGGTAAATAGGCAAGGTCTTGTCCCTTGGGTAAGGGAGTCCAGAACTAGAGGGCATAGGTTTAAGGTGAGAGGGGAAAGATATCAAAGGGACCTAAGGGGCAACCTGTTCACAAAGTGTATGGTGGGTGGATGGAAATAGCTTCCAGAGGAAGTGATGGAGGCTGGTATGATTACAATATTTAACGTCATCCAGATGGATATATGGAAAGGAATGATTCAGAGGAATGTGGGCGAAATGCTGGCAAATGAGACTAAATTACTGTAGGATATCTGGTTGGCACAGATGAGTTGGACCAAAGAGTCTGTTTTCCTGATGTATATCTCTACTACACTATGACTAAATCCTTCATTCAATTCCTGTGTATCTCCTTAGAGGGGCAGAATGGGCTCCTCCTACCTCATTGCAGCGATACTGACTGGATGAATGATGTCTTCCTCTCCCTCTGTAACAGGCTCAAGGGGTGCAGTGAGAGAACAACAGATGAGATAGGAGCTCCAGCCGGCCTACCAGTTTATAAAGATTATGGCTGGTCTGTTTGCGGCTGAAAACTCTTCTTCCTGTCTATTGCCAATAAACACTGACTCCCCTGTCCAACAAAGCTCAGTCAAGATCAGCCTTGAATATCTTCAATGGTCCAGTCTTCACTGTTCCCTGGGGATGAGAATACCACAGAGAGCACAACCCTAAGGAGATAGAAACATCCTTATCTCAATCTTAAATGGGGGAACCTCTAAACTTAAAACTGTGTGAACTTCACAACAAGTCAGGTTTTCTTTTTTGAGAAATGAGGGCACAACGAATAGGAAAGAAATTGACCATTCAGCCCCTCAAACCTATCCCACATTCCCATTGACTCTGTTCAGTAAAGTATTTATCAAACTCAGCCGCACTGCTCTCTGAGGTAGACATTTCCGATAGCGTAAACCATAGAGCATACCAAATTGGTGCATAACTAGAGTGTTTGGTCCATCGAGTCTGATCAGCTGTTCGATCATGGCTAACATGTTTCGCAACAAAATTCTCCGCCTTCCCTCTGTAATGTTTGATCTATCAAATCATATCTATCTCTGCCTTTAAGACAGAACTGTGTCTGTGTCTCTGTGTGTCTGTATGTGTGTATGTGTATTTCTGCTTATTGGTGGCAGACAGAGGGTAATGAGGGAGGGTTATCTTTTGGACTGGAGGCTTGTGACCAGCGGCGCTCCACAGGAATTGGTGCTGGATCCACTTTTGGTTGTCATTTATATCAATAATTTAGATGTAAATAATAGAAGGTATCGTGAGCACGTTTATGGATGACATCAAGATTAGTTATATCGTGGAAGGTGAAGAAGGTCCCATAAGATTATAAAGAGATCATAATTAATTGCATCAATGAATCATAAAGTTGTACAGCACACAGTTTGGTCCAACTCATTTGTGCCAACCAGATGTCGTAAATTAACTTTGTTTCATTTTTCAGCAGTCGTTCCATATCCTTCTAAATCCTTCTAATTCATGTCCCTATCCAGATACCTTTTAAATGTTGTAGTTGTACCAGCCTCCACCAGTTCCTCTGGCAGCTCATTGCATACATGCACCACCCTCTGTCCATCTTACCTGAAATCTACTTCCTCTAGTTGTGAACTTCGCTTCCCTGGGATAAAGACCCTGACTATTCACACTATCCATGGTCTTCATGATTTTCTAAACCACTAGAAGTGCAAATGTGACTCCAATCAACACGAATGGCTGTGTTTTCAATCATCCCAGGGCTAAATTTTGAAATTCAATACTGACACCTCTTTCTTCTGCATCAAATCACAGTTCTAAAACCATTTTAAACAAATTGTTCAGCCACATTTTGAACCACCTCTGCGGGATTTGAATGTAGACTTTTGGGGTCAGAGGTTGGGACACTACAACCATTTGGCAACAACCCCTAAAGCTGTAACATTATTTTCCTGCGTGTTTGTTTTGAAATACTGTGACATACCTCCTTGACAGGCAGGACTTGATCTAAACCTTCTGGTCCAGAGTGAGAGGCACTACCATGCAAGTTCAGGTATTAGAATCTAACCCAGAGCTCTGGCTCAGAGACATGGACGTTACCCACTTCACAAGACTGAAACCATGCCCAGATTTTGGGTCACATTTTAAATGCCAGCTTTCAGCTCGGTGTGGATTCATTAATATTTGGTTCACTTTTACTGAATTACACAGTTAAAAGAATTGCATTGTTTAATGGATGAAAGGTACTCACCTCGAATATAGTTGTGGTTCTGTTCGCCGAGCTGGGAATTTGTGTTGCAGACGTTTCGTCCCCTGTCTAGGTGACATCCTCAGTGCTTGGGAGCCTCCTATGAAGCGCTTCGGTGATGTTTCCTCCGGCATTTATCGTGATTTGCATCTGCCGCTTCTGGTTGTCAGTTCCAGCTGTCCGCTGCAGTGGCCAGTATATTGAACCCAGGTCGTTGTGCTTATTGATTGAATCTGTGGATGAGTGCCATGCCTCTAGGAATTCCCTGGCTGTTCTCTGTTTGTCTTGTCCTATAATCGTAGTGTTGTCCCAGTCGAACTCGTGTTGCTTTTCATCTGAGTGTGTGGCTACTAGGGATAGCTGGTCGTGTCGTTTTGTGGTCAGTTGGTGTTCATGGATGCGGATCATTTGCTGTCTTCCTGTTTGTCCTATGTAGTGTTTTGTGCAGTCCTTGCATGGGATTTTGTACACTACATTGGTTTTGTTCATGCTGGGTATCGGGTCATTCGTCCTGGTGAGTTGTTGTCTGAGAGTGGCTGTTGGTTTGTGCTGTTATGAGTCCTAGTGGTCGCAGTATCTGGCTGTCAGTTCGGAAATGTTTTTGATGCATGGTAGTGTGGCTAGTCCTTTGGGTTGTGGCATGTACTCATTCTGTTGTCTTTCCCTGAGGTATCTGTTAATGAAATTGCGGGGATATCCGTTTTTGGCGAATACATTGTATAGGAGTTCTTCTTCTTCTTTTTGCAGTTCTGGTGTACTGCAGCGTGTTGTGGCCCTTTTGAACAATGTCTTGATGCAACTTATTTTGTGTGTGTTGGGGTGGTTGCTTTTGTAGTTCAGGACTTGGTCTGTGTGTGTGGCTTTTGTGTATACCTTTGTGGTGAATTCTCCGTTCGGTGTTCGCTGTACCATCACGTCTAGGAATGAGAGTTGGTTGTCCTTTCTTCCTCTAGTGAATCGGATTCCTGTGAGTGTGGCGTTGATGACCCGGTGTGTGTTCTCTATTTCTGTGTTTTTAATGATTATAAAGGTATCATCTACATTACTGACCCAGAGTTTGGGTTGAATTTGCGGTAAGACTGTTTGTTCTAACCTTTGCATTACCGCTTCTGCTATGTGTCCAGAGATGGGTGAGCCCATGGGTATGCCGTTGATTTGTTCATATATTTGGTTGTTGAATGTGAAGTGTGTTGTGAGGCACAGATCCTGTAGTTTGATTATGCCACTTTTGTTGATATGTTCCCCGTCTTGTTGTCTCTTCTGTATGTACAGCAGGTTGGCTATTATTTCTCTGGCAAGGGTTTTGTCGATAGAGGTGAACAGTGCCGTGACATCGAATGAGACCACAGTTTCTTCCTTGTCTATGACACTCTATACAGTCAACACAGGAATTATTGGATATTCATCAGAAATATACACATAGACAGGTGACCTTGCTCTTAACGTTGGTGCAGGTGGGGGGGATGGACATGGTGAAGTGTCCAGAGGGAGTCAGTCTACAGTGATGTGTTCAGCAATGTTGTTAGTGTAGGCGGGCTAGTGGAGGGAGAGAGAAAGAGAGAAGAGAGAGCGAGAGGGTGGGGGGGAACAGAGAAGGCGATGCAGTGAGAGTGGTGGAGCATGAGCCTTGCTCGGGAGTTGGTGCTATAACAGATATACAGTGACTGTGAGGTAACAGAGAGAATACGGTGACCCTTATCATGTCAGAACGGGGAAGGTTATTGATGCTTGTCCTGTATTGCTGGACATTTCCTCAGATCGCAGATACTGCACTGAGCTGGGTGGTGAGCTCAGACCATTCTCGGTGGGTCTGGTGGTGTGGCCTCCTTTGGGAAGAGAATGGTCCTCCTCTGTACTAGCCCATCAACTGGGACCTCCTTGCCCATGTCGACAAACCATAGTATATTTGCCCCTTATTTGCCATGGTCGGGGTAAACTGTGCAGGACAGCTCTGAACTGAGAAAGCTGAACCGTGTGCCCTTTGGCCTTTTAAACATGGCACCAGTGCCAGGGATCATGTATTATCCAGGGATATCCGGGCGAAAGTGAGTACCTGCAGCCATGATGGGTGGGAGAAACAGGCTGGCATTGAATGAGTGGGACACCATGGGGTGAGCTGGGTAGTTAATGTGGTGAGTTCAATAGGATAGTACCAGGACACTAACATGACCCCGTGCAGACAATCCCTCTGTCACACTCAATGAAAATGCCACTGAGACAAGTTATTGTTATATTCAGCCCAATGAATCGAAGTCTGTGCTGACCCTTCTCCAAGTTACAAAGCTGCAGAACAATTGCTCATCCAATACTTTCCATCATCTGACCTCACACCAATATCCCGTTCACCCAGCATTCCTGGAAACACTGGCTTATGTTGCAGGATACTGTTGAAAAGTTTACATTTCAACATTCTGGAACCTGGGAACACATCCATCCAAGACATTGTCTCTCAATTTCACCCACTCTGTTTCTACCCCAAACTCCTCCCATTTGTTGGTATTTAAACTGATTCCCAGGCGATCGCTCTCTGGCAGTCATGTTCACACCCACAGTACCCCTTATAATGGCACAGTGTAGATATAGAGCTGTAAATGGATGGGAGCTGCACATTCTGTCACTCCCTGCATTGCCTGCAAGTTTCCCTACGCTGGACAGTGATCTAAAACAGTGTTACTGAGCAATGTACTGGGGTGGTGGACACAGTTCCACACCCTGGTCACATGTCTTACCTGGGTTTATAGATCAATGCACTGCTGTGGTCTGCATACCTTTCCACTCTGGGTAGATTGTGGCTTTCATTGTACAGTACATCAGCCCGGTCTGCACAGTGCTTCATGCTGAAAATATTTCTGATCTGGGTTTATAGATCAATGCACTGCTATGGTCCGCTCAGTGTGCCTCTTTGGAACAATTGCAGGGTTATGTTCGGCAGTACACGAGCCTAGTCTGCACAGTGCTTCATGCTGAACAGATATCTCCTCCGGATTTATGGTGTCACGGCTGGTTGAGGTGGATTGAGAATGTGATATAACTAATCATTCTAGTCGATATGGCAATGACTTTATTTTTCTTCTCATTCTTGTGATTGGACCCTCCAAATTCTGAATCCTCCGGCCAGTCCCATTCTTCAGTCTACTTGCATATTTCGGCAACTTGCCCCATGAGTAATTGTCCAGTTATAATGTGAATAACTGTCCTGTCTATTGCCCTGATCTTTGACGTTGCTCACCCTGGAGCATCGGGATTCACCGCGATAAACCTCACTAATGTCACTCCTCAGACTCAACGCTCAAGGGATCATAGCCCCTGCCAATTCACACTCTCCGTGTAGCTCAACATCACTCTCTACCTCAACATCAGCAACACACTTGTAAATATTTACTGCACCCTTAACAACATCTTTTCTATAGCAGGGAGAACAAAATTCCAGGCAGTATTACAGAAGTGGCTGAACCTAATGAGTAGGCGAAAGTGAGTACTGCAGATGCTGGAGATTAGAGTCGAGAGTGTGGTCTGGAAAAGCACAGCGGGTTAGGCAGCAACTGATGAGCAGGAAAGGCAATGTTTCGGGCAAACGTCCGATACCTGCTGATGGGCTTTTGCTCAAAACATCGATTATCCTGCTCCTCGGATGCTGTCTGATCTAGCCTGCTTTTACACTACCACACTCTGAACCCAGTGTATATCTCAGATGGCTCTCTTCTTCAAAAAACGCAATTTCCCCTCCCACATGATCGACGATGCCCTGCAGCGTATCTTATCCAATTCCCATACCTCTGCCTTCGAATCCCACCCCTCCTAATGCAACAGAAAAATAATATCCCTGTTCCTCACCTTCCACCCCACCAAAACTCCAGATACAATACATTTCCCCCATTTGTGCCACCTACAAACAGATGCCACCACCAGAGATATATTTCCCTCCCCACCCCTATCTGCATTCAATAAAGACTGTTCCCTCTGTGGCTACCCCATCAAGTCAACATCCCCCACCAAAACACTCTCCCATCGCAACTCCTTCCCCTGCCACCGCAGGAATTGCAAAACCTGCGTCCTCACCCCCCTCTCACCTCCGCCCAAGGCCACAATGGATCCTTCCATATCCATCTGAGTTTTAATTGCCCTTCCAGACATACCAACTACGGTATCCGTTGCTCCCAATGTTGTCTCCTCCCCATTGGGGAGACAGGGCGCTAACATGCGGCATTCTTCAGAGAACATCT
The DNA here is from genome assembly GCF_037043375.1 of Chiloscyllium plagiosum. NCBI lineage: Eukaryota > Metazoa > Chordata > Chondrichthyes > Orectolobiformes > Hemiscylliidae > Chiloscyllium > Chiloscyllium plagiosum. The sequence continues at coordinate 50,287,151 of NW_028270183.1, forward strand.
CCAGGACACCCGCACCAACCAACTCCACACTGCCCCATGGCCAAACATTTCAGCACACCTTCCCACTCCGCCAAGGTCCTGGGCCTCCTCCACCACCACCCCCTAACCATAAGATGCCTGGAGGGAGAAAGCCTCATCTTCCACCTTGGGACCCTGCAACCACACGGGATCAATGTTGATTTCACTAGTTTCCTCATTTTCCTTTCCCACACATTAACCTTCCAACTCAGCATAGCCTCCATGGCCTATCCTACCTGCCCATCTTCCTTCCCAACTTTCTGCTCCACCATCCTCTCCGACATTTCACCTCCACCCACAACTTCATCTACCTATGACATTCTCAGCCACCTTCCCCCATTCCTAGCCCATTCCCATTTATCTCTCAGCATCTTAGGGCTACAAGCCTCATTCCTGATGAAGGGCTGACACACGAACAGTGGATTCTTCTGCTCTTCGGATGCTGCCTGAAGGGCTGTGCTTTTCCAGCACCACATACTCGACTCTGACCTCTAGCATCTGCCATCCTCAGTTTCTCCCTTGAATTAATATATCCAGAAATTTCCCCAGCAGCCATTTTATGCAGCTGATCTGTTATTTTATCCCAGTGTCCTATTATAAACAGAGTGGAACTTATACAGCCTTGCACAGCTCTGGAAATTCTCCCAGATACAAGGAAATAGTGAAAAGAAAGATTGAAAGCTTTATAGTCGGTCCGTCAGTAACCCTCATCCATTCCATCCAGACTGAGTAAATATTCCCTTTTAGTATGATATGAAATGTGATGTAAGGAAGGGGTTAACTGAACCTGTTCATTCAGTGACTGTGATTAATGTCAGTCTCCATGTATTATAATTATTCCAGTGGAGGGTTTTTATCTTTTACGGATAAATGGGCTCCGTCAACATGTTATTCCACGGTATGAGCGGGGGGAATCACAGACAACATTAACAGGGATCAGTGGCTCCAGAGAGACGGAGAAGAGAGATCATAATCTGAGAACTTTAGACTGGAATGTTCCAATAATGGACAGGGGTTTATCCGATTCTATTTGGTATCTTTCTACATATTCTGATCGGTTCTCGTTATCATGGCGGATCTATTATGCTCTTCGCATTATTCAATATATTTATTATCCTCTCCTGTCTCCTGTTGGTGTCCCTGGTATGTCTCACTGTCCAGATTTTTTTTCTGGAAACCAGTTATGACTGCATTTCTGTTCTTTCATATAGTTTACACTTCTTGACCAATAGTGTTCCTGGTGATACTTGGAATCCAATTTAATTCCTGTGTCCCTCCATGCTTCTGTCAGTATTATTAATGGGTCTCTATGTTGACCTACTCAGTTGCAGATGTGAACCATTGTCTCAATGCCCTTGTTATTTAAATATTGTGACATTGGAGGTCATTGTCATCTATTATGTTTACAAACTCGACTTCCTTCCTGGGTTTCCATTCTATCCCTGGCCAATATATTTTATTTTCATTCATTTGTGGGACGTGGGTGTTGCTGGCTGGCCAGCATTGATAGCCCATTTCTATTTGCCCTTGAGAAGGCAGCTAACTCTATTTGAGAGTTAGCTGCCTTCTTGAATCGCTGCAGTCTACTTGCTGTGGGTTGACCCACAATGCCAATAGGGAGGGAATTCCAGGACTTTGACCCAACGACTGTGAAGGAACAGTTGTATATTTCCAAATCAGGGTGGTGAGTGGCTTGGGTGGGTGTGGGGAGGGAGGTGGGAGGTGAAACATGCAGGTGTTGTTTGAAACAGGCGAATCACAACTTTGATTATCCCTTTGCCCTGACCATTATTAACTTTAAATATTCACTACTCCATAATATAATTCACTGTCTTAACCCATCTATTGTTTGAACCTTGAGCTGTGAAATACAGAGTTAATGATGACAACAATCTGCTGCTGACACTCTCGGGTTGAAACCTGCAGAAATAAAGCTGAATCGAAATCATATCAAAATACCATCCATCTGACGTTCCTGTGCACGCTGATCCATATCGCTGCTGTGTCTAGCAATGCCTGTATTTTAATATTCTTTAGCACTTTATCTCATCTGTCCATTAAACGTCCCTCAGTCTCTCTGTGTCGATTATCCAAATCTCTGCCAGTTGTTCATATTTGACCTGTTTTCCTTCAAGTCCATTTTCTCTCAAGCAACTATTTTCACATTCAGCCACCCCAAATGCACGCCCCACCCCCCAACCCACTCACACACACACATACACACACACTTTATACTGGTCCAATGGAGGTAGAAACCTTCCCCTGCTGTGTGTATTTGATATGTGTATCGTTCCCATATGCTAGTAAAGGTTACCAATGCTCCTCTTGCTGGGTAGATAATCCAGGTTACTGAGAATGCACCCTCATGGCCTGCACAGCTCTCCATGTTGATCTGACATCTTGTCCCAGCTTATGCTGCTTGAAATATTCTGTGAAGCCGATTCAGAATGTGATGAAACAAACTATTTCAGCTGATCAGAAAATAAGTCTATTTAATGTTCTCATTCTCGTAATTTTGCTCTCTAAGGGTTCAATCCTACAGTTAATCCCACTACCCAGTCTTTTTCTACGTATTTCCACAACACGATCTCAGTTAATTAACTGTCTGTTTCTGTTTTTAATGTGAATCTCTCTGTCCCTCTGTATCTTTCCCTGGTCTTGGTTTTTGGCTCGCTAATGTATCACGCGCTGTCATTGTTCAGCTCAAAAACAGTGAAATGGTGTGTGTCAGGCTGCTGTCCACTTCCCGGTGTGTCCCATGTGGTGGTCCATGGACGGGGGTGGATGCGGTATGTGTTGGGCTTTTGTTCCCTTCCCGGTGTGTACTATGTGGTGCTCCATGTTGGATGTGGGGCGGGCAGGCGTGTGTCGGACTGCTGTTCACTTCCCGGTGTGATCCATGTGATGTTCCATGTTCAGGGATGTGTGTGTCAGGCAGTTGTTCACTTTCCGGTGTGTGTCATGTGCTGCTCTATGTTGGATAGGGGTTTCAGCAGCTTTGACTCACATCTTTTAAACTTCATCTGTGCCTATCCACTGAACGTCTGACTTCTGTGTTTGTGCCTTTGAGCTGATCGTGTGGTCAGTAACACGAGGAAGCCCCTTGAGTATTATTGTAAAGGACAAAGTACCTAACATCTCTGACAATGCTGTCACTTTAAAAAAAGGTTATTTGCTCCTTTTCTTTGAAGAGAGGTCTTAAAGGCCGAACTACCTACTGCAAACGGCTGAGGTAAATAACATAGGAGGCGTTTATGTTCTTTCTTTATAAATAGTAATAACAATGGTCAGAACGCACAGACCAGGCTTTCCAGTTTTTCAGAGCTGGAACAATCAGCAGGTGCCTGGAGTGGGAGCAGGGTTTCATGCTTCAGCAAATGATCCCGAGCTGCTAATCTCTCTGAGATCTGTCCTGATGCTCTTTCCCCCTGGATTGGAGAACTGCATGCATGACTGACTGGCCTTGGATGTGTCTTTTTGCCAAGGGATGAGATTATGGGATGACCGTACATTGGAACAGTTCATTAGTGGAAGGTACTATGACTATTATTCTGTTAAGATTTCCAGTAGTTAAGTTAGTATACATTCCTCTTCTTTTTGCATGTATTTTTCATTAGAGTGTTTAAATAAACTGTGTTTGCTTTAAGTTGAGTGGTTTGAACAACTGCATCATATCTGGAACACCCATTGCACATCCACCTTTACCATAAGAAAAAGTTGGCGTCCAGACTGCATCTGAAAGCATTTTAACGCAGTCTGGTCTGGTCCATTGCAAAGAGGGGACTCTTGTCCATTTCGAATCAGTTATTTCCAAATTGGGTTCAGGTTCAGAATCCCTACAGTGTGGAATCAAACCATTTAGCCCAACAAGTCCACACCAGTCCACCAAAACCCGTTCCCCTACCCTATTATTCCATACTTACCCCTGACTAATGCACCTAACCTGCACATCGCTGAACAGTCTGGACAATTTAACATGGCCAGTTCACCTGAACTGCACATCTTTGGGCTGTGGAAGGAAAACTGGGCACCCAGAGGAAACCCACACAGGGACCGGGAGAATGTGCACAGGGAGATTGTTGGGCTCAAACACGGCATTTGGTAGTTGTTAGTGTCTTTTGTTCCGAGTGTAGAATTCGGTTTTTTTGAACAGTGCTTTGTGTAGTAATGGTTCTTTGTGTTTCTAAGAGTTCTCTGGATGTGGAAGAAGTGAAGTTGGAAATTTTACAAAAGGTGAGCAAGGCAAAGTTTTTAGAATTGGCAGACAAGCTGGATTTGGGTTTGTGTTTATCTGTGAGAAAAGGAGATGACTAGAGCTATAGTTTGGCATTTAAATTCACCATCAGAATCTTTGAAAATGGCTAGAATTCAATGGCAGATGAGGCAGCTTGAACACAAAAAGGAATTAAAACAATTTGAAATATGATTTCAAGTATAATTAAAAGAAAAGGAGAGGAAGAAGAAAGACAGAAAAAGAAATAGGAAGAACAGGAAGGGAGAGAGGTAAACTTCAAAAGGAAATAATTTGAGAGGAAAGTCGACTTTGCAGGGTGGAGATTAAGGTGGACAGTAAGCTGAATGAGGAGGATAGCGAGGATGAGAAACATTATGGTAGCCAAAGGCCTGATGGGGATCTATTTAAATACATCCAGGCATTGTCTACATTTAATGAGAAGGATGGGGAGGCCTTTTTAATTTCATTTGAGAAAGTGGCTAAACGGATGCACTGGATTTAGTTGATCCAAACAAAGCTGGTAGGCATAAGGAGTGAGGTATTAGCATCCCTGTCGGAAGAGGTATCTGGCAAGTATGAGGAGGTGAAGAAAGCCATCTGAAGTGCACGTGAGTTGTGCCAGAAGCCGACAGACAGCATTTTAGGATCTAAAATAGCATCCCTGTTTAAATGTACATTGGGTTTGAAAGAATCAAACAAAATAATTTTGAATGGTCGATAAGGGTATTAAAAACAAAGCAACCTATGACACTCGTAAAGAGATTCGTACCTGGGAGGAGTTCAAAAATTCACTTTCTGCAGTCGTGAGAACTCGTGTGGAAGAGCAGAGAGTTAAAATGGCAAGCTTAGAAGCTGAAATGTCTAATGATTAGCAGGTGGTCCATAAATCAACTTATGTGAGGGATGGAGTAAATGTGCGAGATCTTAAAATATATACCTGTGAGAGTAGGGTTTACTGGCATAGGCCAGGAGAAGCAGGTAAAGAGGTTTCAGCATTGAGCGGTACAGAAGCATGGAAATCTTGTAAGCTGAGACATGAGGAGACATGTCATTGAGAAGGACTATTGGAGAGATGGGATTTGCTCCATTATGTAATGTGTGGTTGGAGTTTCCGGTGAAACCATCAACAGGAATATTTCACAATTGGGAAGGAGGCCTTGAGCATGGTGTTGGCGTTACAGCGTGCCCGAGACAAATTTACATATGATCATAACTCCTAAACGTTTTTGGCGAAATTTAGGGAGAAAACCTCCGGGCTATTCAGATAGTGGTTATTATTGTTGCCATTCAATTTGGAAGTTATAACAGGTGACAGGATGAGAAACTGTACTTGCTGACAAGTTGTCGAGACTTGGATGAAGAAAGACAGAGGCGTTCTGTGGCCAGAGCAAACTGACTGTAATAAAATGAAATTGTGAATATTTGCATACTTAGTGTCAATACAATATATATCTATTATAGTCTGCTAAACAGTCAGAATAAGGAGTTTAAAATGATGTCACCTTTACGTATTGATTGTTCATTTTTTTTTTCAAAGGGTGAGTTGTGACACCTAGATCCGGAACTTTCCTGGGTGACATATCCATCACATCTCTACATCTCGACATCAATGTCACCATTCAGAGACGGAGGATATATATTTGGATGGGGTGAACACAATGTTTTCTCCCCCAGCTGGGAGCTGCCGAGTGTATCCTTGTTTTCCCAGTAATTTTCCCAATGATGTACATGGCTCTGCGGGTCCCCATGTCATTGAGGAGATGGAGGGGAACTGAATGACATCTCATTCGTCTAATGTTACAGTGCGCCCATGCACAGTACATTATGTTGGTGAATACCCACTGTCCTTGCAGAAGCCACAGCCTCTTCATTCAGACGCAGTGAGACCATTCCTTCATCATCGGTCTCCATGTAGAAAAAAAGAATGTATCTTAATGGCCATCCCCTTGCTACACGTTTCAAAACATTGTCCCCACTGCCAACCAACAACATCAAAATATCCGGTATATACTGAGAGCAACTGGGCCCCTGGGAATGTCACTTAGCAGACCATCAGGGAGATGGAGCAAAACCTCTCAACTGGTCTGAGTGAACTCCCCAGTACACAGTATTACTAAGCCCTGTAATCTCTCTCCATTTCAGTGACATATTCCCTTCCATTCTTCCTGTAAATAAAATGACAGGTTACATCATGTTATATTCCACCTGCCTCTCTTCATAATTTAATGTCTTGCTTATCACAGAGTCATCAGCAAACGTAGTTACAGTGCATCTGTTCCATCCTCCTGATTATTGATACAGCTTGTAAATAGTTGAGGACCTAGCACTGGTTTAGACTGATTTATCCGGAGTGCGTGCTTTGTGTTTGATACCCATTCCTCCCTCATTCCAGTGTAACATATTCAAAGAACTAAATAAGAACAAGGAACATCGGTCAGTAATTCAGCCGCTCCAGCCTGCTCCACCACTGAATATAATCATGGCTGATTTCATTGCGGCCTCTGTTCCACTTTCCTGCCGATCTCCATCCTGAAACTCTGGTCTGTTGTTGTAGATTGCTGCACATGATAAAATATCCACTCCACATCTGCACTGTCAATTTATTTTAGCATTTTACAGACCTCAATGAGATCTCCTTTCATTATTATAAACTTGAGATTATAGACCTGAACTACTCATGTGATTTCACTTTACAGTAAGGGTGGGAGAGATAGACCAGGGAACTATAGACAAGCGAGTATTAGAACACTGTTAGGGAAACAACTGGAGAAAATAGGGAAGGAGAAAATTGAACTCCAATCAGAATGGCAAGGTGTGATCAGGGATAATCATCATGACTTTATCAGAGGGACATCAAAACTAACGAATTTGATTTAGTTTGAGGAGGTCGCTTATTTAGTTTTGCAGCAAGGACATTGACAAATCTCCACATGGGAAAGTGAAGAATAAAGTAAAATCTCATGGAATCAAGGATAATTTAACAAGTTACAACGAACATTGTCTTGTGGCAGGAGACAGAGGGTGATGGGAGAAGGCTGTATGAGTCACTGGAGGCCAATGTCCCCTGGTGTACGACAGACATCAGGGCTGCATCCCTTATTATTTGAAGTATTCATGAGTGGTACAGATGTGAATGGAGGGGTTAGGGGTTGTGATAAGTAAATTTGTGTTTGTCTGGTTGGTTGGCATTGAGGAGGAAGGACTTATGTTACAGAAAGATACAGATGGATTGGTCAGATGAGCAGATCAATTCCAGTTGGAATGTAACCCTGATAAGTATGAGGTGATGCGGTTTGGAAGAAAGAAGCAGACAGGGGAGTACTCAATAAATGACAGCACACTAGGAAGCTCAGAGATTTCAAGTCCATTCATCCCTAAATGTGACTGGGCAGGGTAATAGGTTAGTTAAGAAGTGGACCTTGGGTGTAGCATTTATTAATAGGGGCGTAGATTATAAGAGCTGTACAGGGCTTTGGTTAGGCCAATATGGAGTACCGTGTGTAATTCTGGGAGCCACATTACAGGAAGGACGCGATTGTACTGGAGAGGGTGCAGAGGAGATTCACCAGGATGTTCCCTGGGATGGCGCATATCAGCTATGGAGAGAGGCTGGGTAAGATCGGGTTGTTTCATTTGGAGCAGAAGATACTGAGGGGGACGTGATTCAGCAGGATAAGATTATGAGCAGCATGGAGAGGGGAGATGGATAACAGCAGTTCATTTTAGCCAGAGAGTCAAGAACAAGGCAGCACACTTTTAAAGTGAAGGGTTTGAGGTTTAGAGAGGATTTATCGATAGTTTTTTTTTCACCCCGAGGATGTTGGGGTCTGGGATGTACTGCCTGAGAGGTAAATTATCACGGGTAACCTCACAATGGTTAAAAAGGACTTGAACAAGCAATTGGAAGTGTCATGACATTCCAAGCTATGGGTCTGGTGTAGGAAAGTGGGACTAGTATAGATCGTGTTGTATTTCTGTTGGCACTGATTCTCTGCTCCTGTGAGTGTATGGTTTGGAAGGTCAATCATTGAGCAGCTTAAGGCAGGAATTGATGGGTTTCAGAAGAGTATTTTCATAAGGGTTATAAGAGTGAACTGTAATAGCTTGTAAAATTATGTCAATGTGAGAAATATGAGAAAACACGTGCAACTTCCTTACATTTTAAAACCAGGGAATAGAGAATGGGGAGCAGGGAAATGCAGAACAATGAAGCCACCACTTCAATTCTGTCTTCACGGAAATTTCTAACAATACTAGGAAAAACATGTCTGGTGTGTAAAAATGATAGAGTACATGGAACATAGAACATAGTAAGTAAATTGTTTACGGGAAATTGTTGGAAAAGGAAGTAAAGGGCTTAGACAACACTAAAATAGATTTATGAAATGGGAATTATGTTTGAGAAACAGACTGAGAGACAAATGAAAGAGAAGCAATAGATGTAAAACATTTGGATTTTCAGAAACATTTTGATAAAGCACCAAGCCTTGCAAACTTAAATCTGAGCGTATTGGGGATAATGTATGGACAGGTTTCTAGAATGGGACAGCTGGTAGGAAACAGTGAATTGAAATAAACAGACTCGACAAGCAACAGCCTGACATTGCCTGTAAGGTATGATTCTGTAAGTATGACTATGTTCCAGACACATATCACCTTCCCCAGATGTCTCCTATCTCACCAACAGGACAGACACAGCAGAAGTGGCGGCACAATGGGATACAGTTGGAAGGAAATTGCTCTGGCAGTCCTCAACAGTGACTCAGAATCCCATGAAGTCTCATGGCGTTAGTTTACACATGGGAAAGGAAACCTCCTGCTTATTACCATGTACCGGCCTCTCTCAACTGATGAATCAGTGCTCCTCCATGCTGAACAACACTTGGAGGAAGCATTGAGGGTGGCAAGGACGAAGATGTACTCTGGGTGAAGGATTTCAATGTCCACCACCAAGAGTAGCTCAGTCGCAGCATTACTGATCGAGTTGCTCGGGTAATAAAGGATATAACAGCTAGACTGGGTCTGCAGCAGATGGTGAAGGAACCAACAAGAGAGAAAACAAACATACCTAACCAGAGCCTTACTAATCTGCCAGTTACAGAAGTATCTGTCCATAACAGTATCGGTAAGAGTGACCACCGCATAGTCATTGTGGAGACAAAGTCACACCTGCACATTGAGAATAACCTCCAACATTATGGGTGGTACAAATACGGTGCTAAATAGGACAGACGTCAAACAGATCTAGCAGCTCAAGTCTGGGTGTACATAAGGTGTATTGGGTCATCAATAGCAGCAAAATTGTACTCCCGCACAACTTCATAGCCTGGCATATCCCCCTCGCACCAGTTGCCATCAAGCCACAGGATCAACCTTGGTTCAATGGAGTGTGCAGGATGGCAGGAGCAGCACCAGGCATACCTGACAATGAGGTGTCAGCCTGGAAAAGCCACCAAACAGGACTACCTGTGCACCAAACAGCATAAACAGTAAGTAATAGACAGAGCTAAGTGATCCCACAAGCAACAGATCAGATCTAAGCTCTGCAATCCTTCCACATCTAGTCGAGAAACGGTGGGGAAAATTAAACAATTCACTGGAGGAAGAGATTCTTCAAATATCCCCATCCTTAACGATGGAAAAACCCAACACTTCAGTGCATAAGATAAGGCTGATGCATTCGCAACAATCTTCAGTCAGAAATGCTGAGTAGATGATCAACTTAGCCCCCTCTAGTGGTCCACAGCAATTCAGTTACCAGCCATCAACCAATTCGATTCAGTCCACGTGATATCCAGAAACGGTTGGAGACACTGGATACCCCAAAGGGGACACATGCTGACATCAGTCTGGCAATAGTACTGGAAACATGTGCTCCAGAACTTGTCACTGCCCGAGCCAAGCTGTTCCAATACAGTTACAACAACGACAATTCCCCGATTACATGGAAAATTCCCAAGTATCTCCGATACATAAAAAGCAGAACACATGCAATTACCACCCCATCAGTCTACTCTCGATCATCCGTAAAGTGATGGAAGGTGACAGTGCTTTCAAGAAGCACCTGCTCAGCAACAACCTGCTCAGTGACGCCCAGCCTGGGCTGCCCCAGAGTCACTCAGCTCCTGATCTCATTACCTTGGTTCAAACAGGGACAAAAGAGCTGAATTGCAGAGGTTGGGTAAGAGTGACAGCCCTATAAAACAGGGCTGCCTTCGACCAAGTGTGGCATCAAGGGGTGTTGGCAAAACGGGAATCAATGTGTATCCAGGGCAAACACCCCGCTGATTAGAATAATACCTGACACGTAGAAAGATAGTCGTGGTTGATAAAGATCAGTCAACCCAGCTCCAGGACAAGTCTGTAGGTGTCCCTCGGGCAGTGACCTAGGACCAAAAAATCTTCAGGGCTGCTCCATCAATGACTTTCCCTCTATTAAAAGGTCAGAAGTGGGAATGTTCGCCAATGATTGCACAATGTTCAGCAACATTTGTGGCTCCGCAGATACTGAAGAGTCTAAATGCGACAAAATCTGGACAGTATCCAGGCTGACAAGTGGCAAGTAATATTCACGCAACACAAATGCCAGACTGTGAACATCACCACTAAAATACAATCTAATCACTGTCCCTTGACATTCAATGGTGGTACCACCACTATCAATCCCCCAATATCAAAATCCTGGGGGGTAATCATTGCTCAGAAACTCATTGGACTTGCCACATAAACACAAAAGCAGGTCAGAAGCTACTCTGCGGCGAGTAACTCACCTCCTCACTTCCAAAAATCTGTCCATTATCTACAATGCGTAAGTCAGAAGTGTGATCGAATACTCCCCATTTGCCTGGATGAGTGCATCCCCAACAACACTCAAGAAGCGTGATACCATCCAGGACAAAGCAGCCAGTTTGACTGTCACTTCATCCAAATGTTGCACAATCAGCGCTCAGCATCAGCAGTGTGCACTATCGACAAGCTGCACTGAAAAGATACACCAAAGATACTCAGACACCATCTTCCTAACTCACAGCTGCAACGGTTCAACAAGGTAGCTCAGCACCACCTTCTCAATGGCAACTAGGGACAGGCAATAAAGGCTGGTGACACCCAGATCCAAAAAATATAAAAATTGAAAAAAAACTCTTTTTTAACAGAGAATGGTTGCTGAGGTATCGCAGGGAGCGGTGCTTGGGCCCCAGCTGTTCACAATACCAATTAAACATTCGGTTGAGGAAGTTAAATACAATATATCTCAGCCTGCTGACAGCGCTAAAGGATGTGGGATTGTAAATGGGTGAGCAGCTTTGATACACGCCTGTGGAACATATTCACAAACAGAAATTGCTGAAGAAGCTAAGCAGGCCTGGCAGCAACTCTGGAGTCAATGCAGATATTTTTTACGTTCAGTGACCTGTCACAGTTTCTAGTTTCTTCATCAACTTTTGTTTTTGTGTCAGATTTCCATTATCCATAGTTCTTCTTTTATTGAAAATTTGAAGTGCCTATTCGTTTCTGGAGAAACTCAGCAAGTCTGGCAGCATCTGCGAAGACAGAGAAACAGAGTAAACCTTACCAGTCAAGGGTGCCATTTCTTCACAACTATAAGGATTTGAAATGAGCTTTTCCATCCCCTGCAGAGGTGAATATTGAGGTGACGGAAATCAAAGGATGCGGAGATGCAGTGCAAAAGGTAAGTGCGCTTTTAATGACGGTGCAAGAGAAATAGATATAAAATAGTTGTAAATTAATGTACGAATGGGAGAAATGGGTTCCCTCTATTGAGTGCAATAAAAACAAGACACGGTCATAGGTAGACTTGAAGGAAGAATGTATGCAAATGTTTTAACAGTCATAATAGGGTTGGGTTGTGAAGTTATGGAATTGAATATTAACACCTATAGGCTTTAACGCACCAAAGTAAAAATGAGGTGTTACTCGATCTTAGGTTGTCCTTCCTTCGAACATTGCAGCAGCCCAGAACGAAAAGTTAAGATGCCAGCAAAATAGGTTATTGGAATGGGAAGCAATGAGAATGTCAGGGTTATTCCTACAGGCAGAGTGAGAATGTTGCTCAGTGCAATCTCTGTTTGGTCTTCCCAATGTAAGGGAGGCACCATTGTGAGCAGCAATGACAGGAGACTGGATTTAAAGGGTACAAGAGAAATGCTGCTTCATCTGGAAGGTATATGTTGGGTTGCTCAGGAATGAGGAATGTGTCAGCCATCTTTCCAAATATCTGGCTGACATCATTGGGACTCCAGCAGCAACAGCTTTAGTCGTTATTTTTTGACAGTGTTTTTTTCTGTCTCTTTAGTCACAAGCTGTTTCTCACATCTTAACAACAGGGTCTAGATAAAAGTCTGTTTGTCACATATGCTCCTGTCTGTTTCGAACTAATTTGCTTTGTTTCAAACGTACTTGCAAGTCGGCTCTTTGCAATAGCGTTTGTAAATTCAACCCTTGTAATGCTATAGATTAAACACAGAACTCTGTGCCTTCCTTGTTTTTTTTATACTCTATACAACTATCCACAAACCCAAGGATCCACTAAGCCTTCTTAACAATAATTTCAACTTGCCTGGCCACCTGTAATTTCCTGTCTTCTGCATCCCTCTCTCCTGAAACAGGGGATATGTTGGCCAGTCCTCTTGGACCCTCCCTGACTCCAGTGATTCCTGAAAAATTCCTGAAATATCACCAACAGGACCTCTAAAACTACCTCCGCTATCTCCTTAGAAGAATGAGGTGAGGTCCATCATGCGTGGGTGATTTATCCATCTTCAGAGCTTTCAGCTTCCCCAGCACCTTCTCCTTAGTGGTGGTCACTACCATTACTTCTGCCCACTGACTCTCTTGAAGTTCTGGTAGGCTGCTGGTGTCTTCCACTTTGACGACTGATGAAAAGTATCTATTCAACTCCTCTGTTATTTCTTTCTTTCCCACAAACTATCACAGCCTCATTTTCTAGCAGTCTAATATTTGCTCTTCCCTCCCTCCCTTCACTGTTACATATCTAAAAACCTTTTGCACTCTTCTGTTATATCATTTACAAGCTTACCATCCTATTTCATCTTCGCCTCCTTATTGCTTTGAGTAGTTATCCTCTGCTGGTGATTAAAGGTCTGTCTATCCTTCGGATTCTCAATCATCTTCACTACATTGTATGCTTTCTCTTTTGGTTTGATGCTGTCTCTGACTTTTATCACTCACGGCTGCCTTGTCCATTCCCGTGTACGTTTCTTCTTCTTTGGGATGAATTTGTGATGTGCCTCCGAATTATCCCCAGAAACTGTTGCCATTGATGTACCATGGCCTTCCCTGCTCGGCTCCCGTTCCAATTAGCTCTGGCCAGCTCCTCCCTCATGTCTTTGCAGTTACGTTACTCAATTAAATCACATCATAATAAGAAAAGTTAATACAAAATGAAAAACAACACAGAGAAATCAGCAGATGGATGATTGAAGATAGCGGAGAAGACAGAGACTGTGTGGTCTTGAGATTATGTTAATGTAATGTTCAATAAGTGGAACATAATATTTTTATAGAAATGGAATCAGATAGTAAGTTGTTAAAAAAGGGGCTTGAATTTTATGAGCAGTTGTTGTTTCGTATTCAACGTTAGATTTAAGAAAATAAATTGTTAATTTTCTTTAAATAATGGAATTTAGGAATCTCTGTCACTCATATTTTGATAGATTACGGGAAGAGGCGAGGCGTTCTGGGTGTTTGGTTTAATTAACAGAGGGGTTCGACTCCTCATCGTAAATGTCCATCCACACTAACCCTGTTTCCCTGCACTTGCCACATGCCCTTCTCCTCCTTCCCAGTCTAAATATTCATCTAAATTCCGTTTAATTGTTGAAAATATACTCACCTCAACGACTTCCACTGTTAGCTCTTTCTATATGCGTACCACCCTCTGTGTAAAAAAACAACTTGCTCCTAAGTTTCCCTTTTATTCCTTCTCCTCTCGTCCTCGATGCTCTAACCCATGGAAAAAGAATGAGTGCATTCACCTTATCCATGTCTCTTATGATCTGATACACTTCTCTAAGACCCCGCTCAGTCTCCTCTGCTCACAAGAAAATGTCCTAGCTTGTCCAAACTCTTCATATAACTAAGACCATTGAGTCCTGGCAACATGCTTGCAAATTCCTTCTGCACTATTTCCAGTTTAACTGCATCCTTCCGATAACAAGGTGACCAAAACTGAGCAAAATTCTGCAAGTACGGACTCGCCAAAGACTTGTACAACCAGAACATAACTTCCCAATTCTATATGCAAAGCCCTGACTGATGAAGGCCAGTGTGCTAAAGGCCTTCTGTCTACTGTCTACCTGTGACTCCACTTTCAGAGAACCATGCATCTTCTGTTCCACTTCACTCCTTGAGGCCCTAATATTCGCCATGATTTGATGTTCCAAAATTCAAGATCTCACACATACCTATATTAAACTCCATTTGCCATTTCTCAGCCTATCAAGGGCTGATCAAGGTCCTACTGCAATTTCTAATAACCTTCCTCATTGTCCACGATACCACCTATTTTAGTGCCATTTGCAAACTTACTAATCGTGCCTTATTCAATTCTCATCCAAATCATTGATATAGATAACAAACAGCAATAAGACCAGCACTGATCCCTGAGGCACTCTACTAGTCACAGGCCTCCAGTCCAACAAGCATCTTTCCGCTATTACACTCTGCTTGCTTCCATCAAGCCGATTGTGTATACAATTTGCCAGCTCGTCCTGGATTCCATGCGATGTAACTTCCAAAGCAGCTGACCATGTTGAACCTTATCACAGGCCTCACTAACATCTGGATCAATTACGTCTACCACCCTGCCCTCGTCAGCCTTCCTGGTCACGTTTTGGAGGAATGTTAACAAATTTGCAAGGCATGATCTCCCACTAAAAACGCCATGCTGAGTACTCCTAACCAACCCTGATGAAGAGCTTCTGCCCGAAACATCGATTCTCCTGCTCCTCGGATGCTGTCTGACCTGCTGTGCTTTCCCAGCAACACACTCTCTCGTCTTAATCAAACTCTAACTAAGTTACGAGGGCATAAAATGATGTTGTAAGATTATTGAAGTACCTAAGTAAAGCCAGTTATCTGTAATTGTAGACCCTTGATGACAGAATATTTGTTGCACTGTGCACAGGTTTGATCTCCTTTGTAAGGAATAAGGCCCTTACCACAGTCACAGATGATGTTACCATGAGGAGAGAGTGAAGAAACTGACTGTTTAGTCAGTAGAGCAATGAGAGACGAAGGGATGTTTGTGTTGAAACTTGAGGGTTAGCGATGATCACTTATTTCCAAGAGAGACATTAATAGGGTGATACATTCTATATTTAACGCAGGATTGATTGATATGATTAATTGTCATGTGCACCTCAGTACAGTGAAAAGGTTTGTTTGTGATCGGTACAGGCAGATTATAGTAAACAAAGGCGTACAGATCAGAGGGTGAAAATAAACAGATAGAGTAATGCATCCAGATTACACTGCGCAAGACGTGCACGAGACAAGATCAACATAAGCAATATCAGCATCAGTTGATGTTAGACAGTCCACTCATCATTCTAATCGGACATTCTGAATAATTAATATGCCTCAATAAGCTTTCCCCACATTAATGTGAAGACGGTGTGACCGTGTGTTGAACATTATGTTGTTCACAATCCTCGACAGCAGCCACTACACCTTCTTTCTGACACAGTCAGCCATTCTCACCAGCTTCTGCCCTCTATAGAGAACTCCAGGCTGCCTTCTCGGAGATGGAAGGTGACTCCTTGAGATTTCACACATAACATTTGCCTTCCCCTCAATGCTACAACACCACGTTAAAGTTCCACGTGTGTACCAAGAGCAATGGAGGCACAAGGAACACCATCGTGCAGTCTGTCTTACAGTCTCTGCTCCATTGGCTTGTCAAGTTGGAATATCAACTACCTCCTTCTGTCTCTGTGTAAGTGACTCGAGGGGCTGAATTGACTCCTTCTATTTCTGTGTAAGTGACCCAAATTAGTGAATGGCTTCTTCATCGTCCGATTGGACAAGTTTAAGAGCCTGATTGGGTTAACCCCGGTTCCTGTCGAACAACTCGATGTGTTGACGGGTGTGATGATGCTGTAACTTGTTATTTTCTTCTGATTTCTTTTAAGAGACAAATTGAACAATAGAAACCAAGCTGGCTAGTTGTGATACTAAAGTAAACAGCTTTGGAATTGTTGGGTTTATTTTAATGCAGCCTGAATGAGCGTGACCATCTCTCACAGATTAGAATTTCTAAGTTTTGTTTTCTCAGTAATATCAGAGGCTATTGGGGTCTCAACAGAGTTGGAAGGTCCAGTGAATGTCTTGTGGCTGCTACTCTCTCTGAATTTTTCTGGATTTTAAAAAAGTATTCTCCTGGAGAATGTATGTTTGAATTTGCGTCTGAAATTGCCTTTTTGCCAAGTGGTTGTTTTAACGGGATCTTACTATATCAGTACAGTTAGTTAGTAAAATGCACTTTATCGATTATTCTGTTAAGTTTTACAATCGTCTTAAGTTATTCTAAGTTCCTCTTTCATTGATTATATTTTAATGACAGTGTTTATATAAACTGTGTTGTGCTTAACATTGAGTAGTTTCACCAATCACATTACATCTGAACCAGTTATGCTGCATTTGCCTTTAGAGTAACAAAACTGTTGGATTTAAGCTAGCACCTTAAAATATTTTGAAGGGGCTCTGGCCTGCTCCGTAACACTGGATTCCTTGTCTTCCTGTGTAATTGGCAGCAGAGTCTGAATGGGCCATTCCTCTTCTTGTTCGGTAGTTTCAATGGGTTGAATGGCTTCCTCCTAGTCCTGTGAAGTGAGCTTGAGGTGCTGAATGAGGTCCTCCTTCCCCTGTGAAATTAAGCAGCATCTCGCAGTAATGTTACATGAATGCTACAAACACTTTAACAGCACAAGGCTGAATATTGTACAGGTCTTGCTGCACATGGACACAGACTGGTTCAGGAGCTGAGGGGTGACACGTTGTTCTGAACATTGTGTAATCTTCAACAAATATCCCAACTTCTGATCTTATTTTGAGGAAAGACATTAATGAAGCTGCGAAAGTTTGTTCTGAGGAAGCTACCCTGAGGATCCCCTGTAGAGACGTTCCGGGATTGAGATGATGGACATCCACACACCATAAATATCTTCGTTTTCCTATGATTGACTCCAACCAGTAGGGGAGTTACACTGATTCCCAAATAAATCCAGATGTTTCGCTCCTTGATGGCCTCCTCAGTCAAACATTGCTTTGATATCAGGGCCAATCATTCTTTTCTGAGATCTTGTGTTCACCTCTTTTATTCGTAGCAACAGGTAGAACAGAGTTCTGAATGTTAGCAATTCTCTTTTCCACAATGGTAAGGGAGCTAAATACTTAGATGAAGAAAATAGCTTTTGACCTATCAGAGAGTTGAGGACTGTGAAAAATTGGATATGAATGAGGATTAGAGACCAAAAGCAGATCAGTCATGATCTCAGTGAAGGGCAAGGTAGGCTTGGCGGGGGGGGGGGGGGGTGGGGGGGGGGGGGTGGTGAACGACCTGCTCCTGTTTCTGATGTTCTCACATTCTGTTATTGCAAAGTTAGTGGGTGTTATTGTCCTCGAAAATCTGTTATTGAATGTTGCAGCCAGGGAGACCAGAGAATTGTGTGATCCGTCTCTTGTGAATCTGGGTCTATAACGTGACCAAAAAATGGAACACAAGTTGCAGAGAGGTGGAGCTCAGTAAAGAGAAAGGAGGGGCATCTTTCATACTCAATCTGTGTTTTTCCAATTACGTTTCCCAATCTACTCCAAACCTGTGTGACAGACTTGAGGGGCTGAATGGTCTCCTCTGTTTCTGTGCACCAGGATATAGCAGTAAGTAGCCTCCAACTGTTCCTGTCTAGCAGGTATGAGGGGCTGAATGGAACACAGAAATATGGGACTGAGAAACAGGAGTGTGTCATTAGACATTTTGACCCTTCTCCAACAGGCACTAAGATTGTGGCTGATCAGGTTGGGGTCTCAGCCCCACTTTCCTGTCTGTATCCCATTATACATGACTCACTTCTCTGTCAAGATTTATCTAACTCAGCTTTCAATCATTGTAAACATAGAGGCACGATAAACTTCCAGTGAAGAGAATTCCCTCTCCAAACATCCTTTCAGAATTCCTCCTCATCCCTCGTATAGAATTGGAGAGTCACGCAGCATGGAAACAGACCCGTTAGTCCAATCTGTCCACTGGGACCAGAGAACCAAATCTGATCTAGTCCCAATTCCCAGAATTTGGTCAATATCCCTCCTCTTTCAGATACATTTAAAATGTGCGATTGTATCCGCCTTCACCACTTCCTCTGACAGCACTTCCTGTACACGCACCACTCTCTGTGTGAAACATTTTTCCCTCAGGTCCCCTCTAAATCATTCCCTCTTGTCTTCAACCTATCTCATTTTGGTTTGGACTCCCCTATCCTGGGAAACAGACCGTGGATATTCAGAATATCTGTGCCCTGGATGACTTTGTAAACCTCTAAAATGTCACCCGCCAGCCAGTGACACTCCTGGGGGAAACATCTCAATTTATTCAGCCTCTCCATAAAGCTGAAACCTTCCAGTCCTGGAACATCCCTGTCAACCTTCTCTGCTGCCAACTCAATTGTATGCAGTATTCTTAAAGTGGCGTCGCCAACATCCTGTTCAGATGCAACATGCCACCACAACTCCTATACTCAGTACTCTGCCTGCTGAAGGCAAATGTGGCAAATGGGTTCTGCAGCACACTCTCTACCTGCGACTCCAGTTTCAAGGAACTATGCCCCCACAGCCCTAGGTCCGTTTGTTCCGGAACACTACCCAGGACCTTACTATTAAGCATACCATTCCTGCCCTGATTTGCCTTCCGAAAATGCAAAAACTCATATTTATCTAAATTAAACTTCATCTGTCACTCCCTGCCCCTTTGGCCCGTGTAATTGTGGTCTTGTTGTACTCTGACATAATTCACTACACCACGTCATCTGTAAACTTATTAACAATGCCTCCGATATTCATATCCAAATACTTTACGTAAGTGTTGCAATTCAGTGAACGTAGTACTGATTCTCGCAGCATACTGCTGGTCAGAAGCTTCCAGTCGGAAAAGCAGCTCTCACCCTTCAAGCCAATTTTGAATCCAACCGACCAGCTTCCGCTGTATCCCATGTGACCGATCCTTACTCATCTGTCTACAAATCGGAATGTTATGAACACCTTGCTGAAATCCAGACAGACAACGTCTGTCAAACTGTCTTCAACAATCTTCTTTGTCACCTCATCATAAACTCAATCAAATTAATGACCCATGATTGCCCATGCAAAAAGCCATGTTGCCAACCTCTAATCAGCCCTTGCTTTCCCAAATGTACTTGAATCCTGTTAGGCATGACAGAAGTCAGGCTCACCTGTTAAGAGTTCCCCAACTTTTTGGGTCACTGTCTCCTTTTCAAATCCTACTTCTCGACGGCTCACGATAAATGTTAAATGTAACCAGGTTGATGATATGTCCGACGGTAAGGGTCTCAGACTGGGTCAGGGTAAGTTTTAGGAACAAGTCAGGCTGGTTCTTTTTAATCTGCTAAAGCAAAATGTTTATGATCCAGAGCAATGTTAGTCAAAATCTGATGAAATGATGAATGGCAAACAATTTGGATATTGCAAATATATAATCGATTATTTGCTTTCTAAAAACACTGACACACACACACACACACACACACACACCCGACACATAAAATATCTGCAATTTTAAGTTGAAAGAACTTTGTCCAGATATTAGTGTAATTCATGACAAAACGAAAAGTTGAGAAAATGTCCAAAATGTTATTCTTCTTCTGAGGTGATTCTGCTCACACAAAGTACTTATGATGGGATTTTATTCTGGAAGAGTTCGATTTGACTGAATTCCCTTTTTTAGGCAGTCAGGAGATTCCAACAATTTCTGGTCAGGACTCCTGCATGAAGGTGACTCAGTGGTTAGCACTGCTGCCTCACAATGCCAGGGACCTGGGTTCTGTTCCAGCCTAGGGTGACTGTCTGTGTGAATTGCACTTTGCACATTCTCCCCATAGCCGCGTGGGATTGTAAATGGTGCTCCAGGTTCCTCTGGCGGTCCAAAGATATGTCGGTTATGTGGATTGGTCGTGTTAAGTTATCTATAGTGTTCAGGGATTTCTAGTTTAGCTGCATTTGTCAGGGGTATATATATAAGGTGGGAGAATGGGTCTGGGGAGGCCAAAGGCCTTGTTTTCACACTGTGGGGATTTTATAAAAAAAAGAGTGGCAAAGACGACAGAGATTTTCTTTTTTCTAACATTGCTCTGGTGAGCATCAATGAGTGCAAGAGAGTTCAACAGGCCGTTCCTCCTTAGGCAGATTACATTTTCTCCCTCTCTGAGTTGAATCACACAGTAATGTCATCCTCTCCCAAACTGGACCATGTGAGGTCTCCTTGCACATTGTCCGAACTATGACTCCATCACATTCTCTCTTCAATGTAGGTGCAGCATTTCTACTGTCATACACAGAGCCATACCCTTAACAGAAAATGGGCCAAGTTGATTCAGAGATGTGTTCATGTGTCACTGCGTGATTTAAAAATAAAATGTTTAATGTATTCAGAATACCTGAGTTAAAATGAATGCATCTTATTACTAACACAAACAAAAATTGCTGGAAAAGTTCAGCAGATCTGACAGCATCCAGATGTCTTTTAAATGTTGTAATTATACCAATCTACGTCACTTCCTCTGATAGCTCATTCCATAATGCTCTACACTCTGCATATAAAGCTGCCCCTGAGGCCTCTTCCAAGTCTTTTCCCTCTCGCTTTTTACCAATGACTTCTCGTTTTAGACGCCCCTACCTTGGAGGGAAAAAATCCTGACTGCTCACCCTATCCATGACGGTTAAGATTTTATAAACCTCCACTACTGCGAAAAGTGACTCCAATCAACACGAATGGATGTACTTTCAGTCACCCTGGGCCGAAATTCTGAAATTCAATACTGACACCTCTTCCTTCTCCATCAGTTTGATTAAACACACACACACCATGAAACACCTTTGTGGGATTTGAAATGAGAACCTTGTGCCCAGAGATAGAGCAATAGGCCCAAAGCTGCAATATTATTCTCCTGTGTGTTTGTTCATCAGCCTGTTTTGACATGCTGTGACACACCTCCACAGCAGATAGCACTTGAATCCAGACCGTCTGGTCCATGCAATATTAAGGACATAAATCATGCAGACACACTCTGCACAATGATGGGTCTCGAATAGATATTTATTACTGAACACCACAGACCAAGAAAGACTATAATTTCTGGTCCCAAAAAAACGATCACGATTACCCACCTCTAACTGCCCTCTTCCTAAAACCATGAATTGATACCAGGCTGCTGAATACTGTCCAGCCTCTCCGCGCACTGACTGTGTCTGCAATCTATCCCTCCTCCCCTAACCACACAAGGCAAACCAAGCTCAGGGTCTTTGTGAAAATCAAGGCCGAAGTGTGCAGGCTTCCTGGAGAGGGGGAGATAATTGTAAATTTAAACGGGGAAGGTGAGAAGGTGGTAATATCACTCACTGGGCTGAGGGGTGGCAGACGGAGTTTAGTTTGAATTAATGAGAGGTGTTGGATTTGGTAAATCAATCAAGTGCAGGACATATACAATTAAAAGTAGGGCCTTTGGCGGTGTCATAGAACAGAGACCTAGGCCGTCAGGTATAATTCTTTAAAATTTGCATCTCATATACATAGTGTGGTTAAGAAGGTGTATAGCACTCTTGTCTTCATTGGTCAGACTTTTTGAGTATCGGAATTGGGACGTCATGTCGTGGTTGTACAGGATATTGGTGAGACCTCTTCTGGAATACTGTGTCCAGTCTGGTCATCCTGCCCGCTCATTCCATAGGCACACCATCCTCTGGGTGAAAAAGATGCCCCTTATGTCATTGTTAAATTTTTCACCTCTTACCTTAAACCTATGTCCTCTAGTTTTGGACTTCCCGTACCCTTCGAAAACACCTTGACTATTCATTTTGATATTATTGACCTTGATATTATAAGCTGGAGAGGGTTCAGAAGAGATGAACCTGGATGTTGCTGGGAATGGAGGGAGTGAGCTATAAGAAGAGGCTGAATAGGCTGGGACATTTTTTCATTGGCGAGTATGAGATTAAGGGGTAACTTTACAGAGGTTTATAAAATCATGAGGTACAGATAAGCTGAAGAGCTGATGTCTTTTCCCTCGAGTTGGGGATTCAAAACTGAGTGACATTTTAAGATGCGAGGAAAAAAGATTTATAAGAGTCATGAGAGGTAATTATTATAGACAGAAGCTGGCTTGGGTGTGGAATGAACTTCCAGAGGAAGTGGTGAAAGCAGGGACAGTTACAACGTTTAAAGGACATTTAGATCAGTACATGGATAAGACATCAGTTTGGATGGTGCTTTGGGCAGCTGCCCTCTCCCTCCCCCTCTCTGAATGAATCCCTGTTGATTGTCACCCTCTGCCATTGCCTGTGCAGTGGCGTGGTAAGGCCAGCAGAGGGTAGTATTGCATCACTTTAAACACCACAGTGACTGCTGGATCTGCCCCTCACGGAGACAGACAGATACACAAACAGCAATTGTTAGGACACGGCGTGAAGCTCCTCTGGTAATTTACCCTAAACACCAAGTAAAGCTCAATTTGTATCATAAACTTTTAAAATCTGAGTGACAGAGAACTCACAAATTCCACTGTTTAAATAAAAACATCAATTTATTTTTTAACTCTGAAAGTGAACATTTTACATCAACTAGTCACAACTCTGGGACCCCCAATCTCTTAACCGCCCATTACCCCACTCCAACTCTATAGCAATATACTATTTCAATAAGACACTTATTAAAATTACATCAACTTAATTTCAAAACCACAGAGCAGCTGTTGTTTTCGGTGTTTTCGTTCAGCTGAGGATCTCCCTGGGTTATCTTCTTTCTTTTTACTGTGAATATGTTTCATATGAAAAGGTACCTTTGATAGAGATTATTTTCCAATTTCTTGGATCGGTGTTGATGGCATTTGCTCTGTTTGCAATTTTCAAAATGCCTGCATTCTTGATATCCCATAAAATAGGATCATTTATCGAAAACCAATAAATTCAAACTTGAATTGGTTTGAGTATCCTGGGGCATAATTGATACGGATTGGTAAAATTCCAATTGTTGTCCAAAAAGCAACCAACTCAGGGATCAATTTCACAGCCAAATGCGACATATTTTCAGTTGTCCTTGACACTCTGTGTCTGCTATACTCTCATATACACAGGAGCTTGGAAGTTCTCAGTTCAGAACCGTATTCAAACTCTCTTAAAGGTACAATACACACTTTCAAATTCATAACATTAATACCATGATGTCAATGAAGATAAGCAGAGCACATCCAGATTTTTCTTGCCCAATGGTTTGTCAATGTTTCATTTACTGTGCCTGGTGGGTGTCAGGATTTTTGTTGTCTGTTGACAGTATGTCATTATTTAATTCCCTCCGTGGGAATATATCAGTATTTCACTTGCTCGCACTCGTGAGTGTGGCAGGATTTCAGTTGTTTCTTGGGGTCTGTGATGCTCTGACAATTTCAATGTTTGTAAATGGCACCGAAACTGGAAGAACTCTGAAGGCTATGGAGGACAGTGTGGAACTCTAACAGTGAAATCACTCATTGGTGTAGTTTTCACGCAGATGGGGATCAATGCAGAGGAGTGTGAGGTGATGCACTTTGGTAGGAAGGACAATGAAAGACAAAACAAAACAGGCTGCACCGCTATAAAGGTGGTGCAGGAGCAGAGAGCGCTGGGTGTATATGAGCAAGATTGTTGAAGATGTCAGGACAAATGAGGAGAGCAGGAACTATCACAGATTAGTTTCAGTTTCTGAGCTGTTTACAGGAGGTGGTGCAGGAGGGAGCCTCCATGCTCCCTTCCTGGGAGGTGGGGGAGACGATGTGGGTTGTGAGCCCACCCTCCTGTCCACTGAGACCGTGGGGATTCCATTTGTACCAGCTCGACACAAAAGGGAGATGGCATCAGGACCACGGCTTCTAAGTTGTGCTGGGGGGAAACGGAGCTGCCAGTGGGCTTAAAGTGAGAATTGCCCTTCACTGAACATTGCTCCTTACTCGGTCGGTGGAACGTGGATGTTTCAGAATCTCCACACGAGGCGTCCCGGTCCTCTCCGGCTCCTACCAGGGTCCTCCCCACATGGCAGGGGGAGGGGGGTGAGGGAACGGATATCGGGCACTCCACCACCCGGATAGGCCCTACCTGTCCTATTCCTGTTTCTCCTCGAATGGGAGAAAGGGATGGAGGGAGTGAGGGTGGGAGTGGGTGGTCCTGCTGTTAGCATCGGTGTAGGTGGGGATGGGGGAGATTTGGTGAGGTGTCCGGAGGGAGTCAGTCCACAGTGTTGTATCCAGGCAGTGTTATTGGTGTAGGAGGTAAAGTTGAGGGAGAGAGGGAGAGAGAGTGAGAGGGGGAGAGAGAGAGAGAGGGAAGGGTGAGAGAGAGAGGGTGAAGGGAGAGACAGAGAGAGACAGAGACAGAGACAGAGAGAAGGTACTGCATCCAGTAGTGTGAGTGGTGGAGCATGAGCCTTGTTCGGTGGTCAGCGCTATAATAGATATACCGTGAGTGTGCGGGAGCAGAGAGAATACAGCGACCCTTACCCTGACAGAATGGGGAAGGTTATTGATGCTTGTCCTGTGTTGCTGGGCATTTCTTCAGACCGCAGATACTGCACTGAGCTGAGTGGGGAGCTCAGACCATGCTCGGTGGGTCTGGTGGTGTGCCTTACTCTGGGAAGAGAATGGTCCCCCTCTGTACCAGGACTTCCATGCCCCTGTCGACAAACTGTAGTGTAATTGTCCCTTATCCCCCATGCTCGGGGTAAACTGTGCAGGGCAGTTCCGAAATAAGAAAGTTCAACTGTATCCCCATTTGCCTTTCAAAGATGGCACCTGTGTCAGGGATCACGGAATATCCAGGGAAAATCAGGCGATGGTGTGTACCTCCAACCATGATGGATGGGAGAATCGGTCTGGTATTGAATAAGAGGGACACCATGGGGTGGGATGGGTAGTTAATGAGTTCGATAAGAAAGCACGAGGAAACTAGTTCAACCTCGTGCAGATAATCCTTCTGTCACATTGAGACAAATTATTGTTAGAAACTGCCCAATGAGTCATAGATTGTATCGAAACCAATTCCAGTTAAAAAGATGCAGAACAAATGCTCATCTGACGTCACTCCGATATCCCTTTTTCCCAACTTTCCTGGGAAGTTGGCTCATGTCACAGGATGCTATCCAAGTGTCTACATTTCAGCATTCTGAAACCTGGGAACACATCTTTCCATAACACTGTCTCTCAGTCTCCCCCTCTCTGTCTGTATCTCAAACCCCTCCCATGTGGTGATATTTAAACTGATGCCCCCGCTATCACTCTCTGGCAGTGATGTTTACACCCACAGCACCCCCTTGTCATGGCACAATGGAGATATGGAGCTGTAAATGGATGGGAGTTGCACATCCTTGCACTTCCAGCATGGACTGTAATTTTCCCCACGCAGGGCAGTGATCTAACACATGTTACTGAGCAATGCACTGGGCTGGGGTACACAGCTCTATATGCTGGTGGGATAACTGCTCCTGATTTACAGATCAATGCGTTGGGGTGGGTTACACAGTCCTACATGCTGGGTGGGTATCTGCACCTGGTTTACAGATCAATGCACTGGGGTGTACACAGTCCTACATGTTGTGTGGGTAACTGCTCCTGGTTTACAGATCAATGCACTGGGGTGGTGCACACAGTCCTACATGCTGGGAGGGTAACTACCCCTGGGTTACAGATCAATGCACTGGGGTGGTGTACACAGTCCTATTTGCTGGGAAGGTAACTGCTCCTGGTTTACAGATCAATGCACTGGGGTGGTGTACACAGTCCTACATGCTGTGTGTGTGTGTGTGTGTGTGGGGGGGGGGGGGTAACTGCTCCTGGTTTACAGATTAATTCACGGGTGATCACTGCACAGGTCGCTGTGCTGGGCAGACTATCTGGTTGAGGTTTATAGATAATGCAATGATGTGGTTTGTGTAGCTCGCCATGCTGGATGGATATATGTTTCAGGTTCGCACATTAGTGCATTGCTGTGGTCTGCACACCTCCCACTGCTGAACAGATATCTAGTCTGGGATTGTAGATCAATGCCCTGCTGTGGTCTGCACTTCTCCAGTTGCTGGACAGATGTCTTGTCCGGGTTTATAGATCAATGCACGGGTGTGGTCTGCACAGCTCACCACGCTGGAAAGATATATGGTCTGGGTTTATCGATCAATGCCCTGATCTTATCTGTGCAATGTTCCATTCTGGACAGATTGCTGGGTTGTACTGAGCAGTACACGGGCCTGGTCTACAGAGTGTTCCACGGTGAACAGATATCTCCACTGGGTTTTTGGGGTCTGGGCTGGTTCTGTGAGGTGGATTGAGAATGTGGTATATCAAACCATTTCAGCTGATCTGGCAATGCTTTTAGTTCCCATTACTGTGAGTGGACCCTCCGTCTCTCACCCCATTAATGTTACAGTGTTCCCAGGCACTTTACATCATGTTGGTGGGTGGATAGGGTGGAAAGGTGATGGACAGATCAAGGAGTTCCCCGGAATGCTCTGTCCCTGACATTCTATAACTAACAGTCCCCTGAACGTTCTGTCCCTGACATTGTTTGTGAACGGCCGGACTTCAGTGAATTTAACAACGATAATATCCCAAGGGAAGAGATCCCGTTCCAGGGAGAAGGAGACACTGTTCCGAAGGCCCCTCAGGCAGTTAAAGGGGTCAATACGTTTTCCCTGCGTTTACATTTCTCCACGACACAGGGTCGACACAATTTAGACCAAAATACAGGAATTCCCAAACTCCGTTTGTCTTCAGGAAACTGGGAGAGAATCCTTCAGGACAGCAACGTTTCCACCCTCTGTATTAGGAACTGGGAAGGAATGACCTGTGTCTGGTCTCGAGTGATCGAGTGTGTGGGAATGTTCGAGAAACCATCTGTCCTTATGGATGTGTCTCTGTGTGTTTGGGGAGGGAGGGTTTCTTGTGGTTAATGTCACATTTTGTCAGTAATTCAGTCCTTCCCATTTGTTATTCCAGCTCCAATTATTTTAATAAATCCCTGAATACTGGGACACATTTGAAAATCTCACTGGGTCCCCAATCAAACGGGTCCCTTTGCCTCCAGGCTGATGGATAATGGGTTTGTTTTCCTTCCTCATAGTTAACGTAGTGACCATCTATGTCCTGCTTTATAAAGATTGTGGATTGTCTCCATGTGTCAGATGTTACCTGGGGGCCATGGCAGCGGCGGATCTCCTGGTCATTATCCTCGACCTGATCCTGAGACACATTCCCATTGTTTATCGGGAACAGTTTTATTTCCTGTACTCCATCCCCGTGTGTAATATCCACGCCGTCCTGCTTTATGCAGCCACTGACTGCTCTGTCTGGTTCACCGTCACTTTCACCTTTGATCGGTTTGTGGCCATTTGTTGCCAGAAGCTGAAAAGTAAATATTGCAGTGAGAAAACGGCGGCTGTGGTTCTGGGAGCAGTGACTGTGCTGAGCTGTTTAAAGAACATTTCCTGGTATTTTATGCTCACGGCTCGGTACCGGCTGTGGAACCTCCCCTGGTTTTGTGATGTAACAGACGCTGTTCTATTATCCAGTGTCTGGGTCACAATCGAGTTCCTCCACCACATTCTAATCCCGTGTGCCCCATTTCTCCTGATTCTGCTGCTCAATGTTCTCACCGTCAGACACATTTTAGTGACCAGCAGAGCCCGCAGGAGACTCCGCGCTCACACCAATGGGGATGCTCAGTCTGACACAGAAATGAGAAACCGAAAAAAATCCATCATTTTACTGTTTGTGATCTCGGCCAATTTCATCCTGTTATGGTCAATGTTAATGCTGTTTTCTATTTGGACACGGATGTCTTGGATTGGTTATCAGTCTGTGTATCTCGATTGGTTTGTGCAGGAATTGGGCTTCATGCTGCAGCTCCTCAATTGCTGCACAAACACCGTGATTTATGCCGTGACACAGACCAAGTTCAGGCAGCAGCTGAAGAATGTGCTGAAATATCCCTTGACCCACATCCATCGATCCATCAAATTCCCTCATTAATCACACCATCCGGGACTTTCCCATTTCAGTTCAGTGTTTCAGCGATGGAGCAGCCTGTCGCTGTGGTAACAGACTGAGGGTAGTGCTGGTTTGTCCATCCTTATCCCACAGGGGGGTTACAGGGAAATATTTCAATGTTTCTCACAACTCAGGGGCCAGTGAGAAAAGGCACCATCCCACTGACTGTATCCATCACTTCCATTTGTAACCAATAAAAATGTTGATTAACGCGTGCCGAGTAGCAGAGTGACCGATGTTGTTGTGTGTCTTTGTGTTGGAGAAACTGAGCTGGAGAGAGACAGACTCAGCCCCAAGTCCTGGTCCTCAGGGAAGGGGAGGGCACCGCGCCCTGAGCTCAGGAGCCGGGTTTAACTCCCTCTGTCCTTACTTTCCCTTCTGGGTCTCCCACTCCAACTTTGCTCTCAGCAGTATTCACCTTGCTCCCTTTGTCCCACTCCCTCCATATATCCCTCCCACTCTCACACTGCACTGCTATTTCTCTCTCATTTTCCCATTTACACACTCAATTCCACTGTCGTTGCCTTCCCCAATCTCATTCACTCTCTCTCCAGCTTGCGATCATAACCTCCCAATGTTACTGTCTTCCTCGAATCTTCGGTGCTGGGGGAACAGAAGAGGGTTTCGATCTTCAGGCCGATGGTAGGGAACAGAGATTGGGACGCCATATCAGGCCATTGCCAGTGCAACAGTATGGAGCTTGGGACAAACGCCATTGCTCGGGGACATATTGTGTGTGAGAACACGAGCCGTTACTTGGGGGTAATAGGTGGAGTGGCACCGTAGGCTGTGCCTGAGACTGGTACAACAGGATATGACAAACAGAACACATTGTGTGGGACATACTGTCTGTTACTCAGGGAATAGAATGGGGATGGGGTTAAAGGCCATTTAGAGGGGATGAACTCGGTCGGTGTTCACAGGCAGGAGCTCAGTTTAAGGCGCGTGAGGGATGTTATGGTGGGAGAGTGCGTCTCACACTCGCGTGGGCGTGTGAGTGTGATGCTGGGGTAGTGTGCGAGGGAGTGAGCGTGATGGTGGGGGAATGTGTGGGGGAGTGAGTATGATGCTGGGAGAGTGTGCGAGAGAGTGAGCGTGATGGTGGGGGAATGTGTGGGGGAGAGAGCGTGACGGTGGGAGAGAGTGTGGGGAAGTGAGAGTGACGATGGGGGCGTGTTTAGGGGAGTGAACGGGACAATGGGAATGTGCGGGAGAGTGAGCATAATGGTGGGGCAGTGCCCGGGGTCTGAGACTCAGGGTGGGGCTGTGTGTGGGGGAGTGAGCAAAACAGTGGGGGAGAGTGTGCTTGAGTGAGTCTGATGGTGAGGCTTTGTGCAGGATGAGTGAGCATGACAGTGGGGTTATGTGTGGTGGAGGGTGTGTGAAGGTGTGCGACTATGCAGGGGAGTGAACATGACGGTAGGGGAGTTTGTGGGGGTGAGTGTGACAGTGGGGGTTGTGTGGGGCAGTGTGTGGGAGTGAGCGCGTTGGTGAGGGTGGTGTGGGGCAGTGTTTGTGAGGGTGGTGGAGTGTATGGTGGTGAGCGTGACAGTGAGGGTGGGGTGTGCCGGCATATGTGATGGTTGTGGATTGTGTGTGGGTGAGTATGATGGTGAGGGTGGTGTGGGGCAGTGTGTATGAGGGTGGTGGAGTGTGTGGGGTGAGCGTGACGGTGGAGGTGGTATGGGGCAGTGTATGTGATGGTGGTGGCGTGTGTGGGTGTATATGTGACGGTGAGGGTGCTGTGGAGCAGTGTATGTGAGTGTGGTGGAGTGTGTGGCGGTGAGCGTGATGGTGGGAGTAGTGTGGGGCAGTGTGTGTGTGATGGTGGTGGAGTGTATGGGTGTGAGCGTAATGGTGGTGGTCGTGTGGGGCAGTGTGTGTGATGGTTGTGGAGTGTGTGGGGTGACGTGTGATGGTGGGGGTGGTGTGGGGTAGCATGTGTGATGGTTGCAGAAAGTGTGGGGGTGAGTATGACGATGAGGGTGGTGTGTGGCTCTGTGTGTTATGGTGGTGGAGTGTGTGGGGGTGAGCATGACGGTGGGGATGGTGTGGGGCAGTGTGTGTGAGGGTGGTGGAGTGTGTGTGGGTGAGCATGACAGTGGGGGTGGTGTCGGGCCGTGTTTGTGAGGTTGGTGGAGTGTGTGGGGGTGAGAGTGATGGTGAGGGTGGTGTGTAGCAGTGTGTATGATGGTGGTGGAGTGTGTGGGGATGAGAGTGACATTGGGGGTGGTGTGTGGCAGTGTGTGTGAGGATGGTGGAGTATGTGGGGGTGAGCATAACGGTGGGTGTGGTGTGGGGCAGTGTGTATGAGTGTGGTGGAGTGTGTGGGAGTGAGTGTGACGGTGAGGGTGGTCTGGGGCAATGTGTATGAGTGTAGTGTTTGAATGGGATTAAGCGTGATGGTGGGGGTGGTGTGTGGCAGTGTGTGTGATGCTGGTGGATTGTGTGGGGGTGAGCGTGATGGTGAGGGTGGTGTGGGCCAAATTGTCTGACGGTGGTGGAATGTGTGGGGGTGAGTGTCATTAAGTCAGGGTGAGGGTGATGGAGTGAGTGTGAGGTGGTCAATGTGTCGGTGATGGAGTGAGTGTGAGGGTGTCAGTGTGACCTTGATGGAGTAATTTTAATGGGGTCAGTGTGACAGAGATGGAGTGAGTGTGAGGGGGTCAGGGTGACAGTGAAGGAGTGACAGTGAGGGGGTCAGGGAGACGGTGATTGAGAGAGTGTGAGGGGGTCAAAGTGATTGAGAGGAAGTGAGTGTGTTGGGGACAGGGTGACGTTGAAAGAGTGAGTGTGAGGGGGCCAGGGTGACGTTGAAAGAGTGAGTGTGAGTGTGTCAGGATGACGGTGATGGAGTGAGTGTGAGGGGATCCGTTTGATGGTGATGGAGTCAGTGTGAGTGGGTCAGTTTGATGGAGATGGAATGAGTGTGAGGGGGTCAGAATGATGGTGACAGAGTGAGTTTAATGGAGTCAGGGTGACGGTGACGGAGTGAGTGTGAATGGGTCAGGGTATGGTGATGGAATGAGTGTGAGGGGGTCAGTGTGATGGTGATGGAGTGAGTGTGGGGGGCAGTGTGACGGTGATGGAGTGAGTGCGGGGGGGGCAGTGTGAAGATAATGGAGTGACTGTGAGGGGATCAGAGTAAAGGCGATGGAGTGTGTGTGAGGGGGTCAATGTCACGCTGATGGAGTGAGTGTGAGGGAATCAGGATGACGGTGACCGAGTGAGTGTGAAAGGGTCAGGGAGACGGTGATGGAGTGAGTGTGAGGGAATCAGGGTGACATTAACCGAGTGCGTTTGAGGGGGTCATTGTGACTGTGATCGCGTGAATGTGAGGGGGACAGCGGCACGGTGATGGAGTGAGTGTGAGGGGGTCACGGTGACGGTAATGAAGAGAGTGTGAGGGGGTCAGGTTGACGGTGATGGAGTGAGTGTGAGGTGATCAGTGTGAAGTTGAACGAGTGTGTGCAAGAGGGTCAGGGTGACGGTGATGCAGTGAGTGTGAGGGGGTCAGTGTGACGGAGATGTAGTGAGTGAGGGGGTCAGGATGTCGGTGCTGGAGCGAGTGTGATTGAGTCAGGGTGAGGGTGATGGAGTGAGTGTGAGGGGCTCAAAGTGACGGAGAATGAGTGAGTGTGTCGTGGTCAGGGTGATGGTGATGGAATGAGTGTGAGCGGGTCAGGGTGACGGTGCTGGAGCGAGTATGATTGAGTTAGGGTTACGATGAGGGAAAGAGTGTGAGGTGGTCAGGATGATGGTGATGAAGTAAGTGGGAGGGGATCAGTGTGACGGAGATGGAGTGAGTGTGAGGGGGTCAGGGTGACGGTGATGGAGTGAGTGTGAGGGGGTCAAAGTGACGGAGATGGAGTGGGTGTGTCGGGGTCAGGCTGACAGTGATGGAGTGAGTGTGACGGGGTCAGTGTGACGCAGATGGCATGAGAGTGAGGGGGTCAGGGTGACGATGATGGAGTGAGTGTGAGGACATCAGGGTGATGGTGATGGAGTGAGTGCGAGGGCATCAGTTTGACGTGATGGAGTGAGTGTGAGAGGTTCAGATGGACGGCGATGGAGTGAGTGTGAGAGGGTCAGTTTGATGGTGACGGAGCGAGTGTGAGGGGGTCTGGCTGACGGTGATGGAGTGAGTGTGAGGGTGTTAGGGTAACGGTGATGGAGTGAGTGTGCGGAGGTCAGGGTGATGGTGATGGAGTGAGTGTGAGGGGGTCAGGGTGACTGTGATGGAGTGAGTGTGAGGGTGTCAGTGTGCCACTGATGGAGTGAGTGTAATGGGGTCAGAGTGAAGGAGATTGAGTGAGTGTGAGGGGGTCAGGCTGACGGCAATTGAGTGAATGTGAGGGGGTCGGGGTGAGGGTGATGGAGTGAGTGTGAGGGAGTCAATGTGAGGGTGATGGAGTGAATGTGGGAGGGTCTGGGTGACGACGATGGAGTGAGTGTGAGGGGATCAGGCTGACGGCGACGGAGTGAGTGTGAGAGGGTCAGGGTAACGGTGATGGAGTGAGTGTGTGTGGGTCAGTGTGACAGTGATGGAGAGAGTGTGAGGGGGTCAATCTGACAGTGATATAGTGCATCTGGCGGGTCACTGTGAGGGTGATGGAGTTAGTGTGAGGGGGTCAGTGTGGCGCTGACGGAGTTAGTTTAATGGAGTCAGTGTGACGGAGCTGGAGTGAATGTGATGCGGTCAGAGTGAAGGTGAAGGAGTGAGTGTGAGAGGGTCAGGGTGACGGTGACGGAGTAGTGTCAGGGGGTCAGGGTGACGATGTTGGAGTGTGTGTGGGGGTCAGGGTGACGGTGATGGAGTGAGTGTGTGGGCGTAAGCGTGACGGTGATGGAGTGAGTGTGCAGGGTTCAGGGTGACGCTGATGAGTGAGTGTGACGGGGTCAGGGTGATGGTGATGGAGAGAGTGTGAGCGGGTCAGGGTGATGGAGAAGAAGTGAGTGTTTGGGGGTCAGGGTGACGGTGATGGAGTGAGTGTGTTGGGGTCAGGGTGATGGTGATGGAGAGAGTGTGAGCGGGTCAGGGTGATGGAGAAGATGTGAGTGTGTGGGGGTCAGGGTGACGGTGATGAGTGAGTGTGATGGGGTCAGGGTGATGGTGATGGAGAGAGTGTGAGCGGGTCAGGGTGATGGAGAAGATGTGAGTGTTTGGGGGTCAGGGTGACGGTGATGAGTGAGTGTGAGGGGGTCAGTGTGACGCAGATGGCGTGAGGGTGAGGGGGTGAGGGTGATGACAATCGACTGAGTGTGAGGGGGTCTGGGTGACGGTGATGGAGTGAGTGTGACAGGGTCAGTTTGACGGTGATGGAGTGAGTGTGCAGCGGTAAGCGTGAAGATGATGGAGTGAGTGTGAAGGGGTCCTTGTGACGGTGACGGGATGATTGTGAGAGGTTAAGGATGACGATGATGGATGAGTGTGAGGGGGTCTGGGTGACGGTGATGGAGTGAGTGTGAGGGTGTCAGGGTGATGGTGATGGAGATTTTGTGAGGGGGTCTGTGTGTCTGGGATGGAGTGAGTGTGAGGGTGTCAGTGTGACGCTGACAGAGTGAGTTTAATGGGCTCAGTGTGACGGAGATGGAGTGAGTGTGAGGGGGTCAGGGTGACCATGATGGAGTAAGTGTAAGGGTGTCAGGGTGACAGTGATGGGGTCAGTGTGAGGAGGTCAGCGTGACGGAGATGGAGTGAGTGTGAGAGGGTCAGAATGACGTTGATGAAGTGAGTGTGAGGGGCTCAGTTTGATGGTGATGGAGTAAGTGTGAGGAGGTCAGGGTGAGGGTGATGGAGTGAGTGTGGGAGTCAGTGTGACGCTGACGGAGTGAGTTTCATGGGGTCAGTGTCAAGGAGATTGAGTGAGTGTGAGGGGGTCAGGCTTACGGCGATGAAGTGAATGTGAGGGGGTCTGGGTGATGGCGTTGGAGTGAGTGTGAGGGGGTCAGGGTGACGGTGATGGAGAGAGTGTGTGTGGATCAGTGTAACAGTGATGGAGTGAGTGTGAGGGGGTCAATGCGACAGTGATATAGTGCATCTGAGGGGGTCACTGTGAGGGTGATGGAGTGAGTGTGAGGGGGTCAGTGTGACGCTGGCGGAGTGAGTTCAATGGAGTCAGTGTGACGGAGATGGAGTGAGTGTGATGGGGTCAGGGTGATGGTGATGGAGTGCGTATGTGGGGTCAGGGTGACGGTGATGGAGTGAATGTTATGGGTAAGTTTGATGGTGATGGAGTAAGTGTGTGGGGGTCAGGGCGACGGTGATGGAGTGAGTGTAGGGGGTCAGGGTGACGGTAATGAGTGAGTGTGTGGGGGTCAGGGTGACGGTGATGAGTGAGTGTGAGGGGGTCAGGGTGATGGTGATGGAGTGAGTGTGTTGGGGTCAGGGTGACGATGATGAGTCCGTTTTAGAGGGTCAGTGTGACGCAGATGGCGTGAGGGTGAGGGGTTGACGGTGACGATGATGGAGTGAGTGTGAGGGGGTCTGGGTGATGGCGATGGATTGAGTGTGAGGGGGTCAGTTTGACGGTGATAGAATCAGTGTGTGGCGGTGAGCGTGAAGATGATGGAGTGAGTGTGAAGGAGTCATGGTGACGGTCACGGGATGATTGTGAGAGGCTAAGGGTGACGATGATAGAGTGAATGTGAGGGAGGCAGGGCGACAGTGATGGAGTGAGTGTGAGAAGGTCAGGGAGATGGTGATAGAGTGAGTGTCAGGGAGTCAGGGTGATGATGATGGAGTGAGTGTGAGGGGGTCAGTGTGACGGTGATGGAGTGAGTGTGGGGTGGTCAGGGTGACAGTGATGGATTGAGTGTGACAGGAACAGTGTGACGGTGATGGAGTGAGTGTGAGATTGTCAGTGTGACGGTGATGGAGAGAGTGCGAGGGGACCAGTGTGACGGTGATGGAGTGAGTGTGAGGAGGTCAGGGTGGCTGTGATGGAAGGATTGTGAGGGGGTCAGGGTGATGGGATGTAATGAGTCTGGGGAGATGAGTGTGACGGTGATGGAGTGAGTGTGAGGGGTTCATGGTGACGGTGATTGAGCGAGTGTGAGGGGGTCAGGGTGACGGTGATGGATTGAGTGTGAGGGGGTCAGGGTGACGGTGCTGGAGCGTGTGTGAGTTGGTCAGGATGATGGTGATGAAGTGAGTGTGAGGGGGTCAGTGCGATGGAGATGGAGTGAGTGTGTGGGGATTGGTGTGATGGTGAAGGTGTGATTGTGTTGGGGTCAGGGTGAAAATAATGGAATGAATGTGAGTGGGTAAAGGTGACGGTGATGAAGTGAGTGTGACGGGGTCAGTGTGATGCAGATGGCGTGAGTGTGAGGGGGTCAGGGTGACTATGATGGAGTGCGTGTGAGGACATCAGGGTGATGGTGATGGAATGAGAGTGAGCGGGTAAGGGTGATGGTGATGAAATGAGTGTGACGGGGTCAGTGTGACGCAGATGGCGTGAGTGTGAGGACATCAGGGTGACGTGATGGAATGATTATGAGCGGGTCAAGGTGACGGTGCTGGAGCAGTGTGAGGTGGTCAGGATGATGGTGATGAAGTGAGTATGAGGGGATTAGTATGACGGAGATGGAGTGAGTGTGAGGGGATCATGGTGACGGTGATGGAGTGAGTGTGAGAGGATCAGTATGATGGTGTTGGAGTGAGTGTGTGTGGGGGTCAGGGTGACGATGATGCAGTGAGTGTGAGAGGGTCAGGGTGACACTGATGGAGTGACTGTGAGGGAGTCAGGGTGACGGTGATGGACGGAGTGTGTGGTGGTCAGGGTGATAGTGATGGAGTGAGTGTGAGGGGGTCAGGGTGACGTTGACGGAGTGAATGTAATGGGCTCAGTGTGACGGAGATGGAGTGAGTGTGAGGGGGTCAAGGTGACGCTGACGGAGTGAGTTTAATGGGCTCAGTGTGACGGAGATCGAGTGAGTGTGAGGGGGTCAGGGTGACCATGATGGAGGGATTGTGTGGGTGTCAGGTTGACGGTGATGGAGTCAGTATGAGGAGGTCAGTGTGATGGAGATGGAGTGAGTGTGAGGGGGTCAGGGTGACGGTGATGGAGTGAGTGTGAGGGGGTCACGGTGAGGGTGATGGAGTGAGTGTGAGGGGATCAGTGTGACGGTGATTGAGTGAGTGTGAGGGGGTCAGTGTGACGGTGATGAGTGAGTGTGAGGGGATCAGGCTGATGGCGATGGAGTGAGTGTGAGGGGGTCACTGTGATGGTGATGGAGTAAGTGTGTAAGGGTCAGTGTGACGGTGATGGAGTGTGTGTGAGGGCGTCTGGGTGAGGGTGATGGATTGAGTGTGAGGTGGTAAGGGTGACGGTGATGGAGTGAGTGTGAGGGGGTCGGGGTGACGGTGATGAAGAGAGGGTGAGGGGTTCAGGGTAACGGTGAAGGATTGAGTGTGTGGGGACAGGGTGCCGATGATGGAGTGAGTGTGAGGTTGTTAGTGTGACGGTGATGGAGTGAGCGTGAGGGGGGTCAGTGTGACGCAGATGGTGTGAAGGTGAGGGGGTGAGAGTGACGATGATGGAGTGAGTGTGAGGGGGTCAGGGTGACGGTAATGGAGTGAGTGTGACGGGGTCATTGTGACGGTGATGGAGTGAGTGTGAGGTTGTTAGTGTGACGGTGATGCAGAGATTGTGAGGGGATCAGGGTGACTGTGATGGAGAGAGTGTGAGGGGGACAGCGTGATGATGATGGAGTGAGTGTGATGGGTCAGGGTGAGGATGATAGAGTGAGGGTGAAAGGGTCAGGGTGACGGTGATGGAGTGAGTGTGATGGGGTCACGGTGACAATGATGGTGTGTGTGTGAGGATGTCAGGGTGATGGTGATGGAGTGAGTGTGAGGGGATTAGTGTGAAGTTGATGGAGTGAGTGAAAGAGTGTCAGGAGGACAGTGATGCAGGGAGTGTGAGGGTGTCATGGTGACAGTGATGGAGTGAGTGTGAGGGGGTCTGGGTGACGGTGATGGAGTGAGTATGAGGCAGTCTGGGTGACAGTTATAGAGTGAGTGTGAGAGGATGAGTGTGAAATTTATGGAGTGTAGCTAAGGTGATCAGTGAGATGGTGTTGGAGTGAGTGTGTGTGGAGGTCAGGGTGACAGTGATGGAGTGAGTTTGAGGGGGTCAGGGTGACAGTGATGAGTGAGTGTGAGGGGGTCAGGGTGTTGGTGAAGGAGTGTTTGTGAGGGGGTCAGGGTGACACTGATGGAGTGAGTGTGTGGAGGCCAAGGTGACACTGATGGAGTGAATGTGAGGGAGTCAGGGCGATGGTGATGGAGTGAGGGTGAGGAGGTCAGGGTGACGGTGATGGAGTGAGTGCGAGGGAATGAGTGTGACGGTGATGGAGTGAGTGTGAGGGGATCAGGGTGACGGTGATGCAGTGAGTGTGAGGGGGTCAGTGGGGTGGGAATGTAGTGCGTGTGGGGAGATCAGGGTGACGGTGATGGAGTGTGGGTGAGGGGATCGGTGTGAAGGAGTTGGAGTGAGTGTGTGTGGGGATCAGGGTGACGATGACAAAGTGAGTGTGAGGGGGTCAGGGTGACGATGACCGAGTGAGTGTGAGGGGGTCAGGGTGACATTGATGGAGTGAATGTGAGGCAGTCAGGTTAATGGTGATGGAGCGAGTGTGAGGGTGCCATGGTGACAGTGATGGAGTGAGTGTGAGGGGGTCTGGGTGACGGTGATGGAGTGAATGTGAGGGGGTCGGTGTGACGGTGATGGAGGAGTGTGAAGGGGTCAGGGAAAGTATAATGGCGTGATTGTGATGGGTTCAGTGAGATTGAGATTGAGTAAGTGTGAGAGGGTCAGGGTGACCGTGATGATGTGAGTGTGAGAGGTAAGAGTGACGGTAATGGAGTGACTGTGAGGGAATCAGCGGGAAGGTGATGGAGTGAGTGTGAGGGGGTCAGTGTCATGGTGATGGAGTGAGTGTCAGGGAATCAGGGTGATGGTGACTGAGTGAGTGAGAGGGTTCAGTGTGACTGGGATCGCGTGAGTGTGAGGTTGTCAGGATGATGGTGATGGAGTGAGTGTGAGCGGATCAGTGTGAAGTTGATGGAGTGAGAGAGGGAGGGTCAGGATGACGGTGATGCGCTGAGTGTGAGGGGGTCAGGGAGATGGTGATGGAGTGAGTGTCAGGGGGTCAGTGTAACGGGCGTCGAGCAAGTATGAGGGGGTCAGGGTGATGGGGAAGGAGTGAGTGTGAGGGATTCAGGGTGGCGGTGATCGAGTGAGTGTGAGGTCGTTAGGGAGACGGTAATGCAGTGAGTGTGAGGCAATCAGGGTGACTGTAATTGCGTGAGTGTGAGGGGGTCAGGGAGACGGTGATGGAGTGAGTGATAAGGGGTCAGGGTGTCAGTGATGGAATGAGTGTGAGGGGGTCAGCGCGGTGGGGATGGAGTGAGTGTGGGGAGATGAGTGTGACGGTGATGGAGCGAGGGTGAGGAGGTCAGGGTGATGGTGATGGAGTGAGTGTTAGAGGGTCAGGGTGACGGTGATGGAGTGAGTGTGAGGAGGTCAGTGTAACGGTGATGGAGAGAGTGTGAGGGGGACAGCGTGAGGATGGTGGATTGAATGTGAGGGGGTCAGGGTGTGAATGATGGAGTGAGTATGAGGCGGTCAGGGTGACGGTGATGGAGTGAGTGTGAGAGGGTCAGGGTGATGGTGATGGACTGAGTGTGAGGGGATGAGTGTGACGGTGATGGACTGAGTGTGAGGAGGTCAGTGTGACGGTGATGGAGAGAGTGTGAGGGGTACAGCGTGAGGATGATGGATTGAGTGTGAGGGGGTCAGGGTGAGGATGATGGAGTGAGTGTGAGGGGGTCAGGGTGAGGATGATGGAAAGAGTGTGAGGGGAAAAGTGTGATAGTGATGGAGTGAGTATGAGGCAGTCTGGGTGACAGTTATAGAGTGAGTGTGAGAGGATGAGTGTGAAATTTATGGAGTGTAGCTAAGGTAATCAGTGAGATGGTGTTGGAGTGAGTGTGTGTGGGGGTCAGGGTGACAGTGATGAGTGAGTGTGAGGGGGTCAGGGTGTTGGTGAAGGAGTGTTTGTGAGGGGGTCAGGGTGACACTGATGGAGTGAGTGTGTGGAGGCCAGGGTGACACTGATGGTGTGAATGTGAGGGAGTCAGGGCGATGGTGATGGAGTGAGGGTGAGGAGGTCAGGGTGTGGTGATGGAGTGAGTGCGAGGGAATGAGTGTGACGGTGATGGAGTGAGTGTGAGGGGATCAGGATGACGGTGATGCAGTGAGTGTGAGGGGGTCAGTGGGATGGGAATGTAGTGCGTGTGGGGAGATCAGGGTGACGGTGATGGAGTGTGGGTGAGGGGATCGGTGTGAAGGAGTTGGAGTGAGTGTGTGTAGGGGTCAGGGTGACGATGACAAAGTGAGTGTGAGGGGGTCAGGGTGACATTGATGGAGTGAA
Source organism: Chiloscyllium plagiosum (assembly GCF_037043375.1). NCBI lineage: Eukaryota > Metazoa > Chordata > Chondrichthyes > Orectolobiformes > Hemiscylliidae > Chiloscyllium > Chiloscyllium plagiosum. Next base: position 50,327,171 of record NW_028270183.1, read on the forward strand.
TGTGAGGCAGTCAGGTTAATGGTGATGGAGCGAGTGTGAGGGGGTCATGGTGACGGTGATGCAGCGAGTGTGAGGGGGTCAGGGTGACGGTGATGATTGAGTGTGAGAAGATCAGGGTGACTGTGATGGAATGAGTGTGAGGGTGTCAGGTCGATGGGGATGGAGTGAATGTGGGGAGATGAGTGTGACGGTGATGGAGTGAGTGTGTGGGTAGCAGTGTGAAGGTGATGGAGTGAATGTGAGGTTGTCAGGGAGACAGAGAAGGAGTGAGTGTGAGCGGGTCTGGGTGACACTGATGGAGTGAATGTGAGGGAGTCAGGGTGATGGTGATGAAGTGAGTGTGAGGGCGTCAGGGTGAGGATGATGGAGTGAGTGTGTGGGGCTCAGTGTGAGGATGATGGAGTGAGTGTGAGGGGCTCAGGGCGAGGATGATGGAGTGAGGGTGAGGGGGTCAGGGTGATGATGATGGAGTAAGTGTGAGGCGGTCTGGGTGACAGTGATGGAGTGACTGTGAGGGGATCAGTGTGATGGTATTTGAGTGAGTTTGAGTGGGCGTCAGGGTGACGGTGACGGAGTGAGTGTGAGGGGGTCAGTGTGGCACTGATGGAGTGAATGTGCGGGAGTCAGCGTGAGAGAGATGGAGTGAGTTTCAGGGAATCAGGGTGGCGGTGACTGAGTGAGTGTGAGGGGGTTAGGCAGACGGTGATGGCGTGAGTGTGAGAGGGTCAGGGAGACGGTGAAGGAGTGTTTGTGAGGGGGTCAGAGTGACACTGATGGAGTGAGATTGAGGAGGTCAAGGTGACACTGATGGAGTAAATGTGAGGGACTTATGATGACGGTGATGGAGCGAGTGTGAGGGAGGTCAGTGTGACGGTGATGGAGTCAGTGTGAGTGTGTCAGTGTGACGGAGATGGAGTGAGTGTGAGGTTGTCAGGGAGACGGTAATGGAGTGAGTGTGAGGGAATCAGGCTGATGTTGACCGAGTGAGTGTGAGGGTGTAGTGTGACTGGGATTGCGTGAGTGTGAGGTGGTCAGGGAAACGGTAATGGAGTGATTGTGAGGGGGTCAGGGTGATGGTGATGTAGTATGTGTGAGAGGGGATCAGTGTGAAGTTGATGGAGTGAGTGCGAGAGGATCAGGATGACCGTGATGCAATGAGTGTGAGAGGATCAGTGTGATGTAGATGGAGTGAGTGTGAGGGGATCAGGGTGACTGTGATGGAGTGAGTGTGAGGGGTCAGTGGGGTGGAGATGGAGTGAGTGTGGGGAGATCAGTGTGACAGTGATGGAGCGAGTGTGAGTGGATCAGGGTGACTGTGATGGAGTGAGTGTGAGGAGGTCAGTGTGACGGTGATGCAGAGAGGGTGAGGGGGACAGGGTGAGGATGATGGATTGAGTGTGAGGGGCTGAGTGTGACGGTGATGGAATGAGTGTGAGGGGGTCAGGGTGAGGTTGATGGAGTGAGGGTGAGGGGGTCAAGGTGAGGATGATGGAGTGAGTGTGAGGGGGTCAGGGTGACTGTGAAGGAGTGAGTATGAGGAAGTCTGAGTGACAATTATGGAGTGAGTGTGAGGGGATGAGTGTGACGTTGGTGGAATGTGGGTGAGCGGATCAGTGTGATGGTGTTGAAGTGAGTGTGTGTGGGGGTCAGGGTGACAGTGTCGGAGTGAGTGTGAGGGGTTCAGGGTGACGGCGATCGAGTGAGTGTGAGGGGGTCAGGGTGACACTGATGGAATGAATGTGAGGCAGTCAGGGTAATGGTGATGGAGTGAGTGTGAGAGAGTCAGGGTGATGGTGATGGAGCGAGTGTGAAGGGGTCAGTGTGAGGTGATGGAGTGAGTGTGAGGTTGCCAGGGTGATGGTGATGGAGTGAGTGTGAGGGGGTCAGGGTGACTGTGATGGAATGAGTGTGAGGGTGTCAGGTCGATGGGGATGGAGTGAATGTGGGGAGATGAGTGTGACGGTGATGGAGTGAGTGTGTGGGTACCAGTGTGAAGGTGATGGAGTGAGTGGGAGGTTGTCAGGGAGACAGAGAAGGAGTGAGTGTGAGCGGGTCTGGGTGACACTGATGGAGTAAATGTGAGAGAGTCAGGGTGATGTTGATGGAGTGTATGTGAGAGCGTCAGGGTGAGGATGATGGAGTGAGTGCGAGGGGCTCAGTGTGAGGATGATGGAGTGAGTGTGAGGGGCTCAGGGTGGGGATGATGTAGTGAGGGTGAGGGGGTCAGGGTGATGATGATGGAGTAAGTGTGAGGCGGTCTGGGTGACAGTGATGGAGTGACTGTGAGGGGATCAGTGTGATGGTGTTTGAGTGAGTTTGAGTGGGCGTCAGGGTGACGGTGACGGAGTGAGTGTGAGGGGGTCAGTGTGACAGAGATGGAGTGAGTGTGAGGGGGTCAGGGTGGCACTGATGGAGTGAATATGAGGGAGTCAGCGTGAGGGAGATGGAGTGAGTTTTAGGGAATCAGGGTGGCGGTGACTGAGTGAGTGTGAGGGCGTTAGGCAGACGGTGATGGCGTGAGTGTGAGAGGGTCAGGGAGACTGTGGAGGAATGTTTGTGAGGGGGTCAGAGTGACACTGATGGAGTGAGATTGAGGAGGTCAAGGTGACACTGATGGAGTAAATGTGAGGGAGTTATGATGACGGTGATGGAGCGAGTGTGAGGGGGGTCAGGGTGACGGTGATGGAGTCAGTGTGAGTGTGTCAGTGTGACGGAGATGGAGTGAGTGTGAGGGTGTCAGGGAGACGGTGATGGAGTGAGTGTGAGGGAATCAGGCTGATGTTGACCGAGTGAGTGTGAGGGTGTAGTGTGACTGGGATCGCGTGAGTTTGAGGTGGTCAGGGAAACGATAATGGAGTGATTGTGAGGGGGTCAGAGTAATGGTGATGTAGTATGTGTGAGAGGGGATCAGTGTGAAGTTGATGGAGTGAGTGCGAGAGGATCAGGATGACCGTGATGCAATGAGTGTGAGAGGGTCATGGTGTCGGTGATGGCGTGAGTGTGAGGGGGTCAGTGTGATGGAGATGGAGTGAGTGTGGGTAGATCAGTGTGACAGTGATGGAGTGAGTGTGAGTGGATCAGGGTGACTGTGATGGAGTGAGTGTGAGGAGGTCAGTGTGACGGTGATGCAGAGAGGGTGAGGGGGACAGGGTGAGGATGATGGATTGAGTGTGAGCGGATGAGTGTGACGGTGATGGAATGAGTGTGAGGGGGTCAAGGTGAGGTTGACGGAGTGAGGGTGAGGGGGTCAGGGTGAGGATGATGGAGTGAGTGTGAGGCGGTAAGGTTGACTCTGAAGGAGTGAGGATGAGGAAGTCTGAGTGACAATGATGCAGTGAGTGTGAGGAGATAAGTGTGACGTTGGTGGAATGTGGGTGAGCGGATCAGTGTGATGGTGTTGAAGTGAGTGTGTGTGGGGGTCAGGGTGACGATGTCGGAGTGAGTGTGAGGGGGTCAGGGTGACGGTGATCGAGTGAGTGTGAGAGGGTCAGGGTGACGGTAACGGAATGAGTGTGAGGGGTTCAGGGTGACACTGATGGAATGAATGTGAGGCAGTCAGGGTGATGGTGATGGAGTCAGTGTGAGGGAGTCATTGTGATGGTGATGGAGCGAGTGTGAGGGTGTCAGGGTGACGGTGAAGGAGTGAGTGTGAGGGGGTCAGGGTGACCGTGATGGAGCGAGTGTGAGGGGTTAGTGTGAGGTGATGGAGTGAGTATAAGGTTGTCAGGGTGATGGTGATGGAGTGAGTGTGAGGGGATCAGGGTGACGGTGATGGAGTTAGTGTGAGTTTGTCAGGGAGACAGAGAAGGAGTGAGTGTGAGGGGGGTCTAGGTGCCACTGATGGACTGAATGTGAGGGAGTCAGGGTGATGGTGATGGAGTGAGTGTGAGGGGTCCAGGTTGAGGATGATGGAGTGATTGTGAGGGCTCAGAGTGAGGATGATGGAGTGAGGGTGAGGCAGTCTGGGTGACAGTGATGGATTGAGTGTGAGGGGATGTGTGTGACATTGATGGAGAGAGGGTGAGGGGATCAGTGTGATGGTGTTGGAGTGAGTGTGTGTGGGGGTCAGTGTGACGGTGATGGAGTGAGTGTGAGGGGGTCAGTGTGATGGAGATGGAGTGAGTGTGAGGGGGTCAGGGTGACACTGATGTAGTGAATGTGAGGGAGTCATGGTGATGGTGATGGAGTGAGTTTCAGGGAATCAGGGTGGCGGTGACCGAGTGAATGTGAGGGGGTCAGGGAGACGGTGATGGAGTGAGTGTGAGGGGGTCAGAGTGACGGTGATGGAGTGAGTGTGAGGGTGCAGTGTGACTGTAATCGTGTGAGTGTGAGATGGTCAAGGAGACGGTGATGGAGTGAGTATGAGAGGGACATGGTGACGGTGATGGAGCCAGTGTGAGGGGGTCAGTGTGACGGTGAAGGAGTGAATGTGAGGGGGTCGGGGTGATCATGATGGAGTGAGTGTGAGGCGGTCAAGGTGATGGTGATGGCGTGAGTGTGAGGGGGTCAGGGTGATGTTGATGCTGTGAGTGTGAGGAGGTCAGGGTGACGGAGATGGAGTGAGTGTCAGGGAATGCGTGTGACGATGATGGAGTGAGTGTGAGGGGGACATTGTCACGGTCATGGAGTGTGTGTGAGGAGTTCAGTGTGACGGTGAAGGAGTAAATGTGAGGGGGTCAGGGTGAGGATGATGGTGTGAGTGTGAGGGGGTCAAGGTGACGGTGATGGCGTGAGTGTGAGGCGGTCATGGTGATGTTGAAGCTGCGAGTGTGAGGGAGTCAGGGTGACGGTGATGGAGAGAGTGTGAGGGGGTCAGGTTGACGGTGATTGTGTGAGGGTGAGGCAGTCTGGGTGACAGTGATGAAGTGAGTGTGAGGTGACCAGGGTGACACTGATGGAGCAAATATGAGGGAGTCAGTGTCATGCTGATGGAGTGAGTTTGAGGGCGTCAGGGAGACGGTGATGGAGTGAGTGTGAGGGTGTTACTATGACGGAGATTGAGTGAGTGTGAGGTTGTCAGGGTGATGGTGATGGAGTGAGTGTGACGGGATCAGTGTGAAGTTGATGGAGTGAGTGTGAGGGGGTAAGTGTGACGAAGATGGTGTGAGTGTGAGGGTGTGCGGGAGACGGTGATGGAGTAATTGTGAGGGGTTTAGGGTGACTGTAATTGCGTGAGTGTGAGGGGGTCAGGGAGACGGTGGTGGAATGAGTGTGAGGGGGTGACGGTGATGGTGATGGAGTGAGTGTTAAGTGGTCAGGGTGACAGTGATGGAATGAGTGTGAGGAGGTCAGCGTGGTGCGGATGGAGTGAGTTTGGGGAGATGAGTGTGACAGTGATGGAGTGAGGGTGAGGAGGTCAGGGTGACAGTGATGGAGTGAGTGTGAGGAGCTCAGTGTAATGGTGATGGAGAGAGTGTGAGGGGGAAAGCGTCAGGAGGGTGGATTGGGTGTGAGGGGGTCAGGGTGAGGGTGATGGGCTGAGTGTGAGGGGATAAGTGTGACGGTGATGGAGTGATTGTGAGGAGGTCAGTGTGACGGTGATGGAGAGAGTGTGAGGGGGTCAGGGTGATGGTGATGGAGCGAGTGTGAAGGGGTCAGTGTGAGGTGATGGAGTGAGTGTGAGGTTGCCAGGGTGATGGTGATGGAGTGAGTGTGAGGGGGTCAGGGTGACGGCGATCGAGTGAGTGTGAGGGGGTCAGGGTGACACTGATGGAATGAATGTGAGGCAGTCAGGGTAATGGTGATGGAGTGAGTGTGAGAGAGTCAGGGTGATGGTGATGGAGCGAGTGTGAAGGGGTCAGTGTGAGGTGATGGAGTGAGTGTGAGGTTGCCAGGGTGATGGTGATGGAGTGAGTGTGAGGGGGTCAGGGTGACTGTGATGGAATGAGTGTGAGGGTGTCAGGTCGATGGGGATGGAGTGAATGTGGGGAGATGAGTGTGACGGTGATGGAGTGAGTGTGTGGGTACCAGTGTGAAGGTGATGGAGTGAGTGGGAGGTTGTCAGGGAGACAGAGAAGGAGTGAGTGTGAGCGGGTCTGGGTGACACTGATGGAGTAAATGTGAGAGAGTCAGGGTGATGTTGATGGAGTGTATGTGAGAGCGTCAGGGTGAGGATGATGGAGTGAGTGCGAGGGGCTCAGTGTGAGGATGATGGAGTGAGTGTGAGGGGCTCAGGGTGGGGATGATGTAGTGAGGGTGAGGGGGTCAGGGTGATGATGATGGAGTAAGTGTGAGGCGGTCTGGGTGACAGTGATGGAGTGACTGTGAGGGGATCAGTGTGATGGTGTTTGAGTGAGTTTGAGTGGGCGTCAGGGTGACGGTGACGGAGTGAGTGTGAGGGGGTCAGTGTGACAGAGATGGAGTGAGTGTGAGGGGGTCAGGGTGGCACTGATGGAGTGAATATGAGGGAGTCAGCGTGAGGGAGATGGAGTGAGTTTTAGGGAATCAGGGTGGCGGTGACTGAGTGAGTGTGAGGGCGTTAGGCAGACGGTGATGGCGTGAGTGTGAGAGGGTCAGGGAGACTGTGGAGGAATGTTTGTGAGGGGGTCAGAGTGACACTGATGGAGTGAGATTGAGGAGGTCAAGGTGACACTGATGGAGTAAATGTGAGGGAGTTATGATGACGGTGATGGAGCGAGTGTGAGGGGGGTCAGGGTGACGGTGATGGAGTCAGTGTGAGTGTGTCAGTGTGACGGAGATGGAGTGAGTGTGAGGGTGTCAGGGAGACGGTGATGGAGTGAGTGTGAGGGAATCAGGCTGATGTTGACCGAGTGAGTGTGAGGGTGTAGTGTGACTGGGATCGCGTGAGTTTGAGGTGGTCAGGGAAACGATAATGGAGTGATTGTGAGGGGGTCAGAGTAATGGTGATGTAGTATGTGTGAGAGGGGATCAGTGTGAAGTTGATGGAGTGAGTGCGAGAGGATCAGGATGACCGTGATGCAATGAGTGTGAGAGGGTCATGGTGTCGGTGATGGCGTGAGTGTGAGGGGGTCAGTGTGATGGAGATGGAGTGAGTGTGGGTAGATCAGTGTGACAGTGATGGAGTGAGTGTGAGTGGATCAGGGTGACTGTGATGGAGTGAGTGTGAGGAGGTCAGTGTGACGGTGATGCAGAGAGGGTGAGGGGGACAGGGTGAGGATGATGGATTGAGTGTGAGCGGATGAGTGTGACGGTGATGGAATGAGTGTGAGGGGGTCAAGGTGAGGTTGACGGAGTGAGGGTGAGGGGGTCAGGGTGAGGATGATGGAGTGAGTGTGAGGCGGTAAGGCTGACTCTGAAGGAGTGAGGATGAGGAAGTCTGAGTGACAATGATGCAGTGAGTGTGAGGAGATAAGTGTGACGTTGGTGGAATGTGGGTGAGCGGATCAGTGTGATGGTGTTGAAGTGAGTGTGTGTGGGGGTCAGGGTGACGATGTCGGAGTGAGTGTGAGGGGGTCAGGGTGACGGTGATCGAGTGAGTGTGAGAGGGTCAGGGTGACGGTAACGGAATGAGTGTGAGGGGTTCAGGGTGACACTGATGGAATGAATGTGAGGCAGTCAGGGTGATGGTGATGGAGTCAGTGTGAGGGAGTCATTGTGATGGTGATGGAGCGAGTGTGAGGGTGTCAGGGTGACGGTGAAGGAGTGAGTGTGAGGGGGTCAGGGTGACCGTGATGGAGCGAGTGTGAGGGGTTAGTGTGAGGTGATGGAGTGAGTATAAGGTTGTCAGGGTGATGGTGATGGAGTGAGTGTGAGGGGATCAGGGTGACGGTGATGGAGTTAGTGTGAGTTTGTCAGGGAGACAGAGAAGGAGTGAGTGTGAGGGGGGTCTAGGTGCCACTGATGGACTGAATGTGAGGGAGTCAGGGTGATGGTGATGGAGTGAGTGTGAGGGGTCCAGGTTGAGGATGATGGAGTGATTGTGAGGGCTCAGAGTGAGGATGATGGAGTGAGGGTGAGGCAGTCTGGGTGACAGTGATGGATTGAGTGTGAGGGGATGTGTGTGACATTGATGGAGAGAGGGTGAGGGGATCAGTGTGATGGTGTTGGAGTGAGTGTGTGTGGGGGTCAGTGTGACGGTGATGGAGTGAGTGTGAGGGGGTCAGTGTGATGGAGATGGAGTGAGTGTGAGGGGGTCAGGGTGACACTGATGTAGTGAATGTGAGGGAGTCATGGTGATGGTGATGGAGTGAGTTTCAGGGAATCAGGGTGGCGGTGACCGAGTGAATGTGAGGGGGTCAGGGAGACGGTGATGGAGTGAGTGTGAGGGGGTCAGAGTGACGGTGATGGAGTGAGTGTGAGGGTGCAGTGTGACTGTAATCGTGTGAGTGTGAGATGGTCAAGGAGACGGTGATGGAGTGAGTATGAGAGGGACATGGTGACGGTGATGGAGCCAGTGTGAGGGGGTCAGTGTGACGGTGAAGGAGTGAATGTGAGGGGGTCGGGGTGATCATGATGGAGTGAGTGTGAGGCGGTCAAGGTGATGGTGATGGCGTGAGTGTGAGGGGGTCAGGGTGATGTTGATGCTGTGAGTGTGAGGAGGTCAGGGTGACGGAGATGGAGTGAGTGTCAGGGAATGCGTGTGACGATGATGGAGTGAGTGTGAGGGGGACATTGTCACGGTCATGGAGTGTGTGTGAGGAGTTCAGTGTGACGGTGAAGGAGTAAATGTGAGGGGGTCAGGGTGAGGATGATGGTGTGAGTGTGAGGGGGTCAAGGTGACGGTGATGGCGTGAGTGTGAGGCGGTCATGGTGATGTTGAAGCTGCGAGTGTGAGGGAGTCAGGGTGACGGTGATGGAGAGAGTGTGAGGGGGTCAGGTTGACGGTGATTGTGTGAGGGTGAGGCAGTCTGGGTGACAGTGATGAAGTGAGTGTGAGGTGACCAGGGTGACACTGATGGAGCAAATATGAGGGAGTCAGTGTCATGCTGATGGAGTGAGTTTGAGGGCGTCAGGGAGACGGTGATGGAGTGAGTGTGAGGGTGTTACTATGACGGAGATTGAGTGAGTGTGAGGTTGTCAGGGTGATGGTGATGGAGTGAGTGTGACGGGATCAGTGTGAAGTTGATGGAGTGAGTGTGAGGGGGTAAGTGTGACGAAGATGGTGTGAGTGTGAGGGTGTGCGGGAGACGGTGATGGAGTAATTGTGAGGGGTTTAGGGTGACTGTAATTGCGTGAGTGTGAGGGGGTCAGGGAGACGGTGGTGGAATGAGTGTGAGGGGGTGACGGTGATGGTGATGGAGTGAGTGTTAAGTGGTCAGGGTGACAGTGATGGAATGAGTGTGAGGAGGTCAGCGTGGTGCGGATGGAGTGAGTTTGGGGAGATGAGTGTGACAGTGATGGAGTGAGGGTGAGGAGGTCAGGGTGACAGTGATGGAGTGAGTGTGAGGAGCTCAGTGTAATGGTGATGGAGAGAGTGTGAGGGGGAAAGCGTCAGGAGGGTGGATTGGGTGTGAGGGGGTCAGGGTGAGGGTGATGGGCTGAGTGTGAGGGGATAAGTGTGACGGTGATGGAGTGATTGTGAGGAGGTCAGTGTGACGGTGATGGAGAGAGTGTGAGGGGGTCAGGGTGATGGTGATGGAGCGAGTGTGAAGGGGTCAGTGTGAGGTGATGGAGTGAGTGTGAGGTTGCCAGGGTGATGGTGATGGAGTGAGTGTGAGGGGGTCAGGGTGACGGCGATCGAGTGAGTGTGAGGGGGTCAGGGTGACACTGATGGAATGAATGTGAGGCAGTCAGGGTAATGGTGATGGAGTGAGTGTGAGAGAGTCAGGGTGATGGTGATGGAGCGAGTGTGAAGGGGTCAGTGTGAGGTGATGGAGTGAGTGTGAGGTTGCCAGGGTGATGGTGATGGAGTGAGTGTGAGGGGGTCAGGGTGACTGTGATGGAATGAGTGTGAGGGTGTCAGGTCGATGGGGATGGAGTGAATGTGGGGAGATGAGTGTGACGGTGATGGAGTGAGTGTGTGGGTACCAGTGTGAAGGTGATGGAGTGAGTGGGAGGTTGTCAGGGAGACAGAGAAGGAGTGAGTGTGAGCGGGTCTGGGTGACACTGATGGAGTAAATGTGAGAGAGTCAGGGTGATGTTGATGGAGTGTATGTGAGAGCGTCAGGGTGAGGATGATGGAGTGAGTGCGAGGGGCTCAGTGTGAGGATGATGGAGTGAGTGTGAGGGGCTCAGGGTGGGGATGATGTAGTGAGGGTGAGGGGGTCAGGGTGATGATGATGGAGTAAGTGTGAGGCGGTCTGGGTGACAGTGATGGAGTGACTGTGAGGGGATCAGTGTGATGGTGTTTGAGTGAGTTTGAGTGGGCGTCAGGGTGACGGTGACGGAGTGAGTGTGAGGGGGTCAGTGTGACAGAGATGGAGTGAGTGTGAGGGGGTCAGGGTGGCACTGATGGAGTGAATATGAGGGAGTCAGCGTGAGGGAGATGGAGTGAGTTTTAGGGAATCAGGGTGGCGGTGACTGAGTGAGTGTGAGGGCGTTAGGCAGACGGTGATGGCGTGAGTGTGAGAGGGTCAGGGAGACTGTGGAGGAATGTTTGTGAGGGGGTCAGAGTGACACTGATGGAGTGAGATTGAGGAGGTCAAGGTGACACTGATGGAGTAAATGTGAGGGAGTTATGATGACGGTGATGGAGCGAGTGTGAGGGGGGTCAGGGTGACGGTGATGGAGTCAGTGTGAGTGTGTCAGTGTGACGGAGATGGAGTGAGTGTGAGGGTGTCAGGGAGACGGTGATGGAGTGAGTGTGAGGGAATCAGGCTGATGTTGACCGAGTGAGTGTGAGGGTGTAGTGTGACTGGGATCGCGTGAGTTTGAGGTGGTCAGGGAAACGATAATGGAGTGATTGTGAGGGGGTCAGAGTAATGGTGATGTAGTATGTGTGAGAGGGGATCAGTGTGAAGTTGATGGAGTGAGTGCGAGAGGATCAGGATGACCGTGATGCAATGAGTGTGAGAGGGTCATGGTGTCGGTGATGGCGTGAGTGTGAGGGGGTCAGTGTGATGGAGATGGAGTGAGTGTGGGTAGATCAGTGTGACAGTGATGGAGTGAGTGTGAGTGGATCAGGGTGACTGTGATGGAGTGAGTGTGAGGAGGTCAGTGTGACGGTGATGCAGAGAGGGTGAGGGGGACAGGGTGAGGATGATGGATTGAGTGTGAGCGGATGAGTGTGACGGTGATGGAATGAGTGTGAGGGGGTCAAGGTGAGGTTGACGGAGTGAGGGTGAGGGGGTCAGGGTGAGGATGATGGAGTGAGTGTGAGGCGGTAAGGCTGACTCTGAAGGAGTGAGGATGAGGAAGTCTGAGTGACAATGATGCAGTGAGTGTGAGGAGATAAGTGTGACGTTGGTGGAATGTGGGTGAGCGGATCAGTGTGATGGTGTTGAAGTGAGTGTGTGTGGGGGTCAGGGTGACGATGTCGGAGTGAGTGTGAGGGGGTCAGGGTGACGGTGATCGAGTGAGTGTGAGAGGGTCAGGGTGACGGTAACGGAATGAGTGTGAGGGGTTCAGGGTGACACTGATGGAATGAATGTGAGGCAGTCAGGGTGATGGTGATGGAGTCAGTGTGAGGGAGTCATTGTGATGGTGATGGAGCGAGTGTGAGGGTGTCAGGGTGACGGTGAAGGAGTGAGTGTGAGGGGGTCAGGGTGACCGTGATGGAGCGAGTGTGAGGGGTTAGTGTGAGGTGATGGAGTGAGTATAAGGTTGTCAGGGTGATGGTGATGGAGTGAGTGTGAGGGGATCAGGGTGACGGTGATGGAGTTAGTGTGAGTTTGTCAGGGAGACAGAGAAGGAGTGAGTGTGAGGGGGGTCTAGGTGCCACTGATGGACTGAATGTGAGGGAGTCAGGGTGATGGTGATGGAGTGAGTGTGAGGGGTCCAGGTTGAGGATGATGGAGTGATTGTGAGGGCTCAGAGTGAGGATGATGGAGTGAGGGTGAGGCAGTCTGGGTGACAGTGATGGATTGAGTGTGAGGGGATGTGTGTGACATTGATGGAGAGAGGGTGAGGGGATCAGTGTGATGGTGTTGGAGTGAGTGTGTGTGGGGGTCAGTGTGACGGTGATGGAGTGAGTGTGAGGGGGTCAGTGTGATGGAGATGGAGTGAGTGTGAGGGGGTCAGGGTGACACTGATGTAGTGAATGTGAGGGAGTCATGGTGATGGTGATGGAGTGAGTTTCAGGGAATCAGGGTGGCGGTGACCGAGTGAATGTGAGGGGGTCAGGGAGACGGTGATGGAGTGAGTGTGAGGGGGTCAGAGTGACGGTGATGGAGTGAGTGTGAGGGTGCAGTGTGACTGTAATCGTGTGAGTGTGAGATGGTCAAGGAGACGGTGATGGAGTGAGTATGAGAGGGACATGGTGACGGTGATGGAGCCAGTGTGAGGGGGTCAGTGTGACGGTGAAGGAGTGAATGTGAGGGGGTCGGGGTGATCATGATGGAGTGAGTGTGAGGCGGTCAAGGTGATGGTGATGGCGTGAGTGTGAGGGGGTCAGGGTGATGTTGATGCTGTGAGTGTGAGGAGGTCAGGGTGACGGAGATGGAGTGAGTGTCAGGGAATGCGTGTGACGATGATGGAGTGAGTGTGAGGGGGACATTGTCACGGTCATGGAGTGTGTGTGAGGAGTTCAGTGTGACGGTGAAGGAGTAAATGTGAGGGGGTCAGGGTGAGGATGATGGTGTGAGTGTGAGGGGGTCAAGGTGACGGTGATGGCGTGAGTGTGAGGCGGTCATGGTGATGTTGAAGCTGCGAGTGTGAGGGAGTCAGGGTGACGGTGATGGAGAGAGTGTGAGGGGGTCAGGTTGACGGTGATTGTGTGAGGGTGAGGCAGTCTGGGTGACAGTGATGAAGTGAGTGTGAGGTGACCAGGGTGACACTGATGGAGCAAATATGAGGGAGTCAGTGTCATGCTGATGGAGTGAGTTTGAGGGCGTCAGGGAGACGGTGATGGAGTGAGTGTGAGGGTGTTACTATGACGGAGATTGAGTGAGTGTGAGGTTGTCAGGGTGATGGTGATGGAGTGAGTGTGACGGGATCAGTGTGAAGTTGATGGAGTGAGTGTGAGGGGGTAAGTGTGACGAAGATGGTGTGAGTGTGAGGGTGTGCGGGAGACGGTGATGGAGTAATTGTGAGGGGTTTAGGGTGACTGTAATTGCGTGAGTGTGAGGGGGTCAGGGAGACGGTGGTGGAATGAGTGTGAGGGGGTGACGGTGATGGTGATGGAGTGAGTGTTAAGTGGTCAGGGTGACAGTGATGGAATGAGTGTGAGGAGGTCAGCGTGGTGCGGATGGAGTGAGTTTGGGGAGATGAGTGTGACAGTGATGGAGTGAGGGTGAGGAGGTCAGGGTGACAGTGATGGAGTGAGTGTGAGGAGCTCAGTGTAATGGTGATGGAGAGAGTGTGAGGGGGAAAGCGTCAGGAGGGTGGATTGGGTGTGAGGGGGTCAGGGTGAGGGTGATGGGCTGAGTGTGAGGGGATAAGTGTGACGGTGATGGAGTGATTGTGAGGAGGTCAGTGTGACGGTGATGGAGAGAGTGTGAGGGGGTCAGGGTGATGGTGATGGAGCGAGTGTGAAGGGGTCAGTGTGAGGTGATGGAGTGAGTGTGAGGTTGCCAGGGTGATGGTGATGGAGTGAGTGTGAGGGGGTCAGGGTGACGGCGATCGAGTGAGTGTGAGGGGGTCAGGGTGACACTGATGGAATGAATGTGAGGCAGTCAGGGTAATGGTGATGGAGTGAGTGTGAGAGAGTCAGGGTGATGGTGATGGAGCGAGTGTGAAGGGGTCAGTGTGAGGTGATGGAGTGAGTGTGAGGTTGCCAGGGTGATGGTGATGGAGTGAGTGTGAGGGGGTCAGGGTGACTGTGATGGAATGAGTGTGAGGGTGTCAGGTCGATGGGGATGGAGTGAATGTGGGGAGATGAGTGTGACGGTGATGGAGTGAGTGTGTGGGTACCAGTGTGAAGGTGATGGAGTGAGTGGGAGGTTGTCAGGGAGACAGAGAAGGAGTGAGTGTGAGCGGGTCTGGGTGACACTGATGGAGTAAATGTGAGAGAGTCAGGGTGATGTTGATGGAGTGTATGTGAGAGCGTCAGGGTGAGGATGATGGAGTGAGTGCGAGGGGCTCAGTGTGAGGATGATGGAGTGAGTGTGAGGGGCTCAGGGTGGGGATGATGTAGTGAGGGTGAGGGGGTCAGGGTGATGATGATGGAGTAAGTGTGAGGCGGTCTGGGTGACAGTGATGGAGTGACTGTGAGGGGATCAGTGTGATGGTGTTTGAGTGAGTTTGAGTGGGCGTCAGGGTGACGGTGACGGAGTGAGTGTGAGGGGGTCAGTGTGACAGAGATGGAGTGAGTGTGAGGGGGTCAGGGTGGCACTGATGGAGTGAATATGAGGGAGTCAGCGTGAGGGAGATGGAGTGAGTTTTAGGGAATCAGGGTGGCGGTGACTGAGTGAGTGTGAGGGCGTTAGGCAGACGGTGATGGCGTGAGTGTGAGAGGGTCAGGGAGACTGTGGAGGAATGTTTGTGAGGGGGTCAGAGTGACACTGATGGAGTGAGATTGAGGAGGTCAAGGTGACACTGATGGAGTAAATGTGAGGGAGTTATGATGACGGTGATGGAGCGAGTGTGAGGGGGGTCAGGGTGACGGTGATGGAGTCAGTGTGAGTGTGTCAGTGTGACGGAGATGGAGTGAGTGTGAGGGTGTCAGGGAGACGGTGATGGAGTGAGTGTGAGGGAATCAGGCTGATGTTGACCGAGTGAGTGTGAGGGTGTAGTGTGACTGGGATCGCGTGAGTTTGAGGTGGTCAGGGAAACGATAATGGAGTGATTGTGAGGGGGTCAGAGTAATGGTGATGTAGTATGTGTGAGAGGGGATCAGTGTGAAGTTGATGGAGTGAGTGCGAGAGGATCAGGATGACCGTGATGCAATGAGTGTGAGAGGGTCATGGTGTCGGTGATGGCGTGAGTGTGAGGGGGTCAGTGTGATGGAGATGGAGTGAGTGTGGGTAGATCAGTGTGACAGTGATGGAGTGAGTGTGAGTGGATCAGGGTGACTGTGATGGAGTGAGTGTGAGGAGGTCAGTGTGACGGTGATGCAGAGAGGGTGAGGGGGACAGGGTGAGGATGATGGATTGAGTGTGAGCGGATGAGTGTGACGGTGATGGAATGAGTGTGAGGGGGTCAAGGTGAGGTTGACGGAGTGAGGGTGAGGGGGTCAGGGTGAGGATGATGGAGTGAGTGTGAGGCGGTAAGGCTGACTCTGAAGGAGTGAGGATGAGGAAGTCTGAGTGACAATGATGCAGTGAGTGTGAGGAGATAAGTGTGACGTTGGTGGAATGTGGGTGAGCGGATCAGTGTGATGGTGTTGAAGTGAGTGTGTGTGGGGGTCAGGGTGACGATGTCGGAGTGAGTGTGAGGGGGTCAGGGTGACGGTGATCGAGTGAGTGTGAGAGGGTCAGGGTGACGGTAACGGAATGAGTGTGAGGGGTTCAGGGTGACACTGATGGAATGAATGTGAGGCAGTCAGGGTGATGGTGATGGAGTCAGTGTGAGGGAGTCATTGTGATGGTGATGGAGCGAGTGTGAGGGTGTCAGGGTGACGGTGAAGGAGTGAGTGTGAGGGGGTCAGGGTGACCGTGATGGAGCGAGTGTGAGGGGTTAGTGTGAGGTGATGGAGTGAGTATAAGGTTGTCAGGGTGATGGTGATGGAGTGAGTGTGAGGGGATCAGGGTGACGGTGATGGAGTTAGTGTGAGTTTGTCAGGGAGACAGAGAAGGAGTGAGTGTGAGGGGGGTCTAGGTGCCACTGATGGACTGAATGTGAGGGAGTCAGGGTGATGGTGATGGAGTGAGTGTGAGGGGTCCAGGTTGAGGATGATGGAGTGATTGTGAGGGCTCAGAGTGAGGATGATGGAGTGAGGGTGAGGCAGTCTGGGTGACAGTGATGGATTGAGTGTGAGGGGATGTGTGTGACATTGATGGAGAGAGGGTGAGGGGATCAGTGTGATGGTGTTGGAGTGAGTGTGTGTGGGGGTCAGTGTGACGGTGATGGAGTGAGTGTGAGGGGGTCAGTGTGATGGAGATGGAGTGAGTGTGAGGGGGTCAGGGTGACACTGATGTAGTGAATGTGAGGGAGTCATGGTGATGGTGATGGAGTGAGTTTCAGGGAATCAGGGTGGCGGTGACCGAGTGAATGTGAGGGGGTCAGGGAGACGGTGATGGAGTGAGTGTGAGGGGGTCAGAGTGACGGTGATGGAGTGAGTGTGAGGGTGCAGTGTGACTGTAATCGTGTGAGTGTGAGATGGTCAAGGAGACGGTGATGGAGTGAGTATGAGAGGGACATGGTGACGGTGATGGAGCCAGTGTGAGGGGGTCAGTGTGACGGTGAAGGAGTGAATGTGAGGGGGTCGGGGTGATCATGATGGAGTGAGTGTGAGGCGGTCAAGGTGATGGTGATGGCGTGAGTGTGAGGGGGTCAGGGTGATGTTGATGCTGTGAGTGTGAGGAGGTCAGGGTGACGGAGATGGAGTGAGTGTCAGGGAATGCGTGTGACGATGATGGAGTGAGTGTGAGGGGGACATTGTCACGGTCATGGAGTGTGTGTGAGGAGTTCAGTGTGACGGTGAAGGAGTAAATGTGAGGGGGTCAGGGTGAGGATGATGGTGTGAGTGTGAGGGGGTCAAGGTGACGGTGATGGCGTGAGTGTGAGGCGGTCATGGTGATGTTGAAGCTGCGAGTGTGAGGGAGTCAGGGTGACGGTGATGGAGAGAGTGTGAGGGGGTCAGGTTGACGGTGATTGTGTGAGGGTGAGGCAGTCTGGGTGACAGTGATGAAGTGAGTGTGAGGTGACCAGGGTGACACTGATGGAGCAAATATGAGGGAGTCAGTGTCATGCTGATGGAGTGAGTTTGAGGGCGTCAGGGAGACGGTGATGGAGTGAGTGTGAGGGTGTTACTATGACGGAGATTGAGTGAGTGTGAGGTTGTCAGGGTGATGGTGATGGAGTGAGTGTGACGGGATCAGTGTGAAGTTGATGGAGTGAGTGTGAGGGGGTAAGTGTGACGAAGATGGTGTGAGTGTGAGGGTGTGCGGGAGACGGTGATGGAGTAATTGTGAGGGGTTTAGGGTGACTGTAATTGCGTGAGTGTGAGGGGGTCAGGGAGACGGTGGTGGAATGAGTGTGAGGGGGTGACGGTGATGGTGATGGAGTGAGTGTTAAGTGGTCAGGGTGACAGTGATGGAATGAGTGTGAGGAGGTCAGCGTGGTGCGGATGGAGTGAGTTTGGGGAGATGAGTGTGACAGTGATGGAGTGAGGGTGAGGAGGTCAGGGTGACAGTGATGGAGTGAGTGTGAGGAGCTCAGTGTAATGGTGATGGAGAGAGTGTGAGGGGGAAAGCGTCAGGAGGGTGGATTGGGTGTGAGGGGGTCAGGGTGAGGGTGATGGGCTGAGTGTGAGGGGATAAGTGTGACGGTGATGGAGTGATTGTGAGGAGGTCAGTGTGACGGTGATGGAGAGAGTGTGAGGGGGTCAGGGTGACGGTGATGGGCTGAGTGTGAGGAGGTCAGTGTGACGGTGATGGAGAGAGTGTGAGGGGGACAGAGTGAGGATGATGGATTGAGTGTGAGGGGGTCAGGGTGAGGATGATGGAGTGACTGTGAGGGGGTCAGTGTGCTGCTGATGGAGTGAGTATGAGGCAGTATGGAAGACAGTGATGGACTGAGTGTGAGGGGATGAGTGTGAAATTGATGGAGTGTAGGTGAGGGGATCAGCGTGATGGTGTTGGAGTGAGTGTGTGTGAGGGTCAGGGTGAAAGTGATGGAGTGAGTGTGAAGAGGTCAGGGTGACACAGATGGAGTGAATGTGAGGGCGTCAGGGTGATGTTGATGGACTGAGTGTGAGGAGGTCAGGGTGATACTAATGGAGTGAATGTGAGGGAGTCAGGGTGATGGTGATGGAGTGAGGGTGAGGAGGTCAGGGTGACGGAGATGGAGTGAGTGTGAGGGAATGAGTGTGACGGAGATGGAGTGAGTGTGAGGGGGTCAGGGTCACGGTCATGGAGTGAGTGTGAGGACGTCAGTGTGACGGTGATGGACAGAGTGTGAGGGGGACAGCGTGAGGATGATGGATTGAGTGTAAGGGGGTCAGGGTGATGGTGAAGGAGTGAGTGTGAGGGGTTCAGGGTGATCGTGATGGAGTGAGTGTGAGGGAGTCAATGTGACGGTGATGGCGTGAGTGTGAGGGGGTAAGGTTAACGTTGATAGTGTGAGTGTGAGGCGGTCTGGGTGACAGTGATAAAGTGAGTGTGAGGTGGTCAGCGTGACACTGATGGAGCGAATGTGACGGAGTCAATGTAATGGTGATGGAGTGAGAGTGAGGGGGTTATGGTGAAGGTGATGGAGCTAATGTGAGGGGGGTCAGGGTGACGGTGATGGAGTGAGTGTGAGGGTGTCAGTGTGACGGAGATGGAGTGAGTGTGAGGGGGTCAGGGAGTCTGTGATGGAGTGAGTGTGAGGGGGTCAGGGTGACACTGATGGAGTGACTGTGAGGGAGTCATGGTGATGGCGATGGAGTGAGTTTCAGGGAATCAGGGTGGCGGTGACCGAGTGAGTGTGAGTGGTTCAGGGAGACGCTGAAGACGTGAGTGTGAGAGGGTCAGGGAGATGGTGATGGAGTGAGAGTGAGGGGGTCAGAGTGACGGTGAAGGAGTGAGTGTGAGGGAGTCACGGTGACAGTGAAGGAGTGTTTGTGAGGGGGTCAGGGTGACACTGATGGAGTGAGTTTGAGGAGGTCAAGGTGACACTGATGGAGTGAATGTGAGGGAATTAGGGTGATGGTGATGGAGTGAGTGTGGGGGGGTCCGGATGACGGTGGTGCACTGAGTGTGAGAGGGTCATTGAGATGGTGATAGAGTGAGTATGAGGGAGACAGTGTGACGCAGATGGTGTGAGTGTGAGGGTGTCAGGGAGACGGTGATGGAGTGAGTGTGATGGAGTCAGGGTGACACTGATGGAGTGAGTGTGATGGTGCAATGTGACTTTAATCGTGTGAGTGTGAGATGGTCAAGGAGACAGTGATGGAGTGAGTATGAGGGGGTCATGGAGACGGTTATGGAGCCAGTGTGAGGGGGTCAACGTGACGGTGAAGGAGTGAATGTGAGGCGGTCACGATGATCGTGATGGATTGAGTGTGAGGCGGTCAAGGTGACGGTGATGGCGTGAGTGTGAGGGGGTCAGGGTAATGTTGCTGCTGTGAGTGTGAGTGGGTCTGTGTGACGGTGATTGTGTGAATGTGAGGCAGTCTGGGTGACAGTGATGAAGTGAGTGTGAGGTGGTCAGGGTGACACGGATGGAGAGAATGTGAGGGAGTCAGTGTCATGGTGATGGAGTGAGTTTGACGGGGTCAGTGTTACGATGATGGAGTGAGTGTGAGTGCGTCAGTGTGAGGGGGATCGAGTGAGTGTGAGGTTGTCAGGGTGATGGTGATGGAGTGAGTGTGACGGGATCAGTGTGAAGTTGATGGAGTGAGTGTGAGGGGGTCAGGGAGACAGTGGTGGAGTGAGTGTGAGGGAGTCACGGTGATGGTGATGGAGTGAGTGTGAGGTTTTCAGGTTGACGGTGATGGAGTGAGTGTTAAGCGGTCAGGGTGACAGTGATGGAATGAGTGTGAAGAGGTCAGCGTGGTGCGGATGGAGTGAGTGTGGGGAGATGAGTGTGACGGTGATGGAGTGAGGGTGAGGAGGTCAGGGTGATGGTGATGGAGTGAGTGTGAGAGGTTCAGGCTGACGGTGATGGACTGAGTGTGAGGGGATGAGTGTGACAGTGATGGAGTGAGTGTGAGGAGGTCAATGTAACGGTGATGGAGAGAGTGTGAGGGGGACAGCGTGAGGATGGTGCATTGAGTGTGGGGGGTCAGGGTGAGGATGATGGAGTGAGGGTGAGGAGGTCAGGGTCGCGGTGATGGAGTGAGTGTGAGAGGGTCAGGATGACGGTGATGGGCTGAGTGTGTGGGGATGAGTGTGACGGTGATGGAGTGAGTGTGTGGAGGTCAGTCGGACGGTGATGGAGAGAGTGTGAGGGGGGCAGGGTGAGGATGATGGATTGAGAGTGAGGGGGTCAGGGTGAGGATGATGGCGTGACTGTGAGGGGTCAGTGTGATGCTGATGGAGTGAGTATGAGGCAGTCTGGCTGACAGTGATGGACCGAGTGTGAGGGGATGAGTGTGAAATTGACGGAGTGTAGGTGAGGGGATCAGCATGATGATGTTGGAGTGAGTGTGTGTGGGGGTCAGGGTGACAGTGATGGAAAAGTGTGAGGGGGTCAGGGTGTTGGTGAAGGAGTGTTTATGAGGGGTCAGGGTGACACTGATGGAGTGAGTGTGAGGAGGTCAGGGTGACACTGATGGAGTGAATGTAAGGGAGTCAGGGTGATGGTGATGGAGTGAGTGTGAGGAGGTCAGGGTGACACTAATGGAGTGAATGTGAGGGAGTCAGGGTGATGGTGATGGAGTGAGTGTGACGGGATCAGTGTGAAGTTGATGGAGTGAGTGTGAGGGGGTAAGTGTGACGAAGATGGTGTGAGTGTGAGGGTGTGCGGGAGACGGTGATGGAGTAATTGTGAGGGGTTTAGGGTGACTGTAATTGCGTGAGTGTGAGGGGGTCAGGGAGACGGTGGTGGAATGAGTGTGAGGGGGTGACGGTGATGGTGATGGAGTGAGTGTTAAGTGGTCAGGGTGACAGTGATGGAATGAGTGTGAGGAGGTCAGCGTGGTGCGGATGGAGTGAGTTTGGGGAGATGAGTGTGACAGTGATGGAGTGAGGGTGAGGAGGTCAGGGTGACAGTGATGGAGTGAGTGTGAGGAGCTCAGTGTAATGGTGATGGAGAGAGTGTGAGGGGGAAAGCGTCAGGAGGGTGGATTGGGTGTGAGGGGGTCAGGGTGAGGGTGATGGGCTGAGTGTGAGGGGATAAGTGTGACGGTGATGGAGTGATTGTGAGGAGGTCAGTGTGACGGTGATGGAGAGAGTGTGAGGGGGTCAGGGTGACGGTGATGGGCTGAGTGTGAGGAGGTCAGTGTGACGGTGATGGAGAGAGTGTGAGGGGGACAGAGTGAGGATGATGGATTGAGTGTGAGGGGGTCAGGGTGAGGATGATGGAGTGACTGTGAGGGGGTCAGTGTGCTGCTGATGGAGTGAGTATGAGGCAGTATGGAAGACAGTGATGGACTGAGTGTGAGGGGATGAGTGTGAAATTGATGGAGTGTAGGTGAGGGGATCAGCGTGATGGTGTTGGAGTGAGTGTGTGTGAGGGTCAGGGTGAAAGTGATGGAGTGAGTGTGAAGAGGTCAGGGTGACACAGATGGAGTGAATGTGAGGGCGTCAGGGTGATGTTGATGGACTGAGTGTGAGGAGGTCAGGGTGATACTAATGGAGTGAATGTGAGGGAGTCAGGGTGATGGTGATGGAGTGAGGGTGAGGAGGTCAGGGTGACGGAGATGGAGTGAGTGTGAGGGAATGAGTGTGACGGAGATGGAGTGAGTGTGAGGGGGTCAGGGTCACGGTCATGGAGTGAGTGTGAGGACGTCAGTGTGACGGTGATGGACAGAGTGTGAGGGGGACAGCGTGAGGATGATGGATTGAGTGTAAGGGGGTCAGGGTGATGGTGAAGGAGTGAGTGTGAGGGGTTCAGGGTGATCGTGATGGAGTGAGTGTGAGGGAGTCAATGTGACGGTGATGGCGTGAGTGTGAGGGGGTAAGGTTAACGTTGATAGTGTGAGTGTGAGGCGGTCTGGGTGACAGTGATAAAGTGAGTGTGAGGTGGTCAGCGTGACACTGATGGAGCGAATGTGACGGAGTCAATGTAATGGTGATGGAGTGAGAGTGAGGGGGTTATGGTGAAGGTGATGGAGCTAATGTGAGGGGGGTCAGGGTGACGGTGATGGAGTGAGTGTGAGGGTGTCAGTGTGACGGAGATGGAGTGAGTGTGAGGGGGTCAGGGAGTCTGTGATGGAGTGAGTGTGAGGGGGTCAGGGTGACACTGATGGAGTGACTGTGAGGGAGTCATGGTGATGGCGATGGAGTGAGTTTCAGGGAATCAGGGTGGCGGTGACCGAGTGAGTGTGAGTGGTTCAGGGAGACGCTGAAGACGTGAGTGTGAGAGGGTCAGGGAGATGGTGATGGAGTGAGAGTGAGGGGGTCAGAGTGACGGTGAAGGAGTGAGTGTGAGGGAGTCACGGTGACAGTGAAGGAGTGTTTGTGAGGGGGTCAGGGTGACACTGATGGAGTGAGTTTGAGGAGGTCAAGGTGACACTGATGGAGTGAATGTGAGGGAATTAGGGTGATGGTGATGGAGTGAGTGTGGGGGGGTCCGGATGACGGTGGTGCACTGAGTGTGAGAGGGTCATTGAGATGGTGATAGAGTGAGTATGAGGGAGACAGTGTGACGCAGATGGTGTGAGTGTGAGGGTGTCAGGGAGACGGTGATGGAGTGAGTGTGATGGAGTCAGGGTGACACTGATGGAGTGAGTGTGATGGTGCAATGTGACTTTAATCGTGTGAGTGTGAGATGGTCAAGGAGACAGTGATGGAGTGAGTATGAGGGGGTCATGGAGACGGTTATGGAGCCAGTGTGAGGGGGTCAACGTGACGGTGAAGGAGTGAATGTGAGGCGGTCACGATGATCGTGATGGATTGAGTGTGAGGCGGTCAAGGTGACGGTGATGGCGTGAGTGTGAGGGGGTCAGGGTAATGTTGCTGCTGTGAGTGTGAGTGGGTCTGTGTGACGGTGATTGTGTGAATGTGAGGCAGTCTGGGTGACAGTGATGAAGTGAGTGTGAGGTGGTCAGGGTGACACGGATGGAGAGAATGTGAGGGAGTCAGTGTCATGGTGATGGAGTGAGTTTGACGGGGTCAGTGTTACGATGATGGAGTGAGTGTGAGTGCGTCAGTGTGAGGGGGATCGAGTGAGTGTGAGGTTGTCAGGGTGATGGTGATGGAGTGAGTGTGACGGGATCAGTGTGAAGTTGATGGAGTGAGTGTGAGGGGGTCAGGGAGACAGTGGTGGAGTGAGTGTGAGGGAGTCACGGTGATGGTGATGGAGTGAGTGTGAGGTTTTCAGGTTGACGGTGATGGAGTGAGTGTTAAGCGGTCAGGGTGACAGTGATGGAATGAGTGTGAAGAGGTCAGCGTGGTGCGGATGGAGTGAGTGTGGGGAGATGAGTGTGACGGTGATGGAGTGAGGGTGAGGAGGTCAGGGTGATGGTGATGGAGTGAGTGTGAGAGGTTCAGGCTGACGGTGATGGACTGAGTGTGAGGGGATGAGTGTGACAGTGATGGAGTGAGTGTGAGGAGGTCAATGTAACGGTGATGGAGAGAGTGTGAGGGGGACAGCGTGAGGATGGTGCATTGAGTGTGGGGGGTCAGGGTGAGGATGATGGAGTGAGGGTGAGGAGGTCAGGGTCGCGGTGATGGAGTGAGTGTGAGAGGGTCAGGATGACGGTGATGGGCTGAGTGTGTGGGGATGAGTGTGACGGTGATGGAGTGAGTGTGTGGAGGTCAGTCGGACGGTGATGGAGAGAGTGTGAGGGGGGCAGGGTGAGGATGATGGATTGAGAGTGAGGGGGTCAGGGTGAGGATGATGGCGTGACTGTGAGGGGTCAGTGTGATGCTGATGGAGTGAGTATGAGGCAGTCTGGCTGACAGTGATGGACCGAGTGTGAGGGGATGAGTGTGAAATTGACGGAGTGTAGGTGAGGGGATCAGCATGATGATGTTGGAGTGAGTGTGTGTGGGGGTCAGGGTGACAGTGATGGAAAAGTGTGAGGGGGTCAGGGTGTTGGTGAAGGAGTGTTTATGAGGGGTCAGGGTGACACTGATGGAGTGAGTGTGAGGAGGTCAGGGTGACACTGATGGAGTGAATGTAAGGGAGTCAGGGTGATGGTGATGGAGTGAGTGTGAGGAGGTCAGGGTGACACTAATGGAGTGAATGTGAGGGAGTCAGGGTGATGGTGATGGAGTGAGGGTGAGGAGGTCAGAGTGACGGAGATGGTGTGAGAGTGAGGGGATGAGTGTGACAGTGATGGATTGAGTGTGAGGGGGTCAGGGTGAGGATGATGGAGTGAGTGTGAGGGGGTCAGTGTGATGGTGAAGGAGTGAGTGTGAGGGGCTCAGGGTGATTGTGATGGAGTGAGTGTGAGGGAGTCAGGTTAACGGTGATAGTGTGAGTGTGAGGCGGTCTGGGTGACAATGATAAAGTGTGAGGTGGTCAGTGTGACACTGATGGAGCGAATGTGACGGAGTCAGTATAATGATGATGGAGTGAGAGTGAGGTGGTTATGATGAAGGTGATGGAGCTAATGTGAGGGAAGTCAGTGTGACGGTGATGGAGTGAGTGTGAGGGGGTCAGGGTGACGGTGATGGGCTGAGTGTGAGGAGGTCAGTGTGACGGTGATGGAGAGAGTGTGAGGGGGACAGAGTGAGGATGATGGATTGAGTGTGAGGGGGTCAGGGTGAGGATGATGGAGTGACTGTGAGGGGGTCAGTGTGATGCTGATGGAGTGAGTATGAGGCAGTCTGGAAGACAGTGATGGACTGAGTGTGAGGGGATGAGTGTGAAATTGATGGAGTGTAGGTGAGTGGAACAGCGTGATGGTGTTGGAGTGAGTGTGTGTGAGGGTCAGGGTGAAAGTGATGGAGTGAGTGTGAAGAGGTCAGGGTGACACAGATGGAGTGAATGTGAGGGAGTCAGGGTGATGGTGATGGAGTGAGGGTGAGGAGGTCAGGGTGACGGAGATGGAGTGAGTGTGAGGGAATGAGTGTGACGGAGATGGAGTGAGTGTGAGGGGGTCACGTTCACGGTCATGGAGTGAGTGTGAGGACGTCAGTGTGACGGTGATGGACAGAGTGTGAGGGGGACAGCGTGAGGATGATGGATTGAGTGTAAGGGGGTCAGGGTGATGGTGAAGGAGTGAGTGTGAGGGGTTCAGGGTGATCGTGATGGAGTGAGTGTGAGGGAGTCAATGTGACGGTGATGGCATGAGTGTGGGGGGTAAGGTTAACGTTGATAGTGTGAGTGTGAGGCGGTCTGGGTGACAGTGATAAAGTGAGTGTGAGGTGGTCAGCGTGACACTGATGGAGCGAATGTGACGGAGTCAATGTAATGGTGATGGAGTGAGAGTGAGGGGGTTATGGTGAAGGTGATGGAGCTAATATGAGGGGGGTCAGGGTGACGGTGATGGAGTGAGTGTGAGGGTGTCAGGGAGACGGTGATGGAGTGAGTGTGAGGGGGTCAGGGTGACACTGATGGAGTGACTGTGAGGGAGTCATGGTGATGGCGATGGAGTGAGTTTCAGGGAATCAGGGTGGCGGTGACCGAGTGAGTGTGAGTGGTTCAGGGAGACGCTGAAGACGTGAGTGTGAGAGGGTCAGGGAGATGGTGATGGAGTGAGAGTGAGGGGGTCAGAGTGACGGTGAAGGAGCGAGTGTGAGGGAGTCACGGTGACAGTGAAGGAGTGTTTGTGAGGGGGTCAGGTTGACACTGATGGAGTGAGTTTGAGGAGGTCAAGGTGACACTGATGGAGTGAATGTGAGGGAATTAGGGTGATGGTGATGGAGTGAGTGTGAGGGGGTCCGGATGACGGTGGTGCACTGAGTGTGAGAGGGTCATTGAGATGGTGATAGAGTGAGTATGAGGGAGACAGTGTGACGCAGATGGTGTGAGTGTGAGGGTGTCAGGGAGACGGTGATGGAGTGAGTGTGATGGAGTCAGGGTGACACTGATGGAGTGAGTGTGATGGTGCAATGTGACTTTAATCGTGTGAGTGTGAGATGGTCAAGGAGACAGTGATGGAGTGAGTATGAGGGGGTCATGGAGACGGTTATGGAGCCAGTGTGAGGGGGTCAACGTGACGGTGAAGGAGTGAATGTGAGGGGGTCACGATGATCGTGATGGATTGAGTGTGAGGCGGTCAAGGTGACGGTGATGTCGTGAGTGTGAGGGGGTCAGGGTGATGTTGCTGCTGTGAGTGTGAGTGGGTCTGTGTGACGGTGATTGTGTGAATGTGAGGCAGTCTGGGTGACAGTGATGAAGTGAGTGTGAGGTGGTCAGGGTGACACGGATGGAGAGAATGTGAGGGAGTCAGTGTCATGGTGATGGAGTGAGTTTGACGGGGTCAGTGTTACGATGATGGAGTGAGTGTGAGTGCGTCAGTGTGAGGGGGATCGAGTGAGTGTGAGGTTGTCAGGGTGATGGTGATGGAGTGAGTGTGACGGGATCAGTGTGAAGTTGATGGAGTGAGTGTGAGGGGGTCAGGGAGACAGTGGTGGAGTGAGTGTGAGGGAGTCACGGTGATGGTGATGGAGTGAGTGTGAGGTTTTCAGGTTGACGGTGATGGAGTGAGTGTTAAGCGGTCAGGGTGACAGTGATGGAATGAGTGTGAAGAGGTCAGCGTGGTGCGGATGGAGTGAGTGTGGGGAGATGAGTGTGACGGTGATGGAGTGAGGGTGAGGAGGTCAGGGTG
Source organism: Chiloscyllium plagiosum (assembly GCF_037043375.1). NCBI lineage: Eukaryota > Metazoa > Chordata > Chondrichthyes > Orectolobiformes > Hemiscylliidae > Chiloscyllium > Chiloscyllium plagiosum. The sequence continues at coordinate 50,353,656 of NW_028270183.1, forward strand.
ATGGTGATGGAGTGAGTGTGAGAGGTTCAGGCTGACGGTGATGGACTGAGTGTGAGGGGATGAGTGTGACAGTGATGGAGTGAGTGTGAGGAGGTCAATGTAACGGTGATGGAGAGAGTGTGAGGGGGACAGCGTGAGAATGGTGCATTGAGTGTGGGGGTCAGGGTGAGGATGATGGAGTGAGGGTGAGGAGGTCAGGGTCGCGGTGATGGAGTGAGTGTGAGAGGGTCAGGATGACGGTGATGGGCTGAGTGTGTGGGGATGAGTGTGACGGTGATGGAGTGAGTGTGTGGAGGTCAGTCTGATGGTGATGGAGAGAGTGTGAGGGGGGCAGGGTGAGGATGATGGATTGAGAGTGAGGGGGTCAGGGTAAGGATGATGGCGTGACTGTGAGGGGTCAGTGTGATGCTGATGGAGTGAGTATGAGGCAGTCTGGCTGACAGTGATGGACCGAGTGTGAGGGGATGAGTGTGAAATTGACGGAGTGTAGGTGAGGGGATCAGCATGATGGTGTTGGAGTGAGTGTGTGTGGGGGTCAGGGTGACAGTGATGGAGTGAGTGTGAGGAGGTCAGGGTGACACTAATGGAGTGAATGTGAGGGAGTCAGGGTGATGGTGATGGAGTGAGGGTGAGGAGGTCAGAGTGACGGAGATGGAGTGAGAGTGAGGGGATGAGTGTGACCGTGATGGATTGAGTGTGAGGGGGTCAGGGTGAGGATGATGGAGTGAGTGTGAGGGGGTCAGTGTGATGGTGAAGGAGTGAGTGTGAGGGGCTCAGGGTGATTGTGATGGAGTGAGTGTGAGGGAGTCAGGTTAACGGTGATAGTGTGAGTGTGAGGCGGTCTGGGTGACAGTGATAAAGTGAGTGTGAGGTGGTCAGTGTGACACTGATGGAGCGAATGTGACGGAGTCAGTATAATGATGATGGAGTGAGAGTGAGGTGGTTATGATGAAGGTGATGGAGCTAATGTGAGGGAAGTCAGTGTGACGGTGATGGAGTGAGTGTGAGGAGGTCAGTGTGACGGTGATGGGCTGAGTGTGAGGGGATGAGTGTGACGGTGATGGAGTGAGTGTGAGGAGGTCAGTGTGACGGTGATGGAGAGAATGTGAGGGGGACAGGGTGAGGATGATGGATTGAGTGTGAGGGGGTCAGGGTGAGGCTGATGGGGTGAGGGTGTTGAGGTCAGGGTAGCGGTGATGGAGTGAGTGTGAGAGGGTCAGGGTGACGGTGATGGGCTGAGTGTGAGGGGATGAGTGTGACGGTGATGGAGTGAGTGTGAGGAGGTCAGTGTAACGGTGATGGAGAGAGTGTGAGGGGGTCAGGGTGAGGATGATGGAGTGACTGTGAGGGGGTCAGTGTGATGCTGATGGATGTGTATGAGGCAGTCTGGTTGACAGTGATGGACTGAATGTGAGGGGATGAGTGTGAAATTGATGGAGTGTAGGTGAGGGGATCAGCATGATGTTGTTGGAGTGAGTGTGTGGGGGGGTCAGGGTGACAGTGATGGAGTGAGTGTGAGGGGGTCAGGGTGTTAGTGAAGGAGTGATTAAGAGGGGTCAGGGTGACACTGGTGGAGTGAGTGTGAGGAGGTCAGGGTGACACTGATGGAGTGAATGTGAGGGAGTCAGGGTGATGGTGATGGAGTGAGTGTGAGGAGGTCAGGGTGACACTAATGGAGTGAATTTGAGGGAGTCAGGGTGATGGTGATGGAGTGAGGGTGAGGAGGTCAGGGTGACAGAGATGGAGTGAGTGTGAGGGGATGAGTGTGACAGTGATGGATTGAGTGTGAGGGGGTCAGGGTGACGATGATGGATTGAGTGTGAGGGGATCAGTGTGATGGTGAAGGAGTGAGTGTGAGGGGCTCAGGGTGATCGTGATGGAGTGAGTGTGAGGGAGTCAAGGTGACGGTGATGGCGTGAGTGTGAGGCGGTCAGGTTAACGGTGATAGTGTGAGTGTGAGGCGGTCTGGGTGACAGTGATAAAGTGAGTGTGAGGTGGTCAGTGTGACACTGATGGAGCCAATGTGACGGAGTCAGTATAATGGTGATAGAGTGAGAGTGAGGGGGTTATGATGAAGGTGATGGAGCGAATGTAAGGGAATTCAGTGTGACGATGATTGAGTGAGTATGAGGAAGTCAGTGTGACGGTGATGGGCTGAGTGTGAGGGGATGAGTGTGACAGTGATGGATTGAGTGTGAGGGTTTCATGGTGACGGTGATGGAGAGAGTGTGAGGGGGTCAGTTTGACGGTGATGGAGTGAGTCTGAGGGGGTCAGGGTGTCGGTGATGGAGTAAGTGAGGGGGTCACGGTGACGGTCCTGGAGCGAGTGTGATTGAGTCCGTGTGAGGGTCATGGAGTGAGTGTGAGGGGGTCAAAGTTATGGAGAAGGTGTGAGTGTGTCATGGTCAGGGTGACAGTGATGGAATGAGTGTGAGCGGGTCAGAGTGACGGTGCTGGAGCGTGTGTGAGTTGGTCAGGATGATGGTGATGAAGTGAGTGTGAGGGGGTCAGTGCGATGGAGATGGAGTGAGTGTGTAGGGATTGGTGAGATGGTGAAGGTGTGCTTGTGTTGGGGTCAGGGTTACAATAAAGGAATGAGTGTGAGTGGGTAAAGGTGACGGTGATGAAGTGAGTGTGACGGGGTCAGTGTGATGCAGATGGCGTGAGTGTGAGGGGGTCAGGGTGACTATGATGGAGTGAGTGTGAGGACATCAGGGTGATGGTGATGGAATGAGAGTGAGCGGGTAAGGGTGATGGTGATGAAATGAGTGTGACGGGGTCAGTGTGACGCAGATGGCGTGAGTGTGAGGGGGTCAGGGTGACGGTGATGGAGTGAGTGTGAGGACATCAGGGTGACGTGATGGAATGAGTATGAGCGGTTCAGGGTGACGGGGCTGGAGCAGTGTGAGGTGGTCAAGATGATGGTGATGAAGTGAGTGTGAGGGGAACAGTGTGACGGAGATTGACTGAGTGTGAGGGATTAGCATGACGGAGATGGAGTGAGTGTGAGGGGATCATGGTGAAGGAGTGAGTGTGATGGGGACATGGTGTCGGTGATGGAGTGAGTGTGAGGACATCAGGGTGACATTGATGGCTGAGTGTGCGGGGTACAGGGTGACGGTGATGGAGTGAGTGTGAGAGGATCAGTGTGATGGTGTTGGAGTGAGTGTGTGTGGGGGTCAGGGTGACGGTGATGCAGTGAGTGTGAGAGGGTCAGGGTGACACTGATGGAGTGACTGTGAGGGAGTCAGTGTGACGGTGATGGATTGAGTGTGTGGTGGTCAGTGTGATGTTGATGGAGTGAGTGTGAGGGGGTCAGGGTGACGCTGACGGAGTGAATTTAATGGGCTCAGTGTGACGGGGATCGAGTGAGTGTGAGGGGATCAGGATGACGGTGATGCAGTGAGTGTGAGGGGGTCAGTGGGGTGGGAATGTAGTGCGTGTGGGGAGATCAGGGTGACGGTGATGGAGTGTGGGTGAGGGATCGGTGTGAAGGCGTTGGAGTGAGTGTGTGTGGGGGTCAGGGTGACGATGACCGAGTGAGTGTGAGGCGGTCAGGGTGACATTGATGGAGTGAATGTGAGGCAGTCAGGTTAATGGTGATGGAGCGAGTGTGAGGGGGTCATGGTGACGGTGATGCAGGGCGTGTGAGGGGGTCAGGGTGACGATGAAGGAGTTTGTGACGGGGTCAGTGTGACGGTGAAGGAGTGAGTGTGAGGTTGTCTGGGTGATGGTAATGGAGTGAGTGTGAGGGGATCAGTGTAAAGTGGATGGAGTGATTGTGAGGGGGTCAGGGTGACGGTGATGGATTGAGTGTGAGAAGATCAGGGTGACTGTGATGGAATGAGTGTGAGGGTGTCAGGTCGATGGGGATGGAGTGAATGTGGGGAGATGAGTGTGACGGTGATGGAGTGAGTGTGTGGGTAGCAGTGTGAAGGTGATGGAGTGAGTGGGAGGTTGTCAGGGAGACAGAGAAGGAGTGCGTGTGAGCGTGTCTTGGTGACACTGATGGAGTGAATGTGAGGGAGTCAGGTTGATGGTGATGGAGTGAGTGTGAGGGCGTCAGGGTGAGGATGATGTAGTGAGGGTGAGGGGGTCAGGGTGATGATGATGGAGTAAGTGTGAGGCGGTCTGGGTGACAGTGATGGAGTGACTGTGAGGGGATCAGTGTGATGGTATTTGCATGGGTTTGAGTGGGCGTCAGGGTGACGGTGACGGAGTGAGTGTGAGGGGGTCAGTGTGAGAGAGATGGAGTGAGTGTGAGGGGGTCAGGGTGGCACTGATGGAGTGAATGTGAGAGAGTCAGCGTGAGGGAGATGGAGTGAGTTTCAGGGAATCAGGGTGGCGGTGACTGAGTGAGTGTGAGGGGGTTAGGCAGACGTGATGGCGTGAGTGTGAGAGGGTCAGGGAGACGGTGAAGGAGTGTTTGTGAGGGGGTCAGAGTGACACTGATGGAGTGAGATTGAGGAGGTCAAGGTGACACCGATGGAGTAAATGTGAGGGATTTATGATGACGGTGATGGAGCGAGTGTGGTGTGTGTCAGGGTGACGGTGATGGAGTCAGTGTGAGTGTGTCAGTGTGACGGAGATGGAGTGAGTGTGAGGTTGTCAGGGAGACGGAGATGGAGTGAGTGTGAGGGAATCAGGCTGATGTTGACCGAGTGAGTGTGAGGGTGCAGTGTGACTGGGATAGCGTGAGTGTGAGGTGGTCAGGGAAACGGTAATGTATTGATTGTGAGGGGGTCATGGTGATAGTGATGTAGTATGTGTGAGAGGGGATCAGTGTGAAGTTGATGCAGGGAGTGCGAGAGGGTCAGGATGACCGTGATGCAATGAGTGTGAGAGGGTCATGGTGTCGGTGATGGGGTGAGTGTGAGGGGGTCAGTGTGATGGAGATGGAGTGAGTGTGAGGGGATCAGGGTGACTGTGCTGGAGTGAGTGTGAGGGGTCAGTGGGGTGAAGATGGAGTGATTGTGAGTGGATCAGGGTGACTGTGTTGGAGTGAGTGTGAGGAGGTCAGTGTGACGGTGATGCAGAGAGGGTGAGGGGGACAGTGTGAGGATGATGGCTTGAGTGTGAGGGGATGAGTGTGATGGTGATGGAATGAGTGTGAGGGGGTCAAGGTGAGGTTGATGGAGTGAGTGTGTGGGAGTCATTGTGATGGTGATGGAGCGAGTGTGAGGTTGTCAGGGTGATGGTGATGGAGTGAGTGTGAGGGGATCAGGGTGACGGTGATGGAGTGATTGTGAGGGCTCAGAGTGAGGATGATGGAGTGAGGGTGAGGCGGTCTGGGTGACAGTGATGGAGTGAGTGTGAGGGGTTGAGTGTGACGTTGATGGAGAGAGCGTGAGGGGATCAGTGTGATGGTGTTGGAGTGAGTGTGTGTGGGGGTCAGTGTGACGGTGATGGAGTGAGTGTGAGGGGGTCAGTGTGATGGAGATGGAGTGAGTGTGAGGGGGTCAGGGTGACACTGATGGAGTGAATGTGAGGGAGTCATGGTGATGGTGATGGAGTGAGTTTCAGGGAATCAGGGTGGCGGTGACCGAGTGAATGTGAGGGGGTCAGGGAGACGGTGATGGAGTGAGTGTGAGGGGGTCAGAGTGACGGTGATGGAGTGAGTGTGAGGGTGCAGTGTGACTGTAATCGTGTGAGTGTGAGATGGTCAAGGAGACGGTGATGGAGTGAGTATGAGAGGGACATGGTGACGGTGATGGAGCCAGTGTGAGGGGGTCAGTGTGACGGTGAAGGAGTGAATGTGAGGGGGTCGGGGTGATCATGATGGAGTGAGTGTGAGGCGGTCAAGGTGATGGTGATGGCGTGAGTGTGAGGGGGTCAGGGTGATGTTGATGCTGTGAGTGTGAGGAGGTCAGGGTGACGGAGATGGAGTGAGTGTCAGGGAATGCGTGTGACGATGATGGAGTGAGTGTGAGGGGGACATTGTCACGGTCATGGAGTGTGTGTGAGGAGTTCAGTGTGACGGTGAAGGAGTAAATGTGAGGGGGTCAGGGTGAGGATGATGGTGTGAGTGTGAGGGGATCAGTGTGAAGTTGATGGAGTGAGTGTGAGGGGGTCAGTGTGATGGTGATGGTCTGAGTGTGAGGGTGTGAGGGAGACGGTGATGGAGTGATTGTGAGTGGTTTAAGGTGACTGTAATTGCGTGAGTGTGAGGGGGTCAGGGAGACGGTGGTGGAGTGAGTGTGAGGTAGTCACGGTGATGGTGATGGAGTGAGTGTGAGGTTTTCAGGTTGACGGTGATGGAGTGAGTGTTAAGCGGTCAGGGTGACAGTGATGGAATGACTGTGAAGAGGTCAGCGTGGTGTGGATGGAGTGTGCGTGGGGAGATGAGTGATGGAGTGAGTGTGAGAGATTCAGGTTGACGATGATGGACTGAGTGTGAGGGGGACAGCGTGAGGATGGTGGATTGAGTGTGAGGGGGTCAGGGTGAGGATGATGGAGTGAGGGTGAGGAGGTCAGGGTGACGGTGATGGAATGAGTGTGAGAGCGTCAGGATGACGGTGATGGGCTGAGTGTGAGGGGATGAGTGTGACGGTGATGGAGTGAGTGTGAGAGGGTCAGGATGACGGTGATGGGCTGAGTGTGTGGGGATGAGTGTGACGGTGTTGGAGTGAGTGTGTGGAGGTCAGTGTGACGGTGATGGAGAGAGTGTGAGGGGGGCAGGGTGAGGATGATGTTTTGAGTGTGAGGGGGTCAGGGTGAGGATGATGGCGTGACTGTGAGGGGTCAGTGTGATGCTGATGGAGTGAGTATGAGGCAGTCTGGCTGACAGTGATGGACTGAGTGTGAGGAGATGAGTGTGAAATTGATGGAGTGTAGGTGAGTGGATCAGCGTGATGGTGTTGGAGTGAGTGTGTGTGGGGGTCAGGGTGACACTGATGGAGTGATTGTGAGGGGGTCAGGGTGTTGGTGAAGGAGTGTTTATGAGGGGTCAGGGTGACACTGATGGAGTGAGTGTGAGGAGGTCAGGGTGACACTGATGGAGTGAATGTGAGGGAGTCAGGGTGATGGTGATGGAGTGAGGGTGAGGAGGTCAGGGTGACGGAGATGGAGTGAGTGTGTGGGGATGAGTGTGACAGTGATGGATTGAGTGTGAGGGGGTCAGGGTGAGGATGATGGAGTGAGTGTGAGGCGGTCAGTGTGATGGTGAAGGAGTGAGTGTGAGGGGCTCAGGGTGATCGTGATGGAGTGAGTGTGAGGTAGTCAAGGTGACGGTGATGGCGTGAGTGTGAGGCGGTCAGGTTAACGGTGATAGTGTGAGGGTGAGGCGGTCTGGGTGACAGTGATAAAGTGAGTGTGAGGTGGTCAGTGTGACACTGATGGAGCGAATGTGACGGAGTCAGTATAATGGTGATGGAGTGAGAGTGAGGGGGTTATGATGAAGGTGATGGAGCGAATGTGAGTGAATTCAGTGTGACGGTGATGGAGTGAGTGTGAGAAAGTCAGTGTGACGGTGATGGAGAAAGTGTGAGGGGGACAGGTGAGGATGATGGATTGAGTGTGAGGGGGTCAGGGTGAGGATGATGGAGTGACTGTGAGGGGGTCAGTATGATGCTGCTGGAGTGAGTATGAGGCAGTCTGGTTGACAGGGATGGACTGAGTGTGAGGAGATGAGTGTGAAATTGATGGAGTGTAGGTGAGGGGATCAGCATGATGGTGTTGGAGTGAGTGTGTGTGGGGGTCAGTTTGACAGTGATGGAGTGATTGTGAGGGGGTCAGGCTGTTGGTGAAGGAGTGTTTATGAGGGGTCAGGGTGACACTGATGGAGTGAGTGTGAGGAGGTCAGGGTGACACTGATGGAGTGAATGTAAGGGAGTCAGGGTGATGGTGATGGAGTGAGTGTGAGGAGGTCAGGGTGACACTAATAGAGTGAATGTGAGGGAGTCAGGGTGATGGTGATGGAGTGAGGGTGAGGAGGTCAGGGTGACGGAGATGGAGTGAGTGTGAGGGGATGAGTGTGACAGTGATGGATTGAGTGTGAGGGGGTCAGGGTGAGGATGATGGAGTGAGTGTGAGGGGGTCAGTGTGATGGTGAAGGAATGAGTGTGAGGGGCTCAGGGTAATCGTGATGGAGTGAGTGTGAGGGAGTCAAGGTGACGGTGATGGCGTGAGTGTGAGGCGGTCAGGTTAACGGTGATAGTGTGAGTGTGAGGCGGTCTGGGTGACAGTGATAAAGTGAGAGTGAGGTGGTCAGTGTGACACTGATGGAGCGAATGTGACGGAGTGAGTATAATGGTGATGGAGTGAGAGTGAGGGGATTATGATTAAGGTGATGGAGCGAATGTGAGGGAACTCAGTGTGACGGTGATGGAGTGAGTGTGAGGAGGTCAGTGTGACGGTGATTGGCTGAGTGTGAGGGGATGAGTGTGACGGTGATGGAGTGAGTGTGAGGAGGTCAGTGTGACGGTGATGGGCTGAGTGTGAGGGGATGAGTGTGACGGTGATGGAGTGAGTGTGAGGAGGTCAGTGTGACGGTGATGGAGAGAGTGTGAGGAGACAGGGTGAGGATGATGGATTGAGTGTGAGGGGGTCAGGGTGAGGCTGATGGGGTGAGGGTGTTGAGGTCAGTGTAGCGGTGATGGAGTGAGTGTGAGAGGGTCAGGGTGACGGTGATGGGCTGAGTGTGAGGGGATGAGTGTGACGGTGATGGAGTGAGTGTGAGGAGGTCAGTGTAACGGTGATGGAGAAAGTGTGAGGGGGTCAGGCTGAGGATGATGGAGTGACTGTGAGGGGGTCAGTGTGATGCTGATGGATGAGTATGAGGCAGTCTTGTTGACAGTGATGGACTGAGTGTGAGGAGATGAGTGTGAAATTGATGGAGTGGAGGTGAGGGGATCAGCATGATGGTGTTGGAATGAGTGTGTGGGGGGGTCAGGGTGACAGTGATGGAGTGATTGTGAGGGGGTCATGGTGTTGGTGAAGGAGTGTTTGTGAGGGGGTCAGGGTGACACTGATGGAGTGAGTGTGAGGAGGTCAGGGTGAACTGATGGAATGAATGTGAGGGAGTCAGGGTGATGGTGATGGAGTGAGGGTGAGGATGTCAGGGTGACGGAGATGCAGTGAGTGTGAGGGGATGAGTTTGACAGTGATGGAGTAAGTGTGAGGGGGTCAGTGTGACACTGATGGAGAGAATGTGACGTAGTCAGTGTAATGGTGATGATGTGAGTGTGAGAGGGTCAATGTGACGGTGATGGGGTGAGTGTGAGGAGGTCAGTGTGACGGTGATGGAGTGAGTGTGAGAGGGTCAGGGTGACGGTGATGGGCTGCATGTGAGGGGATGAGTGTGACGGTGATGAAGTGAGTGTGAGGAGGTCAGTGTGACGGTGATGGAGAGAGTGTGAGAGGGTCAGGATGATGGTATTGGAGTGAGTGTGAGGTTGTCAGGATGATGGTGAAGTAGTGTGTGTGAGACGGGATCAGTGTGAAGTTGATGGAGTGAGTGCGAGAGGGTCATGGTGACGTTGAAGGAGTGAGTGTGAGGGGGTCAATGTTACGGAGATGGAGTGAGTGTGAGGGGATCAGGGTGACTGTGATGGAGTGAGTGTGAGGGGGTCAGAGGGGTAGGGATGTAGTGACTGTGGGGAGAACAGTGTGACGGTGATCGAGTGTGGGTGAGGGGATCGCTGTGAACGTGTTGGAGTGAGTGTGTGGGGGGTCAGGGTGACAGTGATGGAGTGAGTGTGAGGGGGTCAGGGGGACGGTGATGGAGGGAGTGTGAAGGGGTCAGTGTGGCGGTAACGGAGTGAGTGTGAGGGGGTCAGGATGAGGGTGATAGAGTGAGTGTGAGGGGGTCAGGGTGACATTGATGGAGTGAATGTGAGGCAGTCAGGTTAAAGGTGATGGAGCGAGTGTGAGAGGGTCAGAGTGACGGTGAAGGAGCGAGTGTGAGGGTGTCAGTGTGACGGTGATGGAGTGAGTGTGAGGTTGTCAGTGTGATGGTGATGGAGTGAGTGTGAGGCGGTCAGGGTGACGGTGATGGATTTAGTGCGAGAAGGTCAGGGTAACTGTGATAGAATGAGTGTGAGGATGTCAGATCGATGGGGATGGAGCGAATGTGGGGAGATGAGTGTGACGGTGATGGAGTGAGTGTGTGCAGACCAGTGTGAAGGTGATGGAGTGAGTGTGAGATTGTCAGGGAGAAAGAGAAGGAGTGAGTGTGAGGGGGTCTGGGTGCCACTGATGGAGTGAGTGTGAGGAGCTCAGGGTGAGGATGATGGATTGAGGGTGAGGGGGTCAGGGTGATGATGATGGAGTGAGTGTGAGGCGGTCTGGGTGATAGTGATGGAGTGACTGTGAGGGGATCAGCGTGATGATGTTTGAGTGAGTTTGTGTGGGCGTCAGGGTGACGGTGAGAGGGTTAGGGTGACACTGATGGAGTGAATGTGAGGGAGTCATGGTGACGGTGAAGGAGTGAGTGTGAGGGGCTCAGGGTGATCGTGGTGGAGTGAGTGTGAGGGGGTTAAGGTGACAGTAATGGCGTGAGTGTGAGGGGGTCAGGGTGACAGTGATGGAGTGAGTGTGAGGAGGTCAGGGTGACACTGATGGAGCGAATGTGAGGGAGTCAATGTGATGGTGATGAAGAGAGTGCGAGGCCGTTATGGTGACGATGATGGAGCGAGTGTGAGGGGGGGTCAGTGTGAAGTTGATGGAGTCAGTGTGAGTGTGTCAGTGTGACAGAGATGGAGTGAGTGTGAGGATGTCAGGGAGACGGTGATGGAGTGAGTGTGAAGGGGTCAGTGTGACGGTAACGGAGTGAGTGTGAGGGGGTCAGGGTGAGGGTGATGGAGTGAGTGTGAGGGGGTCAGGGTGACATTGATGGAGTGAATGTGAGGCAGTCAGGTTAATGGTGATGGAGCGAGTGTGAGAGGGTTAGGGTGACGATGAAGGAGTGAGTGTGAGGGGGTCACAGTGACAGTGATGGAGCGAGTGTGAGGGTGTCAGTGTGACGGTGATGGAGTGAGTGTGAGGTTGTCAGTTTGATGGTGATGGAGTGAGTGTGAGGCGGTCAGGGTGACATTGATGGAGTGAATGTGAGGCAGTCAGGTTAATGGTGATGGAGCGCGTGTGAGAGGGTCTGGGTGACGGTGAAGGAGTGAGTGTGAGGGGGTCACAGTGACAGTGATGGAGCGAGTGTGAGGGTGTCAGTGTGACGGTGATGGAGTGAGTGTGAGGCGGTCAGGGTGATGGTGATGGAGTTAGTGCGAGAAGGTCAGGGTAACTGATAGAATGAGTGTGAGGGTGTCAGATCGATGATGGAGTGAGGGTGAGAGGGTCAGGGTGATGATGATGGAGTGAGTGTGAGGCGGTCTGGGTGATAGTGATGGAGTGACTGTGAGGGGATCAGCGTGATGGTGTTTGAGTGAGTTTGTGTGGGCGTCAGGGTGACGGTGAGAGGGTTAGGGTGACACTGATGGAGTGAATGTGAGGGAGTCAGGGTGATGGTGATGGAGTGAGTTTGAGGGAATCAGGGTGGCGGTGACTGAGTGAGTGTGAGTGTGTTAGGCAGACGGTGATGGCGTGAGTGTGAGAGGTTCAGGGAGACGGTGAAGGAGTGTTTGTGAGGGGGTCAGAGTGACACTGATGGAGTGAGTTTGAGGAGGTCAACGTGACACTGATGGAGTAAATGTGAGCGAGTTATGGTGATAGTGATGGAGTGAGTTTGAGGGGGCAAGTTGACTGTGATGGAGTGAGTGTGAGGGGCTCAGGGTGATCGTGGTGGAGTGTGAGGGGGTTAAGGTGACAGTAATGGCGTGAGTGTGAGGGGGTCAGGGTGACACTGATGGAGTGAGTGTGAGGAGGTCAGGGTGACACTGATGGAACGAATGTGAGGGAGTCAATGTGATGGTGATGACGAGAGTGCGAGGCCGTTATGGTGACGATGATGGAGCGAGTGTGAGGGGGGGTCAGTGTGAAGTTGATGGAGTCAGTGTGAGTGTGTCAGTGTGACAGAGATGGAGTGAGTGTGAGGATGTCAGGGAGATGGTGATGGAGCGTGTGTGAGGGGTTCAGTGTGACGGAGATCTATGAGTGTGAGTGTATCAGGGAGACGGTGGTGGAGTGAGTGTGAGGAAATCAGGGTGACGTTGACCGAGTGAGTGTTAGGGTGCAGTGTGACTGGGACCGCTAAAGTGTGAGGTGGTCATGGAAAGGGTGATGGAGTGAGTGTGACGGGGTCATGGTGATAGTAATGGAGTGATTGCGAGGGGGACAGGGTGTTGGTAATGGAGTGAGAGTGAGGTTGTCAGGGAGATGTTGATGTAGTATGTGTGAGAGGAGATCACTGTGAAGTTGATGGAGTTAGTGCCAGAGGGTCAGGATGACGGTGATGCAGTGAGTGTGAGAGAGTCATGGTGACGGTGATGGGGTGAGTGTGAGGGGGTCAGTGTGACGGTAATGGGGTGAGTGTGAGGGGATTATGGTGACGGTGATGGAGCGAGTGTGACGGGTCAGGCTGATGGTGATGGAGTGAGTGTGAGGGAGTCACGGTGACAGTGATGGAACGAGTGTGAGGGGGTCAGTGTGACGGTGATGGAGTGATGTGAGGTTGTCAGGGTGATGGTGATGATGTGAGTGTGAGGGGGTCAGGGTGACGGTGATGGAGTGAGTGTGAGGTTGTCAGTGAGATGGAGAAGGAGTGAGTGTGAGGCGGGTCTGGGTGTCACTGATGGACTGAATGTGAGGGAGTCAGGGTGATGGTGATGGAGTGAGTGTGAGGGCGTCAGAGTGAGGATGATGGTGTGAGTGTGAGGGGGTCAGGGTGAGGATAATGGCATGAGGGTGAGTGGGTCAGGGTGATGATGATGGAGTGAGTGTGAGGTGGTCTGGGTGACAGTGATGGAGTGAGTGTGAGGGGATGAGTGTGACGTTGACGGAGAGAGGGTGAGGGAAGGGTGTGATGGTGTTGGAGTGAGTGTGTGTGGGGGTCAGTGTGACGGTGATGGAGTGAGTGTGAGGGGATCAGTGTGACGGAGATGGAGTGAGTGTGAGGGGGTCAGTGTGACACTGATGGAGTGAATGTGAGGTAGTCATGGTGTTGGTGATGGAGTGAGTTTCAGGGCATCAGGGTGGCGGTGACCGAGTGAGTGTGAAGGGGTTAGGCAGACGGTGATGGCGTGAGTGTGAGAGTGTCTGGGAAAGTGATGGAGTGAGAGTGAGGAGGTCAGAGTGACGGTGAAGGAGTGAGTGTGAGGGCGTCACGGTGACTGTGAAGGAGTGTTTGTGAGGGGGTCAAGGTGACGCTGAAGGAGTGTTTGTGAGGGGGTCAGGGTGACACTGTTGGAGTTAATGTGTGGGAATTATGGTGATTGTGATGGAATGAGTGTGAGGGGGTCATGGTGACGGTAATGGAGTGAGTGCGAGGGGGTCAGGATGACGGTGATACACTGAGTGTGAGAGGGTCATTGTGACGGTTATAGAGTGAGTGTGAGGGAGTCAGTGTGACGGAGATGGTGTGAGTGTGAGGGCGTCAGGGAGACGGTGATGGCGTGAGTGTGAGGCAATCCGTGTGATGTTGACGAGTGAGTGTGAGGGTGCAGTGTAACTGTAATCGTGTGAGTGTGAGGTGGTCAGGGAGACGGTGATGGAGTGAGTGTGAGGGGGTCAGTGTGACAGTGAAGGAGTGAATGTGAGGGGGTCAGGGTGATCGTGATGGAGTGAGTGTGAGGGGGTCAAGGTGATGGTGATGGCGTGAGTGTGAGGGGGTCATGGTGATGTTCATGGTGTGAGTGTGAGGGGGTCAAGGTGACGGTGAAGGAGTGAGTGTGAGGGGGTCAGGTTGACGGTGATGGTGTGAGTGTGAGGCGGTCTGGGTGACAGTGATTAAGTGAGTGTGACGTGGTCAGGGGGACACTGACGGAGTGAATGTGAGGGAGTCAGGGTGATGGTGATGGAGTGAATGTGAGGGAGTCAGGGTGATTGTGATGGAGTGAGTGTGAGGGCGTCAGAGTGACACCGATGGAGTGAGTGCGAGGAGGTCAGGTTGACACTGATTGAGTGAATTTGAGGGCGTCAGGGTGACGGTGAAGGAGTGGGTTTTACAGAATCGGGGTGGCGGTGAGCGAGTGAGTGTGAGGGGATTAGGCAGATGGTAATGGCGTGAGTGTGAGAGGGTCAGGGAGACTGTGATGCAGTGAGAGTGAGGGGGTCAGAGTGACGGTGAAGGAGTGAGTGTGAGGGGGTCAGGGTGACGGTGAAGTAGTGTTTGTGAGGGGGTCAGGTTGACACTGACGGAGTGAGTTTGAGGAGGTCAAGGTGACACTGATGGAATGAATGTGAGGAGTTAGTTTGATGGTGATGGAGTGAACGTGAGGAGGTCACGGTGATGGTGATGGAACGAGTGTGAGGGGGTTAGGATGACGCTGATGGTGTGAGTGTGAGGGTGTCAGGGAGACGGTGATGGAGTGAGTGTAAGGGGGTCAGGGTGATACTGATGGAGTGAGTGTGAGGGTACAGTGTGACTGTAATCGTGTGAGTGCGAGGGGGTCAGGGAGACGGTGATGGAGTGAGTATGAGAGGGTCATGGTGATGGTGATGGAGCGATTGTGAGGTGATCAGGGTGGCGTCGAAGGAGAGAGTGTGAGGGTGTCAGGGTGATCGTGATGGAGTGAGTGTGAGGGGGTCAGGTTGACGGAGATGGTATGAGTGTGAGGCGGTCTGGATGACAGTGATGAAGTGAGTGTGAGGTGGTCAGTGTGACATTGATGGAGCGAATGTGAGGGAGTCAGTGTGATGGTGATGGAGTGAGTGTGAGGCGGTCTGGGTGACAGTGAGGGGGTCAGAGTGACCATGATGAAGTGAGTGTGAGGGGTCCGGGTGACGGTGATGGAGTGAGTGTGAGGAGGTCAGTGTGTGGGAGATGTAGTGAGTGTGAGAGGGTCAGAATGACAGTGATGGAGTGAGTGTGAGGGGGTCCGTGTGACGGAGATAGTGTGAGTGTGTCAGGGAGATGGTGATGGAGTGATTGTGAGGGAATCAGGGTGACGTTGATCTAGGGAGTGTGAGGGTGCAGTGTGACTGGGATCGCGTGATTGTGAGGGGGTCAGGGAGACGGTGATGGAGTGAGTGTGAGGGGGTCACGGTGACGGTGATGGAGTGAGTGTGAGGATGTCCGGGTGATGGTGATGGAGTGAGTGTGAGAGGGTCATGGTGACGGTGATGGAGTGATTGTGATGGGGTCAGTGTGACGGAGATGGAGTGAGTGTGAGGGGATCAGGGTGACTGTGATGGAGAGAGTGTGAGGGTGTCAGGGCGGTGGGGATGGAATGAGTGTGGGGAGATGAGTGTGACGGTGATGGAGTGAGAGTGAGGAGGTCAGGGTGACGGTGATGGAGTGAGTGTGAGGAGGTCACAGTGACGGTGATGGAGTGAGTGTGAGGGGGACAGGGTGAGGATGATGGAGTGAGTGTGTGGGGATCAGCGTGAACGTGATGGAGTCTGGGTGACAGAAATCGAGTGAGTTTGAGGGGATGAGTGTGACGTTGATGGAGTGTGGGTGAGGGGATCAGTGTGATGGTGTTGGAGTGAGTGTGGGGGGGACCAGGGTGACAGTGATGGAGTGAGTGTGAGGGAGTCAGGATGATGGTGAAGGAGTGTTTTTGAGGAGGTCCGGGTGACGGTGTTGGAGTGAGTGTGAAAGGGTCAGGATGACGGTGATGCAGTGAGTGTGAGGGGGTCAGGGTGATGGTGCAGGAGTAAGTGTGAGGGGGTCAGTGTGACACTGATGGAGTGAGTGTGAGTGAGTCAGGGTGATGGTGATGGAGTGAGTGTGAGTGGGTCATGGTAACAGTGAAGGAGTGAGTGTGAGACGATTATGGTGATGGTAATGGAGCGAATGGGAGCGGGCCAGAGTGATGGTGATGGAGTGAGTGTGAGGTTGTCAGGGTGATGGTGTTGGAATGAGTATGAGGAGGTCAGGGCGGTGGGGATGAAGTGAATGGGGGAGATCAGTGTGACGAAGATGGAGTGAGAGTGAGAGGGTCAGAATGACGGTGATGGAGTGAGTGTGAGCGGGTCAGTGTGACGGAGATGGTGTGAGTATGAGAATGTCAGAGAGACGGTGATGGAGTGAGTGTGAGGGGTTCACGGTAGCGTTGACCGAGTGAGTGTGAGGGTGCCGTGTGACTGGGATTGCGTGATTGTGAGGGGGTTAGATAGACGGTGATGGTGTGAGTGTGAGTGGGTCATGGTGATGGTGATTGAGCGACTGTCAGTGTGTCAGGGAGACGGTGATGGAGTGAGTGTGAGGGAATCAGGGTGACAGTGAAGGAGTGAGTTTGAGGGAATCAGGTTGACGGTGACCGAGTGAGTGTCAGGGGTTCAGTGTGACCATAATCTCGTGAGTGTGAGGGGGTCAGGGAGACGGTGATGGAGTGAATGTGAGGGGATCAGTGTGATGGTGATGGAGTGAGTGTGGGATTGTCAGTGTGATGGTGATGGAGTGAATGTGAGGGGATCAGTGTGATGGTGATGAAGTGAGTGTGGGATTGTTAGTGTGATGGTGGTGGAGTGAATGTGAGGGGATCAGTGTGATGGTGATGAAGTGAGTGTGGGATTGTCAGTGTGATGGTGGTGGAGTGAGTGTGAGGGGATCAGGATGACGCTGATGGAGTGAGTGTGTGGGAGTCAGTGTGATGGTGATGGAGTAAGTGTGAGGTTGTCAGGGAGACAGAGAAGTAGTGAGTGTGAGGAGGTCAGGGTGACACTGAAGGAGTGAATGTGAGAGAGTCAGGGAGATGGTGATGGAGTGAGTGTGACGTTGTCATGGAGACAGAGAAGGAGTGCGTGTGAGGGCGTCATGGTGACGGTGATAGACAAGAGTGTGAGGGTGTCAGGATGATAGTGAAGGAGTGAGTTTGAGGGAATCAGTGTGGTGGTGACCAAGTGAGTGTGAGGGGGGTAAGGGAGACGGTGATTGAGTGAGTGTGAGGGGATGAGGATGACGGTGACGGAATGAGTGTGAGGTGGTCAGGGTGACACTGATGGAGTGAGTGTGGGGGTGTCAGAGTGACGGAGAGGGAGTGAGTGTGAGGTGGTCAGGGTGACACTGATGGCGTGAGTGTGGGGGATCAGAGTGACGGAGAGGGAGTGAGTGTGAGGGGGTCAGGGTGACCGTGATGGATTGTGTGTGAGCGCGTCAGGGTGAAGGTGATGGAGTGAGTGTGAGTGTGAGTGAGTCAGGGTGACGGTGATGGAGTGAGTGTGTGTGGGTCAGGGTGACGGTGATGGAGTGAGAGTGAAGGGTTCAGCATGACCGTGATAGAGTGAGTGTGAGTTTGTCAGGGTGACGGTGATGGATTGAGTGTGAGATTGTCAGGTTGACGGTGATGGAGTGAGTGTGAGAAGATCAGGATGACGGTGATGGAGTGAATGTGAGGGGGTCACGGTGACGGTGATGGAGTGTGTGTGTGAGGTGGTCAGTGTGACAGTGATGGTGTAAGTGTGAGTTGGTCAAGATGACGATGATGGAGTGAATATGAGATTGTCAGGGTGACGGTGATGGAGTGAGTGTGAGAAGATCAGGGACATGGTGATGGAGTGAGTGTGAGTTGGTCGGGTGACGGCGATGGACTGAGTATGAGGATGTCAGTGTGACGATGATGGAGTGAGTGTGAGGGGGTCAGTGTGACGGTGATTGAGTGAGTGTGAGTTGGTCAAGATAACGATGATGGAGTGAGTATGAGATTGTCAGGGTGACGGTGATGGAGTGAGTGTGAGGCGGTCAGGGTGAGGATGCTGGAATGAGTGTGAGGTGGGCAGGGTGATGGTGATGGAGTGAATGTGTTTGGTCAGGGTGACAGTGATGAAGTGAGTGTGACAAGATCAGGATGATGGTGATGGAGTGAGTGTGTGTGGGTCAGGGTGACGGTGATGGATTGAGTGTGAGGTTGTCAGGGTGACAGTGATGGAATGAGTGTGAGAAGATCAGGATGATGGTGATGGAGTGAGTGTGTGTAGGTCAGGGTGACGGTGATGGAGTGAGTGTGAGGGGTTCAGCGTGACAGTGACGGAGTGAGATTGAGTTGGTCAGGGTGACGGTAATGGATTGACTGTGAGATTGTCAGGGTGACTGTGATGGAGTGAAGTGAGAAGAACAGGATGACGGTGATGGAGTGAGTGTGAGGGGGTCCGTGTGACGGAGATAGTGTGAGTGTGTCAGGGAGATGGTGATGGAGTAATTGTGAGGGAATCAGGGTGACGTTGATCTAGGGAGTGTGAGGGTGCAGTGTGACTGGGATCGCGTGATTGTGAGGGGGTCAGGAAGACGGTGATGGAGTGAGTGTGAGGGGGTCACGGTGACGGTAATGGAGTGAGTGTGAGGATGTCCGGGTGATGGTGATGGAGTGAGTGTGAGTGGATCAGTGTGAAGTTGATGGAGTGAGTGTGAGAGGGTCATGGTGACGGTGATGGAGTGATTGTGAGGGGGTCAGTGTGACGGAGATGGAGTGAGTGCGAGGGGATTAGGGTGACTGTGATGGAGAGAGTGTGAGGGTGTCAGGGCGGTGGGGATGGAATGAGTGTGACGGTGATGGAGTGAGAGTGAGGAGGTCAGGGTGACGGTGATGGAGTGAGTGTGAGGAGGTCAGAGTGACAGTGATGGAGTGAGTGTGAGGGGGACAGGGTGAGGATGATGGAGTGAGTGTGTGGGGATCAGCGTGAACGTGATGGAGTCTGGGTGACAGAAATCGAGTGATTTTGAGGGGATGAGTGTGACGTTGATGGAGTGTGGGTGAGGGGATCAGTGTGATGGTGTTGGAGTGAGTGTGAGGGGATCAGTGTGATGGTGATGAAGTGAGTGTGGGATTGTTAGTGTGATGGTGGTGGAGTGAATGTGAGGGGATCAGTGTGATGGTGATGAAGTGAGTGTGGGATTGTCAGTGTGATGGTGGTGGAGTGAGTGTGAGGGAGTCAGGATGATGGTGAAGGAGTGTTTTTGAGGAGGTCAGGGTGACGGTGTTGGAGTGAGTGTGAGAGGGTCAGGATGACGGTGATGCAGTGAGTGTGAGGGGGTCAGGGTGATGGTGCAGGAGTAAGTGTGAGGGGGACAGTGTGACACTGATGGAGTGAGTGTGAGTGAGTCAGTGTGATGGTGATGGAGTGAGTGTGAGTGGGTCATGGTAACAGTGAAGGAGTGAGTGTGAGACGATTATGGTGATGGTAATGGAGCGAATGGGAGCGGGCCAGAGTGATGGTGATGGAGTGAGTGTGAGGTTGTCAGGGTGATGGTTTTGGAATGAGTATGAGGAGGTCAGGGCGGTGGGGATGAAGTGAATGGGGGAGATCAGTGTGACGAAGATGGAGTGAGTGTGAGAGGGTCAGAATGACGGTGATGGAGTGAGTGTGAGCGGGTCAGTGTGACGGAGATAGTGTGAGTGTGAGGATGTCAGAGAGACGGTGATGGAGTGAGTGTGAGGGGTTCACGGTAGCGTTGACCGAGTGAGTGTGAGGGTGCCGTGTGACTGGGATTGCGTGATTGTGAGGGGGTTAGAGAGACGGTGATGGAGTGAGTGTGAGTGGGTCATGGTGATGGTGATTGAGCGACTGTCAGTGTGTCAGGGAGACGGTGATGGAGTGAGTGTGAGGGAATCAGGGTGACAGTGAAGGAGTGAGTTTGAGGGAATCAGGTTGACGGTGACCGAGTGAGTGTCAGGGGTTCAGTGTGACCATAATCTCGTGTGTGTGAGGGGGTCAGGGAGACGTTGATGGAGTGAATGTGAGGGGATCAGTGTGATGGTGATGGAGTGAGTGTGGGATTGTCAGTGTGATGGTGATGGAGTGAATGTGAGGGGATCAGTGTGATGGTGATGAAGTGAGTGTGGGATTGTTAGTGTGATGGTGGTGGAGTGAGTGTGAGGGGATCAGTGTGATGGTGATGAAGTGAGTGTGGGATTGTCAGTGTGATGGTGGTGGAGTGAGTGTGAGGGGATCAGGATGACGCTGATGGAGTGAGTGTGTGGGAGTCAGTGTGATGGTGATGGAGTAAGTGTGAGGTTGTCAGGGAGACAGAGAAGTAGTGAGTGTGAGGAGGTCAGGGTGACACTGAAGGAGTGAATGTGAGAGAGTCAGGGAGATGGTGATGGAGTGAGTGTGAAGTTGTCAGGGAGACATAGAAGGAGTGCGTGTGAGGGCGTCATGGTGACGGTGATAGACCGAGTGTGAGGGTGTCAGGATGATAGTGAAGGAGTGACTTTGAGGGAATCAGTGTGGCGGTGACCAAGTGAGTGTGAGTGGTGTAAGGGAGACGGTGATTGAGTGAGTGTGAGGGGATGAGGATGACGGTGACGGAGTGAGTGTGAGGTGGTCAGGGTGACACTGATGGAGTGAGTGTGGGGGGGTCAGAGTGACGGAGAGTGAGTGAGTGTGAGGTGGCCAGGGTGACACTGATGGCGTGAGTGTGGGTGATCAGAGTGACGGAGAGGGAGTGAGTGTGAGGGGGTCAGGGTGACCGTGATGGATTGTGTGTGAGCGCGTCAGGGTGAAGGTGATGGAGTGAGTGTGAGTGTGAGTGAGTCAGGGTGACGGTGATGGAGTGAGTGTGTGTGGGTCAGGGTGACGGTGATGGAGTGAGTGTGAGAAGATCAGAATGATGGTGATGGAGTGAATGTGTATGGGTCAGGGTGACGGTGATGGAGTGAGAGTGAGGGGTTCAGCGTGACCGTGATAGAGTGAGTGTGAGTTTGTCAGGGTGACGGTGATGGATTGAGTGTGAGAATGTCAGGTTGACGGTGATGGAGTGAGTGTGAGAAGATCAGGATGACGGTGATGGAGTGAATGTGAGGGGGTCACGGTGACGGTGATGGAGTGTGTGTGTGAGGTAGTCAGTATGACAGTGATGGTGTAAGTGTGAGTTGGTCAAGATGACGATGATGGAGTGAATATGAGATTGTCAGGGTGACGGTGATGGAGTGAGTGTGAGAAGATCAGGGACATGGTGATGGAGTGAGTGTGAGTTGGTCGGGTGACGGCGATGGACTGAGTATGAGGTTGTCAGGGTGACGATGATGGAGTGAGTGTGAGGGGGTCAGTGTGACGGTGATTGAGTGAGTGTGAGTTGGTCAAGATAACGATGATGGAGTATGAGATTGTCAGGGTGACGGTGATGGAGTGAGTGTGAGGCGGTCAGGGTGAGGATTCTGGAATTAGTGTGAGGTGGGCAGGGTGATGGTGATGGAGTGAGTGTGTTTGGTCAGGGTGACAGTGATGAAGTGAGTGTGAGAAGATCAGGATGATGGTGATGGAGTGAGTGTGTGTGGGTCAGGGTGACAGTGATGGAATGAGTGTGAGAAGATCAGGATGATGGTGATGGAGTGAGTGTGTGTAGGTCAGGGTGACGGTGATGGAGCGATTGTGAGGTGATCAGGGTGGCGTCGAAGGAGAGAGTGTGAGGGTGTCAGGGTGATCGTGATGGAGTGAGTGTGAGGGGGTCAGGTTGACGGAGATGGTATGAGTGTGAGGCGGTCTGGATGACAGTGATGAAGTGAGTGTGAGGTGGTCAGTGTGACATTGATGGAGCGAATGTGAGGGAGTCAGTGTGATGGTGATGGAGTGAGTGTGAGGCGGTCTGGGTGACAGTGAGGGGGTCAGAGTGACCATGATGAAGTGAGTGTGAGGGGTCCGGGTGACGGTGATGGCGTGAGTGTGAGGAGGTCAGTGTGTGGGAGATGTAGTGAGTGTGAGAGTGTCAGAATGACAGTGATGGAGTGAGTGTGAGGGGGTCCGTGTGACGGAGATAGTGTGAGTGTGTCAGGGAGATGTTGATGGAGTGATTGTGAGGGAATCAGGGTGACGTTGATCTAGGGAGTGTGAGGGTGCAGTGTGACTGGGATCGCGTGATTGTGAGGGGATCAGGGAGACGGTTTTGGAGTGAGTGTGAGGATGTCCGGGTGATGGTGATGGAGTGAGTGTGAGAGGGTCATGGTGATGGAGTGAGTGTGAGGGGGTCAGGTTGACGGAGATGGTATGAGTGTGAGGCGGTCTGGATGACAGTGATGAAGTGAGTGTGAGGTGGTCAGTGTGACATTGATGGAGCGAATGTGAGTGAGTCAGTGTGATGGTGATGGAGTGAGTGTGAGGCGGTCTGGGTGACAGTGAGGGGGTCAGAGTGACCATGATGAAGTGAGTGTGAGGGGTCCGGGTGATGGTGATGGAGTGAGTGTGAGGAGGTCAGTGTGTGGGAGATGTAGTGAGTGTGAGAGTGTCAGAATGAAAGTGATGGAGTGAGTGTGAGGGGGTCCGTGTGACGGAGATAGTGTGAGTGTGTCAGGGAGATGGTGATGGAGTGATTGTGAGGGAATCAGGGTGACGTTGATCTAGGGAGTGTGAGGGTGCAGTGTGACTGGGATCGCGTGATTGTGAGGGGGTCAGGGAGACGGTGATGGAGTGAGTGTGAGGGGGTCACGGTGACGGTGATGGAGTGAGTGTGAGGATGTCCGGGTGATGGTGATGGAGTGAGTGTGAGAGGGTCAGTGTGAAGTTGATGGAGTGAGTGTGAGAGGGTCATGGTGACGGTGATGGAGTGATTGTGAGGGGGTCAGTGTGACGGAGATGGAGTGAGTGCGAGGGGATTAGGGTGACTGTGATGGAGAGAGTGTGAGGGTGTCAGGGCGGTGGGGATGGAATGAGTGTGGGGAGATGAGTGTGACGGTGATGGAGTGAGAGTGAGGAGGTCAGGGTGATGGATTGAGTGTGAGGTTGTCAGGGTGACAGTGATGGAATGAGTGTGAGAAGATCAGGATGATGGTGATGGAGTGAGTGTGTGTAGGTCAGGGTGACGGTGATGGAGTGAGTGTGAGGGGTTCAGCGTGACGGTGATGGAGTGAGATTGAGTTGGTCAGGGTGACGGTAATGGATTGACTGTGAGGTTGTCAGGGTGACTGTGATGGAGTGAAGTGAGAAGAACAGGATGACGGTGATGGAGTGAGTGTGAGGGGGTCCGTGTGACGGAGATAGTGTGAGTGTGTCAGGGAGATGGTGATGGAGTGATTGTGAGGGAATCAGGGTGACGTTGATCTAGGGAGTGTGAGGGTGCAGTGTGACTGGGATCGCGTGATTGTGAGGGGGTCAGGAAGACGGTGATGGAGTGAGTGTGAGGGGGTCACGGTGACGGTAATGGAGTGAGTGTGAGGATGCCTGGGTGATGGTGATGGAGTGAGTGTGAGGGGATCAGTGTGAAGTTGATGGAGTGAGTGTGAGAGGGTCATGGTGACGGTGATTGAGTGATTGTGAGGGGGTCAGTGTGACGGAGATGGAGTGAGTGCGAGGGGATTAGGGTGACTGTGATGGAGAGCGTGTGAGGGTGTCAGGGCGGTGGGGATGGAATGAGTGTGGGGAGATGAGTGTGACGGTGATGGAGTGAGAGTGAGGAGGTCAGGGTGACGGTGATGGAGTGAGTGTGAGGAGGTCAGAGTGACAGTGATGGAGTGAGTGTGAGGGGGACAGGGTGAGGATGATGGAGTGAGTGTGTGGGGATCAGCGTGAACGTGATGGAGTCTGGGTGACAGAAATCGAGTGATTTTGAGGGGATGAGTGTGACGTTGATGGAGTGTGGGTGAGGGGATCAGTGTGATGGTGTTGGAGTGAGTGTGGGGGGGACCAGGGTGACAGTGATGGAGTGAGTGTGAGGGAGTCAGGATGATGGTGAAGGAGTGTTTTTGAGGAGGTCAGGGTGACGGTGTTGGAGTGAGTGTGAGAGGGTCAGGATGACGGTGATGCAGTGAGTGTGAGGGGGTCAGGGTGATGGTGCAGGAGTAAGTGTGAGGGGGTCAGTGTGACACTGATGGAGTGAGTGTGAGGCGGTCAGGGTGAGGATGCTGGAGTGAGTGTGAGTTGGTCGGGTGACGGTGATGGACTGAGTATGAGGTTGTCAGGGTGACGATGATGGAGTGAGTGTGAGGGGGTCAGTGTGACGGTGATTGAGTGAGTGTGAGTTGGTCAAGATAACGATAATGAGTGAGTATGAGATTGTCAGGGTGACGGTGATGGAGTGAGTGTGAGGCGGTCAGGGTGAGGATTCTGGAATGAGTGTGAGGTGGGCAGGGTGATGGTGATGGAGTGAGTGTGTTTGGTCAGGGTGACAGTGATGGAGTGAGTGTGAGAAGATCAGGATGATGGTGATGGATTGAGTGTGTGTGGGTCAGGATGACAGTGATGGAATGAGTGTGAGAAGATCAGGATGATGGTGATTGAGTGAGTGTGTGTAGGTCAGGGTGACGTTGATGGAGTGAGTGTGAGGGGTTCAGCGTGACGGTGAGGGAGTGAGATTGAGTTGGTCAGGGTGACGGTAATGGATTGACTGTGAGGTTGTCAGGGTGACTGTGATGGAGTGAAGTGAGAAGAACAGGATGACGGTGATGGAGTGAATGTGAGGGGGTCAGGGTGACGGTGATGGAGTGTGTGTGAGGGGTTCAGTGTGACGGAGATGGAGTGAGTGTGAGGGGTTCAGTGTGACGGTGTTGAAGTGCATGTGCGTGGGTCAGGGTGACGGGGAAGGAGTGATTATGAGGAGGTTAGTGTGACGGTGAAGGAGTGTGTGTGAGGGGGTCAGGGTGACGGTGATGGAGTGTGTGAAGGGGTCGTTGTGACGGAGATGGAGTGAGTGTGAGGTGTTCAGGGTGATAGTGGTGGATTGCGTGTTCGGGGGTCTGTGTGACAGTGATGGAGTGAGGGTGAGGGGTTAGTCTGACAGTGATGGAGTGAATGTGAGGGGTCAGGGTGACAGTGATGGAGAGAGTCTGAGATGGTGAGGGTGACGGTGATAAGCGGGAGTGAGGGTGTCAGGGTGACGCTGATGGAGTGAGTGTGTGGCGGTGAGGGTGAAGGTGCTGGAGTGAGTGTGAAGGGGTCAGTGTGACAGTGAAAGAGTGAGTGTGTTGTTGACCGGTTGACGGTTGTGGAGTGAGTGTGAGGGAATTAGTCTGACGGTGATGGAGTGAGTGTGAGGGCGTCAGTGCGATGCTGCTGGAGTGAGTGTGAGAGGGTCACTGTGAGGGTGGTGGAGTGAGTGTGAAGGGGTCAGGATGAGGGTGTTGGAGTGACTGTGAGAGGGGTTCATGGTGACGGTAATGGAGCGACTGTGGGGAGTTAGGGTGACTGTGATGGAGTGAGTGTGAGAGGATCAGTGTGTCAGTGATGGAGTGAGTGTGAGGGGGTCATGGTGACGGTGATTAAGTGAGTGTGAGGGTGTAAGTGTGACGGTGATGGAATGAGTGTGAGGGTGTCAGGGTGACGATCATGGAGTGAGTGTGAGGGGGTCACGGTGATGGTGATGGAGTGAGTGTGAGTGAGTCAGGGTGACGGTGATGGAGTGAGTGTGTGTGGGTCAGGGTGACGGTGATGGAGTGAGTGTGAGAAGATCAGAATGATGGTGATGGAGTGAATGTGTGTGGGTCAGGGTGACGGTGATGGAGTGAGAGTGAGGGGTCCAGCGTGACTGTGATAGAGTGAGTGTGAGTTTGTCAGGGTGACGGTGATGGATTGAGTGTGAGATTGTCAGGTTGACGGTGATGGAGTGAGTGTGAGACGATCAGGATGATGGTGATGGAGTGAATGTGAGGGGGTCACGGTGACGGTGATGGAGTGTGTGTGTGAGGTGGTCGGTGTGACAGTGATGGTGTAAGTGTGAGTTGGTCAAGATGACGATGATGGAGTGAATATGAGATTGTCAGGGTGACGGTGATGGAGTGAGTGTGAGAATATCAGGGACATGGTGATGGAGTGAGTGTGAGTTGGTCGGGTGATGGCGATGGACTGAGTATGAGGTTGTCAGGGTGACGATGATGGAGTGAGTGTGAGGGGGTCAGTGTGACGGTGATTGAGTGAGTGTGAGTTGGTCAAGATAACGATGATGGAGTGAGTATGAGATTGTCAGGGTGACGGTGATGGAGTGAGTGTGAGGCGGTCAGGGTGAGGATGATGGAATGAGTGTGAGGTGGGCAGGGTGATGGTGATGGAGTGAGTGTGTTTGGTCAGGGTGACAGTGATGGAGTGAGTGTGAGAAGATCAGGATGATGGTGATGGAGTGAGTGTGTGTGGGTCAGGGTGACGGTGATGGATTGAGTGTGAGGTTGTCAAGGTGACAGTGATGGAATGAGTGTGAGAAGATCAGGATGATGGTGATTGAGTGAGTGTGTGTAGGTCAGGGTGACGGTGATGGAGTGAGTGTGAGGGGTTCAGCGTGACGGTGAGGGAGTGAGACTGAGTTGGTCAGGGTGACGGTAATGGATTGACTGTGAGGTTGTCAGGGTGACTGTGATGGAGTGAAGTGAGAAGAACAGGATGACGGTGATGGAGTGAATGTGAGGGGGTCACGGTGACGGTGATGGAGTGTGTGTGAGGGGGTCAGTGTGACGGAGATGGAGTGAGTGTGAGGGGGTTAGGGTGATGGTGATGGAGTGAGTGTGAGGGGGTCAGGGTGACGGTGATGGAGTGTGTGAAGGGGTCAGTGTGACGGAGATGGAGTGAGTGTGAGGGATTCAGGGTGATAGTGGTGGATTACGTGGTCGGGGGTCTGTGTGACAGTGATGGAGTGAGGGTGAGGGGTTAGTCTGACAGTGATGGAGTGAATGTGAGGGGGTGTGGTGTAAAGTTCCAAGCAGTGGAATGTGGTGAAACGGTTAAAAATTATGTCCCAATACATGTGTGAATCTAACCGGAATGGAGGTGTTGCTTAGTCCCGTGTGAATCTTCTTATCTGTATGTAACCAGAATGGAATGTGTTTTTTAGCCTTGCTCTGCTGTTCACATGAATGTTTATATCTGGAAAAGAGTATATCAGCTGGAAAAGTCTCCAGTTCGGTGAGTCTGCTCCGGGGTTACGTTTAACCGCCGAGCGTGGGTTGTTGGCAACCGCTCTACGAGAACTGACGGCTCCCAGTTTTGGTAACATGTAGAGTGAGTATAAGCCAGACCCGTTCTGGCGACGCTGCGGGGAATAAAATGCCCATATTCTAGCAGACTCGCCTCTTGGTCGTTTGTTCTGTGTCAGACTACTCTCCTACGAACCTGACCTTGAGAATTTTTCAAAACATTTGGCGCTGCGAGCAGGGTCAATCGCAATTGAGGAGAGATTTTGATACAGAACAATGTTTTGGAAAAAGACTAAGAAACCAGAAGAACAAACTGTGGAGGTCCCGACCGTCCCGGGATGGCATGGATGTGGGCATGTACGTGGCAGTTTGTTTGAGAAAGGATCCCAGTCCTGCCGAAGAACCCCTTGCCTGGGGTACAGCGGAGGATGTGGGCATGTCCAAAAAGCTGAAGCGGAGTTAACAGAATTGAATGGGATTGAACTGAACTGAACTGAGTGGAACTGAAGTGAATCAAATTGAACGGAACAAAATGGAACTGAGCTAAATTGAATTGAAATGGACGGAACTGAATTGAACACAATTGAATTGAACTGAACAGACCTGAACTGAGCTGAATTGAATTACACTGAATTGACTGAACTGAAATTAACTGAAACGAATTGAACTGAATTAAGCATAATGTAACACATGTATTGGGCCAAGCAGTGGAATGTGGTGTAAAATTCCAAGCAGTGGAATGTGGTGAAACGGTTAAAAATTATGTCCCAATACATGTGTGAATCTAACCGGAATGGAGGTGTTGCTTAGTCCCGTGTGAATCTTCTTATCTGTATGTAACCAGAATGGAATGTGTTTTTTAGCCTTGCTCTGCTGTTCACATGAATGTTTATATCTGGAAAAGAGTATATCAGCTGGAAAAGTCTCCAGTTCGGTGAGTCTGCTCCGGGGTTACGTTTAACCGCCGAGCGTGGGTTGTTGGCAACCGCTCTACGAGAACTGACGGCTCCCAGTTTTGGTAACATGTAGAGTGAGTATAAGCCAGACCCGTTCTGGCGACGCTGCGGGGAATAAAATGCCCATATTCTAGCAGACTCGCCTCTTGGTCGTTTGTTCTGTGTCAGACTACTCTGCTACGAACCTGACCTTGAGAATTTTTTAAAACAGGGGGTCAGGGTGACGGTGATGGAGTGAGTGTGAGGGGGTCAGGGTGACGGTGATGGAGTGTGTGAAGGGGTCAGTGTGACGGAGATGGAGTGAGTGTGAGGTGTTCAGGGTGACGGTGTTGAAGTGCATGTGTGTGGGTCAGGGTGACGGGGAAGGAGTGATTATGAGGAGGTTAGTGTGTTGGTGAAGGAGTGTGTGTGAGGGGATCATTGTGATGGTGATGGAGTGAGTGTGAGGGGGTTAGGGTGACGGTGATGGAGTGAGTGTGAGGGGGTCAGCGTGACGGTGATGGAGTGTGTGAAGGTGTCAGTGTGACGGAGATGGAGTGAGTGTGAGGTGTTCAGGATCATAGTGGTGGATTGAGTGTTCGGGGGTCTGTGTGACAGTGATGGAGTGAGGGTGAGGGGTTAGTCTGACAGTGATGGAGTGAATGTGAGGGGGTCAGGGTGACAGTGATGGAGAGAGTCTGAGATGGTGAGGGTGACGGTGATAAGCGGGAGTGAGGGTGTCAGGGTGACGCTGATGGAGTGAGTGTGTGGCGGTGAGGGTGAAGGTGCTGGAGTGAGTGTGAAGGGGTCAGTGTGACAGTGTAAGAGTGAGTGTGTTGTTGACCGGTTGACGGTTGTGGAGTGAGTGTGAGGGAATTAGTCTGACGGTGATGGAGTGAGTGTGAGGGCGTCAGTGCGATGCTGCTGGAGTGAGTGTGAGAGGGTCACTGTGAGGGTGGTGGAGTGAGTGTGAAGGGGTCAGGATGAGGGTGTTGGAGTGACTGTGAGAGGGGTTCATGGTGACGGTAATGGAGCGACTGTGGGGAGTTAGGGTGACTGTGATGGAGTGAGTGTGAGAGGATCAGTGTGTCAGTGATGGAGTGAGTGTGAGGGGGTCATGGTGACGGTGATTAAGTGAGTGTGAGGGTGTAAGTGTGACGGTGATGGAATGAGTGTGAGGGTGTCAGGGTGACGATCATGGAGTGAGTGTGAGGGGGTCACGGTGATGGTGATGGAGTGAGTGTGAGTGAGTCAGGGTGACGGTGATGGAGTGAGTGTGTGTGGGTCAGGGTGACGGTGATGGTGTGAGTGTGAGGGGTTCAGCGTGACCGTGATAGAGTGAGTGTGAGTTGGTCAGGGTGACGGCGATGGATTGAGTGTGAGGTTGTCATGGTGACGGTGATGGAGTGAGTGAAGAAGATCAGGATGACGGTGATGGAGTGAATGTGAGGGATTCAGCGTGACGGTGATGGAGTGTGTGTGAGGGGGTCAGTGTGATGGAGATGGAGCGAGTGCGAGGTGGTCAGGGTATCAGTTGTGGATTGAGTGTGTGGGGGTCAGTGTGACAGTGATGGAGTGAGTGTGAGGGGATCAGGGTGACAGTGATGGAGTGAGTGTGAGTTGGTCAGATTGACAGTGATGGAGTGAATGTGAAGTTGACCGGTTGACGGTTGTGGAGTGAGTGTGAAGGGATTAGTCTGTCGGTGATGGAGTGAGTGTGAATGTGTCAGTGTGATGCTGCTGGAGTGAGTGTGAGAGGGTCACTGTGACGGTGATGGAGTGAGTGTGAATGGGTCAGTATGACTGTGATGGAGTGAGTGTGGGGATCAGGGTGACGGTGATGGAGTGTGTATAAGGCAGTCAGGGTGACTGTGATGGGGTGAGTGTGAAGGGGTCATGGTGACGGTGATGGAGTGAGTGTGAGGTGGACAGGGTGAGTATGATGGAGTGAGTGTGACTGGGACAGTGTGATGGTGATGGAGTGAATGTCAGGGGTTCAGCGTGACGAGGAAGGAGTGAGTGTGAGGGGGTCTGGGTGACGTTGATGGAGTGAGTGTGACTGGGACAGTGTGACGGTGATGGAGTGAGTGTGAGGGGGCCAGTGTGATGGCGATGGTGGGAGTGTCAGGGGGTCACGGTGATGGTGATGGAGTGATTGTGAGTTTGTCAGGGTGACACTGATAGAATAGGTGTGAGGGGTTCAGTGTGACGGTGATGGATTAGTGTGAGGGGATCAGTGTGAAGGTGATGGAGTGAGTGGGTGTGGATCAGTGTGCTCGTGCTGGAGTGTTTGTTGGGGTGTCACGGTGATGGAGTGATTGTGAGTTTGTCAGGGTGACACTGATAGAATAGGTGTGAGGGGTTCAGTGTGACGGTGATGGAGTGACTGTGAGGGGATCACTGTGGCGGTGATGGAGTGAGTGAGAAGGGGTCAGTGAGACTTTGATCGCGTGAGTGTGAGGGGGTCTGGGTGACGCTGATGCTACGGGTGTGAGCGGATCAGGGTGACGGAAATGGAATGAGTGTGAGGCAGTCAGGGTGACGGTGATGGAGTGAGTGTGAGGGGATTAGTGTGAGAGTTAACGAGTGAGTGTGAGGGGGTCAGGGTGACATTGATGGAGTGAGTGTGAGGGAATCAGTGTAAGAGTGACAGAGTGAGCGTGAGGGGGTCAGGGTGATGGTGATGTAGTGAGTGTGAGGGGATGAGTATGACGGTGATGAAGTGAGTGTGAGGGGTGCAGGGTGATTGTGATGGAGCGAGTGTGAGGGGGTCACGTTGACAGTGATGGAGTGAGGGTGAGCGGATCAGGGCGATGGTGATGGAGTGAGTGTGAGGTTGTTAGGGTGACGGTGATGGAGTGAGTGTGAGGTTGTCAGGGTGACGGTGATGGAGTGAGTGTGAGGTTGTTCGGGTGACGGTGATGGAGTGAGTGTGAGGTTGTCAGGATGATGGTGATGGAGTGAGTGTGAGAAGATCAGGATGATGGTGATGGAGAGAGTGTGTGTGGGTCAGGGTGACGGTGATGGAGTGAGTGTGAGGGGTTCAGCATGATGGTGATGGAGTGAGTGTGAGGTGGTCAGGGTGACGGTGATGGATCGAGTGTGAGATTGTCAGGGTGACAGTGATGGAGTGAGTATGAGAAGATCAGGATGACAGTGATGCAGTGAATGTGAGGGGATTAGTGTGACGGTGATGGAGTAAGTGTGAGGGGGTCAGTGTGAGGCTGCTGCAGTGAGTGTGAGAGGGTCACTGTGACTGTGATGGAGTGACTGTGAAGGGGCCAGTATGACTGTGATGGAGTGAGTGTGAGGGGTTCATGATGACTGTGATGGAGTGAGTGTGAGTGTGTCAGGGTGATGGTGATCGAGTGAGAATAAGGTGGTCTGGGTGTCTCTGATGGAGTGAGTGTGAAGGGGTCATGGTGACGGTGATGGAGTGAGTGTGAGTGGGTCAGGGTGACGGTGATGGAATGAGTGTGAGGGGGTCAGCGTGACGGTGATGGAGTGGGTGTGAGGGGGTTACGGTGAAGGTGATGGAGCTAGTATGGGGAGTCAGGGTGACGGTGATGGAGTGAGTGTGAGAAGATCAGGATGACGGTGATGGAGTGAATGTGAGGGGGTCACGGTGACGTGATGGAGTGGGTGTGAGGGGGTCAGTGTGATGGAGATGGAGCGAGTGCGAGGTGGTCAGGGTGACAGTGGTGGATTGAGTGTGAGCGGTCAGTGTGACAGTGATGGAGTTAGTGTGAGCGGTCAGTGTGACAGTGATGGCGTGAATGTCATGGGGTCAGGGTGACAGTGATGGAGAGAGTCTGAGATGGTGAGGTGAACGGTGATGGAGTGAGAGTGAGGGTGTCAGGGTGACGATGATGGAATGAGTGTGTGGCAGTAAGGGTGAAGGTGATGGAGTGAGTGTGAAGGGGTCAGTGTGACAGTGAAGGAGTGAATGTGAGGTTGACTGGTTGACGGTCATGGAGTGAGTGTGCGGGGATTAGTGTGACGGTGATGGAGTGAGTGTGAGTGGGTCAGTGTGATGCTGCTGGAGTGAGTGTGAGATGGTCACTGTGACGATGATGGTGTGAGTGTGAGGGGGTCAGTATGACTGTGATGGAGTGAGTGTGAGGGGGTCAGCGTGACGGTGATGGAGTGAGTGTGAGGAGGTCAGGGTGAAGGTGATGGAGTGAGTGTGAGGGTTCAGCGTGACGGTGATGGAGTGAATGTTCGAGGGACAGTTTGACAGTGATATAATGAGTGTGAGGGAATTAGTGTGACGGTGATGGAGTGACTGTGAGGGGGCCAGTGTGGCAGTGATGGAGTGATTGTGAGCGTGTCAGGGTGACAGTCATAGGGTGGGTGAGGGGGTCAGTGTGACGGTGATGGATTAGTGTGAGGGATCAGTGTGATGGTGATGGAGTGAGTGGGAGTGGATCAGTGTGATGGTGCTTTCGTGTGTGGGGGGAGGTATCAGGGTGACGGTTACAGTGATGGAGTGAGTGTGAAGGGGATCAATGTGACTTTGATCGCGTGAGTGTGAGGGGGTCAGGGTGACGCTGACGGAGCGAGTGTGAGCGGGTCAGGGTGACGGTGATGGAGTGAGTGTGAGGCAGTCAGGGTGAATGTAATGGAGTGCGTGTGAAGGGGTCATGGGGACTGTGATGGGATGATTGTGAGAGGTTAAGGGTGACGGTGATGGAGTGAGTGTGATGGGATCAGTGTGAGAATGATAGAGTGAGTGTGAGGGGTCAGGTTGATGGTGATGGAGTAAGTGTGAGGGGGTCCGGGTGATGGTGATGGAATGAGTGTGAGTGTGTCAGGGTGATAGTGTAGGAGTGAATGTGACGAGATCTGGGTGACGGTGGTGGAGTGAGTGTGAGGGGATCAGAGTGAGAGTGATGGAGTGAGTGTGAGGCGTCTGGGTGACGGTGATGCAGTGTGTGTAAGGGTGTAAGGGTGAGGGTGATGAAGTGATTGTGAGGGGGACAGGGTGACGGTGATGGAGTGTGTGAGAGGGTGTAAGGGTGAGGGTGATGGAGTGAATGTGATGAGATCACTGTGACGGTGATGGAGTGAGTGTGAACGGGTCTGTGTGTCTGTGATGGCATGAGTGTGAGGTTTTCAGGGTGATGGTGATGGAGTGAGACTGAGGGGAACAGGGTGACGGTGAAGGAGTGAGTGTGGGGGGTCATGGTGACAGTGATTGTGTTAGTGTGGGGGGGTCAGGGTGATGGTGATGGAGTGAGTGTGAGTGGGTCACGGTGATGGTGATGGAGTGAGTGTGGAGGGGTCAGGGTGGCAGTGGCGCTGTCAGGGTTATAGTGATGCAATATGTGTGATGGGGGCTTGTGATCGTGATGTAGCACATAGAAAATTACAACACAGAACAGGCCCTCAGCCCATGATGTGCTGCCGAGTTTAATCCTATTATAAAATATAGTAACTTAACTTACACACCCCTCAATGCCCTGCTCTCAATGTGCCTGTCCAGCAGTCGCTTAAATGTCCTGATGACTTTGCGCCTATCACCACCACCGCTGGCAACGCATTGCATGCATTCACAACTCTCTGCATAAAGCACCTACCTCTGACGTCACCGCTATATCTTTCCCCTAATATTCAAAGTTTGGGAGAAGATTTGTAGCTCGGGTGCTCGTTGTTGTGGTTCTGTTCGCCGAGCTGGGAATTTGTGTTGCAGACGTTTCGACCCCTGTCTAGGTGACATCCTCAGTGCTTGGGAGTCTCCTGTGAAGCACTTCTGTGATGTTTCCTCCGGCATTTATAGTGATTTGTATCTGCCGCTTCTGGTTGTCAGTTCCAGCTGTCCGCTGCAGTGGCCGGTATATTGTGTCGATGAGCTTATTGATTGAATCTGTGGATGAGTGCCATGCCTCTAGGAATTCCCTGGTGCTCTCTGTTTGGCTTGTCCTATAATAGTAGTGTTTTCCCAGTCGAATTCATGTTGCTTGTCATCTGCGTGCATGGCTACTCAGGATAGCTGGTCGTGTCGTTTTGTGGCCAGTTGGTGTTCATGGATGCAGATCGTTAGCTGTCTTCCTGTTTGTCCTATGTAGTGTTTTGTGCAGTCCTTGCTTGGTATTTTTTACTCTACATTGGTTTTGCTCATGCTGGGTATCGGGTCCTTCTTTCTGGTGAGTTGTTGACTAAGAGTGGCTGTTGGTTTGTGTGCTGTTATGAGTCCTAGTGGTCCCAGTCGTCTGGCTGTCAGTTCAGAAATGTTCTTTATGTATGGTAGTATGGCTAGTCCTTTGGGTTGTGGCATGTCCTCGTTCCGTTGTCTTTCCCTTAGGCATCTGTTGATGAAATTGCGGGGATATCCGTTTTTGGCGGATACATTGTATAGGTGTTCTTCTTCCTCTTTTTGTAGTTCTGGTGTGCTGCAGTGTGTTGTGGCCCTTTTGAACAGTGAAATG
The DNA here is from genome assembly GCF_037043375.1 of Chiloscyllium plagiosum. Classification (NCBI taxonomy): domain Eukaryota; kingdom Metazoa; phylum Chordata; class Chondrichthyes; order Orectolobiformes; family Hemiscylliidae; genus Chiloscyllium; species Chiloscyllium plagiosum. The sequence goes on from NW_028270183.1 coordinate 50,387,832, forward strand.
ATGCAACTTCTTTTGTGTGTGTTGGGTGGTTGCTTTCGTATTTCAGGACTTGGTCTGTGTGTGTGGCTTTCATGTATACCTTTGTGGTGAAATCTCCATTCTGTGTTCTCTGTGCCGTCACATCTAGGATTGGGAGTTGGTTGTCCTTTTCTTCCTCTCTAGTGAATCAGAGTCCTGTGAGTGTGGCGTTGATGACCCGGTGTGTGTTCTCAATTTCTATGTTTTTAATGATTACAAAGGTGTCATCCACATATCTGACCCAGAGTTTGGGTTGAATTTGCGGTAAGACTGTTTGTTCTAATCTTTGCATTACTGCTTCTGCTATGAGTCCCGAAATCGGTGAGCCCACGGGTGTGCCGTTGATTTATTCATATATTTGGATGTTGAATGTGAAGTGTGTTGTGAGGCACAGCTCCAGTAGTTTGAGTATGCAGTCTTTGTTGATAGGTTCACCGTCCTGTTGTCTGTTCTGTCTGTCCAGCAGTTTAGCTATTGTTTCTTTGGCTAGGGTTTTGTCGATAGAGGTGAACAGTGCCGTGACATCGAATGAGACCATAGTTTCTTCCTTGTCTGTGTGTATATTTCTGATGATGTCCAAGAATTCCTGTGTTGGTGGTACAGAGTGTCTGGATCCGCTGATCAGGTGTTTCAGTTTCTGCTGTAGTTCTTTAGCCAGTTTGTGTGATGGTGTCCCTGGTAGTGATACTATGGGTCTGAGTGGGATGTCTGGTTTGGGCACTTCAGGTAGTCCATAGAATCTGAGGGTGTTGTTGCTTTCAGGTTTCATTCTCTGTAGGTCAAACCTGGTTATCTGTCTGTTTTTTTTGTAGGTTCTTCAGTATGTAATCCTATTGGTGAACTGTGGCATGGGGTCAAACTCCCTCTTTTGTTAAGTGTTGGTATCTGCAAGTAGTTGTTGCGCTTTTTGGATGTACTCTGACCCAATATACCAGCCAATGCAGCGGACAGCTGGGACTGACAACCGGAAGCGGCAGATACAAATCACTATATATGCCGGAGGAATCATCACAGAAACGCATCACAGGAGGCTCTCAAGCACTGAGGATGTCACCTAGACAGGGGACGAAACGCCTGCAACACAAATTCCCGGCTCGGGGAACAGATCCACAGCAACGAGCACCCGAGCTACAAATCTTCTCCCAAACTTTTCTACGTCACTATCACACTTCCCCATCACACAGAGTGCATTACTATCTGACTCCATCACTGCCACCCTGACCCCTCCACACTCACTCCATCACCATCACCGTGGCCCACTCACACTCACTCCACACCATCTCGGTGACCCCCTCACACTCACTCCATCATCATCACCCTGACCCCCTCACACAAACACAATCACTGTCACCCTGACCCCCCACACTCACTCGATCACCGTCACCCTGACCCCCTCACACTCACTCCTTCACCGTCACCCTGATCCCCTCAGACTCACGCCACCACAGTGACACTGACCCGTTCACACTCACTCCATCACCGTCACCCTTACACCCTCAGACACAATCCATCACCGACAGCCAGACCCCTCACACTCACTCCATCACTCTCACACTGATCACCTCACACTCACTCCATCACCGTCACGCTGACCCCCTCACACTCACTCCATCACCGTCACCCTAACCCCCTCACACTCACTCCATCACCATCACAATGATCCCCTCACACACACTCCTTCACCAACACACTAACCTCCTCATAATCACTCCTTCCCCGTCACCCTGACCCACACACATGCACTTCAACACCGTCACCCTGAACACCTCACACTCACTCCATCTCCGTCACACTGACCCCTTCACACACTCCATCACCGTCACCCTGACCCCCTCACACTCACTCCATCACCGTCACCCTGACCCCCTGTTTTAAAAAATTCTCAAGGTCAGGTTCGTAGCAGAGTAGTCTGACACAGAACAAACGACCAAGAGGCGAGTCTGCTAGAATATGGGCATTTTATTCCCCGCAGCGTCGCCAGAACGGGTCTGGCTTATACTCACTCTACATGTTACCAAAACTGGGAGCCGTCAGTTCTCGTAGAGCGGTTGCCAACAACCCACGCTCGGCGGTTAAACGTAACCCCGGAGCAGACTCACCGAACTGGAGACTTTTCCAGCTGATATACTCTTTTCCAGATATAAACATTCATGTGAACAGCAGAGCAAGGCTAAAAAACACATTCCATTCTGGTTACATACAGATAAGAAGATTCACACGGGACTAAGCAACACCTCCATTCCGGTTAGATTCACACATGTATTGGGACATAATTTTTAACCGTTTCACCACATTCCACTGCTTGGAATTTTACACCACATTCCACTGCTTGGCCCAATACATGTGTTACATTATGCTTAATTCAGTTCAATTCGTTTCAGTTAATTTCAGTTCAGTCAATTCAGTGTAATTCAATTCAGCTCAGTTCAGGTCTGTTCAGTTCAATTCAATTGTGTTCAATTCAGTTCCGTCCATTTCAATTCAATTTAGCTCAGTTCCATTTTGTTCCGTTCAATTTGATTCACTTCAGTTCCACTCAGTTCAGTTCAGTTCAATCCCATTCAATTCTGTTAACTCCGCTTCAGCTTTTTGGACATGCCCACATCCTCCGCTGTACCCCAGGCAAGGGGTTCTTCGGCAGGACTGGGATCCTTTCTCAAACAAACTGCCACGTACATGCCCACATCCATGCCATCCCGGGACGGTCGGGACCTCCACAGTTTGTTCTTCTGGTTTCTTAGTCTTTTTCCAAAACATTGTTCTGTATCAAAATCTCTCCTCAATTGCGATTGACCCTGCTCGCAGCGCCAAATGTTTTGAAAAATTCTCAAGGTCAGGTTCGTAGGAGAGTAGTCTGACACAGAACAAACGACCAAGAGGCGAGTCTGCTAGAATATGGGCATTTTATTCCCCGCAGCGTCGCCAGAACGGGTCTGGCTTATACTCACTCTACATGTTACCAAAACTGGGAGCCGTCAGTTCTCGTAGAGCGGTTGCCAACAACCCACGCTCGGCGGTTAAACGTAACCCCGGAGCAGACTCACCGAACTGGAGACTTTTCCAGCTGATATACTCTTTTCCAGATATAAACATTCATGTGAACAGCAGAGCAAGGCTAAAAAACACATTCCATTCTGGTTACATACAGATAAGAAGATTCACACGGGACTAAGCAACACCTCCATTCCGGTTAGATTCACACATGTATTGGGACATAATTTTTAACCGTTTCACCACATTCCACTGCTTGGAACTTTACACCACACCCCCTCACATTCACTCCATCACTGTCATCCTGTCCCCTCACACTCACTCCATCACCGTCACACAGAACCCCTCACACTCACTCCATCACCGTCACCCTTAACCTCTCACAATCATCCCATCACCATCACCATGACCCCCTCACACTCACTCCATCACATTCACCCTGACTGCCTCACACTCACTCCATCACTTTCACCCTGACCCCGTCACACTCTCTCCATCACCGTCACCCTGATCCCCTCGCATCTCACTCCAGCACTGTCACCATGACGCCCTCACACTCACTCAAACACATTCACCCTGACCCCCACACTCACTCCATCAACGTCACCCTGACTCACTCATATTCACTCCATCATCGCTACAGTGATTCCCTCACATTCACTCCATAACACTCATCCCCTCATGCTCAATCCATCACCGTCACACTGACCCCCTCACACTCACTCCATCACCGTCACCATGTCCCCCTCACACATGCTCGATCACAGTCACTCTGACCCCTTCACACATACTCCATCACCGTCACTGTGACCCTCTCACACTCACTCCAGCAGCATCACACTGACCCCTTCACACTGACTCCAACACCGTCAACTGGTCAAACTCACACTCACTCCTTCACTCTCACACTGATCCCCTCACACTCACTCCTTCACCGTCACCCTGATCCCCTCAGACTCACGCCATCACAGTGACACTGACCCGTTCACACTCACTCAATCACCATCACCCTTACACCCTCAGACACACTCCATCACCGACAGCCAGACCCCTCACACTCACTCCATCACTCTCACACTGATCACCTCACACTCACTCCATCAATGTCACCCTGACCCCCTCACATACACTCCATCACCGTCTCCCTGATCCCCTCACACTCACTCATCGCCATCACAATGTTCCCATCACACTCACTCCATCACTTTCACACACTCCTTACACTCACTCCATCACCGTCATCCTGACACACTTACACTCATTCCATCGCCATCCACCTGATCCCTTCACAATCACTCCATCACTGTCAACCTGTCCCCTCACACTCACTCCATCACCGTCACCCTGACCCCCTCACACTCACTCCATCACCGTCACACTGAACCCCTCACACTCACTCCATCACTTTCACCCTGACCCCCTCACACTCGCTCCATCACCGTCACCCTGATCCCCTCGCATCTCACTCCAGCACTGTCACCATGACGCCCTCACACTCACTCAAACACATTCAGCCTGACCCCCACACTCACTCCATCAACGTCACCCTGACTCACTCATATTCACTCCATCACCGCCACAGTGATTCCCTCACATTCACTCCATAACACTCATCCCCTCATGCTCAATCCATCACCGTCACACTGACCCCCTCACACTCACTCTATCACTGTCACGCTGACACACTCACAATCACTCTATCACCATCAACCTGACCCCCTAACACTCACTCCATCACCGTCACCCTGACCCCCTCACACTCACTCCATCACCATCAACCTGACCCCCTCACACTCACTCCATCACCGTCACGCTGTCCCACTCACACTCACTCCATCACCGTCACGCTGACCCCCTCACACTCACTCCATAACCATCACGCTGTCCCACTCACACTCACTCCATCACCGTCACCATGTCCCCCCACACATGCTACATCACAGTCTCTCTGACCCCTTCACACATACTCCATCACCGTCACAGTGACCCTCTCACACTCACTCCAGAAGCATCACACTGACCCCTTCACACTGACTCCGACACCGTCAACTGGTCAAACTCACACTCACTCCTTCACTGTCACACTGATCCCCTCACACTCAGTCCATCACCGTCACACTGATCATCTCACACTCACCCCATCACTGTCTCATTGACCAGCTCACACTCAACCCATCACCATCACCCTGACCCCGTCACAATTGCTCCATCACCATCATTCTGACCTCCTCACACTCACTCCATCACCTTCACGCTTACTGCCACACACTCACTCCATCACTGTCACCCTGACCCCCTCACACTCACTCCATCACTGTCACCCTTAACCTCTCACAATCATTCCATCACCATCACCAAGACCCCTTCACACTCACTTCATCACCGTCACGCTGACACTGTCCATCTCACTCCATCACCGTCACCCTGACCCCCTCACACTCACTCCATCATCGTCGCAGTCACCCTCTCACACTCACTTCATCATCATCACACAGACATCCGCACATTCACTCCATCACTGTCACCCTGGTCCCCTCACACTCACTCCTTCACCATCACCCTGATCTCCTCAGACTCACTCCATCACCGTCAACCTGACTCCCTCATACTCACGCCATCACAGTCACACTGACCCGTTCACACTCACTCCATTGCCGTCACAGTGATCCCATCACACTCACTCCATCACTATCACACTGACCCACTCACACTCGCTCCATCACCGTCAACCTGACCCTCTCGCATTCACTCCATCAATGTCACCGTGACCCCCTCACACTCACTCCATCACCGTTACCCTGACCCCCTCACACTCACTCCATCTCCATCATACTGATCCCCTCATACTCACTCCATCAATGTCACCCTGGCCACCTCACACTCGCTCCAACAATGTCACTGTGAAACCCTCACACTCACTGACCCCTCTCACTCACTCCATCCCCGTCACACTTACCCCCTCACACTCACTACTTCACCGTCACCCTGACCTCCTCACACTCACTCCATCATGGTCACGCTGACCCACTCACACTCACTCCATCACCGTTACCCAGACTCCCTCACACTCACTCCATCACCGTCAAAGTGACCCCCCACACTCACTCCATCACAGTCACCCTGACCCCCTCTCACTCTCTCCATCACCATCTCCTTGACCCCCTCACACTCGCTCCATCACCATCACTATGAACCCCTCACACTCACACAATCACCATCACCCTGACCCCCTCACACTCACTCCATCACTGTCACAGTGATCCCCTCACACTCACTCCATCACCGTCACACTGACCCCCTCACAATCACTCCATCACCATCAACCTGACACACTCACAATCACTCCATCACCATCACCCTGAACCCCTCACTCTCACTCCATCACCGTCACATTGACCCCTCACACTCATTGCATCACTCTCAGTCTGACGCACTCACACTCACTCCTTCATCGTCACCCTGATCCCCTCAGACTCACTCCATTACCGTCACTCTGAAACCCTCACACTCACGCTATCACAGTCACACTGATCCGATCACACTCACTCCATCACCGTCACAGTAAGCTCTCACACTCACTCCATCACTGTCACACCGACGCCCTCACACTCACTCCTTCATCATCACCCTGAAACCCTCAGACTCACTCCATTACCGTCACTCTGAAACCCTCACACTCACGCTATCACAGTCACACTTATCCGTTCACACTCACTCCATCACCGTCACAGTGATCCCATCACACTCACTCCATCACCGTCACCCTGACACCCTCACACTCACTCCATCACTGTCATCCTGACTCCCAAACACTCACTCAATCACCGTCACCCTTACACACCCACACTCACTCCATCACTGTCACCCTGACCTCCTCACACTCACTCCATCACCGTCACCCTGACCCCCTCACACTCACTCCATCACCGTCACCCTGACACCCTCACACTCACTCCATCATCGTCACCCTGACACCCTCACACTCACTCCATCACTGTCACCCTGACCCCCAAGCACTCACTCAATCACCATCACCTGACAACCCCCACACTCACTCCATCACTGTCACCCTGACCTCCTCACACTCACTCCATCACCGTCACCCGGACACCCTCACACTCACTCCATCACCGTCACCCTGACACCCTCACATTCACTCCATCACCATCACCATGACACCCTCACATTCACTCCATCACCGTCACCCTGACACCCTCACACTCACTCCATCACTGTCACCTGACCCCCAAACACTCACTCAATCACCGTCACCCTGACAACCCCCACACTCACTCCATCACCACGCTCCTGACCCCCTCAGAATCTTTCGATCACTGTCACCCTGACCTCCTCACACTCACTCCATCTCTATCACCCTGACTCCCACATACTCAGTCCATCACCGTCACACTGACCCCCAAACACTCACTCTATCACCGTCACCCTGACCGTGTCACACACACTCCATCACCGTCATTTTGATCCCCTCACACTCACCCCATCACCATCACACTGAGCCCCTCACACTCACTCCATCACCGTCACCCTGACCTCCTCACACTCACTCCATCACCATTACACTGACAATCTCACACTCACTCCATCACCGTCACACTGATCCCCTCACACTCACTCCATCACCGTAACCCTGACGATAAGACCATAAGACCATAAGACATAGGAGTGGAAGTAAGGCCATTCGGCCCATCGAGTCCACTCCGCCATTTAATCATGGCTGATGTGCATTTCAACTCCACTTACCCGCATTCTTCCCGTAGCCCTTAATTCCTTGTGACGTCAAGAATATATCAATCTCTGTCTTGAAGACATTTAGCGTCCCGGCCTCCACTGCACTCTGCGGCAATGAATTACATAGGTCCACCAATCTCTGGCTGAACAAATGTCTCCGCATTTCTGTTCTGAATTTACCCCCTCTAATTCTAAGGCTGTGTCCACGGGTCCTAGTCTCCTCGCCTGACGGAAACAATTTCCTAGCGTCCACCCTTTCCAAGACATGTATTATCTTGTAAGTTTCTATTAGATCTCCCCTTAATCTTCTAAACTCCAATGAATACAATCCCAGGATCCTCAGCCGTTCCTCGTATGTCAGACCTACCATTCCAGGGTTCATCCGTGTGAATCTCCGCTGTGTACGCTCCAGTGCCAGTATGTCCTTCCTGAGGTGTGGGAACCAAAACTGGACACAGTATTCCAAACGGGGCCTAACTAGAGCTTTGTAAATTCTCAGTATCACATCGCTGCTTTTATATTCCAACCCTCTTGAGATAAATGACGACATTGCATTCGCTTTCTTAATCACGGATACAACCTGCATGTTTACCTTTAGAGAATCCTCGACTAGCACTCCCAGATCCCTTTATACTTTGGCTTTATGAATGTTCTCACCGTTTAGAAAGTAGTCTATGCTTGTATTCTTTTTTCCAAAGTGCAAGACCTCGTATTTGCTCACATTGAATTCCATCAGCCATTTCCTGGACCACTCTCACAAACTGTCTAGATCCTTCTGCAGCCTCCCCACTTCCTCAGTACTACCTGCCTGTTCACCTAACTTCGTATCATCGGCAAACTTCGCTATAATGCCCATAGTCCCTTCATCCAGATCATTAATATATAACGTGAACAGCTGCGGCCCCAAAACTGAAGCCTGCAGGACACCGCTTGTCACCGGCTGCCATTCCTAAAAAGAACCTTTTATCTCAACTCTCTGCCTTCTGACAGACAGCCAATCCTCAATCCATACCAGTTGCTCACCTTGCTCAGCAGCCTCCCGTGGCACCTTATCAAAGGCCTTTTGGAAGTCTAGATAGACAACATCCACTGGGTTTCCCTGCTCTAACCTAATTGTCACCTCTTCAAAGAATTCCAACAGATTTGTCATGCACGACCTCCCCTTACTAAATCCATGTTGACTTGTTCTAATCCGACCCTGCTCTTCCAAGAATTTAGAAATCTCATCCTTAATGATGGATTCTAGAATTTTACCAACAACTGAGGTTAGGCTAATTGGCCTATAATTTTCCATATTTTGTCTTGATCCTTTCTTGAACAAGGGGGTTACAACAGCGATCTTCCAATCGTCCGGGACTTTCCCTGACTCCAGTGACTTTTGAAAGATCTCAACCAACTCCTCCGCTATTTCCTCAGCCACCTTTCTCAGAACTCTAGGATGTATCCCATCGGGGCCAGGAGATTTATCAATTTTAAGACCTTTTAGCTTTTCGAGCACTTTCTCTTTTGTAATGGCAACCATACTCAACCCAGCCCCCAGACTCCCTTTAATTGGTGGGATATTACTCATGTCTTCCACTGTGAAGACTGACACAAAGCACTTGTTAGGTTCTCCAGCTATTTCCTTATCTCCTATCATCAGGCTTCCAGCATCAGTTTGAATGGGCCCAATGTCTACTTTTGCCTGTCGTTCGTTTCATATGTATTGAAACTCACTGCATCACCATCATCCTGACCCTCTCGCACTCGCTCCATCAACTTCACCATGACCACCTCACACTCACCCAATTTCCATCACACTGACCCCCTCACACTCACTCCATCGCCGTCACCATGTCCCCTCACACTCACGGCATCACCGTCATCCTGACCCTCTCGCACTCGCTCCATCAATGTCACCCTGACAACCACACACTCACTCCATCAATGTAACCCTGACAACCACACACTCACTCCATCGCCGTCACCCTGACCCATTCACACTCGCTCCATCACCATCACCATGACCCTCTCACACTCATTCCATCATCGTCACACTGATACTCTTATACTCACTTCTTCACCATCACACTGTCCCCCAAACACTCACTCCATCACCGTCATCTTGACACCTTCACAATCACTCCATCACCGTCACGCTGATTCCCTCACACTCACTCAGTCACCGTCTTCCTGACCACCTCACACTCACTCCATCACCGTCACCCTGACGCCCTCACACTCACTCCATCACCGTCACCCTGACCCCCTCACACTCACGCGATCACAGTCACACTGACCCCTTCACACTTACTCCATCACCGTCACAGTTATCCCCTCACAATCACTCAAGCACCATCACGTTGATCCCCTCATACTCACTCACTCCATTACCATCCCACTGACCCCCTCATACCCACTCTATCACTGTCATCCTGGCCCCCACACACTAACTCCATCACTATCAACCTGACCCCCTCACACTCATTCCATCAATATCACCCTGACCCCCTCACACATCACTCCATCACAGTCACCCTAGGCCCCTCACACTCACTCCATTACCATAACCATTAACCTCTCACAAACATCCCGTCACCATCACCACGACCTCTTCACACTCACTCCTTCACCTTCACGCTTACCGCCACACACTCACACTATCACCGTCACCCTGACCCACTCACACTCACGTGATCACAGTCACATTGACCCCCTCACACTCAGTCCATCGCCGTCACCATTAACCCCTCCCACTCACACCATCACCATCACCCTGAACCCCTCACACTCACTCCATCACTGTCACACGGACCCACTCACACTCACTCCTTCACCGTCACCTTGATCCCCTCAGACTCAATCCATCACTGTCACATTGACCCCCTCACACTCACTCCATCACCGTCACCATGAACCTCTCCCACTCACACCATCACCATCACCCTGAACCCCTCACACTCACTCCATCACCATTACCCTGACCACCTCACACTCACTCAAACCCCGTCACACTGACTCGAAGAAACTCATTCCATCACCTTCATACTGACCCCCTCACACTCACTCCATTACCGTCACCCTGACCCCCTCACACGCACTCCATCACTGCCACCCTGACTCCCACATGCTCACTCCATCACCGTCAATCTGACCCTCTCACACTCACTCCATCACCATCACCGTGACCCCCTCACACTCTCAACTTCACCGTCACCCTAACCCCCTCACACTCATTCCATCACCGTCACCCTGACCCCCTCACACTCACTCCATCACGATCACAATGATCCTCTCACACTCACTCCATCACCATCAAAGTGACCTCCTCACACTCACTACATCACCGTCACACTGACCCCTCTCACTCACTCCATCTCCGTCACACTTACCCCCTCACACTCACTCATTCACCATCACCCTGACCTCCTCACACTCACTCCATCATGGTCACACTGACCCCCTCACACTCACTCCATCACCGTCACCCAGACCCCCTCACTCTCACTCCATCACCGTCCAAGTGACCCCCTCACACACACTCCATCACCGTCACCCTGACCCCGACACACTCACTCCTTCTCCATCACTTTGACCCCCTCATACTCACTCCTTTACGTTCACCCTGACACCTTCACACTCACTCCATCTCCATCACACTGACTCCATTAAACTCACTCCGTCACTGTCACACTGACCCCCAGACACTCACTCCATCACCGTCACCCTGACCCCCTCACACTCACTCCATCACGGTCACACTGATCCTCACACACTCACTCCATCACATTCACCCTGATCCCCTCACAGTCACTCCATTACTGTCACACTTATCCCCTCACTCTCACTCCATCACCCCTTACACTCGCTCAATCACCGTCACAATGACCATCTTACACTCACTCAATCTCCATCTCATAGAACCCCTCACACTCATTCCATCATCCTCACCCTGACCCCTCCACACTCACTATATCACCGTCTCCCTAACCCCCTCACACTCACTTCATCACAATCACACTGACCCCCAAACACTCACTCCATCACCATCGCGCTGACCCTGTCGCACTCACGTAATTACAGTCACACCGAACCCCTCACACTCACTCGGTCGCCCTCACCCTGAATCCCTCACTCACTCCATCACCGTCTCCCTGACCCCCTCCTATCTCTCCATCACTGCCTCCCTGATACCCTCACACACACTCGGTCACCATCACCCTGATTCCCTCACACTCACTCCATCACCGTGACACTGACCCCCTCACACTCACTCCATCACCGTCTACCTGATCGCCTCACAATCACTCCATCACCATCACCCTGACTCCCTCACACTCACAAATTCACCGTCACCCTGACCCTTGCACCCTCACTCCATTAACTTCACACTCATCCCCTCACACTCACTCCATCACCATCACCCTGACCCCCTCATACTCACTCCATCACCATCACACACATCCGCTCACGCTCACTCTATCGCCATCACCCTGACCTCCTCACCCTCACTCCATCACCATCACACTCATCTCCCCACCGCCCTAAACCCCCACACTCATTCCATCCCAGTCACCCTGACCTTCTCACACTCACTCCATCACTGTCACCCTGACCCCCACACAATCACTCCATCACCGTTTCACTGATCCCCTCACGCTCACTCCATCACCGTCACCCTGACCACCTCACACTGACTCTATCTTCATCTCACAATCACTGCATCACCGTCACCCTGACCCCTTCACACTCACTCCATCACCATCACCCTTACATCCTCACACTCACTCCATCACAGTCACTTGACCCCCTCACCCTCACTCCATCATTCACTCCATCCCCACCGCCCTAACCCCCCACACTCATTCCATCCCAGTCACCCTGACCTTCTCACACTCACTCCATCACTGTCACCCTGACCCCCACACAATCACTCCATCACCGTTTCACTGATCCCCTCACGCTCACTCCATCACCGTCACCCTGACCACCTCACACTGATTCTATCTCCATCTCACAATCACTGCATCACCGTCACCCTGACCCCTTCACACTCACTCCATCACCATCATCCTTACATCCTCACACTCACTCCATCACAGTCACTTGACCCCCTCACCCTCACTCCATCACCGTCACACTCATCTCCCCACAATCACTCCATCCCCACCGCCCTGACACCCAAACATTCATTCCATCACAGTCACCCTAACCTTCTCACACTCACTCCATCACTGTCACCCTGACTTCCACACACTCACTCCATCACCGTCACACTGATCCCCTCACACTCACTCCATCACCGTCACCCTGACTCTCCATCATCCTGACCCCGCCACACTCACTCCTTCTCCGTCACTTTGACCCCCTCACACTCACTCCTTCACCCTGACACCCTCACACTCACTTCATCACCCTCACACTGATCTCCTCAGATGCACTATATCACTGTCACATTGGCCCCCTCACACTCACTCCACCACAGTCACACTGACCCCCTCACTCGCACTCCATCACCGTCTCCCTGACCCCCTCACACTCACGTGATTACAGTCACACTGAACCCATCACACTCACTCAGTCGCCGTCACCCTGAATCCCTCACACAATCTATCACTGTCTCCCTGACCCCCTCCCACTCACTCCAACACCGTCTCCATGATCCCCTCACACTCACTCCATCACCGTGACACTGACCCCCTCACACTCACATCATCACAGTCACCCTGAACCCCTCACACTCACTCCGTCACTGTCACACTGATCCCCTCACACTCACTCCATCACCCACACCGTAACAACCTCAACTCACTGCAACACCGTCAACCTGACCCCCTCACACCCACTCCATCACCCCTACCCTGACACCCCCATACTCACTCCATTCCCATCACCCTGACTCTTTCACACTCACTCCATTACCGTCACCCTGATCCCCTCACAGTCACTCCATTACCGTCACACTTATCCCCTCACTCTCACTCGATCACCATCACATTCATCTCCCCACATTCACTCCATCCCCACCGCCTAACCCCCCACACTCATTCCATCACATTCACCCTGACCTTCTCACACTCACTCCATCACCGTCACACTGACCACCTCATACTCACTCTATCTCCATCTCACTGAACCCCTCACACTCACTCCATCACCCTCATCCTGACCCCGACACACTCACTCCTTCTCCGTCACTTTGACCCCCTCACACTCACTGCTTCACCCTCACCCTGACACCCACACACTCACTCCATCACCCCTACCCTGACACCCTCATACTCACTCCATTCCCATCACCCTGACCCTTTAACACTCACTCCATCACCATCATCCTGACAACCTCACACTCACTGCATCACTGTCACCCTGATCCCCTCACGCTCACTCCATCACCATCACTGTGACCCCCTCACACCCACTAAATCACCCCTACCCTGACCCCCTCACACTCACTCCATCACCGTCTCCCAGACCCCCGCCCACTCACTCCATCACCGTCTCCTTGACACCATCACACTCACTCCATCACCGTCATCCTGATCCCCTCACAATCTCCCTCACTCCAACACCATCACACTAATCCCCTCACCCTCACTCTAGCACCGTCAGCATGACCTCCCATACTCACTCCATCAACGTCACGCTGACCCCCTCACACTTACTCCATTACTGACACGCTGGCGCCCTCACACTCACTCCACCACAGTCACCCTGACCTTCTCACACTCACTCCATCAACTTCACACTGATCTGCTCACGCTCACTCCATTACCGTCACCCTGACCCCCTCACACTCACTGCATCCCCGTCACCCTGACCCCCTCACACTCACTCCATCACCGTCACCCTGACCCCGACGCATTCACTCCATCACCGTCACTCTGACCACCTCACACTCAATCGGTCACCCTCACCCTGATTCCCTCACACTCACTTCATCACCATCACACTGATCCACTCATGCTCACTCCATCACTGTCACCCTGAACCCCTCAACCTCACTCCATCACTGTCACACTGCCACCCGCACACTCACTCCATCACCGTCATCTTGACCCACCTCACAATCACTCCATCACTATCACCCTGATGCCCTTACCCTCACTCCAACACCATCACACTGATCCCCTTACCCTCACTCCATCACCGTCACCATGACCCCCCATACTCACTCTATCAACGTCACACTGACCCCCTCACACTCACTCCATTACTGACACGCTGGCGCCCTCACACTCACTCCATTACTGACACGCTGACGCCCTCACACTCACTCCATCATCCTCACCCTGACCCCCTCACACTCACTCCATCACCGTCACCCTGACCCCCTCACACTCACTCCATCACCATCACACTGACCCCTTCACACTCACTTCATCACCATCACACTGATCTACTCATGCTCACTCCATCACTGTCACCCTGACCCCTCAAACTCACTCCATCACTGTCACACTGCCCCCCGCACACTCACTCCATCACCGTCATCTTGACCCCCCTCACAATCACTACATCACCATCACCCTGATACCCTCACACTCACTCCAACACCATCACTCTGATCCCCTTACCCTCACTCCAACACCATCACACTGATCCCCTCACCCTCACTCCATCACCGTCACCATGACCCCCATACTCACTCCATCAACGTCACACTGACAGCCTCACACTCACTCCATAACTGACACGCTGACGCCCTCACACTCACTCCATCACCGTCACCCTGACCCCCTCACACTCACTCCATCACCGTCAACCTGACCCCCTCACACTCACTCCATCACCATCACACTGACCCCTTCACACTCACTCCATTACCGCCACACTGACCCGCTCACACTCACTCCATCACCGTCACCCTGACCCCCTCACATTCACTCCATCACCGTCACACTCATCCCCTGCAAAGGTAAGGAAGTCGTTCGTTTCTGCAGTGTTTCACAATGCTATATTTCCCGTGAACAGTCGAACAGACTAAATGACTGTGCCACAGACTGCGACGGCAAGCTCCGCTAAAAAGTAATCCTTTAAAGCCGGTGTAAGCAAGGCAACGTTATTGGGCAAAGCAAGAATCGAAATTGCAATAATGTCACGCAGCTCTTGGTTTATTTCTTGAATCAGAATCGAATTTCCATTCTCTCATACAGACATTACATTTGTGGCTCAAACGAGCCTCAGAAAGTAGGATCAGCTTCCCATTGGTTTTTGTGTGGATTGAAGTGTTATCATGATCTGCTGCAAAATTGATATTGTAGTTGGGCAGATCCCAGCAGCAGTGCCAGCAGGGCCGGGATCGTGGAACTCTTTCCCTGTGACTTTGCTTCTGCTGCTTTGCAGGCGTTCCATGGAAAGTGTAAGAAAATGTGCGACTGCCGTGGCTGGTCTTCTGGCCAAATTGTTGGAGGGTCTGCATTGTGACTCGAATCTCTCATGAGGCGTGTGTTTGAATCCCACCATTTGTGTGCTTTGCCGGTTTTACTGCAGCGTGTTAATGTTCAGTGTTTAAATTCCAACAGGACCAACTTAGTTTGCTTACTGCAAATATATCTCTGATTTCGGAGAATGCACCGTCTCCAATGTGCCAGTGTCCATGCTGTAGTGATTACATTCGCCTCCCACAGGGAAAGCCCAGACCTCAAGCAGTTCCAGTGCTGCATCATGTTCCGGCCAAGTTGTGTTATTCACTGTTTTTGCTGAAACCGAACGGAGATTGGGAGTTCATCGCTGGTGTGAAACAAAATCCTGCAGTGACTTTACTTCTCACTATTTGGTGTTCTGGCGAATGGGAAAATAATTCCGGTTAATTGTGATGGCATGTGGTCTTACATTTCTCTCATTTTCTTCACTTCTGTCCTGGAGGCGTGGGCTGCAGGCACTGTCACAGTGTTGGTCGGAATCGCAAACTAATCTAATCGAGACTGTGTTTGGAAGTATTCACTTTTCATGGTTCATTCATATTTGGTTTTTTGTTTTCCCTCATTTCGGGGTTTTTCGGGAGGTAATGGTGCACTAAGTTTCCAATATATGTTGGGAGCACAGTTTGGAATTGCTCTGCTGAAGGATATGTGAGCCGTTTATGGCTGATTGCCCTCGGACTATCCCCAGAACAGCATTCATGCTTCGAAATCTCTGGAAATGCATTTTAAACAAAATCCCATTTAGCAGCATTTGGCCTCTATCCCACTAAACCGTTCATATCCAGAAACACATCCAGTTGCCTTTGAAATCTTCTGAGTGTACTAGCCTCCTCTCCTTCCTCTGGTAGCTGATTCCATACACGCACAGCCTACTGTGTAGGAAAGGTGCCTCAAGTCCCTTTTATATTTTACCCATCTCATCTTAAACCCATCTTGTCCAGTTTTCAACTTACCCTACATTGCCGAAAAGAAAAACTTAAGTATTCCGTTGACAAACCTTCTTTAAGATCATGCCCGACGATGAAGGGAAAGTTGTCCCAGCATTTTCAGACTCGCCCCACATGCCAAACTGTGCACTCCTGACAATTATACTTTGTGAGCAATTTCACGTGATTTTCTTAATTTTTCAATGATGGCAGTTACACTGGAGAGCAACCAGCTCCTGGTCACAGAAAGGTGAAGCGTTGAACGGCGGGAAAGTTTAGTCCTGGACGACTCTGAAGACCAGCGACTTGCGGGGATGCTTTCTGTCGTGTCGTGAGTATTGGCGTCATCTCATACACAAAAACTCCCCGCATCAAAATCCGGCAAGAACAGCCCTTATTCCCGATGGCAGCCTTTCAGACTGACGTGAGCAGAGCTTTCTAACTTGCTGTTCGCATCAGCAAACCTGGCTTTGAATTTGCTCACTCATATCTGTTCGAATGGTGAAAAGGAATGCAATCCCATTTCATTACTGTGTGAAACATTGTCACGGTTTTCTCCAACTTGGTTCTGAATATGCACAGATGTGTACAGCCCTGATGGCCATTCTGTTTCAGAGTGGAGTTACCGTGCTCCGATTCTTCCATAAAAGCAATACTACATTTGCTTTCCTTGGGCAGGCGGCCCAGTTCAAAGCCAAGGAGCAAACGTTCCAAAACAAAAATCTTCAATTGAGGACCAGGGCATGTTTCATGGGGAATGGTCAGTGGAGGCAACATTATGGAAGTCCTCGGTTCTGCATGTTTTTAAACATTAAATTGAAGCACGATAGTATTTTAGTATTCTGAGGCATAATTTAAATTGATTGATAAAATTCGAATTGTTTTCTAATTAGCAACCAACTCAGGCTTGTTTCACAGCCAAATGTTACATCTTTCCAATTTTCCAGTACACGCTGAGACTGTGAACTGGTCATCACAGGTATTTGTCAGCTCTCAGTTATGAACAGCATTCACTCACTTTTAAAGGTAGAGGGCACGCTTTCAACTTCATAACACTGTTCTCATTACAAAAACCTGCAGCTTTGAATTGTGGGGACAAAGGTTTGGTTGCAGCCGTTACCTCATTAAATGGAAAGATTTTCACACACGCAGCGCCATTCATGAAGAGAGAGTTCCTGTAAACTGTGTCCCAGGGCTGTGCAGGGAGCTGCAGTGGCCACTTTCTGTTGACAGCAGAGGTCTGGAGAGAACAATGTATGTCCATATCCTACATCGTGTGGGGTCAGGAAACACAGAATCATCAATGATTTGGGCTGCAATTCAACCTTGCCATGGAATTTCCGGTTTAAATGGAGTTAGGGTGGTATTCCCATAGTCTGATCTGGAACAACCAAAGCTCCATTCCTGGATGGTCTCAAACTACTAACCTTTATCTTGCAGCCTGCTGCTAAACATTTGAGCCACACAGCCTGTCACCAACCAGGCGTGCCGATTTCCCTAAAGCAGGAAGGTTAGCGGGGATCTGAATGGCGGTGGTTCAACTGGAGCTCTCACTGTTTTCAAAGTCTGTCACCAATTTTCCTACTTTCATCACCAAGAGTGTCGGAGAGCTTGACGGGTCTGCAAACACCCAGAGGAAAAGGGACCATCACAAATTGGAAGATACCCAGACCCTTCAATGTGACTGCCTGAGCTACATCACTATGACTCTGGTACTGGGATAATTCAAGCCCACAACTTAACAGAAGCTGGAGATTAAACCACTGTGGGGTGGCACGGTAGCACAGTGGTTAGCATTGTTGCTCTCACAGAGCCAGAGACCTGGGTTCAATTCCCGCCTCAGGCGACTGACTGTGTGGAGTTTGCACATTCTCCCTGTGTCTGCGTGGGTTTCCTCCACGTGCTCCGGTTTCCTCCCACAGTCACAAAGATGTGCAGGTTAGCTGAATTGACCATGCTGAATTGTCGTAGTGTTAGGTAATGAGTAAGAGTAGGGGTATGGATGGGTTGCACTTCGGTGGCTCGTTGTGGACATGTTGGGCCGAAGGGCCTGTTTCCGCACTGTAATGTAATGTAATGTAATCTAATCTAAATACGGCACTTCAGGTTGTTCAGTCCAAATGTATACCATTAAGATACAGTGGGTATTGAATCCCTTCCATATAACCACTTCATCTATTCCTCCCTGCCAATCGATCCAAAATCTTAATTTTTGTATCTCCTCGTCCATTTCCCCCAGATAATATGAACATCTTGTCTTCATCTTCCTTATCTACACCAATCATAAGCCAATAACCTCTGTCGCATCTCGCTTCAACTGCAATTTCTCCATCGCATCATAAATCACTTATGAAACTTTCTGGTAAATGAATGAACCTATCCCCTCTCAGGAGCCTCCCATCCTGCACAACGTGTGATGATCTCTGTTGTGAGTGTGCTGATAACCCTCGGTAAAGAGGAGAGGTAATGTGAGTTTCTGAAATAAAAGAGAGGTTGCAAGAGGAACCCAATAGGACTGGCACGTTTGGGAGAGAGAAAAAATGCTTATGTTTGGAGATAGTTTCTTACTTTATTTTGATTATTCTTTTCTCTCTGCCTTAATAGTGATGGATTTTGGAAGATTCTTTCTCTGAGAATTGCAAGGTAGGATATACACACACAAACATCAAACAAAGGGAATTATCTGCCTGTCTGAGTTCTCACCAGGATTGACACTGCCTTTATTAAACTGATTTGATTATTTGAAGAAGATTCACAGACAGGAAACGCCAAACAAACATTTAATCAAAATCTGACATTATCAATCGATTCATCAGAAACTGAAAATAATTGGCTTTTGAGTGTTGCATCCTCAAGCATTACCAATCATGGCATATAATTTCTCCATCGTATCCTCCCTGACGATCTGTACCAAAGTCTGAAGTGATTGTTGGTGTGTCCCAAACATGGGAGATGTGTGTTCCAGGTAGAGGAAGCTGGGAGCTGACTGAATGAACTGGGGTTGGGGAGGAGATGGGGTTTGCATGACAGACTCTGGGAGTATTTGAACCTAGCTCAGTCAGCCATTACCCTCACGCCATGCGGGCTGACCAGGGGAGTATCGACCTTTTACTGTTTCTGTCTGCCTGTGACAGAATGTGGGCTGGGGGTCATTTGTTCCCTTTTTGCCTTTGCTATCTCTCTCTCTCTTTCTCTGCTCACTCCTCTCTCTCTCCCTCTGTCGTTTTGTCTCTAACACGCTCATTCTCCTGTTCTTTCTTCTCCATCTCTTCTTCACCTCGATTCTCCCCCTCCCCTCTCTCTCTTCCCCATCTCTCTTCTCTCTCCCATTTCTCTTCTCTCTCCCCTCTCTCTTCTCTCTCTGCCCTCACTCTTCGCTCTCCCCTCTTCTCTACTCTCTCCTGTCTCTCCCCCCACTCTGTCTTCATCTCTCTCTCGTTCGGTTGGCATGGTGGTTCAGTGTTACCACTGCTGCCTCACAGTGCCAGGGACCCTGTCCAAACCCTGCCCCAGACGACTGTCTGTGTGCGGTGTGCACATTCTCCCCAGTGTCTGCGTGGGTTTCCTCACCCGGTCCAATGGTGTGCAGGTCAGGGTGGACTGGTCATGGTGGAGTTGCCCATAGGGTTAGGTGAATTGTTCAGATGAAGAAAGGTCTGGGTGGGTTACTCTCCTACCCATCTTCCCACCCCTTTCATTGCCCAGTCTCCTACTCCCCTCTCCTCTGCCACACTGCCCTCACCCTTCTTCCCGATTCTCTCCTGACTTTCCTCCCGCACTTTCCCGGTCCTACCCATCTGCTCTTCTGTCTTTCACCCAATCTCCTCCTCCCCCACCTCGTTAGTCATCTGTTATAACGCAGTATTTAGTTCATGAGACCTCCAACTTACAGGTGTGCTGCTGTAACACAGTAGTGACATTGTTGCTCTTGTAAGCCTGGGAATGTGATTTGCACCTCCCCGAGGCACGTGCGATTTTGGTACAACTGCCGCATCGAACATCAAAAGGAGCACTTTTCTGTAAACAGATTCTGCTTTTGAGGTCTGAAATGGGATAATAAGCCAAGCAGGTGAAATCCTTCCTGCATTTGCTCACTCCTGAGGTCTCTGTCACTGCCGGGGGTTTGTGTCTGCGTGACTCTCTCTGTCGATGAAAATGAGGCTCAGTTTCCCGAAGGCACATGAATACATATTTAAATCTCAGAAAAAAGCACATGTTGCTGGAAGAACTATGTATGAGGAAACATCACTGAACCCATAACATTAGCTCTGATTTCTCCAACAAATGCTACCAGAACTGGCGAGTTTTTTCAGCACTCTACTGCTTTTGATGCCCACCTCAAACTTCAGTGCAATTTATTGTGTCGTTTGAGTTGAAAACTTTCCAGGCAAAATACCATTGAAATGATCACTTGAAACTGCAGAGCTCTCAAATATACAGGCCAGGTGCTGGCAACCGGGACAATGGGCCTCTATCAGCGTTGTAAAAAGTCAATGACGCCATCATTTTAGAGGAGAAAGTTAACTCCAATGAATACTAAAAAGCGTAAAGCTGTTTCCTTAACTAACGATGGAGGCTCTCTTACCTCCATCCCTGGTGGTACAGTATGTAGGATTCGGCGCTTCGACCACCACTGCCTGGGTACAGAGTCTAGGGGCGAAAATTCGTATTTATTATTCCTGATTTTCACAACTGCAAAATCCGAGTAGGTCTGACGGGAATCAATATCTCGGAACACTTCATGTCGCCGAGAACATCAGAGCTCCTCCAGAAAAAAAGAGCAAGTTTGCAGACTGTCTTTGTTCAGTCCGATAATTCACCTTTCACTTTCCTGATTCCGCTTCGCAAAGAGCTCTTAAAGATTCACAAAGCTAAGATTGCATTTTCGTGTTTGTTTCCTTCCAATTCCCAAGAATCGCAGTGATTGGGTCGGTGGGTTCGGGCAATTAAAGGAGTCCTTAAGCAGATGTTCGGTCTATTTCATCTTCCACCTCTCTGACAGCGCTGTGAGTTTAACTCTGGTATTCTTGGGGACTTTTTGCTGATGAGAGGCAGTGAAATGATTCTCCTTCCTGCAGATCAGCAATCCAAACTTCATCTCGGCTTCAGTATAATAAGAAGATGAGTCTGGAAGTATAACGGACCTGGAAAGTGCACTCAAACCAACCAAGAGCCAAACCTGTTCTGCCCCTGGTCCTGTGCATACCAAACAAATGCTGAAGTGGTCTGATGATTACACAGGTATGAGCAGCAATGGGAATACTCACAAGGTGAAAAACCATGGAAGGTAATCACAGTCAATACTTCATTTCAATCGTCTCCACTTCGTGAAGCGGTGCCTTTCAGAGACAAATGAAAGATATTTGGTTTCAGGTGCCGGCTTCACATTCACCTTCTTCTCTGTTGGAACGTTCCACCATTTTATACGTCGTCACTGCGCTATTTCAAGACTCTGTGTAATGGACCCTTGGGGTCAGCAAGAAATCTCTAGTCATTTTTCGACGTGGATCGATGCCTCTTTAGATATCGCCCCTCCACTGGCACTCAGTGCCTCAAAACGATCCCCTGTCAGATTCAGCGTGTTCTTTACCTTCCTGCTGTACGTCTGCTGGAAAAAAAAACGTCCGATTATATCAGCTCCGCTTTCTTCTCATTGTAAACTGGGGCGATAGAACCAACTGGTTGGATGCTTAGACAGAGAGATATTGCTGCTGGAGGTTTTTCTGAAGAGAAGAACAGGCAAAAGAATGTTTGCTTTTGAGGTCGCAACATAACTGATGTTTCCTTCTTTTCAGTATGAGTTTGCATCGCCCAGACCTGCATGCAATTCCCAGTCAGTGATTGAAGATTTATTTCTCTTCTTGCAAATTATCTGAATGGAACCGAATTCCTGGTTATACACAGAATACCCGCTCTCATTCTGCAAGAATCATTCCAGGACAATGGCAGCAGATGCATGGTATAACTTTCACAGCAAATTCCCCTCCAATCACCTCCTCAAATTATGTTTGAAATATATGTCAGTGTCGCCAGACCAAAATCCTGAAACGTCCTCCCTAGCAGCTGTATTACCATGCTCAGGACTTCAAGGGTTTACGAAATTAACTCATCTCCTACCCCAGACCTGTAGCGAGATGGGCCGTGGCATCCATATGCCAGGAATCCGATTATAAATGTTGCAGTTTCTTACCGGCACCTGCTGTTGGTTGGGGAAAAGTTGAGAAATGGAGTGGGAAAGTGAAGTAAAAGTGAAAGGAAATGTGGCGGGAAGTGAGCGTGGAACTATGGTACAATGGTCAGTGTCAGTGCTGATAGGTCAGCCTTTACTGCCCACATTTATACTGACACACACCGCGCCTGGTCAATTCACTGCAATGACCCAGCTCCTCTTGGCGTGAGGTTCTCTGTCTCTCTCTCTCTCTCTCTGTGTTCACGCGCAATGGGCCCCGAGAGGATGAACAGATCCTCATAATTTTGTTCGTTGAAAGAGGTGAAAACCAATTCAAGATCAGATTGCGTCTTTCTCTGCACTTTAGCGAAGAATGTTCAGCTGTGAGCTTTCTTTCAGCTAAAACGGGGATTAATTGCAATTCTCACTGAACAGCATTGACCCAACTAAATCTCCAAGTTTCTGAGATCAAGTGGTTAAGGGATTTCTCATATGTACGGGAAAGTGAGCCCATGGTGAGCCGCCGTTGCTTTGTTGGTTGAAGTACCGAACTAATATACAAGGACATACTACGTTCTGCTCCCGATAGTGCTTGTCTGCGTCCACGTCTTCTTCTTCAAAACTCTCGCTTATGCTCTGTTATTGCTTCAACAACTCGACCATGACAACTCAGCCTGTTGCCGTTTGATGTTACCCCCCCCCCGACTGCTTTGTCACCATCACTAAATGCTGTTTTCAGCAAATTCTAATTAGAATTTCATTCCTTGGTTCCACAGGAACGTTTGTTTCCACTTCTCTTGTTTCTCGCTACATCATTCCAAGTTTGGTGTGAATAATATGGTGAGTCTGGAGACACTGCAGACTGCCCAAGGAATATTGTGGCAAGGCGCAGGCAATACGAGCTAAATACCCTCATGCTTTGATGTCAATTTCATTCATTAAACACGGACATTAAAAACCTTAATGTAATCCAATACACGTGGTTATTTTTTTTTCCTAGTGGATTATGAATTCTATTTAGAAGTCGAAGAAATGTTAACTTCCCTCAGGCCTCAGTGACAGACACATTGTCCGGCGATTTGAGCCCAGATCTACACACTCCAGCAAGGGGGAGTAGAAAGCCTCTCAGCAAGTCCACTGTCACACTGTCTCCGAATGTCAGACTGATTGTAGAGCAGAAATTGGAACTAAACGATATGGACAGACAGAGAGTCGGAGAATATGAAAGAGGGTGAGGTGGACACAGAATCAAAGAGTGTTAAACAGAGTCACATTTAGTAGGCATTTAAGCAACCAATTGTCCATTATACATGGTTGCCAATTGACAGAATGGAAAAGAGTAAAGGAAACCATTTAAGCACAGCCTTTCATAAGCTTACAGTAACGGAGCAGCAACAAAACTAATAAAATACTTTTAAATTTGCAAATATGGCTGCTGTCAGCAAATGAGAAAGGTTGATAAATATAATGACTCCACAGATAATCCTAATCTCCCCAGCATTGTAAACATTAAAATACTACACTGGATCTGGACATAGGTTTGCTCGCTGAGCTGGAAGGTTCATCTTCAGACGTTTCCTCACCATACTAGGTAACATCTTCAATGCGCCTCTCGACGAAGAACAGCTGATTCCTGCTTCCTGTTGATATGTTTCCGTTTCTTTGGGTATCTCTATCTAACTATATCAGGGGAAGAGGGTCACGTCTTTTTGTGGCCTGTTGATGTTCATGTATCCTGATGACTAGTTTCCTGCCTGTTTGTCTAATGTAGTGTTACAATTCTTGCATGGTATTTTTTAACTGACTGTGGCATTTTTTCATGTTGTCTCTGTATGGTCTCTCAAGTTCATTAGCTGCTGTTTTAGTGAACTTGTGGGTTTGTGGGCTTCCATGCTGCCATGGGGTTTTAGTCGTCTCGTAGTCATTTCCAAGATGTATTTGATGTAGGGGAGAGAGGCGAGGGCTTCTGGGCGCTTTTTGTCTGCATGTTTGGGTTTGTTGCCGAGTATTCGGCGGACTCTGTACTTTGAGTGCCCATTCTTGTTGAATGCAGAATATACGTGATTTCCCTTTGTTCTGCGCAGTTCCTTTCTGCTGCAGTGTGTCGTGGCTCGTTGAATTTCCGTTCTGATGCACCTTCGTTTGCGGATGCTGGAATGATTGCTTCTGTCGTTCAATATTTGGTCCTTATATGTTGTTTTCATCAAGACACTGGTTTGAAGCTCCCCGTTGGATGTTCGCTCTACTGTGATGTCTAGGAATGTCAGTTTGATATTGTTTTCATCCTCATCAGTGAATGTAGAAACTGAGACACATTTCCAACACAGAATGGTGGGGTGATTGGAGGGGCATTTGTTGTTGTTTTTTTTTCCTGTGTATCTGCTAGCATTGTCCTTTCAGATAAATGCAATCAGTCACTTGACTGATTCTGGTAGGATGAGAGTTGTTTTTCTGTGTATGATCAGGAATTCGCTTCCATTCAGATAATTCACAAGAAGATAAATAAATCCTCATTCATTGACTGGGTGTTGTATACAAGTCAGGGCGATACAAATTCGTACTGGAAAACAGGGATACCTAGTGATGCGGACAGAAACATTTGTGACCTGACATGCACACATTCTTTAGCCTGTTATTCACTTCAGAACCAACTCCAGTAACAATGCTTCACTCACCAACCTTCCAAACAGTTATGTCTATCGTTCTGCTTTTCAAGCTGGAAACAGCGGAGCTGTAATAATTTGATGTTTGTATTTGAGCAGACATACTGCGGGAAGGAATATTACAGGCTGATTTGACAGGGGCTCGTTTTAGACACTGAGATGCGGTGAAGGGAAATATCTGTAAGGGCATCTTTCAACTTATCGGAATAAAAATCCAGGGCTGAAATCGACCAGACGTTTCTCGCTTACTGCAAGGGTCCATTACTCAAAGTCTTGCAATAGTGCAGTGACGGAAATAAAACGGTGGAAATTTCCAGCAGTGAAGATGGTGACCGTGAAGCCGGCAAGTGAGTTGATAAGTTTCTCTTCCAATATTTTAAAATCATCGAGGTTATAAAATACTGACAACACCTAACATCCCGGTTGCCAGCACTTGGCCTGTATATTTGAGTGCTCTGCAGTTCCGAGTAGTCATCTCAATAATATTTTCCCTGAAACATTTTATACTCAAATGACACAATAAGTTGGGCTGTACTTTGAGTTCGGAATCAAAGCAGAATTTGCTGAAAACTTTAGCAGTTCTGGCTGCATCTGTGAGGAGAAATCAGAGCTTATGTTATGGGTCCGGTGACTCTTCCTCAGACCTAGGTCGTCCATCAACATCTACTGTTGTCTGAGATTGAAACATAAAAGTGCTCATGCGCCCTCGGGGAACTGAGCCTTATTTTCGCTGACTTGGAAATCATGCAAACATGTATCCCCAAGAGTGAGGAGGCCTCGGGGTGATCAAATTCAGAAAGTAGTATTTCACCCGCTTGGCTTTTTTGGTCCCATTTCAAGGTGCATCAGTAGAATCTGTTTGGAGCAAAGTTCACCTTTGGATGTTGGATGCGGCAGTTGCACAGAAATTCACACGTGGCTCAGGGAGGCGCAAACTCACAATCCCATGCTAACAAGAGCAATGTTGTAACTACTGTGCCAAAGCAGGACACCTATAAGGTGGGGCTGTCATGAACTATATACTACAGTGAATAGCCTGTGTATTTGAAGTATGTTGTAACAGAGCTGAAGGAATCATGGATATAAGGATGGACGAATGCAATGCTGAATTAGGTGGTGCCAAGGGTGATATCAACAGAGATCTTCCCTGGTTGTTTAATCATTAGGATTTATTGACATGACCTGTTAATGGTTAAGACTTACAGTAATCAATATGACATACTACCTGATCTGGAGAAGAAGAATGCAGCAGTGTATCAATCGTACGTTTTACACAACACAGAAATGTCTCCTTCAGACATAATTGCCCATGCCGAGCAGACATCCTCAACTAATCTAGTCCCATTGGCCAGCACTTGGCCCATATTCGTCTGAACACTTCCTGTTCATATACTTTCAAATGACTTTTTAAATGGTTTGGAGATGCCAGTGTTGAACTGGAGTGTACAAAGTTCAAAATTACACAACAGCAGGTTATAGTCCAACAGGGTGTATTTGGATTCACGAGCTGCGTCTTACAATCTTACTCTCCACAATTACGTGATGAAGGCGCAGCGCTCCAAACGCTAATGCACCCAATGGACCTGTTGGACTATAACCTGGTACTGTGCGATTTTTAACTTGTTAAATGGAGTTATTGTACCTGCCAGCACCAGTTCCTTTAACAGCTCATTGCACACAAACACACCACCCTCTGCGTGACACATTGCCACTTTGATCCGTTTTATTTTTTCCCTTCTCACTCTGGATCTGTGGTCTCTAGTTCTGGACGAAGTCCACCCCAGGGGTAAGTACTGATCTATTTAGCCTATCCACGCACCTCATGACTTTATAAACATCTATAAGTTCATCCCTCAGCCTCTGACACTCCAGGGAAAACAGTCACAGCCTCTTCTGCCTCTCCTTGTAGCTGATATTGATATTGTTCCCAGATATTGATTCCCGTCAGACCTACTCGGATTATATTCCTGACAGTCAGGAATAATAAATATGAATTTCCGCATCTAGATTCGGAACCCGGGAAGTGGTGATAGAAGCGCCGAATCCTACACACTGTGTGACCAGTGATGGAGGCAAGACAGCCTCCATCGTTAGATAAGGAAACAGCGTTAGACTTTTATAATATTCAATGACGACATGCTTCTCCTCTAATGTTTTAGAGACATCGAGAAAAGAAAATACTGACAGCAACCCATCATCCCGGATTCCAGTACTTGGCCTGTCTACTTGAGTGCTCTGCAGTTCCGAGTGGTCATTTCAATACTATTTTCCATGCAACATTTTAAACTCACATGACACAAAAAATTGGACTGAACTTTGAGTTGGGAAACAAAGCAGAATTTGCTGAAAAAAGCATTAGTTCTGGCTGCATCTGCGATGAGAAATCAGAAACATTGTGGGTTCGGTGGTCCTTCTTCAGAAACAGGTCGTCCATCAACATTTACTTTTGTCTGAGATGGAAAAAAAGTGAAAGTGAGGACTGCAGATGCTGGGGATCAGAGCTTAAAAATGTGTTGCTGGAAAAGTGCAGTAGGTCAGGCAGCATCAAAGGAGCACGAGAATCGACGTTTAGGGCATAAACCCTTCTTCAGGAATGAGGAGCGTGTGCCAAGCAGGCTAAGATAAAAGGTAGGGAGGAGCGACTTGGGGGACGGGCGTTGTGAATGCGATAGGTGGAAGGAGGTTAATGTGAGGGTGATTGGCCGCAGAGGGGTTGGTGGCGGTTAGGTCGGGAAGAAGATTGCAGGTCAAGAAGGCGGTGCTGAGTCTGAGGGCTGGGACTGAGAAAAGGTGGGGGAGGGGAAATGAGGAAGCTGGAGAAATCTGCATTCATCCCTTGTGGTTGGAGGGTTCTTAGGTGGAATATTAGTCGCTCTTCCCCCAGGCGTCATGTTGCCATGGCCTGGCGATGGAAGAGGCCAAGGACGTGCATATTCTTGGTGGAGTGGGAGGGGGGTTTAAAGTGTTAAGCCATGGGGCGGTTGGGTTGGTTGGTGCGGGTGTCCCAGAGGTGTTCTCTGAAACGTTCCGCAAATAGGCTGCCTTTTCTCCCCAGTATATCGGGTGCAGTGGATGCAGTAAATGATGTGTGTGGAGGTGCAGGTGAATTTCTGATGCATATTGAAGGATATTTTGGGGCCTTGGAGAGAAGTGAGGGGTGAGGTGTGGGCGCAAGTTTTGCTTTTCTTGCGATTGCAGGGGAAGGTGCCGGGAGTGGAGATTGGGTAGATGGGGGGTGAGATCTTACAAGGGAGTCGCTGAGGGAGTGCTCGTTCCGGAGTGCTGATAGAGGTGGTGAGGGAAATATATCCTTGGTGGTGGGGTCCGTTTGGAGATGGCAGAAATGACGATGGATGATCCGATGTATCTGGAGGTTGGTGGGGTGGTAGGTGAGGATTATTGGCGTTCTGTCCAGATGACGATTGGACGGGCGGGGTTCAAGGGCGGAGGAGCGGGAAATGGAGATGATGCGGTGGAGAGCATAGTCACCCACGTCTAAGGGGAAATTGCGGTCTTTGAAGAAGGAGGCCATCTGGGTTGTTCAGTATTGGAATTGGTCCTTCTGGGAGCAGATGCGGCGAAGGTGAAGGAATTGGGAATATGGGATGTCGTTTTTAAGGGGGCAGGGTGGGAAGAGGTGTAATCTAGGTACCTGTGGGAGTCGGTCGGTTTATAGTATACGTCCATGTTGATTCGGTCGTCCAAGATAGAGATGGAGAGGTCTAGGAAGGGGAGGGAGAGGTCAGAGACGGTCCAGGTAAATTTGAGGTCGGGGTGGAAGGTGTTAGTAAAGTGGATTAAATGTTCAACCTCCTCGTGGAACACGACGTAGCGCCGATCCAGTCATCATTGTAGCGGAGGAAAAGGTGGGGGGTGGTGCCAGTGTAGTTGCGGAAGATGGACTGTTCCACACATCCAACGAAGAGGCAGGCATAGCTGGGGCCCATGCGGGTGCCCATGGCTACTCCTTTGGTTTGGAGGAAGTGGGAGGATTGGAAGGAGAAGTTGTTAAGAGTGAGGACCTGTTCAGTCAGTCGAAGGAGGGTGTCAGTGGAAGGGTACTGGTTAGTTCGGCGGGAAAGGAAGAAGAGGAAGGCTTTGAGGCCTTCGTTATGGGGGATGGAGGAGTATAGTGACTGGATGTCCATGGTGAAGATAAGGCGTTGGGGGCCAGGGAAGCGAAAATCATGGAGGAGGTGGAGGGCGTGGGCTGTGTCCCGAACGTAGGTGGGGAGTTCTTCGACTAAAGGGGACAGGACCGTGTCGAGGTATGCAGAGATGAGTTCGGTGGGGCAGGAGCAGGCTGAGACAATGGGTCAGCCAGAGCAGTCAGGTTTGTGGATTTTGGGCAGGAGGTAGAAACGGGCGGTTCGGGGTTGTGGGATTATGAGGTTGGAGACGGTGGATGGGAGATCCCCTGAGATGATGAGGTTATGGATGGTCTGGGAGATGATGGTTTGGTGGTAGGAGTTGGGGTCATGGTCAAGGGGGCAGAAGGAGGAGGTGTCCGCGAGCTGGTGTTTAGCCTCAGCAATACAAAGATCGGTGCGCCAAACTATCACCACGCCTCCCTTGTCTGCCGGTTTGATGGTGAGGCTGGGGTAGGATCGGAGGGTGTGGAGGGCTGCACGTTCCAAGGTTGAGAGGTTGGAGTAGGTGAGAGGGGTGAAGAGGTTGAGGCGGTCAATGTCATGGTGGCAGTTGGCTAGGAAGAGATCGAGGGCAAGTAAGAGGCCAGCACAGAGTGTCCATGTGGATGGGGTGTGTTGAAGGTGGGAGAAGGGGTCGTCAGAGGGCGGGTGGGAATCCTGGTTGGAGAAGTAGGTTGGAGATTCCTGGTTGGAGAAGTAGGTGCGGAGGCAAAGGTGGTGGAAGAATTATTGTTCAATTATTGTTCAATTCCTCGCCGCGTGTTGAATTCATTAATCCGGGAGTGTAGAGGGATGAAGGTGAGGTCTCTGCTGAGGACTGATCTTTCATTCTCCGAGGGGGGAGGTCTGGAGGGAATACGGCGGGGCTGGGAGCTAGGACCTGGTGTGGGGCTGGTGCTGGGGGGAGCGGGGTCAGTCGTGTGGCGGAGATCGGCGCCGGGGCAGTGTTCGGCGTGGGGGCGGGGATCAGCGTGGGGGCGGGGATCGGCAAGGGTGCGGAGATCGGCGCGGGGGCGGGGATCGGCGCGGGGGCGGAAACACATTCGGCGTTGTCGATTTGTCGGCGAGTGACGTCACTGGTGGCGGAAGTTGATGCTGCGACGGCAACGCCGGGTCGGAAGTGGTTGCGGCGAATGCAGAAACGGTGTTGTTCCCGGTGGCTGTGGACCCCGTGGAGGCCGCGAATCTGTCGGTGATGGTCTTCCTGGCGATCGTGGAGGCGGTTGTCTGGCCGGCGATCGAGGAGGTTGCATGGTCGGTGGAGGTGGAAGTGACGTCTTGGTTCGCAGCGGCAGTTGCTGCAGTGGCCGCGTGGTTAATGGCGGCCGAGCGCTTCCGGAGGCCAATGGAAGATTCTCGAACTGTTGAGGGAGTAAGGACATGAAAGTTTTGGTACTTATTGTCTTTAATTTACGATATGGCTAGGAAGAACTGTTTTTTACTGTATGGATTCTTCTGTGGATGAAGAAGAGTAAAGATCCTTTGCAGGTCTACGAGAGTGTTGTCCTGAGCTGAGGTAGGGCTGACTGTAGGGAATGTAGGTAGCGGCGCATGGCTGCAAGCATTGAGTGGAAGATCTGGAGGGAGGTCTGTTGCTGGAGGCTTCGGATTTGTTGTAGATACTGGTTATCCTGGTTGGGTCCAAATTTTGTTGGTCTGAACGTAGTCCGGAGTCCATGCAGGGTCAGTCAGTTCCGTAGATAGGTGCTGAGGAAGGAGATGTGGCTGTGGTAGCGAGTCTGTTTGAGGACGTGGCTGAAGAGCTTCAGGGCAGAGGAGATGACCTGGGGGGTGCAGTGAGAGAGGGACTCACTGAAATCCTTGTAGAGGGAGGAAGAGAGCTGCTTCAAGGAAGGCATCCTTGCAAGAGAATTGGCAGTTGGTTAAAATCAACAAAGAGAAAGTGAGGACTGCTGATTCTGGGGATCAGAGCGTAAAAATGTGTTGCTGGAAAAGCGCAGCAGATCAGGCAATATCAAAGGAGCAGGAGAATCGACGTTTCGGGCATAAGCCCTTCTTCAGGAATGAGGAGGGTCTGCCAAGCAGGCTAAGATAAAAGGTAGGGAGGAGGGACTTGGGGGAGGAGTGTTGGGAATGTAATAGGTGGAAGGAGGTTAAGGTAAGAGTGATTGGCCGGAGAGAGGTTGGGGGCGGAGAGGTCGGGAAGAAGATTGCAGGTCAAGAAGGCGGTGCAGAGTCTGAGGGTTGGGACTGTGAAAAGGTGGGGAGAGGGGAAATGAGGAAGCTGGAGAAATCTGCATTCATCCCTTGTGGTTGGAGGGTTCTTCGGCGGAAGATGAATCGCTCTGCCTCCAAGCGTCGTGTTGCCATGGTCTGGCGATGGAGGAGGCCAAGGACCTGCGTGTCCTTGGCGGAGTGGGAGGGGGAGTTAAAGTGTTAAGCCACAGGGCGATTGGGTTGGTTGGTGCAGGTGTCGCAGAGGTGTTCTCTGAAACGTTCCGCAAGT
This sequence comes from Chiloscyllium plagiosum, assembly GCF_037043375.1. Lineage (NCBI taxonomy): Eukaryota > Metazoa > Chordata > Chondrichthyes > Orectolobiformes > Hemiscylliidae > Chiloscyllium > Chiloscyllium plagiosum. The sequence continues at coordinate 50,420,371 of NW_028270183.1, forward strand.
AGGCGGCCTGTCTCCCCAACGGAAAAAAAGTGCTCATGCGGCCTCGGGGAACTAAGCCTTATTTTCAGCAACAGAGAGAGAAGTAAATCTGTGGCCTTTACTTCTGGACTAGCTCCAACCCAGGGATAAGAATATATCTATTTACCCTATCCACGCTCCTCATGACTTTGTAAATATCTACAAGTTGATCCCTCAGCCCCTGACCCTCCAGGGAAAACAGTCACATCCTCTCCAGCCTCTCCCGGTAGCTCGAGTCCAGTAATTCTGTCAACATCCTTGTTAATCTTTTCTGAACTCTTGCTAGCTTTACAACGTCCTTTCCAGAAGAGGGAGACCAGAATTACACACAATATTCAAACAACTGACTGAACCTATTTCTTACACCGCCGCAGCATGACCTCCCAAATCCGATACACAATGCTGTGACCAATAAATGACAGCATCAGAATGTCTTCACTGCATGTTAAAGTCCCACATCAGCAGTGTCAGATGTAATTTCCTGATGTGAAATCAGTTTGAAACTAGAACAGGTAGGACATAAGGGAAATGGAAAGACATTCGTTGTTTGTGAGAGGTGACGGTGAGCCCGTTGGTGCCAGGCTCCATGTTGGTGCTGAAGACGTGCCTTCATGTTTATTTTGGTATACACATCTCGCCAGATGCATCAGCCACAATGACTGCCTATTCTGTGTTGACCTTTTGAAACCTCAGGGGAAAGTGAGGACCACTGAGCCTGGAGATCAGAGTCGAGAGTGTGGCGCTAGAAATTCACAGCAGGCCAGACAACATCCGAAGAGCAGGAGGATCGACGATTAGGAAATAAGCCCTTCATCAGGAATGAAGCTGGTGCTCTGGGGATCTGAGAGACAAATGGCAGGCAGTTTGGGGCTGGGGGCAAGGTAGCTGAGAATGCAATAGGTAGATGAAAGCGGGGAGAAGATGTTAGATTGGAGAGGAGGGATGAGCGGATAAATGGGAAAGATGTTGAACAGGGCAAGAGGGCGGTGGAGGAACAAGAACCTAAATTGGATGGGGTGGGGGATTTCAAGTGCTCAGCTAACCGGCAGTGGGATTGGTTTGGTGGCCCAGGTATTTTTCCCTGAAATGATTCGCAAGTTGGCGTCCTATCCGCTGATGTGGATGAGCCATCATCGGATGCAGGGCCACAGTAGATGACTTTTACAGAGGTGCAAAGGATGCACAAATATCATCACAGTATCCGTTGGATCGAATGTGGTCTCCCAACCCTGATCCACTTGCAGGCACGTCTCTGTGATACCCACAATAAAGTACCTGCCAATTTCAAGCTCGTTTCCCTTTTTTCGTACACTGCTTCTATTTAGGTGCAACACTATCACTCCTGCAGAGACTTCACCTCTTCTCAGAGATATCTCCTTCCCTGCTGTACCTAAAGTAGATTCCTTATCCTTTCCATACGGTCTGTTCAATTACTTGTTGCGGAAATTTTAAACTGAGCAGAGCCTACCACTTCAACGTTTTCCACAATTTTCTATGCAACTAAAACACACTCACATTATTTAGTTTAAAGTCTTATCGACATACCAAAGCTTTCAGCTTTTCCAAGGACCTTGTCCACAGCATCATTCAGGTGGAGACTGTCCCACGGGACAATTCAATCCTTCGCCAGTTCTGACCCCAAAATGCAAAGAAATAGCACGCATTTCTCCCACACCGGTCTTTCAACCACACAGTTACCTCGTTAATCTTGCTGATCTTGTGCCGATTTGTTTATTGACCAGGTAGTAATCAAGAGATTATTACTTTTCGTGCATGTTTCTAACTTAGCACAAACCTAAATTCCATCAACAGAAACTCTTTCCACTTTCCAACTACGTCAACATCTGGGTCATTCCTTTCCCACTCCAAGTTCATCTGCAGCCCAGATGAGTAACCTGATAATGCGCATCAGGCAGACAATTGAGCTTTCGGGCCATAGGGAACAGTCTCTATTTCCTGGCAGTTATTGTCCCCGATTATACCGATATTTCTCTTTTCTCCCTCCTTTTGAATGACCACCTCAACCACATTTCTGTCCTCTCTTTGCTCATCCTCCCGACAACCAGCATTTTCATACACACAGGGAGGAAGTAACTCAAACCTGTTGGAGTGGCTGACGGGCTGAGAGTCCTTCAGTACTAGCCTATGTTTCCCTCTACATGCCTCATTCCCAGTCACACCCTTCTGTCACTGATCACTGACCGATATGAGGTAGTTAATCCAAGGAGTGTGACTGTCTCCTCTGCAATACCAAAATGGCTGTCTCAGATTTATAATTAACAAATAATCCTGTATACACTGCTGTTTGCACAAGTGTGTTCCAAACATCTGACAAACACAGTGTGTTGCATGCCTTGGAAGGTGCATCTTGAATGCTTCGATAATGAGCCATAGTAACTCACTAATATTTTGGTAAACAGCCGAACGTGTTGACTAAATGCACCACAGTGTCTGAGATGTAAGGAAATCGGCAAGATTCTGAAACCTGGGTGTCAGCGACTTCTAACTACAGACTGCAGTTCCTGAAACCGCAATTGCCCTCGACCAGTTTCACTTTACCAAAATACAGGCTGAGACTTTCATTGTGCAGAGACGATGCCAGCCTGATCCCAGTCACTGTAAATTCATCCATATGACCAGGAAACGATTTTGCATGTGGATACACAAAAGCTAATTCTGCAGCCTGGATAATAACAGGAAAATCACAATGGAACCAAGTCCGTGCTTTTTTGAACCCCACACAGATTCTTTGTCTCTCGTTGTCTCTGTCCTGAATCCACCCTGTGACGTACAGACTCGAATCAGGCTGCCCAAAGTTTAGAGCCGAATCTATGAAGCAGGAGGGGAGTGGCCACGTTGACGGGAGGTGAGGCAATGAATTGTAGAAGGGAGAAATGGGGAAGGCAGAGTGAAAAAGAAACAGACAGACAGAAGAGTACGGTGTTTCGAGAGACAAAGGAACAGAGCACGAATGATAAAGAACTGGCATTCGTTTTTGACCTCTACTGCTCGTCGTAATGCAAGATTATCACAATACGATAAATTCCCTTAATCGAACACAATAGCAAGAGTGTGGCTGTTGGCTTGTGGCGCGCCTGACTCCAGAACAGAAAATTACGTGTTCACGCCATCTCAGGCTCGCAGTGCGTTTTGAGGTTTTACCTCCGTGAGTTTGACCTGGCAACAGATTTTGCTGTATGCGATATTCACTGGCAAATGTTTTTTCAGCTGCTTTCAATCAGAAGAGATGTTTTGCTGGCAGTTGTATCTGTGAAAAATGGTTCAGGGAAGTGGATTACCCATTGTTTGGCTAAATGCTCAGTTCCCCCAGTGTGATATGTAAAGCACAAAGTGTTCATCATTGGGTAACACACAGCCATATCCCTCTGGGCAGCCGCCTCTTTCAGTTGGAGACAGCGTGGTGATAATAACATGTAATGATATTTTTTACTTAATCTACACAATTTTATGCTTCAATCCATCAGGAGACGCCACCTCCTCCGGTTCCAGCAGAGTGACAGAGGTTTCACAAAGAAATGTTTTGCAGCAACAGTAATTCTTTTCTCTCACTGGGCACAGTTAAAGTGATGTTTATCTCAACATCAGGAGCGAAAACCGCAGTCGAACGGCCCCTCTCCACATTAACGGTGATTCTGAAATTTACAGGATGTTGGTAAAATCCAATTGCGGCCATTTACTTAGTTCAGTCCGCAATGTGTTAAATTTAATTGGCCGCCAGGACGTGGCTGTGTGAAACAGCATTGGGGAATTACTGCGCGGAGTCCTGCACATGAAACTCATCACAACTGATCTTTTATTTTTACACATTCACGAGCTTATTCCCATCTCCAAGAAGAGAGGCTGTATGATGTCTGTCACAGCAGACCGACTGAGAACAGAATAATGCCATTCAGAATTTCACAAGCTTATCAACTCCTCTGTGCCAACTTCACCAATGTTTGACGCAATATATGTTTGCATCTATTTACTGGAAGCAGCAAATTGCAGTGCTCGTGGAACTGCCACACAGGAGGAGACGGCGTTGATTCAATGATCACTGGGTTTAAGACCTTTAGCTCCGAATGCACCATACCACACACCCGAGGCCAATATCTGTAAAGACAGTTCTCAGTGATCGAGAGAAATACTCAGTTTTTCATCTGGCATGTAGCTTCTAACGTTGATAATGATGTTATAACTCCTTCATTGCTGTTGTGTAATGTGCTGTTGGGCAAAAATACACATTGTCAAACGTCCCACATTCTGTTGTACCAAATCCGATTTCACTCAGTATCAGGAAGAGTGTCACAGTGCAGTTGTAGGCCAGAGAGCCCACCTTCTCTCTGATGGCTATCCAGTGCCACTCCTTTGTTCTCTCCATGTAACTCCGAACACTATTCCTTTTCATGTAAACATCAATTTCCCATTTTTTCCATCAAATCTGAATCTTTATTACTGTCAGACAGTGATTTACGGACATGTGTCACTCCCTGTGCGAATGCATTATTCCTCATGCCACTTGTACCTATTTTCCTGATGACCTTCAATCTCTGCCGAGTCATTCTAGTTACTTTCAGGCGTTGGCGCATTTTCACTACCTTATTTCTCCTGTCTAGAACCTTCATGACTTTGAAAAGTTCAAGCTGATGCTAAATGTTTGAGTCTGGAAAAGCACATTGCAGATTTTCGCTCTTCATCAGGAATGAGGGGAGGTTTAAAGTGCTGAGAGATAAATAGGTATGTGGGGGACAGGAGTGGGAATGGAGCCGGGAATTAATCAGTCGATGCACGCTGCAGGGTGATGGTGATAGGTCAGAGCGGAGTACGGAGCTGCTGGTGGGCTGGAAGATTCACAGATAGGACAGTCAAGAGGTAGATATCGAGGTGGAGCGTAAGAGATGCGATAGGGGTTTAGGGAGTGCAGATGAGGAAACTGGTGAAGTTAACGTTGATGCTGCGTGGTTGGACTGTCCCATACAGGAAGATGAGGTGTTCTTCCCACACTCATCGAGTAGCTTGTTTTTGAGGGTGGAGGAGGCCCAGGACTTGCATGTCCTTTGTGTGAGAGGGGGAGATGAATTAGCAACAGCACGGTGGGATTGTTTAGTGCGTGTGTCCCACAGATTCTCTGCAACGCTCTGGGTATTAGTGTCCTGTCTCACCAGTGTCAAGGAGACCACGTCAAGAACAACGGACACTGTAGATAAGGTGTTTGCATTTGCAAGAAAATCTCTGCCAGATGTGGAAGGATCCTTGGTGCGACGGACAGAGGTGAGGTGAGTGCTGAGTGCCCAGGTTTTTCACCTCTTTCCTGGGAAGGGAAAACCAGCTTTCAGCCTTCTGTTCTCTAACGAAAACTGCCCCAATTTTCCAATCTACCTTTACAGCTGAAATTGCACATACGCTGCACAGTTCACATCATCCTGTTCATCGCTGTCTTGAATCACTTAATTTCCCCACTTCCTGAAGTTTCACGAGCTGAATTTAACCATAATGCATCTGGTAGTTTCACTCAGAGTCGGATTGACTCAGTGAACAATCTGAAACACAGGTTTTCACTTTGACAAAGTGTTTCCCTTTTTTGTGTTTGCTGCAATAGCAGCTCTTCGCCATGTCGACTTCAGGCTGTTCAACGTCATTTACACAGACTATTTTTTGAGAAACCAGATCGAATATTTTTGTGTAAATGCAGACAGGACATATGCACCTGTCCGGGGTTTGAACCACGTATCTAAACCCTTGAATGCCATGACACTCGATGGGTAATGAGTGATAGCCTGGTGGCATAGCCCACTGCGTGAGCAGCGGACCTTTTCGCCTTGTGAAATCCATGCCACCACGCTCCTGGAATTCCAAGCAGCAAAGCGATTCCAGAATGTTTGTTTTCTGTTCTGTCAGCCTGCTCCCTGACGCTGCACCTTGCCCCGTATCAAGGAACGTCGCTGTCTCCACTGGGGGGCAATTTAACCATTGTGTTTCAACTTGCAAGCTGTGCAGGGAGAGGGCAGAGCTTTTCTGCTCAGTGTCAATCACTTGCGGTGAGTAGAAGTAATTACACAGCAGAAAATGAGCAACTTTGATTGTGGGTTATCTCCGAACGTTTGTTTATCCGAGAAATAGAACGATTCTGAACTGGCAGGAGAGGAAGAAATTGACACTAGAGGTTCTTCGCACAGGTAAACTAATATCATTTCTATTAGGTGCAGTCTGTTTAGTGCTCCGAGTTTGTCTTCACAGACAAATCCTGCTGGAAGGCTAATGCAACACGGGCGTACATTTCTTTCCTGCGACCGGGCAGCAGTTGACATCTGAGCCCCAACTTTCCCCGGTGAAGAGAATGCAAGAGAAACGCTCACTCAGTGACAGCGACTGCGCCGCTGCTGACAGTCCAATGCGGAAGGAAAGTTTAAAACTGAGCCATTGTTTCTCCCTCATCCCAGAGACAGGGAGAGAGACGGCATACACCCGTGGCGTCATTCTCATGCAGACAGACACCACATAACCCATCCACTCATCAGCGAATCTTTGTCAGTTGTATCTCTCTGAGATTATTCACAATCTGTGACACTTGTCAAAACATTGAGGAAATGTGTCTGTGTGGTGATTCTCCTGCCATTCATGTGTGGACCAGTGTTGAATAACTCGCATGAGTACGCGTCAGGATAGCGTAGGTTCGACTCCTACCTGGCTCGAGAGCAATGCAGGGTTTTATTTCACTTAGAAACCAATTGTCCTCTTTGTTCAGATGTCGAGACGACGTTTGAATTTCAGATCTGCAGGGATCTTCTGTCAATGTACCCGAGAACATCAAAGACAACATCCCGACTGGACGGTAACTGAGTTTGTCCCAAACGCTCTTCATGGGCACCTTTCCATTTCCATAACTCATTGACCCAATCACTGCGATTCCTGGGAATGACAAGGTTACAATATTATTAGCCAAGTCGCATAATTGAAAATCTTTCGAAATATTTTGGCAAGCGGTATCAAAGGAGAATGAAGGGTGAACTGTTCGACTGAGCAGGGATTATCGAACCAAGTTCGGCTTATTTAACAGGGTGGAACATTGCTTCTGATTTTCTCAAGGACATTAATTAAACACACTCTCGTCACTGATGCCTTCCTTTTGTTGATACCGGTTTTAAGGGAAAAATAAGCTCTTTACATTCCCTGGCCGTGATTCGAACCCATGCCCCATTGGTCAAAGCGATTAATCTTGACCACCAGGAATGACTTCAGATTTTGGGTTGCTTGAGTGGCATGTTAACCCTCAGACCCCTTGTAATGCTTTTGTCAGCTACAACCACTTGATTATCCGCACCCCATATTCCGTCCCTTGGCCTTGTATGGTTTAGCATCACAAAATCACACCTGAATAACTCTGAAGGTAATGTGGGCTTCTGTTTCTCCGACTCTGACACACAGTGGGCTCACAGATTCAAACAGCTGCTGGCTGATTAGGTTTTACTGCATATCTCCTCAACTGTGTCTGCCTCGACCTTGAAATCGATGCCCGCGATGACACATCAAGAGCAAACATTTGTTTTCGTCTACACTATCCATACCCATCATTATTTTGTCAGGAAAGCCGAGCTGTGATCTTCTGATGTTTTTCAGCAGACATACTGCAGAAAGGTACAGAACAGGCTGATGCTAACAGCGTATCGTTTTGAGACGCTGAGCTGCGGTGAAGGGAGTATCTATCGTTCAACTTTGGACTAGAAAAGACCAGAGGTTTCTCGCAGAATCCAAGAATCCATTACTCGAATTCTTGAAATAGCGCAGTGATGGTGAATAAATGTTCCAACAGAGAAGAGAGTGGCAAGTTCTAACAGAGACGAAAGTGACACAGAAGCTAACACCTGAGGTCAAATAACTTTCCTTTGCCACAGAAAGGCACTGGTTCACAATATAGAGACTTCCGAAGAGCAGCAGTAACTCTGATTGTTTTTCATGGTTTTTCACTTTGTGAGACTTCCCATTGCTGTTCATGTCCGTCTGAACATCAGAACACTGCAGCATGGTGGCTTTTGGTATGCAACAGGGCAGGGGTGGAACAGGTTAGGCTTTTGCTTGGTTTGAGTGCTGTTCAAGGCTTCATTACACTTCCAGACGCATCTTCCTTATTGTACTGAAGGCGAGGTGAGGTTTTGATTGCTGATCTGTATGAAGGAGAATCCTTTCACTGCCTCACATCAGTAAATGTCCCCGAAAATAGCAGAAGCAATCTCACAGCGCTGTCAGTGGCGAGGAAGATGAAATAGCCCCACACTTCATTTCCTTTTGTTACCCAAACCCACCGACTAAATCACTGTAGCTCCTGGGAACGGAAAGGAAACAAATAACCAAAACTTAATCTCAGTTTTGTGAACCTTTAAGAAATCTTTCCGAACGGAATCAGGAGAACCAAGAGTGAACTGTCCAACTGAACAGAGACAGTCTGGAAATTTCTCCTTCTTTCAGACAGAGCTCTGAAGATCTCAACGGCATTAACTGATTCGCGTCATACGTGCTCTGATTTTGCTGTTGCAACAGTCTGCAACAATAAAATCGAATTTTCAGATCAGGAACCGGAAGGTGGGCAACGGTGGGAGAAGTACCGATTCCTACTCACTCTGCCACCGGGGATATAAGCAAGATCACATTTCGCCTTTGTTTCAAAACAGCTTTAGTCGTTGTTTTTGGTCTTTGGAGATAACTTTCTCGTCGAATCTGATGAAGTCATCGAGTATTTTACTTCACCGTTAGGGGGCCAGCATCCCAGTTTTCAGCACTTAGCGTTTGCCTTGTTTGCACTGAAGTTTCAAATGGTCATCTCAATGATATTTTCACTGGAATATTTTACACTTCAACGACAAATCGGACTGAAATTTGAGATAGGAAACAAAAGTACAAGTAGCTGTAAAAGCTCACCAGTTCTGGTAGTATCTGTGATGTTAAAACAAATGTAAAGTTACGGGTTTGGTGGCAATTCCTCCGAACCAGGTCCTTCAGCAACCTCTGATTTTGCCTGAGATTGAAAAAAAATGTGTTCATGCTCCCTCGTGGAACTGAGACTCATTTTCACCGAGAGAGAGAATCATGCAGTGACATCCCCCCAAGGGTGACATCGGCCTCAGAAGTGACCAAATCCAGGAAGTAGGATTTGACCGGCTTGGCATACTTGTCCCTTTTCAGGCTTGAACAGCAGAATCTGTTTGCTGCAAAGTGCTCCTTTGGATGTTGGATCCGGCAGGTTTGTCAAATTTCACACGTTCATTAGGAAGGCACGAACTCACAACCCCAGGCTTAAAAAAACAGTGCTTCAACCACCGTGATACAGCAACATTGCTATAAGGTGGGGTCTCATGACCAAAACACTGCAGTCTAATAGATGACTGAATAGTCTGTGTGTTTAAAACAAGATGTAACAGAGCTGAATGAATCATGTACTGAAAGATGGGGGAATGCAATATTGAATCAGATATTGCCCAGTCTAATATCAACAGAGAACTTCCCTGGTTGTCTAGTAATTAAGATTTAGCGCTGACTGTGCCATGGCCTGTTAATGGTTAAGAATTACAGTAATCAATGTGAAATACTGCCTGGCCTTTTGAAGCAGAATGAAGCAGTGGATTACTCACAGAGGCATAGAGATTTACACAACAGAAACGTATCCTTCGGATCAACTTGTCAATGCCAACCAGATATCCGAACCTAATCTCGTCTCATTTGCCAGCACTTGTTCCATATTTCGCCAAACCCTTCCTACGCATGTAACTATTAAGATGTTTTATTTATTTGTTTAGTGTAATTGTACCAGACTCCACCATTTTCATTGACCGCTAGTCCCATACACACACCACCCTCTGCGTGAAAATGTTGCCCCTTAGATCCCTTTTAAATGTTTCCCTAAATCTCTGGCCTCCAATTCTGGACTAGCCCTACCGCAGGGATACGAACTTATCTATTTACCCCATCCATGCACCTCATGATCTTTGGATATCTGTAAGTGCATCCCTCATCCTCTGACTCTCTAGGAAAAACAGCCACAGCATATTTATCCGCTCCCTATAGCTCAAACCCTCCAACACTGGTAACATACTTCCGAATCTTTTTGGAACTCTTTCAACGTTTGCTCATAATTTCCTCAGAAGGGAGAGTGGAGTTGCACACAATGTTACAATGCAGTCTATCCTACCTCCTGTACTGCCGCAAAACGACCACATTATTCTATACTCATTGCACTGCTACAAGATAATCTATTTATGCTATACTTACTGCCCTGACCATTAAAGGAAAGCATCGGAATGACTTCCCTGCATTTTAAGGTCCGACATCATCAGTATCAGCTGCAATTACCTGATGTGCAATTGGCTTGAAACAAGAACAGAGCGGACATCAGGAAAAGGGAAAGTCATTGGCGGTTTGTCACATGTGACCGGTGGCCAAGTGGAGCCAAGCTCAATTTTTGAGCTGAAGACGGGTTTTTCTGTTTAAATTGGTACACTCATCACCTCCAAATGGTTCAGCTGCAATGACTGTCCATTGTAGGTTGCACTTTGCAAATCTCAGGAGGAATGTGAGCACTGCAGATCCTGGAGATCAAAATCACAAGAGTGGCTCTGAAAAAGTGCAGCAGGCCAGGCTGCATCCGAGTATCAGGAGAATCGAGATTTCAGTCATAAGCTCTTCATCTGGAATGAAGTTTGTAGGCAGCGGACTTGAGAGATAATTGGGAGACGAGTGGGGCTCGGGGCAAGATAGCTGAGAATGCAGAAAGTAGATGAAGATGCGGGATAATATGATGGGTGGAGAGGAGGGTGGAGTGGATAGATGTGAAAGATGATGAGCAGGCGCAAACGGTCGTGCCGAGTTGGAGGCTTGGAATAAGTTGCGGGGAGTGGAATTGAGAAAACAGGTCAAATCCACATTGATCCCGTGGGGTCGCAGGGTGGAGCAGCGGAAGATGAGGCTTCTTTCCTCCAAGTGTCAGGTAGTTTGTGTTTGGCGATGGAGCAGGCCCAGAATCTGCATGCCCTTCGTGGAGTAGAAAGGGGATTTTAATTGTTCAGTAACGGGGTGGTGTGGTTGGTGCAGGTGTCCCAGAGATTTCCCTGTAACGATCGACAATTTGGTGTTCTGTTTGTCGATGTAGGGGAGGCCACGTCGTTAACAACAAATATTATCTACTCTATCCATTGCACTGGTAGTGGTCTCCGAAGCCTGATCCCCTTGCAACCACGTCTCTGTGATACCCACAAAAAATAACATACCAGCCAATTTCAAACTGTGCTTCAAACTCGTTTATCTTTTTTCATATATAGTGTCTGTTTAGGTACAATACCCTCACGCATGCCGTGACTGCTCCTCTTCTCAGAAGAGAGGAATAGGGAAAACCCTAAGGCTTTCTATAGGTATGTCAGGAATAAAAGAATGACTAGGGTAGGAATAGGTCCAGTCAAGGATAGTAGTGGGAAGTTGCGTGTGGAGGCTGAAGAGATTTGGGAGACACTAAATGAATACTTTTCGTCAGTATTCACTCAGGAACAGGTCATTGTTGCCGATGTGAATACTGAGTCACAATTAAGTACAATGGATGGCTTTGAGGTATGTAGGGAAGATGTGTTGGAAATTCTGGAAAGCGTGAAAATAGATAAGTCCCCTGGGCCTGATGGTATTTATCCTAGGACTCTCTGGGAAGCAAGAGAGGAGATTGCAGAGCCATTGGCCTTGATTTTTATGTCCTCGTTGTCTACAGGAGTAGTGCCAGAAAACTGGAGACTAGCAAATGTGGTTCCCTTGTTCAAGAAGGGGAGTAGGGATAACCCTAGTAACTATAGGCCGGTGAGTCTCACTTCTGTTGTGGGCAAAGTCTTAGAGAGAATTGTAAGGGATAGGATTTATGATCATCTGGATAGGAATAATGTGATCAAGGATAGTCAGCATGGTTTTGTGAAGGGCAGTTCGTGCCTCACAAACCTTATTGAATTCTTTGAGAAGGTGACTAATGAGTTGGACGAGGGGAAAGCGGTAGATGTGATGTATATGGATTTTAGTAAGGCGTTTGATAAGGTTCCTCATGGTAGGCTACTGCAAGAAAATACGGAGGTATGACATTGAGGGTGAGTTGGAGGTTTATATTAGGAGTTGGCTGGCTGGAAGAAGACAGAGGGTAGTAGTTGATGGTAAAAGTTCATCTTGGAGTGCCGTTACTAGTGGTGTTCCGCAAGGATCTGTTTTGGGACCATTGCTGTTTGTCATTTTTATAAATGTTCTGGAGGAGGGGTTAGAAGGTTGGGTGAGCAAGTTTGCGGATGATACGAAAGTCGGAGGAGTTCTTGACAGTGAGGAAGGATGTGGCAGGTTACAGCGGGATATAGATAAGCTGCAGAGCTGTGCAGAAAGGTGGCAAATGGAGTTCAATGTAGCGAAGTGTGAGGTGATTCACTTTGGTAAGAGTAACAAAAAGATGGGGTATTGGGCTAATGGTCGGATACTTGGTAGTGTGGATGAGCAGAGGGATCTTGGTGTCCATGTACACAGATCTTTGAAAGTTGCCACCCAGGTAAATAGTGCGGTGAAGAAGGCATATGGCGTACTGGCTTTTATTGGTAGAGGAATTGAGTTCCGGAGTCCTGAGGTCATGTTGCAGTTGTATAAGACTCTGGTGCGGCCGCATTTGGAGTACTGTGTGCAGTTTTGGTCACCATACTATAGGAAGGATGTGGAGGCACTGGAAAGGGTGCAGAGGAGGTTTACCAGGATGTTGCCCGGTATGGTAGGAAGATCGTATGAGGAAAAGCTGAGGCACTTGGGGTTGTTTTCATTGGAGAAAAGAAGGTTTAGGGGTGACTTGATAGAGGTGTACAAGATGATAAGGGGCTTAGATAGGGTTGACCGTGAGAATCTTTTTCCACGTATGGAGTCAGCTATTACAAGGGGGCATAGCTTTAAATTAAGGGGTGGTAGGTATAGGACAGATGTTCGGGGTAGGTTCTTTACTCAGCGAGTCGTGAGTTCATGGAATGCCCTGCCAGTAGCAGTGGTGGACTCTCCCTCTTTATGGGCATTTAAGTGGGCATTGGATAGGCATATGAAGGATAGTGGGCTAGTGTAGGTTAGGTGGGCTTGGATCCGCGCAACATCGAGGGCCAAAGGGCCTGTACTGCGCTGTATTCTTCTATGTTAATTGTCCCCTGAATTGCTTTTCTACAAATAGTTTCCTTATCCATAACATAGTTTCTGCCTTATTAGTTGTTGTGGAAAACGTAACCCGTGCAAAGCCCTTTACTTCTTGAAGTTTTTCAAATAATTTTCGATGCAATCGAAACCAACCCCCATAGTTTACTTTACAGTGCTCTAAACCGTCCCCTTGTCATCAGATTTTCAAGGACTTTGGTCGCACCATCATGCAGGTGGAAACTGTCCCATCGGAACAGTTCTATCCATCATCAGTTCTAACCCCAATATCAAGAAATAACATGTATTTCTCACACACCAGTCTTTCAATCACACATTTTCCTCGCTGATCTTGCTGATCTTGTGCCGATTTATTTATAGATCCAGGGGTTACACCGATTTGTATGTGTTTTCTAATTTAGCACAAACTAAATTCCATCAGCAGAAACTCATTACTCTTTCTACCAATGTCAACAACGGTGTTGTTCCTCTCACAAACTAAATTGCTCTGCAGTCCAAATAAATATCCTGAAACTCGGCAGCAGGCAGGAAATACAGCCATCGGGGCATTTGATTTAGGCAATAGGGAAGAGTCTCTGTTTCCTGGCGTCTGCTATCCTCGATTATACCGATATTTTTCTTCACTCCATCCTTTTGAATCGCCCACTCTACCACATTTGTGTCCGCAGTTTGTTCATCCTCCCTACAGCCAACGTTCTCACAGCCACGACGAAAGCTGGGTAACTGCTCGAAGGGCAGGTCAGTGCATGGTTCTCCTGTGGTCTTTCCGCTGAAAATAAAAACAAGAATACCGTTTTGGTTACTGTTCTGGGACGACTTATCAGGGGCTTGCAGTCAGTCCCAGGGCTCTGACGCAGAGTCTGCCCCTATTGGATAGAACCGAAGGTGGGAAAGGAGGAAACTTTTAGTCATTGGGGACACAATATTGTGACGTTGAGACAAGATGGTTCAGATGAGGCGATGGAGAGTTACAGATTGGCATATAAGTATTTAAAGACAGATAAAAGAGGAACAATGAGATCACGTGAGCAAAATTTGTCAGGTACAATGGCGTAGAACCCGAAAGCTTTTTATAGGTATTTGAATTATCCTTCTGGGGTAGGATAGGGCCAGTCAAAGACAGACGTGGGAAGTTTTGTGTGGATACTTTGGAGACTGGAGACGTGCCCCAACTGTTTTCACTCAGGAAAAAGGAGGATACGGTAGTGGAGAAAAGTGTGATGTGGGATATTAGACTAGAAAGGATCGAGTTGACTAAGGAGGAGGTGTTATCAATTCTAGAAGTAGTGGAAGTAGACAAGTACCCTTGGCCAGATGGGATTGATACGAGGATTCTGAGAGAAGCTGGGGGAAAGGTTGCTGGCGTTGCTCTTTGAGCTGTCATTGTTTATATTCTTCGTACGAGATTAGTGGAGAATTGCCAACATTGTGACCCTGTTCAAAAAGGTCAGTAGAGATGACCCAGGTAATTATCGACCAGTGAGCCTTACAACTGATGTAGGAAAAAAATATTGGAAAGGATTGTAAGCGGTAGGATTTATAATCATCTTGCAAGCAAAAAGTTGATTGCAGACAGTCAACATGGTATTGTCAAGGGCAAGTCATTTCTCACAAAACTCAATGTGTATTTGGAGAATGTGACGAAGCATGTGGATGAGGGTAGAGCAGTTGAAGTAGTGCATGGGCTTCAGTGAAGCTTGTGATAACGTTCCACGTTGTAGGCTGTTGGAGTAAATGCAGGATCGCTTTTGGTACCACTGCTGTTTGTCATTTTGATAATGACTTGGACGCAGGCATATGGGTTAGTAAGATTGCAGATGACGGTAAAGTCAGTGGAGTAGTGGACAGTGTGGAAGATGGTTGCAAGTTGCAGGTGGACTTGGATAAACTGTAGAATTAGTCTGAGAGGTGCAAATCAAGTTCAATGCAGCTAAATGTGAGGTGGTTCACTTTGGGAAAACTAACAAGAAGGCAGAAAACTTCTTGTTCTTGGCAGTGTGAATGGGCACAGTGATCTTGGAGTCCGTGTACAATGATCCCTGAAAGTTGCCACCCAGGTTGATAGTACTGTTAAGATGCCATACATTGTGTTCAGTTTTATTTTGATTGATTGATTTCCACAGCCATAATGTGGTGCTTTTCTATACAAAACGCTAGTGCAGCTGTACTTGGAACATTGTGTTCAATTCTGGTCACCCCATTACCAGAAGGAAATAGAATAATTGGAAAATGTGCAGAGGAGGTTTGCCAGGGTGTTGCGTGGTCTGAAGGGAAGGTCTCATGAGAAAAAGCTGAGAGATTGCGTTCTGTTCTCATATGAAAGAAGAAGGCTAAAATGGATTTGATAGAGACATAAAAGATGATCAGAGAATGATATAGGGTAGACAGTGAAAATAGTTTTCCTTGGATGATTATGTCAGACTGGATGAGGGTGAATAACTACAAATAATCCTTGTGTAAGCACATGGATGATAATGAGACCCTGCCAGCCAATGTAATTAACTCAGACACATTACGGAAATTTTGGGTAAACACGTGGATGGGGGATGACGATAGATTAGTTCACAGGTCGACGCAACATTGAGGGCCGAAGCGTGTGATCTGCGTGGCAGTGTGTTCTATGTTCGAAGACACGAAAGTCGGTGGAGTCGTAGACAGTTTGGAAGAACGTTGCAGGTGGCAGGGCGACTTGAATAAACTGACAGTTTGGGCTGAAGGGTGGCAAATGGAGTTCAATGCAGATAAATCTGAGTGACCTATTTTGGGGAGACTAATAGGAAGGGAGAATATTGTGTCAATGAAAAGATTCTTGGTAGTGTTGGTGTACAGAGTAATCTTTGGGTCCGTGTACATTGATCCTTGAAACTTGGCATACTGGTCGATAGTGCTGATAAGAAGGCATACAATGTGTCAGGTTTTATTGGTAGAAAGATTGAGTTCCGGAGCCATAATGTCATTCTGCAACTCTACAAAACGCTAATGCGGCCGCACATTGAATATTGTGTATACGTCTGGACCCACACTACAGGACGGAACTGGAAACATTGGAAAATGTGCAGAGGAGAATTCCTAGGATGTTGCCTGATCTGGAGGGAAGATCTTATGGGGAAATGCTCAGAGACTTGATTATGTTCTCACTGGAGAGAAGAAGGCTCAAAGCGAATTTGTTAGAGGCATACAAGATGACCTGAGAATTAAATAGGAAAGAAAGTGATCGACTTTTTTCCGAGGATGATGACGAATCCGAGAGGGCACAGCTGCAAATTGAGCGGTGATAGACTTACGGCGTTTGCCAGCCGCAACTTCATTACTCAGAGAGTGGTAAGTGCATGGAATGACATGCCTGCTAATGTAGTCAACTCATCCACATTAGGGGCATTTAGGCAATACTTGGATAAGCATATCGACGATGCTGGGATAATGTGGGCAGATGAGCTTAGATCAGTTCACAAGTCGATGCAACATGGAGAGCCGAAGGGCTTGTTCTGCACTGTACTGTTCTAGTTTCTATGTTAATCACACAGGGATCAAGTGCCTCAAACCTGTTAAGCTGAAGGGCTGAGACACCTTCAGTACTACCCTCTGGTTCCCTCTATCTGCCTCACTCATATTTACACCTTTCTGTCCCTGACCACTGACTGATTTGAAATAGTTTATCTACGGAGTTTGACTACGTCCTCTGCAATAAAAAAAAACTGTCTACCTCAGATTTAAAGATAGCAAATCATTCAATTTCCACTGCTGAGTGTTCCAAAGAGCTCCAAACATCTGAAAAACACAGTGTGTGGAAGTGATTCTAAACATGCACCTTGAGTGGTCTGACCCTAATTCTTAGGTAAAGAATCATAGTAAGTCACTAATATTTTTGGTGTACAGCTTAATATGCTGACTAAATGCACCATAGAGTCTGAGGTATAAAAATGTTTTGTAAGATTCTGAAACCTGGATGTGAGCAATTTTCAGCTTCAGACTGCAGTTACTGAATTAGCAATTCTCCTCTATCAGTTTTACTATCCCGAAATACAGGCTAAGACTTTCATTGTAGAGATGGCGACAGTTTGATCCCAGTCCCAGCAAACTCATACATGTCACCAGGACACGAACTTTTCTGTTATTGTATAGAAAGCAATTCTGCAATCTGTCTGTCATTTCCTTAGTTTCAATTGTCATCGCACTTCTGTCTTTATTAGAAACACGGACAAACATAGACTTATGGGGTCTTTCTTCACTGTAAACAGACTAGATTTACAGCACTGCGTTAAGTATTGGTCGAGCATTTCAGGCTGTGGGCTGAACTTCCAATGGGGATTCATCTTGCCAGCATGATTAAACTTTATCAAGTGTCCAAAGAAATCAGTAGCCAACATCTGGAATAAATGCTCCCAAGTCTACCTGAGGGATTTTGGGTGATGGGTTTTCAACTTTAAGTGGAAGGAAGGCAAGTTTGCCTCGAGTCTGTTTAATGTAGAGATATATCCCCATTTAAACTGATGTTGGGATGTACAATCAGGCCTGCCTGAACCTCAGGGAAGTTTGTTTCATAAAATGTCTCCGGAGCTTCCAGGTGCAATGTGACGTCATAGGGCATGAGCTGGCCTCTGGGACATGAATATAGTTGGTCACGTGTCACGTGGTATTGGACTATTCAATGGATTTTTTTTCCAACGACAGGAATTTACAGCTGTACATGTCACTCACACGTGATTCTGGCACTGGCTTAAGGTCGATCATCTGTTCTGATGGTATTTTTTTTTTCTTCTGATATACATGATGGATTTCCTTGGTGAATTTCGAGAACTATTGTGCATAAATGGCTGAATGTACTGGTCACTATCGGGAAAATTTCAATGAAACCTAGTCCGCGCCTGTTTTACCTCTCACACATTATTTGTCTCTCGTTATTTTAGTAGTTGTCTCTGCTTGGAATCCACCCTGTGACGTACAGACTAGAATCGGTCTCCCCAGAGACAAGTTTAGAGCCGAAGCAATGAGGCATGAGGGGCATGGCCGAGGAGAGAGAAGTTGAAATAATGAATTGCAGAAGGGGCGAAATATGGGAGTGTGAGAGTGAAAAAGAAACACAGACTTCAGAAGGAGGCGTTGTTTCATGAGGCAGAGGAGTGGAGTTCGAGCGAGATAGTACAGGCATTAAACTTTCTCCTCTGTTGCTAGTCATAACGTGAAAATGTCGCAGTAAAATAGCGTCACTTTTTGGAGCACAGTGGGCAGTTGACCTTCTATCTGCTGCCATTTTATTGCTCTCTCCATGTAACTCAGAACATTGTTCCTTTTCAGATTAACATTGAATTCCGTTTTGCATCCATGGAATCTTACTCTTTGTCAGTCTCTGACAGTGATTTACGGACATGCACCACTCCCTCGCGAACACATTTTCCTCGTGTCATTTCTAATTATTTTTCTCGTGTCATTCAATTTCTACCTGGTCGTTCTAGATCGTTTCTGGCGTTGGAGAATTTTTTCGCCTTTATTTTCTCCGTCTCGACCATTCATGACATGGAAAAGGTCAAACAGTTTAAAATAGTGGAGAGCTGGACTGGAAAAGCACAACTGGACAGGCAACGTCGGGAGCAGGAACATCGACATTTCAGACATTAGCCCTTCATCAGGAATGGGGGGTGGAAAGGAACTGACTTTGGGCAAGAGTGAGAGTGGAGTTGGGATCAAGGAACTGGGAAGTCAATCAGTAGATGCAGGTTCAGGGGAGACAGTGATTGGTCAGAACAGAGTGTAGACATGATAGGTGGGAAGGAAGATGGACAGGTCGAACAGTTCAAGAGGGCGGTGCCTATTTGGAGGTTTTGATCTGCGATGGGGGAGGGGAGGGAAGGTGAGGAAACTGGCGAAATTAAAGTCGATGACGAGTTGTTGGATGGTCCCAAAGAGCAAGATGAGGTGGTCTTCCTCCACTCATTGTGCAACTTATATTTGATGGTGGAGGAGTCCCACGACTTACATGCCCTTGATGGAATGGGAGCGGAAGATAAAATAGTCGACAACAGTACGGTGGACTGTTTGGTGCGTGTTTTCCAGAGGTAAAATCTACAACGCTCTGTGTAATAGCATCATGTCTCCCCAAAGTCAAGGAGACCACGACGAGAAAAACGGACACAGTGAAAGAGGAGTCGGCATACACAGTAAACTCTGCCGGATGTGGAAGGTACCTATCGGGCGATGGACAGAGGTGAAGGAGGAAGTGAGTGTGCAAGTTTTTCACCTCTTGCGGTGATAAGGGAAGACCAGGTTTCAGATTTCTGTTCTCCAGGACCTGACCAAATTTTGCAATCTACCTTCACAGGTGAAATTGCACATACACGACACCATTCACATCAATCTTTTCAGCGCTGTCGCCAATCACTTCACTTCCCCACTTACTGAAGTTTCACGTGCTGAACTGAACAATAATGCAGGTGAAAGATTCATTTAGAGTCGGATTGACACAATGAAGAATCTGAAACACATTTTCAAATTTCAATGTGCTTCCCTTTGTCGCATTTACTGCAATGCTCGCTATTCCCCATCCTGACTTCAGGCAGTCCGACGTCATTTAGAGAATCTACTTTTTGAGATTATCGATCGAACATTTTTGCAGAAATGCAGACAGGACATATGGGTCCCTCCGGAATTTGAACGATTTATCTAAACCACTGAAAGCTCAAAAGAAAAATGCATCCCTTGAGCAATGAGCCACAGCCTGTTTGCACTGCCCATCTGCCAGCAGCTGAATTTTTCTCAGTTTAAATTCCATTCCACATTGCTCCAGAATTCCAAGCATCAAAGTGTTTCCAAAGCATTTGCTTCCCATTCTGTCTCCCTGCTCGCTGATGCTGCTGTCGGTCCTGTAAAAAGGAACCGGGCTGTCTCCACTGGTGAACAGCTTTGTTTCTATGTGTAATCTGTGCTGGCTGAGGGCAGAGTCCATTCGCTCTTCTGCTCAGTGTCAATGACTTGCGGTGGAAGGAGTCAATTACACGACAGGAAGTTAGCAACTTTATTTGTGGATTTTCTCCTAAAGTCTCTTATCCGAGAAATAGAAAGATGCTGAGCTGGTGGGAAAGGAGTAAATTGACACTGGAGATTCTTCCTTCAGGTAAATAACGTGACTTCTCTTGAGTGAAGCCTGTGTGGTGTTCAGAATTCTTCTCGCAGCAATCCTGCAGAATGTCTAATGCAAAACGGGCGTCCGTTTCTTTGCTGCGATATCTGAGCCACCATTCCACGGAGATGAAGAAGACCCAAGAGAAATGCTCACTCATTGGCGGTCATCACAAGGACCCGGACAGCCTAACGCAGAATGTAGTGTTAGACATTAGCCGTTATTTCACCCTCCCAGTGATAGGGCGAGAGACGGCTTAAACACGTGGCGTCATTCCCACGCAGACAGAACCCAGACAGTCCATCCCGTCCATGGTGAATCTTTGCCACTTGTATCTCTCTGTGATTATTCATAATCGGTTACATATGTCCTAACATTGAGGAAATGTGTCTGTGTAGTGATGCTGTCTCCCACATGCTGATCGTCTTGCCATGCATGTCTCAACCATCAATGGACAACGCGCCTGACTCCGTGTCAGCAGAGTGTAGGTTCGACTCGTACCTGGCTCGAGAGCAATGTAGGTCTTTATTACACTGACAAACCAATCGTGCCCTTTGAACTGAAGCCGAGTCAGCGTTTGAATTCCTGATCTGCAGGAATCTTCACTCAATGCCCCAACATCATCAGAGGAGCGGAAGCTGAAATTGTTAAACACGCTGCTCATGGGCAATTTTCCATTTCCATAACGCACTGACCCATACACTGCGCCTCCTTGAAATGGCAAGGAAATAAAATGAGTAGCCAATTGCAGCTTTGAGAATTCTTCGAAACTCTTTGTGAAGCGGTTTCAAAGGAGAATGAAGAATGAACTATCTGATTGATCAGGGATTTCCGATGCACCTTCCCCTTCTTAAACAGAATGGAAGATTGTTCTGATGTTCTAGAGGACATTAATTAATCCGAGGCATTGAGCGGACTAACATGACAGATGCTCCTCTTTTGTTGCTGGCGCTGATAGGAGAAAAATAAATTCCAGTCTCCCTGGCTAGATTCAAGATTCAAGCGCTGGTCTGGCGTGACAACTCTCAAGCACCTTGTAAGCGCTCTTGTCAGAAACAACAACTTGATTATCCTCATCTCACTTTCCATTACTCGGCATTGTATGGCTCAGCATCACAAAATAACATAGAAATACCGGTGAAGGTTATGCGCGTTTCTGCTTCTCTGAACCTTCCACAGAGTGAGATACAGATTGAAACACTCGTTGGCTGTTTACGTTTTACTGCATATCTCCACAACTCTTTCCGCCTTTTACCTTAAATCTATCTCCCCCGGTGATCATCAAAATGAAACGTTTCTTTCAGTCTCCCCTACCCATGTCCTCCATTATTTTGTATCTCAATCATGCCTTTTCAAAATCTACTCTTCCGTAAGTAAAATAACACCAGTCTGTTCAATCTCTCTTCATAACTCAAAATCTTCAATCAGCCAATATTCTGTTGAATCTTTTCTGCACCGTTTCCAGTGCTACATTATCCCTGATGTAATGTGAACTGCAGAACTGCACGCAATACTCAGACGTCAGCGGAATGAACAAATGGAATAAATGACGCAGTAAGTAGCACAAAATGCTCTTTTGCAATAAATTCTCTTTTTCTCAACACTGCGCTGTATCATCTCCCTGAGCCTGATACTGGTCCCGATGTTGGTTAGCGGCACGTTCAGCCAGCTACAGCACCTAACAGTACAGACTGCACGTTGTAATGTGAGCGTTAGATTGTGGAATGCCTCAGTGAAATCGCAGGAGCAGCCTAAAGGTTGGTTCGTGATTGTACAGGGAGAGAAATCTCTGAGGAAAGGTGGGTTTGAATCCTGATATCTGAAATTCTGAGATGGGAGAAAGCGGGTGTTTGAAGGCGTGAAATAATCGCCTCGAAGTGTGTTTTCATGTCGTATGTTACTAATTCCTTCCCGTGTTTGCTCAGCACGGAGCAGCAGGAATAATTGGAATATCAGGCTGCCAGCTCCAACCTCACCTGCAGCAGTTTTTATTGACATTGAGAAGGGAACATTGGGACATCAGGCATTACGTGACATACAAAGGAAAAGATGGGTTTTTACATAACTCAGACTGGAGCTGAACTTGTGGGAGCCACAAGGCAAAGCACGTTCCTGGTGCCACATGTAAAAATACTATTCAATAGCAGTAAGGATAGTGACAGAGGATATATCAGGAACAGATCAACGAGCACAACAGAAATCATTGCCAAACAGTGTCTGAAATGTTGGGTACACAGAGTCGGCTGCATATTTAACTTGGAGTTGTTGAATGCTGAGATTGATGGATTTCTGCAAAACATCAAAGGCTTAGGAAATACTGCAGGGTATTGTTGAAATGTATACCCAAATAACAATGTAGTTTAACATCCGTTTTCTTCACCAATTTGCTCAGAAAATCAAGTAAACACTGCCACAAAATATCGTGCAATCCCAGCTCACGTCGAGAATCAGAAAAAACTGAGTGATACAGCCCCGAAGATCCAAGTGGAAATGGTGATGGGGAAGCGCACGCACCTGTGACACCAGCGATGTAACCAATGAGGGCGAGGTCCATCTCTGACGGTACAGAGGTGCGTGAAATGCCGAGGCTGGAAGCTCTAACGTCACCTGGTGCACCTTCTATTGTTGTTGAGCAGGGAGCATTGTGAAATTTGCTGGGAGTTTGAGCCTCACGTGGAGCATTTTTTTTTGACATGGAGCAGCAGGGACTATTGTAATATCAGGCTGGGAGCTCCAACTTAACTGCAACAGTTTCTATTGACATTGAGAAGGGGAACATTGGGACATCAGGCTGTGAGGTCCAACCTCACCGTGTTTAGCTCCTTTTGACATGGAGCAGGGAGCATTTTGACATCTGGCTGAAGGAAAGGATGCTTAACTATTTTAATCTGAAATGAAATAGATCTTATTAATGCATATATTTGAAGATTGAGGGAACATGTTTCCCAACGTATACGTATCAGTCATAAAGATAAATCCTGCCAAGTTTTAACCCGTGGAAATGTTCAGTAGTTATCACTGCACCCTCCTAGAGCCATGCATCGGGTGCGATTCCAGTACCGAATTAATGTCTCTGTGGAGTTTGAGCATACTCGTTGAATAAGCGTGGGTTTCCTCCGGATTCTATGGTTTTCTCTCACAATTCAAATATTGTCAGTTGTATTGGCCATGCCAAATTGTTGATCATGTTAGGTGTATTAGTCAGAGGCGGTTGGGTCTTCTGGGTTATTCTTTGAACTGTCGGTGGGCACTTGTTAGGGCAAATAGTCTGTTTCTACTCTGTAGGAAATTTAATCTTTGCAGAGAGAAACGGAGGCAATGTTTTCTCCCTGTAAACTTTCTCATATGGCTGACTCTGCACTGAGCTAAATTTACAGAAGCGAATTTTAACTCGTTTCATATCAGTCAATTTCCTGCGAAATCTCACAGGTCCTTAAAGCAATCTAAAGCTCCGAAAAGTAAGGGGAATATCCATTGTTGTGATTACACTGGAGTTTACCTTGAGTTAAAAACGAAAAGGAGGAAACTGGAAGTTAAATTTATCAGATCAGCAGTGATCCACTTGAATGTTTGATCTGATATAGAGTGAATGCCAGCATCATTAGGACAGATGTGTTTTCTTTGCGAAATTCGCTGCTTCAAAATGTTGGGAATATTGGCGTGAAGTCTTGGCTGTGATAATCTTTGTGAACATGAATGCTCTTGTTCATATCCGTGTTGATATCACTAATTTGCAGCATTCTCCCCCCAAGCATGCTCGGGGCCAGTGGCACAATTGAAAACGGGCATGACTACGAATCAACAGCAAGGCTTGTATGCTTTTTGCCAAGCCTTTTTCCAGTGGCGCAATGGGTAATGCGCCTATCTACAAATTGGGCGATTGTAGGTTCGAATACGACTGGGCACGACAGCAAGGGGTTTTGGCTTTCGCAAACCTCTGAAGTTTTGTTGTGAAGCTGAGATAAGAATTCAATTCTAAATAAGCAAGAGCAAAAATCCATCACATAATTGTCCCTGATGATATCATATTCAATATCCCAGGGTCATAACAGAGGTGGAAGCTGGATTAGTCCCACATGCTGCTCATGCACAATTTTCCAATCCCAGCCATCCAATTCCTGTGGCTGCATAAATGGCAAGGAAACGAAACGAATACCCAATCTTAGGTTTTAAACTTCGCAGAAATTCATTAGGAAGCGGAATCAGAGGAGAATAAAGGCTGACCTGACCGATGGAGCAGGGATTATCCAGGCATCTGCCCCTTCTGTCAGAGCTAGAACATTGACTCTGATGGCATAGGGGCGATTAATTGATCCGAGACTTTGCAAGGAATCTTGTCACAGATGCTGTGCGTTTGCTGTTGCCCTTGTCAGGAACAATAAAGTTCTCATTCACTGGCAGGGAATCGAAGCCGGGACGCGGTGGTAAAGGTGCAAAATCCGAGCCAATAGACCACCAAGGATGCCTGTAGAACGAGGATGTACTGGTGGGTCGTCAGCCATCAATCACCCCTCCGTGCTCGTGTCAGAAACAACCGCTTGCCGATCCTCATCCCATTTTCCAGCACTTTTTTTGGCCTTCACATCACAAGTTCACATCTGAATACGTTTGTAGGTCATGTAGTTTCCTGCCCCTGCGAACCCTGACAGTGATTTCCCGATTCAACCACCCGATCGTTGATAAATGTTTTGTTTATATCTACTGTATGTCAGAATCAAAATACGTTCAGGATTTTGAGTGGGAATTGAGCTCGGACTGCGGTGCTGTTGCATCGTTTCTTAATGACAGTTTTTGGCTTGATTTCACTGGAGATAAGTTTCTCCTCCAAAATGATTGCGTCATCGTGGGTAATCGGCAAGGAAACAAGCACATCATTCCATTTTTCCAACCCTACACTGTAGTCCTGTATGCTCTGACATTCCCAAATTTCATGTTAATGATGCTGTCTCCCACCATTTCAAACTAAACTATATAAAAAATGGGGTGAAGTTTGAGATGGGTAATGTTTGTTAACGTTACCTTGAGGAATTGAACCTCATTTTGACTTACATATCTAAACATGAAAACCAATTCACCAGATAGTGACAGATGTAAGGTGAGAGACGCGCCCCCAGAAATAGGATTTCACCCACTTGGCTTATGTTGTCCCATGTCAGATGTCAACACCAGACTCAGTTTACCGTAGTGAAAGGAAGTAAGTAGTCACTCCCTGTTCGTGCAAATCCCACATTAATTCCCTGTAACTCTGCAGTTTATGAGGCCTCACCTGGCTCTTCCTGCCTCACTGGAATATTGCTTACGTCAGCATCTTACTATCCTTCCGAATGGTCTTCGTCAGGTTCCTGAAAATTCATAGAGGAATGGGGTATTTCATGTGCATTTTTACTTTACAGGGCCAACGGTCTAACCACTGAGCTACAGAGCCAGTGAACTTGTCATGTGAGAGAGAAGGTCCCATGCATTAGAAACTGCAAACTAATAGATGAACTGATAGCCTGTGTAACACAACCCAGACAGAGCCGAAGGGAGCATGTTCGAAAAGATAGCAGGATGTCGAGCGTGATATAAACAGAGTTCTTCCATGGTAGCCGGTCATTAGGGTTCAGGAATTCCAATGTCATGGTCTGTTAATTGTTAACAATTATGGTAATTACTAGGAAATGCTGACTGATCTTTAGAAGCAGAATTATGCGTGAAACAGTCAGAATCACTTCCCTCCATGTCACAGATCCACGTCCGTAATGTCAGCTGCTATTGCCAGACGTGCATTCGGCTCAAAACAAGAACAGAGGAGGCCAACGGAATAAGGAAGGCCGATGGTGGTTTGTTGGAAGCGACTATAGGCTAACTGGAGCCAGGATCAATGTGTGCCCTGAAAGTTATTTTTCCTGTTTATCCCGGTGTAGTGACCACTCCGGATCAATCGCCCAATTGACTCATTGTGTGTTGATCTTTGCATGCCTCACATCGGTTCAGTGTCCCAAGTGGATCCACACATTTTTAATTTGGCGAAATTTACTCTTCTTTACAGATCATCTTTGCAGATTTTTATTAACAGAGCTAATTTTAGAAGTAGAAAGAGACCATTCAACCCAAGTCTGTTCCATCATGGAATGAGCTCAAGTCTGATTTGGTAATTCCGAACTGCATAACTAGCCTTTCTTCATCACTCTTCATACCTTTATTGATAACAACGTTTCTCTCTTAGACTTGAATATACTTAATGAGCCAGACCCGACAGTCTATGCTGTACAGAATTCCACAGGCACATACAAAATTCAGAACAATAGTTAGTAAACTTGCCAAATTGGAAATAACAATCTATCCCACTGGATTGGGAGAATGCTGAAGTCATGGTGAGAGAGACTGTAACAGGTAAAACTAAAGAAAAGGGACGGAGTGGGTGTGGTTTCAACATTACGCCATTGTTCTGCCATTCTCAGATTCCAATCACTTAACCTGAACGATTAACATAATTTCTCACACAGCAGGCCACCCCCTCTCCCCACTATTGCATAACCACTGCCTCCTGCACATTTCACATCAGCACTGATGACGATGATTCCAAACTGGAAACACTGACGTCCATTCTCTGCATGGGTGCTTCCTGATCCGTTGTAATTTCCAGTTTTTTTTGTTATCAGTACAGATTCCAGCATGTGCAGTCATTTGCTGCGAAATTCTTCTTCATGTCTGTGTTAAACCTGCAAACCCCATTCTGATATGAGGCACTCTGGTCTCAGGCTGTCCAAGAAGGAAAGAAACTTTCTGCATGCAAGAATTTAAATCTTTCACGAACGTGTATGTTGAAGTAAGGAGTACTTTTTTGTTGCAGTACTGAGTCTGAGCAGGCCCAGTCAATGGATATCACCGCTTCCTTCATTTTATTTTATCTCTGCTGTAAAACGCTCATTGAGTCTTTCAGAGCTGAACCATTTGTTTTTTTTTAATGTCAGGAATTCATGTTCATTTTCACACTGTTTTCAAGAATGCTAAATCCGCATTACTGTCTGAGAATTAAACTCGGAATTAACAGTTCGAGTGCTGATTCCCAACAACTAGAGCACCAGAGAAGGCGCACTCAGTGCTTGCAACTTTACTTTTTAACACTGCTTGTGAATTTTCGTTCAGTTGCAAAATGAGAGACAATCAATGAATTTTAAAACCAATGGCACAGTCCCTTCGTCCCATTAAAACAATGACAGTCGTCATACATGCTACTTCTTAACCAAGATTCCAAAACTTGACATTATGTGTTCAAACGCGTTTTAAATGTTCATTAAAATAATAATTCCATGTCTTGAAGGCTGCAGCACAACAAAAAAACAGCTCATTTAACCAAAAACAGTGAGCGTTGTTGCTTGTTGGAACACGAACTCTCAGTATTCCTCCTTGAAGAAGTTTCCGAAAACCAAACACTTTCTCAGAGCCGATTACCTGTTTTCCTTATGTCACCAAAAGTGTGGGTTTAAATCCGTCAGTTTACTAGTAAAGACTCTCCTTTACAAATCCTCTGTTCATCTGCTGTGTGATTTCCCTCAGTGTCGATCACCACCAGTTCTCCCTCTGTCTAATAACAATCCAGAACGACTATTTCATATCAGTTCCAATTTAAACAATTACTTTAAATTACATACCAATAATTAAAACCCAATCGAAGGAGACTTAGAGTATTCAATATTTGTAGTTTAATGTTCAGTTTTAGAGTTACAGAATCAAATTTATATACTTTTGTTCAATAGTGGAATTTGAGTCGCTCTTTGTCACTTTTACATGAACAGATTATGAGACGAGTTGAGATTTTCTGTGTGTTTGGTTTCATTAGCAGAAAGGTTTACCACGTTGTCGTTACATAGAAAGAGATTGCATTCGGTTTGGTCTGCCCATGTTTCTAAAGGGCGACACAGGTGACACCGTAATTGAAATGAAGACAATGGCAGTCAAACTGCAGAATTACTTTGCATGTATCCGCACACCGGGTTGATTTCTCGTGACATAGAAGGGCATGCAATGACTGGGACAGGACTGCCCCCACCTTTCGACAATGAAAGTCCCAGCCTGTACTGTGGAAGTGCAACACTGATCGAGGACAACTGCTATTTCAGGAAATGCAGTCTAAAGCTGGAAACCGATAACACATATTTTTCGAAACACTACATTTTTGACACCTCAGACTTTGTTTTTCATTTAGTCAGCATGTTCGGCTGTTCACAAAAATATTTCTGCGTTGCTAGGGCTCATAACTTAAAATTAGTGCCAGACCATTTAAGATGCATGTTCAGAAGCACTTTCAACCACAAAAGGTTAAAGGCAGGAAAACGGATTTTGGCCTCCGATCAGCCATGGTTTCTTTAAATGTTGGAACGGCATCGAAGGGCTAAATGGTCTACTCCTGTAACAAATTTCCTCCAATCTTTACTATTTCCTTATCATATATCTCAAAGATTCCACTGAATTTTTAATGAGGAAGCATTAATGTCGTTGGCCTCTGCTGGTTAATTTAATTCAGTGAATGGCTTTTAAACAGCTACCTGGCCTTGATAAGAGATGTGATTGTAGTTTGTTAGTGTTGTACACTTGCCAATGTTAGGACAATAAGCGATGTTAAATACCAGGTCATACGTTTGACGCCCTCATTGCATAATGTTCCATTGAATATCTGTTTTCTGAGCTGAACATTGACTTTTCATTCCACTGTCAGTGTAAACACATTCGAAGCGAGTTTATCTGCTGTTCTGAATATTAATGCCTCAGTTGCTGGTACAAAGTGACAATTAGGCGTGAATGATAGGCACATTTGTCGATGAGGCTTAAAGTTGACTGAGCGGGGTCACTTCAAATTTGACCGCTTCTGCTCATGTCCTGACACCAATAAGTGACTCAATCACAGAATTAGAATGGCCAAATGTTACATGAATCAAAAGAAACTGATCCATATCAACGAACACTTAAGTGAGACGGATTGGATTCGTATCTAATCTGCCTCCCGGATGTGAGAATGGAGTGCACATGTGTGCGATCACAGGTGATCAGGGCAGAGAACAGACAAAATTAGGGATTTCAAGGAATAGTGAAGATCTATCCACTATTGTCAAAGAGGAGCTCACTACTTCTGCCATGTCCCTGTCCAACTAAAATTGAATCTTTGGAGGAAGAGAACATGAATGAGAATTAGGACTATGTGAAAAATCAAAGTGTTCCCATGAAAAATGGAAATATGTTAACAGACAGCGGTCATAGGTTTTACTGTGAGACCTGAGAGGAGGAAAGTGAGAATGATAGTGACGGAACTCACCCGAAAGTAATATGAGTTTACTCCGATCTCTCCATCAGTAACATCCACGATCCTTACCCTAACTGAAAGAAGGATGCCCTGGATAACGGTGAGAAATTTCCTTATATTTGAATCAATTCGTTGCCAAGTCAGGCTGGTCTTTGCAAACATCAAATAATCACAAAATTAGTTTCAGGAAAAACAAACAAATTTTGGAAACAAGTGAATTTATGGCAGCGTAATCTTTCCACAGACTGTTCACTGGAATACCCAACTCAGTTTCTATGTACCATTGCTATTTTTTCCCAGTAGGCTGTCACGGTGGTTTGCACTGCTGCATCACAACGCCAAGGATCTGGGTTCAACCTCGGCCTTGGGTGAAAGTCTGTGTGCACCTTTCACAATCCCCACTTGTGTGTGCGTATTTCCTCCTACAGATCAAACATGTGCTGGTGAAGTGGATTGCCCACAGTATATTGGCTGGTCATGGGAAGTGCACTGTTGGAGGGTAGATGAGTGACTCTCGTATGGATGGTGTGCAGTAAGTTGTTGTGGACATGTTAAGCCGAATTGCTTATTTACCCATATCGGGAATCTATAATGATAATGTTTGTAATCTTGTCAGATGAACACATTGAGAGGTAGCGTTCAGTTGCTGATGTACCACATGGCTCTTTCAAATCTCAGCATAGTGTCTTGTTTAATTTTCTTATCAGCAAATACTCTCTTTCTCATCAATTAGAAAAAATGCACAAAATTCTGCTCTGCCAAATATAGAACAGGAATTTTGCCAAGGAAAACCAGTTCGTGTTAAACATTTTTCCTTTGTTATCTCCAAAGTTATAAATCTTTTTCCCGCATTCTTCCTCGTGCTTCGACAAAATGGAAATTCTGGTAGGGATAATTTGTTTATGAGGCTTTTTTATAAAAAAAAAATGCATCTGTAAACAGTGATGTGCTTGATAATTCAATTTAGTCAATGAATATCTCAAATAATTCATCACAGCATAGTTGAGCAACCAGAGGGAATATGAAATATTAGTGCTATGTTCTTGACAGAAGGTGTGGAGATTTAATGAGTAATTTTGAATCACAGAATTGTTAAGGTACAGAGGAGGTCATTCAACCATTTTGGTGAACACGATTCTCTGAATGTGCTTTCTGATTTTCTGTCTGACTTCTCCCACTGTAATCCTGTATTTCTTTCCCTATAACATAATCGTTTAATGCACTTGACTGAAAGAATCCCAAACAACAGATCCATTAAAAAATCCACATCTGACTACTCGCTGTGTGAAGTTTATTTCTTACATCATATTTTCTTCTTTTGTAATTTTTTTGAATTCTCCACTCTTACTCTCAAAGCTTTTCCGAGTAGGAACAATTTCTCACTACCAATTCTGTACTGTACCACCATGGTTTTGAAAAAATGTTTTGAATTTCCTCTCCGCCCTGTCCAATTTAACGTCATGGCTGAAATGTTTCACTGCCGGAGACTGTTGGTTCAATGTGATTTCTCTCAACCTGCCAGTTTCCCTTCGTTCCTGTTCTCCCGCTTATACTCAATTGCATCTGGAATCCATCTCGTGAGCGATGTTGCTTTCTGCTTCACTTCATGCTGATTAATTAACTCTAATAAACACTGGGAAGATTTAAGACAGTGTTTCTAAACTTCAAGACTGTCCACAGTCCCTCTCCCTTGTACCTCTCCGAGATTCTGCTCGGGATGTTCACGCTGGGCCTGTTACGTAAGAAACTATGCAGCTGACGCTAAGTCAAAGTAATAAACACTCTTATTTGGACTTTCAGGCGAACATTGGGTATTTCTGACACTCCCAATGTTAACAAGCCTCCGGTCCCAGCCAGGATGGCTCCAGCCCGTGGTTTGTGTCTGCACCAACACTTCACACAATACTGTACAAGTACGCAAAACAGGTGATTGACAGCGACGCCTGTGCCATATGAGTCGGGGGCGGAAAGATTAATCTACCAAACGCAGAGTGAACGAAGATGAGCGTAGTGCCAGCGCAGTCAGGTTAGGGAGAAATTCACTCTGTCCTCACTATTAACAAGCCAGACTGGAAATGAGCTACTTATCTCAAAGGTTGTCTTGGTCATGGGGCAGACGGAGGCGTCCAGCACAATCCGTGCACAAGGTAAAACTGAACCATTGTTAATAATCTCGAGGCAGAAGTGTGAAATCATGGAGACCCTGGACGATTCTTTATCAGTTCCCCCATCCCAAATATCCCCAGCATTGTTCTATCGGAATAGCAGGCGGACATTTGGGCCTTCAAGCCTGTCTTTCCCTTCGGTATAATGATTGATGGTCATCATACTCAATGCCCTGCTCCAGCTTTCACAACAGCGTATTGTAACCACGACATTCATATTGATACAGGTTTCTAAAAAATGCCCAGTTGTGACAAGTCCACAAAAGCTGGACAAAAACCAACCCTTACACCTGTCAATCAATGCTGAACCATCAGCAAAGTGATGGAAGGGAGTAATGACTGTGCTTTCAGGTTGTACTCAGTCAAACATAAGCAGCTCTCTGATACTGCGTATTCCGTTAGAGTCACTTAGCTTTTGTCTTCATTACATAATTAGTCCAAAATGGATAAAATACTGCACTCACAAGGCAAGGTGAGACTGACTGCCCTTGAAATTAAGGGTGCGTCTGAATGACTAAGGCATTGAAGAGCTTTTGTCAACCTGGAGTCAATTGGAATAAAAGGAAACCATTGTTACAATGAGGACGTGGAATCCCTCGGTAATTAATAGCAAACAGTCGAAAAGCCTCTCCTCACCTCATAATCTATTCAAACGAAATCCGGAAATTCTAATTTCCAATACTTAAGTAAAAATAACTTTTTATTTCACGCTATTGCGTATACTAAACAAAACAATAAACAAATTAAACATTCTTTCCTTTAACTGAACGCAATCTATAAACATGCTATTTCTATAACACAGTTGTTAAACATTACATCAACTTCATCTCAAGTCGACACAGTTTGCATGTGCTCCGCTGTTTCCAACTTCTATCTGCTCATTTCAATTGTTTCAACTTCTTTCATTTATACAGAGTATGTTTTGCAGAAAAAGGTACCTTTTGATATAGAGTGCTTTCTAATTTCTGAGAGAGGGAAGTGTTAGATGGGCAGGTAGCTCTACAGCAATAGCTCTCATTCTAGTTTTCAAAATATTGGTTTTATATATACTCCAATGACACATTAAATTTTAAAACTTGATTAGATTCCAGATGCCAAAGCAAACCAAAAATGAAATTTCATTAGCTTCTGGGACCCTGGGCATAATTTCATGTAA
Organism: Chiloscyllium plagiosum; assembly: GCF_037043375.1. NCBI lineage: Eukaryota > Metazoa > Chordata > Chondrichthyes > Orectolobiformes > Hemiscylliidae > Chiloscyllium > Chiloscyllium plagiosum. Next base: position 50,453,289 of record NW_028270183.1, read on the forward strand.
CTGGTTAAATGTGATTTGTTGTCGAAACAGCAAGAAAAATTCTGGTTTTCACCGAGAAGTGTTACCTGTATTTATTTTGGAACAGCCTGTCCCCCAGCCTTTTCATTCAGGGAGCAAAGCATGCACTCTTAATTTCCTTCAACATTCAGAAAATACACTATTTTAAAGTGATCATGTGTGCTTTCAACAATGTAACACACTCCACTTGATATAATCATCCAGCTCAAATGCTTGCAATTTCTGAATGTGAATCATCTCTAGCCCAGCACATCAGTGCAGAGGTTTCGCAAGTTATTGTCTCAGTCCTCATCGTTCTGAGCTGTTTCAATGACTATTGATCAATAATAAAAAAAAGTTGGTTATTTGACTCACAGAAACATGGAATCCTTGAAACGGGCCAATTTACCCAACATGTTCACACCTGCCTTCCAAACACCACTCAACACAGAATATTCTCCCTCCCTCCTACAGTAACACTGCATTTCCCATCGCGAAGTATCTAACCCAGACTTCCTTGGATAATTTTGCAATTGTAAGTCTACCTAACCTGCACATCTTTTGGCCGTGGAATGGAAACCATACAAACATGGGGAGATTGTGCAAACACCACACAGAATATCACCCAAGGCTGCAATTGAAGCAAGGTCCCTGGCCCTGTGACAAAACAGTGGTGAATATTGCGCCAACATGCCACACCTGACTGCATATTGTTTAGCACCATTTGCACAAGCAATTCCTGTCCGGACAATGTGGAGAAAAGCAGGCACTTCTCTGATGTTTGAAGAATTTATTTTGAATGAATTAGCTGCCGTAGAACAGGAGGAACAAGGAACACATTTCGTTTCTGCTGGAATGTATTAACTTCATTGGAAGGAAGACACAAACGGCATCATTCAGTCATCAATTAAGAAACAGTTAAACTCCTTGGTCCAGATTCACAGTAAACTGGAATTCAAACCAAAACGTCTAGTTGAGACTTTGGCACACGATGATGCACAGTAAAAACCAGGCACTTCCTTCACTTATGAACTTGCTGTTGTTACAGTAGTTTGGATTTCACATCAAATCTCTTCCCACACCAGTGCAGAGGAACAGCCTCTCCTCACAGTGAGATGGCGGGTGCACAGTGAGTCAAATTGACCACTTGAATCCAGGCCCATTTTGAGAGCAACTGACGGTTTCTCATTCGTGTCAACACGTTGATGGGTTAACAGATCGTCAGAGATTTTAAGGCGCTTCCCACATTAACGGCATTTAAAAAAAATCTTTCCTATGTGTGGACTTGCTGTTGTTCCAACAGTGTGATGGACTTAGTGACTTCTATCCCACACTCGAAACAGACGAATGGCCTCTACCTCGTCTGACTGCGCTTATGTTCTGGCAAGGCAGATTATCTGTTGTATCCCTGTCCACACGGACAAGACACAGTTTCTCCATACTGAGAATTATGCTTTTCCGTTCCATGATCAAAAGCGAATCATATTCAGACAACAATCAATTGACACTGAATCATCAGATACTGAAATGATATTTGGCTTTAAGCCTTTGCATTGTGAATATTCTTCTTCCAATGCCCGGGAAATTTATTGATAAAGGAAATAACGACGTATTTTGACGTCCAGAAAAAAAAGACAATAAGCTGCAAGAGCAGAAGTCGGCAATTCCACCTGTAAAATCTGCTCTCAATATTCAGTGAGATTACGGCTGATCTGATAATCCACAGATTCAGTTTCCTGCAATATCAGCTATCCTTCGAATCCCTTGCTAACTAAAATCTGTTTCTCACAGAGTTCAAATGAATTTCTTGTCGGGACTTCAATAAGATGCAGACCAGGAAGGCAAAGTTGGGATATGAAATGATCAAATCTGCCAGGGCTGAAGATAAGCCGAAGAGGGTCTACAAGTACATGACTGGCAAGAGAACAAATGGAGAAATTGTACCATAAAGATTTAAGAGCGTTTGATCTCAGCAGATGGAAGAGACATTAAGCGAATTCTTCACGTCGGTTCTTACTGTGGAGAAAGCAAGACCTAATGTTCACTCTCCATGTATGAAGAGGACGATTCCTTGTCTTAAACTATATGACCAAGCATCAAAGAAATTGACATTAGGTGATATTTCTAGCGGCTCGTTTGCATTCGACGCTTTGTTTCCTTCATAGTACAGGAAAATAATTGCTGAAGGTCTCAGAAAATGTAAAAGGTGGATAAATTTCCAGAGCTTGGACTAGTGTATTGTGATGAAGATGTTGTGAAGAAAAGAGTTGAAAACTTGTAAGGCACAGCACAACCTGTTCTGAACAAAGGAACAATGTGACATTTGTTCGAAATAGCCAGCAGAGCTGGATCGCCATCTGGTTAAATTATTAATCAAGATCCCAAAACAAAATCAGGTTGAAACTTAGAATGTTGATAATTTTAAAGCCCATGAAATAATCTGAAGCTTTGGTGTATACAACAGGACATTTTGAACAGCTAGTGAGAGGACTGTGTCTGAAACTTCCAGCTCAAGAGATCTCACAAATGTACAAACTGGCGAATGTGTTTGCATGGCAGAACATCGATGACAATCTGGAGAAAAACGACACAGATTAATCCACAAAAGGAGACATGGCAATGCTGAATGGTTTTGAGCTGTGATTTTTTTAAAAAAATCATCATTGGGAAATTTTCAAATTGGAATACTATTGTGGAGTGGAAGATAAACGATGGTTTTCAGAGAAAGTAGTTGTAAATAGTTTTTAGTTTTCATATTCTCTGTTTGACGTAGAGAATAAAGTTGTGAATTTTCCCTTTAAATCTTGATCTTTGAGATACGCCTAGCCTCTCGGATTTACACAGATTACAGCACGGGGTAAATATTGTTTTCTGTGTTGCTGGTTTCAATTAGCATAGAGGTTTACCCTGTGTCGGAACTGAATCCAAAAGCATTGTGTGAAGTAAGCGTGGAAATTGCAGGCCTCCTTGCTGAAATAATTGAGTCACATCTAAATATGGGTGAGATTCCAAATGATTGGTCAGTGACGAACGTTGTTGAAGAACGAGAAAGGGAAAAGACTTGGATCTACAGACTTGTGAGTTTGAAATTGGTGTTTCACAGGTGGTTTTGGAAGAGATCATTTGCAGAGGCCAAAAAATATAGGGGGTCATCAGCATGGATTCGTGAGGTGGAAACTGTGTCTCATAAATTTGTTTGAGTTTTTGATCAAGTACACTAGAGGACTGATGAGGCAACAACAATAGACATTGCTTATCTTCGGCTTTAAGAAAGTGTTTGACAAGATTCCGCATGGAAGACTAATGAGTAAAGTTACATCACGTGGGGTTCACAATTAGCCTGCCAATTTGATACGAAATTCAGTCAACAACAAGAGAAAGGATGAGATCTTGGTGGGTTGATTGTCAGACTGGAGGCTTGTGATCAGCAGTGTTCCACAGGGATCCGTGCTGGCTCCTTTGTTTGTGACTTAAGTAAATGTTTTAGATGACAATATGAACGGCAGGGATCGTCAGTTTGCGGTTGACAGCAAACGTTGCAGTATGCATATAATGAGATGAGAGCAGAAAGTTTTGTGTGTACATTGAGAACATTAGACAGGCGTTTGGACAAATACATGGACAGCAAACGATTAGAATGATATGGGCCAAATGCAGGGACATGCGATAAATGTGGACCGGCATAATGATCAGTATGAACCAGTTTGAGCCAAACGGCCTGTTTCTGTGCTGAAGGACACTATAACTCTCCATGGTGGCACAGTAGACAGAGAAGAAAGTCATCTCAGGTTACCTAAGATTAAAAGAGACATTGATCATTCAGGTATATGATCAAAGAAATGACAGAGACAGTGTAATTTTGATAAATGTAAGGTGCTCATGTAGCACTTGTACAATTACAAGTACTGCCTTTAATAGTGCGACGTAATAGACACGTGAATAGGTCACGGAATGGAATTTGAAAGTCGTGTCACATATCGACAGATCTGTTAATAATGCTGTGAGAATGCTTTCATTCGTGGCACAGTTTTTTTTTGTGTTGGAGTTGGGACGTCATGCTGAACTTCTACAGGACGTTGGTGGGGCCTCTTCTGGAATACTGCGTCAAGTTCTGGTAGCTCTGTTAGACGAAGAAGAATAGTAAGCTGGAGAGAGTTCAGAAGAGATTCACCAGGAATTTCCAAGAATTGAAGGGATTGAGGTGTAAGGGAAGGCCGGATAGGCTGCAACTTCTTTTGAATGAGCTTAGGAGGTTGAAGTTTATCCTAAAAAAGCTTTGAAAATCCTGAGGGATACAGATTAGCTCAAGTGCAACTGTGCTTTCCTTTTTGGGGGATTTCAGGACAACTGGACATATTTTTAATGTGAGAGGAGAAAGGGTATAATAAGACACGAGGTGCACTTTGTTTTACTTTACGTGGTATGTTACCTGTGCAATGTTCCAGAGGAAGTAGTGAATGTGGATAAAACTGCAACTTTTAAAAGACATTCGGATAAGTGCATGAATATGAAATGTTACGAGAGATATGGGCCCAGAACACGCAGTTGGTACTACGTTAGGTTCCGTAAACGGTAGCATGGACTGGTTGGAACAGCGGTCTGTTTCAGTGATGTTTGAGTCAATGACTCGATGCGATTGACATTTTCAGAATGATGAGAGGCCTGCATAGAGCCAATGTGGAGAATATGTTTCTTCCAATATGACACACCAGAACCCGACGGCATGGTGTCAAATTGAAGCGATAACAAATTGGAAATGAGAGGAGGCGGAAAATCTTCAGTCAGAGAGTGTTGATTCTGTGGAGATAGTTGACATAGATGGCTGTGGGCGCCAAGTCAGTGGGCAAATGTGTGGCATTGTGTCTCGTTGGCTAGGACGGCTGCCGAATAGCTTCAGGGTTCAAGGTTCGACACTGCTTGTGTGGCGTTTGCACGTTCTCCCCGTGTCTCTGTAGGTTTTCTACGGGTGCTGCGGTTTTCTCCTACAGATCAGAATGGGAAATTTATTGAATGGATGGCTGGTTTGTGATGCAGAGTGACAGCAATAGCACGTGCTGAATCCCTGCACCGGTTGAGGCTGCCATGAAAGTTCCAGTTTCTGAACATTACACCTGGCCTCAAGATGGTAACAATCAGTTTAAAGCACCATTAGTCATCTCTCTCTCTCTTGCTCGTGAGTTTGCGGTCTTATGATCTTCTGGGACAACTAGAAGTTTTGTATAAACATTTCTGTTTTGTATTGAGAAAGGAATTGCTGGGAATCGAACTGAGTGAAGCACATTGTGTGAGAGTGATGCACTCTGAATGGTGTACAGTGAAAAAGATGTTTCTGACACTGTGGGTTAAAATCTAAATGGACAAAATTATCATGACATGAGGCACAATAATTTAGGAAGATCACATAAAACAATGAAAAAAATGGAAACGCCCTTGGAGGAACTGTGACTATTGTTCCTTTCTGTCAGGCACAACATAAAATGGGAAATGTGACCCTGCCATGGGTCACAAAGAATATGAGGGATATAAGTGAATCCAAATAAGAGGCGTACCAACTGGCTAAAAAGAGCAGCATACAAGTTAACTGGAAGCTGTTCAGACTGCAGCAAAAGAAGACTAAAGGATTACTGAAGATGGAAAAATAAACATTGAAGGTGAGCTTTAGCTTAATAGGCAAACTAATTTTCAATGCTTCCAAAAGTATATGAAGAGCAAAAAATGTCATTAAAACAAATTACAGTCAAGCAGGCGAAGTCATAATGTGGAATGAGGAGATGTCACAAGAATTAATTATATATATGGTTATGTCAGCACAAACGATGACAAAATGATATCACTAACATGATCGGGAAGAGATAAGAGGGAGTAACTGAAGGAAACCCGTAATGGCAGGAAAGTGATCTCTGGGAAATTGGTGGCATTTACAGTGAAAAAATCACGTTACCTGTTAATTGGTAACCGAATACACCAACTGTTTAAGGAGTTTAAAGTGAAGACTGCTGATGCTGGATATTGAAGTCAAGAGTGTGGCATCACATGGCAAAATCGAGATTGGCGCAAGCTTCCCCACTCAAAAGCTCAATCACTGCCCACCAACAACCTACCCACCCATAACTGCGCTTTCCCCTGCCACCACAGGAATTGGAAATCCTGCGCCCATACCTCCCAATCTCCTATGACCAAGGCCCAAAAGAAGCCTTCTAGGTTCCTCAGAGATTTACCTGCATTTCCACACGTGATTTATTGTATTCGTTGCTCCCAATACGGTCTCCTCTACATTGTGGAGACAGACCACCTGCGTTCAGAACGCTTCAGAGAACATTTGTGCGACGCCCACTCCAACCAATCGCACCACCGTGTGGCCGAACACTTAAACAACCCGCTCCCATTCGTCCAAGGATATGAAGCTTCTGGAGCACCCCCATTGCCAAGTCCTAACCCCCGAACAGCTGTCGGGAGAACTCCTCATCTTCCACCTTAGGATTATCCAACCTCTCGTGATTAATGTGAATTTCAACAATTTCCTCATTACCCCTCCGCCCCCCATCTTATCCCGAATCCCTCATGACCTGTCCTACAATGTCGAACTTCCTTCTCACCTATCCACTCCACCATCCTCTCAGACCTGTCCCATCATTCCCACCTACATCTTCATATTGCACTCTCAGCTCCTATACCCCCGAACCAGAACCTTTCAAATATCTTACCACTGTCTTGGCTCACCAGACTCATTCCTGGTGAAGGCGTTTCGCTCAAAACGTCAATTCTCCTGCTTCTCGGATTCTGCCTGACCAGATGTACTTTTGCAGCACCACACTCGACAGCAATGATTTAACTCAATAACCTTTGATTTCAGCCCCATGCACACCAAAGATAGATTCACAAAGAGTGAAGCGAAAACGTAAACTAAAAACAAGTCAATCTGATCCAAGGATAACAGCCTTGAACGGGGCGTGTTAGTGCAAAGGAGCCTGGGGCTCTCTGTGGCTTCAATCACGGCCCGTTAAGTCATTTGTTTGGAGCTAGAGTCCTGCTCAGACCAGTCATGAAACCTATAAATGTCCATACGCTGCCCTCCCTTCAAACTTCACTCGCCACCTGTGACGGGAGAGACCAACATTTCTGTCTGGACAGAAATTGTGCTGCGCATGCTCATTATTTACATTGTTTTCCTGCTTTTGCAAGCTGCCCAATGGCATGGTGATGTGGCACAGTCAACAGTAAGCAAAAGGCGGGGCTAGTGATACTGGGACGGAGAAGGGTCGCTAACTAAACAGGAATTAAGGGCAGGATCGAGCCTCACTCTCCGTGAGTGTGTGTGAGGGCGCGAGGGAGATTTTAGGCTCGCTGGGTCAATGATCATTGTTGCTTTGTCACAGCGCTGAGGATTCAATTTCAGCTTCTGGTAACTGTCTGTGTGGAGTTTACAGCTTCGCTCTGTGCTGCATGGATTTTTCTTCAGGGTGCTCCAGGATCCTCGGACAGTCCAAAGATGTGCAGGGTAGGTGAATTGGCTAAGTTAAATTGTCCTTAGTGTTCAGGTTTATGTAGGTTAGATGCATTAGTCTGAGGTAAATCGAGAATATTAGGATATAAGGATTGCTCTGGCTGGTTTGTGTTTGGGAACAAAGGGCTTGTTTGCATACTGCTGGGATTCTTTAAGATGGAATTGTCACATATTCTTCGGTACAGGCTATGATAGACAAGTGGGCAATGTCCCAACACACAGCAGCATGTTTGGAACAATGTGTCCATAACCAAATCTTTGTTGCAGAAGTTGGAGAAGAAACAAATGCTTTCTCAATAAAAAAAGTTGAAGAAAGAAATAGATTTGAAGCAAAACGCAGACATTCCAGTCTATTTTTAAACCATCGACATAAAAATTGTACACGTTGGGCTTTCCGCAAAGTTTTTCGAACTTCCCCGCCATGAAAATGCGTTCCCACGTTGGGCAAAGATGTGCCTGTTTTCTACCAGCTGACCTCACTGCAGACTGCTGCTGCTGAACCTCAATGGTTAATCTATACCTCAGCACTTCAGTCATCCTTCGCTGTCGATAGCACCATCCGGGCACATACTCAGCCGATTCTGTTGCCATGCTCCCTTACCACGTCAGCTACCTCTCTGCAGAATCCAACTGTAGACATTAATGAAGCCGTGATTTTGTCGACCGTGAGCACCCATCTCGTGGCCGACTGCGAAATTCCTACCGTCACGGACATTGCCACCTCCATGACCAAGTTCCAAAGGCAAACTCGTATTCTCACCACATCTAACGCACCCAGAAAACCGAGATAACTTTTAAAATGACGTAATTATATTCAAATCTCTTAGTAACATCCTCACTACCTCAGGCTTTAAAGTCCTCCAGCCCTCACAGGGGCAATTAGGGCTTGCCAAGAAATGCCAACACAGTCAACGATGCCTATATCCAAAGAATGATTGTTTTTTTTTAAAAAATACCCTTCATGACATTTGCATTACCTCTAAACCATTCATCGAAGGATTCTCGCTTTTAACTTTTCCACAGGTTCACAAAGGCAGCCGACATGCTATTGCGGCCAAGGCTATAATCTGTGTAGCTTCTTCACTAAGCTCCCTCTCTTCATCTCAGATTTTCACTTTAAAATATCTTTTAAAAACGAATTTGAACATTATACGTTTTGTTGCCTACATTATAACTCGTTCTATTTCTGGGGTTAAAAAGTTGGTTTGTAACAATATATTTATATAATTAAATTCTCATTGAATTTGCATTTTTCACATTATTTATTTTTACGTGAAAATGTTCTTTGAAGTGATGATTCTGTTCATTCGAACTGCCGCTGTCTGACATCTCTCCGAGTCCTGTTGTGAATATGTTCCTTCGTCTCATTTCAAAAATGCATTGCTCACTCGAACACTTACTTCTGCATGGACACCGTTCAGTCTGAAATGCTATCACTGTTGATGGGTGGACTTACCCCAGTCTCACCGAAACATTTGAACATTCAAACCATTTGGATCAGTCAGACACCGTGGTAGGGAGATCAATCCTCAAGTAGCACTTTAAATGACATTGACCAGACAGTGTTGGAGCATCATTTTCAGGAAAGGAATTCAGAGCAGTAGCGAGGAAAATGGACATTTTTATTTTGGAAAATAGCAATTCCCGTGGCTTTCTGTGACATTTATGTAATTTGTTCCTTCAGCTGCAGATGTTTATTCAGAGTTCCGCAATTCACAGTATAGCAGCAATTTGACAGCACAGAAGTGAATTATGGGGATAGTGCCTGTTCTGAAGAGCTTCAGTTATGAGGAGAGATGAGACACCTTGGTGTTATTCTTTTTCTCAGAGAGAGGAAGATTATGAGGAGACATGATTAAGAAGTACAAAATATTGAGGGGCATGGAAACGGTATACGGAAAGAAACGCTTTCCATTGGTGGAGGGTTTCAATCAACAGGGTACCATAAATTTCAGATAAGAGGCAAAAAGGTTTGAGGTAATGTGCGGATAAATTTAAACAGCCAGCGAGTTTTTGAATCTGGAACTCAATTTCTGCATGGGCGGGGGAGGCAGAAATCCTCATAACGTTGAGGTGTGAGTATTTGAAGATAAGGCACTTCGGGCCAAATGATGGAAAATGGAACGAGGATAGCCAAGCAGATGTTTTTGACAAGATCATGCACAATGAACTTGAGACAGGCGCCCTACCTGATGCTGAAAAATGTGTTGCTGGAAAAGCGAAGCAGGTCAGGCAGTATCCAAGGAGCAGGAGAATCGATGTTTCGGGCATAAGTCCTTCTTCAGGAATCTGGTGTCCTACCTGATGTCCTCGTTTCTTTGGTGGTGACTGTCCTCGTCTATTCCGCGGGAGTCGGTGTTTCAATTCTCTGCCGTTGATGTCCCTCTTGGAGCTTCAACGTTTCTGGAAAGTGTTGGCCCCCTGGTATCGGGTGAAGTTATGATGGGTGCGTTCGGCCGATCTGGGAAGTTGGCTTGCAGCATTTTCCACCAGTTGGTTGGATCAGAACAATAGATTTATGTAAGTTAATTGACATTGTTTTTGACACGCATCACAATCACTTTACACTCACTTCAATTTCTCCTAACTGAATGGCCTTATGGGAGCTACTAAGCGAAGAAAATTGCCAGCAGCACATAGTTAGGAAACGTTAAAAAAACTAATTCAGAGAGTTAATAGAAGTAAGAATAATAAAAAATACAACCAAGACAATACTGACATTCTTGGAGAAAGAGGTAATTAAACCATTACAGAAACTTCATTCAGGAGAAAAGTATCAAAGAGATCAATGCATGAACATTGCTTCAGTTGGCACTAAAGGGTCACATCCGCCAAAGAGAAATGTAAAACATTTTTCGGATAAGAAAGCACAGCACTAGACATGAGTAGATGATCAGTAAAAAATACTGAAGTAAATTATTGATTTCACCTTGATAATGAAATGCTAGACCCGGCAGGTGGAACAAAATCAGAAGCACTGTGGTCAGAGCAAACGCTCACAGTTGAGGAAATATACAGGAATCAGGGTGATGTTACTGAGCAATTACCTGTGTATGATGTCATCACCCACATGAACACACAGCATTTGGGTTTGCGCAAACAGGTTATCTCGACAAAGAATGTGAGTGTCTTGGAGAAATCGAAAAGGAGATTTATCAGAACAGTCAAAGAAATGCGGAATATTACATCTAAGTTCAGGGTGGAGAAGTTGAAGTTTTTCTACACAGATCAAAAAAGATTGAGGTGTGATTTGTTCAAGGTACCGAGGTTTTAATACGTTTAGGAAGTTAGAGGAAGAGAAGCTGTCCAATTTTCGTGGGAAACAAATTTATGATATTATGCAAGAATTACTGGGAGTTAGAAGGTAGAACTTCCATGTTGCTCTTGTCTTAGCGAATAAAGTGGCGAGATTTTATCTTGATACGTAATTTGGTTTCCGTGTTCGAATCTGTAACTCCTCTTCTGATACGGTGTAAAATAATTTTGCAAAGGCCATCTTAGTAAGTCCGGGACTGAAGTTTAGAGAAGAACAAATATTCATTTTTTTGGGGGGGAGTTTGTTGTGTTTACATTCTCCCCGCCTCACTCTGTGTAGAAGGACTTATAAGCTCCATTCCAGTCAGTCCAGGTGAGACATTCACAAAACCATCAAATATTATCACCCACATTGCTTGACTTCAATAGTCACCAATTTGTGACGCGGGAAGTTTCATTGGCAAAGAGAGCACGTTTCCCCATGAAGTTTCCTTTCACTCTTTGTCTGCCCATCCATTCAATTTGATCAGTCCTGTTGTGATAAATTTCACCTCTACTCTCCAGTTGTTCTTCCGTAATTCGAGGCAACCTCGTACCGAGTCGCAACATCATATTAGTTTTCGATTGTTTATGTTACATCAATGACAAGACCAGAACAAGCATGCAGGAAATTGAATAACACAAAAAAAAGGTTTTTAAGATACCCTTCCAGAAAATTAACCGACTGCAGAGTCAGAACATAAGAAATATCAGAGTGCAATGATGTTAAGTACATTTCACAATGCACAGACACTCCCAGACGAGCTCAGTCTTTGCAAAATGTCCATTTATAATTGTGACACTTCCCTGGGGTAGATCCTCCCTCATTCCACAAAACTGTATGCTGCCGAAAACTATTTCAGTTCAGATTAAAATGGCTCAGGATGCTTTCCATCAACCCAATGTTTCCTGCACCATTTCAATTGAAGTGTATCCAGATGAGGTTCGACCTCCCAGCCTCTGCTCCCAATGCTCCCTATTCCATGTCAACAAAAGTTGTTCCAGCCGAGTTTGGAGCTCCCAGCCTGGGCGTTTTACGCGCCTCTTTACATTCATAGAAGGACTGCATGTTCACGGACTTTGTCACTGGCGGATAGAGTAGAGATCCACGTGTTCTTTCCATTCCCAATTTCCGATCGCATCTTCCTCACTGCGCCACTAAATTTCTCTGATTCCAGACCTGGGAACCGATGTGATGTGAGTGTGCAACAGTAGTTACTACCTTGTCCCGCGGCACTGGTAAATTAATGATGTGAAACTTCGTTGTTACTGAAACCTACATTTGAACAATTTGTGTACTATCGCCTGTACATTTCATGTTTTCTAGAAATCTATCGAAATCAGACTTCAACATTCTCAATGATGGAATCTCCACAGCCACTGAGAACATCGAAGATGACAATTCAGTCCAATCTCAGTGAGTTATCCTCTTTTGCATGTAGTGATGTTCCTCGCCAATCTCAGCCATTGCATTTATTGCTTTTACTGTTGAGTTTTCCATGTGGTTATATAGTGTTTCGTCCACTGCATTGTGGCTGCAGCAACCTCCATGCAAATCCGATTATCATTAATGCGCATTTGTTCCATGTTGCTCCATATAACCTGTGCAAAACAACCGCAGAAAGAAAACAATCAATTCTAAAGGTGAAAAAACTCTACAGGATGATAATTTTATTGCTTCAAACTTTATCTGCACCCAATCTCGGAGATTTTTCTCCCTTTCACAATCACTATTCTTCCTTTCCATCCCTCCTCCCATGTCACTAGGGCATTGCACAAGCTAACATTCACTTTCACGTTGACACCGTTAAGTTAGTGCTGCGGCTGTCACTCTTGTAAGGTGAACGTGCCCCAATACCACCATGAGGAACTTTAAGCCACTTATTGCAATCCGATAATGTGGTTGGGTTATCAATCTTCATGTATAGTGTTTGATTTGCATGGACAAGAGTTCATTGGAGCACTGGGTTCTTGAAAACGACGTAGAACAGTATCGAAGGAAATAGTTTTTATTGGGAAAGACCAATGTTTGTGAATTCCCCACATTTATTTCAAGTCTGTATTCGTCTCTCGCTAGAGTATTATTTACAATTCTGACAATTCACATGAAAGAAGGGATATGACACTGTGGAAACGGTGCAGAAGTGATTTGCAAATATTTTGTCTGGATTGAAGAACTTCAGCTTTGAAAGAGTTCAGACAGACTGGCCTTGTTTTTGTGAGAGAGATTGAGAGATTGAGAGGAGATGGTATTGAGATTACGGAAATAATGAGGGGTATGGATTGGGTACACTTAACGAAAAATTTCTCCATGATGGAAGGATCAAACAAAAGATAGCCATAGATTTAAGATAAGTGTAATAAAAGTTCAAGTAGCTGAACATAAAAAAAAACTTTATCAGCCAGCGAGTGGTTGGAATCTGGACATCACTGTCTCTATGTGTCAGACGGCTGAAATTCTAAGAACCTTCAGACATATTTAATTTAATGTTTAAGGCATACAACGTTAAATGATGGGAAATAAGATGAGGATAATCAAGCAGGTTTTATTGACAAGAACATGCACAAGTAGCTTGCAGACTCAGTTCGCTCTGACATCCACCGTGTGGCGTTTAGGAACCTCACTTGTCACGCGGGAGGCCGGGGTTCATTTTCCCGCTGAGGCGGCTCTGACTTTTTCAGGGTTTCAAGGTTTGTGTAAAGATCTGTAGTTCCGGTAAAGGGTGCAGATGGTGTGGGGATGTTCGGTGGTTTTGGGAAGTTGGTTTGCAGCCGTTTCCTCCCCTTTCTCGGTGATATCCTCAAGGCAGATGCAACACGCGTGAAACGCTGCTGTCCTTCAGCATTTTGAGTTGGTTTGATTTCCTTCCCACTGCTTTCAGTTGCTGGTTCTTGTCGTTCTTTGCATGTCCCAGTATTTTGGGTACAGATCAACATGTTTTTTGATGGAGTCATTGGATGAGTCTCGTCATTCTAGAAATTCTCTGGCTGCACTCTATTTAGCTTGTCCTATTATTTTTGTGTTGTCCCAGTCGAATTTGTTGTCCTCATCATCGATGTGCATTGCTACTCAGAACAGCTGGTCGTGTTGTTTACTGGATCCTCCAGAAATACTTTGCAACAGTAGATATTCCCACAGATTCATTGTCAAGAACAACGCGAAGAGGACATGCCATGACCCAACACACCAAGCACTATACATTATAATTAAAAATAATGTCTCGGCACGTACAGCCAGACTGCTCTGACCACTCGGATTTATGAGGCAACATAAACCGAAAGCCACGTTTGACAACAACTCACCAAAACATGGACCCAATATCCATCATCTGCAGGACACATTTGAACAAACAATGTTGCACGTAGTGACTGCATGAAACATTATAAAGGACAGAGAACTCACGATATGCATTCGTGTAGATCAACTTGACACAAAACAACACTGCCAGGTGTCCTCAGTGGGTTGACTGATGATGCTCAGTGTTGCTGATTCCGTGGCTGGAAGCTCGTAATGTGTGACAGTCTGCAGCAATGGAGAGTGTCGTGCTGGAAAAATACAGCAGGTTAGGCAGCATCCAAGAAGCAGGAGAATGGACGTTTCTGACATGAGTACTTCATCAGGCATTCGGCCAAAACGTCGATTCTCCTCCTCCTCCGATGCTGCCTGACCTGCTGTGTTCTCCAGCACCACACTCTCGACTCTGATTTCCAGTATCTACAGTCCTCACTTTCCCCTCCGTCTGTAGCAGTAGTTAGTTCCTTGTGTGAGGGAACTATTGAGATCACCAATGTAAAATTCGATTGCTGATTGAGAAATATAACCAGTTCCGCAGCCGAAAAGAGTGTTTCTGTTGTTTTCCTGGCTGTACAATGTGTGCTTCTGTGATCTCAGAGTTTGCAGTACACTGGGGAACTGCTGCAGTTATCTGCGTTTGGAACCTAGATGCTATTGATGCTGTTTGACTTGTTCTTGATTTGTGCAACAATAACATAGTGACGGATCAATTGATATTGCAAGAAGGCTAACAGGCGTGGCAAATATCGAGCTTCTGTTGGCATTTGATCAGAGATTACCGAGATCTCGGAGAAAAGAATGTTGAATTCTTTCGGGTCGTGATGAAGAACAAACAGGGAAATAAGTCACCAGCGTGTATAGTTTACAAGGGCACTCACAGGAACCAAAATGCGAAATAAAACGTACAAAATGAGGTAGACAGATGAAGGATGAATGTAATCATGCGAAACCTGACTTCCACTCACCAGATCCCCAATCCCACTCCTAGCCCCATTGTAAACAAATGTTAGAGAGCCATAAACATCAACATAGTCTATTGGAACAATCTAGGTCTTTTCTAAATTTTCGATTAGGCTATTAGTTTAAGTTATTTTTGTTTCCTGGGAAACCATCACTTTCATTGTTAGAATTCGGAAAGGAAGCCATCCTTTTTGTCAGGGAAATAATATGATTATAAACTTTGTTTGTGCCATGTAAAAGATTCCTCTGTGTCACACGTTTCTTCTACTTTCTCTCGATTTTTAATAGTACTCTGTCTTTTGACTCTTCTGACCAAAGTGCATGACCTCATAATCCGGACATGAAACTGTATCTGACAAGTTTTTTCCCCACTCACCCAACCTATCTATATGCCTATGCATATTGCCATGATCTCATCATAACATCCGATCCCACGAGTGTGTATTGTCAGCACATTTCACACTGCCACTTGCTTCATGCTATTAACAGAGATATAATTTAAGCTTTGAATATACCCAGTCTTGACAGGCCTCTGCTGTAAATACTTTTATATACTTGCTACCCTCTGAATGTGAGAACATCCTCCTCATTTGTTTCGAAAGTGGGTAACCCATTCCCCTGAGATTGGGACCTCCAGTCCTGCACTATTCTGGATATAAACCAGAGCAGAACAAACGCTTCAAGTAAAACATAATCTCACTGGCGTCTCCAGTACCTGTTCTGAGTTTTCTTTTTTGACCTCTGTTTGAACAAGCTGCCCTGATGAGCACATTAGATTTGACAATGACACATTTGCTTCAATAGTACTTCAATGCCTGTGATTAAAGTGGAGCTGAAAGGCGCGATAAAAGTGTATCGTTATTACTTGCCGTATTATTAATCTCTCTGTTCATGAAAATGGAACCTTCAGATCCATCTCTCAACAATACCGAGCATGTTTCCCTCACAGTTGATTTTAAATGATTTCTTGTTGGATGAGTCATCCCTGCAAATCAAGAAACCTGTCTCAACAACTCGATATTTTCTCAGTTCTGCTCATTTCTTGACATGCAGGAAACTTGCGTTGTGAACCAGAAACAGACCTGAGTCAAAACGTTAGCTCTGTTTCTCTACCCACAGATGATAAAAAACGTTTGGGATATATGTAGGTTTCACTGAGTCTATTTGAAACAAATTGTGTTTTTCATTAAACCTCTTCACTCCTCGTCCTCTGGTCAATCTCCCTGCGCAGAGGCAGCAGTTTCTCCTGACCATTAACCCGCCCATGCACACCTCTTTCTCCCACATCATTATAAACGTCCCCAAGAAGTGTCCCATTAATCTTCTTTGCACCAAACAAAACATTCCCATAGTCGGGAATCTCTCCACAAAAGGAGGTTTATTTATCTCTGTACATGGTGCAAAGCAGAGGACTGCAAAAAGATACTGGAAAGATGTTGCCAATTGTCAAGTGGGAAAACTGTCAACAAGCAAAACAGAAATCCCAGACTCGAGTTTTGTGAATCTTTAGATATTCCTTGGGAAGTGGATTCAGAGGAGAATGAAGGGTGAAGTTTCTGACTAAGCAGAGACAGTTTAGAAATTTTTCCATTCTTTCGGAGGCCGGTACTTTGACTCTGATGTTCTCCGGACATGAATCGATCTGTGATATTGAAGGATTTTCGTTCCTGTACGTCTGGATGTCAAATCCTATCTCAACTCCGGGGCAATTAGAAATCGCGGGAACAGACAGGACACTGAAAGGCTGGAAGTGAGACATTCCCTGTCAGAGGATAACTGGTTTCCGGTGTCATGGGTGTGTCGAGAGAGGGTGGGATCAGACTATTCCTGTGTGTTCACCGTGAATTTCCCGATATTTATTTCGGAAAAGTAATGCTAATTAAGGAAGATTTCCAATATGACAGGAGCAGGCTGCAGCTTGCATTCGGGGATCATTGACGCCGTTGAGTCATCAGTCTCGGTGGCGATGTTAGTCAGTGCGTTCAGCTCATCACTGACATGTTGCTGTTCTCCCACGACCCAGGAACAGAGCGACAGCTGTTCTCACATCATCTGTTTTTTTTTGGCCGCATAGTTCCGGGTTTTTTTTTACCGAGGTCAGGAATATGTTCCTCATAAGGCTCGAAGGGAGAAGCTCCCAGTTTTAGTAGAGCTGGTTTCCAGTGACATTTATGTGTCTGCAAAGCGTGAGATCAGACTGTTCCCATTGTCCACAATGAATGCCACAGAATTCATTTTGGAAACGTCAAACCAATTATGGAAAATTTTCATTCTGCGAAGGGCAGGCGAAATCTTAAATTCACTGCTTTAGAAGATCCTGCAAGGGGCCTGCTACAATGGACTCCCCAGTCTCTGTGGAGCAATTAGTCCTCTCGTTTGGCTGTTAACCGAGAGGGTATACCCACGCATGGAGCGGTCGCTGTTCTTATCCATCCGACTCCTTTGCTGTGCACTTTCGGGTTTTTAATAGGGTCAGGGATATGTACCCAAACGGAAACCAAATCCACAAATGCGTTTCTGTATTGTTAAATGGCTAATGAAGGGTTGTGGACATTCGGAATCTCGAACAAAAACAGAAACTGCTCAAGGAACTCGGCAGGTTTGGCAGTATCTGTGAGAGTAAATAGAGTTCCGAGAATCTCCTGAAGAAGCTCTGAATCGTTGTCTCTGTTTGTCTCTGCCCAGATGCTGCCAGATCTGTTTAGTTTCTATTTGCAATTTCTCTCTTTCTTTTTGACTGAGTGACCATTTCAGCCATCGAGATTGATTACACAGGCCAAACAGGTCCTCACATTTAACCCTGTCGAAACTGTGGTGATTGAATTCAAACAAACCGAACAATGATTGCCTGTCCCTCAGCTCCACATTAAGGGAGAACCTGACACCGGTTTAGTAGCGGGCTACTTCAGTTGTAGCCAACTGGTTGAGGCGATGGGCGTTAAATCCACTGTTGATTCATCATGCAGTTAAGCATTTTGCTGACTATGCTTGAGAGCCGAGAGTGAACTTGAAGAGTGCTTGTTCTCTGCATTCTTGTTTGAAATTCACATCGCAGAATTAGGTGAAATGCGTATAACTCAGATAAGGAACGTTAAGATTCTGCAACCAACCACCTGTCAGGATAGAAAAGGCAGAAAACTCCAGAGCAGGTAAGACCAATTTAGTTGTACACTTCCATTGCTGAATACGTTTGCCCCTCTGAACCAAGTGACGCCAAATGAGAAATGAACATTTCAGGGGATTGTGTTGGACTGGTGCAGATTTTGTGGGCCAAAAGGTCATTTTTGTGCTGGACACTCCCATGGCCAGCTACGAGGAGCTCAGTTTGTGAAGTAACAGGACATTCTTTGCAAAATGTCCCTTGGCGAGGAAGGGATCGAAGCTACTCTCCCCTGATCTTTCAGTCAGTCATGGTATTCATTGGGACATTTCAATTGGTAATAACTGCATATTTGTGCATATTTGTGCAATCCGTCTATCTGATAATCAGGACGATGAGACCGTGATGTCTCATTAACCAGTCGAGAGCAAGTCCTTGCAGCTTACATTCCCTGGCTCTGCTTTTGAGATAAAGATTACTTTCTCGATGTGCCTGTGTTTATATCAAACAGCTCATTGACATCGGGACTGGACGTTCAGGGGAAAGTGGAGGTGTGACAGAGGCAGAAATAGAACAAGATGAGACGAGAAAGTGTTTAGATTTTGCCGTGGGTCCGTTGTGTTTTGTGAGGAATGTCTGCTGGGCGCTATCCTGTCAGGCCCCAGGAGTCAGACGGCTTGTTTTGCTGGGATTTGTGTTATTGAAAGTTACACATGAGAAGCGTGTTCGATTATTTCAGCTCAGTATCCATTTCATATCGCGTCTCACCACAACGGTGCACATTTTCTGGCGAAGTGCCTTGTATTCCACTTCAAGCCGCCTTTCTCTGGAGAAACTTACAGACGTAAAGTACATGGAGTGGGGAGAATCCTGAGGACACTGTCACTGTCGGGGAATGTGCCTGTGTGACTGCCTCTGTATGTGAACATGAGAATACGCTCCTCAAAGGGGTTACAACAGTGTGACCAGGTCAACCTTCAGTACCATTGTTATGTCATTTAAGATCACAGGGAGAATGTAACTGCTGCAAACCGGGACGAGAATAGATGTATGCCTGATATCGTGCATCAACGATGGACGAATGACACTTCTCCACTCCTCTTCCACACGCTTTTTAAACTCGAGGCCAGAGAGAAACTGACTTGACGAGAAAATAGCTTCACAACCTTCTACTACCAATTTTGCAAATTTATTTCTATCTTGCCAACTAAAACATTTATTTAAATGTAAAGAAAATGAATGTGCGCTCAGCCAAAGGGACACCTTTGGTAACAGTCCTTCAGCCTGAAAACGACCCTGCACCACCATTCTGAGCATACTGCTGTTAAACTAATTTTATATATAAGTGGAAGACTTACATTTAACTCCATGCGATCTAACTTTATGAATTAGTCAACCATGTGGAACCGTGTAAAATATTTTATTAAAGTCCAAGTGAGCAAAGTCTGTTACTTTGTCCTCATTGATCTTCTTGGTTACGCCCTCAAAAAACTCAATCAGTTCTGTGCAAAACCATGCTGATTATCCCGATTCATTCCTTGTATCTAAACATTCATATAAATCCTATCGTTTAGAATTGCACCAAACAACTTACCCACGACCATAACCAGACACAATCATCTATCGCTCCCAGGCTTCTCCGTGAATTCCTTTCTAAAGAAAGGCACAATAGCCATCCCCTGGTCATTCGGCGCCCCACTCGTCATAATAGATGATAAAAACATTTCTACGAAAGTTCCAAATGTTTCTTTCCCGAACTTCCCACAAGTTTCCGGGATACAGGAGATCAGATCCCAGAGAAATATCCAACTTCATATTTTCCAGGTCCTCCAGCCCTTCCCCTTTTCAATATGAACGACTTTCAAAACATCAATGTTTAATTGTACCCGTTATGTCGTTCTCCATGGTGTAACCTGACGCGAAGTGAACATTATATGTCTCTCCATCTGCTGAGATTCAAGACAAAGGTGAGCTCTTTCATCTTAAAGTCCTATTTGGTCTCAAATTCTTAATTATTGTAGATTCTCTTTAGACTATACTTAGCTTTATGTTCTGATGACATCTCATATCCTCGATTGACCTTTATAATATCCTCCTCAAGAATGCCCCTCCACTCTTTATATCGTTCAAGAGATTCACTTGAAACCATGTGTTTACATGGAAGCTGTCCCCTTTTTAAAAAAAAGTCTTATGACAAGGCGTAAAATTCAGCAACCAACATTGTTCTAACGGAATACCTACAATGTGGAATCCGGCCATTCGGACCAAGAAGACCCCACTAATCCTGCGAAGGGAATCACACCCAAACTCACACCTCTACTCAATTCCTGAAACTCTGCATTTCCCATAACCAAAGAACGTCCGCCGCACATCTTTCGTCTGGGAAGGAATGTGCAAACTCCAAATACACAGTCATCCAAAGTAGATATTGAACCAACATCGCTGAGGCCGCAAGACATGGGTACTCGCCACTGAGGCAGCCATTATAAACCTCCGATCCACCACTCAAAACATATCATCACCAATACCTACTCTTAATGTTCCAAATGCATCTGCCCAGAGCCTCCTATTGACTGAGGCCTAAACCTCTGCCCGTGCTTTCCTATTTGCTTGAACTGAACGCCTGCATTGTATTTGCCTTCCTAAACACCAACTGAAACTGCATGTGAAACATAAGAGAAAATTGAACTTTGAATTCTTTCTGCTTTCATAAAATTGTTTGTGCCTCTACTCTTACCACCAAACATATGACCGCACACTTTTCCACAAAGTACCGCAACTGCAACTATTTTTTCAAAGCACTCAGTTTGTTTAAGTCATCCTGCGAAATGCCCACTTCAACAATAAGATCTGCCCTTACGCCGATCATTGTGTCTTCTTCAAATGGAGCAACAACACCCTCAATTCCTTTGAATGGATCCTTCATACATAATGTGAATAGATGTGTTGCCAACACTGACTCCTGCTGAACTCCAGTAGTCACGGGCTGCCATCCTGGAGAAGACCCCTTTACCCAACTGTCTGCCTTCTGACAAGCAGCCAAGCCTCAATCCATGTCCTCTTCTTTCGCAGTTTGCCGTACTGCACCTTGACATATGCCTGGGGAAATTCAAGCTGGTCACCTCCACCGGCTTGACTCCGTCTAACTTGCTCATTACCTACTCAAAGCATTTAACGCAAAGCTGATTTATTTGATTGTTATCTAGAATATCCCAACTTTGATTCCAGGCCTGAATGTGAAGAACAACAATGTTCAATTGCTGTTGCGACATGTAAACACGACGCTGCCTTAGTAGGGTCGATGAGTGAGTGAATTCCTTCCCTCAGTGGGATGCTCTATTCTCTCAACAGGGTCGATAAGTGACCAAACTGATTTGCTCACATGGAGCAGGTAAATGCTTGCGGCCAAATGCAAACCAGATGGTGTACTGAGAGTTGAGATGATAGCTTAAACCTATTCCTGGAATCGGTTCCTTGAAACATCTCTCACAATTCGAAAATATCGATGGGAAATCAGTTCTACAGAGACGAGAGAGCACATCCCACAGGCTACATATTTGATAGGTCTCTCCACAATGTGATGACGTTCATGATGACCTGTCCCCAGGAACGTTTATAATGATTAATGTCTTTATTCAGTGTGAACACGTTGAACACACGCAGGTATTCAGCACCTTCTATAGCACTTCCCGCATTCATGGCATTCAGAAAGACCTGTTAATATGGCGAGAAAGGTGATGAGCCATCCGGTCGCTCGGACTTTGCAGCACGGTCCCACAGATTTGGAATTGGAAAGGTCTCTATTCCGGGTGAGCACGTGGGTCAGACGTCAGGTCTCTATTTATCTTCATGGACTCTTATTCATGTGGACATATTTCTCAGAGATGAAACACATAGAGGTTTGATAACATTTTCCAAAGTTCGGAGAGAGAAAGGTTTCACATTAGTATAAACGTGGTGTTCGGTTGACTAATCGCTGGACGTTTTAAAGCATTTTCGGAAGTTCAGACACTGAAATCGTTTCTCATCATTTTGAACGAGAAGGTGTCGCAGCAGGTCAGAGACAGAGTAAATCCCTTCCCACACTCTGAGCAGGTGAATGGCTTGTTCCTGGTATCATTGTGTCCATGGAAAAGCAGCTCAGACAGGGAAATGAATCCCTACATTTCCACAATCATTCCTCAATATGACTGCAACTGAGGTGTGTAAGTCTGATGACAGGTAAAAACCTGGTCCACACGCACAATAAGTGAATGACTTATCTCACAGTTTACCAGAGCTTTTTCCTTTCATGTTCGAAATCTGATCAAGTTGTATTTGGGATAAAATTCGTGGCTTCATCAGATTATGGTGGAGAGGTTGACTTCTAAATCTTCACCATCTAATATCCTGCGAAATTCATGAGATCCAAAAATGAGAATCCGTCTGAAAATATGGTCTGAAGGTAAGGGATTTTCGACACTAAGAATTTGTCCAGAATTTTGTCAGAATCTTTCATGCACACAACTTCCACCACAGAGAACGAGCAGGTCATCAGGTGAACATGAACACGATCGCCTCCTTGTTCCCTCCAGGTTAAACACTGTCCTGACATGTCTGACATCCAGTCCTGTTGGAGCAGACATTTATTACAATTCAATCATTGCAAAACTGAGACCTCTGACTTCAATCCCTAACTCAAAATCCACTACCTCTCCACTGAATCGAAAGTGTGATCCTGGAAAAGCGCAGCAGGGCAGACAGCAACGAATGAACAGGACAATTGATGTTTTGGTCACGAGATTTCATCAGGAAAGAGGTTTGTGAACCGAGGGGGTACAGAGACAAATGGAAGCGGATGGGGGTGGGACAAGGTAGCTGAGAGAGTGATAGATTGATGGAGGTGGGAATAATGATGAAAGGTCGCAGCGCAGGCTGGAGCAGATAGGTCGGATGGAAAATGTACAGATAGGACAGTTCATGAGAGTGGCGGAAGCCCTGGACCTGAATGAACTTGGCTGTGTGGGAGGGAGAGTTGAATGTTCAGCCAGGGGCCAGTGGTGTTGTTTGGTGAGGGTGTCGCGGATATGTTTTCTGAAGCGGTCTGTAATTAGGCATCCAATCTCCTCAATGTCGAGGAGACAGCAAAGGGAGCAATTGATACAATAAATGATATGCGTGGAAATGCAGATAAATCTCTGATGGACATGCAAGGGTCCTTTTGGGCCTTTGACGGAGTTGAGGACGGATGTGTGGGTGGATGTTTTGCAAATCCCGTGTAGGAATGAGAAGGTGCTGGGAGGGGAGGGTGGTTTTGTGGTAGCGTGGACTTTGTAAGGGAGTTGAAGAGGTAATGATCTTCATAGAAAATGGATAGGGGTGTGGAGGGAAACCCATCTTAATTGTTGGGGTTCATTTGCAGCTGACGGAAATACCGGAGGATGACATGATGTCTACAGAGACTGTTAGATTTTAAAGTGATGAAGAAGGAAGTTCTGTCCTCGTCATATTTGGAGGGATGGGTTTTGGGAGTGGCGTTGAGGGAAGTGGATGAGATGAGCTGGAAGGCATCATCGACGACGTGACAGGAGAAAATGCCTCGCCACTGATTCAAATTTCTCCCTGGCAATTGTTTGAGTCTGAACAGACACGTCATTACCATGTTGACATCCTTCACCTCGTGATGTGTTTTTAACCACATATCCCCATCATCACCATGTCAGCCAACTTGCACTTCATTAACATCATAAACTCTTCCACGTCTCTGCCCTTCTGCAGCTCAAACGTGAAACTATTCGTTTGGACGACACGGTCATAATACAATTCCACCCGTTCTTTCAAATTCTTTCCCAGCTCTGGTGCTAGTGGGGCAATGAATAGAGAAAGAGAGAAAGAGAGGAGTTGAACACGTGTCTACAGGGATGGTGCAGGAGGGAGGGTTTTAGATTCTTTGATAATTGGGGCTGTTTCTGGGGTAGGTGGGACCTGTACAAGCAGGATGATCTTCATATGAACCAGAGGGGTACCAATATCTTTGGGTGGGTGGGGGGGCGGGGAGGGGATTCGCAAAGGCTATTAGGGTGTTTTTAAACTAATCCAGCAGGGGGATGGGAACCAAAATTGTAGTTCAAGTACAGAAAAAATTGAGAGGAGTGAGGTCCAGAATCAAGTTTCAGGGGCGCAGGATGGCACCAGCAAGCAAGAATTTGGTTTGGAGTGTGTCTGCTTCAATGCCAGGAGCATCCAGAATCAGGTGGACGAACTTGCAGCATGGGTTGGTACCTGGGAATTCGATGTTGTGGCCATTTCGGAGACATGAATAGAGCAGGGACAGTAATGGTTTTTGCAGATTCCAGGATTTCAGTTAGAATAGAGAAGAAGGTAAAAGAGGGAGACGTGTGGCTGTGTTGGTCAAGGACAGTATTACAGTTGCAGAAAGGATGTTTGGGTCTCGTCAACTGAAGTAATATGGGCTGAAGTTAGAAACAGGAAAGGAGAGGTCACGCTATTGGGAGTTTTCTCTCGGCCTCCGAATAGTTCCAGAGATGTAGACGAAAGGATAGCAAATATGATTTTCGACAGGAGTGATGGAGATAGGGTAGTTGTCATGGGGGACTTCAACTTTCGAAATATTGGCAGACAACACTATAGTACGATTATTATATTTGGTTCAGTTTTTGTCCACTGTGTGCAGGAAGGGTTCCTTACACAGTATGTGGACAGGCCAACAAGGCGCGAGGCCACATTAGATTCGGTAATGGGCAATGAGCCCGGCCAAGTTTTAGACTGGGAAGTCGGTGAGCACTTTGGTGATAAACATCACCGTTGTGCTGAGTTTAGTATTGTGATAGATATAGATAGGTGTATACCACTGGGCAAGAGTTACAACGGGGGGAACGTCATTTATGATGCGATTAGGCATGATTTAGGAAGCATAGGATGGTGAAGGAAGCTGCAGTGTATAGGCACATTAGAAATGTGGTGCTAATTAAAGGAAATGCTACTGTGTGTCCTAGATAAGTATGAATTTGTCAGGCAGGAAGAATGCTGTAGAGCGCAGGAGCCGTGGTTTACGAAGGAAGTAGATTCTCTGGTCAAAAGGAAGAAGAAGGCTTATGTTAGGATGAGATGCGAAGGCTCATTTAGGGTGCTTGATGGTTACAAGGTAGCCAGAAAAGACTGAAAGAGAGAGCTCAAATGAGCCAGGAGGAGACGTGAGAAGTTGTTGGCTGATAGGATCAGGGTTAAACTGAAGGCTTTCGATATGTATTTAAGGGATACAAAAAATGACGAGAGTAAGATTAGGGCCAATCAGTGACATTTTTGGGAAGTTGTGTACTTTTCAACAGTATTCAGTCTAGAAAACGGCAAAGTTGTCGAGGGGAATACTGAGATACAGGCGATTGGACTGATTGAGGTTCACAAGGAGGAGGTATTAGAAATCCTGCAGAGTGTGAAAGTAGATATGTCCCCTGGACCGGATGGGATTTATCCTAGGACCCTCTGGGAAGCTATTGGTGTGATTGCCGAGCCTTTGGCATTGATCTTTAAATCGTCATTATCGACAGGAATAGTGCCAGAAGACTGGAGAATACCAAATGTGGTTCCCATGTTCAAGAATGGGAGTAGAGACAATCCTATTTATTATAGACCAGTGAGCTTCACTTCAGTTGTTGGTAAAGTGTTGGAAAAGGTTATAAGAGATAGGATTTATAATCCTGTAGAAAAGAATAATTTGATTAGTGATAGTCAGCATAGTTTTGTGAAGGTTACATCGTGCCTCAAAAACATTATGTAGTTCTTTGAGAAGGTGACCAAGCAGGTAGATGAGATGATGTTGTGTATATGGATTTCAGCAAGGCGTTCGATAAGGTACCCCACAGTAGGCTATTGTAAAAAATCCGGAGGAATGGGATTGTTGGAGATAAAGCAGTTTGTGTAAGCAATTGGCTTGCTGAAAGAAGACACAGGGCGGTGGTTGCTGGGAAATGTTACTCCTGGAGTCCACTTAACAGTACTGAACCGCAAGGGTCGCTGTTGGGTCCACTGCTGTTCGTTTTATAAACGACGTGGATGAGGGCGGAGAAGAGTGTGTTAGTACTTTTGCAGACGACACTGAGGTTGGTGGAGTTGTGGATAGTGACGAATGACGTAGAATGTTGCAGCGAGATAAAGATAAGCTGCAGAGCTGGGCTGAGAGGTGGCAAATGGAATTTAATGCGGACAAGTGTGAGGTGATTCACTTTGGTCAGAGTAAGAGGAATGCAATGTACTAGAGTAATGGTAAGATTCATTTTGTGTAGATGAGCAGAAAGATCTCAGTGTCCAGGTACACAGATCCTTGAAAGTTGCCAGCCAGATTGACAGAGTTGTTAAGAAGGCATACAGTGTTTTAACTTTTATTAATAGAGGGATCGTGTTCTGGAACAATGAGGTTATGCTACAGCTGTACAAATTCTAGTGCGGACACACTTGGAGTATTGTGTCCAGTTCTGGTCACTGCATTATAAGAAGAATATGGAAGCTTTGGAAAGGGTGCAGAGGAGATTTACTCGGATGTTGCCTGGTATGGAGGGAATGTCTTACCAGGAAAGGCTGAGGTACTTGTAATTTTCTCGATAGAGAGAAGAAGGTTGAGATGTGACTTAACAGAGACATAAATTATAATCAGAGGGTTAGACAGGGTGGATAGGGAGAAGCTTCTTCTAAGAATGGTGACAACCATCACGAGGAGGCATAATTTTAAATTGAGGGATGATAGATAGAGGACAGGTGTCAGAGGTAGTTTATTTACTCAGAGAGTAGTAAGGGTATGGAATGCTTTGCCTGCAGCGGTAGAAGATTCCCTAACTTTAAGCATATTTAAATCGTCATTGGACAAGCATATGAACGTACATGGAATAATGTAGGTAAGATGAGCTTCAGATTGGTACACAG
Source organism: Chiloscyllium plagiosum (assembly GCF_037043375.1). Taxonomy (NCBI): domain Eukaryota; kingdom Metazoa; phylum Chordata; class Chondrichthyes; order Orectolobiformes; family Hemiscylliidae; genus Chiloscyllium; species Chiloscyllium plagiosum. Next base: position 50,480,355 of record NW_028270183.1, read on the forward strand.
TTCGGAGCAACATCGAGGGCCGAAGGGACGGTACTGCGCTGTAATGTTCAATGATCTATGTTCTATGCTCTAACTCCCTCAGCTTCTGTTCAAGGGTGTACTTGCGTTCTGTTCACTGTTTCATTGTGCATTACCTGAATGACATTTTTACCAACGCCCATTTTCCCAAACGTGCAATGCGGCCTTCGCAGCTTTATCTTTCTACACGTGCTCCCTCATGGTGGAAGGGAAGGAGTTGCAGGTTATTCACCCAATGATGTAATCCTGATGTCTTCCAATACGTCTTCTGCATGTGGGTGTACTCACAACAAGAGTTGCTCATCCATCACTGGGCAGCTAAATTTCAAAGGTTTCAGCATTTTCTACAAGTCTCTTGACTGTCTTCCCTCTATGTATCACTGTCATGTCCTTCAGCCCACTCAAGAGCAAACGGAGCTGGTCAATAGTATGCCAACCCAGCCAGCGGACACGACACCCGAGATTATGTTTTAAAGTGCCCTCTCAGGTATCTGCATTCCCTCGAATTCCAACCTCCAGAGCATGTTCGATTTGAACTGTTTCAAATTTGGTGCCTAAACGTCTTCTGCCAAAGCCATAAATTATGAAACCCCGTCGCTACGTAAGTCGCACAGGGCTATAAGAAAGGAATTACTCACCAAGTGATGAAGAAAAACTGTAATACATGCTGAAATCAAGGGCAATTATTTGGTATCAACACTACGTCGTGTCGTTTTCATAATAGAAACTTCAAAGCTTTTCCTCTGTGAGTTTAAACAAATGTTGATCCCTGACACATTATGAGATATTGGGATGCTGACAAAGTGTTATATCAAAGAAGTGATCAAAGAAGTGGGTTTCAAGTCGTATTTTGTCATACAAAACGAAGCTTGTATCACAAAACTGATTTGACAGAATTTGTTCTGCTCGAGGTCATCATCTTTTGTCAGTCTCAAGACGTTAGTGCTTCCTTAACTTAGTGGTTCCAGCCCTGGGTTTGTAAACCAGGAGCTGTAACCTCCATTCTCACGGCAGGCTTGCTGAATTTTCTTACAACTATTGCAGCAAGCATCCGAAGGTGTGTTCTATATGTTGTGAGGAATTATTTTTGAAGGAACGGCTGGAAGTCATTTTTTTTTTACGCAGATCAGGCCTCATCTGTTTCAGTTTGGAAGTCCACATCCGTGTTTTTCTTTCGAGGAATATGAGGATGATAAGCTTCTGATGCGAATAATGCCTTCATTTGGCAGGAAGAACAACGTGACTCAGTAGGAGCAGTAAAGTAACGGTGAAACAGTGCAGGATGAAAACGTACAGGGATGCGGCTGTGTGCTTCTGTTCCTTATGTAGAGACAGGAATGTGCTGGAATCCAAATGAAACAGGTAGGAGGCTGGAAGAGCACAGCTAGCCAGGCTGCCCCAGAGGTGGAGAAATCAACGTTCAGAAGGAACCAAATATTCACGATTGGGGCAGTCTAAGAAGGACAGCCTCCTGCCAGTTTACTTATGTAAACCGAAACGGGGTTTAAAGCTAATAGTGAACAAAGAAGAGGCCAAACTGTTCAATTCCTCATTTTATGCAAGTTGGGCTCCACTGAGTTCTTTGTCGCTCTCAAAAGATGTGTCTGTGTAGTTCCTTCTTTGGGTCAAAATGAGGTTCAGTTCTCCCCAGGTCATGAACAAATGTGACGGGATCTGAATTCAGTCTCTATCGCTGGTTCATTTGAGATTAAAACTTTGCATGGAAAGTCTCATTGAGATAAACACTTCAGACGTCAGGCTGTGGGCTAGGTAGTGGTAACTGGAAAGGAGAATGGATGGATGTTTGATGGCTGGCACTGACATAATGTATTGTTCTGTGCTGTAAAAGCACGGTGTCACGAACATTCTTTTTGATGGAAATTTCTCATCGCTGGAAAAGAAATCTATGCTGTTTAGAGAAAACGCAATTGCACATGCCGTCTTTCCTGGTGACTAGTGGTTACGATGCAGCGCTTTCACCGCTGTGGTTTGAGTTGATTTCTTGTTAAGGGAATCAGGATTTATTGTTCCTGCTAAGGGCAACAACAAAAGTAGAGCATCTTTGACAGGAATCACATTACAAACGCGTCCGCATGTGCCTTGCAATATTGTACAGGGCCGTAAGGCGGCTCACTGGTTATCACTGCTGCCTCACAGCGCCAGAGATATGATCTGCCTTCTTCTGTCGACTGTCAATAAGATGCCTTCTTCAGGATCAAATGAAGAGAAAAAGGGTAAGGAATTGTTCTTTGAGGGTTAATCCCTGGAGGATTTGTGTGCATTTGTTGCATTGAATAGCCAGTTTCTGAACTGTTGGCATTCTATGTTCTCTTAGTGTGTTTCTTTAGCAAATGTTCAGTCAAGGGAGAAAAGTGAGGTAAAACTGTCACTTCCCTGTCAGGGATTGATCCATTATGCGACAACCAACGGATTCACTTTTGACTGAACTAGCTCCGATTTTCCCTACATTAGTAATGGCAGGATACAGCATTAGAGCGGGTTTTAACGTGTTGCATTTGACAAAACATCCTTTCTCAACATGGACTATACTGGGATATAAAGAGATAATAAAAGACATGGATGGCGATGACTGGAATGAAAAGACGTCAGGAAGAATGGACAGCGTTTACTTGGAAACAAAAAAAATGGAAACGAAGCCAGTAATGTAGTCAAGGGTAATGCCATTTGAAAAGACAAGGCAAGGTTTCAAGGGATGGTGGAAAAGACGAATAGATTATGTGTCGTGACACCAGGTAAAACTGAGTTGTGTCCGTTTGGAAGGTTTCCAGGCGATGTCAATTTGGTGAGAATAAACAGGAGGGAAATTCCTTCATTCGGATGGATCTATATCAAGACTATAGAACTTCAAAACCAGCGATGAATGATAAAGAGAAGTTTGGAGCATGTTTTCCTTTACCTTCTACAGCTATTGAATTCGAAAATGATTTCTTTTTCACTGGAAAAAAAAATCAGAAGCTGATTCTAAAATATTGGTAAAGACGCCTGCAGACACGCAAGGAATGAATTGTACCGCGACAGGGAGTCTGGGCGGCCATGATGGGTACGCATTCGGTGCATTTGTTGCATCGAATAGCCAGTTTCTGAACTGTGGCATTCCATGTTCCCTTATTGTGTTGCTTTAGCACATGTTCAGACAGGGGAGAAAAGTGAGTAAAAACAGTCAAGGCCCCATCAGTGATTGATCCATTGTGCAACAACCAACGGATTCACTTTTGACTGAACGAGCTCCCATTTTCCCTGCATTGGTAATGGCAGTATCCAGCATTAGAGCTGGTTTTCATGTGTTGCATTGGACCCAGCATCCTTTCTATACTGGGATATAAAGAGATAATAAAAGCCATGGATTCCGATGACTGGACTGAAAAGACGTCAGGAAGAATGGACAGCGTGTACTTGGAAACAAGGAAATGGAAAGGAAGCCAACGATGTAGTGAGGGATAATGCCATTTGAAAAGACAAAACGGGGTTTCATGGGTTGGTGGAAAAGACGAATAGATCATATGGCGTGACACCAGGTAAAACTGATTTGTGTCCATAGAGAAGGTTTCCAGGTGATGTGAATTTGGTAAGAGTAAACAGGAGGGAAATTCCCTCATTCGGATGGATCTACATCTAGAGTTTAGAACTTCAAAACCAGTTGATGAATGATAAAGAGAAGTTTGGAGCACGTTTTCGTTTTCCCTCTGCAGCTATTGAACTCGAGAATTATTACTTTTTCGCAGGAAAAATTATTCAGAAGTTGATTCTAAAATATTTGGAAAGACGCGTGCAGATACACAAGGAGTGAATTTCACCGGGTCAGGGAGTATGGACGGCTAAGATGGGTACGTGTTAGGTGCACACTCTCTAATTGGTTAATGTTAATTGGAAAGAAACCTCATAACACCTGCAAAGTAGCACTGCTCAGTATAGAATGTGCTGATTGTGAGGAAAGGTTTAGCAGCTTGTTCCACATGAACTTTTATATATTGTAAAAGAGTTTGGGAGAAGATTTGTAGCTCGGGTGCTCGTTGTTGTGGTTCTGTTCGCCAAGCTGGAAGTTTTTGTTGCAACCGTTTCGTCCCCTGACTAGGTGACATCCTCAGTACTTGGGAGCCTCCTGCGAAGCGCTTCTGTGGTGTTTCCTCCGATATTTATAGTGGCCTGTCACTGCCGCTTCCGGTTGTCAGTTTCAGGTGTCCACTGTAGTGGCCGGTATATTGGGTCCAGGTAGTGGAACTATGATAGTAGTGTTGTCCCAGTGGTACGACACGACCAGCTATCCTTAGTAGCCACACACGCAGACAACAAGCAACAGGAATTCGACTGGGACAACACTACCATCATAGTTCAAGCCAAACAAAGAACAGCCAGGGAATTCCTACAGACATGGCATTCATCCACAAACTCCATCAACAAACACATCGACCTGGACCCAATATACCGGCCACGACAGCGGACAGCTGAAACTGACAACCTGAAGCGGCAGGGACAGGCCACTATAAATACTGGAGGAAACACCACAGAAGCGCTTCGCAGGAGGCTCCCAAGCACTGAGGATGTCAACTAGTCAGGGGACGGAACGTTTGCAACAAAAACTTCCAGCTCGGCGAACAAAACCACAACAACATGATTTCTGTATTTATTGACCTACGAAGTCGATGCCAATGGCTCACATTGTAATGGGATTCATCAACAAGACAACTTTTCAGGATTAACACAGTTCTGTCTTATGTGCAGGGTGTGATTGCACAAGCACAGTATCAAGCTTCATCGGGGCAAGACCAAAAGATATTGGAAAGAGTTAACATTTTCGGTCCAGTGACGCTGTCCCCAGCACCGATGGTTTTCAGAAAAAAATTGGTCTATACGCAGAAGATATGTGGGGGTGCAATAATTAGGAGGAAACAAGATGTCGGGATAGAGCCGAAAGAGAGAGACTAACAGTTGGACATAGGAATCGATAATGATTTGTTTGGAGCATTAACAACTGATCACGGAGACTGTTTATGACGAACCATAGGTAGTGTGTATTGGCTGCTATGCTATAACTTGGCCGGGTGGGTGTGGAGGGGGCCAGGACATGGGAGGCTTCAGGCCTCTAAAATGATTGAAAATAATATGGAGGGTTGCAGGGTCCTCAAACAGAAAATGGTCTGTTGCTTTTTCAGCATGCGCTGAGCTATGGTGGAACACTGCAGTAAGCCTGAGATAGAGACGTTGGTTAGGAAACATAGTTCTGTGCTAAAGGAGCAGTAAGTTTCAGCTGTCCGCTATAGTGGCCGGTATATTGGGTCCAGGTCGGTGTGTTTGTTGATGGAGTTTGTGAGTGAGTGCCATGCCTCTAGGAATTCCCTGGCTGTTCTTTGTTTGGCTTGACCTATGAGGATAGTGTACACAAACCCATGCAAGGATTGCACAAAACGCTATATAGGACAAACAGGAAGACAGCTAACGATCCGCATACATGAACATCAACTAGCCACGAAACGACACGACCAGCTATCCTTAGTACCCACACACGCAGACGACAAGCAACATGAATTCGACTGGGACAACACAACCATTATAGGCCATGCATAGGTTTAATACAGCGTTTTTAATTTAAAATATCTGAATGCTCTCCTTCCAGTGTGACAGTACAGTTGTGTCAGCAAAGGGGATAACTGAGTGAATCACTTTACTTGTTCAGCTAGCGAACATTCCTGTTGTGGCAAGGTATAGGGGCAGAATGTAGGAAGAGGGATGGAAAGGTTCTGAAGAAGTTTGACATCGGGACAGAGGAAGTGTTCGTGGTTCTAACCGGCTTTAAGTGGGCATATTCCCAATTCAGGACGCACTTGTATCTTATGTTCCTCTCTGTGGCAAGGGAGAACATTGCAGGTGTTCTGAACAATGTTTAACTTTCCACTTTGGGTTTGTAGTGGACTGGACTAATGCAGTTCCACTTTTCAGCAAGATTGGGAGAGATAAACCAGAGAATCACACAGTAGTGAGTCTCACATCAGTTAAAGGGAGCCTTTTGGAGCCAAGCCTGAAGGAGAGAATTAACTGCCACTTGTCCAGGCAAGGTTTCATCAGGGAGAGTCATCACGGTTTTGTTCCAGAATGTCATGCCTAACAGATTGGATTAAATATATTTCATTGGCAAGCGATCAGGTTTTTTATAACGAGGGCAGTAAAGTTGATGTTGTTTGTGTGGATTTCAACACAGCCTTTAACACGACACCACACTGGAGACTGGTAAGAGGATAAAAGTGAAAACGGATTTAAGGTCGCCAGGCAACTTGGATCCAAACTTAATTTGGTGGTGGTAGGAGGCACAGGATGGTGATAGAAGGCTGTTTGTGTGACTGGAACTGGTATTCAATGGTGTAACACAAGGATGAATGCTGGGTCCCATGTTGTTTGTGAATGTGTGTCAAGAATATAGAACAAGTTGTGGGAAATGATAAGCAGAGTTGTCGATGATACGAATATGAGCAAAGTGGTTCATAGTGAGGAAGAAGGTCTTAGGATGGAGGAGCTCAGAGATGGATTTGTCGAATGTCACATTCAGATAGGGGATGTTGAAACTAACCATGAAAATCATGTGGTAATGCACATTGGAAGTAAAACATCAACGGATTACTCAATGAATGGCAGGACACGCGGAAACCTGGAAGAACATATAGACTTTGCATGTTGGGCCACATATCCGTGAAGGCAGCAGAACATAATGAAAATCACAACTTTATCAGTCAAGGCAAAATCTATAAAAGCAGATAAAGTGGTGTCACAAGTAGACAAGATGGTGAAGAACGTACTTGGCACACCTTTTGTCATTAGTCAGAAAGTCGATTATCCAAGTTGGAAAATCATGTTGTGGCGATATAGAACATTGTTGAGATCACATTTAGAATACTGATTGCAATTATGGTCAACTTCCACAGGAAGGATTTTGTGAAAATTGAAACTGTCCACGAACGATTTACAAGGATGTTACGGGGACCTGAGGGCTTGAGTAAAGCGTGGAGATGGGGTAGGCAGGGGCTTTTTCGCAGGAATGTTCCAGGTAGCGCGTAACGTTCTCACCATTTATAAAATGATGAGGGCGATGGATAAGCAACTGGCCTAAATCGTTTGCGTAGAATGATGAAGTTCAAAACTAGAGGGCACAGTTTTAAGGTGACAGGCACTGGGACACACTAAATAAGGTATAGAGAGTGAGCGAATGATGGTTGATTTCCAACAGTCATTGCTTCAGCTCAGTTTTCGGTTTTAAAAACAAACATTTTTTCTTGTGAAAGTATTTTGGTGGTTAAGTCGTGAATGGAACGTTAGGGGTACTAAAATTGAGTGGTGTACCGATGAATAAGTGAGTGGGTACAATATTGTCCAATGCACTATGAAATGGAGAATGTCATATGTATAAGGATCTTTTAAATTAAAGATCTTTTAAATTAATTTAAATGTTGCAGGACTCTGAAATACACACCAAACTGGCTGGGATATGAGTCACATTGACTTTTCTGCAGGAGCATCAACTCATTCGGAAAGCAAAATGATATTTTTCATCTGTTCAGCAGTGGCGAAGCCAATATATATTCCTCCATTCCTATAAGCACTTGACGAGTTGAGTGTGCATTGCCTGATCGAAACATTCCAGTTCATGAAACTCTTTTTTCTTTTGAGAAACAGCGTGTAGCAGTTATTAAACTGCAGCTTTCTCTTTTCCTTTACCAATTTTAATATTCAAATATTCAGTTGAAGTGACAGACGACTGAATTCTAAAACAATTATTAATTTTCGCTCAGATATTCAGCCTCGGTAGTTTTTTTTTTCTTTAGTGATCTGAATGACCTGATATTTATGGGGAAAAGAATGTTGAATTTGTTTTGCATGCGACAGAAGAATCAACTGAATGGTGACAGGGTATCTTAATTTTCCTATGCAGTTGAGCTGAGGTGGTGTCGAGTTAAAACTGTGGATCAGGAAAAGTTCACCTGGTAAGGCAGCATCCATGGAGTAGGAAAGTCGATGTTTCGACCATACTTTTTTCATCAGCATAATTGGAAACATGGACACTCCGGGTCCTCAGATGTTGCCTAACCACTGTGCTTTCTAGCGCCATCCTTCCTGACTCTAATCACTCGCATCTGCAATCCTCGCCTTCTCCTCAGGTGGGGTAGTGTTAGGTACAATTCCTGAGATGTAACAACATGTTCGTAATGATAATTTGGAAATTCAGTTGGAAGCTCATCATTGATGCAATTCATTCTCCCCCTCCCATTCTGCCAAGCACATGCAAGTCCTGTGCCTCCTTCATTGACATTCCCTAATCACCTGACGCCTGAAAGAAGAAGGCCTCATCGCCCTCTTGGGCCCTTGATGCCACATGGGATCACCAGTTTCCTCATTCGTCCTTCCCTTACGCTATTCTAGTTTCATGATTCCAACTCAGCATTGCCCTCATGACCTGCACATCACCTTTCCAGCCTACCCGCTCCACCTCTTGTCAGAACTCCACCTTTACCTTCTCATCGCATTCTCAGCTATCACGCCCCCAAACCCCCAAACGGCCCATTTATCTCTCAGTTCCCACGGCCTCAAAACCTCATTCCTGATGAAGAGTTTATGCCCGAATCATCAGTTGTCCCGCTCCTCGCATACTGCCTGACCTACCGTGTTTTCTCTCACCACAGTGTCGACTCTGAGTTCTAGCATCTGCAGTTCTCACTTTCTCCACGGGGCAGTATTGTGTAAAAGTCACATGATTGGAAAAGTGCAGTTTCTGTGGCTTTCTAAGTTGTTAATATCATTTGCTCAATCGGCTCTAGCTGGAGGATTGTGTGTCTTTCTGCAATTATCATTATAGCAGGGATGTGATAGCATTGGAAACGGTGCAAAACAGATTTACCCGGATATAGTCTGTTCGAAGAGTTCCACTTATGAAGATAGTTTGGACGGACTGGGCTGTCACAAAGATGTTCTCTTTTTTTAAAAAAAAACGGAGCTGTACTTTTTCTCAAGGATAATGGGTCTTGATATCTTTTTTTATCAAAGGCGTTGTAAAACATTTCAGGCTCCGAATCGGATGAAGTGTTACAGAGATGAAAGTGTTCGCTGTGAGGCTTTTCGTTTCTCCCTCAACAGCTGAGGCTGAAGGCCAAAGATGTTATGTTTTTAAAATGAACTGTATAATGGAAAAAGAGTGGTCATTCTGGAAAGCTGAATTCCGGTTTTTAGATCCTGCAGCAGTAGCGCACGAACTAATAACCTCTCTCCTTCTGCAATTCTAAGTTTTACCTGTAAGCTGCTGTTTCATTTTTACTGTGTTTAAGGTGCTTGTTTTTTTTTAGGATTGTTGTATATTTTCAGAACAGCATAAGTAAGTCTCCTTTGGACAGACTGAGTTCTGTGGGTATTCTATAGTCTGGATGTTGTTTTTCAATCCGTCATTTTGTGAATAATGTTTGTAACTAGCTTCCTCAGGTAATTTTCAACATAAACGTAAAGAAAAAAGTATAATCTTACGATGTGGGTTGTCTGCTTAATAAAGTTTTGAATGTTTTAGCCTCGCCCATAACAAATCGGGAGGTAGTTGGTGGATTTAAATAACAACTGATAGGTGCATGTGTCTTCATTACGGGTGTTGATTTGGATTGGAGTAGACAATGCCGAGGAAAGCAATGTCTCATTGAGGTACAAAGAGTTGTCTGGCTATGGCAGATGTAAAGATGGTAGTTTTACAAGAAATAATTCAGGCCTAGCTTCTGGAATTAGCAGACATGCTGGGATTGTATTTGCCTCTTTCCGTGAGGAAAGGAGAGATCATTCTCGCAATAGCTCAGCATTTAACTAAGCTGGAAAATCCATGAGTATCTTTAGAGATGGTTAAAATTTATTTGAAAATGAAGCAGCTTGAGTTAGACGCAAGAGATAAGGAAAGGACACCAGGTTTAAAGCAGTATGAGATATACGATTCTCAGCTCCATGAATACAATTTGTGCTTGCAAGTGATATAGCTCAATCACCGGTAAGCGTGCTGCCTACTCCAGTTGAAAAGCCAGTCAAGATGCAGGCAAGTGTCGCAATGCAGGATGTTTATCAAAGGAATTTTCTCCGATTGTGTCTTAATGCGATCACAGAGTCACAAGCTGAAGCAGGAGAAATCAAAAGGCACGGATAAAGAAGCTGAAATATGATAACAAAATATCTTTTTATCAGATAAGTGGGACACAGCAGGGGACAAGCGTTAAAATGCAAGTATATTCAGCTCTGCTATGCTACTGATTTACAGCAGAAAGATGAAAAAATAAAGCAGTTGGATCAGAAGAAATGCACTTGGAAGGAGAGCGAATGCATCCTCGTGTGATATTGCTTAGCAAATGATATGTTAAGGAGGAATTGGAGAGGAACACATATTCAAGCAAGTGAGAAATGGGCAGAACGTTTTTCCAGTAGGGTACAGAAAAGTCGTGCTGCGAGTTCCGCATGTGCCACAAATTGGAGTTTACTTCGGCATGAGGAAAACGGAGGGTAAAGTGCAAAGACATTTTTACCGGCCTGGATTGCAGGGGAATGCATTTGAATTTTGCCAGACGTATCATACGTTGCAACTAAGAGGAAAACCATGGAAAATAATAAAGACTGCACGTTTAATACATATCCCAGCGTTCGAGGAATCTTTCGTAAGTGTCTTCATTCATTGTGTAGGTTCCCTGCATCCAATAAAAGATGGGAATAAGCATTAATTAACAGAAATTGATGTATTGACGAGATTTCCAAATGTTGTTGAATCGTGCAATATGACAGCTAAAAGGATTGTGGTAGAATTACGATTTTTTTAAAATCTAGATTAAGACTACCATCAGAGATACAATTAGCTCAATGGCCAAACTTCATATCCAAACTTTTCAAGAAGTATATAGATAGTTTGGAAATAGAACGATTCAAATCTACTGTGTCCCATCCAGAATCACACGGTGCACTGGAAAGGTGACGTCAATTATTAAAGACTATGTTGAGGTTTTATGTTTCGGAGGAGCCAGATTATTTCCATAAGGGAGTTGCGTCAGTGCTGTTTGCGATCTGAGATGTACCAAAAGAATCCACCAAACTACGTCCGTCTGAAACCAATTTTGGGCATAAGGTAAGAGGACCATTAAAATTTATGAAGGAAAATTAATAAGTCAGATTACAGAGACCACACATTTGGACGATGTGTTAAATTTTAGAGTTGGACTAAATAATGTTGGGGAGTTGTCGAGACAGTATTTAAAAGTATCGCAGCAAATGGTGATGCAGGAAGTGCATGAGAAATAAAAAAAATGTATTTATTTAAATTGCATTAATCGGTGAAACTTTAAGGTAAGGTTTAGAAGACCTTATCAAATTGAGAGGAAATTGAGTGAGGTTAGCTACTTGATAGCGACTCCAGGCATGAAGGAATCTCAGAAAATGTGCGATGGGAATATGTTCTAACGGTATTTTGGGAGAGAACGAATGCAAGTGGAGAATGTGTTATTGGCTACGAAACACTGGGAAGAACTAATGTCAGGGAATTCTGCTTTGGACGTTCCTGAAATAAAATTGGACAATGCAAAAGTTGTCCAATATTGGTAAAGTTATTCAGTTATCTTCCAGAAGAAAATCGAAAGAGTTATTACTCTTGCATGGAGAGATCTGCTGAAATAAACTGGGAGTTAATAATCGAATTGTAGATGATGTAAATATAGGAGATGTTGTTCTAACTTTGTAATATCATTGCAGGCATAACCCTCTAAAATTTTACAAATTCATAAGGAGATATCACGTATGCTCCAACTGGCATAACGGAAGTGAGTTTCGATGAATGGAGTTCACCCATCATCATGGCGCCAAAGCCAGATATGTCCCAACAGTTATGTGTGGGCGATCACAAAATCAATGTTGTTAGAAAGACTGATGCATATACATATCTACAGTTGAAGGACTGCGTGGAAAAGATTGGAAGAGTAACTTACATTTCTAAGTTAGACTTCCTCAAAGGTTACTGGCAGTGAACCTTGTCAGAAAGCTCAAAAGCAATTTTATAACGCCAACTGGCCTGCAGAAATTTAAAGTAATGCCGTTTGTACGGAAAACACTTCAGCCACATTTCAGAGCTTAACTGACAAGGTAATTGCCAGATACGCAACTGTGTGGTGTATATTGTGCATGGTGACTGTCACTCTCTTATGGATTGAATATTTACAGCATTTATCGGGCTTGTTTGATCGAATTCGGATGTCAAACTGGTTTGTAAACCTAACTAAAACTAAATCTGCCAAAGCCAACATCACCTTCCTGGGATATGTCGTTGAACACGGACAAATAGCCCCACAGGATGCGAAATCGAACGTTACCGGGGACATTTACACATTGTTGACGAAAGGAGCAGTACGACCGTTCCCCGGATTGAGTGGCTTTTACTGAATGTTTGTGCTGAATGTTAGCCGTGGGACTGCTCCAGTCACCGAATTGTTAAAAACAGGCAAGACATTTCAGTGAACACAAGACTTTCAAAATGTATTTGACAGCCTAAATACATTGTTACCCATTGCCAAAGTATCATCCACAACTAATTACAAGAAAGCTTTCAAGGTGCCCATCGATGTAAGTGATGTGCCTGTCTCTCTTCTTCTGCCCCTCTAATTTCGACCTGTCAACTTGTTTCATCTTTACTCTGTGTTTATGGGGTATACTTATCAGGACTGTTGCGTACTTTTGGAAAAGCATAATTAAGTCTATTTTGGATAGCTGAGTTCTGTGGGTATTCTATGTTCCATTCACTGTGTTTCATTCCTTAATATTGTGAATAATTTTCTCTCTGTTATAAAAACTGGAAGTCAAACTAACTAAAATATTCCAAGTAAATTTTACTATATATTCACCAAAACAAATAACTTCGTTACGCTCTGCATTGCCAGCATAAGAATGTTTTGAGTGGTGTGGCCGAGGCAAAACGGGTTTGTTTTTTTCTCAGAGCACAGTTGATTGTGCGGAAACATACTTTTTTTTAGATTAGATTACATTACAGTGTGGAAACAGGCCCTTCGGCCCAACAAGTCCACACCGACCCGCCGAAGCGCAACCCACCCATACCCCTACATTTACCCCTTACCTTACGCTAGAGGCAATTTAGCATGGCCAATTCACCTGACCTGCACATCTTTGGACTGTGGGAGGAAACCGGAGCATCCGGAGGAAACCCCACGCAGACACGGGGAGAATGTGCAAACTCCACACAGTCAGTCGCCTGAGGCGGGAATTGAACCCGGGTCTCAGGCACTGTGCCACCGTGCCGCCCACTTGACGTGTACGAAATAATGAGGAGCATGGAATTACAGATTGAAGGAAACACTTGCTCTTGATCGATCACCAGGGTTTGTATATTTCAGATAAGATGCAGAAAGCTTTGAATAGACTGGTAGGAAAACTTTATCAGTCAGCGAGTGGTAGACTCTGGAACTCACGCTCTATAAAGATCAGTTGGACAGTTAACCCTTCACTCTTCTCTGATTCCACTGGCCACAGAGTTTCGAAAAATGCTCAAAGCCGGGCATTCCCGCGAGCAACAGTTACTCGATCAGTGGCTTTATGAAATGGAAAGGTGCCCATGAGTATCGTGTGCGATTATTCGGCTTCCCTCCTGTGATGACGCTGGAATATTGACTTTCATATTTTCGGGTACATTTAATGAAGGCATTCTCTTCCCTGCAGATTAGGAACTCCAACGGTATTTCGACTTCAGAAAAATCAGTTTTTATGCTTATTAAAAGTCTGCACTGTCGCCGAGCCAGGTAGGTAGGATTCGAACCTACGGTCGCCTGATCTGTAGTCAGGCGTGTTATCCATTGCGCCACCGGCCTGATGCACAGGAGTGGCCTTAAGAGCCATGATGTTAACACGGACATCGTTAATAACAGTCATGTTCACCAATTGAACAAGCGATAAAGATAATTACCATCACTGCTTCAGTCCAATCTTCATCACCTTTCAAAGCAGCGAATTTTCCAAATAAAAACCACATATGTCCTCATGGAGCTTCCATTCACACTCTGACTGCTCAGTCATTCAATGTTATCACTGCTGATCTGATGAATTACGTATCCACTTCTTCAGCATAACTGATGTGAACGTGAGCCTAATCACCACATCGGATATACCAGTTCAATTTCAGAGGTCTCGATTACAGTAACGACCTTTGCGAGTATGCGGGAAAGTGAATACTGTGAACAAAGCAAAGAAATCCCTTAATGGAAATTAATCCAGTGCAAAATCAACCATTTCAGGATGGGCAGAAGACGTAAAATATTCCTCTGCTTCTCTCTGCACAGATGCCTGTCCAAGAATTGACTCTTTGCAGAACTCTTCTTTGTAATTTAGACTGTCCCAGTTGCAGATATTCTCTCAATTCACAAACAAGTATCCTGCTGAAAACTACTTCAGTTAAGATTAAAATAGTTGACTTTATTTTCGCCCAGCTGATGTCCCAATGTTCCCTGTTCCATGTCAATACAAGTTCTTGCATGTGAAATTGGAGCTCCCAGCCTGAAGTCCCATTGCTTCTTGATGCGTGGGAATTGAAGCCGCTGGCATTAAGACGGGAGCTTTTAGCCTCGATATTTCACGCACCTCTGTATCATCAGAGAATGGCATTCCGCTCACCGATTGCATTTTCGCAGCCACATGCTCGCGCTCAACGCCATCACCATTTCCAATTAGTATTGGGTGCAGTGCGGCTCAATTTCTCTGATTCCACGCCCTTGAACTGGGATGATATGACATGCCATTATATGATCACGTCAATGAGTGAGTAAGTTGGTGAAGTAACCGATGTTAAAATACAGTGTTATTGAGAACAACATTTCAGCAAAGTCCTGCAGTATCCCATGATCATTTGAAGTTTTGTAGATATCTCGCAAACGTAATATCCTACAACCTCAGTGTTGCAATCACTACAGTCTCTCGGGACACAGAAGTTAAAGATTCAACCGAATCTGAGTTCCCACATCTCAGTCACTGTTTCACAAGTATTCCTTTGTGCGAGTGGTTCTGTTCCTGGCATAATCTCTGCCATGATCCTTATTGCTTTTTGCATCGTGATTTTCCATGTGGCACCAGTATCATGAAATGGTTCTTCCTTAGCATTGTAAACACAGCAAGTTCTGCTCGAATCACAGTGACAGCAATCGGCATTTTTCCCGTTTTACTCCATGTACTATATGCTTAGCAAACGCTGGGAAAAGCAATTTTTTTTACATAAAAATACTCTTTGTGGTGATAGGTTTCCTTTTTCAAACACCCGCTATCTCACATCTTTGCGTTTCACGTATCATAACCACCCTTTATCGGAGAAACTTTTCCCTCCAACAAGAACTAACTCGCCTAAACGTCCACCCTCCCATTTTCTCTGAGGTATTTCGCAATATAATACTCACATTTACACTGTTCATTCTGTACTGCTGCGGTCACTGTTTTGGGTGAAAGTGCTCAATCCCATGGTCGGCATCGTAAAGCAATTCAATCCAGTTAGATACAGCTGTTCTGTAATTAATCCTCCTGGAGCAGCTTATACTGACACGGACAAGACATGACTGGTAAATTGGGCTCAGCATAAGTGCACAGCGCAGTATTGAGCAAAAGATCTTTGATGGGAAACGGCAAGTTTCTGTGGATTTCTCCATTCATTTATTTCATTTGTTCATTCGGTTCCCCCGAAATATTGCGTGCAGCTCTGCAATTCACATTACAGTAGTCATGTGATCACACTGGAAACCATGCAGAAATTGAAAAGTTTAGGTTATGAAGGCAGATTGTTTTGACAGTGGTTGTTTTCTTAAGGCAGAGGAAACTGTGAGGATGCATGTTTCATATGCACTAAATAATGAGCACCATGGACAATGCAGACTAAAAGAAACGTTTCCTCTTAACCGATCAACAGGGGCATAGACTGAAGTTAAGAGGTGGAAAGGGGTGAGGAAGTAAGTAGAAAAATCTCATCAGCAAAAGGATGGTTGAATCTGGATTCAGTGTCTGAAGAGATGCACAGAGGCGAACCCGCATAACCTTCAGAAATACACGGATCTGAACTTGAGTTGTTAATGCACACAAGGCCAAGTGATGAAAATGAAGAAAGATAGTTAAGCAATTGCATCTGACGAAAGCATCTACAATGACCTTGAGGCCTGTCATTCTACACATACGTGGTATTCGTATAGCTGTCCGTGGGGGGCTAGCAGTTCTATTCTATCACTTTCTTCGTTGTGACCCGGCTTTGATTCTCAGTCTGGGAGTTGTGGTTTGTTTAGATCCAGACAGCGACATCAGCAAAAGCAGACCACCTGCAAGTGGTGTGCTTTTAGTACCTCAGATCAATTAATGACGTTGAGAAATGAGAGGCTATGTCCCAGCCTCTTAAATAAGGGGGGCGGTGCCTCGGCCGTCTCTGCTCATTCAGACAGTTCACTCTCCATTCTCCTCTGATTCCGCTTCCTCACGATTTTCCCAAAATTGACAAAGGTGAGACTTGACTCTGTGTCTTGTTTCCTTGACAACCACAGGTGCCGCAGTGAATCTTGGAAGGCTGACAGGAGTAAAGGGCAGTGTGAATGACGAATTCAACTTCCCCTCCATTAATGACTCTGGGATATTGACTCTGACGGTCTCAGGGGCATTTAATGAAGGGATCCTTTTCCCTGCAGTTCAAGGTGCAAACCTCATTTCGTCTTCAGATCAGTCATTTGTAAGTGCAATAAAGTCAGTGCTGCACACAACAAGGTTGGAATCGAAACTCCACACAGCAGATCTGTCGTTCGGCATGTCATCCATTGTGCCACTGGCCCGATGTATGTGCTGCATTGTGTGGGAGATTAGATTGCATGTGAATTTGAAGCCTGCCAGTCTTGTTCTTGAACCAAATCGAAACCTCAACAACAATCTCTGGACAGTAACCAAGCGCATTATCCATTGTGACACTGCGCTTGCGCGTGTTTGAGGTTGGTATTCTGCAGAGTTGTGATCCAAACACGGACATGACAATCGTACTCATGTTCACAAGTTGAATAAACAAGAAAGATAACCACTGTTACTGCTTCATTCCAATCATCGACTCTTTGTGCAGCGGGAGGTTTTGTAACGAAAAGACATTTACCCTCCTGAAACTTCTATTCACTTTGTGTCTACTCAGCCATTCAATGGTATCTCGACTCATCTGATGAATTTCAAATTCCACGTCACTGATTTTGCTCCATCACTTTTGAAAACCAATGCCTAATCACAACATGATATTCAAGCTTATTTTCGAAGTATGCGAGTTTACAATAAATTCAATAAAATGAAATGAGCAAAAAAAAATCCCTTCCTGCCAGAGCAGAGTTAGCCATATGAGAACGGTCAGAGTGCGAAAACATTACCTCCGTTTCTCTCAGTGCAGATGTCAATGGAAGCTGCTCCAGGTAAAGTTGGAACTACCGGCTTGATGTCCCAATGCTCCCAGCTTCGTGCCAATGGAAGCTGCTGCAGATGAGGTTGGAGCTTCCAGCCGGATGCGACATATACCACGTCAATAAAACCTTCTCCATGTTTGAACTCCCAGTTCCCGGCATTTCAATTCACTCTATACTTTCAGCAAAATACTTCACACTCACTGAATTCATTAATGAACCCATATCCGCTGGCTCATCCCCATCCCCATTTCCAGTTTGATCTTCGCTTTTGCACCACACAGTATTCCAGGCCTGAAACCTGGCACTATATGGTATTCCACAGCAGTGGTCACTTTCTTGTATGACGAAGTTGGTAAAGAAACCGAAGGTAAACTGCATTTCTTTTGCAGAAATACATACCAGCAATTCCCTGCGCTATTCCCTGATACCTTCCTTTTCTTGACAACTATATCAATCTTTGCCTGCAGCAAACTAACTGATGAAATATCCATCGGCTCTCGAGATACTGAAGTTAACCATTCAGCTCACCATGAGTTTGCATGCCTTAGTCACTGTCTGTCAAGTATTCCTACTGTTCATGTGGTCCTTTTCCTAATATGTCCTCTGCCACTATCTTTACTGCTTTTTGCATCATGCTATTCCATGTGGTGCCGGTATCGTGCATTGGTTAACGCTTTGCATACTGGCAGCAGAAAGATCATCGGCAATTTGACTTCAACTATTGTCACTTGTTACCGTTTTATGCAGAGTAAGACATGCTTAACAAAAGCAGGAGCGAATCAATCTTTTTTGACATGAAAATATTCATCGAGGTGATGATTTTGCTCCTTCAAACCCTCACCCTTTCACAAATCTGCTGTCTATGTATCAGAATTCAAACCCGCCCATTCTCGGAGATTTCTCCCCCTCCCACGATCAGTAACCCTGCTTTATGTCCCTCCTCCAATTTCCCTGACACATTTGACAATCAAGCACTCGCATTGACATTGTTCAGTCTGTGCAGCTGCCGTCAATGTTGTTGGGTGAACGCGACCCAATCCCACAATTAGGACCTTAAAACCAATCGATCCATTTACATACTGCTGTTGTGAGATCAGTGCTCATGTAGCAATTTTTACTGACGTACCGGAGATCACTAGAACATCAGGCTCAGGAAAAGGACACAATGCAGTATTCAGCAAAGTGTGCTTTTTTTTGGAAATGATCAGTTTCTCTGCTCTATTTTCAATGGAGAAGAGGAGATTGTGAGGAAACATGATTGAAATGTGGAAAACAATGAGAGATAAAGGCAGGTTCGGCTGAAAGAAATGGTTCCTCTTGGTCAAGCGCCAAGTGGCGCTGACTAAATATAAGAGACAGAAAGTTTTCAGTCGATAAGCAGTAAAAACTTTATTCACCAGTGCGGGTGGTGGATAAATCTGCAACTCATTGTGATAAAATCAACACAACCTTCAGAGGTGTTCAATCTGTATTTGTGATGCTAATGCATACAAGGCAAAGGGATGGAAAATGGAATGAGTATTGTCAAGCGGTTGTTTCTGCAAAGACCGCGTCCAACACGTTTGAGTCTTGTCACTCTCCGTGCGTCTGACCGCCGTACTCGTCCCTGGTCGTGTCATGGTTCTGAATTGGCACTTTTACCAGTGCGGCCCGGGTTCAATTCCCAGTAAGGTCTGTTTTGTTCAGCATCAGCATCAAAATCAAAAGGAAATCACATCACCGTAGGAAATAAAATCGCCACAGGAAGTATCATCTGTGATAGGATTCCTTTCAATGCTTCGAATCAATCAATGTCTCCACGAACATCAGAATCAATGTCCCAGCCTCTTAAAGAAGGAGAAGTGCCTCGGCACTCCATGAAACAACATGAGACTGAGATATTTATTTTGTTTTCTTGCCATTTCGAGGAGCCGCAGCGATTGGTTCGTTGGCTTGTGAAATTGAAAAGTGCCGATTCGCAGTGTGTGGGACTACTTGGTCTTCCTCACTTGTGATGACGCTGCGACATTGATTGTGATGTTCCCGGGACGTGTACTGAAAGAGATTCTCGTGTCTGCATATCAGGAGCTCAAACTTCATCTCAGCTTCAGAAAAATGAGGAAGATTAGGTTTTGAGTGTAGTAAATACCTGTGTTAGCCTCGAGCGAGAGAGGAGTCAAACCTACAATGTTCTGATCTAGAGTCAGGCACGTGAGACTTCGCGCCATTTTCCCCACACTTTCTTCATGCTTTCACGCTTCAGAGTGGTGATGTTAACATGGACAGGAGAAATAGCAGTCATATTCAAAAATTTAACCAGTAAAGAAAATCACCACCACTGCTTCAGTCCAATCCTCCCCACTTTGTGTTTCAGCGCGATTCATAATGAAAACATAACTGTCATGATGAAGCTTCCATTCAGCCAGCCTCTTGTCTGTTCAGCTATTGAATGGGATCATCGGTGATCCTATAAATTTCAACATTATTTTCCTGCTTTTCCTACATAAATGAAGATAAACTCGATCATAATGGCAACATCAAATAGAGTCATAGAGTCAGAGAGATGTACAGCATGGAAACAGGCCCTTTTGGTCCTACTCGTCCATGCTGCCCAGATATCCCAACCGAATCTAGTCCCATCTGCCATCACCCCGTCCATATCCCTCCAAACCCTTTGTATTCCTGTATCCATTCCAAATGCCACTTAAATATTGCAATTATATCAGCTTCCACCACTTCTTCTGGCAGCAATTCCATACACTTATCACTCTCTGTGTGAAAACGTTGCCCCGTCGGTCGCATTTAGTACTTTCCCCTTTCACCCTAAAACTATGCACTCTAAGTTTGGACTCACAGACCCCAGGGAAAAGACTTTTTCGATTTACCCTACCTTTGACCCTCATAATTTTGAAAACCTCTAAAAAGTCACCCCTCAGCCTCCGACGCTCCAGGGAAAACAACCCCAGCCTGGAAAGTCTCTCCCTATATCGCAAATCCTCCAACTCTGGCAAAATCCTCATATTTGTTTTCTGAACCCTTTCAAGTTTCGTAACTTCTTTCCGATGGGAAGGATACCAGATATGCACGCAATATTCCTACAGTGGCCTAACCAATGTCTTATACAGCCGCAACATTACCACCCAACACATGTACTCAATTACTCAATACTCTGACCAATAAAGAAAAGCATACTAAACGCTTCTTCACTATCATATCTAACCACGACTCCACTTTCAAGTTAAATTTTATAAATCAGAATTCCATGAACCTGCACTCCGAGGTCTCTTTGTTCAGCAACACTCTCTCGGACATTGCCATTAAGTGTTGAAATCCCGTTATGATTTGCTTTCCCAAAATGCAGCACCCCACATTTATCTGAATTAAACTCCATCTGCCACTTCTCAACCGATTGGCCAAACTGGTTCTAAAACTGTTCTAATCTGTGGTAACTCTCGTTGCTATCCACTACACCTCCAATTAAATGATAAAAATGTAGAGGACCCAGCACCGATCCTTATAGCACTCCACTGATCACGGGACTCTAGTCTGAAAAACAACCCTCCAGCACCACCCTCGGTCCTCCCGCTTTGAGCTAGTTATGCACCGTTAATTATTGGAAGTTAAGTTTGCTTGAATGACTTCCGTGAGTTTTCAGGAAAATTAATATCATGACACGAGCTGAAAATCGCTTGCTGCAATTTAACCAAATACGCAGTCTGTTTTATGATAAAAGACAGGAAAAGAATATATTGCCTGCATTTCTTTCTGCCCAGATTCTCCTCCACGATCTGCATCTTTGCCACATTTTCCCTTATTTTTGGTAGATTTCCTTGGGACAGATATTCACTGAATCTACAAACATGGTTCCTGCTGAATACTACTTTAATTCAGATTAAAATAACTGAGTATCCTTTCTCCCAACTTGATGTCTCATTGCTCCGTGCTCCTTATCAATACAATCTGCTCCAGGAGAGGTTGGAACTTCCAGCCTGCTGCCACAATGTCCCCTGCTTTATTCCAACAGAAGCTGCTTCATATGAGATGGAGGTCCCAATTTGATATCACAATGCTCCTTGCTCCATGTCAATAGAAGGTACTACAGGTGAGGTTGGAGTCCCAGCCCCGGCATATCATGCACCTTTATACCGTCACAGCGGGTTCATTGTCATGCCCATTTCCAGTTTGATCTTCGCTGCTGCGCCACTCAGTCTCTCTTAGTTTCGCCCTGGGAACACGAGATTATATGATATTCCGCAACATTGGTTACTTATGCGGAATATCACACTTCTCCATTTCATAAATCAGAATTCACACCCACGCATTTTCAGAGATTTCCCTCCCTTCCATGATCACTAACCCTGCTTTACATCGCTCCTCCCATTTCACTGAGGCATTCCATAATCTAACGTGCACATAGTCACCATTCTGTCAGTGCTGCTCCTGTCTCTCTTGATGGGTAAACGTGTCCCATCCCATCATCGGGATCTTGAAACCGCTCGATCCATTTCAATCCCGGTGGTTGTGAAATCAATCATCATGTTGGAGCCTTTACTGACATGGACCAGAGATTACCTGCTAACAACTCGTCTTGACTCTCTGCCACCAACCCAGAATGGCACCTCACTCACTACGTTTCCATTAATGCCACAGACGTTGATCTTTCAACCAGTTTTCGAAGAGAAAGTGAAGACTGCTGATGCTGGTGATCAGAGCTGAAAATGTGTTGCTGGAAAAGCGCAGCAGGTCAGGCAGCATCCAAAGAGCAGGCGAATCGATGTTTCGGGTATGAGCCCTTCTTCAGTTTCCTGTATTTTTACAGTCGCTTTTGATATTCAATTAAAACATCGTTCCTCAGAACTACAATTTTTCCTTCGACTAAAATCGCCAGCCTTTTCATTAAAGTCCCCTCTAATGATATCAAAGGGGGGAAAATGAGAGTTTCAGCAGCAGATGAACTGAGATTCGGCCGAGTTATCAATTGTCAGCGTATGGTGCACATGCGATCGTGGTAATGATAAGATCCAACAGCGCAACCCAGCAGCTTTCAAGCTATTAATTGCTTGGTGTTAGCTGCACAAATTGCCAGAGTCATTCCCCTTCATTACGCAATCCGTCTTTGTGTTTTTGGCTTTTCCTTTCCTCTTATAGTTCACCCTTGATGGCAGTGACTCTGGTTGACGTTCAAAATGCCTACTTTTCTTATACCAAAAAATCGGATTATCTCATTGGTTCGATGTTGGCAGAATAATAAATTCGAAATCGATTGGCTTTTAGTTTACAGAGACGTAATTGAAACTCGTTGGTTAAATTTGAATTGTCGTCAAAATAGCAACCATCTCAGGCACCTATTTCATATCCAAATGTTATATATTTTCAATATTCCAGTAAACCGTGACACTGTCCTCATAAACTCTCAGTGCAGAACAATATTCTACCTCTCTTAAAGGTACAGTACACACTTTCAACTTCATAACAATCTGGAATTCCACATCAGGCTGTCACTGGCCCACCACACACAAAACCAGAAATACAAACGTCAAACAAATGACAGTTATAAGTGAATAAAGGAATAGTAAAATGTGTCATTTCACAGTCAAAGTGAAACAGGGGATAGAGAAAGATACTGTATTTGCCAGAACACAGAAAACAGTCAAGTACTTTGCAGGAATCTACATCATAGTCATGAGAATGAATTGATCTGTTTTTTTTAGATAACATGGTGGTGTGGTAGAACTACATATTAACGCCAAGAGCAGTAGCCTGTCGTGTTTAGTGAAATGCAACCCTTCTTCAGACTCTCTCATTCAGTGTAAAATCCATATCTGGCAGTGGGGGAGTAAGGAACGTTCGAATACAGAGAGCAGAAGCAGAGGAGTTGGAAGAGCACAAAGGAATGTTGGGATGGAAGCAGTGGTGGATGAATGGGGTGTAAGATCATGGATAGATTTGAAAACAAATCTGAGAATTATAAAATCAGTGGAGAGGCATCTTGGGAACCAATACAGATCAGTGCGTTTTATTTCGTCAGAACAGAAGGGAAGTCAAGGAGGAAATAACAGGCAGTTAGGTTTACATCTGTCATATGAAAGCTTCTCAATGTTTTTTAAATAAAGTTGTTGAGCAAGGCATTTGGAGAAAGAAAATCAAGGGTAGGATGCAAATTCAAGATACTTTGCGAAAAGGTAGTCAGATTTAACCAGATTATTGAAGTTCTTTGTGGAGCTATCGTGTGCTATGGATAAACTGCCATGTCCTGATCCATTCGTGAGCCTGTCAAACATCTCTTGAAGTCTCCCTCCATCCTCCTCACAATGTACATTCCGATCTAGTTGGTGTCATCAACAAATTTGGAAAAATTAAAGATGTCCAAATGTCCAAATCATGTAAAATGTTTAGGAACAATTTGGTTCAAGCATTGAATCATAGAATCCCTGCAATGCAGTCACTGCAATGAGGCCCTACACTCTCCCTATAATGCTACATTGCGCATGCCCAATCCACCGAGCCTGTACATTCCTGGATATAATGGGCAATTCACTTAAACCGTGAATGTTTGTACTGTGTGCAGAAACAGCAGCATCCGTAGGATTCCCACGCAGACACTTTGAATGTGCACACTTCATGTTGGAAATCGCGTGACGCTAGAATTGAGCCCCGGTCTCTAGCACTGTGAGGCAGCAGTGCTGTCACTGATCCTTGTGGTACTCCACCAGTAACAGAATACCATCCTGAGAAAAGTGCGCTTATTCCTAATCGATGCTTTCCAGTTGGTAAACAATCCTATATGAATGCTCGCATTTTTTGTCCAACCCCATTGTGTTTTGTGATGTTGTGTGGGACCGGATAAAAAGCCTCCTGAATAAGTAAAACAGTAGGGATCCAACGTGAATTCCACTCCACAGAAGACTTTGCAGAGATTACATAACTTGAAAGATGACTCCCAGCGCATTCACATTCTCTCATTGTCTTCCTCTTTCTTCAAACTTTTGGGATGAAGTCTGTCTGGTCCAGTTGACTCAAACTTTAGTCCAGTTAACTTTTGAAATACGACCTCTTTACTGTTCTTATTTTTTTGTCCCCTGTTTCATATTGTGGGACATTTAATCTCCTGATGAAGTGTTTATGACTGGATGTTGACTGACGGGCTGTGTTTTTCCAGTACCACATTCTTAGACACTGATTGCAAGCATGTGCAATCCTCACTTTCTCCTTTTCCACAATCCTGACATTTGCATAGTATCTCACTGTGCTGATTCCCTTTTCGTCTTGACAGGGCAGATGATCATCTGAAGCCTCGCCCACACACACGTGTTCTGTTTCTCCCGACTTTGAACGAGGTTTGCACCTTTCCTGTTCAGAACACCATATTATTCAAGTTTGGATGAATGAAGTGACTCCGTCAGACTCTGCAGTGATCTTTCAACCAAATTTGCTGATTGCAAATCAATCATTCTAATACCGTGTAAAATTGATTTGAAGCATATAATTGAGAGAGAACCCATTCAAACATGCTCGGTCAAGTACCTAAACAATTATTTATGTGGCTCAGTGTCAAGTGTTGCCTTTTCACCTTCCTGTGAATCATTCTGGACATTTTGACAGATGGAAGACGGGGTAGAATTATAATCTTATGTTGCTGATTTGGATATCCATTGCAATTCCTTCATCGTTTCCAGGTTTTAACCTGTAACTCCTCACCTGCCAATAATCTGGGACCATGTGCACTACGTGGACTGCAGTTCAAGAAGATAATCCATCGATTTCTACATAGGGAATTGGAGATTGACAGTATCTGCCAGACTTGCTCATGAAAGCGCTGGGAAGTGGGGTGAACTAGTCTGCTCAGGGAACCAGCATCGGCACGATGCGCCAAATTAACTTCTGTTGGAATCATTCGGTAATTGAGACTAAAATTAAAGGAAAAAAAAACTCACACCGGTGTCCATAGATCTGTTTCTGTATCCACCACTCAGTAAGAAAGCAGCTAATCATTGGAGCATCTGTACATTTAGACTCAGTGCTGTGAGAAACACCTGCAAGAAAATAATAGCAAAATACTGCAGCAGTTGAAATATTTAATAAAAACAGTCTATGCTGAAATAACATCGCTGGTCGGGTTGTATGTGCAGGGAAAGAAGGTAGATGAATGTTTTAGCGAGCGCAGACAGACATCAGGAAATAAAATAATGAAGCAGATTTTATTGATCCTTATGATCTGAGAAGCAAAAGGAAAATGGAGCTGATTTGTGACAGTCAAAGGATCTGGGGGTGGTAATTGGTGGATAAATCATAAAGACACAGTCGACAGGAGTTATGGTAAAATAACAAAAAGGGGTATCTAAAATTCATCACTGTCAATCCAGGTAAGAAATTCAGAAGACACAAATATACCTCACTGTAAATGCAGTTTCGTAAACCCATCTCTACCAGTCCAGGAGAGAAATTCACAATCATTATGTGAAGGTCACAGTCTTGTTCCATGTACTCTGCTGTCCTGTAAAGTTGGCAGACGTTATCCCAATTCCAAATGGCACTCTGTCAGCGCCTCGTAACACCGGATCCATTGCTCACGCCACCTGAACATGCTTAAGAGAGGATAAAGCAAACATGACTGACAAGAGAAGTCAGGGAGAGCACAGAAACAAAAGAAAAAACTTACCATCTGATGTAGATTAGTGAAACCTAGAGCATTTGGAAGGGTTCAATAATGAGCAGAGAACAACTGAAATGGCAAGATGAGTTATTAATATTTAGTACGTAAGCGAGTGAACTTGAAATATAAAGAATGGTGCAAGAGTTTGTTCACATATTTAAAAGGTTACAGAGAGAATAGTAAGGTAAAACAATGAGTGCAGAAGCTGGAAACCAGATTCTGGAATAGAGTGGTGCTGGAAAAGCACAGCAGTTCAGGCATCATCCGAGTAGCAGGAAATTCCGACGTTTCGGGCAAAAGCCCTATAACAGGAGTACAGGCAGAGAGAGCCTGAATGTTGGAGAGATAAATGAGAGGAGGGTCGGGGTGGGGAGAATGTAGAATAGAGTACAATAGTTGAGTGCGGTGGGTATGAAAGTCAGTGAGAAGCGTGGAGGAAGGTAGCTTCAGGGCAGAGGAAATGACCTGGGAGTTGCAGTGGGAGAGGGTCTCCCTGAGATTCTTGTCGAGAGAGGAGGAAAATATTTTCAAGGTAGGCATCCTTGCAAGAGGATTCGCAGTAGGGTTAAGTCAACTCGGTAAAAACAATTACTGCAGATGCTGGAAACCAGATTCTGGAGTAAAGTGGTGCTAGAAAAGCACAGCAGTTCAAGCATCTTCCGAGGAGCAGAAAAATCCGACGTTTCGGGCAAAAGCACTTCATCAGCAATACAGACAGAGCGCCTGAATGGTGGAGAGATAACAGAGAGAAGAGTGCAAATTGGAGCACTGGAGATGACGTAATGCGAAACAACGAAATGGTGCAGGTAAACACGTACTTTGCATCAGTTTCCACAGTGGAAGACAACAACAAAATACGTGAATTAAGAGACACGTAGGGAGGAAGTGAATGCAATGCTAACACTAACCAGAAGATGCCAGGGAAGCTGCAAGGTCTGAAGGGATTAAGTCACTGAGACCAGATGGACTGCATTCCCGATTTCTGGAGGAGATTGCTGAGGAGATTGTGGAGGCATTGGTCGTGATCAGTCAGAAGTCATCGGCATCACGGTGGGTCCAAGATGAGTGGAAATGTTTAATTGCAACACCCCTTCTGAAAGAAAGAAGAGAGGCAGACACAGACTACTGTCGGCCATGCTAACGACAGTGTTGCACAGTACTTGGGAATGGATGGTAAAATACAGCAAAGTCTGCATGTCTTCATCAAGTGGACGTCATGTCTGACAGCTATTCTAGATCTCTTTGAGGAAGTACCAAACAAGTAAGGCAAAGTAGAGCCAGTGGACGTGATCTCATTCAATACCCATAAGTCCTTTGATAAGGTGCCATAGAGCAGACAGCTAAATAAGTTAAGAAGCATACTGTTAGTGACAAGGAGGGGATTGGTTGACAGGCTGACTGAGAACAGAGGGGTCTTTTACAGGATGGCAGCTACTGATTTTTTAAGACTTGCACAGGTTACGGTATTGAGAGCATGATTATTCACGTTCCACGTTAAACATCTGGACAAAGGGACAGAGTACACTTTCGTTATATTTGCAGTTGACACAAACGTAGTTGGAGAGACAGGTCGTGTCAAGAAAGCTGGGAAATTTCGTAAGATGCTAGGCAGGCGTAGAGAATGGGCAAAGAAGTGGCAAATGGAATACAATATGGGATGTGTCAGGTTATGCAGTATGAGAGGAAGAAGGCAAGCTTCGAATAATTTCAGTTCACGGAAAGTGTTTAGAAATCCGAAGTTCAAAGTGACTTGGGAGGCCTAGATCAGGCAGGTTCAGTTGGAATGAAGGAAGGAAAATTCAATTTTATAATTTATATCAAGGGGCCTCGAATACAAGAGCAGAGATGTCCAGTTGAGCATTTATATTGTTGTGGTCAGACCGCATTTGCAATCTTGCAAGAAGTTAGGCCCGATATCTAAGGGTAGGGTCAGAGTCATACAGCAGTTTAACAGACCATTCACTCCATATATGCCATGCAGAACTCATTGCCAAATTAAAATAGACCCGCCTGCCTGCCTTTGGCCCAAAAACTTCCAATACATTCCTAATCAGTTACTTATCCAAACGACTTTTAAATAATTTAACTGTAGTTGCATCCATCACTTCCTCTAGCGGTTTATTGCACACAGTGACCAAAGTGTGTAAAACAAAAGCTGCCCCTCCTGTCCTTTATAAATCTTCCTTCTCATACTTAAAAAATATGCCCCAGGATTCGAACTCTCTCACCTTTGATAGCAATCTTATTTATGCTCCTCGTGATTTACAAATCTCGAGAAGGCCAAACGTCGAAGTCCTCTGCTGCAGTGAAAAAACAAACGCAGCCTCTTTTTATAACAGAAGACTTCCATTCATGACATCATTCTGGTAAATACTTTCTTAACCCTCTCCAATATGATAAAATCCTTCTCGTAACGAGGAAACACGAACTGTACACAATATTCGAGAAGATATGATGACATTGGATAGGGACCGGAGAAGGTTTAAAAGAATGATCCTGGGGGAAAGAAATGCTTGTCATAAAATGTTGAAAACTCGGGAACTGTACTTGATGCAGTTTAGAAGTTTGAGGAGGATCGGATTGAAACTTAAACAATACAGAGAGGGGCAAATAAAGTGGCTGTGGAGAAGTTTTCCAACTAGCACGAGAGACCAAGAGCTGACTGCGCAGTATAGAGAGAAAGGATGACCATTTTGAAGTGAGATGCTGAGGAATTTCTTCAGCATGAGGCTCGTAATTCTTTGGAACTCTTTGCCTTAGAGGAGTTAGTGGTCAAGTCATTGCAATTATTCAAGACAGACGTATATAGGTCCCTGATTGATGAGAGGATCAACAGTTACAGGAGATGGCAGAAAGCAGAAGAATGAGGTTGAGAAACATATCAGCCATAACCAAATAATGGAGAGGTCTCGATGGGTTGAATGGCCTAATACTGCTCCTTTATCTTGAGGCCTTATCGCTATTGCGTGTGACTTCAATCTGCCCATAGACTGAGCAAGTCAGATCAGTAACAATACTATGGAGACGACATATGTGGTGTATGTTTGAGATGGTTTTCTGAGTCGCTACATTAAGAACAGAAATGGAGGGCAGAGAATCCTTGATTACGGACTGTTTAATGGACATTGGTGAGCTAGCTTAGTTGGCTGGTCGACGAGATTGCGATGAAGAATTACAGCAGCAGCATGTGCACAGTTCTAGTACTGGCTTTATGAAGTACCCACATTTTCAATCCTGCGCCTTGTCTGAGGCACAACGACTCTCAGGTTAAATCACCATCAGTCAAATCACGCGATCTCTCTCTATCTCTCTCTCTCTCTCTTTGTTTGGAAAGCTTTATTTGTATATATGTCAAGGAATAATTGACAATCCATCTCGATGGTGTCCCTCAGGAAGATTGAATAAGTCAGTGAGAGAATTCTTCATTAAGTTCGGGAGTGATAGAGCTGACTTAGATTATGAGCCGAAATCTAAATAGAAGAAATGATACTCATATGAAGCGTGAGCACGGTACAACGAATTGTGGAACAGAACTTAACAAAACAAGCGTTTCAAAAACATTTCCAGGAACTGCAACTGCTTCTCACTCCTGTCTGACACAAAGAAAACGGGAAACGTGGCCATGTCATGCATAACAAGCGATATTAGGCATAATATTGCACTCAAGGATCCTTACAAATTGGCTGAAAATAGCAGCAGACATTAAGAATGGGACCAGTTCAGATATCAGCAGAACACGAAGAAAGAATTAACGCAGAACGAAAATTTTGTTTAACAGTAAGCTTGAGAGAAACATATAACGATTTGTTAAAGTTCCTGAAGGTATATGAATTGAGAGAAAAAAAAACAAATCCCTTACAATGAGACACAGAGGATGTTATAATGTGGGAGAAATATATAGCATACCAAATAAATATGTATATTGGTTCTGTCATCACAGATGATAAAAGTAATATTCCTAAAGTGCTGGGAAGAAAAAGAGAGGGAGGAACTGAAGGAAATCATTATTATCACGGAGATGGTGTTGTGGAAATTGGTGAGATTAAAAGACAGTAAATTCCACCAACTGCAAATCAAACAGCAGTGTTCTTCAAGCTACCCTAAATGCAGTGAATGCGTTCTGTAACTAGAGCGTGGAGACTAAATAGAGTAAATTAATTGTCATATTTCAAGACTCTATCGACTCAGAAACAATATCTAAGGCTTGGAGGTCAGTTAATGTGACCCCACTATTTATAAAAGGAAATAGCGAGAAAACATGGAATGACAGAAAAGTTAGCCTCACACTGGAAAACAGTAACTGGATTAGACAGAGTCAGCATAAATTTACGAAACTAAATTAGGAAAGGAGATTTCGTCTTCTTGTACACAAATCGCTGAACGTAAGCATGCAGGCACAGCAGCAAGTGAGGAAGGCAAGCGGTGTGTTAGCCTTTGTACTGAGTGGATATAAACACAGGAGCAGGGAAGACTTGCTGAAATTGTGCAGAGTCTTGTTGACAGCACAACCGAGAGTGTTGTGTGCAGTTTTGGAATCCTTATCTGATAAAGGATGTTCTCCATACGGAGACTGCACAATAAAAGATTACCAGGCTGATTCATGGGATGGCAGGACTGACGTATGAGGATTCGTTAGGATGAAAATCACTCAAGTTTAGAATGATGAAGTAGGATGTCACAGAAACGAGTTAAATTTTAAAAGGTACGAACAAGGTTAGTGCAGGAAGGATACTTTCAATGACCAGGGCATCCAAACCATAGAGGTTGGGGAGGTGGCGTCACTTCGAAGAGTATAGGGTAGTCCATTTAAGACTGAGATGATGATTTTATTTATTAATCAAAAACTGGTTACTCAGTGAAATTTGATGCCACAGAACGTAATTAAAGCCAGAACGTGGAATGTTGACAAGATCTAGATATTTATCGTTTTGAGGACAACAGTTAGCCTAAGATTGGAAAACAGTAACTGGATTGGACAGAGCCAGCAGAAATTTACGAAACTAAATTAGGAAAGGAGATTTCGTCTTCTTGTACATAAATCGCTTGGCCTAAAGAAGTAGCAAGTTACGGTGTGGAATAATCAGATAAGATCATACTGAATAACAGAGAAGGATCAAACATCACAACAAGCCAGTCCTGTTCTAAATTTTCATATTTCCATTCTGTTAAAGGAGGGAGATGAAAACCAATTGTTTTTAACTGACACATATATCAGTAACACATTGTCTAGATTTAAAGAATACTCCTGTAAATACTAACCAAACAATAACCGGGGAGCAATTTTAGCATACGAACTTCAGCAATTCGAGGAGGTGCAAAGTACATTTTGAGGTTCGTACACTGGCTGTTCTGTATCTCAATTTAAATTCAGTTCTCAAATTACTGAATATTCTGACAAAAACGACATAGTATATATGAAATAAGTAAACGTCTTTAAAATGTTGCTGATACTGGGTGGAGGAAGTGGTAGGAAAGGGTGGCGAAGGGGAGCAGTGAGAAAAACAATCGCTCGGATTTATGTTGAGGGATTGGCCACGAATGAACTCAAATTCCAAAACCCCCGTGAACCACTATCCTGCTCAGGGGTCCTCCACTTCCTGCTCCATTCTTTCCTTCTCTGACACATTTACAGTAAGGTAAGGGACAGAGGTGTTCGTGGGGTACATTTTCCCATGAAGTCCAGTCACTAATACACTCCCAAGCATCTCCAAAATACACTACAACCTCATGGACCACAGCAATGATTTCAAACAATATCATTTATTTTCAACTCTATTCACGCTAAAGTTAGATCAACCAACCGTGACCTGATAATTTTTTTAAAAACTGAATCAGGAATAGCGGTCACTGACAGGGGCCTGTTTCTGAGAAGAAGACTCATGCTCTCTGTGGTTTAATTGGCGATCCCAGACAAACTATGTTTGGTTCCAGAATCAATTCATGACCAAACCTGTGACCTCTAACTGGGCTATAGCACCTAGCCCTTCCCTCCCCTTTAGTCCTCACTCACCGACTGTCGATTGGAGACAACTACATTTCGTTCCCATGAGCACTCGCCACGAGCATGCTCACAGTTCATGTTAACCCTCTGCATGCTGCAGGATCCATCCCAAGTGATGACGTATAATGTTCAACAGCGAAGAAGAGGCGGTCCGACAGGACCAAGCTGGAGGCATTGGTCCTTCAACCAATCATAGAATCTCATGGGCGCGCTGGGCGCTCTGATAAATCAGAGAATGCTGTCTGGCTAAAATAATCTAACCAGAACTTCCACGCACCAACGCTCAATCAAAGTTCGATTGAAAAGTTCTTTCAATTCAGAACACAATTGTTAATGATGACTCTGTTCCCTTTGCCACAGACGAAAGTGAGGAAAGCAGATGCTGGAGATCAGAGTCAGCATTAGAGTGGTGCTCAAAAATCACAGCATGTCTCGCAGCATCCGACGATCATGAAAATCGAAGTTTCAGGCAGGCACCCTTCATCAGTAACCTTTCACGCTGCCTATTTATGATCAATATTGTTATTATCCCTTAAATTCCATCATCCCCAGGTTTCATGCACAGCAGTCTCACAAAACTTTTGTCTTTTGTTTTGCCAATCTACATTTATCTGATCGCTTCAGATTAGCATAATCAAGACTTGTTCTTACCTCATTAAAAAAATCGGCAGGAAGTTCACCACAATTTTCTATGAACAATTCTATTTTAACTTTCCTGAATGAAACACATATTTCTTCAGGGGCACCTCATTTTGTCTGATATGACCGTTTGCAACATCTTTCATACAGTTTTAAACGTCTATCCTGTCTGTACTGAATTAATTGACAAAACGTTTCTCATGGCAAACTTTGAAAGCGTGCATACATTTTAAAGATGAGGAAATGTGTCTGAATGAGTTGTGACTTGGACATTAGTTATCGTGAATATAAAGTAAAGACAATCAGGTTGTGATGGCGTTGACCTCTACCACATTTTCAGAAACTGCCAGACAAGCTGAATACTTCTAGCATTTTCTGATTTTTTAAAAAAATATATATCAGATTTCCAGTATTTGGCTTCTGCACTTGTTCTTGGGACAAAAGGGATGAAAAGTGGATGGGAAGCAGGAGCAGTCCCACTCCTTCAGTCGTGCAACTCCCAGCTCTTCCTCTGATTTTGTAGTTTTTTGAAAACACTAACTGGCTTTAATATTGGGTTTTAATGATAATCTAAGTGTTTACATGTTGCTCTTTAGCCTAAATATGGAATAAAAAAAACATCAATTAATACCAATTTCACAATTTACGTGTGCATGTCCAGGTCATAATTTTACTTTTAAGGCGAAGACAGCATTTCATATTGGTAACAATAAACGCTAATGATTCGCAGGCAATGGATGTGAGAGCACGGAATACAAGTGACTGGACTTCCAGGGACAGTCGCTGTTTCTATGAACATGGACACTGTCTGATTCAGCATTACAGACTCCCATCCTTCTGCACATGATGCCTTCAGTTCTGTCTTGGTTTTGTTCCGACTGGTTTCTAATGCATGGGCTACCCAATCATCTATTATGTTGCTTTTTCTAAAGAGTGAGAATCCTTCTCTCAGAGCACACTGCCTCCGTAGCTCAATGCTTAGTTAGGGGACGAACACGGACAGGGGAATCACTGAATGCTTCCTTTCTTTGCTGCAACCAAACTCTGGTGTTTAAATTTGAAATGGGACAAAATAAGCCAATTGCGTGCAATCATCGTTTCTGGCTGATCTCTCCTGAGGCCACAGTCACTTCGCCAGCAGGTGTCTTTGTGTTTGCCTCTGTAAGTGAAATGGGGTTCAGATCACCGAGGGGGTGTGAACATATCTCAAACTTCAGTCGCATACATTGTAAAACGTGACTGGATGATACCATTGCGACGAGTGCTTGAAACATTTGAGAACACAAGGGGAGAGGCCAAGAGCTGAAAACTTGCATGATGGGCCTCTTTCCATTCTGTAAACAGTCGACGACTAGCTCAAACTTATGTCCTGATAAATTAAATGCCATATGTGTTGGCATTAAGAAGCAGTTCAACAGCTTGGAAGGCAGCACTGGTGGTGTATTGGTTAAGAGTCGGTGTTTTCTTCACTGCGGCCAGAGTTGGGTGCCTGGTCAGGGAATGAGGTTATATTGTTGCTGACAGTGACAACAGCGAGAGTGGAGCAGCTCTGATGGGAATGCTTTCAATATCTCAGATCAGTTCATGCCTCGAGAACATCAGAGTTGATGTTCCTGCTCCTTCAAGAAGGGGAAGGTACCTTGACAGTCTCTGCTCATTTGGTGAGTTCATCTTTCATTCCCCTAAAGATTCACAGAGTTGAAACGGGGCTCTTTTTAATTGTTTCCTTTACACTCCCACGGGTTGCAGGTATTGGATTGGTTTGAAATTGATAACGTGCACAAGAGCAGCGTGCGAGACGCTCCTATCTTCCCCTCCTCTGACAGCGGTCTGAGGTTGACTCTGATATTCTCGGTTGCATTCATCGATGGGAGACATTAATCGGTATATTAAAAAGTGCCACAAATAATTCAAACAGAATGAAATTCTTTCAAATGTTCTCGCCTCAAAGTACTCAGAAACAGCTCATGTTTGAGAGATATTTAGTAAAACCAAGTTTAAGAAGATAAACAACTTGCTTTGCGAGATGCTTCCAATGAAGACATCAATTGTTTTGAATGATTCAGTGGAATTTTAGTTCTTTCTATTACCACAGACACATCTTTCGAGAGTGACAAATGCCTCAGGAGGGACCGACTTTCAGAAAATTAGGAATTTAATCATTTGGCTACTTCCTCCTTCACTTTAGACTTGAAAACCAGAGCCTGTTTCCGTAAGCAAAGAGGTAAACAGGCAGCAGGCTGCCATTCGAGGACAGGCCCAGCTATTAAGATTTGGTACACGCTGAACTTATACCTCCTGAGGCAGCCTGGCTTCCTGTAATCTCCCACCATCCTGCCTGTTTACTTTGGATTCCTCTAGTTTGTTGTTGTTACATAGGAAGAGAAGCATTAAGCCGATTCCCGTACGTCTCCCCCACAACTGTTTCCCCGTTACTCTCCGGCTTCTACTCTCTCATGTTGCTCTTCCTGCCAAACTGTAGCATTCTTCGCGTCAGCTGCTTGTTATCCACATGTTCTTCGAAGGAGAAACACAGAAGTGGAATTCCAAACTCAAACAGATTAGCCCTGGAGAAAGCTAGTTCACGCTTTTTCATCAGAAAGAATTACCACATTATCTAACCCTATGATTATCTTATATGTCTCTATTAAGTCATCTCTCAACCTTCTTCTCTCCCACGAAAACAGCTTCAAGTCGCTCAGCCTTTCCTCGTAAGATCTTCCCTTCATTCCAGGCAACATCCTAGGAAATTGTCACGCTTTCCAAAGTTTCCACATTCTTCTTATAATGTGGTGAACAGAACTGTACGCGATACTCCAAGTGCGGCCGCACAGGAGTTTTGTACAGCTGTCGCATAACCTCATGGTTCCGAAACTCGGTCCTTCTATTAATGAAAGCTAAAACACTGTATGCCTTCTGAACAACCCTGTCAACCTGGGTGGAAAATTTCAAGGGTCTCTGTTCCTGATCACCGAGATCTCTCTGCACATCTCCACTTCCAAGAAACTTACCATTAGCACAATAATTTGCATTCCGGTTACTCCGACCAAAAATTAAACCTCACACTCGTCCACATTAAATTTCATTTGCCACCTCTCAGCCCAGTTCTGTAACTTATCTATGTCTCTCTGTAAACTGCAACACCCGTCGTCACTATCCACAACTCCACCGACCTTAGTGTTGTTTGCAATTTTACTAACCCACCCTTACACGCCCTCATCCAGGTCGTTTATTAAAATGAAGAGCAGCACTGTACCCAATACCGACCCTGGCGGTACACCACTGGGAACTGGTGTCCAGGATGAACAATTCCCATCACCCATCTCCCTCTGTCTTCTTTCAGCAAGCCAATTACTGATCCAAACCGCTATATCTCCCATAATCCCATTCCTCCACATTTTGTACAACAGGCTATTCTGGGGAACCTTCTCGAACGCCTTGCTGAAAACCATATACACTATATCAACCGGTTTACTCTCAAAGAACTGAATAAGGGTTGTGAGGCACGACGTACCCTTCACAAAAGCGTGCTGACTATCCCTAATCAAGTTATCCCTATCAACTCCTGTCTCTTACAACATTTTCCAATACTTTACAAAAAACTGAAGTAAGGCTCACTGGTCTGTAATTACTAGGGTTGTCTCTACTCCCCTTCTTGAACAGGTGAACCACATTTGCTATCCTCCAGTGTTCTGACACTCTTCCTGTGGACAATGACGATTTACAGATCAATGTCAAAGGCTGGGCAATCTCCTCTCTGGCTCCCCAGTGGATTCTCGGATAAATCCCGTCCGGCCAAGGGGACTTACTTCCTTTCACACTCTGTACGAATTCTAATACCTCTACCTTGTGAACTTCATTAGTCTAACCTAGTCTAGTAGCCTGTATCTCAATATTCTCCTCGACAACATGGTCGTATTCTAGAGAGAATACTGTTGCAAGATCTGCATTTTGTGCTTCCCATTAGCCCTCTTCTCCACACACAACTTCCTACTATTATCATTGATTGGCGCTAATCTTACTCTTGTCATTCTTTTATTCTTTACATACCTGTAGAAAGCCTTACGGTTTACGCTTACCCTATCCACCAACAACGTCTCATGTCTCCTCCTGGCTCTTCTGAGCTCACTCTTTAGGTCTTTCCTGGTTGTCTTGTAATCCTCAAGCGGCCTAACTGAGCCTTCATATCTCATCCGAACACATGCTTTTTTCTTCCTCTTGACCAGAGATTCCACTTCCTTTGTAAACTGCAGCTCCCACTCTACAGCTTACTCCATGCCTGACAGGTTCATACTTATGTTTGACACTCAGGGGCTTTTCCTTGATTAAGTTCCACGTTTCTAATGTGCCCGAAACCTGCAGTTTCCTTCCCCATATAATGCTTCCTAAATCTTGCCTAATCGTATCGTAATTGCCTTTTCCCCAGCTTAGATCTTGACCAGTGGTATGCATCTGTTCGTTTCTATCACTAAAGTAAACATAACAAAATTGTGATCGCTATCACCAAAGTGCTCACCTATTTCCAAGTCTAACTCCTGGCCGGGCTCATTACACAGTACCAAGTCTCATGTGGCTTCACCCCTTGTTGGCTTGTCTACATACTGTGTCAGGATGCCCTCCTGCACACATTGGACAAAAACTGATCCATCTAAAGTACTCGTACTATAATGTTTCCAGTCAATATTTGGAAAGTTGAAGTCAACTACCTTGTCTGTCTCATTCCGTTCTTATCGAGAATCATCTTTGCTATCCTTTCCCCAATATCTCTGGAAGTATTCGGAGGCCAATAGAAAACTGCCAACAGGGTGACCTCCCCTTTACTGTTTATAACCGCAGACTATACTACCTCAGTTGACGAGTCCCCTAACATCCTTTCTGCAACTGCAATACTGCCCTTGACCAAGAATGCCTCTTTTACCATCTTCTCTGTTCTCATCACTGAAACATCTAAATCCTAGGACCTGCAACAACCATTCCTGTGCCTGCTCTTTTCATGTCTCCGAAATGGCCACAACATCGACGTCCCAGGTACCAACCCATGCTGCAAGTTCATCCACCTTATTCCGGATTCTCCTGGAGTTGAAGTAGACACACTTCAAACCACCATCTTGCTTGCCGGTGCCATCTTGCGACCATGATACTTGATTTCGGATCCCCATACTCTCAACCTTTTCTATACTTGAACTACAATTTTGGGTCCCATCCCCCTGCTGGATTAGTTTAAAACCACCCACAATAGCCTTTGCGAATATCCCCCCAGGATATTGGTACCCTTCTGGTTCAGACCAAGAACATCCTCCTTGTGCAGGTCCTACCCATCCCAGAAAGAACCCCAATTATCCAAGAATCCAAAACCCTCCCGCATGCACCATCCCTGTAGCCACGCGTTCAACTCCAATCTCTCCCTATTCCTCACCTCACTAGCACGTGGCACGGGCAACAAAGCAGAGACAACAGCTCTGTTCGTCCTAGCTCTAAGCTTCCATCCTAGCTCCCTGAATCTCTGCCTTAAATCCCCATCTCTCTTCCTACCTATATTGTTGGTGCTCGATGGACCATGACCTGGGGCTGCTCCCGTTCCCCCTTAAGGATCCCAAAACACGATCAGAGAATTACAATCCGTGGCACCTGGGAGGCAACACACCAACCGTGAGTCTCTTTCGTCCCCACAGAACCTGATATCTGTCCCCTAACTATGGAGTCCCCAATGACTATTGCTCTGCTCCTCTCCACCCTTCCCTTCTAAGCAGCAGGGACAGACACTGTGCCATAGCCCTGTGCCCCACTGCTTTCCCCTGGTAAGCCGTCCCCCAGAATAGTATCCAAATTGGTATACTTATTGTTAAGGGGAATGGCCACAAGGGATCCTTGCAGTGCCTGCCAGTTCCCCTTCCGTCCCCTAACTGTAACCCATCTGCCTTTTTCTTGCACCTGGGGAGTGACTACCACCCTGTAACTACCCTCAATAACCCTCTCTGCCTCTCGAATGATCCGAAGTTCATAGAGTTCTCGCTCCAGTTCCCTAACGCGGTTTTCGTGGAGCTGGAGTTGGGTGCACTTCCCGCAGATGTAGTCAGCAGGGACAATAGTCATGACCCTTACCTCTCACATTCGGCAGGAGGAACATTCAAATGCCCTCACCTCTATTCCCACGATTCTAAATGCCCAAAGAGACTGCTGAAAAATCAAAGAATAAAAAAAGAACTCGTTATCTTACCAATCTTACATTACCCGCACCTCAACCCACCTATCACACTCTCAGATACCTTGCCTCCTCCTATTTGTCTCTATACAGCCTCGGCTCACAAGCTTCATTTCAAATGAAGAGTTCTTGCCTGAAACGTCGATTCTCCTGCTTCTTGGGTGATGCCTGCCCTGCTGTGCCTTTCCAAGTCCACACTCTCTCCTCAGTGGCGAGGCAGTGGATTTGTGTTGGGGACTGAAGATAGAGGCCACACTTTTGCACGATTCAATTGTAGGAAATGTCTGCTCCAACAGGACAGGATATCAGAGAAGTCCGGAGTGTGTTTGACCTCGAGCGAACAGGGATTTGATGGTGATCGCATCCACCTGTTGACCTGCTCCTTCTCAGAAGTGGGTGCTTGCAGATTTGTGGAGGCTGTATGTCTGAAAGATTCTGGCAAATTTCCTGTCAAATTGTTTGTGCCTAAATCCCTTAACTTCAATCCGAGCTTCAGGCACAATCCAGAGTCTGTGAGAGACTCTTTCTCATTCTATTGATTTAAAAAATATATAACATCAATTTCACAGCATATTAGAAGGGAAAGATTTAATAAACAATCACTCCACCATGATAAGATGAAATCACGCATTTTATCCGAAATAGAACTTGTTCAGAGTTTCAACATGGAAGGAAAAGGCTTCGGTTACGGTGGGAGAGAATCGTTCACTTGTGTGTGTGGACAAGGCTTCTGCTTGCATCAGAGCTCACAAACTACAATTGTAGTCATATTTAAGTGAGACTGCAGATAAGTGATGATTCATTTCTCCATCTGAGCAGAAACCCCACGAAAGCAATGATACCAGGAACAAGCTCAATTTGTGTGAAGGGATAAACTCCTTCTCTGACCTACTGCGACACCTGCTCGATCACAATGACGAGAAATCATTTCAATGTCTGGATTGTGGAAAATGCGATAAAACGTCCAGTGATTGGATTATCCAACACCATGTTCATACTAATGAGAAAACTTTCATCTGTCCAGACTTTGGAAAATATTATCAGACCTTTGTGTAGTTGATGCATGGGAAATATGTGGACACGAATGAAAGTCCTTTAGAACTTCTGGGGTCCTGGCGTCCGATCCACGTGCTCACACAGAGGGCAGACATCTTCAATTCCACAACTGTGGGACGTGCTGCAAATGTCCGATCGACGTGAAGTCCCATCAACATTGCTACCAGATCTTTTCAACGCCCAGACCGGGGCAAGTGTAGCAAATGTTCCTGGGGACTGACATGGCATCAATGTGTTCACAAAGAAGAGACCCTTTACAGGCTGAGGTTGTGGTAATCACTATACAAGTTCCTTGGGATCGTTTAATCATGAACGTCTTCACATTGTGGAGAGACTGATCAAATATCCAGTGTGTGGGATGTGCTCTCCAGTCTCTGCAGGTCTGATGTTCCATCGACATTCTCACAAGTTGAGAGACATTTCAATTGTTTTCATTGTGGGACTCGGTTCGGGCGATCATCTCAACTATCAGTACACCAGCGAGTTTGCAGTGGGCAGAACGTATTTGCCTGCTACATTTGAGAAAAACAGTTAGCTCACTCATCGACCCTGCAGAGACCGCAGAGAGATCCAATGGGGGGAAGGAATTCACTCACTCATCGAGCCTGCTGAGACAGCGAAGTTGTTACATCTCTCAAATGCGATTGGACTTCGTTGTTCGTGACATTCAGGACTGAAAGCAAAGTTTTAATATATTAGATAAATGTCAAACAAATCAATTCTGTATTCAATACCGTAGGAGAGGTCAATATTAGGATGGGATTCCGTAGTACTTGAAGAATCAACACAGGTTCTTAAGGACAAATGTAATAGAATTCTATGAGGAAGTAATGAGGAAGTGAGAAACATTATATTCTGAGAATTTGATCAGCTTGAATTCGCAGCAGGCATTTGTCAAGGTGCGGGATTGGAAACTGCGAAAAAAGAGTCTATGGTTTGAGGGGCAAAGTACTGGCATGGCTTGAGTTTGGGCTGACTGGCTGAAAACAGTTGGGTGTAGGGGTCTTTTCCAGGATGGCAGCGCATGACGTGTGGGGTTCAGCAAGGGTCAGTTTTGGCACCACGACTATTCCCGTTATGCGTGAATGATCGGGTCAAAGGACCTGAGAGTGTTGTTGATATTTTGAAGAATACACAACAAAAGGTAGAAGGACAGATCGTTTTGAGGAAGCGGGCAGGCTGCAGAATTACGTGGACTTGCTGGATGCTTGGATAAAAAAGGTTGCAGTTAGAACACTGTGTGGAAAAGAGTGAGGTCATAAAGTAATGGCATGATTAGAGGCATAGACCATTTTGTGACGCGGAAAGGCTTCAGAGATCTCTCGGTTAAAGGCACTTGAGAAATCTAGTTGAGGTTTCTCTGATGTTTAACATGCAAGTTATGTTGGCTGTTAGGAGGGTAAATGCAATGTTTGCATTCATTCAAGCAAGTTAAGAACCAACTGCAGAGGTTTGCAAATGAAGCGATAAGAGGCTCTCGTCACACGCATTTGGATTATCTGGAATAGCTTTTGCCCTCATGTCTAAGGGGAGATATATTATGAGTGGTGGATAGGAGGTTTACAATGGCTGACACAGTGGTGAGCACTGCTGTCTCCAGCCTCAGCAACGCTGGTTCAATTTCTTTGTCGGGCGACTGTCTGCAGTTTGCACGTTCTTTCCATGTCTGCGTCAGTTTCCTCCACAGAAGAAAAATACGTTGTTGACGTCATTTTGCCATGGGAAATGCAGAGTTACAGGAATCGGGTAGAGGTGTGAGCTTAAGTGCAATGATCTTCGTATGTTTCGTTGGTTCTTCTTGGGCTGATTTGCCTTTTCGCACATTTTCAGGATTCTATTAGAACAACGTTGATCGCAGGGATGAGGGACTTGTCGTATAAGAATTATTTTTTTTTAAAAAATCACAGTTTCCATGTAAACATGCGATCTCAAGTCAATCTCTTGAACAATATGAGGAGTGGAGGGGCATTCTTCAAAGGAAATCATGAAGGCAAAACGACCATATTAGATAGCATTAGCACATAAATTTAAGGATATAGTAAAGATATTTTATAAGTACTTTCAGAACTAAAGACCAAATAGGATCCCAGAAAGGTGCAAGAGCTAACAATTGTCTTGCACCTCAGCAGATGGGAGAGATATTAAATATTCATTTCACATTAGTGAACGAAATGGAGGCTACAAACATTGATGTTTTGAAAGTGGTTCACATTGAAAAGAGGAAGTTCCGGAAGACTTGGAAAATATAAAGTTGGATATTTCTCTGGGATCTGATGTCGTGCAGCAAGGGCTTTTCGGGAAAACAGGGAAATAAACTGTTGGGTCGTTGGTAGAAATATTTATATCATCTATTACTGCGAGTGATGTGCCCAATAAATAGGGTGTGGTTTTGTTGAGGAAGGGATGAATGGAGAAAACTGAAAATGATAGACCTGTGAGGCTTGCTCAGGTCGTTTTTAAGTTGTTGGAAGCAATACTGAACAATCGGATTTATAAGTATTTTGAGAGACGAGGAATGAATAGGGCTAAACAGTTTGGTTTTGTGCGAGAGAATTTCTGTCTCACAAACATGGTTGGGTTTTTTGAGGACGTAACCAAGAATATTGATGAGGACTAAGTTGTTGGCATTGTTCAGATGGAATCTAATAAATCCTTTTAAAAGGTTCCACAAGGTTGATTAATTTTTAAAGTTCGATAGCATAGAATGGAACGTAAGCTTTACAATAAGATATAAAATTAGTTTCATGGTAGAAGGCATGAACGGTGGTGGAAGGCAGTGTTCTGACTGGAGGACTGTTACCAGCTGTGTTCCACAGGGTTTAATGCTGAGCCCACTTTCGTTTTTCATTCATGCAAATGATTGAGATAAAAATGCATAAAGCATGGTCAGTGAGTTTGCAGATGAGAACAAGATTGGTATGAAAGTGGACAGTACAAAAGGTTATGTCAGGTTGTAACAGTAGATTATTAGTAAAAAAAACTGAAGTAATTAATTTGATTTATTTGATTTCATGTTGGTAATCAAATGCTGCACCCAGCAGCTCGAACGAAATCAGAAGCACTGTGGTCAGAGCAAACGCTCACAGTTGACGAAATACCCAGGAATCTGGGTGATGTTACTGAGCAATTACCTGTGTGTGATAATATCACCCACATGAATACACAGCATTTGGGTTTGCGCAAACAGGTGATCTCGACAAAGAATGTGAATGTCTGTGGATAAATCGAAAAGGAGATTTATCAGAACAGTCAAAGAAATGCGGAATATTATATCTAAGATCAGGGTGGAGAAGTTGAAGTTGTTCTATAGAGATCAAAAACGATTCAGGTGTGATTTGTTCAACATACCGAGGTTTTAATACGTTTAGGAAGTTAGAGAAAGAGCAGCTATTCCCGTTTCATGGGAAACAAATTTATGATATTGTGCAAGAATTACTGCGAGTCCGAAGGTAAAACTTCCATGTGGCATTTTTCTTAGCGAATAAAGTGGCATGACTTAATCTTGATGCATAATTTGGTTTCCGTGTTCGAATCTGTAACTCCTCCTCTGACATGGTGTAAAATAATTTTGCAAAGGACATTTTAGTCAGTTCGGGACTGATGTTCAGAAAAGAAGAAATATTTATGTTTTTTTGGAGCTTGCTGTGTTTACTTTCTCCCTGCCTCACTCTGTGTAGAAGGACTTAAAAGCTCCATTC
The DNA here is from genome assembly GCF_037043375.1 of Chiloscyllium plagiosum. NCBI lineage: Eukaryota > Metazoa > Chordata > Chondrichthyes > Orectolobiformes > Hemiscylliidae > Chiloscyllium > Chiloscyllium plagiosum. Next base: position 50,524,054 of record NW_028270183.1, read on the forward strand.
CTGTCAGCGCAGGTGAGACATTCGCAAAACCAGCAAATATTATCACCCACATTGCTTGACCTCAATAGTCACCACTTTGTGACACGGTAAGTTTCATTGGCAAAGAAAGCACATTTAACACCATGAAGCTTTCTTTCACTGTCTGTCTGCCCGTCCATTCATTTTGATCACTGCTGTTCTGATAAATTTCACGTCTACTCTCCTGTTGTTCTTCTGTAATTCGACGGAACCTCGAACCGAATCCTAGCATCATATTGATTTCGATTGTTTACGTTACATCAATAACCAGACCAGAACAAGTTGCAGGAAATTGAATAACACACAAAAAACAGATTTTTAAAATATCCTTCCAGAACATTAACTGGCTGCAGAGTCGGAATATGAGAAATGTCACAGTGAATGATAATTAGTCCATTTCACAGTCCTGAACGAGCTCAGTCTTTGCAAAATGTTTATTTATAATTGTGACAATTCCCTGGAGCAGATCCTCCCTCAATCCACAAAAATGTATGCTGCCGAAAACTAGTTCAGTTCTGATTAAAATCGCTCAGCATACTTTCTATCAACTCAAGGTTTCCTGCGCCATGTCAATTGAAGTGTATCCAGATGAGATTCGACTTCCAAGCCTCTGCTCCCACTGCTCCCTATTCCATGTCAACAGAATTTGTTCAGCCGAGTTTGGAGCTCCCAGCCTGGGCGTTTCAGGCGCATCTCTGCCTTCATAAAAGGACTTCATGCTCACGGACTTTGTCACTGGCAGATAGAGTAGAGATCCACGCGTTCATTCCACTCCCAATTTCTGATTGGATCTTCGCCACTGCACCACTAAATTTCTCTGATTCCAGACCTGGGAATCGGTGTGATGTGAGTGTTCAACAATCGTTACTACGTTGTCCCGCGGCACTGATAACGTAATAATGTGAAACTTCGTTGTTATTTAAACCTACATTTCAACAATTTGTGCACGAACGCCTGTACATTTCATCTGTGCAAGAAATCTATTGAACTCAGTCTTCAACATTCTCAATGATGGAATCTCCACAACCACTGAGGACATCTAAGATGACGATTCATTCCAATCTCAGTGGGTTGTCCTCTTGTGCATTTGGTGCTGTACCTCGCCAATCTCAGCCATTGCATTTGTTGCTTTTACTGTTGAGTTTTTCATGTGATCGTATAGTGGCTCATCCTCTGCATTGTGGCCGAAGCAACCTCCATTCAAATCCGAGTATCAGCAATGCACATTTGTTCCATGTTACTCCATATAACCTGTGCGAAACAAACGCAGAAAGGGTACATTCAAATTTAAAGTTAAAATACTCTATACGGTGATGATTTTATTGCTTCAAACTTTATCTCCACCCAATCTCGGAGATGTTCTCCCTTTCTAAATCACTATTCTTCCTTTTCATCCCTCCTCCCATGTCACTGGGGCATTGCACAAACTAACATTCGCTTTCACATTGACACCGTGAAGTTAGTGTTGCAGCTGTAACTCTTGTTCGGTGAACGTGCCCCAATGCCACAATGAGGACCTTTAAGACACGTAATGCAATCAGATAATGTGGTTGGGTTATCATTCCTGATGTATAGTGTTTGATTTGCATGGACCAGAGATTACTGGAGCACTGGGTTCATGAAAAGGACACAGAACAGTTTCGAGGGAAAGAGACTTTATTGGAATCGATCAATATTTGTGAATTCTGCACATTTATTTCAAGTTTTGATTCGTCTCTCGCTAGATTATTATGTACAATTCTGCAATCCACATAACAAAAGCGATATGACAACTGTGGAAACGGTGCAGATGTGATTTGCCAATATATTGTCTGGATTGAAGAACTTCAGCTATGATAGAGTTCAGACAGGCTGGCCTTATTTTTGTGAAAGCAGGAGAGATTGAGAGGAGACAGTATTGAGATGTAGGAAATAATGAGGGGCATGGATTGGGTAAACTTAATGAAAAATCGCTCTATGGTGGAGGGATCAATCGAAAAGTAGCCATAGATTTAAGGTATGAGTCATAAAAGTTCGAGTAGCTGTAAATAAAATAACTTTATCAGCCTGCGAGTGGTTGGAATCTGGACATCACTGTCTCTATGCGTCAGAGCGGCAGAAATTCGAATAACCTTCAGAGATATTTAACTGTGAATTTGTAATGCTTGAGGCATACAACGCTAAATGATGGAAAATGGGATGAGGCTAATCAAGCAGTTGTTATTGACAAGAACATGCACAAGTAGCTTGCAGCCTCAGATAGCTCCAACATCCACCGGGTGGCGTTTCGTCACCTCAGTTGTCACGTGGGAGGCCAGGGCTCATATTCCCGCTGGGGCGGCTCTGACTTTTTCTGGGGTTCAAGGTTTCTGTAAAGATCTTTAGTTCTGGTGAAGGGTGCAGATGGTGTGGGGATGTTCGGTGGTTTTGGGAAGTTGGTTTGCAGCCGTTTCCTCCGCTTTCTTTGTGATATCTTCAAGGCAGATGAAATTCGTGTGAAGCGCTGCTGTCCTGCAGCATTTCGAATTGGTTTGATTTCCTCCTCACTGCTTTCAGTTGCTGGTTCTTGTCGTTTCTTTGCATGTCCCAATATGTTGGGTCCAGATCAACCTGTTTTTTTGATGGAGTCATTGGATGATTCTCGTCATTCTAGAAATTCTCTGGCTGCACTCTGATTAGCTTGTCCTATTATGTTTGTGTTGTACAAGTCGAATTTGTTGTCCTCGACATCACTCTGCATTGCTAATCGGACCAGCTGGTTGTGTTGTTTACTGGATCCTCCAGTAATATTTTGCAACAATAGATATTTCCGCAGATTCATTGCCAAAATCAACACAAGGAGGACATGCCATTACCCAATTCACCTAGTACGCATCATTATAGGTAAAAAAAAATGTTACAGCACGTAAAGCCAGACTCCTCTGACCACTTGGAGTTATGAGACAGCATAAACCGAAAGCCCCGTTTGACAACAACTCACCAAAAAGGACCCAATATCCACCATATGCAGTACAAAATTGGACAAACAATGTTGCACATCGTGACTGTAGGAAACATTATAGAGGACAGACAACTCACGATACGCATTGATGAAGATCAACTTGACACGAATCACCACTGCCAGGTGTCCTGAGTAGTTTGAAAATATGTTGCTGGAAAAGCGCAGCAGGTCAGGCAGCATCCAAAGTGCTCCAAACAAAACATCCCAGAGTCTGGAATCTCTTGACAAAGGAGGTTAATATATCTCTGTACATGATGCAAAACAGAGGATTGTGAAAAGTTTCTGGGAAAATGTTGTCACTTTAAAAGTTTAGAAATTTTTCCATTCTTTCGGAGGCCGTTACTTTGACTCTGATGTTCTCCAGATATGAATTGATCTGTGATATTGAGGGATCCACGTTCCTGCAAGTCAGGATGTCAAATCTCATCTCAGCTCCGGGGCAATTAGAAAACACGGGAACTGATAGGACACTGAAAGGCTGGAAGTGAGACGATCACTGTAGGAGGATAACTGGTTTGCGGTGTGATGGGTGTGTCTGTAGAGTGTGGGATCAGACTATTCCCATGTCTTCACCGTGAACTTAACAGTATTTATTTCGGAAAAGTAACGCTAATTAAGGACGATTGTCAATATGGGAGGAGCAGGATGCAGCTTGCATTCGAGGAGCATTGACGTCATTGACGCTCTGTGGCGACGTTCGTCAGTGCGTACAGCTCATCACTGAGAGGTTGCTGTTCTCCCACGACTCAGGAACAGAGGAACAGCTGTTCCCACACCATCTGTTTTTTTTTGGCCGAACAGTTTTCCTAGTTTTTACCGAGGTCAGAAAAATGTTCCTCATAAGGCTCGAAGGGAGAAACTCCCAGTTTTAGGAGAGTTGTATCCTGGTGACATGTATGTGTCTGCAAAGCGTGAGATCAGACTGTTCCCATGCTCCACAATGAATGCCCCAGAATTCATTTTGGAAACATCAAATCAATTGAAGGCAATTTTCATTCTGCAAAGGGCAGTAGAAAGCTTGAGTTCACTGACAGTCTGCTTTTGGACATACTGCGAGGGGTCTGCAACAAGGGAACTCCCCAGTCACTGAGGAGCAATTAGTCCTCTCGTTTGGTTGTTAACATAAAAGAGGGTGTACCCACGCATGGAGCGATCGCTGTTCTTATCCACCGAGTAGAAAGTGAGGTCTGCAGATGCTGGAGATCAGAGATGGAAATGTGTTGCTGGAAAAGCGCAGCAGGTCAGGCAGCATCTAGGGAACAGGAGAATCGACGTTTCGGGCATTAGCCCTTCTTCAGGAATGAGGAAAGTTGGTCCAGCAGGCTAAGATAAAAGATAGGGAGGAGGGACTTGGGGGAGGGGCGTCGGAAATGTGATAGGTGGAAAGAGGTCAAGGTGAAGGTGATAGGTCAGACTGGGGTGGGGGCGGAGAGGTCGGGCAGAAGATCTCAGGATAGGAAGGCGGTGCTGAATTTGATGGATTTGACTGAGACAGGGTGGGGGGAGGGGAAATGAGGAAACTGGTGAAATCCGAGTTCATCCCTTGTGGTTGAAGGGTTCCTAGCCGGAAGATGAGGCGTTCTTCCTCCAACCGTCGTTTTGTTGTGGTCTGACGATGGAGGAGTCCAAAGACCTGCATATCCTTGGTGGAGTGGGAGGGGGAATTGAAATGTTGAGCTACAGGGTGGTTGGGTTGGTTGGTCCGGGTGTCCCAGAGGTGTTCTCTGAAACGCTCCGCAAGTAGCCGGCCTGTCTCCCCAATATAGAGGAGGCCACATCGGGTGCAGAGGATGCAATAGATGATATGTGTGGAGGTGCAGGTGAATCTGTGGCGGATATGGACGTTTCCTTTGGGGCCTTGGAGGGAGGTGAGGGGGGAGGTGTGGGCGCAAGTCTTGCACCTCCTGCGGTTGCAGGGGAAGGTGCCGGGAGTGGAGGTTGGGTTGGTGGGGGGTGTGGATCTGACGAGGGAGTCACGGAGGGAGTGGTCTTTACGGAATGCTGATAGGGGAGGGGAGGGAAATATATCCTTGGTGGTGGGGTCCGTTTGGCGGTGGCGGAAATGGCGGCGGATGATGCGCTGTACATGGAGGTTAGTGGGGTGGTAGGTGAGGACCAGTGGGGTTCTGTCCTGGTGGCGGTTGGAGGGGCGGGGTTCAAGGGCGGAGGATCGGGAAGTGGAAAAGATGCGGTGGAGGGCATCGTCGACCACGTCGGGGGGGAAATTGCGGTCCTTGAAGAAGGAGGCCATCTGGGATGTGCCTTTTTGGAACTGGTCCTCCTGGGAGCAGATGCGGCGGAGTCGAAGGAATTGGGAGAATGGGATGGCGTTTTTACAGGGAGCAGGATGGGAGGAGGTGTAGTCCAGGTAGCTGTGGGAGTCGGTTGGTTTGTAGTAGATGTCCGTGTTGATTCGGTCGCCTGAGATAGAAATAGAAAGGTCGAGGAAGGGCAGGGAGGAATCTGAGACTGTCCAGGTAAATTTGAGGTCGGGGTGGAAGGTGTTGGTGAAGTGGATGAACTGTTCAACCTCCTCGTGGGAGCACGAGGCGGCGCCGATACAGTCATCGATGTAGCGGAGGAAAAGGTGGGGGGTGGGGCCAGTGTAGTTGCGGAAGATGGATTGTTCCACATCCACCGAGTAGCAATGCAGAGTGATGTCGAGGACAACAACTTGTACAACACAAAAATAATAGGACAAGCTAATCAGAGTGCAGCCAGAGAATTGTTTTAATAGGGTCAGGGATATGTATCCAAACGGAAACCAAATCCAATGAGGAACCACAAATGCGTTTCTCTATTGTTGAATGGCAAGTGAAGGATTGTGGACACTCGGAATTTAAAACAAAAACAGAAACTGCTCAAGGAACTCGGCAGGTTTGTCAGTACCTCTGAGAGAAGATAGCGTTCTGAGAAACTACTGAAGAAGCTCTGAATCGTTGTCTCTATTTGTCTCTCCCCAGATGCTGCCAGATCTGTTTAGTTTCTCCTGCAATTTCTCCATTTCTTTTTAACTGAATAACCATTTCAACCATCGAGATTGTTCACACAGACCACACATGTCCTGACATTTAACATTGTCGAAACTGTGGTGATTGAATTAAAACAAACCGAACAGTGATTATCTATCCCTCAACTCCACAGGTAGGGAGAATTTGAAACCAGTTTAGTAGCGCGCTTCGGCAGTGGTGGCCACGTGGTTGAGGCGATTAGTATTAAATCCACTGTGGATTCCTCACGCAGTTCAACATTTTGCGTACTGTAACTGAGAGTCGAGCGGGAACTTGAAGAGTGCTTGTTCTCTGCATTTATTTGAAATTGAAATCGCAGAATTAGGTGAAATGCGTATAACTCAGATAAGGAACGTTAGGAAACTGCAACCAACCGCCTGTCAGGATGGAAAAGGCAGAAAACTCCAGAGCAGGTAAGACCCATTTAGTTGCATACTTCCATTACTGAATATGTTTGCCCCTCTGAATCAAGTGACGCCAGATGGGATAAGAACAGTTCAGGGGATTGTGTTGGACTGGTCCTGACTTAGTGGGCCAAAGGGTATTGTTGTGCAAGACAATTCCATGGCCAGCTGTGAGGAGGTCAGTTTGTGAAGTAAAAGGACATCCTTTGAAATATGTTCCTCGGTGAGGAAGGAGTCGAAGTTACTCTCCCCTGATCTTACTGTCAGTCATGGTATTCATTGGGACATCTCAATTGGTAATAACTGTTACGGTGCATATTTGTGGAATCGGTCTATATGATAATCAGAACGATAAGACCTGATATCTCATTACCCAGGCGAGAGCAAGCCCGTGCAGCTGACATTCCATGGCTCTGCTTTTGAGATAAAGATTACTTTCTCAATGTGACTGTGTTTAGATCAAACAGTTCATTGACATCGGGACTAGACGTTTAGAGAAAGCTGGAGGTGTTAGAGGAATAGAAACAGAACAAGACGAGACGTCAAAGTGTTTAGATTTTGCCGTGTGTCCGTTATTTTTGGTGAAGAATGTCTGCCGGGAGCTATCCTGTCAGGTCCCAGGAGCCAGGCGGCTTGTTTGGTGGGATTTATGTTATTGAAAGTTACACATGAGAAGCGTGTCCGACTATTTCAGCTCAGTATCCATTTCATATTCCGGTTCACCACAACGGTGCACATTTTCTAGCGAAGTGCCTTGTATTCCACTTAAAGCAGCCTTTCTCCAGGGAAACTTGCAGACATAAAGCACATGGAGTGGGTATAATCCTGAGGACTCTGTCACTGTCGTGGAATGTGCCTGTGTGATTGCCTCTGTATGTGAACCTGAGAATACGTTCCTCAAAGGAGTTACAACAGTGTGGCCAGGTCAACTTTCAGTACCATTGTTATGTCATTTAAGATTACAGAGAGAATCTCATTGCTGCAAACCGGGACGAGAATAGATGGATGTCTGATAATGTGCCCTTCACGATGGAAGAACGGCCCTTCACTACTCCGCCCCCGCCCCCGCCCATCTCACGCTTTTTAAACTTGCGGCCAGAGAGCAGCTGACCTGATGAGAAAATCGCTTCACACCCTTACATAAACTATTTATTGTCCATTCTACTTGCAATTTTGCAAACTTACTTACCATACTTTCTATCTTCCCACCTACATCATTTATTTAAATGAAACAAATTAATGTGCGTTCAGCCAATGGGACACCATTGGTAACAGTCTTCCAGTCTGAAAACTACCCTCCACCACCATTCTCAGCAGCCTGCTAATAAACTAATTTTATATCTAATTAGAAACCTTACATTGATCTCTTTGTGATCTAACTTTATGAATTAGTGAACCGTGTGGAACTGTGAAAGCATTTATTAAAGTCCAAGTGAGCAAAGTCTACCACTATGTCCTCATTGATCTTCTTGGTTACGCCCTCAAGAAACTCAATCAATTTTGTGCAAAACCATGCTGATTATCCCGATTCATTCCTTGAATCTAAAAATTCAAATAAAACCTATCGTTTAGAATTGCATCCAACAACTTACCCACGACCATAACCAGACACACAGGTCTACCGATCCCAGGCTTCTTAATTAATTCCTTTCTAAATAAAGGCATAACATTAGCCATCCTCCAGTCGTTCAGCACCTCACTCGTAATAATAGATGATAAAAATATTTCTATGAAGGGCCAACAATTTCTTTCCCTAACATCCCACAATGTTGCGGGATTCCGGAGATCAAATCTCAGAGAAATATCCAACTTCATATTTTCCATGTTCTCCACCACATTCCCTTTTCAATGTGAACTTCTTTCAAACCATCAATATTAAGTTCTACCCGCCATTTTGTTCTCCAAGGTGTAGACTGACGCGAAGTGAACATTATATGTCTCTCCATCTGCTGAGATTCAAGACAAACGTGATCTTTTTTCATATTAAAGTGGTCCTCTTTGTTCTCAAGTTCTTGATGTACTTGTGGAATCTCTTCAGATTATATTTAACTTTATGTTCTGAGGCTATCTCATATTCTCGATTGACCTTTATGATGTTCTCCTTAAGAATGCCTCTCCACTCCCTATATCGTTTAAGACATTCACTTGAAACCATGTGTTTATATGGAAGCTGTCACCTCCTTTAAAAAAATTCTTACGACAAGGCCTAAATCCCTGCCATCAACGTTGTTCTTATGGAATACCGACAATGTGGAAACAGGCCATTCGGAACAAGAAATCCCTACTAATCCTGCGAAGAGAATCGCACCCAAACTCACACCTCCACCCAATTCCTTTACACTGCATTTCTCATGACCAAAGAACGTCAGCCACACATCTTTAGTCTGTGGAGGAAACGCAGGCTGAAACGGAGAGAATGCACCAACTCCAAATTCACAGTCGTCCAAAGTAGATATTGAACCAACATCACTGAGGCTGCAAGGCATTAGTCCTCAGCACTGAGTCAGCCATAATAAGCCTCCTCTCCATCACCGAAAACGTATCATCACTTAGATATGGGCCAAACCTACTCCCAATGTTCCAAATGCATCCGTCCAGAGCCTCCTATTGACTGAGCTGTAAACCTCTTCCCGTTCATTCTCATTAGCTTGAACAGAAGCCTACATTGTATTTGCCTTCCTCATCACAAACTGAAATTGCATGCGGAACATAAGAGAAAATTGAAATTTGAAATCTTTCTGCTTTCATGAAATTGTCTATGCCTCTACTCTTTCCACCAAACATATGGCCACATATTTTCCACAAAGTATGCCAATTGCAACTATTTTTTTCGAAGCACTCAGTCCGTTCAAGTCATTCTGCAGCATGCCCGCTTCATCAATAAGATCTGTCCTTCCACCTATCATTGTGTCTTCTTCAAATGGAGCAACAACACCCTTAGTTCCTTTGAATGGATCATCCATACATCGTGAATAGTTGTGGTGCCAACACTGACTCCTCTAAACTCCACTAGTCACGGGCTGCCATCCTGGAAGAGACCTCTTTACCCAACTGTCTGCCTTCTGCCAGTCAGCCAAGCCTCAATCCAGGGCCACTTATTCAGCAGTTTTCCGTACTGCACCCTGATATATGTCTGTGGAAATTCAAGATGGTCACCTCCACAGGCTTGAATTCGTCTCACTTGCTCATGACATCCAGTCCTGTTGGAGCAGACATTTCTTACAATTGAATCATTGCAAAACTGAAACCTCTGACTTCAGTCCCAACCTCAAAATCGACTGCCTCGCCACTGAGTCAAAAGTGTGATACTAGAAAAGCACAGCAGGACAGACAGCAACGAATGAGCAGGACAATCGACGTTTCGGGCACGAGCCCTTATCAGAAAGAGGCTTGTGAACCGAGGGATAGAGAGACAAATGGGCGCGGGTGAGGTTGGGACAAGGTAGCTGTGAGTGTGTTAGGTGAATGGAGGTGGGGGTGATGATGATAGGTCGCAGTGCAGGATGGAGCAGATAAGTGGGAAGGAAGATGGACAGATAGGACAGTTCATGACAGCGGCGGAAGCCCTGGACCTGAATTAATTTGGCTGTGTGGGAGGGAGAGATGACGTATTCGACCAGGAGCCAGTGGTGTTGTTTGGTGCGGGTGTCCCGGAGATGTTTTCCAACGTGGTCTGTACTTAGGCATACAATTTCGTCAATGTCGAGGAGACTGCAAAAAGAGCAATGGATACAGTAAATTACATGGTGGAAATGCAGGTGAAACACTGATGGGCATGGAAGGGTCCTTTGGGGCCTTGGAAAGAGTTTTTCAAATCCCCGTGTTGTAATGAGAAGGTTGCTGGGAGGGGATGGCGGTTTGGTGTGGGCGTGCACTTGATAAGGGAGTCAAAGAAGGAAAGATCTTTGGAGAAAAAGGATAGGGGTGGGGAGGGAAGCACATCTTAGTTGGTGGGGTTCATTTGCAGCTGACGGAAATACGGGAGGATGACATGATGTCGATAGACGTTGCTGGGTTTTAAAGTGATTTAGAAGGGAGTTCCATCCTCGTCATAGTTTGAGGGAATGGCTTTGGGAGCGGAATTGAGGAAAGTGGATGAGATGAGTTGGAAGGCATCATCGATCACGTGCTGGGAGAAAATGCCTCGCCACTGATTCAATTTCCTCCCTGGCAATTGTCTAAATCTGAAAAGACACGTCATAACTATGGTGACATTATTCACTTCGTGATGTGTTATTAACCCCATATCACCATAATCACCATGTCAGCCTACTTGCACTTCATGAACATCACTAACTCTTCCACGTCTCAACTCTTCTTCAGCTCAATTTGAAATTCATTCGTTTGGACGACATGGTCGTAGTACACATCCATGCGTCCTTTCAAATTCCCACCCTGCTCTGGTGCTAGTGAGTCAAGAAATAGGGAGAGAGAGCAGTTGAACATGTGGCCACATGGATGATGCAGGGGGGGTGGGGGGGGTTGGATTCTTGGATAATTGGGGCTCTTTCTGGGGTAGGTGGGACCTCTAAAAGCTGGATGGTCTTCATCTGAACCAGAGAGTTACCAATATCTTGGGGGGGAATATTCGCTAAGGCTATTGGGGTGTGTTTAAACTAGTCCAGCAGGGGGATGGGAACCAAAATTGTAGTTCACGGAAAGAAAAGGTTGAGTGTAGGGAGGTACAAAATCAAGTTTCACGGACGCAAGATGACACTGGCAAGAAAGAAGTTGGTTTGGAGTGTGTCTACTTCAACGCCAGGAGCATCCGAAATAAGGTGGCTGAACTTACAGCATGGGTTGGTACCTGGGAATTCATTTTTATGGCCTTTCCGTAGACCCGAATAGAGCAGGGTCAGAAATGTGTGTTGCAGGTTCCAGGCTTTAGATGTTTCAGTAAGAACAGAGAAGAATGTAACAGAGGGGTGTGTGTAGCATTGTTGGTCAAGGACAGTATTACAGTTGCAGAAAGTTTCCGGGTAGTGTAGATGTGCAGAGAGATCTCGGTGTTCAGGTACAGAGATCCTTGAACTTTGCCACCCAGGTGGACAGGGTTGTTAAGAAGGCATACAGTGTTTTAGCTTTTATTAATAGAGGAATCGACTTCTGGAACCATGAGGTTATGCTCCAGCTGTACAAAACTCTAGTGCGGCCGCAATTGGAATATTGTGTACCGTTCTGGTCACCGCATTATAAGAAGGATGTTGAAGCTTTGGAAAAGGTGCAGAGGAGATTTACTCTGATGTTGCCTGGTAAGGAGGAAGGTCTTACGAGGAAAGGCTGAGGGTCTTGTGGTTGTTTTCGTTAGAGAGAAGAAGGTTGAGAAGTGACTTAATAGAAACATATAACATAATCAGAGGGTTAGATAGGGTGGACATGGAGAGCCTTCTTCCAAGAATGGTGACGACCAGCACGAGGGGGCATTGCTTCAAATTGAAGGGTGATAGATATAGGACAGATGTCAGACGTAGTTTCTTTACTCAGAGAGTAGTAAGGGTGTGGAATGCTTTGCCTGCAATGGTAGTTGATTCGCCAACTTTAAGTACATTTCAGTCGTCATTGGACAAGCATATGGACGAACATGGAATAGTGTAGGTAAGATGGGCTTCAGATTGGTATGACAGGTCGGCGAAACATCGAGTGCCGAAGGGCCTGTACTGCGCTGTAATGTTCTATGTTGTATGTTGTATGGTCCAACTCCCTCTGCTTCTATTCAAGGGTGTACTTGCGTTCTGTTCACTATTTCATTGTGCATTACCTGAATGACAATTTTACGGACGCATATTTTCCCAAACGTGCACTGCGGGCTTCGCAGCTTTGTCTTTCCACAAGGGCTCCCACATGGTGGAAGAGAAGGGGTTGCAGGTTATTCACACAATGATGTAATCCTGAGGTCTTCCAAAACCTCTCCTGCATGTGGGAATACTCTCAACTAGGGTTACTCACCGTTCACCGGGCAGCTAAATTTCAAAGTTTTCATCATTGTCTACAAATCTCTTGACTGTCTTCCCTCTATCTATCACTGTCATGTCTTCCAGGCCACTCAAGAGCAAATAGAGATTGTCAATAGTATACCAACCCAGCCAGCGGACACAGAACCCAAGATTATGTTTTAATGTGCTCTCTCGGATATCTGAATTCCCTCGAATTCCAAACTCCGGAGTATGTTCGATTTGAACTGTTTCACGTTTGGTGCCTAAACGACATCGGCCAAGGTAAGAAATTATGAAATCTTGAAGCGACGTAAATCGCACCAGGCTATAGGAAAGGAATTACTCACCACGTAATTAAGAAAAAAAACTGTTATACATGCTAAAATCAGGGCAACTTACTAATATCAATACTACATCGTGTCTTTTATATAAAAAATAATTCAAAGCTTTTACTCTGATGGAGTTCAAACAAATGTTGATCCCTGTCTCATTATGAGACGTTGGGAAGCTGACAAACTGTTATATCCAACAAGTGATCAAAGAAGTGGGTTTCAAGTCTTATTTTGTCACTCAAAACGAAGCTTGTATCACAAAATTGAGATGACCGAAGTTTTTCTGCTAGAGGTCATCGTCTTTTGTCAGTCGCAAAACGGCGCCTGGGTTAGTGCTTCCATCGCTTAGTGATTCAAGCACTTGTTACGTAAACCCGGAATTTTCTTGCAACTATTGCAGCAGGCATCGGAAGGTGCGTTCTCTACGTTGTTAGGAATTATCTTTGAAGTAACAGCAGGAAGTTATTTTCACGCAGACCGGGCCGCTTCTGTTTCAGTTTAGAAGTCCACATCCGTATTTTTCCTTCGAGAAACATGAGGATGACAAGCTTCTGATGCGAACAATGCCTTCGTTTGGCAGGAAGAACAACATGACTCATTAGAAGCAGTAACGTGACGGTGAAACAGTGGAGGACGAATACGTACAGGGATGCGGCTGAATGCTTCCATTCCGTATGTAAAGATAGGAATCTGCTGGATTTTAAATTAAACAAGTAGTAGGCTTGAAGAGCACAGCTAGCCAGACTGCCTCAAAGGTGGAGAAGGCAACAATTAGCGGGTACCATTTATTCACGATTGGGACAGTCCTCGAAGGACAGCCTCCTGCCTGTTTACCCCTCTGATAATGTAAACACAATCGGATTTTAAAGCTGGTAGTGAAGAAAAAAGAGGCCAAACGGGTCAATTCCACATTTTATGGAAGTTGGGCTCTCTTGAAGCCTTTGTCACTTTCAAAAGATGTGTCTGTATTGTTCCCTCTATGGGTCAAAATGAGGTTCAGTTTTCCCACAGTTCATGAACAAATTTGACGGTATCTGACATCAGTCTCATTCGCTGGTGCATTTGAGATTAAAACCTTGCAGGGAAAGTCACATTCAGGTGAATACTTCAGATGTCAGGCTGTGGGCCAATTAGTGGAAACTGGAAACGAGAGTATTTGGATGTTTGACGACTGGCACTGACAAAATGTATTACTCTGTGGTGTAAAGGCACGGTTTCACGAACACTGTTTTTTGGAAGGAATTTCTCATCGCAGGAAAAGAAAGCTATGCTGTTCAGAGAAGATACAATTGCACATGCCGTCCTTCCTGGTCGACTAGTGGTTACAATGCAGCGTTTTCACCGCTGTCGTTTGAGTTCATTTCTTGGTCAGGGAATCAGAATTTATTGTTTCTGATATGGGCAACATCAAAAGTAGAGCATCTTTGACAGGAATCGCATTTCAAACGCGTCCACTTGGAAACAGAATAATGGAAAGGAAGCCAACGATGTAGTGGGGGACAATGCCATTTGAAAAGACAAAGCGGGGTTTCATGGAATGGTGCAAAAGATGAATAGATCATGAGGCGTGACACCAGGTAAAACTGACTTGTGTCCGTATAGAAGGTTTCTAGGCGATGTGAATTTAGCGAGAGTAAACAGGGGGGAAATTCCCTCATTCAGATGGATCAATTTCAAGATTATAGAACTTCAAAACCAGCGATGAATGATAAAGAGAAGTTTGGAGCTCGCAATCTTTTTCCTTCTAGAGCTATTGAACTCGAATATGTTTACGTTTTCTCAGGAAAAAATATGCAGAAGCTGATTCTAATATATTTGTGAAATCACGTGCAGACACGCAAGGAATGAATTTCACGGGGACAGGGAATCTGGGCGGACATCATGGGTACGCGTTCGGTGCACACTCTCAAATTGATTAACGTTTATTGGAAAGAAATCTCATAACACCTGCAACTGAGCACGACTAAGTATAGAATGAGCGGATTGTGAGGAAAGGTTTAGCAGCTTGTTCCACATGAACTTCTATAAATTGTAAAAGAATTGAGCTCTGTGTGTTAGCTCAGCATTAAATGGAAGCCGGTTAGCTCAGTCCGCTGCATTACTGGTTTATGATATAAAATGATGCCAACAGTGTGGGAATAATTCTCGCAATGTCTCAGCATACCTTCAGGATCCTGATCTCCCCACTCAGCTAATACTTTAGAAGATAGCGTTCATCAAAGTGAAACTATACTATCGTGAGTTGGAACTGACCTGCCGATGTAATGCACCTTTGTTCTTTCATCTGTTGCATTGGAAAATTTGGCTGCAATCACAGAGAAGATAATGAGTTCATTTGCTGCTCACTCATCTCGCCCAACCACATCTCGTGACAAGACACGAAAAAATTCCTGTTTGAATTCTGTAATCTTCATAGCAGTACGTAAATACATATTTGTCATTTGTATTCCAGTTTTTCTGATAACAAGCAAAGTGTCCAATGAGATAAACCTAATAATTTTTGGATTGTTTTTATGGACTGTGCAAGTTTGCAGCAAAATTAGTAATATGAAGCGAGCTAAACCTCCTTTCCAGAATTTAACACAGCGCAGGTTCAGCGACATGAGAAACGTCATCGACTTCAAAAATCACCTCTGTATCTCTAGTGAGTAATAGATATTCACTCAGGGGGTGTTTATGGCTGGTCTTAAGTGACTGAGGTATTTTCCAAGGAGAGAACACTCCACAAAATCAGATTTTTTTGAATAAATTCTGTTTTACTCAATGTGCTTTTGCAACTTTTACATAAATATGCACACACACACATACATGCATGCGGACACACATTTATATATATGTACATACATATAGGTCGCACATTCGACGGGAAGAGCATTCAAATGGCCGACCATCTATTCCAAATATTCTGAATGTACACACACACACACTTATGCGTATGTGTGTGTGTGTTTGTATGGGATGAGCTACGAGGGGTAAACCATGGGGTAAAGATCTCTGGCACAGAGTTTGTCCCTGTGATCAGAAGGGTAGGGGAAAGTGGAGGAAAGCAATAGTTATTGAGGACTACATAGTGAGGGGGACAGATTGCAGTTTCTGTGGGTACAGGGCAGGCTCATGATTGATGTGATACCTCCAAGTGACCAGGGTTTGTGATGTCTCGCGGCGTGTTTTCAAGATACTTCAGGGGGAGGCGGAGCAGCCCGAGGTCATGTTTCACAAACACACTAACAACATATATAATAAAAGTGATGTGGATGCATGGCAGAAACTCAGGGATCCAGGGTGACATCTTAGATCGAGATCAAACAGAGTCGGTTGGACCTCAACAAACAGGATGGTCTTTACCTGAACCGGAAGGGTACCAATATCCTGAGTGGATAAATTTCTAAAGCTCCTCAAGAGGGTTTAAACGAATTCAGCAGCAGAGTGCGAACCTAAATTTTAGCTGCCGTTTGCAGGAAGTTTTGAGTGGTTAGGACATAAATAGATTTTCGGGTTTGCAACTGAATGTTGGCAAGGATGAAGTTGGTTTGAAGTGTATCTACTTCACCGCTAGGAGTATCTGATATAACGTAGGTGTCATGGGTTGTTGACTGGGCTTCAATATTGTGGCCATTTCAGAGACATAATGGAGCACTGAAAGGAATGGTTGTTCCTGGCACCTCAGTTTCGTCTTTTCAGTAAGAACAGGAAAGTCGTTACAGAGGGGGAGATGTGGCATTTTCAGTCAAAGACAGTACTATGGTAGCAGGAAGGATATTTGGTGAGGACCCGACTCAATCTGCTGAACTAGAATATTCTGAGATTAAAATCAGCAAGTGGAGGTCACCACCAAAATGTTCTAGAGATATGGAGGAAAAGATTGCAAACATGATTCTGGATAGGAACGGAAGTAAGAGGGTAGTTGAAGTGGGGAAGTTTAACTTTCCAAATATTATATATATATATATATATATAGCAGAGCATGCGGTTCCGTTTGGAGAAAGGCCAGTATGATGCGATCAGGCAAGAGTTAGAATGCACCAGATGGGAAAGCAAACGCAGGGGTTTTGCACACCTGAAATATGGAGCTTGTTCAGGGAAGCGCTCATGCATGTCCTTGATAAGTATGTGTGCGTCATGCAGGGAATATGAAGTTGAGACAGGGAGCAATTTTTACTCAAAAAGTTGAATTTCTTGTCAAAAGGGAGAAGGCAGTACATGTAAATATGAAATATGTAGGCTGAGTTAGGGTACTTGAAAATTAAAAGCTAGCACGGAAGGGCCAAAAGAGAGAGATACTCAGAGCGAAGAGGGGACATAAAAATCTTTAGCTGGCAGGGTCATTTGAAACCCTGAAGCTTTCTCTTGTCATTTCAAGAATAAAAGAATATCTGGCATATGATTCGGGCCTGTCAAGAACAGCAGTAGGAAGTCGTCAACTGAGTCCGAGGATAGGAGAGGCATTGAATGTATATTTTTCATCATATCTCAAATGAAAAAGACAATGTTGTCGAAGAGAATTTTGAGATGCAATCTGTTAGAATAAATGAAATTGACATTCATAAATACGAGTGTTAGCAATTCTTGAAAGCCTGAAAATAGATTTGTCCCCTTGGCTTGATGGGATGTATGCTAGGATTCTCTGGGAATCGTGGGAGGAGATTGCAGAACTTTTGACTTCCAACTTTATTTCGTCAGTGTCGATGTGATTCGTGCGAGAAGAATCGAGTTCAGCAAATATTGTCTCCTTCTTCACGAAGGGGAGTAGGGAGAACGCTGGTAATTATAGAACAGTCGTCATATTTCCTTATGGGTGAACGTTTCGGAAAGATTATTAGAGATATGATTTATGATCACCGAAGAAGGAACAAGTTGATTCGCAACAGTCAACACGATTTTGTGAATAGCAGGTTCTGCCTCACAAACTTTATTGAGCTTTTTGAAAAGGTCAGCAAATAGGTGGATGAGAGTCAAGTGGTTAATATGGTGGATATGATTTTCACGAAGGCATGGTCGGCTGTTGCATAAAATACAGAGACATGGGATGGACGGTGATTTAGCGGTTAAGATCAGTAATTGGCTCGCTGAAAGAACAGAGAGTGTGGCAGTTAATGGAAAATATTCATCCTGGAGTTCAGTTACTCATGGTGTACCACAAGGTTCCTTTTTGCTGTTTGTCACCTTTATAAATGACCCGGGTTCGGGCATGGGATGATGGATGAGTAAATTCACAGAACACACTGAGTCGATGGAGTTGTCAACAGTGCCGAAGTCTGCTGCAGGTTACAGAGGGATATGAATAATCTGCAGATCTGGGCTCAGAGTTAGCATATGGAGGTTATTGTGGAAAAGTGTGAGGTGATTTACTTTGGAATGAGCAACAATAATATGACGTTCTGGGCGAATTGTAATATTCTTTGAAGCTAAGATGACCAGAGCGATCTCGGCGTCCATGTACATAAAACTCTGAAAGTTAACACACACGTAGATGGATTTGTTTGCAATGAGCACAGTGTGTTAGTTTTTATTGGGAGAGGGATTTAGTTCCAGGGCCAAACGATCACTTTGCAGCTCCAGACATTTGTCTGTCATGGCCAAACTTGTCGATTTGCGTGCGGTTCTGGTCGCCACGTTATAGGACGGATGTGAAAGCATTGGAAAGGTTGCAGACGAGTTTTCCTAGGATGTTGCCTTCTGTGAAGGGAAGGTCTTACGAGGAAAGGCTGAGGGACTTGAGGCTGTTTTTGATAGAGATAAGAAGTTTGAGAAGTGAATTAATAGAGACATAAAAGATGATCAGGGTTTGCCGTAAGGTGGACAGTGAAGGCATTTTCTTCAAATGGTGATGGTTGACACAAGGGCATATCGATGTGATTTGAGGGTGATAGATACCGAGGTAGATGCCTTTCTCAGAGAGTAGTAAAGGTGCAGAACGCCTTGTCTTCAACAGTCGTAGACTCACCAACCTTCAGGGCAATTAAATGATCATTGGATAAATTTATGGCTTATAATGTCGAAATGCTGGTCAGATGGACTTCAGATTGGTTTTACAGGTCGGTGCAACATTAGTGCCAAAAGCACTTTATTGCAGTGTAATATTCCGGGTTTAAACTGTTCTTCAGCTTGAAGTTGCAATCATTTTGGTCAGTATCAGTAAAACAAACACCTGGCGAGAATCCAATGCACAACTTTTGCAGTTCATGTGCTGCCATTCTGTCATGCAAGTACAGCAAGCTAACTAACTGCACCACTGGATCTGCCGTCTAATGGTGACGAACGGCTGCTGATCTGACCAATGGGCCCCTCAATCCAATTACTCTTTTTTTTTCCGTGTATCTGAAATGAAACGCAGTGCAGAGATGGTTATACTGATAATGGATCATCGATTATGAAGCATCAGCTTCAGGAAAATGGCATAGATAAATGTGGTGAAAATCGGTTTTATTGAATACTGCATACATTTACCATGGCTTCCTGCGTTGGTCACAGGCAATGTTATGTGGCCATTTTACTGGGATTTTCCTTCTATCGGCTTCAATTCGTCAGACAATTCGATTCACTGATATTTCACCAACTTCATTTGGCATGTTCATCTGAGACATCTACCCACACTGCACACAACATCAACAATGTTCAACATACTACGTGCACGAGCATGTGGCATGGTTTTTATGCACAGTGAAGATTAAATAATGTTCTGCAAGGGCAAATTAAATTCAGTTTAATTCGTAAAGTCGCAAGAATCCAGAGTAAGATTCAAAATGTCAGAAATTCACGTTCATTACCTTGGCCAGAATTCCAGCTCAGCAAATTGGAAATCTGCCCCTGAATCCCCAGCATCCATGCAATTGCTTGCTCCATGTGTCCACTTGGAAACCTATGTGAAGGAACATTCACCCTGAAGGAGAACTTGTGAGAATCCTCCGCTGTATGATCTAAAGCTGAAACAAGAGTTGTCTATTCCAGCCGGGAGGGAAGCGAAGTGGAGATGAGACCAAAATATTATTTGGCGTTTGATTCATATTGTCCTCATTGTGATTATTTAAAAACCTTGGCCAGAAATGGCAAAGACACAAAGGAGCAAAAGGAGGCCATTCTGAACACCGATCCTGTCCTGCCACGTAATTTGATATCATTATGGCTCACAGAACAATTTTATGTCTTTTTCCAGCCCATCCACAACATCGTACTGGCTAACAGGTATTTATCGATCTCTACCATAAATAGACATCGATAATGTTAATCTGTGAGAGGAAAATGTTCCGTTTCGAGTCAGTTAGTTTTATGCACGAATATTACTGGTTTTGCAGATGAGCAGCCGCGTCTGCAAAACATAAATTAAAACTCGACTCTGATGGGATTCGAACCCACAACCTTTAAATAGCAAGCTGAATAGAGCGATAGAAGTCCAACGCGCTTTCCGTTGCGCTGCAGAGCCGCGCCAACCATTGCCTATAAGCACACAAGTTTGCCTTTGACGCACTGCATTCAGGACACCCATCTCGCGCCTGCCTGTCCTCGTCACACTTTCTGGGACCTGGTCCTTATCCACTCGTGCTCTTGCTCATCAAGTGTTCCGCTACAGATTGCTGAAACGTTCTCATGACACTTACCTTTACCACATGTTCAGATAATGATTTCCAGATAATCAATACTCTATAGGTGAAAGTATTCTTCCTAAATCTCCTCCTTGTCTCCTGTCTTTCATTTATGTTACTCTGTTCCTTCCCAATACAGGCTTATCCCTGTCACACATATCTATCCTCTTCATAAAATGAGCACGTTCATCGGTTTCTTATTCAGCCTTATCTGCGCTTAGAGTAACATCCCCAGCCTAGCTCGCGAACCTTCACAATGGGAGTGGTCAAACCCTTGCCATTCTTTTCATCTCCTGGGAAATTCTCCTCCTGCATTCGGACGCTTCCAGTATCTGGCGATTACAACAGAAAAACAAAGTTCTCAGAAGAAAAGCCAAAAGGTCTGAACAAAATCAGCAGCTCTCGTCTATCTCTGATGAGGAAGGAAAGTTAACGCTTCGAGTCCAATGATCCGTCTTCAGAACTAATGGGAAGGGAGGGGAGGTTAAGAATGTGTAAGAGGGCGGACGGTTTCTAAAATGATTGAACTTGATATTGGGTCCTAAAGTTTTCATGGTCTGTCGGTAGAAAACGAGTTGTGTGTCTTCCAGCTTGTGTTGTGTCTTGAAGGAGCACTGCAGCAGAACAGAGACTGAAATCATGGCCTGGGAACACAGTGTCTAGATTTGAGTGGTGCTGGAAAAGCACAGCAGTTCAGGCAGCATCCGAGGAGCAGTGAAATCGACGTTTCGGGCAACAGCCCTTCATCAGGAATACAAGCAGAGAGCCTGAAAGGTGGGAACACAGTGTAATGTTGAAGTTATAGGAGACTAGAAGATCGGGATAGTTTTTGTTGATTTTGGACAGAACGTAAGTGATCTCAGCTTTGTCACCGACTTTATTTTCCTCTCTCCATTGGAGAGAGATCACATTCTGAGCAGGAAATACAGTTGCTTGATTAACTGAAGTGCAGACAAATCTCTGGAACATGCGACCGGGAGCTTCCAGAGTGAGAAGAGATATCTGAAACCAGCAGGAAATGTAACTGACATCATCGAACGTTACAATGCAGTACAGGCACTTCGGCCCTCGCTGTTACCGCAACCTGTAAAATAATGTGATGTCCATTGTAATGGTAAATTAACATTTATTTTGAATCCAATAAAAGCACAGGGAAACAAATAAGTAATTACCTGACTTTGCAGAGGCAAGTGTTGCAGACAGACAGAAAAAAATGTAAAGTTAAACCGAAATAATAGCAGACATACAAGGCCAGTAAACTACCATATCAGGGACAAACACTCAAGGAATGAGAAAAAAAAATCCTTTTGATGTGGAAGGCACCTTTACTCACGTACCATTGGCGAAGGCATCCAGCGAGAGGTGGCAGGATTTGAGACGATGCATACTGCAGGCACAAAAAAACGAATGATTATGTTTTCAGCGACGATGTGCGTGCCTGATTCAATGCACACATAAGGACAGATATGAAGAAACTAAATTGGCTAACTCAGGCAGATAGCGCAGTCCAGGTAACCCCCGCCAAGAGGGTAGCCTGGCGATTAGGTATGGTAGATGTCTCGGACCCAAGATTAAGAAGGGTCCCTACTGAGTGCAGGGCAAAAGGCAAACGTGATGTGGGGTTCATAGGAAGCTGTGAACCCATAAGAATAGCCCGGAAGTCTGAGTATCGTCCAAGCAGAGCACGAGACCCGTTAAAACACGAGACTGCCAAAGGATACTACTTTGCATCCCTCCTGAAAGCTTTAGTGATAATTCTTTGTGGATAATCACCGGTGAGAGCCCCCATTTTTCTGGTCAAAAAGGCAAACATTCCAGGTGAATCGGGGAAGCGGAGCTTTGTTCAAGACCTGCAGGTAGTCAATTATACTGTTGTTCCGCCCGCCCCAAATGTTCCTAATCCGTGTACTATATGAATTCAAATTCCACCTGACAGTAAATGGTTCTCTGCTATGGATTTATCAAATGTCTTCTTTAGTGTACCGGTACACCCAGAAAGTCAATTCTGGTTCACGTTTCCACTCAAAGGCAAATCATATACATTCAAGCAACTTTGTCAAAATGACTGTGAGTCCCCCACCATAATTAATGAGGCTCGATATTGGAGTCTGGAGATTCTTGTTTTAACCCCGGGTCAGCGCTTCTGCAGTATGTAGACGAATGCTTAATAGCAGCACCAACAGAGGAACAATGTGAGTAAGGTACGCTTGTGTTGCTCTGCCATCTCGCCAGGAATGGGCACAAAGCTTGTTTCGCAAATCTACAATTTGTGCAACAACAGGTGAAGTTCTTTGGTCATTTCTTGTTTGAACAAGGGAAGGGCATTGGTCAAGACAAAGTTCAAGCAATCCAGCAAAATCCAAAGCCTTACACGAAGTAACAATTGCTATTCTTTTTGGTCATGCGCACCTACTGTCGATTTTTTGTCGCGGCACGGTGGCACAGTGGTTAGCACTGCTCCCTCACAGCGCCAGAGCCGCGGGTTCAATTCCCGCCTCAGGCGACTGACTGTGTGGAGTTTGCACGTTCTCCCCGTGTCTGTGTGGGTTTTCTCCGGGTGCTCCGGTTTCCTCCCACAGTCCAAAGATGTGCAGGTCAGGTGAATTGGCCATACTAAATTGCCCCGAATGTTATGTAAGGGGTAAATGTATGGGTTGGTTTCGCTTCGGTGTGGACTTGTTGGGCCGAAGGGCCTGTTTCCACACTGTAATGTAATCTTGAAAAAAACACAACCCTTGAGGCGCCCCTAAATAAAATTTCCAATGGTTTAGAGTTGCAGAACCAGAGACCGTTGCAGTTGAATTAAAAAGGCGCTCCAAACCACACCGACACTGGGGGTCCGAATCCAAACAAGCCTTTTGTACAAACGGTAGATGCATGACATCTGAGCTGATGCAGGAGAATGTGGGAAAATTGAGGCAGGTAGCTCACATTTTGGCTAAACCTAGACCCCGTAGCGGCAGCATTGCCTATATGCCTGCAAGCCGTGGCTGCAGCTGAAAAAGTCTGTTGTAGCGTCCAGGGACACCGTCGGCTTTGGATAATTAACCCTCCTGGTCCCACATGCATCCTTACTGTTTTCCGAGCAAAACACAGCACACATGTCTGCAGCACGTTGGCTCAGAAACAATACTGTACTATTGGAGATGCCTAACATTACAATAACGAGATGTAACGTCCGTAATGCTGCTAGCCTTCTCGCCACAACAGGAGACAGAGAACCACATGACTGTGTCGCTGTAACTCACCAAGACCAGACGTGCAGGATTCACAAACTCAGAATCAGGATATTGCGTTTTTTTGTGAATGGGTCCGCATTCAGGGGCAAACGGACAGGCCACAATTGTGTTTGGTATGCTGTAGTAACTACCCACGAGGTAGTCAAAGCGGGATCACTCCCTTGTCATCTGTCAGCTCAAGCAACAGAGCTGATTGCCTTGGCCGAGGCATGTCAATTGGCTGAGTGAATGATAGTGAATATTTACACAGATAGCAGATATGCATTCGGGGTTGTACATAATCGTGGAACTCTGTGGAAACGCAGGGGCTTCTTGACCTACACTGGAAAGCCCAAAATACACCGTGGCCTGACTTTGGACCTCCTGGAAGCAGTCCTTCCGTCTAAATCATTTGTTGTCTGTAAATGTGAAGCCCACACGAAAAAGTACGATTCCCTTTCTCAAGGCAATGCGAATGCAAACTCAGCGGAAAGGACAGCAGCCCAGCAGCCGCCAAGTGATCAGTTGACATGTGTATGTCAATTATTTGTAATCCAAAGCAGACTTATAGGAGGTCGAGTCGCAGGTCACGCCGAAGGACAAGCGTGAATGGACATTGGCAGAGTGCAGAATGAGGGAATGGGTGTGGTGTGGCCCCATTGGTAAACCCTGTCAACGCGATCATTATTCCCATTCCATGCCAATTAACACACAGTGAGGACCATGTGTCAAAAGGGGCGATGTAGCGAATAAAGTGGTATGATTTTATCTTGATATTTAATTTGGTTTCCGTGGTCGAATCTGTAAGTCCTCTTCGGACATTGTGCAAAATAATTTTCCAAAGGTCATCTTAGTCAGTCCGGGACTGAGGTTCAGAAAAGAACAAATGTTTCTGTTTTTTTTGGAGCTGGCTGTGTTTACATTCTCCCCGCCTCACTCTATGGAGAAGGACTTAAAAACTTCATTTCTGACAGTCCAGGTGAGACACTTTGTGACGCGGGTAGTTTCATTGGCAAAGAAAAGACATTTATCCCCATGAAGCTTCCTTTCATCCTCTGTCTGCCCATTCATTCAATTTGATCACTGCTGTTTTGCTCTCCTGTTGTTCTTCCGTAATTCGAGGGAACGTCGAACCCAATCCCAAAATCATATTAATGTTCGGTTGCTCATATTACATCAATGACCAGACCAGAACAAGCTAGCAGGAAATTGAATAACACAAAAAGTATTTTTAAAATTCCTTCCAGATAATTAACCGACTGCAAAGTCAGAATATGAGAAATTTCAGAGTGCACTGATATTTAGCCCATTTCAAAACGCACAGATACACCTAGACGAGTTCAGTCTTTGCGAAATGTTTATTTATAATTGTGACAATTCCCTGGGGCATATCCTCCCTCAATCCACAAAAATGTATGCTGCCAAAAACTATTTCAGTTCAGATTAAAATGGCTCAGGGTACTTTCATCAACCCAAAGGTTACTGCGCCATGTCAATTGAAGTGTATCCAGATAAGGTTAGAACTCCCAGCCTTTTCTCCCACAGCTCTCTATTCCAGTTGCTCCAGCCTAGTTTGGAGCTCCCATCCTGGGCGTTTCACGCGCCTCTCTGTCTTCATAGAAGAACTGCATGCTCACGGACTTGGTCACTGGCAGAAAGAGTAGAGATTCACGCGTTCATTCCGCTCTCAAATTCCGATCGGATCTTCGCCACTGCGTCGCTAAATTTCTCTGATTCCAGACCTGGAAGCCAGTGTGATTGAAGTGTGCAACCGTAGTTACAACCTTGTCTCGAGATATCATTGGTAAAGTAACGATGAGAAACTTCGTTGTTATTTAAACTAACATTTCAACAATTTGTTTGCTAAGCCTGTACATTTCATATTTTCTCGAAATCTATCGAAATCAGCCTTCAACATTCTCAATGATGGACTCTCCACAGCCACTGAGGACATCGAAGATGACGATACAACCCAATCTCAGCAGGTTATCCTCTTGTGCATGTGGTGCTGTTCCTCGCCAATCTTAGCCATTGCATTTATTGCTTTTACTGTTGGTTATTATTTCATGTGATCGTATAGTGGCTCGTCCTCTGCATTGTGGCCGAAGCAACCTCCATTCAAATCCGAGTATCAGTAATGCGCATGTGTTCCATGTTACTCCACATAACCCTTGCAAAACAAACGCAGAAAGGAAGTAATCAATTTTTAAGGTTAAAATGCTCTCGAAGATGATGATTTTTTTGCTTCAAACTTTATCTGCACCTAATCTCGGAGAAGTTTCTCCCTTTCCCAATCACTATTCTTCCATTCTATCCTTCCTCACATGCCACTGGGGCATTGCACAAAGTAACATTCACTTTCACATTGACACCGTTAAGTTAGTGCTGCAGCTGTCACTCTTGTTAGGTGAACTTGCACCAATACCACCATGAGGAGCTTTAAGCCACTTAATGCAATCAGATAATGTGGTTGGGTTATCAATCCTCATGTAAAGTGTTTGATTTGCATGGACCAGATATCATTGGAGCACTGGGTTCATGATAAGGACGCAGAGCAGTATCGAGGAAAAGAGACTTTATTGGAAAAGACCAATGTTTTCGAATTCCCCACATTTATTTCAAGTCTTTATTCGTCTCTCGCTAAAGTGTTATGTATAATTCTGCAATTCACATAAAACAAGCGATATGACAGCTGTGGAAATGGTGCAGAAGTGATTTGCCAATATATTGTCTGGATTGAAGAACTTCAGCTATGAAAGAGTTTAGACAGACTGGCTTTGCTTTTGTGAGAGCAGGAGAGATTGAGAGGAGACAGTATTGAGATGTAGGAAATAATGAGGGGCATGGATTGGGTACACTTAACGAAAGATTTCTCGATGATGGATGGATCAATCAATCATAGATTTAAGATAAGAGTCATAAACGTTCGAGTAGCTCTACATTATAAAAAAAAACTTTATCAGCTTGCGAGTCATTGGAATCTGGACATCACTGTCCCTATGAGTCAGAGCGGCAGATATTCTAATAATTTTCAGAGATACTTCACTGTGAATTTGTAATGCTTAAGGCACACAACGTTAAATTATGGAAAATGGGATGAGGATAATCAAGCAGGTGTTATTGACAAGAGCATGCACAAGTAGCTTGCAGCCTCACTTAGCTCCGACATCCACCGGGTGGCGTTTGGTAACCTCAGTTGTCACGTGGGATGCCAGTGTTCATTTTCCCGCTGGGGCGGCTCTGACTCTTTCAGGGCTTCAAGGTTTGTGTAAAGATCTGTTGTTCAGGTGAAGGATGCAGATGGTGTGGGGAAGTTCGGTGGTTTTGGGAAGTTGGTTTGCGGCCGTTTCCTCCCCTTTCTCGGTGATATCTTCAAGGCAGATGAAACTCATGTGAAGCTCTGCTGTCCTGCAGCGTTTCGAATTGATTTAATTTATTTCCCACTGCTTTCAGTTGCTGTTTTTTGTCGTTACTTTGCATGTCCCAGTATGTTGAGTCCAGATCAACTTGTTTTTTAATGGAGTCATTGCATGAGTCTCGTCATTCTAGATATTCTCTGGCTTCACTCTGTTTAGCTGGCCCCAATGTATTTGTGTTGTCACAGTCGAATGTGTTGTCCTCGTCATCGCTGTGCATTGCTACTCGGGACAGCTGGTTGTGTTGTTTAGTGGATCTTCCAGAAATATTTTGCAACAATAGATATTCCCGCAGATTCATTGTCAAAACCAACGCCAGGAGTTCATGCCATTACCCAACAAACCAAGCTCTCTAAATTATAGGTAAAAGTATGTCTCGGCACGTGCAGCCAGGCTCCTCTGACCACTCGGAGTTATGAGACAGCATAAACTGAAAGACATATTTCACAACATCTCACCAAAAAATGGACCAAATACCCATCATAGGCAAGACAAATTTGGAAAAAAAAATATTGCATGTCGTGACTACAGGAAACATTATACAGGACAGACAACTCACGATACGCATTCTTGAAGATCAACTTGACATGAAACACCACTGCCAGGTGTCCGCAGTAGGTTGACTCATGACACAAAGTGTCGCTGATTCCGTGGCTGGAATCTCGCAATGTGTGACAGTCTGCAGCAATGGAGAATGTGTTGCTGGAAAAGTACAGCAGGTTAGGCAGCATCCAAGAAGCAGGAGAATGGATGTTTCTGACATGAATATTTCATCAGATATTCGGCCAAAACGTCGATTCTGCTACTCCTCAGATGCTGCCTGATCTGCTGTGTTTTTCAGCACCGCACTCTTGACTCTGATCTCCAGTATCTACAGTCCACACTTTATCCTCCGTCTGCAGCATTAGTTAGTTCCTTGTGTGAGGGAACTGTTGATATTACCAATGTAAAATTCGATTGTGATTGATAAACACAACCAGGTCCGCAGCGCAAAAGAGTGTTTCTGTTGTTTTGAGTTTCCTGGCTGTACAATGTGTGCTTCTGTGATCGCACAGTTGGCAGTGCTCTGGGGAGCGGCTGCAGTTATCTGCGTTTACATCCTAGATGCTATTGGTGCTGTTTAATTTGTTCTTGATTTGTGCAACAGTAACACAGTGACGGATCAATTAATATTTCAAGAAGGCAGACCGACGTGGAAAATGTCGAGGTGCTGGTGACATTTGATCAGAGATTACCGAGATTCAGGATAAACGAATGTTGATTTCTTTCGGGTCGTGATGAAGAACAACCAGGGAAATAAGTCACCAGCGGGTACAGTTTACAAGGGCACTCATAGGAAGCAAAATGCGAAATAAAACGTACAAAATGACGAAGACAGATGAAGGATGAGAGTAATCATGGGTAATCTGACTTCGACTCCGCAGCTCCCCTAATTCCCACACCCAGTCCCATTGTAAACAAATGTTAGAGAACCATAAACATTAACGTCGTCAATTGGAACGATCCAAGTCTTTTCTAAATTTTCGATTCGGCTATTAGTTTCAGTTATTTTTTTTCTTTCCTGGGAAATCATCTCTTTCATTGTTAGCAATCATAAAGGGAGCCATCCTTTTTGTCATGGAAATAATAAGATACTAAACTTTGTTTGTGCCATGTATAAGACTCCACGGTGTCACACGTTTCTTCTACTTTCTCTCGATTTTAATGGTACTCTGTCTTTTGAATCTTCCGACTAACGTGCATGACCTCATAATCCTCACATGTAACTGCATCTGACAAGTTTTTGCCCACTCACCCAATCTATCTATATGCCTATTCATATTGCCACGATCTCATCACAACGCGTGTGTATTGTCAGCAAATTTGGACACATTTCACACTGCCCCTTTCTCCATGCTATTAACAGAGAGATAATTGAAGCCTTGAATATACCCTGTCTTGAAAGGCCTCTGCTGTAAATGTTTCTACATACTTGCTTCCCTCTGAATGTGAGAACATCCTCCTCATTTATTTCTTATGTGGGTAACCCCTTCCCCTGAGATTGGGATCTCCGGTCCTTCACTATTCTGGATATAAAGTTGAACAGAACAAACTTTGAAAGTAAAACACAATCTCACTGCTGTCTCCAGTGCCAGTTCTGAGTTTTCTTTTTTAACCTCTGTTTGAACAAACTGCCCTGATGAGCACATTATTACTGACAATGACACATCTGCTTCAGAGGTGCTTCAGTGCCTGTGATTGGAGTGGAGCTGAAAGGCGCGATAAAAGTGCATTTTTTTCACTCGACCATTTCCTGGGTCCCCATTTTCTTGCATATCCAATTGTGCTCCTGCATAACAACAGATGCAAAGTCACATGAAAAGGGTTCCATGATCCCTCAACGACTCGCACAATTGCTGGGATGTGCCCGGCTACAATGTCAATTTCGCAGCAGATAATGATAGCCCATCAATCCAGACAAAAATCAATGGTAAGCTGAGTCTATCTTCTCAGACTCTTTTCAGTTAAAATGTATCTGTAAGTGCGTGAGAATATATATTCGCTTATGATTTGGTCAAATAACCATGAGCTGCTTGACATTACTGCAATTTCGATTCTTGCTTCGCTAAATGATTTCACCCATTGCTCAAAACAGGACGACTTTCACGTTTACACGGAACACGAAACACTCCGGACTACAGGGAAAATGCACAGAGCTGAGCAAACCGTGTTCCACATCATAACGTGCAGCATAGTTTCAGTCACTGTGTCTGTTTTGCAGAATAAGAGTCTCAAAGAATGTTCTCCACCCTAAAACCGGAGGTAGCATTACAATCCGAGAACGACAGATCACATTGTGAGGATGTTCTGACCTCTGGGCCAGTTCGAGATGCCACTTTCCTCGCCTTTTACCTTAACCGTGCAATTTGCTGCAGAGATCTTCACTCCTGGACATGAGCCACATGGATACCAACTGCGTTGGAAACCTGTGTGGGAATTGACGAGAAGCGACTCAGTAAATTTTGCTAAATTGCATGGTGCTTATTAGAAATGCAGTTTCTGTTCATCTCAAACTAAAAGGCAGTTTCTGAACATAGTAACAGAAGTCAAAAGGTAATTACCTCACCCCACCCCCACTCCGGAAGAGGTGCTAACTGCCCTTGAGTGCTTTTTGTTCTCGATGTGAAGAGCTTTCACCCCTGAGTCACCTTCACACGTCTCTGGTTGCTGAGTGAATCACAAAGAAGGAGTTTCACCAGAGCTGCAACTGCCTCACTTCCCCACTCGCCCTCCCCGTTTACATTTTCCTGCTCGTCAGTGATTTGAAGAAAACCAAATGGATGCGATGTCATTCTGTAGCCTCTCTGTCGATACCTCCGTTTCAGTTCCAACGTGGCTGAGATCTCGGGGCGCACCTGAATACTGGCGACGCTATGAAAGCTCAGGTCCAGAGGTTCCACTGAGAGTGTAATTTCTTTCATTGCTGTTGCTGATTAAACGTCCAGTAACGTGCGAACTGCTCCAAAACATGATTCAGGACCTCTGGTGCCAACTCTCGCACGTTGAAAAACGGCAGACAGCTTCCAAATGAGGTCTTTCAGAGATGACTTTGGGGTACATTTGACAGACAGAGAAGTTCAGGAATCCGTGGTGCGCTGTGACACCAGCGCATCAGCTTCTTCCCTGTCTTTGAACTCGGCCGCCTGCGCAAGGAATGCAAATGCGGTACTGCTTTTCGTGGAAGGATCAGAAGGCGGTAAGTACACACTCAAACAGAATGGCATATGATCAGAACCAGGTTGGAGACAAACTTTCCAATGCTTTGCACAGTCATTAAATGGAATTGCATTGCATTTCACTCCGAGAGCAGATTTGATCAAGCAAATTCGAAGGCAAGTTTGCAGATGGGAAAGCAAGCAAGTAAGCTCCGTTCTTGTCCATGTAAAAGGCTGCAGTTGAAAAGCAAAGCAGCTTCCGCTCAGTTTCGAATTGGGGACTTTTCGCATGGTAGGCGCAGGTGATGACCACTACACTACAGAAAAAAGCCACAGCCGCTCGTGCTGCGGCTCAGTGGTATCCAGCACTGAAAGCTGAAGCCATTCTACCTTTCCCCTTTCTGTTTCCAATAGCTCTTTGTTTTCCAGCGTAATTGACATCTTGAAAACTTTTTAAAAAAAAGACACGCTTCCAACTCAGTTCCAACATGTTTCCAACTCAGTTGGTATCCATGTTGCTCATGTCCAGGTGTGAACGTGTCTGCAGCAAATTGCACGGTTAACGTAAAATGCAGAAAAACATACACACGGACCTGCACCAATACCTGTCTCCTATTATTAAACAGTTATAGACAGAAACACAAGCACACAACCTTTCACCACTACCCTGTCTCCTGCCATTAACCAGATATATGCAGAAACACACACAGCCCTCCATCATCACGCTGTCTCCTTCCATTAAATTCGATATACACAGAAACACACTCACAACTCTCCACCAAAACCCTGTTTCTTGCCAGTAATCAGATTTACACTAAAACACACAATACAAGCCTCCACCGCCACGCTGTCTCACGCTATCAAGCAGATATACACAGAAGCACACACGCACACACAACACTGCACCAACACCTTGCCTTCGGTCAATAAACTGATATCCACAGAAACACATACAAATCTCTAAGCCACCTTCCTGTCTCCTGGCATTAAACAAATATAACAGAAACACACACACACATACAACCCTTCACCACCACATTGTTTTCTGCAATTAAACAAATATACACAGAAACACACTCACAATCATCCGTGACCACACTATCTCCTGCCATTACACAGATCTACATAGAAACACATGCACACACACTCACACACACAATGGTCCACCATCACACACTCACCGGCAATTAAACAGGTATAAAAAAACACACACATCTCAACACCATCGTCCTGTCTCCTGCCATTAAATAGACATGCACAGAAACAGACACACACAACCCTTACCACCACATGATTTTCTGCCATTAAACAGATATACACAGAAACACACACACACACACACAAACACATACGCACACACAACCCTTGACACCCAATTTGTTTCTTGTCGTAAGCAGATATACACAGAAACACACACAACCCTCCACGACTACCCTGTATCCTGCAATTAAACAGATATACACAGAAGCACACACACACAATCCTCCACCGCCGCCATGTCCCCTCCCATTCAACAGGGATATGCAGAAACACATACACACCAACCTTATATACCTGTCTCCTGTTATTTCACAGATATGGACAGAAACACAAGCACACAACCTTCCACCGCCACCCTGTCTCCTCCCATTAAACAAATATACGCAGAAACACACACACACCCCGCCACCATCACGCTGTCTCCTTCCATTAAACAGATATACACAGAAACACACACACACAAAACCCTCCACCACACTCTGTTTCCTGTCATTTATCAGATATACATTGAAACACACAACACAACCCTCCACCACCACGCTGTCTCCCGCTATTAAGCAGATATACATAGAAACACACACAAAACCTTCCTCTAACACCCTGTATCCTGTCAATAAAGAGAGATACACAGAAACACACACATCCCTCCGCCACCACATTGTTTTCTGCCATTAAACAGATATACTAAGGAACACACACACACAACACACACACACATACACACACACACAATCCTTGACACCCAATTTTTCTCCTGTCATTGAGCAGATATACAAAGAAACACACACACAACCCTCCACCTGTCTCCTGTAAGTAAACAAATATGTACAGAAATACACACACAAAACTCCAGCACCACCCTGTCTCCAGCTATTAAACAGTTATACGCAGAAACACACACTCACCATCCTCCACCACCATGCTGTCTGCTGCTATTAAACATAAATTTACAGAAACATACAGCAACCCTCCACCACCACTCTGTCTCCTTTCATTAAACAGATATACACAGGAACACACACACATCACCTTCTACCACCACCCTGTCCCCCATCATTAAACAGATATGCACTGAAACACACACATACCCAACCCTCCATCACCAACCTGTCTCCTGCAATTAAACAGACATACACGGAAACGCGCACATACTCCCTCCACCACCACCCTGTCTCCTGCCATTTAACGGATATACACAGAAACACAGACCCATACATCGCCCTACCACCAACTTGTCTCCTGTCATTAAACTGATATGCACTGAAACACACACACACCTCTCCACCACCACCCTGTCCTCAGCAATTAAATAGATATACACAGAAACACACACACGCACGATCCTCCACGACCACTCTCTCTCCTGCCATTAAACAGATATACACAGAAACACACACAACCCTCCATCACCACCCTGTCTCCTGCCATTTAGCGGATATTCACAGAAATGCACACACACAACCCTCGACCAACTCCCTGTCTCCTGCCATTAAACAGATATACACAGAAACAAAAACTAACAACTCTCGGCCACCATCCTGTCTCCTGCCATTAAACAGATATACAAAGAAACACTCATACATACACAACCCTCCACCACCACCCTGTCTCCTTCAAGTAAGCACATAGACACAGAAACACAGACATTCTACCCTCCACTACCACACTGTGTCTTGCCATTAAATAGATTTACGCAGCAACACACACACACACACACCAGCCTCCTCCACCACCGCGTCCTGCAATTAAAGATACACACAGAAACATGCACACATATTTCCAGCACCACCCTGTCTCCTGTAATTAAGCAGTTAAACACAGAAACAGGCACACATCCCTCCTCCACCACTGTCTCCTGTCATTAAACAGTTATACACGGAAACACACACGCACACTACCCTCCACCATAACCCTGTCTCCAGCCCTTAAATCGATGTGTACAGAAGCACACGCACACAACACTCCACGAACCCCCTGTCTCCTGCTATTAAACAGGTGCACACAGAAATACACACACAATCCTCCAACACCACCCTGTCTCCTGCCATTAATCAGATAGGCACAGAAACACACACACACAACCCTCCATCACCACCCTGTCTCCTGCCCTTAAATAACGATACACAGAAACACACACACAATCCTCCAACACTACCGTGTTCTCTTGCTATGAGCAGAGATATGCAGAAATACACACACAACCCTCCATCACAATCCTGTCACCAGCACTTAAACAGATATACACAGAAACACACACATGCACACAAACCTTCACGAAACCCCATCTCCTATCCATAAACAGATATATACAGCAACACATATACACATCTCTCCACCACCACCCTGTCTCCTGAAATTAAACATATATACACAGAAACACACACACACTGTCCTTCTCCAACACCCTGTCTCCTGCAAATAAACAGATATGCACAGAAGTATACATGCATTTCTTCAGCACCACCCTGTCTCCTGCCATTAAACAGATATACACAGAAACATACACGCATATCTTCAGTACCACCCCGTCTCCTGCCATTAAACAGATATACACAGAAACACACATACACACAACCCTCCACGAACACCAGTCTGTCTCCTGTAATTAAGCAGATATATACAGAAAAACACACACAACCCTGCACTACCACCTTATCAACTACCATTAAACAGACTGGCACAGAAAGAAAACGCAGACAACCCTACACCAACACTCTGTCTCCTGGCATTAAACAGATATACACAGAAACACACACACACACACACACACACACACACACACACACACACACACACACACACACACACACACACACACACACACACACACACACACACACACACACACACACACACACACACACACACACACACACACACACACACACCCTCCACCACCACACTGTTCTCGTGCCATTGAGCAGATATACACAGAAATACACACACACAATCCTCGACCATCACCCTGTCTCCTGCCCTAAAACAGATATACACAGAAGCACACACGCATACAGAACTCTCCACCACCACCCTGTTTGTTGCCATTAATCAGATATGCACATAAAAATACACATACACACACAATCCTCCCCAATCACACACTCTCCGGTGATTAAATAGATTTAAACAGAAACACACAAACATCTCATCACCAACACCCTGTCTCCTGCCATTGTACAGACATACACAGAAACACACACAAACACACGCACACGCACACACACACACACACACAACTCTTGAACAGCAATTTGTTTCCTGTCATTAAGCAATTAAACAGATATTTACAGAAACATACAGGCCACCCTCCACCACTACCACCCAGTATCCCATCATCATACATATATACACAGAAACACGCACACCCACTCCTCCAACACCACACTGTCTCCTGCAATTAAACATATAGACACACAAACACACATATACCACCCTCCTCCACCACTCTGTCTCCGGCAATTAAACAGATAAATACAGAAACATAAAGACGTATCTTCAGCACCATCCTGTCTCCTGCCATTAAACAGACACAGACAGAAAAACACGCACACAACCCTCCAGTATCACATTGTTTTCTGCCATTAAATATATATATATACACAGAAACACAGACGCACACGTACACACAAGCATTGACAACCAATTTGTTTCCTGTCACTAGGTAGCTATACACAGAAACACACACACAACCCTCCACGACACCCTGTCTACATTCATTAAACAGTTATATACAGAAACACACACTCACCAACTTCCGAAACCACCCTGTCTCCTGCAATTAAACAAATATTTACAGAAACATCCAGACAAGCCTCCACCACCACCTTGTCTCCTGTCATGAAACAGATATACACAGAAGCACACACGCACACACATACGCACACGCACACACAAGCATTGAGAACCAATTTGTTTTCTGTCATTAAGCAGATATACACAGAAACGCACACACAACCCTTCACGACCACCCTATCTACATTCATTAAACAGTTATATACAGAAACACACACTCACCAACCTCCAAAACCACCCTGTCTCCTGCAATTAAACAGATATTTACTGAAACATCCAGACAAGCCTCCACCACCACCCTGTCTCCTGTCATTAAACAGATCTACACAAACATACACACACACACCACCACCACGACCACCCCTCGCCTATCATTAAACAGATATACGCACAAACACACACACAACCTTTCACCACAATCCTGTCTCCTGCCATTAAACAGATATACATAGAAATACACAAACACACAACCGTGCACCACCACATTGTTTTCTGCCATTAAGCAGATATAAACAGATGCACACGCACAACCATCAACTGCCACCATGTCTCCTGCCATGAAACAGATATACTCAGAAACAAACACATACCACCCTCCGCCACCAACCTGGCTCCTGCAATTAAACTGGTATACCCAGAAACACACACACAGGGAACCCTCCCCACCATCCCGTTTGCTGCCATAAATCAATTATACACAGAAACAAACACACAAACCTCCACTACCATCCTTTCTCCTGCCATTAAACAGGGATATACAGAAACACACACAATACTAAACTACCAAGCTGTTTTCTGCCATTGATAAGATGTACACAGAAACACACACACAGCCCTCCATTACCAACCTGTCTCCTGCAATTCAATAGATAGATACAGAAACGCACACACGCAACCCTCTACTACCAACCTGCCACCTGCAATTCAACAGATATATGCAGAAACGCACACCCACCCCACTACCACCCTGCCACCTGCCATTAAACAGACATATGCACACAACACTCCACCACCACCTGATTTCCTGCTGTTAAGTAGATATACACACAAACAAGCACTCGACACTTCACCACCACCTTGCCTCCTGCCACTAAACAGATATACACAGAAAAACACAAACACAATCCTCGACAACCACCATGTGTGCTGACATTAAACAGATATACACACAAACACACACACATCCCTCCACCGCTACCCTGTTCTGCTGCCATTGAGCAGATATACACAGAAATACACACACACGCAACCCTCGACCACCACTATGTCTCCTGCCCTGAAACAGGTATACACAGAAAGACACACACATGCAGAACCCTCCACCAGCACCCTGTTCGCTGCCGTTAATCAGATATGCACATAAATAAACACACAACCCTCCCCAATCACACACTCTCCGGTGATTAAACAGATATAAACAGAAACACACACACATCTCGACACCAACACCCTGTCTTCTGCCATTAATCAGACATACACAGAAACGCATGCACATACACGCGCAAACACAATCCTTGAACAGCAAATTGTTTCCTGTCATTAAGCAATTAAACATAAATTTACAGAAACATACAGACAACCCTCCACCACCACCCAGTCTCATGTCATTGAACAGATATTCACAGAAAGACGCACACCCATTCCTCCAACACCACACTGTCGCCTGCAATTAAACATTTATACACACACACACACACACACACACACACACACACACACACACACACACACACACACACACACACACACACACACACACACACACACACACACACACACACACACACACACACACACACACACACACACACACACACACCACACACCCACACCACCCTCCTCCACCACCCTGTCTCCTGGAATTAAACAGATGTATACAGAAACATAAAGGCATGCCTTCAGCACCACCCTGCCTCCTACCATTAAACAGACATACACAGAAACACACACACAACTTCAAAACCACCCTGTCTCCTGCAATTAAACAGATATTTACAGAAACATCCAGACAAGCCTCCACCACCACCCTGTCTCCTGTCATTAAACAGATATACACAAACATACACACACACCACCACGACCACCCCCTCGCCTAGCATTAAACAGATATACACAGAAACACACACACACACCACCCTCCACCACAACCCTGTCTCCTTCCATTAAACAGATATACGTAGAAATACACACACAACAGTACACCACCACATTGTTTTCTGCCATTAAGCAGATATACATAGAAACACACGCGCAACCATCAACCGCCACTATGTCTCCTGCCATGAAACAGATATAATCAGAAAGAAACATATACCATCCTCCACCACCAACCTGTCTCCTGCAATTAAACTGGTATATACAGAAACACACACAGAGAGAACCCTCCCCCACCACACTGTTTGCTGCCATAAATCAATTATACACAGAAACACACACACACACATAAACCTCACTACCATCCTGTCTCCTGCCATTAAACAGGGATATACAGAAACACACACACCACTACACTAGCAAGTTGTTTTCTGCCAATGATCAGATGTAAACAGAAGCACACGCACAACCCTCCACTGCCACCCTTCTCCTGCATTTCAACAGATATATACAGAAACACTCTCAGACACAACCCTCCATAACCTCCCTGTCAGCAAACATTAAACAGATATATGCAGAAACACACACACTCAACCCTCCACCACAACCTTATTTCCCGCCATTAAGTAGTTATACACACAAACACGCACTCTACACTTCACCACCACCATTTCTCCTGCCATTTAGCAGATATACACGGAAGTACACACACACTACCCTCGACCACCATCATGTCTTCTGACCTGAAACAGATATACACAGAAACACACACATATACAGAACCCTCCACCACCACCTTGTTTGCTGCCATTAATCAGATAAACACACACACACAACCCTCCACCATCACCCCGTCTCCTGCCATTAAACAGACATGCACAGAAACACATACAAACACACAAACAACTCTCCACCACAACCCTATCGTCTGCGATTAAACAGATATGCGTAGAAATGCACACACACAACCTTTAACCACCACATTGTTTTCTGCCATTAAGCAGATATACACAGAAACGCACACACACAAACACACACAAAATCCCCGACTAATATCTTGTTGCCTGCCATTAAGCAGATATACACAGAAACGCACGCACAACCCTCAAGCACCACCACGTCTTCTGCCATGAAACAAATATACTCAGAAACAAACACATATCACCCTCCACCACCAGCCTGTCTCCTGCAATTAAACATATACACACATAAACACACACACACCAACCTCGACCACCACCCTGTCACCTGCCATTAAACAGATATACACAGAAACACATACACAACCTTCTACGAACACCCTGTCTACTGACCTTAAACAGATATACACAGAAACATACACAACTCTCCACCACCCTCTCACCTTCCACTCAGCACACAGACACAGAAACACAGACACTCTACCATCCAATACCACTGTGTCTCCTGCCATTGAATAGAGATACGCAGAAACACACACAACCCTCCATGACCATCCTGTCCCCTGTCATTGAACAGGTATACAGAGAAAGACACACACACTATCATGTGTCCTGCCATTAAGCACATATACGTAGAAACACACACACAACCCTCCACCACCAATATTCCACCTGCAATTAAACAGTTATACACAGAAACACACACACAGCACCCTCCACCACCACCCTGTCTCTAGCCCTTAAATAGATATACATATTAACACACGCACACAACCCAATATGACCAACCTGCCTCCTGACATTAAACAGATAGACACCGAAACCAACACACAACCCTCCAGTCTCCTGCCTTTAAGCAGATAGACTCACAAACACACACACATCCCTCAACCACTACTCTGTTTCGTGCCGTTAATCAGATATACACAGAAACATATACACACAGCCCTTAAACAGATATACACAGAAGCACACACACACCTCCACGACCACCCTGTCCCCTGCCATTAAACAGAAACACACGCACATTTCTTGACCACCACCCTGTTTCCTGCCGTTAATCAGATATACACAGAAACACGCACATACACAAACCTCCACGGCCACCCTGCCTCCTGCCATTAAATAGATATACACGGAAACACACGCACAACCCTCCACCACCGCCCTGTTTCCTGAAATTAATCGATTTTACACAGAAACACACACACAACCCTCCACCACCATTAGTCTGTCTCCTGTAATTAAGCAGATATATACAGAAAACCACACACACAACCCTGCACCACCACCTATCACCTACCATTAAACAAACATACACAGAAAATAAAACACACAGACAGACAAACATCCCCACCACCAACACTCTGTCTCGTGACATTAAAAAGGTATACACAGAAACACGCACACACCAAACTGTGTAGATCTGATTAACGGCAGGAAACAGGGTAGTGGTTGAGGGATGTGTGTGTGTTTGTGTGTATATCTGCTTAAAGGCAGGAGACAGGTTGGTGGTGGAGCGTTGTGTGTTGGTTTCGGTGTCTACCTGTTTAATGTCAGTCAGCACATATGCACGGAAACACACACACACACACACTCACTCACTCAAATCTCCTTGACCACCCAGTCTCCTGTCATCAAACAGTTATACACGGAAATACACACACACACACACACACACACACACAACCTTCCACGAAATTTACAGCTGAGGGATCGGTAGTTACAATGCGATTAGGCAAGATTTAGGAAGTATGAAATTGGGAACGCTCCAGAGTGTCCTAGATAAATGTGTAGCTGTCAGA
Source organism: Chiloscyllium plagiosum (assembly GCF_037043375.1). Taxonomy (NCBI): domain Eukaryota; kingdom Metazoa; phylum Chordata; class Chondrichthyes; order Orectolobiformes; family Hemiscylliidae; genus Chiloscyllium; species Chiloscyllium plagiosum. The sequence continues at coordinate 50,564,512 of NW_028270183.1, forward strand.
CAGGGAGGAAGCTGTAGAGCGCAGGAGCCGTGGTTTACGAAGGAAGTGGAATCTCTAGTCAAGAGGAAGAAGAAGGCTTATGTTAAGATGAGATGTGAAGGCTCAGTTAGGGCACTTGAGGGTTACAAGGTAGCCAGGAAAGACCTAAAGAGAGAGCTCAGAAGAGCCAGGAGGAGACACGAGACGTTGTTGGCCGATAGGATCGGGGTAAACCATAAGGCTTTCTATAGGTATTTAAGGAATAAAAGAATGACAAGAGTAAGGTTAGGGCCAATCAAGGATATTAATGGGAAGTTGTGTGAGGAACCGAAGGAGATAGAGGAAGCACTAAATCAATATTTTTCGACAGTATTCACTCAAGAAAACGACAATGTTGTCGAGGAGAATACCTAGATACAGTCTACTAGACTAGGTGTGATTGAGGTTCACAAGGAAGAGGTATTAGAAATCCTGCTGAATGTGAAAATAGATACGTCCACTGGGCTGGATGGGATTTAGCCTGTGATCCTCTGGGAAGCCAGGGAGGAGGTTGCTGAGCCTTTGGCATTGATCTTTAAATCGTCATTGTCTACAGAAATAGTGCCAGAAGACTGGAGGATAGCAAATGTGGTTCCCCTGTTCAAGCAGGGGAGTAGAGACAACACTGGTAATTATAGACCAGTGAGCCTGACTTCAGTTGTTGGTAAAGTGTTGGAAAAGGTTATAAGATTTGCAATCATCTAGAAAATAATATTATGATAATGGATAGTCAGCACGGTTTTGTGAATGTTATTTCGTGCCTCACAAACCGTATTGAGTTCTTTGAGAAGATGACCAAACAGATAGATGAGAGTAAACCGGTTGATGTGATGTATATGGATATCAGCAACGCATTTGATAAGGTTCCCCACAGTAGGCTATTGTTCAAAATGCGGAGAAATGGGATTGTGGGAGATATTGCAGTTTGGATAAGTAATTGACTTACTGAATGAAGACAGAGGGAGGTGGTTAATGGGAAATGTTCATCTGGTGTCCACTTACTAGTGATGTGCCGCAAGGGTCGGTGTTAGGTCCACTGCTGTTCATCATTTTTATAAACGAACTGGATGAGGGAATAGAAGGGTAGGTTAGTAAATTTGCACACAACACTAAGGTCGGTAGAGTTATGGATAGTGACAAAAGATGTTGTAGGTTACAGAGAGATATAGACAAGCTGCAGAGCTGGGCTGAGAGGTGTAAAATGCAGTTTAATGTGGACAAGCGTGAGGTGATGCACTTTGGTCGAAGGAACAGGAATTCAAAGTACTGGGCTTAATGAAAGATCCTTGGTAGTGTAAATGAGCAGAGAGATCTCGGTGTCCAGGTGCACAGATCCTTGAAAGTTGCCACCCAAGTTGACCGTTTCGTAAAGAAGGCATTAATAGAGGGATCGATTCTGGAACCATTAAGTTATGCTACAGCTGTACAAAACTCTGGTGCGACCGCACTTGGAATATTGTGTCCAGTTCTGGTCACTGCATTATAAAAAGTATATGAAAGCTTTGGAAAGGGTGCAGAAGAGTTTTACGAGGATCTTGACTGGTATGGAGAGAAGGTCTTCCGAGGAAAGTCTGAGGGACTTCAGGCTGTTTTTGTTGGAGAGAAGAAGTTTGAGACGTGACTCAATAGAGACATTAAAGATAATCAGAGGGTTAGATAGGGTGGACAGGGAGAGCCTTTTTCCAAGTATGGTGACGGCGAGCACGAGGGGGCATAGCTTTAAATTGAGAGGTGACAGATATAGGACAAATGTCAGAGGTAGTTTCTTTACTCAGAGAGTAGTAATGGTATGGAATGCTTTGCCCGCAATGGTAGTAGATTACTCAACTTTAAGTACATTTAATTCGTCATTGGACAAGCATATGGAAGTACATGGAATAGTGTAGGTTCGATAGGCTTCAGTTTGGAATGACAGGTCGACGCAACATTGAGGGCCGAAGGGCCTGTACTGGGCTGTAATGATTTTTGGTCTATGTTTTATGAACACCCTGCCTACTGACCTTAAACGGATATACGCAAAAACACATGCATACACAACCCTCCATACCACCTTGTCTCCTGCCAGTAAGCACATAGATACAGGAATACAGACACTATACTCTCCACCACCACCTGTCTCCTGCCTTTAAGCAGGTATATACACAAACACACAAACACACACACATACACATCCCTCGACCACGACCTCGTTTCCTGCCGTTTATCAGATATACACAGAAACACACACGCACAACCCTCCACGACCACACTCTCTCCAGCCCTGAAAACAGATATACACAGAAACACACATACATACAGAACGCTCCACCGCCACCCTCTTTCCTGCAATTAATCAGATATACACAGAAACAGACAGACACACAACCCTCCACCACCACCAGCCTTTCTCCTATCATTAAGCAGATACTTACAGAAAAAAACATACACATCCCTGCACCACCACCCTAACACCAGCATTAAACTGACAGGCACAGAAAAGAAAAAACACACAGACAACCCTCCACTAACACTCTGTCTCCTGGCATTAAACAGATATACACAGAAACACACACACACACACACCCTTCCACCATCACCACCCTGTCTCCTGTCTTTGAACATAGATGCACAGAAACACACACACACAAACCTCCACCACCAACGTGTATCCTACCCATAAGCATTAAGACACAGAAACACAGACATCTACCCTCCACCACCACCCTGTCTCCTGCCATTAAAAGGATATACGCAGAATCACCAACATGCACAACACTCCATGAACACCCTGCCTCCTGCCATTGGACAGATAAACTGTCTCATGCCATTAAGCACATATGCACAGAAACACACACGCACACTCACTCAAACCTCCTTGACCACCCTGTCTCCTGTCACCAAACAGTTATACACGGAAATATACACACACAACCTTCCACAAACACCCTGCCTACTGCCCTTAAACAGATATACACAAAAACGCAGATGCATACACAATTCTCCACCACCACCCTATCTCCTGCAATTAAATAGATATACGGAGAAACACACACACACAAGCATAACATTCCATGAACAACATGCCTCCTGCCATTGAGCACATATATGCAGGAACACACACACAATCCTCCATGACCACCTTGTCTCCTGCCACGGAACAGATACACACACCACCACCCTGTCTCCAGCCCTTAAATAGACATACACAGAATCACACGCACACCCCTCCTAGACAGCCCTATCACCTGCCATTTAACAGATATACACAGACAGACACACACACAACCCTCCACACCGCCCTGTTATCATTCCACTGAGCATATATACACAGAAATACACACACACAACCTTCGCTCACCACCAGTCTGTCTCCTGTCATTAAGCAGATATATACAGAAAAATGCACACAACCCTGCACCACCCCCTATCACCGACCATTAATCAGGCATAAACAGACAACCCTCCATCAACACTCTGTTTCCAGGCATTAAACAGATATATACAGAATTGGCTGGCTGACAGAAGGCAGAGAGTGGCTGTAGATGGAAAGTATTCTGCCTAGACTACAGTGTTGAGTGGGGTCTCCCAGGGCTCTTTACTTGGGCCTCTGCTCTTTGTAGTTTTTATAAATGACTTGGATGAGGAGGTTGAGGGGAGGGTTAGTAAATTTGCAGATGACACAAAGTTTGGAGGTGTCGGCAATAGTATAAAGGTCTACTGCAGGCTGCAGTGCGACATAGACAGACTGCAGATCTGGGCTGAGAAATGGCAGATTGAGTTCAACCTGGATAAATGCGAAGTGATGCATGTTGGAAGGTGGAACTCGAATGCTGAATATCGGATTAAAGACAGGATTCTTGGCAGTGTGGAGGAACAGTGGGATTTGGATTTGCAAGTACATAGATCCCTCAAAGTTGCTATACAAGTGGATAAGGTTGTTAAGAAAGCATATGGTGTTTTGACTTTCATTAACAGGGGGATAGAGTTCAAGAGCCGTGAGGTTTTGCTGCAGCTCTACAAGTCCCTGGTGAGGCAATACTTGACATATTGTGTCCAGTTCTGGTCGCCCTACTATAGGAAAGATACAGAGGCTTGGTAGAGGGTGCAAAGAAGGATGCTGCTTGGACCGAGGGCTTGCCTTATGAAAAAAAGGTTGAAAAGGCTTGGACATCTCTCTGGAGCGAAGGAGGAAGAGAGACACCTGATAGATGCCTACAAAATAATGAAAGGAATAGATAGAGTCAATAGCTAGAGTAATTTTCCCCAGGGCAAGATTGACTGGTATGAGAACTCATAGTTTGAAGATATTAGGAGGAAGGTATAAAGGAGATGTCAGAAGTAGTTTTTTTTTAAACACAGAGAGCTGTGAATACATGGAATTCGCTACCAGTGGTAGTGGTGGAAGCAGAGTTTTTGGGTACATTTAAGCAACTTGTAGACTTGCATATGGAGAGCAGTGAATTGAGGGGTGTGAAGGTTGTTACTATATTTTACATTAGGATTAAACATCGTGGATGAAAGGGCCTGTTCTATGCTGTCCTTTGTCTGTTCTATGTTCTCTGATAAGGGTGAGCCGCCCTCTGACCACTTAATGCCAACTGCAAAAGAGTTTTAAAGGCTTCATCGAGTTGCAAAGGTGTCAGCACTATAAGTATGTTTTGGTCATTGTTGATTTTCTTTTCCTTGATGAGTTAAAGCTTACCGCACTTCCAACGCTGCTGCTAAAACTGTTGTAAATATTTTACTCAAGGAGATTATAACCTGCTTTGGTATTTGATTTTGTCTACCTTCTGTCAATGTCCTCCCCCCCCCCCCCCACCCCCACCACCACCACCGCTATTTTATTGGAGATATAAATGAGGAATTATGCTCTCATTTTGGGATCCACCACCAACTTCATTGTGCTGATTGCCCACAGGCTGCAGGGTTCGTGGAGAATGGTGACCAGACTCTGAAACTAAACTTACCAAATGGACTTCTGAGACAATTCTTTCCTGGGTTAGGGTGGTGCCGCTGGTATTGTTCCACCTACAATAAACTCTTGTGGGGAAAACTCGCTTGGGTTTTTCGAGCGCTCTCACTCTGTATGATCTGAATGATAAAGTGCACTGTATCTGATCCGCAGGACACACTGCAGAAATTATCCCATCCCAGCGGACTGAGCAGCCTCTATTGATAGAGCTGTCTCCATTGGTAGAGTATCATACACTAACAGCGAATATCTTTTGATGTCATCCTCGAAGGTACTTGCTACAAAAAAGCTGAAGACTGCGGGAAACTGCTGTGATCACCGCTAACACAGAGACCCAGCGGGAGCCTAGTGGGCCCATACACCAGAAATCAATGGATAAAAAGATTATTCTTTTTAGAAGAATCCGATTCAGACCATCATCTTAACACCTCTTGGGGAGAAAATGGATGTGGGAGAGCGGACAGATTCAACTGGTTCCAGCATTTACAACCTTAGTGCGTGTGACAACAAAAGCAGAAACCTGGAATTGTTTATCTTGCTTCTGAAAAAACAGGTTAGTCAACTTTGAAGATCATAGATATTTCTTCCTGGTGTTCATGAAATTATCTAGAGCAGAGTACGGTTCTCTGAGTATGGTCTGACTTCTGTGTTATGGACTGTGATATTCTGCTCACATCATCTGAACACATACAAATAAATGACTCAGTGACAAGATCTGCTGAATCGGATTCTGTGAAGAACAGAAGCCGATGGAATGAAAAGAGCCATAAGAGTGGGAATGTAGCAAATTATTTTCCAGACTCGAGGAGAGTGCATAGTGCTGTTTCCAGGAGTCAATATCTGTACAAGTAGACTGAAACAGCGTTGGATGTTATTGTGCTGCATCTTTTGTATAATGGTGCAAAAGCACGGAACTTTTGTATAGAGGGGAGAACATCAAAATCCTCAATGAGGCAAAACACACAAATGAGATAAACAACAAAGTAACCACACAATTTGGTATTACGTCATGGGGTAAACGTCCCTGCTCAAATTTTGCTCAAAATCGCTCTCTGTCTAATTCCGAAGACTGAGATTCGAACAATGAATGGTCTACGTCAATATAAACTGCTCTGGTCTTACAACTTCAGCATTTCATAGACCCCCTTATATATGTCTGGCAATAGTAATTGATCCCTCACTGCGTAACTTCAGCACACGTAGAGACGAAATAACTATAAGAACAACAGTCAAGTTTGTGACTGCGACTTGAACCGATTCTGTTGCAGCCAATCGATTCAGCTGTAATTGGAATTGCTTCCACCTTTCCTGTGTCGGTAATAAAATTGCAGAGCTTAGTGGTGAGTTTTCATGCATTAGATTAAACCCAGCATCCGTTCTCAGGTTGAAATTTACACGGATATAATGACATGAATAAGGACACGGGCATCGTTTACTGGAATACAAAGACGTTAGGAATGACACGGCCATGATACCATGTCGTTCGAAACGAAGGAAATGAGGTTTACTGGGAGATAAAGCCACTACAAACGAAAAGAGGTGGTTTAATGGGCTGACGGCATAGATAAAGAATAATGCGGGAGAAATCAGGAAAGACTTAGTTGTGTCCGAATAGAGGTTACCCAGCTGATGTGAAGATCTTAAGAGTAAATATGAGGGTAATTTCCTCGTTTCGTTGAGTGGAAACTAGACGTTAGAACTTCAAACCCAACAGGGCACGATAAATAATTTTGGTCAGGCATTTTTTATTCTGAGAGTTATTGATTTCGGAGATGAATTTTCAGCAATAAAAACATCTTAGGTGCTGATTCCAGAATATTCGAAAAGCGCGTGCAGGCACACAAGGAGTGAATTAAACAGCGACAGTGATTCTGGGCTGCCTGGATGGGGGTGCAAAAGGGAAACACTCTGGAAGTGGTTAACACTCATAGGAAAGAAAATGCATAACACCTGCAACTGAAAATGTTAAGTGTAAGAAGAGCAAATGGAGTTGGAAGGTGCAGCAGCTCATTCTACATGAAATATTATATAATACAAATGCACTGATCTGTTTGGGTTAGCTCTGCATTGAATGGAAGTCGGTTAGCTGAGTTCGGTGACTAACTGGTTTGCGAGAAAAGTGAGACCAACAGCGTGAGATTAATTCTCTCACTGTCTACCCGCCGTGTGATATGATCATGGCTGACCAAACACGTCAATGTCTTTGCCCAGCTCATCCACAACAACCTGTCGCACAACGGGATAAAGACAGTTAAGCAATCGAAAATTTCTGTTCATACAGGTAACATGAAACATATTGCATTCATCAATAATCTCCACCATTCCTACATCCAAGAACGTGTTGCACAGTGGGTTTCTGCACGAAATTTGCAGGTTTTGCCGATGAGAATCTGATTCTGGTCAGATCATGTTTCAAATGATATGATTCCGTAGAAACGCACAACCATGAAGGTAAGGAATTTCCTCTGATCAGTAGCAGGGACGGGAATTCCAGACGACAGGAATTGGCGATGAATCAACACAACACTCAATGATTCAGCTGAAAACTGAACTAAAATCCACTTCTAGTGCGTTTCAAACCCACAAACATTGAATAGCAACGTTACCAAATTTGTAGAAATCTAACACGCTTTTCATTGCGCCACAGAGCTGCACTCGCCACAATTTTACTGCACCCAAAGTTGCAGTTGTCGTAGAGAAAATGTCGACTATCACCAGGAGATGCGGTGAGTTTTTCAAGGAGTCGATCTTTTATTTGCAAACAAAAACAGTGACATTCAGAAAATAAAGTTTTGACTCGCCCGAACCTCAGGGTCCATGGCATTGATTCATAGAGTCATTGAGATGTGCAGCATCGAAGCAGACACTGCTGTCCAACTTGTCCATGCCGAACAAATATCTCAACCCAATCTAGTCCCACCTGCAATCACCCGGCCCATATCCCTCCAATCCCTTCCTATACACATGCCTCTCAAATGTTGCAATTTTACGAGCCTCCACCACATCCTCTGGCAGCTCATTCCATTCACGTACCACCCTCTGTGTGGAACAGTTGCCCCTTAGATCTCTTTCATATATTACCCCTCTCACAATAAACCTATGCCCTCTAGTTCTGGACTCCCCGACCCCAGGGAAAATATTTTGTCTATTTATCCTTTCCATGCCCCTCATAATTTTGTAAACCTCTATAAGGTCACCCCTCAGCTTCCGAAGCTCCAGGGAAAACAGCCCCAGCCTGTTCAGCTTCTCCTTATGGCTCAAATCCTCCAAGCCTGAATAATCCTTGTAAATCTTTCTGAACCCTTACAAGTTTCACAACACGTTTCCGATCGGAAGGACACCAGTAGTAACAGGATAGGACAGAGTCAGCATGGATTTATGAAGGGGAAATCATGCTTGACTAATCTTCTTGAATTTTTTGAGGATGTAACTATGAAGTTGGACGAGGGAAATCCAGTAGATGTAGTGTACCTGGACTTTCAGAAAGCTTTTGATAAAGTCCCACACAGGAGGTTAGTGAGTAAAATTAGGATGCATGGTATTGGGGGCAAAGTACTAGATTGGATTGAAAATTGGTTGGCTAATAGGAAACAAAGGGTAGTGATAAACGGCTCCATTTCGAATGGCAGACAGTGACCCGTGGGGTACCGCAGGGATCCGTGCTGGGACCACAGCTATTTACAATATATTTTAATGATATAGAAGATGGTATCAGCAATAACATTAGCAAATTTGCTGATGATACAAAGCTTGGTGGCAGGGTGAAAAGTGATGAGGATGTTAGGAGATTACAGGGTGACCTGGACAAGTTAGGTGAGTGGGCAGATGCATGGCAGATGCAGTTTAATGTGGATAAATGTATGGTTATCCACTTTGGTAGCAAGAACAGGAAGGCAGACTACTACCTCAATGAAATCAATTTATGTAAAGTGGCAGTACAGAGAGATCTGGGTGTTCTTGTACACCAGTCAATGAAGACAAGCATGCAGCTACAGCAGGTAGTGAAGAAGGCTAATAGCATGCTGGCCTTCATAACAAGAGGAATTGAGTATGGAAGCAAAGAGGTGCTTCTGCAGCTGTCCAGGGTCCTGGTAAGACCACACCTGCAGTACTGTGTGCAGTTCTGGTCTCCAAATTTGAGAAAAGACATTCTGGCTATTGAGGGAGTGCAGCGTAGGTTCACGAGGTCCATTCCTGGAATGGCAGGATTACCTTACACTGAAAGACTGAAGCGACTGGGCTTGTATACCCTTGAGTTTCGAAGATTGACAGGGGATCTGATTGAGACGGATAAGATTATGAAAGGATTGGACACTCTGCCAGTAGGAAACATATTTCCACTGATGGGTGAGTGCCGAACCAGAGGACACTGATGAAACAGACGGGGTGGACCATTTAGGACAGAGCTCAGGAGAAACTTCTTCACCCAGAGAGTGGTGGCTGTGTGGAATGCACTGCCCCAGAGGGCAGTGGAGGCCCACTCTCTGGATTCATTTAAGAAGGAGTTGGATAGATCTCTCAAAGATAGTGGAGTCAAGGGTTATGGAGATAAGGCAGGAACAGGATACTGATTAGAAATGATCAGCCATGATTATATTGAATGGCGGTGCAGGCTCGAAGGGCTGAATGGCCTACTCCTGCACCTATTGTCGGTTGTCTATTGTCTAGAATTGCACGCAATATTGCAACAGTGGCCTAACCAATGTCCTGTACAGCCGCAACATGACCGCCCAACTCCTGTACTCAACACTCTGACCAATAAAGGAAAGCATACCAGCTGCCTTCTTCACTATCCTATCTACCTGCGACTCCACTTTCAAGGAACTATGAACCTGCACTCCAAGGTCTCTTTTTTCAGCAACACTCCCTTGGGTATTACCATTAAGTGTATAAGTCCTGCTAAGATTTGCTTTCCCAAAATTCAGCACCTCATATGTATCTGAATTAAACTCCATCACTTTATACATTTTCTTTAATCATGTCTTGTTGTCTTGTCAGAATGCCAACTGTGTTAGTCAGAATTACCTCACTCCAGTTATACAATAAACCAATGATGCTAATTCCCATTATCGTTCTACTTCTGCCACTATCGTTTTTCCTAATTTATTCCACTGTAACTATTAAGTATTCTACTGCTACCTGTGCTCAATGAACCTCCATCCCAGACTAACCTGTCATGATTAGACATTTAGCTACCCCATCTATCACAATGTTTTCCTGTCCCAAGCTGACTCTATTAACTACTAATTAGATATATAATGTCATATCCTGCTACAAGTGTCTCTAGCAGGCTGACTCTATTATCAATTAATTATTTAAAGTCATGTCCTAAGTATGTATTGTCACGACGTTTCCCAAACTGCCATGATGATATTTAGTAGGCGAGGCTGACTTTACTAATTGTTATTATCTCAGCCTGCCATAGTAACCTTTCAGCCTCAGTCTGACTCTGTTAATTGGTGTAGGAGCATTCCACTATTCTTATCCCATCCTGCCACAGCGGCCCCATCCTGCCCCAGTGACCTTTTGACGAATGTAGTATTCCACAGACTCCTTGTAACAGATTGTCAGTAGTTTCCATGCCTTTAACCTTCCCATGCTTTCATGCTCCGTATTTTCTGTGCAGTGTTGGGATCTTTCAACAGACATATGTTTATCTTCACCCCACTTTCCAGTACCTGTTCCTTATCCATGTGTGCTCTCGCTTCTCAAGTATTCGGCTAAATACTCCTGAAATGTTTTGATGACTCATAGCTTTACCACACGTTCAAACAGTGACTTCCAATTATACAATACTCTCAGAGTGAAAACATTCTTCCTATATCTCCTCTGAACATCCTCTCCCTTGCGTTTAACGGATATCCCTGGTTGTTAACTCTTCCCATAAGAAGTTCATTCCTATCACACATCCCGATCCCCTTAATGTGCACCTTAATCACTTCCTCAGTCAGCCTTCTCCGCTCCCAGATGAAGAGCCTGAGCTGAGCTCGTCTATCTTCGCCATGCCAATAGTGTCGTGCTGGAAATGTATAGCAGGTCAGGCAGCATCAAAGGAGCGGGAGAATCGACGTTTCTGGCATAAATCTTTCATCAGAAATGAGGCTTGTGGGTTGGGACTGAGAGATAATTGGGAGGGGGTTGGGGTTGGGTGCAAGGTAGCTGGGAAAGCAAATAGTGGATGGAGGCGGGGAGAAGGTGATAAGTCGGAGGGGGAGAGATGAATAGGTCCGGAGGGTGGTGCTGAGTTTGATGTTTCAGACTGTGATAACGTGAGTGGAGGGGAAATGAGGAAGCCGCTGAAATCCACATTTATCCCGTGTGGTTTCAGGGTCCCAAGGCAGAATATGAGGCGTTCATTTTCCAGGCGTCAGGTGGGAACGATTTGGTGGTGACTTATGTCGATTGTCCTGCTCTGTAATTCACATGACAGGAGACATGTGAAAACCAAAGACTGAAAGAAGGACAAAAACTTATAGTTTCAGAGTTAATGGAATTCGACACAGTGCGAACAGAAACCAATTGGCCAGTTGAGTCTGCACTGTGCCGTGGAAGAGATTCACACTCCCCCATTCTATCTTTCTAAACCCGCACTTGTGATCCACCTACAAAAATAGAAATTACTGCAAAAGCTCAGCGAGTCAGGCAGCATCAGTGGAGAGAAATCAGGGTTAACATTGCGAATTAAAATGAGTTCCGATGAAGGGTCTGTTGACCCGAAATGGTCATTCCGTTTTCCCCGAGCTGCAATTCTGACTTTTGTCTCTTATTTACAGCACTTACAGTCCGTTCAGATTTTATTTGCCATTGACCTGAATTGCACACCTTTGCACTGTGGGAAGGAATCGGAGCAGCTAGAGGAAACTCACACGGGAGAGAGAGAAAGGAGTGTGCAAATTCCACACAGTCAGTTAGAGAAGATATGAATCGAAGGCGGGTTTAGGGCGCTGAAAGGCGCAGTTCTACCAACTGAGCCCTCCCAATATGCAAGCGCCTGTCCTGGAAGCGAATTGAACCCAACTCACGCAGTGACAGGCGGTGGTACTACCCAGGAGTTCTATGCAAAAAGAAGCCTATTTGTTAATACTGGAACTTAACATTGGCTTAACTATCCGAACACATTTTAAAATTACTTGGCCTATAGCCTTGTATGTCTTGGCATCACAAATTCACATCTGAAAACTTCTGAAAGATCTGAGGATTTCTGCCTCTGCCACCTTTGCATGCACTGAGTTCCAGATTTCAACCCACCGCTGTTTCAAAACATTTGTCTGCATATTCACTCCAATCTTTCCTCTTCTATCCTTAAATCTATGCCACCCTGCCCCTCACCCCGTGATCGATCTCACCATCAAAGAGAAACATTGATTTCAGTGTACGCCATCCATATTCCTGATTATTTTATACATTTCAATCATGTTTCCTCTCAATCTCTTCGACTCTAAGAAAAACGCCTCCAGTCTATCCAATTTCTCTTCATAACTGAAACTCTTCTACCCAGACAATATCCTGGTAAATCTCTTCTGCATCATTTCTAGTGCTATCATATCCGTGTTATGATGCGAATTGCAGAACTGCACACAATAGACAAGACAGAGCTAAATGAGCAAGTCGAAATAAATGATGTAGAAGTCCACAGACAGAGGTATCTTCGAATAAATGTTCTTTTCCTCAGTGCTGCCGAGTGTCCTTTTCCAGAGCCTGATGTTCTAATAATCTCTGGTCCATGTGGTAAAAGCTGCTACATGAGAATTGATCTCACAACCATGGTATCAAAACGGATTTATTGGCTTGAAGGTGAGCACCTGGTTCTTCTATGACGGCACAGAGGCGCAAGAAATGCCAAAGCTGGGAGTGTTCCTGGTCAAAGGCGGGGACGAAGAGCATAATTGTTCTATTAGGATACAACACCAGCATTAACCCGCGCAACAGATTGGCTCAGCTGAAGCGTGCTGGAGCCTTCAGCAAGAGGTCGATTAATTGAAAGCATTCTCTGAAATTTTCCTTAACGATGCGCTGTTTTGTTACTTTGACAGTAAGAGCTGTTTTTGATCACATCGTCTCCACATCAGCCTCTTGCTCCCAGTAAACACTCCAGAACAGCGTACATCACTTTCATTCCGACACAGCCACGTCATATTCTCATTCCCTCTGTTATAATTAGAATTGAAAATATCTTTCTCTGAGATGCAGCAATGTAGCATGAAGTTGGCGGAGTAGTGAACAAAGAAGAACAGAGAACAGAGAAAATTTACAGCCCAGGAACACGCCCTTTGGACGTCGAAGCCTGAGATGATCCAAATCCATTGTCTAAACCTATCACCCAATTCCAAAGCATCCCTCTGCACTCTTCCCACACATGCATCTGTCCAGGCACACCTGAAATGAATCTACCGGGCCTGCGTCTAATACTTCTGCTGGCAACACGTTCCAGGCACCTGTCACCCTCGGTGTAAAATATTTCCAATGACTATCTCTCTTAAACTTTTCAACTTTCACCTTGAACGTGTGACCTCTCATTATTGAATCCCTCACCTTGGGAAAAAGCTTATCCCTATCCACCCTGGCTGTACCCTTCATGATTCTGTAGACGTCGATCAGGTCGCCCTCAATCTCTTTTTTTTTTAAAGAAAACAAACGTAACCTACTCAACCTCTCTTCAGAGCTAGCATCTTCCATACCAGGCAAGATCCTCATAATCCTTCTCTGCACCCTCTCCTAAACGTCCACATCATATTGGTAATTTAGCAATCAGAACTGTACACAGCATTCTAAATGCGGTTGAACCAAAATCTTGTACAATTTTAGCATGATCTTTCAGCTTTTATAATCAATGCCTGGTCCGATGAAAGCAAGCATGCCATATGCCTTCTTGTCCACTCGATCCACCTGTGCAGCCACCTTCAGGATACAAAGAACCTGAACCCCCACATCTCTCTGCTCAGCAATTTTACCCAAGGCTCTTCCATTTACCGTATACTTGGCTCTAGAATTAGACTTCCCAAAATGCATCAACTCACATTTGCCTGGATTCACCTCCATCTGCCACTCCTCCGCTCAACTGCCCTATCTATATTCTCCTTCATTCTTTGACAGTCCCCTATGCTTTCTGCTACTCCACCAATCTTCGTGTCATCTGCAAATGTAATGGCGATATTTGGGCTAGCAACCCTTGGAGACTGGGGCATGGCAGCTGCTCGTAGTTCGATTCGATGAATAAAATCTGGAATATAAACCCGCTCAGAGGAAGAGTGACAAAAAGTTTTACTTTGCTGAAAACCCATTTATTCATGTCCCTTCAAAAGGGAAATCTGCTGTCCTTAACGAGACCTGCCAACATATAACTCCAGGCCAACAATAGTACGGTTCACCCATAAATTCCCTCTGACTCAGTTCAAGGAGATTTAAGGATGAACAACAAATGTTGTTCAGACTATGATGGCCACACTCCGTGGGAAAATAAGGAAGGATAAAAAAAGATGCGAGGTGACGGGGAAAATTGGGAATCGTCTCAGCGTGGTCTCAAATTCAGCTGATTATCCAAACTAAATAGACACAAGGATACCCACGCCTCCGTGAAGTCAGTTCCATGGGGGCGGGGTCTGTAGGAAGGGATTCAATTACCCGCTGAAATGTGAACTTACTTGCTCAGTCACAATGTGGGCAGGTCATTCACCATTCCCCTATGTGAGAAGGAATCAGTCAGGAGACCAACCTGCAGAGTTGCCATCAGGTTTACAAATGATAGCAAGGGTCCGATTGTTTTTTTAGATTACTTACAGGGTGGAAACAGGCCCTTCGGCCCAACAAGTCCACACTGACCCGCCAAAGCGCAACCCACCCATACCCCTACCCCTACATTTACCCCTTTAATCTAACACTATGGGCAATTTAGCGTGGCCAATTCACCTGACCCTGCACATCTTTGTGACTGTGGGAGGAAACCGGAGCACCCGGAGGAAACCCACGCAGACACGGGGAGAACGTGCAAACTCCACACAGTCAGTCGCCTGAGTCAGGAATTGAACCCGGGTCTCAGGCGCTGTGAGGCAGCAGTGCTGACCACTGTGCCACCGTGCCGCCCACGTGTTGTTATTGCAGGTGTTCATCCCATCCAGCAATGAACCATACTTGGATGCCTTTTTCCAGTGGAGTACCACTGTTTCCTGATGTAGATCAATAATTCAAAGTTAGTTGGAGGAGTCAAGTTTAGAAGTTTACAGACGATGCAACAATTGGTCATGTAGTTGACTGTGATGAATAATATCAGGGACCGCAGTGATGTGTCAATCAGGTTGAAGGGGAAAACGGCGAATGCAATTGAATCCAGACAAATAAGTGGTAATGAATTTGGGGAGTTGAGACAACAGCAGTGAGGATTCTGAGTGGTGTACAGGAACAAAGAGATTTTGGAGTATATATTCACAGATCTCTGAAGATTGTTGGACAGGGAGATCAGTTGTACGTGAGGTTCTTTGTTGACCACAGTCTGAGAATGATATTCGATCTTTAGCAAACGCCAGTTTCGGAAACAACTGAAGGAATGAGCGCAAGTCTGGTCAATGCGATAATCAACATTTTTCAGAATTGTAAAATAAAAGGTGGAGGGTTCGAGTATAACTCTTTGCCCATCAAGACCGCTTCACCACTTAATGAATTTACCACTGCGTCCTCTCCAAGTCATGCTGGTATGAGCCTTGGGGGGTAATTCATAAATGGTGACGTTTCAGTGCATCTTCAACCTTGTCGTTATCGTCGTTGCAGCCTTTGAGCGTTGAAGGTTCTGTCAACAAAGCCTGGATGACTTACTTCAGTGAATATTGTAGGTGTCGCACTCTGCTGCAATTGTGCCTCAGCAGTTAAGGGAATAAATATTCAGGCGTTGAACAATGTACAGTTAAGTGACTGTATTGTGGTGGAGGGTGTCCAGTTCCTTCAGTGGTATTGAAGCTGCACCCACCTCGGAAAATGGAGAGAGTTCTGTTCAACATCTAGTTTGTGCGTTGCGGACGATGTCGGCTTCACGGAGACAAGGGTTGAGTTAATAATCAAACAAAGTCGACCGACGGACATGTTTTTGTCGTCAATTTCTTTTATGCGCGATCAGGTTCCACTTCTAAATACTAGCTGTCAGGACGATTACACGGAGGGATTCAGTTACAATGAAGCCATTGAATGTCAATCGAATATGATTATATTCTGATTTGTCAGAGTTATCATAACTGTATTTGGTCCTTCTGTGGATCAATCCGATTCCAATCGCTTTCTGATTTCAAGTTCCAATTCCCGTCTGCGCCTGAAGTTTCAACCCATTTCATCACCGAAATTTCTCCACCTATCTTAATAATATGTAAGGACGTTGCAGGGGACAGCAGAGATTTACGAAGATGTTGCCAACTCTGTATAAAATGGACCTTCGTGGAATGATTGGTTAGACTGGGATCATTTTCCTCGAAACAAAGGAGGTGGAGGATGCTCTATAATCATATAACACCAATCATAAACGTTCAATATTCGTGGAATCTTGACAGGGTAGATACGGGCAGGTGGTTTGCCCCATGCTGTGAGGAGACCACCAGAGGATATAATCTCAGAATTAGATATTGCCCATTTAATTCAGAAATGAGGAGTCATCTATTTGCTCAGGGGCCAAACACTCTGTGCAATCAATGTTGTGGGTGTTTTCAAACTGTGTCAGATTGTTAATCAGAAAGATGATGAAAATTTGTCGAGGTAAATGAGCAGAAAGGAGTTAAAGATTATCAGATCAACCATGAGTTCGTTGAATGGTGGGGCAGACTCCATGGGCTGAATGACAAACTCCCCAATTGTTTAACATTTTGTCTAACGCCTTATTTTATTCATAAGTTCAGAATTGTGGGGGGATGGGATGGAGTGATAGAAAAGGTTTTTTTAAACAGATTAGACAGATCAGGAACAAGGTTCATAACCTCAGGAAGACGAAATGTACTGTGACCTGGGATAACAAATGACACTGGGCACAGCACAGGTGGCTGTCTACAGAAGCTGTGAATCTGAAGAAAGTTGGTAGACCTTATACAATTGGCAAGTCAGTGATCACGCTGGATGATGGATCGTTGTATGATTCACACACAGCAGAAATTTGTGAAAGAATGAAAGGTTCGTTTCACTGGAGAAGTTTTCTGCGGTTCCAATTCCGAGTCACTGTTTAAATTATTGATCAGATCATTGTGTGAAGTGTTAGGTTAAGATACTCATGAACAACCCCACTGGATAAACTTGTGCTCCCGATCTGTTGTTATTTGTTTCTCATTCTTTCGATGCAAATTCATAGAAAGACAAGATGGAATGTGGGACGGAAAGAAAAATGCGTTCTTTCTCATTACACCAAGTTAATCAACAATTGAATAGAATGACTGCTCTCACTCTTCATTTCGATTTTAATGTGGTGTCGATTATTTGTGAATCTCCCGTGCAGTGAAGGGCAAGAACAAGATTCTCGATCCAGTGTATACCAGACGTGTGAGGTGCCAATAAAAACTGCTGGAGCGGTTTGTGAAGTTAGCAACCAGAGTGTGACTCGAACTCGTGAATGTGGAGCACAGCGGTATAATAACCCACCTCCATAATCGTTCAGTCTTCGCAGCACATTTTGTAGAGCGGTGACATGTGACCTCATCAGCTTATATGTGGTGAAAGTAAAGAATGAGAATTTTGCAGAGCAGAATCGAATCCACGCCATTGTGTTTCTGCTTGCACAGAATTATAAGTACAGCTAATTCCAATAATAAGCCATGCTCTACAGAATGAATAGCTGAATTAGTGGTGCTGGAAGAGCACAGCAGTTCAGGCAGCATCCAAGGAGCTTCGAAATCGACATTTCGGGCAAAAGCCCTTCATCAGGAATAAAGGCAGTGAGGCTGAAGCGTGGAGAGATAAGCTCGAGGAGGGTGAGGGTGGGGAGAAAGTCCCCACCCCACCCTCCTCTAGCTTATCTCTCCACGCTTCAGGCTCACTGCCTCTATTCCTGATGAAGGGCTTTTGCCCGAAACGTCGATTTTGAATCTCCTTGAGTGCTGCCTGAACTGCTGTGCTCTTCCAGCACCACTAATCCAGGATCTGGTTTCCAGCATCTGCAGTCATTGTTTTTACCAGAATGAATAGTTGTCATTGATACATTCTGAGTCAGAACTGTGTCAGAATGAAACAGCGAACAAGAATTTTCCATCATATTCGCACCTACATTTGACTCATAATTTCTTCAGTCATTTTCCCTCTCACGTGAAGAAGCAGCCATGGAGAGGGAAATAAAGGCAATGTTGTGGCTCAACGGCCTTTCTGATATGGCTGAACCTGAATTGGAATAAATCACAAGAAACGCTGTTTTGTTCGTTTCATTTTAATTTTGCTGCAACCTCACAATGTTCATTGTAATAATCAGAAGTGAATTAGATAAATCTCATTGTAACGATTAATGTTGTATTCAAATTTGCTCCGACTTTATTTCAGCTTAAGGAAAATATTCCTCAGAAATTTAGAGTGTTAAAATGCAAAAGAAAACCCACCAGTTTTGTTGCTCGGTGCTTTGGCAGATTTCACCGACTATAAAATGAACCAAACATCATGGTGCTTGTCCTCATATCTTTAACACATCTGATGAAAGCAGGAAGTCGATCTCCAAGCCACTGGTCACTTCTTATTCATTATGTAATATCATCCCTTCACAATGAGAAAAATCCACTCAGTTCCATTTACAATGCTTCAGATAGAATATTATGCCAAATCTTTCAAAATCCAGAATTTTTGAAACCGAATCTTATTCAGCTGGATGCGTTCACGAAATGTCTTTACATTTAAAGTCAACCCACTTAGACATCGTTTCCCCGCAACTTCCGACGGATACACCCCACCCCTACACCTTTACCGAGCCACACGCTGTCTCTCTCCTTGTGAAATTTATTCCTTGTATGACACCAAATGTGCCTTTCCAAATATTTTGAAAAACAGATTCTCGGAGTGACAGCGATTCTGCTCTCATCATTTCTTTGCCCTTCAAAGGTTTTGAATGTCTAGCATCTCGATGTTTACTTACTTGAAAGAGGGAATTTTCCACCTATTTAGACCGTCCAAACATTTCATAACCTGAAAAAAACCCAATTACGTCTTTCTTGGTTCAGTGATAACTGTTCTAAATTTTCGAAGACAACAAGTGAATAAAATCTCATCCTCAGCATACCTCGTCAGCATCGCTTCTAATGGTTTTACACCCCAGTAAACACCGTCATTATCCTCTCCGATAGATTCACAGAATCCTGCAGTGCAGAAAGAGCATTTCAGTCAATCGAGCCGGTGTCGACACTCTGACGAGCATCTCACCATTCTATCTCTCCTCCCCATTCCCTTATATTTCACCAGAAGATGCGGCAACCTTCCCCATTATGATGTCAAATAAAGCTGTTGGGTTATAACATGGCGTCCTGTGACTTCTGACATTGTCCCCGCGTTACCCATGGCTAATTAACTTAATATACTTAATTCAATCCCTGGACACGAGAGGGCAATTTCACTTGGCCAATCAACATAACCCTCAGACCGAACAGCAATGCGAATTACTGAGCCAATGTTCCATCATAGTGAGCAAAACCTGAATCATTTTTAATGGCTTTATACCCTTGTAACTCAACCCAAATTCAATGTACCGAAACGCTACTCTGTGCTTTACAATCTGATTCGTGCTGCGGGAAATGTTTCTGCACTCATACTTGAATGCTTTTACGCTGTTTCTCCCTCACTTTCCTGCTTCCAATAAACACTTCAATTCGGAACAAGTCTGCCGAAAGTTTTTCATTCCAACACAGTAACAAGGTGCAGTTTTCAGTAGTCACGTGTTTGCGCTTTCACTGACACTCTGCCACCCTGAGAGCTGCTGTTATTCCCACTTGATTAAGGCAGTACTGTCCTTCCTGTGACATGCCCCATCGAGAATGGAAGGACAAGTATCAATACCCGCACTTGGGAATGGAGCGACATTTTTAAAATATTTACACTGTCCCCAGTGGAGAACTGGGCCCTGGTACAGGCGGGGACACTAACCACTATATTACCGAGGACAAGAGTGCCAAAGGAGGCCCTTCAACTAATTGTGGCGACACTTGTCAAAAACAACTGCCTAATGAACTGAATCCCATTTCCCAATGTTTATCCCACAGCCTTATATGTTTTGGCATCACAAGTTCAAATCTGAATGTTTGTTCAGGTTCTAAAAATGCAGACAGTGTATTCCAAATTCCAACCACCTACTGGCTTATAAAGCAGTTTCGACCATCTTCTCAAACCATTCTGCCTTTCTCCTTAAATCTCTGGCCCCTGATAATCGATCCCTCCATCAATGGGTAACTCGTTCAGTCAACCCTGTCCATACCCTAACTCAATCATGTCTCCTCTACATCTATTTTGCACTGCGACAAACACTCCACTCTGCCATGTCTTTCTTCACAACAGAAACTCTTCATCCCAAACAATATCCCGATAAATATCTCCTGTAATTTTCTCAGTGTGATCACATCCATGCGATAATGTGACCTGCAAAACTGCACACAACACTCTTGCTTGAGCCTTATGAACATTGGTTTTAAAATTTCTATATTAGTATGAGGGCGATTCTGGCTAAGCAGAATTTATTACCAATTCTGAATTGCCCAGAGGGCAATTGAGACTCAACCATATTGTTATGAGGCTGAAGTCACATGCAGGCCAGACCAAGTAAGGACAGCAGATTCATTTCTGAAATGACATCAGTGAACCAGATTTTATTTCCAACAATTGTCAATGGATATATAGTAATCATTAGATTCTTCATTGCAGATATTTGCTGACTCCAAATTTTACAATATGGCATGGTGGGGCTCAAGCCCGAGTACCCAGACTATTACCTCGGTGTCTCGATTATGAGTCCTATGAAATTACCACAAGAGCAACACAGAAAGCCACAAAAGCTGATCATTTCCAGTAAAATCTATTTTCCCCAAAACTGTCCTGGGTCTTTTCCATGAGCCTGACGCTCCAATTGTCTCTGTCCTACGTCAGTAAAAGCTGCTACATGGGGATTGATTTCATAACCGCGGTATTCAAATGGATCGACTTGTTTGGAGGTCCTGCTGGTGGGATTGGGGCACATTCACCCAGCAACAGTCACCGCAGCACAGACAGAACAGTATGAATGTGAAAGAGAGTGATAGATTGTGCATTGCCTCAGAGAAATGCGAGGAGGGACGGAAAGGAGGATTAATGATCGTGGGAAGGAGAGAAATCTCCGACAACGGATGTGTTTGAATCCTGATATATGAAACGCAAGATGTGAGAGAGCGGAATTTGAAGGTAAAACAATTAATTTCTTACCATGTGTCACAAAAAGGACAACGGAGTGAAAACTTAGTGCCGTGATTTGGTTTCAAATCGAGGTTGCTGTGGTCACAATGCAAAATACAGATGACCACGATCACAGCAACAACAGAACAGGATGCTTGCAAGCAGCAATAAGTATACTAGCAGAGGAAATGATCGGAAAAATAGCAAATGTACAATATAAGTCCACAGCGAACAGTGATAGGCATATGGGAACTGAGAATGAGTTGAATATTTAAATTCGATGTCTTCAGAGGCTGTGGAGATCCTTGAATGAGAATGTTGAAAACTGAGATTGATAGATTTCGCCAAAATATCAAAGGTTCGGGGGACAGTACAGGATATTGTTGAAATGTATGCTTCAGTAGCATTTTAGCTTAACATCGGCGACTTCACTAGCTTCCTCAAGGCAATAACCAGTGTTGCAGATAATCACACATAATCTCAGTTCACAGCCTCGGATTCAGAGAATCTGCGGCACAGCCTCCCAGATCCAACCGGAAATGGGGATGGGATGAGTGTGCGATGTTACTCTCTGGTTCCAGTGATGCAGTAGGTGGCAGTGCGGTCCTTCTATGATGGTATCGAGGCACAAGAAATTCCTAGGTTGAGTATGCTCTTGATCAAGGGAATAGCTGTCCCCGTTTATACTATCATAGCGATTTACAGTGCATCTTGCTAAGATAGCTGAGTGGCACAATTGGAGAGTGTTGAGCCGTTAACTTTGCAGTGCAGTGGTGGGTTTAACAGATGATTTTGCTATTTGGATCTGTGTTTCCGACACTGGCGATGGAAGCTGCTTTTGCTTGCATCAGCTCAGTATCAGTTTCTTCCACACAGTCAAGACTTCAACATGGAGAAGGTGGTGTTGGGTGATATTTTGAACTGGTTGTCCTTGGGGGCTGGGACACGGAAACGGTGATGTTTACGTTCAATGAATAAAACCTGAAATGCAAGCCTGACTTCATAAAGAGAACATGACATTAATTTCCTGCAATCCCATTCATTCATGTCCCGTATGCAGAATTTTCACCCCGTCCTGCCTACAAGAGACTCCAGAGCCAGACAAACATGAGCTGACCCTTAAGTCAAGAAACCCCATCGTTTGGGGAAGCAGGGTAGTCGGATGGAACCAGACGGTCCATCCGAAATGCATCCCACCAGACCCCACGGTATTCACTATCCCATAAACCTGCATTTCCGCTGTTGATCCCTGTAACTGGCACATCTTTGGTCAGAGGGAGAAATAAAAACGCAAAAACACAGAGAATGTGCAGACTGCCCACAGACAGACAGCCGAAGCTGGGATCACACCCGGGTTTGTGGTGCAGCCAGGCAGCAACGAACAAGGGGCGAAGAATAAATGTTGTCCTGACCAGTGATACTCACACCCTGTGGGTGAATCAGAAACAATGAAAACACATTCACAACATGGAAGACAGGATTTGTATCTGTGTGGACACAATTTGAAAGGATCGTTCACCCTGGGTTGAAAAAAGGACGCCAATACCACAGAGAAAGCAGGACAATGTGGGAACTGCAGGAAGAGATTCAGTTAACCATAGAAATGGAAACTCATTTAATCAGTAACACTGGGGAGAGACCGTTCACCAGTCCCGTGTGTGGGAAGGGATCACTGAGCAAAACAACCTCCGGAGACTCCAGCAGGATTGTATATCCCATCAGGTGTTCGATTATGCTGTCAATCCTGATGTTAATCCCAACCAGCTATTTGTTCCATAGCGTCAATCATAGAGTATTACAGCAAGAAAATAGGCCCGTCAGTCGAACCAATCCATGCTGAACAGACTGCCAAACTAATCTCGTCCCATCTGCCTCCTGTACCCGTTAAGTGGTCATAATGCCCTTGTAGTTTTACTTCTGTGTTGTTAATCCAAAAATCCAGGTAATATTTTCGGGACAAAGGGTTCAGGTCCTGGCATGACAGATAGTAGAATTTGAATTCAATAAGCACCTCGAATTGAAGAGTCTCGTGATGACCTGAATCAGTTGTGTGGAAAATCC
This sequence comes from Chiloscyllium plagiosum, assembly GCF_037043375.1. Classification (NCBI taxonomy): domain Eukaryota; kingdom Metazoa; phylum Chordata; class Chondrichthyes; order Orectolobiformes; family Hemiscylliidae; genus Chiloscyllium; species Chiloscyllium plagiosum. The sequence goes on from NW_028270183.1 coordinate 50,587,889, forward strand.
CATCTGATTCACTCATGCCAGTTCGGGAAACACACTGTCATATTCGTCTGCTCAGACTCGGCATGAATAAATTTATTTTAAAAATCCCACTTTCCCATTCATGTTTGGATCCAATTGTCCTTTAAATGTTGCAAATAAACCCTCATCCATCACTTCCTCAGTAAGTTAATTGCACACGTAAAACACCTTCTCGAAAAAAAAACGCCTCACGTCTTTTTTTTAATCGCTCTCTTTTCATCTTAAACATATGCCCTCTCGTCTTGAAATCCCCCTCCTGGGAAAAGCCAGCAATCATTAACTCTAACTTGCCTCTCAAGAATTCATAAATTTCTGTCAGGTCGCCGCTCAAACCCCTAACCTCGAGTGAAAACAGTCTCAACTAGGAGAAAGTGAGAACTGTAGATGAGGGATCAGAGTCGAGAGTGTTGTGCTGGGAAAGCACAGCAGGTCAGGCAGCATTTGAAGAGCTGGAGAATCGACGTTTCAGGGAAGAGACTGATGAATGACATTTGTGCGAAAAAATGATTCCCCTGCTCCTCGCATGCTGCCTTACCTGTTGTGGTGTTCCAGCACCCCAATCTCAAATCTGAAAATAGTCTCAGCCAATCCAGCCTTTCATTATAACTCAAACCTTCCACACACGGCAACACGCGTGTATACCTTTTGTGAACCTGCTCCAGCTGAATAATATCATTCCTACAACTGGGCTACCAGGACTGGACATAATAATCCAGAAGAGACCTCATCAATGTCCTGCAAAACATCAACATAACGTCCCGACTACTATACACAAAGGACTGAGCAATAAAGGGAAGTATGTTAAATAATTTTGAACCACCTTGTCTGTAGGTTTTGCAAACTACAAGGAATTATGTACCTGCATTGCTAGCTTCCGTGTTCTCCAACACTATGCAAAGCCCTATCACTAACTGTATAAGCCCTACTCTTTTTGTTGTACCAAAATGCAATACCTTCCATTTATCCAGCTTGAACTCCATGTTACATTTTTCAGTCCAACGACTCATTGGATTAATATCCTTTTGAATCTTATATAATCTTCCTCACTGTCTACAATTCTGGTGTCGCCTGCAAACCTACGAAGCATGCCTGCTGTGTGTTCCACTGCTTTCTCAGATAGATCAATGATTCATATTTACTTGTAGTGGCCGTGATTCAGCAGTGCGCAGATCATACAACAATTAGTTATGCAATTAACCATGTGTAAGAAAGCCACAGACTACAGGGAGATATTAAAGAATTGTAAATAAAAATGGTGAAAACAATTCATTCCAGGGAAGTGGGTGATAGTGAAGCAAGTTCAAACTTCAAACCAGCTGCCCTCGCTCCAGTTGTGGCACTCAGTTGTCTCAGCAAGATGCACTGTAGATCGCTATGTCATTATAAACGGGAACAAATTTCTCTTCTGCCCTGCCTTTAACCAGGAGCATTCGCAACCACGGAACTGCTTACGCCTCTAAACCCTCATAGAAGTCCCGTGCATTCTCCGGTTGTGTCACTGGAGCCATCGAGTATCTCTGCGCTCTCATTCCCATCCCGATTTCCAATTGGAACTTCGCGGCTGCGCCACTCAGTTCCTCTGATTCTGGGGCTGGGAACTGGGACTCTGTGGCAGCAGTGGTTACTGCCTTGTGTGGGGAAACTGGTGAATTAGCCGATGTTAAACTGCATTGCTATTGGAACATACATTTCAACAAAAGCTGCACTGTCCCCGGAGTCTTTGATGTTTTGGAGAAATCTATTTATCTCAGCCTTCAGCACATTAATGATGGAATCACCACAGCCTCCGAGGGCACCGATTTTAAACGGTCAGCCCATTCTGAGTTCCCACAGATCTGCCACTGTTCGCTAAGCATTGATATTGTGTGTTAGGTACTCTGCCTGACATTGTCTATGCTACTGTACTTAGAGCGCGTTGGTAGCGTGCTGATATATGGGATGCCGTGATCGTATAGTGGTTAGTACTCTGCGTTGTAACCGCAGGAGCCTCGGTTCGAATCTGAGTCACGACAGTACCTTTTCGATTCGCCCCAGTTTTTGTGAAGCACACAAAGGTGTAAGTTGTTTTAACATGGTAATTTTGTCCAAGGCAATGATCTTTTTCCTTCAATTTCTGCTCGCTCATAACTTGGTGTTTCATATGTCAGCATTCAAATCCACCCGTTCTCTGAGATTTCTTCCCTCCTACGATCTTTCCATCCAACACCTCCATTTCATTAATTTGGGGATGCCGGTGTTGGACTATCTTGTACAAAGTTAGTAATCACACAACACCAGGTTATAGTCTTACATGTTTATTTGAAGCACTAGCTTTCGGAGCGCTGCTCTTTCATCATGTGACTGTGGAGTCATATTCTATTTCATTCAGGCACTGCCGAATCAAACACTGACTCTCACATTGACACCGTTCAGTCTGTGCTGCTGTGGTCACTGTTGCTGGGTGAACGTGCCCCAACCCCACGATCTGGACCTGCAGACCAGTTGATCCATTTGGTTACCACTGTTGTGTGATCAATACTCATGTAGCAACTTTTACTGAGACGGACAAGAGATTATTGGAGGGTCAAGCTCAGGAAAATGACACAGGACTGTATCGGGGAGAAGCAACTCCATTGGACAAGATCAGTTTGACCGGTTTTCTGCAATGGCCGAGCGCTCTTACCACTGGACTGTTAATTCAGACACAGGGACTCGGGTTTGACTCCGACCATGCTAGGTGGTAGAATTGGGATTCAGTAAATATCTGGAATTACGAATCTAATAACTCCCATAAATCCTTGGTCAATTGTTGAAAAAAAAATAAAACCATCAGTTTCACTGACGTCCTTTAAAGAAGAAAACTGCCATTCTTATCTGGTCGGGCCTCCATGTGACTCCAAACTCACTGCAATACAGTTGAGACTCAGTGCCCGCTGTGTACTTAGAGATAGCAAAATATGCTGCCGAGCCAGCGAAGCTCTCATACAGTAACAGAATAAAAGAAGTTTATTTGGTTCTAGCTCGAGTACTGTGTGCAGTTCTACAATTCACATTATAGCATGGATGTGATCGTACTGGGAACAGTGCAGGAGAGATTCACTGGGGTATTGGCTGGCTGAATAGTTTCAGTTATGAGGACAGACTGGGGTTGTTTGCGGCCGAGCAGCGGAGATTGGGGAAGACATGACTGAGATGTACAACACAATCAGGGATACGGCTCGGATAGACTGAAATAAGCGTTTCCTGTTGATAGAGGGATCGAATACCGGGCCAGGAGATGTCGGGAAAAGGCAGAAAAGTCTGAGTAGATGTGCGCAAAGCGTCAGAGAGGCGGAAACCCTTTTCACCTGAAAAAAAAATTCAGATGAGACTTTATAATGCCAAGACATCTAAGGCTATGGGCTGAATGATGGAAAACTTGATTCAGGTCATTAAGCAGTTGTGTTGGACAAGTGCGGCCACAACAGGCTTGAAGGGCCTCCTTCGACGTTGTTGTGCTCCACAGTATTGTGGTTAGTGTCCCCGCCTGTCACAGGACTCAATTCTCCGCTGGGGGCATCGTGAAGGTTTTAAACCTGTCGCTCTGTAACCCAGTGAAGGTAATTCATGATTGGCCTTCCATTCTCGATTGGATATGTCACAGGAAGGACAGTGCTGTCTGAATCAGCGTGGGGAAGGACTGCAGCTCCTGGGGAGAGAGAGTGTCAGTGAAAGTGCAAACACGTGACTTCTGCAAACTGCACGTTGTATCTGTGTTGGAATGAAAACCATTTTATCGATTTGTTTCTGACTGAAATGTTTGCTTAAAGCAGGAACCTGAGGAAGAAAACAGGGCAAACCCATTCACATCTGAGTGCAGAAACATTTCCTGCAGCACAAATGAGGTTGTACAGCGCAGAATCGCGTTTGGATGCATTGAATTATGGTTGATAGGCGCAGCTTGCTTTCACTAGTCGGAATTACCAGTGTATATAGCTGTTAAATATGATGCAGATGGTGCTCACTGTTATGATACAATTGCTGAGTGCCTCGCACTGATTTTAGATCTGCAGTTGAGGTGGATCGAACATGTTAAATTGCCCTGTCATGTCCAGGGAGTGAAATCACTAAGTTAAGTGAATTAGCCATGGGTAATGCGGGGACAATGTCAGCAGTCACACGATGCAATGTTTTATTCCAGTAGGTTTATTTGAAATCACAAGCCAGAGGGCTGTTCTTTCTTCAGGTGAAATATATGGGATAGAGTGGGGGGATCGGTCTGGTTGTGATGCTCTTCAGAGAGACCCTATAGACTCGATTGGGTGAATTGTATTTTCTGCCTTGTAGGGGAAACTGTGATTCTATCAGAGAGGACATCGCCAGCGTTTACTGGGCTGCTAAGACATTAGAGACGATGCTGTCGGCGTTTAGTGGGGATGGGATTTTATTTATTTGTGTGTTGGAAAATTTCGAACTGAACCAAGGAAAACCGAATGGAAGTTTTCCAGAGTTTGTGAGGTTTGGAGGGAGGAAATAGGTGGTAAATTCACTCTTCCAAGTTACTAAATTTCTGAACGTCAGGTATTCAAAACCATTGATGTAGGACAAAGAAATAATGGGAGCAGGATTTCTGTCACTCAGAGAACCTGTTTCCAAAATATTTGGAAAGGCACATTTAGAGACACACAAGCAGTGAGTTTCACCAGGAGAGAGAGACAGCCTGTGGCTGGGAAAAAGTGTAAAAGTGGGGTGTGGGGGATGGAAGGTGCGAGGAAACAATGTCTAATTTGGATGAATTGAAATGCAAAGAAATATCAGAAACGTATGCAGCCGAATAAGAGTCAGCAAAAAATGCAGAATTTTGAAAGATTTGCATTAATATTCCACATTAAACATTATAAATGGAACTCAGCAGATTTTATAGCTTGTCAAGGAAAGATATTCCATAATGAATAGAAAGTGACACGTCGCTTGGAGGTCGATTTTCTGCTTTAATTTCGTGCCTTAAAGATGGGAGGACAATTGCCATGATGTTTGGTTCATTAGATACCCACTGAAATCTGCCAAAGTAACTGAGCATCGAAACTGGCTTTTTCTTTGTAGTTAAATTTTCAGTTTTTCTCATCAGTATTTTCTTTCAGCCTAAATAAATTCGGATCAAAATTGAATACAATATTAAACATTCCAATGATATAAATCCAATTCACTTCCAATCATTGCAATGAGCAGAGTGAGGTTGCAGCAAAATTAATAAAATGAAGTGAACAAAACTGCATTTCGGGGAACTTTACCCAATTCAGTTTCAGCCATATGAGAAAAACCATCGAGCTAAACCATCACCTTCATTTCTCTCTCCATATATACTTCCTCACGTGAGGGAGAAACTGTCTGAAGAAATTATGAGTCAAGACTAAATATTCGTATGAATGTGACGGGAATTTCTTATTCGCTGGTTCATTCTGAGACAGTTCCGACTCGGAATGAATCAAGGACAGCTATTCCTTCCAAGGATGGTGTCAATTCCTTGGTTTTTGCTGATATTATCATTCCGCTGAAAGCAGAAACATAATGCTGTGGATTAGATTCCGCTCAGGGAATTTCTCATCCCCTATTAGCACCATTTGTAATCTTGACAGGGCCACATGTGAGCTCCTTTGTTATGTAAGGAAATGGCCCCGAGGTTATGGCGACGGGTTGGTAATTCATGGTTCACACGTGGGTTCAAATCCTACTCTGGTTGTTACTTATATTAAACGCAGCTGTGGTTTTCCTTTGTGACTCGCTTCTTTCGTATACATTAGATGGAGAATCTTGCCCTTGCACTTCATTGCACCGGAGATTTGCGATAAATTGATACCACATCAAAGTCGAAACAAACCAATTTGATTCTGTTGTAATTTGAATTGGGCTAATGTAAAGGAGTGCAACTTTTGTTTCCTCCTTTCATTCCATCTTGACTTTATATGAATATACATCGAATGAAAGAGAAACAAATAAGGAGAGATCGAGAGCAATAGTTTATCCAGTGGGATTGTGAATGAGTATTTTGATGGAACACGCCACACAAAGGTCTGATCAGTATTTCAAACAGTCAATTGGAACTAGAACTGCAGAAAACGTCTCCAATCAAACAAACCTTTCATTCTTTCACAAACTATTGCCGTGTGAATCACACAGCGATCCATCATCCAGCATGATCACCAAGTTGCCAACAGCATTAGATCCACCAATTTTCTTTAGCAATCACAACTTCTGCACACACCCATCTGCGGTGTGCCCAGTGCCATTTGTTGTTTCCAGACCACAACACATTTCTTCTTCATGGGTTTATCAGCCTTGTTCCTGATCTTTCTGATAAGTTTGAGAAACCTTTTCTATCACTTCATCCCATCCCCTCAGAATTCCAAACTTATCAATAGAATAATACGTTCGACCAAATGATGTAGGATTGGAAGTCGGCCAATCAGCCCATCGAGTCTGCTCAACCATTCAACTAACTCATGGCTGATCTGATAATCCTCAACTCCATTCTCCAGCCTTACATCGACAGAGCTTCATCGTCTTTCTGGTTAAATATCTGTCTGGCACATTTTGAAAATACACAATAACTCAGCCGAAACAAAGGTTTCTGGAAAGGGTTCCACAGAATCACTGGCCCCTGAGCAAAGAAATGACTCCTCATTTCTGAATTAAATTGTCAATAACTAATTGTGACTTCATGTCCTCTGGTGCTCTCCTCATACCAGAGGGCAAACTACCTGCCCGTAACTACCCTGTTAAGATCCCATGAATATTGAACGTTTATAAATGTTATTATGTGATAATAGAGCTCCCCTCCATCTCCTTTGCTTCAGGGAGAATAATCCCAACCTAACCAATCATTCCACGAAGGTCCAGTTTATCCAATACTGACAACATCCTCGCAAATCTCTGCTGTCCCCTGCAGCGTCCTTACATATTATTAAGGCAAGTAGAGAAATTTATGTGAAGGAACGATCGAAATTTCAAGCACAGATGGGAAATGGAACTTGAAATCAGACAGCGACTGGAATCAGATCGTTCCACACAAGGACGGAATACAGTAATGATAACTCTGACAAATGAGAATCTAATCATATCCCACTGACATTCAATGGCTTTACTATAACCAAACTACCCCATGTAATCGTCCACAGAGCTAGTATTTAGGCTAAAAATGATCTGAACTGTTTATATAAAAACTTTGACAACAAAAACATGTCCTTTGGTAGTCATTTTTTGATTATAAACTTAACTTGTGTCACCGTGAATCCTAAATCGTTTGCAACGCACAAATGAGACGTGGAACGCGACTCTCTCCATTTGCTTAGATGGGTGTAACTTCAATAACACTTAAGGAACTGGATACCATTTACGACAATGCAGTCACTTGATTGTACCCTCTTCAATACCTGCAATATGCATTCTCTTCACCGCTAAGGCACAATTCGGCAGAGTGATCCAACTACAAGATGCACTGGAGTAAGTAATCTGGGCATTTTGACAGAACCTTCAAAGCTCAACAGCTGTACTGACTATAAGGACAATGTTGGAAGATGCAACGAAACGTCACCATTTGCAAGTTGCCATCCAAGGCGCATAGCACCCTGACTTGGAAAGGAATCAGTGATAAACTCATTGAGTGGTGAAACAGTCTTGATGGGCAATATTGCATATTTCAGCCTTCCATCTTTTATCTTACAATTTTAGACAAATGTTGATTTATGCGGTAACCAGACTGTGCTCAGTCCTTAAGCTGTTCCCGAAACTGGTGATTGCTAAAGTTTTACTATCATCCACAGCCTGTGGTCAACAACAGAAAATATCCGAAAACCCTCTCAATCAACTGATTCCCCACAAGATTAGAGTGGTGTTGGAGAAGCACAGCAGGTCCGGCAGCATCTGAGGAGCAGGAAAGTGAACATTTCGGGCAAAACCCCTTCATCAGGAATGAGACTGGAAGCATATGGGATGGAGAAATAAATGGGAGGGGATGGGGCTTTGGAGAGATTAGCTGAGAGCGCAGTAAGTGGATGGAGGTGGGGGGGAGGGTTAACGTGATATGTCAGAGAACAAGGTGGAGTGGATAGGTGGGAATGAGGATGCATAGGTGGGACAGGTCAGGAGGACGGTGTTGAGCTGGACGTTGGGAACTGGGGAAAGTTAGGGGAGGGGAAATGAGGAAACTGGTGAAGTCCAAATTGATGCCATGGCGTTGAAGGGCCGCATGGCGAAAGATGAGGCTTTCTTCCTCCAGGCATCGGGTGGTGAGGCAGTGGCGATGGAGGAGGCCCAGGACCTGCATGTCCTCGGGAGAGTGGGAGGGGGAGTTGAAATGTTTGGCCAAGGCGCACTGGGGTTGATTTTTGCGGGTGTCCTGTAGATATTTTCTGAAGTGCTCTGCGAGAAGACATCCAGTCTCCCCAGTTTAGAGGAGACCACATCGGGAGCAATAGATACAATAAATGACATGTGTGGAAGTGGAGGTGAACTTTTTATGGATGTGGAAGCCTCCATTGGAGCCTTGGATGGAGGTGAGGGGGTAGATGTGGGTGCAGGATTTGCAGTTCCTGCAGTGACAGGGGAAGGTGTTAGGAGGAAAGGCTGGATCATTGGAGGGCGTGGACTTGACTAGGTAGTCACGGAGCGAACGGGCTTGGCAGAAAGTGGAGAGAGGTGGGGTCCATTTAGAGGTGGCGAAACTGCCATCAGATGATATGATTTATGCGGAGGTTGGTGGGATAGAAGATTAGGACCTTGTTGCGGTTGGAGGTGTGGACTTCGTGGGCGGAGGTGAGATGGATGAGATGCGTTTGAGGGCATCTTCAACCAGAAAGGAGGGGAAGTTCCGGTCTTTAAAAAGCAGGACATGTGGTGTGTTCTGTGGCGGAACAGGTCCTTTGGGAGCAGATGCGATGGAGGTGGAGGAATTGGGAATACAGGATAACAGTTACGCAAGAGGTAGGGTGGGAGGAGGTATAATCCAGACAGCTGTAGGAGTCAGTGGGTTTGTAAAAAAGTGTCAGTAACACTGACTTCGAGGGATATATTTCCCTCCCCACCCCTATCCACTTTTCACAATGACTGTTTCCTCCACGACTACCTAGTCCAGTCCACGCCCTCTAATGACCCACCCTCCCCTCCCGGCACCTTCCCCTACCACCGCAGGAATTGCAAAACCTGCACCCACATCTTCCCCCTCACATCCTTCCAAAGCTCCAATGGAGCCTTCCACATCTATCAAATGTGCATCTGCACTTCCACACTTGTCATTTATTGCATCCGTTTCTCATGATGCGATCTCTTCTACATTGGGGCTACCGGACATCTTCTCGCAGAGCGCTTCACAGGACATTTCCAGGACACCCGCAACAGTCAACCCAACGCCCCGTGACCAAACACATCAACTAACCCTCCCCACCCACTCTCCCGAGGGCATGCAGGTCCTGGGCCTCCTCCACCGCCATTATCTCATCTCCTGACGCCTTATCTTCCACCTTCGGACCCTTCAACCCCAGGGCATCAATATGGTATTCACCAGATTACTCCTCTCCCCACGCCCACCTTATCAGAGTTCCAGCCTTCTAGCTTGGCACCATCCTCCTGACGTGTACCACCTGTCTATCTTCCTTCCCACCTATCCGCTCCACCCTCTTCTCCGACCTATCACCTTTAACCCCACCTCCATCCACCTACAGCATTCTCAGCTAAATTCTTCCCAGACCCAGCCCTCCCGTTTTTCCCTCCACCCTCGAGGCTCCCAGCTTTAGTCCTGACGAAGGGCTTTTGCCCGAAACATCATTTTTTTTGCAACTCGGATGCTACCTGACCTGCTGTGTTTCATCAGAACTACTCTAATCTTGATTCTGATCTCAAGCATCTACAGTATGCACTTCTGTCCAACTGATTCCCCTGTCCATTGATCTTCAGCGATCGTGAATGTCCACTCCATGATCTCGTTGGCCGTCTACACTACACAGAATACACACTGTTATTGTTTCTTCTCCCCAAATTCATTAACACTCATTGATCTGGATTCAATTCCATTCAGCATTTTACCTTTCCACCTGATCGATGCATCCCTGCAGTCCTTGGCATTCTTCACCAAAGTCAACTACACGACCAATTGTTGTATCATCAGCAAACTTGCAAATAATGGCTTCTACAACTAAGTCTAAATCATTGGTCTACATCAGAAAACAGTGGCACTCCACTGGAAACAGGCATCCAAACATGGTTCATTGCTCGTTGGGATAAGTAGCTTCAGTAACAGCAGAATCGAACTCCTGTTGTCATTTGTAAACTTCCTGGTGACTCTGTCAGTTGGTCTCCTGAGTGATCACTTCTCACGTTTGGGAGTGGTGAATGACCTGTGCGCATTGTGACTGAGCAAGTGAGTTTACACCTCAGCGGGTAATTGAATCCCTTCCTGCAGTCACCCCATGGCCCTGACTTCTTGGCGCTGCGGGTATCCTTGTGTCTATTTAGTTTGGATATCAGTTGAATTCGAGTCCACACAGACACGATGCCCATTTTCCCGTTGTTCATGTATTTTTATTATTCCTTATTCTCCCATGGAATATGGCTATCATTGGTCTGAAGACCGTTTGTTGTTGTTTCTTAATTCACCTTGAACTGAGTCAGAGGGCATTCATGAGGGAACCACATTGTCGTGGGTCTGGAGTCACGTGTTGACAGGACTCGTTACGGTTGGCAGATTCCCCTTTCGAAAGGACATGAACGAATGAGTTTTCAGTAATATAAAATTATTGTCTCTGTTCCTGAGATTGGATTTGTTTTCCAGATTTTATTCATCGAATTTAACTAACAGAGCTGCCACGTTCCAGTCTCCAAAGATTACTAGCCCAATAGATCGCCGCTGCAGGAACAACTCCCTGCTGCATTTCTCCATTCAAAGAATGACATTGTCCATTCAGATTATCCCAGAAGGAGAGAGAATAGGACGCGTTTCTGTGTTGGAATGGAAGTAATGTACGCTGGAATGGAGTGTTTACTGGAGCAAGAGACTGATGTGGAGACGATGTGAGCAAAAGCAGTTCTTACTGTCAAAGCAACAAAATATCGCTTTGTTAAGGAAAATCTCTTAGAATGCCTTCAATACGTCGACCTCTCACTTAAGGCTCCAGCCTCCTCTGAGACAATTCTCAGTGCGGGTTAATGCTGCTGCTCAATCTTAATAATGTAATAAATTGAGACCAATATTCCTTCCACCCCTCCTTTGAACAGAAGCACTCACAGCCTCAGCATTTCATGCGCTTGGATATACAGACAAAAATCTTTTCCCTGGGGTCGGAGAGTCCAGAACTAGAGGGCATAGGTTTAGGTTGAAATTGGAAAGATATCAAAGAGACCTAAGGGGCTACGATTTCATACAGAAGGTGGTGCATGTATGGAATGAGCTGCCAGAGGAAGTGGTGGAGGCTAGTACAATTGTAACATTTCAAAGGCTTTTGGATGGGTATGTCAATAGGAAGGGTTTGGAGGGATATGGGCCGGGTGCTGGCAGGTGGGACTAGATTGGGTTGGGATATCTGGTCGGCATGGATGGGTTGGACTGAAGAGTCTGTTTACATGCTGTACATCTCTGTAACTCTATGACTCTATGACCGGGCCTTTACCAATCATGTCACTGGTGCCACAGAATAGCTTCACGTACTCATGTCCACCGTCACTTCCAGTCCCTATACACATCCATCCCCCATCACGAAGACCTCAAAGCCCTCCGCTTCTTCCTTTCCCGACGAACCAACCAGTACCCTTCCACAGAAACCCTCCTTCAACTGACTGAACTGGTCCTCACTCTGAACAACTTCTCTTTCAAATCCTCCCACTTCCTCCAAACCAAAGGAGGAGCCATGGGCACCCGCATGGGCCCCAGCTATGCCTGCCTCTTCGTTGGATATGTGGAACAGTCTATCTTCCGCAGCTACACTGGCACCACCACCCACTTTTTCCTCCGCTACATTGATGATTGTATCGGCGCTGCTTTGTGCTCCCACAAGGAGGTTGAACAGTTCATCCACTTTACTAACACCTTCCACCCCGACCTCAAATTTACCAAGGCCGTCTCAGACTCCTCCCTCCCCTTCCTCGACCTCTCCATTTCTATCTCGGACGACCGACTCAACACGGACATTTACTATAAATCGACTGACTCCCACAGCTACCTAGATTACATCTCCTTCCACCCTGCCCCATGAGAAAACGCCATCCCATATTCCCAATTCCTTCGCCTTTGCCGCATCTGCTCCCAGGAGGACCAGTTCCAATACTGATCAACCCAGATGGCCTCCTTCTTCAAAGCATTTTTCCCTCAGACGTGGTTGACGATGCTCTCTACCGCATCTCCTCCACTTCCCGTTCCTCCGCCCTTGAACCCCGCCCCTCCAATCGCCACCAGGACAGAACCCCACTGGTCGTCACCTACCACCCCACTAACCTCCAGATACATCGTATCATCCTTCGTCATTTTCGCCACTTCCAAACAGACCCCACCACCAAGGATATATTCCCCCCCACCACTATCAACGTTCCGAAAAGACCACTCCCTCCGCGACTCCCTCGTCAGCTCCACACTCCCCACCAACCAAACCTCCACTCCCGGCACCTTCCCCTGCAACCGCAAAAAATACAAAACTTGTGCCCACACCTCCCCCTCATTTCCTTCAGGCCCCAAGGGATCCTTCTATATCCATCAGAAATTTACCTGCACCTCCACACACACCATTTACTGCATCCGCTGCACCCGATGTGGCCTCCTATACATTGGGGAGACTGGCTGCCTACTTGCAGAATGGTTTAGAGAACACCTCTGGGACACCCGCACCAACCAACCCAACCGCCCCTTGGCTGAACACTTTAACTCCCCCTCCCACTCCGCCAAGGACATGCAGATCCTTGGCCTCCTCCATTGCCAGATCATGGCAACAGGATGCCTGGAAGAAGAGCGCCTCACCTTCCTCCTAGGAACCCTCCAACCACAAGGGATGAATGCAGATTCCTCCAGCTTCCTCATTTCCCCTCCCTCCACCTTTTTTCAGTCCCAACCCTCAGACTCAGAACCGCCTTCTTGACCTGTAATCTTCTTCCCGACCTCTCCGCCCCCACCCCCTCTCCGGCCTTTCACCCTCACCTTAACCTCATTCCACCTATCGCATTCCCAAACGCCCCTCCCCCAAGTCCCTCCGCCCTACCTTTTATGTTGGCCTGCTTGGCACACCCTCCACATTCCTGAAGAAGGGCGTATGCCCGAAACGTCGTTTCTCCTGCTCCTTTGATGCTGCCTGACGGGCTGCGCTTTTCCAGCAACACATTTTTAAGCTCTGACCTCCAGCATCTGCAGTCCTCACTTTTTCCACCGCCACTTCCAGTTTGATATTCGCGGCTGTGCCACAAAGTTTGTCTGATTCTGGTTCCAGGAACTGGAGTTATGTGACTGACTGCAGCAATGTATACTTCCTTGTGTGGGGAAGTTGGTGAAGAAACTGTTATTAACACATTGTTAATAACACATTGCTATTGAAACATACATTGCACCAATATCCCGCACCATCCCCTGAACCTTTTTTTTCTAGAAATCTATCAAACTCAGTCTTCAACATGCAGTATTCGATGGAACCACCACAGCGTCTGGTGATATCGAATTTAAAGATTCAGCTAATTCTGAATTCCCACATTTCTGCAGTCGCTCACGTAATATTCCTACTGTATATCTGTGAATTCTCTGTCACTGTAATTATTGCTATTTTTAAACGCGGGTCTTTGCATGACTCAGTGGTGGTTTGAATGTTAAAATATTCTGCATTGTGGCCGCAGTAAGATCGTTCGAATCCGAGTCACTGCATTTTACTCCTTGTGATTAATGCTGAAGAAACACGGAATGGAATCAGTTGATTTTACATGAAAGCATTCTTTGAGATTATATTTTTTCCATCAAACCCCTCTCTCTCACACATCTCTGCGACTCATAAACAGGATCCAGACTCACCATTCTCGGAGAATTCCCTCCCTCCCGCAAACACATACCTCCTTAAAGTTCCCCCTCCCATTTCCCTTACAATCACTTTCACATTGATCTCGTTCGGCCTGTGCTGCTGCGCTCACTGTTGCTGTGTGACCATGCCCAAGTCTTACCATCGGGACGTTGAAACCAGTTGATCCATTTCGATACCGCAGTTGTGAGCTCAATCCACATGGCGCAGCTTTTACTGACATGGACCAGCGATTATTGAAACATCAGGCTCAGGAAAAGGGCACAGGGAAGCATTGAGGACAGTAAACCTTATTCGAAAAACACCAGTTTCTGTCGACTTTCGCATCATTTATTTTACTTGTTCATTCGGCTCTCGCGAGACTATTGTGTGTAGCTATGCAGGGGAGATTTGCCAGGATATTGTCTGGCTGAAGAAGAGAGATTGGACAAACTGGAGGTGTTTTTCTTCGAGAAGAGGAGATTGAGAAGGGCATGATTAAGATGTACAAAGTACTGAGCGATATGAATAGCGTAGACTGAAATATATGTTTCGCTTTGATGGAGATTTCAATCACGGGAGGCCATCGATTTAAGGTCAGAGGCGGAAAGATTAGAGTGAATGCGTGGAAAAACGTTTTCAAACAGTGGGTGGTTGAAATGGGGAACACAGTGTACGCAAGACTCTGAGAGGCAGAAATCCACATAACTTTCCGAAGTATTCAAATGTGAATTTATGATGCCAAGACATACAAGGATGTGGGTCAAGTGATTTGAAAAGGAGTTCGGATAGTTAAGCAATTGTTTTTGAGCAATACAGATTCTCCGTTCCAAGTACGGATTATTGATACCTGTCCTTCCATTCTCGAAGCGACATGTCACAGGAAGAACTGTGCTGTCTGAATCAGCGTGGGGGAGTACTACTGCTCCAGGGGAGACAGGGTGACAGTGACAGTGCAAACACGTAACTTCTCAAGCTGTACCTGGTGCTGTTGTTGAAATGAAAATCATTTGATACTTTTGCTCCGTAGTGAGGTGTTTACTTATAGGAGGTAGCTCAGGAAGATATACATTCTACTGCCCTTTCCCCACTGGCCCACACCATTGAATACCGGCACTATGCAGGACAACTCTTCTCTGTACACCATCGTCCAATCCTCCTTGGCCCCCAGCACTTCCCCATTTGGCACCATTACATGAAATCCCAGAAGGTGTAACGCTGCCCGTTTACGATGTCTCCCCTCACTGTGTAAGGTTCCACAGATTTATCTGCCCATCACTCAATTTAGCAAACTGCATTTCCTGCTCAGAATGTGGTCTCATCGAGACTGTGGAGAGAAAAACAAAGCGGGTGACCAACATGAGTACACCTACGTTCTGTCGGCAAGCAAACTAAGACCCTGAGCTTCCAGGTTCCTGTCACTGCAACATCCCACTGTGTTCCCATGCCTACATGTCAGTTTGGTCTGCTGCAGCGCTCCCACATAGCACAGCGCGAGTTGGAAGAGCAGCACGTCATTTCCTACTGAGAGACCATACAATCTTCAGTACCCAACATTGAGTTCAATCATTTTAGACCCTGGATCAGTGGTGCTGGAAGAGCACAGCAATTCTGGCAGCATCCGATGCTGCCTGAATTGCTGTGCTCTTCCAGCACCACTGATCCAGAATCTGGTTTCCAGCATCTGCAGTCATTGTTTTTACCTCATTTTAGACCCTGCCCCACCTACACATACCATTCGTTCCAAAGGCGGATCGTTGGGCTCTCCCCAGATGCACTAGACCTGCTGATTTTGTTCAGATATTTCTGCTTTTCTTTGGATAATTTTGTTCTGTTCTGATCGCCAGTCTTCAGGAAACGTGTGATTGCACGGGAGGGTGGTCAGAGGAGATTTACCAAGGTGGTGCCTGAGCTCGACCATTACCCCTGCGAAGACAAGCGAAACTGAGGGCTGCAGGTGCTGGGTCTCAGAGTTGACAGTGTAGTACTGGAAGAGCACAGCACGTCAGACAGCATCTGAGGAGCAGGAGAATCGATGCTTCGGGCAAAAGCCACTGCCATTCCATTATCAGCCGATGCCTGGAGGAAGGACGTCTCATATTCCATCTTAGGACCCTACAACCACACGGGATAAATGTGTATTTCAACAGCTTCCTCATTTCACCTCCCCCCACATTATCCCAGTCCAAAGCCTCCAACTCGGCACTGCTCTCTGGACCCGGCCATCAATCCTCCTCTGAACTACCACCTTCTCCCTCACCTTCATCCACTTGTCGCGTTCCCAGCTGCCTGACCATCAACCCTATCCCCTCCCACAAACTCCACACAAAAGTCTCATTCCTGACGAGAGTCTCATTCGGGCTTATGCCCGAAACATCGATTATCCTGCTCCTCGGATGCTGCCTGACCGACTGTGCTTTTTTAAAGCACTACACTCTCGTCACTGCACAGATAGGTGAGCTCGATTGGGGCTCTTAATCTGAGACCGGAGAAATCTGAGAGAGGAATTGATTAACGTGCACAGAAAGGGAATAGATACGTGTGATAGGAATAAAATTCTAATGGGAAGGATTAATAACCAGGGATATTGATGAAACGCTAGAGAGAGGATTTTCAGAGAAGATTTAGGAAGAACGTTTGCATCCTGAGAGTGTTGTTTGTCTGGAACTCACTGTGTGCACGTGTGGTAAATCTAAGAGTCCTCAGAACACGTCAGGAGTATTTAGCCAAAAACTTGAGGAGCTAGAGCATAAGGACCAGCTAGTGGAAAGTGGGGCGAGGATAAATAGATGTTTGATGAAAGACTTGATCACCGTAACGTTGGGTGCAGTAAAATGTAGGTTAGCTCACCTCTGTGGCACAATGAAAGTCGTGTTGGACTTCTACTGCATTGTTAAGATTGTGATTCAAAGTTTGTGGGTTTGAGTCCCAGCAGAATCGGAGTTTAATTCAGATTTCAGCTGAATCAATGATTGTTCTGCTGATTCATCATCAGTTCCCATCGTCTGGAGTTCTCGTCCCCGCTACTGACCAGAGAAGATTCCTCACCTTCTTGGTGGTGAGTTTTGAGGGAATCGCATCATTTGAAATATGATCAGTCCAGAATACGCTGCTCATTCACAAAACCAACTGCTGAAGTTCACTGTCTCTAAACACATTTCCCTCCCACAGTTGCAATTTTTTAATTTTATTCAGTGTCTTTTCGAGTTGGGCGACAGGTTGATGTGGATGGGCTGGGAAAAGACATTGACGTGTTCGGTCAGCCACAATGATATCAAATGGCGGGATAGCGCTTGCGGGTGAAATGGTCCCCTCCTATTCATCTCTGTCTATGCTGTTTCTGACAGAGGGTTTTAAACAATAACATGATGAGGACCCTGTGAATCTACACCACGGAATACCAAGGACCTCCCCTTTATCCCATCACTCTCACAGCTGGAATACACAGCTCCTGTTGTAGGTTTAGATCAGACAGTGGAGGATTCTCCCAGGCGCTCTGTCAGACTGCATGTTCCTTCACACAGGTTTCCAACTGGACACATGGAGCGAACGGCCGTGTGGATATTGGGGATTCAGGGACAGATTTCCCCTTTTCCTAGCTAGAGTTCTGGCCACGGTAATAATCATGAATTTCGGGCATTCTGGATCTTACTCTGGATTTTTATCACTTACAATTTAAACTCAAATTCAATTTACTCTTGCATAACATTCTTATATCTTCAGTATTCATGAAAACTGTGCAACATGTCCTTGGATGTAACCATGTTGAATATTGATGATGAGTGCAGTATATTTCTTGTTGTCTGTAGGAACATGCAGAAGGAAGATAGTGAAGTGTCGTTGAATCGAATTCTGTGCCAAATTGAAGCCGACCGAATGAGAAATCCTGTGACAGCGATAATGTAACATTGTCTGTAAACAACGCAGCGAGCCACGGAAACCCAGTTTTCAATCAAGTCTATTTTGCACAACGTTTTTCTATGTCCCGTTTCCTGAACCTGATGCTCGAAAAGTCACAGGTCCATATCAGTTCCTCCTCCTCTGCCTTAGCTTTAATTTCAGAACCACAGCAAAAGTAGAACAGGCGGGTCGAAGGTCCCAGAGGTACGAGTAGGGTACGCTATGGGCTTGCTGCCGGCGGCTCCAGTGGACAACTGATCAGCGCTTGGTACTTAAGAGCGTGTAAAAACGCCGCAGTTGTAATTCCAATCCTAATCTAACGCTGGTTTTACTGACGTTAATCAGGAATTATTGGAGCATCAGACTGAAGCATAGTTGAAGAATAATGTCGAATAAAGCAGCATCGATTCTAAAACTCCAGTTGCTGATTTGGGAAAGGTATCAATTGTTAACAGTAAAACTGCACATATTCCCCAAATAATTATCCATCTGTGGATCGAGAAACAGAGATGATATTTTAGCTTGATGACCTTTTTCAAATCTCTAACACTGCACTGGATTACATTCTTGAAAAGGCTCTTAAACTCGTTTCATATAATCCTGTTTGCTGCAAACTCACACAGCTCATTAAACCGTTCGAAAGGAATTAGATTTATTTCTTTGGGTAGATTGAATGTTGTCACCGAATCTGGTAAAGTCATGACAAATAGTTTTGATGCTGCGTGGAACAAAGGGTTCAAACACGAATTAGGATTAGTCTTGTCGCTGGATTTTTTGAAGGAGTTGAGTGAGTATTAAAAGGAATCTATCCCGTTCCTAGTCATTGTGATCAAATGTTCAAGGCAACAGATGGCAAAGATAGTGATGCTTGACATCGACAGGTCCGTTCCTACTCACTGGAGTCACCATTGTATTACAGATCACGTGAGCGGAGGAGATGATGATCCTTATAGCAAACTGAGACAGTGCGACATTTAATCCCACGTTGTTCGTCTCACTCTATACCGTAAACCAGTTATCCAGCGGACTGAGCTAACCGGCTTCCATTTAATGCAAGGCTAAAACAAACAGCTCAGCACATTAACAATCTGTAGTAGTTCACGGAGAACCAGCTGCTACACCTTTCAACACTACCAGATCTTCTTACACTTAACATGTTCAGTTGCAGGAATTTAGCAATTTCTTTCCGATGAACGCTGAACAATTTGTGAGTGCGTCCATTTTGCCTCCTCATTCGGGCAGCTCAGAATCCCTGTCCTTGTTAAATTCGCTCCTTGTGTGTCTGCACGTGGCCTTTCAAATATGCTGGAATCATCTTCTAATATGTTTTCTTCTGCTGAAAATTCATCTCCGATTTCAATAACTCTCAGAATAAAAAGTACCTGCTGTAAACCTCTTTGTCGTTCCTCACTAATATTGAAGCTCTAACCTTTAGTTATACATTCACCTGAACGAGAGAATTTCCCCCTATTTATCCTTTCCAATCTCACATCAGCTGGAAAAGCTCCATTCGGACACAAATCAGTCATTCCTGATTTGTGTTGCGTGATTCTTCGTCTATCAAGGGAACTCTGGCCATATCCTTTTTAACTATATTCCACACACCAACCCACGTCTATTTCATCATCTCTTTATAGCCCAGTAAATTTCGTCCTGAGAAATGATGCTGGGTCTAATTCAACTCATTAAAACTTACCACTATGCTATGCAGTCTCATTACTGGCACAGGAAAGGTGTGGGCTATTTTACTTGCAGCTGAATCGGTTGGCTGCAGCAACATTGGGTCAAATCGCAGTCACACAGGTGACTGTTGCTCTCATTTTTATTTCTTCTCAACGGGTGTTGAAGTAACACAGTGAGGAATCAATTAATATTGTAAGACATATATAACCGGTTGTGTTAAATCTAAGGTTATGAGAATAGGGCAGTTTTAATTAACATAGACCAGAGATTCTTCAAATCTCAGGCACATGAGATTGACAGAGAGCGATGTTGAACGAAATAGACTGTCTTGGCAAATGCCAGTGTTATGAAGTTGTGGAGTAATGTACTTTTAATGGTGCTGAAATGTCTGGCTTGCACAAGGAGTCCAGAACAAGGTAACAACATAACATTAGGTCGAAACAACTAACAGCTGTGTTACATGGATACAAAAACAAATTCGAATTCGGCCAATCAGTTTCAATTATGCCCCAATCAAGTTTGGATGTGGTATTTTTACAATGTTAAAACCAATGAAACGATCCGACGTTTTGTGAGACAAATATCGGCCATTTTGAACAGTTACCCAGAGCGACAAAGAACAGCAAAGAGAGCAGCTAAAAGATCAACTAATGTAGGATGTTAGTAAAATCTCCAAGAGGTGCCTATCTGGAGAAATAGATTGCATAAAAAAAGAAGCATCAACACCGACCTGGAGAAAAAATCTACAGAGAAAGACAAGAAGAGAAGATTCGACAACAAGCTGGTTTGTAAATTGATTTTTTTTGTAAATGTTAATGGGGTCGGGGTTGGGGAAGGTATTGTAGAGCACAGGGTTCAGAGAAATGAGTTGTAAGTAGTTATAAGTTGGTTATTCTCTGTCAAATGTTAAAAAAACAATAAAGTTGTTATTTTTAACTTTAAATGGTGATTTTTGGAATAGTTCTTTGCCTCTTGAATTTTAACAGAATACAGTACGGGGTGAATCCTTTCTGTTTTGTCAGTTTACATTTGCAGAGGGGTTTACCACGTCACGTAACACCAATTTCTGTGGTTACTTTGTTGTTTCACACATTTGTGAATTTTGCCACATTAACGATTTTGAAGTTGTCTCCCCTACAGAAAAGGTCCGTGTTTTTGCACCATTGTACAAAAGGTGCAGTGGGTCTAAGCGGCAGGGCTCCCTACAATGACATCCGACGCTGTTTCAATCTACCTACCCTGATATCGACCCATGGAAACAGCACTGCGCAGTCTCCTCGAGTCTGGAAAACAATCCCTTCACAGATAATGCGACATCCCGCTCTCAAGCGGCTTTTCATTCCATCGCTGTCAATTCCGCACAGAATCCGTTTCAACAGAATTTGTCACTGAGTCATTTGTTTGTGTTCAAATCCTGTGAGCAGAGGGTCACAGTTGGAGAGTGCTGAGCCCATAACCCAGAGGGCTGACCATACTCTGTGAACTGTACTCTGCTGTTCATCATTTCACGAACAGCAGGTAGATGTGTCTATGCTCTGCAAATTTTCACGCCTGTTTTAAGAAGTAAAATAAACATTTCCTGGTACCTGCTCTTGTTGTCACACAGCCAACAACAACAGCACGAGTCGAGATTGTCTGCACTCCGACATCCGTTTTCTTCCCAGTGGTGTAAAGATGATGGTCTGAAACGATTTCTTCTGTTCCCTGTCACTCTGGGATGATGTGAGCTGTGAAATTTATTCTCTGAGCTTAGGGTAACGTGATAAAGCTTATACATATCAGGTGCAGTGTGCCTGAGCGACAGGATATGCTGCAGTAATATCCCATGCTGATTCAGACAGCAGAGCCCTTGCTGTAACTTCGAGGAGGACACAGACACAGTTCCCGATGACTTGTAGAGACTTTCTCTTTTCCTGCAGTTCTGCTTCAGAATGTTTCATCTGTTTCAGATGGCGTTATTTGCACAAGATTCCCAAAAGAAGATGGGTTCCTGTGCATGTGCAATCTCCCTTTTGTACAGCTTTCCGGAATTTGCATAACTCCCACTCCCTCTAGCCGCCTCCCTGATTCCCAAACCGGTGTTTGATATGGAGCTGAAGAGTGCGTTCACGTTTCTCTCCCATGACACTGATTGCCATGCCACACGCCAGACGAAAAGCTGAATACTGCGGGAAACTGCTGTGGTCAGCGCGAACAAAGCGGTCCAGCGGGAGCGTATTGGGCTCATAACCCGGAAATTAATGGATTGAAAACATCCTCTGCTCGCTGACAATTCCAGGTGTCAGTGTGTGTACTGTCCCCGCTAGTGTTCCTCTATAACATGGCTCCATTCAACGGATTGCATGTAGTTTCACTTTCCGCTTTCTTTCACTCAATGTATCTGAAATGAATAATTCGTACTGATACACCCGCCAAATTTACACAGGTGAGGAAACACACTTGTGAATTCTGGAAGCTC
Source organism: Chiloscyllium plagiosum (assembly GCF_037043375.1). Lineage (NCBI taxonomy): Eukaryota > Metazoa > Chordata > Chondrichthyes > Orectolobiformes > Hemiscylliidae > Chiloscyllium > Chiloscyllium plagiosum. The sequence goes on from NW_028270183.1 coordinate 50,609,915, forward strand.
TTTCCATGTTCTCTGTCGGTCTGCTCTGATCTGATTCGCAAAATCATTTACCAGAGCTGGGAATAAACTGGTGAAGGTGAGCGATATCAGTTGTAGAGTGCCCTACCCGCATGACGCCCTGCAGTTATTCCCTATGCTGGTTCGAACAGCAGTAACGTTCCCGTGAAATGAAAAGCCTTGAGTGACAATTGGATCAACTTGTTGGAGACAGCATTATGACACTGACACAGTTCCACATTATTATAACATAGATGGCCAATTATGAATAACCACAGAGATATCCAAGCCAAAGAGAGTCGCCCAGCTTCTGTCGCCGCGTGAGTGACGCCACACGTTGATACTGTCCCTCCTCCTGTCTCTGGGACAGAGTGGGTGATGGTGAAACAATGTTTCATTTTAACCCTCCCTTCCGTGTTAGACTGTCTGCAGCCCCGTAGCTCAGAGCCGTGGGGATGACTCTCAGTGACTGAGGGTTTTAATGCATTCTCTTCATCTGGGACAGGTGTTAACTGCTGCCCGATTGCAACATAGAAACCAATGTCACTGATACAAAAGCCTTTCTGCAGAATTGCTGTGTGAAGATGGATTCTGAACAGCAAACAGGCTACACAAAAAAGCCCTCACATTAACTTACCTGAGGGTAGAGAATCCGGAGTACATTCTGTCTTTCCCAACAGACAACTCTCAGATAAATGATATTTTCAGGAAGTTCCCAAACAAACTTGCGGATTTCCAGCACTTGATGGAACTGGCTGTGCAGATCAGAGCGAGCTTGAGAGCACATCCACGCTTACCTCCCCTCCCACTGCCTGCCATTGGAGGGAAATAGCTGAATACTCTGCCGATGGAGTCAAAGCGAAGTGGATAAACAGCACTGTCCCGTGAACAAGGAGACGGAATGAGAAGGCAATATTCTTGAAACTCTTTGGAGCTTAGAAATCCGAGAGCAAAGTGTAATGTCGTTAGATCTGAGCGACTTTGAGCTGGTTTGGTGTTGGAAACCTAAGAATGTCACTTGCCTCGGGACATGATCGTCGCTTAGTAGCTTGAGTTAATACTGGCATGTGAGAATTTCTTACTTCAGGTCGCCATCGAGCCTTGGTTGTTTGATTTCACTTTGCCCGCTCGCCCTATCAACTGTTTGATAAAAACAATGTGTAAAACATGAAGTTGCACTCCTTCAAATAACGTCGAGTTCAGGGGTAATAAGTGTCATGGTAGTGGGCATGGCACAGTACCAATGCGGTGAAAGTGAAATAAGTGTTTCAGGATGTTCACTCACACAATCCCACTCTGAATAATTCCACCATCTGGATGTTTGCACAGTTGTGGGTTTTAAACCTTAGGAAGTGGGGACTGGAAAGGATTGGAAACAGCGATGAACAGGTTGATGTGAATGGTCTGGTATATGAGGAATGTCAACAATAAATGTCTTTTGGAAAGTTGGGACAGTTTTCCTTGGAGAGTAGAAGGCCAAAAGCTGGCCTTGTTAAACCTTTCCAAGACATGAGTGGGATAGACAGAGGAAATAAGAAAGGGAGAATGCTCCCTACGCCTGAAAGGGTCGAGAACGATTCGGCAGATATTTAATGTCATTAGTAAAAGAAGAAAAATGGACATTTTCACATAGGCAGTGGTTAGGGTCTATAAACCACTGCCTGACATTGACAAAGACGCAGTTTCAATCGAGTTACTTAAAAACTAATTCGATGTTTATGTTGAAAGTAAAAGTGTGGAGAGTTACAGGGAGAAGGCAAGAGAATGATACCAAAAGAGAAACACATTTATCTCTGTGGAGAACCAACACAGCTAAGGTGTTTTGTGACACAGTTGTGATTCTGAGTGGAATCATAGTTAGAACAACAGAATGTAGGGAGTTCAACAACGGTGATATCTGCAAAACCGGGACACATGTACACAACAGAATCTTAGCCAGCACGTACATGTCACAGGGAGGATGGTGCTGCCTGATAATTCTGCAGGGTGTCCTGTGGATCAGACACAGCACGCTTCATTACTCAGAGAAGGTCAGGGCTCTGTAGCGCGGCCAAGCAGCCTAAGCCGCAGATTCAGGTTCCAATTTGCCAGGTTGTGGAGGTTTGAATTCCACTGCTACAATTTCCGTCGCATCAGCTGCAATGTATTAAAGTGCCGTGGTCAAAGCACAACTGCGGGTCTGTCTCTTGGAGAGTAAACTGCAGTGTGGGAGAGTGCAGATTTTCTCCAAGGGGTCAGTGTCCGTGCTGTCATGACGTGTTCGCCTTCCACACGATAAATCGCGGGCTCAAGCAGCTCTCCTGCTGCTGTTTCGTTCCAGGCAAGTTGAGTTTTCACTGGAACCGAAGAGAGACTGTTGTTTCGTCGCTGTTGTGAAACAAAGTCCTGTGGTGACTCTACTCCTCGTTATTTACTTTTCTGGCGGAAGGGAAAATTATTACAATGAATTGCGAAGTCATATGCTCTTAAATTTCTTCTATTTCCTTCTTTCCTGTCCTGGAGAGGGCGGAAGGGAAAGCTAATCTAATCGAGAATGTGATAGATGAAATTGACTTTCTATGGCCCATTCTTATTGTGCTCTTTCTTTCTCTCTTTTCAGCACTTTTTGGGAAGTGGTGGTGCACTAAGGCTCCCGTATGCTTGAAAGAATAATTTGGAATTGCCCTACTGTTCGTTGTGAGATTAGTTTATGGCTCATGCCCTCGGACTGTCTCAAATTCTGCATTCATGCTTCGCTGTGTCTGAAAATGCATTTGGTTTGTTATTTTTGTTTGTGTTCCGTGTTAAATCGTGACTTTTTTGCCATCCGTTCAATACATTACGAGATAATACAGTTTGTGAGATAATTTCCAGCAGCAAAAATCCTCAACTGAGGATCCAGGAATATTTCAAGAAGTATGGTCAATCGGGACAAAAGTAAGGAAGTCTTTCAGTTCTGCAGTTTTACACAATGCTACCTTTCCGTTGAACAGTCGAATAGACTAAACTATTGCTCCACAGCGAGCGATGGCAAGCCCCGCTAATAGTAATCCATTAAAGGGGGTGTAAGCGACACAACGTTATTGAAGTACACAGCATGGCAACAGAGTCTTCTGTGTATCTCGTTCACGCTGACAACATCGCCAAAATTAAACAAGTGCCATTCCCAACATTTTGCTTCCAGTTAAGCTTCTTTCTATAGTGTAGAGGTTGTCACATGCGCCTCACCCACGAAAGGTCGCCAGTTCGAAACTGGGCAGAAAAAGCCCTGGTGAAACGTTGTTAAGTGTTTCTCCAACCTGCTTCTGAACATATGCCATTCTGTTTAAGATTGTAATTCCCGTCTTCTAATCCTTCCACAAAAAACAGTAACACATGTGCATTCCTTGCGCAGGTGGCCCATTTCAAAGCCAAGGAGAACGCTGAAGTGCTGGTGTCACGGTACACCAAGGATTCCTAATGTAGCCCCTCTGTCAAATGTACCCCCAAGTACTCTCTGACAGGCCTCATTTGGAAGTTGTCTGCCGTTATTCAACGTGCGAGAATTGGCACCAGAAGTCCTGAATCATGTTTTTGCACGTTATTAGCTCATTCCGTCAGCAACAGCAATAACTGAATTTAGAATCTTAGAGGAACCTCTGGACTTGTGCTGTCATAGCGTCACTAATATTAAGGTGCGCCCCGAGATCTAAGCCATGTTGGAACTGAAACAGTGGAATCGACAGAGAGGCTACAGAATTACATCGCATCCATTTGGTTTTCTTCAAATCACTGACGAGCAGGAAAATGTAAACGGGGAGGGCGAGTGGGGAAGTGAGGCAGTTGCAGCTCTGGTGAAATTCCTTCTTTGTGATTCACTCAGCAACCAGAGACGTGAAGGTGACTCAGACGTGAGAGCTCTTCACATCGAGAACAAAAAGCACTCAAGGGCAGTGAGCACCTCTTTGACATCTTATGGGGTGGTGGGGGGGAATCTCTTTTTGACTTCTGTAAATATGTTCAGAAACTGCCTTTTGCATTGACGTGAACAGAAACTGCATCTCTAATAAATTTACTGAGTCGCTTCCCATCGATTCCCACACAGGTTTCCAACTCAGTTGGCAGCCATGTTGCTCATATCCAGGTGGAGACATCTCCGCAGCAAGTTGCATAGTTAATGTAACAGACAAGGAAAGTGCCAACTCGTACCGGCACTGAGGTATGAGCATGCTGACATTGTGATCTGTCTTCTCGGATTGTACTGCTAGCGCGGCTTTTCAGGTAGAGAACATTCTTTGTGACGCTTATTCTGCAAAACAGACACAGTGACTGAAACTATGCTGCACGGTATGATGTGGAACACGGCCTGCTCAGCTTTGTGCATTTTCCCTATAGTCCGGTGTGTTTCTTGTTCTGTGTAAATGTGAAAGTTGATCTGTTTCGACCAATGGGCGAAATAATTTACTAAAGCAAGAATCGACTTTCCAGTAATGTCATGATTATTTTATCAAATCATGACGGAACATACACTCTCACACTCGCATATATATTTGTAGCTGAAAAGAGTCTCAGAAGATAGATTCAGCTTTCCATTGATTTTTGTGTGGTTTGATGGGCTAACTTTATCTGTTGCAAAATTGACCTTGTAGTCGGGCATATCCCAGCTGCGATGCGAGCAGGACAGGGATCACAGAATGCTTTCCCTGTGAGTTTTCTTCTGTTGTTTTGCAGGAGCACAATTGAAAATGTATGAAAATAGATGGCACGATTTCGGGTGTTACCGTGGTCGAGTGGTCTGAGGCGCTGGAACCAGGTTCCAGTCTCTAAGGGGGCGTCGCTTCCAATCCCACCAGTGTCATTTCTGTGGGTCAACAGCAAAGCTGCAGCGTGTTTAAGTGCCGTGTTCAAAGCAAACAAAAAAACCCCAGAACTGGTGGGTTTGCTACTTGAAGAATTAACTGCGGCGTGGGAGAGTGCAGACTCTCTCAAAGGGATCAGTGTCCATGTTGTCATGATCGTGTTCGCCGCCCACACGATACACCGTAGGCTCAAGCATCTCTACTGCTGCTGTTTTGTTCCAGACAAGTTGAGTTTTCACTGGAACCGAAGAGAGACTGTTATTTCATCGCTGTAGTGAAACAAAGTTCTACGGTGACTCGACTCGCCATTATTTTCTGTTTTGGCGAATGAGAAAATAATTCCAATGAATTTCGATATCATATGTTCTTAACTTTCTCCCATTTCCTTCATTTCTGTCCTTGAGACGGCCGAAGGGAAAGGTAATCTAATCGAAAATGTGGTTGGTGAAATTCATATTTTTTGGCCCATTCTTTTTGTGTTCTTCCTTTCTCTCTTTTCAGCACTTTCTGGGAAGTGGCGGTGCACTAAGGTTCCAGGATGTTTGCAAGAGCAGATTGGAATTACCCTGCTGTTAGTTGTGAGATTAGTATATGGCTCATGTGCCTGGTTGTGCCAGCCAGAACCTACCCTCGCCTTTCCTGACCCTCTCCGCTCCTCGATATCAACTACCCTTTCATCCTCCACACATTCTCTGGTGGGTGCTGCTGCCAGGCCGTTTTGTCTGTCAATTTCACTGTCCATCTTCCACCCCCCGGAACCAGCTTCAACATATCCTCCACTCATGGACTCACATCTAGAGCTCAACTCCCCACTAACTATGACTGGCAGATACGTAGTCAGACCATAGGGTGTTGCAACAGATGTGCAACTCAGCGCAGAGGAGGCCACACAGGCCTGCAAAACCCTTTATAATTAAGAATACGTGGCACCTCAAAGATCTCACAACCATGATAGGGCGTGTCACACAACCAACAATACATTTCACACGCTTTGGGCAAGACACAGACCCCTTAGTAGAGCTTACACTGATTGCACAGGGCGAGTTTTATGTGCGCTGTGCCCCCGCATTACTACAAGCTACTTTTACAAAACAAGGCACAGGCGCTGCCTCCTCCTCCGAGAGCCAACTGTTATTAGCTGATCTCCCATAATCACTGTGGGCACAGCAATAGAACCATGCAGGCCAGCTATTGTCCTCCAAACACATACAGTTACTCTCATACAGGGAGCAATCCTGCCATCAACACAACACCTGTATCACCCGCAGCAGTATTGGGAATCTAATCAGTTATTGAATCACCTTTTCACCAAGGAATCCTCGTGCCCACAACCAGCCCATGTAACGCTCCCTTCCTACCTATCCCGAAGCTTGGAAGACCATGAAAATGGCACTTTGTGCAAGATCTTAGGGCTATCAATGTCATTGTTGTTCCCTGCTTCCCAGTAGTGCCGGACACAAATGCTATCCTGACCAGTATCCCCGCCTCCTCCAGTTGATATTCTTGTAATCGACCTTTGCTCAGCCTCATTCTCCATTAAGTTGCCCCCTGAACCTTTATGTTTTTACATATGGCGGCTGCCAAAATACATAGACCGGTTTTCCCTAAGGGTATTCGGATAGCCCCACAGTATATGCTGCTGCAGTTTTTCTCACCCTGTCCACACTTCACCTACCAGGCCACAGCACCTTCCTCCAATTTGCGGATGGCCTGCTATTGGCTTTCACCTCCGCTACTGCATGCAAGCAGTTTACGGTGGCCTTGCTCCGCAGTCTGGCACAGGATGTGCATAGGATGTCTATCAAGAAAATGTAGTTGTGTCAGCAAAATGTCTAATATCTGGGGTGCAATCTTTCCTATGGCCTCAGAGCACTATCCATGGAGCAATTAGCTGTCATCACCCAGATTCCCCCGACTGTCACAAACAGGCAGCTGCAAGTGTTTCTGGGGCTGGTAAACTACTGCAGGCCCTGGATTCCTGTCCATTGTGCTATTGATGCATCTCTGTGGGAGGCAGCTTCCCCTAAACAGCCAGCCAGAGTGAAGTGGACACCCAAAATGCAACGGGCATTCACTGAACTGAAGCAACAACTAATCTTCACTCCTGCTCTGGAGTCCCAGATTACTCACAGGCCTTCTATCTTTATGTAACCAAGTCAGAAGGGTTCACGTCTGGCATTTTAACACAGCTTCATGGGGATCTCCGTCGCCCTGTTGCGTTGTATAATGCTTAGTTACGAGAATGCCGCATGTTTGTGCACGGTGGAAGCAGCCACAGTAACAGTGGATAGGGCCACCTCCATTGTGCTAGATCACCCGTGTATTGTTTTGGTTTCACTGTTACTCTCCCTGCTGCTTAATTCAACAGCAATACAACTCAGAGAACTGTTCATGAGGTCGCTTTATGATCTAGGCATATCTTTCCCTACACCGCGCCCTAGCTTTGAACCCCGCCACCCGAATTCCGCTCACCTAACATGATTCTGCAGACAACCACAACTGCTTGGATCTGGTTTGGCATTCCTGACAAAGGGGTTCTGCCAGAAACGTTGATTTTCCTGCTTCTTGGATGCTGTCTTAACTGCTGTGCTTTTCAGCACTACTCTCATCTTGACTCTAATCTCCAGCATCCGCAGTCCTCACTTTTGACTGGTTCAGCAGGTGTCCTGACTGCTCTGAGAAAACCCGGACCAGATTCTTTTCACCAGCGGCTCTCCTTCCGGCCATCAGACCAATACACATTAGCAGGACATGCCATCTGCAACCCCTTCACCACTCTCGAATCAGCTGCATTATCAGATGGGGTGTCCACACAGGTGGCAGAGCTCTTTGGTCTCACCAGAGCCTGCCTCCTGGCACAGGGTAGCACAGCCAATGTCTACACAGACTTCAGATGTATCTTTGGAGTCTTTCAGGACTTTCGCACAATATAGAAACAGAGGGTGTTCATCAGCTTAACAGGGAGACCACTCCAACATGCTGCACTCATTGCCAACATCCAACAAGCAGTCCTGCTACCTGCCGCTGTCACAATTATAAAATGTGACGCCAATATCTCTGCCACTGATCCCGTCACCCAAGCAAATGCCTCAGCTGATGCAACCACCCGGGAATCTGCACTACCCCTGGCCACTTTTGCCCTGCAGACCCCCAGGGTGGTGAAACCGCCAGAGTCCCCCGACTCTCTCGATGCAGTCCCAACAGATCAGCAAGCCGCCACGCCAGAAGAGAGGGCCCATGGGCCCGCATTGGTGCCGTACAATCACTGTTCTCACAGGTCCTTACCCACCCCTGCATCTTTTAACTGAAAGCCCACCTGCTCTTAATGGCCCTGGTGGTACACGGAATCGGGCACACAGGCAAGATGCTGTCAGCCTTTCTTGGTATGCAGCGGGAGTCGCTGCAGCTGCCCAAGCTCTGCTGTCACAGTGCCTCATCTTTCTACCGAAAAATGCAGGGAAGCTGATGACCAAAAGTGACTACATGCCAGTTCCAGATGGTCCATTCACCCACCTGTTAATTGACCTTGCCCACATGCCTCAGAAGGAGGAATAAAAAATTGTCCGAGTTATTGTCGACATGTTTTTAAAATGGGTAGAGTCATTCCCCATTAAAAAAAAAATGACGCCTGGGCAGTGGTAATGTGTATCCTGCAGGACGTTATTACATGAGTTTTATATCCCAGGGCATAAAGAAACATACGGGGGATGGTGCCTAATTCTCCGCAAAGCTCATTACTGCTGACTGTGACGCCCTTGGGATACCCTGGAGATGCCACATTCTGTACCACCCCCCAGTCATCAGGAATTGTGGAGAGAATCAACAGCACCCTCAAAACCACAATCCCCAAAATCACTCTGGACACAGGACTGGTTTGGCCTGACAGCCAGCTACTGGTGCTTCACACAGTAAGTGGACAGGGAAACCAAATGACGGATATAACACAATTTGAAGTGCTAATGGAATGATCCATGCCCACAGCCACCGGACACCCAAAACTAGCCAATGACACAGCGCTAATCTTAACACAGGAAACACGCTTAGATTACGTTCAAGCCATTAGTAGAAGGATCACTGTAAACCAAGATTTGCTAAAAGCTGCGATGAACTTGAGTGCTGCTTATCTTCCTGCTGGTGGAAACTGAATAAAGATTCGTGCACCTTGTGTCTTTCACTGTGTCTCAAACCTGCACACACACAACATGGGTGCTGAGGAAAAAATAAGCACTACTGCAGTTAGACAATAGTGTGGGGGTACAAAAAAAGCAAACAAAAGTAACGCTGTCGTGTCCACACCACTGCAGGAACCACTTCACCCGTTTAAACTGGGCACTATATAATGAGACAGTCCCTGCCGAAAGATTCTCTCTCCCCAAGATGGAAAGGACCACTCTTGGTCTGTCTCACGACCATGACAGCTGTCACGCTCCAAGGGAGACCAGAATGCGACCCAGTGAAAGAGGGCTCCGCCCCCACAGAAGTACAACCAAGCAGAACAGCATACAGTTCCAGACACCATAGAGGGATCCGGCTGCTCGCTGCACCCATTGGGATCATCACTCTTGGTCTGACCTGCACACCACCACTGATCAGTAACAGGGCACACTGAACAGGGCACTTAATCCATCGTGAGCCGTGGGTGAGCATTTTCTTTGACATGACCCACATTTGTGCCCAAAGGTAAACCAGACCAGCTGCTGGGTCTGTGCCCGTATCCTTGAACATTCCCAAGGGGGAATTCCCCATGGCGCAGTCCCTTTTAATACCACAGAGATGGCAGAATTGTGGCTGAAATTGGACAGGTCCCAGAGGTCACAATGCTCAGTCTACTAACCTGACCGGTCATTCATGTGGCTAATAGCTCAGACTACTGGAAATCCGCAGGATACCACCTAGACAGATTCACAGGATGGTTCTACGCAGCCCAGAACCTCTTACATGAACACCCAACCTTGACCATCACTGACACCTCTAACGGGATGCCTGCCATCCGCATGGGTGGCTGTGTGGAACTGATGCACTAACACACTGCTCTTGACCCCTGCAGCACTCTGGTCTGTAGCAGAGTGTAGCATCCTGGATTTACGTGGCCACAACATGTTTGCCCACAATTCCATTTTCAATAATTTTTGGACAGGAACCCAAACCCACCACCTAAAAACATAGAGTGACACTTATTTTATTATGACACAAGCTTACCCCGGCTGGCGTTGTAATGGGCTGGCACGTGGTATGTGGTACCACTCCATTACCACTCCAAGCCGTCTCCCTTCCAGAAGCTTATTCCCACAGAAAACGCACCCTCACTGCCCTAGACGAGATAGACCACCCCCCCTCCCACCGTTTTTGTGTCCACTTACGAAACCCTGCGCCTCGACATAGAGGCACATCAGCTGGCCAGCACGCTAGAGGAGATAACATGCTACGGCTGAAGTGCTTGCCCAGCTGAATGTAGAGGTTGTCGCCATTCGTACTGTCGCCCTACAAAACAGAATGGCCCCGGAATACAAGCTGGCCACAAAAGGGGCACTAGCGTCTTCATTGGCACAGACTGCTGTACCTACATCCCTGACCCCAGCGAAAATATAACGGGCGTGACACACCGCTTTGCACAGGCTGCTGCTGGTCCAAATGAACCGGAGTCCCACTGGGACCTGTGGATCTTGGCAACCTCCTGGCTTGGCTCACGGGACACTGAACTGCTGGAGGAACTAATATCCCGTATTGCGGTTGTGGGTACCATTATCCTGGTTATGGGCCTCCGTATGAGCTACTGCCGGTTTTGTACAGCACTGTTACACCTGCCCTCCTCACAACCCAGCTTGTACAAGTTCATTGGAGAGAGATTCCCTCCCTTGACACAAATTACCCTCGGTCAGATTCAGACACGGACTACTACCTCTCTGACATCAAATCCCCACCACCTGTTAGCCTCCCCGGTCCGGGCTACTTTGCAGTTCTTCAAAATGCTCTTAACAAAAGAAGGGCGAACTTTGGGAGAAAATCTACTACACTACCCACCCACAGCAGAACCACATAAAAACTCAGAAGCATGTCGGCAAAACATAGAAATCATGCCTGCCAACACACACAGAACACAGCCACAATGTCTCAGTTTTGGCCAAACAGGCGGATATAGAATCCAGATATTCTAATCTACTCCCAGGACAAATAATACACTTCTCAAACAGCTTTCACAGTAAGCTGCTAGCCTCGATCACCTCTTCAGTCCTAATACCCTAAGCATAAGTTCGTTTCCCATGTAAACCGAAGGCGCATAAACAAAGAGGCAGACTGAGAGACCCCGGAAGACTTTGCTCCCAGGAGGAGCACAATGGACAGAACTGAAAGCCAGGAAAATGAACGTTTACATATACTGGTGCAGACAGGAAATACTCGAGAAGACATTCTCACCTATTCAAGGAGATGGCTGGAATATCCAGTATCAATTACAAATGAATTATTACTGCCAGACGTTTGTTTAAATTCCATTCAGTTTATTCTTGTTTTAATCTCTATACAATTTTCACCACTGTACTGTTACTGCTTTACAATTATCACCTTTGTGATGTACCCATATGAAATCTGTCTGCACCCACTACTTATGGGAGAATATTCTGGCAATCTGTGCGGAGAATCAATTCTGTGTCAGCCTGGTAAATTTCTTTTCCACAATGTCAATTTGCCAGCTTCGTATCTGGTCTCTGATCCATTGGAATGAATTTCTCTGACACCACGTGATCGTGAATTGCTTATGTTTTTACCCTATTATCAGTTTCCCGTGTGGAATCTCGCTGAAACCCATATACAGTACATTATTTTCACTCCCCTCATTTAAAAATCTGATCACTCCCTCAAAACATTTAATCAGATCTGTTAGACATCACCTCTTCGAACAAAACCATGCTGATTCCTTCATCAAATCTTGCCTGGACAAGTCGCAATTAATTCTCTCCTTTAGAGATTTCTACAAAAGTTTCCCGACCAATCCTGTGAGACTCACTTGGCTGTAATTCCCTGCTTTGTTTCTATCTGTCCTGTTAAAGAGTGGAACCTCATCAGTAGTCCCGTAGTCCTCGACCAACTCCCCTTTGTCCAAAGAGAATGGGAAACATTGGTCCGAACCCCTTAAATTGCTCCTTTTTCTCACAGAGCAACGTGAGATACAACTTCACCCTGAGCTGGGGATTTGTCCACGTTTAAGACTCTCAAACCTCCAGTATTGTCTCAGTCTCTAGAATGAAACTGATCAAGAACCTCTCAGTGCATCTTCCTGCATTCTATACAGATGTATTCCCACAACAGGACTGTTCGCGAGCTGAATGTGTAAAGTGATTCATCCAGTTATCCTGTTTACAACTATACAGAACTGCACTGTTCCACTGGAGGGAACACATTCACGTATTTTAACTGGAAGACGCAGTTTTCAGCCTTTGCGCCTATAAACCCTTTATCGCTGATACCCAACGGCACATTGTTACAGTGAGAAAGCGTTTGAGTGTTCTCTATCTGTAAAATAAACAGTCACTTGATTACACCTCCTGCGTGGACTCAAATCCGTTCACATCTGAAATGAGGGATGTTTGTCTCTCTGCTGTTCATCACATCCAGGAGAGAACTGCGGCAGAAATGATTGTTGTCTTCATTGACCTAAGAAGTTGATGCCGATGGCTCACCTTGTAATGGGAACTATCCACAAGAGAATTTTTCAACAGGAACACAGTTCTGTCTTCTGTGCAGGGGATCATTGCACAAGCACAGTATCAATCTTCTACCAGGTCATGCACTGTCATTCTTCCTCGAACATTCACAGTATCCGACTCTAACCAGACCAAAACCAGGTGGTGCTGGAAAAACTCAGCAGGTTTAGCAGCATCTAAAAAAAGAAATCAGAGTTAACATTTCGATTCCAGTGACCATTCCGCAGAACTGACGATAGCTTGGAAAATGTTAGTCTATCTGCAGAAGATATAGTGGGGGTTGGAAGAGGGAAAGGAGGAAACGATAGATCGGGATAGAGTTCAAATAGAGAGAAGAACAGTTGGACAAAGGATTGGATGATGATCTGGCGAGCAGGGTGAATAGTTGTTAATGGAGACTACTAGTAGCGAACCATATGTAATGTGTTATGGCAGGCTACGTGACAACAAGCCCTGGCGTGTGGGATGGGGGATAGGACATGGGAGAATTCAGGCCCTAAAAAAAATTAAATTGATATGGGGCCTAAAAGGCTGCAGAATCCCCAAATAGAAACTGAGGTGGTGTGCTTCCAGCATGCGCTGAGGTTCGCTGTAACTCTTCTTGAAGACAGAACTTGGATGTTCTGCAGTGTGGTCACCCAGTCCAAACTTCATTTCCCAAAATAGTGGAAACCACATTGCTAGCAGTGACTGCAGTAGAGTGGATTGTGTGAAGTGCAGTTCATGTGTTGCTTCACTTGGAAGGTGTGTTGCGCCACTGGAAACAGAGTAGAGAAGACGTCAATGACAGGTGACGAGAGACAAGAAGCAAAAGGAGATATTATTAGAGAAATCATGAGGACAAGAAACCTAACAAAAACGCACTTCACCTGAATGCTCGTCGCATTTGTAACATGGTTGAAGAGCTAATGGCACAAATCAACACGAATGAAAATGTTTTAATAGACATTAGAGAGACACGGAAAAAGGATGGCCACGACTGCGAGTTAAATATCTAGGAGTACTAGATTACTTGGAAGGTGAGACAGCAGTGTTAAAAAAAAGTTGGAGTCTCTCTGTTATACAAGGCCGACATCAGGGTAGTGTGAAGAGACACTATAAGTTGGATGGAGAATGAGTTTGAATTAATTTGCATGGTAACTAGAAATTCTATGAAGAAAAAGTCACTGATAGGCCAGCAAATAATAACATCACATTGGTGAATGCAATAAACAAAGAAATAAGCAATACCTGTAAAAATGGGTCGGCTGTTATCATTATGGATTTTAATTTGCATGTAGCTTGGTCGAAGCAGCTCAGTCACAGTATATTTGAGGAGGAGTTCTTTGAGTGTACCCGTGATTGTCTTCTTGAACAGTATGAAATGGAACCAACGAGAGAGAAAGCAATCCTCGATCTGTTCCTGTGTAATGGAACAGAAATAATTAATAATCTCATAGTTAGGGATCACAGTATGGCACTCTTGGAACGAGTAATCACAGTATAGCAGAACTTAGAATTCAGATGGGGAGTGTGAAGATAAAATCCAATACCAGGGTCCTGTGCATGGACAAGGGGCACAACAATACAACGAGAGAGCACCTGGCTAAAGTAGGCAAAGGTTATTTGGTGGAACAGATATCGAGCAGTGGAGGACTTCCAAAAAAGATTTTTTTGTACAAGTGCTCAGCAAAAGTATATTCCTGTGAAAAGGAAGGACTGCAAGAAAAGGGGTAATCTGCCCTGCATGTCTTAGGAAATAAGGGAGGCGATCAAAGCGAAAGAGAAGGCATACCAAGTGGCCAAGAACAGCATGAAACTGAAAAGGTGGGAAAACATTAAAGATAAACATGAGGAAAAATAACTAGCAAAGATTACAAAGACGGATAGCAAATGTTTCTATAAAAATATAAAACGAAAAAAGGTGGCTAAAGTAAAGGTTGGTCCTTTTGTGGGTGAGAAAGGCACATTTACGTATGCGATGTGATGAAATGGTCGAGGCATTGAACAGGTACTTTGTGTCAGTCTTCACAGTGGAGGATGCGATTAACATGCCAGTAAGTGGCAAAGAGAGAAATGTAGGTGAAGACCTGGAAACAAACATGATGACGGAAGAGGTAGTGTTAGGCAAGCTCATGGAGCTGAGGGTGGACAAGTCTCCTGGCCGTGAGGGAATGCATCTCAGGGAATTGAAGGAGATGGCGGGAGAAACAGCAAGTGCACTAGTGGCAATTTTCAAATTCACTAGATGCGTGGCAGTGCCAGCAGATTGGAAAACAGCTGGTGTGACACCACTGTTTAAAAAGGGAGGTGGATAAAAGATTGGGAATTATTGATCAGTTAGCTTAATTACTGCAGTGGGATGATGCTTGAGTGCATTATCAAGGAAGAAATAACAGGACATCTCGATAGAAATTAGACAGATGTAACGTAGGTTCATGACGGTTCAAGCAGAGATATTATGTTGCAGCTGTACAAGGTGCTGGTGAGGCTATCCTTGGTTTACAGTGTGCACTTTTGGTCCCCTTACTTGAGACTGGATGTACGGGAATGGTTGGGGGAGGGGTGCAGAGGAGGTTCACTAGGTTGATTCCGGAGTTGAGGGGGTTGGCCTCTGAAGAGAGACTGCGTAGATTAGGATTATTTTCTTTGGAATTTAGAAAAATGAGGGGCGAGTCTTACTGAAACATGAAACATTGAACGGAATAGATGAGAGAGAATTATAAAGGATGCTTCCACTTGTGGGTGAAACTCGGACAAAAGGGCATAGCCACAGGATTAGAGGGAGCAGATTTAGGACTGAGTTCAGAAGGACCTTCTTCACACAGACGGATGTTCAAATATGGAATACCTTGCCCAGCGAAGAAGTTGACGCTAGTTCACTATTTTTTAAGCAAAGAGCGATACTTCTTTTCAACAATAAAGGAAAAAAGGGATACATTGGGAGGGCGTGTAAACGGATTTGAGTCTTTAGAAATATCAGCAATGATGTCATTGAATGGCGGAGTAGGCTTGAAGGGTCGGGCAGCCTACTCCTGCTCGGGTTTTTAGGTTCGATGCATTTATGTGTCACAAAAGCAGATATGCAGGGGGAAGACTACATGGGGCGTGTTGGGAGAGGTGTTGAGAGTGAAAACACAGTGCAAAGAGTTTCCTGTCGGGAATGGTCCCTGTGCTTGGTGGACAGGGACTGGAGAGGGATATAAGTCTGATGATGGCATCTCGCTAGAGGTGGTCGAAATTTTTTTTAAAAATCGATGTTCACTTGAATCACCACTGTAAATTCATTAGCCAACTTTTATAGGTGTGCAATTGAGAGCTTTATGTCTGGATGTATCACTACCTGGTATGGCATCTGTACCATTCAAGATCGGAGACGGTTACAGCGAGTGGTGAACTAGGCACAAACACAAAGGCCAACCTATTATATGTTTGCTTATTATTGATACATATTTGCTACTTAACACTGCGATCTGCTTGTATTGATCGCAAGGTAAAGCTTTTCACTGTGCCTCAGTACAAGTGACAATAAATTCAATTCAATTCAATTGTGGAATGTCGACGAAATGGATTTTCGGAGCAGCTTGTGGTGGAGCCAAGTAGGGAACAGGCAATACTGGATTTAGAGATGTGCAATGAGGCAGACGTGACAAGGGAGCTGAAGATGAAGGAACCCTTAGGAAGTAGTGATGATAATATGATTGAATTTACTCTGCAATTTGAGAGGGAGAATATTCAATCAGAGGTAACGGTACTAAAGTTGAATAAAGGCTATTACAGAGGCATGAGGGAGTGGGGGGGTTGCATGAAATTGGTGGGGAGAGGAGACTAGCAAGAAAGCAGGAAAGTGGAAATGCAATGGCAGGACTGTCTGAGCGTAATTCAGCAGACACATCCGAGATACATCCTGTGAAAAATGAGGCATGGTGCATGGTGGATGAGGCAACCATGACTGACTGAGGAAGTCATTGATAGCATAAAAGCAAAAGAGAAAACATATAATAGAACGAAGGGCAGTGGATAATCAGAGGATTGGGAAGCTCACAAAGACCCACAAAGGGCAACAACAAAACAAATGAGGAGGGAGAAGATTAAATGTAAGCTAACTACTAATATAAAGAAAGACTGTAGTTGTTTCTTTATTCAAATAAACGCAAAACAGAGATAGAAGTGGACAATGGGCCACTGGAAAATGACACTTGACAGATAAGAGTGGGGAACAAGGAAATGGTTGAGGAACTGAAAAAAATTATATTGTGCCGGTCTTCACAGTGGAAGACATGAGTTATACCCAAACATGCAAGAGAATTGGGGAACAGATGTGAGTCTAGTGGCCATCACTGAGAAAGTGCAAGAAACACTGAATGGCCTGAAGTTGGATAAATCATCTGGATCAGATGGAATGCCCTGCAGAGATCTAAGGTAGAAAACTGAAGAAATAGTGGATACGTTAGTGGAGAGCTTTCAGGACTCGGTAGAATCAGGAAGGGTGCTGCAGGGCTGAAAAATCACAAACGTGATAACCTATTTTGAAAAGAAACAACACTGAAGCTGCAAATTACAGACCAATCAGCCGAATCTTGGTTGTGGATAAAGCCCTGGAATCCATTGCGTTGGAAGAAATTTCTGAATACTTGGAAGTGCATGTTAAAATAAGGCAAAGTCAGCATGGGTTCAACAAGGGGAGGCCATGCTTGACAAATCTGCAAGAATTCCTCTTTGAGGAAATAACGAGGAAGGTAGACCAAGGAGAGCCATTGGATATTATGTGTCTGGACATTATGAAGGCCTTTGATATTTGCCGCACAGGAGGCTACTGAATAAGATAAGAGCCCATGGTGTCAGAGGCAAGGTGCGTTTGCAGGACACAAAGCAGTGATTGGGAACAAAAGGATCCTTCTCAGGATGACAGCTGGTGACAACTGGCCTTCCTCAAGGCTATATTGTGACCAAAACTTTTCATTTTCTCCATTAGCGATCTAGATAAAGTATCTGAGGGTAACGCGTGTCAATTTGCAGACAATGCAAAGGTAGAAGGACAGGTCGTATTGAGGAGGCGGGGATACTGCAGAAGGATATGGACATGTCGGGAGCGTCGGAAAATAAATGGCAGATGGAGCAAACTGTGGGAAGTGTGAGGTGATGCACTTTGGTAGGAAGAATAAAGATACGGACTATTGTCTAAATGGGGCGAAAGTTCACATCTCTGGTGTGAAAAAATGCTTGAGAGTTTTAGCCCAGGATTCTCTCAAGATGAACTTGTAGGTTGAATCTGTAGTTTGGAAGACAATTGCAATGATGACATTTTTTGGGGAAAATTTGAATATAAAAGCAGGGATGCACTTCTGAGACTCTATAAGGGTCTGTTCAGACCACATCTGGATTACTGTGCGCACGTTTGGTCCTCAAATTTTAGGAAGGATGCACTGGTCCTGGAGTGTGTTCAGAGGTGATTCACGATTATGGTCCCAGGAATAAAAAGCTTGACACATAAGGAACGTTTGAGGAATCTGGGTCTATACTCGACGATGTTTAGAAGGATAAGGGGAAATCTAATTGGTACTTATAGAATCGTGAATATCCTGGATAGAGTGGATGCTGGGAAGGTGTTGACATTTTTAGTAGAGACTAGAATGCAAAGGCACAGCCTTGGAGAAAAGGGAAGACATTTGAGAGCACTACTAAGAGACACTAATTCAGCCACAGAGTGGTGAATGTATGGGATTCATTGCCAGATAAGGCTGTGGAAGCTAGGTCTTTGATTACATGTCAGACTGAGATATGTAGCAGCGTGGTTTTCAAAGGGATCAAGGTTTATGGGGCGAAAGCTTGAGAACTGGGTTTAGAAAGATATCTACCATGATTTAATGGCAGAGCATACTCACTGCGCTGAATGGTTTAATTTCTGCTCTATTGTCTTATGGACTTATGCATCGAATGACCTCCATCTGCAAGTTCCCCGCCAAGGAACGTGCCAGCCTGACTTGGAGCATTGTCAGCAAAGATCTGATTGAGTGCTGATCCAGACTTGATGGGCCAAATGGTCTATTTCTGCCCTCCATCTTCTATTTTATCATGTCTCTGAAAAAAAAAATGATTGCTGCAATGACTAGACTTGTGGCCGGTCCGCTGACTCTTCTTTGAACAGGCAGTCGCTAAAGTTCCAGCGTCATTTCCCTGCTCTTATATTTCCACCTGCGGTCAAGAACGGAAAGTATCTCTTACCCCGCGAGACCACTTGATCCCTTGTACAATCACCTTCAAAAATTCGTGAATGCCTACTCCAATTTCTCTTTTATTACTGTAAACCACTCAGTGTTCACACGTTTATCATTGTTCCTCCCCAAATTCATTATCACCCACTTCACTGGATTGAATTCCTTTCAGTACATTTTCTTGCTAATTGTTTCCAATCTCCCTGCAGTCTACGGCTGTCTTCCTCATGGTTAACTACATGACTAATTGTTACAAGATTTGCAAACTGCTAAATGATGGCCACGACAAATAAGTATGAATTATTCCCCTATATGAGAAAACAATGGAACTCTTAGAAGCCATGGTTCATAAGCTTGCAGAAGACAGCAGAATTGGAGACTGTAAGAAGGTGATCTCAGATTCCAGAAGGATCTTAATCCAATGCGTCTTTGGGCTGAAAAATGTCACATGGAGTTCAATCTGGATAAATGGAAGGTATTGCATTTTGCTACATCAAATAAGAGTAGGGCTTATACAATTAGTGATTGGGCGTTGCATCGTGTTGTGGAACACGGAGGCCAGGAATGCAAGTTCATAATTCTTTTTAGTTTGCTTCATAAATTGACAGAATGGTTAAAAATCGTCATTTTGCCTTCGTTGCTCAGTCCATTTAGCGTAGGAGTTGGTATGTTATGTTGAAGTTGAATAGGACATTGTGTAAGGCCTCTTCTGGAATACTATGTCCAGTTTTTGCCGCCCAGTAATAGCAAGGAAATTATTCAGCTGGAGTAGGTTTAGAACAGTTATACCAGCGTTTGGCTCGTGGGGAAGGTTTGAGTTATAACGAAAGGCTGGATAGGCTGAGAATATTTTCACTCGACCACTGGAGGTTGAAAGGCGACCTGATAGAAATTTATAAATTATTGAGAGTCCGGCTAGAGTTAAACTGTCTTTTCTCCGAGGAGGGGCACTTCAAGACGAGAGGGCAAATGTTTAAAGTGAAAAGCGGGATTTAAAATAAGACATGAGAGGCTTTTTTTAACAGAGGATGGTTGATGTGTGCAATTCACTTCCTGAGGCAGTGGTGAATGAAAGTATATTTACAATATTTACAGGATATTTGGATCAATAAATTAATTAGAAATTTTCAGTGGGATTAACAAAAGCTATTCATTCATGCCAAATCCATTTTGTATTGCCTAGAGGGAAGTTCAGAATCAACCACGATATTATTGATCTGGCGTCACATTCCAGCCAGACCAGATAAGTATGGCAGTTTCCTTCCCTATCAGGCATTAATGGATCAGATCTACAACTACTGATTCAACGTCATCATTAGACTCTGCAACTCTAGGTATTTATTGAAATAAAATTTCAGCATCTGCCATGCCAGGATTTGAACCCGTGTCCACAGAGTTATATCTGGACATTCATATTAACAATGCAGTAATAATATCACAATGGCATTATTAACCCTCAGCAGTTACAAGAGCCGTCAGATGCGACTCGTTTAGTTTGGCATTATGTTTTTATGAGCTTGTAGGACTGAAAGGCCTGTTTTCATGTTGTGTGAGTCTATGACTTTGACGCTATGAAACTGACAGCTGGTTTGGATTAACAGTAGCGTTGACAGTTTAATTGATCTACTTCTGGGATATGTAATCTTGCTGGTAAATCTGGAGGTTCTTCTGCTCATTGTGCCCGTCCCACACACGGGACTGTTGAATAGTCTGTCCCCAGTTTGACTGAGTGGATCAGTTTCCACTTCAGCAGGTAATTCAATCCCGCATTGCCCTGGTTTCTCTGTGATATCGGTGTCCTTGTATCTACACAGGGTGAACGATATGGTTCAAATCATGTCCACGCAGACGCAAGTCCCGATGTCTATGTTGTAAATATGTCTTTATTCTTCCCGATACACCTACAGGGTGTGGATGTCGCTGGTTAGGACAGCATTTGTTGTTTATCCTGATTCGCTTCTGTCTCGCTGCACAAGAGACATGGATTCGATCCCAAACTCGTGTGACTGTGTGCAGTTTGCACATTCTCTCTTTGCTTGTTTCCTCCCACAGTCTGAAGGTGTGCAGGTAACTGGGATCAGCCATGGGAAATGAAGGGGAACGGAATAGGCATGGAGTGTGCGTCTGATAGGAAGTGCTTCGGAGTGATGGTGTCGACTGGAAGGGCCGAATGGCCTGCATTCCCACACGGTCGTCATTGTCGGATTAAGGGTCTTGTATGTTGTTCAGGTCCTGGAGTCACAAGTAGGCAGGATTGGGTAAAGATGGTAGCATCCTCTACATAAGGGACATGCATGAATGGGATTGCAGGAAATTAAAGGCATGTTCTCTGTTCCTGAGGTCAGGCTTCCATTCCAGGTTTTATTCGTCGAACTTTAACATTACCAGTTCCGTGTGTGAGTCCCCAAGGATGACTAGTTTATTATAAAACCACAACACCACCTTCTCCAGGTTGCAGTATTTATTGGGAACAAGAAGCTGATTCTGAGCTGATGCGAGCAAAGGCAGATGCTACTGCCAATGTCAAAAACACTGATCCAAACAGAAAAATGAAATTTCGAACCTTGCCACCCCAAAGATAAAGGCTCCACAAGCTTTAGATGCGCCAATCGGCTGTCTCAGCAACATGGACTGTTTGTGGTTATAATATTATAAATGGGGGAAAGTATTCCCTTCCAGGAGCTGTCCCAAACTTTTGACCAGGAGCTGTCCCAAACTCGGAAATGCATGCGCCTCTCTCTCGTCATTCCATCCCAATTTCCAATTGGATCTTCGTGGCTGTTTCACGGGGTTTATCTGATTCTGAGTCTGGAACTGGGACTATGTGTGATTGCATGCAGCAGTTGGTACTGCCTTGTGTGGCCGATGTTCAACTGTAATGCTATTGAAACATACGTTTCAACAATATTCTGCACTCTCCCAAGAGTTTGGAGTGTTTCATTAATCCCATTCTCCCGTACTCTGATTCATGGAATCTCCACAGCCTCTGGGGACGCTAAAGTTAAAGATTCGGTTCATTCTGCGTTCCCACATGCCTGTCGCTAAGTCCTGATATTGTACATTATTCCTGACATTTCCTCTGCTACCAGACTGGTTGCAGCTTACAAGCGTAGTCTGTTGAATGCTGCAACAGTTTAGTAGTTCGTATTCTGCGTTGTGATTGCAGTGACCTAGAATCCACATCATGGCGGTCAGTTCTCTCAAAGTTTTACTTTTGGTGAAACATGGGAAGAAATTAATCGTTTTTACATGATAATATTCTCCGAGGTGATGATCTGTTTTCCATCGAATTTTGTTCTCTGATATTTCAGCGTTTCATGTATCAGGATTTAAACCCAAATGTTCTCAAAGATGTCTCTCCCTCGCACGCTCCCGCGCTCTCTTTTACGTCCCTCGTCCCATTTGACTGAGGCATTGCACAATCTAACATACACTTTCACGTTGATACCCTCAAGTTTGTGCCGTTGCACTCACTGTTGCTGGATGACCATGCCCCAATCTCTTCATTGGCACCTTCAAATCTTTCGATCCGTTTGGATATCGTGGCTGTGAGGTCAATTCTCTTTTAGCAGCTTTTACTGACATGGACCAGAGATTATTGGATCGTGAAGCTCAATAAAACGGCATAGGGAATAACTGGGGAAAAGAGACTCTTTTGGAAAAGATCCCCCATGAGGGCTTTCTGCGATAGCCTAGTGGTCTTATTGCTGGATTGTTAACACAGTAAAGCCAGGTAATGTTCTGTGGAGACGGGTTGGATTCCCACCACACCACGACGATGGTAGTATGTGAATGCAATAAATGGCTAGAATTAAGAATACGTTGTCTGAAAAACCCATCTGTTTCACTGACGTCCTTGAGGGAAGGAAACTACCGTTCTCGGGTCTGGCGTCCACGTGACTCCAAGCCGGAAGGCAATAAATGCTGCAGAGCTACCCCCGATGCTGTTACAGAATGGAAATATGTTCATTCGGCTCATTGCTAGAATTCTCCAGGGATGAGTTCGCAGTGGGAAAGTTGCAGGAGAGATTCACTCGGATAGTATCTGGGCAGAAGAATTTCAGTCATGAAGGGAGACAGGACAAACTGGGGTTGCTTGCCACCGTGCAGAGGAGTTTGTGAGAGGTATAGATAAGGTAGACTGAAGAAGCGTTTACCATCGATGGAAAGAACGATCACAGGGGGCCAGAAATTTGATGAGAGAGACAGAAAGGTTTTAGTAGATGTGTAGAAAAGCGGTATAGGCCGACGGGTGTTCGAATTTGGAACACACTGTCTGTAAGGGTCAGAGAGGCAGCAACCCTTATAACCTGAAAGAATATTCAGATGTGAATATGTTCTGCAAATACCTGTAAGGCTATGGGCTAAACCATTCGGGTGGTTAAGCTGTTGTTTTTGACAAATGCAACCACAACGGGCTGAAGTGTCTCCTTTGAAACTGTTGTCCTTGGTAGTATGGTGGTTAGTGTCGCCATATGTTATGTGGGAGATAGGAGCTCAATTCCTCGCTGGGACACGGTAAATGTTTTAAAACTGTCGCTCCGTTTCCAAGTGCGGGTTATTAATGTCTGTCCTTCCATTCTCCATGGGACATTTCGCAGGAAGGTCAGTGCTGTCTGAATCAGCGTGGGGAAGGATTGCAGCTCCTGGCGAGACAGAGTGTCAGTGAAAGTGCAAACACGTGACTTCTGCAACCTGCACCTTGTGTCTGTATTGGAATCTAAACCATTTAATAGAAAGAAGAAGGAAGCTGAAGAAGAAACTGGGTAAACCAATTCAGATGTGAGCGCAGAAACATTTTCTGCAGCATCATGAGGAAAACTGACAAACGACTCTGAGAAAGAGTTTGTCTTTCAGAACTGTTAGTTCACAGAGATGTTTTTGTTCCACTTAAGCCCTTAAGAAATTGAATAACAATTTATCTAAAGACTTGAAATGTTAGAACACACCAGGCTATGAGTCACGTGATGGAAACTGTGTTTCCAAGCCAGATGTTTGATGACTGATAATGATACAATAGGCTGAAGGGCCTCTCGCCATGCTCTAAAAAACTCAAAAACTGTCATTTTTCAACTGAACAAAATAGGCAAAAACAAAGTCATCAAGAAAAGTTCCAAGCATTGCAAATGGCTTCCTTGGTGCGAAAGTGCTGAAATTCAGCTGTCTCATTGCTATTTCCCAATTTGATTTCCAGTCAGGGAAAAAATACTTGTTGTTCCTTATGAAAATCTTAAATTGAACATGAGTTCCTCACATTACAAAACAGCAAAGGTCGCAGTTCTCTCAGAGTCAGTGAGAATTTCATATCGGAGATGAAATCAAATGGGAAGAAACGCTGAAATCAGTTGCCTTTGCCTGCTCAGACTCAGTACCACAAAAATGATCCTTACTGAAGCATACAGGTTTTTTTCAAGAATTTAATAAGTTGGATGCAGAAAGTTTGGTTCTGTGACCAGAGCACCTCATATCGAATGACTTGGAGATGCCGGTTTTGGACTGGGGTATGCAAATTTGAAAATCACACAACACCAGGTTATAGTCCAACAGGCTTAATTGGCAATACTAGCTTTCAGAGCGCTGCTCACTCATCAGGTGATTGTGGAGTACACAGTTGTAAGTCACAGAATTTGTAACATAAGTTTACAGTGTGATGTAACTGAAATTATACATTGAAAAATACCTTGATTGTTTGGTAAGTCTCCGATCTGTTAGAATGACCATGTTAGCTTCACTTCTTTCAAATGTAAAGTGCAAAACTTGTTATTTTAAAGTTTCATTCTCAGGTGAAATTTAACAACTGGTGTCTGCCCCCGTGTTCTGCTGTCTGTTCCATAATGTTCAAAGTGATTCTAACTTATAAAAATGAGTTACCAGAGACTTCCATGGATTCATGCAGTTTTTGAGCAAAGTACACTGTAACTCTGCAAGTACAAATTCACCCCAGAAACGTGTGTGTGTGTGTGTGTGTGTGTGTGTGTGTGTGTGTGTGTGTGTGTGTGTGTGTGTGTGTGTGTGTGTGTGTGTGTGTGTGTGTATGTGTGTGTGTGTGTGTGTGTCGGTGGGTCTCTGTTTGTAGATAGGGCAATGGGATCGCCTGTACTGTGACATGAACCCAAGGACCCGGCTGAGGCCATTCCCATGGGTTCTGACTTTAGCTATCAGCCTCTACGTGGGCACTTTTAGCTGCTGCCTGTTCCAAAGCCCGCCCTGGAGGATTGACACCCGAAGGACCGAGGTCGAATGTCCTGGACCACTGAAGTGCTCTCCAACTGGGAAGGGGCATACCTGTCAGCTGATTGATGTGCAGTGTCCATTCCGTTGCTGTAGCCTCTGCTCGGTTTCACCAATGCACCATGCCTTAACGCATCCTTGCCTGCAGCGTGTTGTTTTTTTTTCAGATTAGCGTCAGTCTAAACATTATGGCACGGACACAGCACACAGGGACTAACACTGTCAACAATTTATCTGTGATGACACTAATTGGTAAAGTTCACCTGAGAATGTAACTGTTAAAAGAAAGTTTTTCGATTTACATAAGAAAGAAGTGAACCTAACATAGTCATTCTAACAGATGGAAGATTTAACAAACAATCAAGGTATTTTTCAATGTATAATTTCAGTGACATTACACTGTAACTTTTTGCTATGAATTCTGTATCTTACAACTGTGTACTCCACAGCCACCTGATGAAGGAGCAGCTCTCTAAAAGCCATTGCTTCCATTAAACCTGTTGGACTATGAGCTGGTGTTGTGTGATTTTTAACTTTGTATTAGAATGCGGATCCCACAATTAAAATAGAGATGAAGAAGCATTTATTCTCTCAGACAGTTCTGTATCAGTGGACTTTCTTTTAGCAGAAGGTTGTAGAGGAAGTGTCATTAGGTGGAATGAGGCTGAGATCTGCAGATCTTCAAACAGCAAAGACATCAAGCGTTTTGGGGAAAGGCAAGAAAGTGCAGTTCAAGGTTATCAGATCAGATATGAAACCATTCAATAGCGGAGCAGACTTCATGGTCTGAATGGTGTATATCTGTTCCTAAAATTGTTGGCCTTAATATGAAGCTGCAAGCCGACCTGAGTAAAACGTGCCAAGTTTTTAAAAAAACCGTGGTGCCCCGGAACACTGAACCGACGTGAAATGTACAAAGAACAACACACAAAGGGCAGACAATATTGGATAATTGATCCGTAGTGATCAGTATACCAAGGTAAACAGCAAAACCGACATTCAGTATCTACATTGAACCTGGCTCCACGAGGCATTTTGTTAACTCTCACAAACCACTATTCCCCTTCCGTTTTCCTGACGCCCCCTCCGTTCTTGTTTTAACTGATTGAACGTCAGGCAATTGCAGATGACATTGCTGATGTGGAACCGTAGCATATAGAACATAGAACATTACAGCGCAGTACAGGCCCTTCGGCCCTCGATGTTGCGAATCCCCGTCATACTAATCTGAAGTCCATCCCATATACACTATTCCATGTACGTCCATATGCCTCTCCAATGATGACTTTAATGTGCTTAATCTTGGCAAATCTACTACCGTTGCAGGCAAAGCATTCCATACCCTAACTACTCTCTGAGTAAAGAAACTACCTCTGACATCTGTCTTATACCTATCTCCCCTCACTTTAAAGTTGTGTCCCCTCGTGTTTGCCGTCCCCATAATTGGAACAAGGCTCTCCCTGTCCACCCTATCTAACCCTCTGATTATCTTGTATGTTTCCATTAAGTCATCTCTCAATCTTCTTCTCTCTAACGAGAGCAGCCTCAAGGCCCTCAGTCTTTCCTCGTAAGGCATTCCTTTCATCCCAGGCAACATCCTGGAAAATCTCCTCTGCACCCTTTCCAAAGCTTCAACATCCTTCCTATAATGCGGTGACCAGAACTGTTCACAATACTCCAAATGTGGCCGTACCAGAGTTGTGTATAGCTGCAGCATAACCTCCTGATTCAGGAACTCAATCCCTCTATTAATAAAGGCCAAAACACTGTATGCCTTCTTCACAACCCTGTCAATCTGGGTGGCAACTTTCAGGGATTTGTGGACTTGGACACCGAGATCTCTCTGTTCATCTGCACTCCCAAGAATCTTATTATTAGCCCAGTACTTTGCATTCTGATTACTCCGTCCAAAGTGTATCACCTCACACTTGTCCACATTAAACTCCATTTGCCACCTCTCAGCCCAACTCTGCATCCTA
This sequence comes from Chiloscyllium plagiosum, assembly GCF_037043375.1. Taxonomy (NCBI): domain Eukaryota; kingdom Metazoa; phylum Chordata; class Chondrichthyes; order Orectolobiformes; family Hemiscylliidae; genus Chiloscyllium; species Chiloscyllium plagiosum. The sequence goes on from NW_028270183.1 coordinate 50,636,833, forward strand.
TCTATGTCTCTCTGCAACCTACTACAGCCTTCGTCACTATCCACAACTCCACCGACCGTAGTGTCGTCCTCAAATTTACTAATCCACCCTTCTAAGCCCTCATCCAGGTCATTTATAAAAATGACAAACAGCAGTGGACCCAACACCGACCCTTGCGGAACGCCGCTAGTAACTGGACACCAAGATGAACATGGAGGAGAAGGTGAGGACTGCAGATGCTGGAGATCAGAGCTGAAAATGTGTTGCTGGAAAAGCGCAGCAGGTCAGGCAGCATCCAAGGAACAGGAGAATCGAAGTTTCGGGCATAAGCCCTTCTTCAGACATTTTCAGCTCAACCAAGATGAACATGTTACATCAACTACAACCCTCTGTTTTCTTTCAGAGGGTCAATTACTGAATCAAACTGCTATGTCTCCCACAATCCCATTCCTCCGCATTTTGTACAATAGCCTACTGTGGGGAACCTTATCGAATGCCTTGCTGAAATCCATGTACACCACATCAACCTGTTTACTCTCATCTACTGTTTGGTCACTTTGTCAAAAAAACTCAATAAGATTCTTTGGGCACGACCTACCCTTTACAAAACCGTGCTGACTGTCCCTGATCAGATTATTATTTTTTAGATGATTATAAATCCATTCTCTTATAACCTTTTCCAACGCTTTACCAACAAATGAAGTGAGACTCACTGGTCTGTAATTACCAGGGTTGCTCTACTACCCTGCTTGAACAAGGGGACCACATTTGCTATCATCTTGTCCTCAGGCACTATTCCTGTAGACGATGACTTCTAGATCAATGCCACAGCCTCGGCAAACTCTTGCCTTGCTTCCCAGAGGATCCTAGGATAGATCCCATCCGGCCCGTAGGAATTATCTATTTTCACACACTGCAGTATTTCTAATACCTCTTCCTTGTGAACTTCGATCTCTTCTAGTCAAGATGCAAGTATCTCTGCATCTTCCTCGCCAACATTTTCATTTTCTATAGTGAATACTGTCGAATAATTTATTGTTTCCCCATGTCTCCTCTGACTCCACACACAATTTCCCACTATTATTCTTGATTGGCCCTAATTTAACACTCGTCATTCTTTTATTCTTGACATACCTATGGAAAGCCTCAGGGTTAACCCTGATCCGATCCGCCAACAACTTCTCATGTCTCCTCCTGGCTCTCATGTCTCCTCCTGGCTCTTCTGAGCTCTCTTTTTAGGTCATGCACGGAAACGATTCTGTCTGCTGCGCAACATCATTCTGCTTCGAAAGATCAGGCAGTATTTCATATTGATTACTGCAAACGTTAACATTTAACAAGCCATTACAGTTAAAGCATTGAATCCTCATCACTATACTACCAGGGAAGATTTCTGTTAACACCACCCTGGACACCATGAGATTCGTCATTCTATACTCCCATCCTTCTGTGCATGACCTCTCGGCTCTATTCCGGTCTTGTTGGTTGGTTTACAATGCTGAGGCTATCCAATCATCTTTGCATTTCAGTTTCTAATGTATGTGACCTTTCTCTGAGCTGGCAATGTGCTGGCTCAGTGGTGATAACACTGGCCTTGTCAACTAGAAAAGTGCTTGAAATAGACCACTCTTGTTTTTCATTCCAAGAACTTGAGGAAAACCGATAGGAAGGACAGGAAATAGCGGGCGTGAGCAATGATCAAGTCTGACAGCAAGAACGAGGTGAGGCAGTACAAACTACAGATTGAAGGGGAGACAATGGGCAATGAACACTGGTGCGGGAGGGGCTGAATGCTTCCTTTCATTGCTGTAACTAGACACTGGTGTTGAAGTCTAAAATGGGACAATATCAGCCAAGTCCGTGAAATCTTACTTTCTGCTTGTTTTCTCCCGAGGATTGTGTCACTCTTGGGGAAATGTGTCTGCACGCTTCAGTCTGTGGGTAAAAATGGGGTTCAGTTACACGGCTGAATGTGAACACATTTTCCCATCTCAAACTTTAATCCCATTTGTTGTGTTTTACGAGATTAAAACTTTCCAGAGAAATTAGCATTCAGATGAACACGTGAAACGTCAGACCTTACAAGGTTACAGACCAAGTGCTGGGAAATGAGATGAAGGGACCCATTTCTGTGCTGTAAATACTCGATAATTCAATCATTTTTGACGGGAAACATATCTGCTTGACATAATTCCAAAAACTGTGTTATGAGGAAACGGTGCAACTGCTTCTGCCCTCATCCCTGGTGGTCTAATGGTTAGTATTCAGCGTTTTAACTGAGTGGCCTGGGTTTCATTACCGATCAGGAAATCAGGACTTCTTGTTCCTGATTCAGAGAGCGCACCTCTACCAGGATTCTGTTTCATGCCTTAGATCACTCAATACCCCAGCTCTTCAAAGAAGGGAAAAGTGCCTTCCCTCTCTCTGCACAGTCGGACAGTTAATCCTTCATTCTCCTCTGATTCGACTTCCCAAAGAGTTTCAATTTACTGTAAAAACTGAGTCTCAGCTATTTCTTTTCTGTGCTTTTCATACATAGAGCTGCAGCGATTGAATGCGTTGGTTTCTGAAAACGAAACGTACCTATGAGCAATGTATTGGGCTATTCCAGGATTGCCTTCGCTGACAGCGCTGGGACATGACTTGTGTTCTCTATGATATGGAAGTGCCAGTGTTTAAGTTGAGTAGACAAAGTTAAAAATTCCTCAATATCAGGGCATAGTCCACTAGGTTTATTTGGAAGCACGAGCTTCCAGAGAGCCACTCCTTCATCAGGTGGGTGTTTTTCTGCAGGAAATTGGCGTGTATGTCAATATGCGCGATCTTTTGGAAGATCATCTGGACTTTAACCGACCGTTCGTGGTGTCGATGGTACCCATGACTTGGAGGTGTTGGTGTTGGACTGGGGTGGCCAAATATAAAAATCACTGAAAGCCATTTTAGATTCCAAGAGTTGACAAATACCTGATGAAGAAGCAGTACATGGAACACTGGTGCTTCCAAATACGCCTGTTCGATACAATCTGGTGCTGTGTGATTTTTACTCTGATTGTTCTTGGTAATGTTTAAATGATCGAAGGCAGTGAAAGAATTTTCGTTCGTGGGGATGAAAATTTCACATATTATCCACCTCAGCGGAACAAAAATGATTAGTTTGTATGTGTGATGAATCTCCACAATGCGCGAGCGCCAAGTAAAAGTCGAACTTTCAACTGCCTGATCCGTAGCCGAATGAGCTACTCATTGCAAAGATGGGTAGATTGTTGAAATATACAATTTCAACATTTGCCTTCACTAACCAATGAACATTTTATTTTGTTTTTCATCTGTAGAAATCTTAAAATCTTCATCTTTAACAGACTCAATGACAGATCCCTATTGTGACTCTGGCATCAAATTCCAAAGTGTAAACCCCCTCTGAATTCTTCCACCACAGTCTGCTGTTTGGGAATTTTTTCTGTTGTGGGAAATGCACTTCCCCGTGTATCAACTGTTGCTCCCAGCATGCGCTCTGGCACTGCACTCATTTTCCTTCTGACACTTGCTCACTCTGTTGCTGTGATCATACAGTGACTTGGTGTCGCACGGCACAGGAAAATGATACAGATCAAGGTTTTTGCATTGTTGAATTCAATTGTCAGTTTAGCCTAATTTAGGATTTTGAAATTGTCTGTCCTGTACACAAGTGCGTGTCAAAAATATCTGAGCAGAAGAAAGCTGTTCCGAATAATGACATTGAGCACTATGCACTCTCGTCCAGTCTGGAAAACAATTCCTCACAGGCAATTTAATAGACAATAGGTGCAGGAGTAGGCCATTCTGCCCTTCGAGCCAGCACTACCATTCATTATGATTATGGCTGATCATCCTCATTCAGTATCCTGTTCTTGCCTTATCCCCATAACCCTGGAGTCCACTATCCTTATGAGCTCTATCCAACTCTTTCTTGAAAGAACACACCTGCTTTCTCGGGTTCTTCATTCCGTTGACTTCAAATCTTCACAGAATTCAACAGACCTTGTTACATAGTCTTTTCTTCATTTTTGTTCAGACCACTGTGAGCAGAGTGTCACAGTGGGCATGCGCTTGCCCCACAACCCAAAGGTCAGACCATAGTCTTAGAACCGTACTGTACTATTTATCATTTCACCAACACCAGGGAGAAATATCTGCTCTGCTGCATAATTTACGCAATTCACTTATTAATAAGGTCATTGGACTCCGGGTACATATGACGAGGTGGCCGAGAGTTTCAGGCGATGGACTGCTAATCCATTGTGCTCTGCACACGTGGGTTCGAGTCCCACTCTCGTCGCTGTTTTTAATGTTGCTATTTTTGTACGCTCACAGCTGTTTTATTGAAATTGGAACTCCAATGTCAGTTTGTATGCATCAACGCTACTATAAAATCTCAAAGAATACTTTGAGCCAGTTGCCTTAACTGCATTGAAATGTAGATCGCATTGGGATAATGAAAAGGAACGCAATTTTATTTTTCAAGTCAAGCTGCTGTGACCTTTTATTGTATGAAAGAGATCCAGGAAAACCAAATAATGAGAGATGCGAAATGTATGTTTATGCAGTGGGATTCTTAATGACTGTTTTGTTGATGAAATCTGGAGCAGGATGAGTAGAAGTGATTCATCTTGGTGAGAAGAGCACAGAGAGACAGCACAAAACAATGGAGATATTTCAAAAGGGGCAGGGCATGGGTGTAGGGGCACCGAGAACTACCTGTAAATGCACAGTGGAGAACTGCCGATGTTGGTGCCGTGCATGGGCACGGAGAGACTTACGCATTGGTGTCTCCCTCGCCCGTTGCTCTCGCCATTGATGAAGACTGGACATAAGGCACAGATAAACACAAGATGTGGGAAGCTGAAAATGTGTTGCTGGAAAAAACCCAGCAGGTCAAGCAGCATCCAAGGAACAGGAGAATCGACGTTTCAGGCATAAACCCTTCTTCAGGAATGAGGCTGGCGTGCCAAGTGGGCTGAGGTAAAAAAAAGTAGAGTGGAGGGAATTTGGGGGAGGGCGCTGGGAATATGATAGGTGGAAGGAGGTGAGAGTGAGGGTGATAGGCTGGAGAGGGGGTGGGGCAGAGAGATCGGGAAGAAGATGGCAGGTCAAGAGGGCGGTGCTGAATCTGGGGGTTGGGACTGAGATAAGGTGGGGGAGGGGAAATGAGGAAGCTGAAGAAATCTACATTCATCCCGTGTGGTTGGAGGGTACCGAGGCGGAAGATGAGGCGCTTTTCCTCCAAGCGTCGTGTGGCCAGGGTCTGGCGATGGAGGAGGCCAAGGACCTCATTGATTGGCTGATCAGATTGAGAATGGTCGTTTTTTGAGGACAATTTGAAGTGAATCAATGATGGTGATTATCTTTGTTCTTTGTTCACCTTGTGACATTGCTCATGTCCTTGTTAGCATACAGCTCTACAGCGTGTAAAATTTCAGCTGTGCACCTGGCTGTGCACCTGGCCAGGGTACAACCATTCGTATGTCTCTCTGTGCTCTTCTCACCAAGATGAATCACTTCTACTCAACCTGCTCCAGATTTCATTAACAAACCAGTCATTAAGAATCCCACTGCATAAACATACATTTCGCATCTCTCATTATTTGGTTTTCCTGGATCTCTTTCATACAATAAAAGGTCACAGCAGCTTGACTTGAAAAATAAAATTGCGTTCCTTTTCATTATCCCAATGCGATCTACATTTCAATGCAGTTTAGGCAACTGGCTCAATATATTCTTTGAGATTTTATAGTAGCGTCGATGCATACAAACTGACATTGGAGTTCCAATTTCAATAAAACACCTGTGAGCGTACAAAAATAGCAACATTAAAAACAGCGACGAGAGTGGGACTCGAACCCACGCGTGCAGAGCACAATGGATTAGCAGTCCATCGCCTTAACCTCTCGGCCACCTCGTCACATGAACATGGAAGCCAATTACCTTATTAATAAGTGAATTGCGTAAATTATGCAGCAGAGCAGATATTTCTCCCTGGTGTTGGTGAAATGATAAATAGTACAGTACGGTTCTAAGACTATGGTCTGACCTCTGGGTTGTGGGGCAAGCGCATTCCCACTGTGACACTCTGCTCACAGTGGTCTGAACAAAAATGAAGAAAAGACTATGTAACAAGGTCTGTTGAATTCTGTGAAGATTTGAAGTCAACGGAATGAAGAACCCGAGAAAGCAGGTGTGTTCTTTCAAGAAAGAGTTGGATAGAGCTCATAAGGATAGTGGACTCCAGGGTTATGGGGATAAGGCAAGAACAGGATACTGAATGAGGATGATCAGCCATAATCATAATGAATGGTAGTGCTGGCTCGAAGGGCAGAATGGCCTACTCCTGCACCTATTGTCTATTAAATTGCCTGTGAGGAATTGTTTTCCAGACTGGACGAGAGTGCATAGTGCTCAATGTCATTATTCGGAACACCTTTCTTCTGCTCAGATATTTTTGACACGCACTTGTGTACAGGACAGACAATTTCAAAATCCTAAATTAGGCTAAACTGACAATTGAATTCAACAATGCAAAAACTTTGATCTGTATCATTTTCCTGTGCCGTGCGACACCAAGTCACTGTATGATCACAGCAACAGAGTGAGCAAGTGTCAGAAGGAAAATGAGTGCAGTGCCAGAGCGCATGCTGGGAGCAACAGTTGATACACGGGGAAGTGCATTTCCCACAACAGAAAAAATTCCCAAACAGCAGACTGTGGTGGAAGAATTCAGAGGGGGTTTACACTTTGGAAGTTGATGCCAGAGACACAATAGGGATCTGTCATTGAGTCTGTTAAAGATGAAGAGTTTAAGATTTCTACAGATGATAAACAAAATAAAATGTTCATTGGTTAGTGAAGGCAAATGTTGAAATTGTATATTTCAACAATCTACCCATCTTTGCAATGAGTAGCTCACTACTTATCTCACTCGGGGTCAGAACCAATGGTCAAGATGATCGTCTTATCCCCGTTACTAGCCATGGAATCAGAGAAACTCGGTTTCTCAAACGTTTAGGTACAACCAGGAATGTGGAGGTAAGCATTAATGTGTTGCTCCTGTGCTGCAGGTGACCAGTGCACAGTATCTCTGTTCCAGTATAGTGGGCAGTGCTGTCCCGAAGTTTTAAGTTTGAGCCTCACATGGAGCAGCTTCAATTTGTCATCGTGTTTAGGGGTGCGGATAGAAGGTGATAGTGAGCAAAGCCAAGTTTATGGGAAAATACCCGAGATTGTGGATTGAGAAACGACCTTTTCTGGATAATGAATCCTTGATCAACAAACATACTGCAAGTATCTAAAACGTGTAGAGACATGTGTGGAGAGAGAGCCAAAGGCGATTTTTCAGTAGGTAGATAACGTTTCCCATGTGCACTGCGTTAAATTCCGGGAAAATAGATGTTGAACTGGTTTCATGCTACACAGTTTGTTACAAACTCACAAAGGTTATTGCAATAATCAAAAAAAAATCACATAGGACCGTTTGAATATTGTATTGAATTGAATTTTGTTCTGAGCATATTTCATCTTCAATGGCGTGCTGCAGAGAAGTACAGAGGGTTAACAACACAAAAGGACAGAGTCTTCTTGGTGCATTTCTTGGGTGGAGTTAAGAATGTACGAAATATACATAACATCATGTGAATGTGGTCAAATCTTTAAAGTAGGTGTTGTGTCTCCAAGTGACGATTCAATTCCTACTCATTAGGATATAGCTTCTCTCGGCAGTTATTTCAAGACATCAGCTCCATTTGCAGAGTTTCACCTGGAATAATACGCCACACCTTACCAATCCATGAACTTTTTATACTCAATCTTAATCAGTTGTATGTGTTCATGAAATGTCTTTGTGTCTGAAGTCAACCAAATTCGAAATTGTTACGCAACCGCACTGACTTTCTCTCAATTATAAATTCCCTCCTTGTATGCTTGTTCGTGTATCTTTTAAAACACTGTGAAATCAGCTTCTAAGCTTTATTTCTGGAAAGTTGTTCACGATTTAATTCACTCTATTGAGTGGAAGAAATTCTCATCCAAACTTTTCTTAATCATTCACTGATGGTTTTGAAGCTCTAACTAAAGTTATTGATTCACTCGAAAAGGGCATTTCCCCATTTCGTCATTCAAACCTCGAGTTATGTGAAAATCTCATTCGTTTTCTTCAAACTTGCGTGTATCTGCTCCAGCATTTCCAAATCTCGTGAATAAACTCCTTCATTCTTTCTATCATCCCGTTTGTATCCTTTCTGATATTGTTATGTCTCAGTAAACAACGTCACTTCACTTTCTAATATCTTGCTATCCAGGAAACAGCGTCTGTGCCCTTTCTAACCTCTTGACATGTTTTTGGTAGTGAATGAGGACAAGGATTACACACAATGGTCCCACTGAGGGTGATCTACAGATTCTACAGATACATTATGAACTCTTTGCTTTTTAAATATGACGTCACTATGCATAAACTCAAATAAGGTAAATTATTATCTATCCAGTTCATGAACATCGTCTCCATGGAGACGAAAATTATCTATCACTCCCTTTATTCTTCCACGAAATGTTCAAAAGGTTTGGAAGGCCAACATCTCTAACTCCCCGTGCCCTGAGTGAGTCTCAACTATTTCTAAAGGAGACTGAAGTTCAAATACTTAATAGTGTTCTCCAGTCATTCCAGTGCAGATTGGTTCTGGACAGTAAATGCCATCACCACAGGCCACCGTGGATCTGAAATCAACAGTTTTCACATAGTAATTGTCGTAGCTATTGTGCATCGTATGTCCGTGTTCGTGTTCAATTTGTTCATAATTTCATGGGCCCCTGTAATGAATTCTACTGAATGATTAATATGTGAATGGAGACATTCCCTTCACCACTCATTCGAAACTCCATGGAACATTGAATAATTTTACTCATATGCTTCCAGAGGACAGTCCTACCATTACTGGGATAAATCAGTGAACATTCCGGACGTATCCTCGAAGGCAAAGATTTCCTTCTCCAGTTTAGCGGATCATTACAGCATTGAATCCCATGTATGCGTTCATTAAAACCAAAACAGTTGCAGCAAGACTTTAAAACAAAGATTTTGCAATCTGCTTGCATTGGTTGTCCCAAACATTACATTCCACATTGTGGTATGTTTGTGGATGAAAGCACTTTCTGAATCTTGAGCAATTACATTTCAACTTTGTCAAAACATTGTCATTCGCTGTTCTCTCTTTCCCTTTCAGTTTCCCGTTTAATATCCCGTATTTTCTCAGTTTATCTTACGTTTTCAACAATTTCAATCAATCTCGCTCCTGATTACCAATCCGAGAGAATGCCACAATTATATGCAGTGCAGCTGTAGGGCGCGGTGAACAAGTGGAAAGGCATTGATCACGTGAACCAAATAAAAGTAGCGGGCTGGTGGAATCTGGCCGTTCCATTGCAGTGATATTTAAAACATTTCACGTAATCTTCAGCCAGATCATATTGGCAGAATATAAGAAAACATAAACGAAAAAATTGCCGATGTTGCAAATCAAACAAAAACAGACGTTGCTGGAAAATTCCAGGACGTGTGGCAGCATCTGTGGAGAGACGGACCCAGTGGATGTGAAACGTTAACTGTGATCCATCTGCACAGATGCTGCCAGCTCACCTGTGATTTTACTGCAATTTCTGATTTTGTTTCAGTGAAGATTTTGTCACAGTTCATGAGAAGAGTGTTCTCGAGAATCAAACAGACAGCATGGACCTGATATTCTGAAATGAGACAGTAATAATGAATGAGTAGAGCATGTTGTACTGGAAAAGCACAGCAGGTCAGGCAACATCCGAGGAGCAAGAGAATGGACGACTTAGGCATAAGCCATTCATCAGGAATGAGGCTTGTGAGTCGGGCAGAGTGACAAAGCTGAAGCCAGGTGCCAACTTGCAGGCACCTCCTCCTACTGACCCCGATCATGACTTCGCCTCCCATCACCAAACCATCATCTCTCAGACCATCCACAATCTCATCACCTCTGGACATCGCCCATCCACAACCTCCAACCTCATTGTCCATGAACCGTGCTCTCCCCGATTATACCTCGTTCCTACGTTACAGAAACCTGACTTCCCCAGTCGACCTATTGTCTCAGCCTGAGCCTGTCCCATCCGAATAATCTCTTCATACCTCGTCACAATCCTATCTCCCCAGTCCAGAAAATGTCCATTTATATTCGTGACACCCCTATGCACTTCACCTCCTCCACGAATTTCGTTTCCCTGGCCCCCAACGCGTCATCTTCACCATGGACATCGCGTCCCTGTACAAATTCATCTGCTGTGACAGAAGTCTGCAAGCCTTCCATTTCTTAATCTCACACCATCCCAACCAGTACCTTTCCACGGACATCCTCATCCACCTGACTGAACTAGTCCTCAAAATCAACAATTTATCTTTCCAATTTTCCCATTTCCTCCATCGAAACGGGTAGCCATGGGCATCCGCATAGGACCTAGCTATGCCTGCCTGTTTGTCAGATACGCGAAACTGTCCATCTTTCGCACTTACACAGGCACCACCCTCCACCTGTTCCTCCGCTTCATTGATGAATGTATTGGCGCCACTTGGTGCTCCAACGAGGGGGTTCAAAAACTCACCAACTTTCCCAATACCTTCCACCCCGACCTCAAGTTTATCCGGATAATCTTGGCAACTTCCCTCGCCTTCCTGGACCTCTCCATCACCGTCTCTGCCGACGGACTAATCACAGACATATACTACAAGCCCACCGACTCCCACAGGTATCTAGACGACATCTCCTCCAACGCTATCTCGTGAAAAAACGACATTCCTTATTCCCAAATCCTCTGCATCCACCACATCTGTTCCCAGGATGACCAATTACAACTCAGAAAGACCCAGTTCATCTCCTTCTTCCACGATCACAAATTGCCTTCCCACGTGGTTGACAACGCCCTCCAATGCATCTCCTCCACTTCACACACCACCGCCCTTGAACCCCACGCCTCTCAACGCAACAAGGACAGAACCTCCTGTTGCTCACCTTCCACCCCACCAACCTCTGCATAAAACGCATCACATTCTGTCACTGATGCCACCTCGAGGCAGACACCACCGCCAGAGATATATTGTGCTACCCAGCCCTGCCAGCACTCCAAAAAGACCATTCCCTCCACGACCACCTCTTCAGGTCCACACTTCCCCCCACCAGCCCACAACCCTCTCCTGGTACCTTTCACTGCCACCAAAGGAAGGGTGAAACTAGCACCCACACCACTCCAACCAAGACCCGAAGGGATCATTCCACATCCGTTAGAAATTCACCTGTACAGCTAACAATGTCATCTACTGCACCCATTGCACCCAGTGTGGTCTCCTCTTCATCAGGGAGACAGGACAACTTCTTGCAAATCATTTCAGAGAACATCTCTGGGACACCCGCACCCACCAACTTCATATCCAGTGGCTGAACACTTCAACTCCCTCTCCTACACCGTCAAAGACATGCAGGTACTGGACCTCCTCCAATACCAAACCATTACAACCCAACGCCTGGAGGACGAACGCCACACATTCTGACTTGGGACCCGAACAACACACGGGATAAATGTGAATTCGAACAGTTTCCTAATTTCCCCTCCCCCAGGCCCAAGCCTTCAACTCGCCATCGCTATCTCGACCCATTCCATCACTGCCACTTCTGACCTATTATCTTCTCCATCCTATTCATTCATCTATTGCTTTCCAGCTATTTCCCCTCAACTCCAGACCACTTCCATTTATCTCCCAGCCCCGACTCACAAGGCTTATTCCTGATGAAGGGCTTAAGCCTGAAACTTGAATTCTCCTGCTCCTCGGATGCTACCTGATCTGCTGTGCTTTTCCAGCATGACACGACCAACTTTGATCTCCAGCATCTGCAGTCTTAACTTTATCCTTGGAATTATCAATGTCATTGGAGTGAAGATATCCCTCGATTGCAGTGATCACAGTGTGACTGAGTTTTCCATTTAATTTGGGTGAGGGCAGGTTGGATCTGAGATGAGCACTTAACACCTAAACAACTGGAATAGTATCAGATAGCGAGGTTAGGGCGGGCTGAAGTGAAGTGGAAAATTCTGTCAGAAGATTGGTCAATATAACTGCCCCACATCACCCAGATTGTAAAAGACACACAGAAGGAGCAAAGCACCTTCAGTGAAGACACAATGACAGGTAAAGTGGAAAGGAGACAATACAACACACTGAGTTGCAGTGGAATTATATATTTGAAAGGATTCGATATATAAGCTACTTTACATATGGACAGCCCTCACATTGGAAAAAGCAATTTCCTGCAGTGTAACGGCGTCATTTGCCTGTGACATCACAATGCTGAGAGACACTGACATAGTTTCTTCTGTTGCAGCGTAGCCTAGAGAGAGCATGATCGGACCATCAACCAGAATGCGATACTTCAAAGCTCTCCTCTGCGCAGTACAACTTATTTGCTGCTCCTGTTGTCAGATCTCAATCGCTTCACAGTGTGTCTTCTGCTTCCTGCTTCACGGAAACACTTGAAACGTGAACAAATCACTCGTGTTTACACTTTCACCAATCTTTTGCAGCTCCCGAGTTGGCACAGGTACGAGTAACCGATTGGCCTTATCGAGCGCTCTCACACTGGTATCATCTGAATAATAAAGTGCACAGTGTCTGATCTGCAGAATGTCCCCACGCGAGACGGTGTTGTTTATCCCATCCCCGTGGACTGAGCTGTCTCTATTGACAGAGTATTGAGCCATTTCCCTCCACTTGCAGGCATTCTGAGGGCATGTAAGTGCGGATATACTCTGAAGCTTCCTGTCACGGGCACAGCCAGGTACAAGAGCGCAGCTGGAACTTAGCATCTTTGATTGCGAACTTCCTCCAAATATCATTTATTTGAGAGAGAGAGAGAAAGGTGCTGAGCTGGTGGGAAAGCGAGAAATGGGCTGTGGACTCTCTTCCCTCAGTAAAGTTCAAATAAGTGCATTTTTGTGCTACCCATTTGATGTGCAGAATCAATCTTTGCAGAACAATCCTGCAGAAAGGCTTTTGTTTCAGAGGCGTCGGCTTCATTGCTGCAATCGGGCATCAGTTAACATCTGAGTCCCAACTGTCCCAGATGAAGCGACTCCAAATGAAACCCTCACTCACTGAGAACCATCCCCACAGCCAGGAATTGCGGGGTCTGCAGGCAGTCCAAAGCGGAAGGGAGGATTAAAAACGAGCCATTATTTCTCCCTCAGCCACTCTGTCACAGAGACAGGCAGAGGGACGGCAGAGACGTGTGACGTCATTGACGTGCCGACAGAAGCCGTTCATCCCATCGAGTCCCCGGCAAATCTCTATCGCTTGCTTCTCTCTGACGTTATTCATCATCAGTGCTGCTTGTCCTAATATTAGGGAACTGTGTCTGTGTCGAAATGCTGTCTCTGACATACAGATCCACATGTCATTCACGGCTGTTCATTTCACCGGAGGACCCTGCTGTGTGACACAGGTGGGGAATACCGGCAAGGCGTCATGTGCATGGTACACGCCACAACTGATTTTTCTCACCTTCGCCAGTGTATTCCCAGCTCAGGCAAGTGACTTTGCGAATCAGGTCATAACAGACCGACAGAGAACAGCAAAAAAAATTTCCATAACTTCAAACGTGAGTTTCCTCAAACGTATAAATGTGGCAGGTTTATCTATTTCAGATATCATTGAGTGTAAGGACGCAGAAGGCTCATCAATATGTAATGCGAAGAACGGAGCCCTGCTATAGCGAAACACTGGCAGTGGCAGTACACACACTGAAAGCTGAAATTGTCATCGAGCAGAAGATGCTTTTCATTCATTAATTTCTGGATTATGCGCTCACCACGATCCCTCTGGGCAGCTCTGTTATCGCTGACCACAGCAGTTTTCCCCAGTCTTCAGGTTTTTGTAGCATGTACTTCGAGGATGTCGTCAAAAGATCTTCGCTGTTATTGTGTGATGCACTGTGGCACAGATGTGTCCCGGCTGTGTCAATATAACCACCCTGTACCTTCCCAAATTCTGCTGTTTTAATTGCAATTTCAGTCAGAATCACAAAACGTGTCACATTGCAGACTGAGGCCATGCAGCCCGCCTTCGCTCTGCTGGCTCCAAGCAATGAGGAAATGACTGTGTTTTGATTGATTGATTATCACATGTACCTAAGTACAGTGGAAAGCGTTGTTTGCGATTGGTAAAGGCGGATCAGAGTAATCAGGGACGTGCAGATCACAGCGTGAGAAAAGCAAAATTTGACCAGACTCAGGAATTCAGGTTACTACGTATAGGACGTGCGCTCAGCAGAATCCACATTGGCAAGATCAGCATTACTTAAAGTTAGACAATCCATTTCTCAGAGCAGCAACGGCCGAGAAGAAGCGGTTCTTGAACTTGCCTGCGTATGTTTTCAAGCTTTGGAATCTTTATCTGAACCCGATCTCATCGAAATCATATCTTCTCAGTCAAAAATGAAGTAGAGTGCAAAATTCCAAGGCTCATGAACCCGAGACCTCTCGCACGTATGTCACCTGTCTGAGGCAATATCACACCCGAGACAAATGAGCCTGAACGGCGCCAGTTGTGGTAACCATTATTCAGGTGAGTGTTGTTTTGGTTAACTAAGTCAATGTCTGCTTTTTCAGAGTGAAAGAAGCATCGAGTTTTCATCACAGCTCTTTTCCATTCTGACTCGCTTCTCCCAGGAGGCTCTGCTTGCTGCTTTCCCGGAAAATGGCGTTCTTCATTGATAACTGGACGAACTCACCTCCATTGTCACGCAGTGTTGGTGGAGAGCAGCTTGAACGTGATCTTCATCTCCCTATCAAATACGGGTTTGTGGAGCGGGATAGGGGTCAGCCGGGAGTGCGAAGTATGGAAATTCTGGAAAGGTGTAGAAAAGTGAGATCGCGCATGCACAATAAATCATCTTCTTTTGGCAACCCTTGTCCAAATAATGTGATCTGAGATAGATAGAAAATGCAGAACTGCGAGGAAAGAGTGAATCTCTCCCCATTATTTGGGAGCAGTGTCTGTGCTTCTCGAAGTCACAGGGAGGCTTCTGCTGTCTGAACCAGAATGGGATATTACTGCAGCGAGTCCCGTCGCACGCAGCTGCTGTGCATACATTTTTCCACGTTGCCTCCAGTTCATATCAAAGATTTCACAGCTCACATCATCCCAGAGTGACAGGGAAGAGAAGGAAGAGATTCAGACCATCATCTTAACACAACCTTGGGATCAATTGGATGTGGGAGAGCGGACAGTCTCGACTTGTTCCAGCATTTACAATCTTTGTTCGTGTGGCAACAAAAGCAGGAACCAGGAACTGTTTATATTGCTTCTTAAAACAGGTAATTAAATTTTGAAGAGCATAGATATTTCTCCCTGGTGTTCATGAAATGATCAAGAGCAGAACACGGTTCCCTGAGTATGGTCTGACGTCTGGGTTATGGGCCCAGGGCACTCCCACTGTGATATTCTGTTCACAAGATCTGACCACATGGAAAGAAATGACACAGTGACAAGATCGATTGAATGGGATTCCATGAAAAACAGAAGCCGATGGAATGAAAAAAGCCATGAGAGCGGGAATGTAACATTATCTGTGAGGAAGTTGTTTTCCAGACTCGAGGAGCGTGCACAGTGCTGTTTCCAGGGGTCAATGTCTGGATAAGTAGACTGAATCAGCATCGGCTGTTATTGTACTGCATCTTTTGTACAATGTTGCAAAAGCACCGGCCTTTTGTATAAAGGGGACAACTTCAAAATCCTAAATGATGCAAAGCACACAAATGAGGTGAACAACAAAGCAACCACAGAAACTCGTTTTACGTCATGGGGTAAACGCCCCTGCTCAATTTTAGCTCAAATTCGCTCTCTTTCAAAGTCCTGAGCCTGAGATTCAAACAGTGAATGGTGTATGTTAATAAAAACTGCTCGGATCTCACAACTTCAGTATTTAATACGCCCCTACATGTATGTCTGACAACAGTAATTGGTCACTCACTGTGTTACTTCAGCACACGTAGAGAAGAAATAAATATAAGAACTACAATCACGTATGTGACTGGGATTTGACACGATGCTGCTGCAGCCAATCGATTCAGCTGTAATTAAAATTGCATCCACCTTTCCCGTGTCGGTAATAAGATTGCACAGCTTAGTGGTGAGTTTTCATGCGTTGAATGGGACCCAGCATTCTTTCTCGTGTTGAAATTTACTGAGATTTAAAGGCATGGTGAAAGAGACGGTAGAGTTTACTAGAATATAATGACGTTAGGAAGGACACGGTCAGATTTCACTTGATACAAAGTCGATAGAAAGGACAGACATGTTGTTTTCCAGACTCGAGGAGCGTGCACAGTGCTGTGCTTACTTTGAGATAACACCACTAGAAAAGGAAATAGCAGATTTAACGGGACGGTGAGATAGATAAAGAATCATGCGGGAGAAATCAGGAAAGAATTAGCAGTGTCTGAAGGGAGGTTATCCAGCTGATGTGACGTTAGTAAGACGAAATCTGAGGGAAATTCCTTCGTTTAGGTGAGTGGAAACTAAAGCTTGAAGGTACAAAACCAACGGGGAATGATGTAGACGTTTGGAGCAGATTTTTTTTATTCTGAGAATTATTGAAATCGAAGATGAATTTTCAGAAATAAAAACATTTTAGGTGCTGATTCCATTATATATCAAGTGTCGTGTGCAGACACAGGGACTGAATTTAACAGCGAGAGAGATCCTGGGCTGCCTGGATGGCGAGGCAAAAGGGACATACTCTCGAAGTGGATAACATTCTTCGGAAAGAAATTGCATAATACCTGCATCTGAAAATGCCAAGTGTAAGAAGAACTGTTGGCGTTGATAGGTGTTGCAGCTTATTCTACATGAAATATTATAATTTGTAAATACACTGAGCTGTTTGGTTTAGCTCTGCATTGAATGGAAGTCGGTTAGCTCAGTCCGCTGACTAACTAGTTAAGAGAAAAGTGAGACCAACAGCATGGGATTAATTCTCTCACTGTCTCAGTTTTGCATAAGGATCATCATCTAACCCACTCATCAGATTTGTTATACTATGGTGCCTCTAGTGAGTAAGATTTGGCCTGTAGATGTAAAACATGATTATCATTGCCATCTGTTGCCTTGAACTTTTGGTCACAATCACTCGAAAGGAGAGTGAGCCCATTTAATTCTCACTGATCTTCGCTTGAAAAATCCTGTGACAAGTCTCGACCTTATCACAGTTTGCACCCTCTGCTCCTCCCAACAGCAAAACTACTTGGTATGCCTTTGCCAGATTTACTGACAACATTCAAACTCCGCAAAGAGATAAATACAATACTTTCGATTGGATAATGAGCCGTGCATGTTTGCAGGAAATGGAATGATATGAAATGAGTTAAACAGACTTTCGCAGAGTGTAATCCAGTGCAGACTGAGCGATTTGAGAAAGGTCATTAAGCTAAAATTTCACTTCTGCTCCGCTATACATAGATGGATATTCACCTGGGGAATATTTGCAGCTTTTCAGATAATACTTGACAGAAATGTGAAACTGGAGTTTTCAAATAAATGCTACTTGACTCAACATGGATTTCAACTGCGTTTTAGTTTGATGCGCTAATAATCCCTTGTCAATGTTGATAACAGCATATTCAGATAAGCATTGAACTTACAAACGTGGCATTTTACGCGCCTTTAAGTAGCAGGCGATAAACAATTGCGCGACTGAAGCTGCAGACAGTAAGCTGGTCACATGTCCTACTCATACCTCAGGAACTTTAACTCAACTGCTCTACTTTTGTTGTGGTTCTGAAATTAAAGCTAACGCAGACGAGATGAAACTGACATGAACCTGTGATTATTGAAGCATTAGATTCAGGAAAGGGACACATAAAATATGCAAAATAGACTTCATTGAAAAATGGGTTCCATTGGTTCCTGCGTTGTTTACAGACAATGTTACATTGCCGCTGTCGACAGACCTTTCCTTCGATCGGCTTCAATTCGAAGCAATAAAAATTCGCAACTTCCTTCTGAAAGTTCATACTGGTAACATGATACAGACTGCATTGATCAATAATCTTCACCATTCCAACATCCATGAACACGTTGCACGGTTTCGATGAATACTGAGGATGTAAGAGTGTAATGCAAGTATAAATTCATTTCAAGTTTAAATTGTAAAGTAGGAAGAATGCACAGTAAGACTCAGAATGCCAGAAATTCATGTACGTCTCCGTGTCCAGAACTGCAGCAAAACAGAGGGGTAATGTGTCCCTGAATCCCCACGTTTGCTTGCTCCATGTGTCCAGCTGGAAACCTGTGTGAAGGAGCATGCAGTCTGACAGAGTACCTGGGAGAATCCTCGATTGTCTGATCTAAAGCTGCAATAGGAGCTCTCCATTCTGGCTGTGAGAGCGGTGGGTTAAATGGGAAGACCTTGATATTCCGTGGGTGTAGATTCACATTGCAGCATGTTATTGTTGAAAACCCTCTGTCAGAAACAGCACTGACAGAGAGGAACAGGAGGACGCTATTCCAAACACCGGTCCTATTCCACCATTTGGCATCGTTATGACGAACCAAATACATCAATATCTTTCCCCGGTCCATGCACAACAGCCTGTTGCCCAAAGGGAAAAAGGCATTTAAGGAATCGATAATGCGTGTGTAACTATTGGAGGGGAATGCGTTTAGAGATTTGTGGGTTTCTGTACGAAGTTTGTAGGTTTCGTGGGTTAGCAGCTGGTCTGGTCTGATCATGCTTCAAATGATATGATTCCGTCAAAACTCACCAACAAGGGGGTCAGGAGTTTTCCGTGGTGAACAGCAATTTCGAGAACCCCAGACGACAGGAATTAATGATGAATCAGCAGAATACTAATTGGTTCAGCTGAAATCTGAACTCCGGTTCTGGTGGAACTCAGAACGGCAAACTTTGTATAGCAATGTTAACAATGCTGTAGAAATGTAACACGCTTTACATTGCACCACCGAGCGGCGCTAGCCACAATTTTACTGTACCCAAAGTTGTGGTTGTCATGGAGAAAATGTAATAAATCTCCAGGAGATGCGGGGAGTTCTTCAAGGAGTAGATCTTTTATTTGCAGTCAAAAACCGTGACACTCAGAAAGCAAACTCTTGAACGACCCCGAAACTCAGGATCCGTGGCTCGTTATACACTTTCTTTAATTATATTTTTGTTAGCTGACCAGGATGCCCAACTGTGTTTGTCAGAATTATTTCACTCCAGGAATACAATAAACCACTATCTCTCTACTTTACGTCAATTGTCCTGTTCTGTAAACCACATTTCAGGGGAGATGTGAAATACCAAAGACTAAAAAACGGACAAAAAGTTATAGAATCAGATTTAATGGAATTAGACACAATGCAGACAGAAATCATTTGGCCAATTGAGTCTGCTCTGTGCCGCCGAAGAGATGCACACCCCCCCACCCCATCTTTCTAAATCCGCAGTATTGATCCACCTACAAAAATAGAAATGAGTTCAAAAGCTCAGCGGGTCAGGCAGTTTCGGTGGAGAGAAATCAGAGTTAAAATTGCGAATCAAAACCTGTTCCAAGGAATGATCTGTTGACCCCAAATGGTCATTCTGTTTTCCCTGAGCTGCAATTCCTACTTTTGTCTTTGATTTTGTCTTTGATTATACAGTCCATTCAGGTTTGGTTTACCATCGACCTGAAGTGCACCACTTTGGACAGTGAGAAGGAATCGGAGCAGCCAAAGGAAGCCCACACGGAAGAGAGAGAAAAGGAGCGTGCAACTTCCACACAGTCAGTCACTTAAGTCTGGAATCAAATGCGGGTTTCTGGCCTCTCAGCCCTCCCAAGCTGCAAGCGCCCGTCCCGGATGCGAATTGAACCCAGTCTCACGCAGCGACAGGCAGTGGTATTGCCCTGGAGTTCTATGCAAAAAGAAGCCTATGCATCAGTACTGGAAATCAATAATCGATTAACTATCCGAACACTTTTTTAAAATCACTTGACCGACAGCCTTGTATGTCTTGTCATCAAAAATTCACATCTGACTACTTCTGAAAGTTATGAGGATTACGGCCTCTCCAACATTTGCATGCACTGAGTTCCAGATTTCAACCACCCGCCGTTTCAAAACGTTTGTCTGCGCATTCACTCAAATATTTCCTCCTCTGTCCTTAAATCTTGGACCCCGTGAGTGATCTCTCCATTATAGGGGAACGTTAGTTTAGTCTACGCCACCGTATCCCAGATTATTTTGTTTATCTCAATCATGTCTCCTCTCGATCTCTTCTGCTCTATGTCTATCCAGTCTATCCAATCTCTCTTCATAACAGGAGCTCTTCTACACAGACAATGTCCTGGTAAATCACCCCTGCATCATTTCCAGTGCTAATGTGATTTCTGAACTGCACACAATAGTCTAGATAGAGCCGAATGAGCAAGTGAAATAAATGATGTGGAAGCCCGCATAAAGAGGTCTTTTTGAAAAACAAAGTTTCTTTTCCTCAGTGCTGCCCTGTGTTCTTTTCCTGAGCCTGAAGTTCCAATAATATCCGATCCATGTCATTAAAAGCTGCTACTTGACCATTGATCTCAAAATGGCTTGACTGGTCTGAAGGTCGCAATGGTATGATTGCGGCACGTTCACCCAGCAACAGTGAGCGCAGCAGCACAGACTGAACAGGGTTCAATGTGAAAATAATTGTAATGGAAATGGGACGGGGAACGTAAAGGAGGTCAGTGACTGAGGGAGGGAGATTTGTCTCCAAGAATGGGTGAGTCTGAATTCTGCTATTTACCTCACAGAGATGTGTGAGAGAGGGGTTTGATGAAAAAATCATAATATCAGAGAACGTTTTCATGTAAAATCAATTAATTCATTTCTGTGTTTCATTGGTATGTACCACAAGGAGTTAAAAAGTAGAGAACGTTATATGCCGTATCTCGGTTTCAAACGAGGTTACTGCGGCCACAACGCACAACACTGAACATTATTAGATCCCTGGGTCATGCAGAGATACGTGTTTGAAAAGAGCAGCAACTACAGTGACATATGTGCGAGATATGCGGCTGTCCAGCCCCATCTCCCGCACTTTTATTTCCCTTCCCAGGAACAAAGACACGGAGGAGTCTGTCCAAAACTTTTCATTCAACCTTGCAAAGTCGGGTGCGAAAAATGGTACACACACATTAATAATAATTTCCACACATTATATACACGTAAATGTGGGCTGGGTCTCCTACTGCTGTCTTGACCAACGAGTGCTAGGGTTCCCCACTGTTTTCCTTATTTGGGTTCTGCTGCCTGCGATTATTTTGTTACTCACTTGGCCAATCAGTGTTCGAGTTCCCCGTTCTTTCCTTATATGGATGATGTTGTACAACTGTGGTTAAGGGCGGTCTCTCAGCTATCGAGGAAAGCTGTTACAATTGTTTCATTCATAAAAACATGGGGGAGGTCCGGCACCAGTTTCGAGTGTCTGCTTGTGTTTACTATAAGGCACTTGTGTTTACTATAAGGTAGTAAAGACTAAAATGCAGCTAACCATTTAAAAATTACACTACTCCCTACAAATCCCCCGTGTCTTTTCTTACGGTCTGTAATTTTTAAACCGTAAGTTTCTTCTCCAGGGCGTTTAATAACTCCCGAGCTTGTTCATCAAACTGCCCGTCTCTAATACTACCCCCGCCCAAGAGGGATTCACGTTGTTCCATCTCGTGATTCATTCGTTCAACCTGCCCATAGGGAACATCCCTCTTAGTAAGGGCGGTTTCGATCAGTCGTTGAGTTAATCCCCGGACGCAGGGAATAACGCAACACCCAAGGGCAGTGAGTACCCCTGCCACCACTATACATGAGACAAGAAAGGGAACGACTACCCCCGTCCATTTACCAAACCAAGCTTCCAACCAGTCCGTGAGGCCAGAGTCGATGCCCGAGTTTTCGGCCAGTTCGTCCGCCAATGTGGTGAGTCCATCCAGGGCGCGGGTGATGGACCCATCAGGGGCTGTGTTGTTGGGGATGAAAGTGCAGCACTGAGTGCCTATCATGACACAAACACCCCCCTTCTCTGCCAACATCATGTCTAAGGCCAACCTATTTTCCCACGTCATCCGACTAGTGGCGTCCAGTTGTTCTGCTATTCCTTTCACTGCATCCCGGGTATAATAAATGAACCTCTGCTGATTGTAGTAAATATAATTAATCCAATCCACGTTCTTATTGATGGTCACCCACCAGAACAGTGACGACTCAAAACCCGCCGCTATCTGGTTCCTAGCCTTGTACTCGTCAGGAACACCCCTGGGGACCCCTATGGCATCTAAATATATGTTATCATCGAAAGAGGTCTCCAAAGCTCTCTCAGTTCTTCCACTGGAACGGGGTTGCTCTTGTTTTTCGAATGCCAGGGTGAATGGGATGGCCAATTGAACGATTGCACAAGTGCCCGTCCATTTTCGGGGCAGGGTCTGTCGCAGAACCCTCCCACCACAGTACCACCAGAGGTCTGCCCTAGGCACATGAATGTGGGAGTAATTCCCGCCCGCAGTAGTTTCATTGACCAGCCGAATTGATCCGCTGCACTTGTCAAATGTCCCCACATTGTTGTCCCACTGTAGTCCCGTCCGAGAGACGCAGGCCTGGTGCGTACCCGTTACCCCCGAGAATGATGGCGGGCGGGGCGCCCCCTCAGACTTGACGGGGGGAAACTTCAAACTCAAGGGTCGACAAGTGGAGTCGTTCCAGGCCTCTCGGTCCTGGTATAGCCTTATCATGCAGTCCAAGGCTCGTGGGTGTTTCTCCCATCCCAGCGGGAATGGGACCACCTGAGGGTTAGGGCGGGCACCCGTGCATGCGTAGCAATCACTCTTTTTCATGCTCCTCACAGTATATTTGACCCATTCTATCCAGGCATTCGCCTCCCCGTATCCCGTTTCTATTTCAAAGGTCTTTTCCAAATCCGTCACCTCAATTATTCTAATCTTTCCCTGCTCATCGGTGGCGGATGAGCCCCCAGACTCAGCTTCAATGACCGTGATATACGTGCAGCACAGCTGCACCCCCTCCTGTCCTGCCTGGCCCCCAACTCTAATACCCAGTATCGTTCCATTAAGGCTCGCCCCGTTGTTTCCCAAGTTCTTTATGGTCAGATAGAGCGGATTGCACTGATTCTGCCCACAATCCTGTCCAGGGGTGATGGGATCACGGACAACTGACACCATAGCCTGGACCCCGGGGGCTGGAGGCCTATGTATGCCTTCCCTACCATGCAATTGTAATACTAACGCCTGACCCTGGAATCCCCTTTCTCTCTCTAGGTTCCGTTTAGTTTTATTCAGTTCACTTTTAGTCCTGCAGGGTACCAACCCACATAGGTCTAAGCTAAATGTCTGTGTTGGCTTGTTGGCAAGCACGGAGATGGAGAACCACTGACGGTCCTCTACTTGTTTTTTTCGGAGGCCAAATTGGGTAACACGCATACTATGACCCAGCCCAAGGATAATGGCAAAGCAAGTTAACAATATGATTGACCGCATTTTGTCGCGACACCTTTAGCCAGAGGGCACAGTTCCTTTAGACTCGCCAAAGTCCGATTAGTTTGTTCTCAGGGTCTCTGTTCCTTAGCTGCCTTTGTCAGAGAGGTTCGTTCATCCTCTGTCGGTTGTGGCACTGGTCCCTTGACTCGAGTGTAATGTGTCCAGCCCTTTTCGGCCGTATGGACAGCCGTTTCGGTCGTCAAAAGTACCAGGAAGGGACCGTCCCAAGTTGGTTCGAGGGTACGCTGCTTCCAGTTTTTAATTAGGACCCACTGACCCGGCTTGACAGTGTGCACCGCAAACTCGAGGGGCGGCGTCTGTGCCAAAAGTCCCTGTTGGCGTAAACGAGATAGAGCAGACCCCAGAGCCACCACATATTTTTGCACAAACATATCCCGAGACTCGAATACAGGAGGTTCCCCCTTCGGCCCATGGAACGGGAGGCCAAACAGCATTTCGTAAGGGGAGACGCCTAAATCCCGCCTTGGCTGGGTGTGAATTTGCAATAGGGCAAGGGGTAGGCATTTGTTCCAAGGCAGGCCGATTTCACTAGTGAGTTTGGTTAGCTGCTTTTTGATGGTCTGGTTCATTCTTTCGACCTTGCCCGAGGAGGGGGGATGCCAGGGGGTGTGCAAATCCCAGTCAATCCCCATTGCTTGCACTATATTCTGGAGGACGGTCGAGGTGAAGTGGCTCCCCTGGTCAGAGTCAATAGCGCGGGGTAGCCCAAATCGTGGGATGATTTGTTCGAGTAGAATTTTGCTAACCTGAGTTGCTGTTGCCGTGGCAGTGGGGAAAGCTTCCACCCATCCTGTCAGGTGATCTACTACTACTAATAGATACTTCAGGCGACCTATGGGGGGGAGCTCAGTGTAATCTACCTGGACATACTCAAACGGCCTATAAGCCGGACTCCTACCCCCTTGTCTTGCATGCTGCCGCAGCCCCCTTTTGTTAATCTTTCGACATGTTATGCAATCTCCTGTGACCTGCTTGGCTACCGTGTACAGACCAGGGTGAGCATATCGGCGCAGGAAGGCATCACACAGTGCCTGGACGCCCCAGTGACCCCCTTGGTGTAGACGGGCAATAATGTCCCGCGTCAACGGTTGATTTAGTAGCTGGCGGCCATCGGGTAAGGTCCACTTCCCTTCCCTATCCTTTGTACCCCCAGAGACACAAGAAGAGTTTCTTCTTTGTCAGTAACCGTGGGCACTTCGGTAATTTCGGATATCTGGGGAATCCTTACCAGGCAGTTTATTACTTCCTTCCCCATCCCGGCCAATTTTGCCTGTTCATCTGCCAATTGATTCCCCAGGGTCTCTATTTTATCGTCTTTCTGCTGCCCTTTCACATGTACTACAGCAATCTCTTGTGGCAGCAACAAATCCTCCAAGATCATGGCTACTAGTTCCTCGTGGACCAACTCCTTTCCTCTGCTATTTCCTCCCCTTTCCTTCCAGATCTTCCCAAAGGTGTGTACTACCCCAAAGGCATACTTAGAGTCAGTGTATACTGTCCCGGCTATTCCCTTTAAATTCCTCAAAGCCCGGTGCAAGGCGTACAATTCGCACGTTTGTGCGGACCAGGCATTCGGTAGCCGTCCACTTTCCACTAATTCCCAACCAGTCTCACTAATGACTGCATAACCGTTGTGTCTTTTCCCATCTATCACTCGAGAGGACCCGGCAAAGTACCACCGCCTTCCTGCATGTAAGGGGGTGTCCCTCAGATCTTCCCTCACTTTACTCTGGTACTCTATTATGTCTGAACAGCAGTGTTCCAGTTCCTCCTCCCCTTCCCCTTTCCAAAGAAAGTCCGCCGGGTTCTGGCAGCCCCCGACTTCTATTCGGAGGTCTTCTCGGTCTAACAATATGGCTTCATATTTCAGAATTCTCGAGTCAGTCAGCCACCTCCCGGCCTTCTGATTCAGGATGGCTCTAACCTGGTGGGGAGTAGTGACTGTCAAGGGGGCCCCGAAAGTCAACTTCCTGCTTTCCTCTACCAGCTTTGCCGTGGCTGCCACCGCTTGGACACACTCCGGCCACCCTCGGGAGACTGGATCCAGAATTTTTGACAGGAAAGCCACGGGCTTCCTTTCTCTGCCCCCAATCCTGGGTCAATACTCCAAGAGCGGTTCCCTTTCTGGAGTTCACAAAGAGACGAAATGTCTTACTAAAATCCGGCAAGCTTAAAACAGGTGTGGTCATCAATTTTTCTTTTAGAATTCCAATTAACTTTTTCTCCTCCTCCTCCCATTTTATTCTATTGGGTGCCTCCTCAATGAGTTTTAGGTACAAGTTTAAGTAAGGGGGGCATAGTCATCTATTCATAACCGACAATAGCCTAAGAGTCCCAAGAACTTCCGCAACTCCCTCTTGGTTGTTGGGAGGCCTAGTTCGATTATTGCCCGCACTCTTTCTGGACTTATTCGTTTCTGTCCCTGGCTTATCAAGTGTCCCAGGTACATAACCTCTTTCTCGACATATTGGAGCTTCTTCTGACTCACTCTTAACCCCTTCTCAGCTAGGTAATTTAACAGGGCATTAGTCCCAAGTAGGACGTCCTCCTCCGTGGGCCCGGATAAAAGGAGATCGTCCACGTATTGTATAAGCTTAAGGGCCGGGGACAAGATTAGTCCCTCCAATAATTGTTCCAGAATCTGCCCGAACAGAGTCGGGGACTCAGTGAATCCTTGGGGGAGCACGGTCCACCTGTACTGCTGTCTTCTACCAGTATCAGGATCCTCCCATTCAAAAGCAAAAAGATCCCTACTGTCCTTGTCCAGGGGACACGCCCAGAAGGCATCCTTTAAGTCTATAACACTAAACCAGCCGTGGTCCGGGGGTATTCGCCCCAGAATAGTGTATGGGTTCGGTACCACAGGGTGCCGTACTTGGACAATTTTATTTACTTCCCTTAGGTCTTGGACCATTCTGTAGCTCCCGTCCGACTTCCGGACCGGCAGGATGGGGGAATTGTATCGTGACATACAGGGCTCTACCAAACCATCTTTTATTAGGTCTTCCATAACTGTCTTCAGACCCTGCCTCCCTTCCCAAGAGATGGGGTATTGGCGCACTCTGACGTCGGGGCTCTGGGGCTTTAATTTTACCTCCACGGGTCGAATTGCGAGTCCCCCCCGGTTCCCTTTGGCGACCCAAACCCTAGGGTCTATCTCTGTCAATCGGGACTCACTAAGGTATGACATGGTAACGGCTAATTCATCCTCTTCTCCCACTTCTATTCGTAATCCGAAACGGACTATCAAATCCCGTCCCAACAACCCATAGGGAAGATGGGGGAGGTGAAGGAGTTCCACCTGGAGCTCCTCCTCCTCCAGCCGCAAGGGTTGTGGTTCGAATATTTTCGCACTAAAAACCCCACCCTTAACTCCTGAAATGTTTAATGTTTTAGCTTGGAAGCCAACCCCCCTAGGATGGAGGGGCATTGAGGACCTGCCGGCGCCTGTGTCAACTAAGAAGGTAACATCTTGTCTAAATGGGCCCACCCGTAAATTTACCAGGGGTTCTTGGTAGGCCCGTGTTCCGATCCTCCCCTGACTTCCCTAATCCATTTGTTCACGCTCCATTTCATACATCCCTTCTCTTTCCCTTTTAAACTCGGGACAATCCCTTTTGAAGTGTCCCAGTTTCCCGCAATGGTAACATCCGGCCATTGGAGGCCGCTCAAATCCATAAAATCCTCCTCTCTCACTTCTGCCCCGTCTCGCTTCTCTCCCTCTCCAACTTTTCTTCGACATTCCTCTTTCCACCCTATCACCTCCCTCCCCTATTCCGGTGGATTTACAAGCTTCCCGTACAGCTGCCACCATCATTTTTGTCTTCTGTTTCTCCCTTATTACATCCCTCTGAACGTACACCTTCTGTGCTTCCCGTAATAATTCTGCAACATCTTTTTCAGCCCAATCCTCCACTTTCTGTAATTTCTTCTGAATGTCAGGCCATGACTTAGTCACAAAGTGCACCTTAAGCATGCCCTTGCCTATTTCTCCATCGGGGTCTAAACCTGAATACTTTCGCATGGACTCCTGCAAACGGTCTAAAAACTCACTCGGGGATTCATCCTTTTTCTGTCCAACTTCGAATGCTTTCGCTAAATTCCGCTGTTTGGGCACGCAGGTTTGGATCCCCCTGATTATCAGGCTTCTGAGATCTGTCATATTGGCCCGTCCCCCCGCGTCGTTATGATCCCACCGGGGGTCCTCTAAGGGGTACTTCTGCTCTCCACGCTGAGGGCCGTCCTGATGCTCCCTATCCCAAATGGCCATTGCACTATTCCGGATCATAACAATTTCATCGTAATTAAATAGTATTCTCATCATGGCCTGCAGTTCAGCCCATGTGTATATACTGGGCCCCAGAAATTGATCCAGTTGTATTCCCACACTGATGGGGTCGTCCAGTAGACGGGGTAGTTCGTTACGGAGTTGCCAGATATCCTCAGAATTTAAAGGTTGTACTACGAACCCGGTCCGTTCGTTCCTAAACGGCACCTCTCGTAAGGGGTTCAGCTGTTCAATATTGTCAATCCTCCCAGCTCTCAATTCCTCTTCTCGGCCTCTCTGCATCTCGAGTCGGACTGATTTCCTCGTGCCTGGGGTGGGTTCTGCGCCCCCTCCTGTGCCCCCCACCCGCCCCCCCCCCCCCCAGCAGTCCCTGCCTCACTGGTCATAGCCTGCTGGGAATTGGATTTATCCGTCGCAGGAGAGAGGTCCGCGCTGGACGCCTGGTCGTGCACCTGATCGTGCGCCTGGTCGTGCGCCTGGTCGTGCGCGGGTGGTATATACGGGGGCGGGGCAGACGGTGGCAAACCGTCGGTGAGGATGTCCCAAGACTTCTGGGGCTTCCTCT
Organism: Chiloscyllium plagiosum; assembly: GCF_037043375.1. Classification (NCBI taxonomy): domain Eukaryota; kingdom Metazoa; phylum Chordata; class Chondrichthyes; order Orectolobiformes; family Hemiscylliidae; genus Chiloscyllium; species Chiloscyllium plagiosum. Next base: position 50,665,287 of record NW_028270183.1, read on the forward strand.
GGTCTGTTTGGGGAATCAGAGAATAGAGACGCGTGGGACTCTCGCCGTCGCCCGCCAACCAGGCAGCGGCATATTTGCTCTCTTCTGGGTTAAACGGTTGTTTTCTGTTAACATATACATTTAGGATTTGACACACCCAGTCTTCATCAGACCCATACTCGGGCCAAACTACCGAGGGGGCGCGGATAGGTTCCTTGGTCCATATAAAACAACAATATTTTATCATGGTCTCTTTCTTTAAGTCCTTTGTTCTACTACTGTCCGTCCATAGACTTAACTTCCGACCTAGTGGACTATCGGGGGGTATTTCTTTCCCATTTGCAGTCTTCCCTGACTTCTCCTTAGTAAATCTAGAAGTCTGATTTCCCATGGTCTATCTTAGGTCCTGGTCTTAAACGCCTAAAGCGTTTTCACAGATGACCGTCAAAACCACAATTTCCTGTGGCTTATCTTCGGTCCTGGTCTTAAACGCCTAAAGCGTTTTCACAGATGACCGTCAAAACCACGTGGCCAACAAGGAAGAACAAAACAAAATCTCTTACCTTGATCCGTGCACGGAGTTGTCTGGCCTTTTTAAATGTGTGTACCCCCGTGAATAGTCACTAACCGGTCGTCCCTACACTCGTCCGTGTGTTCCTTTTCCAGGATTCAAAATTATTTTTAAATGAGCCGGGTCACATCCTCTCTTGGCCGACGGCCAACAGACCAAGCTGATCAGTGAGAAGTATAAATATATACTAGACGCGTCTTTGTTGTGATCAGGCTTGATCCGTGAGCCGAAGAGACTTCCCCCCCCGGCAATAATTATTTCATCCCGGAGGAGCCCCCAATTGTGCGAGATATGCGGCTGTCCAGCCCCATCTCCGGCACTTTTATTTCCCTTCCCAGGAACAAAGACACGGAGGAGTCTGTCCAAAACTTTTCATTCAACTTTGCAAAGTCGGGTGCGAAAAATGGTACACACACATTAATAATAATTTCCACACATTACATACACGTAAATGTGGGCTGGGTCTCCTACTGCTGTCTTGACCAACGAGTGTTAGGGTTCCCCACTGTTTTCCTTATTTGGGTTCTGCTGCCTGCGATTATTTTGTTACTCACTTGGCCAATCAGTGTTCGAGTTCCCCGTTCTTTCCTTATATGGATGATGTTGGACAACTGTGGTTCAGGGCGGTCTCTCAGCTATCGAGGAAAGCTGTTACAATTGTTTCATTCATAAAAACATGGGGGAGGTCCGGCACCAGTTTAGAGTGTCTGCTTGTGTTTACTATAAGGCACTTGTGTTTACTATAAGGTAGAAAAGACTAAAATGCAGCTAACCATTTAAAAATTACACTACCCCCTACACATAGGACATGTTAGGAAGAATGCAGAACACAACAGGACTATTTGGCGAGCAATAATAGACATGTGGGAACTCAGAATTGGCTGTATATTCAAATTGGATGTTTCAAGAGGCAGAGGAAGTTCCATCGAGTACTGCATGTTGAAGACTGAGGGTGATAGATTTTTACAAAACATCAAATTCTCAATACTGATACTGCAGGATATTGTTGAAATGTATGTTTCAACAGCAATGAGGTTTCACATTTGTTGCCTCACAAGCTTCCCCACACAAGGAAGTACCCATTTCTGCAGTGGATCACATTACCCCAATTCCTCCACCCAGAATCAGTGGTGCAGCTGCAAAGATCAAACTGGAAATTGGGATGGAAATGAGCACGTGAAGCTACTCCGTCGCACGAGTGATGCGATCGGTGAGCACATGGTCCTTTTATGATGGTACAGAGGTGCATGACATTCTGAGGCTCGGAGTTCTCCTGGTCAAAGGCGGGGAGGAAGGGCTTATTTGTCTCCAGCTATTAGATTATTAAGATATAACGGCAGCATTAACCCACAGTGCAGATCGGCTCAGCGGAAGCGTGCTGCAGCCATAAGCGAAAGGTCGATGTATTGCAAGCATTCAGTGCAATTTTCCTTAACAATGCACTGTTTTGTTATTTTGACTGTAAGAACTGTTTTTTTATCACACCATTCTCTTACTCCCAGCAAACACTCCATACAGCGTACATCAGTTTCATTCCAACACAGCCACATGTCATATTCTCACTCCCGCTGAGGTGATAGGACTTGGCAATGTCATTCTCTGAGATTGGGCAACGTAGCATTGAGATGGTAGTGCAGTGAACAAAGAAGAACAAAGAACACAGAACATTTATAACCCAGGAATAGGCTCTTTGGACCTCCAAGCCTGGGCTGAACCAAATCAACTGTCTAAACCTATCACCCAATTCCTCAGCATCTGTTTCCATCTGCTTACACATTTATCAAGGCACACCTTGAATGAAACGACCGTGCCTGCCTCTTCTACCTCTGCTAGCAACGCGTTCCAGGCACCTACCACCCTCTGTGCAAAATGCTTTGTACATCTATCCTCCTTAACCGTTTCACCTCTAAACTTGAATGCATGACCTCTTATTATTGAACCCCTCACCTGGGGAAAAAGCCTATCTCTATACACCCGGTCTGTACTCTTCAATATTTTGTAGACCTCAATCAGGACCTCTCAATCTCGTTTTTTTTCTACTCAAAACAATCATAAACTTCTTAACCTCTCTTCACAGCAAGCATTTTCCATCCTCGTAAACCTTCTCTGCACCCTGTCCTAAATGTCCACTTCCTTTTGGTAACTTGACGACCAGAATAATGTGCACAGTATTCTAAACGCGTCCGAACCAAAATCCTGTACAATTTTAGCATGACCTGCCAGCTCTTACACTCAAAGCCTGGTCCTATGACGACAAGCATGTCATATGCTTTCTTGACCGCTCTATCCATCTGTGCCACCATCACCATGGTACAAAGCACCTGAACTCCCAGAACTGTCTGCTCATCAAATTTCTCCAAGGCTGTTCTGTTTACAGTGTAGTTGGTTCTAGACTTAGGCTTCCCAAAATGCATCACTTCACATTTGCCTCGATTGAACTCCGTCTGCCACTTCTCCGCTCAACTCTCCTGTCTATCTACATTCTTTATTCTTTGACTGATCCCTATGCTTTCTGCTACTCACCAATCTTCGTGTCAAATGCAAATTTAGTGGTGACATACTGGGCTAGCAACCCTTGGAGACTAGAACATGGCAGATGCTGGTATAACGCGATGAAGAAAATCTGGAATATTAACCCCGATCAGAGGAACAGAGGCAAAAATTTAAATTTACTGAAAACCCATTCATTCTTGTCACTTTGAAAGGGGAATTTGCTGTCCTTAACGAGACCTGCCAACATATGACTCCAGACTCATAACAGTGCGGTTCACCCATGACTCAGTTCAAGGTGAATTAAGAATAAACAACAAATAATGAGCAGACCATGATGGCCACACCGCGTGGGAGAATAAAGCAGAATACAAAAAAAGGATGACGGGGAAAATTGGGAGTCATCTCTGCGTGGACTCAAGTTCAACTGATTATCCAAGCTAAATAGACACATGGATACACATATCGCCAAGAAGTCAGGTCCATAGGGGGGTTTCAGGAAAGGATTCAATTACCCGCTGAAGAGTAAACCTATGTGCCCAGGCACAATGTGGACAGGTCATTCGCCACTCCCATATGTGAGAAGGATCACTCAGGAGGCCAACTGGCAGAGTCACCAGCATGTTTACAAATGACGTCAGGGGTCCAATTGTACTGTTATTGCAGGTGTTCATCACATCCAGCAATGCACCATGTTTGGACGCCTGTTTCCAGTGGAGTTTCCATGTTTCCTGATATAGATCAACGATTCAGACTTAATTGTAGGAGTCATGATTTAGAAGTTTGCAGAGGATGCAACAATTGGTCGTGTATTTGACTATGATGAATAATGTCAGGGCCTGGAGAGATGTATCAATCAGGTGGAAAATAAAAACGGCGAATGGAATTGAATCCAGACCAGGACGTGTTAACGAATTTGGGGAGTTGTAACAATAACAGTGAGGATTCTGAGTGGCGAACAGAACAAACAGGAACAAAGAGATTTTGGAGTGGGTATTCACAGATCACTGAGGATTTTTGGACAGGGAGCTCAATTGATTGAGAGTATTTTTGGATATTTTCTATTGTTGACCTCAGGCTGTGGATGATATTCGATCTTTAGCAACCGCCAGTTAAGAAAACAACTAAAAGAATGAGCACAGGTCTGGTCAATGCAATCATCAACATTTTTAAAAATTGTAAGATAAAGGATGGAGGACTGAAGTATACTACTTTGACCATCAAGACCGCTTCATCACTCAGTGAATTTACCACTGATACATCACCAAGTCATGCCCGTATGTGCCATGGAAGGTAACTTGCAAATGGTAGCGCTTAAGTGCATCTTCAACCTTGTCCTTATAGTCGGTACAGTTTTTGAACTTTGAATGTTCTGGCAACTCATCCAGATGACTTACGCCACCGCATCTTGTAGGTGGTGCACTCTACTGCAATTGTGCCTTAGCCGTGAGGGTAATAAACATGCAGGTATTGAACGTGGTACAGTTAAGTGACTGCATTGTCGTGGAGGATGCCCAGTTCCTTCAGTGGTATTGAAGCTGCACACATCCAGGCAATTGGAGAGTGTTCTGTTACACATCTAATTTGTGCGTTACAGATGATGCAGGTTTCACGGAGACATGAGTTGTGTTAATAATCAAATGAAGTCGACAGACGGACATTTTTTTTGTAGTCAACTTCTTTATATGGGCGGTCAGGTTCCATTTCTCCTAAATATTAGTTCTGATGGCGATTACACGGAGGACTTCAGTTACAACGAAGCCATTGAATGTCGCTAGAATATGATTAGATTCTCATTTGTTAAAGTTATCTTTACTGTATTTGGTCCATGTGTGGACTAATCCGATTCTAATCGCTATCTGATTTCAAGTTCCAGTTCCCGTGCTGTAAGGGACAGCAGAGATTTACGAGGATGTTGTCAACTTTGGATAAAATGGAACTTCGTGGAATGATTGGTCAGGCTGGGATTATTCTCCTTGAAACAAAATCGTGCGATCTTGACAGGGTAGATACAGGCAGGTGGCTTGGCCTTTGTTCTGAGGAGAGCACCAGAGGACATAATCTCAGAATGAGATATCGCCCATTTAATTCAGAAATGAAGAGTAATTTCCATGCTCAGAGAATCTGTGGTTTTTGTATGGCAAGCGAAATAGAGGCTAAGTTGTTGGGTATTTTCAAACTGTGTCAGGTACTTAATCAAAAAGATGATGAAGTTTGTCGAGGTAAGTGAGCAGAATGGAGTTGAAGATTATCAGATCAACCATGACTTCGTTGTATGGTGGGGCAGACATTATGGGCTGAATGGCATATGTCCACTTTGTTTAACATTTGGTCTAACGCCAAATTTTATTCATAAGTTGAGAATTATGAGTGGATGGGATGAAGTGATAGAAAAGGTTTATCAAACAGATCAGGAACGAAGCTCGTAAGCTCATGAAGTAGAAATGTGCTGTGACCTGGGGGCAACAAATGACACTCTGCACAGCACAGGTGGCTGTTGACAGATGCTGTGATTGCTGAAGAAATTGGTCGACCTTGTGCAGTTAGCAAGTCAGTCATCACGTTGCATTTAAAAGAATGAAAGGTTCGTTTCATTGGAGCAGTTTTCTGCGGCTCCAATTCCGAGTGACTGTTTGAAATACTGATCAGATCATTGTGTGGACTGTTAGATTAAAATAATCATGAACAATCCCATTGGATAAACTTGTGCTCCCGATCACTTGTTAGTTATTTCTCTTTCTGTCGATGTAAATTCATAGAAAGACAAGATGGAATGAGGGACATAAAGAAAAAATGTGTTCCTTCTCATTACACCAATTTAATTTACAACTTAATAGAACATCTGCTCTCATTCTTTATTTCAACTTTAATGTGGTGTTTATTATTCGTGAATCTCCCGTGCAGTGAAGAGCAAGAACAAAATTCTCGATCCAGTGTATACCAGAGATGTGAGATGCAAAGTAAAAATGCATTAGTGGTTTGTGGAATTAGCAACCAAAGTGTGACTCGAACCTGTGAATGCGGAGCACGGTAGGAGAATAACCCAACACCGTAATCTCTTGGTCTCCTCAGCACGTTTTAAAAAGGGGTGACATGTGACCTCATCAAGGTTACATGTGGGGAAAGTCGTGGATGAGAAATTTCTAGCGCTAAATTGAATCTCCACCATTGTGTTTCTGCTTTCACCAGAATTACAATAACAGCAAAATCCAAGAAATAGCCATGCTCGTCGGAATGAACATCTGTCATTGATTCATTCTGAATCAGAACTGTGTCAGAATGAAACAGCGAACAAGAATTTCCCGTCATATTCACACCCACATTTTGCCTTGACTCATAATTTCTTCAGTCACGTTCTCTCTGACGTGAGCAAGTAGTCATGGAGAGGGATATAAAGGCGATGTTGTGGTTCAATAGCAGTTCTCACATGGCTTAACTGAATTGGGTTAAATTGGAAGAAACGCTGTTTTGTTCGTTTCATTTTATTAATTAAACTGAAAGTCACACTGTTCATTGTAATAATCGGAAGTGAATTAGATTTATATCATTGGAACGATTATATGCAAATTTGTTCCGATTTTATTTCAGCTGAAAGAAAATGCTGCTTAGAAAAAGAGACGATTAAAGTCCTGAAGAAAAACCAACAGTTTTGTTGCTCGTGCTTTGGCAGATTTCACTGATCATTAAATGGACCAAACATTATGGTGATCACATCTTTTAGCCACGTGATTAAAGCAGGAAGTCGATCTCCAAGCAACGGGTCACTTACTGTTCATTATGTAATATCTTTCCTTTACAATAAAGTAATCCACTGAGTTCCATTTGCAATGCTTCAGGTGGCATAGTATGCCAAATGTTTAAAAATCCAGGATTTTTGAAACAAAATCTTATTCAGCTGTGCACGTTCACGAAATTTCAAAACTTTTAAAGTCAACCAACTGAGACATTGCTTCCCCGCAGCTTCCAACCGACTACACCCACCCCTACAACTTTACCTAGCCACAGGCTATTTCTATACTTGTGAAATTTATTCCTTGTATGTCAGCAAATGTGCCTTTCCAAATATTTTGAAAAACAGGTTCTCGGAGTGTCAGCGATTCTGCTCTCATCATTTCTTTGTCCCTCAAAGGTTTCATCAAAGGTTTTGAAGGTTTGACGTTTAGATTTTACTAAATTGAAAGAAGGAATTTTCCACATATTTACTCTGTCCAAGCATCTCATAACCTGGAAATCCTCCATTAAGTCTTCCTTGGTTCATGGATAACTGTTCTAAATTTTCCAAGAAAATAAGTGAATAACATCTCGTCTTCAGTAAACTCCATCAGCATCGTCTCTAATGACGTTACACTCCCGTAAACGCCGTTATTATCCTCTCCGATAGAATCACAGATTCTACAGCACAGAAAGAGCATTTCAGTCAATCCAGTCCGTGTCGACTCTCGGAAGAGCATCTCAGTCAGATCTAGCTCCCTTCTCTCTTCCTGTATTTTTCACATGAAGAACAGGCAGCTCTCCCTCTTATGATTTCAAATAAACCTGCTGGACTATAATCTAGCGTCCTGTGACTACTGAACTTATTCCGTGCTACCCGTCGCTAATTCACTTAACTTACTTAATTCACTCCCTGGATACGAGAGGGCAATTTAACTTGGCCAATCTACCTAACCCTCAGCCCTGACAGCGGAGCTAACTATTGAGCCAATGTTCTATCACATTGAGCAAAATCTGTATAATTTTTAATGGTTTTATACCCTAGTAACTCAGCCTCATCAAGTCAAGCTTCGCCCATCAACCCAAATTCAATGTATCTAAACACTATTCTGTGCTTTGCTGTCTCAGTAGTGCTGCAGGAAATGATTCTGCACTCACATTAGAATGCTTTTACCCTGATTCTTCCTCAGCTTCCTGGTTCCAGTAAACACTTCAAACCGGAACAAGTCTGTCAAATGATTTTCATTACAATACAGACAAAGGTTGCAACTTGCAAAAGTCATATGTTTGCACTTTCACTGACACTCTGCCTCCCTGAGAGCTGCAAACCTTCTCCACCTTGATTCAGGAGGCACTGTCCTTCCTGTGACATGCCTCATCGAGAATGGAAGGACAAGTATCAATAACCGCACCTGGGAACGGGGCGACAATTTTAAAATATTTACACTGTCCCCAGCGGAGAATTGAGCCTTGTGACAGGCGGGGACACAAACCATTATATTGCCGAGAACAAGAGTGTCAAAGAAAGCCCTTCAGCCAATTGTAGCCATATTTGTCAAAAACAACTGTTCAACGAACTGAATTCAATTTCACAGCGTTTATCCCACAGCCTTATTTGTCTTGGCATCACAAATTCACATCTGAATATTTCTTTAGGTTAAAAGGGTTTCTGCCTCTCTGAACATTACAAACAGTGTATTGCAAATTCCGAACAACCCGCTGGCTGATAAAGCTTTTCCGCACATTTTCTCAAACCTTCCTGCCTTTTTCCTTAACTCTCTGGCACCCGTTGATCGATCCCTCCATCAATGGGAAACTCTTTCATTCTACCCTGTCCATACCCTTACTCAATCATGTCTTATCTACATCTCCTTTGCACTGCGACAAACATTTCACTCTCTCCTGCCTTTCTTCCTAACTGAAATTCTTCAGTCCAAACCATATCCCAGTAAATATCTCCTGCAAGTTTCTCTATGTGATCACATCCCTGCTCTAATGTGAATTGCAAAACTGCACACCTGCTCTAGCTAGAGCCTAATGAGCATTTGTTTTAAATATTCTGTGTTAGTATGAGGGCGATTTTGGCTAAGCAGCATTTACTATCCGTTCCTAATTGCCCAGAGGGCTGTTGAGACTCAACCATATTGTTATGAGTCTGAAGTCACATTCAGGTCAGACTAAGTAAGGATAGCAGATGCTATCCCGAAATTACACCAGTGAACCTGATGGATTTATTTACCCCCAACAATTATCAATGGATCTATAGTAGTCACTAGATCCTTCATTGCAGATATTTATTGAATCCAAATTTTACAGTCTTGGCAAGGTGGGATTCAAGTCCGTATAACCAGACTATTACCTGGGTCTCTGGATTATTCGTCCTACGAAATTACCACGACACCATCGGAGAAAGCCACAAAAGCTGATCTTTTCCAATAAAATCTATTTTCCCCAAAACTGCCCAGGGTCCTTTTCAAGACCCTGATGGTTCAATTGTCTCTGGTCTCTGTCAGTAAAAGCTGCTATATGGGGATTGATTTCACAACCGCAGTATCCAAATAGACCGACTTGTTTGAAGGTCCCGATGGTGGGATGGGGGCTCGTTCACCCAAAAACAGTGACAGCAGCACAGACAGAACAGTATCAATGTGAAGAAGAGTGTTAGATTGTGCATTGCCTCAGAGAAATGGAAGGAGAGACGTAAAGAAGGTTTAATGATCGTGGGAAGGAGAGGAATCTCCGACAACGGGTGAGTTTGAATTCTGATATATGAAAGGCAGAAATGTGAGAGAACGGAATTTGAAGGTAAAACAATTAATTTCTTAGCAGATGCCACTAAAAGGACAACGAAGAGAATACTTAGTGTCATGATTTGGTTTCGTACCGAGGTTGCTGTGGTCACAATGCAAATACAGTCAACTACGATCACAGCAAACACACAGCAGCATGCTGGCAAGCAGCAATAAGTATGCTAGCAGAGAAAATGTTCTGAAGAACAACAAATATGCAATATCATTACTCACCGGACATTGACAGACATGTGGGAACTGAGAATGAGCTGAATGTTTAACTTCGATGCCCTCAGAGGCTGTGGAGATCCCTTGAATGAGAATGTTGAAAACTGACATTGATAGATTTCCACAAAGTATCAAAGCCTCGGGGGATAGTGCAGGATATTGTTGAAGTGTATGCTTCAATAGCATTGTAGTTTAACATCGGTGACTTCACCAGCTACTCCACTCAAGGCAGTAATCAGTACTGTAGATGATAACACATAATCCCAGTTCCCAGCCCTGGAATCAGAGAAACGGTGACGCAGCCGCCCAGGTCCAACCGGAAATGGGGATGGGAATGAATGCGCGGATAACTCTCTGGCTCCAGTCATGCAATAGGTGAGCGTGCTGTCCTTCTATGTTGGAATAGAGGCGCAAGAAATTCCGAGGTTGTGAGTGCTCCTGATCAAGAGAATATTTGTCCCCGTTTATACTGTCATAGGATCTATAGTGCATCTTGCCGAGACAGCTGAGAGGCACAACTGGAAAGTGTTGAGCTCTTAACTGAGCAGTGGGGGTTTAAAAGCCTATTTTGCTATTTGGATCTGCGTTTCCGAAACTGGCGGTGGCAGCTGCTTTTGCTCACATCAGCTCAGAATCAGTTTCTTCCTCACAGTAAAGACTTCAACCTCGAGAAGGTGGTGTTGGAGTGATATTTTGAACGAGGCAAAAGTGAGAATTGCAGATGATGGAAACCAGAATATAGATCAGAGTGCTGCTGGAAAGGCACAGCAGGTCAGGCAGCATCCGATGAGCAGGAAAATCGACGTTTTGGGCAAAAGTCCTTCATCAGGAATAGAGCCAGGAAACCTCAAGGGTGGAGAGATAAACGGGGTGTGGGTGGGGCTAGGGAGAAGTTAGAAAAGAGTAAAATAGGTGAATGGGTGCGGGGATAGTGGTGATACGTCGGGAGAGGAGTGTGGGGTAAGGTAGGAAAAGCACAAAAAGTGAATGGGGTTGGGGTGGAGGTGATAGGTCAGAGGGTAGGGTGGAGCGGATAAGTGGGAAGGGAGATTGGCAGGTAGGACAGGTCATGAGGACAGTGCTGAGCGAGAAGGTTGGAAAGGAGGTACAGTGGGGGGAGGGGAAATGAGGAAACTGGTGAAGTGCAAATTGATGCCTTCGGGTTGAAGTGTTCCGAACTGGAAGATGAAGTCTTCTTCCTTCAGGCGTCGGGTGGTGAAGGAGCGGCGGTGGAGGAGGCCCGGGACCTGCATGTCCTCAGGAGAGTGGGAGGGGGAGTTGAAATGTTGGGCCACGGGGCGGTGGTGTTGCTTGGTGTGGGTGTCCCAGAGATGTTCTCTGAAGTGCTCTGTGAGGAGGCAATATTTTAAACTAGTCATCCTTGACGACTATGACATGGAACCCGTAATGGTTAAGTTCGATGTATTAACCTTGGAATGCAAGCCTGACCTCAGGAACAGAGATCATGACTTTAATTTCCTGAAATCCTATTCATTCATGTCCCTTATGCAGGGGATTCTACCATCTTTACACAGTCCTGCCTGCGTGTGATTCCAGGACCAGAAAAACATTAGCTATCCCCTAATTCGAGAATCCCTACCGTGTGGGGAATCAGACTATTCGGCCTTTCCAGTCCACACCAAATCTCGGAAGCGCATCCCACTAGATCTCTATCCCAAAAGCCTGGATTTCCTATTGCTGATCCCTGGAACCGGCACATCTTTTTTCGGAGGGAAGAAAATAACACAAACACACAGATAATGTGCAGACTCCACACAGACAGACACCCGAGGCTCGGATCAAAACCGGGTGCAGCCAGACAACAGTGAACTAAGGACGAAAAATAAACGTTGTCTTAACCAACGATCGCCACACCCTATGGCGGAATGAGGAAAAGGAAAGCCCATTCACAACATGGAAAACTGTATTTGTATTTATGTGGGCACTTTTTAAAGCAATCGTTTACCCTGGATTGAAAAAAGGACACTGATACCACAGAGAGAGCAGGGCAATGTGGGAACTGCGGAAGGGATTCAATTAATCACTGAAGTGGAAACTCATTTACTCAATCACACTGGGGAAAGGCCGTTCACCAGTCCCGTGTGAGGGAGGGGATCACTGAACAAAACAACCTCTGGAGTCACCAACAACATTACATATCCCATCAGATTTTCGGTTATGGTGTCAATGCTGCTGTTAATCCCAACCAGCTGCCTGTTTCATAGCATCAATCATAGAGTCATACATCGTGAAAAAAGGCCCGTCAGTCCAACCAATCCGTGTTAAACATACTGCCAAACCAATCTAGTCGCATCTGCCAGCTCCTGTACCCGCGGAGGGGAGATAATGCCCTTGTAGTTCTATTACTATATTGTTAATCCAAGAGCCCAGGTAATATTCTGTGTACAAAGGTCTCAGATCCTGGCATCGCAGATTGTGGAGTTTGAATTCAATAAATACTGGAATTGAAGAGTCTCATGATGACCTGAATCAGTTGTTGTGGAAATCTCTATCTGATCTACTCATGCCTGTTAGGGAGAGCGAACTGCCATAGTCATCTGCTCTTTCCCACATGAGACTCCAGATGTGTAATATCGTGGTGGACTTTTAACTCTCATCTGTGAAATAGCTGAAAGTCTAGGCTTGAATGAATAGACTTTATATAAAAATATCTCACTTAACCTTTCCCATTGTTGTACCGATCCAATTGTCATTTAAATGTCGCAAATGTATCCTCATCTATCACTTCCTCAGAAAGTTACTGGCACACACAAAGCACCCTCTCCCAACGCACCTCCCATCTCTTTTCTAAAATCGGTTTTCCTCTTAAACATCTCATCTTGAAATCTCCCTCCTGGGAAAAGGCAGCTATCGTTAACTCCATCTAAACTCTCAATAATTTCTCACTTCTATCAGGTTGCCGCTCAAAATCCCTATCCTCGAGTACAAAGAGTCTCAACTCAGAGAAAGTGAGGACTGCAGATGCAAAAGATCAGAGTCGAGAGTGTGCTCCTGGAAAAGCACAGCAGGTCAGGCAGCATCCAAGAAGCAGGAGAATCGACATTTCAGGGAAGAGCCTGATGAATGGCACTTGCACGAAAAAAATATTCTCCTGCTCCTCGGATGCTGCATTAACTGTTGTGGTTTTCCAGCACCCCAATCTCGAATCTGAAAGTAGTATCGACCTATCAACCTTTCACTGTAACTCAAGACTTATAGACCTGGCAATGTGTGCATATAAATCTTCTGAACCAACTCCAGCTGAATGATATCATTCTTATAACTGGGTGACCGGAACTGGGCACAGAACTCCAGAAGGGGCCTCCCCAATGTCCTCACACAACTTCAACACAACGTCCCATCTCCTATATACAAAGGACGAAGCATGAAGGCAAGTGTGCCAAATGACTTTTCAACTATTCTGTCTGTATGTGATGTAAACTAAGAAGAGTTACGTACCTGCATCACGAGCTTCCGTGATCTACAACATTACACAAAGCCTTATCATTATCTATATAAACAATACTCATTTTGTTGTACCGAAATGCAGAACCTTCCATTTATCAAGATTGAATTCCATGTGAGATTTTTCAGTCCAATGGTGCATTGGACTAAGATCCTTTTGAATCTTAGCTGGTCTTCTTCAATGTCTCCAATTCTTGTGTCGTCTGCAAACCTACGAAGCAAGTGTGCCATGCATTCCATTGTTTTCTCTTTTAGATCATTGATTTATATTTATTTGTAGTGGCCGGGATTTAGTAGTTTGCCGACCATCCAGCAATTAGTCATGTAATTAACCATGAGGAAGAAAGCCGCAGACTGCAGGGAGATATCAAACAATTGGAAAGAAAAATGGTGAAAGCAATTCAATCCAGGGAGCTGGATGATAGTGAAGCAAGCTCAAATTTCATATCAGCCGCTCAACGTTAAGCATTCAATATGCTCCACTTGTGGCACTCAGCTGTTTTAGCAGGATGCACTGTAGATTGCTGTGTTATTATAAACAGAAGCAAATTGTCCCTTCTGTCCCGCCTTTGAGCAGGAGCACTCCCAACCTCGGAATTGCTTGCGCTTCTACTACCGTTACGGAAGGACCGTGCATTCACCGATTGCATCACTGGATTTATCGATTAGCTCTGCGATCTCGTTCCCGTCCCGAATTCCAGTTGGATCGTCGCGACTGCTCCCTCAGTTCCTCTGAATTTGGGGCTGGGAACTGGGTCTATGTGGCAGCAGTAGTTACTGCCTTGTGTGGAGAAACTGATGAAGTAGCCGAAGTGAAATTCATTGCTATTGAAGCGTACATTTCAACAAAACCTGCACCATCCACCGATTCTTTGATGTTTTGAAGAAATCTATCAATCTCAGCCTTCTGCATATTAATGATTGAATCACCAGAGCCTCTGTGGACACCGATGTTAAACGTTCAGCCCATTCTGAGTTCCCGCATGTCTGTCACTGTTCTGAGAATTACTGATGTTGTGCATTTGGAGCTCTGCTGAACATTTCCTCTGCTGCTATATCTATGGCACTCTATCGCTGTCATTTTCTATGGCGTGCCGTGATCGTGTAGTGGTTAATACTCTGCATTATGATCTCCGCAACTTCGGCTCAAATCCGAGTTTTGGCGGTACATTTTTTTTCTGCTCCAGCGTTTATGTTACACCTACGAAATCAATTGTTTCACATGGTAATATTCTCGGAAGCATTGTTTTTATTCACTGCAAGTTCCGCTCACTCACATCTCTGCGTATCATACGTCAGAATTCAAATCCAACCGTTCTCAGAGATTTCACTCCCTCCAATGATCACTAACCGTCCTTTCCGTCCGCCCACAGCACCCCCCCCCCCACCCCCATTTCATTAATTTGGAGATGCTGGCGTTGGACTGGGGTTTGCTAAGTTAAAAATCACACAATACCAGGTTGTAGTCTTACAAGTTAATTGGAACTTCTAGATTTTAGAACGCTGCTCCTTCATCATGTGATTGTTGAGTAATTTCCTTTTTCATTAAGGCATTGCAGAATCGAAAACTCACAATGACATTGACACCACTCAGTCTGTGCTTCTGTGGTCACTGTTGCTGGGTGAATGTGTCCCAATCTGACGATCAGGACCTTCAAACTAGTTGATCCATTTGGATGCCACGGTTTTGAGATCTGTCTTCATGTAGCAGCTTTTACTGACATGACCAGAGATTATTGGAGCATAAGGTTCAGGGAAATGACATACGGCAGTATAGGGGATAAGTGACTTTATTGGAAAAGACTGGTTCAGGACCTTTCTGCAATGGCCGAGTACTACTATCACTGGGCTGCTACTTCAGATCCAGAGTTAATGTGCCCGGTATATAGGTGCGCACTCCAACCATGTTAGTGGTAGAATTGGATTGCATTAAATATCGAGTACTACAAATGCAGTGACTCCTAAGCATTTTTGACCAATTATTGAAGAAACAAAACCATCCAGTTCATTTATGTCATTTGTGGATGGAAACTGCCATTCTTACTTGGTCGGGCCGTTGTGATATGGTTCAGTATCAACTGCCTGCTGGGCAATTAGGGAGAGCATTAAATGCTACCGAGCCAGAGAAGCACATTATCCTGTAAAAGAATATTTAAAAATGTTCATTTGGCTCAAGCCAGTGTATTGCGTGCAGTTCAGCAATTCATATTATAGCATGGAAGTGACCGCACTGGGAACGGTGCAGGAGAGACTCGCTAGGATATTTTGCGGGCTAAAGAGGTTCAGTTATGAAGGGAGACTGGACAGACATGGGTTGTTTATCGCTGAGCAGAGGAGATTGAGAGAAGACATGATTGAGATGAACAAAATAATGAGGAATATTGATAGAAAGAAACTTTTCCGACTGATGGACAGATCGAAAATTGGGGGGCAGAGATTTCAGGAAAAAGCAGCAAGGTTTCAAAAGCTTTATCAGCTAGCAGGTGGTTGGAATTTGGAATGCACTGTCCGTAAGGGTCAGAGAGACAGGAATCCTCATAACCTGAAGAAATATCCAGATATGAATTGGTGATCCAAAGACATATAAAGCTATGGGCTAAACGATGAAAAATTTGATTCAGGTCGTTAAGTAGTTAGAACATAGAACAATGTAGTGCAGAATAGGCCTTTCAGCCCTCCATGTTGCACCGACCTGTGAACTATGCTCAGCTCGTCCCCCTACACTATCGCAAAATCATCCATGTTCTTATCTAAGGATTGATTAAATCTCCCTAATGTGGCTGAGTTGACTACATTAGCAGGTAGGGCTTTCTACGCACTTGCCACTCTCTGCATAAAGAACCTGCCTCTGTCATCTGTCAAATCTATCACTCCTCAATTTGCTGTTATGCCCCCTCATACACGCTGACGTCATCATCCTAGGAAAAAAGATTTCCATTGTCTACCCTATCTAATCCTCTGATCATCTTGTATGTCTGCATTAAATCCCCTCTTAGCTTTCTTCTTGCCAAATGAGAGCAGGTTCAAGTCTTTCAGCCTTTACTCAGAAGACCTTCCCTCCAGACCAGGCAACATCCTGGTAAATCTCCTCTTCACCTTTTCCAATGCTTCCACATCCTTCACCGAAATATGGGGCAAAAAACTGTACACAATATTCCAAGTGTGGCCGCACCAGCTTTTTGTATACTTGCAGCATGATATTGCGGCTCCGGAACTCAATCCACCGAAAAATGAAACCTAACACATCATATGCCTTCTTAACAGCACTATCCACCTGAGTGGCAACTTTCAGGGATCTATGTACATGGGCTGCAAGATCCCTCTGCATATCCACACTACCAAGAATCTTTCCATTGATCCAATATTCTACCTTCCTAGTATCCTTCCCAAAGTGCATCACCTCACCTTTAGCTGCATTGAACTCCATTTACCAACTCTCAGCCCAATTCTGCAGTTTATGAAAGTCCTCCTGCCACCTGTAACATTCTTCCACACTCTCCACTACTCCACCAACTTTATTAGCGTCTGGAAACTTACTAATCCATCCACCTATGCCTGCGTCTAAGTCATTTATAAAAATGACAAACAGCAGTGGTCCCAAAACAGATCCTTGTGGTAGACCAATAGTAACCAGCTATTTTTGGCAAATGCGGCCACAACAGGCTGAAGGACGTACTTCGACGTTGTTTGCCTCGGTCGTATCGTGGTTAGTGTCCCGCCTGTCACAGTGTTTAAACCCCCGAAGGTGGCATTGTAAATATTTTAAAACAGTCGCTCTGTTCCCCAGTGAAGATTATTAATGTTTGTCGTTCCATTCTCGATTGGACATGTCACAGAAAGTATAGTGCTCTCTGAATTAGTGTGGGGAAGAACTGCAGCTCCGGGGCAGACAGAATGTAGGTGAAAGTGCAAACACGTGACTTCTGCAAGCTACACACTGTGTCCGTGTTGGAATGAAATCCATTTGATAGATTTATTCCAGATTGAAATGTTTACTGGACGCATGAAGCTGAGGGAGAAACATGGTAAAGCGATTCAGATCTGAGTGCAAAAACATTTCCTCCAGCAATAATGAGGTTGCACAGCACGGAGCCGTGTTTGGATGCTTTGAATTCGGGTTGATAGGCGCAGCTTGCTTTCACTAGGCTGAGTTACGAGGTTATAAAGCCAGTAAAATGAGAGACATGGTGCTTATTGTGATGGTACATTTGCTCAGTGGTTAGCAATTCTGTTCGTTCTGCAGGTTCGGTGGATTGGCCATGTTAAATTACCCTCTCGTGTACAGGGAGTGAATTCAATAAGTTAAGTTAATTAGCCATGGGTAATGCGGGGATAAGGTCAGCAGTAACGCGATGCTCGGTTTTATTCCAGTGGGTTTATTTGAAATCACATGCCAGAGGGCTGTCCCTTCTTCAGGTGAAATATATGGGGATAGAGAGAGGGCCTATGTCTGGTTGAGATACTCTTCTGTCACTCAGAGAATCCGTTTCCAAAACATTTAGAAAGGCACATTTGGAAATACACAAGCAGTGAGTTTCACTAGGCGAGAGACAGCCTGTGCCGGGGTATAAGTGTCAAAGTGGGGTGTGGAGGATGGAAAGTGCGAGGAATTCAATGTCTAATTTGGATGACTTTAAATGCAAAGAAATATTGTGAACGGGTGCAACTGAATAAGATTCGGCCAAAAAAACCAACGATTTTGAAGAATTTGCATTAATCTTCCACATGAAGCATTATAATTGGGACTGAGCAGATGTGATTGATTGTCAAGGGAAGATATTCCATAGTGACTAGGAAGTGACCCGTCGTTTGGAGATCGATTTCCTGCTTTAATCACATGCCTTCAAGATTTGAGGGCAATCACTACGATGTTGGGTTCATTCGATACCCACTGAAATCCGCCAATGTAACTGAGCACCAAAACGGGCATTTTGTTTTTGCAGTTTAACCTTGTATTTTTATCATCAGTGTTTAGTTTAAGCTGAAATAAATTCGAGGTGAAATTTATTATATTTTTAAACGTTCCAATGAAGTATATCCAATTCACTTCCGGTCATTGCACTACACAGAGTGAGGTTGCAGCAAAATTAATAAAATGTAAAGAACAAAACAGCATTTCCAGGTTCAGCCATAGGAGAAAGGGCATCGAGCTATAATATGACCTTCACTTCTCTCTTCATATATGCTTCTTCACGTGAGAGAGAATCTGACTGATAAATTATGAGTGGAGACGAAATGTGCGTGTGAATGTGACGGGCATTTCTTGTTCGAAGGTTCATTCTGAGACAGTTCTCACTCGGAATGAATTAAGGACAGCTGTTCCTTCCAAGGACCATGTTGATTTCTTGAATTTTACTGGTATTATTCCGCTGAAAGCAGGAACATAATGGTGTGGATTCGATTCTGCTCAGGGAATTTCTCATCCCGACCTTCACCATACATACTCTTGATGTATCACATGTCAACCCATTTTGCCAGCCCATTAAGTGGTCAAGGGCTTAAAGTGGTGATTTAGGAATTCGTTGAGTACGTGTGGGTTCGACTCCTACGCGGCTTTCTCCTTCCATTAAACACAGATGTGGTCTTCCTTTGTGTCTTCTATTCTTTGGCTGACATGGGATGGAGAACGTTGCTCTTGTATGGGAGGTTAACGAATAATTGAAACCACATGAAAGTCGAAATAAAGCATTTCGGTTCTGTTGTAAGTTAAATTGGGATAATGAAAGTCAATGCAACTTTTCTTTCCTCCTTTCATTCCATCTTGACTTTCTAGGAATTTACATCGAATGAAGGAGAAACAAATAAGGAAAGAACAGGAGTAATAATTTATCCAGTGGGATTGTGAATTACTGTTTTAACGTAACACTCCTCACTGACCAGTATTTCAAACAGTCAATTGGAAGTGGAACCACAGAAAACTTCTGCAATGAAACGAATCTTTCATTCTTCTACAACTTCTTGCTGTGTGTGAATCATACTGCGAACCAGCATCCAGCGTGATCATGAAGTTGCCAACAATATAAGGTTCACCAACAATCTTCAACAATCACAGCTTCTGCATATATCCATTTGTGGTTTGTCCATTATCATTTGTTGCCTCCAGGTCTTGAAGATCTTAGACCCCTCAAGAGGGGCCTTTTGGTTCGAGATCGGTCAAAAGAATGCGGTCTGTTCAAAAAGCATGTGTCATTAGTTTATTGAATTAAGGTACCTTGAAGTAATTCTATCCAGCAACACAGGAGTTAGAGCTTCTGTGTTCCGTGGTGAAATTGCACAGTTACATTTGAAAATTAGGCATTATTTACACTTTTTTTGAGAAATACTACAGCCTTAATTACAAGAAAGACTAATCATATATAATATCGTGACATAATTTGCAGCAAGTTAATCCAATGATAATTCCTGGGAAAGAGTTCTTAATTACAAAAACGTCCACTCGACTGTAATATAGAGGCAAGATTGACAGCATGTTAATCCAATGGTAATTCCTTGGAAAAGAAATCTTATTTACATAAATTGAATGCCATGGCAAGCGTTCAAGGCTATTTCAAATGATCAATTAATGTGTCAGTATTCATTTTATGCAAACTCTGCTGTTCTCTTATCTTAGAATTTCAGCTTAATCCTGCAAATCACCAGTACAATTTCACAATGTTCAATCACTATTCTCAGCCAAATCATTGTTATCTTTTAAATTGAAAGAAAAATTTTGTGTTAAGCCAAAATCCACATATACTTATTGCTTCAAGCAATAAACGAAATTCAAATTTAAATCCTCATCTTCCTCCTTTGGTCATTCTATGACCACATCATAAAGGCATGGAACAAATCATTCCAATTCGATGGCAGTAAAAAACTGCATTACTTCCTCTTCCTTCGAAGGGGAAGCAAAGGCAGGCAATGGTGTTTCCTCATCTTCATCTAAGTGAAGAAGAAGCATTTTCTGGGTGGACCAATATTGTAATTAGAAGTTAATATTTTAGCAATAATACACTTCACTATCGCAATACCAACAAAAAGACCAAATAAAACCATAGCAGTATACATAGCCGTATTAATTAGCCAGTTGCACATTTCTTCTTCATGAGCTTATGAGGCTAGTTCCTGATCTGTTTGATCAGTTTGATAAACCTTCTCGATCACTTCATCCTATCTCGTTGGAATTCTAAACTTATTCATAAAAGAAGGTGTTAGATCAAATGATGCAGTAGTGGAAGTCGGCCATTCAGACCATCGGCCATTCAATGAGCTCATGGCTGATTTGCTAATCTTCAACTCCATTTTCCTGCATTGCCTCGACAAAGCTTCATCGTCTTTATGATCAAATACCTGTCTGGCACAGTTTGAAAATACCCAAAATCCCAGCCTCAACGGCGGTTTCGGGAAAGAGTTCCACAGATTCACTGGCACCTGAGCAAAGAAATTACTCTTCATTTTCGAATTAAATAGGCAATATCAAATTCTGAGATTATGTCCTCTGGTGCTCTCCTCACGTGAGGGAAACCACATGTCCGTATCTACCCTGTCAAAATCCCATGAATATTTAACGTTTATAAATGTTATTACGTGATTATAGAACTCTCTCTCCTCCCCCCTCCCCGCCTCCTTTGTTTCAAGGAGATTAATCCCGGCCTAACCAATCTTTCCAAGAAGTTCCATTTTACCCAATGTTGGCAACATATTAGTAAATATCTGCTGACCCCTGCAGCATGCTTGCATATTATTAAGGCAGGTAGAGACATTTCTGAGAGGCAACAGTTGAAATTTCAGGCAAAGTCGGGAATTGGAACTTGAAATCAGATAAGGATAGGAATCGGATTGGTCCACGCAAGAACTAAATACCGTAATGAGAACTTCGACAAATGAGAATCTAATCATATCCCATTGACATTCAGTGGACTTACTGTAACCTAACCCTCGTGTAATCGTCTGCAGAGTTAGTATTTAGGAAAAACGGACTGAGACTGGCTATATAATCACTTTGACAACAGAACCTTGATAGATATTTTGGTTTACAAACTTAACTCTTGCCTCCGTGAAGCCTGCATAGTTTGCAAGGCACAATTGAGATGTGGAACAGATCTATCTCAATTTGCCTAGATGATTGTAGCTTCAATTACTCTTAAAGAACTGGACACCGTCCACGACAATGCAGTCACTTGATTCTACCCTCTTCAATACCTGAATATTCATTCCCATTACTGCGAAGGCACAATTGCAGCAGAGTGCAACAACTACAAGATGCACTGGAGAAAGTCATCCTGGCATTTTTGACAGGCCTTTCGGAACTCAACATCCATAAGGATGATGCATTGAAACGCCACCATTTGCAAGTTACCCACCAAGGCACATAGCACCCTGACTTGGAGAGGTATCAGTGATAAACTCGTTGAATCATGAAGCGGTCTTGATGGGCGAAGCTGTATACTACAGCCCCCATCTGTTATCTTACAATTTGAAAAAAGTTTATTCATGCAGTGACCAGACTTGTGCCCAGTCCTTTTGCTGTTCCCTAAATTGCAAAAGTTCTACTATCCTACACAGCCTGTGGTCGACAACAGCAAATATCCAAAACCCCTCTGAATCAACTGATTCCCCTCAAGATTAGAGTGTTGCTGGAGAAGCACAGCCGGTCCGGCAGCATCTGAGGAGATGGGAAATTCGATGTTTCAGGCAAAAGCCCTACATCACGAATGAGACTGGTAGCCTATGAGGTGGAGAGATAAATTGGAGGAGGTGGGGCTGTGGAGAAGGTAGCTGAGAGTGCAGGAAGTGGATGGAGGAGGGAGGAAGGTGATATGTCAAAGAAGAAGGTGGAGTGGATAGGTGGGGATGAAGATACACAGGTGGGACAGGTCAGGAGGACGGTGTTGAGCTGGAAGGTTGGAACTGAGGTAAGGTGGGAGGAATGGGAATGAGAAAACTGATGAAGTGCACATTGATGCCATGGGGTTGAAGTGTCCTAAGGCAGAGGATAAGGGTTTCTTCATCCAGGCATCGTGTGATGAGGCACTGGCGATGGAGGAGGCCCAGGACCTGCATTTTCGAGAGAGAGAGAGTGGGAGGGAGAGTTGAAATATTTGGCCAAGAAGCAGTGGGGTGATTCTTGCGGGTACCTGTTGAGATGTTCTCTGAAGTGCTCTGTGAGAAGACATCCGGTCTCCCCAATTTAAAGGAGACCACATCTGGAGCAACGGACGCAATAAATGACATGTGTGGAAGTGCAGGTGAATCTTTGAAGGATGTGGAAGGCTCCATTGGCGCCTTGGATGAGGTGAGGGAGAAAGATATGGACGCAGGTTTTGCAATTCCTGTGGTGGCAGGGGGAGGTGCCAGGGGAAGGGTGGATCATTGGAGGTCGTGGGCTTGACGAGGTAGTTGTGGGGGTATTGGACTTTGGGGAAAGTGGATAGGCATGGGGAGGGACATATATCCCTGGTGGTGGGGTCCGTTTAGATGTGGCGAATCTGTCGGCAGATGATGTGATTTATGCGGAGGTTGGTGGGATGGAAGGTGAGGACCAGGGGGTTCTGTCCTTTTTGTGGTTGGAGGTGTGGGGTTCGTGGGCGGAGGTGCGGGGCATGGATCATATGTATTGGAGGGCATTTCAACCCCATGGGAGCGAAAGTTATTGTCTTCAAAGAAGATGGGGATCTGGTGTGTTCAGTGTTTCAACTGATCCTTTGGGAGCAGATGGGATGGAATTGGGAATGCAAGTTAGCATTTCTGCAGGAGGTGGGGTGGGTAGAGGTGTAATCCAGATAGCTGTGTAAATCAATGGGTTAGTAAAAAAATGACAGTAACACTGACCTCCTGGGATATTTTTCCCTCCCCACCCCTATCCACATTGAAATAAGACGGTTTCATTCACAAATATCTAGTCAACTCCACACCCTCCAACGACCCACGCTCCCATCCCAGTACCTTCCTCTGCCACTGCAAGAATTTCAAAACCCGCGCCCGTACTCCCCCCCCCCCCAACTCTGTCCAATGCCCCAAAGGAGCTTGTCACATCCAACAAAGTTTCAACTGCACTACCACACATGTCGTTTGTTGTATCCATTTCTCCCGATTTGGTCACCGCTACATTAGGGCTACAGGACACTTTCTCGGAGAGTGCTTCAGAGAACATCTCCAGGACACCGGCAACAATCAAACGCAATGCCCTGTGACCGAACACTTCCACTCCCCCCACTCTACCGAGAGCATGAAGGTCCTGCCACTCCCTCACCACCCGACGCCTGGTGGAAGAACGCCTCATCTTCCGCCTCGGGACCCTATAACCCCATGGCATCAATGTGGATTTCACCAGTTTCCTCATTCCCTCACACCACCTTACTCTATTTCCAATCTTCCAGCTTGGCCCCGTCTTAATTACCTATCTAACCTGTCTAATAATCTTTCCTACCTATCCGCTCCACCTTCTTCTCTGATCTATCATCTTTGTCCACAGCTCCATCCACCTATTGCACTCTTAACTAAATTCTCCCCAGCGCCACCCCTTCCCATTTATCTCTCAACTCTCGAGGCTCCCAGCCTTATTTCTGATGAAGGGCTTTTGCTCAAAGCGTGAATATTTCCTGCAGCTTGGATGCTGCCTGACCTGCTGTGCTTCCTCAACCCTACTCTAATCTTGACTCTGATCTCCAGCATCTGCAGTAAGCACCTCCGCCCATATGGTTCCTCTGTCCATTGATCTTCAGTGATTGTGAAAGTCCACTCCAAGATCACTTTGTCCGTTTACACCACACAGTATACTCACTGTTATTGTTTCTTCTCCACAAATTCATTAACACTCATTGGTCTGGATTCAGTTCGATTCGCCATTTTACCTTTCCGTCTGATTGATGCATCCCTGCAGTCCCTGGCTTTCTTTGTCGCTGTCAAATACACGAACAATTGTTGCATTATCAGCAAACGTCTAAATCATTGCTCCTACAACTAAGTCTAAATCATTGATCTCCATCAGAAAACAGTGGAACACCACTGGAAACAGGCATCCAAATATGGTTCATTGCTCGTTGGGATTAACAGCTGCAATAATAGCAGAATCGATCCCCTGCTGTCTTTTGTAAACTTGCTGGTGATTCTGCCAGTTAGTCTCCTGGGTGATCAATTCTCACATATGGGAGTGGTGAATGACCTGTGTGCATTATGACTTTGCAAGTGAGTTTACACCTCAGCAGGTAATTGAATCCCATCCTGCAGTCATCCTATGGACCTGACTTCTTGGCGACATGGGTTTCCTTGTTTCTATTTAGTTTGGAAAATCAGTTGAATTCGAGTCCACGCAGACACAATTCCCATTTTCCCCGTCGTCTATGTATTTTTATTCTTCATTATTCTCCCACAGAATGTGGCTATCATTGGTCTGAAGAGCATTTGTTTTTCATTATTAATTCCCCTTGAACTGAGTCAGGGAGCACAATGGGTGAACCACATTGTTGTGGATCTGGAGTCACATGTTGGCAGGGCTCGTTACGGTCAGCAGATTTCCCTTTCAAAGTGACATGAATGAATGAGTTTTCAGTAAATTAAAGTTATCGTCTCAGTTCCTGAGATTGGGTGTATTTTCCATATTTTATTCATGGAGTTAAATAACAGCAGCTGCCATGTTCCAGTCTCCAAAGATTACTAGCCCAATATATCACCACTGCTGCATTTCTCCATTTAAAGAACGACATTGTCAATTCAGATTATCCCAAATGGAGAGAATAGGACGCGTTTCTGTGTTGGAATGGAAACAATTACGCTGGATTGGAGTGTTTACTGGAGCAAGAGACTGATGTGGTAACAATGTGAGCAAACACAACTCTTTCTTTCAAAGTAACTAAACACTACTTGTTAAGGAAAATTTGATAGGCCGCTTTCATGCATCGATCTCTTACTTAAGGCTCCAGTATGCTTCCTCTGAGCCAATCTTCAGTGCGGGTTAATGCTGCTGCAAAATCTTAATAATATCGTAAATGGAGACCTATATGCCTTTCCACCCCACCTTTGACCAGGAGCACTCCCAGCCTCAGCATTTCACGCGCTTCTATCCCGTCATAGAAAGATTGCGCCTTTACCAATCACTTTACTTGTGCCACAGAATAGCGCCACGTGCTAAGTCCCATCGCCACTTCCGATTTGGTATTCACGGCTGCGCCACTAGGTTTGACTGATACCAGTTCTAGGAACTGGGATTATGTGACCGAAAGCAGCAATGGGTACTTCCTTGTGTAGAGAAGTTGGTGAAGCCATTGTTATTGAAACCATTGTTATTGAAACACACAGTGCAACTAAATCCCGCACTTTCCCCTGAACCTTCATTTTTTCTGGAAATCTACCAAACTCATCATTCAACATGTCGTACTCTATGAAACAACCACAGCGTTTGGGGATATCGAATTTAAAGATTCAGCCAATTCTGTATTCCGACATGTCTGTTATCACTCGCCTCATCTTCCTGTTGTGAATCTGCTACTTTTCCTAACATATCCTCTGTCACGGTAATTATTGCTGGTTTAAACGGATGTCTCTGCATGACTCAGTGATGGTTGTAATGTTAAAATATTCTGCACTGTTACCACGTAACCTCTTTCGAATCCGAGTCACTGCAGGTAACGTTCCCCCCATTTTACACCTTGTGGCAAATACTGAAGAAACGCACAAAGGAATTAGTTGATTTTATGTGAAAAAATTCTTCGAGATTATGACGTTTTCCATCAATCCCCTCTCTCACACATCTCTGAGAGAGATATATCAGGATTCAGACTCACTCATTCTCGGAGAATTCTCTCCCTCCCACAAGCATTTACCTCCTTTAAGTTCTCCCTCCCATTTCCCTTACAATCACTTGCACATTGCGCCCTGTTCAGTCTGTGCTGCTGCAATCACTGTTGCTGGATGACCATGACCAAGTCTCATCATCAGGACCTTCAAACCAGTTGATCCATTGAGATCAATCCTCATGTAGCAGCTTTTAACTGACATGGACCAGAGATTATTTCAACATCAGGCTCAGGAAAATGACACAGGGCAGCATTTAGGAAAACAACAGTTATTCAAAAAACATCAGTTTCTGTGGATTTCCACATCATTTATGTGGGATATAGGTAAAGTAGTGTTACTTCTGCAGTCATATTTACTTATGCAAGGTAAATGAACTGACACCAGCGTATAATTCTTTCAGCCAAGAGCTGAGTCAACAAGAATGAAAACTATGTGAAGGAAATACAGAATTGTTTTTGTATAAGCTAAAATGTGCCTGCAACAATGATAGATGTTACAGACAAATAGATAAGGTGCTGTGAGGGGAGAAGGTTAATCTCGATATGCCTTATAAACAGTAGTTAAAGGTATCTGTTTCCCGCTTCTGCAAAAACAAGAACAAACCACAATCAAGAAGTCATGAGGTCATAAGGTCATAACAAGTAAGGGAGGATATACCTAACAATGGCCCACAGTAGGATGTGGTCAAACGGCCTTGTGAGGCCAGAAATAAGCATTTTGTCACAGACAAGGCCGGAGAAGGCAAGAGATAAAAAAAGAGAATTGGGCGACGGTCTTAGGTGGGAGATGTAAACAGTGGAGGAGCAATGGAATGAAAGAATAGGAACCAAATTATATAAATGTTGTATACTAGTGGAATTCATTTTGTGTGTGTCCTGCCTTGTGGACACTGGACACCATACCCTCTTGCAAGAGTAAAATAAATGACACTACTGATTCAGATCTTGTCTCGGACTGAAATTATTGAAGTGAGTCACCCTCGTTTCTCACATTTATTTCACGCGTCCATTCGGCTCCAGCGAGACTATTGTGTGTAGTTGTGCAATTCAGGTTATACCAGGGATGTGATAGCACTGGAAATGATGCAGGGGAGATTTGCCAGTATATTGTCTGGGCTGAAGAAGGGAGATTGGCCAAACTGGAGCTGTTTTACTTAGAGCAGAGGAGATTGAGAGGGGTTAAGATTCAGATGTACAAAATACTGAGGGATATGGAGAGCAGACACTGAAACACTGTGTGTTTCAATAAAAATGGTTTTGATAGAGATTTCAATCACAGAGAGCTATCGATTTAAGGCAGAGGTGGAAAGATTAGAGTGAATGCGTGGAAAAACGCTTTCAACCAGTGGCTCTTTGAAATCTGGAACTCAGTGTATGCAAGGAACAGAGAGGCAGAAATCCACATAACTTTCTAAGTATTCAGATGTGAATTTGTGATGCCAAGACATATATGTCAATGGGTCAATTGGTTTATAAAGGAGTTAGGATAGTGAAGCGATTGTTATTGAACAGTGCAGATATTCTGTTCCTATGTGCGGGTTATTGATATCTGTCCTTCCATTCTTGAAGCGGCATGTCACAGGTAGCACTGGGTTACCCAGAGTGGCAAAGAACAGCATAGAGAACAGGTAAAAGACCAACAGGTATCGGATGGTAGTAAGATCTCCGAGAGGTGCCTATCTGGAGAAATAGATTGCATAGAAAAAAGCATCGACACCGACCTGGAGAGAAAATCTACAGAGGAAGATACAAAGAGAAGATTCAACAACTGGCTGGTTTTTAAATTTGAAATTTTTTGTAAATATTAATGGGGTCGGGGTTGGGGAAGGCTTTTCAGACCAGTATTGTGGAGCAGAAGGTTAAAGACAGGTTAAGAGAAAGGAGTTGTAAGTAGTTGTAAGTTAATTATCCTCTGTAAAATGTAAAAAAGGGATAAAGTTGTTATTTTTAACTTTAAATACTAATATTTGCCGTAGTTCTTTGCTTCTTGAATTTTAGCGGAATACAGCACGGGTTGAATGCGTTGTGTGTTGCTGGTTTACATTAGCAGAGGAGTTTATCCCGTTACGTAATACCAGTTTCTGTGGTTGCTGTGTTGTTTCGCTCATTTGTGCATTTTCCCTCATTAACGATTTTGAAGTTGTCCTCTCGGCGCAAGAGTTCCGTGCTTTTGCTCTATAGTACAAAAGGTGCAGTGTGTCTAAGCAACAGGGCTCCCTACAATAACATCCGACACTGATTCAATCTGTCTATCCTGGTATTGATCCATGGAAGCAGCACTGCGCACTCTCCTCGAGTTTGGAAAACAATTCCCTCAAAGGTAATGTAACATCCCCGCATTCAAAAGGATTTCATTCCGTCGCCTTCAATTCCTCACAGAATCCGATTTAGCAAGTTTTGCCACAGAGGGTATTTATTTGTTTGTGTTCAAATTATGTGAGCAAAGGGTCACGGTTGGAGAGTGCTGGTCCCACAAAACAGAGGTCAAACCATACTCTGTGCACTGTACTCTACTCTTCATCATTTCACTAACAGCAGGTAGATGCATCTTTGCTCTACAAAATTTTCACGCCTGTTTTAAGAAGCAAGATAAACAGTTCCTGGTTCCTCCTTTTGTTGTCACACAGACCAAGACTGTAAATGATGGGAACATGCACTGGTCGAGACTGTCTGCTCTCCCAAATCCCTTTTCTCCCCAGCAGGTGGTAAGATGATGGTCTGAATCGCTTTCTTCTGTTCCCTGTCACTCTGGGATGATGTGAGCTGTGAGAACTCTTCTCTGAGCTGGGGGTAACGTGGTAAAGTTTATACACATCAGGTGCAATGTGCCTGAGCGACAGGACTCGCTGCAGTAACATCCCATGTTGATTCAGAGAGCAGAGCCCTCGCTGTGAATTCGAGAAGTAAACAGACACTGTTCCCGATTACTGGGAGAGATTCTTTCTTTCCCAGCATTTCTGCACTTTTCTATCTGTCTCAGATGGAATTATTTGGACAAGGTTCCCAAAATAATATGAGTTCCTGTGCATGCAAGATCTCCCTTTGTACAGCTTTCCAGAATTTTCATAACTACCACTCCCATGAGCCCCCTCCCCCGCTGCAGAAGCCCGTGTTTGATAGGGAGCTGAAGAGCGCATTCACCTTGCTCTTCCACAAATCCGATTGACAATAGAAGATGAGTTCGTCCAGCTGCCAGCGGGGGAAGGGTTGGCGCAGCCTCCTGGGAAACGGGAGGCAGAATGGCAAGGAGCTATTATTAAGACACAGTGCTGCCTTCACTCCGAAACAAAAGTAAAAACCTTTTTTAAACAAAGAGACTCACCTGATTTATAGATCACGCTTAAGGTGCGGTTCTGTCTCGTTGGTCTTGGGTATGATATCGCCTCAGGTGGGTGATGTACGCACGAGAAGTGACACTTGAGCCCTGGAGTTTTGCATCCGGTCCCATTTTTGACTCAGAAAGTATGATTTCGATGAGATCGACGTCAGATCAAGATACTGAATCTATAAGACAGACACCAGCAGCTTCTTCTATGCCGTTACTAGACTGAGAAATGTATTCTCCAACTTCAAATGATGCTGATCCTGTTAATGTGGATCTTGCCGAGCGCACGTCCTGTGCTGAGTAACCTAAATGCCTTTTTTCTCTCACGCTGTGATCTGCATGTACTTGATTACTATGATCTGCCTTTACCAATTTGCAAAGGTTTTCACTGCACTCAGGTAAATGTGATAATCAATCAAATATAATCCATCAATCGAATGACACAGACATTTCCTTATTGTTTGGATCCAGCACTGCGAAGATGGGCTGTATGGCCTCACTTTGCACTATTTCGTGATTCTGACTGAAATCACAGTTAAACCAACAGAATGTGGGAAGTTACTCACAGGTTATATTGACACAGCCGGGACACATATGCGCCACAGTGTATCACACAATAATAGTGACAATCTTGTTGAAATCATTCTCTGAGGCACATGCCACACGCCAGATTAAAAACGGAAGACCGCTGGAAACTGCTGTAGTCAGCGCTAACAGAGCGATCCAGCGGGAGCGTACTGGGCTCATAACCCAGAAATTAATGGATTGAATACATCCTCTGCTCGTTGACAATTCCAGGTTTGAGTGTATGTACTATCTGGCCAGTGTTCCTCTGTAACAAAGCTCCATTCAACGTATTGCAAGTTTTTTTTTCAATTTCCACTTCCTTTCTCTCAATGTATCTGAAATGAATATTTCGTACTGATACACCCGCCAAATTTACACAGGTGAGGAAACACACTTATGAATGTCTGGATGCTCTTTTCCTGTTCTCTATCTGTCTTCTCTGATTTGATTCGTAAAATCACTTGCCAGAGCTGGGAATAAACTGGTGTAGGTAAGATATATCAGTTGCAGAGTGCTCTATGAGCATGACACCCTGCATTTATTCCCCACGCTGTTTCACACAGCAGTGTCCTTTCTGTGAAATGAAAAGCCATGAATGACAATTGGATCATCTTGCTGGAGACAGCATTACGATACTGACACAGTTCCGCATTATGAATACGTGCATCACCAATTATGAATGACAACAGAGATATACAGGTGACACAGAGTTGCAGTGGACTCGCTGGGCTGAACGGCTTCTGTCGGCGCGTGAGTGACGCCATGCATTGATGCTGTCCCTCCTCCTGTCTCTGGACAGAGTGGCTGAGGGTGAAACAATGTCTCATCTTTAACCCTCCTTCTGCGTTAGATTATCTGCAGCCCCACAGCTCAGAACTGTGGGAATGGCTCTCAGTAAGTGAGGGTTTTACTCGGATTGTCTTCATCTTGGACAGTTGGGGCTCAGATGCTAACTGCTGCCCGATTGCAGGAAAGAAACAGGTGTCCCTATTAGAATTTTTTTTTCTGCAGGATTGCTGTGTGAAGATGGATTCTGAACACCAAACAGGCTGCACAAAAATGCCTTCACATGAATTTACCTGAGGGAAGAGTATCCTGAGTACATTTCTCTATTTGCCACTATCTCAAAATCTTTGTCGCGATCTCAGATAAATAATATTGGGAGGAAGTTCCCAATCAAACTTCATCATTTCCAGCACTTGAGGGGCCTGGTTGTGCCGATGAGAGAGAGCTTGAGAGCGTATTCGCGCTTGCCTCCCCTCACACTGCCTGCAGGTGGATGGAAATAGATGAATAATCTGCCGATGGACACAGCTCAGTCCAAGCGGAAGAGATAAAGAGCACCGTCCTGCGAACAAGGAGAGGGAATGAGTAGGTGATATTCTTGAAATCTCTTGCTTTTTCGAAATCCGAGAGCAAAGTGGGATGTAGTTGGATCTGAGTGACTCTCAGCTGGTTTAGTGTTGGAAATGCAAGAGTGTCTAGGGGTGTTATCTTTGCTTTGTAGCTTGTGTTAATACTGGCATGTGAAAATTCTTACTTCAAGTCGCCTTCGAGCCTTGGTTGTTTGATTTCACTTTTGCCCGGTCGCCCAATTAACTGTTACATAAAAAGGCGCAAATTGTGAAGTTGCACCCCTTGAAATAACTTTGTATTTTGGGGTCAGAAGTGTCATTGCAGTGGGCATGACACAGTACAATATGTGGTGAAAGCGAAACAAATGTTTCAGGATGTTCACACACACAATCCCACTCTGAATAAATCCACCATCTGGATGTTTGCACAGTTTTGAATGTTGACCTTTAGGAAATGGGAACGTGAATTGATTACAAACAGCGCTGAACAGGTTGATGGGAATGGTGTGGTGTATGAGGAATAGCAACAATAAAGGTCATTTGGAAAGTTGGGACAGTTCTCCTTGGAGAGCAGAAGGCCGAAAGCTGGCTTTATTGAACCTTTCCAAGTCATGAGTGGTTTAGACATAGGAGAAAAAGGAAGGGAGAATGCTCCCTACGCCTGAAAGTATCGAGAACCATTCGGTAGAGTTTTAAAGTCATTAGTAAAAGAAGAAAAATGTACATGAGGAAAAACGTTTTCACATAGCGAATGGTTAGGGTCTGTAAACCACTGCCTGACTTGACAAAGATACAGTTTCAATCAAGTTATTTAAAAACTAATTCGATGTTGTTGAAACTAAAAGTTTGCAGAGTTACAGGGAGAAGGCAAGGGAATGATATCAAAACAGAAGCACATTTATCTCTGTGGAGACCCAGCACAGCTAAGGTGGTTTGTGACACATTGTGATTCTGAATGGAATCACAATTCGACCAACAGAATACAGGGAGTTCGATAACAGTGATATTAGCAAAACCAGGTCACATCTACACAACAGAATATTACCCAGCAGGTACATGTCACAGGGAGGATGGCGCTGAATGAAAAGCCTGCAGGGTGTCCTGCCATCAGACACAGTGCACTTCACTATTCAGATTATACCAGAGTGAGAGCCACAGGATGCAACCTGCTTAATTATACGTTTTTTTTCAGCAGGGGAATTACGAACAATGAGGGCAAGTGGAAATACTGGTGATTTGTTCACATTTGAAGTGTTTACTGGAAGCAGGGAGCTGCGGAAGACACATGGTAAAGCTATTGAGATCCTACTACAGGAGCAGCAAATACGTTGGACAGCGCAGAGGAGATCTTTGAAGTCTTGAATTCTGGAAGATGGAAAAAGTGGGGACTGCAGATGCTGGAGATCAGAGCTGAAAATGTGTTGCTGGAAAAGCACAGCAGGTCAGGCAGCATCCAAGGAACAGGAGAATCGACGTTTCGGGCATAAGCCCTTCTTCAGGAATGAGGAAGGGCTTATGCCCAAAACGTCGATTCTCCTGTTCTGGTAGATGGGCCGAGCGTACTTTCACAAGGCCACACTGTTACAAAAGATAATGTGTCCTTGTCTCTTGGCCTTGTGTCGTAGCATGGCACATATTGCCGTTACACTGCAGGAAATTCCATTTTCAACCGAGAGGGCAGTCAGCATTTAACAAAGGATATATTGCGAAACCTTTCACATAAATTGTTGCATTCCATCTTAGTGTCTTACTTTGTTTCCTTCCCACTTGACCGATCATTGTGCCTGCACTGAAGGTGTTTTGCTTCTTCTGCGTGGTTTTTACAGTCTGAATGACATGATGAAGCTGTACTGCCCCATCTTCTGATGCAATTTTCCACTTCAATTCAGCTCACCCTAACTTCGCTATCTGATACCTTTCCCCTTGCTTCAGTTTTAAGCGCTCGTCCTAGACCCAACCTGTCATCCTCCAAAATCAATACGAAACTCAACCACACCGTCATCACTGCAAACCAGCGACACCTACATTCTGAGGCCAATCATTACTGCGGTCTCATTTCACATTATCAGCTACCGTGCTTTCTGGTGGCTTCTAGAAATCACTATGCTTATAAATTGCTGTAACATCCGCCAATATGAAATAAAAACAGAAAGATTCAGGAAATTTTATCATCCACAAACAAACGACAATAAGGAATGTAACTGTTGGGACAAACGTTCATGCAAGCAGATTGCAAAATCTTAGTCTGAAAATCTTGCTGCAATTGTTCTGCTTTTAATGAGCACACACATTGAGTTCAGTGCAGAACCGATCCCAACTCGGAGAAGCGAATCATTGGCTTTGAAGATGCGTTCAGAATGTTCACTGGATTCATCCCAGTCATGGGAGGACTGTCCTCCGGGAGCGTATGAGTAAAATCATTCAATGTCAAAAGGGGTTTCCAAACATGAGTGGTGAAAGGAATGTCTCCATTCACAAATTAAACGTTGGGTAGGATTTATTACAGAGACACACGAACAAACTAGATAAGAACACAGAAAGATGATAAACAATCGATATTATAATTAATTTTTGGAAAGTTTTTGATTTTAGATCCACGGTGGTATTTGGCGACGGGTATGTCATGTACACAATCAGTCTGCACTGAAAACGACTGCAGCTACAATGTAATGTGATTGAATCTCAGTTACCTTTAGAAAAAGCTGATACTCACTCAGGTCAGGAGGATTTAGGGACGCTGGCCTTACAAACCTTTTCCCAAATTCCTTGGAAGTACAAAGGAAGTTTTCGTGGGGAGGTTGTTCATGATCTGGTTAGATAATAGTAAACGTTGTTTGAATTTATGAATAGGGAAATTGTATTACAAAGCTAAGAGTTCATAGTGTAATTGTAAAATTTAAAGGTCAAACTCAGTGCAAACATTGTTTGTAATCCTTGTCCTCACTCTCCAACAAAAAAACGTAAAGACATTAGAAAGGGCGCAGCCACAATTTCCTGTATAGAAAGGCATGAGGAAACTCAGGGTTGAGGTTTACTGAGGCATAAAAACACTAGAAATGATACAAACCGGTTTTATGTGGATGATGTACAGAATGAGGGATTTTATTCACATGGTTTTGAAAATGCTGTACCGGAAATATGCATGTCTGGGAAGTTAACGAAAGACATCTTTCACATAACACAAGGTTATAAGTGACTAAATCAGCGGTAGTCCCTTTTTCGAGTAAATAAATAAATAGATTCTCAGATTCAAAACCATTGGTCAATGATCCAGAAAAACTTGGATCAGAGTTTCTTCTGCTCAAGAGCTATTTAAATCCTAAACGAATTTCCAGAAAGAATGATAGAAGCTGAGTCCAGAGTGTTTCATAAGACACATGCACAAGAACACATGTAGGGAATTTACCATTGGGAGAAAGTCAAAATGTGTGTAAAAATTTGGAGTTTTTTTGACTTATCAAAAAAGACTTTTCATGAACACGTCCAACTGGATAAGATGGAATATGAAATATTCATGAATTTAAAAAGGTATGGCATATTATTCAACGTAAAACATTGTAAAAGGAATTGATCTTCTAGAAGATTGCAAACAAAAGTTATTTCCTCATGAGAAGGAATTGAATTGTCGCTAGGAGACATAATACCTGCATTAAATATTTGACCACATTTACATCATGTTACGTATATGTCATACTTTCTGATCTCCCTCCATTAAATTCTCAAAGTTGTCTCTGTCTTTTTTGTCTTTTTTTTAGCCCTTTGTTCTTTCCGACAGCACGCACTTTTAAGCTGAAAGAAGCTCTGACCAAAACTGAATGCAATATTCGAACGGTCCCTTGTGATCAATATAATTCCTTTTTGATTATTGCAATGACTTTTGCGAGTTTATAGCAAATTGAGTAACACGCAATGGGCTCAACATGTTTTGTTTTCTCTGAATTTAACGCAGTGCGCATGAGAAACGCCATCCATTTGTTGAAAAAAAATATTTTCGGTTCTCTGCCCACACATGTTGTCACGTTTTAAAAAATTGCAGCATGTTTGTTGGTAATGAGTCATTTTCCAGAAAAGGTCGTTTCTCAATTCAAAAAACTGGTACTTTCCAATTAACTTGGTTTGCTCAACATCGCCTTCCGTCCTGAAACCTCAACACAATGACAAATTGAAGCTGCTCCATGTGAGGGTCAAATTTAAAACCTCCACTCAACACAGCCTACTACATTGGCACAGAGATACCATCCACTGATTACCTGCTGCACTGGATCCACGCATTAATGCTTACAGCCACATTCCTGGTTGTATCAAAACGGATGGGAAAACGAGAACCTCTGATTCCACGGCTGGTACCTGGAATTATATGATCGCCTTTACCAGTGGTTCCAACGTTCTATGAGCAAATGGATGAGCTGCTCATTACTAAGATGAGTGAATTATTTAATAATATAATTACAATATTTCCGTCCACTAATCCCTGGACTGTCTTATTTTGATTTTGATATGTAGAAATCTTTTAATTTTAATTTTGAACTGACTCAATGACAGATCTCCACAGTGCCTGTGGAATCAATTATAAAATTTCATAACACTCTGAGTTCTTCCATCTCAGTCCGCTGTTTGGGAAGTGTTCCCGTTCTGGGAAATTCACTTCCCTGTGTACCGCTGCTGCTCCCAGCATGCTCTGTGGTAATACACACATTTTCCTTCTGCCGTTTGCTCACTGTGTTGCTGTGATCGGACAGTGACCTGGTGTCACACGGCCCAGGAAAAGAACACAGGCCAAGTTTGAGGAAAACAAACTTTATCTGTAAAGAGTCGCTCCTGTCGTTTTTTGCGTTGTTCAATTCCATTTTCAGTTAGTCTTATTTAAGATTTTGAAATTGTTCGCTCTGTACATAAGTGCGATCGGTCAAAAATATTTGTCCAGAAGAGAGGGAGTGCTAGTTCTGCCAGTGAGCACTGTGGACTGTCCTCGAGTCGAGAAAATAATTCTTCAGAGACAGTGTTACGTCGCCACCGTCACGGAACTTTTCATTCCATCTGCTCCAATTCTTGATAGAATTCAATTCAACAGATCTTGTTACTTAGTCATTTCTTTATTTCTGTTCAGATCATGTGAGCAGAATGCCACTTTGGGAATGCGCTTGCCCCATCGAGCAGAGGTGAGGCCATAGTCTAGGAAGTGGATTGTGCTATTTATCATTTCACCAACACCAGGGAGAAGTATCCGCTTCTCTGCACAATTTACTCAACTCAGTTAAGCATATCATCAGACGTGTAACGTGAATGTAACGAGTTGTCTGAGAGGTTAAAGTGATTATCTACTGACTCATTGTACTCTACAGACGTGGGATCGAATCACACTCTTGTCGCTTATGGAGTGCAGTCGTTCGTGATTCTGTTTTTGTTTAGGTCACGGCTAAATTGGAGGTCGACTGGTCAGTTTATCACCATCGACGCTGCAGTAAAGTCTCCATTAATTAGTCAAGTCTGTCGCTGAAACGGCATTGAAATGCAGACTGACGTCCGATAATGAAAAGGAACACTGTTTTCCTTTTGAAGGCATGTTACTGTGAGCTTTTATCGAACGAATGAGATCCAGGAAAAGCAAATAACGAGAGGTGACAAGCGTATGTTTATCCAATGGATTGTTAATAAGTATTTTGTTAGATGAAATCTGTAGCAGAGTGTGTAGAAGTGATTCATCTTAGTGACAAAAGCACAGACAGGCAGCTGAAAATAATGGAGATATTTCGAAGAGTAAGGTTTCAGGGACACCGAGTACTGGCTTAAAATGCACAGCAGAGAACTTGCTAATGTCGGTACTGTGCATGGGCATGGACACAGTTACACATTGGTCTCTCCCTTTCTCATTGCTCTTGCCAGTGATGAATGCTGAGCATAAGATGCAGACAAAGAGAAGAAGTGGGAAGCAAGCTCCCTCTCTTTATGAACAACTGGAGCAGACATCATGTTAACTGCAGGGACTGACCAAAACTGTGGAACAATAACCGCTGTACAAACACGTTAAATTATTTAAATTTCGTTTAATCTCTTGTCATTAATAGGTATTTAGTTCTAACAACCGTGTGACCAATAGAAGACAACGCCTCATTTCATGTTGGATAACAACATTATCAAACATTTTTCGAATTGAGATCTATTGTGATCATTTTACACATTTAGCAAGTTCATTTTAATGAATAGAAACCTCATTCCCTCATAGGAAATAAAACTGCTGATTTCCTCAAATAAGTCATTCTTGCTAAATAGCAGTTACTCAGCATGAATCATATGATGAAATATTTATTGAAAATCCGCCATTTAGCACTATTATCTTACGTCGCATTTAGTGCAATAGGCACATGCTAAACAAGCCTTTGGGAAGAAAGTGTTTCACAAAGTATACTTGGGTGGTGATTAAAAATAAGGTAAGGTTCTCATGTTGCGGATAGTACACCTGTATTTGCATCCAAATTTAATAGTGCAACTACTCTGTGGCCCTCAGGGATGCAATCAGTGAGCACACGGTACTTCTATGATCGCATGGAGGCGCATGGGATGCCTGGGCTTCAGCTCAAATAGCACCTTGAGCAGCTTCTATTGACATGGAGCAGCAGGGAGCATTGGGGTATCAGGCTTGGAGCTCAACCCTCACATGGAGCAGTTTCTATTGATATGGCGCAGCAGGGAGCATTGGGACACCAGACGGTAATCTCCGACCGCACCTGGAGAAGCTGCTATTGACATGGAGCAGGGACATCAGGCTGGGAGCTCCAAATTCACCTGGAGCAACTTCTATTGACATTGAGCAGCAGGGAGAATTGGGACATCAACCTGGGGTCACCAAACTCACCTGGAGCAGCTTTGATTGACATGGAGCTAGGAACATTGGGACATCAGGCTGGGATCTCCAACTTTACCGAGTGCGCCTCAAACTCATGCAGCTCATGGTTATTTTATGAAATCAAACGAACATACATTCTTACACACACATATATAATTTACAGCTGAAAAGCGTCTCAGAAGATAGATTCAGATAACCATTGATTTATGTCTGGATTCATGGGCTATCCTTATCTGCTGCGAAATTGATATTGTAGCCAGCATTTCCCAGCAGCTGTGAAAGCAGGAGAGGGATTACCCAACCCTTTAACTGTGAACGTGCTTCTATTACTATGCAGGCGCATATGTGAGAATATATGAAAGCATGCAAAAAGGTCGCATGGCGCAGTGGGCTGAACAGATGCATCGAGGTTTTTGAATCTCAGTTATGTGAATTCGAATGCCTGCGCTGCCATTTCAGTGGATCAACTGTAATGCTACAGCATGTTGAAATGTGGGTCAAAATAAAAACTTTAGGATTTGTTTCTCAAAGACTGGACAGTGGTGGGTACGAATACAGACTCAGGCAAAGGGGTCAGTGCCTGTACTAACATAATAGTGTTCTCTACCCAAACGAAAAATCGCGGGCTCAAACAGCTCTATCGCTGGTGCTTCGTTTCAGAAAAGTTGAGTTTTCACAGGAGCAGAAAGCAGGCTGTTATACCATCGCTGTTGTGAAACAAAGTCCAGCGGTGACTCAACTCATCGTTGTTTGGTGATTTGGCGAATGGGAAAATATTTGCGATGTTGTGTGATCCATAGTTTCCATGTTTTCTGTCCTGGAGACAGAAGGGAAAGATAATCTAATCGAGATTGTGATTGACGAAATTCACTTTTTATTATGTTCTCATGTTCTTTCTTTCTGTCTGTGCAGCACTAAGGCTCCAGAATGTTTCAACGAGTAGTTTGGACTTGCCCAGCTGTTAAGTCGCTAGACACACGTTCCAGGGGCGAGGGTTAGACTGCCATTTCTGCCGATCAACTTTAAAGCTGCAGCTTGTTAAAATGCTGTGTCGATCACCACTGTGTTGATGTTCAAAACAAAAGGAAACTGGGTTTGCTTCCTGGCGAATTAACTGTGGTGTGGGAACGTGCCGAATTTTATAAAGTACCTGTGCTCTCATGATCGTGTTCGCCTCCTGTGCAGAAAATAGCAAACAGCACAGCTGTTGCTTTATGTCCCAGGCAAGTTGAGTGTTTACTGAAAGTTTTTATTACCTTTTGATTTCTGTTACTATGTTTCGACTGACTTGAACAGAAACTGCATTTCTAATAAGCACCATGGAATTTAGCAGAATTTATTGAGTCGCTTCTCGTCGATTCCCACACAGGTTTCCAACTCAGTTGGTATCCATGTGGCTCATGTCCAGGAGTGAGCATCTCAGCAGCAAATTGCACAGTTAAGGTAAAAGGCAAGGAAAGTGGCATCTCGAACTGGCTCTGAGGTCAGAGCATCCTCACAATGTGATCTGTCGTTCTCGGATTGTAATGCTACCTCCGGTTATAGGGTGGAGAACATTCTTTGGGACTCTTATTCTGAAAAACAGACACAGTGACTGAAACTATGCTGCACGGGATGATGTGGGACATGCGTGCTCAGCTTTGTGCATTTTCCCTGTAGTCCGGAGTGTTTCGTGTTCCGTGTAAACGTGAAAGTTGTCCTGTTTCGAGCAATGGGTGAAATCATTTAGCAAAGCAAGAATCGAAATTGCAGTAATGTCAAGCAGTTCATAGTTATTCCACCAAATCATAAGCGAACATATATTCTCACGCACTCACAGACACACTTGTAGCTGAAAAGAGTCTGAGAAGATAGATTCAGCTTACCATTGATTTTTGTCTGGATTGATGGGATATCAATATCTGCTGCGAAATTGATATTGTAGCCGGGCACATCCCAGCAGCTGTGCGAGTCGGAGAGGAATCATGGAAAGCTTTTCACGTGACTTTGCATCTATTGTTATGCAGGTGCACAATTGGAAATGCAAGAAAGTGGGGCGCGGAGCCGGCCCGTAGAGTGGCCGAGCGGTCTAAGTCGCTGCATCCAGATTCCAGACTCGAAAGGTGCGTGGGTTGGAATCCCACCACTGCCATTTCAGCTTATCAACTCCAACGCTGCAGCTTGTTAAAATGCTGTTTCGGTCCCCACTGTATATTGATGTTGAAAACAAAAGTAAAATGGGTTTGCTTCCCAGCGAATTGATTCGCACGTTCGTGGCTTAACTATCCCAGGGAAGTGTGGGATAGTGCCAAATATTTCAAAGTGTCTCTTCTGTCATGATCGTGTTCGCCTCCTTCATGGAAAATCGCAAACAGTTCAGCCGTTCCAGGCAAGTTGAGCTTTTACTGGAACCGAATGGAGACTGTTATTTCATCGCTGTTGTGAAACAAAGTCCTACGGTGACTCTACTCGTTGTTATTTGGCTTTCTGGCTCATGGGAAAATCGTTTCAATGAATTTCGATGTAATACGTTATTGAATTTCTCCCATTTCCTTCATTTCCGTCCTTGGAGACATCGGAAGGGAAAGGTAATCTAATCGAGACTGTGATTGGTGAAATTCACTTTTTATGGCCAATTCTTATTATGTTCTTTCTTTCTCTCTTTTCAGCATTGTCTGGAAAATGGTGGTGCACTAAAGCTGCAGTATGTTTAAAAGAGTAGTTTGGAATTGTCCTGTTGTTTGTTGTGAGATTACTTTATGACTCATGCCCTCGAACTGTCTCACATTTAGCATTCATGCATCTCTGTGTCTGCAAATACATGAGGCATGCCAGTTTTGTTTGTGTTCCGTGTTAAATGCTTTCTGTTTTGCGATTCGCTCAATACATTTCGAGTT
Organism: Chiloscyllium plagiosum; assembly: GCF_037043375.1. Taxonomy (NCBI): domain Eukaryota; kingdom Metazoa; phylum Chordata; class Chondrichthyes; order Orectolobiformes; family Hemiscylliidae; genus Chiloscyllium; species Chiloscyllium plagiosum. The sequence continues at coordinate 50,706,260 of NW_028270183.1, forward strand.
AACAGGGTTTCTGAGGTCACTTCCAGCAGCAAATATCCTCAACTGAGGATCTGGGAAAATTTCACAGAGTATGGTCAGTCGGAGCAAAAGTAAGGAAGTCGTTCATTTCTGCAGTGTTTCACAATACTACCTTTCCCGTGAGCAGTCGAACAGACTACATGATTGTGCCACAGACTGCGACGGCAAACTCCGCTAAAAAATAATCCTTTAAAGCCGGTGTAAGCAACACGACGTTATTGGGGTACATCGCGTGAAACCAGGTACTTTGGGTTATCTCGTCCATGTTCACCCCATAGCCAAAATTAAACAAGCCCCGTTCCCCAGCATTTGGCCCCAATCCCTCGAAACCCATCCTATTCAGAAACTCATCCGATTACCTTTGCAATTTTCTGAATGTAATAGCCTCCTCCACTTCCTCTGGTAGCTCATTCCATATACGCACAACCTTATGTGTGGGAACTGTGCCTCAGGTCCTTTGTCAATTTCAGCCCACTCAGCTTAAACCTATGCTCTCGAGTTTTCAACTCACCCCAACTTGGGTAAAACACGTAAATACTCAGTTTACAACCCTTCCATAAGATCATATCGCAGCCGTTACGCTGCAGGGAAAGTCTATTCCACCAGCCTATTCCACCTCGCCCTACGGTACAAACATCCTTGTCTGCATTTTGTTATCTATTTCACGTGTCTTCTTTTTTAGGTTTTCCAGATGTCAATTACGCTGGACAACAACGAGCGCTTGGAAACAGAAAGGTGAAACGAAGAATGGCTTCAACTTTCAGTGCTGGACGCCACTGAGCCGCCGCCGCGCTGTTTGTGGCTTGTTTCGGTAGAACAGTGGTCATCACGTTTGTCTCACACGCGAAAAGTCCCCAGTTCGAAATTGGGCCGAAACTGCTTTGCTCTTCAACTGCAGCCTTTCACATAGGAAAGTACGTATCTTTCTTACTTGCTTTCCCATCTGCAAACCTGCCTTCGAATTTGCGTGAACAAATCTGCTGTCATAGTGAAATGTAATGCAATTCCATTTAATGACTGTGCAAAGCATTGTGAAGTTTTTCTCCTAACTGGTTCTGATCATATGCCATTCTGTTTGAGAGTGCAGTTAGCGCATTCTATCCTTCCACGAAAAGAAGGGCCGCATTTGCATTCCTTGCGCAGGCGGCTCGGTTCAAAGACACCGAAGAAGCTGATGCTCTGGTGTCACAGCGCACCACGAATTCCCGAACTTTTCTGTCTGTCATATGCAATAGCTGTAGAAGGAAAAATAAAACGTGCTCCAAACTTCCCTTTATCATTCATCCCTGGTTTTGAAGTTCTAAACTCTAGATATAGATCCATACGAATGAGGGAATTTCCCTCCTGTTAACTCCCACCAAACTCACATCGCCTGGAACCCTTCCATATGGACACAACTCAGTTTTACCTGGTGTCACACCACATGATCTATTCGTCTTTTCCACCACGCCATGAAACCCCGCCTTGTCTTTTCAAATGTCATTATCCCTCACTACATCGATGGATTCCTTTCCATTTTATTCTTTCCAAGTAATCACTGTCCATTCTTCCTGACGACTTTTCATTCCAGTCATCGCTATCCATGTCTTTTATTATCTCTTTATATTCCAGTATTGTTCATGTTGAGAAAGGATGCTGGGTCCAATGCAACAAATTAAAGCCCGCTCTAATGCTGTATACTGCCATGACCAACGTAGTGAAAATGGAAGCAAATTCTTTCAAAAGTGAATCCGTTAGTTGTCGCATTATGTATCAATCCCTGACTGGGAAGTGACTGTTTTTCCTCACTTTTCTCTCCTTTCTGAACATTTGCTAAAGCAACACAGTAAGGGAACATAGAATGCCTAATGTTCAGAAACTGACTATTCACTGCAAGAAATGCACACCAATCCTCCAGGGATTAACCCTCACAGAGCAATACTTTACCCTTTTTCTCTTCATTTGCTCCTGAATAAGGCACCTTACTGGCAGTCGACCCAGTTGTAGGCAAATCATATCTCTGGCGCAGTGAAGCAGCAGTGATAACCAGTGAGCCACCTTACGGCCCTGTACAATATTGCAAGGCACATGCGGACGCGTTTGAAATGCGATTCCTGTCAAAGATGCTCTACTTTTGTTGTTGCCCTTATTAGGAACAATAAATCCTGATTCCCTGGCCAAGAAATGAACCCAAACCACAGCGGTGAAAGCGCTGCATCGTAACCATGAGTCGACCAGGAAGGACAGCATGTGCAGTTGTATCGTCTCTCAGCAGCACAGCTTCTTTTCCAGCGATGAGAAATTTCTATCAAAAATAATGTTCGTGACACCGTTCTTTTACAGCACAGAATAATACATTATGTCAGTGCCAGTCATTAAACATCCATCCATTCTCGTTTCTAGATACCAATACTTGGCCCACAGCCTGACGTCTGAAGTGTTCATTTCAATGAGACTTTACATGCAAAGTTTTAATCTCAAATGAACCAGCGATAAAGACTGAAGTCAGATACCGTCACGTTTGTTCCTGACCTGCGGGAGAACTGAACCTCATTTTGACCCATACAGGGAACTATACAGACACATCTTTTGATAGCGACGAAGAACTCAGGAGAGCCCAATGTCCATAAAATGAAGAATTGAACAGTCTGGCCTCTTCTTTGTTCACTATTAGCTTTAAAACCCGTTTCTGTTTACATAGGTAAACTGGCAGGAGGCTGTCCTTCTAAGACTGCCCCAATCGTGAATATTTGGAACCTGCCCCAATCGTGAATATTTGATTTCTCCACCTCTGGGGCAGACTGGCTAGCTATGCTCTTCCAGCCTCCTATCTGTTTAATTTGGATTCCAGGACATTCCTGTTTCTACATAAGGAACGGAAGCACACAGCCGCATCCCTGTACGTTTTCGTCCTGCACTGTTTCACCGTTACTTTACTGCTGCTACTGAGTCACGTTGTTCTTCCTGCCAAACAAAGGCATTCTTCGCATCAGAAGCTTGTCATTCTCATATTCCTCGAAAGAAAAACACGGATGTGGACTTCCAAACTGAAACAGATGAGGCCTGGTCTGCGTAAAAAAATATGACTTCCAGCTGTTCCTTCAAAAATATTTCCTAACAACATATAGAACGCACTTTCGGATGCTTGCTGCAATAGTTGTAAGAAGATTCAGCAAGACTGCCGTGAGAATGGAGGCTACAACTCCTGGTTTACAAAACCAGGGCTCGAACCACTGAGTTAAGGAAGCACTAACGTCTTGGGACTGACAAAAGATTATGACCTCGAGCAGAACAAATTCTGTCAAATCAGTTTTGTGATACAAGCTTCGTTTTATGTGACAAAATACGACTTGAAACCCACTTCTTTGATCACTTGTTTGTTATAACACTTTGTCAACTTCCCAATATCTCATAATGTGACAGGGATCAACATTTGTTTAAACTCATACAGAGGAAAAGTTTTGAAGTTTCTATTATGAAAAAGGCACGTTGTAGTGTTAATACCAATTAATTGTCCTTAATTTCAACATGTATTACAGTTTTTATTCATCACTTGGTGAGTAATTCCTTTCCTATAGCCCTGTGCGATTTACATATCGATGGGATTTCATAATTTATGGCTTTGGCAGATGACGTTTAGGCACCAAACGTGAAAGAGTTCAAATCGAACATGCTCTGGAGGTTGGAATTCAAGGGAATGAACTTATCTGAGAGAGCACTTTAAAACATAATCTCTGGTGTCGTGTCCGCTGGCTGGGTTGGCATGCTATTGACCAGCTCTGTTTGCTTTTGAGTGGGCTGGACGACATGACAGTGATACATCGAGGGAAGACAGTCAAGAGGTATGTAGAAAATGATGAAACCTTTGAAATTTAGCTGCCCAGTGATGGCTGAGCAACCTTTGTTGTGAGTACACCCACATGCAGAGGAGGTATTGGAAGATATCAGGATTACATTATTGGGTGAATAACCTGCAACTCCTTCCCTTCCACCATGAGGGAGCCCGTGTGGAAAGATAAAGCTGCGAGGGCCGCATTGCACGTTTGGGAAAATGGGCGTTGGTAAAAATATCATTCAGATAATGCACAATGAAACAGTGAACAGAACGCAAGTGCACCCTTGAACAGAAGCTGAGGGAGTTAGACCATAGAACATAGAACATGGAACATTACAGCGCAGTACCGTCCCTTCGGCCCTCGATGTTGCGCTGACCTGTGTCCCAATCTGAAGCCCACCTTACCTACATTATTCCAAGTACGTCCGTATGCTTGTCCAATGACGACTTAAATGTATTTAAAGTTCGGGAATCTACTACCGCTGCAGGCAAAGCGTTCCATACCCTTACTATTCTCTGAGTAAATAAACTACCTCTGACACCTGTCCTCTATCTATCATTGCTCAATTTAAAGCTATGCCCCCTCGTGCTGGTTCTCGCCATTCTCTCCATATCCACCCTACCTCACCCTCTGAATATAATATATGTCTCTGTTAAGTCACTTTTCAACCTTCTTCTCTTTATCGAGAAAATTACAATTCCCGCAGCCTTTCCTCGTAAGACCTTCCCTCCATACCAGGCTACATCCGAGTAAATCTCCTCTGCATCCGTTCCAAAGCTTCCATATCCTTCTTATAATGCGGTGACCAGAACTGTACACAATACTCCAAGTGTGGCCGCACTAGAATTTTGTGCATCTGTAGCATAACCTCATGGTTCCAGAACACGATCCGTCTATTAATGAAAGCTAAAACGCTGTGTGCGTTCTTAACAACTCTGTCAATCTAGCTGGCAACTTTCAAGGATCTGTGTACCTGGACACCGAGATCTTTCTGCTCATCCACACTACCAGGAATCTTACAATTAATCTAGTAATTTGCATTCCTCTTACTCTGACCAAAGTGAATTACCTCACACTTGTCCGCATTAAATTCCATTTGCCACCTCTCAGCCCAGCTCTGCAGCTTATCGAGATCTCGCTGCAACCTTCTACGTAATTCGTCACTATCCACGACTCCACCAACCTCAGTGTCGTCTGCAAACGTACTAACAAAACCTTCTACGCCCACATCAACGTCGTTTATAAAACGAACAGCAGTGGACCCAACAGCGATCCTTGCGGCTCAGCACTGTTAAGTGGACTCCAGGAGCAACATTTACCAACAACGACCACCCTGTGTCTTCTTTCAGCAAGCCAATTACTGACACAAACTGCTTTATCTCCAACAATCCCATTCCTCCGGATTTTTCACAATAGCCTACTGTTGGGAACCTTATCGAACGCCTTGCTGAAATCCATATACACAACATCATCTCATCTACCTGCTTGGTCACCTTCTCAAAGAACTCCATAGGTTTTTGTGGCACGACGTAATCTTCACAAAACTATGCTGACTATCCCTAATCAAATTATTCTTTTCTAGATGATTATAAATCCTATCTCTTACAACCTTTTCCAACACTTTACCAACAACTGAAGTGAAGCTCACTGGTCTATAATAAACAGGATTGTATCTACTCCCATTGTTGAACATGGGAACCACATTTGCTATCCTCCAGTCTTCTGGCACTATTCGTGTAGACAATGACGATTTAAAGAGCAATGCCAAAGGCTCGGCAATCACCCCAATGGCTTCACAAAGGATCCTAGGATAAATCCAATCCGGCCCAGGGGACATATCTACTTTCACACTCTTCAGGATTTCTAATACCTCCTCCTTGTGAACCTCAATCACACCTCGTCCAGTTGCCTGTATCTAAGTATTCTCCTCGACAACATTGCCGTTTTCTAGACTGAATACTGTTGAAAAGTATTCAGTTGGTGCTTCCCCTATCTCCACTGACTCTGCACACAACTTCCCACTAATGTCCCTGATTGGCCCTAATCTTACTCTCGTCATTCTTTTATTCCTTAAATACATATCGAAAGCCTTCGGTTTAACCCTGATCCTATCGGCCAACAACTTCTCACGTCGCCTCCTGGCTCATCTGAGCTCTCTCTTTAGGTCTTTCCTGCCTACCTTGTAACCATTAAGCGCCCTAAATGAGCCTTTGCATCTCATCCTAACAGAAGCCTTCTTCTTCCTCTTGACCAGCGAATCTACTTCCTTCGTAAACCACGGCTCCCGCGCTCTACAACTTTCTCCCTTCCTGACAGATTCATACTTATCATGGACACACAGTAGCATTTCCTTGAATGAGCTCCACATTTCTAATGTGCCTACACTGCAGTTTCCTTCTCCACCCTATGCTTCCTAAATCCTGCCTAATCGCATCATAAATGACGTTCCCCCAGCTGTAACTCTTGCCCAGTGGTATACACCTATCTATATCTATCACAATAGTAAACTCAACAGAACGGTGATCTCTATCACCAAAGTGCTCACCTACTTCCCAGTCTAACACTTGGCCGGGCTCATTACCCATTACCGAATCTAATGTGACCACGCCCCTTGTTGGCCTGTCTACATAATGTGTCAGGAACCCTTCCTGCACAAAGTGGACAAAAACCGACCCATCTATAGTAATCCTACTATAGTGTTTTCTGCCAATATTTGGAAAGTTGTAGTCCCCCATGACAACTACCCTCTCACCCTCACTCCTACCGAAAATCATATTTGCTATCCTTTCGTCTACATCTCTGGAACTATTCGGAGGCCTGTAGAAAACTCCAAAAAGCGTGACCTCTCCTTTCCTGTTTCTAACTTCAGCCCATATTACGTCAGTTGACGAGACCCAAACATCCTTTCTGCAACTGTAATACTGTCCTTGACCAACACAGCCACACGTCTCCCTCTTTTACCTTCTTCTCTATTCTTACTGAAATCCTGGAATCTGCAAAAACCATTACTGTCCCTGCTCTATTCATGTCTCCGAAATGGCCACAACATCGAATTCCCAGGTACCAACCCATGCTGCAAGTTCGTCCACCTGATTCTGGATGCTCCTGGCATTGAAGCAGACACACTCCAAACCACATTCTTGCTTGCTGGTGCCATCTTGCGCCCCTGAAGCTTGATTCTGCACCTCTCTCCTCTCAAATTTTTCTGTACTTGAACTACAATTTTGGTTTCCATCCTCCTGCTGGATTAGTTTAAACACACCCCAATAGCCTTAGCGAATTCCACCCCCCACCCAAAGATATTGGTACCCCTCTGGTTCATATGAAGATCATCCTGCTTGTACAGGTCCCACCTACCCCAGAAACAGCCCCAATTATCAAAGAATCTAAAACCCTCCCTCCTGCACAATCCCTGTAGACACGTGTTCAACCCCTCTCTCTCTCTCTTTCTCTATTCATTGCCCCACTAGCACCAGAGCAGGGAGGGAATTTGAAAGAACGGGTGGAAGTGTATTATGACCGTGTCGTCCAAACGAATGGTTTCACGTTTGAGCTGCAGAAGGGCAGAGACGTGGAAGAGTTTATGATGTTAATGAAGTGCAAGTCGGCTGACATGGTGATGATGGCGATATGTGGTTAAAAACACATCACGAGTTGAAGGATGTCACCATGGTAATGACGTATCTGTTCAGACTCAAACCAGTGCCATGGAGAAATTTGAATCAGTGGCGAGGTATTTTCTCTTGTCACGTCGTCGATGATGCCTTCCAGCTCATCTCATCCACTTGCCTCAACCCCACTCCCAAAACCCATCCCTCCAAATATGACGAGGACAGAACTTCCTTCTTCAATACTTGAAAATCTAGCAGCCTCTGTAGACATCATGTCATCCTCCGGTATTTCCGTCAGCTGCAAATGAACCCCAACAATTAAGATGTGCTTCCCTCCCCACCCCTATCCATTTTCTATAAAGATCATTCTCTCTTCCATCCCTTACAAAGTGCACGCTTCCACAAAACCACCCTCCCCTCCCAGCACCTTCTCATTCCTACACGGGGTTTGGAAAACATCCACCCACACATCCGTCCTCAACTCTGTCAAAGGCCCAAAAGACACTTGCATGTCCATCAGAGTTTTACCTGCATTTCCACGCATGTCATTTACTGTAACAAATGCTCCCTTTGCTGTCTCCTCGACAGTGAAGAAATTGGATGCCTAATTACAGACCGCTTCGGAAAACATCTCCGGGACACCCGCACCAAATAACACCACTGGCCTCTGGCTGAACAGTCAACTCGCCCTCCCACACAGCCAAGTTCATTCAGGTCCAGGGCCTCCGCCGCTCTCATGAACTGTCCTGTCTGTACATCTTCCATCCCACCTATCTGCTCCAGCCTGCGCTGCGATCTTTCATCATTGTCCCCACCTCCATCAATCTATCACACTCTCCGCTACCTTGTCCCACCCCACCCGCTTCCATTTGTTTCTGTACCCCCTCGGTTCACAAGCCTCTTTCCTGATGAAGTCTCGTGTCCAAAATATCGATTCTCCAGCTCATTCGTTGCTGCCTGCCCTGCTGCGCTTTTCCAGCATCACACTTTCGACTCAGTGGCGAGGCAGTGAATTTTGATTTTGGGACTGAAGTCAGAGGACTCAATTTTGCAATGATTGAATTGTAAGAAATGTCTGCTCCAACAGGACTGTATGTCAGACATGTCAGGACAGTGTTTGACCTGGAGGGAACATGGAGGCGATCGTGTTCATATCCACCTGCTGACCTGCTCGTTCTTTGTGGTGGAAGTTGTGTGCATGAAAGATTCTGACAAAATTCTGGTCAAATTCTTAGTGTCGAAAATCCCTTACCTTCAGACCATATCTTCAGACAGATTCGAGAGTCTTTTGAAAGACGGTTTCACACTTTCATTTTGGGATCACATCAATTTCGCAGGATATTAGAAGGGGAAGATTTAGAAGACAACCTCTCCACCATAATCTGATGAAGCCACGAAGTTTATCCCAAATACAACTTGATCAGATTTCGAACATGAAAGGAAAAAGCTCTGGTAATGGTGTGAGATAAGTCGTTCACTTATTGTGCGTGTGGACCAGGTTTTTACCTGTCATCACACTTACACACCTCAATTGCAGTCATAGTGAGGAATGACTGTGGAAATGTAGGGATTCATTTCCCTGTCTGAGATGAATTCCCATGGACGCAATGATACCAGGAACAAGCCATTCACCTGCTCAGATGGTGGGAAGGGATTCACTCTGTCTCTGATCTGCTGCGACACCTGCTCGTTCAAAATGATGAGAAACGATTTCAGTGTATGAACTGCGGAAAATGCTTTAAAACGTCCAGCGATTGGAGAACCGAACACGACGCTCATACTAATGAGAAACCTTTTCTCTCTCCGAACTTTGGAAAATGTTATCAAACCTCTATGTGTTTCATCTCTGAGAAATATGTCCACATAAATAAGAGTCCATTAAGATATATAGAGACCTGACGTCTGACCCACGTGCTCACCCGGAATAGAGACCTTTCCAATTCCAAATCTGTGGGACCGTGCTGCAAAGTCCGAGCGACCGGATGGCTCATCACCTTTCTCGCCATATTAACAGGTCTTTCTAAATGCCATGAATGCGGGAAGTGCTGTAGAAGGTGCAGAAGACTTGCGTGTGTTCAACGTGTTCACACTGAATAAAGACAATAATCATTATAAACGTTCCTGGGGACAGTTCATCATGAACGTCATCACATTGTGGAGAGACCTATCAAATATGTAGCCTGTGGGATGTGCTCTCCAGTCTCTGTAGAACTGATTTCACATCGATTTTTTCGAATTGCGAGAAACGTTTCAAGGAACCTATTCCAGGAATAGGTTTCAGCGATCATCTCATCTCTCAGTACACCATCTGGTTTGCATTTGGCCGCAAGCATTTACCTGCTCCATGTGAGCAAATACAATGCATCGACCCTGTTGAGAGAATAGAGGATCCCACTGAAGGAAGGAATTCACTCACTCATCGACCCTACTAAGGCAGCATAGTGTTTACATATTGCAACAGCAATTGAACATTGTTGTTCTTCACATTCAGGCCTGGAATCAAAGTTGGAATATTCTAGATAACAATCAAATAAATCAGCTTTGTGTTAAATGCTTTGAGTAGGTAATGAGCAAGTTAGACGGAGTCAAGCCGGTGGAGGTGACCAGCTTGAATTTCCCCAGGCATATGTCAAGGTGCAGTACGGCAAACTGCTAAAGAAGAGGACATGGATTGAGGCTTGGCTGATTGGCAGAAGGCTGACAGTTGGGTAATGGGATCTTCTCCAGGATGGCAGCCCGTGACTAGTGGAGTTCAGCAGGAGTCAGTGTTGGCAACACATCTATTCACATTATGTATGAAGGATCCATTCAAAGGAATTGAGGGTGTTGTTGCTCCATTTGAAGAAGACACAATGATAGGCGTAAGGGCAGATCTTATTGTTGAAGCGGGCATGCGGCAGAATGACTTGAACAAACTGAGTGCTTTGAAAAAATAGTTGCAGTTGCGGTCCTTTGTGGAAAGGTGTGCGGTCATATGTTTGGTGGTAAGAGTAGAGGCACAAACACTTTTATGAAAGCAGAAAGAATTCAAAGTTCAATTTTCTCTTATGTTTCACATGCAGTTTCAGTTGGTGTTTAGGAAGGCAAATACAATGCAGGCGTTCAGTTCAAGCGAATACGAAAGCACGGGCAGAGGTTTAGACCTCAGTCAATAGGAGGCTCTGGGCAGATGCATTTGGAACATTAAGAGAAGGTATTGGTGATGATATATTTTGAGTGGTGGATCGGAGGTTTATAATGGCTGCCTCAGTGGCGAGTACCCATGTCTTGCGGCCTCAGCGATGTTGGTTCAATATCTACTTTGGATGACTGTGTATTCCTCCCCAGACGAAAGATGTGCGGCTGACGTTCTTTGGTCATGGGAAATGCAGAGTTTCAGTAATTGAGTAGAGGTGTGAGTTTGAGTGTGATTCCCTTCGCAGGATTAGTGGGGGCTTCTTGGTCCGAATGGCCGGGTTCCACATTGTAGGTATTCCGTTAGAACAACGTTGATTGCTGAGATTTACGCCTTGTCATAAGACCTTTTTTAAAAAAGGGGACTGCTTCCATATAAACACATGGTTTCAAGTGAATCTCTTGAACGATATAAAGAGTGGAGGGGCATTCTTAAGGAGGACATTATAAAGGTCAATCGAGGATATGAGATGTCATCAGAACATAAAGCTAAACATAGTCTAAAGAGAATCTACAATAATTAAGAACTTGAGACCAAATAGGATTTTAAGATGAAAGAGCTCACATTTGTCTTGAATCACAGTAAAAGGAGAGACATATAATGTTCACTTCGCGTCGGTTTACACCATGGAGAACGACATAACGGGTACAATTAAATATTGATGTTTTGAAAGTCGTTCACATTGAAAAGGGGAAGGACTGGAGGACCTGGAAAATATAAAGTTGGATATTTCTCTGGGATCTGATCTCCTGCATCCCGGAAACTTGTGGGAAGTTCGGGAAAGAAACCTTTGGAACTTTCGTAGAAATATTTTTATCATCTATTATGACGAGTGGGGCGCCGAATGACCAGGGGATGGCTATTGTGCCTTTGTTTAGAAAGGACTTCACGCAGAAGCCTGGGAGCGATAGATGATTGTGTCTGGTTATGGTCGTGGGTCAGTTGTTTGGTGGAATTCTAAACGATAGGATTTATATGAATGTTTAGATACAAGGAATGAATCGGGAAAATCAGCATGGTTTTGCACAGAATTGATTGAGTTTTTTGAGGGAGTAACCAAGAAGATCAATGAGGACAAAGTAACAGACTTTGCTCACTTGGACTTTAATAAAATATTTTACACGGTTCCACATGGTTGACTAATTCATAAAGTTAGATCGCATGGAGTTAAATGTAAGTTTTCCACTTAGATATAAAATTAGTTTAACAGCAGTATGCTGAGAATGGTGGTGCAGGGTCGTTTTCAGGCTGAAGGACTGTAACCAAAGGTGTCCCATTTGCTGAGCGCACATTCATTTTCTTTACATTTAATTAAATGTTGTAGGTGGCAAGATAGAAATAAATTTGCAAAATTGGTAGTAGAAGGTTGTGAAGCGATTTTCTCGTCAGGTCAGTTTCTCTCTGGCCTCGAATTTAAAAAGCGTGTGGGAGAGGAGTGGAGAAGGGTCATTCGTCCATCGTGAAGCTCACGATGTCAGGCATACATCTATTCTCGTCCCGGTTAGAAGCAGTTACATTCTCCCTGTGATCTTAAATGACATAACAATGGTATGAAGGTTGACCTGGTCACACTGTTGTAACCCCTTTGAGGAGCGTATTCTCATGTTCACATACAGAGGCAGTCACACAGGCACATTCCCCGACAGTGACAGTGTCCCCAGGATTCTCCCCACTCCATGTGCTTTACGTCTGTAAGTTTCTCCAGAGAAAGGCGGCTTGAAGTGGAATACAAGGCACTTCGCCAGAAAATGTGCACCGTTGTGGTGAGCCGCGATATGAAATGGATACTGAGCTGAAATAATCGAACACGCTTCTCATGTGTAACTTTCAATAACACAAATCCCACCAAAACAAGCCGTCTGGCTCCTGGGGCCTGACAGGATAGCGCCCAGCAGACATTCCTCACAAAAAGCAACGGACCCACGGCAAAATCTAAACACTTTCACGTCTCATCTTGTTCTATTTCTGCCTCTGTCACACCTCCACTTTCCCCTGAACGTCTAGTCCCGATGTCAATGAGCTGTTTGATATAAACACAGGCACATCGAGAAAGTAATCTTTATCTCAAAAGCAGAGCCAGGGAATGTAAGCTGCAAGGGCTTGCTCTCGGCTGGTTAATGAGACATCACGGTCTCATCGTCCTGATTATCAGATAGACTGATTCCACAAATATGCACCGTAATAGTTATTACCAATTGAAATGTGCCAATGACTACCGTGACTGTCAGAACTATCGGGGAGAGTAGCTTCGACCTCTTCCTCACCTAGGGACATTTTGCAAAGGATGTCCTGTTACTTCTCAAACTGACCACCTCGCAGCTGGCCATGGAAGTGTCCAGCACAAAAATGCCCTTTGGCCCACTAAGTCTGCGCCAGTCTAACATAGTCCCCTGAATGGTTGTTATCTCATTTGGCGTCACTTTTGTCAGAGAGGCAAACGTATTCAGTAATGGAAGTGTACAACTAAATGGATCGTACCTGCTTTGGAGTTTTCTGCTTTTTCTATCCTGACAGGCGGTTGGTTGCAGATTACTAACGTTCCTTGCCTGAGTTATACGCATTTCACCTTATTCTGCGAATTGAATTTTAAACAAGAAAGCAGAGAACAAGCACTCTTCAAGTTCACTCTCGGCTCTCAATTACAGTCAGAAAATGCTTAACTGCAATGAGGAATCCACAGTGGAATTAACACCCATCGCGTCAACCACTTGGCCAGAACTGCAGAAGCGCGCTCCTAAACTCGTTTCAAGTTTATTTGTTTGAATTCAATCACCACAGTTTCGATAGGGTTAAATGTCAGGACATGTTTGGACTGTGTAAACAATCTCGATGGTTTAAATGGTCATTCATTTAAAAAGAAAGGGGAAGATTGCAGGAAAAACTAAACAGATCTGGCAGCATCTGGGGAGAGATAAACAGAGACAACGATTCGGAGCTTCTCCAGGAGTTTTTCAGAACTCCATTTTCTTTCACAGGTAATGTCATACCTGCCGAGTTCCTTGAGCAGTTTCGGTTTTTCTTTGAGAGTCCGAGTGTCCACAACCCTTCACGAGCCATTCAACAATACAGAAACGCATTTGTGTTTCCTCACTGAATTGGTTTCCGTTTGGCTACATATTACTGACCCTATTAAAAACCAGAAAGTGCACAGCAAAGGAGTCGGATGGATAAGAACAGCGACCGCTCCATGCGTGGGTACACCCTCTCGGTTAACAGCCAAATGAGAGGACTAATTGCTCCATAGAGGCTGGGGAGTCCCTTGTCGTTGGCCCCTTGCAGGATCTCCTAAAGCAGGCTGTTAGTGAATTCAAGCTTTCGCCTATCCTTCGCAAAATGAAAATTGTCTTCAATTGTTTTGACGTTTCCAAAATTAATCCTGGAGCATTCATTGTGGACAATGGGAACAGTTTGATCTCACACTTTGCAGACACATACATGTCACCGGGAACCAGCTCTCCTAAAACCGGAACCTTCTCCCTTCGAGCCTTTTGAGGAATATTTTTCTGAACTCGGTAAAATCCCGGAACTGTGCGGACAAAAAAAAACAGATTGTGTGAGAACAGCTGTCGCTCTGTTCCTGGGTCGTGGGAGAACAGCAACCTGTCAGTGAAGAGCCGAACGCACTGACTAACATCGCCACAGAGACTGTTGAGCCAATGGCTTCAATGATCCCCGAATGCAAGCTGCAGCCTGCTCCTCCCATATTGACAAACATCTTTAATTAGTATGTCGTTTCCGAAATAAATCCTGGGCAATTCACGGTGAAGACATAGAAATAGGCTGATCCCACCCTTTACAGTCACATGCATGACACCGGAAATCAGTTATCCTCCTACAGAGATCGCCTCATTTCCAGCCTTTCAGTGTCCTATCTGTTCCCGCATTTTCTAATTGCCCCGGAGCTGAGATGAGATTTGACTTCCTGACGTGCAGGAACAGAATCCTTCAATGTCACAGATCAATTCAAGTCCGGAGTACATCAGAGTCAAAACACCGGCCTCCGAAAGAACAGAAAGATTTCTAAACTGTCTTTGCCCAGTTAGCCAGTTCACCCTTCATTTTCCACTGAATCCGCGCCCCAAGGAATATCTAAAGATTCACAAAGCTCGTCGCTGGGATTTCTGTTTTGCTTGCTGAAAGGTTTCCCACTTGACAATTGGCAACATTTTCCCAGAATCTTTTCACAATCCTCTGCGTTGCACCATGTAGAGAGATAAATAAAACTCCTTTTGTGGAGAGATTCACGACTCTGGAAATGTTTTCTTTGAAGCGAGCTTCCTGTATGTCAAGAAATGAGCAGACCTGAGAACATATCGAGTTGTTGAGACGGTTTTTCTGGAGTTGCAGAGATAATTCATCCAACAAGAAATCATTTACAATCAACTGTGAGTGAAACATGCTCGGTATTGATGAGAGATTGAATGCATATAAAGGATCCATTTTCATGAGCAGAGAGATTAATAATATGGCAATGGTCGAGTGAAAAAAGATGCACTTTTATTGCGCCTTTCAGCTCCACTCCAATCACAGGCACTGAAGCACCTGTGAAGCAGATGTGTCATTGTCAGTAATAATGTGCCAATCAGGGCAGTTTGTTCAAACAGAGGTTAAAAAAGAAAACTCAGAACTGGCACTGGAGACAGCAGTGAGATTGTGTTTTACTTTAAAAGTTTGTTCTGTTCTACTTTATATCCAGAATAGTGAAGGACCGGAGATCCCAATCTCAGGGGAAGGGGTTACCCACATAAGAAATAAATGAGGAGGATGTTCTCACATTCAGAGGGTAGCAAGTATGTAGAAACATTTACAGCAGAGGCCTTTCAAGACTGGGTATATTCAAGGCTTCAATTATCTCTCTGTTAATAGCATGGAGAAAGGGGCAGTGTAAAATATGTCCAAATTTGCTGACAATACACACGCGTGGGAGAGATTGTTATGATGAGATCGTGGCAATATGAATAGGCATATAGATAGATTGGGTGAGTGGGCAAAAACTTGTCAGATGCAGTTACATGTCCGGATAATGAGGTCATGCACGTTGGTCGGAAGATTCAAAAGACATAATACCATTAAAATCGAGAGTAAGTAGAAGAAACGTGTGACACCGTGGAGTCTTAGACACGGCACAAACAAATTTTAGTATCATATTATTTCCATGACAAAAAGGATGGCTCCCTTTATGATTGCTAACAATGAAAGAGATGATTTCCCAGGAAAGAAAAAAATAACTGAAACTAATAGCCGAATCGAAAATTTAGAAAAGACTTGGATCGTTCCAATGGACGACGTTGATGTTTATGGTTCTCTAACATTTGTTTACAATGGGGCTGGGTGTGGGAATTAGGGGAGCTGCGGAGTGGAAGTCAGATTACCCATGATTCCTCTCATCCTTCATCTGTCTTCGTCATTTTGTAGGTTTTATTTCGCATTTTGCTCCCTATGAGTGCCCTTGTAAACTGTACCCGCTGGTGACTTATTTCCCTGGTTGTTCCTCATCACAACCCGAAAGAAATCAACATTCGTTTCTCCTGAATCTCGGTAATCTCTGATCAAATGTCACCAGTACCTCGACATTTTCCACGTCGGTCTGCCTTCTTGCAATATTAATTGATCCGTCACTGTGTTACTGTTGCACAAATCAAGAACAAATCAAACAGCACCAATAGCATCTAGGATGTAAACGCAGATAACTGCAGCCGCTCCCCAGAGTACTGCAAACTGTGCGATCACAGAAGCAGACATTGTACAGCCAGGAAACTCAAAACAACAGAAACACTCTTTTGGGCTGTTTCTCAATCAGCAATCGAATTTTACATTGGTAATATCAACAGTTCCCTCACACAAGGAACTACCTAATGCTGCAGACGGAGGATAAAGTGTGGACTCTAGATACTGGAGATCAGAGTCAAGAGTGTGGTGCTGGAAAACACAGCAGATCAGGCAGCATCTGAGGAGTAGCAGAATCGACGTTTTGGCCGAATATCTGATGAAGTATTCATGTCAGAAACATCCATTCTCCTGCTTCTTAGATGCTGCATAACCTGCTGTACTTTTCCAGCAACACATTCTCCATTGCTGCAGACTGTCACACATTGCGAGATTCCAGCCACGGAATCAGCGACACTCAGTGTCATGAGACAACTTACTGCGGACGCCTGGCAGTGGTGTTTCATGTCAAGTTGATCTTCAAGAATGCGTATCGTGAGTTGTCTGTCCTGTATAATGTTTCCTGCAGTCACGACATGCAATATTTTTTTTCCAAATTTGTCTTGCCTATGATGGGTATTTGGTCCATTTTTTGGTGAATTGTTGTCAAATATGTCTTTCGGTTTATGCTGTCTCATACCTCCGAGTGGTCAGAGGAGTCTGGCTGTACGTGCCGAGACATACTTTTACCTATAATTTAGAGAGCTTGGTTTGTTGGGTAATGGCATGTCCTCCTGGCATTGGTTTTGACAATGAATCTGCGGGAATATCTATTGTTGCAAAATATTTCTGGAAGATCCACTAAACAACACAACCAGCTGTTCCAAGTAGCAATGCACAGCGATGACGAGGACAACAAATTCGACTGTGACAACACAAATACATTGGGGCCAGCTAAACAGAGTGAAGCCAGAGAATTTCGAGAATGGCGAGACTCATCCAATGACTCCATTAAAAAACAAGTTGATCTGGACTCAACATATTGGGACATGCAAAGTAACGACAAGAAACTTTGGTAGGTCCGATCAAGGACAGAAGTGGGAGACTGTGTATTGAGTCGGAAGAGATAGGAGAGGTCTTGAACAAGTACTTCTCTTCAGTATTTACGAACGAGAGGGACCGTATTGGAGAAGAGGAGAGTGTGAAATGGACTGGTAAGCTAGAAGAGATACCTGTTAGGAAGGAAGATGTGTTGGACATTTTGAACAACTTGAGGATAGACAAGTCCCCCGGGCCTGACGGGATATATCCTAGGATTATGTGGGAAGCAAGAGAGGAAATTGCAGTACCGTTGGCAATGATCTTCTCGTCTTCACTGGCAACGGGGGTGGTCCCAGGGGACTGGAGAGTAGCGAATGTTGTGCCCCTGTTCAAAAAAGGGAATAGGGATAACCCCAGGAATTACAGGCCTGTTAGTCTTATTTCTGTGGTAGGCAAAGTAATGGAAAGGGTACTGAGGGATAGGATTTATGAGTATCTGGAAAGACACTGCTTGATTAGAGACAGCCAGCACGGATTTATGAAGGGTAGGTCTTGCATTACAAGTCTTATTGAGTTCTTCGAGGAGGTGACCAAGCATGTGGATGAGGGTAGAGCAGTGGATGTAGTGTACATGGATTTTAGTAAGGCATTTGATAAGGTTCCCCATGGTAGGCTTATGCGGAAAGTCAGGAGGCATGGGATAGAGGGAAATTTGGCCAATTGGATAGAAAACTGGCTAACCGGTCGAAGGCAGAGAGTGGTGGTAGATGGTAAATATTCAGCCTGGAGCCCAGTTACAAGTGGAGTTCCGCAGGGATCAGTTCTGGGTCCTCTGCTGTTTGTAATTTTTATTAATGACTTAGATGAGGGAGTCGAAGGGTGGGTCAGTAAATTTGCAGATGATACGAAGATAGGTGGAGTTGTGGACAGTGAGGAGGGCTGTTGTCGGCTGCAGAGGGACTTAGATATGATGCAGAGCTGGGCTGAGGAGTGGCAGATGGAGTTCAACCCTGCCAAGTGTGAGGTTGTCCATTTTGGAAGAACAAGTAAGAATGCGGAATACAGGGTTAATGGTAGGGTTCTTAGTCAGGTGGAGGAACAGAGGGATCTTGGGGTCTATGTACATAGATCTTTGAAGGTTGCCACTCAGGTGGATAAAGTTTGTAAGAAGGCCTATGGAGTATTATCGTTCATTAGCAGAGGGATTGAATTCAAGAGTCGTGAAGTGATGTTGCAGCTGTACAGGACTTTGGTTAGGCCACAGTTGGAGTACTGTGTGCAGTTCTGGTCGCCTCACTTTAGGAATGATGTGGAAGCTTTGGAGAGGGTGCAGAGAAGATTTACCAGGATGTTGCCTGGAATGGAGAGGAAGTCGTACGAGGATAGGTTGAGAGTTCTCGGCCTTTTCTCGTTGGAACGGCGAAGGATGAGGGGTGACTTGATAAAGGTTTATAAGATGATCAGAGGAATAGATAGAGTAGACAATCAGAAACTTTTTCCCCGGGTACAACAGAGTGTTACAAGGGGACATAAATTTAAGGTGTAGGGTGGAAGGTATAGGGGAGATGTCAGGGGTGGGTTCTTTACCCAGAGAGTGGTGGGGGCATGGAATGCGCTGCCCGTGGGAGTGGTAGAGTCGGAATCATTGGCGACCTTTAAGCGGCATTTGGATAGGTACATGGATGGGTACTTAATCTAGGTTAGAAGTTCGGCACAACATCGTGGGCCGAAGGGCCTGTTCTGTGCTGTATTGTTCTATGTTCTATGTTCTATGTTCTAAACAGCAATTGAATGCAGTGGGAAATAAAACAAATCAATTCGAAACGCTGCAGGACAGCAGAGCTTCACATGAGTTTTATCTGCCTTGAAGATATCACCGAGAAAGGGGAGGAAACGGCCGCAAACCAACTTCCCAAAACCATCGAACTTCCCCACACCATCTGCATCCTTCACCTGAACAACAGATTTTTACACAAACCTTGAAACCCTGAAACAGTCAGAGCCGCCCCAGCGGGAAAATGAACACTGGCATCCCACGTGACAACTGAGGTTACCAAACGCCCCCAGGTGGATGTCAGAACTAACTGAGCCTGCAAGCTACTTGTGCATGCCCTTGTTAATAACACCTGCTTGATTATCCTCATCCCATTTTCCATCATTTAACGTTGTATGCCTTAAGCATTACAAATTCACAGTTAAGTATCTCTGAAGATTATTAGAATTTCTGCCGCTCTGACTCATAGGGATAATGATGTCCAGATTCCAATGACTCGCAAGCTGATAAAGATTTTTTTATGTCGAGCTGCTCGAACATTTATGACTCTTATCTTAAATCTATGATTGATTGATCCATCCATCATCGAGAAATCTTTCGTAAAGTGTACCCAATCCATGCCCCTCATTATTTCCTATATCTCAATACTGTCTCCTCTCAATCTCTCCTGCTCTCACAAAAGCAAAGCCAGTCTGTCGAAACTCTTTCATAGCTGAAGTTCTTCAATCCAGACAATATATTGGCAAATCACTTCTGCACCATTTCCACAGCTGTTATATCGCTTCTTTTATGTGAATTGCAGAATTATACATAACACTCTAGCGAGAGACGAATAAAGACTAGAAATAAATGTGGGGAATTCGCAAACATTGGTCTTTTCCAATAAAGTCTCTTTTCCTCGATACTGTTCTGCGTCCTTTTCATGAATCCAGTGCTCCAATGATATCTGGTCCATGCAAATCAAACACTTTACATGAGGATTGATAACCCAACCACATTATCTGATTGCATTAAGTGGCTTAAAGCTCCTCATGGTGGTATTGGTGCAAGTTCACCTAACAAGAGTGACAGCTGCAGCACTAACTTAACGGTGTCAATGTGAAAGTGAATGTTACTTTGTGCAATGCCCCAGTGGCATGTGAGGAAGGATAGAATGGAAGAATAGTGATTGGGAAAGGGAGAAACTTCTCCGAGATTAGGTGCAGATAAAGTTTGAAGCAAGAAAATCATCACCTTCGAGAGCATTTTAACCTTAAAAACTGATTTCTTCCTTTCTGCGTTTGTTTTGCAAGGGTTATGTGGAGTAACATGGAACAAATGCGCATTACTGATACTCGGATTTGAATGGAGGTTGCTGCGGCCACAATGCAGAGGACGAGCCACTATACGATCACGTGAAAAAATAACCAACAGTAAAAGCAATAAATGCAATGGCTGAGATTGGCGAGGAACAGCACCACATGCACAAGAGGATAACCTACTGAGATTGGCTTGTATCGTCATCTTCGATGTCCTCAGTGGCTGTGGAGAGTCCATCATTGAGAATGTTGAAGACTGATTTCGATAGATTTCGAGAAAAGATGAAATGTACAGGCTTAGCAAACAAATTGTTGAAATGTTGGTTTAAATAACAACGAGGTTTCTCATCGTTACTTTACCAGTGCCTCGAGATAAGGTTGTAACTACGGTTGCACACTTCAATCACACTGGCTTCCAGGTCTGGAATAACAGAAATTTAGCGACGCAGTGGCGAAGATCCGATCGGAATTTGAGAGCGGAATGAACGTGTGAATCTTTACTCTTTCTGCCAGTGAACAAGCCCGTGAGCATGCAGTTCTTCTATGAAGGCAGAGAGGCGCGTGAAACGCCCAGGATGGGAGCTCCAAACTAGGCTGGAGAAACTGGAATAGAGAGCTGTGGGAGAAAAGGCTGGGAGTTCTAACCTTATCTGGATACACTTCAATTGACATGGCGCAGTAACCTTTGGGTTGATGGAAAGTATCTTGAGCCATTTTAATCTGAACTGAAATAGTTTTTGACAGCATACATTTTTGTGGATTGAGGGAGGATCTGTCCCAGGGAATTGCCACAATTATAAATAAACATTTCGCAAAGACTGAACTCGTCTAGGTGTATCTGTGCATTGTGAAATGGGCTAAATATCAGTGCACTCTGACATTTCTCATATTCTGACTTTGCAGTCGGTTAATTTTCTGGAAGGAATTTTAAAAATATTTTTTGTGTTATTCAATTTCCTGCCAGCTTGTTCTGGTCTGGTCATTGATGTAACATGAACAACCGAACATTAACATGATTTTGGGATTCGGTTCGACGTTCCCTCGAATTACGGAAGAACAACAGCACAGCAGAGGTGAAATTTATCAGAACAGCAGTGATCAAATTGAATGAATGGGCAGACAGAGGATGAAAGGAAGCTTCATGGGGATAAATGTATTTTCTTTGCCAATGAAACTACCCGCATCACAAAGTGTCTCACCTGGACTGACAGAAAAGAAGTTTATAAGTCCTTATAAACTTGAGGTGGGGAGAATGTAAACACAACCAGCTCCAAAAAAAAACAGAAACATTTGTTCTTTTCTGAACCTCAGTCCCGGACTGACTAAGATGACCTTTGGAAAATTATTTTGCACAATGTCCGAAGAGGACTTACAGATTCGACTACGGAAATCAAATTAAATATCAAGAACAAATCATACCACTTTATTCGCGCCTTATAAACTTGAGGCGGGGAGAATGTAAACACAGCCAGCTCCAAAAAAAAAAAACCAGAAACATTTGTTCTTTTCTGAACCTCAGTCCCGGACTGACTAAGATGACCTTTGGAAAATTATTTTGCACAATGTCCGAAGAGGACTTACAGATTCGACTACGGAAATCAAATTAAATATCAAGAACAAATCATACCACTTTATTCGCTACATCCCCCCTTTTGACACATGGTCCTCACTGTGTGTTAATTGGCATGGAATGGGAATAATGATCGCGTTGATAGGGTTTACCAATGGGGCCACACCACACCCATTCCCTCATTCTGCACCCTGCCATTGTCCATTCACGCTTGTCCTTCGGCGTGGCCTGCGACTCGACCTCTCATAAGTCTGCTTTAGATTACAAATAATTGACATACACATGTCAACTGACCACTTGGCGGCTGCTGGGCTGCTGTCCTTCCCGGTGAGTTTGCATTCGCATTGCCTTGAGAAAGGGAATCGTACTTTTTCGTGTGGGCTTCACATTTACAGACAACGAATGATTTCGGCGGTAGGACCGCTTCCAGGAGGTCAGAAGTCAAACCACGGTGTATTTTGGGCTTTCCAGTGTAGGTCAAGAAGCCCCTGTGTTTCCACAGAGTTACACAATTATGTACAACGCCGAATGCATATCTGCTGTCTGTGTAAATATTCACTATCATTCACTCAGCCAATTGACATGCCTCAGTCAATGCAATCAGCTTTGCTGCTTGAGCTGACAGATGACAAGGGAGTGATTCCGCTTTGACTACCTCGTGGGTAGTTACTACAGCATACCAAACACAATTCTGACCTGTCCGTTTGCCCCTGAATGCGGACCCATTCACCAAAAAACGCAATATTCTGATTCTGAGTTTGTGAATCCTGCACGCCTGGTCTTGGTGAGTTACAGCGACACAGTCATGTGGGTCTCTGTCTCCTGTTGTGGCGAGAAGGCTAGCAGCATTACGGACGTTATATCTCGTTATTGTAATGTTAGGCATCTCCAATAGTACAGTATTGTTTCTGAGCCAACGTGCTGCAGACATGTGTGCCGTGTTTTGCTCGGAAAACAGTAAGGATGCATGTGGGACCAGGAGGGTTAATTCTCCAAAGCCGACTGTGTCCCTGGACGCTACAACAAACTTTTTAAGCAGCAAACACGGCTTGCAGGCATATAGGCAATCCTGCCACTACGGGGTCTAGGTTTAGCCAAAATGTAAGCTACCTGCCTCAATTTTCCCATATTCTCCTGCATCAGCTCAGATGTCATGCATCTACCGTTTGTACAAAAGGCTTGTTTGGATTCGGACCCCCAGTGTAGGTGTGGTTTGTAGCGCCTGTTTAATTCAACTGCAACGGTCTCTGGTTCTGAAACTCTAAGCCATTGGAAATTTCATTTAGGGGCGCCTCAAGGGTTGTGTAATGTGGGATAAAAAATCGACAGTAGGAGTGCAAGGCCAAAAAGAATAGCAATTGTTACTTCGTGTGAGGCTTTGGAATTTGCTGGATTGCTTGAACTTTGTCTTGACCAATGCCCTTCCCTTGTTCAGACAAGAAATGACCAAAGAACTTCACCTGTTGTTGCACAAATTGTAGATTTGCGAAACAAGCTTTATGCCCATTCCTGGCGAGATGGCAGAGCGACACAAGCGTATCTTTCTCAGATTGTTCCTCTGTTGGTGCTGCTATTAAGCATTCGTCGACATACTGCAGAAGCGCTGAGCCCGGGGTTAAAACAAAAATCTCCAGACTCCAGCATCGAGCTTCATTAATTATGGTGGGGGACTCACAGTCATCTTGACAAAGTAGCTTGAATGTGTATGATTTGCCTTTGAGTGGAAAAGTGAACCAGAATTGACTTTCTGGGTGTACCGGTACACTAAAGAAGACATTTGATAAATCCATAGCAGAAAACCATTTACTGTCCGGTGGAATTCGAACTCATATAGTACAAGGATTAGGAACATTTGGGGCGGGCGGAACAACAGCATAATTGACTACCTGCAGGTCTTGAACAAAGCTCCGTTTCCCCGATTCACCTGGAATGTTTGCCTTTTTGACCAGAAAAATGGGTCTCTCACCGGTGATTATTCACAGGAAATTATCACTCAAGCTTTCAGGAGGGATGCAAAGTAGTATCCTTTGGCAGCCTCGTGTTTTAACGGGTGTCGTGCTCTGCATGGACGATACTCAGACTTCCGGGCTATTCTTATGGGTTCACAGCTTCCTATGAACCCCACATCACGTTTGCCTTTTGCCCTGCACTCAGTAGGGACCCTTCTTAATCTTGGTTCCGAGACATCTACCATACCTAATCGCCAGGCTACCCTCTTGGCGGGAGTTACCTGGACTGCTCTAGCTGCCTGAGTTAGCCAATTTAGTTTCTTCATATCTGTCCTTATGTGTGCATTGAATCAGGTACGCACATCGTCACTGAAAACCCAATCTTTCGTTTTTTTGTGCCTGCAGTATGCATCGTCTCAAATCCTGCCACCTCTCGCTTGGATGCCTTCGCCAATGGTACGCGAGGAAAGGAGTCTTCCGCATCAAAAGGATTTTTTTTTCTCATTCCTTGAGTGTTTGTCCCTGATATGGTAGTTTACTGGCCTTGTATGTCTGCTATTATTTCGGTTTAACTTTACATTTTTTTCTGTCTGTCTGCAACACATGCCTCTGCAAAGTCAAATAATTACTTATTTGTTTCCCTGTGCTTTTATTGGATTTAAAATAATTGTTAATTTACTATTACAATGGACATCACATTATTTTACAGGTTGCGGCAACAGCGAGGGTCGAAGTGCCTGTACTGCATTGTCACGTTCGATGTTGTCAGTTACATTTCCGGCTGGTTTCAGATATCTTTCCTCACTCTGGAAGCTCCTGGTCGCATGTTACAGAGATTTCTCTGCACTTCAGTTAATCGAGGCAACTGTATTTCCTGCTCAGAATGTGATCTCTCTCCAATGGAGAGAAGAAAATAAAGTTAGTGACAAAGCTGAGATCACTTACGTTCTGTCCAGAATCAACAAAAACTATCCCGACCTTCCAGTCTCCGTAACTTCAACATTACACTGTGTTCCCACCCTTCAGGCTCTCTGCTTGTATTCCTGATGAAGGGCTGTTGCCCAAAACGTCGATTTCACTGCTCCTCGAATGCTGCCTGAACTGTAGTGCTTTTCCAGCACCACTCAAATCTAGACACTGTGTTCCCAGGCCACCATTTCAGTCTCTGGTTTGCTGCAGTGCTTCTTCAAGACAGAACACAAGCTGGAAGGCACACAACTCATTTTCTACCGACAGACCATGAAAACTTTAGGACCCAACATCAAGTTCAATCATTTTAGAAACCGTCCGCCGTCTTACACATTCTTCACCCACCCTCCCTTCCCATTAGTTCTGAAGACGGATCATTGGACTCGAAGCGTTAACTTTCCTTCCTCATCAGAGATAGACAAGAACTGCTGATTTTGTTCAGACCTTTTGGCTTTTCTTCTGAGAACTTTGTTTTTCTCTTGTAATCGCCAGATACTGGAAGCGTCTGAATGCAGGAGGAGAATTTCACAGGAGATGAAAAGAATGGCAAGGGTTTGACCACTCCCATTGTGAAGGTACGCGAGCTAGGCTGGGGATGTTACTCTAAGCGCAGAGAAGGCTGAATAAGAAACCGATTAACGTGCTCATTTTATGAAGAGGATAGATATGTGTGTCAGGGTAAGCCTGTATTGGGAAGGAACAGAGTAACATAAATGAAAGACAGGAGAAAAGGAGGAGATTTAGGAAGAATACTTTCACCTGTCGAGTATTGATTGTCTGGAAATCATTATCTTAACATGTGGTAAAGGTAAGTGTCATAAGAACGTTTCAGCAGTCTGTAGCCGAACACTTGATGAGCCAGAGCACTAGTGGATCAGGACCAGGTACCAGAAAGTGTGACGAGGACAGACAGGCGCGACATGGGTGTCCTGAATGCAATGCGTCAAAGGCTAACTTGTGTGCTTATAGATACCAGACGGCGCGGCTCTGTGGCGCAATGGATAGCGCGTTGGACTTCTACATCTCTATTCAGGTTGTTATTCAAAGGTTGTGGGTTCGAATCCCATCAGGGTCGTGTTTTAATTTATGTTTTGCGAAGTGGTCAGACCAGACTCGGCTGCTCATCTGCAAAACCAGTAATATTCGTGCATAAACCAAATTGTCTCGAAACGGAATATTTTCCTCCCACAGATTTACATTATCGATGTCTATTTGTGGTAGAGATCGATAAATATCTGTTAGCCAGTACGATGTTGTGGATGGGCTGGAAAAAGACATAAAACTGTTGTGTGAGCCATGATGATATCAAATTACGTGGCAGGACAGGATCGGTGTTAAGAATGGCCTCCTTCTGCTCCTTTGTGTCTGTGCCATTTCTGGCCAAGATTTTTAAATAATCACAAT
Organism: Chiloscyllium plagiosum; assembly: GCF_037043375.1. Lineage (NCBI taxonomy): Eukaryota > Metazoa > Chordata > Chondrichthyes > Orectolobiformes > Hemiscylliidae > Chiloscyllium > Chiloscyllium plagiosum. The sequence goes on from NW_028270183.1 coordinate 50,732,530, forward strand.
GAGGACAATATGAAGTAAACGCCAAAAAATATTTTGGTCTCATCTCCTACTTCGCTTCCCTCCCGGCTGGAATAGACAGCTCTTGTTTCAGCTTTAGATCAGACAGCGGAGGACTCTCACAAGTTCTCCTTCAGGCTGAATGTTCCTTCACATAGGTTTCCAAGTGGACACATGGAGCAAGCAATTGCATGGATGCTGGGCATTCAGGGGCAGATTTCCCCTTTGCTGGGCTGGAATTCTGGCCAAGGTAATGAACGTGAATTTCTGACATTTGAATCTTACTCTGGATTCTTGCAACTTTACGAATTAAACTGAATTTAATTTGCCCTTGCAGAACATTATTCAATCTTCACTGTGCATAAAAACCATGCCACATGCTCGTGCACGTAGTATGCTGAACATTGTTGATGTTGTGTGCAGTGTGGGTCGATGTCTCAGATGAACATGCCAAAAGAAGTTGGTGAAATATCAGTGAATCGAATTGTCTGACGATTTGCAGCCGATAGAAGGAAAATCCCAGTACCATGGCCACAAAACATTGCCTGTGACCAACGCAGGAAGCCATGGTAAATGTATGCAGTATTCAATAAAACCGATTTTCACCACATTTATCTATGCCATTTTCCTGAAGCTGATGCTTCATAATCGATGATCCATTATCAGTATAACCACCTCTGCACTGCGTTTCATTTCAGATACACAGAAAAAAAAGTGACTAATTGGGTTGAGGGGCATAGTGGTAAGATCAGGAGCCGTTCGTCACCATTAGACGGCAGGTCGAGTGGTGCAGTTAGTTAGCTTGCTGTACTTGCATGACAGAATGGCAACACATGAACTGCCAAAGTTGTGCATTGGATTCTCGCCAGGTGTTTGTTTTACTGATACTGTCCAGAGATGATTGCAACTTCAAGCTGAAGAACAGTTTAAACCCGGAATATTACATTGCAATAAAGTGCTTTTGGCACTAATGTTGCACCGACCTGTAAGACCAATCTGAAGTCCATCTGACCAGCATTTTGACATTATGAGCCGTAGGTTTATCCAATGATCATTTAATTGCCCTGAAGGTTGTTGAGTCTACGACCTTTGAAGACAAGGCGTTATGCACTCTTACTACTCTCTGAGAAAGCCATCTACCTCGGCATCTATCACCCTCAAATTACATCGATATGCCCTTGTGCCAACCATCACCATTTGAAGAAAATGCCTTCACTGTCCACCTTATGGCAAACTCTGATAATCTTTTATGTCTCTATTAATTCACTTCTCAAACTTATTATCTCTATCAAAAACAGCCTCAAGTCCCTCAGCCTTTCCTCGTAAGACCTTCACTTCACAGAAGGCAACATCCTAGGAAAACTCGTCTGCAACCTTTCCAATGCTTTCACATCCGTCCTCTAACGTGGCGACCAGAACCGCACGCACATCGACAAGTTTGGCCATGCCAGACAAATGTCTGGAGCTGCAAAGTGATCGTTTGGCCCTGAAACTAAATCCCTCTCCCAATAAAATCTAACACACTGTGCTTACTGCAAACAAATCCATCTACGTGTGTGTTAACTTTCAGGGTTTTATGTACATGGACGCCGAGATCGCTCTGGTCATCTAAGCTTCCAAGAATATTACAATTAACCCAGAACGTTGTATTCTTGTTGCTCATTCCAAAGTAAATCACCTCACACTTTTCCACAATAACCTCCATATGCCAACTCTGAGCCCCGATCTTCAGATTATTCATGTCCGTCTGTAACCTGCAGCAGACTTCGGCACTGTTGACAACTCCATCGATTTAGTGTGTTCTGCGAATTTCCTCATCCATCATCCCATGCCCGTACCCAGGTCATTTATAAAGTTGACAAACAGCAGTGGACCCAAAAAGGAACCTTATGGTACACCATGAGTAACTGAACTCCAGGATGAATATTTTCAATTAACTGCCACACTCTGTGTTCTTTCAGCGAGCCAAATACTGATCTAAGCCGCTAAATCACCGTCAATCCCATGTCTCTGTATTTTATGCAACAGCCAACCGTGCCTTCGTGAAAACCATATCCACCATGTTAACCACTTTACTCCCATCCACCTGTTTGTTGACCTTTTCAAAAAGCTCAATAACGTTTGTGAGGCACAACCTGCTATTCACAAAATCGTGTTGACTGTTGCGAATGAACTTGTTCCTTCTTCGGTGATCATAAATCATATCTCTAATAATCTTTCCCAAAAGTTCACCTACAAGGAAATATGACGACTGTTCAATAATTACCAGCGTTCTCCCTACTCCCCTTCGTGAAGAAGGAGACAATATTTGCTGAACTCGATTCTTCTCGCACTAATCACATAGACACTGACGAAATAAAGTTGGAAGTCAAAAGTTCTGCAATCTCCGCCCACGATTCCCAGAGAATCCTAGCATACATCCCATCAAGCCAAGAGGACAAATCTATTTTCAGGCTTTCAAGAATTGCTAACACTCGTATTTATGAATGTCAACTTAATTTATTCTAACAGATTGCATCTCAAAATTCTCTTCGACAACATTGTCTTTTTCATTTGAGATATGATGAAAAATATACATTCAGCGCCTCTGCTATCCTCGGACTCCGTTGACGACTTCCTACTGCTGTTCTTGACAGGCCCGAATCATATGCCAGATATTCTTTTATTCTTGAAATGACAAGAGAAAGCTTCAGGGTTTGAAATGACCCTGCCAGCTAAAGTTTTTTTATGTCCCCTCTTCGCTCTGAGTAGCTCTCTCTTTTGGCCCTTCCTTGCCAGCTTTTAATTTTCAAGTGCCCTAACTCAGCCTACATATTTCATGTTTCGACGCACTGCCTTCTCCCTTTTGACAAGAAATTCAACTTTTTGAGTAAAAATTGCTCCCTGTCTCAACCTCATATTCCCTGCATGACGCACACATACTTATCAAGGACATGAAAGTTAAACTTCCCCACTACAACTACCCTGTTGCTTCCATTCCTATCCAGAATCATGTTTGCAATCTTTTCCTCCATATCTCTAGAACATTTTGGTGGTGACCTCCACTTGCCGGATTTTAATCTCAGAATATTCTAGTTCAGCAGATTGAGTCGGGTCCTCACCAAATATCCTTTCTGCTACCATAGTACTGTCTTTGACTAAAAACGCCACATCTCCCCCTCTGTAACGACTTTCCTGCTCTTACTGAAAAGACGAAACTGAGGTGCAAGGAACAACCAATCCTTTCAGTGCTCCATTATGTCTCTGAAATGGACACAATATTGAAGCCCCAGTCAACAACCCATGACACCTACGTTATATCAGATGCTCCTAGCGGTGAAGTAGATACAATTCAAACCAACTTCATCCTTGCCAACATTCAGTTGCAAACCCGAAAATCTATTTATGTCCTAACCACTCAAAACTTCCTGCAAACTGCAGCTAAAATTTAGGTTCGCACTCTGCTGCTGAATTCGTTTAAACACTCCTGAGGAGCTTTAGAAATTTATCCACTCAGGATATTGGTACCCTTCCGGTTCAGGTAAAGACCATCCTGTTTGTTGAGGTCCAACCGACTCCAAAATATGCCCCAACTATCCAGATATCAAAATCCCTATCATCTGCACCGTCCTTACAATCACGTGTTCATCTGCTCTCTCTCTATTCTTTCCCTCACTATAACGTGGCATGTGTAAACAATCAGAGAGAACAACTCTGTTTGATCTCGATCTAAGATATCACCTGGATCCCTGAGTTTCTGCCATGCATCCTCATCACTTTTATTATATATGTTGTTAGTGTGTTTGTGTAACATGACCTCGGGCTGCTCCCCCTCCCCCTGAAGTATCTTGAAAACACGCTGCGAGACATCACAAACCCTGGTAACTTGGAGGTATCACATCAATCATGAGCCTGCCCTGTACCCACAGAAACTGCAATCTGTCCCCCTCACTATGTAGTCCTCAATAACTATTGCTCTCCTCCACTTTCCCCTACCCTTCTGATCACAGGGACGAACACTGTGCCAGAGATCTGTACCCCATGGTTTACCCCTCGTAGCTCATCCCATACAAACACACACACACACACACACACACACATAAGTGTGTGTGTGTGTGTGAATTCAGAATATTTGGAATGGATGGTCGGCCATTTGAATGTTGTTCCCGTCGAATGTGCGAGCTATAGGTATGTACATATATATAAATGTGTGTCCGCATGCATGCATGTGTGTGTGTGCATATATATTTAAAAGTTGCAAAAGAACATTGAGTAAAACAGCATTTATTCAAAAAAATCTGATTTTGTGGAGTGTTCTCTCCTTGGGAAATACCTCAGTCACTTACTACCAGCCATAAAGACCCCCTGAGTGAATATCTATTACTCACTAGAGATACAGAGGTAATTTTTGAAATCGATGACGTTTCTCATGTCGCTGAGCCTACGCTGTGTTAAATTCCGGAAAGGAGGTTTAGCTCGCTTCATATTACTAATTTTGCTGCAAACTTGCACAGTCCATAAAAACAATCCAAAAATTATTAGGTTTATCTCATTGGACATTTTGCCTGTTATCAGAAAAACTGGAATAGAAATGACAAATATGTATTTAAGTACTGCTATGAAGATTACAGAATTCAAACAGGATTTTTTTCATGTCTTATCACTAGATATGGTTGGGCGAGATGAGTGAGCAGCAAATGAACTCACTCCCTTCTCTGTCATTGCAGCCAAATTTTCCAATGCAACAGATGAAAGAACAAAGGTGCATTACACCTGCAGGTCAGTTCCAACTCACGATAGTATAGTTTCACTTTGATGTTCGCCATCTTCTAAAGTATTAGCTTAGTGGGGAGATCAGGGTCCTGAAGGTATGCTGAGATATTGCGCGAATTATTCCCACATTGTTGGCATCACTTTATATCATAAACCAGTAATGCAGCGGACTGAGCTAACCGGCTTTCATTTAATGCTGAGCTAACACACAGAGCTCAGTTCTTTTACAATTTATAGAAGTTCATGTGGAACAAGCTGCTAAACCTTTCCTCACAATCCGCTCATTCTATACTTAGTCGTGCTCAGTTGCGGGTGTTATGAGGTTTCTTTCCAATAAACGTTAACCAATTAGAGAGTGTGCACCGAACGCGTACCCATGATGACCGCCCAGATTCCCTGTCCCCGTGAAATTCATTCCTTGTGTGTCTGCACGTGTCTTCACAAATATATGAGAATCAGCTTCTGAGTATTTTTTTCCGAAGAAAACGTAAACATTTTCGAGTTCAATAGCTGTAGAAGGAAAAAGATTACGAGCTCCAAACTTCTCTTTATCATTCATCGCTGGTTTTGAAGTTCTATAGCCTTGAAATAGATCCATCTGAATGGGGGAATTTCCCCTCTATTTACTCTCGCTAAATTCACATCGCTTAGAAACCTTCTATACGTACACAACTCAGTTTTACCTGGTGTCACACCTCATGATCTATTCATCTTTTGCACTATTCCATGAAACACCGCTTTGTCTTTTCAAATGGCATTGTCCCCCACTACATCGTTGGCTTCCTTTCCATTATTCTGTTTCCAACTAAACGCTGTCCATTCTTCCTGACGTCTTTCATTCCAGTCATCGCCATCCATGTCTTTTATCATCTCTTTATGTCCCAGTATAGTCCATGTTAAGAAAGGATGCTGCGGTCAGAACAACACATGAAAATCCGCGCTACTGCTGTATACGACCATTACCAATGTAGGGAAAATGGAGGTAGTTCAGTCAAAAGTGAATCCGTTGGTTGTTGCACAATGGATCAATCACTGATTGGGTCATGACTGTTTTTCCTCACTTTTCTCCTCTGTCTGAACATTTGCTAAAGCAACACAATAAGGGAACATGGAATACCTACAGTTCAGAAACTGACAATTCGATGCAACAAATGAACACCTTTCCTCCAGGGATTAACCCTCACAGAACAATTCCTTACTCTTTTTCTCTTCATTTTCTCCTGAGTAAAGTACCTTACTTGTAGTCGACCCAGTTGTAGGCAAATCAGATCTCTGGCGCTGTGAGGCAGCAGTGATAACCAGTGAGCCACCTTGCGGCACTGTACAATATTGCAAGGCACATGTGAACGCGTTTGAAATGCGATTCTTGTCAAAGATGCTCTACTTTTGATGTTGCCCATATCAGGAACAATAAATCCTGATTCCCTGACCAAGAAATGAACTCAAACCACAGCGGTGAAAACGCTGCATTGTAACCACTAATCGACCAGGAAGGACGGCATGTGCAATTGCGTCTTCTCTGAACAGCACAGCTTTCTTTTCCTGCGATGAGAAATTCCTACCAAAAAAGAGTGTTCGTGAAACCGTGCTTTTACAGCACAGATTAATACATTATGTCAGTGCCAGTCGTCAAAAATCCAAATATTCTCGTTTCCAGTTTCCACTAATTGGCCCACAGCCTGACATCTGAAGTATTCATCTGAATGTGACTTTCCCTGCAAAGTTTTAATCTCAAATGCACCAGCGAATGAGACTGATGTCAGATACCGTCAAATTTGTTCATGAACTGTGGGAGAACTGAACCTCATTTTGACCTATAGAGGGAACAATACAGACACATATTTTGAAAGTGACAAAGGCCTCAAGAGAGCCCAACTTCCATAACATGTAGAATTGACCCGTTTGGCCTCTTTTTTCTTCACTACAAGCTTTAAAATCCGATTGTGTTTACATTATCAGAGGAGTAAACAGGCAGGAGGCTGTCCTTCGAGGACTGACCCAATCGTGAATAATTGTTGACTAATTGTTGACCTCTCCACCTTTGAGGCAGCCTGGCTAGCTGTACTCTTCAAGCCTACTACTTGTTTAATTTGAATTCCAGCAGATTCCTGTCTCTACATACGGAATGGAAGCATTCAGCCGCATCCCTGTACGTATTCGTCCTCCACTGTTTCACCGTCACGTTACTGCTTCTAATGAGTCATGTTGTTCTTCCTGCCAAACGAAGGCATTCTTCACATCAGAAGCTTGTCATCCTCATGTTTCTCGAAGGAAAAATACGGATGTGGACTTCTAAATTGAAACAGATGCGGCCTGGTCTGCGTAAAAATAACTTCCTGCTGTTACTTCAAAAATAATTCCTAACAACATAGAGAACGCAACTTCCGATGTCTGCTGCAATAGTTGCAAGAAAATTCAGTAAGGCTGCAGTGAAATTCAAGGTTACAACCCCGGGTTTACATAACCAGTGCTTGAATCACTGAGCTATGGAAGCACTAACCCAGGCGCCGTTTTGCGACTGACAAAAGACGATGACCTCTAGCAGAAAAACTTCGGTGATCTCAATTTTGTGATACAAGCTTCGTTTTGAATGACAAAATACGACTTGAAACCCACTTCTGAGATCACTTGTTGGATATAACAGTTTGTCAGCTTCCCAATGTCTCATAATGAGACAGGGGTCAACATTTGTTTAAACTCCATCAGAGTAAAAGCTTTGAATTATTTTTATATAAAAGACACGATGTAGTATTGATATCAATAAATTGCCCTGATTTTAGCATGTATAACAGTTTTATTTTCTTAATTCTTGGTGAGTAATTCCTTTCCTATAGCCTGGTGCGACTAACGTCGCTTCAAGATTTCATAATTTCTTACCTTGGCAGCTGTCGTTTAGGCACCAAACGTGAAACAGTTCAAATCGAACATACTCCGGAGTTTGGAATTCGAGGGAATGCAGATATCTGAGAGAGCAATTTAAAACATAATCTTGGGTGTTGTGTCCACTGGCTGGGTTGGTATACTATTGACAATCTCTATTTGCTCTTGAGTGGCCTGGAAGACATGACAGTGATAGATAGAGGGAAGACAGTCAAGAGATGTGTAGATAATGATGAAAACTTGGAAAATTAGCTGCCCGGTGAACGGTGACTAACCCTAGTTGAGAGTATTCCCACATGCAGGAGAGGTTTTGGAAGACCTCAGGATGACATCATTGGGTGAATAACCTGCAACTCCTTCCCTTCCACTATGTGGGAGCCCTTGTGGAAAGACAAAGCTGCGAAGGCCGCAGTGAACGTTTGGGAAAATATGCGTTTGTAAAATTGCCATTCAGGCAATGCACAATGAAACAGTGAACAGAACGTAAGTAGGCCCTTGAATAGAAGCAGAGGGAGTTAGACCATAGAACATAGAACATAGAACATTACAGCGCAGTACAGACCCTTCGGCACTCGATGTTGCGCCGACCTGTCATACCAATCTGAAGCCCATCTTACCTACACGATTCCATGTTCGTCCATATGCTTGTCCAATGACGACTTAAATGTTCTTAAAGTTGGCGAATCAACTACCATTGCAGGCAAAGCATTCCACACCGTTACTACTCTCTGAGTAAAGAAACTACGTCTGACATCTGTCCTATATCTATCACCCTTCAATTTGAATCAATGCCCCCTCGTGCTGGTCGTCACCATTCTTGGAAGAAGGATCTCCCTGTCCACCCTATCTAACCCTCTGATTATGTTATATGTTTCTATTAAGTCACTTCTCAACCTTCTTCTCTCTAACGAAAACAACCATAAGTCCCTCAGCCTTTCCTCGTAAGACTTTCCTCCTTACCAGGCAACATCCGAGTAAATCTCCTCTGCACCTTTTCCAAAGCTTCAACATCCTTCTTGGAATGCGGTGACCAGAACGGTACACAATATTCCAAGTGCAGCCGCACTAGAGTTTTGTACAGCTGTAGCATAACCTCATGGATTCAGAAGTCGATTCCTCTATTAATAAAAGCTAAAACACTGTATGCCTTCTTAACAACCCTGTCCACCTGGGTGGCAAAGTTTAAGGATCTCTGTACCTGAACACCGAGATCTCTCTGCACATCTACACTACCCGGAAACTTTCTGCAACTGTAATACTGTTCTTGACCAACAATGCTACACACCCTCCTCTTTTACATTCTTCTCTATTCTTACTGAAACATCTAAATCCTGGATCCTGCAACACCCATTTCTGACCCTGTTCTATTCGGGTCTACGGATTGGCCATAAAACTGAATTCCCAGGTACCAACCCATGCTGCAAGTTCAACCACCTTATTCCGGATGCTCCTGGCGTTGAAGTAGACACACTCCAAACCAACTTCTTTCTTGCCGGTGTCATCTTGCGTTCATGAAACTTGATTTTGTACCTCCCTACACTCAACATTTTCTTTACTTGAACTACAATTTTGGTTCCCATCCCCCTGCTGGACTAGTTTAAACACACCCCAATAGCCTTAGCGAATATCCCCCCAGGATATTGGTAGCCCTCTGGTTCAGATGAAGACCATCCAGCTTTTAGAGGTCCCACCTACCCCAGAAAGAGCCCCGATTATCCAAGAATCTAAAACCCTCCCTCCTGCACCATCCCTGTGGCCACATGTTCAACTGCTCTCTCTCCCTATTCCTTGCCACACTAGCACCACAGCAGGGTGGGAATTTGAAAGGACGCATGGATGTGTATTACGACCGTGTCGTCCAAACGAATGGATTTCAGATTGAGCTGAAGAAGAGCAGAGACGTGGAAGAGTTAGTGATGTTCATGAAGTGCAAGTAGGCTGACATGGTGATTATGGTGATATGTGGTTAATAACACATCATGAGGTGAATAATGTCACCATAGTTATGACGTGTCTTTTCAGACTTAGACAATTGCCAGGGAGGAAATTGAATCAGTGGCGAGGCATTTTCTCCCAGCACGTGGTCGATGATGCCTTCCAACTCATCTCATCCACTTTCCTCAATTCCGCTCCCAAAACCCTTCCCTCAAACTATGACGAGGACGGAATTCCCTTCTAAATCACTTTAAAACCCAGCAACGTCTATCGACATCATATCATCCTCCCGTATGTCCGTCAGCTGCAAATGAACCCCACCAACTAAGATGTGTTTCCCTCCCCACACCTATCCTTTTTCTCCAAAGATCTTTCCTTCTTTGACTCCCTTGTGAAGTGCACGCCCCCTCCAAACCGCCATCCCTTCCCAGCAACCTTCTCGTTACAACACGGGATTTGAAAAACATTCACCCACACCTCCGCACCTCAACTCTTTCCAAGGCCCCAAAGGACCCATCCATGTCCATCAGTGTTTCACGTGCATTTCCACCAAGTCATTTAATGTATCCATTGCTCTTTTTGCAGTCTCCGCGACATTGACGAAATTGGATGCCTCAGTACAGACCACTTTGGAAAACATCTCCGGGACACCCGCACCAAACAACACCACAGGCTCCTGGTCGAATACGTCAACTCTCCTTCCCACACAACCAAATTCATTCAGTTCCAGGCCTTCCGCCGCTCTCATGAACTGTCCTATCTGTCCATCTTCCTTCCCACCTATCTGCTCCACCCTGCACTGCGACCTATCATCATCACCCCCACTTCCAAACACCTAACACACTCACAGCTACCTTGTCCCAGCCACACCCGCACCCATTTGTCTCTCTATCCCTCGGTTCACAAGCCTCTTTCTGATAAGGGCTCGTGCCCGAAACGTCGATTGTCCTGTTCATTCGTTGCTGCCTGTCCTTCTGTGCTTTCCTCGTATCACACTTTCGACTCAGTGGCAAGGCAGTGGATTTTGAGTTTGGGACTGAAGTCAGAGGTTTCAGTTTTGCAATGATTCAATTGTAAGAAATGTCTGCTCCAACAGGACTGGATGTCATGAGCAAGTGAGACGAAGTCAAGCCTGTGGAGGTGACCATCTTGAATTTCCACAGACATATATCAGGGTGCAGTACGGCAAACGGCTGAATAAGAGGCCCTGGATTGAGGCTTGGCTGACTGGCAGAAGGCAGACAGTTGGGTGAAGGGGTCTCTTCCAGGATGGCAGCCCGTGACTGGTGGAGTTGAGAGGAGTCAGTGTTTGCACCACAGCTATTCACATTATGTATGGATGATCCATTCAAAGGAACTGAGGGTGTTGTTGCTCCATTTGAAGAAGACACAATGATAGGTGGAAGGGCAGACCTTATTGATGAAGCGGGCATGCTGCAGAATGACTTGAACGGACTGAGTGCTTCGAAAAAAATAGTTGCAATTGGCATACTTTGTGGAAAATATGTGGTCATATATTTGGTGGAAAGAGTAGAGGCATAGAAAATTTCCTGAAAGCAGAAAGATTTAAAAGTTCAATTTTCTCTTATGTTCAGCATGCAATTTCAGTTTGTGATGAGGAAGCCAAACACAATGTCGGCTTCTGTTCAAGCTAATGAGAATGACCGGGCAGAGGTTTACACCTCAGTCAATAGGAGGCTCTGGACAGATGCATTTGGAACATTGGGAGTAGCTTTTGGCCCATATCTAAGTAATGATATGTTTTGAGTGATGGAGAGGAGGCTTATAATGGCTGACTCAGTGGTGAGTAGTAATTCCTTGCAGCCTCAGTGATGTTGGTTCAATATCTACTTTGGGCGACTGTGAATTTGGAGTTGGTGCATACTCTCCGTTTCAGCCTGGGTTCCCTCCACAGACTAAAGATGTGTGGCTGACGTTCTTTGGTCATGGGAAATGCAAAGTAAAGGAATTGGGTGGAGGTGTGAGTTTGGGTGCGATTCTCTTCGCAGGATTAGTGGGGATTTCTTGTTCCAAATGGCCTGTTTCCACATTGTCGGTATTCCATAAGAACAACGTTGATCGCAGGGATTTAGGCCTTGTCATAAGATTTTTTTTTAAAGGAGGTGACAGCTTCCATATAAACACATGGTTTCAAGTCAATGTCTTGAACGGTATAGGGAGTGGAGAGGCATTCTTAAGGAGGACATCATAAAGGTCAATCGAGAATATGAGATAGCCTCAGAAAATAAAGTTAACTATAATCTGAAGAGATTCTACAAGTACATCAAGAACTTCAGAACAAAGAGGACCACTTTAATATGACAAAAGCTCACCTTTGTCTTGAATCTCAGCAGATGGAGAGACATATAATGTTAACTTCGCGTCAGTTTACACCTTGGAGAACAGAATGGCGGGTACAACTGAATATTGACGGTTTGAAAGAAGTTCACATTGAAAAGGGAATGTGGTGGAGGACATGGAAAATATGAAGTTGGATATTTCTCTGGGATTTGATCTCCGGAATCCCGGAACATTGTGGGATGATAGGGAAAGAAACTGTTGGCCCTTCGTAGAAATATTTTTATCATCTATTATTACGAGCGAGGTGCCGAATGACTGGAGGATGGCTAATGTTATGCCTTTATTTAGAAAGGAATTAATTAAGAAGCCTGGGATCGATAGACCTGTGTGTCTGCTTATGGTCGTGGGTAAGTTGTTGGATGCAATTCTAAATGATAGGTTTTATTTGAATTTTTAGATTCAAGGAATGAATCGGGATAATCAGCATGGTTTTGCACAAAATTGATTGAGTTTTTGAGGGCGTAACCAAGAAGATCAATGAGGACATAGTGGTAGACTTTGCTCACTTGGACTTTAATAAATGCTTTAAAACGGTTCCACACGGTTCACTAATTCATAAAGTTAGTTCACAAAGAGATCAATGTAAGGTTTCTAATTAGATATAAAATTAGTTTATTAGCAGGCTGCTGAGAATGGTGGTGGAGGGTATTTTCAGACTGGAAGACTGTTACCAATGGTGTCCCACTGGCTGAACGCACATTCATTTCTTTCATTTAAATAAATGATGTAGGTGGGAAGATAGAAAGTATGGTAAGTAAGTTTGCAAAATTGCCAGTAGAATGGACAATAAAAAGGTTTTGTAAGGGTGTGAAGCGATTTTCTCATCAGGTCAGCTGCTCTCTGGCCGCAAGTTTAAAAAGTGTAAGAGGGGCGGGGGGGGGGGGGAGTAGTGAAGGGCCGTTCTTCCATCGTGAAGGGCAAATTATCAGACATCCATCTATTCTCGTCCCAGTTTGCAGCAATGAGATTCTCTCTGTGATCTTAAATGACATAACAACGGTACTGAAAGTTGACCTGGCCACACTGTTGTAACTCCTTTGAGGAACGTATTCTCATGTTCACATACAGAGGCGATCACACAGGCACATTCCACGACAGTGACAGAGTCGTCAGGATTATACCCACTCCATGTGCTTTATGTCTGCAAGTTTCCCTGGAGAAAGGCGGCTTTAAGTGGAATACAAGGCACTTCGCTCGACAATGTGCACCGTTGTGGTGAACCGGATATGAAATGGATACTGAGCTGAAATAGTCGAACACGCTTCTCCTGTGTAACTTTCAATAACACAAATCCCACCAAACAAGCTCCCTGGCTCCTGGGACGTGACAGGATAGCTCCCGGCAGACATTCTTCACCAAAAATAACGGACACACGGCAAAATCTAAACACTTTCACGTCTCGTCTTGTTCTGTTTCTATTCCTGTCACACCTCCAGCTTTCTCTGAACGTCTAGTCCCGATGTCAATGAACTGTTTGATCTAAACACAGGCACATTGAGAAAGTAATCTTTATCTCAAAAGCAGAGCCATGGAATGTCAGCTGCACGGTCTTGCTCTCGCCTGGGTAATGAGATATCAGGTCTTATCGTCCTGATTATCAAATAGACCGATTCCACAAATATGCACCGTAACAGTTATTACCAATTGAGATGTCCCAATGAATACCATGACTGACAGTAAGATCAGGGCAGAGTAGCTTCGACCCCTTCTTCGCCGAGGGACATATTTCAAAGATGTCCTTTTACTTCACAAACTGACCTCCTCACAGCTGGCCATGGAATTGTCTTGCACAACAATACCCTTTGGCCCACTAAGTCAGCACCAGTCCAACACAATCCCCTGAACTGTTCTTATCCCATCTGGCGTCACTTGATTCAGAGGGCAAACATATTCAGTAATGGAAGTGTACAACTAAATGGGTCTTACCTGCTCTGGAGTTTTCTGCCTTTTCCATCCTGACAGGCGGTTGGTTGCAGGTTCCTTCCGTTCCTTATCTGAGTTATACGCATTTCACCTAATCCTGCGATTTCAATTTCAAGCAAATGCAGAGAACAAGCACTCTTCAAGTTCCCGCTCGGCTCTCAGTCACATTACGCAAAATATTGAACTGCGTGAGGAATCCACAGTGGATTTAATACTAATCGCCTCAACCACGTGGCCACAACTGCCGAAGCGCGCTACTAAACGGGTTTCAAATTCTCCCTCCCTGTGAAGTTGAGGGATAGGCAATCACTGTTCGATTTGTTTGAATTCAATTACCACAGTTTCGACAATGTTAAATGTCAGGACATGTGTGGTCTGTGTCAACAATCTCGATCGTTGAAATGGTTATTCAGTTAAAAAGAAATGGAGAGATTGCAGGAGAAACTAAACAGATCTGGCAGCATCTGGGGAGAGACAAATTGAGACAACGATTCAGAGCTTCTTCAGGAGTTTCTCAGAATGCTATCTTCTCTCAGAGGTACTGACAAACCTGCCGAGTTCCTTGAGCAGTTTCTGTTTTTGTTTTAAATTCCGCGTGTCCACAATCCTTCACTTGCCATTCAACAATACAGAAACGCATTTGTGGTTCCTCATTGGATTTGGTTTCCGTTTGGATACATATCCCTGACCCTATTAAAAGAAATTCTCTGGCTGCACTCTGATTAGCTTGTCCTATTATTTTTGTGTTGTACAAGTCGAATTTGTTGTCCTCGACATCACTCTGCATTGCTACTCGGTGGATAAGAACAGTGATCGCTCCATGCGTGGGTACACCCTCTTTTTGGTTAACAACCAAACGAGAGGACTATTTGCTCCACAGTGACTGGGGAGTTCCCTTGTTGCAGGCCCCTCGCAGGATATCCAAAAGCAGACTGTCAGTGAACTCAAGCTTTATACTGCCCTTCGCAGAATGAAAATTGCCCTCAATTGATTTGACGTTTCCAAAATGAATTCTGGGGCATTCATTGTGGACCATGGGACAGTCTGATCTCACGCTTTGCAGACACATACATGTCACCAGGATACAACTCTCCTAAAACTGGGAGTTTCTCCCTTCGAGCCTTATGAGGAACATTTTCCTGACCTCGGTAAAAACTCGGAAAACTTCGGCCAATAAAAAAACAGATGGTGTGGGAACAGCTGTTCCTCTGTTCCTGAGTCGTGGGAGAACAGCAACCTCTCAGTGATGAGCTGAACGCACTGACGAACGTCGCCACAGAGCGTCAATGACATCAATGATCCCCGAATGAAAGCTGCATCCTGCTCCTCCCATATTGACAATCGTCCTTCATTAGCGTTACTTTTCCGAAATAAATACTTTTAAGTTCACGGTGAAGACATGGGAATAGTCTGATCCCACAGTCTGCAGACACACCCATCACACCGCAAACCAGTTATCCTCCTACGGGGATCGTCTCACTTCCAGCCTTTCAGTGTCCTATCTGTTCCCGCGTTTTCTAATTGCCCGGGAGCTGAGATGAGATTTGACATCCTGCCTTGCAGGAACGTGAATCCATCAATATCACAGATCAATTCATATCTGGAGAACATCAGAGTCAAAGTAACGGCCTCCGAAAGAATGGAAAGATTTCTAAACTTTTAAAGTGACAACATTTTCCCAGAAAGTTTTCACAATCCTCTGTTTTACACCATGGACAGAGATATATAAACCTTCTTTGTCAAGAGATTCCAGACTCTGGGAATGTTTTGTTTGGAGAACTTTGGATGCTGCCTGACCTGCTGCGCTTTTCCAGCAACATATTTTCAAACAACTCAGGACACCTGGCAGTGGTGATTCGTGTCAAGTTGATCTTCATCAATGCGTATCGTGAGTTGTCTGTCCTCTATAATGTTTCCTACAGTCACGACGTGCACCATTGTTTGTTCAAATTTGTACTGCATATGGTGGATATTTGGTCCTTTTTTGGTGAGTTGTTGTCAAACGGGGCTTTCGGTTTATGCTGTCTCATAACTCCAACTGGTCAGAGGAGTCTGGCTTTACGTGCTGTAACATTTTTTTTACCTATAATGATGCGTACTAGGTGTGTTGGGTAATGGCGTGTCCTCCTTGTGTTGATTTTGGCAATGAATCTGCGGAAATATCTATTGTTGCAAAATATTACTGGAGGATCCAGTAAACAACACAACCAGCTGGTCCGAGTAGCAATGCAGAGTGATGTCGAGGACAACAAATTCGACTTGTACAACACAAACAAAATAGGACAAGCTAATCAGAGTGCAGCCAGAGAATTTCTAGAATGACGAGAATCATCCAATGACTCCATCAAAAAAACAGGTTGATCTGGACCCAACATACTGGGACATGCAAAGAAACGACAAGAACCAGCAACTGAAAGCAGTGGGAAGGAAATCAAACCAATTCAAAATGCTGCAGGACAGCAGCGCTTCACACGAATTTCATCTGCCTTGAAGATATCACAAAGAAAGCGGAGGAAACGGCTGCAAACCAACTTCCCAAAACCACCGAACATCCCCACCCCATCTGCACCCTTCACCGGAACTACAGATCTTTACAGAAACCTTGAACCCCAGAAAAAGTCAGAGCTGCCCCAGCGGGAAGATGAGCCCTGGCCTCCCACGTGACAACTGAGGTGACGAAACGCCACCCGGTGAATGTCAGAGCTAACTGAGGCTGCAAGCTACTTGTGCATGCTCTTGTCAATAACACCTACTTGATTATCCTCATCCCATTTTCCATCATTTAACATTGTATGCCTTAAGCATTACAAATTCACATTTAAATATCTCTGAAGGTTATTCGAATTTCTGCCTCTCTGACGCATAGAGACAGTGATGTCCAGATTCCAACCACTAGCAGGCTGATAAAGTTATTTTATTTACAGCTGCTCGAACCTTTATGACTCTTATCTTAAATCTATGGCTACCTTTCAATTGATCCCTCCATCATAGAGAAATTTTTCGTTAAGTGTACCCAATCCATGCCCCTCATTATTTTCTACATCTCAATACTGTCTCCTCTCAATCTCTCCTGCTCTCACAAAAATAAGGCCAGCCTGTCTGAACTCTATCATAGCTGAAGTTCTTCAATCCAGACAATATATTGGCAAATCACTTCTGCACCGTTTCCACAGTTGTCATATCGCTTTTGTTATGTGGATTGCAGAATTGTACATAATAATCTAGCGAGAGACGAATCAAAACTTGAAATAAATGTGGGGAATTCACAAATATTGGTCTATTCCAATAAAGTCTCTTTCCCTCGAAACTGTTCTGTATCCTTTTCATGAATCCAGTGCTCCAATGATCTCTGGTCCATGCAAATCAAACACTATACATGAGGAATGATAACCCAACCACATTATCTGATTGCATTGAGTGTCTTAAAGGTCCTCATTGTGGCATTGGGGCACGTTCACCGAACAAGAGTTACAGCGGCAACACTAACTTCACGGTGTCAATGTGAAAGCGAATGTTAATTTGTGCAATGCCCCAGTGACATGGGAGGAGGGATGAAAAGGCAGAATAGTGATTTAGAAAGGGAGAACATCTCCGAGATTGGGTGGAGATAAAGTTTGAAGCAATAACATCATCACTGTATAGAGTATTGTAACTTTAAAATTGAATGTTCCCTCTCTGCGTCTGTTTTGCACAGGTTATATGGAGTAATATGGAACAAATGCGCATTACTGATACTCGGATTTGAATGGAGGTTGCTTCGGCCACAATGCAGAGGATGAGCCACTATACGATCACATGAAATAATAACCAACAGTAAAAGCAGTAAATGCAATGGCTGAGATTGGCGAGGAACAGCACCACATGCACAAGAGGACAACCCACTGAGATTGGAATGAATCGTCATCTTAGATGTCCTCAGTGGCTGTGGAGATTCCATCATTGAGAATGTTGAAGACTGAATTCAATAGATTTCTTGCACAGATGAAATGTACAGGCGCTAGTGCACAAATTGTTGAAATGTAGGTTTAAATAACAACGAAGTTTCACATTATTACGTTATCAGTGCCGCGGGACAACGTAGTAACGACTGTTGAACACTCACATCACATCGGTTCCCAGGTCTGGAATCAGAGAAATTTAGTGGTGCAGTGGCGAAGAACCGATCGGAAATTGGGAGTGGAATGAACGCGTGGATGTCTACTCTTTCTGCCAGTGACCAAGTCCGTGAGCAAGCAGTCATTTTATGAAGGCAGAGAGGCGCCTGGAACGCCCAGGCTGGGAGCTCCAAACTCGGCTGGACAAATTCTGTTGACATGGTATAGGGAGCCGTGGGAGCAGAGGCTGGGAAGTCTAACCTCATCTGGATACACTTCAATTGACATGGCGCAGGAGACTTTGGGTTGATGGAAAGTATGCTGAGCGATTTTAATCAGAACTGAACTAGTTTTTGGCAGCATACATTTTTGTGGATTGAGGGGGGATCTGCCCCAGGGAATTGTCACAATTATAAATAAATATTTTGAAAAGACTGAGCTCGTTCAGGACTGTGAAATGGACTAATTATCATTGCACTCTGACATTTCTCATATTCTGACTCTGCAGCCGGTTAATGTTCTGGAAGGATATTTTAAAAATCTTTTTTTTTTAATTTCCTGCAAACTTGTTCTGGTCTGGTTATTGATGTAACGTAAACAATCGAAATCAATATGATGCTAGGATTCGGTTCGAGGTTCCGTCGAATTACGGAAGAACAACAGGAGAGTAGACGTGAAATTTATCAGAACAGCAGTGATCAAAATGAATGGACGGGCAGACAGACAGTGAAAGAAAGCTTCATGGTGATAAATGTGCTTTCTTTGCCAATGAAACTTACCGTGTCACAAAGTGGTGACTATTGAGGTCAAGCAATGTGGGTGATAATATTTGCTGGTTTTGCGAATGTCTCACCTGCGCTGACAGGAATGGAGCTTTTAAGTCCTTCTACACAGAGTGAGGCAGGGAGAAAGTAAACACAACAAGCTCCAAAAAAAACATAAATATTTCTTCTTTTCTGAACATCAGTCCCGAACTGACTAAGATGACCTTTGCAAAATTATTTTACACCATGTCAGAGGAGGATTTACAGATTCGAACACGGAAACCAAATTATTTATCAAGATTAAGTCATGACACTTTATTCGCTAACAAAAATGCAACATGGAAGTTTTACCTTCTGACTCGCAGTAATTCTTGCACAATATCATAAATTTGTTTCCCATGAAACGGGAATAGCTGCTCTTTCTCTAACTTCCTAAACGTATTAAAACCTCGGTATGTTGAACAAATCACACCTGAATCGTTTTTGATCTCTGTAGAACAACTTCAACTTCTCCACCCTGAACTTAGATATAATATTCCGCATTTCTTTGACTGTTCTGATAAATCTCCTTTTCGATTTATCCACAGACATTCACATTCTTTGTCGAGACCACCTGTTTGCGCAAACCCAAATGCTGTGTATTTATGTGGGTGATATTATCACACACAGGTAATTGCTCAGGAACATCACCCTGATTCCTGGGTATTTCCTCAACTGTGAGCGTTTGCTCTGACCACAGTGCTTCTGATTTCGTTCGAGCTGCTGGGTGCAGCATTTGATTACCAACATCAAATAAAATCAAATTAATTACTTCAGTTTTTTTTTACTAATAATCTACTGTTACAACCTGACATAACCTTTTGTACTGTTCACTTTCCTACCAATCTTGTTCTCATCTGCAAACTCACTGACCATGCTTTATACATTTTTATCTAAATCATTAACATGAATGAAAAACGAAAGTGGGCTCAGCATTAAAACCTGTGGAACACAGCTGGTAACAGTCCTCCCGTCAGAACACTGCCTTCCACCACCGTTCATGCCTTCTACCATGAAACTAATTTTATATCTTATTGTAAAGCTTACGTTCCATTCTATGTTATCGAACTTTAAAAATTAATCAACCTTGTGGAACCTTTTAAAAGGATTTATTAGATTCCATCTGAACAATGCCTACAACTTAGTCCTCATCAATATTCTTGGTTACGACCTCAAAAAACCCAACCATGTATGTGAGACAGAAAATCTATCGCATTCCTCGTCTCTCAAAATACTTATAAATCCGATTGTTCAGTATTGCTTCCAACAACTTAACAACGACCTTAGCAAGCCTCACAGGTCTATCATTTTCAGTTTTCTCCATTCATCCCTTCCTCAACAAAACCACACCCGATTTATTGGGCACATCACTCGCAGTAATAGATGATGTAAATATTTCTACCAACGTCCCAACAGTTTATTTCCCTGTTATCCCCAAAAGCCCTTGCTGCACGACATCAGATCCCAGAGAAATATCCAACTTTATATTTTCCAAGTCTTCCAGAACTTCCTCTTTTCAATGTGAACCACTTTCAAAACATCAATGTTTGTAGCCTCCATTTCGTTCACTAATGTGAAATGAATATTTAATATCTCTCCCATCTGCTGAGGTGCAAGACAAATGTTAGCTCTTGCACCTTTCTGGGATCCTATTTGGTCTCTAGTTCTGAAAGTACTTTTAAAATATCTTTACTTTATCCTTAAATTTATGTGCTAAGGCTATCTAATATGGTCGTTTTGCCTTCATGATTTCCTTTGAAGAATGCCCCTCCACTCCTCATATTGTTCAAGAGATTGACTTGAGATCGCATGTTTACATGGAAACTGTGATTTAAAAAAAAATAAATTCTTATACGACAATTCTTATCCATGCAATCAACGTTGTTCTAATAGAATCCTGAAAATGTGCGAAAAGGCAAATCAGCCCAAGAAGAACCAACGAAACATACGAAGGTCATTGCACTTAAGCTCACACCTCCACCCGATTCCTGTAACTCTGCATTTCCCATGGCAAAATGACGTCAACAACGTATTTTTCTTCTGTGGAGGAAACTGACGCAGACACGGAAAGAACGTGCAAACTGCAGACAGTCGCCCGATGAAGAAATTGAACCAGCGTTGCTGAGGCTGGAGACAGCAGTGCTCACCACTGTGTCAGCCATTGTAAACCTCCTATCCACCACTCATAATATATCTCCCCTTAGACATGAGGGCAAAAGCTATTCTAGATAATCCAAATGCGTCTGACGAGAGCCTCTTATCGCTTCATTTGCAAACCTCTGCAGTTGGTTCTTAACTTGCTTGAATGAATGCAAACATTGCATTTACCCTCCTAACAGCCAACGTAACTTCCATGTTAAACATCAGAGAAACCTCAACTAGATTTCTCAAGTGCCTTTAACCGAGAGAACTCTGAAGCCTTTCCGCGTCACAAAATGGTCTATGCCTCTAATCATGCCATTACTTTATGACCTCACTCTTTTCCACACAGTGTTCTAACTGCAAACTTTTTTATCTCAGCATCCAGCAAGTCCACGTAATTCTGCAGCCTGCCCGCTTCCTCAAAACGATCTGCCCTTCTACCTTTTGTTGTGTATTCTTCAAAATATCAACAACACTCTCAGGTCCTTTGACCCGATCATTCACACATAACGGGAATAGTTGTGGTGCCAAAACTGACCCTTGCTGAACCCCACACGTCATGCGCTGCCATCCTGGAAAAGACCCCTTCACCCAACTATTTTCAGCCAGTCAGCCCAAACTCAAGCCATGCCAGTACTTTGCCCCTCAAACCATAGACTCTTTTTTCGCAGTTTCCAATCCTGCGCCTTGACAAATGCCTGCTGCGAATTCAAGCTGATCAAATTCTCAGAATATAATGTTTCTCACTTGCTCATTACTTCCTCATAGAATTCTATTACATTTGTCCTTAAGAACCTGTGTTGATTCTTCAAGTACTACGGAATCCCATCCTAATATTGACCTCTCCTACGGTATTGAATACAGAATTGATTTGTTTGACATTTATCTAATATATTAAAACTTTGCTTTCAGTCCTGAATGTCACGAACAACAAAGTCCAATCGCATTTGAGAGATGTAACATCTTCGCTGTCTCAGCAGGCTCGATGAGTGAGTGAATTCCTTCCCCCAGTGGATCTCTCTGTGGTCTCTGCAGGGTCGATGAGTGAGCTAACTGTTTTTCTCAAATGTAGCAGGTAAATATGTTCTGCCCACTGCAAACTCGCTGGTGTACTGAGAGTTAAGATGATCGCCCGAACCGAGTCCCACAATGAAAACAATTGAAATGTCTCTCAACTTGTGAGAATGTCGATGCAACATCAGACCTGCAGAGACTGGAGAGCACATCCCACACACTGGATATTTGATCGGTCTCTCCACAATGTGAAGACGTTCATGATTAAACGATCCCAAAGAACTTGTATAGTGATTACCACAACCTCAGCATGTAAAGGGTCTCTTCTTTGTGAACACGTTGATGCCATGTCAGTCCCCAGGAACATTTGCTACACTTGTCACGGTCTGGGCGTTGAAAAGATCTGGTAGCAATGTTGATGGGACTTCACGTCGATCGGACATTTGCAGCAGGTCCTACAGTTGTGGAATTGAAGATGTCTGCCCTCAGTGTGAGCACGTGGATCGGACGCCAGGGCCCCAGAAGTTCTAAAGGACTTTCATTCGTGTCCACATATTTCCCATGCATCAACTACACAAAGGTCTGATAATATTTTCCAAAGTCTGGACAGATTAAAGTTTTCTCATTAGTATGAAAATGGTGTTGGATAATCCAATCACTGGACGTTTTATCGCATTTTCCACAATCCAGACATTGAAATGATTTCTCGTCATTGTGATCGAGCAGGTGTCGCAGTAGGTCAGAGAAGGAGTTTATCCCTTCCCACACATTGAGCTTGTTCCTGGTATCATTGCTTTCGTGGGGTTTCTGCTCAGATGGAGAAATGAATCATCACTTATCTGCAGTCTCACTTAAATATGACTACAATTGTAGTTTGTGAGCTCTGATGCAAGCAGAAGCCTTGTCCACACACACAAGTGAACGATTCTCTCCCACCGTAACCGGAGCCTTTTCCTTCCATGTTCAAACTCTGAACAAGTTCTATTTCGTATAAAATGCGTGACTTCATCTTATCATGGTGGAGTGATTGTTTATTAAAACTTTCCCTTCTAATATGCTGTGAAATTGATGTTATATATTTTTTGAAATCAATAGAATGAGAAAGAGTCTCTCACAGACTCTGGATTGTGCCTGAAGCTAGGATTGAAGTTAAGGGATTTAGGCACAAACAATTTGACAGGAAATTTGCCAGAATCTTTCAGACACACAGCCTCCACTTCTGAGAAGGAGCAGGTCAACAGGTGGATGCGATCACCATCAAATCCCTGTTCGCTCGAGGTCAAACACTCTCCGGACTTCTCTGCTATCCTGTCCTGTTGGAGCAGACATTTCCTACAATTGAATCGTGCAAAAGTGTGGCCTCTATCTTCAGTCCCCAACACAAATCCACTGCCTCGCCACTGAGGAGAGAGTGTGGACTTGGAAAGGCACAGCAGGGCAGGCAGCACCCGAGAAGCAGGAGAATCGACGTTTCAGGCAAGAACTCTTCATTTGAAATAAGGCTTGTGAGCCAAGGCGGTATAGAGACAAATAGGAGGAGGCAAGGTATCTGAGAGTGTGGTAGGTGGGTTGAGGTGCGGGTAATGTAAGATTGGTAAGATAACGAGTTATTTTTTTATTCTTTGATTTTTCAACAGTCTCTTTGGGCATTTAGAATCGTGGGAATGGAGGTGAGGGCATTTGAATGTTAACTCCTGCCGAATCTGAGAGGTAAGGGTCATGACTATTGTCCCTGCTGACTACATCTGCGGGAAGTGCACCCAACTCCAGCTCCACGAAAACCGCGTTAGGGAACTGGAGCGAGAACTCTATGAACTTCGGATCATTCGAGAGGCAGAGAGGGTTATTGAGGGTAGTTACAGGGAGGTAGTCACTCCTCAGGTGCAAGAAAAAGGCAGATGGGTTACAGTCAGGGGACGGAAGGGGAACTGGCAGGCACTGCAAGGATCCCTTGTGGCCATTCCCCTTAACAATAAGTATACCGTTTTGGATACTATTCTGGGGGACGGCTTACCAGGGGAAAGCAGTGGAGCACAGGGCTATGGCACAGTGTCTGTCCCTGCTGCTTAGAAGGGAAGGGTGGAGAGGAGCAGAGCTATAGTCATTGGGGACTCCATAGTTAGGGGACAGAGAGCAGGTTCTGTGGGGACGAAAGAGACTCACGGTTGGTGTGTTGCCTCCCAAGTGCCACGGATCGTAATTCTCTGATCGTGTTTTGGGATCCTTAAAGGGGAACAGGAGCAGCCGCAGGTCATGGTCCATCGAGCACCAACAATATAGGTAGGAAGAGAGATGGGGATTTAAGGCAGAAATTCAGGGAGCTAGGATGGAAGCTTAGAGCGAGGATGAACAGAGCTGTTGTCTCTGTTTTGTTGCCCGTGCCACGTGCTAGTGAGGTGAGGAATAGGGAGAGATTGGAGTTGAACACGTGGCTACAGGGATGGTGAATGCGGGAGGGTTTTGGATTCTTGGATAATTGAGGCTCTTTCTGGGATGGGTAGGACCTGCACAAGCAGGATGTTCTTGGTCTGAACCAGAAGGGTACCAATATCCTGGAGGGGGATATTCGCTGAGGCTATTGGGGGTGGGTTTAAACTAATCCAGCAGGGGGATGGGAACCAAAATTGTAGTTCGAGTATAGAAAAGGTTGAGAGTATGGAGATCCGAAATCAAGTATCATGGTCGCAAGATGACACCGGCAAGCAAGATGGTGGTTTGAAGTGTGCCGACTTCCACGCCAGGAGCATCCGGAATAAGGTGGATGAACTTGCAGCATGGGTTGGTACCTGGGACGTCGATGTTGTGGCCATTTCGGAGACATGAAAAGAGCAGGCACAGGAATGGTTGTTGCAGGTCCTAGGATTTAGATGTTTCAGTGAGAACAGAGAAGATGGTAAAAGAGGCATTCTTGGTCAAGGACAGTATTGCAGTTGCAGAAAGGATGTTAGGGGACTCGTCAACTGAGGTAGTATAGGCTGCGGTTATAAACAGTAAAGGGGATGTCACCCTGTTGGGAGTTTTCTATTGGCCTCCGAATACTTCCAGAGATATTGGGGAAAGGATAGCAAAGCTGATTCTCGATAAGAAAGGAATGAGACAGACAAGGTAGTTGTCATGGGGACTTCAACTTTCCAAATATTGACTGGAAACATTATAGTACGAGTACGAGAGATGGATCCGTTTTTGTCCAATGTGTGCAGGAGGGCATCCTGACACAGTATGTAGACAGGCCAACAAGGGGTGAAGCCACATTGGACTTGGTACTGTGTAATGAGCCAGGCCAGGAGCTAGACTTGGAAATAGGTGAGCACTTTGGTGATAGCGATCACAATTTTGTTATGTTTACTTTAGTGATAGAAACGGACAGATGCATACCACTGGCCAAGATCTAAGCTGGGGAAAAGACAATTACGATACGATTAGGCAAGATTTAGGAAGCATTATATGGGGAAGGAAACTGCAGGTTTCGGGCACATTAGAAACGTAGAACTTAATCAAGGAAAAGCTCCTGAGTGTCAAACATAAGTATGAACCTGTCAGGCATGGAGTAAGCTGTAGAGTGGGAGCTGTAGTTTACAAAGGAAGTGGAATCTCTGGTCAAGAGGAAGAAAAAAGCATATGTTCGGATGAAATATGAAGGCTCAGTTCGGCCGCTTGAGGATTACAAGACAACCAGGAAAGACCTAAAGAGTGAGCTCAGAAGAGCCAGGAGGAGACATGAGACGTTGTTGGTGGATAGGGTAAGCGTAAACCGTAAGGCTTTCTACAGGTATGTAAAGAATAAAAGAATGACAAGAGTAAGATGAGCGCCAATCAATGATAATAGTAGGAAGTTGTGTGTGGAGAAGAGGGCTAATGGGAAGCACAAAATGCAGATCTTTCAACAGTATTCTCTCTAGAAAACGACCATGTTGTCGAGGAGAATATTGAGATACAGGCTACTAGACTAGGTGAGACTAATGAAGTTCACAAGGAAGAGGTATTAGAATTCCTGCAGAGTGTGAAAGGAGATAAGTCCCCTTGGCCGGACGGGATTTATCCGAGGATCCACTGGGCAGCCAGGGAGGACATTGCCTAGCCTTTGACATTG
Source organism: Chiloscyllium plagiosum (assembly GCF_037043375.1). Classification (NCBI taxonomy): domain Eukaryota; kingdom Metazoa; phylum Chordata; class Chondrichthyes; order Orectolobiformes; family Hemiscylliidae; genus Chiloscyllium; species Chiloscyllium plagiosum. The sequence continues at coordinate 50,758,521 of NW_028270183.1, forward strand.
ATCTTTAAATCGTCATTGTCCACGGGAAGAGAGTCAGAACACTGGAGGATAGCAAATGTGGTTCACCTGTTCAAGAAGGGGAGTAGAGACAACCCTAGTAATTACAGACCAGTGAGCCTTACTACAGTTGTTTGTAAAGTATTGGAAAATGTTATAAGAGACAGGAGTTGATAGGGATAACTTGATTAGGGATAGTCAGCACGCTTTTGTGAAGGGTACGTCGTGCCTCACAACCCTTATTCAATTCTTTGAGAGTAAACCGGTTGATATAGTGTATATGGTTTTCAGCAAGGCGTTCGAGAAGGTTCCCCCGAATAGCCTGTTGTACAAAATGTGGAGGAATGGGATTATGGGAGATATAGCGGTTTGGATCAGTAATTGGCTTGCTGAAAGAAGACAGAGGGAGGTGGGTGATGGGAATTGTTCATCCTGGACACCAGTTCCCAGTGGTGTACCGCCAGGGTCGGTATTGGGTACACTGCTGCTCTTCATTTTAATAAACGACCTGGATGAGGGCGTATAAGGGTGGGTTAGTAAAATTGCAAACAACACTAAGGTCGGTGGAGTTGTGGATAGTGACGACGGGTGTTGCAGTTTACAGAGAGACATAGATAAGTTACAGAACTGGGCTGAGAGGTGGCAAATGAAATTTAATGTGGACAAGTGTGAGGTTTTAATTTTTGGTCGGAGTAACCAGAATGCAAATTATTGTGCTAATGGTAAGTTTCTTGGAAGTAGAGATGTGCAGAGAGATCTCGGTGATCAGGAACAGAGATCCTTGAAATTTTCCACCCAGGTTGACAGGGTTGTTCAGAAGGCATACAGTGTTTTAGCTTTCATTAATAGAGTGACCGAGTTTTGGAACCATGAGGTTATGCGACAGCTGTACAAAACTCCTGTGTGGCCGCACTTGGAGTATCGCGTACAGTTCTGTTCACCACATTATAAGAAGAATGTGGAAACTTTGGAAAGCGTGCCAATTTCCTAGGATGTTGCCTGGAATGAAGGGAAGATCTTACGAGGAAAGGCTGAGCGACTTGACGCTGTTTTCGTGGGAGAGAAGAAGGTTGAGAGATGACTTAATAGAGATATATAAGATAATCATAGGGTTAGATAATGTGGTAATTCTTTCTGATGAAAAAGCGTGAAGTAGTTTTCTCCAGGGCTAATCTGTTTGAGTTTGGAATTCCACTTCTGTGTTTCTCCTTCGAAGAACATGTGGATAACAAGCAGCTGACGCGAAGAATGCTACAGTTTGGCAGGAAGAGCAACATGAGAGAGTAGAAGCCATAGAGTAACGAGGAATCAGTTGGGGAGGAGACGTACGGGAACCGGCTTAATGCTTCTCTTCCTATGTAACAACAACAAACTAGAGGAATCCAAAGTAAACAGGCAGGAGAATGGGAGATTACAGGAAGCCAGGCTGCCTCAGGAGGTATAAGTTCAGCGTGTACCAATTCTTAATAGCTGGGCCTGTCCTCGAATGGTAGCCTGGTGCCTGTTTACCTCTTTGCTTACGTAAACAGGCTCTGTTTTTCAAGTCTAAAGTAAAGGAAGAAGTAGCCAAATGGTTAAATTCCTAATTTCTGAAAGTCGGTCCCTCCTGAGGCATTTGTCACTCTCGCAAGATGTGTCTGTGGTAATAGAAAAAACTAAAATTCCACTGAATCATTCAAAACAATTGATGTCTTCATTGGAAGCATCTCGCAAAGCAAGTTGTTTAACTTCTTAAACTTGGTTTTACTAAATATCTCTCAAACATGAGCTGTTTCTGAGTACTTTGTAGCCAGAACATTTGAAAGAATTTCATTCTGTTTGAATTATTTGTGGCACTTCTTAATATACCGAATAATGTCTCCCATCGATGAATGCAACCGAGAATATCAGAGTCAACCTCAGACCGCTGTCAGAGGAGGGGAAGATAGAAGCATCTCGCACGCTGCTCTTGTGCACGTTATCAATTTCAAACCAATCCAATATCAGCAACCCGTGGGAGTGTAAAGGAAACAATTAAAAAGAGCCCCGTTTCAACTCTGTGAATCTTTAGGGGAATGAAAGATGAACTGACCGAATGAGCAGAGACTGTCAAGGTACCTTCCCCTTCTTGAAGGAGCAGGGACATCAACTCTGATGTTCTCGTGGCATGAACTGATCTGAGATATTGAAAGCATTCCCATCAGAGCTGCTCCACTCTCGCTGTTGTCACTGTCAGCAACAATATAACCTGATTCCCTGACCAGGCACCCAACTCTGGCCGCAGTGAAGAAAACACCGACTCTTAACCAATACACCACCAGTGCTGCCTTCCAAGCTGTTGAACTGCTTCTTAATGCCAACGCATATGGCATTTAATTTATCAGTACATAAGTTTGAGCTAGTCGTCGACTGTTTACAGAATGGAAAGAGGCCCATCATGCAAGTTTTCAGCTCTTGGCCTCTCCCCTTGTGTTCTCAAATGTTTCAAGCACTCGTCGCAATGGTATCATCCAGTCACGTTTTACAATGTATGCGACTGAAGTTTAAGATATGTTCACACCCCCTCGGTGATCTGAACCCCATTTCACTTTCAGAGGCAAACACAAAGACACCTGCTGGCGAAGTGACTGTGGCCTCAGGAGAGATCAGCCAGAAAAGATGATTGCACCCAATTGGCTTATTTTGTCCCATTTCAAATTTAAACACCAGAGTTTGGTTGCAGCAAAGAAAGGAAGCATTCAGCGATTCCCCTGTCCGTGTTCGTCCCCTAACTAAGCATTGAGCTACGGAGGCAGTGTGCTCTGAGAGAAGGATTCTCACTCTTTAGAAAAAGCAACACAATAGATGATTGGATAGCCCATGCATTAGAAACTAGTCGGAACAAAACCAAGACAGAACTGAAGGCATCATGTGCAGGAGGATGGGAGTCTGTAATGCTGAATCAGACAGTGTCCATGTTCACAGAAAGAGCGACTGTCCCTGGAAGTCCAGTCATTTGTATTCCGTGCTCTCACATCCATCGCCTGCGAATCATTAGCGTTTATTGTTACCAATATGAAATGCTGCCTTCCCCTTAAAAGTAAAATTATGACCTGGACATGCACACGTAAATTGTGAAATTGGTATTAATTGATTTTTTTATTCCATATTTCGGCTAAAGAGCAACATGTAAACACTTAGATTATCATTAAAACCCAATATTAAAGCCAGTTAGTGTTTTCAAAAAACTACAAAACCAGAGGAAGAGCTGGGAGTTGCACGACTGAAGGAGTGGGACTGCTCCTGCTTCCAATCCACTTTTCATCCCTTTTGTCCCAAGAACAAGTGCAGAAGCCAAATACTGGCAATCTGATATATATTTTTTTTAAAATCAGAAAATGCTAGAAGTATTCAGCTTGTCTGGCAGTTTCTGAAAATGTGGTAGAGGTCAACGTCATCACAACCTGATTGTCTTTACTTTGTATTCACGATAACTAATGTCCAAGTCACAACTCATTCAGACACATTTCGTCATCTTTAAAATGTATGCACGCTTTCAAAGTTTGCCATGAGAAACGTTTTGTCAATTAATTCAGTACTGACAGGATAGCCGTTTAAAACTGTATGAAACATGTTGCAAACGGTCATATCAGACAAAATGAGGTGCCCCTGAAGAAATATGTGTTTCATTCAAGAAAGTTAAAATAGAATTGTTCATAGAAAATTGTGGTGAACTTCCTGCCGATTTTTTAATTAGGTAAGAACAAGTCTTGATTATGCTAATCTAAAGCGATCAGATAAATGTAGATTGGCAAAACAAAAGACAAAAGTTCTGTGAGACTGCTGTGCATGAAACCTGGGGATGATGGAATATAAGGGTAATAGCAATATTGATCATAAATAGGCAGCGTGAAAGGTTACTGATGAAGGGTGCCTACCTGAAACTTCGATTTTCATGATCGTCGGATGCTGCGAGACATGCTGTGATTTTTGAGCACCACTCTAATACTGACTCTGATCTCCAGCATCTGTTTTCCTCACTTTCGTCTGTGGCAAAGGGAACAGAGTCATCATTAACAATTGTGTTTTGAATTGGAAGAACTTTTCAATCGAACTTTGATTGAGCGTTGGGGTGTGGAAGTTCTGGTTAGATTATTTTAGCCAGACAGCATTTCTCTGATTTATCAGAGCGCCCAGCGCGCCCATGAGATTCTATGATTGGTTGAAGGACCAATGCCTCCAGCTTGGTCCTGTAGGACCGCCTCTTCTTCGCTGTTGAACATTATACGTCATCACTTAGGATGGATCCTGCAGCATGCATAGGGTTAACATGAACTGTGAGCATGCTCGTGGCGAGTGCTCATGGGAACGAAATGTAGTTGTCTCCAATCGACAGTCGGTGAGTGAGGACTAAAGTGGAGGGAAGGGCCAGATGCTGGAGCCCAGTTATAGGTCACAGGTTTGGTCATGAAATGATTCTGGAACCAAACATAGTTTATCTGGGATCGCCAATTAAACCACAGAGAGCGAGTCTTCTTCTCAGAAACAGGCCCCTGTCAGTGACCGCTATTCCTGATTCAGTTTTTAAAAAAATTATCAGGTCACGGTTGGTTGATCTAACTTTAGCTTGAATAGAGTTTAAAATAAATGATATTGTTTGAAATCATTGCTGTGGTCCATGAGGTTGTAGTGTATTTCGGAGATGCTTGGGAGTGTATTAGTGACTGGAATTGATGGGAAAATGTACCCCATGAACACCTCTGTCCCTTACCTTACTGTAAATGTGTCAGAGAAGGAAAGAATGGAGCAGGAAGTGGAGGACTCCTGAGCAGGATAGTGGTTCACGGGGGTTTTGGAATTTGAGTTCATTCGTGGCCAATCCCTCAACATAAATCCGACCGATTGTTTTTCTCACTGCTCCCCTTCGCCACCCTTTCCTATCACTTCCTCCACCCTGTATCAGCAACATTTTAAAGACGTTTACTTATTTCATATATACTATGTCGTTTTTTGTCAGTAATTTGAGAACTGAATTTAAATTGAGATACAGAACAGCCAGTGTACGAACCTCAAAAGTTACTTGGCACCTCCTCGAATTGCTGAAGTTCGTATGCTAAAATTGCTCCCCGATTATTGTTTGGTAAGTATTTACAGGAGTATTCTTTAAATCTAGACAATGTGTTACTGATATCTGTGTCAGTTAAAAACAATTGGTTTTCATCTCCCTCCTTTAACAGAATGGAAATATGAAAATTTAGAACAGGACTGGTTTGTTGTGATGTTTGATCCTTCTCTGTTATTCAGTATGATCTTATCCGATTATTCCACACCGTAACTTGCTACTTCTTTAGGCCAAGCGATTTATGTACAAGAAGACGAAATCTCCTTTCCTAATTTAGTTTCGTAAATTTCTGCTGGCTCTGTCCAATCCAGTTACTGTTTTCCAATCTTAGGCGAACTCTTGCCCTCAAAACGATAAATATCTAGATCTTGTCAACATTCCACGTTCTGGCTTTAATTACGTTCTGTGGCATCAAATTTCACTGAGTAACCAGTTTTTGATTAATAAACAAAATCATCATCTCAGTCTTAAATGGACGACCCTAGATTCTTCGAAGTGACGCCACCTCCCCACCCTCTATGGTTTGGATGCCCTGGTCATTGAAAGCATCCTTCCTGCATTTACCTTATTCGTATCTTTTCGAATTTAACTCGTTTCTGTGACATCCTACTTCATCATTCTAAACTTGAGTGATTTTCATCCTGACGAATCCTCATACGTCAGTCCTGCCATCCCATGAATCAGCCGGGTCAACTTTTATTGTGCAGTCTCCGTATGGAGAATATCCTTTATCAGATAAGGATTCCAAAACTGCACACAACACTCTCGGTTGTGCTGTCAACAAGACTCTGCACAATTTCAGCAACTCTTCCCTGCTCCTGTGTTTATATCCCCTCAGTACAAAGGCTAACACACCGCTTGCCTTCCTCACTTGCTGCTGCGCCTGCATGCTTACGTTCAGCGATTTGTGTACAAGAAGACGAAATCTCCTTTCTTAATTTAGTTTCGTAAATTTATGCTGACTCTGTCCGATCCAGTTACTGTTTTCCAGTGTGAGGCTAACTTTTCTGTCATTCCATGTTTTCTCGCTACTTCCTTTTATAAATAGTGGGGTCACATTAACTGACCTCCAAGCCTTAGATATTGTTTCAGAGTCGATAGAGTATTGAAATATGACAATGAATTTACTCTATTTAGTCTCCACGCTCTAGTTACAGAACACATTCACTGCATTTAGGGTAGCTTGAAGTACACTGCTGTTTGATTTGCAGTTGGTGGAATTTACTGTCTTTTAATCTCACCAATTTCCACAACACCATCTCCGTGATAATAATGATTTCCTTCAGTTCCTCCCTCTTTTTTTCTTCCCAGCACTTTAGGAATATTACTTTTATCATCTGTGATGACAGAACCAATATACATATTTATTTGGTATGCTATATATTTATCCCACATTACAACATCCTCTGTGTCTCATTGTAAGGGATTTGTTTTCAATAATCATTTTTTTTTTCTCTCAATTCATATACCTTCAGGAACTTTAACAAATCGTTATAGGTTTCTCTCAAGCTTACTGTTAAACAAAATTTCCGTCTGCATTAATTCTTTCTTCATGTCCTGCTGATGTCTGAACTGGTCCCATTCTTAATGTCTGCTGCTATTTTCAGCCAATTTCAGCCAATCCTTGAGTGCAATATTATGCCTAATATCGCTTGTTATGCATGACATGGCCACGTTTCCCGTTTTTTTTTGTGTCAGACAGGACTGAGAAGCAGTTGCAGTTCCTGAAAATGTTTTTGAAACGCTTGTTTTGTTAAGTTCTGTTCCACAATTCGTTGTACCGTGCTCACGCTTCATTTGAGTATCATTTCTTCCATTTAGATTTCGGCTCATAATCTAAGTCAGCTCTAGCACTCCCGAACTTAATGAAGAATTCTCTCACTGACTTCTTCACTCTTCCTTAGGGGCAGCATAGATATGGATTGTCAATTATTCCTTGACATATATACAAATCAAGCTTTCCAGTCAAAGAGAGAGAGAGAGAGAGAGATAGAGAGATCGCGCGATTTGAGTGATGGTGATTTAACCTGAGAGTCGTTGTGCCTCAGATAAGGCGCAGGATTGAAAATGTGGGTACTTCATAAAGCCAGTACGAGAACTGTGCACATGCTGCTGCTGTCATTCTTCATCGCAATCTCGTCGACCAGCCAACTAAGCTAGCTCACCAAAGTCCATTAAACAGTCCGTAATCAAGGATTCTCTGCCCTCCATTTGTGTTCTTAATGTAGCGACTCAGAACCATCTCATACATACACCACATATGTCGCCTCCATAGTATTGTTACTGATCTGACTTGCTCAGTATATGGGCAGATTGACGTCACACGCAACAGCGATAAGGCCTCAAGATAAAGGAGCAGTATTAGGCCATTCAACCCATTGAGACCTCTCCATTATTTGGTTATGGCTGATATGTTTCTCAACCTCATTCTTCTGCTTTCTGCCATCTCCTGTAACTGTTGATCCTCTCATCAATCAGGGACCTATATACGTCTGTCTTGAATAATTGCAATGACTTGACCACTAAGTCCTCTAAGGCAAAGAGTTCCAAAGAATTACGAGCCTAGTGCTGAAGAAATTCCTCAGCATCTCACTTCAAAATGGTCATCCTTTCTCTCTATACTGCGCAGTCAGCTCTTGGTCTCTCGTGCTAGTTGGAAAACTTCTCCACAGCCACTTTATTTGCCCCTCTCTGTATTGTTTAAGTTTCAATCCGATCCTCCTCAAACTTCTAAACTGCATCAAGTACAGCTCCCGAGTTTTCAACATTTTATGACAAGCATTTCTTTCCCCCAGGATCATTCTTTTAAACCTTCTTCGGTCCCTATCCAATGTCATCATATCTTCTCGAATATTGTGTACAGTTCTTGTTTCCTCGTTACGAGAAGTATTTTATCATATTGGAGAGGGTTAAGAAAGTATTTCCCAGAATGATGTCATGAATGGAAGTCTTCTGTTATAAAAATAGGCTGCGTTTGTTTTTTCACTGCAGCAGAGGACTTCGAGGTTTGGCCTTCTAGAGATTTGTAAATCACGAGGAGCATAAATAAGATTGCTATCAAAGGTGAGGGAGTTCGAATCCTGCGGCATATTTTTTAAGTATGAGAAGGAAGATTTATAAAGGACATGAGTGGCAGCTTTTGTTTTACACACTTTGGTCACTGTGTGCAATAAACCGCTAGAGAAAGTGATGGATGCAACTACAGTTAAATTATTTAAAAGTCGTTTGGATAAGTAACTGATTAGGAATGCATTGGCGGTATATGGGCCAAAGGCAGGCAGGTGGGTCTATTTTAAGTTGGCAATGAGTTCTGCATGGCATATATGGAGTGAATGGTCTGTTAAACTGCTGTATGACTCTGACCCTATCCTTAGATATCGGGCCTAACTTCTTGCAAGATTGCAAATGCGGTCTGACCACAACGATATAAATGCTCAACTGGACATCTCTGCTCTTGTATTCGAGGCCCCTTGATATAAATTATAAAATTGAATTTTCCTTCCTTCATTCCAACTGAACCTGCCTGATCTCGGCCTCCCAAGTCACTTTGAACTTCGGATTTCTGAAGGCTTTCCGTGAACTGAAATTATTCGAAGCCTGCCTTCTTCCTCTCATACTGCATAACCTGTCACATCCATATTGTTTTCCATTTGCCACTTCGTTGCCCATTCTCTACGCCTGCCTAGCATCTTACGAAATTTCTCAGCTTTTTTGACACGACCTGTCTCTCCAACTACGTTTGTGTCAACTGCAAAAGTAACGAAAATGCACTCTGTCCCTTTGTCCAGATGTTTAACGTGGAACGTGAATAATTATGCTCTCAATACCGAAACCTGTGCAAGTGTTAAAAAATCAGTAGCTGCCATCCTGTAAAAGACCCCTCTGTTCTCACTCAGCCAGTCAGCCAATCCCCTCCTTGTCACTAACAGCATGCTTCTTACCTTATTTAGCTGTCTGCTCTATGGCACCTTATCACAGGACTTATGGGTATTGAATGAGATCACGTCCACTGGCTCTACTTTGCCTTACTTGTTTGGTACTTCCTCAAAGAGATCTAGAATAGCTGTCAGACATGACGTCCACTTGATTAAGACATGCAGACTTTGCTGTATTTTACCATCCATTCCCAAGTACTGTGCAACACTGTCGTTAGCATGGCCGACAGTAGTCTGTGTCTGCCACTCTTCTTTCTTTCAGAAGGGGTGCTGCAATTAAAAAAATCCACTCATCTTGGACCCACCCTGACGCCGATGACTTCTGACTGATCACGACCAATGCCTCCACAATCTCCTCAGCAATCTCCTTCAGAAATCGGGAATGCAGTCCATCTGGTCTCAGTGACTTCGTCCCTTCAGACCTTGCAGCTTCCCTGGCATCTTCTGGTTAGTGTTGGCATTTCATTCAATTCTTCCCTACGTGTCTCTTAATTCACGTATTTTGTTGTTGTCTTCCACTGTGAAAACTGATGCAAAGTACGTATTTACCTGCACCATTTCGTTGTTTCACATTACGTCATCTCCAGTGCTCCAATTTGCACTCTTCTCTCTGTTATCTCTCCACCATTCAGGCGCTCTTCCTGTATTGCTGATGAAGTGCTTTTGCCCGAAACGTCGGATTTTCCTGCTCCTCGGAAGATGCTTGAACTGCTGTGCTTTTCTAGCACCACTTTACTCCAGAATCTGGTTTCCAGCATCTGCAGTAATTGTTTTTACCTAGTTGACTTAACCCTACTGCGAATCCTCTTGCAAGGATGCCTACCTTGAAGAAATTTTCCTCCTCTCTCGACAAGAATCTTAGGGAGACACTCTCCCACTGCAACTCCTAGGTCATTTCCTCTGCCGTGAAGCTACCTTCCCTCACGCTTCTCACTGACTTTCAATACCCACCGCACTCATCTATTGTATTCTATTCTACTTTCTCCCCACCCCCACCCTCCTCTCATTTATCTCTCCAACCTTCAGGCTCTCTCTGTCTGTACTCCTGATGAAGGGCTTTTGCCCGAAACGTCGGAATTTCCTGCTACTCAGATCATGCCTGAACTGCTGTGGTTTTCCAGCACCACTCTATTTCAGAATCTGGTTTCCAGCATCTGCACTCATTGTTTTACCTTACTATTCTCTCTGTAACCTTTTAAATATGTGAACAAACTCTTGCACCCTTCTTTATATTTCAAGTTCACTCACTTACGTACTAAATCTTAATAACTCATCTTACCATTTCAGTTGTTCTCTGCTAATTATTGAACCCTTCCAAATGCTCTCGGTTTCACTAATCTACATCAGATGGTAAGTTTTTTCTTTTGTTTCTGTGCTCTCCCTGACTTCTCTTGTCAGTCATGTTTGCTTTATCCTCTCTTAAACATGTTCAGGTGGCGTGAGCAATGGATCCGGTGTTACGAGGCGCTGACAGAGTGCCATTTGGAATTGGGATAACGTCTGCTAACTTTTCAGGATAGCAGAGTACATGGAACAAGACTGTGACCTGCACACAATGATTATGAATTTCTCTCCTGGACTGGTAGAGAAGGGTTTACGAAACTGCATTTACAGTGAGTTCAGAGGAGAGTATTTACACACACCATACCCAAACCAAGGTATATTTGTGTCTTCTGAATTTCTTACCTGGATTGACAGTGATGAATTTTAGATACCCATTTTTGTTATTTTACCATAACTCCTGTCGACTGTGTCTTTATGATTTATCCACCAATTTCCACCCACAGATCCTTTGACTGTCACAAATCAACCCCATTTACCTTCTGCTTCTCAGATCATAAGGATCAAGAAAATCTGCTTCATTTTTTTATTTCCTGATGTCTGTCTGCGCACGCTAAAACATTCATCTACCTTCTTTCCCTGCACATACAACCCGACCAGCTATGTTATTTCAGCATAGACTGTTTTTATTAAATATTTCAACTTCTGCAGTATTTTGCTATTATTTTCTTGCAGGTGTTTCTCACAGCACTGAGTCTAAAAGTACAGATGCTCCAACGATAAGCTGCTTTCCTACTGAGTGGTGGATAAAGGAACAGATCTATGGACTCCGGTGTGAGTGTTTTTTTCCTTTAATTTTAGTCTCAATTACCGAATGACTCCAACAGAAGTTAATTTGGCGCATCGTGCCGATGCTGGTTCCCTCAGCAGACTAGTTCACCCCACTTTCCAGCGCTTTCATGAGCAAGTCTGGCAGATATTGTCAATCTCCAATACCCTGTGTCGAAATTGATGTATTATCTTCTTGAACTGCTGCAGTCCACGTAGTGCACGTGGTCCAAGATTATTGGCAGGTGAGGAGTTACAGGGTAAACTCCTGGAAATGATGAAGGAATTGCAATGGATATCCAAATCAGCAACATAAGATTATAATTCTACCCCGTCTTCCGTCTGTCAAAATGTCCAGAATGATTCACAGGAATGTGAAAAGGCAACACTTGACACTGAGCCACATAAAGAATTGTTTAGGCACTTGACCGCGCATGTTTGAATGGGTTCTCTCTAAATTATATGCTTCAAATCAATTTTACACGGTATTAGAATGATTGATTTGCACTCAGCAAATCTGGTTGAAAGATCACTGCAGAGTCTGACGGAGTCACTTCATTCATCCAAACCTGAATAATATGGTGTTCTGAACAGGAAAGGTGCAAACTTCGTTCAAAGTCGGGAGAAACAGAACACGTGTGTGTGGGCGAGGCTTCAGATGATCATCTGCCTGTCAAGACGCAAAGGGAATCAGCACAGTGAGATACTATGCAAATGTCAGGATTGTGGAAAAGGAGAAAGTGAGGATTGCACATACTTGCAATCAGTGTCTAAGAATGTGGTACTGGAAAAACACAGCCCGTCAGTCAACATCCAGTCATAAGCCCTTCATCAGGAGATTAAATGTCCCACAATATGAAACAGGGAACAAAAAAAGACCAGTAAAGAGGTCGTATTTCAAAAGTTAACTGGACTAAAATTTGTGTCAACTGGACCAAACAAGCTTCATCCCAAAATTTTGAAGAAAGAGGAAGACAATGAGAGAATGTGAATGCGCTGGGAGTCATCAGTCAAGTTATGTCATCTCTGCAAAGTCTCCTGTGGAGTGGAATTCACGTTGGAACCCCACTGTTTTACTTATTCAGGAGGCTTTTTATCCGGTCCCACACAACATCACAAAACTCAATGGGGTTGGACAAAAAGTGCGAGCATTCATTAAGGATTGTTTACCAACTGGAAGGCATCGATTAGGAATAAGCGCACTTTTCTCAGGATGGTATTCTGTTACTGGTGGAGTACCACAAGGATCAGTGACAACACTGCTGCCTCACAGTGCTAGAGACCGGGGTTCAATTCTAGCGTCACGCGATTTCCAACATGAAGTGTGCACATTCAAAGTGTCTGCGTGGTAATCCTACAGATGCTGCTGTTTCTGCGCACAGTACAAACATTCACGGTTGAAGTGAATTGCCCATTATATCCAGGAATGTACAGGCTCGGTGGATTGGGCATGCGCAATGTAGCATTATAGGGAGAGTGTAGGGCCTCATTGCAGTGACTGCATTGCAGGGATTCTATGATTCAATGCTTGAACCAAATTGTTCCTAAACATTATACATGATTTGGACATTTGGACATCTTGTAATTTTTCCAAATTTGTTGATGAAACCAACTAGATCCGAATGTACATTGTGAGGGGGATGGAGGGAGCCTTCAAGAGATGTTTGACAGGCTCATGAATGGATCAGGACATGGCAGTTTATCCATAGCACACGATAGTTCCACAAAGAACTTCAATAATCTGGTTAAATCTGACTACCTTTTCGCAAAGTATCTTGAATTTGCATCCTACCCTTGATTTTCTTTCAACAACTTTATTAAAAAACATTGAGAAGCTTTCAGATGACAGATGTTAAGCTAACTGCCTGATATTTCCTCCTTGACTTCCCTTCTGTTCTGACGAAATAAAACGCACTGATCTGTATTGGTTCCCAAGATGCCTCTCCACTGATTTTATAATTCTCAGATTTGTTTTCAAATCCATCCATGGTCTTACATCCCATTAATCCACCACTGCTTCCAGCCCAACATTCCTCTGTGCTCTTCCAACTCCTCTACTTCTGCTCTCTGTATTCGAACGTTCCTTACTTCCCCACTGCCAGATATGGATTTTACACTGAATGAGAGAGTCTGAAGCAGGGTTGCATCTCACTAAACACGACAGGCTACTGCTCTTGGCATTAATATGGAGTTCTACCACACCACCATATTATCTAAAAAAAGAAGATCAATTCATTCTCATGACTATGATGTAGATTCCTGCAAAATACTTGACTGTTTTCTGTGTTCTGGCAAATACAGTATCTTTCTCTATCCCCTGTTTCACTTTGACTGTGAAATGACACATTTCACTATTCCTTTATTCTCTTATAACTGTCCTTTGTTTGACGTCTGTATTTCTGGTTTTGTGTGTGGTGGGCCAGTGACAGCCTGATGTGGAATTGCAGATTGTTATGAAGTTGAAAGTGTGTACTGTACCTTTAAGAGAGGTAGAATATTGTTCTGCACTGAGAGCTTATGAGGACAGTGTCACAGTTTACTGGAATATTGAAAATATATAACATTTGGATGTGAAATAGGTGCCTGAGATGGTTGCTATTTTGACGACAATTCAAATTTAACCAACGAGTTTCAATTACGTCTCTGTAAACTAAAATCCAATCGATTTCGAATTTATTATTCTGCCAACTTGGAACCAATGAGATAATCCGATTTTCTGGTATAAGGAAAGTAGGCATTTTGAACGTCAGCCAGAGTCACTGCCATCAAGGGTGAACTATAAGAGGAAAAGAAAAGCCAAAAACACAAAGACAGATTGCGTAATGAAGGGGAATGACTCTGGCAATTTGTGCAGCTAACACCATGCAATTATTAGCTTGAAAGCTGCTGGGTTGCGCTGTTGGATCTTATCATTACCACGATCGCATGTGCCCCACACGCTGACAATTGATAACTCGGTCGAATCTCAGTTCATCTGCTGCTGAAACTCTCATTTTTCTCCCTTTGATATCATTAGAGGGGACTTTAATGAAAAGGCTGGCGATTTTAGTCGAAGGAAAAATTGTAGTTCTGAGGAACGATGTTTTAATTCGAATATCAAAAGCGACTGTAAAAATACAGGAAACTGAAGAAGGGCTCATACCCGAAACTTCGATTCTCCTGCTCCTTGGATGCTGCCTGACCTGCTGCGCTTTTCCAGCAACACATTTTTAGCTCTTATCACCAGCATCAGCAGTCTTCACCTTTTCTTCGAAAACTGGTTGAAAGATCAACGTCTGTGGCAGTAATGGAAACGAAGTGAGTGAGGTGCCATTCTGGGTTGGTGGCAGAGAGTCAAGACGAGTTGTTAGCAGGTAATCTCTGGTCCATGTTAGTAAAGGCTCCAACATGATTGATTTCACAACCACCGGGATTGAAATAGATCGAGCGGTTTCAAGATCCCGATGATGGAATGGGACACGTTTACCCATCAAGAGAGACAGGAGCAGCACTGACAGAATGGTGCCGATGGGCACGTTAGATTATGGAATGCCTCAGTGAAATGGGAGGAGCGATGTAAAGGAGGGTTAGTGATCATGGAAGAGAGGGAAATCTCTGAAAATGTGTGTGTGTGTATTCTGATTTATGAAATGGACAATTGTGATATTGCGCATAAGTAACCAATGTTGCAGAATATCATATAATCTCGTGTTCCCAGGGCTAAACGAAGAGAGACTGAGTGGCGCAGCAGCGAAGATCAAACTGGAAATGGGCATGACAATGAACTCGCTGTGACCGTAGAAAGGTGCATGATATGCCGGGGCTGGTACTCCAACCTCACCTGTATTGACATGGAGCAAGGAGCATTGTGATATCAACTTGGGACCTCCATCTCATATGAAGCAGCTTCTGTTGGAATAAAGCAAGGGACATTGTGGCAGCAGGCTGGAAGTTCCAACCTCTTCTGGAGCAGATTGGATTGATAAGGAGCACGGAGCAATGAGACATCAAGTTGGGAGAAGGGATACTCAGTTATTTTAATCTGAATTAAAGTAGTATTTAGCAGGAACCATGTTTGTAGATTCAGTGAATATCTGTCCCAAGGATATCTACCAAAAATAAGGGAAAATGTGGCAAAGATGCAGTTCGTGGAGGAGAATCTGGGCAGAAACAAATGCAGGCAATATATTCTTTTTCTGCCTTTTATCATAAAACAGACTGTGTATTTGGTTAAATTGCAGCAAGCGATTTTCAGCTCGTTTCATTATATTAATTTTCCTGAAAACCCACGGAAGTCAGTCAAGCAAACTTAACTTCCAATAATTAACGGTGCATAGCTAGCTCAAAGGGGGAGGACCGAGGGTGGTGCTGGAGGGTTGTTTTTCAGACTAGAGTCCCGTGATCAGTGGAGTGCTACAAGGATCGGTGCTGGGTCCTCTACATTTTTATCATTTAATTAGGTGCAGTGGATTGCAAAGAGAGTTACCACAGATTAGAACAGGATTAGAACCAGTTTGGCCAATCGGCTGAAAAGTGGCAGATGGAGTTTAATTCAGATAAATGTGAGGTGCTGCATTTTGGGAAAGCAAATCATAACGGGATTTCAACCCTTAATGGTAATGTCCGAAAGAGTGTTACTGAACAAAGAGACCTCGGAGTGCAGGTTCATGGAATTCAGATTTATAAAATTTAACTTGAAATTGGAGTCGTGGTTAGATATGGTAGTGAAGAAGCGTTTAGTATGCTTTCCTTTATTGGTCAGAGTATTGAGTAATTGAGTACATGTGTTGGGTGGTAATGTTGCGGCTGTTTCAGACATTGGTTAGGCCACTGTAGGAATATTGCGTGCATATCTGGTATCCTTCCCATCAGAAAGAAGTTACGAAACTTGAAAGGGTTCAGAAAACAAATATGAGGATTTTGCCAGAGTTGGAGGATTTGCGATATAGGGAGAGGCTTTCCAGGCTGGGATTGTTTTCCCTGGAGCGTCGGAGGCTGAGGGGTGACTTTTTAGAGGTTTTCAAAATTATGAGGGTCAAAGATAGGGTAAATCGAAAACGTCTTTTCCCTGGGGTCTGTGAGTCCAAACTTAGAGTGCATAGTTTTAGGGTGAAAGGGGAAAGATATAAATGCGACTGACTGGGCAACGTTTTCACACAGAGAGTGCTAAGTGTATGGAATTGCTGCCAGAAGAAGTGGTGGAGGCTGGTATAATTGCAATATTTAAGTGGCATTTGGAATGGATACAGGAATACAAAGGGTTTGGAGGGATATGGACGGGGTGATGGCAGATGGGACTAGATTCGGTTGGGATATCTGGACAGCACGGACGAGTAGGACCAAAGGGTCTGTTTCCATGCTGTACATCTCTCTGACTCTATGACTCTATTTGATGTTGCCATTATGATCGAGTTTATCTTGATTTATGGAGGAAAAGCAGTGAACTAATGTTGAAATTTATCGAATCACCGATGATCCCATTCAATAGCTGAACAGACAAGAGGCTGGCTGAATGGAAGCTTCATCATGACAGATATGTTTTCATTATGAATCGCGCTGAAACACAAAGTGGGGAGGATTGGACTGAAGCAGTGGTGGTGATTTTCTTTCCTGGTTAAATTTTTGAATATGACTGCTATTTCTCCTGCCCATGTTAACATCACCACTCTGAAGCGTGAAAGCATGAAGAAAATGTGGGAAAGTGGCGCAAAGTCTCACGTGCCTGACTCTCGATCAGAACATTGTAGGTTTGACTCCTCTCTCGCTCGAGGTTAACGCAGGTATTTACTACACTCACAACCTAATCTTCCTCATTTTTCTGAAGCTGAGATGAAGTTTGAGCTCCTGACATGCAGACACGAGAATCTCTTTCAGTACACGTCCCGGAGAACATCACAGTGAATGTCGCAGGTGATGTGATTTCCTTTTGTTTTTGATGCTGATGCTGAACAAAACAGCCCTTACTGGGAATTGAACCCGGGCCGCAGTGGTAAAAGTGCCAATTCAGAACCATGACAAGACCAGGAACGAGTACGGCGGTCAGACCCACGGAGAGTGACAAGACTCAAACGTGTTGGATGCGGTCTTTGCAGAAACAACCGCTTGACTATACTCATTCCATTTTCCATCCCTTTGCCTTGTATGCATTAGCATCACAAATACAGATTGAACACCTCTGAAGGTTGTGTTGATTTCATCACAATGAGTTGCAGATTTATCCACCACCCGCACTGGTGAATAACGTTTTTACTGCTTATCGACTGAAAACTTTCTGTCTCTTACATTTAGTCAGCGCCACATGGCGCTTGACCAAGAGGAACCATTTCTTTCAGCCGAACCTGCCTTTATCTCTCATTGTTTTGCACATTTCAATCATGTTTCCTCACAATCTCCTCTTCTCCATTGAAAATAGAGCAGAGAAACTGATCATTTCCAAAAAAAAGCACACTTTGCTGAATACTGCATTGTGACCTTTTCCTGAGCCTGATGTTCTAGTGATCTCCGGTACATGTCAGTAAAAATTGCTGACATGTACCGGAGCATGAGCACTGATCTCACAACAGCAGTATGTAAATGGATAGATTGGTTTTAAGGTCCTCATTGTGGGATTGGGTCGCGTTCATCCAACAACATTGACTCTAGCTGCACAGACTGAACAATGTCAATGCGAGTGCATGATTCTCAAATGTGTCAGGGAAATTGGAGGTGGGACCGAAAGCAGGGTTACTGATCGTGGGATGGGGAGAAATCTCCGAGAGTGGGCGAATTTGAATCCTGATACATAGACAGCAGATTTGTGAAAGGGCGAGGGTTTGAAGGAGCAAAATCATCACATCGACGAATATTTTCATGTCAAATAAGATTAATTCGCTCCTGCTTTTGTTAAGCATGTCTCACTCTGCATAAAACGGTAACAAGTGACAATACTGGAAGTCAAATTTCCGATTATTTTTCTGCTGCCAGTATGCAAAGCGTTAACCAATGCACGATACCGGCACCACATGGAATAGCATGATGCAAAAAGCAGTAAAGATAGTGGCAGAGGATATGTTAGGAAAAGGACCACATGAACAGTAGGAATACTTGACAGACAGTGACTGAGGCATGCAAACACATGGTGAGCTGAATGGTTAACTTCAGTATCTCGAGAGCCGATGGATATTTCATCAGTTAGTTTGCTGCAGGCGAAGATTGATATAGTTGTCAAGAAAAGGAAGGTATCAGGGAATAGCGCAGGGAATTGCTGGAATGTATTTCTGCAAAAGAAATGCAGTTTACCTTCGGTTTCTTTACCAACTTTGTCATACAAGCAAGTGACCACTGCTGTGGAATACCATATAGTGCCAGGTTTCAGGCCTGGAATACTGTGTGGTGCAAAAGCGAAGATCAAACTGGAAATGGGGATGGGGATGAGCCAGCGGATATGGGTTCAGTAATAATATCAGTGAGTGTGAAGTATTTTGCTGAAAATATAGAGTGAATTGAAATGCCGGGAACTGGGAGCTCAAACATGGAGCAGCTTTTATTGACGTGGTATATGTCGCATCAGGCTGGAAGCTCCAACCTCAACTGCAGCAGCTTCCATTGGCACGAAGCAGGGAGCGTTGGGACATCAAGCTGGTAGTTCCAACTTTACATGGAGCAGCTTCTATTGATATCTCCACCGAGAGAAACGGAGGTAATGTTTTCGCACTCTGACCAGTCTCATATGGCTAACTCTGCTCTGGCAGGAAGGGATTATTTGTGCTCATTTCATTTTATTGAATTTATTGTAAACTCGCATACTTCGAAAATTAGCTTGAATATCATGTTGTGATTAAGGATTAGTTTATCAAAAGTGATGGAGCAAAATCAGTGAAGTGGAATTTGAAATTCATCAGATGAGTCGAGATACCATTGAATGGCTGAGTAGACACAAAGTGAATAGGAGTTTCAGGAGGGTAAATGTCTTTTCGTTACAAAACCTCCCGCTGCACAAAGAGTGGATGATTGGAATGAAGCAGTAACAGTGGTTATCTTTCTTGTTTATTCAACTTGTGAACATTAGTACGATTGGTCATGTCCGTGTTTGGATCACAACTCTGCAGAATATCAACCTCAAGCACGCGCAAGCACAGTGTCACAATGGATAATGCGCTTGGTTACGGTCCAGAGAGTGTCGTTGAGGTTTCGACTTGGTTCAAAAACAAGACTGGCAGGCTTCAAATTCACATACAATCTAATCTCCCACACATTGTAGCACATACATCGGGCCAGTGGCATAATGGATGACATGACGAACGACAGATCTGCTGTGTGGAGTTTCGATTCCAACCTGGCTGTAGGCAGCACTGACTTTATTGCACTAACAAATGACTGATCTGAAGACGAAATGAGGTTTGCGCCTTGAACTGCAGGGACAAGGGTCCCTTCATTAAATGTTGAAACTTTATTGCTGGAACAGCACAGCAGGTCAGGCAGCATCCAGGGAACAGGAGATTCGACGTTTCGGGCACAGGCCCTTCTTCCCTTCATTAAATGCCCCTGCGACCGTCAGAGTCAATATCCCAGAGTCATTAATGGAGGGGAAGTTGAATTCGTCATTAACACTGTCCTTTACACCTGTCAGCCTTCCGAGATTCACTGCGGCACCTGTGATTGTCAAGGAAACAAGACACAGAGACAAGTCTCAGCTTTGATAATTTTGGGAAAATCGTTAGGAAGCGGAATCGGAGGAGAATGGAGAGTGAACTGTCTGAATGAGCAGAGACGGCCGAGGCACCGCCCCCGTTATTTTAGAGGCTGGGACATAGTCTCTCATTTCTCGACGTCATTAATTGATCTGAGGTACTAAAATCACACCACTCGCAGGTGGTCTGCTTTTGCTGATGTCGCTGTCTGGATCGAAACAAATCCCAACTCCCAGACTGAGAATCAAAGCCGGGTCACAACGAAGAAAGTGAAAGAATAGAACTGCTCGCCCCTCACGGAGAGCTATACGAATACCACGTATGTGTAGAATGACAGGCCTCAAGGTCGTTGTAGATGCTTTCGTCAGATGCAATCGCTTAACTATCTTTATTCATTTTCATCACTTGGCCTTGTATGCATTAACAACTCAAGTTCAGATCCGTGTATTTCTGAAGGATATGTGGGTTCGCCTCTGTGCATCGCTTCAGACACTGAATCTAGATTCAACCATCCCCTTGCTGATGAGATTTTTCTACATATCTCCTCAACCCTTTCCACCTCTTAACTTCCCCTGTTGATCGGTCAAGAGGAAACGTTTCTTTTAGTCTGCATTGTCCATGGTGCTCATTATTTAGTGCATATGAAACATGTATCCTCACAGTTTCCTCTGCCTTAAGAAAACAACCACTGTCAAAACAATCTGTCTTCATAACCTAAACTTTTCAATTTCTGCACGGTTTCCAGTGCGAGCACATGACTACTGTAATGTGAATTGCAGAACTGCACGCAATATTTCGGGGGAACCGAATGAACAAATGAAATAAATGACTTGAGAAAGCCACAGAAACTTGCCGTTTCCAATCAAACATCTTTTGCTCAATACTGCGCTGTGCACTTATGCTGAGCCTGATGTTCCAGTCATGTCTTGTCCGTGTCAGTAAAAGCTGCTCCAGGAGGATTAATTATAGAACAGCTGCATCTAAATGGATTGGATTGCTTTACGATGCCGACCATGGGATTGAGCACTTTCACCCAAAACAGTGACCGCAGCAGTGCAGAATGAACAGTGTAAATGTCAGTATTATAGTGCGAATGAAATGGGAGGGTGGACGTTTAGGCCAGTTAGTTCTTGTGGGAGGGAGAAGTTTCTCCGATAAAGGATGGTTATGATATGTGAAACGCAAAGATGTGAGACAGCGGGTGTTTGAAGAAAGAAACTGATCACCACGAATAGTATTTTTATGTAAAAAAATTGCTTTTCCCAGCGTTTGCTAAGCACATAGTACATGGAGTAAAACGGGAAAAATGCCGATTGCTGTCACTTTGATTCGAGCAGAACTTGCTGTGTTTACAATGCCAAGGAAGAACCATTTCATGATACTGGTGCCACATGGAAAATCACGATGCAAAAAGCAATAAGGATCATGGCAGAGATTATGCCAGGAACAGAACCACTCGCACAAAGGAATACTTGTGAAACAGTGAATGAGATGTGCGAACTCAGATTCGGTTGAATCTTTAACTTCTGTGTCCCGAGAGACTGTAGTGATTGCAACACTGAGGTTGTAGGATATTACGTTTGCGAGATATCTACAAAACTTCAAATGATCATGGGATACAGCAGGACATTGCTGAAATGTTGTTCTCAATAACACTGTATTTTAACATCGGTTACTTCACCAACTTACTCACTCATTGACGTGATCATATAATGGCATGTCATATAATCCCAGTTCAAGGGCATGGAATCAGAGAAATTGAGCCGCACTACACCCAATACTAATTGGAAATGGTGATGGCGTTGAGCGCGAGCATGTGGCTGCGAAAATGCAATCGGTGAGTGGAATGCCATTCTCTGATGATACAGAGGTGCGTGAAATATCGAGGCTAAAAGCTCCCGTCTTAACGACAGCAGCTTCAATTCCCATGCATCAAGAAGCAGTGGGACATCAGGCTGGGAGCTCCAATTTCACATGCAAGAACTTGTATTGACATGGAACAGGGAACATTGGTTCATCAGCTGGGCGAAAAGATAGTCAACTATTTTAATCTTAACTGAAGGAGTTTTCAGCAGGATACTTGTTTGTGAATTGAGAGAATATCTGCAACTGGGACAGTCTAAATTACAAAAAAGAGTTCTGCAAAGAGTCAATTCTTGGAGAGGCATCTGTGCAGAGAGAAGCAGAGGAATATTTTACGTCTTCTTCCCATCTTGAAATGGTTGACTTTGCACTGGATTAATTTCCATGAAGGGATTTCTTTGCTCAGTTCACAGTATTCACTTTCCTGCATACTCGCAAAGGTCGTTACTGTAATCGAGACCTCTGAAAATTAACTGGTATATCCGATGTGGTGATTAGGCTCACGTTCACATCAGTTATGCTGAAGAAGTGGATACGAAATTCATCAGATCAGCAGTGATAACATTGAATGACTGAGCAGTCAGAGTGTGAATGGAAGCTCCATGAGGACATATGTGGTTTTTTTTTGGAAAATTCGCTTCTTTGAAAGGTGATGAAGATTGGACTGAAGCAGTGACGGTAATTATCTTTATCGCTTGTTCAATTGGTGAACATGACTGCTATTAATGATGTCCGTGTTAACATCATGGCTCTTAAGACCACCCATGTGCATCGGGCCAGTGGTGCAATGGATAACACGCCTGACTACGGATCAGGAGACAGTAGGTTCGAGTCCTACCTGGCTCGGCGACCGCGTGGACTTTTAATAAGCATAAAAACTGATTTTTATGAAGTCGAAATACGGTTGGAGGTCCTTGTCTGCAGGAAAGAGAATGCCTTCATTAAATGTACCCGAGAATATGAAAGTCAATGTTCCAGCGTCATCACAGGAGGGAAGCCGAATAGTTGCACATGATACTCATGGGCACCTTTCCATTTATAAAGCCACTGATCGAGTGACTGTTGCTCGCGGGAATGCTCGGCTTTGAGAATTTTTCGAAACTCTTTGGCCAGTGGAATCAGAGAAGAGTGAAGGGTTCACTGTCCAATTGATCTTTATAGAGCGTGAGTTCCAGAGTCTACCACTCGCTGACTGATAAAGTTTTCCTACTAGTCTATTCAAAGCTTTCTGCATCTTATCTGAAATCTACAAACCCTAGTGATCGATCAAGAGCAAACGTCTCCTTCAATCTGTAATTCCATGCTCCTCATTATTTCGTACACGTCAAGTGGGCGGCACGGTGGCACAGTGCCTGAGACCAGGGGTCCATTCCCGCCTCAGGCGACTGACTGTGTGGAGTTTGCACATTCTCCCCGTGTCTGCGTGGGTTTCCTCCGGGTGCTCTGGTTTCCTCCCACAGTCCAAATATGTGCAGTTCAGGTGAATTGGCCATGCTAAATTGGCTGTAGCGTAAGGTAAGGGGTAAATGTAGGGGTATGGGTGGGTTGCGCTTCGGCGGGTCGGTGTGGACTTGTTGGGCCGAAGGGCCTGTTTCCACACTGTAATGTAAACTAATCTAAAAAAAAGTATGTTTCCGCACAATCAACTGTGCTCTCAGAAAAAAACAAACCCGTTTTGCCTCGACCACACCACTCAAAACATTCTTATGCTGGCAATGCAGAGTGTAACGTCGTTATTTGTTTTGGTGAATATATAGTAAAATTTACTCGAAGTATTTTAGTTAGTTTGACTTCCAGTTTTTAAAACAGAGAGAAAATTATTCACAATATTAAGGAATGAAACACAGTGAATGGAACATAGAATATCCACAGAACTCAGCTATCCAAAATAGACTTAATTATGCTTTACCAAAAGTACGCAACAGTCCTGATAATTATATCCCATAAACACAGAGTAAAGATGAAATAAGTTGACAGGTCGAAATTAGAGGGGCAGAAGAAGAGAGACAGGCACATCAGTTGCGTCGATGGGCACCTTGAAAGCTTTCTTGTAATTAGTTGTGGATGATACTTTGGCAATGGTTAACAATGTATTTAGGCTGTCAAATACATTTTAAAAGTCTTGTGTTCACTGAAATTTCTTGCCTGTTTTTAACAATTCCGTGAGTGGAGCAGTCCCACTGCTAACATTCAGCACAAACTTTCAGTAAAAGCCACTCAATCCGGGGAACCGTCGTACTGCTCCTTTCGTCAACAATGTGTAAATGTCCCCTGTAACTTTCGATTTCGCATCCTGTGGGGCTATTTGTCCGTGTTCAACGACATATCCCAGGAAGGTGACGTTGGCTTTGGCAGATTTAGTTTCAGCTAGATTTACAAACCAGTTTGACATCCGAATTCGATTAAACAAGCCCGATAAATGCTGTAAATATTCAATCCATAAGAGAGTGACAGTCACCAGGCACAATATACACCACACAGTTGCGTATCTGGCAATTACCTTGTCAGTTAATCTCTGAAATGTGGCTGAAATGTTTTCCGTACAAACGGCATTACTTTAAATTTCTGCAGGCCAGTTGGCGTTATAAAATTGCCTTTGACCTTTCTGACAAGGTTCACTGCCAGTCACCTTTGAGGAAGTCTAACTTCGAAATGTAAGTTGCTCTTCCAATCTTTTCCACGCAGTCCTTCAACTGTAGATATGGATATGCATCAGTCTTTCTAACAACATTGATTTTGTGATAGTCCACACATAACTGTTGGGACTTATCTGGCTTTGGTGCCATGGTGATGGGTGAACTCCATTCATTGAAACTCACTTCCGTTATGCCATTTGGAGCATACGTGATATCTCCTTATGAATTTGTAAAATTTTAGAGGGTTATGCCTGCAATGATGTTACAAAGTCAGAACAACATCTCCTATATTTACATCATCTGCAATTCGATTATTAACTCCCAGTTTATTTCAGCAGATCTCTCCATGCAAGAGTAATAACTCTTTCGATTTTCTTCTGGAAGATAACTGAATAACTTTACCAATATTGGACAACTTTTTCATTGTCCAATTTTATTTCAGGAACGTCCAATGCAGAATTTCCTGACATTAGTTCTTCCCAGTGTTTCGTAGCCAGTAACACATTCTCCACTTGCGTTCGTTCTCTCCCAAAATACCGTTCGAACATATTCCCATCGCACATTCTGTGAGATTCCTTCTTGCCTGGAGCCGCTATCAAGTAGCTAACCTCACTCAATTTCCTCTCAATTTGATAAGGTCTTCTAAACCTTACTTTAAAGTTTCACCGATTAATGTAATTTAAATAAATACATTATTTCCAATGGCAAAATTGTGATTTATTTTATTTCTCATGCACTTCCTGCATCACCATTTGCTGTGATACTTTTAAATACTGTCTCGACAACTCCCCAACATTATTTAGTCCAACTCTAAAATTTGACACATCGTCCAAATGCGTGGTCTCTGTAATCTGACTTATTAATTTTCCTTCATAAATTTTAATGGTCCTCTTACTTTATGCCCAAAATAGGTTTCAGACGGACTTAGTTTGGTGGATTCTTTTGGTACATCTCAGATCGCAAACAGCACTGACGCAACTCCCTTATGGAAATAATCTGGCTACTCCGAAACATAAAACCTCAACATAGTCTTTAATAATTGACGTCACCTTTCCAGTGCACCGTGTGATTCTGGATGGGACACAGTAGATTTGAATCGTTTTATTTCCAAACTATCTATATACTCCTTGAAAAGTTTGGATATGAAGTTTGGCCATTGAGCTAATTGTGTCTCTGATGGTAGTCTTAATCTAGATTTTTAAAAATCGTAATTCTACCACAATCCTTTTAGCTGACATATTGCACGATTGAACAACATTTGGAAATCTCGTCAATACATCAATTTCTGTTAATTAATGCTTATTCCATTCTTTTATTGGATGCAGGGAACCTACACAATGAATGAAGACACTTACGAAAGATTCCTCGAACGCTGGGATAGGTATTAAACGTGCAGTCTTTATTTTTTCCGATGGTTTTCCTATTAGTTGCAACGTATGATACGTCTGGCAAAATTCAAATGCATTCCCCTGCAATCCAGGCCGGTAAAAATGTCTTTGCACTTTAGCCTCCGTTTTCCTCATGCCGAAGTAACCTCCAATTTGTGGCACATGCGGAACTCGCAGCACGACTTTTCTGTACCCTACTGGAAAAAGGTTTTGCCCATTTCTCACTTGCTTGAATATGTGTTCCTCTCCAATTCCTCCTTAACATATCATTTGCTAAGCAATATCACACAAGGATGCATTCACTCTCCTTCCAAGTGCATGTCTTCTGATCCAACTGCTTTATTTTTCATCTTTCTGCTGTAAGTCAGTAGCATAGAAGAGCTGAATATACTTGCATTTTAACGCTTGTCCCCTGCTGTGTCCCACTTATCTGATATAATATATTTTGTTATCATATTTCAGCTTCCTTATCCGTGCCTTTTGATTTCTCCTGCTTCAGCTTGTGACTCTGTGATCGCGTTAAGACACAATCGGAGAAAATTCATTTGATAAACGTCCTGCATTGCGACACTTGCCTGCATCTTGATTGGCTTTTCAACTGGAGTAGGCAGCACGCTTACCGGTGATTGAGCTATATCACTTGCAAGCACAAATTGTATTCTTGGATCTGAGAATCGTATATCTCATACTGCTTCAAATCTGGTGTCCTTTCCTTATCTCTTGCGTCTAACTCAAGCTGCTTCATTTTCAAATAAATTTTAACCATCTCTAAAGATACTCATGGATTTTCAAGCTTAGTGAAATGTGGAGCTATTGCGAGAATGATCTCTCCTTTCCTCACAGAAAGAGGCAAATACAATCCCAGCATGTCTGCTAATTCCAGAAGCCAGGCCTGAATTGTTTTTTGTAAAACTACCAACTTTACATCTTCCATAGCCAGATAACTCTTTGTACCTAAATGAGACATTGCTTTCCTAGGCATTGTCTACTCCAATCCAAATCAACACCCGTAATGAAGACACAAGCACCTATCAGTTGCTATTTTAATCCACCAACTACCTCCCGATTTGTTATGGACGAGGCTAAAACATTCAAAACTTTATTAAGCAGACAATCAAGATCGTAGCATTATACTTTTTTCTTTAAGTGTATGGTGAAAATTACCTGAGGAAGCTAGTTACAAACATTATTCACAAAATGACGGATTGAAAAACAAAATCCAGACTATAGAATACCCACAGAACTCAGTCTGTCCAAAGGAGACTTACTTATGCTGTTCTGAAAACACACAACCATCCTAAAAAAAACAAGCACCTTAAACACAGTAAAATGAAACAGAAGCTTACAGGTAAAACTTAGAATTGCAGAAAGAGAGAGGTTATTAGTTCGTGCACCACTGCTGTAGGATCTAAAAACCGGAATTCAGCTTTCCAGAATGACCACTCTTTTTCAATTATACAGTTCATTTTAAAAACATAAAATCTTTGGCCTTAAGCCTCAGCTGTTGACGGAGAAACGAAAAGCCTCACAGCGAACACTTTCATCTCTGTAACACTTCATCCGATTCGGAGCCTGAAATGTTTTACAACGCCTTTGATAAAAAAAAAGATATCAAGACACATTATCCTTGAGAAAAAGTACAGCTCCGTTTTTTTTTTAATAAAAGAGAACATCTTTGTGACAGCCCAGTCCGTCCAAACTATCTTCATAAGTGGAACTCTTCGAACAGACTATATCTGGGTAAATCTGTTTTGCACCGTTTCCAATGCTATCACATCCCTGCTATAATGATAATTGCAGAAAGACACACAATATTCCAGCTAGAGCCGATTGAGCAAATGATATTAACAACTTAGAAAGCCACAGAAACTGCACTTTTCCAATAATGTGACTTTTACACAATACTGCTCCGTGGAGACGGTGAGAACTGCAGATGCTATAACTCAGAGTCGACACTGTGGTGAGAGAAAACACAGTGGGTCAGGCAGTATGCGAAGAGCGGGACAACTGATGATTCGGGCATAAACCCTTCATCAGGAATGAGGTTTTGTGGCCGTAGGGGCTGAGAGATAAATGGGCGGTTTGGGGGTTTGGGGGCGTGATAGCTGAGAATGTGATGAGAAGGTAAAGGTGGAGTTCTGACAAGAGGTGGAGCGGGTCGGTTGGAAAGATGATGTGCAGGTCATGAGGGCAATGCTGAGTTGGAATCATGAAACTAGAATAGCGTAAGGGAAGGACGAATGAGGAAACTGATGATCCCATGTGGCATCAAGGGCCCAAGAGGGCGATGAGGCCTTCTTCTTTCAGGCGTCAGGTGTTTAGGGAATGTCAATGAAGGAGGCGCAGGACCTGCATATGCTTGGCAGAATGGGAGGGGGAGAATGAATTGCATCAATGATGAGCTGAAAACTGAATATCCAAATTATCATTACGAACATGTTGTTATATCTCAGGAATAGTATCTAACACTACCCCACCTGAGGAGAAGGCGAGAATTGCAGATGCGAGAGATTAAAGTCAGGAAGGATGGCGCTAGAAAGCACAGTGGTTAGGCAACATCTGAGGACCAGGAGTGTCAATGTTTCCAATTATGCTGACGAAACAATTATGGTCGAAACATCGACTTCCCTACTCCAAAGATGCTGCCTTACCAGGTGTACTTTTCCTGACCCACACTTTTAACTGGACACCACCTCAGCTCAACTGCATAGGAAAATTAAGATACACCTGTCACCACTCAGTTGATTCTTCTGTCGCATGCAAAACAAATTCAACATTCTTTTCCCCATAAATATCAGGTCATTCAGATCACTAAAGTAAACAAAAAAACTAGCGAGGCTGAATATCTGAGCGAAAAGAAATAATTGTTGTAGAATTCAGCATCCTGTCAGTTCAACTGAATGTTTGAATATTAAAATTGGTAAAGGAAAAGAGAAAGCTGCAGTTTAAAAACTGCTACATTCTGTTTCTCAAAAGAAAAAAGAGTTTCATGAACTGGAATGTTTCGATCGGGCAATGCACACTCAACTCGTCAAGTGCTTATAGGAATGGATGAATATATATTGGCTTCGCCATTGCTGAACAGATGAAAAATATCATTTTGCTTTCCGAATCAGTTGATGCTCCTGCAGAAAAGTCAATGTGACTCATATCCCAGCACAGCCAGTTTGGTATGTATTTCAGAGTCCTGCAACATTACATTTAATTTAAAAGATCTTTATTGATTTTTCCTTATAAATATGACACTCTTCATTTCATAGTGCATTGGACAATATTGTACCCACTCACTTATTCATCGGTACACCACTCAATTTTAGTAACCCTAATGTTCCATTCACGACTTAACCACCAAACTACTTTCACGAAAAAGATGCATGTTATTAAAACCGGAAACTGAGCTGAAGCAATGCCTGTTGGAAATCAACCACCATTCTCTCACTTTCTATACCTTATTTAGTGTGTCTCAGTGCCTGTCACCTTAAACCTGTGCCCTCTAGTTTTGAACTTCACCATCCTACGCAAACGATTTAGGCCAGTTGCTTATCCATCCCCCTCAGCATTTTATAAACGGTGAGAATGTAACGCGCTACCTGGAACATTCCAGCGAAAAAAACCCTGCCTACCCCATCTCCATGCTTTACGCAAGCCCTCAGGTCCGCGTAACATCCTTGTAAATCATTCGTGGACAGTTTCAATTTTCACAAAATCTTTCATGTAGAAATTGACCATAATTGCAAGCAATATTCTAAATGTGATCTCACCAATGTTCTATATCGCCACAACATGACATTCCAACTTGGATAATCGATTTTCTGACTAATGACAAAAGGTGTACCAAGTACGTTCTTCACCATCTTGTCTAATTGTGACACCACTTTATCTGCGTTTATAGATTTTGCCTTGACTGATAAAGTTGTGATTGTCACTATGTTCTGCTGCCTTCACGGATATGTGGCCGACCATGCAAAGTCTATCTGTTCTTCTGGGTTTCCGCGTCTCCTGCCATTCATTGAGTAATCCCTTGATGTGTTACTTCCAATGTGCATTACCTCATGTTTTTTCATGGTTAGTTTCAACATCCCCTATCTGAATTTGACATTTGACAAATCCACCTCTGAGCTCCTCCATCCTAAGACCTTCTTCCTCATTATTAACCACATTGCTCATATTCGGATCATCGACAACTCTGCTTATCATTTCTCCCAACTTGTTCTATATTCTTGACACACATTCACAACGACATGGGACCCAGCATTCATCCTTGTGTTACACCATTGAATACCAGTTCCAGTCACACAAACAGCCTTCTATCACCATCCTGTGCCTCCTACCACCACCAAATTAAGTTTGAATCCAACTTGCCTGGCGACCTTAAATCCGTTTTCACTTTTATCCTCTTACCAGTCTCCAGTGTGGTGTCCTGTTAAAGGCTATGTTGAAATCCACACAAACAACATCAACTTTACTGCCCTTGTTAAAAAAAAACCTGATCACTTGCCAATGAAATATATTTAATCCAATCTGTTAGGCATGACATTCTGTAACAAAACCGTGATGACTCTCCCTGATAAAACCTTGACTTGTCAAGTGGCAGTTAATTCTCTCCTTCAGAGTTTGCTCCAAAAGGTTCCATTTAACTGATGTGAGACTCACTACTGTGTGATTCTCTGGTTTATCTCTCCCAATCTTGCTGAAAAGTGGAACTGCATTAGCCCAGTCAACTACAAACCCAAAGAGCAAAGTTAGACATTGCTCAGAACACCTGTAATTTTCTCCCTTCCCACAGAGAGGAACATAAGATACATGTGTGTCCTGAATTGGGAATATGCCCACTTCAAGCCGGTTAGAACCATGAACACTTCCTCAGTCCCATGCAAGGACTGCAGAAAATACTATATAGGACAAACAGGAAGACAGCTAACGATCCGCATACATGAACATCAACTCGCCACGAAACGACACGACCAGCTATCCTTAGTAGCCACACACGCAGACAACAAGCAACAGGAATTCGTCTGGGACAACACTACCATCATAGGTCAAGCCAAAGAAAGAACAGCCAGGGAATTCCTAGAGGCATGGCACTCATCCATCAACAAACACATCGATCTGGACCCAATATACCAGCCATTACAGCAGACAGCTGAAACTGACAACCGGAAGCGGCAGGGATAGGCAACTATAAATACCGGTGGAAACACCACAGAAGCGCTTTGCAGGAGGCTCCCAAGCACTGAGAATGTCACCTAGTCAGGGGACGAAACGTTTGCAACAAAAACTTCCAGCTCGGCGAACAGAACCACAACAACATGATTTCTATATTTATTGACCATCGAAGTCGATGCCAATGGCTCACATTGTAATGTGATTCATCAACAAAAGAACTTTTCAGGATTAACACAGTTCTGTCTTATGTGCAGGGGGTCATTGCACAAGCACAGTATCAAGCTTCCTCGGGGCAAGACCAAAAGATGTTGGAAAGAGGAATCGGAGTTAACCTTTTCAGTCCAGTGACGCCGTCCCCAGCACTGATGGTTTTCAGGAAAATTTTGGTCGAAACGCAGAAGATATGTGGGGGTGCAACAATTAGGAGGTAACAAGATATCGGGATAGAGCCGAAAGAAAGAGACTAACAGTTGGACATTGGAACAGATAATGATTTGTTTGGAGCATTAACAACTGATCACGGAGACTGTTTATGACGAACCATAGGTAGTGTGTATTGGCTGCTATGCTATAACTAGGCCGGGTGGGTCTGGCGGGGGCCAAGACATGGGAGGCTTCAGGCCTCTAAAATGATTGTTCTTGATATGGAGGGTTGCGGGGTCCTCAAACAGAAAATGATCTGTTGCTTTTTCAGCATGCGCTGAGCTATGGTGGAACACTGCAGTAAGTCTGAGATAGAGACGTTGGTTAGGAAACATGGTTCTGTGCTAAAGGAGCAGTCAACCGGAAGTTCAGGGACATTTTTGGGAAATAGAACTTGGTATTCTGCAAAACGGTCATTCAGTCCACACTTCATTTCCCAAGGTAGTGGCGACCATAATATGAGCAGTGAATCTATTAGACTGGATTGTACAAACTGTAGGGAAAGTGTTGCTTCACCTGCAAGGTCTATTTGAGCACTTGTGTACGAAGCAGCGAGATCAGAAATGGACAAGTGAGGAGAAGCAAGAAGCAAGAAGAAAGGATAGCGTAGAAGATATTATTAGAGATGTTGTTAATCAATGGATAAGAAAGCGGCCATAACGGCACTGTACCTGAATGCTCGTACTTTTCAGAAGAAGGTAGGAGATATAACGGCATACATTATCATGAATGAATACGATTTAGTAGACATTGCAGATACATGGAGACAGCATAGTCAAGACTGGGAGGGAAATATTCATGGGCATGAGACAATTTGGAAGGACAGAAAGGATGGTAAGGAAGGTGGTGTCACTCAAACATTCAAGGACAACCTCATACCGATGCTGACAGATGATATACGTTCGATGGAGAATGAGTTTGAATCCATTTGGGAGGAAATCTGAAGAAATTTTCACTGATTGACAGAGTCTATCTGCCTCCATATTTTAATATCACATTGGGGAGGCCAATAAACAAAGACATAAATAACACCTGAAAAAATGGTATGACAATTATCAAGCGGGATTTTAATCAACATGTCAATCAGTCGAAGCAGCTCAGTCAGGGTAGCCTTGACGAGGAGACTATTGAGTATCGACAATAGATATCTTAAATACTGTGCAATGGAACAGGACAACAAGGGGAGAGGCCAAATTATATTTGGATACTGGGTAATGAACACAGCATGGTATTAGATTTGGCGGTAGGTGAGCACTTTGGTGATAGTTACCAAAATTCAGTTATGTTTACTTGAGCTTTTCAAAGGGATAGGTCTCCACCGGAGGTCAAGCGCTACTGCTGGGGGAAGGAAAATTGCAATGCGATTAGATAATAGTACGCATGCACAGTTTGGGCAAGGAAATGGCAGGGAATGGGCAGAATAGAAATGTGGCGCTTATTCAAGGAGCAGGTTCTGTGTGTCTTTGATAAGTATGTTCCTGTCAGAGAGGGAGGAAATTGTCAAGCGCAGCAGTCATGATTACTAAGGAAGTTGAATCTCTTGTTAAGATGAAGAAGGCTTGTGTTCGCATGAGATACGAAGGCTCAGTTAGGGGCACTGAAAGTTACAAGTTAAACAGGAAAGACCTGAAGAGAGAATGAAGACGAGCCAGGAGGGAACTGAGAATTTGTTGGCATATAGGATAATGGAAAATCCTAAAGCTCTCCATAGGTATGTAACGGCTAAAAGAATGAATGGACTAAAATATGGCCAATGAAGGACAGTCGTGGTAAGTAGTGTGTGGAGTCGGAAGTGATGGGGAAGCACAAAAGCAATATCTTCCGTCGGGATTCGCACTGGAAAAACAAAATATTGTCGAGGACAATACTGAGTTACAGGCTACTAGACGAGATAGGATTGAAGTTCCCAAGGACGATGTGTTACAAACTCTGAAAATGTGAAAATATATAAATTCCCGTGGGCCGGATGGGATTTATCCTAGGATTCTCTGGGAAACCAAGAATCAGATTTCTGAGCATTCCACTTTGATATCTATGTTGCCATTGTCCAAAGGTATAGTACCAGCACACTACAGGATAGCAAAAGTTGTTCCCTCATTCAAGAAGGGAAGTAGAGTAAATCGTGGAAATTATAAACCATTGACCCTTCCGTCAGTTGTGGGTAAAGGGTTGGAAAAGTTCTAAGAGATAAGATTTGTAATCAACTCGATTGGAACAAGTTTATGAGGGAAAGTCAAGCCGGTTTTGTGAATGGGAGGTCTCGACTCACAAACTTTATTGAGTTATTTTAGTAGGTCATTAAACTGAATGTCGGTTTGCTCACTGAATTGTGAAGTTCATTTCCAGACGTTTCATCACCTACTAGGAAACTATTTCAATGGATCTCCAAGCGAAGCACTGTTCATGATTCCTGCTTTCTATTTATATGTTTCCGTTTCTTTGGGTTGGTGATGTTATTTCCGGTGGTGATGTCGTTTCCTGTTAATTTTCCTCAGGGGTAGTCAATGGCGTCGAGCTCGAAGTGTTTGTTGATAGAGTTTTGGTCGCAATGCCATGCTTCAAGGAATTCTTCTGCATGTATCTGTTTGGCTTGTCCGAGGATGGATGTGCTGTCTCAGTCGACTGTAGTGTTTGTCTAATGTAGTGTTTGTTACAGTTCTTGCACGGTATTTTGTAAATATCATCAGTTTTTGCATATGGACAAGTAGGCAGAAAACGAGCCACCCGGATACATGAACATCAACAATCCATAAAAATACGTGACCCTCTCACTGGTATCCTTACATACAGATAAGGCATGGCACCACTTTGACTTAGACAACGCATCCATCCAAGCACAAGTGAAACCGAGAATTCCGAGAAGCATGGCATTCCAACCGCAAATCCATCAAAAAGAACATCGAGGTAGACCCCAGAAAAAAGAACAGGAAATGATATCAGTACAGGAAATGACATGACCAACCCAATGAACCCCAAACATGTAAATAGAAAGCAGAAATCATGAACAGTCAGTCGCTCGAAGGGCCACTGAAGATGTTACCCAGGAGGGTAACAAAACGTCTGGAAATGAGCCTTCCAGCCCAGCGAGCAAATGTTCATGTGGAAGCTAAACCTGAGCTACAAATCTTGTCAAAACTCGCCAGGTGACTAAAAAGATCGATGAGGATAAAGCCGTTCATGTAATGCAGGTTTGGATTTCAGTTAGCCGTTTGATAAATTTCGCCATGGTAGGTGACTGCTCAAAATACTGAGGTATGGGCTTAAGGGGGATTTCGTGCTTTGGATCAGAAATTAGCCAGCTGAAAGAAGACAGAGGGTGTTACTTGATGGGAAAACTTCATCCTGGAATTCTGTTGCCTGTGGTGTACTGCAACGATCTGTTTTGGGTTCACTGCTTTTTGTCATTTTTTGTAAACGACCTGGATGGGGGCGGAGAAGGATGGGTAGCAAATTTGCGGACGACACTGAGTTCGGTACAGTTGTGCATAGTGCTGAAGGATATTGTAGGTTACATCGGGATACAGGTATGCTGCAGAGCTGGGCAAATGTAATTTAATGCAGAAAAGTGTGAGAAAGAACATGGCATTAAAAATATCACAGAATATAAAGATCGATAGCAGAAGTTTATCTTAAAATATAAAATGAAAAAGAGAGGCAAAAGTAAACGTTGACCCTCTCGTGAATAAGAAGGGGCATTTACTTATGGTATATGCGGAAATAGCCGTGACATTGGACAAGCATTTGCGTCGGTCTTCACAGTGGTGAATATTAATAACATGCCAGTAATTGACAAAGAGATGACGTTTGGTGACGACCTGGGAACAGTCATTATAACAAAAGAACTAGTGCTGGATTGTTGAAGCTAATATTGCAAAGGATGGTTACGTCTCCAGGACCTGATGAAATGCATTGCAGGGTAGTAAACACAATGGTATGTAAAAAAGAACTGTGCTTGTGGCATTTTTCCAAAATTCGTTGGTCTCTGGGGCAGTCCCAGCAGATTGGAAAACACAAATATGACGTCACTCATAAAAAAACGGTGGCAGACAAAATATGCGGAATTAGATCAGATTACTTACAGTGTCGAAGCAGGCCCTTTGGCCCAACAATTTCACACCAACCGCCGAAGTGCAACCCACTCAGACCCATTCTCCAATATGATAGACCAGTTTGTTTAACCTCTATAGTGCAGAAATTTCTTGAGTCTATTATCGAGGAAGAAATAGCAGGGCATCTCGGTAGAAATTTGACAGAGGCAGCATGGGTTAATGAAGAGCAGGTCATTCCTGCAAAATCTTTTCTAATTCTATGATGGCATTACGAGCATGGTGTACAACGGGACCCAGTGAATTGATGTACTTAGATTTTCAAAATGGCCTCGACAAGGTGCTGTTCAGGGGCTGACAGTAAACGGATGCATGCTGTTAAGGGTAATGCATGAGAATGGATTGAGGATTGTTTGCCCAACAGGAAACGCAGAGCATGATAAATGAGTGCTATATTATTGACCATCAACGGTGTTCCTCAGGGATTTAACTGGGACCGCAATCATTGACAATTTATATGGATGATTTGGATTTTGGAGCCATGCACATCGTGTCAAGGTCTGCAGTTGACACAAAGTGAGTAGCAGAGCAAAGTGTGCGGAGGACTGTGATAATCTGCAGAGGAACATTGAAATATTGGGTTAATGGGAAATATTCTGGCAGATGGAATTCCGGATTTGAAGGTGTTCGCTGATGACACTATTCGCCTGTGTGGAAAAGGCTTATATCGAAAATTCAGAAGAATGAGGCCGGATCAAATGGAAACATATAAGAATATGAAGGTCATGTGTGAGATATAGGTCGAGAGCATGCTTCCATTAGCAAATGAAACTAATGCAAGAGGGCACAGCCTCTAGATTAAAAGGAGATATACGACTGAATTGAGAAGGAATTTCTTCATCCAGAGAGTTGTTCCTCGATGGAATGCTTGCCCAACGATGTAGTTGATGCTCAATCAATCAATGTTTTTTAAGCTAGGGCTGCTTTTTTTTTTAACAATAAAAGAAGTAAAGATTACCTTCAGAGTTTGGTTAAGTGGATGCGTGTCAATGGAAAGATCAGGTATGAGCTTAATGAATGGCGAAGCAGTCTCTAAGGCCTGTACGGCAAAGCCTTGCTACTCGTTATCATGTTCTATGAATGTTTGTGTCACATATTACGCAATTTTAGGGAAAGCTTCCATGGAGCTGTTGGGGGAGGTATTGAGAGTGAAGGCACAGTGCACCACGATGCCCCGGAGGGAATGGTTCCTGGGGAAGGCTGACAAGGGCGGGGAGGGGGATATATGTTTGGTAATAGCATTTCGCTGGAGGTGGTGGAATTAGTAAAATATTTCGTTGATCACTTGGAGAACCGGTGTGCTTAAGCCTCCAGACCAATTTCTGAAATATAATGTGATGAGAATGGATCGTTGTTTCATGATGGACATTTGCAAGATGGGTCCAAAGTCCTTCTTTGGTGCAGTGAAAGTCACAATGGCTTTGAGAAGCTAACTTTAGCAGCCATATATCATTGTGGCCACAAGAGCGGGTCATAGTCAGAGATTTTCTTGTCTCCTAAAGCCTGTCTAACACGTAGCCTGCGATTAAACGCCACCTATGATTTGTCACCGGCAGTCTCCATTAACAGCTGTTCACTCTCCGAGCGAGAGCGTTATTCACCTCATTGACCAAATGTTCGTCTGTTTCTTTTCTTCTTTCCCTACCAACTGTTTACTACTTTACAATACCGAATGAGACATGATGGGATAGTTCCGTTTCGCCTGAATGATTGCAGTGTGAAAGAAACAATGCACAGGAGAAGCACAACAGATTAGTCAGCATCTGAGTAGCAAGAGATATTTAAATAACAACCCTTGTTGAGGATTCCTTACTGAAGTTGCAACAAAACTGAAAAGCTCAACACCGTCTAGAAAACAGCAGCTGAATTGAGCAGCAACACACAACTAATAAAACATCGACAAACACCCATTCCCACCATAACCAAACGCTCAGACATGCAGTCTGCACCATCCACTAGATGCACTGCAGATATTCACCAAGACGCCTTCAAGAGTACATTACAAACTCACAACTGCTTCCATCTAAAAGGAAAAGGGCATTAGACAGATAGGAAAGACCTACAACCCACTCACCATCCTGATCGGGAAATATATTGCCATTCCTCCAGAATCACTAGGTCAAAATTGTGGATTTCACTGACCTATAATTTGGATCTACCGACAGCATACAGGAACGATGGTTCAAGAAGGCAGCTCCAGTCAAATCAGGAATGAACAATAAATTCTGACTTGTTCTGGAATACCCACATCCGACGAAGACTGAAAATCATATGCTGTGGTGTTCTGAAGATTCTCTCTTACTGAGATATTTCTGGATTTATTTGAGGGGTATCAAAGATGAGGATTTGTTGTTGGGAAACTGAAACGAAGCATTACATCAGAATTTGAAGGAGTTGTTTTGTTCCATGTAGCCTGAACCTCACCGGCCTTTGAAAATGAAAGCAGAAAGCTACATTCACAGTGGAGTGAAAGTATTCACTATCTGAAATATCGAGACATAATTGGAGGGTCGCTGGAGAGAAACTGCGGAAATGTGGTGACGATTCAATTACTTGTCTGCCCTGAAAATTCATCAGGGCAACCACACCGGGGGAAAGCCATTCAAGTGTGGAAAGGGAGTTGCTCAGTTCTCTAACTTGCTGACTCACCAGTGAGTTCACACGGACAAGAAACCAATTAATGGTCCAGAGTATACAAAAGGCATTAAAAGGTCTCACGAACTGCTGTACCATCAACGTGTTCACGCTGATGAGAAACAATTCAAGTGTTCTCTCAGAGGGAATGGGTTCAGGCCGTCATTTGATCTCACTTTACATCTGCGAACTCAGTGGAGAGAGGCCGTTCGACTTTTCTAAGAATGGGAAAGGATTCTTTCAGTCATTTAGTCTGCTGAGACAACAGTGGGTTCACACAGAGGAGAGACCATTCGTTCGCTGTGATTTAAAATAATAAATTGATTCTGGCAATCTGCTGAAATACAAGCGAGTTCATACTGGAAAGAAACCATTCACCTGAATGTATACGATTTGCCTTTGAATGGAAAAGTGAACCAGAGTTGACTTTCTGGGTGTACCGGTACACTAAAGAAGACATTTGCTAAATCCACAGCAGAGAACCATTTACTGTCCGGTGGAATTTGGGCTAGTATAGTACAAGGATTAGGAACGTTTGGGGCGGGCAGAACAACAGCATAATTGACTACCTGCGGGTCTTGAACAATCCTCCATTTCCACGATTCACCTGGCATGTTTGCCTTTTTGACCGGAAAAATGGGGGCTCTCACCGGTGATTATCCGCGGGATTATCACTTCACCCTTCAGGAGGGATTCAAAGACTGGAGTAATTCCTTTACAGCCGCGGGTTTTAACGAGTCTTGTGTTCTGCAAGGACGATACTGAGACTTCGGGATTATTCTTTTGATTTCACAGCTTCGTATGGACCCCAAATCACGTTTGCCTTTTGCCTTGCACTCAGCAGGGACCCTTCTTATCTTGGGTCCAAGACACCAACCATAGCTCAACGCCAGGCTACCCTCTTGGCGGGGGTTACCTGGACTGCCCTATCTGCCTGAGTTAGCCAATTTAGTTTCTCCATATATATATCCTTATGTCTGCATTGAAGCAGATATGCACCTCTTCCCTGAAGACACAAGCTTTCGTTTTTTTTTGTGCCAGTAGTACCCATGGGTCCAAATCCTGCCACCTGTCACTGGATGTGTTCGCCAATGGTACTTGAGAAAATGAGTGTTCCACATCAAAAGGATAGGGTCTACTTGCCGTCACAGATATTTTGGATAAGTTTACACTGACTGCACATCTGTGATCGTTCTAATAAAATTGCACAATAATAACTGATCTGGTTCAAACAATCTCCTAAAACAATCCTTCTCATATGATTTGTAAGGGCCATGACGGTGTATGCGTGCTCTGCAGTGCCTCGTATCTCCAGCAAGAAAATCGGTGTTTATGGGATTAACATGGTTACTTGTTTCCTGGGCGAGCGAATCGCTCACTGAACGTATGGCTCTCTGGCTTAATCGTCACTCATAGCCATGCATCAGCGGTCGTGAGTCGTATTTTACAGCCTGCGCTGGTAAATCTTCTTTTTATATTTCCTGCAAGCCTGTCGGGATACTGCGCAAATCCGAACCCAATCTCACTATGAGATCGCCAGCCATCAGATTTAAAGGACAGAATTCTGAGAAATGAAATGAGAATTGGAATGTTTCACCATTACTGGTTTTGCACAATAAGGGTGTGGTTAATCTCTCTTGTGTCACGAATCCTGATGCATCCATTGCGTCGACTCTCTCAACTGCCTTGATTTAAGGACTGAATATGTTGCCCCTGTGTCTAACAAAAAGGTAACTGGCGCACCTTCCACACATAATACATTTTCCCTTGAGACTAGAATTCGCTTCTTCTTATCAACACCTCAATGTAAGGGACCTGAAACATTCGAGTTCCTTTCCAGATACGGAGTTGTTTTTTTTCTCCCGTTCTTTGACTGGTGATATGGTAGTTTACTGGCCTTGTAAGTCTGCTATTAGTTCGGTTTAACTTTACATTTTTTTCTGTCTGTCTGCAATACTTGCCTCTGCAAAGTCAGGTTCTTAATTCTTTGTTTCCCTGTGCTTTTATTGGTTTCGAAATAAATGCTAATTTTCCATTACAATGGACATCACATTATATTTACAGATCGCTGCAACAGCGAGGGCAGAAGTGCCTGTACTGCATTGTAACGTTCTATGTAGTAAGCTACATTTCCTGCTGGTTTCTGATGTCTCTCCTCAATGTGGAAGCTTCCAGTCACATCTTCCAGAGATTTGTATGCACTTCATTTAATCGGGGCAACTGTGTTTCCTGCTCAGAATGTGATCTCTCTGAAATGGAGAGAGGGAAACAGAGTCGGTGACAAAGCTGAGATCACTAACGTTCTGTCCAGAATCAACAAAAACTATCCCGATCTTCCAGTCTCCTGTAACTCCAACATTACACTGTGTTCCCACCCTTGAAGTTCTCTGCCTGTACCTGATGAAGGGCTGTTGTCCGAAACGTCGATTTCACTGCTCCTGGGACACTACCTGAACTGCTGTGCTTTTCCAGCCCCACTCTAATCGAGACATTGTGTTCCCAGGCCTCTATTCCTGTCTCTGGTTTGCTGCAGTGCTCCTTCAAGGCACAACACAAGCTGGAAGACCTGCAACTCATTTTCTACTGACAGACTATGCAAAATTTAGGACCAAACATCGAGTTCAATAATTTTAGAACCCGTCCGCCCTCTTCCACATTCTTCATCCACCCTTCCATCCCATCAGTTCCGAAGAAAGATCATTGGACTCGAAACGTTAACTTTCCATTCTCATCAGAGATGGACTCGAGCTGCTGATTTTGTTCAGATCTTTTGGCTTTACTTCAGGGAACTTTGCTTGTCCGTTGAAATCGACAGACTGCTGGAAGCGTCTGATTGCAGGAGGAGATGTTCACAGAAGATGACAAGAATGGCAGGGGCTGGACTATTCCCATTGTGAAGATAGACGAGCTAGGTTAGGGATGTTTATCGAAGCGCAGAGAAGGCTGATTGAGTAACCGATTAACGTGCACATTTTATGAAGAGGACAGATATGTATGACAGGGATCAGCCTGTATTGAGAAGGAATAGAGTGACATAAAGTAAAGATAGGGGCCAAAATGTTTTGAGGAGATTTTGGGAGAATGCTTTCACCAGTGGAGTGTTGCTAATCTGGAAACCATTATCTGAGCATATGGTAAAGCTAAGTGCCATGAGAACGTTCCAGCAGTCTGTCGCCGAACACTTGAAGAGCCAGAGCACACGTGGATAAGGAACAGGTACTGGAAAGTGTGACGAGGACAGACAGACGCGAGATGGGTGTCCTGAACGCAATGGGTCAAAGGCAAATTTGTGTGCCAAAGGAAATCTCCTGGCACGGTTCTATGGCGCAATGGATA
Source organism: Chiloscyllium plagiosum (assembly GCF_037043375.1). NCBI lineage: Eukaryota > Metazoa > Chordata > Chondrichthyes > Orectolobiformes > Hemiscylliidae > Chiloscyllium > Chiloscyllium plagiosum. Next base: position 50,799,842 of record NW_028270183.1, read on the forward strand.
GCGCGTTGGGCTTCGACATCGCTGTCAAGGTTGTAATTCGAAGGTTGTGGGTTCGAATCCCATCAGAGCCGAGTTTTAGTTTATGGTTTGGAAGGTGGTCAGAGCAGACTCGGCCGCTCTTCTGCAAAACCAACAATATTGGTGCAGAAACCTAACTGTCTCGAAACGGAACATTTTCCTCTCACAGGTTTAAATTTTCGATGTCTATTTATGGTAGAGATCAATAAACATCTGTTAGCCAGTAGGTAACACGATGATGCGGATCGGCTGGAAAAAGACACAAAATTGTTGTGTCAGCCATGATGAAACCGAATCACGGAGCGGGGCAGGATCGGTGTTAACAATGGGCTCCTTTGTGTCTGTGCCATTTCTGGCCCAGGGTTTTAAATAAGGACAATATGAATTAAGCGCCAAGTAATATTTTGGTCTCACCTCCACATCCCTTCCCTCCCAACTGGAATAGACAGCTCTTGTTTCAGCTTGAGATCAGACAGCGGTGGATTCTCACAAGTTCTCCTTTAGGCTGAATGTTACTTCACATAGGTTTCAAAGTGGACACATGGAGCAAGCAATTGCATGGGTTCAGGGGATTCAGGGCAGATTTCCCCTTTGCTGGGCTGGAATTCTGGCCAAGGTAATTAACGTGAATTTCTGACGTTTTGAATCTTACTCTGGATTCTTGCGACTTTACCAATTAAACTGAAATTCACTTTGCCCTTGCATAATATTATTCAGTCTTCACTGTTTAGAAAAACCATGCCACGTGCTCGTGGGTGCAGTATGCTGAATATTGTTGTCGTTGTGAGCAGTGTGGGTCGATGTGTCATATGAACATGCCAAAGGAAGTTGGTGAAATATCAGTGAATCGAATTCTCTGACGAAGTGAAGCCGATTGAAGGAAAACCCCAGTACAGTGGCGACATAACATTTCCGGTGATCAATGCAGGACACTACGGTAAACGTACGCAGTAGTCAATAAAGCCGATTTTCACCACATTTTTAAATGCCACATTTTCACCACATTTTAGGGACATCATTGTAATCTCTAAGCTCTCACATTCTACAGGAAGAACATTCAAATGGCCGACTATCAATTACTAATGCCCTGAATTCACACAAACACACACACACATATGCTCGTATTTCTTTACATATATATATATATATATATATATATATATACACACACACACAAATGTATGTGCACATGCATGTATGTGTGTGTGCATATATATTTAAAAGTTGCCAAAAAACGTTGAGTAAAACAGCATTTATTCGAAACAAATATGATTTTTTGGAGTGTTCTGTCCTTGGGAAATACCTCAGTTACTTAAGGCCAGCCATGAATCCTCCCTGAGTGAATATCCATCACTCAATAGAGATACAGAGGTGATTTTTGCAAAAATGACGTTTTTCATACCGCTGATCCTGCGCTGTGTTAAATTCTGGAAAGGATGTTTAGCTCGTTTCATATTACTGATTTTGCTGCAAGCTCGCACAGGCCATTAAAACAATCCACAAAGTATTAGATTTATCTCATTGGACATTTTGACTGTTATCAGAAAAACTGGAATCGAAACGATAACGATATTTTTAAGTATTGCTGTGAAGATTACAGAATTGCAGTGGAATATTTTTCGTGTCTTGTTACTGGATATTTTTGGGGGAGATGAGTGAGCAACATATGGACTCACTCCCTTCTCTGTGATTGCAGCCAAATGTTCCAATGCAACACATGAAAGGAAAAAGTTGCACTACATCGGCAGGTCAGTTCCCACTCACGATAGTATAGCTTCACTTTGATTATTGCCATCATCTAAAGTATTCGCTGAGTTGGGTGATTATGATCCTGAGGTTGTGCTGACACATTGCGAGAATTTATCCCACACTGTTGGCTTCACTTGATATCATAAACCAGTTATGCAGCGGACTGAGCTAACCGGCTTCCCTTTCATGCTGAGCTAACACAAACAGCTCAATTCTTTTACAATTTATAAAAGTTCATGTGGAACAAGCTGCTAAACCTTCCTCACAATCAGCACATTATGTACTTAGTCGTACTCAGATGCAGGTGTTATGAGGTTTCTTTCCAATAAACGTGAACCAATTAGAGAGTGTGCACGTAATGCATACCCATCATGGCCGCCCAGACTACCTGTTGCGGTGCAATTCATTCCTTGCGTGTCTGCACGTGTATTCACAAATATATTAGAATCAGCTTCTGAATGTTTTTTCCAGCGAAAAAGTAATCATTTTCGAATTCAGTAGCTGTAGAAGGAAAAGGAAAATGTATTCCAAACTTCTATTTATCACTCATCGCTGGTTTTGAAGTTCGATATATATCCATCCGAATGAAGGAATTTCCCTCCTGTTTACTCTCACCAAATTCACATCGCCTCGAAACCTTCCATACAGACACAACTCAGTTTTAACTGGTGTCACGCCACATGATCTATTCGTCTTTTCCACCATCGCATGAAACCTCGCCTTGTCTTTTCAAATGGCATTACCCTTCGCTACATTAATGGCTTCCTTTCCATTTTTTTGTTTCCAAGTAAACGCTGTCCATTCTTCCTGACGTATTTTCATTCCAGTCATCACCATCCATGTCTTTTATTATCTCTTTATATTCCAGTATAGTCCATGTTGAGAAAGGATGCTGGGTCCAATGCAACACATTAAAACCCACTCTAATGCTGTATACTGCCATTACTAATGTAGGGAAAATGGGAGCTCGTTCAGTCAAAAGTGAATCCGTTGGTTGTCGCATAATGGAACAATCCCTGACAGGGAAGTGACTGTTTTTCCTCACTTTTCTCCATTGACTGAACATTTGCTGAAGCAACACACTAAGGGAACATAGAATGCCTACAGTTCAGAAACTGGCTATTCAATGCAACATACGCACACCAATCCTCCAGGGATTAACCCTCACAGAACAATTCCTTACCCTTTTTCTCTTCATTTGCTCTTGAAGAAGGCACCTGACTGACAGTCAACTCAGTTGCAGGGAAATCATATCTCTGGCGCTGTGAGGCAGCAGTGATAACCAGTGAGCCACCTTTCGGCCCTGTACAATATTGCAAGGCACATGCGGACGCGTTTGTAATGTGATTCCTGTAAAAGATGCTCTACTTTTGTTGTTGCCCTTGCCAATAACAATAAATCATGATTCCCTGAACAAGAAATGGACTCGAACCACAGCGGTGAAAGCGCTACATCGTAACCACTAGTCACCAGGAAGGACGGCATGTGAAATTGCGTCTTCTCTAAACAGCGTAGATTTCTTTTCCAGCGATGAGAAATTTCTATCAAAAAAGAATGTTTGTGACTCCGTGCTTTTACAGCACAGAATAATACATTATGTCAGTGCCAGTCATCAAACATCCATTCTCCTTTCCAGTTACCACTACTTGGCCCACAGCCTGACGTCTGAAGTGTTCACCTCAATGACACTTTACATGCAAAGTTTTAATCTCAAGTGAACCAGCGATAGAGACTGAAGTCAGATACCGTCACATTTGTTCATGACCTGGGGGAGAACTGAACCTCATTTTGACCCATACAGGAAACTATACAGACACATCTGTTAAGAGTGACAAAGGCCTCAGAACAGCCCAACTGAAATGAAATGAGGAATTGAATTGTTTGGCCTCTTCTTTCTTCACTACTAGCTTTAAAACCCGATTCTGTTTACATACGCAGAGGGGTAAACTGGCAGGAGGTTGTCCTTCGAAGACTGCCTCAATCATGAATATTTGGTATCTGCAAACCGTCGATTTCTCCACCTCTGAGGCAGACTGGCTAGCTGTGCTCTTCCAGCCTCTGACCGGTTTAATTTGGATTCCAGCACATTCCTGTCTCTACACAAGGAATGGAAGCACACAGCTCCATCCCTGCAAGTTTTCGTCCCCCACTGTTTCACCGTTATATAACTGCTTCTACAGAGTCACGTTTTTCTTCCTGCCAAACGAAGGCATTCTTCGTATCAGAAGATTGTCATCCACATGGTCCTCAGAGGAAAAACACGGATGTAGACTTCCAAACTGAAACAGATGAGGCCTGGTCTGCGTAAAAAAATAACTTCCAGCTGTTCCGTCAAAGATAATTCCTAACAACATATAGGCCGCACCTTCGGATGCTTGTTGCAATAGTTGTAAGAAAATTCAGCAAGGCTGCCGTGAGAATGGAGATTACAACCCTTGGTATACAAAACCAGCCTCGAACTACTGAGTTATGGAAGAACTAAATTCCGAGTCGTTTTGAGTCTGACAAAAGATGATGACCTCGAGCAGAACGAATTCGGTCAAATCAGTTTTGAGATACAAGCTTCGTTTTGTGTGACAAAATACGTTTTCAACCCCAATTCTTTGATCACTTGTTTGATATAACACTTTGTCAGATTAGATTAGATTACAGTGTGGAAACAGGCCCTTCGGCCCAACAAGTCCACACCGACCCGCCGAAGCGAAACCCACCCCTACCCCTACATTTGCCCCTTACCTAACACTACAGGCAATTTAGTATGGCCAATTCACCTGACCCTGCACATCTTTGGACTGTGGGAGGAAACCGGAGCACCCGGAGGAAACCCACGCAGACACGGGGAGAACGTGCAAACTCCACACAGTTAGTCGCCTGAGGCGGGAATCGAGTCCATTCCGCCATTCAATCATGACTGATGGGCATTTCAACTCCACTTACCCGCATTCTCCCCATAGCCCTTAATTCCTTGTGACATCAAGAATTTATCAATCTCTGCCTTGAAGAGGCGTCCCAGCCTCCACAGCACTCTGCGGTAATGATTTCCACAGGCCCACCAATCTCTGGCTGAAGAAATGTCTCCGAATTCCTGTTCTGCACTTACCCACTCTCATTCTAAGGCTGTGTCCACGGGTCCTAGTCTCCTCGCCTAACGGAAACAATTTCCTGGCGTCCACCCTTTCCAAGCCATGGATGATCTTGTAATCCCAATCAGAAGCCCATCTTACCGACATTATTCCATGTACGTCCATATGCTTGTCCAATGACGACTTAAATGTACTTAATGTTAGGGAATCTACTACCGCTGCAGGCAAAGCATTCCATAACCTTACTACTCTCTGAGTAAAGAAACTGCCTCTGACATCTGTCTTATATCTATCACCCCTCAATTTAAAGGTATGCCCCCTCGTGCTGGCCGTCACCATTCTTGGAAGAAGGCTCTCCATAGCCACTCTGTCTAACCCTCTGATTATAATATATGTCTCTATTAAGTCACTTCTCAACCTTCTTCTCTCTATCGAGACAACTAAAAGTCCCGCAGCCTTTCCTCGTAAGACCTTCCAACCTAACCAGGCATCATCCGAGTAAATCTCCGCTGCACCCTTTCCAAAGCTTCCATATCCTTGTTATAAGGCGGTGACCAGAACTGTACAAAATACTCCAAGTGCGGCCACAATAGAGTTTTGTACAGCTGCAGCATAACTTCATGTTTCCAAAACTCGCTCCCTATATTAATAAAAGCTAAAACACTGTATGCCTTCTTAAAAACCCTGTCAATCTGGGTGGCAACGTTCAAAGTTCTGTGTACCTGGACACCGAGATCTCTCTGCTCATCTAACACTACCAAGAATCTTACCATAAACCCAGTACTTTGCATTCCTCTTACTCCGACCAAAGTGAATCACCTCACACTTGTCCACATTAAACTCCATTTGCCACTTCTCAGCCAAGCTCTGCAGCTTATCTCTGTCTCTATGAAACCTACCCCATCATTCGTCACTTTCCACAACTCCACCAACCTCAGTGTCAACTGCAAACTTACTAGCACACCCTTCTCCGCCCTCATCCACGTCGTTTATAAAAAGTGAAGAACAGCAGTGGACCCAACGAGGGGGCATAGCTTTAAATTAAGGGGTGGTAGGTATAGGACAGATGTTAGGGGTAGATTCTTTACTCAGCGAGTCGTGAGTTCATGGAATGCCCTGCCAATAACAGTGGTGGACTCTCCCTCTTTATGGACATTTAAACGGGCATTGGATAGGCATATGGAGGATAGTGGGCTTGTGTCGGTTAGGTGGGCTTGTATCGGCGCAACATCGAGGGCCAAAGGGCCTGTACTGCGCTGTATTTTCTATGTTCTATGTTCTAACACCGACCGTTGCGGTTCAGCACTGTTAAGTGGACTCCGGGAGCAACATTTCCCATCAACCACCACCCTCTGTCTTCTTTCAGCAAGGCAATTACTGATACAAACTGATTTATCTCCCACTATCCCATTCCTCCGGATTTTATACAATAGCCTACTGCAGGGAACCTTATTGAACGCCTTACTGAAATCCATATACACAACATCAACCGGTTTACTCTCATCTACCTGCTTGGTCACCTTCTCAAAGAACTCAGTAAGGTTTGTGAGACACGACGTAACCTTCACAAAGCTATGCTGACTATCCCTAAACAAATTATTATTTTCTAGATGATTATAAATCCTATCTCTTATAATCTTTTCCAACACCTCACCAACAACTAATTATAGACCAGGTTCACTGGTCTATAATTAACAGGATTGTCTCTACTCCCATTCTTTTATAAGGGAACCACATTTACTAGCCTCCAGTCTTCTGGCACTATTCCTGTAGACAATGACGATTTAAAGATCAATGCCAAAGGCTCGGCAATCTCCCCACTGGCTTCCCAGAAGATCCTAGGATAAATCCCATCCAGCCCAGGGGAGTTATCTATTTTCACATTCTGCAGCATTTCCAATACCTCCTCCTTATGAACCTCAATCCCACCGAGTCTAGTAGCCTGTATCTCAGTATTCTCCTCGACAACATTGTCGTTTTCTAGAGTGAATATTGTTGAAAAGTATTCATTTAGTGCTTACCCTATCTCCGCTGACTCAACACACAACTTCCCACTACTATCACTGATTGGCACTAATCTTACGAGAGTCTCGTCATTCTTTTAATCCTTAAATACCTATAGAAAACCTTAAGGTTTACCCTGATCCTACCGCCAACAACTTCTCGCGTCTCCTCCTGGCTCATCTAAGCTCTTTCTTTAGTTCTTTCCTGGCTACCTTGTAACCATTAAACGCCCTAACTGAGCCTTCACATCTCATCCTAACATCAGCATTCTTCTTCCTGTTGATCAGAGAATCTACTTCCTTCATAAACCATGGCTCCCGCGCTCTACAGCTTTCTCCCTGCCTGAGAGGTACATACTTATCTAGGACACACAGTAGCTTTTCCTTGCATAAACTCCACATTTATAATGTGCCTGTCCACTGCAGTTTCTTTCTCTATCCTGTGCTTCCTAAATCTTGCCTAATCGCATCATAAATGTCTTTCACCCAGATGTAACTCTTGCCCAGTGGTACACACCTATCTATTTCTACCTCAATAGTAAACATAACAGAATTGTGATCACTATCACCAAAGTGCTAACCTCCTTCCAAGTCGAACAACTGGCCGGGATCATTACCCAGTAGCAAATCGAATGTGGCCTCACCCCTTGTTGGCCTGTCTATATACTGTGTCAGAAACCCCTCATGCACACACTGGACAAAAATTGACCCATCTATAGTACTCGTACTATCGTGTTTTCTGTCAATATTGGGAAAGTTGAAGTCCCCCATGATAACTACCCTGTCTCTCTCACTCCTATCGCAAATCATCTTTGCTATCCTTTCGTCTACATCTCTGGAACTATTCGGAGGCCTGCAGAAAACTCCCAATAGGGTGACCTCTCCTTTCCAGTTTCTAACTTCAGCCCATATTACCTGAGTTGACGAGTCCCCAAACATCCTTTCTGTAACTGTAATACTGTCCTTGATCATCAACGCCACACCTCCCCCCGTTTTACCTTCTTACCTGTTCTGACTGAAACATCTAAATCCTGGAATCTGCAACAACCATGCCTGTCCCTGCACTATTCATGTTTACGAAATGTCCACAACATCGAATTTTCAGGTACCAACCCATGCTGCAAGTTCATCCATCTTATTCTGGAAGCTCCTGGCGTTGAAGTAGACACACTCCAGAACAAATTCTTGCTTGCTGGTGCCATCTTGCGCCCCTGAAACTTGATTTTGAACCTCCCTACTCTCAACATTTTCTATACTTGAACTACAGTTTTGGTTCCCACCCCCCAGCTGGATTAGTTTAAACCCACTCCAAATAGCCTTAGCGATTCCCCCTCCCCAGGATATTGGTACCCCTCAGGTTCAGATGAAGATCATCCCGTTTATATATTTCCGACCTACCCCAGAAAGAGCCCCAATTATCCAAGAATCCAAAGCCCTCCCTCCTGCACCATTCCTTTAGCCACGTGTTCAACTCCTCGCTCTCTCTCTCTCTTTATTCCTTGCCTCACTAGTACCAGAGCAGGGAGGGAATTTTTAAAGGACGGATGGAAGTGTATTATTACCGTGTCGTCCAAACGAATGGATTATAGTTTGAGCTGCAGAAGAGCAGAGACATGGATGAGTTAATGATGTTAATGAGGTGCAAGTCGGATGACATGGTGATGATGGGGATATGTGGTTAACAACACATCACGCGGTGAAAGATGTCACCATGGTTATGACGTGTCTGTTCAGACTCAAACAATTGCCAGGAGAAGATTGAATCAGTGGCGAGGCATTTTCTCCTGTCACGTCGTCGATGATGCCTTTCAGCTCATCTCATCCACTTCCCTCAACCCCACTCCCAAAGCCCATCCTTCCAAATATGACAAGGACAGAACTTCCTTCTTCTTCACTTTAATATCCAACAGCCTCTGTAGACATGATGTCATCCTCCGGTATCTCTGTAAGCTGCAAATGAATCCCAACAATTAAGACATGTTTCCCTCCCCAACCCTCCATTTTCTGTAAAGATCATTTCCTCTTCCATTCCCTTGCAAAGTGCACGCTACCACCAAACCACACTCCCCTCCCAGAACCTTCTCATTCCAACACGGGATTTGCAAAACATCCACCCACACATCCGCCTTCAACTCCGTCAAAGGCCACAAAGGACCCTTCCATGTCCATCAGAGTTTTACCTGCATTTCCACGCATGTCATTGACTGTATCAATTGCTCCCTTTGCAGTCTCCTCGATATTGAGGAGATCGGATGCCTAATTACAGACCACTTTGGAAAACATCTCCGGGACACCCGTAACAAATAACGCCACTGGCACCTGGCTGAACAGTCACCTGTGCCTCCCACACAGCCAAGTTCGTTCAGGTCCAGGGCTTCCGCCGCTCTCATAAACCATCCTATCTATCCATTTTCGATCCCACCGATTTGCTCCACCCTGCACTGCGACCTATCATCATTACCCCTACCTCCATCCATCCATCACACTCTCAGCTACCTTTTCCCAGCCCCACCCGATCCCATTTGTCTGTCTACCCCTCGGTTCACAAGCCTCTTTCCTGATGAAGGATCGTGTACAAAACGTCGATTGTCCTGTTCATTCGTTGCTGCCTGCCCTGCTGCGGTTTCCCAGCATGACAATTTCGACCCTGTGGTGAAGCAGTGGATTTTGAGTTAGGGATTGAAGTCGGAGGCCTCAGCTTTGCAATGATGAAATTGTAAGAAATGTCTGCTCCAACAGGACTGCATGTCAGACAAGTCAGGACAGTGTTTGACCTGGAGGGAACAGGGAGGTGATCGTATTCATATCCACCTGCTGACCCGCTCGTTCTCTGTGGTGGGGACTGTGTGCATGAAAGATTCTGACCAAATTATGGTCAAATTCTTAGTCTTGAAAACCCCTTATCTTCAGACCATATCTTCAGACAGAATCTAGAGTCTTTTGAAAGACGGATTCACACTCTCATTTTTGGATCACATCAATTTCGCAGGATATTAGAAGTAGAAGATTTACAAATCAACCTCTCCACCATGATCTGATGAAGCCGCGCATTTTATCCCAAATACAACTTGATCAGAACATGAAAGGAAAAAGCTCTGGTTATAGTGGGAGATAAATCGTTCACTTGTTGTGTGTGTGGACCAGGTTTTTATCTATCATCAGACTTACACACCTCAATTGCAGTCATAGTGAGGAATGACTGTGGAAATGTGGGGGCTCATTTCCCTGTCTGAGCTCAATTCCCATGGACGAAATGATAAAAGGAACAAGCCATTCACCTGCTCAGAGTGGTGGGAAGTGATTCACTCTGTCTCTGACCTGCTGCGACACCTGCTCGTTCAAAATGATGAGAAACTATTTCAATGTCTGATCTGCGATAAATGCTTTAAAACGTCCAGCGATTGGATAACCGAACACCACGCTCATACTAATGAGAAACCTTTTATCTCTCCGGACTTTGGAAAATGTTATCAAACCTCTGTGTGCTTCATCTCTGAGAAATATGCTCACATATATATGAGTCCATTAAGATATATAGAGACCTGACGTCTGATCCACGTGCTCACCTGGAGTAGAGACTTCTCCAATTCCAAATCTGTGGACCGTGCTGTGAAGTCCGAGCGACCGGATGGCTCATCACCTTTCTCGTCATATTAACAGGTCTTTATAAATGCCATGACTGCGGGACGTACTGCACAAGTTTCTGAATACTAACGTATCATCAACGTGTTCACACTGAAAAAAGACATTTATCATTATAAACGTTTCTGGGGACAGTTTACCATGAACGTCATCACATTAAGGAGAGACCTATCAAATATATAGCCTGTGAGATGTGTTCTCTAGTCTCTGTAGAGCTGATTTCCCATTGATATTTTCAAATTGTGAGAGACATTTCAAATGTATTTATTCCAGGAATAGATTCAAGTGATCATCTCAACGCTTAGTACACCATCTGCTTTGCAGCTGGCAGCAAGCATTTATCTGCTCTTTGTGAGAAAAACATTTAGGTCACTGATCGACCCTGCTGAGAGTGTAGAGGAATCCCACTGAGGGAAGGAATTCACTCACTCATCGACCCTACTGAGACAGCGTAGTGTTTACATGTCGCAACAGCAATTGAACTTTGTTGTTCTTCACATTCAGGTCTGAAATCAAGTTGTAATATTCTAGATAACAATCAAACAAATCATCTTTGTGTTAAACACAGTATCAAAGGTCATTGGAAGGATGGGATTACGGAGTACGTGAAGCATCAGCAGAGGTTGGCAAGAAAAAAATCACATCTGACAAATATGTTAGAATGCTTTGAGTAGGTAATGAGCAAGTTAGACGGAGTCAAGCCTGTGAAGGTTACAAGCTTGAATTTCCCCAGGCATATGTCAAACTGCTAAAGAAGAGGACATGGATTGAGGCTTGGCTGACTGGCAGAAGGCAGTCAGTTGGGTAAAGGGGTCTTCTCCAGGATGGCAGCCCGTGACAAGTGGAGTTCAGCAGGAGTCAGTGTTGGCAACACAGCTATTCACATTCAGTATGAATGATCCATTCAAAGGAACTGAGGGTGTTGTTGCTCCATTTGAAGAAGACACAATGATAGGTGTAAGGATAGATCTTATTGATGAAGCGGGCATGCTGCAGGATGACTTGAACGGACTGAGTGCTTTGAAAAAAATTGTTGCAGTTGCGATACTTTGTGGAAAATTGTGAGGTCATATGTTTGGTGGAAGGGTAGTGGCATTGAAAATTTTATGAAAGCAGAAAGAATTCAAAGTTCAATTTTCTCTTATGTTTCACATGCAGTTTCACTTGGTGTTTAGGAAGGCAAATACAATGCAGGCGTTCAGTTCAAGTGAATAGGAAAGCACTGGCAGAGGTTTAGACCTCAGTCAATAGGGGGCTCTGGGCAGATGCATTTGAAACATTAAGAATAGGTATTGGCCCCATATCTAAGTGATGATATGTTTTGAGTGGTGGATAGGAGGTTTATAATGGCTGACTCAGTGGTGAGTACTAATGCCTTGCAGCCTCAGAGATGTTAGTTAAATATCTACTTTGGACGACAGTGTATTTGGATTTTGCACATTCCTCCCCAGACGAAAGATGTGTGGCTGACGTTCTTTGGTAATGGGTAATGCAGAGTTACAGGAATTGTGTAGAGGTGTGAGTTTGTGTGCGACTACCTTCGCAGGATTAGTGGGGTCTTCTTGGCCCGAATGGCCTGTTTCCACATTGTAGGTATTCCGTTAGAAAAACGTTGATTGCTGAGATTTACTCCTGTCATAAGGATTTCTTTTTTAAAAGGTGACAGCTTCCATATTAACAAATGGTTTCAAGTGAATCTCTTGAACAATGTAAGGAGTGGAGGGGCATTGTTAAGGAGGAAATCATAAAGGTCAATCGAGGATATGAGATATCATTAGAACATAAAGTTTAGTATAGTCTAAAGATAATCTACAAGTAATTAAGAACTTGAGACCAAATAGCATCACTTTAAGATGAAAGAGGTCACCTTTGTCTTGAACCTAAGCAGATGGAGAGACATATAATGTTCACTTTGCGTCAGTTTACACCATAGAGAACGAAATAGCGGGTACAACTAAATATTGATGTTTTGAAAGTAGTTCACATTGAAAAGGGGAAGGGCTGGACGATCTGGAAAATATAAAGTTGGATATTTCTCTGAGATCTGATTTCCTGTATCCCGAAAACTTGAGGGAAGTTGGGAAAAGAAACCTTTGGGCCTTTCGTAAAAATATTTTTATCATCTATTATTACGAGTGAAGCGCCGAATAACTGGGGGATGGCTAATGTTGTGCCTTTGTTTAGAAAGGACTTCATGGAGAAGCCTGGGAGCGATAGACCTGTGTGCCTGGTTATGGCCGTGGGTAAGTTGTTGGATGCAATTCGAAATGTTAAGATTTATATGAATGTTTAGATACATGAATGAATCGGGATAATCAGCATGGCTTTGAACAAAATTGATTGAGTTTTTTGAGGGCGTAACCAAGAAGATCAATGAGGACAAAGTGACAGACTTTGCTCACTTGGACTTTACTAAAAGCTTTTACACATTTCCACATGGTTGCATAATTCATAAAGTCAGATCACATAAGGTTTAATGTAAGTTTTCCACTTAGATATAAAATTAGTTTAATAGCAGGATGCTGCGAATCGTGGTGAACTGTCGTTTTCAGACTGGAGGACTGTTACCAAAGGTGTCCCAGTGGCTGAGTGCACATTCATTGTTTTACATTTAAATAAATTATTTAGGTGGTAAGATAGAAAGCATGGTAAGGAAGTTTGCAAAATTGGTAGTAGAAGGTTGTGAAGCGATTTTCTCCTCAGGTCAGTTTCTCTCTGGCCTCGAGTTTGAAAAGCATGTGGGAGAGGAGTGGAGAAGGGCCATTCGTCCATCGTGAAGCGCACGTGATCAGGCATCCATCTATTCTCGTCTCAGTTTGCAGCAATGAGGTTCTTAAATGACATAACAATGGTATTGAAGGTTGACCTGGTAACACTGTTGTAACCCCTTTGAGGAACGTATTCTCATGTTCACATACAGAGGCAGTCACACAGGCACATTCTCTAATAGTGACAGAGTCCTCAGAATTATACCCACTTCATGTGCTTTACGTCCGCAAGTTTATCTGGAGGAAGACGGCTTTTAGTGGATTACAAGGCACTTCGCAGAAAATGTGCTGTTATGACGGCAACTGGAAATTAAATACAGCGCTTCACGATGCTCAGCTCAACTATCTATCATTAAGATACAATGGGGATAGAATCCCTTCCGCATAATCACTTCATCAAATCCACCCTGTCAATCGGTCCAAAATCTCATCGTCCATTTCCTTCAGTTGATAGGAATAATCTGTTTTCATCTACATTATCTACACCGATCCTAAACCCATAAGCTCTGTCAAAACTCCCTTCAACTCTCCAATTCGCCAATGTGGTTGATCTGTTCTTCTCAGGGACACTGCCATCCTTCCCAATTTGCGAGGGATCTGCCCCCTCTCAGGTGCCCTGCCATTCTTCCCAATGTGTGGGTGATCGGTCCCTCTCAGGGGCCCTGCCATTCTTCCCAATGTGTGGATGATCGGTCCCCCTCAGGAACACGGCCAACCTTCCCAATGTGGGTGATCTGCTCCCTCTCATGGACCTTACCATCCTTCCTAATGCATGGGTGATCTGTTCCCCTGTCAGTGACCCTGCCATCCTTCCCAATGTGTGGGTGATCTGCCCTCTCTCAGGGACCCTGCCAGCATTCCCAACATGTTGGTGATCTGCCCCCTCTCAGGGACCCTGCCATCCTTCTCAATGTGTGGGTTATATGTCGCTCTCAGGGGCCCTGCCATCCTTCTCAATGTATGGGTAATATGTCGCTCTCAGGCACCCTGCCATCCTTCCCAATATGTGGGTGATCTGTCCCTCTCTCAGTGACCCAGCCATCCTTCCCATTGTGAGGGTGATCTGTCCCTCTCTCAGTGACCCTGCCATCCTTCCCAATATGTACGTGATCTGTTCCTCTCTCAGTGACCCTTCCATCCTTCCCATTGTGAGGGTGATCTACCCTCTCTCAGGGACCCTACCATCCTTCCCATTATGTGTATCATCATCCCCCTCTCAGTGACCCTGCCATCCTTCCCAATCTTTGGGTGAACTGTCCCCTAAGTCATCCTTCCCAATGTGTGAGTGATCTGTCCCTCTCAGGGACACTGCTGTCATTCCCAATGTGTGCGTGATCGGCCCCCAACTCAGTTATACTGCCTTTCTTCACATTGTCTAGGTGATCTGCCCCCTCTCATGGATCCTGCCGTTCTTTCCAATGAGTGGATAATCTGTCCCCTCTCAGGTACCCTGGCATCCTTCCAAATGTATGGATGATCTGCCCCTGTCAGGGGCACTGCCATCCTTCCCAGTGTCAGGGTGATCTGTCCCCCTCTCAGGGACCCTGCATCCTTCCCGTTGTGTGGGTGATCTGCCCCTTCTCAGGGACCCTGCTATCCCTCCCAATGTTTGGGTAATCTGTCCCCCCTCTTAGTGACCCTGCCATCCTTCCCAATATGTGGGTGATCTGTCCTCACCTCAGGGATATTGCCATACTTCCCAATGCGTGGATGATCTGTCCCCTCTCAGGGACCTGCAATCCTTTCCAATGTATGGGTGATCTGTCCCCTCTCAGTAACCCTGCCATCCATCCCAATGTGTGGGTGGTCTATCACCTCTCAGGGACTCTGCCATCCTTCCCAATGTGTGGATAAACTACACCCTCTCAGGGTCCCTGCCATCCTTCCAATTGTGTTGGTGGTCTGCCCCCTCTCAGGGACCCTGCCATCCTTCCCAATGTGTGGATAAACTGCAACCTCTCAGGGTCCCTGCTATCCTTCCCATTGTGTGGGTGATCTGAGACCTCGCAGGTACCCTGCCATCCTTCCTAATGTGTGGTTGATCCACAACCTCAGCCTATTTTTCGGGATATGGAGTTTGTTGATTTTAGGTGGTTCGTGATTAAAATTACTGACGATATGCAGTTGGCAATTTATTGCAATTTCCAAAGAATTTATCGGGCTTAAGAATGAATCATTTAACTAATTAAGAAATGAATGATATATGAAGAAAGTATCCCATTGTGACAGTTGGAAATGGTTCACTGATACAGAAGACAAACTGGCTGTTGGCGAATAATGGGGCACTCTTGTTATGGTTGTAGGTCAGCCTCCTGCTCTCCAATCTATTTCTATATGCTATTCAAATATATATACCATATCCAGGACTGAACCCTGAAATACCCTGCTTCTCAGGCCGGTTTGTTACTGTGTCAATCAATTATTTGAACCCTCTTGTCTCATGGCTATGTGACATAGAATCTGGATAGTTAACTACTGGTGTAAGAGCTGATCAACAAAACTGCATGCTCACCATACATAGCAACAAACGTTTATTAACCTGCACCTATCGAGACCAGGAGTGTGCCATTTGATCAACTGCTCCAGGTAATCATGTGCTCCATAATCAGTGTAAAAACACGTACACAATATTTAAACATAATGAAGCAGGTATACTGTGATACCTTATTAACAGTATAAGTTACTTAAATAATAATGCAGCTTTGCCTGAAATAAAACTTTGCTGTCCCGGTAAAATTGTGTGGTTAAGGAACTCCAACTGACAGTAGTTTGCAAATAGTGAAATTCGCATATAATATAATTCTGGAGTTTAAAAAAGGTTCGCCTCATGGTATCCTGTCAATTGGTTTGAATTCCCATTTGGTTCACTCATACTCTTTCATGAAGGGAAGCTACCATTTTCACCTGGTCGGGCCGACATGTGAATACTGAGACATGACAATGTGGTTGATTATTCAATATCCTCTGGATAGTTTAAATGGTTGATAAATGCTGCCCCAGAAAGCGATGCGATGATCCTGTGAACAACCAAAATCAAAAATCCAATCATTGTCATTCCGTGGGAACTCGCTGGTAATTAATTCAGCTGAATGACAGTGCTTTTCTTCCCACATTCAGAGCAGGGGAACAGTCTCTCACCAATGTGGACCTACTAGTATGTCAGCAGGTGGGAGGTCTGAATGAATTCCTTGTCACACAGAGAGCAGGGGAACAGTCTCTCCCCAGTTTTGACTCACTGGTGTGTCAGTAGGTGGGGTTTCGGAATGAACTCCTCGTCCCATTCAGAGCAGGGGAACAGTCTCTCCTCAGTGTGCTCTCATTGGTGAGTCAGCAGGTGGGATGTCTGAATAAATTCCTTGTCACACATAGAGCAGGGGAACAGTCTCTCCCCAGTGTGGGCTCACTGGTGTGTCAGCAGGTTGGAGGTCTGAATGAATTCCTTGTCACACACACAGCAGCAGAACGGAGTGAAGACACAGCTGAGCCAGGAGGTGAGAGCACTTTATGAATGCTTTCCCTCACTTCGACCAGGTGAACGTTTCTCCCTGATCTGACTGTACCAATGTGTTTACAGATTGGATGGGTAATTGAAAGCCTTCCCACAGTACCCCCGCCATATCCACAGTTTCTTGTCCATGTGATGTTGGTTTAGTTTCAAAAAGGCACATGTTAACGTGAAGCCCAGACCACACAGAATAAGTGCAGTTTCTCCTCACTCTAAATGTTCTAAAAGCTAGCACTATTCATTTTATATTAAATGAAGTATCTCTCTTTGATCTTGGGGTGATGTTTGATCTGTCTATTAACTGCATGTCCCTATTTTATAAAACACTTTAGAATTGACATAATTTTTTCAATGTTTGAGATAAAGAATAAACTGAAAGGCAGCTTGTGAAACAGGGGGAATGAATGTAGTAATTGGTGGGTTTGTCAGTAAGGAATAGTGACCATAAAACCTATCAGATTGTTGTTTAATTACCAAAGGATTCACTCATGCTCATCAGGGATGGGAACCTGTCACCCAGTCAGGACCCTCACCAATGTGAGAGGAGAGAGCACTGGGCAGGGGCTGAGAATAGTCCATTGGCTTTTTATACAGTCAGTGGGAGAGCTTACAGCCTCTGTATAGCGACCTGAAGCGGCTTCTTCTTCGCTGCTTTCTACACTTAATTTTTAATTCAATCAATTTAAAATAAACCAAAATTTAAAATAAACCAAAATCAGCAACAAAGTCCAAGACAACGGAATGGGACATGGGAAGCTGTCTAATTGAATCAGAATGTGTTTCTCCGTGTCTGTGAGACACCCTGTGTCCTAAGGGTCCAATAGTTCTGGAAGGTATCAAGTCCACTGCTTGTCCCCGCACACTTCATCTCGCTGGATAACCAGGTATCAAGTCTACTGCTTGTCCCCGCACACTTCATCTCGCTGGATAACCAGGTATCAAGTCCACTGTTTGTGCGAAGATTTGTAGCTCGGGTGCTCGTTGTTGTGGTTCTGTTCGCCGAGCTGGAAGTTTTTGTTGCAAACGTTTCGTCCCATGGCTAGGCGACATCATCAGTGCTTGGGAGCCTCCTGCGAAGCGCTTCTTTGATGTTTCCTCCGGTGTTTATAGTGTTCTGTCCCTGCCGCTTCCGGTTGTCAGTTTCAGCTGTCCGCTGTAGTGGTCGGTATATTGGGTCCAGGTCGATGTGTTTGTTGATGGAGTTTGTGGATGAATGCCATGCCTCTAGGAATTCCCTGGCTGTTCTCTGTCAGGCTTGCCCTATGATAGTAGTGTTGTCCCAGTCGAATTCATGTTGCTTGTTGTCTGCGTGTGTGGCTACTAAGGATAGCTGGTCGTGTCGTTTCGTGGCTAGTTGATGTTCATGTATGCGGATTGTTAGCTGTCTTCCTGTTTGTCCTATATAGTGTTTAGTGCAGTCCTTGCATGGTATTTTGTACACTACATTCGTCTTGCTCATGTTGGGTATCGGGTCCTTCGTTCTGGTGAGTTGTTGTCTGAGCGTGGCTGTTGGTTTGTGTGCCATTATGAGTCCTAGGGGTCTCAGTAGTCTGGCAGTCAGTTCCGAGATGCTCCTGGTGTATGGCAGTGTGGCTAGTCCTTTTGGTTGTGGTATGCCCTCGTTCCGTGGTCTTTCTCTTAGGCATGTGCTGATGAAGTTGCGCGGATATCCGTTTTTGGCGAATACCTTGTATAGGTGTTCCTCTTCTTCTTTTTGCAGTCCTGGTGTACTGCAGTGTTTTGTGGCCCTTTTGAATGATGTCCTGATGCAGCTTCGTTTGTGTGTGTTGGGGTGGTTACTTTCATAGTTTAGGACTTGGTCTGTGTGTGTGGCTTTCCTGTATACTCTTGCAGTGAATTCTCCGTCTGGTGTTCTCTGTACCATCACGTCTAGGAATGGGAGTTGTCTATCCTTTTCTTCTTCTCTCGTGAATCGGATTCCTGTGAGTGTGGCGTTGATGATCCGGTGTGTTTTTTCTATTTCCGTGTTTTTAATGATTACAAACGTGTCATCGACATATCTGACCCAGAGTTTGGGTTGAATTTGTGGTAAGACTGTTTGTTCTAACCTTTGCATAACTGCCTCTGCTATGAGTCCCGGGATTGGTGATCCCATGGGTGTTCCGTTGATTTGTTCGTATATCTGGTTGTTGAATGTGAAGTGTGTTGTGAGGCACAAGTCCAGTAGTTTAAGTATGCCGTCTTTGTTGATAGGTTCAGCGTCCTGTTTTCTGTTCTGTACGTCCAGTAGGTTGGCTATTGTTTCTCTGGCTAGGGTTTTGTCAATCGAAGTGAACAGTGCCGTCACGTCGAATGATATCATGGTTTCTTCTTTGTCTATGTGTATATTTCTGATGATGTCCAAGAATTCCTGTGTTGATTGTATAGAGTGTTTGGATCCGCTGACCAGGTGTTTCAGTTTCTGTTGTTGTTCTTTGGCCAGTTTGTATGATGGTGTCCCTGGTAGTGATACTATGGGTCTGAGTGGGATGTCTGGTTTGTGTACTTTAGGTAATCCATAGAATCTGGGGGTGTTGTTGCTTTCCGGTTTCATTCTTTGTAGGTCAGCTCTGGTTATCTGTCCGTTTTTTTTGTAGATTCCTTAGTGTGCTATTTATCCTATTGGTGAGCTGTGGGGTGGGGTAAAACTCCCTCTTTTGGTAGGTGTTGGTATCTTCAAGTAGTTGTTGTGCTTTTTGGATGTAATCAGATTTATCTAGGATGACCGTCATTCTGCCTTTATCTGCTAGTAGTATGATTATGTTCTTATCGTTTCTTAGTGATTTCAGTGCTTCCCTCTCCTTGGTGTTGAGGTTATGTGTTTGTCTTTTCCTTATTATCATAGGTACGACAGTTTGTCTCACTGTTTGTTGTGTCTCTTCTGTCAGTCCATTGTTCCTGAGTGTGCCTTCTAGTGCTGCTAGGAAGTCTGCTGTCTTGGCGTCCCTGTGGTTGTACTTGAGTCCCTTGGCCAGTATTGTTCTTTCCGTGTCTGTGAGCTGTCTGTGGGAGAGGATTTTAACCCAGGTGTGTGTTGTAGTGTCCTCTTTGTTGTGTGTTAGTTTGGCCATTTTTTCTTTCAGTGCCGTTTTTTTGCGGAGTGTAGTCCTGTTCTGTCCTATGGTGACAGTCTGTTCTATGGTCCGGGTCCATTCCTGATTCCCACAGACAGCTCACAGACACGGAAAGAACAATACTGGCCAAGGAACTCAAGTACAACCACAGGGACGCCAAGACAGCAGACGGAGAATTCACTACAAGAGTATACATGAAAGCCACACACACAGACCAAGTCCTAAACTATGAAAGTAACCACCCCAACACACACAAACGAAGCTGCATCAGGACACTATTCAAAAGGACCACAACACACTGCAGTACACCAGGACTGCAAAAAGAAGAAGAGGAACACCTATACAAGGTATTCGCCAGTAACGGATACCCGCGCAACTTCATCAGCACATGCCTAAGAGAAAGACCACGGAACGAGGACATACCACACCCAAAAGGACTAGCCACACTACCATACACCAGGAGCATCTCGGAACTGACTGCCAGACTACTGAGACCCCTAGGACTCATAATGGCACACAAACCAACAGCCACGCTCAGACAACAACTCACCAGAACGAAGGACCCGATACCCAACATGAGCAAGACGAATGTAGTGTACAAAATACCATGCAAGGACTGCACTAAACACTATATAGGACAAACAGGAAGACAGCTAACAATCCGCATACATGAACATCAACTAGCCACGAAACGACACGACCAGCTATCCTTAGTGGCCACACACGCAGACAATAAGCAACATGAATTCGACTGGGACAACACTACTATCACAGGGCAAACCAGACAGAGAACAGCCAGGGAATTCCTAGAGGCATGGCATTCATCCACAAACTCCATCAACAAACACATCGACCTGGACCCAATATACCAACCACTACAGCGGACAGCTGAAACTGACAACCGGAAGCGGCAGGGACAGACCATTATAAACACCGGAGGACACATCAAAGAAGCGCTTCGCAGGAGGCTCCCAAGCACTGATGATGTCGCCTAGCCATGGGACGAAACGTTTGCAACAAAAACTTCCAGCTCGGCGAACAGAACCACAACATCAAGTCCACTGCTTGTCTCCGCACACTTCATCTCGCTGGATAACCAGGCACAGACAAATGGACAGAGAAGAAGCAAATCCTGCCAGGAAAATGAAGGGGAGGCCATAATTGGGTGAGCTATGACTTTGATGAATGACAGAGTGGACTTGATGGGCAAGTGGACTCTCATATTCTCCTCTATTGTTCAGACAGTAACCCGCCTCTCTCACGCTGTGCATTCTGGTTCTACAGATTAGTTTTAACCAAGTGAAGACCATTCAACATCCCTGTGGCTTCCACCGTGCACAGCTCAGGCTCAGGAACATGGAACTGATACGTCACTGAATGTTGGGAAGCTGACCATTCAGGGAACTGCACAGAGGCTAGAACATGTCACAGTGAATATGTACACTGTCCATGGACTCCTCCTGACTGCAAACATAACCTGCAGCCCGGATGGAAGGGAAGCTGCTAAAAAGGAATCATAATTCAACTGTTCACATTTGTGAAAGAATCAAGAATGGTGAGGCACCGCTGCAAGGTAATTGGCAACGATGCAAGTGCGACATTTAGACAAACCATTTTCATTCTGCAAAAGGTTGAGATTAGGAATCCACTGCTAATGGAGCCAGGTACAATGAAGTGAACATTGGATTCCCTACAGTGTGGAAACAGGCCCTTCGGCCCAACAAGTCCACACCGACCCTCCGAAGAGCAAGCTACCCAGACCCATTCCCCTACACCTAACACTACGGGCAACTTAGCATGGCCAATTCACCTAACCTGCACATTTTTGGACAGTGGGAGGAAACCTCCGCAGACATGGGGAGAATGTGCAAACTCCACACAGACAGTTGCTCAAGGTGGGAATTGAACCCGGGTGGCAGGCGCTGTGAGGTAGCGGTGCTAACCACTCTGCCACCATGCCTCCCTGGAACATCGGAAAGGAAGAATGGGGAAAAGATAGAAGAAAAGCATGAGAGAAGAGGATTCTTTGGGGAGCTGATGAGCCAAATGGCCTCCTTTTACACCATAAAAGTTCTATGGTCACTTAATTCTGAGCCAAATAAGGGAAAGTCAGAGCAGGTGAAGGAAAGTTTGGTAAAGAGGGCAAATTGAAGGAGTGTCTCAGTGAGTAAAAGTTAATGACAGATGGTTGAGGTTTGGGAATAGAATTCCAAATCTCATGAATTTTCATGGACCCCAACATTACAGCAGTTAACAATGGCAATGCTGAAGAGAGTGAAACTGGATGAGCTCAGAAATACACAACATTGATGTAGCTGAAGGGGACGCCGGTTAAAGATACCACAGTTAGTGTTTATTTCATTCCAGACACACCAGCCAGGGAGCACATCCTTCCTGTATCGATCCTATTGAGATCTTTAAAAATTTTGTTCATTTCAAGTGTTTCATGTTTAGATACGCTCAAGAAGACAGCTTCACTCTCAGCAATCTCTCCTGAGAGCGCAGGAGAGTCTATTCTATTGTCTATTGGCAATGCTGCTGTTAGAAATCAATTCACTGGTGTATGTTACTGGCTGCTTCATGGATTGGAAGTGGCTACTGAGACTGTCAATTTACTGTATGCTGTATTGCCAGGTTGCCAGACATGTTAAGGTTTTTCAAAGAAAAAAACACATTTGGGAAACGAATGTCAGTTGAGGGGCACCCTCTTTCGATACGATCTATTAATAGTTGTTGGAACTGACTTACCTGGCTTTAACCAAGTGGTCAAATAATTACAACTGTCATAGAAGCTGGTATCATGGGTCAAGAAGTGTAAGTAATGGAGGAGGTGTCAGTTCTGCTGGTTAAGTGCACAAAGTTGTTTAAAATGTTGCTAACTTGCTTTCAGCATCATGATGACAGTAGGACACATAACTGAGATCATTGCATTGTTCAAGTTTTCCACGTTCAGAGAACTAAAGGAAAAACTGGAGCTGGGCGTTGTGGGATGAGCTAGGAGTCAGAGGGACAAAAAAAAACAAAAGTTGCGATTGATAAAAAAAAAACTTAGTTCCACTCAGACTCTGTCCTGCAGTTTTGTCTTTGCTTCTCCAAAGCCTGGGAAATTCACTTCCTCTCAGTGATCCAGTCTCTTTTCCAGCTTCTCCCCATTCCATTGCAGACACGAAAGCATAGCTACAGCTTTAAGTTGCTCATTTGAGCCATTGGAGCATGTGCAGAGGCTGGCTGTTTAAAGGAACACTGTCCTTCACTGCTGTTCTAATTTAAAGGGATAGAAACAATGTGTGAGACAGACTGATGTCAACCTTGAGAGCAGAGAAATCAGATCCTGATCAGAAACGAATAATAGAGGAAATTACGAACTGTTCTCAATTCCTCCTGCAATATTATTGCAATAAGGACAGAGATAAACTTGTTTTACAGCCAAAGGATTCACGGATGGGAAATTCACACTTGAAAGCGATATGAGAGCCACCCAATTCCACAGGTCCTGATCATTATGGGTAATATGGAAGGGAAAGCAGCATTCCCAGCCCAGAGAAACCATTCCCATGTTGTGCGCATGGTTGAGGATTAAACTGGTCATGTGATCTGGGAAGACACCATCATTACAGGACCAGCGTGAGGCTGTGTAAATGTGGGGAAGGAGGGAAGGAAATTACCTACCCCTCCCAGTGGGACACTCATCAACACAGCCACACTGCGGAGAGGCCGCTCACCTGCCTCACGTATGGGAAAGGGTTTACTCGATCTTGCAATCTGCTGAGGCACCAGAGAGGGCACAGAGGATTGAGACCCTTCACCTGCTCCATGTGTGAGAAAGGATTCATTCAAATCTCTCAGATGCAAAAACATCAGTGCATTCCCACTGAGGAGAGGCCATTCACCTGTGCAATGTGTGGGAAAGGGTTCACTCAGTCCTCTGACCAGCTGAAACACCAGAGAACTCACTCTGGGGAAAAGGTCATTCACTTGCTCCCAGTGTGGGATGAGACACACTCAAATGCCGCAGCTGCTGAGACCCCAGTGAGCCCACACAGGGGGAGAGGCCATTCAGATGCTCAGTGTGTGAGAAGGGATTGAGTGATTCATCCCTCCCCTGAGACCCCAGTGAGCCCACACAGGGGAGAGACCATTCAAACGCTCAATGTGCGAGAAGGGATTCAGTGATGCATCCTGCCTCCTGAGACCTCAGTAAGACCACACGGGGGAGAGGCCATTCAGATGCTCAGTGTGTGAGAAGGGATTCAGTGATTCATCCTGCCCCGAGACCCCAGCGAGGCCACACAGGGGAGAGGCCATTCAAACGCTCAATGTGCGAGAAGGGATTCAGTGATTCATTCGGCCTGCTGAGACCACAGCGAGACCACACTAGGTAGGAGCTGTTTACCTCTGTGTGCGACAAGGGATTTGATGCATCTTCAACAGGACTGAGAGACTAGTAAGTGCACACAGGGAAGTGGTCATCCCCTTGCTCCGTGTGGGGTAGAGTTCACACATCACTGCAGGACTCTGATTCTGCAGTTACTGTTCATCAGAGTCAGGACTGGACCTTGTACATGATGACACTGTTGGAGTATTGATGTTGTGGTTGTTAATCACATTAACTGGGCTGGAGTTGACTGAATTTATATTGCCACTTTCTGAACCACGGGATGTCTCTCTGGGCATAAGTTTCCACAAACAGCAATGTGACAATGAGCAGGTATCATCTGTTTTGATTTAAATTGTGACTGTAGCACTGCTGCTTCACAGCATCAGGTACAAGGTTGGAGTCTAGCCTTGGTCAACGGCCTGTATGGAGTGCCCATATTCTCCCCAAGATAGTGTGGGTCCCCTCCAGGTGCTCTGGTTTCCTCCCACAGTCCAAAGATGTGAAGTTCAGGTGGATCGGTTGTGCTAAATTGTCCACAGGATCCAGGAATGTGCAGACTCGGTGGATCAGCCATGGGAAATTCAGTGTTACAGGGATGGAGTGCTCTGGGCATGATGTTCTTCAGATGGTCGGTGGGGTTTGACGGACCAATGCTCTCCTTTCACACTTTCGGGATTCTATTCTATGATTGAGGATAAAGGCTACACAGCAGGGTGTCCTTGGAGAAGGAGCATGTGGTGTGTATCAATGCTCTCGATGCCTTTAGATAAAGGTGGGCACCGCAGGGGATACAGTCCTTTATGTCCACCGCTGCCCCATCCCCATAACTCTACTATGATACAGTCCCTTCCCATTCTGTCACTTGTAATGGTTTGCTTGGCCCGTAATGGGCTTTGGTTGGAAATATTCAATTGGTTTACAAATGGTTTACTGCCGGTGATTATATATTAACAAAAACCAAAACGGTGTAATGATGATGTTGATGGTGGGAAGGTTGCTCCGCCGTATGTGATAACACTTCTGTGTAGAATAAAAAAGAACGCTTCACAGCACACATAAACGCGAACTGAAAAGCGGTTAAAGCAAACCAAAGGTTCAGAAAGGGAGGGAATGTTTCCCTGGAGTGTGAGTAACTGGGTAGTGGTGGTGTACAGGAGTAGACACGATTTTGTTCTAAAGGGCATTTAAAATTTTAAAACTTTTATATTTAGATATTCCATGTCTTTTCTTTTAGATTTATTTATTGTGGAATAAACGTTTGCATTTAAAGCAAATCAAAGTCACAAACCTTGTGTGAAAGACCTAAATGTTAAATAAAATCCATCAAACCATCCTTCACTGAAAACTGATGTGGAAGTGCAATCGCCTGGAGAATCCCTGCTTTGCCTACTTCTTCCTACCCGGGCTCCATGGTTATGTACATACCTGGGAGATAGCAGCAGGAGAAGGCCTTTCGATCCTGCTACACCATTCAATGGGAAGCAACTCACCATCCAGCTCAGTCTCCTGTTCCTGCTGTGTTCCAATCTCCTTTGATGGTTTTATCCCAAAGAACTATATCTAAGTCAACCTTTGGCTTCACTGCCTTTTGTTCCCGTGACGTTGCTGTGTTACGGTGAGCGTGTCGGCAGGGGTAATGTGATGGTGCTCTTCCTGGAGGATGCACTCAGGTCCCTCATCATCCTGCAGTAACATCAAATGGGTTTCAGCAACTAGAGATAGAAACCATTTCCAGGATATGGGCATCACTGGCTCAGCCAGCATTTATTCCCCATTTCTCGTTCCCTTGAGTAGATGGTAGTGAGCTGCTATCTTGTGAAATTCACAGTCCATTTGGTGCAGAGAGACCGACAATTCTGGGAGGGAGAGTGTTGCAGGATTTTGGCCGAGTGATTCTCTATCTTTGGTTCTTCAAATTCTGGTTAACTTTATCACAATCGGCACATGATGTTGAGATTTCAGTCTCCAAATCTTCACCTTCTAGTACCCTGTATAAAGGAATATGTACAGATCAGAAATTCAGAGCAGACAATTCTCGTTTCTCTGGAATATCTTTTCCCCTTTCTTCCCCCAAAGCTGTAACACTCCAGCCCACTTCCTCTCTCCCACCATTCTGACTCTACTCTTTCAAACATACTGGAGCCTGATTGCACCACCACTTCCCAGACAATGCTGAAAAGAGAGAAAGAAAGAACATAATAAGAATGGGCTATAAAAAGTGAATTTTACCAATCACAGTCTCGATTAGATTACCTTTCCCTTAAGATGTCTCCAGGATGGAAATGAAGGAAATGGGAGAAATTCAATAACATATGACATCGCAATTCATTGGAACGATTTTCCCATTGGCCAGAAAACCAAATAACGACGAGTCGAGTCACCGCAGGACTTTGTTTCACAACAGCGATGTAATAACAGTCTTCATTCGGTTCCAGTACAAGCTCAACTTGACTGGAACATAAAGCAGCAGTAGAGCTGCTTGCGGTTTTCCATGCGGGAGGCGAGCGCTACCATGACAGCACAGACACTTTGAGATAATCTGCACTCTCCCACACCACAGTTAAATCTCCAGGAATCGTACCCAATTTGTTAAAACCTCAACTTGCCTGGAACGTAAAGCAGCTTGAGCCCGCGATTTACCATGTGGGAGGCGAACACGATCATGGCAAGATGGACACTGACCCCCGTCTCCCCAAAGCAAACTCCCGGTTCTGCTCTTTATTTGAACACGCCGCAGCCACAGAAACTGCTGTGAGGGGACTCGAGCCTAAGCTTCTTTAGTATATGAGTTCTGAAGCAGGCGCCTCCGGCTCCTTGGCTCCCGTTCATAGGGCTGATTCGCTTCGAATAGTGAAATCTCCTGTGTCTGATCCGCAGGACATCCTGCAGGATTTTCAGACAGCGCCATCCTCCCTGTGACATGTACGTGCTGGATAACATTCTGTTGTGTCATGTGTCCCGGCTTTGCCAATATCACCGTTGTTTAACTCCCTACATCCTGTTGGTCGAACTGTGATTCCAGTCAGATTCACAAATGTGTAACAAAACACCTTAGCTGTGCTGGCTCTCTACAGAGATAAATGTGCTTCTCTTTTCGTATCATTCTCTTGCCTTCTCCCTGTAACTCTACATATTTTTACTTTCAACATGAAAATTGAATTAGTTTTCAATAACTCGTTTGAGACTGCGTCTTTGTCAATATCAGACCCTAACCACGCCCTATGTGAAAACATTTCTCCTCATGTACATTTTTCTTCTTTTACTAATGTCTTTAAAACTCTTCCGAATCGTTCTCGATCCTTTCAGGCGTAGGGAGCATTCCCCCTTCCTTATTCCCTCTGTCTAACCCACTCATGTCTTGGAAAGGTTTAACAAGGCCAGCTTTTGGCCTTTTGCTCTCAAAGGAGACCTGTCCCAACTTTCCAAATGACCTTTATTTTTAACATTCCTCATATACCACACCATTCTCATCAACCAGTGCAGCGCTGTTTTCAATCATTTCACGTCCCCACTTCCTAAAGTTTCACACCCAGAACTGTGCGAATATCCAGATGGTGGATTTACTCAGAGTGGGATTGTGTGGGTGAACATCCTCTAACACTTGTTTGACTTTCGCCACATGTGGTACTGTGCCATGCCCACTACAATGACACTTCTGACCCCAAAGCTCAAAGGTATTTCAAGGGTGCAACTTAGTGATTTACATCTTTTTATCAAACAGTTGATAGGACGACCAGGCAAAAGTGAAATCAAACAACCAAGGCTCGATGGCGACTTGAAGTAAGACATTCTCCTGTGCTAGTATTAACACAAGCTGCTAAGCGAAGATCATGCACTAGACACTCTTACATTGCCAATACCAAACCAGTTGAGATTCGGTCAGGTCCAACTACATCCCAATTTGTTCTCAGATTTCTGAGAGTCAAAATGTTTTAAGAATATCACCATGTCATTTTGTCTCCTTGTTCACAGAACAGTACTGCTTATCACTTCTGCTTGGACTAAGTTGTCTCCATCGGTAGAATATTCAGATATTTCCCTCCACCGGCAAGCAGTGTGAGGAGAGGCAAGTGTGGTTACACTCTGAAGCTCACTCTTATCGGCACAGCCAGTTCCATCAAGTGCCGGGAATCAGCAAGTTTGATTGGGAGCTTCCTGCAAATATCATTTATCTGAGCCAACGATAAAGATGTTGAGCTGGTGGGTAAGGCACAAATATACTCCGGACTCTCTACCCTCAGGTAAAGTCATGTGAGGACATTTTTGTGCAGCCTGTTTGCTGTTCAAAATCCATCTTCACACAGCAATCCTGCAGAAAGTCATTTGTAACAGTAACATCGGCTTCTTTGCTGCAATCGGGCAGCAGTGAACATCTGAGCCCAACATTCCTAGATAAAGACAATCCGAGTGAAAGTCTCACTCACTGTGAGCCATCCCCACGTCCCTGAGCTGCGGGGCTGCAGACAGTTTAACGCAGAAGATAGCGTTAACAATGAGACTTTGTTTCACCACCAGCCACTCTGTCCCAGAGACAGGAAGAGGGACAGCATCAATGCGTGGCGTCACTCATGCGCCGATAGAAGCTGTTCAGCCCATCGAATCCATAGCGACTCTCTGACGCTTGTATATCCCTGTGGTTATTCATAGTTGGTGATGTATGTCCTAATAATGCGGAGCTGTGCCTGTATCGCAATTCTGTCTCCAACAAATTGATCCAAGTGTAATTCACAACTTTTCATTTCACAGGAAGAAGACTGCGGTGTGAAACGGCGTGGAGAATAACTGCAGGGCGTCATGCGCATCGAGCACTCGACAACTGATGTGTCTCACCTTCATCAGTTTATTCCCAGCTCTGGCAAGAGATTTTGCGAATCAGATCAGAGCACACCGACAGAGAACAGGTAAAGAGCTTCCAGAACTTCACAAGTGTGTTTCCTCATTTGTGTAAATTTCCCGTGTGTATCTATATGAAATATTATTTTCAGATACATTTAATGAAATGAAGCAAAAATGAAACAGCACGCAATGCGTAGAATGGAGATATATTATAAAGAAACACTGGAGGGGGCAGTACACACACTGAAACATGGAATTTTCAACGAGTAGAGGGTGTTTTCAATCCATTAATTTCATGGTTATGAGCCCAATACGCCCCACTGGGCCGCTCTGTTAGCGCTGACCACAGCAGTTTCACACAATCTTCAGCTTTTCGTCTGGCTTGTGGCTTGTACCTCTGAGGATGATTTCAAAAGGTCTTCACTGTTATTGTGTGACACACTGTGGTGCAGATGTGTCCCGGCTGTGTCAATATAACCTGTGACTAACTTGCCATATTCTGTTGGTTTAACTGTGATTTCACTCAGAATCACAAAATATGTCACAGTGCAAAGTGAGGTTATGCAGCCCCCAAACAATAAGAAAATGTCTATGTCGGCCGATTCATTGACTTTATTTGATTGGTTGATTGTCACATGAACCTCAGTACAGTGAAAACTTTTGTCTGCGATTGGTAAAGGCAGATCATACTAATCAAGGACATGTAGATCACAGCATAAGTAAAACAAAATTTTGGACAGATTAAGGATTTCAGGTTACTCCACACAGGACGTGCACTCGCCAAAATCCACATTAACAGGATCAGCATAATTTGACGTTAGGGAATCCATTTCTAAGTCTTGTAACGACCTCCAAGCTTCGGTACCTTGTTCTGAACTCGAGCTCATCAAAATTATACATTCTGAGTCAAAAATGCAACCAAATGCAAAACTCCAGTGCTCAAGTGTGACTTCTCACACGTACATCACCCACCCGAGGCGATATCGCACCCAAGACCAACAAGCCAAAACCGAAACAGAAGCATGATCCATAAATCGTGAGTTTCCTTGCTTCAAAAACAGGGTTTTTCTGTTGTTTCGGAGGGAAGGCCGCACTGAGTTTTAATAACAGCTGTCATTCTGACTTCCGGTTCCCCGGAGGCTGTGCTAGCCATTTCTTTTGCGAGTGGGGTCCCATCATTGGCAGCTGGACGAACTCATCTTCAATTGGCAATTATTGTTATTGTAGAGAAATATGAACGCGATTCTCAGCCCACTATCAAACACAGGGTTGTGGAGCGCGGGAGGAGGTTAGAGGTAGTGGGACTTATGGAAATTCTGGAAAGCTGTATAAAAGAGAGATCGCGCGTGCACAGGACTTAATATTCTTCAGGGAACCTTGTGCAAATAACGCCATCTGAGACAGATAGAAATGTGAAGAACTGCAGGGAAAGAGAGAATCTATCCCAGTCATCTGTGTCTGTGTCCTTCTCGAAGTCACAGCGAGGGCTCGGCTGTCTGAATTAGCATGGGATGTTACTGCAGCGAGTCCTGCCGCTCAGGCACGTTGCACCTGATGTGTATAAGTTTTATCACGTTACCGCCAGCTCAGAGAACAGATTTCACAGCTCACATCATCCCGGAGTGACAGGGAACAGAAGAAAGGGATTCAGACCATCATCTTACCACCTGCTGGGGAGAAAACGGATGTTGGAGAGCAAACAGTCACGACCAGTGCATGTTCCCAGCATTTACAATCTTGGTCTGTGTGATAACAAAAGCAGGAACCAGGAACTGTTTATCTTGCTTCTTAAAACAGGCGTGAACATTTGCAGAGCATAGATACATGCTGTTAGTGAAATGATGAAAAGCAAACTACGATCCACAGAGTATGGTCTAACCTCTGGTTTATGGGGTCAACACGCTCCAACTGGGACCCTCCGCTCACCGGGTTTGAACACAAACAAAGAAATGACTCAGTGACAAAATCTGTTGAAACGGATTCTGTGAGGAGTTGAAAGCGATGGAATGAAAAGCCCCTTGAGAGCGGGATGTAACATTATCTGTGTAAGGATCATTTTCCAGACTCGAGGAGAGTGCGCAGTGCTGTTTTCATGGGTCAATATCAGGATAGATAGATTGAATAAGCGTCAAATGTTATTGGAGGGAGCCCTGTCGCTTAGATACACTGCATCTTTTGTACAATGGTGCAAAAGCACGGACCTTTTGTGTAGAGGGGACAATTTCAAAATCGTTACTGAGGCAAAATGTACAAATGAGCGAAACAACAAAGCCACCACAGAATCTGGTGTTACGTGACGGGGTAAACCCCATCTGCTAATGTAAACCAACAAAACAGAAAGGATTCACTCCGTGCTGTATTCTGTGGAAATTCCAGAGGCAAAGAACCAACCCAAAAATCGCTACTTATGACAACAACTTTACTGCTTTTTATTAACAGAGAATAATCAACCTACAACTCTTTTCTCTAAACCTTCTGCCCTACAATACCTTCCCTCACCCCGACCTCAATAAATTTTACAAAAAAGTTTAAATTTAAAAACCAG
The DNA here is from genome assembly GCF_037043375.1 of Chiloscyllium plagiosum. Lineage (NCBI taxonomy): Eukaryota > Metazoa > Chordata > Chondrichthyes > Orectolobiformes > Hemiscylliidae > Chiloscyllium > Chiloscyllium plagiosum. The sequence continues at coordinate 50,831,443 of NW_028270183.1, forward strand.
CTAGTTGTCGAATCTTCTCGTTGTGTCTTCCTCTGTAGACTTTTTCTTCAGATCGGTGTTGATGTTTTTTTTCTATGCAATCTATATCTCCAGGTAGGCACGTCTTGGAGATTTTACTAGCATCCTACATCTGTTGGTCTTTTAGCTGCTCTCTTTGCTGTTTTTTGCCGCTCTGGGTAACTGTTCAAAATATCCGATATTTGTTCCGCAAAACGTCGGTTTTAACTTTGTAAACATACCAAATTCAAACTTGATTGGGGCATAATTTAAACTGATTGTCCGAATTCAAATTTGATTTTTGTATCCATGTAACACAGTTCTTAGTTGTTTTGACCAAATGTTATGTTGTTGCCTTGTTCTGGAATTCTTGTGCTCGCCAGACATTTCGGCAACATTAAAATTACGTTACACCCACAACTTCATAACATTGGCATTTGCGAAGACAGTCTAGTTCTCTCAACATCGCTCTCTGTCAATCTCATGTGCCTGAGATTTGAACAATCTCTGGTCGATGTTAATGAAAACTACCCTATTCTCATAACCTAAGATTTAACACGCCTCCTTACTTATGTCTAACAATATTAATTTATTTCGCACTGTGTTTCTTCAGCACACGTTGAGAAGAAATAAAAATGAGAACAACAGCCACCTGTGTGACTGCGATTTGACCCAATGTTGCTGCAGCCAACAGATTCAGCTGTAAGTGAAATAGCCTTCATCTTTCCTGTACCAGTAATGAGATTGCATAGCATAGTGGTAAGTTATCATTAGGTGAATTAGACCCAGCATCATTTCTCAGGGCGAGATTTACTGATGAAATACACGGGGGGTTGGGGGGTTCAATTTGGTTCGGAAGGATATGGTCAGAGTTCCCTTGATACAAAATCGTTAGAGACGATGGAAATTAGATTTACTGGGAGGTATAGCCACGATAAAAGAAAAGAAGGGATTTAATAAGATGGTGGAATAGATGAAGATTCACGCGACATAAATCAGGAATGACTGAGTTGTGTCCTAATGGAAGTTTTCTAGCGGATGTGAGGTTGGTAAGGGTAAATAAGAGGGAAATTACCTCGTTCAGGTAAGGGTATAACTAAAGGTTAGAGCTTCAAAACCAGCGAGGAAAGACAACGAAGTTTGCAGCAGGTACTTTTTATTCTGAGATCTTGAAATCGCAGATTACTTTTCAGACAGAAAAAAAATTAGAAGATGATTCCAGCATTTCAAAGGCCAGTTGCAGACACACAAAGAGGGAATGTAATAGGGGCAGGGATTCTGGGCTACCTGGATGGGGAGGCAAAAGTGACACGTTCACAAATTGTTTAGCGTTCATCGGAAAGAAATTGCATCATACCTGCAACTGAACATGTTAAGTGTAAGAAGAGCTGGTGGTGTTGAAAGGTGTAGCAGTTAATTCGACGTGAACTACTACAAATTGTTAATGTACTGAGCTGTTTGTTTTAGCTTTGCATTAAATGGAAGCCGGTTACTTCAGTCCACTGGCTAAATGGTTCATGGTATCGAGTGAGACTAAGAACGTGGGATTAATTGTCGCACTGTCTCAGGTTGCCATAATGATCATCATCTCCTCCGCTCACGTGATCTGTAATACAATGGTGACTCTAGTGATTAGGAACGGACCTGTCAATGTCAAGCATCATTATCTTTGCCATCTGTTGCCTTGAACATTTGTTCACAATGACCAGGAACGGGACTGAGACCTTTTAATACTCACTGATCTCCGTCCGAAAAATCCAGCGACAAGAATTATCCTTACTCCTGTTGGAACCCTCTGTTCTGCACAGCAGCAAAACTATTTGTCATGACTTTACCAGATTCGCTGACAACATTCAGTCTACCCTAAGAGATAAATCGAATTCCTTTCGAACGGTTTAATGAGCTGTGTGAGTTTGCAGCAAACAGGATGATATGAAACGAGTTTAACAGCCTTTTCAAGAATGTAATCCATTGCAGTGTCAGAGATTTGAAAAACGTCATCAAGCTAAAATATCATCTCCGTTTCTTGATCCACTGATGGATAGTGACATGGGGGATATGTGCAGTTTTACCGTTAATAATTGATACCTTTCCCAAAGACAGAACAATCCCACAAATCAGAAATTGGAGTTTTAGAATCGATGCTGCTTTATTCGACATTAGTCTTCAACTACGCTTCAGTCTGATGCTCCAATAATTCCTGATTAACGTCAGTAAAACCAGCGTTAGATTAGGATTGAAATTACAACTGCGGCATTTTAACACACTGTTCAGTGCCAAGAGCGGATCAGTTGCTCCACTGGAGCCGCCGGCAGCAAGCCTATAAAGTGCCCTACTCGTACCTCTGGGACCTTTGACCCGCATGTTCTACTTTTGCTGTGGTTCTGAAATTAAAGCTAAGGCAGAGGAGGAGGAACTGATATGGACCTGATATGATTCGAGCATCAGGTTCAGGAAATGGGACACTGGAACATGTTGAGCAAAATAGAATTGATTGAAAATTGGGTTTCCGTGGGTCGCAGCGTTGTTTATAGAGAATGTTATATTATCGCTGTCACAGGGCTTCTCATTAGGTCTGCTTCAATTTAGCACAGAATTCGATTCAACCACACTTCATTAACTTCCTTCTGCAAGTTCCTACTGACAGCATGAAAGATACTGCACTCATCATCAATCTTCACCAGGGCTACATCCAAGGACATGTTGCACGGTTTTCCTGAATACTGGAATTGTAAAGTGTTAAGAATCCAGAGTGAGATACTGAATTTCCCAAATTCAGGATTATTACCGGGGCCAGAACTGTCCCTGAATCCCCAAATTCCACACTGCCGTTGCTCCATGTGTCCAGTTGGAAACCTGTGTGAAGGAGCATGTATTCTGACAGAGCGCCTGGGAAAATCCTCCACTGTCTGATCTAAAGCTACAACAGGAGCTGTGTATTCCAGTTGTAAGAGCAGTGGGATAAAGGGGAGGTCCATGGTATTCCGTAGTGTAGATTCACAGGGTCCTCATCATATTATTGTTTAAAACCTTCTGTCAGAAAAAGCACAGAAAAAGAGGAATAGGAGGGGGGCATTTCACTTGCCAGCGCTACTCCGCCATTTGATGTCACCATGACTGACCAAACACATCAATGCCTTTTCCCAGAACATTCACATCAATATATCGCCCAAAAGGAAAAAGGCACAGAATATGCTGAAAAACTCTGTAACTGTGGGAGGGGGATGTGTTTATAGACAGTGGGCTTCTGCAGTGGGTTTTGCGAATGAGATGTCGATTCTGGGGTGATCATGTTTCAAGTGATATGATTCCCTTAAAACTCACCACCCAGAAAGTGAGGAATCTTTTCTGTTCAGTAGCAGGGAGAAGAACTCCAGACGACAGGAACTGATGGTGAATCAAAATTCATTCAGCAGAAATCTGAACTAAACTCCGATTCTGTTGTAACTCAAACCCACAAACTTTGAATCGCAATCTTAACAATTCAGTAGAAGTCCAACACGTCTTTCAATGTGCCACAGAGCTGTTCTAGCCTCCATTTTACTGCACCCAAAGTTACGGTGCTCAAGTCTTTCATCAAGCATTTCTTTATTCTCGCCCCAGTTTACAGTACTTGGTCCTTCTCCGTGTATGATCTGGCCCCTCAAGTGATCGGCTCAGTACTCCTGAAACATTTTAATGACCCTTCGCTTCACCACACCTTCAAATAGTGAGTTCCAGACAAACGACACTCTCAGAATGCAAACATTCTTCCAAAATCTTTTGTGAACATCCTCTCTCTAGCGTTTCACCTATATCCCTGGTTATTGACCCTTCCCATCGAAATTTCTTCATGTATCACATATCTATCCCCTTTCTGTGCACGTTAAACAATTCCTCTCAGCTTTCTTCGCTCTCAGATAAAGAGATCCAGTCGAGCTCATCTATCTTTGCAGTGGCGAGAATGTCGTGCTTTAAAAGCACAACAGGTCAGGCAGCATCAGAGGAGCAGGAGAATCGATGTATCGGGCATAAGCCCTTCATCAGGAATGAGAATTTTGAGTCGGTGTTGAGGTAGAGGAATGGGGTTGTTGGTCAGGTTGGTGAAAGCGATAGGTGAATGAAGGTGAGGGAGAAGGTGGTAGTTCCGCGGGGGGGGGGGGATTGATGGCCCGGTTCAGAGACCGGTGCCCAGTTGGGGGGTTTGGACTGGAATAATGGGGGGAACGAGGTGAAATGATGAAGCTGGTGAAATACACATTTATCCCGTGTGGTTGCAAGGTCCTAAGGTGGAATATGAGACGTTCTTCCTCCAGGCATCGGCTGGTAATGGATTGGTGGTGGCTTGTGCCCGAAGCAGCGATTCACTTCTCTTCAGGTGCTGTTTGACGTGCTGTGCTTTTCCAACACGGCACTCTGGACTCTGAGCTCCAGCACCTGCAGCCCTCACTTTCGCTTATCTTCGCAGGGGGAATAGTCGAGCTCGTGCACAACCTTGGTAAATCTCCTCTGACCACAGTCCCATGCAAACACGCGTTTCCTGTGGCTGGCGATCAGAACAGAACAAAATTATCCAAAGAAACGCAGAAATATCTGAACAAAATCAGCAGGTCTAGTGGATCTGAGGAGAGATTTTCGAGCCAAACGATCCGCCTTTGGAACGAATGGTATGTGTGTGTGGGGCAGGAGGGTGAAAGAAGGTGCACAGGGTCTAAAATGATTGAGCTTGATGTTGGATATGAAGATCGCATGCTCTCTCAGTAGGAAATGACGTGCCGCTCTTCCAACTTGCGCTTTGCCATGCGGGAGCTCTGCAGCAGACCAAACTGAAATGGAGGCATGGGAACACAGTGGGATGTTGCAGTGACAGGGACCTTGAAGCTCAGTACCTTTTCTTGCTTGCAGATAGAACGTATATTGTACTCACGTTTGTCACCCGCTCTGTTTTTCTCTCCCCAGTCTAGACGATATCACATTGTGAGCCTGAAATGCAGTTTCCTAAATTGAGTGATGGGCAGATAAATCACTGGAACCTTACACAGTGAGGAGAGACATCATAATCGAGCAGCATTACACCTCCTGTGATTTCGTGAAATGGTGTCATATGGGAAAGTGCTGGAGGGTCAAGGAGGATTGGACGAGGGTGTACAGAGAGAGATTGTCCTGCATAGTGCCAGTAATCAGCTGTATGGGTTAGTGAAGAAGGGGCAGTAGAATGCATATCATCCTGAGCTTCCTGTTATAAGAAAACATCTCACAATGGAGCAAAACTGCCAAATGATTTTCATTCAAATGCCGACACGAGGTACAGCTTTCAGAAGTCACGTGTTTGCACTGTCAGTCTGTCTCCCCGGGAGCATTAGTACTCACCAACGTTGATTCAGATAGCACAGTTCTTCCTGTGACATATCCCTTCGAGAATGGAAGGGCAGTTATTAATAACCCGTACTTGGAACGGAGTATCTGTATTGCCCAATAAGAATTGCTTAACTCCTTTTTAAAATCACTTGACCCATAACCTTGTATGTCTCCAGTTTGTCCAATCTCTCTTCTTCAGCCCGTACAATATCCTGGCAAATCTCCCCTGCATTGTTTCCAGTGCTGTCGCATCCCTGCTATAATGTGAATTGCATAACTACACACAATAGTCTCGCTAGAGCCGAATGAACAAGTGAAATAAATGATGCGGAAGTCCACAGAAACTGGTGCTTTTTGAATAAAGTTTATTTTACTCAATGCTGTCCTGTGCCCTTTTCCTGAGCCTGATGTTTCAATAATCGCTGGTGCATGTCAGTAAAAGCTGCACCTTGAGGATTGATCTCACAACCGCGGTATCGAAATGGATCAACTGGTTTGAAGGTCCCGATGGCGAGACTTACGCATGGTCGCCCAGCAACAGTGAGCGCAGCAACACAGACTGAACGGGGTCAATGTGAAAGTGATTGTAATGGAAATGGGAGGGGGAACTTAAAGGTGGTAAGTGATTGCGGGAGGGAGGGAATTCTCTGAGAATGGGTGAGTCTGAATCCTTAAATATGAATCAATCGCAGAGATGTGTATGAGAGAGTGGGGTTTGATGGGGGAAAAGAGTAATCTCTGAGAATGCTTTCGTGTAAAACCAACTAATTCCTTTCCGTGTTTCTTCAGCATGAGTCACAAGGAGGAAAATGCAGTGACTCGGATTCTAACGAGCTTACTGCGGCCACAATGCAGAATCTTTTAACAATTAAACAATCACTGAATCATGAGGAGACATGCTTTTAAAAAAGTGATAATGACAGTGACAGAGAATATGTTAGGAAGAGTAGCAGATGCAGAACAGGAATATTAGGCGAGCGATAGCAGACATGTGGGAATTCAGAATTAGCTGAATATTTAAATTCGATATCCCCAGACGCTGTGGTGGCTCCATCGAGGACAGCATGTTGATGACTGAGTTTGATAGATTTCTAGAAACAACAAGGTTCAGGGCGTAGTGCGGGATATTAGTGTAATGTATGTTTAAATAGCAGTGTGTTAATAACAATGCGTTAATAACAGTTTTTTCACCAACTTCCCCACACAAGGAGGTACCCGTTGCTGTAGTCAGTCACACAACCCCAGTTCTGAGAACTGGTATCAGACAAATTTCGTGGAGGAGCCACGAATACCAAACCGGAAGTGGGGGTGGAAATGAGCATGTGAAGCTATTCTATGGCACCAGTGACATGACTGGTAAAGGTGCAGTCATTGAGTCATAGAGTTATAGAGATGTACAGCATGGAAACAGACTCTTTGGTCCAACCCGTCTACGCTGATCAGATATCACAACCCAATCTTGTCCCACCTGCCAGCACCCGGCCGATATCTCTCCAAACCCTTCTTATTCACATACCCATCCAAATGCCTTTGAAATGTTGCAATTGTACCAGCCTCCACCACTTCCTCTGGCCGCTCATTCCATACACGCATCACCCTCTGTGTGAAAAAGAAAACCTTTAAGTTTCTTTTATATGTTTCCATTCTCAACCTAAATCTATGCCCTCTCGTTCTGGACTCCCCGAAACAGATAAAATACTTTGTCTATTTATCCAAGCACGTGAAATGCTGAGGCTGGGAGTGCTTCTGGTCAAAGGCGAGGTGGAAGGGCATATTAGTCTCAATTTATTATATTGTTAGAATTCAGCAGCAGCATTAACCCGCACTGAGGGTTGGCTCAGAGAAAGCGTGCTGGAGCCTTAAGAGAGAGGTCGATGTATTGAAAGCATTCTAAGAGATTTTCCTCAACAAAGCGGTATTTTGTTACTTTTACAGGAAGAACTGCTTTTGCTCACATCGTCTCCACACCATTCTCTTGCTCCAGTAAACATTCCAATCCAGCGTACATTGCTTCCATTCCAACACAGAAACACGTCCTATTCTCTCTCTATTTGGGATAACCTGATTTGACAATGTCATTCTTCGAATGGAGAAATGCAGCAGGGAGTTGTTAGTGCAGCGTCGATGTATTGGGCTAGTAATCTTTGGAGACTGGAATGCGGCAACTGCTGCTACTTAAATTCGATGAGTAAAATCTGGAAAATACACCCAATCTCAGCAACAGAGACAATAACTTTATATTGCTGAAAACTCATTTATTCATGTTCCTTCCAAAGGGAAATCTGCCAACCATAACGAGTCCTGTCAACATGTGACTACAGACCCACAAAAATGTAGTCCACCCATGAATGCCGTCTGACTCAGTTCAATGTGAATTAAGAATGAACAACAAATGCTCTTCAGACCAAGGATAACAACATTCCGGGGGAGAATAAGGAAGAATAAAAATACATGGACAACAGGGAAAATGGGAATCGTGCCTGTGTGGACTCGAATTCAACTGATTATCAAACTAAATAGACACAAGGATATCCACGGCGCCATGAAGTTAGGGCCATGGGGTGACTGCAGGAAGGAATTCAATTACCTGCTTAGGTGTACACTCACTTGCTCAGTCACAATGCGCACAGGTCATTCACAACTTCCATATGTGAGAACTGATCCCTCAGGAGTCAATTGACAGAGTCAACAGTGAGTTTACAAATGACAGCAGGAGATCGAAACTGCTGTTATTGCAGCTGTTCATCCCAACCAGCAATGAACCCTGTTTGGATGCGTGTTTCAAGTGGAGTTCCATTGTTTTCTGATGTAGATCAGTGATGTAGACTTAGTTGTAGTAGCCAACATTCAGACGTTTGCTGATGATGCAACAATTGGTCGTGCAGTTGACTATGACGACGAATGTCAGAGATTGCAAGGAAGTATCAATCTGGTGGAAAGGAAAATGGCGAATGGAATTGAATCCAAACCAAGGAGTGTTAACGAAATTAGGGAGAAGAAATAATAGCAGTGAGTATTCTGTGTGGTGCAGACAGACAAAGAGATCTTGGCGTGGACATTCATGATCGCTGAACATCAATGTACAGGAGAATCAGTTGGATGGACGTGCGTACGTTAGATGCTGGAGATCAGAGTCAAGATTAGAGTGGTGCTGAAGAAGCACAGCAGGTCAGGCAGCATCCATGTAGCAGAAAAAAAAAGACGTTTTGGGCAAAAGGCTTTCATCAGGAATAAGGCTGGGAGTCTCGAGGTTGGAGAGATAAATGGGAGTGGTGGGGCTTGGGAGAATTTAGCTGAGAGTGCAATAGGTGGATGGAGGTGGGGATAAGAGTGTTCGTTCGGAGAAGAGGGTGGAGCGGATAGGTATGAAGGAAGATAGACAGGTTGGCCAGGTCAGTAGGACAGTGCCAAGCTGGAAGGTTGGAGCGAGTGTAAGGCGGGTGGCGGGGTGGGGGAATAAGGAAACTGGTGAAATCCACATTGATGCAATGGGGTTGAAGTGTCATGAGGCAGAAGATGAGACGTTCTTCCTGCAGGCGTTGGGTGGTGAGGAAGTGGCGGTGGAGGAGTCTGAAAACTTGCATGTCCTCGGGAAAGTGGCGGGGAGGAGTTGAAGTGTTCGGTCACGGGGCGTTGGGATTGATTTTTGCCGGTCTCCTGGAGATGTTCTCTGAAGCGCTCTGTGAGAAGATGGCCGGTGGGCCCACTGTAGCGGAGACTGCATCAGGAGCAACGGATGCAATAGATGACATGTGTGGAAGCGCAGGTGAAACTTTGATGGATGTGAAAGGCTTCTTTGGGGCATTGGGCAGAGGTGGAGTGTGTGTGGGCGTAGGTTTTGCAATTCCTGTGGTGGCAGAGAAGGTGCCAGGAGGGGACGGTGGGTCATTGGAGGGCGGGGACTTGACGAGATAGTCGTGGAGAGACCGGTCTTTGCGGAACGTGGATAAGGGTGGGGAGGGAAAGAAATATCCCTGGAGGTCTGTGTTACTGATAGTTTTAACAAACCCACTGACAACCACAGATATGTAGATTCCATCTCCTCCCACCCCACCTCCTGCACAAAAGCTTTCCTGTGTTCCTAACTCGTCTGCCCCCGCTGCATCTGCTCCCAGAGGACCAGTTCCACCACAGAACACACCAGAAGGCCTCCTTCATTTAAGATCGGAAATTCCCCTCCCATGTGTTTGAAGATGCTCTGTAATGCATCTCATCCATGTCCCGCACTCCATCCATGAACCCCACATCTCCAAACACAACATGGATGGAACAAGGACAGAGGAAAGTCCACACCTTCCATTGCACCAACCTCCGCATAAATCACATCATATGCCGACATTTTCGCCACCTCTAAATTGACCCCAGCACCAGGGATATATTTCCTTCCCCAAACCTATCCGATTTCCTCAAACACCTTTCCCTCCGCGACTACTTAGTCACATCCACGCCCTCAAATGACCCACCATTCGCTCCCTGCACCTTCCTCTGCCACCACAGGAATTGCAAATCCTGCACGAACATCTCCCCCCTCATCTCTATCCAAGGCTCCAATGGAGCCTTCCACATCCATCAAATGTTCACCCGCACTCCCACACGTGTTATTTGTTGTATCTGCTGCTCCAGATGCGGTCGCCTCTCAATTGGGGATGTCTTCTGACAGAGCACTTCAGAGAACATCTCAGGACAACTGCAAGCTTCAACTCCACTGACGCATGGCCAAACATTTCGACTCCCTCTCCCACGGACATGTAGGCCCTAAGCCACCTTAATCACCACTCCCTCACCACCCGATGCCTGGCGGAAGAACGCCTCATCGTCTTTCTCGGGAACGTTCAACCCCATGACATCAATGTGGACTTCATCAGTTTCCTCATCCCCACTCCCTCATCTTACGCCAGTTCTAACCTTCCCGTTAGAACAAAAGAGGCGGAGGGGACCTGTATAATCACATAAAAACATTTATAAACGTTTATTATTCATAGGATCTTGACAGGGTAGGTACAGGCATGTGGTTTACCCTCTGGTATGAGGAGAGCACCAGAGTACATGAACTCAGAATTAGATATTGCCTATTTAAGTCAGAAATGAGGAGTCATTTCTTTGCTCAGGGATCAGTGAATCGGTGGAACACTTTACGAAAACTGTTGTTGAGGCTGAGTTTTGTATTTTCAAACTGTGCCAGACTGATATTTAACCAGAAAGACGATGAAGCTCTGTCGAGGTAAGGCTGGAGAATGGAGTTGAGGCTTATCATATCAGCCATGAGTTCGTTGAATGGTGGAGCAGTCTCGATGAGCTGAATATCCGACTTCCAAACCTATATCATTTGGTCTAACTCAATATTTTATTGATAAGTTTAGAATTCTGAGGGGATGGGATGATGTGATAGTAAAGTTTTATCAAACTGATCAGACAGATCAGGAACTCGGCTCATAAACTGATGAACAAGGAATGTGCCGTGGCCTGGAGACAACAAATGGCACTGGTCATACCACAGACGGAAATGTGCAGAAGGTGTGATTGCTAAAGAAAATTCGTGGATCAAATGTTGTTGGCAACTTGGTGATCACGCTCGATGATGGATTGTGGTATGATCCACACAGCAGTAGTTTGTGAAAGAATGAAAGGTTCGTTTCGTGGGAGAAGTTTTCTGCAGTTCCAATTCCAATTGACTGTTTGAAATACTGATCAGAACTTTGTGTGGAGTGTTGCATTAAAATTCAAAATCCCACTGGATAAACTATTGCACCCGATCTCTCCTTATTTGTTTTGCTTTCATTAGATATAAATTCATAGAAAATCAAGATGGAATGAAAGGAGGAAAGTAACGTTGCACTCCTTTTCATTATCCCAATTTAACTTACTACAGAAACAAATTGGTGTATTTCTACTTTGATATGGTATCGATTTATCACCAATCTCTGGTGCAACGAAGGGCATGGGCAAGAATCTCCATCCAGTGTATGCTAAAGATGCGAGGCACAAAGGGAAACCACAGCTGCGTTTGATAGAAGCAATAGCCAGAGTAGGATTCAAATCCACACATGCACAGTGACAGAGCCTTAACCTCTGGGCCGTGAAACCCATGGCAAAGGGTCTCAAATGTGACCACATCAAGATTACATGTGGTTCACCTAGGGGATAAGACATTCCCTGAGCGGAATCGAATACACACCTTTATTTTTCTGCTTTCAGCGGAATAGTAATACCAGCAAAATCCAAGGAATTGACCTCGCCCTTGGAAGGAATACCTTGTCCTTGATTTATTCCGAGTCGGAACTGTCTCAGAATGAACCAGCAAACATGAAAATACCGTCACATTCACACGCACATTTAGTCTTGACGCAAAAGTTCTTCAGACAGTTTCTCTCTCACGTGAAGACTTTTATATGGAGAGAGAAGTGAAGGTGATGTTTTAGCTCGATTGTCTTTCTCACATGGCTGAACCTGAACTGGGTAAAATACCCGGAAATGCAGTTTTGTTTGTTTAATTTTATTAATTTTGCTGCAATTTCACTCTGTTCATTGCAATGATCGGAAGTGAATTTGATTTATGTGGTTGGAACGTTAAATGTTGCATTTAATTTTGCTCCGAATTTATTTCAGCTTAAAGAAAATACTGATGAGAAAAGCAGAAGGTTAAACTACAAAACAAGATGCCAGTTTTGATGCTCAGTTACTTTGGCAGATTTCAGTGGTTGTCAAATGAACCCAACATCATGGCGATGGTCCTCCCACCTTTAAGCCATGGGATGAAAGCAGGAAATCGATCTCCAAGAGACGGGTCAATTCCTGTACATTATGGAATAGCTTTCCTTGACAATATACAAAATCTGGTCAGTTCCATTTATAATGCTTCATGTGGGATATTAATAGAAATCTTTCAAAACTCTGAGGTTTTTTTTTTGCTGAATCTTACTCAGCTGCATACGTTCCCGATATTTCTTTGCATCTGAAGTCGTCCAAATTAGACATTGTTTCCTCGCACCTTCTACCCCCCAGACCCCACTTTTACACTTTTACCTGGCCACAGGGTGTCTCTCTCCTGGTGAAACTCACTGCTTGTGCGTCTCTAAATGTGCCTTTCCAAATATTTTGGAAACGGATTCTCTGATGACAGAAATTCTGCTCCCATCATTTCTTTGTCCTACATCGATGGTTTTGAAAGCCTGACGTTCAGAAATATACGAACTTGAAAGAGTGAATTTTCCACCTATTTACTCTCTCCAAACGTAAAATTCTCAGGGAAACTTCCATTCTGTTTTCCTTGGTTCAGTGTCAAATTTTTCAACACACAAATAAATAAAATTCCATCCCCACTAAACGCCGTCAGCATCGTCTCTAATGTCTTCGCAGCCCAGTAAACGCTGGCAGTGTCCTCTCTGATCGAATCACAGATTCCCTCCATGGCAGAAAGTAAAGTTCAGCCAATCGAGTCTGTAGGGACACTCTGAACAGCATCTCAACCAGATCTAGCTCCCGTCTCTATCCCCGCAGGCCCTTGGCTTGTGATTTCAAATAAACCTGCTGGAATAAAACCTGACATCGTGTGACTGCTGACCTTATCGCTGTGTTACCCATGGCTAACTCACTTAACTTACTGAATTCACTCTCTGGACACATCAGCGCAATTTAACATGACCAATCTACCTAACCTACAGACTTAACAGCAGTTTGAACCACTGAGCAAATGTACCATCACATTGAACACTATCTGTATCATTTACACACTGGTAACTCAGCCGAGTGAACGCAAGCTGCGCCCATCAACCGGAATTCAATGCAATCAAACGTGGTTCTGCGCTGTTCAACCTCATTCGTTCTGCTGGAAATGTTTCTGCACTCAGGTCTGAATGGGTTTACTCTGCTTTCGGCCTCAGATTCCTGCTGTAAATAAACACATTAGTCAGGAACAACTCTATATAATGGTTTTCATTGCAACACAAACACAATGTGCAGTTTGCTGAAGTTACGTGTTTTCACTTTCACTGACACTCTTTCTCCCCAGGAGCTGCAGTCCTTCCCCAGCTGATTCAGACAGCACTGTCTTTCCTGTGACATATCCAATCGAGAATGGAAGGCCAAGCATGAGGGACACTAACCACGATACTATGGAGGACAACATCGAAGGAGGCCCTTCAGCCTGTTGTGGCTGCACTTGTCCAACGCAACTGCTTAACGACCTGAATCAAGTCTTCCATTGTTTAGCCCACAATCTTCTATGTTTGGGAACAGCAAATTAGCATGTCAATTTTTTTCAGGTTGGAAGGGTTTCCACCTCTCTGACTCTTTCCGCACATCTACTCAAAACTGTCTGCCTTTTCCCGAAATCTCTTGGCCCCAGTGTTCGATCCCTCCATCAATAACAAACGCTTCTTTCAGTCTATCCTATCCATATCCCCCATTATTTTCTACATTTCAGTCGTGTCTTCTCCAATCTCCTCTGCTCGGTGACAAACTACCCCAGTCTGTCCAATCTCTCCTCATAACTGAAACTCTTCAGCCCAGGCAATATCCCATTGAATCTGTCCTGCAATGTTTCCATTGCGATCACATCATTGCTATACTGTGAATTGTAGAACTGCACACAGTAATCTAGCTAGAGCCGAATTAACCCTTTTTTTCCCCGATTCTGTTACAGTATGAGGGCGGCGCTGGCTCGGCAATATTGATTGCGATCCCTAATTGCACAGCGGGCAGTTGAGACTCAACCATATTGCAATGGGTCTGGATTCACCTGGAGGCCCGAACAGGTAAGAATGGCATTTTCCTTCCTCAAAGGACGTCAGTAAACCCGATGGTTTTGTTTTTTCAACAATTGACCATGGAGTTACAGGTGTTATTAGATTCGTAATTCCAGATATTTATTGAATCTCAATTCTAACATCTGGCATGGTTGGAGTCAAACCCGGGTCCCTACTCCATTTGCAAGGTGTCTGAGTTAACAGTCCAGTGGTAATAGAGCTCAGCCATTGCAGAAAACCCGTGAAACTAATCTTTCTCAATGACGTCGCTTTTCCTTGATATTGTAATGTGTCATTTTCCTGAGCTTGACCCCCAATAATCGCAAGTCCATATCAGTAAAAGCTGCTACATGAGGATTGGCCTCACAACAGCGGTAACCAAATGGATCAACTGGTCTGCAGGTCCCGATGGTGGGGTTGGGGCACGTTCATCCAGCAACAGTGACCGCAGCAGCACAGAGTGAACAGTACCAATGTGAGAGTCAGTATTAGATTCTGCAGTGACTTAATGAAATAGGAAATGACTCCACAACCACATGATGAAAGAGCAGCGTTCCGAAAACTAGTGCTCAGTTAAACCTGTTAGACTCTAACCTGGTGTTGTGTGATTTTTAACTTTGTACACCATAGTGCAACACCGGCATCTCTAAATTAATGAAATGGGGATGTGGGATGGAAAGTTCAGTTAGTGATCGAAGGAGGGAGAGAAATCTCTGAGAACGGGTGGATTTGAATTCGGACATATAAAACACAGAGATGTGAGCAAGCAGAATTTGAAGGGAAAATTGGAGAAAATTACCATGTTAAAACAACTGATTCCTTTGCGTTTCACAAAATCTGGGGCAGATAGAGCGATTACTGCCGTGACTCGGATTCGAACCGAGGTTGCTGCGGCCACAACGCAGAGTACGAACCACTATACGATCACGGCATTCCACAGACGCACACGCTAACTGCGTGCTATAAGTACAGTATTATAGGAAATGTTAGGCAGCGTACCAAATGTACAATATCAGTGCAAAGCGAACAGTGGCAGGTCTGTGGGAACTCAGAATGGGCTGACCGTTTAATATCGGTTCTCCCAGAGGCTGTGGTGATTCCATCATTAATATGCTGAAGGCTGAGATAAATAGATTTCTCCAAAACATCAAAAACTCCGGGGACAGTGCAGGTGTTGTTGAAATGTATGCTTCAATAGTAATGCAGTTTAACATCGGCTATTTCACCAGTTTCCCCACACAAGGCAGTAACCACTGCTGCCACATTGTCCCAATTCCCCGCCCCAGTATCAGAGGAACTGAGTGGCGCAGTCGCAAAGATCAAACTGGAAGTCGGGATGGGAATGAGGTCGCACAGATACTCGAGGACTCCAGTGACACAACCGGTGAATGCTCAGCATTTCTATCACGGTTTAGAGGCGCAAGCAATTCCGAGGTTGGGAGTGCTCCTGGTCAAAGGCGGGGCAGAAGGGTAATTTTTTCCCATTTATAACAATCTACAGTGCATCTTGCTGAGACAGCTGAGTGCCACAACTGGAGCATGGGCGGCTGGTTTGAAGTTTGAACTTGCTTCACTGTCACCAACTTGCCTGGAATGAATTGCTTTCACTATTTTTCTTTCCAATTGTTTAGTATCTCCCTGCAGTCTGCGGCTTTCTTCCTCATGGTTAATCGCATGACTAACTGTTGTATGATCCGCACACTGCTAAATCACGGCCACTACAAGTAAATATGAGTCATTGATCTATATGAGAAAACAGTGGAACTCACTGCAGGCATGCTTTGTCGGTTTGCAGGCGACGCCAGAATTGTAGACAATGAAGAAGATTATCTAAGTTTCAAAAGGATCTTAATCCAATGAGTCGTTGGACTGAAAAATGTGACATGGAGTGCAATCTGGATAAATGGAAGTTATTGCATTTTGGTACAACAACAAGTTGCGTAGTGTTGGAGAACACGGAAGCTCGGGGTGCAGGTGCATAATTCCTTGTAGTTTGCATCACCTACAGACAAGATGGTTCAAAGGCATTTAACATACTTCCCTTCATTGTTCAGTCCTTCGTGTATAGGAGTTGGGACGTTATGTTGAAGCTTTGCAGGACATTGATGAGGCCACTTCTGGTATATTATGTCCAGTCCTGGTCGCCCAGTTGTTGGAATGATATTATTCAGTTGGAGCAGGTTCAGAAAAGTATGCACGCATGTTGCCGTGTGTGGAAGGTTTGAGTTATAATGAAAAGCTGGATAGGCTCAGACTATTTTCAGATTCGAGATCGGGGTGCTGGAAAACCACAACAGGTAAGGCAGCATCCCAGGAGCAGGAGAATGTTTTTTTGCGCAAGTGTCCTTCATCGGGTTCTTCCCCGAAACGTCGATTCTCCTGCTCCTCAAATGCTGCCTGACCTGCTATGCTTTCCCAGCACAACACTCTGGACTCTGATCTCTCATCTGCAGTTCTCACTTTCTCCTAGTTGAGACTGTTTTCACTCTAGGATAGGAGTTTGAACGGCGACCTGATAGAAGTTTATCAATTATTGAGAGGCAAGTTAGAGTTAATGATAGCGGCCTTTTCCCAGGAGGGGAATTTCAAGGCGAGAGGGCATCTGTTTAAGATGAAAAGAGAGAGATTTTTTTTAAAAAATCACGTGAGGCTTTTTTTAAGGAAGGTGTTTTACGTGTGCAATTAACTTGCTGAGGAAGTGATGGATGAGGGTACGTTTGCAACATTTAATGGACAATTGATTACAAACATGAATGGGAAAGTGGGATTTTTAAAATAAATTTCTTCATGCCTCGTACATCAGTTATTTCCAAGAGGACATTTAAGAGTCAACCACGGTATTATCCATCTGGAGTCTCCTGTGGGACAGAGCAGATGAATATAACAGTTTGCTTCCCGAACTGGCATGAATTAATCAGATGGGATTTTCCACACATCTGATTCAGGTCATCATGCGACTCTTCAATTCCAGGTGCTTATTGAATTCAAACCCACTATCTGTCATGCCAGGACCTGAACTCTTTGTCCCCAAAATATTACCTGGTTTTTTGGATTAACAACACAGTAATAAAACTACAAGGGCATTATAACCACTCAACGGGTACAGCAGGAGGCAGATAGGATGAGATTAGTTTGGCAGTATGTTCAGCATGGATTGGTTGGACTGACAGGCCTGTTTTCATGCTGTATGACTCTATGATTGACGCTATGGAACAAATAGCTGGTTGGGATTAACAGCAGCATTGACAGCATAATCGAACACCTGAAGTGTATGACATATGTAATCCTGCTGAAGTCTCCGGAGGTTGTTTTGCTCAGTCATCCTTCCCACACACGGGACTGGTGAACGGTCTCTCCCCAGTGTTACTGATGAAGTGAGTTTCAATTTCTGTGGTTAATTGAATCCCTTCCAGCAGTTCCCACATTGACCTGCTTTCTCTGTGGTATCAGTGTCCTTTTTTTCTACGCAGGGTAAATGATCCTTTCAAATTGTGTCCACACAGATGCAAATCCCGTTTTCCATGTTGTTAATCTGTTTCCATTCTTTCTCATTCATCCACAGGGTGTGAGTATGACTGGTCAGGACAACATTTATTTTTCGCCCCTCGTTCATTGCTGTCTGGCTACACCACAAACTCGGGTGTGATCCCAGCCTCGGGTGTCTGTCTGTGGGCAGTCTGCACATTCTCTGTGTGTTTGCGTTTTTATTTCTCCCTCTGACCAAAGATGTGCCAGTTACAGGGATCAACAATGGGAAATGCAGGCTTATGGGACAGGGAATACCCTGGGGTCTTGTGGGATACGCTTCCGATATACCCTGTGGACTGGAAGGGCCGACAAGCCTCCCTCCCCACACAGTGGGGATTCTTGAACTAAGGGTCAGCCCATGTTTGTTTCTGGTCCTGGAGTCTCTCGTAGGCAGGACTGGGTGAAGATGGTAGAATCCCCTGCATAAGGGACATGAATGAATGAGATTGCAGAAAATTAAAGTCATGATCTCTGTTTCTGAAGTCAGGCTTTTATTTCAGGTTTTATTCGTCGACCTTCAAGCAAATCGATCCATTTGGATACTGCGGTTGTAAAATCAATCCCCATGTAGCAGCTTTTACTGACATAGGCCAGAGATAATTGGAGCGTCCGGCTCATGGAAAAGACCCAGGGCAGTTTTGGTGAAAAGACATTTTATTGGAAAAGATCAGCTTTTATGGCTTTCTGCGTTGGTCTTGTGTTAATTTCATAGGACTGATAATCCAGAGACCGATGTAATAGTCTGGGTACTCGGGCTTGAGTCCCACTATGTCATGATTGTCAAATTTGGATTCAAAAAATATCTGCAAGGAAGAACCTAATGACTACTATAGATCCATTGACAATTGTTGAAAAAAAAATCTGTTCCACTGATGTCATTTCGGGACGGAATTTGCTATCCTTACTTGGTCTGGGCTGCATGTGACTTCAGACTCATAGAAATATTGTTGAGTCTCAACTGCCCTCTGGGCAATTCGGAATGGATAATAAATTCTGCTTAGACAGAATCGCCCTCATACTAATCCAGAAATTTTAAAACAAATGCCGATTATGCTTTAGCAAGAATGTTGTGTGCAGTTTTGCAAGTCACATTATAGCAGGGATGTGATCACACTGAGAAAATTGCAGGAGATATTTACCGGGATATTGTTTGGGCTGAAGAATTTCAGTTGTGAAGAAAGACAGGACAGAGTGGAGTGTTTGTCGCAGTGCAAAGGAGATGTAGACAAGACATGATTGAGTATGGACAGGGTTGACTGAATGAGTTTCCCATTGATGGAGGGATCGATCAGCAGGGGCCAGAGACTTAAGGAGAAAGACAGAAATGTTTGAGAAGATGTGCGCAAAAGCTTTATCAGCCAGTGGGTGGTTGGAATTTGGAATACACTGTCTGCATTTTTCAGAGTGGCAAAAACCCTTATAACTGAATAAATATTCAAATGTGAACTTTTGATGCCAAGACATATAAGGCTGTGGGGTAACCATTCTGAAATGGGATTCAGTTCATTAGGCAGTTGTTTTTGACAAGTGTGGCCACATTTGGTTGAAGACCCTCCTTTGACACTTTTGCCCTCGGTAGTATAATGGTTAGTGACCCCGCCTGTCACAGGGCTCAATTCTCCGCTGGGGACAGTGTAAACGTTTTAAAACTGTCGCTCCATTCCCAAGTGCGGGTATTGATACCTGTCCTTCCATTCTCGATGGGGCGTATCACAGGAAGGACAGTGCTGCCTGAATAAAGGTGGGGAAGGACTGCAGCTCTCAGGGAGGCAGAGTGTCAGTGAACGGCCAAACACGTGACTTCTGCAAACTTCACCTTGTGACTGTGTTGGAATGAAAAGCATTTGACAGACTTGTTCTGGATTGATGTGTTTACTAGAAGCAAGAAGCTGAGGAATAAACAACATAAACGCATTCAAATATGAGTGCAGAACCATTTCCCGCAGCACGAGTGAAATTGTAAAGGACAGAGTAGCGTTTCGATACATTGAATTTGGGTTCATTTGTTACACCAGGGTATAAAACCATTAAAAAATGATACAGCATTTGCTCAGTATGATGGCACATTGTCTCAGTAATTCGCACTGCTGTTCAGAGGGAGGGTTAGGTTGATTGGCAAAGTTAAATTGCTCTCTCATGTCCAGGGAGTGAATTAAGTGAGTTAGGTGAATTCGCCGTGGGTAACGCGGGGATCAGGTCAGAAGTCACAGGACGTCAGGTTATACTCCAACAGGTTTATTTGAAATCATAAGGGGGAGGGATTCCCCTTCTTCAGGTGAAATATAAGGAAATAGGGAGGGGAGCTAGGTATAGGTGAGATGCTCTTCAGAGAGTCGACACCGGCTCGATTGACTGAAATGTTCTTTCTGCACTGTAGGATTCTGTGATTCTATGAATTGATAATGACGGTGTTTAATGGGATGTAAAGCCATTAGAGAAGATGCTGATGGGGGTGTACTGAGGATGAGATTTTGTTCACTTGTCTTCTTGGAAAATTGAGAACAGTTATCCCTGAACCAAGGAAGACTTAATGGGTTTTTTTACAGGTTATGAAATGTTTGGACAGAGTAAAAGGTAGAAAATTCTTTCTTTCAAGTAAGTAAACATCTAGATGTCAGGCATTCAATACCATTGATAAAACCTTTGAAGGACAAAGAAATAATGAGAACAGAATCGCTCTGACTCCGAGAATCTGTTTTTCCAAATATTTGGAAAGGCACATTTGGTGACATACAAGAAATAAATTTCACAAGGAGAGAGACAGCGTGTGGCTAGGTAAAGGTGCAGAGGTGGAGTGTAGTCGGCCGGAAGTTGCAGGGAAACAATGTCTAAGTTGGTTGACTTTAAATGTAAAGAAATTTCTTTAATGTGTGCAGCTGAATAAGATTCGGTTCCAAAACTCTGCATTTTGAAAGATTTGGCATAATATTCCACCTATAGCATTGTGAATGGAACTGAGTGGATTTTTATTTATTGTGAAGGGAAGATATTACATAATGAATAGGAAGTGACCAGTTGCTTGGAGATCGACTTCCTACTTTAATCACATGCGTTAAAGATGTGAGGACAAGCACCATGATGTTTGGTCCTTTTAATGCTCAGTGAAATCTGCCAAAGCAACGAGCAACAAAATTGGTGGGTTTTCTTTTGCACTTTAACCCTCTGTTTTTCTACGCAGTATTTTCCTTAAGCTGCAATAAAGTCAGAGCAAATTTGAATACAACATTAATCGTTCCAATTAGATATATCTAATTCACTTCTGATTATTACAATGTACATTGTGAGGTTTCAGCAAAATTTAAATGAAACGAACAAATTAGCATTTCTTGCGATTTACTCCAATTCAGGTTCAGCCATATGAGAAAGGCCATTGAGCAACAACATCGCCTTTATTTCACTCACCATGGCTGCTTCTTCACTTGAAAGAGAAAGTGACTGAAGTAATTATGAGTCAAATGTAGATGTAAATTTGACGGAAAATTCTTGTCCTGTTTCATTCTGACTCAGTTCTGACTCAGAATGTATTACTAACAGCTATTCATTCTGACCAGCATGGCTATTTATTGGAATTTGCTGTTATTATAATTCTAGTGAAAGCAGAAACACAATGGTGTGGATTCGATTCCGCTCTGGAACTTTCTCATCCATGACTTTCATCACATGTAACCTGATGAGGTCACATGTCACACCACTACAAAATGTGCTGAGGAGACCGAGCGATTATGGTGGTGGGTTATTATACCGCTGTGCTCCACATTCACGGGTTCGAGTCACACTCTGGTTGCTAACTTTACGCACCGATCTAGCAGTTTTTCTTTGCACATCACACTCTGGTACACACTGGATAGAGAATCTTGTCCTTGCCCTTCACTGCACGGGAGATTCACAAATAATCGACACCACATTAAAGTCGAAATGAAGAATGAGAGCAGTCATTCTATTCAATTGTAGATTAAATTGGTGTAATCAGAAAGAACACATTTTTCTTTCCGCCTTACATTCAATCTTGTCTTTCTATAAATTTACATCGAAAGAAAGAGAAAAAAAAAAAAACAAGCGATCGGGAACACAGGTTTATCCAGTGGGGTTGTTCATGAGTATTTTAACCTAATACTTCACAAAATGATCTGATTAGTATTTCAAACAGTCACTCGGAATTGGAACCGCAGAAAATCTCTCCAATGAGACGAACCTTTCATTCTTTCACAAATTTCTGCTGTGTGTGAATTATACAACGATCCATCATCCAGCGTGTTCACTGACTTGCCAACTGTATAAGATCGAGCAACTTCCTTCAGCAATCACAGCTTCTGCACACAGCCACCTGTGCTGAGCCCAGTGTCATTTGTTGCCCACAGGTCTCAGTACATTTCTTCTTGCTGAGTTTATGAGCATTGTTTCTGATCTGTCTGATCTGTTTAATAAACCTTTTCTGTCACTTCATCCCATCCCCTCACAATTCTGAACTTATGAATAAAATAAGGCGTTAGACCAAATGTTAAACCAAGTGGAAGTATGCTATTCAGCCCAAGGAGTCTGCTCAACCATTCAACAAACTCATGGATGATCTGATTTGGAAATGCCAGTGTTGGACTGGGGTGTACAAAGTTAAAAATCACACAACACCAGGTTATAGTCCAACAGGTTTAATTGGAAGTTCACTAGCTTTCGGAGCGATGCTCCTTTATCAGGTGATAGTCACCTGACTATCACTTGATGAACAAGCGTCGCTCCGAAAGCTAGTGTGCATCCAATTAAACCTGTTGGGCTATAACCTGGTGTTGTGTGATTTTTAACATAGTTAATCTGATAATCTTGAATTCCTTTCTGTTCACTTAGCTCGACAAAGTTTTATCATCTTTCTGATTAACTTTCTGGCACAGTTTGAATATACCCAACCACACAGTCTCAACAGCGGTTACTGGAAACTGCCACAGATTCTTTGACCCCTGAGCAAAGAAATTATTCCTCATTTCTGAATTTAATGGGCAATATCTAATTCTGAGATTATGTCCTCTGGTGCTCTCCTCAGAGCATAGGGCAAGCCACCTGCCCGTATCTACCCTGTCAAGATCCCACGAATATTGAACGTTTATAATTGTTATTATGTGATTATAAAGTTCCCCTCCTCCTCCTTTGTTTCAAGGATAATAATCCCAGCCTAACCAATCATTCCACGAAGTTCTACTGTCTACAGAATTAGCAACATGTTTGTACGTCTGCGCTGTCCCTTACATGTAATGAAGGCAGGTGGAGAAATTTCGGCGAGGAAACGGGTTGAAATTTCAGGCGCAGACGGGAATTGGAACTTGAAATCAGAAAGCGATTAGAATCGTATTGACCCACAGAAGGACCAAATACAGCGAAGATAACTCTGACAAATGAGAAACTAATCATATTCGATTGACATTCAATGGCTTCAATGTAACTGAATTCCTCCGTGTAATCGTCCTGGGAGCTAGTATTTAGGAGAAATGGAACCTGACCGCCCATATAAATAAGTTGACGACAAAAACCTGTCCGCGGGTCGACTTTGTTTGATTATTAACTCAACTCTTGTCTCCGTGAAGCCTACATCGTCCGCAACGCACAAATTTGATGTTTAACAAAACTCTCTCCATTTGCCGAGGTGGGTGCAGCTTCAATACCACTGAGGGAACTGGGCACCCTCCACGACAATGCAGTCACTTTACGGTATATTTTTCAACACCTGAATATTTATTCCTTTAACTGCTAAGGCACAATTGCAGCAGAGTGCACCACATAGAAGATTCACTGAAGTAAGTCATCCAGGCTTTGGTGACAGAACCTTCAAAGCTCAAAGACTGCACCGACTATAACGACAAGGTTGAAAATGCACTGAAACGTCACCATTTACAAATTACCCTCCAAGGCACATACCAGCATGACCTAGAGAGGTATCAGTGGTAAATTCATTGAGTGGTGCAGTAGGTTGATGGGCAAAGATTTATACTTCAGCCCTCTATCTTTCATCTTTCAATTTAAAAAATGTAGATTATTGCATGGACCAGACTTGTGCTCATTCCTTTAGTTGTTTCCTAAACTGGCGGTTGCTAAGGATCGAATATCATCCACAGTCTGTGGTCAACAATAGAAAATACCCAAAAACCTCTCGAACAACTGATCTCCCTGTCCAACAATCTTCTGGGATCTGTGAATGTCCACTCCAAGATCTCTTTGTTCCTATACACCACTCAGAATGCTCACTGTTATTGTTACAACTCCCCAAATTCACTACCACTCATTGGTCTGGATTCAATTTCATTCACCATTTTTCCTTTCCACCTGATGGATACGTCCCTGCGGTCGCTGAAATTATTCATTATAGTCAACTACACAACTATGTATCGTTAGTAAACTTCTAAATCATGACTCCTAATAGAAAAAAGTTTGATTTATTGATCTACATCAGGAAACAGAGGGACTTCACTGGGAAAAATCTTCCAAACATGGTTCCTTGCTGCATGGGATGAACAACTGCCATGTTCCAATCTCCAAGGGTTGCTAGCCCAGTATCTCGCCAATACATTTGCAGATGACACAGAGATTGGTGGAGAAGCCAGAAATCATAGGGGACTGTCAAAGAATGAAGGGGAATATAGATAGACAGAAGGGTTGAGCGGAGAATTGGCAAATGGTGTTCCATTCAAGCAAATGTGAGGTGATGATTTTGGGAAGTTTAATTCCAGAGCCAAGTATACAGTAAATGGAACAGCCTTGGGTAAACTTGATGAGAAGAGAGATCTGGGAGTTCAGGTTCTTTGTACCCTGAAGGTGACTGCACAGGTGGATAGAGTGGTCAAGAAGGCATATGGCATGCTTGCCTTCACCGGATAGGGCATTGAGTATAAGAGCAGGCAAGTCCTGCTAAAATTGTACAGGAGTTTGGTTCGGCCGCGTTTATAATACTCTGTACAGTTCTGGTATCCAAATTACCAAAATTATGTGGACGTTTCGGAGAGAATGCGGAGAAGGTTTACGCAGATGTTGCCTGGTATGGAAGATGCAAGCTCTGAAGAGAGGTTGAGTAGGTTACTTCTGCTTTCAGTAGAAAAAACGAGATTGCTGGGACCTGATTGAGGTCTACAATATCATGAAGGGTACAGACAGGGTGGCTAAAGATAAGCCTTTTTCCAAGATGAGTAATTCAATAACGAGAGGTCACGCGTTCAATGAGAGAGGTGAAACGTTTAAGGGAGATAGACATGGAAAGTATTTTACACAGAGGTTGGCAGGTGCTGGAATGCGTTGCCAGCAGAGGTAGTAGAGGCAGGCATGGTAGATTCATTTCAGTTGCGCCTGGACAGATGCATGAGTAAGTGAGGAGCAGAGGGATACGGATGCTTAGAAATTGGGCGACATGTTTAGGTAGTTGATTTGGATCGGCTCAGGCTCGGCTGTCCAAAGGGCCTGTTCCTGGGCTGCACATTTTCTGTATTCTTTGTTCTTCTTTGTTCACTACACTACCAACTGTGGGTTACAGGTGAAGTAGTGTTACTTCTGCAATCATAATTACTTATGCAAGGTAAATTAACACACACCATGCACAATTGTTTCAAGCAAGAGCTGAGTCAACAAGAATGAAACCTATGTAAAGGAAATATATAATTGTTTTCATATTAGCTAAAATGTGCATAAAGAATGAAATGTGCCTGCAAACAATGGTAGATGGTACAGACAAATAGATAAGGTGCTGTGAGGGTGTAGGTTAAGCCAGATATGCTTGTACAAGCAGTAGTTAAAAGCATTTGTTTCCCATTTCTGCAAAAAAAAAACCAAAAAAAACAATTAAAAGGTCTTAAGGTTCAATATGGTTGGGGAAAGGGAGGAAATGTCACAAGTGGGGGAAATAGATCGCAGTGAAGGAGGATATACCTAACAGTTGACCACAGCCAAGATGTGGTGAAAAGGCCAAGTAAAACCTGTACTTTGTTATGCACAAGGCCGGAGAAGGCAAGAGAGAAACAATAGTAATGGGCAGCGGGTTTGGAGTAGTGAATCCTATGTACTTGCTAAACTCTGCGAGTCCATTTCAGGCAACACCGCTTGCAAGCGTATAATAAACATACTAATTGCTTCATATCTTGTCTCGCATGAAATTATTGAAGTGAGTGGGTTTAGTTTCTCACAATTGGGGGATCCTCCGCGATTTCTTCCATCGCCGGGGGGAGTGGTTGGCCCTGGACACTGGGAAGAGGCCTCCCATTCACAATTGAGGAGCGGTTTTTGTCCCGGTTTTGTCCGCTCCCTTGGGTGGCTGGTACGAATCCCACAAGAGAGACATCTGAATCAGACAGTGAGAGGAGGTCGATAAAAAATATGGAAAAAAAAGGGGCCAGGCAAGTCTGTGCACAGACCAACGTCACAAAACTGACTTTTAAGTATTAACTTGGTGGCCGGGAAAAGGGGTATTTAATCGCTGAGGGACTGGTGAGGGACCCGAAAAATGGGGGATAGGCAAAGAAAGTCGAACTGTCACTGAGTAAAGGAAGAAAAAGTCCCTGGTAACTTTCCTCCTGAATGTCCGTTGGGGAGGATGTTGAGGGAATGGACAAGTAACACTTGTACAAGAGAAAATGATAAAAAGAAAATGATTGAATATTGTTGTTTAGTATGGACCAAAGAACCAATCCTTCATCCAACTGTCTTCTGGCCAAAGTATGATTCGGATGAGGATTGGGTATGTCAGTATTTAGATTTGTATGTGAATAAAAAACAAACTTTTAGTCAAGAAGAGGCGGACTATGCGTCCTGTTGGAAGGGCATTTTGGTCATGATGGTAGTAAAGGCAAAGGATTCCCCCTCTGCCCCACCCAGCTCCTGGGATCGTTTCTCCTGTTTGCACTCCCGCACCCCCCCCCCCCCCCAGTACCATAAAATCAGATAAGGTGAAAATGGGGGAGGAGGAGAGACAGACAGACAGGGACAGGGAACGGATGACCCACAAGAGGAGAACGAAGGGGCGGTGGACGGGGATGTTGTTGTTCCCGACCCTCAATCCACAACAAAAGGAAGGGAAGATAAAGTAGACGTAGAGGAGGTCTTTGGAGTATCTAAACGAAAGCCTAAGGGGGAAAAACAAAAACAAAAACAAAAACGGGGAAGAATATAAAGACTTATCCCCTTTCGGAGGTACCAACAGGGGATAAAGAGATTGGGTTTGTAAGTGCCCCCCTCACCAGTGGGGAGGTCAGAACATTTAAAAAGGAGATTAAGGTCTTGGTTGAGGATCCGGTAGGGCTGTCTGACCAAATTGATCAATTATTGGGGCCCAGTCTGTATACGTGGACAGAGTTAATGTCTATTTTGAATGTACTATTTACTGGGGAAGAAAGGGGACTTATACCAGGAGCAGCCATTGAAATATGGGACAGGGAACTTCCCATTGGAGATGGGGATACCGAACAGGGAGAGACGGAGTTTCCTCTCAGAGACACCCAGCGGGAAAATCAAAACCCGGAACATAGGGAAGAAATGATGGAATTGAAAGACCTGATTCTAAAAGGAAGAAGAGAGGCAGTTCCGAAGTCGCAGAATTTGACTAAATCCTTTGAGGTAAAAGAGGAGAAAGATGAGATACCCTCAGCTTTCTTGCAAAGATTAAGAGACTCAATGCGGATATACTCTGGAATGAACCCTGAGGACCCAGTGGAACAGGGTCTTTTGAAAGTATATTTTGTGACGAAGGCATGGCCAGACATACAGAAAAAGATACAGAAGATAGAAGGGTGAAGTGAAAAACCATTAGATGAATTGTTAAGAGAGGCAAAGAAAGTGTTTGCAAAGAGAGAGGTTGAGAGACAAAAACAGAAGACAAAAATGATGGTAGATACGATTGATGAAGTAGTTAAGAAAAGAATGGAACTAATAATGAGCAACCGGAGCGGTGGGTGGCAGCATGTAGGACAGAGAGGAAGAAGGAGTGGAAGAGGAAAAGGGGGAGCATTTGATAGAGGGTTCTGGCGACAGGGACAGAGATGGAAGTCTCCACAGGCAGGATGCTGTTATTGCAGAAACTCGGGTATTTTAAGAGGGAGTGTACTGATCTACAAAGGGAAGAAAGGGCAATTCCGTTTATGAGTTTTGATGAAGATTAGGGGTGTTAGGGGTTCCTGCCCCCGGGGAGCCACCAAGAACTCTTGATAAATTTGAAGGTGGGACCCTGTGGGGAAGAGGTAGTCTTCCTAGTAGATACGGGGGTAGCACGGTCATCACTGATTTTTAAACCAAAGAAAGTAGGAATGCCCACACGGTCAATTACTGTTTCCGGGGTAAAAGGGGAATAATATACTGTTCCAGTATTTGAACCTACGATGATAGATGTTCCGACGGATACAGTCACAGGGGAACTGTTGTATATCCGTGATATAGGAAGTAACTTACTAGGGATAGATTTAATTATCCTCTTAGGACTGGAGATTTGAATTCAGGAAAAAGAATTAGTTGTACAAATGGCAATGTTGACAGAAGATGTGGAGAGAGAGATAGACCCTATTATATGGGCTAGAGAAGGGAAATGTGGAAAAATACAGATCCGTCCCCTAGAAATAACTTTAAAATGGAAAGGGGACGTTGTTTATGAGCGACATTATCCCATTTCCATAGAAGATAAACGAGGACTGTAGCCAGTAATTGAGGGGCTAGAGATGGACTATTGGAGCCATGTATGTCTCCTTATAATATCCTAATTCTACCGGTGCGGAAATCTGATGGAACTTATCGATTGGTGCAGGATTTGAGAACATTGAATCGAATAGTACAGGTCAGGCACCCAGTGGTGCCAAATCCCTATACGTTATTAAGTAAGATCCCTCATGACCACAAATGGTTTAGTGTGATAGATTTAAAGGATGCCTTTTAGGCTTGTACCTTGGCGGAGGAAAGTAGGAATTTGTTCGCCTTTGAATGGGAAGATCCCAAGACAGATCGGAAACAGCAATAGCGGTGGACCGCGCTCCCCCAGGGATTTACAAAATCCCCGAATTTATTTGGACAGATGTTAGAAGAAATATTGGAGAAATTTAGCAGCCCCAAGGGAACTACCCTGTCCCAGTATGTAGACGACCTCTTAGTAACAGGAAAGAGAAGAGAAAGAGTAGTAGAAGCCACTAAAAAAAATGTTGAATTTCCTGTGTCAGCAGGGACTGCGAGTATCTAAAAACAAAATACAATATGTGGAGCGAGAAGTGAAATACTTGGGACATTTAGTTAGTGAGGGAAAGAGAAAGGTAAGCCCGGAACGGTTAAAGGGAATAGTGGGGATTCCGTTGCCCAGGAATAAACGGAAATATCTTAATTGTTTGGGTTTAACTGGATACTGCAGATTGTGGATTGATTCTTATGCTCAAAAGACGAATAAATTAGTTCTCAAACCATTAGAGGAGGAACCAAAGTGTCTGAGTTGGGAAGAAGAGGAAAAATAACAATTTAAGTAATTCAAAACAGATCTGATCCATGACCCCATGTTAGCCTTACCTTCTCTAGATAAACCTTTCCAGCTCTTTGCTACCGTTGATAAGGGAGCGGCTTTGGGTGTATTAACCCAGAGGTGGAGAGGAATGAAACAGCCAGTAGCATATCTTTCGAAGCTCTTGGATCCAGTATCCTGGGGGTGGCCTGAGTGTGTGCAGGCCCTGGCTGCCACTGCATTGTTGGTGGAGGAAAGCAGAAAGCTTACATTTGGGGGAGCCCTAATAGTAAGTACCCCACACCAAGTGAGAATGATCCTAAACCAAAAAGTTGGGCGATGGTTAACAGACTCGCGGATTCTGAAGTATGAAGCAATATTAATACAAAAGGATGATCTAGTGTTGGTCACGGACAATTGTTTAAATCCAGCTGCCTTTCTTTGGAAAGGGAAGGAGAATCTCCTCAGAATCCAGAACACAACTGCCTTGACGTTATAGAATAACAAACTAAGGTCCGCATGGACCTGAGAGATGTTCCACTTCATGCAGGAGCCTGACTTTTTATAGACGGATCATCCCGGGAGACTGAAGGGAAAAGAAATAAGGAGTATGCAGTCGTAGACGGGACGAAAGGTAGTGTGGTAGAGACAGGAAGGTTGCCAAATACGTGGTCAGCTCAGACCTGCGAACTCTATGCATTGGAAAGAGCCCTTAGGGCATTAGAAAATAAAGAGGGAGCAGCATACAGTGACTCAAATATGCATTTGGTGTTGTGCACACTTTTGGAAAGAATTGGAAAAAAAAGAGGACTGATCAATAGCCGGGGGAAGGAATTAGCACATGAGGAGCTGATTAAATGGGTCTTGGAGTCCCTCTTACTCCCCCGAGAAATAGTGGTAGTGCATGTAAATGGTCATCAGAAAGGAAATGGACCAGAAGTTAGGGGGAATAGATTAGCCGATGAAGTGGCTAAGGAAGCAGGCCTGGACCCACAAGGAGTGCTGATTCATTCCCTAATACCTACTGTCCCTGATCCCCGGAAGCTTCTATACTTACTGAAAGAGAAGAAAGAGAATTGAGAGATTTAGGGGCTACAAAGACAGCTGACGGGCATTGGAAGTTACCTGATGGAAGGGAAATGTTAAACAAAATGATGATGCGGGAGATTATGGCCGTCCTACACCAAGGCAGCCATTGGGGAGTACAAGCAATGTGTGATTTAGTTCTTAGGGAATATGGATGTAAAGGAATATATACAATTGCTAAACAAATATGTGAAGGATGTATAATATGCACAAAGGTAAATAAGAAAGTCCTGAGAAAACAGACCCCGGGAGGAAGAGACCCAGGATTGAGACCCTTCAGAGTGTATAAGAAGATTATACTGAACTACCCAGAGTAGGAAGATTAAAATATATGCTGGTCATAGTAGATCATCTACCTGGTTAGTTTGGGGCATACACTCTAGCTACTGCCACTGCAAGTGTGATGTCTAAAACAATATTAGAGCACATAATTCCCCGATATGGGCTCGTGAACCATATAGATTCCGACCAAGGAACTCATTTTACCTCTGAAGTGTTACAGGGGGTAATGGAAGGTTTGGGAATTTTCTGGGAGTTCCATGCTCCATGGCACCCACCATCATCAGGAAGGCTTGAGAGAATGAACCAAACACTCAAACGACAGCACTCGAAATTGATAATAGAAACCAGACTCCCTTGGAACAAATGTTTACCTATAGCTCTCTTGCAAGTACGAACAGCCCCAAGGAAAGATTTGGGACTAACCCCGATGAAATCATATTTGTATTACCTTATCTGGGAAAGAACGGAGAATTGACAATTCCCGAAACTGAAGACTTGTTCTAAAGAAGTATATACTGGGCTTGTCCGCCGCTTTGTCTTTCCTCAGGAAACAGGATTTATTGGCACAGACTCCGCCCCTTGAATTCACCGCCCATCCCATCCGGCCGGGAGATTGGGGCTTAGTAAAATCATGGACAGAGACTAAATTGCAGCCGGACTGGGAAGGGCCATATCAGGACCCTTTGACCGAAACGGCAATAAGGACAGCGGAGAAAGGCTGGACTCACTACACACGGATCAAAGGGCTAGTAAAATGTCCAGTTGAGGAAGAAGTCTGGGCAACCGAATCAACGCAAGACCCGCTGAAACTCAGGCTGAAGAGACTTAGAGTAACTGATTATACAGTGGCGATACGAGCGCGGGATTATTTATGTAGGATTGTGTATTAAGGTTTTTTGTGCTTCAGCACAATTTTTAGAATGCTGGGGATGCTTAGAGTTATGATGCTAGCTCTCTTAGTATTGGGATTTTGTCAAATATAATTTTCATATGTGTGATTAACGGTCCCTGAGTCTGATAATCAGCAAGCAATAGATCTGATGCATGTAACTTAGTACATTGTGGGGATGTCGATAATCAGAGACAGTACCGCAGCTCAGAGATACATCTTAAGTCCATTGGGGATGGTACTTGGTATAATGGTCTCGTCACAGTACACTGGGCCCTCCTTCCGACCAGTTTGCGATTGTCCCGATAAAAAGTGTAACCCAATATACCTAATGATAAAGAAAACCACATGGCTCAAAGCAATTCTGGGAGGTGGGGGGGGGGGCGGGGGGGGGGGTGTGGGCACCTATGAAATACAATTAGATAAAACATTTGGGATAGAAATGCAAGCAAACGGGAAGGATTTCTCGGGCAGTTGTTTTCAAATTAGCGTAGGACAGGGAAAACGGGCAGCATTATTGGATAATAAGGTACAACCTTTCACCCCTCCCAATGATCCTAAAGTAGTAAAAATTATAGAGATGAAGGACTTGAAACAGACCATCAAAATAGAAACTGGATACGGGGATGCAAATGCCTGGGTTGAATGGTTAAAGTATAGTGTAAAAAGTCTGAACAAGAGCAATTGCTATGCATGTGCCTCCAGTAGTCCAGTGGCCCAGGTGGTTCCCTTTTCGCTTGAGTGGAAGTGAGACAGGAAGGACATGAAATGTATGATAGCCCTGTATCAGGATAAGACTGCATGGAATGATAGGAATTGTACCTCCCTATCTCTTATTTTCGCTCCCTTGGAGAAGAAAGATTCAAAAGCCCCGCTATGTTTTCAACCGCAGTTGGAAATCACACGTCGTGTGTGGGTAGAGGAGGTACAAATCGGTCTAGAGATTTGGGGGAGCTCAAAGTATGTACAGAGATTAAGAATGTCATCAAAAAGGACAAGGGAGGGAACTACTCAGCACCAAAGGCTCCCCGAGCGGATCTGTGGTGGTACTGTGGAGGCGAAATATTGAGACCCACCCTACCACCGGATTGGAGAGGGATATGTGCAATTGTACAATTGGTAATTCCATTTATCCTGGCATTTGAGGAGGAAAAGATAGTGGGGAAAAAGGGAAGGAGTAAGAGATCACTGTTAGACACTTCTTTCGATGACAGGATTTATCTCGATTCTGTAGGAGTCCCTAGGAGGGTACCTGATGAGTTCAAGGCTCGTAATCATATTGCAGCAGCCTATGAGTCAGCTCTCTTTTGGTGGGTAACAATTAATAAAAATGTAGATTAGATAAATTACATTTTCTATAATCAACAGCGATTTATAAATTATACAATAGATGTGGTTAAAGGAATATCAGAACAGCTTGATGCGACAAATAGGATGGCATGGGAAAACAGAATGGCCCTCGATATGATTTTAGCAGAAAAAGGGTGTGTATGTGTGATGTTAGGAGGAAACTGTTGCACCTTTATTCCTAATAACACTGCACCTGATGGTTCAATTACTCGGGTGCTAAGGGGATTGACTACCTTAGCAGAGGAACTGGCTGAGAATTCAGGAGTAGACACATCTCTCACGGGATGGCGTGAATCATGGTTTGGAAAATGGAAGGGGGTGGTGGTTTCCATCCTTACTTCCCTGATAGTAGTAGCCGGGGTATTGGTAGCCATTGGCTGTTGCATCATGCCCTGTATACGAGGACTCACCCAAAGACTGATTCAGACAGCCTTAATAAAACAGATACCCCTAAAATGGAATCAGGGAGAGGAACTTTGTCGATTAAATAATGAGGGGATGAGTGAGTCCAAGATGGATGAAATCTCCGGAATGATGCTTCTGAATTTTGGGGGCAATGCTTAAAAGAAAAATGCAGAAGATAACAAATGGTAATTAAAGAAAAAGGGGGAAATTTTGGGATATAGGTAAAGTAGTGTCACTTCTGCAACATAATTATTTATGCAAGGTTTATGCACTCACACCAGTGTATAATGGTTTCAACCAGCTCTTGATGCAACAGCCAATGGCTACCAATACCCCGGCTACTACTATCAGGGAAGTAAGGATGGAAACCACCACCCCCTTCCATTTTCCAAACCATGATTCACGCCATCAACAAGAATGAAAACTATGTAAAAACAATGACTGCAGATGCTGGAAACCAGATTCTGGATTAGTGGTTCTGGAAGAGCACAGCAGTTCAGGCAGCATCCAAGTAGCTTCGAAATCGACGTTTCGGGCATTTGCCCGAAACGTCGATTTCGAAGCTACTTGGATGCTGCCTGAACTGCTGTGCTCTTCCAGCACTACTCATCAAGAATGAAAACTATGTGAAGGAAATATATAATTGTTTTGTATTAGCTAAAATGTGCATACAAGAATGAAACGTGCCTGCAGACAATGGTAGATGTGACAGACAAATTTGAATGTGCCTGCACTTTTCCAACACCACAGCTTCCTCACTTTCTCCAAATATGCTTAATGAACATGAACTGAAAATGTTAGCATCAGCAGTTGAACAAGACCAAATAAACATATTTTTTGAAATATCTATAGTGAAAACTTGTTTGAGAACATACAACAAATCAGATCGAACAACATCTCTTGCCGTTAGAACCCTTGGCCCTTCATAATAAAGAATAACCATGCTTTGACCAACCAGTATAGTGTATAACGACTGAACTGAAATACCAGAGGATAACGATTGCATTTATTGAAGGGAATGATAACCAGATCCTTACTGTGATCGTGGGAATTGATCTCAGGAACAATAAGATATTTACTGTGATTATTCCACTGAACAGTAATTAAATGGTCATGAAGATCTTTGTGTGGCTTTATGTGCAGTGTTTTGTTTGAACATTGATTTCAGTAACATTGAGATATTTTACAAGATTGACAATTGACAGTTAAAGATAAGTTTTAAAGGCAACATTTTAAAAAATTGTCAGTTTTGTTTAGCGAAACACAATTCTAAGTTTATGAAATCTCTACTGTGTGGAAACAGGCCATTTGGCCCAACAAGTCGACACTGACGTTCCAAAGAATAATCCACTCGGCACCATTCTGCTCTCAGATTACTGGACATTTACCCCTGACTAATGCACATAACCTACACATCCCTGAACAGAACGTACAGCTTAGCATGGCCAATGCACCTAACCTGCATATCTTTGGATTGTAGGAGAAAACCAGAACATGCAAACTCCACACAAACATATGGCCGAGGATGGAATCAAACCCAAGTGCATAACACTGTAAGACAGGAGTGTTAACCACTGATCCTCTGTTCTCAATGCCCAGCCCCCATGTTCAAGAGGTCTATGTAACTGTTCATTGGTTCTCTTGTCCAGATACTAATTTATAATTGATATCGCTTTAATTGTGCCCGGAATTTTGAGATTTGTCTCAAAGTTAAGAAGAAAACGAGGAGCAATTAATATGAGAAGTTGAGAGAATAGAAAACACAGTAAATTTAAATTACAGACTGTGAGAAACAAAGCTCACTCACTTCAATAATTTCAGCCCAAGACAAGATCTGAAGCAATCAGTTTGTTTATTAGACGCTTGCAAGCGTGGTGCCTGGAATAAGGCACACAGAGTTTAGCAAAGACATATCTTATATAGGATTCACTACTCCAAACCCGGTGTATCGAAAAGATTCCTGAAGGGCTTATGCCCAAAACGTTGATTCTGCTTCTCTTGAATGCTATCTGACCTGCTGTGCTTTACCGGCACAACGCTCTAGCTATTAGAAATATTTGACTGAACATTCAGAGACAATACTAAAACTTACCTCTGTCAATTTAATTTACTGCGCTTTCTACTCACTGAAGTTTTCATGTTAATTGCTCCTCTTTTTCTTCTTAAATCTGATACAAATTTCAAAATACAGAACACAATAAAATTCACATGAATTATAAATTTACATTCTGGGCAAGAAAACCAATGGAAGGCGATATAGAATTCTTGAACAGCCTACACATATGAATGAAAAAGCAATTCCTTCTAAAAAAAATGTTTCCACGTCTGTATCGTTTTCTCAATTCAATAATCCTGCAAGTAGTTTATAATTGTCAGTTGATCTCTCTGAATGAGTACCTAATCAATGTCAATGTAACAGCTGAAACATTAACAACAGATTGATATCTGGGTGTTAAAGACCTTATTTGAAGTCAACAAATGTTTGGTATTTACTAGAATCCCACCAGAAAACATTCTTGAATCATAATACAAGAAGTGAGATATGTGAGAGATGTGCAAACCTTATTTTTAAATTAACAAACTCGAATATTTTCAAAGCATTTCAATCTTACGGTCAAAATGAACAGGTGAATGGAAAAATAACAACAAGCTTCTGACAATTCATAAACTGAACAACAATTACATATTCACTTTGATCAAAGGACAGAGGAATATTTAGATGAATCACAATATTTAGTTACATAGTAGGTAACCAGCTGACTGACAAGTAATAGGTGGGAGCATTTGTTAGTTTCCTGAAGAAGATATCAACTTTATTTCCAATTTATAGCACGACAGAATAATGTTTAATGTGTATCAATTGTTTGAACTTGCCCCTTTGCAACAAAATAAAGGATCAATCTCATCGTAATCTTTAATTCTGCAACATTTTCAAATATTCTCCAGGAACTTATAAGCAATAGAATTAGATACAGGTATCCCCACTATCTGAAAGTACAGCGTTATTATGAAACCTTACATAAGCTGAAAAG
Source organism: Chiloscyllium plagiosum (assembly GCF_037043375.1). Taxonomy (NCBI): domain Eukaryota; kingdom Metazoa; phylum Chordata; class Chondrichthyes; order Orectolobiformes; family Hemiscylliidae; genus Chiloscyllium; species Chiloscyllium plagiosum. Next base: position 50,867,521 of record NW_028270183.1, read on the forward strand.
GCGTAAATCGAAGAAGCTTTAATCTTTTTCCTTTTTTTTCGTAAAAGTGAAAATCCTCTTCAGATTTCTTCCAGTTAGAGAAAGCAGGGACAGATGTAAGTCTTTTGTAAAAGCAAAGTGGCTAAAGCAAACTTTCCAAAAGTAGGGGATACGTGTACACATATTTCTTGGTAACCTGACTCAAATAAGTATCACATTTTGTGATTATTCTTATAATAGATAAAAGCAGATCTAATGTTGGATTGAAAAGCAATTCAATCTGTGCTTGTGTACTCTCTGATCACCATTCAGAGCAGCTCTTGATATATTTCTGTTGAAGTTGTGATTTGAAACCTTCCCTCGGGTCGAGTAATAGAGACCCTGCCACAGCTCCACAAGCTCCTTTCATAATGTTACCACTCAGGACGGCAGGACTGCAATATTATGTTTAATGTGGTAACTCAAATCAAAACTCATCAGCTGTTTATTGCAGTAATTTGGATGGGAATTAATCAGGTAGTTTCTGTGTGTAATGGACTGGAAATTAAACAATATTTTACAATAACAATGGAATAAAGGAATGATAAACTTAAATAAACAGGAATCTCATGACAATTCTTTGAAAGACAAATTGACAAAACTGTGTGATCATTGTCCTTTGATTTCTAATATGCATCAGTCACTCAATGTGAATATTCAGCTGAAGACAATTTCCCTTCCTTTCAACAACGTACAACTTTCACAAATTCAAACTGAACAGGCATTGAAAAAGGAAGGAACAAGCAGATGGTAATTCGATTTTCTTTACATAAACATGCGATTAATTTTAAGTAAGTTTTATATACGTAAAAAGGAAACTTATTGTGGTTCGAAATACAATAAATGTGAGCATGAAGTGAAATATAATCAAATCAATTTAACTGTGTTTTCTCAGTTAAAATACAGTTCAATATTCAAAGTAATCGAGTGATTGTACACTGCAATATCTTTAATTCAGTGCTGAGATATAATTCCACATTTATACCCCTTAGAGTGAATCAAACTTGTGCCAGGAGTCAGAGGGGGTAGGGGAGGTCCTGAATGAGTACTTTGTTTAAGTATTCACGAGTGAGTGGGACCTTGTTCTTTGTGAGAACAATGTGAAACAGGCTGATATGGTCGAACAGGTCGATATTAAGACGGAGAATGTGCTGAAAATATTGAAATATCATGGGGATAGATAAGTCCCCTGGGCCAGAAAGGATATAACTTAGGTTGTTATGGGAAGGGAGTCAAGGGATTACTGTGTTTTGGCGATGATCTTTGCATCCTCACGGTCCACTGGAGTCATACCAGATGATTGGAGGGTGGCAAACGTCATTCCCTTATTCAAGAAAGGCAACTGAAATATTCCTGGGAATCATTGATGAGTCAGTCTTACATCAGTTGTGGGCACATTATTGGAGAGGATTCTGAGAGACAGGATTTATGATTATTTGGAAATGGATAGATTGATTAGAGATGGTCAGCATGGCTTTGTGAGCGGCAGGTTATGTCTCACAAACCTTATTGAATTATTTGAGGATGTGACAAACACATTGGTGAGGACAGAGTAGTGGATGTGGTATGTCTGGACTTTAGCAAGGTGTTTGATTAGGTTCCACATGGTAGGCTCATTTAGAAAGTAATGAGGTCTGGGATACAGGGAAACCTGCCTGGTTAAATAATAAATTGGCTGGCCCATAGAGGACAGGGTGAGATTAAATGGATAGTTCTCAGCTTGGAGCACAGTGACCAATGGTGTTCTGAAGGGATTAGTTCTGGGGCCTCTACTCTTTGTGATCTTTTATAAATGACTTGGATGAGGAAGTTGAAGGGTGGGTTAGGAAGTTTCCAATGACACGAGAGTTGGTGGAGTTGTGGATAGTGTGGAGAGCCTTTGTAGGCTGCTAGAGGACATTGACATAATGCAGAGCTGGGCTGAGAAGTGGCAGATGGAATTCTACCTGTGAAAATGTGAAGTTATTCATTTTGGAATTTCAAATTTGAGTGCATATTTTCAGATTAAATGCAGGATTCTTGACAATGTGGTGGAAAAGAGGGATTGTGGGGTGCACGTCCATATATCCCTCATAGCTGACATCCGAGGTGATAGGGTTATTAAGACAGTGTATGGTGTGTTGGCTTTCATTAGCAGGGATATTGAGTCTAAGAGCCACGTGTTTATGCTGCAGCTCTATGGATCAGTGGTGAGACTACACTTAGAATATTGTGTTCGGTTCTGGTCACCTCATTATATATAGGATGCGGAAGCCTTAGAGAAGGTGCAGATGAGATTTATCAAGATGTTGCCTGGACTGGAAGGCATGTCTTCTGAAGAAATATTGAGGGAGCTGGGGCTTTGCTCATTGCAGTGAAAGAGGGTGAGAGCTTACTTGATAGCTTTGTGTAAGATGATGAGAGGCATAGATAGAGTGGATGATGAAAGACTTTTCCCAACAAAGTGGCATAATTTTAAGGTGAATTGGGAAAGTTGTGTGCAGATGTCAGAGATAGTTTCTTTATAGATAGTGGTGGGTGCGTGGAATGCACTGCCAGTGGTGGTAGTAGATTCAGATCCATCAGGGACATTTAAGCGACTCTTGGATAGGCACATGGATGATAGTAACTGAAGGGCATGTTGGTTAGTTTGATCTTAGAATAGGATAAAGGATCGGAACAACATCATGGCCAAAGGGCCTGTACTGTGCTGTACTGTTCTATATTCTATGGACTGAAATGAACAATTATTACATATTAGCAACATATAGATTTTCAAAACTCTATTAGCATACTTAAGAATAATGATAAATTTCATCTTGCTATTTGACTGTGCTATCTGCAAAAATGACCAGGAATTATTGTAGGGAAAAGTAATTAGGCTTTTCTAAATTTATAAGGCTGGGATTACACAGGTCATTCAAATGAGCAAAAGTCATATTTATAACAGTGCGAGTTGCAGCAGAAATAATGGATTCTTTTGTAGGTGCATTGATTGGAAATAAAATTGATTTTTATATTACTGTATAGGTACTAGGGAATATTGGATTAAATTCAGATTTAAACTTCACTGCTGTGTTAGCAAGACTAAACTAAAGCATATAATAATTATGATCATGCAAATGCCTTAATAATTACTGTTAGAATTCTGGAAAAAAGATATATTGCACCATTTTTCAAACAGTCAATAAATTAAATTGTGAATCTCAGTATACTTGTTACCCAGACCAATTATTATGCAAATTATTGTAATGGTAATGACTTAATAACTAATGCTAAATCCTAAACAGATACATTGGTTCAATAATTTGTCAGCCTGTTGCTCTGAAATTGATTGGATATTTATTAAGATCCGTAAACTGAGGGACAAAATATAATAGCTCACTTGATAGAATTGAGGGAAAAAATGAGACAGTGTTTATTGAAAAGGATTGTTTTTTGTTTAAAAATGCAGTTGATGCAAGAATAATATATTTTCCTCCATTGGTTTTCTTGGAGAGACATGGTTTTTTTTAATTGTCATGATTCAATGTTGAGACACTTGTGTCAGAGTCTGCAAAGGGGAGAGTGAGAGAGAAAGAAATTTTAAAAAAGCAGAAAGGAAAGGAACTGGCGAGCAGAGGAGCTCCAATTGTAGTGTCTCACCCTGCCAACATCTTATTGGGTGAGCTGGAATGCAGACTAGTCAAGGAACAACCTGACACAGTCATACACTCAGAATTTTAGCTTACAATGTCCTAGACACCACCGTCACCATCCCTGTATGTCCTGTCCCACCGGCAGGACATGGATGTAACTGAAATGCTGGGACATGCAGGGTTATGGACTAAGATTGGCAGAATGTGATCAGTGTGATTTATTTAACATTTCTCCAGAATATTAAACTCCAGTACAATTTGAAAAGTTATTAGCGTCATCAGACTTGAACTACAAATGTCAGAAAAAAATTATCAGGAAGTTAACGCACAGATCGAGGCCACTTGGCCCATCCCATATGTGTTGACTGCAATAGAACTCCCTAGGCTTTACAGCTTTTTGTACTCACCATTGAAAGCAACAATTTCAGACTGTGAACTCTGCCAAATATGCTTTTATAATCTGTTTTATAAATGTATTTCTTTGACAGCTGCACACCTTGTTTCCTTGTTTCTTTCCCAGCCCTTACTCCATTCCCTTGGCCTTGCGGGACGACCATTTCTGCTGTTTAATCTCTCCTGCATTCCCCCGTGTGACAGACTGCCTTTTTGTCCTTGTCTCACTCCCACCTTGCTCACAACTTGTGACATTTCTGATGGTTCCCAGACCTCTGTAACTATCACTGCGCCCCCTGGGTCAATGGCGCGAGTTTTGAATTATCTTCCTCCTGAGATAATCAGAAATCTTTCCGGTTGCAGTTTCCGCCAGATTTTATTTTGAAAAGCAGAGCATTTGTGTCAGAGTCAAGTATTTGTGAGCCTTCATCCACAATTCCCAGCATTTGGATGTAATTTGTGACCCTCCCACAGATGTGTAACGTTACTGGATTGGCCATGCTGACATGGCCGCAGTGTGCAATTTAGGTGGGTTGGGCTAGCCATGTGGGGTTATGGGGGTAGGGTGGGTGAGCAGGTCATTGTGGACTCGATGGGCCAAATAGACTCTTTCTGCACCCACTGGATTCTGTGATTCTAACTAGTTGTGATTGTTGTCATATTTTCCTCATGCCAGGTTCATTCAACTCAGATACATATGATTCTGTGGGTGCTCACTCACTCCTTCCCTTCAGTTTTACATCAATTTCACACTGAATGTGAGGGTGGGAATGGATTTGTAAATATAAATACTCCAACCGAAACCCCTCACAGGTCAGGACCTGTTTCTGCTACTTTCATCACTCACAAGGAACGGGAAAATAAAGGTTCAGTCACAAATCTTACAGGAACATAGCGGTTAGAATTACCAGGAAAGGCTGAACAGCTGAAAACGCTTTTTGCAAGAAAAGGGGAGGCTCAGAGACAGCCTGATACAAGTAGAAAGCTTTGTGTCTGTGTTTTCAGAGATTTGTGGTTGAAATCATTGGGTTGGAAGCATGTTTCATTGCCCCAGATCATCAAAGGTGCTATCTAAATGTGCATCTTTCTTTCTATCTGTCTGAGTTAACAATCAGATGGACAGGTCAATGTCTGAGTGTCTTACCAAATCCCTGATTGAATGTCTCCCCCCACAAACCCAGGTGCCTTACCACTCACTGGGTCATGGGGAAACTCTGCCGTTACAATGAGAACTGTTTTTGCTGTCGCCTCTCCTCGTGCTTCCGCCTAACCCCGACTTCCCTTCATTAAATCCCAGCTGCCTCTAGCCCACCCACATGGACATGTTGTAGAGCATGACAGGAGATTGGGTTGAAACCGAGAGTTCAATAGCCAGAATGAAATAGAAAGAAGAAAATAAAAGATGATTGTGGATCCCAGGGGATACAGACTCCAGGATTAGTCCTTGTGGGAATTCCTGCAGTAATACAAGACAGCATTCCATGATGAGTTAAACCTGGGTGGCAAGACAGGGAGACACTGAACATGGGCAGGTTTAGTTCAAACACAGGAGGTTTGTTCAGTCAGTAACAGTGTGTTCGACATAGATGTGAAGTGAACAGTGAGGGGAAATGTTACCACAAGCTGCCGATGGATAACTTGCATTGGAACAGGAGGAGGCCATTCAGCCCCTCAACCCTGCTCTGCCATTAATGATGATCATAGCTGATGTGTGACCTAACGCACAACTTTCAAAACCCTCTAATTTCATCAATAAACTCTTCTGCAACACACAAGATGAGTATTGTAAAAGTAAACATCTGCAAATGCTGGGACATCAGAAACAAAATCAGAAATTGCTGGGAAAATTCAGTAGTTCTGGCAGCATCGGTGGAGAGTGAACCGTTCGTGTCCAGTGACCAGTCCGGTGACCAGCTGCAGCTGTCCATTCTGCTGTTTCTGTCACACTGGAACAGGTTCTGGTGCGAGGGAAATGAGATTGTCAATAACAACTGAGAAAACAAGAGGACGTACTCAATCAGAATTAGGAATTCACTTACCCCTCCCAGTGGGACACACACCGACAAAGTCACACTGCGGAGAGGCCGTTCACCTGCCCCACGTATGGGAAGGGATTTACTCCATCTTACAATCTGCTGAAGCACCAGAGATGGCACAGTGGATTTAGACCCTTCACCTGCTCCATGTGTGAGAAAGGATTCATTCAAATCTCTCACCAGCGGAGACATTAGTGCATTCCCACTGGGTAGAGGCCATTCACCTGCTCAGTCCTCTGACCTGCTTAAACACCAGTGAGCTCACACTGGGGAAAGGTCATTCACTTGTTCCCTGTGTGGGGGGAGATTCACTCAAATGCAGCACCTGCGGAGTCCCCAGTGAGCCCACACAGGGGGAGAGGCCATTCAGATGATCAGTGTGTGAGAGAGGATTCAGTGATTCATCCTCCCCCCCCCCGAGGCCCCAGCGATCCCACAAAGGGGGAGAGGCCATTCAGATGGTCAGTGTCTGAGAGGGGATTCAGTAATTCATCCTGCCCCACTGAGAACCCAGTGAGCCCAAACCGCGGGAGAGCTCATTCAGATGCTCAGTATGGGAGAAGGGATTCAGTGATTCATCGCTCCTGCTGAGACTCCAAGGAGCCCATACTGAGGAGAGGCCATTCAGATGCTTAGTGTGGGAGAAGGGATTCAGTGATTATTCCTGCCCCAGAGACTCCAGCAGGTTTACTCTGGGTAGGAGCTGTTCACCCCTCTGTGTGACAAGGGATTTGCTGCATCTTCAACACGATTGAGAGACCAGTGAGTGCTCACAGGGAAGTGGTCATACACCCCTACACCGTGTTGACTGCAGGATTCTCATTCTGATGTTACTGTCCATCAGAGTCAGGAGTGGACCTTGTACATGATGACACTGTTGGAGTATTGATGTTGTTGTTGTTAACCACATTAACTGGGCTTGAGTTGACTGAACTTACATTGCCACTTTCTGAACCTCAGGATGCCTCTCTGGGAAGTAAGTCTCCACAAACAGCAATGTGACAAGGAGCAGGGATCATCTGTTTTGATTTAAATTGTGATTGCAGCACAGCTGCTTCACAGCATCAGGTACAAGGTTGGAGTCCAGTCTTGGTCAATAGCCTGTGTGGAGTTCCCACATTCTCCCCATGATAGTGTGGGTCCCCTCCAGCTGCTCTGGTTTCCTCCCACAGTCCAAAGATGTGCAGGTTAGGTGGATCAGTCCTAAATTGACCACAGGATCCAGGATTGTGCAGACTAGGTAGATCAGCCATGGGAAATGCAGTGTTACAGTAAGAGTGCTCTGGGCGTGATGCTCTTCAGATGGTCAATGGGGTTTGATGGGCCAATGCTCTCCTTCCACACTGTCGGGATTCTATTCTATGATTGAGGATAAAGGCTACACAGCACGGTGTCCTTGGAGAAGGAACATGTGGTGTGCATCAGTGCTCTCGATGCCTTCAGATAGAGGTGGGCATCTCAGGGGATACAGTGCTTTATCTCCACCATTGCCCTCCTCCCCACAACTCTACCTTGATTTTGTCCCTTCTCATTCTGTCACTTGTAATGGTTTGCTTGTCCCGTAATTGGCTTTGTTTATAAATATTCAATTGGTAACACAAATGGTTTACTGCTGGTGATTGTGTGTCTAGATTAGAGTGGTGCTGGAAAAGCACAGCAGGTCAGGCAGGATCCGAGGAGCCAGAAAATCAATGTCTTGGCAAAAGCCCTTCTCCAGCACCACTCTGATCGAGGCTCTGGTTTCCAGCATCTGCAGTCCTCACATTTGCATTGCTGGTGATTATATGTTAGCCAAAAGCAAAATGGCGTAATGATGATTTTGATGGTGGGAAGGTTGCTGTGATCACATTTCTGGGTCAGAGAAATGGGGAAAAAGAACGCTTCACAGCTCACTGAACGAGAACTGAAAAGCTGTAAAATCAAACCTCAGACAGGGAGGCAATATTTCCCTGGAGTTTGAGTAACTGGAAAGTGATGGTGTCCGGGAATAGACAGGATTTTGTTTTACAGGAGGTTGAAAGTTTTAAAACTGTTATATTCAGACAGTTCAATTTATTTTCTTTAATTTTATTTGCTGTGCAAAAAACTTTTACAACATTTTAAAGCCAAAATGTACAAACCTTGTGTTAAAGATAAATGTTAAATAAAATCCATCAAACCATCTCTCACTGAAAACTGTTGTGGAGGTGCAATCTCCTGGAGAATCCCTGCCCACTTCTTCCTACCCGGGTTTCATGACTACATACATACCTGGTAGATAGCAGCAGGAGGCCATTCAGCCTTTTAATCCTGCTCCACCATTCAATGGGAAACAGCTGACCATCCAGCTCAGTCTCCTGCTCCTGCTGTGCTCCAATCCCCTTTCATGACTTTACCTCGAAGAACTATATCGAAGTCCTCCTTTGGCTTCACTGTCTTTTGTTCCAGTGATGTTGCTGTGTTACTGTGTGGGTGTAGGCAGGAGTAATGTGATGGTGCTGCCTCCTGGAGGATGTACTCAGCATCCCTCATCATCCTGCAGTAACATCAACCGGGGTTCAGCAACTAGAGATAGATACCATTTCCAGGATATGGGCATCACTGACTCAGCCAACATTTATTCCCCATCTCTAGTTACCCTTGAGAACACGGTAGTGAGCTGCTGTCTTGAACCACTCGCAGTCCATTTGGTGCAGAGAGACCGACAATGCTGGGAGGGAGAGGGTTGCAGGATTTTGGCCCAATGATCCTCTATCTTTGGTTCTTCAAATATTGTTAAATTTAATCACCAGTCTGCAAATCTTCACCATCTCGCACCCTGTATAAAGGAATATGTACAGATTAGAAATTCAGAACAGATAATTCTAATTTCTCTGGTATATTTTTCCCCTTTGTTCCCCCAAAGCTGTAACCGTCCAGCCCACTTACTCTCTCCCACCATTCTGACTCTGCTGTCCCCTAATGTACACCCTCCCCATTCTCATGGAGTAACTGATAAACAGATCCATGCCACCACTGTCCGTCCCTGGTTAGACTCTGCACCCTTTCTGGGTTCACTTCCTTTCCCTTCAGTTGCTGCAAGTGAATAATGTAACAGCAGAATGAAACAAAAGGAAACAGACAGGGAGATGGCAAATCCTGGACAGAAGAGGAATCTTTAGTCTGGGAGAATGGGTCAGATCCTTCTTTGTTTCTCAGATGTCGATTCCCAGCATTACAACAAGTTGGGGATGGAACTTGATTCCACGTGAGTGTGATGGCACTTTGACCCCCCCCCCCCCCAAATGATGAATACTATAAGCAGATGTGCCCCTTCTCCACCCAATCGCAGTGTGAATGCTTTCTGCTGGTTACCCAAAACACATGCTCCAAAACCCATCCACATTCTGTACATGTACAGTACCAGGTTTCCCTGCACACATGTGATCCCTGCCTCAGGGATTGTGGGAGTTATAGTCCCCATGAAGCCTCTGGAGACCTGTTGCTGGAAAGTGAATGAAAAGTGTGGGGTGGAGGGTGTTGTGTATCCGATCCCCATTCAGACACACAGGACATGTGGGTTGTCACTGGGTTTTACTGAGACATCCGCTTAGAAAACTCGATTTCTGATGTAAGGAATATACATTCAGCCAATTGCGGGGTGGGGAGGTTAATAAGAGGCAGCAAATTTTAAGAGAGGTGGCTCAGTGGCTAGCACTGCTGCCTCACAGCGTCAGAGACCCGGGTTTGATTCCAGCCTTCGACAACTGTGTGGAGTTTACACATTCTCCCTATGTCTGCGTGGGTTCCCTCTGGGTGTTCCGGTTTCTTTCCACAGTCCAAAGATGTGCAAGTTTGATGGATTGGCCATGCTAAATTGCCTACAGGGTCCAAACATGTGCCAGTTAGACAATTAACAACAGGAAACGCAGGGTTACTGGGAATGGATGGGTCTGAATGGGATGCTCACTATAGGGTTGGCGTGGACTCGATGGATGAATACCCTGTTTCTGCACTATAGGAATTCTATTCTACTCTCATGAAGAAGAATGTACCTATCTCAATGTGTTCTGAATTTGTGGAATTCCCTATTCAAAATGCAGTGGATGCCAGGGCAATGAGCAAACTTAATGAAAAGATACAGATGTTTAATTTGCAATGAGTTGAAGGGTGAGAGAGCGCAGGCGGGAAAACCCAGCTGAGACCAAGGTGAGCTCAATCATCACCGTATTAAATGGTGGAGATGGTTCGAAGGGCTGCATTGACTCTCCTGTGCCCAGTGCTTATCTTCTTACGGTAATAATTGGAAAGCTGAATCCAAACATCACCACCTTCAGAAAATGCAGGATACTCAGATGGATTAGCATTCCAAACTTAGATAGTGAGGAAGCGAGTAGGAGATAATGATTTTGCAATTTTACACTGAGGGGACACAGTGATTTATGGTTTTCGACTGTGTAGGACATTCACACCGTCCAGAATACTCTGTTGTGAATATCTATCCTGTACTTTACTACAAAGCCAAGGTCTCTGACAATGAAACCCAAAACACCGCCTCCCCACGTAATCTGATAAAAGACTTGAGAAGTCTGGTTGAATTTAGAACACAGATGGAAAACGGGAAGATTAAATCCAATCCCAAGATCCTGTGCTTCAACAAAGGAGACGACAATAGGATGAGGCAGGAGTTGGCTAATATAGACTGGAAGCAAAGACTTTAGGGTGGGACAGTTGACAGACAGTGGAGGAATATCAAAGAATTTTTCAAACTGCTCAGCAAAAACATATATCAGTGAAAAGGAAGGACTGTAGGAAAAGGAGTAATCTGCCGTGGGTGGGTAAGGAAATAATGGAGTCTGTCAAATTGAAATAGAAGGCATACAAATTGGTAAAAACCAAGGAGAAACCAGGCGATTAGAAAAACTTCAAAGATCAACAGAAAGCTTGATGGGATTCGGGATAAAATGTAATGAGTAGCTATCTGCAGGGTACAGAATAGCCGTTTACACTGCTGGAGGGGAACCTATTGTTTGGGGAACATATGATCTCTGTAATTGTTGAAGCACTTAACTGTTACCATAGAGATAATCCTGATCAAGTTAAAAATCACAGCACACTCCAAAAACTTGTATGTCCAAATAAACCTGTTGGACTATAACCTAGTGTTGTGTGGTTTTTAACTTTGTTGATCCCACCTCAACCCCGGCTCCTCCAAATCAGAATCCTGATAGACAGCCCCACTGAAACTGAAGCGCCTGTCAGGCACTTGAGGGAGCCAAAGGGGCGTGGGGGGAGGGTTGCGTGGTTTAACCACAAAGTGCTGAACAGAACTAGACTTTTTAACTGCTGTTGCCATGGAGAGATAGTCTCTATTCAAAGTCACAAACCACAAAGGTAGAAGAATGGGAGCCGTACACCGGACAGGCGGGGAGTTACCTGATGGTGTCTGGAGGCATTTTGCACGTAAAATATCCAGGTAACTACCATGTCTCATCAATAAAGACTCAAAGAAGACCTCTCAGAGTTCTGTGCCTATTTATTCCTACTCAGCAGGGTTCAGGAATATGAGGACACAGCAGTCAGACTTCACAGTGGAGGATATGAAGAACATGCCAGGAATTGGCATGAATAAGGAGACTGAGGAAGGTGAGGACCTATAAATAACCGTTATCATGAAAGAGTTAGAGCTGGGCAACCTAATAGAGCTAAAGGTAGTCAAGTCTCTTTGCCCTGATGGAATACATCCCAAGATACCAACAGAGTTAGGGGGAGAAATAGCAAATGCACTTAGAGTCATAGAATCCTACAGCAGAGACAGGCACTTTGGCCCAAACTGGCCCATGCCGATCAGAATGTCCATCCACGCTAACCCTATTTCCATGCACTTAGCTCATCTGCTTCTGAAACTTTCCTATCCATGTATTTGTCCAAATGCCCTTTAGATGTTGTTAACAGACCCGCCTCAACCACTTCCACTGGCAGTTCATTCCATATACATACCACCCTCTGTGTAGAACAGTTGCCCCTCAGGGTACCCTTTTAGTCTTTCTCCTCTAACCTTAAACTGATACCCTTCAGTCCTTATTCCCTGGGAAAAAGACTGAGTGCATTCACCTTACCCATGCCTCTCATGATCTTATACACATCGTTAATGTATTCCCCCTCGGTTTCCTCTGCTCTAAACAAAAAAGTCCTCGCTTGTCTAACCTCTCCCTGTAACTCAGACGCCTGAGATCTGGCATCATCCTTGTAAATTTCTTCTGCACCCTTCCAGTTTCATAACTGAAACCTACACTGCATCCATCACATTTCCAGTGTTTCCCCACGGCGCTGGAACCGACGTGACAACACCAATGGATTACAATCCATGATCGATAATTAACTCCGTTACAACAATTCCATTTTCACAGCTTTTTCCATGATGCAGGAATCCTTTTGTCTTTCTGGTTTCATGGTAAATTGTCCTCATATAAAACCAATCTGGGGCTTAACTGTTCCTGGGAAATGTGCCATGATTTTTTAGACTTTCAAAAACCAAATGAAATTTCTCTCCACAGTCCCCACGCTAACATGGACTTCGCTGTCTCAGTACTTTTTCCAGTCACGCTGACATTTGAGATATTCGTCCACAGGCAGAATGCACAACTTTCCATCCAGATGAAAAGGCCAATGATATCCAGATCGGCACGGATCAAGTAATTATCAAAACTGAACATGAAATTCAATGTGAATTTCTCAACTACAAATTCCCCCTTTCAGTACTCTACAACAGAGAAAACAAAAAGTGCTGGAGATACTCAGCAGGTCTGGCAGCATCTGAAATGGTGACAGATGCAGGAAACATTGCAGCCTGGAAGAAGTGTTCAGATGATTACACCAGGCACGTGCGCTTGATGACCGGTATGGAGAAGATGGGGGCATTGTGATGAACAGTTTTATACCAGAGCCTCTGACCCCATTTTATTCCGTGTTTCTCTGAGATTCCCTCTTTTCAGAAGCAGGTAGGAGTGGGAAGCAGTGGAGAATGTAAATGATGTGTGACCTTCCTAGTGAGAGGATTCGAGTACCGGAGCAGGGATCCCTTTCTGGAAGGGCCTTGGCGAGACCACACCTGGAGTACTGTGTGTACCTTTGTTCCCCTTTCCCAAGGAGAGCTATCCTGGTTACTGAGAGAGAGTAAAGGAGGGTCACCAGCCTGAGTCCTGGGAGGTGGAGATAGTTAAGGGCTGCAGATGCTGGAAGTCAGAGTTTATACAATGTTGATCTGGGGAAGTGCAGCAGGTCAGGCAGCATCAGAGGGGCAGGAAAGTTGATGTTTTGGGTCAGGACAGTTTGTCAGTCCGAATGAATAGTCCTGACCCGAAACATCAATTTTCCAGCCCCATCGTATCCATGCTGGTCATCAAACGCCTATTTATTCTAGTCCCACGTTCTTGCACTCCGTGTAACATCTTGGTGTGATCATCTAAACACTTCTGCAAGGCTGCAATGTTTCCTGCATCTGTCACCATTTCAGATGCTGCCAGACTTGCTGAGGATGTCCAGCAATTTATGTTCTTATTGCAGATTTCCACCATTTTGCTGAAGCACATAGAGTCATAGACATGTATACAGCTCCATATTTTGTTGACTCACATTTCTGAGATGGCAGGACTGATGGCTGAAGAGGGACTCAATCCTCGTTTAATCCTCCTTTTCTTTGGCTTTCTGAGCTGCTGACTACATCACTAATATTCTACCTCCCATTCCCTGACCTGAATCTGACCCATCTAAGCCGACACTTTAGTTCCCAACCCCCTGCCAGACTAGTTAAAACCTCACCAATGGAACTGCAAAAGCCCCCATCAGATTTGTCTCAGCTCTGCCCAGGGGTAACCGGTCAGGCTGGTATAGGTCCCACCTAACCCAGAAACAGTCCCAGAGCCTGAAGAATCTAAACCTTTCTCTGCTACACCATTTCCCCAGCCACACATCCAGCTGATCTACCCTCTTATTCCTGCTCTCACGAGCACATGGCACTGGGAGTAAGTCTGACCTTATTACATTTCAGTATCTACATTTTAATGCATCTCTGCTCTCCCTATATCTAGCTTTCAGGCCCTCATCCCCCTGTTTAGCGATGTCGTTGGTATCTGTGTGTTCCACCGCCACGGGCTGTTTAACTCCAGCTCCAGAAAGTCCTGCAGCCGCCCCATGATATTGCGGATCCTAGCTTTATGGAGGTAACATACCATCCTGGATTCATGTCTGTGGTCACAGCAGTGCCCGCCCTAACCCTGAGCATTGAATCCCCTGTCACTATAGCCGTGTTTCCTCTCTTTCCTCCCGCTCTTTGCAGCGGAGCTCTCTGTGGTGGCATGACCCTAGCTGGTGCTGATTTCCCGAGAAGCCACCCCACCCATTCCCACCCTTACAGAATCCCAAGCGGGATACAGTATCTGTATGAGAAGGGGATGACCACTGGGGACTCGTGCACCCCCTTCCTGAGCCTTTTACTTGATCTGATGGTCACCCATTCCCTTTCTGCCTGTGTAGCCCTCACCTGCAGTGTGACTAACTCACTAAACATGCTGTCCATAACATTCTCAGATTCTCCACAGTGAGTCCACTCACAGCTCCAGGTCTGAAAAGCAGTTTCCCAGTAACTGCAGATGAACACACTTGCAGCACACATAGCCGTCAGGCACACTGGAAGCGTCCCTTATTTCCCACACTGTACAAGAGGACCACACCACGGGTCTGAGGTGCCATATCACAACATCTCTCTACATTTATCTCGTTACTCCCATTAAGAAAATTTAAATGAGTGTGCAACCTTCCTTCACTTCAAACATGTACATTATAATAAAAAAACTTTACTTCAGCAGATATGTCATACTTTAAAAACTTAAATACTCCGCAGGTATCACTGAGACATTGGCTGTTCCCATTGGGACCACGTGAATTACTGAATGGCCTGAACTAAACTTGAGTTTCAGCTTCACCTTCTCCCAGTCTCACCTCACTCTGTTTACACCCAACTCCAAAACACTCTCATTGAGCCAAGCAGCACTCTCAGTACAGCCTTGTCATTTTCAATGTCTGCTCACACCAACACTGCCCTCAGCCTCCTGTACTGTTCTAATGCATCTCAATGGGAGCTCAGGAACAGCATCTCATCTTTCAGTTCAGCCCTTTGCAACCCCAGAGTCAACATGGACTTCAGCAGTTTCTGGATGAACAGACAGTTGTCAGAATCTGGAATGTTCCACCTGAAATGGTGCTGGAATTTGAGTCCACAAGGAAATTCAATGAGAAGCTTGCAGGGAATTGGAAGTAGAGGGTTTACAGGTTAACATCATGAAATGGGTGACTGGGACTAAATCTGGCATTTGGATAAATCTGTGCTCTCTCTCAGGCCAATACCTCCTTCCACAGCTGCAGGGTCAAGAATTGAACACATACCCAAAGGGTGATCTGACCATGAACTTGAACATCTTTCTGCTTTTTGCTTGACAAAACTATGGGTGATATTTTCCCAGACTGAACAAACCTTTCTCGTTCCACAGTTAAATGCCAATGATATTCAGATCGTGATTACTCCGTGGACTGTAGAAACTTGTTTTTGAGATCCCAGTCTCAATTATTCTCAATTAATATCCTATAAAATGAATTCGCAAAAAAAAGCTCACAATCAGTGCAAGATGAATAGTGAAGGCGAACACTTCTCTTGGTATGTGTTTGATGTGTAAACACTCCTCTTGAAATCACCCCCCCCCCCCAAAAAAGAGGACATGTGCATGCGCCTTGCTGTACCTTGCCCCAAATTAAGATGGCGGCCATAACCCAGGACCTCTCACTGCCTGAGGCCCACAGCTGTTTTCCCCTTTGCTGCAAATGTGGGACCAAGATTTTCTAATTCAGATTAACAACCTGCACAGAGTATGACTAAACCCTCCCAGTCTACATGGATACATCTCATCCGGATTCTGCTGCCACTCTCCCCTTTCCGCCTCCTGCAAACACCAAGGGTCATCACGGGTTCTGTGACCCTTCATTAGAACCGAAAACAGCTGGGAAAAGTAGAATCCCTATAGCGTGGAAACGGGCTCTTCGGGCCAACAATTACACACCCACCCTCCGAAGTTCATTTCACCCAGACCCATTCCCCTCCCTATTACTCTCCATTTCCCCGGACTAATGCACATCGCTGAACACTACGGGAAATTTAGCTGGGCCAATTCACTGAACCTGCACATCTTTGGACAACAGTAGATAGGGGTTAAAGAGTAAATAATAGGTGGGGACAGAGTGCAAAGAGAGACAGGAACATTTATAAAGACAAAGGAGTGAATAACGATCTGGTAGGAGGGTGGAAAGCTGTTAGTGGAGGAGACAGGAACCTGGTAGCATCTGAGTGGCAGTGGTGGAAATGGTGACTGATGAGTTACATTGTGGCTGCAAAAAGGTCCCGGAGCTTCAAGCTGCCCGTCACTTTAACACACAAGACTGTTCCCAGGCCAATATCTCTGTCTCATGCTTACTGCAGTGTTCCAGTGAAGCTTGATACAAGCTGGCAGAACACTCCAGAACATACCAAATGGTCTCCTATTTCAAGGACTGCAATTTCCCCTCCCATATGGTCAACAATGCCCTCCAGTGTATCTCCTCCCCTTCCCACAACACTGCCTTTGAACCCCACCCTTCCAACCCCAACAAGCTTGGGATCCCCCCACTCCTTACCTTCCACCCAGATACAACACATCATCCTCTGCCATTTCCACCACCTACAATCAGACCCCACCAGAGATATATTTCCCTCCCCTCCCCTTTCAGCATTCCACAGAGACCATTCCCTCTGTGACTTCCTCGTTAGGTCCACGCTCCCCACAACCCATGCTCCACTCCCAGCACCTTCGCTTGTCACTGCAAGTAGTGTAAAACCTGTGCCCACACCTCCCCCTCACCTCCATCCAAGGCACCAAAGGATCCTCCCACATCCAGCAGAGAATTGCCTGCCCACCAAAACACCTAAACTATTGTGTCCTTTGCTCTCAACGTGGTCTCCTCTACACTGGGGAGTCAGGACCCCAACTTGTGGAATATTTCAGGGAATATTTCTGGGACACATGCACCAACCAACCCCACCACCTTGTAGCCGACCACTTCAGCTCCATCCCCTCCGCCGCCACGCTGCCAAGGACATGCAAGTCCTGGGTGTCCTCCACGCCCAAATCCGAGCCACCCGACGCCTGGAGGAAGAACACCTCATCTTCTATCTTGGAACCTTTCAACCACACGGCATCAAGGTTTCCTCATCTCCTCTCCCCCACCTTATCACAGATTCAACCCTCCAACTCGGCACTGGCCTCCTGAAATGTCCCACCTGTCCATCTTCCTTCCCAATTATCCATTCCACCCTCTCACCACTACCCCATCTACATCTACCTAGTCTCTTCGTAGCTCCCTTCTCCCCAACCCCAAACACCCCTCCCTATTTATCTCTCAGCCCTCTTCCCCCGACTCCCACATTTCTGATGAAGTGCTTACATGCCCAATATGTCAATTTTCCTGCTCCTTGGATGCTGCCTGACCTGCTGTGCTTTTCCAGCGCCACAAGCTGAAAGAACAACACCTCATCTCCCAGTCGGGGACCCTACAATCCTCTGGCTTCAACATCAAATTCAATAATTTTAGGTCCTGAACTCTCCCACGTCCTAGTGTATTTGCCCCTTACCCCACACACCAGGCCTTGTTATTACATAGCCTGGCATTACACACTACCTATGGTTAGCCACTAACAGTCTCCATAAACAGCTATTCACCCTCCCCCTCAGATCGTTATCCACTCTTTTTGTCCAATTGCTCTAATCTCTCTCTTTTGACTCTATTCCCCCCTATCATTTACTCCTTAACCCCTACCTTCTGCATAAAAACCAACATTTTTTCTCAGTAGCATCAGTTCCTGAGGATGTGTCACCGAATCCAAAATGCGAACCGATTTCACTTCACAGATGCTGCCAGATCTGCTGAGTTTTTCCAGTACTTTCAGTTGTTGTGTGTGATTTACAGCATCCACAGTTCTTTCAATTTACCCGGAGTATCTAATTCAGGTCTAGCAGACTGAAACAGTGTTTATCAACCCTCCCAAGTACACACACTAACTCCATCTCTCTCCCACTCCCTTCACACTCACTGAGACCCCCTCACAGTGACACTGCCCCTGCAACGCTGATGGACATATGTTGGCCTGCTGGACCTACCCCTAATTCACTCCCATTGGCTGGAGGATCACGCCAACTCTCCTATTGGTCTGAAGCTGTGTCAATCAGCCAGGCCCCATTGTGACCTGAGTGGTGGTATCCTCCCAGGTGCATCAGAGGCCGAGGGTGACCTCAGAGGTTTATAAAATCAGGAGGGGCATGGATAGGATAAATAGACAAGGTCGTTTCCCTGGGGTGGGGGAGTCCAGAATGAGAGGCCATAGGTTTAAGATGAGAGGGGAAGAATTTAAAATGGATTTGAGGGGCAACTATTCTTCCCACTGAGGTTGGTGCGGGTATGGGATCTTCTGTCAGGAAGTGAAGGATGTTGGTACAATTATACTATTTGGCATCTGGATGGGTATATGAATAGGAAGGGTGCAGAGTGATATGTGCCAATTGTTGGCAAATGGGTGTAGATTAGGTTGGGATATCTGGTCAGCATGGACCAGTTTAACCAAAGGGTTTATTTTCATGCTGTACATCTCTACGGCTCTGCCCTGTGATGAGCTTCGTCATTCACAGTGAATGGGTCAGTATCACAGAGCACAGGGGCTGGGGGCTATTCTGCCCATTGGGGCTGTACTCTCTCCCTCTGAAGATGGTGCCAGTCAGTCCCACCTCACCTCCCATTTGGACATAGTCCTCTAAATCCTTCCTTAAAAAAGTTAAATTTCAAATTTGTTTTGACAATAACTACTGAATCTGCATCCAGCTGTCTTTCAAACTGTTCCAGATGCTCAGAACTTAGTGAGTAAAATAATCTTCACATTTTTCTTTGCATTATTTGCCAGTTACCTGAAAATAGTTACTAAAAATTGTGACGTTAAAAATTTCTCCCTCTGTTTCTCTGTAAATGAAATACCCTGGAAACAAATCAACTCCTGGTCGAAATCACTGCTTATCCTTCTCAGCTCCAAGGAGAATTGTCTGACCTTCTGCTAACTTTCCATAAAAGAGAAACCTATCTTAATTTTAATTTATTAGTGCCATAGAGATGTACAGCACAGAAACAGACCCTTCAGTCCAACTTGTCCATACCGTCCAGATATCCTAAATTAATCTCGTCCCATATGCCAGCACTTGGCCCACAGCCTTCTAAAGCTTTCCCAATCACATATCCAATGAGATGCCTTTTAAATGTTGTATCTGTACCAGCCTCCACACTTTCTCTGGCAGCTCATTCCATACACATACCACGTTCAGCTTGAAATTTTGCCCGTAATATCCCTTTTCAATCTTTTCCCTCTCGCCTGTGCTTTCTAGTTTTGGACTCACCTAAACAGGAATAAGACCGTGGCTGTTTACCCTATCCATGCCCCTAACGATTTTATCAACCTCAATGGTCATCTCTCAGCATCCGATTCTCCAGTGAAAACAGCCTCAGTCTATTCAGCCTCTCCCTATAGCTCAATCCCTCAACCCTGACAACATCTTTGCATCTTTTCTGAATCCTTTCAAGTTTCACAATATCATTCCATTAGCGGGGAGACCAGGACTGAAAGCAGAATTCCAGAAGTGGTTGAATGAATGTCCTGTACAGCCGCAAAATGACGTCATAACTCCTGTACTCAATGCACAGACTAATAAAGGCAAGTACATCAAACACTTTCTTCACTACCCTGCCTATCTATGATTCCACTTTCAAGGAACTATGAAACTGCACTCCAAGGTGTCTTTGTTCAGCAACACTCCCCAGGACCTTCCCATTAAGTGTATAAGTCCCACCCTGATTTGTTTTTCAAAAATGCAGAACCTCACATTTATCTAAATTAAACTTCATCTGCCACTCCTCAGCCCATTTGATCGGAGTCTCATTGTACTCTCAGGTAACTTTGCTGTCCATTGCACCTCCAATTTTGGTGTCTACTGTAAACCTACTAAACATAGCTCCTATATTCACTTAGAAATCATTTATATAAATGGCAAAAAGCAGTGGACCCAGCACCCAGCCTGACAGCATATTGCTCATCACAGGCTTCCAGTCCAAAAAGCACCCTCCACTATGACACTGACTGCTCAGCAAGGTTAGAACTCATGGCATACAGGGAGAACTAACCATTTGGATACAGAACTGGCTCAAAGGCAGAAGACAGAGGGCGGTGATGGAGGGTTGCTTTTCAGACTGGAGGCCTGTGACGAGTGCAGTGTTACAAGGATCCACTACCTTTCATCATTTATATCAATGACTTGGAATGTGAACATAGAAGGTATAGTTAGTGAGATGACACCAAAACTGGAGGTTAGTGGAGAGTGAAAAAGATTACCTCAGAGTACAATGGGATCTTGATCAGATGGGCGAATGGGCTGAGGACTGGCATTTTGGGAAAGCAAATCTTAGCAGGATTTATACACTTAATGGTAAGGTCCTGAGGAGTGTTATTGAACAAAGAGACCTTGGCATGCAGGTAGATAGGATAGTGAAGGCGGCATTTGGTATTCTTTCTTTTATCGGACAAAGTATTGAGTACAGGAGTTATGAGATCATGTTGTGGCTGTACAGGACATTGGTAAGGCCACTTTTGGAACGTTGCATATAAATCTGGTCTCCCTCCTATTGGAAGGATATTGTGAAATTTGAAAGGGTTCAGAAAAGATTTATAAGAACGTTGCCAGGGTTGGAGGATTTGAGCTCGGCTGGGGGTTAAATAGAGGTTGAATAGAGTGGGGCTGTTTTCCCTGCAGCGTCGGAGACTGAGAGGTGATCTTATCTATGTGTATAAAAACATGAGGTGCATGGATAGGATAAATAGACAAAGGTTTTTTTCCCTAGCGTGGGGGATCCCAGCACTAGAGGGCAGGTTTATGGTATGAGGGGAAAGACTTTAAAGAGACTTGAGAGGCAACGTTTTCACACAGAGGGTGGTACGTGTATGGAATGAGCTGCCAGAGGAAGTGGTGGAGGCCATTACGATTGCAACATTTAAAAGGCATCTTCATGTGTATATGAATAGGAAGGATATGGGCCGGGGGTGCTGACAGGTGGAACTAGATTGCATTGCGATATCTGATCAGCATGTATTGGTTGGACCGACGGGTCTCTGTTTCTGTGCTGTCCATCTATGACTCTTGGACCTTCCAGCCAATTCCGTACCCAAACAGCTAGTTCCGCCAGAATTCTATGGTGCTGAACCTGCTAACCAGTCTGTAATGTGGAACCTTGTGTCTTTCTCAAGTCCAAGTTAATGATTTCAATGCACAAAGCCATGCTGACTCTCCCTAATCATTTCGTGCTTTTCCAATGACATGTAAATACTGTCCCTGAGAATCCCTTCCAACAACTTCTCTGCCACTGACTTCAGGCTCACTGGTCTATAGTTCCCTGGATTTTCCTTTCCACCTTTCTCAAATAATGGCACCAGTCTTCCAACACCTCACCTGTGGCGATCGATGATACAAATATCGCAGCAAGGGGCCCAGCAAAAGCTTCCCTAATTACCCACAAAGTTCTGGGATACACCTGATCAGATTCCAGGGATCTAGCCACCTTTATGCATTTTAAGACATCCAATACCTCCTCCTCTGTAATATGTACACTTGCCAAGTTATCATTATTTATTTCTCCAACTTCTCTAACTTCCATATCCCCTTTCAGTAAAAACTGATATGAAGTACTTACAGAATCTCTCCCACCTCCTGCTGTGCCACAGACAGTCTTGTTGATCTTTGAGGGTCACTATTCTCTGCCTAGTTATTCTTTTGTCTTACGTGTATTTGTGGAATCTCTTTGGATTCTCCTTAAACCTATTTCCCAAAGCTATCTCATGTCCCCTTTTCTGCCTCCTGGTTTCCTGCGAGTATACGCCTACTGACCTTATAGTCCTCTCGGGATTCACACAAACACAGTGGTATGTACCTGCCATATCCTTCCTTCATTTTCTTGACCAGAGCCTCAATTTCGCAGGTCATGCAGCATTCTCAACGCCTCCCAGCCTTGGCCTTAACAGGAACATACTGTCTGTGTACTCTCATTGTCGCAGGCCTATGAAGGCAATGGCAGATGAGGACAGAGAAACAATCATTATCAGTAAAGAGGTAGTGTTGGGATAGCTAACAACTCATCCTTATCTCTATAATTCCTCTCTAGCCTCAGAACTGTCACTATCTCTGCATCAAAAACATCTCAATCTACGCAACATCCTCCAATCGCTAATCTCCTCCAGTCTCAACACCCTCTCTATCTTTAATCTTGTACACCCTCACAAATCTCTGTGATGTGCCTTTCTTTAATTCCAGCCTTCAGGATAACCCATTTTGATTTCAGATTCCTGCATCCAGAGCTCCACAATGTCCTGCTTGACATCTGTCACATTTTCCTCCAAAAAACATTAATCAATCATGTATCATCTATTCTAATATCACCTTCTCTGATCTGGTTTCTATTGTGGCTTGTCATATTCCTATATTACGTATCTGTGGTCTACATGACAGAAAACGGTTTTGTGGTCCATTGGGTTTATGCTGTAAAGAAATCTCCCAGCGAACATTTTAATCCCATTTTCCAGCACAGAGCCCATAGACCTATCAGCCTTGGCCTTGCAAGTGTGTTCCTATATAGATTTTAAATGCCATCGAGATTTCTGTCTCTCACTCTCTTCCATACAGTGAGGTTTAGTGCAACTGTTGCTCTATGCTATCACCCACAGGGTTCAGAGCAGCTGGGTCTGTGCGAACCATAGATTGCCCACACATTGTGAAGGATGGCAAGGTCCCTGAGAGGGGGCACAGGAGATTTACCAGGATGGATCAAGGAATGGGGGATTTTAGTTGCAGAATTTGTGGGGCTATTTTAACATTAATTGTTCACGTGACATGTGTGTTGCTAATACACATCAAGAAAACCATCCACAATTACTGGACTCTCCTTTTCAACCTCTCCCCTTGCTTGCGCTGTGGTAATATTCAGGTTATCCACTACCAGACATCTCTCTCTAATGAGAGAGCAGTCCTATGGTCGGGTAGGACAATGCTGACTTGATCTTTTACACAGTGATGTCACTGTACCTCGAGGGTGGGGAGAGGGAATGCTGAAGGTGGTGGATGGGAAACCACTCAGGTACAGTGCTTTATCCTGGAGGATGTTCACTTTCTTTAATATTGTTGAGGGGGGGGGGGGTGCACTGACGCAGGCAAGTGGAGAATGTTCCATCAAAACCCTGATGTGTACCTTATAGAGAGCAAACAGACATTGGGGAATCAGGGGTTTGGAAAAACTGAGATTGTTCTCCTTGTAGCAAAGGCAATTTGGGGAGCTGTGACAAAGCGGTTTACAAAAGTTACACGTTATAATAATAAACCTTACACCCACCAGCTCATTATACAAGGATTACAGGACACATGTTGAAGGTTTGGGAAGATCTATTGAGAGGATGGTTTGATTCAAAGAACTTTTCTGCAGCAAATGGGTTTGATCTGGAACACAATACTCTCACACAATATGAATATCCAGGGCCTGATGAATGGAGTAATTCTGTCAGAGTTTTACAATGACTGAGATTACCATCTGAATATCTGCCTGTAATACAAGTTTATAAAATCCGTCACTGTCAGTTCAAGTTTGAAACTCATACAATCCCCTCCTCCTGGCCCAGGATGACTGTACACATTACCCCTGGTGGAGGTTAGCAGGCACTTCAAGGGCAAATCTATGTGGGTTTCTATGAGTTTCCACCTTGGGATTTCATGTGACTGAACATGGGACAGAATGTCCCAAGATTCAGTGAGATATGGAGAGCAGGATTTGCTTCGTTTTCTTTCCTTCCGTTCTGCTGCTGTGCATCCTCAATAAGACATGGAGTGGGAAAGGCTCATGCAGTTTGATGGGCAAGATGTCTCTATTCTGACCAATGGGCAGCAAGCTCCTCCCAGTCATTAAACAGAGTATCCCTGAAAAATCGCAACTGCGCATGCTTCTCACTGACCAGTGCTCACAGTATATGTTTCGAATAATGAGGGGGGAAATCTCCTAGAAAAGGCATAACAGGAAAGTTCCAAAAGGATTATAAACAGTTTACAGAGAGATATTCACAGGAAACGTGGGCAACAAGTTGGCAAATAGAGTATAACTTGGGATAAACTGTAGAAAGCTGCACCACAAAGGGACTGGGGGAAAATGAGCAGGAAACACAGAAAGCTAGCACATAGTTACAACATGGAATCAGGAAGGGGAATGGAATGTTGTCCCTTATTTCAAAGAGTTTGCAATACAACAGTTTGGAGTATATACCTTAGGGCAAATAAACAAATGGCGAGTGAGACCACATCTGGAGGAACGTGAACAGATTTGGTCGCTTTAGTTAACGAAATAGAGCAGTTTATCGGAGGCATTTCAGAGAAGATCCATTGGGATGATCCAAGTTTTGAAGGGATTATCCTGTAAGCAAAGGCTGAATAAGTTGGGAATCTACTCACTGGACTTTGGAAGAATGAGAGGTGATCTCTTTGAAACATACAGGATTCTGTCGAGGTTTGATAGGGTAAAAGGGAGGATGTGTCCCATTACGGGTGAGTCTTGAACCAGATTCTGGGTCAGTCGCGGAATCAAGGGTTCTGTTTCAGATTTGTCAAGTTAAAGGCAACGCTGACAGAGGTTAGGGTTTCAGTAGCAATGGAGCTGGGGTGAGAAGGAGACAAGCAACGTTTTAGAGATTGGAATTCCTGGTGTTTGTGATTGTGTAGATGTCTGATCAGAAGGTCACCTTGGGGTCAGATATGAAAGCAATATTGTGAATAATGTAGTTCTGCCTCAGACACTTCCCAGTGAGAGGGAGGGACACAGCAGTAAGGGAAATGGATTTGGAATAGCAACTGAAGGCAATGGGTTTAACAATTACAGTGTTTCATTGGAGTGAATTGCAGCTAATTGAAGCGTGGTATGCAGTTTGATAGTGGAGTAATGGAGACGGATGATGGGGAGGGAGAGCTGGATATTGTCAGTGTACATGTGAAACCTAACACGGTGCTTTTTGGGCGATGTTACCTCCTGGCAGTATGTAGGTGAGAAACAGGACGGACCAAGGATAGATCCTGGAGGGACACCAAATACAACGAATTCAGAAAGGAAAGGGAGAGTGGAGATGGAGCAGGATTTTCCAATGATGGTGAGGTCAAATATTAGGTTTTAGCAGAATGGGAGAGAAGGACATAACCAGAAAAGACAGACAGACAGATCATGGAACAATATCTGTGAATTGCAAGGGGGGGGGGGGGGGCGGGGGGGAGGGCGGTGACAAGTAGGAGGATGAGACAGAGATTTGCAATGTCCATGACTTAGTTACACTCGGGTAAATGGTCAAGATGACCTCTAATAAGGCTTGACAAGAGACTCTAGGAAATGCAAGTTTAGGACTAAAATGAGGAGCACCCTTGTGAGGCAGTTTGGCTCGGTGGGCTAGTGAAGAGGGCGGAAAGAAGCAGAGGCAGCTGATCGGATTGTCTCAATGTTATTGACAGAGAAACTCCATGTGCTCCTCACTCTTGTTGTTGAAAGGGAGGATGGAGGAGACAGGATAATGGACATTTTTTTAATTTCCAAAACAATAAACAAAACCTGTGATAGTGATTCTAAAAATAAGTGAACAAACCTGTCGTATTTATCATTTATCAAGAATATTAAAATATACAACTGAAGTTCAGGTTTGAATCCCAAATCGGTAGAGGGTGGCTCTGAAGTCAAGAAAAAAATAACTGGAATGAAGAATCTACTGTTTGCCATGGAACCATTGGGGATGTTTTTCTGCCATTGACAATGTCCTTGAGGGAAAGAAACCCGTCAGTGACCCATCAAATCACTCATTGTATTAATCACTGCACAGTCTCAACAAAGGAATGGAACTGGGTGGTCCACATTACATCTACTAATGCACTAGCAAATACAACCACACAATCAGCCCTCTTGACCCTGCAACTTCCGCCTCACTGTGGGCCAACAACAGCAGCAGAACTGTACTCCAGCCTAATCTGAAACTCATGGCCTGATATCCCCCACTCAACCATTAACATCAAGCCAGGGGAATCAACCCTGTTTCAATGGTGAATGCAGGAGGGCATGCCAGGAGCAGTACCAGGCATACCTAAAAATGAGGTGCCAACCTGGTGCAGCTACCAAACCTGCATGCCAAACAGCACAAGCAACACCAAATAGAACTAAGTGATCCCATAACCAATAGATTAGATCTGAGTTCTGCAGTTCTGCCACACCTAGTCAATAGTAGTGATGGACAATTAAACAACTCACTGGAGGAAGTATCACAGATATCCACACCCTTACTGATGGAGGGGTCTCGCACATTCATGCAACAGATAAGAGGACAGCATTAGCAGCGATTTTCAGCCAGCAGTGCCAAGTGGATGAGCCTTCTCCATTGGTCCCTGACATCACAGATATGAATCGATTTAGTTGAAAACTCATTTCAAATCAGATCAAGAAATGGATAAGCAGTGTAAAGGTATGGTCCCTGCCAATATTCTGGCAATAATACTGTTGGCTGTGCTCCAGAACCTGCTGCCCACCAAGGTAAGTACTGCTCCAGCACTGGCACCTACTGACTTTGTGAAACATTGCTCAGGGATGTTCCAACACAAAAACACAGGGCAGATCCAACTCAGCCAATTCCCCTCCATCAGTCCACACTCGCTCAGCAGTGAAGTGATGGAAGGTGTCATCAACAGTGCTGTCAAGCACCTGCTCAGCAATAACCTGCTCAGCGATGCCCAGTTTGGGTTCTGCCAGGGCCACTCAGTTCCTGAGCTTATTACAGACTTGATTCACAAACTGACAAACAGCTGAATGAGGTGAGGATGACAGGCCAGACCCCCTCCAAGACCACTATTTCGACTTCAGTGATATCACCTGACCTCACCACAGTCTCAGCTCATTTGCTGAAACTCTCATTCATTCCTTTTGTTAATTCTAGATTTCATTATCTAAACCCACTCCTGGCCAGCATCCCACATTCGCCCTCCCGATAATCTCAAGAATATTGAAAACTCTACTGCTGAAGTGCTCACTTGTACCAAAATATGCTGATCAATCAAAAGACTCCCATTTATAAACAACAACAATTTACTTTCGCACATTTGAATTAATTCCTGGTTGTAAGCATTCCGATCTCCCTGCACCACACACCCTTTCATATCACAATAACTCATTTTAGTTCAGACTCTCAATGATGTGTTTATTTTTGAGTTCACCTGTGAGACTGTTTCTTTCGACTCCAAGGGAACATGGTCTGGAATCCCCACTCTAACCCTCTAAGATCTACTTTCTTCCTTTAAGGCATTCTTGAAAAACTGCTTATTTGGCAATGGTTTTAGTCACTGGACACAATATTCTCCATCTGTAGCCTTATGTCAAAAGTTCTCAATAATATTTTTGTGAAACTAAAACCATGAAGTTTTGTACAGATATCTTCTCCTCTTCGATATCGCTGAGTGAATGATCTGTAATGTCTCTTACCCAACCACGTTGTGGGAGCACCATCACCATACAAACTGCAGAGGTACAAGGAAGTCAAACATCACCCTCTCCACAGGCAACAATGATTTGGCATTGATCACTGGTTTCTGTGGAAGGAGAACTCATATTGCAGTTGATGTTTCAGTGAGTGCAATATAAATTACAGGGAATGAAAATGGTGCAGACTTTGACTGTCAGAAATTGAAGGAAAATGCACTCGCTTATTGGAAAAAAGCATTCTTGACTGTCAAAGATACTGTGAAAAAAATAACCTGATAATGGAACAGCATATGGTGAGGAGCCGGGCAGCAGTGGACAATTCATTTACATTCCTGAAGAAGGGCTTATGTCCGAAACGTTGATTCTCCTGCTCCTCGGATGCTGCCTGGCCTACTGTGTTTTTCCAGCTCTACATTTTTCAATTCATTTACAAAACAGCTCTGAAAGTAATAGTAAAATACTATACAGAGCAAAAATACACCCCTGAGAGACTGAGGAAGCTAGATAATGAACAGGTGGACATCAGAGAACCCAGAGATGAACCAGAGCAAAGTTCACTTTTATGATCCCACAGTCAAAGATGTCTAGCACAGAAACAGACTTCTTCGGTCCAACCTATGCCAACCAGATATCCTAACCTAATCTATCTAAATTAAATCCTATCTGCCACTCCTCGGCCCATTGGCCCATCTGATCAATATCCCACTGTACTCTGAGATAACCTTCTGCATTGTCCACAATACCTCCAATTTTGGTGTCACCTGCAAACTTACTAACTATACGGCCTCTGTTCACATCCAAATCATTTAAAAGAATGACGAAACAAATTCGGAAAAACATACATTTCTCTGGGTTTGAATGTGCTCTATGTAAATCCTGCCCTATCCCTCTTTTTACCAGGGAAGGCTGGACATACACCCCTCTGAACTTTGCCCCCTACAAAGCTGGCGGCCGCGCACGTGTCCAGTGAATCATTGCCCCGAATAAAGATGGCGGCCCTCAGTCGGGCCGATTACTCAACGAGGCATATTCCCGTTTGCTGCAAAAACGGAACTGCAAGTTTCAAATTTGTATTTTCTGATGTGTACCAAATGATTGTAAAACCTCTCAGACCAGACCAACACCATTTCCCTCCCGCTTCCGACTGTTTATTTCTTTCCTTACAGTCAGCCCTCCGCGCACACACACTCCAAACATCCGCGCCCACCGCGAGGATGATCACGTGGTATAGTCTAGCCCCGCCCTTATTCACTGATTGGTCGGAGGACCAACTGCCCCGCTAGGTCCTCCAGCTCCGTTCCTGCCTTTCCATTGGTCCGCCGCTGACATCAATCACTTCTTCGGTCCAACCTGTCGATGACAACCAGCTATCCTAACTTAATCTATCTAAATTAAATCCTATCTGCCACTCCTCAGCCCATTGGCCCATCTGATCAATATCCCATTGTATTCTGAGATAACATTCTTCATTGTCCACAATTTTGTGGGCGGCACGGTGGCACAGTGGCACAGTGGTTAGCACTGCTGCCTCACAGCGCCTGAGACCCGGATTCAATTCCCGCCTCAGGCGACTGACTGTGTGGAGTTTGCACGTTCTCCCCGTGTCTGTGTGGGTTTCCTCCGGGTGCTGCGGTTTCCTCCCGCGTTCCAAAGATGTGCAGGTTAGGTGAATTGCCCGTAGTGTTAGGTAAGGGGTAGGTAATGTAGGGGTATGGGTGGGTTGTGCCTTGGCGGGTGGATGTGGACTTGTTGCTGTTTCCACACTGTAATGTAATCTAATCTAATCTGCAGTACCAACTGTTGCCTGGAGCATGCGCACTGCTTCGTGGCTTTAGTTGCTGTTTCTCAGTTACAAGAGTGAGGGACAAATTTAAAAATCACCTGATGAAGGACCAGCAAAGTAGTGCTTCCAAATAAACCTGTTGGACTATAACCTGGTGTTCTGTGAATTTTAATTTTGTCCATCTTAATCCAACACCAGCACCTCCAAGTCACGAGTCAGGGAGGAATGCATAACATAAGAACAAAAGATCTTGGAAAAGGAGAAGGACGTACTGCCCTTCGAGCCTGCTCTACCATTCAATAAGTTCATGGCTGATCATTTTGTGGCTGGAGAACCATTGACCCACGTTCTCACCGTATTCCTTAATTAATTATTTATTTTTTTAAAAAGCTAACTTTGCTTTAAAAACGTTCATTGAACGAGCATGAACTACTTCCCTGGGCAATGCAGTCCATCGAGGACAAGATGTTCCTTCTCAATTCACTCCTAAATTTGCTGCCTCTAACCTTGTGGTGATGCCCTCTTGTCCTAGCTTCACCTGTCAGTGGAAACATCCTCTCTACTTCTATTTTACTCATTCCATTCATTATTTTATATCTTTCCATTCTTCTGAATTCCAATGAATATAATCCCAATCTACTCAGTCTCTGTTAAGCCAAACCCCTCACCTCCGGAATCAACATGGTTAACCTCCTCTGCACTCCCCTCTAGTGCCAGTACATCCTTGAGCACGTAAGGAGATAAAAACTGCATGCAGTACTCCAGGTGTGGCCTCACCAGCACCCACTGTAGCTAGAACATAAACTCTTCTTTTAAACACAATCCCTTCAGCAATGAAGGACAAAATTCCATTTGCCTTCTGAATTGATTGTTATACCTGGTGACCAACCTTCCTGCAGAAGGATGTTCATGTGCCTCTGCATAGAAAATCATGTAACCTCTTAAAAAATCAAGATATAATATTTTTATTAATGTTTCTCCAACCAAAGAGTATGACTTTACATTTATGAATATTATATTCCACTTGCCAAACCATTGCCCACTCACTCAATGTATCTATGTTCCTCTGCAAAGGTTCCCAGTCCTCCGCACACTTTGTCCTGCTACTCATCTTAGTCTCATATGCAAACTTTGACACCCTACATGTGGTCCCCAACTCCAAATCATCTGTATCAGTTCTAAATAATTGCAGTCCCAACATTGTTCCTAGAGGCACACTACTAGTTACTGATTGCCAGCCAGAATAAGGCTTGTTTGTCCCCACTCTTTGCTTTCTGTTAGTCAACCAATCTTCTATCCATGCTAATACTCTATCCCATGCACCCTTATATAATGCAACAGCCACTTGCGTGGCACCTTGATGAAGTCCTTTCAGAAATCCAGGTACACCGCATCCACTGGGTTCCCGTTGTCCACCTTGCTCGAAATGTCTTCATAGATTTCCAAACGATTTGTCAAGCATGACCTACCCTTCATGAATCCATGCTCTGTCTGCTCAATGGGACAAATTCTATTGAGATTCCCTGCTATTTCTTCCTTGATAATAGACCCAAGCATCTTTCCAACTACAGAGAATCAAGTAACTGGTGTAGAATTCCCTATCTTTTGTCCACCGCCTTTTCTTACAGTCCTTCCTTTTCACTGGCATATGCCTTTGCTGAGCACTTCCAAAATGTATTTGAAAATCTGCAGTGAGGTAAGATCACTCACAATGCACAGAGCAATGAGAGGGCTCCAAACATCGCTAACAGGACATGACATAGATACAGTGCTGGAGGGGGAACACAGTACAGTACAGACACACACCAGACTCAATCACCACCTCTACTTTAATTTACGTTGCACTGAGACAGCATGGGGTTTGCATAGTTATCAATCCAGGCCTGTGCTGTCTTAGTGAGCATCAGGACAACAGGGGGGCAAGCAGGCCTCCGACGAGAGGTTGGGAATGCTGCCTGGGATCTTTCTGTTCTGTGTTCTCCTTCCATCACTGTGCTAAGACTCACTAATCTGCAACTCTGTGTCTATGGCATGGCTTGTGCACCAGTGTCTTTTAATTTTTAACCAGTAATTTTTAACCATTAATTTTTAATTCCTATAATAGTTCCTGTCCTGTAACTACCTCCCTTCCCGATAGTCCTCCACATATTTGAAATGTACTGCATTCCAGACTACCCTCCTTATTGCTGTAACTTGCTTCAGTGTCTACAACATGCTTTATTTCGGTACTGTAATCCTCTTTAACTGTATACAGAGTGGTACAGCACGGAAACAGAACCTGTGGTACAACTCATCAATGCTCTCCATGTTTCCTATAATGAATGAGTCTCTTTTGCCTGCGTTCGGCCCTTAGCTTTTCAAACTTCTCCCCTCCATGTACCTGCCCAAATGTCTTTTCCATGTTGTAATTGTTCTTGTTTCTCCCATGTTCCCCTGGAAGTCTGTGCACCATCCTCTGTGGATAATGTTGCCCCTCAGCTCCCTCTTTAAATCTTTGCTCTCTCACGTCCCGTTTGTACTCTCGAGTTTTGGACTCCCTTACCCTTGGCCATTCACCATGCGTAGGCCCAATCCTTGTGGCACTCCACTGGTCACAGACCTCCAGTCTGATAAGCAAACCTCCAACACCACCCTCTGTCTTCTACCTTTGAGCCAGTTCTGTATCCAAATAGCTAGTTCTCCCTGTATTCCGTGAGATCGAATCTTGCTTATCAGTCTCCCATGGGGAACCTTGCCGAATGCCTTACTGAAGTCCATATAGATCACATCTACCGCTCAGCCCTCTTCAATCCTCGTTGATACTTCTTCAAAAAACTCAATCAAGTTTGTGAGACATGATCTCCCACGCACAAATCTCTATCTCTAATCAGTCCTTGCTTTTTCAAATACATGTACGTCCTGTCCCTCAGGATTTCCTCCAATAACTTGCCCATCACCGACGTCAGGCTCACTGCTCTATAATTCCCTGGCTTGTCCTTACCACTCTTCTTAAACAGTGGCACCACGTTAGCCGACCTCCAGTCTTCCGGCACCTCACCTGTGACTATCGACGATATCTCAACAAAAGGCCCAGTAATCACTTCTCTGGCTTCCCACAGAGTTCGAGGGTACACCTGATCAGGTCCTGGGAATTTATCCACCTTTATGCATTTCAAGACATCCAGCACTTGCTCCTCTGTAATATGGACATTTTGCAAGGTGTCACCATCTATTTCCCAACATTATATATCTTCCATATCCTTTTCCACAGTAAAAACTGATGCAAAATATTCGTTTAGTATCTCTGTCTTTTAAACGTTGTAATTGTAACCACGTCCACCCACCCTCAGGAAGTTCATTCCACAATCAAAACACCCTCTGTGTAACAATTTGCTCCCATGTCTTTTTTTTGAACATCTCTCTCTTCTAACCTTAAAAATGTTGTCCCTCCTCTTGAGACACCCCCATCCTACGGAAAAGGCAACTACCATTAAATCGATCTATATCTCATTTTTTAAAATAAACTTTTGTAACATCACATCTCAAACTCCAGGCTCCAGTGAAAAAAGACTCAGCCTATGCAGCCATTTTTCAGAACTCAAGCCTTCCATACCCAGCAATGTCCTGGTAAATCTCTGCTGAACACCCTGCAGCGTAATAATATCCTCCCTATAACTGGGCGATCAGAACTCGACAGAGTAGTGCAGAAGAGGCCTCATAAATGTCTGCACAATCTCAACATGACGTCCCAAATCCTCCACTCAATGGACTGAGCAATAGTCAGGCATGCCAAGCAGTGCCTTATCCGTCCTGTGATGCAAACTTCAAGATTTATGTACCTGAACCCGGAGGTCCCTCTGCTCTAAAACACTAACCGAGACCCGAACATTAATTGTATAAGCTCTACCCTTGTTTGTTTTACCAAGTACACTACTTCGCAGTTATTCAGGTTGAATACCATCGACAGTTTTTCAGCCCATTCACCCATTTCATCAAGATCCCTTTGTGATCTCAAAAAACATCCTTCACTGCCCACTCTGCCACCCTCCAGCCTTTCCAGCCCATCACACATGGCTGTCAATGGTACAAATATCTTTGCTGGCGGCTCCACAATTTCTTCCCTAGCATCGCACAATGTCCTGTGATACACTTAATCAGGTCCTGGGTCTTTCCATAACTTTGTGTTGTAAAATCTCCAGCACCACCTCTTCTATAACATGCACTCTTTTTAAGTCATAGAGATGGGCAGCATGGAAACAGACCCTTTGGTCCAACTCATCTATGCTGACCAGAAGATCGAAATAAATCCATCCCATTTACCAGCATGTGGCCCATGTACCTCAAAACCCTTATTATTCATATACCCATCCAGATACCTTTTAAATGTTGTCATAGTATCAGTATCTGCTGCTTTCTCTCTCAGCTCATTCCATACATACATCACCCTGTGCATAAAAAAGCTGTCCCTTCAGTGCCGTTTAAACCTTTCCCCTTCAACCTTAAACCTATGCTCTCTCGGTGTGGACTCTCGAACCCCAAGGAAAAGACCTTGACTGTTTACCCAATCCATACCCCTCATGTTTATATAAACCTCTGTCAGGTCACCACTCAGTCTCCGATGCTCCAGGGAAAATAACCCCAGCTTATTCAGCAACAATCCTGGCAACATCTTGTCAATCTTTCCTGAACACTTTCAACTTTCACAACATCCTTCATATAGCGGGGATACTGGAATTGCAGAGAACTCCAAATGTGGTCTAACGTATTACTCTTGTTCCCTGAGTTCCCCAGTCTTTGTCCACAGTAAGTTCTGGAGTAAAAAATGTGTTTAAGGTCTTAGCCATATCCTGCGGTTCCACACACCAATGGTCTCATTGATCTTTAAGGGACACTATTTTATCTCGAGTTATTCTTTTACTCTTAATATATTTATACAATCACTTTTGGATTCTCCTTATCATTCTCTGCTGAGGCTATTTCATGTACCCTTTCTGCATTCCTGATTTCTACCCAAAGTGTATTCCTGAAGTCCCTGTGATCCTCAGGGATTCCCTTGATCCAGTTGGCTATACCTGACATGTGCCCCCTTTTCCTTGACCAGACCTTCAATAGACAGCCAATGTTTTCTAATGCTGTCAGCATTGGCCTGCACACAAACAGGAACATGCTGGTGGTGATCGCTCAATTTATCTCACTTTTAAAATATTCTCACTTGCCAGACTTCCCTTTCCCTGCAAATAGACTCCCCAATCGCCTTTTGAGAGTTCCTGGCTAATATTATCAAGATTAGTCTGGCCCCATTTTATAACTTGAACCTGTGGACCCGCCCTGTCCTTTTCCATCGCTATTTTCAAACTAATAGACTTGAGTCACTTTGGCAAAATGCTTTCCCACTCACACCTCAGTCCCTTTCCCTACCTTGTTTCCCAAGGGGAGGTCAGGTTTTGCCCCTTTCTCTTTTCAGGCCATTTACATATTGATTGGGAGTTTTCTGGAACACAATTACCAAATTCCTCCCTTGCAAACAGTGAACACTGCCAGTCCCAGTCTAGGTTTGGAAAGTTTAAAAACCCCAACCATAACAGGCCTATTATTACGATTGATATTTGAGATCTCCTGATATGTTTGTTCCTCAGTCTGCCACGGATTATTCGGGGTCAGTAGGACAATCGTGTCAGAGTGATGACCCATTCTTATTTCTCAGTTCCACTAATATAGCGTCACTGGGTGATCCTACAGGAATATCCTCTCTAGGTCCTGATGCAATGATTCATGCAATGAAAACCCACCACCACACGTCCTCTCTTGCCTCCCCTTCGATCCTTCCTGTAGCATCTCCGCCTTGAAACATATCACCCACCCTGTCAATGTAAGCTCCTCCTGTATCTCCATCCATTTACCCATCTCCATAACCTTCTCCAGCTCTTACCCCTATCTGTTTAAACATCACTCTCCACTCGAACCCTCCCTACCGCAGGAACTTCCTCCTGTTTGTGCTATGCTCTCTTATCTGTGAAACTGTCTCCAACCAAACTTGCTACCCCAATCTCTCAAAAACCAATCCAGATTCCACAGCCTCCATGTCTGAATAACCTCCAGAACCTAAGCCTTCCTATATCTGTAAACATCTTCAGTCACGATGACCCTCCATATCTCTGTTTGTTCCGCCAGATGATACAAACCTCTTTATCTCTGTAATCTGGTCAGTTCCCTAAAACAGTCACTGTCTGTGTAATCCAGCCCAGTCCTACAAACATCCTTGTCCCTGTAAACTTCTCTATCCCTCCCAACATTCCCAACTCCATGAACCCGTCAGCCCTACAGCTCTCCACATTTCTGTAATCTCCTGTGGGTGTATGGTCCTCCCTCCCTGTGAAAGCACCTCCAGTCCCCACATCCCTCCTAATCTGGGTCCTCTGCTCCAGATCAGGCCATTGCTGTCTCTGTAAACACCTGCACTCCTGACAACTCTTCCCATTTGTGTAACCTCGTTCAGACCCCATACTCTCCAGTTTCCTGCATCCTCTTCATGCATTGCAACTAAAACCACATGTTTATGTAATATCCACCAGTGCTTACACCCTCCCCAACTCAGTAACCTCTTACAGTCCTAACAAAGCAACTAAACTGTGAAACCTCTCATTTCCCTACAATCCTCCCTCCATCCCTCCTCAAATGTCTTCATCACCATGAAACCTCACAACTACTGAAGCCTCCTTTTGATACTGCAACCCTCCTAATGTCTGCAAAATCGTCCTGTCCTGATAGCCCTCCCTATCTCTGTAACGCCTACCACCCTCCAGTGCCTTTCTGGGGAACATGGCAGAGGAGAGAAGATTTGTATAGTCCAGGCCATGTTACGGAGGTAGAATTCTGGGGATTACAGATTTGGTCTAATGTCTGTGGTGTGCAGATTATTGACGAGGACCCTAAAGACAGGATTTATGACTACTTGGAAAACCATAGTTAAATTAGTGACAGTCAGCATGGGTTTGTGAGGGGTCAGGTCATGCCTCAGAAATCTTATTGAATTCTTTGAGGATATGATAGAATACGTTGATGGATCATTCAAAAAAGAAGAATGATTGGGATACAGGGAAATCTGTCTGTCTGGATACAGGATTGGATGGCCCAGAGAAGACAGAGGGTGGCAGCAGATGGACAGTATTGAGCCTGGAGCTCAGTGACCAGTGGTGTTCTGTAACAATCGGCTCTGGGACTCTGCTCTTTGTGATTTTTGTAAATGACTTGGATGTGAATGTTGGAGAGTGGGTTAGTAAGTTTGCCAATCACATGAAGGTTGTTGGAGTGATGGATAATGTGGAGGGCTGCTGGAGGTTGCAATGGGACATTGACAGGACGCAGAGCTGGGCTGGAAGTGGCAGATGGAGTCCAATCTGGAAAAGTGTGAAGTGATTCATTCTGGAAGGTCGAATTTGAATACAGAATACAGGGTGAAAGGCAGAATACTTGGCAGTGCGGAGGAACAGAGATCATGGGGTCCTTGTCCATAGATCCCTCAAAATCGCCACGCACGTTGGTAGGGTTGTTAAAAAGGCATATGTTGTGTTGGCTCCCCTTAGAAGGGGATTGACTGTAAGAGCCGTGAGGTTTCACTGCATCCTTATAGCGTCCTGGTGAGACCACACTTGGAATATTGTGTTCAGTTCTGGTCCCCTGTTTACAGGAAGGATGTGCAAGTTTTAGAGAGTGTACACAGGAGATGGACCAGAATGCTGCCTGGAATGGAGGGCAGTTCTGACTAAGAAAGTTTGAGGGAGCTAAGGCTTTTCTCATGGGAGTGAAGAAGGGGGTAAGGTGAACTGGTAGAGGTGAACAAGGTGATGGAGAAAGTGAGGTCTGCAGATGCTGGAGATCAGAGCTGAAAATGTGTTGCTGGAACAGCGCAGCAGATCAGGCAGCATCCAGGGAACAGAAGAATCGACGTTTCGGGCATAAGCCCTTCTTCAGGAATCCTGAAGAAGGTCTTATGCCCGAAATGTCGATTCTCCTGTTCCGTGAACAAGGTGATGCGGGGCACAGAGTGAGTGAATAGTCAGAGACATTTCCTCCTACGGAATAAATGGCTATTACAAGGCGGCATAATTTTAAGGTGATTGGAGGATGGATAAGAGCATAGAGAATGGTAGGTGGTTGGAATGCACTGCCAATGGTGGTAGTAAAATTAGATACTTTCCAAACATTTAATAGACTCTTGGATAGAAGCATGGATAATAGTAAAATGAAGGGTATGTCGGTTAGTTTGATCTTACAGATGGATAAAAGGTTGGCATTAAATCATGGCCGAATGGTCTTGGGCTGGACTGTTCTGTGTTCTATCTTCTGTCTGGTAAACTGGGTAATAAGCTCAGATCATTGCAAAAAGGATATGGCATTCAGGAGGAACGAGGGAACTGGATACAAAGTTGGCCTGATGGAAGGAGACGGAGGGTGATGGGAGACATGTTGT
The DNA here is from genome assembly GCF_037043375.1 of Chiloscyllium plagiosum. Lineage (NCBI taxonomy): Eukaryota > Metazoa > Chordata > Chondrichthyes > Orectolobiformes > Hemiscylliidae > Chiloscyllium > Chiloscyllium plagiosum. The sequence goes on from NW_028270183.1 coordinate 50,905,474, forward strand.
TTTTCTGACTGGAGGCATGTGACCAGCGGTGTAGTGGGTCCCCTGTTGTTTGTTATTTGGATAAATGGTTTGGATGGGAATATTGGTTTCCTGGTAAGTAAAGTTTTTGGGTGACACTGAAATTGGTGGTAAGGTGGACAGTGAAGAAGGTTATCTGTGATACATCAGGATGAACAGTACTGCTGGGATAGGGGGCTGAAGAATAGCAGATGGAGTTTAATTGAATAAATGTGAAGTGTTCCATTTTGGTGAAACAAACCAGGGTGGGACTTATAGAGTTAATGATCGGACCCTGGGTAGTATTGTCAGTCAGTGACCCAGGTACACAGTTCTTTGTAAGTGGTGTCACAGGTAGACAGGCTCGGGAAGCAGGTGTTTGGGATGGTTACCTTCATTGGGTAGAGCATTGAGAGTAAGAGTTGGGATGTTATGTTGTGGCTGTAAAAGACATTGGTGGGGCCACCATTAAAACATTGTTGATCAGTAGGAAGAACTCATCCAGTTCACTAACCTCCTTTCGGGAAGGACACCAAATATTCTAACCTGGTCTGGCTAACATGTGACTCCAGACCCACAGCAATATGGCTGACTCTGAGCTACCCTCTGGGTAATTAGCATGGCGTCAAAGAACGTTGTTCCAGGCAGTGACACCCACATCCCATGAATGAATATATAAAAATACCTATGTCCCTCCCTAACTCTGCAAACTCCTACAGCGGCAGCAATCCGTCCTGGCTTTGTAACACCCTGACCACTCTCTGTAACACTCTGACCACTTCCAGCACCTTCACCTCTCCCTGTTCCTATCGTGTCAATGAACCCTGACCGTGACTCCCCTTCCCACAGCCCTCCTCCTGCGAGCAGACCCATTGCAATCCATTAACATTTACTCCTAAAACACACTCTCATTTCAGGATTTTAAGTACTTTTTGGTGATCTTCTCAGCCTCATGACCTAGTATGATCCCTTTTGTCCTGAGTGAGGGATCAGTGGGAATTTCTTGCTGAGGTTTTTACTGTTTCAATCGAATGACCTTCTGTTGTAATTTACACTGTTCCTTCAAATGTTTTCCACTGTTCATTTCCAGCCACATATTTCAGTCTGTTTAGCGTGTTTACCTTGGTCAGTTCTCCTCTCAAATTCATGTAATTGGCTATTTTTTGTTTCTAGTTATAGCTTGTCCTTTCTGTGATTCACTTTAAAACTTTATATTTCTTTAAACTGCACTTTATCACAATTTCCCGAAGGATCTCTGCAGGTGACATTACTCATTCACTAAGTTTCATTACACGGCTGCTCTGCGATAGTTATGTCCCTTAACAGTTGCACAATGTGTTTTTCAAAGAAACACTGAAAACAATTCTCCGAAATCCTCTTCCAATATCAATGTTGTCCGTGTGATTGTCCCAGATTATACAAATATTGAAGTTTTGCAAAATTATCACCATGCCCTTGTTAAAAAATGTCAATGAGTTCCTGTGTAATGCAGTGATGAGCAATGGAATGCTGTTCGGTTGCTAAAACTGTTCTGCTACTTGTGTCCTTGGCAAATAGTAGCCAGAATTTACATTCAGACTGAATCTACTTCATGATCTGAGGCCAAATGCTTTCTCTGTAATGCCTTTGCTATCCATTATTGTTTGTGTTGTCCGTTTTGCCTGAGTTTGCACAAGATTGTGAATCACTGAGTATTTTTGTTCATCCTGTATTCATGTCTCCCAGCTGTCTAAATCTCTTTTATATCTGTGTCTCAAATCCATCTTCCTTATTACAGCAACGTTGTCCATTCAGAAAAAAACACAACTTACTCTTTCCCACAATTTTCTGTCACAAATCTATTCGCTGATGTACAATTTTAGTTAAACTCTGTCCCATCCTGTTCCGTTCTGTTTGTCTTCAGCCACATTCCCATACTGTTCCGCTGCTCCACGTTTTCTCTCTGGATTTAGAAAGCTCCTTTCACCTGAAGCCTGTCCCTGCATCCTCTCCGTCAGTTGAAAGCCCTGTCCATAAACTTACCGACATGATCGGCCAGCACACTGATCCCAGCACATTTCCAGTGGGACCATCTAATGGATTATTTATTAAATCAGGTATGGGATGTGGGTGTCTCTGGCTGACCAGCCTTTCTTGCCCAGCCCTAGCTGCCCTTGATCTGAATTGCTTGCTCGGCCATTTCAGAGGGTCTTTGAGAGGCAAACACTTTGCTGTGGAGATGTCGTGCAGAACACGTCAGGATGGGCAGATGTCTTTCTCAAAAGGACAAGTGTTTGGGTTTTTTGTACATCAGCAATGGTCTCATACTTATTTGTGGTTTGTTAATTGCTATTTTTAAAATTATTGATTTCAAATTCCACCATTTCAGATGGTGGGATTCCAACCTGCCTCCTTGAACATTAGCCGAGGTTTGGGATACATGCTCTAGCAATAATACCCCTCGGCCATCACTTCGCCTGCTCACAGGTTGCTCATTCCTGACCGGTTATACCAGTGCATGATGAAGCGAAACCTGTTCTTCCAACACAATTATGTGATCCTGATATCTTCCAGTACTCTGGTGATATCACTTAGGATCTCTCGCTCTCTCTCGCTCTCTCTCGCGCTCTCTCTCTCTCTCTCTCTCTCTCTCTCTCTCCTATAACAGTTCCTATCTCTGTAACCTCCTAGCCCGATTGTCCCTCCACATATTTGAAATGTACTGAATTCCAGACTACCATCACTATCACTGTAAATTGCTTCAGTGTCCACAACATTCCTTATCTCGGTAGTCTCCTCCTCCAATAACTGGAGACCATGCACCACGGAAACTTTTCCTTCAACCAAACTAGTCCATGCTGACCAGAGTCCATGAACAAGTCGCATTTCCCTGCATTTGACCCGTATCCCTTCAAACTTCTCCTCCCCCCAAATTGAACATTTCTCTACCACTTCCCCTGAACATTTATTCCATAACTGCACCATCCTCTGTGTGGAAACTTTTCTCCTAAAATCGCTTTTATGTCTTTCGTCTCCCATCTCATATTTTTGCCCACTGGAACACAGAACATGACAGCGCATTACAGGCCCTTCGGCCTTCGATTTCTTGGTGTAGAACCAATCTGAAGCCCAAGTAACCAACACTATTCCAACTCTTGTCCATATGTCTATCCAATGACTGTTTAAATGCCCTTAAAGTTGGCGAGTCTACCACTGTTGCAGGCAATGCATTCCATGCCCCGACTAATCTGAGTAAAAAACCTACCTCTGGCATCTGTCCCATATCTATTTATTCATGTTAATATCTACCTCAATGTTAAGGTATCTCCCTTTGTGGTAGGCATCGCCATCCAAGAGAAAAGGCTCTCACTGTCCAACCCATCTCACCTGCTGATTATCTTATATGTCTCAATTAATTGACCTCAAACACATTCTTTTGAACAAAAACAGCTTAAAGTCCCTCAGCCTTTCCTCATAAGACCTTCCCTCCATACCAGGTAACTTCCGAGTAAATCTCCTCTGAATCATTTCTAAACTTACACATCCATCCGGTAATGCAGTGTGAACAAATGTGGCCACACTCAGAAGTTTGTATAGCTGCAGCATGATCTAATGGTTCAGAAACTCAATCCCTCTACCAAGACAAGCTCACACACTGAATGCCTTCTTAAAAAACCCATAAACCGAGGTGGAAACTTTTAATGATCTCTGTACATGGACATAGAGATCTTTCTGTTCATCTACACTACCAACAATCTTACCGTTATCCCAGTACCCTTTTTTCCTGTTACTCCCTCCAGAGTGAATCGCCTCACACCTTTCCACATTAAACTCCATTTGCGAACATTCAGTCCAGCTGTGCAGCTTATCTATACCTTTCTGTAACCTACAACACCCTTCGTCACTATCCACAACTCTACCGACCTTAGTGTCTTCTGCAAATTTACTAACCCATCCTTCAATGCCCTCATTCAGGCCATTTATATAATTGACAGCAACAGTGGATCCAAAACACATCCTGGAAGTACCCACCAGTAACAGAACTCCAGGATCGATATTTCCCATCAACCACTACCCTCTGCCTTCTTTCAGTGCGCCAATTTCTGATCCAAACTGTTAAATCACCCACAGTCCCATGCTTCCGTATTATCGGCAATCGCCTACCATGGGGAACCTTAACAAACGCCTTACTGAAATACATATACACCACATCAACTGCTTTATTCTCATCTATCTCTTTGTTCACCTTCTTAAAGAACTCAATAAGGTTTGTGAGGGCACGACCTGCCCCTCACAAAACCGTTTTGACTATCCCTAATCAACTAACTCATCTCCAGATGATTATAAATCCTATCCCCTACAAGCCTTTCCAACAGTTTACCCAGAATCAAAGTAAGGCTCACAGGTCTATAACTACCAGGATTGTCTACACTCCCCTGCTTGGGTTGGCACGATGGCACAGTGGTTAGCACTGCTGCCTCAGAGTACCAGTAGACCTGGCTTCAATTCTTGCCTCAGCCAACTGTCTGTGTGGAGTTTGCACATTCTCTCCGTGTCTGTGTGGGTTTCCTCCGGGTGTTCCAGTTTCCTCCTACAGTCCAAAATGTGCAGGTTAGGTGAATTGGCCATGCTAAATTGCCCATAGTGTTAGGTGAAGGGGTAAATGTGGGGTAAATGTATATAAGCATGTTTATATAAATGTCTGTAGGTTCACCCCTCAGTCTCCGATGCTCCAGGGAAAAAAGCCCCAACCTATTCAGCAACAACCCTGGAAACATCTTATTAATCTTTTTGAAACCCTTTCAAGTTCACAACATCCTTCTGACAGCAGGGAGACGAGAATTGCACAGAGTACTCCAATTCTGTTGTAACCTAGGAACCTGAGTTCCCCAGTCTTGGTGCACAGTAAATCCTGGAATGAACAAATTGTTTAGGATCTTAGCCATATCCAGAAGTCATGCACATCGACGGCTTCATTGATCTTTAAGGGCCCCTACGTTGTCCCGAGTTAATCGTTTACTCTTATTGTATCTATATTATCTAAAATCAGTTTTGGATTTTACTCATCCTTCTTTGCCGAGGCAATTTCATGTCCCCTTTTTGCATTCCTGACTTCCATCCTACAGCCCCTGTGATCCTCAGGGATTCCCTTGATCCAGCTGGCTATATCTGACATGTGGCCCCTTTTCCTTGACCAGACCCTCAGTAGACAGCCAGTGTTCCCGAACGCTGTCAGCATTGACCTGCACACAAACAGGAACATGCTGGCGCTGATCGCTCAATTTAACTCACTTTTAAAATATTCTCACTTGCCAGACTTCCCTTTCCCTGCAAATAGACTCCCCAATCACCTTTTGAAAGTTCCTGGCTGATACAATCAAGATTGGTCTGGCCCCATTTTGTAACTTGAACCTATGGACCAGGCCTGTCCTTTTCCATCGCTGTTTCAAACTACTAGAACTGTGGTCACTTTGGCAAAATGCTTTCCCACTAACGCCTCAGTCCCTTTCCCGACCTTGTTTCCCAAAGGGAGGTCAGGTTTTGCCCAATTCTGTTTTCAGGCCATTTATATATTGATTGCAAGTTTACTGGAAATCAATTACCAAATTCCTCCCTTGCAAATGCTGAACACTGGCAGTCCTGGTCTAAGGTGGAAAGTTAAAAAACATCTACCATAACAGCCCTATTATTATGATTGACATTTGAGATCTCCCGACATATTTGTTCCTCAGTCTGCCACTTGTTTTAGGGATTAGTAGGACAATCAAATCGAAGTGATGACTCATTCTTATTTCTCAGTTCCACTAACATAGCTTCACTGGGTGATCCCACAGGAATATCCTCTGTAAGTACTGCTGGGATGAGTCATGCAATCAAAACACATCACCACGCGTCCTCTCTTGCCTCCCCTTCGATGCTTCTTGCAGTTCCTCTAACTTGAAACAATGAGCTGCCAATCCTGCCCCTCCCTCAGCTTGTTTCTGTAATAACTATAATCTCCCAGTCCCATGTTCAAATCCATATCCTGAGTTCATCTTCCTTAGCTGTCAGGCCCCTTGCATTGAAATAAATGCAGTTTAATCATCAGTTTTCCCCCAATTCCCTGCTATGTTCTTTCCTGCCTTATCTCTTGAAATGGCTCTCTTTAACTTGTGTACCAGCCTCAATCTTCTTTCTGACCGTTCGACTGTTTAAGATAAAACACCCTGCCAGATTAGATTATATCATCTCAAGCAGCTCTAGCAATTCGCCCTACCAGGATATGGGTCCCCCTCCCGCTCCCAGTTCAGGTGCCTTCCCCACCCGGTCCATCTGTGCTGACACCTTCAGGGATCTTTGAGTTGTCCACTCAGGTCCTTTGTTCCTCAGCACTCCACAAGGTCCGAAAACTCATTATGTCTGTCCTTCGCTTATCGTACCTCCCACACGATATGACCTCACATCGATCAGAATTAAACTCTGCTCAGATTATCATCTGATCGTCATCAGACTGTAGCCTGAGACCATCCCCCTCACTCTGAACAACATCTTCACCTTTCATGTCATCTGCAAACCGACTAATGATATCTTCTGCTTTCACATCGAAGTTATTATTCCCCAGAATAACCAGCGATCGTTCCTGCACAGATCCCTGTGGTACATCCGCTGGCGAAACAATTTCAAACACGAAAAAAATTATCCAAAAATTTTGTATCCAATTTGCCAACTTGCCTTGGATCCCATGGGCTCTTTCCTTTTGATCCTTGCATTTGCAAGTGTTGGTTCATCCTCAGGGTGGTATCCAATAATATCCCTCCCCCTGCTGTCAGACTATCTGCTCTGTAATTACCTGGCCTATCCCTGCTGCCCTTCCTGAACAAATGAACCACATTCGCGATCCTTCAGTCATTCGGCACTTCACCTGTGGCTAGCAAAGTATTAAATATATCCACCAGGCCTCAGCAATCTCCTCCTTTACCTCCCATAGCATCCTGGGATGCATTCATTGGGCACTGGGAATTTTTCCACCTTTATGCCTGTGAAAACATTTAATATCTCCTCCTTATTGATCTTACCATGTTCTAGAACATCACCATCCCGTCTGAAATCCCCGGCTACAATGTCTTTCTCCTGTGTGAATACAGATGGGAAGTATTCATTGAAGACCTCACCTACTTCCTCTGGCTCCATGCACAGATTGTTTCTTTGGTTTCTAATAGGCCTCACCCTTTCCTCAGTTACCCTTTCATTTTAACTATACTGACAAAGTACCTTGTGGCTTTTCCTTCATAGTATCTGATAAGATTATTTCACAGCCATTTCTAAGGACCCCGTTGCACTCCCTATCCTTGTGAATGGCTTCACCTGGTTTTATTGCACTGTGTTTTCTTCATCAAACTCACGATATCGCCTGATCTGTATTCGCTGGACTTGCGGCCTTCACTACTCCCTCTTCATGAACACAATGGGATCGGGTCCTGTGAAATGAGTATCAGGTGTTAGGTAAGAAGTTAAAAAGCAGGACCTCAAGGGCAATGATCTCTAGATTACTCCTAGTGCCACATGCCCCAGTGAGGATAGACATAGAAAGATAGGCCGGGGGGTGGATGTATGCCTGAGGAGCTGTTGGAGGGGGCATGGTTTTCAGTTTTTGGATCATTGGCATCTCTTCTGGGGTAGAAGTGACCTGTATAGGGGGGGGGGGGGGGGGATAGGTTAGACTTGAACCAGAGGGGCACCACTGTCACTGCGGGGAGATTTGCTCGTGTTACCCTGGGAGGTTTAAACTAGTTTGGCATGAAATTGGGATTCTGATGAAGAGAGGGACCATCAACAAGTCGGGGGAAAATACATTAGCCATTGAGAGCAGGTTTCCTATTCAGGATATCCAGGGGCACAGATGAGGGAGGGAAAAGACTTCAGGTTTAAAGTTCATTTATTTCAATGCATGAGGCCTGACTGGTAAGGCAGATGAGCTCAGACCATGGATTAGCTCTGGGGACTGGGATATTATAGCTATAATCGAAACATGGCTGAGAGAAGGGCCAGACTGGCGGCTCAGTGTTCCAGGATACAGAAGCTACAGGTGGGACAGAAGGACAAGTAAGTGAGGAGGGGAGTTGCCCTTTTGATAGGGGAGGACATAACGACAGTGCTTAGACAGGATATGCTTAAAGAGTCAACAAATGAGGCCACATGTTTAGAACGTAGAAACAAACCAGGGGTGGTCACTCTGTTGGGAATATATTATAGACCCCCAAATAGCCAGCAGGTACTCGAGGAGTTGATGTGTAGAGAGATTGGAGATACCTGTCGGAATAATAGAGTAGTATTGGTTGGAGACTTTAATTTTCCCAGCATTGACTGGGTCACCCAGAGGGTAAAAGGCCCGTACTGAGTGCAATTTGGCAAATGTGTCCAAGAACGTTTCCTAAATCAAGATGTCGCTGAAACAAGGCCCAACTCTGCTCAGGCAGGTGCAACACTGGACCTCCCCTCAGAAAACGTGGTCGGGCAAGTGACTGAAGTGTCAGTCACAGAGCACTTTGGGTCCAGTGACCACAACTGTCTTAGTTTTAACATAGTTATGGAAAAAGATCAGACAGATCCACAGTGAAACTGGAGTAGGGCCAGGTTTGGGGCCATGAGGCAGGATCGAGCAGAGGTTGATTGGGTGAATTAAAATAACTCAAAACCAGGATATACTCAAACAGGTTTATCTCACAGCACCAGCTTTCAAAGTGCAGATGATCATCCTAAAAGATGAAAACTTTAACTAAATGTGTTTGATATTACATTCCATGACACTGCAATCCTGTTGCTATAAATTCTGTACCTTATGATTGTGCTCCACAACCACGTGATGAAGCAGCGCTCTGAAACCTAGTGCCTCCAGATAAACCTGCTGGACTGGAAGCTGGTGTTGTGTGATTTTTAACTTTGCCCATCCCAGTCACCACCGGCTCCTCCACATCATGCTACCGTCAACTGGGTGAGTCTGTTTGAAGGAAAAGGAATGACTGGCAAACGGGAGCCTTTTAAAAGTGTGATATTAAGAATCCAGGGCAAATTTGTCCCTGTTTGAGTGAAGGGAACAGCTGGCAGGTTTAGGGATTTGTGGCTTATGAGGGATATTGAAGTTCCGGTCTGGAAAATGAAGATGGTATACATTGGATTTAAGCTTTCCATATCTACCTCACCTACCTCACCAGACTGATTGACACAATCAATCTGTGAAGCCCTACAATCCTCTCAGGTATCTGCAGCATTCCGATCTGTAGAACCCGCTCCAATGCCTGTGACTCTCCAAATCCAGCTCCTATAAGATTCCCTGTCTGTGTGACATCCAACCGTCGTCAGCACACACCCTATCAATACAAGCTCCTCCAGTCTCTCTATCTATCTGCCCATCTCTCTAACCTTCTCCAGCTCTTACACCCCTATCTGTGTAAATGTCACCGTCCCCTACAACACTCCCCACTTTGACCAACTGTAGGAGATTAGTAATGTTCCCTTATCTGTGAAACCGTCTCCAACCAAAATTGCCCTTGTTATCTCCTGGAAAATCTGTCTGATTCCACATCCTCCATGTCTAAATAACCTGCAGAACCTAAACCTTCCTGTATCTATAAACATCTACTGTCACGGCTACCCTCCATAAGTCTGTACAACCATCTTTCCCTCTGTCATCTGCTCCGTTCCCTAAACCATCCCTGTCTGTGTAAACCTCCCCAACCTAACAACATCCTTATGTTGCTCCACCTCTCCCAATCTTCTTTGCTCAGTGAAATTCCTCCAGCTCTCCACATCTCTGCTGGGTCCTGCAGTTCCCCAAAACATCCCTCTATGTGGAACTTCCACCAGAGACCACTACCCACCATATCTCTAATCCACTGCTGATCCCTCTATCTCTGTTCCCAGCTTCAGTCACGACAACCCTACTTCCATGTACAACATCATCAAGTCCTTGCAATCCTCCAGATCTGAGGAAACTCCAGCAGACATTGTCACTCCCTCACGATCTCTGACTGCCTATAGTGATTTGAAACTTCTGCAATTCGATAACATCTCCAGTCTCCTTGCCCCTGCAGATCATGGTGACCTACTCCAAACCTCTCAAACCTCCCTGCCTGTGTTCATCATCAAGTTGATACAACTCGTCTCATGTCTGGAGTGCCCTGCAGACCCTACAATCCTCCCCGTTTTTGTGAATGCTGCCTATAACTATTACTGTCCCTATCTGTGTAACTGCCTCCAGTTACTACAGCCTCTTTACTGTGTAGCCCCCATCAGACCCTAAAGCCATGCTATCTGTGTAACCTCCTTCAGGTCTATATCCTCCAACTTGCTGAAACCTGCTGTCACCATTGCAACCCCCATTATTACTCAACATTGCTTCGTCTTTAAAACCATCCCTATCAGTGTGATCTCCTCCACTGAGTACAACATTCCCAGCCTGTGCAATGGGCGATGCGTGGTTTTATAAAAGGGGAATTTTAAAAAAATCTGTTGGATTCTATATTTTGGTGTGACCATAAATGGCAGAATAGATAAGGGTGGGGGAGGCTCTTAGCGGTCGAAGTTTATTTGAAATTTAGAAAGCATTTTGATAAGTTTCAACCAGGGCTAAAGATTAGCTCGGGAGAGAATAGAGCCCCTGAAAGGTCAATGAGGCTGTCTGTGTGGAATCTCTGCTGATGGGCGAGATCCAAAACAAATATTTTGCATTTTGATTTACTTTAGAGAAAGACATGGAAGCTCGGGAACTTGGAAAAATACATAGTGAGGTATCGAACAGAGTTCACATTGGAGAACAGGATGGTTTAATACGAAAAAAGGGTGATAAAACCTTGGGACATGATCAGATGTATCCCAGTGCTCTGTGAGAAGCTCGGGAGGAATTTACAGGACACCTCGCCGAAATGTTTTTATTATCAACAGTCACTACAGACCAATGAGACTGGTGGCAGGAGTGGGTAAGTTGTTGGAGGAGATTCTGAGAGAAAGGACCATTATGCATTTGGAAAGGCAAGGATGGATCAGCGATGGTCAGGATGACTTTGTGTACAGGAAACCATGTCTCACAAACTGGATTGAGTGTTTGTGGAGGTAGAAAAGTGATAGAGCAAGGCAGAGCAGTGGATGATGTCCACATTAACTTTAGCAAGGCCTTTGACAAGGTTTTGCACGGCAGACTGGTTAATAAGTTTAGATCACTCATAACCAGGGATCACTCACCAACTGGAAACAAAATTGGATTGATGGTAAGAGACAGAGCATGCTAATAGAGAGTTGCTGCTCAAACTGAAGTCCTGTGACCAACGGTGTGTCATGGGGTTTGGTGCTGGGTCACTGTTGTGCAGCATTTATATGAACGGTTTGGATGATAATACAGGAGTCATGGTTAGCAAGTTTGTGAGTGAGACTGGAAGTGGTGGTAAAGTGGACAGTGAAGACAATTATGTGAGAGTGGGCCAGTGAGTTTAGGAATAGCAAATGGAGAAATACACAGAGTTGCACTCTGGCAAAGCTGACCAGAGCTGGACTTGTACAGTCAGAGACCCAGGGATGCAGGTAAAAGGTTCTTTGAAAGTGGTGTCACAGGTAGACAGGTTGGTGAAGCAGATGTTTGCGATGCTTACCTTTATTGGTCAGTGCATTGAGATTAGGAGTTGGGATGTCATGTCATGTTATATCTGTACAGGACATTAGTGAGGCCACCATAAAATTGGTGTTGATTACCTGGAAAAACTTAACTGGTTCACGTCTGTCCGTTAGGGAAGGACATCTGACATTGTTACCTGACATCTGACACCATGGCTCACGTGTGACTCCAGACCCGTAGCAATATAGCTGATTCTGAGCTGCCCTCTGGAAAATTAGCTGTGGGGCAAAGAATGCTGACTCAATCAGTGACATCCTTATCGAATGAATGAATACATAAAAAATACGTGTCCCTCCCTCCCACTGCAATCCCCTCCAACGCAGCAATCCGTACTGGCTTTGTAACACCGTTCAGGCCCTTGGCCTCTCTGTAACACTCTCACCACTTCCAGCACCTTCGCCTCTCCCTCTTCCGAACATCTGATTAAACCCTGACAATGTTTCCCCTTCCTACTGCCTTCCTCCTGCTAGTAGACCCATAGCGATCCCTTTAACAAATACTTCCATATTTCTCAAACGTTGGCTTCTTCAGAATTGTTAGGTTTTTTTTTGTCTTCTGCGCATCACTTAATGAAGTCTGGTAAATCCTGGGAATTACTGAGCCAAGACCGTCCAAAGTGGGGGAGGAGCATTGGGACGGCGTCGAGCAGCTGGACATTTGATGTGGGGAAAAAGGGGAATCCAGGAGAAAACAGCACAAGGAGAGCGCTGTCACACCAACGTCCCACCCATCCCCATCCCACGGTCACCTTCTGCCCCACATCGGTCTGTACAGCAACACACAGACTCCCGTGAGAGTGGGAGAGAGTCAGCCTCGTTTGTGACCCACCGCCAATGAGATGGTGAGATAGGGAAGTTGAATCCTCTTTCAGTTGTCCTCCTGTCTTTGTTACAAATTCCAATAATTCCTTATCCAATGCCATGCCTCACAATGTAATGCTGTAAAGTGGACTGAACACTGCCCTTCACCTTCTGTGATCTGACTCTTATTACCCAGAATTTGGTTTCCTAATGTTTGATAGTGTGAGGCCACATATAATCCCATTGTTTTCCCTAATGGTGAGACTTCCCCATTCTCCTTCCCACTCTGCCTGACTTTCCACAATGTTGTGTAGCCGTGAATATTAATGCCCCACCTTTTGTTCACCCCTGTGACCACGTCTCCCTGATGGTGATTAGATAGAAATCACAGTCACACCAGCATATCCCTTATTACAAATGCTTCATGCATTCAAATTACGAAATAGTAATTTACTTTTGAAATCACAAATTCCTGTCACAAACCTATCTGCTGATGTATAGTTTTAGTTAAACTTAGTCTATTCCTGTTTCTTCCTGTTTTTCCTCAGCCTCAGCCCCATGTTTCAATATTTGAACATTTCTCTATGGAATTGGGAATTTCCTTTCAGATGAGCCCTGTCCCTCCTTGTCTGTGTCAGTTTAAAGCAGTCTACATTGTCCTGGTCATATGATTGACCAGGACACACACTGATCCAAGCACTGTACCATCTCAATAAAATAGCTGACTCCTCCCTGAGTACTGGTAGCAATGCCCACTGCATCAGACCCACTTCTTCTGACACTATGGTTTGATCCTGAAATCTCTGGTGATATCACTCAGTCTCTCTGCATTTGGTATCCCTCACTGTGTGGGTCTAATTGCTGCTCCTGTCAGCGTCTCTCACTCTTACAGCTCCTCCGGATCCGGAGCCAAAAGAATCCTCCGATCCGCATCAGTACAGACCAGGGATGGAGACTGGGATTTTTGTGATCTCTGCTGGACTTAGTGCTACTCGACATGAGTTATCCTCACTGCATCAGTCTAATTTCCCATTCTCTCTATTTCTCTCTCATGCAGGTAATCAGGATGTTTCTAACTCCTGTCTCATCCATCACCTCATTGAAGATGCTTGGTCAGTCAGAGAGAGATGGAGAGGGAGATCTGGAGCCTTCAGTAAATCCTGCAGCCAGTAAGATCAATCATAGTAAACAGCACAGGGTGGAGTTAGTGGCCTTCTTTATTCAGACCTGGAACACAGGACATAGCTACAATGCTGGGCAAGGAACAGCAACATTTTAGGCTTCATTCCCACCATCTTGTGAGGGCCCTGCTGTCACCTCTGCTGCACTGGAACTCCCTGAGACTGCACAGGAGGTCCCAGGCATCAGTCTTGGCACATACTCTATTAGTGATCTCTGTAATATACTACAGCCCCGATAATCCTTCCTCTATTTGGAATCTCCTCTCGTGCACACAATGCTGTCTGTCTCTGTCAGGTTCTCCAATCCCTGACACCCTAATCCCTAAACTTCTCCAGTAGATACTAAATTCCTTCATCCCTGTAATTGCCGAGCCCTGTCTATCCCTGTAAGCTCCTCCTACCAATGCCACCCTCCATGTAAATGTGTTTTGTCTCTAACCTCTCCATCCATCCCTATCTGGGTAAACTTATCCAGCTCTTACAACCCTTCCTTACCTGTGAAAAAAATCGTAACCTCCTTATTGTTCTATTAATCTTCGATCTTAATCTATTTAAACTTCCCCCTCTCCCCACCATCCCTCCCGACCACAGGTCCCTCTTTCATTTTGTGCAACCCACCCCATTTGTGTAACTGTCTCCAGCCCAGTAACCTGGCATTCTCCATTGCCTTCCTATCTGTGCAGCCTCCAGAACCTAGAAGCCTTCTTATATCTGTAAACATCTGCAGTCACTACAACCTTCCACATCTCTGTCAATATACACAATAATCTCCTACTGAAACACTCCCTGTCAGTGCCTCTCAGTCTGCCTGACTCTCTCTATATCCATCCCTATCCCTATCTCCAGAATCGAATCCAGCTCCCTCTACCTCTGTAAATTCCTCCAATCCGCAAACCCCTTTGTCCCATGAACATTATTGCCCAGATTTAGCTCGAAAATCCTCGAGTCCCTGTAAACCTCCCTATCTCTGTAACCTCTATCCATCTGTTCACCCCCCCCCCCCCCCCCGCCTCCCGCAACTACTGAGGAATGACACCCTGCATTCACCATAAGGCAGATGGAATGACAGTGGACCGATATGCTGGAACCGTCATTCTGGAGATGGAGCTGCAGAATGACCATCGCTGGGAAGGGAATATTGAAGGGTTGTTGGGATCTAGGTAGGATAGGCAAAAATCCAACAAGTTGTGAAGAAAGGATGAGGTTAACGCATTAATGAGATAGCCACGTGGAACTGAAGATCAAAATTTGGAGTCTATTTGGATGGAGCTGGGAATGAACAAGCAGCTGCAGCAATCATTGGCTGGAATTCTTTTAAAGGAATCAACCAGTGATGGGAATGTCAATATGGTTACAGTCAGGACACTGAATGTACTTGTAGCAAGGGCAGTACAGTAACTGTGTGTGACAGTGGTCTCCATCACGACTGGATAACTAATGAGTATCAGGGCTGTAATGGATGGAATCCTGGATTGTATACGAGATGGTTTTCTGTAACATCATATCAAGGAGCCAGCAACAAAATTGTCCATTGGATTTCAAATGCTGTGTAATACTAAATATCCAATCGTCCCATTTTAGAGGAGTTTGTGAGGAAAGACCCATAGTGGTATAATGCAGATATTGAGTTCGAGTTAAGACCAAAAGATGTCGGAGCAGAATGAGACCATTTGGCCCATTGAGGATGCTCTGCCCTTCAATCAGATCATGGCTGACCTGATACTCTCCAACTCTACATTCCTGCCTTTTCCACAAAACCCTTGTTTCCCTGATCCATTAACATCTGACTATCTCTGCTGTCAATATTCTTAATGACCCAGCCTCGACAGCCCCCTGCAGTCAGGAATTCCCACAGATTCCCTACCCTCTGAGTGAAGACATTCCTCCTCATCTCCATCTTAAATGTGTGAGCTCTTGCTGGGATTTTCTGGTTACACATTCTCACACAATTGAAACGAAAGGAAGTCACAACGATAATTATTGCAGATGATATGAAAATTGATGGAGTTGGGGTGAATGAGCAAGGAGATCCAAGGTTGCAGGAGGTTACTGATCAGTTGGAAAGATGTGCAAAGAAATGGCAAATTCAGTGTAATCTGTACAAGTGTGAGGTCATGTCAAATTCAAGAAGAAAGTTAGGATACTGAGGGACATTGATATGCAGAAGGATCTTGGTGCACTGAGTGGTAAGGTCCTAGGGAGTGTTACTGAACAAAGAGACCTTGGAGTCCAGGTTCATAGTTCCTTGAAAGTATAATCCCAGGTAAATAGGATAGTGAAGAAGGTGTTTATTCTGCTTGCGTTTACTGATCAGAGTACTGAGTAGAGGAGTTAGGAGGCCATGTTGTGGCTGTACAGGACATTGTATAAGCCACTTTTGGAATATTGCATGCAGTTCTTGTCTCCTCCCTATGGGAACAATGATGCATAAATTGCAAGGTTTCAGAAAAAGATTTGCAAGGATGTTGCCAGTATTGGAAGATTTGAGCTAAAGGGAGAGGTTGAATGGGCTGGGGCTACTTGAGGCTGAGGGGTGACCATATAGAGATTTATACAATCATGAGAGGAATGGATAGGTTTAACAGACAAGGTCTTTTCCCTGAGGTAGTGGAGTCCTGAACTGGACGGCTGAGGTTCAGTGTGAGAAGGGAAATATATAAAAGGAACCTAAGGGGCAACTTCTTTAGGCAGAGGGTGATGCGTGAATGCAATGAACTGCTAGAGGAAGTGGTGGAGGCTGGTACAACTTCTGCATCTAAAAGGCATCTGGATGGGTATACGAACAGGAAGGGTTGAGGGGGATTTGGGCCAAGTGCTGGCAAATGAGACAAAATTATGTTCGCGTATGTGGGCAGCGTGAACGAGATGGACTGAATAGTCTGGTTCCGTGCTGTACATCTCTATGACTAAATGTTTTGCACTGTCCTTTTCCAGCCACACACTTCACTGTTTCCCCTGTTTACCTTGGTCAATTCTCCTCTCAAACACATGTCAATGGCTTTGGTTGTGATTGTAGGGTCTGCTTTATGGTCACTTTAAAAATCCATCATCTCACAGAATTCCACTACACTACAATTTCCCAGAGGATATCTCAGTGTGACATTACTCCTTCACTCAGCTTCTTCACCCAACGGTCGATCTGAGATAGTCACGTCCCTGGCCATTTACACAATGTGTTATTCAAAGAAACACTGACACAAACATTTGAAGAGGAGTTTGGAGAGTATCATTTTTGACAAAAATTGAAGTCTCCCAAAATGATCACATTGCCTTTGCATTACACAGGAATTCATTGGAAAGTGTAACAGTGTTGAGCAATGAAATGCTGTCAGGCAGCCTAAAACTGTTCTCCTGCTTGTATTTTTGACACGTGTTACTCATAATCTGCAGTCAGGCTGAATCAGCTGCATCATCTGATTTCCCATTACTGTCAGGGTTACCCATCCTGCACTCCCTGAGACCCCTCAAGGATGGGTACGAATGAATATTTATGTTCTGCCTTTTGCTTCTCCTCTAACCACATCTTCCTGGTGACTAAATCTTATTGATCTCTGTGTCATAAGTCTATTACCTTATTGCAGATACTTTGTCCATTCCAAAGAAAGAACATTGTCATTGACTTTTTCCCAGAATTTCCTGTCACAGCCTAATTCACTGATGTACAGTTTTAGTAAATTCTGTACCTTCCTGTTCCTTTCTGCTTGTCTTCAGCCACATCCCTGTGCTGTTCCAATGTGTCCCCTTTTCTCTTTGGATTTGGCAAACTCCTTTCACCTGAAGCCTGTCCCTGCATCTTCTCTGTCAATTAAAGCACTGTCCATAATCCCACCGACATAATTTGCCAGGACACTGGTCCCAACGATGTTGTTTTTAATTCACTCCATTGGATGTTGCTGTTTCTGGCTGACCAGCATTTCATGCCCACCCTCGAGCTGCCATTGAGCCGAGTGCCTTGTGAGACTATTAGAGAAGACAGTTTAGAGTCAACCCCATTGCTCTGGGTCTGGAGTCATATGTAGATCAGACCAGCTGCCTATCGCAGATTTCGTTCCTGAAAGGATATTGAGTATTCAGATGGGTATCCCTGCCACTGGCATTAAATTCTGGATAAACAGTCTAATGAGAGTAACACTAGTCCCATCGCCTGTCCCACTGATAGCTCCCTCATTCCTGAGTACTGATCCCAGTGCACCATGAATCAAAACCCCTTCTTCTTGACTGTGGTTTGATCCTGATACCTTCCTGAAATTTGATGCTATCACTCAGTTGCACTCCATGTGGTATCTGTCACTGTGAGGGTCTAATTGCTGCCAGCGACTGCAGCTTTTGTAGTTACTCCAGATCCTGAGCCAACAGAACTCTCCACTCCAGAGAGACGCAGCAACATAGGCCAGGGATGGAGACTGGGATATTCCAGATCTCTGTTGTACTCAGCGCCATTCTCCCTGTGCAACCCTCACTGCATCAGTCGGATTTCCCATTCTGTCTATTTCTCTGTCTCCTCCAGGTACTCAGGATGTTTCTGACTCAATAAACCTCCCAATTGCTGGGTGTTTCATTCATCATCTCATTGATCGCAATTGGTCAGCCAGAGGGCAGGGAGATCTGGTTTCTTCAATAAATCCTGCAGCGAGGTAAGATCACTCACAGTGAATAGAGCAGAGTGAATTTAAGGGATCGAAGTTTCGTCCAGAAGACATGACACAGATATAGTGTTGAAGGGTGAATACAGAGCATGATGGGCCCAGGCTCAAACCCCACTCTCTTGTTTACTTTCATCACTGCTGTACTGAGCCTTCCTATGTTAATATAGGAAGTTCACAGTTATCAATCCAGGCCTGTGCTGTCTTACTGAGGATAAGGACAACAGAGGGGAAAGCAGGCCTCCCTTAAGAAGGTGGTATTAAAACCTGGGGTCTTTCTGTTCGATATTCCCCCTCTCACACTGTCTCTGGTCGTGTGAGACAGCAAAGAGACATACCTTTCGGTCCAACGCATCTGTGCCAGTGTCTTGAATGCTTGTAATTCCCAGAAAAGTTCCAATTTCTGTAACCTCCACCCCGCCCCCTATAATCTTGCTGTTTATTTGAAGCCTACTCCAATGCTGACGACGCTCCCTATGTGTAATTTGCTCCAAACTCGGTAACGTGCCCAATCTCAGTAACCGCATCCTGCACTCAGTACAATAATCTCTATTTCTGTAGTTTTCCGCAATAACTACAATCCACCCTGTCTCTGTAAAATCCTCCAGCCTGGACCACAATACCCACCTGTGTACTTTCCCCAAGCCCCAAAAGAACATTACATCACTGTAACCTTTTGCAGGCCAGATCCCATTCCTGCCTCCTGGCCTATAGCACCACATGACCTCTGTAACCGTCTCCCATCCCGACCGGACTCCTTATCTGTGTAAACACCTCCAGACCCTTTTCCAGCTGCAACAACACTTCCCATCTCTGTGTGCTCCTCCCTGCCCCTCAAATACTCTCTCTTTGTGTAGCTCTGCAGTTTGGGGTGGTTCAGTGGTGAGCACTGCTGCCTCACAGCGCCAGAGACGTAGGTTCAATTCCAGCCTCAGGTGACTGACTGTATGGAGTTGGCACATTGTCTCCGTGTCTTCATTGTTTTCCTCCCACAGTCCAAAGATGTGCAGGTCAGATAAATTGGCCATTCTAAACTGACCGAGCATTAGGTGCATCATTCAGAGGGAAGTGTGTCTGGGTGGATTACTCTTTGGAGAGTTGGTGTGGACGTGTTGGGCCGAAGTGCCATTTCCATATTGTAGGGAATCTAATAAAATCTAAACTCTCCCTCTGCGTTCCATATTAATGACCCTAAAAATATCCCTCTAACAATTAAACAGCTCCAAACATCCCAAACTCTGTAAACTACAACAGCTCCAACATCCCTCCGTATTGGTGTAACCTCTTCCTGAAAACCTCTCAACATGTGGAGACCCCACAATCCTCCCTATCTGTGTAATCCAACAGGTCCCTGCATTACTCCCGACCTGTAGAACCCAATCCAATGCCTGTGACTCTCCCAAACCAGTTCCTGCAAGACTCACTATCTGTGTAACATTTTCCCGTCGCTATTGCCCCACCCTGTCAATGTAAGCTCCTCGAGTATCTCCATCCATCTAATCATCTCCATAACCTTCTCCAGCTCTTGTACCCTATCTAGTAAATGACACCCTCATCTATAACCCTCCCTACGGTAGGAACCGTTCCACAGATTCATCACCCTCTGGCTGAATAAATTCCTCCGATCTCCATTCTAAAGGGTTGTTCCTTCACTCTGAAGCCGTGCTCTTGAGCCCTGGTCTCTCCACCAGTGAACACATCTCCCCACTCCCATCCAATCCATCCAGGCCCCTCAGTATTCTGTAAGTTTGAATGAGATCCTGCCACCGCCGCCTCTGAAAATTCATCAAGTACAGACTCAGAGGCTTCACCAGCTTCTCATATGACAAACATTTCATCCTGGGCTCTTTCGTGTAAAACTAGTTCTTGTACCCACTCACATCCTTTGTCCAGACTGTTAATGTATAACATGTACAGTGTGGTCCCAACACTGACCTCTGCGGAGTTCCCCTCGTCACCAGTAGCCATTGTGAAAATGACCCCTTTATACCTACTCTGTGTTCTGCTAATCAGCCAATCCTCTACCCATGCCAAGCATGTTGTTCTGAAACTGAAATTTTATTTCACAAACCCTGCTGGGTTTGTTTTCCTGTCTGGCTGTGAATAAGCAGTGTAGATAAAAGGGAGGAATGGTTTGTCGGGGTTTTCAGAAACCTTTCAACAAGGTCCCACTGAAGAGGTGGATAAGCAAAATTGGCAAATGTGGGATTGGAGGGAATGTACTGGCATTGATTGGGAATTCTTTAACAGAAAACTAATTGGGAATAAATGGATTAGTGCTTGACTCCCAACTTTGCACAAAGGGATTCGATGCATTTGATGGATGGACAAAATCTACTGCTTCCATGTTTGTTGCTGACACAGAACGAGATGGGAATGTGGGTTGTGTGGAGGAAGCAAAGGTGACATGAACAGTCCATGATGTTCCCTCGTACAAATTAATTGATGGGATGTGGCCATCACTTGCTTGGCCATCATTACCTTCCTATCTGTAATTCCCTGGAGAAGGTGGTGGTGAGCTGCCTTCCTTACCCACTGCAATCCTTTAGGTGTAGGGACAGATACAGTGCTAGGAGGATGGAGCGTGGTTTGTTGGCAATGCTGATGTTACCGTGCACCTGGAGCTCCTGTCCTTCCAGGGTATAGTTGCTCCGGGTTTGTGAAGTGGTGATGAAATGGCCTTCCTGAGTGACCTCAGTGCTGCTTGTAGATACTTTATTTATTTATTTATTCACTCGTGGTCATGAGCATTGCTGGATGTATTGTTGATTTGGAGTTGTCCCTGAGAATGTGGTGGTGAGCTGCCTTCCTGAACCACTGCACCAGTCGTTGGAACTGTTGTTATCTGTGTACCCTCCAGCAGGCGCTACAACACTCCTCACGTCTGTAACTGCATCCAGACAATGCAGCTCTTCCTGTATATGTGGCATCCTTCTCTGCCGACAACACTTATTGTTCATCAGAATGTCTCACCACCTCCATTCCCATCTGTGCTAGTGATCTCTCAAATTTCTTTATTCTTGTTTAAACTTCTGATCACCTATAACCTCTTCCTTTCTAAATTTGTAACTCCTCAGTATCTGTAACTCTCCATATAACTGTATTCAATGAACGCAAAGGTTCTCTTCCTTAAATCTCTGTGAATTACAGGGGCTGGTTGTGCTGCATTGGTACTTTTCATCCTCCTCATCCATCTTGGCTCTTCCAGCCCCTGCAATCCCACTATTTAGAATGCTCCCATTCTCTGTACCTCCTTATGTTCTGAGGGTCCTTGAACACCACGAGTGATTCAAACATCTGTAAACCCCCCCACAGTTACTGCGAGTCTTCTAACAACAGTATCCAGTACCACACAACACTCCCTGGCTGTCAATTTGAATTTGTTGAAGTCTTCACATCTCAGTAAGCAGCTCACAAAAATCCTTTTAGACTCTACAACGCTCCATCACCAACAAGCCATCATCTCTCTACTTCTTTTGCTTCCCTCAGTGCCTACAACCCTCCCTGTATCTTCCAGTAACCTGCTTTAGACACTGCAGGTCTGCCTACCTCTCCAGATAACCTGTTCCATCCCCGAAATCTCGCTCAATCACTGTAACATCTCTGCGCACTCTCATACTCCTCTCTTCCACTGTCTTCCAGGCACAGCGGCGATCCTGTGAGGGACCAGTGTGCAATGGTATGTTAAACATCTCAGCTGAGGCTTGAGGCCTACCATTACCTGGAAGTCACAAAGAGAGAGAACCTGAGAGAGAGCACCACAGAGCAGGAGAATATTAATCAGCAGCGAGGATCGAGGCCGACTGGGACTTGGAGTTGGAGGAGCAGCAGAGCAGGAGGAGCAGCAGAGCAGGAGGCTCAAAATCAGCACGGATTCACAGAGGGAGTGACCATGTGAGGGAGTAACGTGAAGCAGGAACATGAGGCTCACTCACGCCTGGGAGTTACAGAAGCACCAAAGTGAGAGGATATAAATCAGCACTGAGGATCGAGGCCTAGTCATACCTGGAAATCACAGAGACGGTGATGCTGTGAGGGAGCAGAGTGATGTGGGAGCTGGAGGATTACACGTACCTGGGAGTCACAGAGACGGCGACCCTATGTGGGAGCAGAGTGGAGTGGGAGCTGGAGGATTACACGTACCTGGGAGTCAGAGACGGTGACCAGGTGAGGGAGCAGTGTGCAGTGGGAGCCGGAAGGTTACACATCCCTGGGAGTCACAGAGACGGCGACCCTGTGTGGGAGCAGAGTGGAGTGGGAGCTGGAGGATTACACGTATCTGGGAGTCACAGAGACGGTGACGCTGTGAGGGAGCAGAGTGGAGTGGGAGCTAGAGGATTACACGTACCTGGGAGTTACAGAGACGGTGACGCTGTGAGGGAGCAGAGTGGTGTGGGAGCTGGAGGATTACATGTCCCTGGGAGTCACAGAGACGGTGACCCTGTGAGGGAGCAGAGTGGAGTGGTATCTGAAGGATTACAAGTTCCTGGGAGTCACAGAGATAACTTTCTGCTGCTGGGACCTGCCTGCACTGAGTTTGAAAGAAGTGCAAGAGCCATCACAGAAAATGCTGTAAGTTCACTGGCTGATAAATTCGCTGTTATTAGCGACTGTCAGTTAATTGCTATAAGTTAGCAATTTTGTTTTCAACTTCTGAAATAAGGGTTGAACACAGGAATAAGAGGGAGAAGTAAAATTGTGAGCCAATATAATAAATTATCCTCAGTAAGCCACAGTTGAATAAGGGATTTAACCATATTGTTATTCCCTGGATGTTCACATCATTCTAAGTAATTAATTAAATAACTCGAGACAAAATGCATTTTAGGACATGTTTGTCAGATGGAAAATGTGTTCTGTTACATTGGGAAGTCATAGCCCCTGCTCGTGTCTGAGATGCACACTGGGTCATGGAGCTCAGACACTGACGAGAGACCCTATAGGAGATCTGTGATACTGAGAGTTAGGTGGATAACACACACGCAGAGCAGATCACCCTGCAGACATGACGGCTAGGAAGAAGGAAGGGTCTGGGGTCCAGGCAATCGGAGGGAAACAGTCAGGGAATACAAGCATAACCTGTTGTTTCCCTCCCAATTCAATTTCCCAGTTTGGAAGCTGATGAAGGTGCTGGCTGCTCAAGGGAGGGCAGTCAGAGCCATGTCTGTTCCCCCACAAGCAGCCTGACTGTACAGGAAGGGAGGGAGAAGGAAGGAGGGGCAATAGTCACAGGAGAGACAGGGAAGTGAAGAAGGTGTCAGCGTGTCTGTCATTCCAGGACAGTGGGGTTAAGAATGTCACTGTGTCTGCAGGACATTCATCTGGGGGACAGTGAGCAATCAAAGATCATGCCCATGTTGGTAGGAATGACCTGGGTAGGAAGGGTGAAGTGGTCTGGGAATCAGAATTTAGGGAGCTCGGTGGATGGTTAGCAAGCCGGTCCACAAATGCAGCAGTCTCTGGAATACTCCCAGTGTTGTGTCCAAGTGAGAACAGGACTCGGAGTTTTAGGTAGATGAGAGTGTGACGGGAACGATGGTGCAGCACGAAGGGCTTCAGATTCCTGGGACATTGGAACTGGTTCTGGGGAAGACAGCAACTGTACAAGCCGGGTGGGCTAACGTGACAGAGCTGGGACTGAATTTCTTACGGGTTTTTTTTTTGGGAGGGATTGTAAATAACTTGGTGTGTGCTTAAGATCCAAAAAGAAATAGTAGAGGAGAGTACCAGGATTCTCAAAATAATGGGAGATACAGTTGGTACTAACTTACAACATCACGATTAACAGTGGAAGACGGAGTGAGAAAGAAAGCCTTAATCTGAGGTCCTCTGCATGGACCTGAATACTGGGAGTGTGCGGAGTTACAGACGCAGTTTGGTGTGTGGAAATCTGATGTACTGATCACTGAGAGCTGGCTCAAGGAATGGCAGGACAGGATATTAAATATTGCTGGGTATAAGAGATTCTGAAATGATAGAAGGGAAGGGAAATGATTAAGGTAGAAGCATTGGTTTAGATTAGCGTTAGTTAAGGAGTCCAAGAGAAAGAGGATCCGTCCAAGGACAGAATGAATTTGGCTGGAGCTACAGAACAAAAAGTGTACAATTAAACTGTGAGGTACAGTCTGTGAGCCAGCAACCAAAGAAACGATGGAGAGAATAAATATGCAGGGTCATTTGAGAGTGATGACAGTATTACAGATTAGTTATAATGAGAAACTTAATTTATTCAGATATTGACTGGGTTACTGGTGGTGCAGCATCCTGAGGGGCGAGTGTTCCTGGATTACATGGAGGAGAGCTCACTTCAGGAGTATGTGTCCAGTCCAAGAGAGCATGTACTGTTGGCCCTGGTCCTTGGGGAAGAGATGGGGCAAGTGGATCCAGTGTCAGTAGGGGAACGTTTTGGGGGGCAGCGATCATTTTATTGTACCGTTCAGGATGATGATAGAGAATGCTATGCAATAATTGAGAGTGAGAAACATTAGTTGACTGAGAGCAGCCTTCAATGAGGCAAGAATGAAGCTGGGAACTTTTCAACGAGGCCAGTGAAATGTTAACTTTAAACAGGGTGAACCAGCTCAGATGTAGCTGGGATTATGGAGATGGGGCTGCAGTGTGACCATGAATGGGAACTGGATAATTAAAGCTTTTCCCCATTTCTATAGGAAGGGTAAATAGGCCAACGCAGTGACGTAGCATTGTGTATAAAGGATGGGATCAGTATTATTGTGATGCTAATCAATTCACATACTGCTCCTCCTTGCCCTCACCCTCATCTCTGCGTATTGATTCTATCAGATATTGGTAACCTTTGAAAACTTCAGAAAATAGCAGTTTTGACAAGATCAATCTGTCCACTGTCTGCATTGGACAAGAGGTAATGTTTTTTTTAAAGCCCTAGTTCTGTCTCCCCTGAAGGACTTCAGCTGCAGATCATGGCACCTTTTTTACATTTGTGTTTTCTCTGTCCAAATCTGCAGCTGACCTATATCCTACTGTATTCTCTGGCAATCATCCTCACAATCTGCAACTCCGCCAATCAATTTACAGATCTCCAGTCACAAAAACACTGTTCCACCACTACTCTGTCTTCAGTGGCCAAGCAGTTCTCTATCCATCTGACCGTTGATTCCAATTCCCTTCACCTTCTGTATGAGCCTGCCATAGGAAACCATATCAAAGGCCTTACTAAGGTCCAAACGGCCAACATCCAGCCCCACACTCTCATCTATCAATTTTGTCACTTCCTCAAAACATTCAATCAAGTTTGTGAGACATGATTTTCCCCACACAACTGTGTTGCCTGTTGCTAATAAGTGCATACTAGAATACTGTTGGAGCTGCACTCATTCAGTCAAGTGATTATTCCATCATATTCCTGACTTGAACCTTGGAGAGTAGATTAGATTCCTTACAGTGCGGAAACAGGCCCTTCGGCCTAACCAGTCCACGTCAACACTCCGGAGAGTAACCCACCCACACCCATTTCCTTATGACTAAAACAATTCGCAATTTAATGTGGCCAATTCACCTGAATTGCACATCTTTGGACTGTCATAGGATACCCATGTAGACACAGGGGGAATGTGCACACTCCACACAGTTAGGTACCCAAGGCCAGAAATGAACCGAGTACCTTGGCGCTGTGAGGGAGCAGTGCTAAACATTTCATGGCTCCCGTAGACTGTGAGGTATGTTGGGTCATGATGGTTACTATACAGAGGGAGGTATGTCAGGCCGTGATGGTTACTGAACAGTGGGAGTTTTGTCAGGCCGTGACGGTTACTGTACAGTGGGAGGTATGTCGGGCCGTGATGGTTACTGTACAGTGGGAGGTATGTCGGGCCGTGACGGTTACTGTACAGTGGGAGGTATGTCAGGCTGTGATGGTTACTGTACAGTGGGAGGTATGTCGGGCCGTGATGGTTACTGTGCAGTGGGAGGTGTGTCGGGCCGTGATGGTTACTGTACAGTGGGAGGTATGTCGGGCCGTGATGGTTACTGTACAGTGGGAGGTATGTCGGGCCATGATGGTTACTGTACAGTGGGAGGTTGGTCGGGCCATGATGGTTACTGTACAGTGGGAGGTAGGTCGGGGTGTGACGGTTACTGTACAGTGGGAGGTATGTCGGGGTGTGATGGTTACTGTACAGTGGTAGGTATGTCTGGCTGCGATGGTTACTGTACAGTGGGAGGTATGTCGGGATGTGATGGTTACTGTACAGTGGGAGGTATGTCGGGCCGTGATGGTTACTGTACAGTGGGAGGTATGTCTGGCTGTGATGGTTACTGTACAGTGGGAGGTATGTCGGGATGTGATGGTTACTGTACAGTGGGAGGTATGTCGGGCCGTGATGGTTACTGTACAGTGGGAGGTATGTCGGGGTGTGATGGTTACTGTACAGTGGGACGTATGTCGGGCCATGACGGTTACTGTACAGTGGTAGGTATGTCTGGCCGTGATGGTTACTGTACAGTGGTAGGTATGTCTGGCCGTGATGGTTACTGTACAGTGGGAGGTATGTCGGCCCGTGATGGCTACTGTACAGAGGGAGGTATGTCGGTCCAGGAAGTTGCAGACTGTATGAGTTGTACAGAATACGATGCTGCTGCCGCTGCCGATGGGCCATTGTGCCTCATGGATGCCTCGTCGTTAGTTGTTTAACCTTTTTAAAATCTGTACCATTCAGTACATATCATTGTGTGGAGGGTCTGCAAAATGTGAAGATAGCCCTTGCTCCCCATAAGGACTGTGTAGTGACCATCTTTACCGATGTATGAAATGGAGGGGTGTATCTGCAGCAGGCAGAAAGATTACAATTATAGGTTTCCCTTTTCTTGGTTCCCGCAAAACCTGCTACAGCGCAGTCTAGCAGCCACAGGATCCAGCATCGCATATGGATGTAAAATGGAGTAGTGTCGTTTAGATGGACTTCAGATTGGTTTCATAGGTTGGCCAAACACCGAGGGCCGAAGGGTCTGCACTGCAGTGGAATGTTTTATGTTCTATATGTGCACAACCCTGTCGAACTGCATATCTAGTGATTAAAAAACTTATGTAGCATACTATTATTTCCATTTTAAATTGCCCTGTTCGTATTCATCAAATGCATGTAGTGTGGAAACAGTTCCTTGGAAGAGTAACTTGACCAGGCCCATTCTTCTACCCCCCGATATTGACCCCTCACTATTGTGCCTAACCTACACATCGGTGAACACAATGAGAAGATTAGCTTGGCTATTTCACCTATTCTGCATATCTTTGAACTGTGGGATGAAACAAATGCAGACGTGGCGACAATATGCAAACTCCACACAGAACTTTGCCTGAAGTTGGAATCGCCCTGTGAAAATGTAATGCTAATCCCTGACCCACAGAACCATATCAGCAATCAGCATTCTCTTGCCCAAATGCAATAAGTTTTGTTGCTTTGCGTTGCATTTCATTCTGTCTGCCAGAAGGCGTGATGGTGACTATGGAAATATCGTTGTATTCCCCTCAAATCTCCACAACCACGGCTCCCATTCCTTTCTGTCTCCTACCTAATGTTATTTTCATTTTGTCCCTGGCTCATTAATCCAGGGGTTTTAATGAACAAGGTCTTTGTACATTCCATACTTTTTGTCCCCTCTGTCTCTCTTTCCTGAGTGTGGTCATCTTCTTTAATTCATAAATGCGGCATGGGTGTAACTGGCTGGGCCAGTATATATTTCCCTTTCCGGATTGCCCATGAGAAGGTGTTGGTGAGCTGCCTTCTTGAACCATAGCAGTCCATATGTTGTAGTCTGCCAGTGTTTCGATCTGTCTAGTTTCATTTCTTTGTGACCTTGTCGTGATATTACTGAATGGATGGAATGGCCGTTTCAAAGGGTAGTTGAAAGTCAATCATATTGCTTTGGGTCTGGTGTCACATGTAGGCCTGACCACGTGAGGATAACAGATTTCCTTTCACGAAGGACACAAGTGGGCCAGGTGTTTGTTTTTATTTAACAATTGACAATCTTTCGTTAGATTGTTAACCCAAATACTCCATTGAATTCAAATTCCATAATCTGATGAGGCGGGATTCAAGTCCAGGTTTGAGTCGTTAGCTGGGCCCCTGGATTAATAGTCTGGAGATAATAGCCCTAGACCATCGCATTCCCAGTATCTACATTGGTAATGGTAGTGTTGCTGTTATTGTGACTGAGGTACAGAAAGCTTTTCAGTTACATTGTCAACTACTTCCATGGAGAACAGAACCAGTAGTATTTTAGCTCACGGGGACTGTGCAGAGCTGCAATGGTTTTTCAGCCAGGAATAGAAACTGAGGAGAAAAAATTATTTCTTAACTCTGAGTGGGTGTGACGTGTATACAGAGATTTGACTTTTACCCGTCACTGGAAAGTGAGAGGAGGTTCTCTGGATTGTTTTCTTGGGTTTGTGTCATCAACTACTACAATGACTTAGGGAAATCTGAGGGTCTGGTGTCCCCACTCTGGACAAAGTTTGGGCACTGCAGTTTGGAGAGAGTCTGGGTCTACAGAGACTGCATAGGAAGGAGCAGGACACTGCACTATCCTTTCTGAGATTTCCACAAAAAATTCCCAATGTTGAATGGTTTCCATGTACAAAGTGTGAATCCAGTTAATTTCAACAATGAGGAGGTCACAGAGCTGTGAAACCTCCTCCAGCTTAACCTGTAGTTTCACACCAGGGAGAGGACTACTCAAAATGCCCATCAACTGTTTTGATTCTGGAACTTTCCAGGCAGGAGTGGGTGAAGCATCCATTTTGCCAGAGTGCGATCCTCTCATGTACTCACAAGGTGACAGAGGCCATCTCCGTCCGGTGAGGTGAATATGTTGGTTCTGTCTCCACAGAGGAAGGAAGAGAAAATCTTCCCAAAATGCCTTATCCTTTCCAGTAAATGCACAAAGTTAGCCTTGTATAACTGAACAAATACTGGGGTAATAAAAATGCCTAAATATAAGAAACTCTCTAGGGACCACCGAAAGGGAAAATGGGATCCGTCCACTAAGTGGGGTATCATAGCAAGGCCACCCATTGGCATAGCCTCCGATTTTGAAAAATTAATTTTATAGCCTGAGAATGCATAAATGTATTAATAACTTGGATTAGGCAAGGTACGGACATCAGAGGATTACTGAGGAACAGAGGAAATCATCTGCATAAAAGGTAATTTTAAGTTTACTAGTACCAATCCTCGGGGCTGTTATATTAGGGTCAGCCCGTATAGCTTCTGCTAGTGGCTCAATTATTAGCGTAAATAACAATGGCGAAAGAGGACATCACTGACGGCAGCCCCTACCCACACTGAAGCTATCCGAACCTAGTGCATTGGTAACCACAACTGCTTTGGGATCACTATACAATGTTGAGACCCATTTGGTTATCACCTTTCCAACGCCAAACCTCTCCAATGTGTGAAACAAATATGACCATTCAACCCTATCGAATGCCTTTTCCGCGTCTAATGAGACTACTACTCTTGGTATCTTTCCCTGATGGCAGGCTTGAATCATATTCAAAGCCCTTCTAATATTATTAGATGGTCGACAGCCCTTAATAAATCCCGTCTGATCCTCCTTTATGATATGTGGTAATACCCTTTCTAGCCTCAACGCTAACGTTTTAGAAAGGATTTCAAAATCTACATTTAGCAAGGATATTGGTCTGTATGACGCACAATCTTCTGGGTCCTTTCCTTCTTTAAGGATAAGAGGGATATTTGCCTCTTTCAATGAAGGCGGGAGAAAGCCCTGACTGTATGCGTAGTTATACATGTCCATAAATGGACCAGCCAATATTCCTGTAAATTCTTTATAGAATTCAGCTTGAAAGCCAGGTGCCTTACCGCTCTGAAGTTGCCTGATTGCGTCAAGTATTTCTTGGATTCTTAGGGGAGCATTCAAGACCGATACCTGTTCCAGAGATAGGTCCGGAAAGGTCAAAATTTTTTAAAAATGATTGCATCCTCCTAGTCCTATCCTCACAATCCTGCGATTTATATAAATCAGAATAAAATTTTCTAAAGATTGCGTTCATCCTTTTAGGATCATGAGTCAAATTACCCGTACTTTCCTTGATAGACATGATAGTTTGAGGGCCCTTCTTTTTCTTTGCAAGAAATGTTAAATATCTACCCGGTTTATCGCCAAATTCATATAACCTTTGTTTTGCAAATACTTTTTCCCTCTTAGCCGCTTGGATAAGCGTGGTGTTTAGAGCTGTCCTAAGGGCCGTAATGCTTTGCAATTTGATAATGGATGGTTTATCAGCGTATGCTGTTTCAGCCACTTTTAAGCGAACTTCGAGCAGACGCTGTTGTTCTCGATTAATTTCTTCTGGGTCGCTGAGTATGAGATGATCAAACCTCGCACGTAAGCTTTGATGGTCTCCCACATCATTGATGGGTTGCTAGCCGTACCTAAATTAATTTCTAAAAAAGTTTTAAATTCTTCAGAGAAGTACCTTACAAATTTACTATCTTTCATCCAGAAGTGGTCCATGCGCCAAGACGGAGGGAATGTCTCATTGTTCCTCGCCATCAAGAGCCAACAATTTTGAGAAGGCTTCCATTATAAATTTAAAGGATGTGCTGGGGGGCAATACAAATTTAAAATCCCATATTCCTCACCATTTATAAGGGCTTTAATCAGACTATATCATCCAGATTCGTCTTTTGTCTGATTTAGGAGTTTGAAAGGGAAATTCTTCCGAATAGCAATAACAACTCCCCTACTTTTTGAGTTAAAGAAGAAAAAAAGGCCTGATCAAATCCAAAACTGTTGTAATTTAAGCTGTTCTTTACCCAGTAAGTGTGTCTCCTGTAGGAGAGCTATGTCAACCCTTTCTTTCTTGAGATTTGATAATATTTTCTTCCTTTTGACTGGCGAATTACACCCCTTGACATTCCAGGTGCACCACTTAACCGACTTCTCAACCATAATCGTTCGGGTAATTCCGAGACCCCTCGGGAGGGGAAACCCTATCCAGAACTTCCCGAGCATAGAGCATATAAAATTCACAAAATTAAAGGTTTTCTAATACACTCACAACAGTATAATAAAAAACTATTTCGAGATTAAAAAAATATAAAACGTATTTAAATGGAGATTCTCCCCCTTTTTCCCAGGGGGTATCACTTCCTTTCCGAAAGTCCATAGTATCCTCTCCCAACCAGTGCCCCACCATTGATCCAGATGCTCCTCAATAGGATGAAGAACAATGGAAATATACTACAAAGCTAGAGTTAACAGTGAGCACCCTACCCCCATGCCCCCACCCACACCAACACCTGGATATATTTAGTAATGTTAATTCTCTCTCTCTCTCTATATATATATATATATATATATAGAAAAATAATTAAAAAACCTAGGGGGGGGGGGAGAAAATCGTTAAGTAGAGAACAAATAAATAAATCCCTCTCCCCACCCCCCAAGATAATATTAAACAGTAAGGTAAACAAAGGGTATGAATATATTTAAAAAGGGGGGATATAAACCGGAATGGGGGGAAGGCAAATCAACATCAATTATCTATCACAATTTATCTAAGAGAGTCCAAAAATCCCTTGGCCTTTTCCGGCGATCCGAAGTTATACACCGATCCTTCATGGTTAAAGCGTAGCATCGCTGGGTAGCATAAGGAGTACTGAATATTTAAGTCCCTTAAACACTTCTTCGCCTCATCGAATGCCTTCCTCTTTTGTACCAGAGCTGGGGAAAACTCCTGGAATAATATGATCTTGGATCCTTTATAGATCATGGTTTGGGGATCTTTTTCATGATTTCTGGAGGCTTCGAGGAGTATCTGTCTCTCCTTATAGCTCTGCAGCCGGAACAGGACCGGGCGGGGGCGCTGGTTCGAGCCAGGCCCGCATATTGCCACCCAGTAGGCCCATTCTACCCTTATCCAGGGTCGAGATTTAAAAGCTGTGGTAGCCACTGTTCGAGAAACACTGTAGGCTGGCCTTCCTCTTCCCGTTCGGGAAGGCCCAGCAAACGAATATTTTTTCGACGACCTCCATTCCGGACCTGATCCACGGCGGATTGCGCCTTAGTTTCGGACGTCGTGGCCTTTAGCTCCGCCCCTCCGACTCGGCGCTCAATTTCCTTAATGTCTGGGTCGTGCCCCTTTGCAGCGCTGCCGAGAATGAGTCCCATCGACTTCGGGATTCTTCAATAAAAGCGTCGATCTTCGCATCCAGTTTGAAGATGATTTCCACAAGGCTCGCCACCGTAGGTAAATCCCCCGGGGCGGCTGCGGATGCCTCTGCCGCAGCTGGAGAGGGAGGGGGAGGGGGAGGGGTTCCTGCTTGCTGAGAGCTGCGGGCTCCCTTCCGTCTAGTTATTTTTACGGAAGATTAAATTGTTTAAATTCAATACTAAACAACAAAATACATTAAGTAAAAGCAATTTTGAATAATTTGGTGAGTGTGGTGGGGGGTGTGACCCACTTTGCCCAAGTCTTGGGAGGAGCACTGTAGACTCAGACTTGCTGGGTCGCCGCCATCTTGGATCCCCGGAAATCGTTTTTGATAAGCCACTTGGAGTTTGTGGAGGATGATGATTGTGACATCGACAAATGATAACCAATGGGAACAGTGTATTTGTATTTTCAGGAGGCTTTTGACAGGTAAGTGAAGAATGTTAAAGTCCTTGTGTAAGGGGTGAATATGCTACAGGGATTGAGAATTGGGTAATGGGGAGAATACAGAGAGTAAGATTCTGCTCTGGACTAAAGGTCATTGCTCATCGGGTAGCCCATGTATCAGTGCTTGGAGCACAGCTGGTCACAAGGCAAAGAAATGAATTGAACGTGAGCAACAAATACAGTCGGTTTCATTTTGAATTTATTAGAAAATGAGAGATTGGGAAGTGCAGTTATCACTTACACAATTCACATGAGCCAGCAAGTAATCAGGACAGTAAATGGTATGTTGTCCTTCATTAAAAAATGATTCAAGTGTTGAAGTAAATTCATCTTCCTGCAGTTGTAGCGTGTTGCTTGGACAGTATTTAGGCCACTGAGTACAGATTCTCTCTCCTTTATAAGGAATGATTTCATTGCGACTGAGACAGTGCAAAATAGTTTCACCAGACTTTTTCCTGGGATGATGGTACCGTGAGGGAAATGTGAAGAAAATGAGTGTTTAATCCGTGGCGCTGAGAGCGAATAACAGGCTTTTACATTTAAACTTGAAGATTAGGCACTAACACTCATATTGTCAAGACAAAGACAGTGGTCAGGTGAAATATTACATTTTTCCATGATATTTGATTCCCAATAGTTCACATACCTGCCTGGAGCCCCCATGTTGGTTGAGAGGTAGCTCCAGGCTCTGAATGAACTCTCACTGTCTCAATATGCAGTTGGTGTATGAACCTGCACTGTTCACAAATCTGTCAGCAGCCACAATACCCTACTTCTGAAAGAGTAAGCCATTCCCACCAGTTTCTAATCTTCATCGAAACACCAGTCTGTCTTCTCAGAGACAGAAGCTATTTCGTTGAGACTTGGCACGAACCATCCACTTTCCCTTCTCACCTTCTGTAAACCAAGTTAAAGTAACATGTGTACCGCTCACAATGGATCCAGGAGGAACAACATAGAGCAGTTTATCTGTGTAGTCTCTGCTTCACTGTTTGTCATGTTGGGGCATCAATGACATCTTACTATTTCTACATAATTGACTTGACAGGCTGATGACCTCTTCCTGGTCACATGGAAGAGACTCAAAGACCTGACTTGGCAACTCCTGGCTCCTGTTTAACACCTCGATGTGCTGTCTACACTCCTTCCCTTCTTGTGTAATAGGTAGGAGGGACTGAATGGGTTATCCCTATTCTTGACCAATAGTTTCACTGGGTTGAATATGTTCCGTTGCAACCAGCTTGAGGTGCTGAATGAGCTCCTCTTACTTAACTGTGGGAAAGAGAAATTTCTAGTAGGACTGTTACATGAATGTTACCTTCACTTTAGCAACACAGTTTAGATGCGATCCAGGTCTTGCTGCACATGGATGCGGACTGCTTCAGCAGTGGACAGGTGACAAATTATTCTTAACAGTCTTCAGTGAACATCTCCCGCATCTGACCGTATGATGTGGGAAAGACGTTGAAGCAGCTGAAGAAAGCTACCTTGAGGATGCGCCCTGAGATATCCTGTGACAGAGATGATTGATCCTCACCAACCACAAATATCTTCCATTGTCCCCGAATGGATCTAACCAGTGGGGAGTTTACGACTCATTCCCATTGCATTCAATTCTGATCGGGTTCCTTGAAATCCTGCCTTGATATCGGGGCCAGTTACTCTTACCGTGTTTTCATATCTTTTATTCATGTGTCTTTGTGAGCAGCGTTTCCTTCTCACAGAGGGTAGTGACTATTGGGACTTCTGTATTCCAGAGAGATAGGGGAGCTCGATCACTAATATGTTTAGAAAGGGGTACAAAGGACATATGAGGCATCAGGATGTTGAGGGCTGCAGGGATTGAGCATAAAAGAAGAGTTGAGGCTTTTGCAGATTAGCTCTGATCATATTGAAGGGAAAGACAGGCCAGAAGGGCTGAATGACCTATTCGTGTATCTGACGTTCTCTCATTCTGTTATTGGGAAGTTATTTTCCTGGAAGTTCTGTTATTGGATGTTGCAGTCAGAGAGACCAGATGATTTTGTGGGCCATCTCTGGGTGAGGTATGGGCGCTGTATTTACAGTGAATCTGGATCGGCAACATGACCAACAAATGAAGACAGTTCTGCAAAGACAGAGGAGTGAGATGTTTCACACCGTAGCCTATCCTTTCTTTTCCCATGAATATTTTCCAACGCCATGTCAAAATGTGTGTGACAGTCTTCATCTGCTGAATGATTTCCGCTGTTACTGTGCACCAGGTTATTGGGGTAAATGGTCTCCAACTGTTCCTATCCAACAGGTTTGAGAGGTTCAATCGAACATAGAAACTAGGGACTGAGGAGAAGGGTTGATCATTAGACACTTGGAGCCTTCTCCACCAGGCACTAAGATTGTGGCTGATCAGATTGTGGCTTCTGCCTCACTTTCCTTTTTGTAGTTCATTGTCTTTTACCATCCAATATCCAAGTAGCATGGCTTTCAATAAATGCAAACACACAAGCACCACAAACTTCTGGGGAAGACCATTCCCACTCAAACAGCCCTTTGTTAATTTCTCCTCATTCCTGTTCAGACTGGGGCTGGAAAGGTCTCTGTTTCATTTTATAGTCCCCCTCCTCCATTGGTCATGACATTTTAAATAGAGCTAGGTTAGTGATATAATCAATGATGTAGTTCTCAGACTCGGTCAGGTTCTTTTTTTAGGGACAAGTCAGGTAAATAACTTAAATTTGGAAAATTAATTTACCAGAGTTAACTTACTCAACCTAATGGAAAGATACTTGACAAGCAGTGTGGACAAATATGTACATTAATATTTATCTTTCAATGTATACTGAGACGCAGTTTGTGTATACAGAAACACACACATACACAGGCACATACACTGAGACACTCACAGTGTCACACACACAAGTGCACGCAGACACACACATACACATGCATAAAGACAAACAGAAAAAATCTCTGCAGAATATCAGCTTGAAAGAGATTTTTGTAGCAAAAGTTAAATTCAAGACAAAAGGAAATATTAAATTTATTCTGCATCTGAGGTCATTCTGTTCACGCAAGCTGCTGTCAATCGGATTCCTTACTGGAACATTTGAATTTGGATGAATTCCCTTTGCTTCTGGCAGTGTGGAGATTCCAATGATTTCTCAACAAGAATCCTTCAAGAGTGCTAAAGATGCCTGATGAGATTTCACCACTCATATGTGTCTGTGAGAAGGAACAAGGAAACAAAGGAAATAATAAGCCGTGACTTCTCTAGCAGGTTGCATCTTCTCCAACTTTTAAATGAATCATACAATAATGTTATCTGACCACCTAATTGGACCAAGTGAAGCCTCCTTGAATATGTTCTGGATTGTATGACTCCGTCCCTGTTCCCTGATCCATGTAGGAGCAATTTATAAGCTATAATTTGAAGATGCGTTTGTATGTGTCCTCATAATTTTTTCCAATAAATCCATGTCTTTGGACTATCTGTGTCTAAATGAATACATTGTTCTCTTAAATTTGAATCCTTAGTTCTAGTTTCCCACACCAGAGGAAATGTCAATCAGCCAAGCACCTGATGCACTCTCCTCAAGATCTTATATGGTTCAGTATGAAAATCTCTCATTCTCAAACCTGAAGTGCTCTGGCTTTGTCGAGGTTTATAAAATTATGAGGGGCATGGAAATCATGAATACCCAAGGACATTGTCTGAGGTTGAGGGAGTCCAAAACTAGGGCACATAGATTGAAGGTGAGGGGGAAAGATTTAAAAGAAATAAAAGTGGTAATCTTTTCACGGAGTGTATGGAATGAACTGGCAAAGGAAGTGTTGGTGGCTGGGAAAATTACAACATGTAAAAGCCAGTTGAATGGGTACTTGAATAGGAAGGGTTATGGGCCAAGTGCTGGCAAATGGAACGAAATTAATTGAGGACATCAGGTCGTCATGGACAAGGTGAATCGAAAGGTCTGTTTCTGTGCTGTATGACAGAATAAGGCCTTCTTTCCAGGAACATGTACATCTTTACAAAGCTTCAAAATCAATTTAGTATATTTATTTTTCAGTTTAGGGAATCATCACTACACGCAAATCAGGTAGCCCCTGTACAGATGTAGTAAAAAAAGGCTATTCTGATAGCCTTTGCATGGAATAGAATAATTCTATGTACTTTCCTAACCACTTAACAATTAGTATAATAACTTTCTGTGATGTATGTACTAGGATGCACAAATCACGTTGTACCACTGAGTTGTGTGATCTCTCTCCTTTTAAGTTGTTTACTGTTGTTTTACCCTTTTGTCACAGCATAAACTTCATTAGCCCAGGTTATACTGTTTCTGCTAAAAGTTTACACAATAACCTCCCCTGTCTCTATCCCATTACAGACTCTCTTCCTCCACTTGACATCTTATTGAATGAATATCTTGGTGGCTGAGCTAATCATCCAAATCATTAACAGGTTCGAAATAGTTGTTGATCTTGCACTGATCTCTAAGGAACTCCACCACGTTTAAGTTTTCCAAACTGAAAACAAACATCAATCCCTACTGTCGATTTCCTGATAGTTACCAATGGTTCCCTGTTCCTGTGTAGCAGCTTAGAAAGGTTGGATGGCCTCCTCGTGTGCTGTGTAATGTACTCAAATGGCTGAATGACTTTATCATCTTCCTTTGTAAATCTTTAGAGGGCAAAAAGGTCTCCTTGTGTCTCATTGCTGACGGGCTGAATTGGACCTTCCTCTCCCTCTGTGACAGAATCGAGAGTTTGAGTGAGAGAGCAAGTCATGGGTTAGGAACAGCCTGCTGCTCCATTCAGAATGTGCATTGTTGATGTGATTATAACTAAACTTCCATTTCCAGTCTGTTACCAATAGACATGGGTTCTTTTGTTCATCAATGATATATGGAACTCAATTTTGAATGTTTTTAGTAACCCAGTCTTCACTGCTGCTTGGGCATGGGAACACTACAGATCACACAACACAAAAGAGAAAAGAACATCCCTGTCTCAGACAGAAATAGGAATGCCCTTATTCTTAAAATGTGTTCCCCTCAAGCCAATCACCATTCTTTTGTCAAAGGGACACATCAATTAGAAACAGATATAGGCCATTCAAAACTCAAACCTATCCACATTTCCTTTAACAACCGACAATCAAATACTTACCAAATTTAACCACAGCTGAGGTTAGATGAACTCCAGATACCATAAGCTCACAAGAGTGTAGGAAATTGGAACATAGAAAAGTGCAGCACAGCACAGCCCTTCAGCCTTCGATGTTGTGCCAACCATTTATTCTCGTCTAAGACTAAACTAAACTTCATCACTTCATTTTATTATCATGCCATGCACCTACCACTATCTGTAGAAAAAAAATACTGTCTCTGACATCTCCCCTCAGCCTTCCTCCAATCACTTTAAAATTATGCTCCCTGCGTGATAGCCATTTGCACCCCGGTAAAAAGTCTACAGTTGTCCACTCTATCTATGCCTCATCTTGCACTTATGTTATGTATCCCTCATCCTTCTTCTCTCAAATGAGAAAGGTCTAGCTCCCTTAGAAATTCTCCATAAGACATGCCCTCCTGCACAGGCAACATAATGGTAAATCCTGCCTGCACCCTCTGGAAAGCTTCCAATTTCTTCCCATAATGGGCGACCAGAACACAACACAATACTTCATGTGTCTAACCATGGCTTTACAGAGCTACAGCATAATCTCGCAGCACTTAAACTCAATCTCCCTGTTAATGAAAACCAACTCACCATATTCTTCTTAACACCCCTATCAACTTGAATGGCAACTTGAAGGTACCTAAGGACGTGGACCCTAAGATCCGTCTGTTCCTCCACACGGCCAAGAATGCTACCTTTGACCCTGTAATCTGCATTTGAATTCGATCTTCCAAAATGAATCACTTCAGAAAATAGGAAATTGGAGCAGAATTAAGCCATTTAGCCAATCGGATTAATGTGCCATTTGATCACGGGTGAAATGTTTCTCAGCTGCATTCTTTTGCCTTCGCCAACTGATCAAATGGTTCCCTTATTAATGAAAAAAGTATTTATCTCTATCTTAAATAAACTACTTTTTCTGTGGGCAGGAGTGTGCATGTGTTAGTGTGTAAGTGTTCATACCTGTATCTATATGTGTTGTGTGCTTAATGTGTCTATGTATATTTGTGTGTATCCCTATATGCATCTCTGTTCAACGTGGTCTCTGTAGGTTTTGGGGTAAATCCACTGAAAGTGATACCAACACCCTCCCCCTTCCTCCATCTCTACTGTCTGTCAATGTTAAGTGTAGAGCCATACAATGCCACTCTCTGCTGGCCTCCCCTGCACAAATGTCAGATTTGTTTTCTCTCGCAGAGGACATCAAATTCTGTGAATCTCTCAGATTGTATGGCGGCTTGGGTTTTCAAATAAAGCCTTTTTAAACACAGAGCAGTTTCGTCTGAT
Source organism: Chiloscyllium plagiosum (assembly GCF_037043375.1). Taxonomy (NCBI): domain Eukaryota; kingdom Metazoa; phylum Chordata; class Chondrichthyes; order Orectolobiformes; family Hemiscylliidae; genus Chiloscyllium; species Chiloscyllium plagiosum. The sequence goes on from NW_028270183.1 coordinate 50,944,827, forward strand.
ACCTAATGATATTGTTCTTGAGATATTACCAACATCACTGGGTCAGTTTCAGGACTTTTCAATCCTTTCTCGCTTATAATTTGTAAAAGTGCATTACAAAAGATTTCAAGTTAAAGAACGCGCAATAAATGCATTACACCACTTTACAAATGTTTCAGTCGACCTTCATTGGATGCAGTTGCAATGGAAATACTCTTTATTGTGTACACTCTGTGCCACGAATAATCTTCAAAGACAAATCACTTACAAGTTGTAGATGGAGCGCAGACATTTCTCTACACGAGCATTCTCCACTCTTCGGGTCCTCAGTACAATTACGATACTCCCTATATCTGCCTATATGTGTGTGTGCGTGTGTGTGTGGTGACGGTGCTGTCAGTTTGGATGGTGCTGTGAGCTGGCTCGCTCCCAGACTGAAACTATGATGTGAGAAAGTGAGGTCTGCAGATGCTGGAGATCAGAGTCCAGAATGTGGTGCTGGAAAAACACAGCAGGTCAGGCAGCTTGCGAGGAATAGGAAAATTAACGTTTTGGGCCGGAGCACTTCACCAGGAATGCTGTCGATGTAGTAGAGTGTGAAGGCCAACCGAGGGGACATTACTTCACTTTAAACCCCACAGAGGCTGACATATCCGCTATGCACATGGATACACACGGAGACACGCAGGTACACACAGAGACGAATACAGTCACGCAAAGACACATATTATTGATTATAGATACACACACACAAAAAAACTGATGCAGTAACACAGATACTAATACAGACATACAGAGACACATACCGATACACTGATGCACTTGCACACATAGATACACTGTCATCAGTACAGACATACTATACACACACTGACACACTGATGTTTATAAAGACGTCGAGAATCTGCCAGTATTTACTTTTTTGCGTGGTGACATTCCCAATATTTCACTTGCTCTGTGTGGTGTGTATCAAATTTTCCGTTGCACTGCAGGAAATTCTCTGCACCCTCTCTATAGCTTCCACATTTTTCTACGACAAGGCGACAAAAACAGAACACAATGTGTAGTGTTACATCATGACGATGAACCCTTCCGCGAATTAAACTAAACAGCCAGAAAAGCTCAACTCGCAACGTAAGCTGTTAAAGTACGAGTGACAAATCTCAAAATTCTCTCTTTAAATATAAATAATATCAATTTATTCCTTAACTCTTAAAGTGAACATTGAACAACAACTATTCACAACTCGAAGCTTCTTTTTGTCTGAAATGGTTGGTAATTGCCTCCAAATTTATAACAACATAATGTTCCAATACGAAAAGCCCATATTAAAATTTCATCAACTTAATTTCAAAACCACACAGCATCTGTCATCTCCAGTGTCATCTTTCTTTCAGATGAAGATCTTCCTGGGTTGTCTTCTGAATTTTTGTGCAAGGATGTTTCATACAAAAACGGTATCTTTGTCAGAAAGAGTTTTGCATGGCAGTTTCTCGCTAGATGGCAGTTACTCTCAGCCTAACTCGCGAACTGCCTGCTTCTTTTATGCCACTCAATATTTGATCATATCATTGGTTGGATGTTGGCAAAACAATAAATTAAAAATTGATTGACTTTTGTATCCTGGGGCCTAATTTAAACTGAATGGTTAAATTTGAATTGTTGTCAAACAGCAACCAAAACTCAAGGTATCTGTTTCATAGCCAAACGTTGCATGCTTTATATTTTCTAGTATACTTTGGGGTCTGCTAGCTTGTCATATGAATGCTCTCAGTGCAGAACAACATTCACTCTCTCTTAAAAAATACTATACACACCATCAACTTCATAACAGTGGTTTATTCCGAGCTTTATAGAGCTGTAGCATAATCTCACAACTCTGAAACTCACTTCCGTAGCTTGTGAAAGCCAACACTATATACACTTTCTTAACAACCACTCAACTTGGGTCATGATTAGGGTGGTGTTGGAAAAGCACAGCAGGTCAGGCAGCATCCGAGGAGCGGGGAAATTGATGTTTCTGGGAGAAACGTTGATTTTCCTGCTCCTCGGATACTGCGTGACTTGCTATGCTTTCCAGCACCACTCTAATCTTGACTCTGATCTCCAGCATCTGCAGTCCTCGCTTTTGCCGATTTGACATCAACCTGGGTGGCAACTGTGAGGGATCTCTGGACATGGACCCCAAGATCCCTCTGTTCCTCCGCATTGCCAAGAATACTGCCTTTAGCCCAATATTCTACATTCAAATTCGACCTTCCAAAGTGACTGACTTCATACTTTTCCAGGTTTAACTTGATCTACTTCTCATCATCTCAGTTCTGAATCTTGTCAATTTTCCATTGCAACCTACAACATACCTCAACGTTATCCAGAACTCCACCAACATTTGTGTTTTTGGCAAACGTACTAATCCACACTTCCACTTCCTCATCCAAGCCATGAATAAACATCGCAAAGAGCAGAAGTCCTAAAACTGATTCTGCGGGACTGAATGCGTTCCATCGACTACCAACCTCTGTCTTCTATGGGCCAGGAATTGTGTATCCAGACAACCAGATTTCCCTGCATCCCATGCCTCCTTACTTTCTGAATGAGCCTACTGTGGGTAACTTTATCAAACGTCTTGCTAAAATATACACCACATCCATTGATTTACCTTCATAAATGTGTGTTGTCACATCCTCAAATGATTTAGAAAGATTCGTGAGGCATGACCTGCCCCTCACAAAGGCATACTGACTATCTCTATCAAACGATAGTTTTCCACGTAATCATAAATCATGTCTCTCAGAATCCTCTCCAATATTTTGCCCACCACTGTCGTAAGACTGATTAGAATATAATTCCCAAGATTATCCCTATTCCATTGCTTGAACAAGGGAATAACATTTGCCAACCTCTTTTCATCTGGCCTGTCTGCAGTGGGCAGTTAGGGTGCAAAGATCATTGCCAAACGCGCAGCAATCTCTTCTTTCATTTACTGTAGAATACTTGCTTATATTCTGTTTGGCCAAGGAGAATTATCTATCCTTGTGTTTCTCAAATTTTTCGTCACACCCTCTCGCATATCAGCCTGTTCCACTCTCTCCACATAAACTTTAATGCCCCTCTCAGTAGTGAATACTGAAGCAAAGCATTCATTAAGGACCTCCCCTACCTCTTCCAACTCATGACGCAAATTCCCTCCACAATCTGTGATGAGCCCTACCCTCACTCTGGCCGTCCTCTTGTTCCTGACATACGTGCAGAACATCTTCGCTTTGACTCACCAAGACCTTTTCATGCCCGCTTCTTGCTCTCATGAGTTCATTCTTCAGTCCCTTCCTGGCTAACTTGTAACCCTCTAGAGCTCTGTCTGATCCTTGCCTCCTCAACCTTAAGTAAACTTCCTCCTTCCTTTTGACTAGATGTTCTACATCCCTTGGCACAATGGAAGTATGAAGCTGTAAATGGAGGGGAGCTGCATATCCTATCACTTCCAGCATGGGCTGCAAGTTTACCCACATTGGGCAGTGATCTAACACAATGTTACTGAACAATGTACTAGGGTGATGCACACAGCTCTACATGCTGGGAGGGTAACTGCTCCTGATTTACAGATCATTGCACTGGGGTCGTGCACACAGACCTGCATGCAAGGAAGGTAACTGCTCCTAGTTTATAGTTCAATGCACTGGGATGGAGTACACAGTTCTGCATGCTGGGGGGGAGGGGGGGGGGCGTAACTGCTCCAGGTTTACAGATCAATACACTGGGTTGGTGTACACAGCACTACATGCTGGGAGAGTAACTGCTCCTGGTTTACGGATCAATGCACTGGAATGGTATACACAGCTCTACATGTTGGGAGGGTAACTGCTCCAGGTTTACAGATCAATACACTGGGTTGGTGTACACAGCACTACATGCTGGGAGAGTAACTGCTCCTGGTTTACGGATCAATGCACTGGGTTGGTGTACACAGCTCTACATGCTGGGAGGGTAACAGCTCCAACTTTACAGAGTAATTCACTGTTATACACTGGACAGCCCCCCACGGACTGGTGTGGTCCGCACTGTCTGTACAGTGTACTGGGTTGTATTGAGCAGTACACTAACCTGGTCTGCACTGTGCTCCATACTAAACGGATATCTCCTCTGGATTATGATGTCTGATTCTGTGTGGCGGATTGGGCATCTGATGTAATTGACCATTTGAGCTCATGTCTCAGCATATTTATTTTATGTTCTTATTCTTGTTATTGGACGCCGCCCCAAAGTCTGATATCTCCAGCTAGTCCTATTTGTCTGAGAAGAGCCACATTTATTCAATTTGTCAGTCAAGTAATCATCCAATTATAGCATGAATATCCGTCCTTCTGTACCTTAACCTAGCAGTTGGTGCTCATATCTCTGGATTCCCATGGACATCATTATCAAGCTCAGAAACAATGTGCAAGATGTATGGCTTGAGCCCTCCTGTATGTTCCGGTTGTGGGTCCCAATTGGCTCCTTAGTGTATCGAGAGCTGGCACTGTGAAGCCGTGTTTGATCAGAATTCTTCCTTCTATGGGGCATCTGGGACACCAGACACAATGCTTATGGTTACAGAAAGGCCCTGACCAAAATAGCCAAAATGTCCGCGCCTACATGGTTCAAAAAGGGCCGCCACGTCCTATCAAAAAGTTCCATTTTCTGGTGCACGATAATTGTAAGGAAGTCCAGGGGGATGTGCTCCATAACTAACCTGGTAAAAACAATGACTGCAGATGCTGGAAACCAGATTCTGGATTAGTGGTGCTGGATACTGCCTGAATTGCTGTGCTCTTCCAGCACCACTAATCCATAACTAACCTACACAACCCCGAGAATACTGGGGGATTTACCGACACCCACTTCATCAGAATGTTGTTTCTCGCACAAAATGAAAGTATACTGAACAATTTCTTCCCAAATATGGGTGATTTGGCAAACCCAAGAGGCCGGGCATCAGATCTACCTGGACCTCGGTTCCCAAGACCCCTTCCAAAACATTCGCTACAGGGCCCCAATAACTACGAAGTTTGTGGCATGACCATAAGCAATGAGTATGCGTACCAACATCTGTTTTACATTTGGGCACATTGGGGACGCTCCTTTCTTAAATTTGGCAAGTCACTCCGACGCCAAATAAACCCTGTGGAGTACCTTCAATTGCATAGCTTGCGTCCTATTGCAAATCGAAATCTGCCAGACATTCTTCCAAATATCTGCCTACTCCTCTGTTGAACATCTCCACCCCCAATTGCTGAACCCAAACTCCAAACAGCTGCTCGATGTCCTTTGAGACACGACCTCCTATTAAATGCTAGAGAGTGCTGACCGAGAGAGTGCACGTGGACTGAAGCACTCTCACCTCCATATTCGACTTATGGCGACTAAACATTAATGTATTTTTTTTTTCTGTATAAAATCCCTAATCTTCTAGATAGCTCATATGTCTGACTCAGCTGCTCGAAAGACATCACGCCCACCCCGTCAATTAAAGTCTCCCAAACAGGAAACTCCTCTGGACTCCCAGAGCCAAAAGCTAGAATCCATCAATCCTACAATGGGAGTAAAAGGGGAAGTGTTTTATTTTTGTAAATTGCCCTCACAATAATGCATCATTCTCCATGCTTTAACAGTGTTCAGGACAATTGGATTTCTGCAATGGTCCATAACAGTCCGTATCTTGTCCATGAACAACAGATTAATGAGGCGACATTTTGCCTGGGAGACATCGATGTCCAACCACATTGACTGCAGGTCTTAGCAAATCAAATCAGCCAAATAGGCTAGGAGGGAACTCTATTAGTATTTGTTAAAGTGTGTAAAATCCACATCACTCAACTGCAATTGGGTGAGCTCCATAAAAGGCCGCCTGTGATGTTAAATAAAACATCCAAGCCGACTGTAAAGCTCCGTATAGGCTGACTGGGCAGTATCAAAAGGTGCATTTGCCTGGGATATAATAAACGGAGGAACACATTCATTTTGACCGGAGATATTCTACCCAACCAGGATATAGAAGGTGCTGAAGGTCCTGCCTTATGTTCTCGAGCAACTGCCGGAAGATAGCTTTATCTAATTGATTGAAGGCTGGGGTGATATAAATGCCTAAATACAAGAAACCTCCCTCTGACCACCTGAAAGGGAATCGGATTCCACCTCCAAGATCAGGTACTCTAATAATACCCAGACAGGCATGGTCTCCGACTTCATAAAGTTGGTTTTATACCCCAAGAAAGATCCAAATACATTAATCACTTGGGGCACAGATATCATTGAGTTAGTCAGAAAGAGAAGAAGACCATCTGCATAAAGTGTGAACTTTTGCCTTCCTGATCCTATTTCCAGGGCAGTAATATTGTGGTCCCTCCGGATGGGTTCTGCCAACGGCTCAATCACCAATGTAAATAGTAACGGTGAAAGAGGACACCCTTGACGGCTGACTCTGCCATTGCTAAAATTTTCAGACCTTATACCATGAGTGACTAGATAATACTGTCACCCACCTGGCAAAAGCCTCTCCAAGGTCAAACTATTCCAGGACATAATAGAGGTACGGCCACTCCACCCGGTCAAATATTTTCTCTGCATCCACTACCAAGCCTGGAATTGACCCTTGCTGGCACACGTGAACCATATTAGCACTCTCCTATTATTATTAGATGACCTGTGACTCCTAATAAAACCTGTCTGGTCCTATTTCACAATGAAGGGCAATAACTTCTCCAGCTTCAACGCCAGCATTTTCACCAAAATATGAAAGTCCACATTTAATAAGGATAAAGGCCTTTATGAAGTGCAATCTTCGGGAGAATAAGTCAAATATTTCCTTCTCTCGGAGAGGATGGGAGGCAGGCCCGACTGTATGAAGAATTGTACATATCCAACATTGGCCCAGTCAGCATGTCTACAAACTCCTTTTAAATCTCACTCTAAAATTCATCTAGGCCCGGTGCTTTACCACTCTCGAGCTGCCTCACCGCCTCCTGTATCTTTTGGCTTGTCAGAGGGGAATTCGAAAGAGACGCCTGCTCTGAATTTACACCTGGGAGGTCCAGGGTACTAAAAAAGGGCTTCATTGTCGCCATTCTGTCCTTACAGCCCTCTGACTGGAAGAGCCCAGAAAAGAACTTCATGAATGCTGGATTAATCTTTCTGGGATCGCAGATGATTTTAACAGCACACACGCTAATGGATGTGATAGACTGGGGGCATTCTTCTTTCTGGCCAAGTATGCCAGATATCTACCCGGGTTATCACATTACTCGAATACCCTCTGTTTCGGAAATGAGGTCGCTCTTTTTGCTGTCTGGGTGACTGAAGCGTTCAGCGCAGCCCGGAGCATTGTAATCTGCTGCAACTTAGTTACAGACGGTCTGTCAAAATGCGCTCTGTCAACTGCTGCTCTCCATTCTACCGCTTCCGAGTCGCCGAGTAAGAAATAATCAAACCCCTTGCATAGGCCTTGGCAGTCTCCCAAAGCACCGTCGGATTACTGGCCGTCCAAATTGATGTACAAAATTTTTTAAATCCCATGAAAAATATTCAATAAGAAAGCAAATCTTCGCAGGATTTATACACTTAATGGTAAGGTGCAAGGGAGTGTTGCTGGACAAAGAGACCTTGGAGTGCAGGTTCATAGCTCCTTGAAAGTGGAGTCGCAGGTAGATACGATAGTGAGAAAGGCGCTTGGTATGCTTTCCTTTATTGGTCAGAGTATTGAGTACAGTAGTTGGGAGGTCATGTTGCGGCTGTACAGGACATTGGTTAGGCCACTGTTGGCATATTACGTGCAATTCTGGTCTCCTTCCTATCGGAAAGATGTTGTGAAACTTGAAAGGGTTCAGAAAAGATTTACAAGGATCTTGCCAAGGTTGGAGGATTTCAGCTACAGGGAGAGACTGAACAGGCTGGGGCTGTTTTCCCTGTAGCCTGAGGGTGACCTTATAGAGGTTTACAAAATTATGAGTGGCATGGATAGGAGAAATAGATTAAGTCTTTTCCCTGGGGTCGGAGAGTCCAGTACTAGAGAGCATGGGTTTATGGTGAGAGTGGAAAGATATAAACGAGACCCAAGGATCAACTGTTTCACACAGAGGGTGGTACGTATATGGAATGATCTGCCAGAGGATGTGGTGGAGGCTGGTACAATTACAACATTTAAGAGGCATTTGGATGGATATATGAATAGGAAGCGTTTGGAGAGATATGTGCTTGGTGCTGGGAGGTGGGACTAGATTGGTTTGGGATATCTGCTCGGCATTTATGGGTTTGACTGAAGGGTCTGTTTCCATGCTGTACATCTCTACAACTCTATGACGAGCTATCCTTCAGGAGGAAGGTATCCATGCACCACTACTGCGAGCCTGTCCCATCGCCACCATCCTAAACCTCCATGTACACTGTTGCATGATCAGAAATGGCTATGTTTCCAATTCTACAGGACAGCACAGAATTCGAAAAGGCCATTGGGGCAAAAACATGTCAATCCTAGTTTGGCACTTATGTGGGTTAGATAAAAAGGTGAAGTCCGTACCCGAAGGGTGAACAATCTCCACACATCCACCAAGCCCAGATCCCTGTTTAGATCCACCAGCTGCCTGGATTGCAGGGAAATACCGTCGAGAACCCGTAAGACACTATCCACCTTGGGATCCATATATCGGTTAAAGTCTCCCCCTAAAATTGTATGACACCCCCCAAGGGCCATCAACCTGGAGAGTGCATCCGTTAGCTTGAAGGGTGTACCAAGGGCAAGATGGAGGACGGGGCAACTTTCTGGCTGTAAGAGCTGCTCCTTCTTTGAGGTATTTTAGATGCTGGAGGTGATTTCCTCGAATTCCAGGAGCAGCAATTACTGTTTTATATGCTGTTGTATTGTTGTGGAACTTTGGGGAAAAAAAAAACAATGTCAAAACAACAGCAGTTTCAAAAGCGGGAAGAACAGACAGAAGAAGCACATGGTGAGGACAGTGCTGGGGGGGGGGGGGGGGACGGGGGGGGGGGGACGGGAGAGAGAGAGAGAGAGAGAACCTGCACAATTACTGCCTTTGCTGTTTTCGAATTAATGTATCGCTGGACATCGGAGTGCGTCTGCAAAAACTAACAAACAGTGAATTTCACAACTAATCTTGGAGAAACATGTTTGTGCGAAGTTCACAACACAGAATCAGATCAGTTAATCGTTGTTTTTATTCTGTCCAATAGAAAGGCTGCAGTAGTGAGTATAGTGGATTCTTTCTTGATTATATGTTTTTGGAGATACGTCTCTTGATTAAACTTACAATAAAAGCCATAGCTATTAATTTAACCTGGTGCAGTGTTTTGTAGAGGAATAAGACGATGTTATTTTCTGGGTCTGTAAATTGTGAAGGAGCAAAAATGGCCTTTGCAGTGATATGTACTTCTTGTCAGATGTGGGAGTTTAAAGAGAGTTTAAGGGTTATTGCGGATTATATCTGCCATAAATGCTGTTGGATGCGAACATTATCAGATTAAATGGATCGGTTGGATAGACAATTAGAAGCGATGAAGAATTTGCAACAGCAACAGTACGTGATGGATGGCAATTATAGGAAGGGGGAAAGTCTCAGATACAGTCACATAGATGGGTTAGCTCCAAGAAGGGTAAGAGAGGTCGGCACCTAGAGCAGGAGTCTTTTGTGGATGTACCCATTTCAAACAGGTATGCTGTTTTGGAAAATGTAGGGGGTCATGGATTCTCAGGGGAACGTAGAACGAACAGCCAAGTTTATGGTATTGAGATTGGCTCTAATGCAATGAGGGGTACATCGGCTTCCAAGAGATCAATTGTGTTAGGGGATTCTGTAGTCCGAAGTACAGACAGACATTTCTGTGGCCAGCAGAGGAAAAACAGAATGGAGTGTTGTTTCCCTGGTGCCAGAATCAAGGATGTCTCAGAGAGGGTGCAGAATGTTCTCACCAGGGAGAAGGTTCAGCAAGAGGTCATTGTCCGCATTGGAACCAACGATATAGGAAGGGAAAAGGTTGAGATTCTGAGGGGGGATTACAGAGAGTTGGGCATAAATTTAAAAAGAAGTCCTCAAGGGTAGTAATATCTGGATTACTCCCAGTGCTACAAGCTATTGAGGGTAGGAACAGAAGGGTAGAGAAGATGAATGCATGGCTGAGGAGCTGGTGCATGGGAGAAGGACTCACATTTTTGGATCATTGGACTGTCCTTTGCGGTAGACGTGACCTGTACAAGAAGGACGGATAGCACTTAAGTTGGAAGGGGTATAATATACAGACAGGGAAATTTGCTCGAACTGCTCGGGAGGATTTAAACTAGTAAGTTGGTGATGGGGTACCCACGGAGATAGTGAGGAAAGAGATAAATCTGATATTGGTACAGTTGAGATCAGAAGTCAGTCAAACAGTCAAGGCAGGCAGGGACAAGGTAGGACTGATAAATTAAACTGCATGTATTCAATGCAAGGAGCCTAACAGGGAAGGCAGATGAACTCAGGGCATGGTTAGGAACATGGGACTGGGATATCATAGCAATTCCAGAAACATGGCTCAGGGATGGGCAGGACTGGCCGATTGATGTTCCAGGAAGGATAGAAAGAGAGGCAAGAGAGAAGGGGGAGTGGCATTTTTGACAAGGGATAGCATTATAGCTGTGCCAAGGGACGGTATTCCCGGAAATACATCCAGGGACATTATTTGGGTGGAACTGAGAAATAAGAAAGAGATTATCAGCTTATTGGGATTGTATTATAGACCTCCCCCCCACCAATAGTCGGAGGGAAATTGAGAAACAAATTTGTAAGGAGATCTCAGCTATCTGTAAGAATAATAGGGGGGTATGGTAGGGGATTTTTAACTTACCAAACATAGACTGGGACTTCCAATGTGTTAAAGGTTTAGATGGAGAGGAATTTCTTAAATGCGTACGAGACAATTTTCAGATTCAATATGTGGATGTACCTACTAGATAAGGTGCAAAACTTGACCTACTCTTTGGAAATAAGGCAGAGCAGGTGACTGAGGTGTCAGTGGGAGAGAACTTTGGGGCCAGCGACCATAATTCTATTCGTTTTAAAATAGTGATGGAAAAGGATAGACCAGATCTACAAATTGAAGTTCTAAATTGGAGAAAGGCTAATTTTGACGGTATTAAGCAAGAACTTTCGAAAGCTGATTACAGGCAGATTTTCGCAGGTAAAGGGATGGCTGGAAAATGGGAAGCCTTCAGAAATTAGACAACAAGGATCCAGAGAAAGTATATTCCTGTCAAGGTGAAATGAATGGCTGGTAGATATAGGGAATGCTGGATAACTAAAGAAATTGATGGTTTGGTTAAAAAGAAGAAAGCATATGTCAGGTGTAGACAGGATAGATTGAGTGAATCCTTAGAACAGTATAAAGGGAGTAGGCGCATAATTAAGAGGGAAATCAGGAGGGCAAAAAGAGGACATGAGATAGCTTTTGCAAATATAATTAAGGAGAATGCAAAAGGGTTTTACAAATATATTAAGGACAAAAGGATAACTAGGGAGAGAATAGGGCCCCTCAAAGATCAGCAAGCGGCCTTTGTGTGGAGCTGAAGAAATTGGGGGAGATACTAAATGCATCAGTATTGACTGTGGAAAAGGCTATGGAAGATATAGACTGTAGGGAAATTGATGGTGATATCTTGCAAAATGTCCAGATTACAGAGGAGGACGTGCTGGACGTCTTGAAACGGGTAAAGTTGGAGAAATCCCCAGGACCTGATTAGGTGTACCCGAGAACTCTGTGGGAAGCTCGAGAAGTGATTGCTGGGTTTCTTGCTGAGATATATGTATCATCAATAGTCGCACGTGAGGTGATGAAAGACTGGGGGTTGGCAAGCGTGGTGCCACTGTGTAAAAAGGGCGGTAAACTCAAACCAGGGAACTATGGACTGGTGAGCCTGACCTCGGCGGTGGGAATCCTGAGGGACAGGATGTACATGTATTTGGAAAGGCAAGGACTGATTCGGGATAGTCAACATGGCTTTGTGCGTGGGAAAACATGCCTCACAAACTTGATTGAGTTTTTAGAAGAAGTAACAAAGAAGATAGATGAGGGCAGAGCAGTAGATGTGATCGATATGGACTTCGTAAAGGCGCTCGACAAGGTTTCCCATGCGAGACTGATTAGCAAGGTTAGATGTCATGGAATACAGGGGGAACTAGCCATTTGGATACAGAACTGGCTCAAAGGTAGAAGAGAGAGTATGGTAGTGGAGGGTTGTTTTTCATAATGGAGGCCTCTGACCAGTGGAGTGCCACAAAGATCAATGCAGGGCTTTCTACTTTTTGGCATTTTCATAAATGATTTGGATGCGAGCATAAAATTAACAGTTAGTAAGTTTGCAGATGACACCAAAATTGGAGGTGTAGTGGACAGCAAGGAGGGTTTCCTCAGTTTCCAACAGGATCTGGACAAGTAGGTCCAATGGGCTGAGAAGTGGCAGATGGAGTTTAATTCTGATATATGCGAGGTGCTGCATTTTGGGAAAGCAAATCTTAGCAGCACTTGTACACTTAATGGTAAGGTCCTAGGAAGTGTTGCTGAACAAAGATACCTTGGAGTGCAGGTTCATAGCTCCTTGAAAGTGGAGTCGCAGGTAGATAAGATCGTGAATAAGGCGTTTGGTATGCTTTTCTTTATTGGTCAGAGTACCGAGTACAGGAGTTGGGAGGTCATGTTGCGGCTGTACAGGCCAATGGTTGCGTCACTCTTGGAATATTGCGTGTAATTCTGGTCTCCTTCCTATCGGAAAGATGTTGTGAAACCTGAAAGGGTTCAGAACATATTTACAAGGATGTTGCCAGGGTTGGAGGGTTTCAGCTATAGGGAGAGTCTGAACAGGCCGGGGCTGTTTTTTCTGGAGCATCGGAGGCTGAGGGGAGACCTTAGAGAGTTACACAAAATTATGAGAGTCATGGATAGGGTAAACAGGCAAAGTCTTTTCCCTGGGGTCGGGGAGTCCAGAACGAGAGGGCATAGGTTTAGTGTGAGAGGGGAAAGATATAAAAGAGACCTGTGAGGCAACTTTTCAAGGGTGATAGGTGTATGGAATGAGCTACCAAACGAAGTGATGGAGGCTGTTACAATTGCATAATTTAAGAGACATTTGGATGGGAATATGAAAAGGAAGAGTTTGCAGGGATAAGGGCTGGGTGCTGGTAGGTGGGACTAGATTGGGTTGTGATATTTGGTCGGCATGGATGGGTTGGACCGAAGAGGCTGAACATCTCTATGACTCTATGACTCTCTCCCATATTCCTCTCTGTATTAAAGCTTTATGGATCAGAAACAGGTGACATTCGTCATTAATTTGGCCAAAAAAACTGATCTAGAAGGTTCTTCTGAATGAGAAAAGTTCCTCCTCTTCATTTTGAATTAAAGGATGAAAATAACACCCAGTCAAACACTCTCTTCTGTAACTTTAAATGTTCCTTATCGGTTAGATGTCTTTTTTTTCTGGCACCAAGGCTACATCGACCCTTTCCTTTCTAAGGCCTGAAAGCATCAATTGGTGAATGACTCCCGTTTAATGTTCCAGGTACACTATTTAAATGAGCGGTTAGCCATAGCCATCCGAAACAGCCCGTGATCCCCCTGTGAGGAAGGACCCCTTTTATTGCGCACTCCGAGAAAGTGGTAAACAGTTCGTATAAACTTGAAAATACAACTGCAAAAACTACCAACTCAAAACTCCTAACAACTCCTTGTACAATGAACCAACATATAACACAAATAAGCGGTGATACTCCCTCCTTCCCCACAGGGAGTGCTCATACTACCCACTAATCCCCCTTGGCTCCTACTAGCTGAAGCTGCTCGCCAACCCAGACAAAACAAACTTTAAAAAGTTACATGTGTCTTACAACAAGAAAATTAAAAGTGGGCACTCAACCCGTCCCATCCATATCCAAGGCAGTTCTGATGAAAAAATGTAACCCTCCCCAACCTCCCCACCCCCTGAATACTACCCCTATTCCGTACTAAGAGAGAGAAACGAAAAGGAAATTGTAGAAAAAAAGGTTAATGGGAGGGAAGGAAGAAAGGAGAAAAGAGAGAAAAAGAAATGAATGGCACCCCCACAAATTAAAAAAAACAAAACCACGTAAACGAGGGAAACCACAGAGGAAACAAAGAGAACATGATTGTTCATATTATTTGAGCCAGCCAATCTATCTTAAGGTGTACAGGAAATCCTTTGCATTTTCTCGTGAGTCAAAATTAAACATGGACCCTCCGTAGTTGAAACGTAATACTGTCGGGTATCTTACAGTATACTGAATATTCAATTCCCTCAGCCTCCTTTTTACCTTATTAAAGGCCTGACTCTTGTGGATCATGGCCATAGGAAGGTCCTGGAAAAACATAATGCGTGATCATTTGGATATTAAAGCCTGTGGATCCTTCCCCAGTGCTGGAGAACCATTTGTTTCTCTCCATAGTGCTGGAGTTGCACAAGGGCTGGGCGGGGGTGCTGCGATCTGGTGGGCCTGCTCGACCTGCACCCGGCCCGCCTCGAATTCCAGCTTCAAAAACTACCCAAGCCATTACTCCAGAAACTGACGGGCTGCCCTCTTCTTCCCGTCCCGCCAGCCCGACAAGGCAGATATTCTTATGATGGCCTCGATTTTCAAAGTTGATCTGCTCCTCCACGCCCGGTACCCACCATCCCAAGGCCTGGACCCGACCTGCTGAAGATTCCACTGCAGTTTCAGAGGACACAGTCCACTGCTCCACCTCCATGACATGTGTCTGAGACGCTGGATCTCCTAGTCATGCTTCTGCAGCATGGCCGAGATTGGTTCCAGCATGGTCTGGGTCTCCTCCATCTCTGAATCAACCTTATCTCGGAGGTTTACTTAATCCATGACCAAGCTCTGCTCTCATAGTAAGTCCCCTGGTGGGCTCGCAGAGGCCGACGCCACGGCCGCAGGCGTATCCGTTGCTACATGGCAGTGCCTGCCATTTGCGATCCACGTGGTCCTTTACCTTTAGTCATTTTCCTTACTCACTTGAACTGACATACAGCAATACAGGGGATCAGTATTTTTACCACAATGGGTAAGAAAGAGAAGGTGAATGCACCACTTTGTCTGGGTTCTGCCGTAAAGATGAGCAGGGCAAACCTACTGGGTCGCTAATATCTTGGATCTCCCCCGAAATGAAATCATCTTTAATGACTTATTTTAAATGGTTTGAAGCTGTTGTTTGGAGACAGAGACAATGGAAAACCAGTAGGTGTGATATAGTTAGATATTCAGGTTTAAGAGCTCAGTCAGTGAGTAGTAAATAATATTAAACCAAAGCTGTTCTGGACGGACATTTGGAAATGGAAAGGTAAACGTAAAGTTGGCCTTCATTTAAAGGGAATGGGAACATAGAAGTAAAGGCGTTCTGCACAGGCTGCATGGAGTGAGGATGAGATGATACCTGTGTTCTGTACTGTTTCAAAGAATGAGAGGTGATCTCAGGGAAACTTAGAAAATTCACACACAGGAGACTTAATAATACAGGTGCTTGAAGAAGTGCAGCAGGCAAGGTTAAAGAGAATTCCAATACACTCTACCAAAAAACAGCAAGTAGAACAGAATAAGCAGGGAACAGTTAGAGCCAATTAGAAACCAAGGTGCAATCAGTATGTGAAGCTGGGGAACATTGATGGATTATTACATGAGTGCTTCCTATCTGTTTTACCTGGGAGATGGAGGATACAGGTACAGAATTCGAGAAGATGCATTGAGAGCCCTCAACTAAGATGCAAATTGGGATGATGTAAATCCACATAAGTTGCATCACTGGATAATGTTTCAGAAAAGATAGGAAATGACCTGACCAAATGTTTAAGTCAAATCTGACCACAATAAATGTTGTAGATGTGACTGTGGAGGGGTCGTGTGAGGGGAGAATTGAGGCGTGTGATAGGTAAGTTTGTGTTTGACACAACTATTAGCCAGGTGGTGACAGTTTGGAGGAAGGCCTTATTTTACAGGAAGATACAAATGGAATGGTCAGATGGGCAGATCAATGGCAGATGGAATATAGCCCTGATAAATATGAGATGATGCACTTTGGAAGAAGGAGCCATACAGGGGAATATTCAATGAATGGCAGCACACTAGGAAGCTCAGAGGGTACTTCTCCACACATCTCTGACTGTGATTGGACAGGGTAATAAGCTAGTTAAGAAAGCACATGGGACTGTAGGCATTTTGTTTATTCATCATGGCGTACATAATATGATCTAAACACGCCATTGGTTAGGCCATAGATAGAATGCTGCGTGCAGTTCTGGGAACTACATTACAGTAAGAATGTGATTGCACTGGAGGGGGTAAAGAGGAGATTCCCCAAGATGTTTCATGGGATGGAGCTTATCAGGGATGAAGAGAGATTGGATAAGCTCGGGTTGTTTACTTTGGAATAGATAGGGCTGAAGGGGACGTGATTCAGAAGGATAAGATTACAAGAGACATGGACAAGGTGGACAGACAACAACTGTTCCTTTTAGTCAAAAGGCCAAGAACAAGGGATAAGATGTTTAAAGTGAAGGCTTTGTGGTTTAGAGAGAATTTGACAATTGTTTTTTTTCACTCAGAGAGTGTTGTGGTCTGCAATGCACTCCCAGAGAGGGGTGTTGTCGTGGGTCACCTCACAACCGTTAAGAAGTACATGGGCCAGCATCAGAGTCTAATAATATTCCCCCTACAGGCTGCATGTAGGAATGTGGGAATAATGTATATCGTGCTGTATTTCTGATGGTGCAGAATATCTTCTTCTCTGATTGTATGATTGTGGAAGGGTAGTCATTGAACAGCCTAAGGCAGAAATTGCTGGGTTCTGAAAACACGTATTAATAAAGGTTATACAACTCAACTGCAATAGCTTCCAAAAGTATGTTATTGTGAAAGTAAAGGAAAAATAGCAGCTTATTGCAATTTGAAACCAGAGAATGGAGAATGGAAAACGGTGAAATGGTGGAACTGTGAAGCAAGTACTTCAATTCTGTCTTCACAGAAAAAAAATCAACAAAACAATTAAAAACTCCCAGCAAGGCTGGGAAACCCAAGTCAGGTGAAAAAAAAGAATGAAATTAGTAAATATATGGTTTTGTAGAAAATATTGGTATTGAAAGTAATGAACATAGACAACGTCAGCATAAATTTATGAAATCGGAATCATATTTGAGATACTGGCTGGTTAGTTAATTATGGTGAAGCAATGGATGTAATGTATTTGAAGTTTTGGAAAGTTTTTCAGTAAAGTTCCAAAACTAGTGTGCACATCACATCTTATGGAACTGGTGCTAATGTATGGACATGGCCTTAGCACGGCATAGCTGGCAGGAAACAATGAGTGGAATATTTGGATATCGATTTTGAATTTTCTCTCAGGTGTATTTTACAGGGTAAATACAAGACATTTCTGCATCAAACTGGCACCGTTATAAATAATTTTAATACTGAAAAAAAGAAAGGTATAGCTAGAAGAAAATCCATGGGTCCTGAGTCAGCTCCTTACTATCGGTGACACCTGCATCCCCCATCACCGGACACCAGATTCATTACCATCTACACCAGAGACCACCAACATCGAAATTGCTGATCCTCAGGTGCCATCTTTGCCGATGGGCCAATACTCTTCCATCACTGCCTCGTTGCTCCCAGCTGGAACCGATCTCGGCCATCCCAGCGTCGAGGTGAGCCTCCCGAATGTCTTATCCATGACTATCATTAATAACGACACAGACCATGTCACTCAGCTTTCACAGAATCATTTTAGGTAGAGCTTACAAATCGCAAGGAGAAACATTGGTGTTTTATATATCGAAACCAAGACAGTAGCAGAAAATCTGATCATCATGTGCTCTGGAAATTACACATGCAAGTATTGTGAATGCTGCAGTCTTATTGGATGGTCTCAAGTTGTTTCTAAACTGCTTAACTGAGTGACTGCACATGCTGTGAAAAATAAATTCCGTAAGTGTATATGAGGTGGGTTGAAGTGTATGTTGTGAACCAAACTAGAGAGCAGGTTATTTTGGAGTTGGTGTTGTGTGG